>NC_080574.1:67265522-72065522 GCF_029962835.1 Magnolia sinica
CAGTAGTACTTCGTTCAGTTGGCCTTTTAGGTTTAGGGATTTGAGAATGCATTAGGTTTTAGGTTTAGATTTAGGTTATTGGTTATAGGTTTAGGTTTGGGTTTAGGTTATGGTATAGGTTTAGGTTTCGGTTAGGTTATAAGCTATAGGTTTAGGGAATTGAGAATAGGTTAAGGTTTAGGTTTAGAAAATCGGGTTCGGGTACGGGATCTGGTTTAGGTTTGGGTTCTCAAGTTTAGGTTTAGGTTTAGGTTATAAGTTATAGGTTTAGGTTTAGCTTTAAGTTAAGGTATATGTTTAGGTTTCGGTTTAGGTTATAAGATATAGCTTTAGGGAATTGAGAATAGGTTAAGGTTTAGGTTTAGAAAATCGGGTTCGGGTTCGGGATCGGGTTTAAGTTTGGGTTTTCAAGTTTAGCTTTAGGTTTAGGTTATAGGTTATAGGTTTAGGTTTAGGTTTAGGTTAAGGAATAGGTTTAGGTTATAAGCTATAGGTTTGGGGAATTGAGAATAGGTTAAGGTTTAGGTTTAGGAAATCGGTTTCGGGTTCGAGAACGGGTTTTGGTTTGGGTTTTCATGTTTAGGTTTTGGGTTTAGTTTAGGGAGTTGAGATTAGGATTAGGTGTAGGTTTAGGTTTAGGGATTTGAGAATACATTAGGTTTTAGGTTTAGGTTTAGGTTATAAGTTATAGGTTTAGGTTTAGGTTTAGGGATTTGAGAATGCATTAGGTTTTAGATTTTGGTTTAGGTTATAGGTTATAGGTTTAGGTTAAGGTATAGGTTTAGGTTTCGGTTTAGGTTATAAGCTATAGGTTTAGGGAATTGAGAATAGGTTAAGGTTTAGGTTTAGAAATTCGGGTTCGGGTTTGGGATTGGGTTTAGGTTTGGTTTTCAAGTTTAGATTTAGGTTTAGGTTTAGGTTTCGGTTAAGGTATAGGTTTAGGTTTCGGTTTAGTTTATACGCTATAGGTTTAGGGAATTGAGAATAGGTTAAGGTTTAGGTTTAGGAAATCGGGTTTAGGATCGGGTTTAGGTTTGGGTCTTCAAGTTTAGGTTTAGGTTTAGGTTAGGGAGTTGAGAATTTGATTATGTGTAGGTTTTGGTTTAGGGATTTGAGAATACATTAGGTTTTAGGTTTAGGTTTAGGTTATAGGTTATATGTTTAGGTTTACGTTTAGGGATTTGAGAATGCGTTAGGTTTTAGATTTAGGTTTAGGTTATAAGCTATAGGTTTAGGGAATTGAAAATAGGTTAATGTTTAGGTTTAGGAAATCGGGTTCCGGTTCGGGATCAGGTTTTGGTTAGGGTTTTCAAGTTTAGGCTTAGGTTTAGGTTAGGGTATTGAGATTAGGATTAGGTGTATGTTTAGGTTTTCAAGTTTATGTTTAGATTTAGGTTAGGGAGTTGTGATTAGGATTAGGTGTAGGTTTAGGTTTAGCGATTTAAGAATACAATAGGTATTAGATTTTGGTTTAGGCTATTGGTTATAGGTTTAGGTTTAGGTTTAGGGATTTGAGAATGCTTAAGGTTTTAAGTTTAGGTTTAGGTTATAGGTTATAGGTTTGGTTTAGATTTAGGTTTAGGTTAAGGTTGTAAGCTATAAGTTTAGGGAATTGAGAATAGGTTAAGGTTTAGGTTTAGGAAATCAGGTTCAGGTTTGGGATGGTGTTTTCAAGTTTCGGCTTAAGTTTAGGTTAGGGAGTTGAGATTAGGATTAGGTGTAGGTTTCGGTTTTCAAGTTTTTATTTAGATTTAGGTTAGGGAGTTGAGATTAGGATTAGGTGTAGGTTTAGGTTTAGCGATTTGAGAATACATTAGGTATTAGGTTTTGGTTTAGGCTATAGGTTATAGGTTTAGGTTTAGGTTTAGGGATTTGAGAATACATTAGGTTTTAGATTTTGGTTAAGGTTTTAGGTTATAGGTTTAGGTTTAGGTTTAGGTTAAGGTATAGGTTTAGGTTTCGGTTTAGGTTATAAGCTATAGGTTTACGGAATTGAGAATAGGTTAAGGTTTAGGTTTAGAAAATCAGGTTCGGGTTTAGGTTTGGGTTTTCAAGTTTAGATTTAGGTTTAGGTTTAGGTTTCGGTTAAGGTATAGGTTTAGGTTTCGGTTTAGGTTATAAGCTATAGGTTTAGGGAATTGAGAATAGGTTAAGGTTTAGGTTTAGGAAATCGGGTTCGGGTTTGGGATCGGGTTTGGGTTTGGGTTTTGGGATCGGGTTTGGGTTTGGGATCGGGTTTTGGATCGAAGCAATAACAGATATTTGAAAAATCAAGCGCGATAAGCTTTGACCGTTCTTCGACTGGTCGTAGGTCACCTTCGACTGGTCGAAGGTCTCCTTCGATTAGTCGAAGAACCTGAAAAACAACGTCGAAGCAAGTCTAGGACTAGTCGAAGAAGGCCTAGGACTAGTTGAAGAACAGACCAAACTTATGTAAAATAAACATTCAATTTATGTATCCAAGTGACCTACTTCTAAGTTCAACCTAAGGTCAGTCAAACCTCAACCATGAAGTAAGGACATTGAAACATTAGGAACTAGTGACCTTGAAGTATAAGCCTTGAAGTCTTGATGTAGTTCAATCTTGAAATCTTGATGTAGCTCAATCTTGAAAGTGTCTTGAGTTCTTTACAAACTGTCTTGTACTCTTCTTGAAGTCTTGCAACTTGAGTCTTGTCTTATGAGCAGTTCTTGCATTCAAGATTCATCCTGGTACTTATGAGCTTTGCTTGTTGTGAGCTTAGCTTGTTTATGAATGTTGATCCTTGAGAGAGCTTCACTTATGCAAGTTATATATAACAGTGATTTTGGCACCACAAATTTGACAACAGACAGGTATATAAACTATAGCACTTACAATCTCCCCCCTTGTCAAATTAGTGACAAAACACATAACCAAGATAAACATAAAGTAAAACAATTGGATAAAGAGTTATGAACCAGATCATATAAACTGGCTTACCTGCAAATCAATATTCAATATTCAATAGTCAACATTCAACCAGTTTCATTCAAACATACTCCCCCTGAGTAACATAACCAATGCTACTCCTCTCACGATCACATCATTAAGAATAAACCATTCTCCCGCTTTTTGTCACAATATGACAAAGGAAACAACAATAAAGGAGAACTAAATAAAGGGATATATGAGAGTAAACATGAGGAGTTATGAGAGTATAGCAAAACAGTGATAGAGATACTCAGCATAGCTTCACATAGAATAAATATCCAGCATAAAACATAAATAGTATCCAACTCAAAATCAGTCAACCAAGTGCTAAGTTATAAAGTTATTACAGACCAGAAGTCTCATATAAACTAGTCAGAACCAGAACCAGATGACGGAGCAGGAATAGAGGGATCAAGTTGGTGCATGCCTTTGTTCAATCGCCTAAGATATTTGCGCATGTACTTGAATTGTAAATCATGAGCAACAGACATGTTTTCCATCTTTACATTTATATTCTCAACTTTATCCTCTAATGCACTCAGACGAGCATCAACATCAGATGGTTCAAAATCTGGATCATTTGTTGAGTCAGAATCCAGTTCCTCAAAAATGTCATCCATATTAATGTCATCACCAGCTTCTTCATGACCACCACCACCACCACCACCTTGTTCAGGAAGTAGATCCAACTTCATCTTATTGATATTAGTATTGTTGAAGATCAGATGATGGATTGGTGCCTCATCAACCGGCATATCGACTAACATATGTGTAGCCAATACAGTCATTAAATAGGCAAAAGGAATGTCACTATGACCAGGATGGAGTCTAAACTGAAGAATGAAATGACAGATTAAGGATGGTAAATAAATCTGAGTACCATTGAAAATAGCATGGATAACACGAACCATAAACGAAGTCAAGTCAGTTTTATTACCCGAACGAGGATACAGATTAGACACAGATTTTGTGGAGAATTCTGTATTTGGGTAACAAATACCTTGCGGGAAGCGCATTCCCTTTTTGTGTCCATTGAACATCCATGTTGCACAAGTCTCTAGTGAGTATGTGTTTTTCAAACATTGAGGATTTATCAGTTAAGTTATGGATAGGAATACCCTCATCATTCACAGGAATGTCCATAAGGGCTGAAATTAAATGACGATCAATGTCGAAAGGCCCTTCTCTAGTAGATATTTTAAAAGTTAAATTATCCTGTGAGAAAGTACTAATACATGTAAGCATGGATTGGGCAATGGACAGGTATGTAGGCCCACCCCAATGTAATAAGTTAACCCAACCTACAGCTTCAAGCATAGGAAGGATGTCAAAAGGTGCAATATGATTAACATCAACAGGATGTTCAACAATAACATTACATAATCTAATGTCCCTAACATAATATGGATCATCATTGGGAACAAGAAGAGGACGCTTAGAGATAATGGTCGATCTGGAGGAAGAAGAAGGACCACGGGAAGTAGTTTTTCTACCTCTAGAAGCCATTTGCAACAAGGATATCAAGGAAATAAGAAGTTGCAAAGGATTGAGAAGTGAGTTTACTCAAAACAAAATTTTCAAAATCTAAACCCCAAATCTCAATGAAATCCAAAATAGAAAGCTTAAAGCTTGAAAAGTAAACAATCTAGACACAAATCTGCAAGAAAAACGTGATTTTGAACACTAACCTTGAAGAACATGAAAGATGGGTTCGATAAGTCGAAGCTCAGCTCCTTAGAGAAGAAAAATGAAATGAGGAAGAAAGCAAAAATCTCCAAATTTTAAGTGATTCCCGAGTTTTACGACTAGTCGTGGATATCTACGACCGGTCGAAGGTCGACTAGTCGAGTATACTCACGACTGGTTGAAGAATGACCAAAAATTCATATTTCTTGCAAATTATACAAAAATTAGAATTCAATTTAGCAAATATATACACTATAATATAAGTAGGCATAAATAATCATTTTAAAATGCATAGGCCAAGATCAAATTTCATCTTTTTGAACCTGCTTTTATCGAGAGGTTTTGTGAAAATGTCAGCTCATTGATCTTTGGTAGGAATATATTTTAGAGATATAACTTTTTCTTCTACTAATTCCCTTATATAATGAAATCTAATGTCAATGTGCTTAGTACGAGAATGTTGAATAGGATTTTTTAAAATATTTATCACACTGGAATTATCACAATGTAATAACATAGAATCCTTTTTAATTCCATAATCACTTAGCATTCGTTGTATCCAAACAAGCTGTGTACATGCTTCAGCTGTTGAAAGTGATATAGAATTTTGTTTCTTACTAAACCAGGAAACTAGACAATTTCCAATGTAAAAACAACCACCACTGGTTGATTTTCTATCATCTAGATTACCAGCCCAGTCAGCATCCGATTACCCAGCTAATTGGACACTGGTCTCATGAGGATACCAGAGACCGAGATTTACGGTACTTGCGACATATCTAATAATTCGCTTGACAGCAATCAAGTGAGATTCTTTTGGATCATATTGATATCTTGTGCAAATACCAACACTTAGAGAAATATCAGGTCTACTAGCAGTTAAATATAACAAACTACCAATCATACTCGATAAAGTTTTGAGTCAACATTTTTACCATTAGAGTCTTTTGAGAGTTTCAGGGTAGTACTCATAGGAGTATCAAAATTCTTGCCATTCTCAAATCCAAATCTCTTGATTAGATTCAAAGCATACTTAGATTGAGAAATGAATATTCCTTCAGGTTGTTGCTTTACTTGCAATACAAGGAAATAAGTCAATTCCCCAACCATGCTCATTTCGAACTGTGAGTTCATCAAATCTGCAAACTCAGTAGTCAAGTCAGTACAAGTTGATCCATAAATGATATCATCAACATAAATCTGCACCATTAAGATATGATCATTATATTTTTTAACAAACAGAGTTTTATCAACAGATCCCATTTGAAAATTATGACTTAAAAGAAATTTCGTTAGTTTCTCATACCATGCCCTAGGTGCTTGTTTTAATCCATAAAGTGCCTTTTTAAGCCGATATACATAATCAGTATTTTTGGAATCTTCAAAACCCATTGGCTGTTCAACATAGACTTCTTCATGTAAATCGCCATTTAGAAAAGCACTTTTCACATCCATCTGATAGATCTTTATCTTTCTAAAACATGCAATGGATATAAATAGTCTGATAGATTCAAGACGTGCTACTAGTGCAAAAGTTTCATCAAAATCAATCCCTTCAATTTGAGTATAACCTTGTACCACTAGTCAAGCTTTGTTTCTAATTATATTTCCACACTCGTCAGACTTATTTATGAAAATCCATTTTCTTCCAATGATGTGTTTATCTTTAAGTCTTGGTACGAGATACCAAACATTATTTCTTACGAATTGGTTGAGTTCTTCTTGCATCGCAACAATTCAGTTCTCATCAGCAAGAGCTTCTTTTACGTTAGATGGTTCTATTTGGGATGTAAAACATACATAATTACATATATCCTCAAGTTGTCTACGGGTGCGAACACCGGTGAGAGGGTTTCCAAGAATTTGTGTGGTTGGATGATCTTTAACAATCCTCAACTCAGAATCAGTCTGATTCGATGAAGTATCGGGTTTATCAATGATTAGTACTTCATCATTATCTGAATTAGAAATTGGCGTGTTTAAATGATCATCAATGACAACATTAATGGATTCTTGAATCACACCAGTACTTTTGTTCAAAACCCTATAAGCTCAACTGTTTAAGGAATATCCTAGAAAAATACCTTCATCACTCTTCATATTGAATTTTCTCAAATTTTCATGATCACGTAAAATATAGCACTTGCTGCCAAAAACTCGAAAGTATTTAACAGTAGGCTTTTTATTGAACCATAATTCGTAAGCCGTTTTATTATTATCTTTGCTAGTGTAGACTCGGTTAATAATATAGCAAGCTGTGTTGACTGCTTCAGCCCAAAGATTTTTAGAGAGCTTCATGCTATTCAACATGACATTAGCCATTTCTTGAAGCACCCTATTCTTTCTTTCTACAATTCCATTTTGTTGTGGAGTTTTGGGAGCAGAGAATTCATGTAATATTCCTTGGTCGGTACAGAACTTCTCAAAATTGCTATTCTCAAATTCAGATCCATGATCACTACGAATTTTACTGATTTGAGAAGATTTTTCAGTTTGAATCCTTTTGAAAACTTTTCTTACTTCTTCAAGGGTTTCAGATTTATCCCTTAAGAAGACTACCCAAGTGAATCTGGTAAAGTCATCAACTATTACCAGGATATACTTTTTCCCACCATGACTTTCTGTTCTGGTAGGTCCTATCAGATCCATGTGGAGAAGTCCGAGTGGTCTTGATGTGGTATTTGAATTCACCTTTTTGTATGAGTTCTTTATTTGTTTGTCTATCTGGCACTCACCACATATTTTATCTAATTTCTGAAGTTTGGGTAAACCTCTTATAAGTTCTCGTTTGCTCAATCTATATAAATTTCGATAATGTACATGTCCAAGACGTTTGTGCCATAAATCAGTCTCGTCTGTATGGACCATGTAACATGTTTGATTAGATGAGCTGGATTCGCTAATAATATAGCAATTTTCAGACGTTCTACGTCCAGTTAATATTACAGAACCCTTATTGTTTAGTATCTCACAGCTTTGATTAGAAAACCGAACATTATGGTTATTATCACATATTTGAGATATACTAAGCAAGTTATGTTTTAAGCCTTCAACATATAAAACATTTTTAAACACGGGAAGATTAAAAAAAGTTGAACCGTACCTTGGCCTATAATCTTGCGATTGCTACCATCACCAAATGTGGCCTGAACCATCATCATATCTTTCAAATCCGTGAATAAAGCTTTGTCACTGTCATATGCCTGGAGCATCCTTGTCTAGGTACCACTTTGAATGACTTGTTGCTTTGAAAGCGGTGTGAGCACCAAGCAGGTAACTTTAGGAACCCATTTCATAACTGTTTTGGGTTTAGGAACATAGTTGGTCTTCTTTTGTGTATATTTGTAGGAATGACCTATAGAGTTAGATTTTAAGAGCTCCTTGAGTAAATCAACTATCTTTTCAGCTAGTGGATTTCGTTTCTGATTAAAGTTGACATGGCTGCTTCTAGGTTTTTGAAAAGTTTTTTGAATTTCTAGAAAAATCTTGATAAGTACTTTTCCCTTTTGAGTTTGAGGACTCTCCTTTAACAAACATAGGAGGAGTATACTTTTGTTTAGGAGGTAGATTTTTATCATAGCCCAACCCGGATCGATCGCCACATTTTCTTGATCCGGATAACAGTTTTTCTAACTTTGGATCACCTTGGGCATATTTCCATGTGTCCTTTAGACTCAGAAGAGAAGATACTTCAGTTTTAAGTTTCTCAATTTCATATTTTAAATCAATAATTAGGGAGTTTTTGAATTCCAAATCGCATTTTGATTTTTCAAAACAATCTGAAATTTGTGATTTTTTCTAAGACAAGTGATTCAAAACATTTTTTGAGTTTAGAAAACTTTTCTTTTTGAAGTTTAAGTTTGATAGCAATTTTACAACTTTCCTTATATAGGGCATTGTAAGCGTCTTGAAGATCATCTTCATTTTCACATTCACTACTCAAATTTTCTTCACTTGTTGAGTCATTATCTGAAAATGTGAATTTGGCTAGAGTCATAAGAGCTTTAACCTCATTGCCCGACTCAGTTTCAGAATCTTCTGATTCAGAAGAACCTTCAGAATTAGATGATTCATCCCATGTAGCCAACATACCCTTCTTCTTGGGTTTGTCCCTTTTAGGACATCTATTTGCTAAGTGCCCATATTCTTGATAGTTGTAACATTGACTATCTTTCAAAGATTTTCGAGATTTGGGTCTAAACGTCTTTTTATCATTTGATTTTTGAAAATCAACCCTTTTCTTGCTTTTGAAAATCTTATAAAATTTCTTAGCTAAAAAAGCCATATCATCTTCTTAATCAGAATTTTCTTCTGAATTACATTTAGAGGATTTTAGTGCGATAGATTTACCTTTAGGAGCTTTAAATTTTAACTCGTAGGTTTGTAGAGAACCAACTAGTTCTTCTACCCTCATATTATCCGTATCACGAAGTTCCTGGATCACGGTTACTTTAGAATTGAACCGTTCAGGAAGTGAGTGTAATATTTTTGCACACACTTTACTTTCTGGGATTTTATCGCCAAGACCCCACATTGAGTTTACAATGTCATTCAATCTAGTGTAAAAGTCCATAAACATTTCATTTTCCTCCATATGAATTTCTTCAAATCTAGTTGTGAGGAGTTGAACTTTAGATTTTTTGACAATTGTAGTACCCTCGTGTGTCATTTCTAATATATCCCAAGCTTGCTTTGCAGTATCACAGGAAATGATTCTTTTGAACTCATCCGGTGATAGTGCGCAAGTAATTGCATTTAGTGCTTTAGCATTTGCACTACTCTCACTTTTAAAAGAGTGGTCCATTGGTAATATGGTGTGACTTTCATAGATTTTGAACCATCAACCCCAGTAACTTCCATGATAGGAGGTTTCCATTCAATTCATTGTGGCTTGCCACACATTTTCATCCATTGATTTGAGGAAGATCCTCATTCTTTCAATAGGCATAGTTGGAGCCATCAAAGGGTGGAGGCCTAGTGGTGAAAGGCTATCAAAATTTGACATCTTAAATAGCTTAAATCGTTAGCTCAGAATTAAATCCAAGAATTAAAAAAGAGCTATTAGGCTCGATACCACTTGAAAAGGCCTAGCTATATGTCCTAGAGGGGGTGAATAGGACAATGCCAAATAAAACTTATAACAGGAATTAAAAAGAATATGATAGCCAAAATAAATCACAATGCAAGAAAGTAAAATAACCTCAAAATTCAGATCTTGAGAGGTTGATACAAATGTTGTTCTAAGGACAACCTTACACCAAAACCGAGTTTATGGTAGGACAACCTTATTTCTAGAAAGATCTTTGTATCAAATCTCAAACCAAAGTGGAATACAGAAATAAATACAAACTGAATTAAAATAAATTGTAATCACAAATGTATTGTTCTAGGGATAACCATACACCATAAAAATGGCAGGGCAACCTTGATGGAACAACTTTTAAAGGAAATTGAATATCAAGCTGATAAAGGAATAGCAGAAAATAAATTCTAAACTATTACAAAATTCTCACAATGCTTGAATTAAATGATTACAACATTCACCACCATACATACATCCCACAAAAGAATAATTAAAGATCAGAAGTATAAATCATTCAACCACAACACAAGGGATTATAGTGGTTCGCCTGTGTGTTCACCAACTGTTAAACAACAGCCACACAAAATGCTACTCCACTCCTAATATCCTCACACAGGGGATATTAGCGTTCACTAACAAAATAGGTTTTCCCAGGTTCACCCAAAACCTTTACAATTGTGTCTTTATCTGTGGGCTTACACAATTAAAAAACCCCACTTCGGGTTTTCCGGCTCTCCTCGGATAACCAATACAACAAGATTTTCACAAATCTTGAAAGAAACCAAAATAGAAAGGAATTTACAATTAAATGTAAAATACGATTATCTCCTTCGTTGTAGCAACCCGGTAGAACCAAATCGAGTAGATGATTGAATGTCCAAGTTCAATGTCCGATTACTCAATTACAATGGTTCTAATTCTAATAGATTTTAAATTAAACCAAATAGGGCTTGCCTTAATTGATTTTGATTCCAAAGAAAGGGAATAACAATTCCTCTTATCAAATTAGATTGGAATAGCGAAACAAAATCAATTAAATAAAGCTAAGGAAAGAGAATATTAAATAAGCACACTTAGCTTAGATGGAGCACAGAATTATCTCTCGAAGTTCGACGATAAGCTTGAATGGATTAATTAATTCGATGATTTCTTCGAGATTCGTGCACTATTTATAGGTGAGCGAGATCGCGTCTTCGACTGTCTAGGAGCTCTTTGAGTCGAAGCAATAATGTATATTTGAAAAATCAGCGCGATAAGCTTTGACCGTTCTACGTCTGGTCGACCTTCGACTAGTCGAAGGTCTCCTTCGACCAGTCGAAGAACTGTTTTATCATGCTGGATTTTGAGTCGAAGATTTTCGACTGGTTGAAGATGCAGTTGATACTGTTTCTTCAACTGGTCGAACAGATTTCTGGACTAGGCGAAGCCTAACAGATTTTATCCGAAATTTGTAACAAACTCACGACTGATCGAGGAATTTCTTAGACTGGTCGAAGCAACTCTAGGACTAGTCGAAGAAGGACTAGGACTAGTCGAAGAATAGACCAAACTTATGCAAAATAAACATTCGATTTATGTATCCAAAGTGACCTACTTCTAAGGTCAACCTAAGGTCAGTCAAACCTCAACCATGAAGTAAGGACATTGAAACATTAGGAACTAGTGACCTTGAAGTATGAGCCTTGAAGTCTTGATGTAGTTCAATCTTGAAATCTTGATGTAGCTCAATCTTGAAAGTGTCTTGAGTTCTTTACAAACTTCCTTGTACTCTTCTTGAAGTCTTGCAGCTTGAGTCTTGTCTTGTGAGCAGTTCTTCCATTCAAGATTGATCCTTGTACTTGTGAGCTTTGCTTGTTGTGAGCTTAGCTTGTTTATGAATGTTGATCCTTGAGAGAGCTTCACTTATGCAACTTATATATAAGAGTGATTTTGGCACCACAAATTTGACAACAGACAGGGATATAAACTATAGCACTTACATTTTCAAGTTTAGGCTTAGGTTTAGGTTAGGGAGTTGAGATTAGGATTGAGTGTTGGTTCAGCTTTTCAAGTTTATGTTTAGATTTAGGTTAGGGAGTTGAGATTAGGATTAGGTGTAGGTTTAGGTTTAACGATTTGAGAATACATTAGGTATTATGTTTTGGTTTAGGCTATGGGTTATAGGTTTAGGTTTAGGTTTAGGGATTTGAGTATGCTTTAGGTTTTAGGTTTAGGTTTAGGTCATAGGTTATAGGTTTTGGTTTACATTTAGGTTTAGGTTAAGGTTATAAGCTATAGGTTTAGTGAACTGAGAATAGGTTAATGTTTAGGTTTAGGAAATCGGGTTCGATTTCGGGATCGGGGTTAGGTTTGGGTTTTCAAGTTTAGGTTTAGGTTTGGGTCAGGGAGTTTAGATTAGGATTAGGAGTAGGTTTAGGTTTAGGGATTTGAGAATGCATTAGGTTTTAGGTTTAGGTTTAGGTTATAGGTTTTATGTTTAGGTTTAGGTTTAAGTTAAGGTATATGTTTATGTTTCGGTTTAGGTTAAAAGATATGGGTTTAGGGAATTGAGAATCGGTTAAGGTTTAGGTTTAGGAAATCAGGTTCGGGTTCGGGATCGGCTTTAGGTTTGGGTTTTCTAGTTTAGGCTTAGGTTTAGGTTAGAGAGTTGAGATTAGGATTAGGTGTAGGTTTAGGTTTAGGGATTTGAGAATGCATTAGGTTTTAGGTTTAGATTTAGGTTCTAGGTTATAGGTTTAGGTTTGGGTTTAGGTTAAGGTATAGGTTTAGGTTTCGGTTTAGGTTATAAGCTATAGGTTTAGGGAATTGAGAATAGGTTAAGGTTAAGGTTTAGAAAATCGGGTTCGGGTATGGGATCGGGTTTAGGTTTGGGTTTTCAAGTTTAGGTTTAGGTTGAGGTTATAAGTTATAGGTTTAGGTTTATCTTTAGGTTAAGGTATATGTTTAGGTTTCGGTTTAGGTTATAAGCTATAGCTTTAGGGAATTGAGAATAGGTTAAGGTTTAGGTTTAGAAAATCGGGTTCGGGTTCGGGATCGGGTTTAAGTTTGGGTTTTCAAGTTTAGCTTTAGGTTTAGGTTATAGGTTATAGGTTTAGGTTTAGGTTTAGGTTTAGGTTAAGGTATAGGTTTAGGTTTCAGTTTAGGTTATAAGCTATAGGTTTGGGGAATTGAGAATAGGTTAAGGTTTAGGTTTAGGAAATCGGGTTCGGGTTCGAGATCGGGTTTTGGTTTGGGTTTTCATGTTTAGGTTTAGGTTTAGGTTAGGGAGTTGAGATTAGGATTAGGTGTAGGTTTAGGTTTAGGGATTTGAGAATACATTAGGTTTTAGGTTTAGGTTTAGGTTATAGGTTATAGGTTTAGGTTTAGGTTTAGGGATTTGAGAATGCATTAGGTTTTAGATTTTGGTTTAGGTTATAGGTTATAGGTTTAGGTTTAGGTTTAGGTTAAGGTATAGGTTTAGGTTTCGGTTTAGGTTATAAGCTATAGGTTTAGGGAATTGAGAATAGGTTAAGGTTTAGGTTTAGAAAATCGGGTTCGGGTTCGGGATCGGGTTTAGGTTTGGGTTTTCAAGTTTAGATTTAGGTTTAGGTGTAGGTTTCGGTTAAGGTATAGGTTTAGGTTTTGGTTTAGGTTATAAGCTATAGGTTTAGGGAATTGAGAATAGGTTAAGGTTTAGGTTTAGAAAATCGGGTTCGGGTTCGGGATCGGGTTTAGGTTTGGGTTTTCAAGTTTAGATTTAGGTTTAGGTTTAGGTTTCAGTTAAAGTATAGGTTTTGGTTTCGGTTTAGTTTATAAGCTATAGGTTTAGGGAATTGAGAATAGGTTAAGGTTTAGGTTTAGTTTATAAGCTATAGGTTTAGGGAATTGAGAATAGGTTAAGGTTTAGGTTTAGGAAATCGGGTTCGGGTTTGGGATCGGGTTTAGGTTTGGGTTTTCAAGTTTAGGTTTAGGTTTAGGTTAGGGAGTTGAGATTTGGATTAGGTGTAGGTTTAGGTTTAGGGATTTGAGAATACATTAGGTTTTAGGTTTAGGTTTAGGTTATAGGTTATATGTTTAGGTTTAGGTTTAGGGATTTGAGAATGCGTTAGGTTTTAGATTTAGGTTTAGGTTAGAAGCTATAGGTTTAGGGAATTGAGAATAGGTTAGTTTAGGTTTAGGAAATCGGGTTCCGGTTCGGGATCAGGTTTTGGTTAGGGTTTTCAAGTTTAGGCTTAGGTTTAGGTTAGGGAGTTGAGATTAGGATTAGGTGTAGGTTTAGCTTTTCAAGTTTATGTTTAGATTTAGGTTAGGGAGTTGAGATTAGGATTAGGTGTAGGTTTAGGTTTAGCGATTTGAGAATACATTAGGTATTAGGCTTTGGTTTAGGCTATAGGTTATAGGTTTAGGTTTAGGTTTAGGGATTTGAGAATGCTTTAGGTTTTAGGTTTAGGTTTAGGTTATAGGTTATAGGTTTTGGTTTAGATTTAGGTTTAGGTTAAGGTTATAAGCTATAGGTTTAGGGAATTGAGAATAGGTTAATGTTTAGGTTTAGGAAATCGGGTTCGGTTTCGGGATCGGGTTTAGGTTTGGGTTTTCAAGTTTAGGTTTAGGTTTGGGTTAGGGAATTCAGATTAGGATTAGGTGTAGGTTTCAGTTTAGGGATTTGAAAATGTATTAGGCTTTAGGTTTAGGTTTAGGTTATAGGTTATAGGTTTGGGTTTGGGTTTAGGTTAAGGTATAGGTTTAGGTTTCGGTTTAGGTTATTAGCTATAGGTTTAGGGAATTGAGAATAGGCTAAGGTTTAGGTTTTAAAAATCGAGTTCGGGTAGGGGATCGGGTTTAGGTTTGGGTTTTCAAGTATAGGTTTAGGTTTAGGTTATAGGTTATAGGTTTAGCTTTAGCTTTAGGTTAAGGTACAGGTTTAGGTTTTGGTTTAGGTTATAAGCTATAGGTTTAGGGAATTGAGAATAGGTAAAGGTTTAGGTTTAGGAAATCGAGATCGGGTTTTGGTTTGGGTTTTCCAGTTTAGGTTTAGGTTTAGCTTAGGGAGTTGAGATGTAGATTTGGGGTAGGTTTAGGTTTAGGGATTTGAGAATACTTTAGGTTTTAGGTTTACGTTTAGGTTATAGGTTATAGGTTTAGGTTTTGGTTTAGGTTAAGGTATAAGTTTAGGTTTCGGTTTAGGGTATAAGCTATAGGTTTTGGGAATTGGGAATAGGTGAAGGTTTAGGTTTTGAAAAGCGGGTTCGGGTTCGGGATCGGGTTTAGGTTTGGGTTTTCAAGTTTAGATTTAGGTTTAGGTTTAGGTTTAGGTTAAGGTATATGTTTAGTTTTCAATTTAGGTTATAAGCTATAGGTTTAGGGAATTGAGCATAGGTTATGGTTTAGGTTTAGGAAATCGGGTTCGGGTTCGAGATCGGGTTTACGTTTGGGTTTTCAAGTTTAGGTTTAGGTTTGGGTTAGGGAGTTGAGATTAGGATTTGGAGTAGGTTTAGGTTTGGGGATTTGAGAATACATTAGGTTTTAGGTTTAGGTTTAGGTTATAGGTTATAGGTTATGGTTTAAGTTTAAGAATTTGAGAATGCATTAGGTTATAGGTTTTGGGTTTACGTTATAGGTTATAGGTTTATGTAACGACCTTGGAATTTTGGTGCTAATCTTTCCTTAAGTAGTTGTTTTTGGGGTAATTAGCGCTATACTTGATTGCTTGTGAAATTCGCATCAGTCACTTTAAATTGTATCTGCATGGCTCTAAACTTGTACATTAGTTAGCGCTACCTTACTCTGAAACCTGGGATCCATCGCTAAATCCAGTTGTTCTGGGGAATTTTTGGAAGATCTTGATCGGACCTAGACCGCGCGTCGAAAGTCCGATAGCGATGATCTTAGGCTGTTGCGGTCACCGAGTTGGGCTTGACCATCACCTCAAAAATTAAGTCCATGTGATGTTCTGGGTCGATTTGTTTGAGCTCGGAGTGAAGAGTGTGAGAACGGTTGGAATTTAATAAGTTTTTATGAAATCTGAGTCGTGTCGCTTGCGCGACGATTTTAAGTATTCTGACCGTTGGATTCTGACCCAATTTCACCCTCTGATCAGGGGAGGTGGCCCAGGCATATCCTAGTGCTTGTGGACCTGATCGAGATTCCGTGACCGTTGATTTGAGTGTGGTCCGCCACGGCTGATCTGAAGAGCCGGTCGGTATGAAAACTAAGCTTGACCTAGATCCATGGTGAAGGAGCTTAAGTCCGACCTTTCGTGGTAATAGGCCCACCAGAAGTGCTTCGTTGGATCGAGAAAGGCATGCTTTGGTTATAACCTAAGTATGCCTTGTCCCTAGGGTTATTTTCTTCAAATATAGGCCTATTTATAGTCCTTAAACCCTAGCCCTCTTTTCCATACGAATTTTCTCTAACCCTAGCTTGGAAAGAGAGTGGAAAAGAGAGAGAAAGTGAGAGAGATAAGTTGGTGTATCATCTTGGATTCTTTCTTGTTCTTCTTCATCTTTGAACCTTCACTTTAAATCATTCTTCTGACGATTCTGAGTTCTTTTTGGGGTAAGTTAATCTAACCCTAACCTGTGTTAGAGCTTAAATTAGTCTTGGTGTTGTTGTATCTCATTTTTATCCTTGTTTTAGGGTATTCTTTCGCCGTTGACGAAGACAACTCGTCTAAATCAGTTCGGTGTTTCTTTTCTAGCTTAAGGTGCGGACTTTAAGTGTATAGGTTATGGTTTTCAAGGCTTTCAACGCCAGTTAGTGATTTATTCTTGTTATGGATGAGATTTCACATGCCAAATGTTGTGTTTACGTTGCTTTCCTGATATGCATGTGTTATATTGAGATTTGTGTATTCTATGTGTATTTATAAAGTACCGTATACGTATAAAATATGCACTTATGTTTGCCATGATTATTTGTCATGTATGTATGCTAGATACATGTATGACAACTCCTTGGTAAAAGGAATTGTCGAAATGCATGTATTTCAACATACATCATGTATGTTATTCCATGTATGCTAAGTGTTTGTAGAAATGCATGAATGATCTAAAGTGTAATTTATTACACTAATTGTGGGTGTTGAGAAGTGATTCTCAACACTCCTATTGATGTGCATGATTTCCTTTATGCAAGTTACATTCCATGTCATTTAAATTCAAGCATTTCATATGCTTACATTTATGTTAAGTTGATATCCTTCAGATGCGTATGTACCATGATTTAAGTTGTTGTTCCATTACTGTTTTACATTCCATATGAATATCTGTTATAGTGTAAGGTGTGTGGGGCTATGCATTAGTCCAGGAAATCGGTAATCGACTCTATATTCGTGGTTGAGGTTGCTTTCGCCACGTAGGACGTATTAGACGAACCCGAGCCATATTAGAGTTGTCGGCAGTGGTTTGGCCACGCCGAGTGTTTGCGTACTCTATGTCGTTCAATTCAACGTGCGCTCGTGCTAGTCGAGTTCGTCAAGTAACCCGATTGTCCGATGTATGTTCACCATGTATTGGATGCTACTGTTTGAATCTAGGGTACCGAACTTACCAGTGAAATCCTATTAACTATGGTACTCGATCCGCTAAGACTCATGAGCCGGACATGGTGGTATGGGACACCGTGGTCGAGCTGTCGGCCTACGCTGGGGTGACGAGCCTCCCCGTAGTGACCAGTGAACAATCAAACTCGTGAGCCGATTATGGTGGTATGGGACACTAATTTGTGCTGTCGGCCTACATTGATTGATGACGAGCCCTTTGTAGTGACCTCGAGCATACCTGGATACCGCAAGGAGGTGACGAGCCGAATTGTGGTAGTAAAGGCATGAAAGGCGTGCATTGATTGGTGACGAGCCCTTTGCTACGACCTTAAACATATGATCGTATGAGATGACTAGGATTGACGACTCTAGAATGGATCACTGTTTGGATGGTGACATGAGGAAGGTATCTTAGCTTCCCAATCCGGCCATGTGAAATGGACTAATAACAACTTGGTAATCATATCCATGCACCGCATTTGCATGTGCTTTGTAGATGTGGCGCACTTTGAGGCGATGTCATGCGTAACATAAGATGAAGACGCTGAGGGTGTACGCGTGAGGGCACGCATCATATTGCATACATCCTTGCATTAACAAGAGTACTTAGGATTTATTTAATTGTCCTGCTTTATCATTACTGTTTGATTGAACTGATAACATGTTAACCAGTGCCTTATTGTTCCACTGAGTTGATCACTCACTCCCGCATTTCTGGGGTGGTGTTAAACACCCACCAGACTCTGTCTCAGGTTCTGATGTTGCAGATGTGGATGCGACTTCTGAGGCAGAGCGGGAGATAGATGATGATGAGGCTGCGTTCTCTTATATGCAGTTTTCAGATGGGTTCTAGCGAGCCTTGGTCTGATGCGCGGGATCTCTGGGATTATTTTTGGGAACTTAAATGATGTAACTTGATACTTACAATTTTGTTAAATAACACTTTCATACGACCTGTCTTGTATATGTACTTCAGGGATTTACACTTGTACACATATTTTTCTATAAGTCTTCCGCTTGCTTTATTCACTTATCCCTGAATCATACCTATGTTTTGGCTTAATCTATTCCATGTTTTATGCACTAATACAGTCAACATATATCCATCATTAAATATGTTGCATAAGTGATGTTTTGGAACTCGGGAGCTGAGTTACGCTCGACCCCCGAATTTCAGGGCGCTACAGTTTAGGTTAAGGTATAGGTTTAGGTTATAAGCTATAGGTTTAGGGAATTGAGAATAGGTTAAGGTTTAAGTATAGGAAATCGGGTTTGGGTTCGGGATCGGGTTTAGGGTTTGGTTTTGAAGTTTAGGTTTTGGTTTAGGTTAGGGAGTTGGGATTAGGTTAAGGTGTAGGTTTAGGTTTAGGGATTTGAGAATGCATTAGGTTTTAGGTTTAGGTTTAGGTTATCGGTTTTAAGTTTAGGTTTAGGTTTAGGTTTAGGATAAGGTATAGCTTTAGGTTTCGGTTTAGGTTATAAGCTATATGTTTAGGGAACTGAGAATAGGTTAAGGTTTAGGTTTAGGAAATCGGGTTTGGGTTCGGGATCGGGTTTAGGTTTGGGTTTTAAAGTTTAGGTTTAGGTTTAGGTTAGGGAGTTGAGATTAGGATTAGGTGTAGGTTTGGGTTTAGGGATTTGAGAATACATTAGGTTTTAGGTTTAGGTTTAGGTTATAGGTTATAGGTTTACGTTTAGGTTAAGGTTTAGGTTATAAGCTATAGGTTAAGGGAATTGAGAATAGGTTAATGTTTAGGTTTTGGAAATCGGGGTTCGGGATCGGGTTTGGGTTTGGGTTTTCAAGTTTAAGTTTAGGTTTAGGATAAGGAGTTAAGATTAGGATGAGGTGTAGGCTTATGTTTTAGGATTTGAGAATACATTTATGTTTTAAGTTTAAGTTTAGGTTATAGGTTATAGGTTTAGGTTAAGGTTTAGGTTATAAGCTATAGGTTCAGGGAATTTAGAATTGGTCAACGTTTAGGTTTAGGAAATCGGGTTCCGGTTCGGGTTCAGGTTTAGGTTAGGGTTTTCAAGTTTAGGTTTAGGTTTATGTTATGAAGTTGAGATTAGGATTTGGTGTAGGTTTAGGTTTTCAAGTTTTAGTTTAGATTTAGGTTAGGGAGTTGAGATTAGGATTAGGTGTAGGTTTAGGTTTAGGGATTTGAGAATACATTAGATTTCAGGTTGAGGTTTAGGTTATAGGTTAGAGGTTTAGGTTTAGGTTTAGGTATTTGAGATTGCATTAGGTTTTAGTTTAAGGTTTAGGTTATAGGTTATAGATTTAGGTTTAGGTTAAGGTTATAAGCTATACGTTTAGGGAATTGAGAATAGGTTAATTGTTAAGGTTTAGGAAATCGAGTTCGGGTTCAGGATCAGGTTTAGGTTTGGGTTAGGGAATTGAGATGTGGATTAGGTGTAGGTTTAGGTTTTGGGATTTGAGAATGCATTAGGTTTTAGGTTTAGGTTTAGGTTATAGGTTATAGGTTTTGCTTTAGGTTTATGTTAAGATATAGGTTTAGGTTTCGGTTTAGGTTATAAGCTATAGGTTTGGGGAATTGAGAATAGGTTACGGTTTAGGTTTAGGAAATCGGGTTTGGGTTCGGGATAGAATTTAGGTTTGAATTTTAAATTTTAGGTTTAGGTTTAGGTTTAGGTTATGGAGTTGAGATTAGGATTAGGTGAAGGTTTGGGTTTAGGGATTTGAGAATGCATTAGGTTTTAGGTTTAGGTTTAGGTTTAGGTTATAGGTTATAGGTTAAGGTTTTGGTTTAGGTTAAGGTGTAGGTTATAAGCTATATGTTTAGGGAATTGAGAATAGGTTAATGTTTAGGTTTAGGAAATCGGGTTCGGGTTCGGGATCGGGTTTAGGTTTGGGTTTTCAAGTTTAGGTTTAGGTTTAGGTTAGGGAGTTGAGATTGGGATTAGGTGTAGGTTTAGGTTTAGGGATTCGAGAAGGCATTAGGTTTTAGGTTATAGGTTTTAGGTTTAGGTTTAGGTTTAGGTTAAGGTATAGGTTTAGGTTTCTGTTTAGGTTATAAGCTATATGTTTAGGGAATTGAGAATAGGTTAAGGTTAAGGTTTGGGAATTCGGGTTCGGGTTCCGGATCGGGTTTAGGTTTGGGTTTTCAAGTTTAGGTTTAGGTTTAGGTTTAGGTTAGGGGGTTGAGATTAGGATTTGGTGTAGGCTTAGGATTGTGGATTTGAGAATACATTAGGTTTTAGGTTTAGGTTTAGGTTATGGGTTATAGGTTTAGGTTTAGGTTTAGGGATTTGAGAATGCATTTGGTTTTAGGTTTAGGTTTAGGTTATAAGCTATAGGTTTAGGGAATTGAGAATAGGTTAACGTTTAGGTTTAAGAAATTGGGTTCCGGTTCAAGATCTCGTTTAGGTTAGGGTTTTTAAATTTAGGTTTAGGTTTAGGTTAGGGAGTTGAGATTATGAATAGGTGAAGGTTTAGGTTTTCAAGTTTAAGTTTAGATTTAGGTTAGGGAGTTGAGATTAGGATTTGGTGTAGGTTTAGGTTTAGGGATTTGAGAATACATTAGGTTTTAGGTTTATGTTTAGGTTATAAGTTATAGGTTTAGGTTTAGGTTTACGGATTTGATAATGCATTAGGTTTTAGGTTTAGGTTAAGGTTATTGGTTATAGGTTTAGGTTTAGGTTTAGGTTTAGGTTATGGTTATAAGCTATAGGTTTAGGGAATTGAGAATAGGTTAATGTTTAGGTTTAGGAAATCGGGTTCGGGTTCGGGATCGTGTTTAGGTTTGGGTTTTCAAGTTTAGGTTTAGGTTTGGGTTACGGAGTTGAGATTAGGATTAGGTGTCACGCCCCAAACTCAGAAATCGGGCTCACAAAATTGCCGATTGCCGAATCCGGCGTCAATAGCCTCCGTAGAACCACATTCTCGGCTCCCACCGCCCATTCCCCAAATTCCAATCCTGGGATACTACAAGGAGGATTTTCCACATCAGTTTGATTCGTAATAAGCTTAATCAAAGGCATAGGTTTAGGTTATAGGTTATAGGTTTAGGTTTGGGTTAGGGAGTTGAGATTATGATAAGGTGCAGGTTTAGGTTTAGGGATTTGAGAATGCATTGGGCTTTAGGTATAGGTTTAGGTTATAGGTTATAGGTTTAGGTTTAGGTTAAGGTATAAGTTTAGGTTTCGGATTAGGTTATAAGCTATACCTTTAGGGAACTGAGAATAGGTTAAGGTTTAGGTTTAGTAAATCAGGTTCGGGTTCGGGATCAGGTTTAGGTTTCGGTTTTAAAGTTTAG
Source organism: Magnolia sinica (assembly GCF_029962835.1). Taxonomy (NCBI): domain Eukaryota; kingdom Viridiplantae; phylum Streptophyta; class Magnoliopsida; order Magnoliales; family Magnoliaceae; genus Magnolia; species Magnolia sinica. The sequence goes on from NC_080574.1 coordinate 67,287,041, forward strand.
GTTTAGGTTTAAGTTAGGGAGTTGAGATTAGGATTATGTGTAGGATTGGGCTTAGGGATTTGAGAATACGTTAGGTTTTAGGTTTAGGTTTAGGTTATAGGTTATAGGTTTAGGTTTAGGTTTAGGTTAAGGTTTAGGTTATAAGCTATAGGTTTAGGGAACTGAGAATTGGTTTTGGTATAGGTTTAGGAAATTGGGTTCGGGTTCGGGATCGAGTTTAGGTTTGAGTTTTCAAGTTTAGGTTTAGGTTTAGGTTAGGGAGTTGAGATTAGGATTAGGTGTAGGTTTAGCTTTAGGGATTTGAGAATGCATTAGGTTTTAGGTTTAGGTTTAGGTTATAGGTTTAGGTTTAGGTTTAGGTTAAGGTTAAGGTATAGGTTTAGGTTTCGGTTTAGGTTATAAGCTATAGGTTTAGGGAATTGAGAATAGGTTAAGGTTTAGGTTTAGAAAATCAAGTTCGGGTTCAGGATCGGGTTTAGGTTTGGGTTTTCAAGTTTAGGTTTAAGTTTAGGTTATAGGTTATAGGTTTAGGTTAAGGTATCGGTTTAGGTTTAGGTTAAGGTATAGGTTTAGGTTTCGGTTTAGGTTATATGCTATAGCTTTAGGTTTAGGTTATAAGCTATAGGTTTAGGGAATTGAGAATAGGTTACGTTTTAGGTTTAGGAAATCAGGTTCGGATTCGGGATCGGGTTTTGGTTTGGGTTTTTAGTTTAGGTTTAGGTTTAGGTTATAAGTTATAGGTATAGGTTTAGGTTTAGGTTAAGGTATATGTTTAGGTTTAGGTTTAGGTTATTAGCTATAGGTTTAGCGAATTGAGAATAGGTGAAGGTTTAAGTTTAGAAAATTGGGTTCGGGTTCGGGATTGGGGTTAGGTTTGGGCTTTCAAGTGTAGATTTAGGTTTAGGTTAAGGTATAGGTTTAGGTTTCGGTTTAGGTTATAAGCTATAGGTTTAGGGAATTGAGAATGGGTTGAGGTTTAGGTTTAGGAAATGGGGTTCGGGTTTGGGATCGGGTTTCGGTTTGGGGTTTCAAGTTTAGGTTTAGTTTTAGGTTCGGGAGTTGAGATTTGGATTAGGTGTAGGTTTAGTTTTAGGGATTTGAGAATACATTAGGTTTTAGGTTTAGGTTATAGTTTATAGGTTATAGGTTTAGGTTTAGGTTTTGGTTTAGGTTAAGGTTATAAGCTATATGTTTAGGGAATTGAGAATAGGTTAATGTTTAGGTTTAGGAAATTGGGTTCGGGTTTCGGATTAGGTTTAGGTTTGGATTTCGAAGTTTAGGTTTAGGTTTAGGTTAGGGAGTTTAGATTAGGATTAGTGTAGGTTTAAGTTTAGGGATTTGAGAATGCAATAGGTTTTAGGTTTTGGTTTAGGTTATTAGTTATAGGTTTAGGTTTAGGTTTAGGTTAAGGTATAGGTTTAGGTTATAAGCAATAGGTTTAGGGAATTGAGAATAGGCTAAGGTTTAGGTTTAGGAATTCGCTTCGGTTTAGGATCAGGCTTAGGTTTGGGTTTTCAAGTTTAGGTTTAGGTTTAGGTTAGGGAGTTGAGATTAGGATTAGGTGTAAGTTTAGGTTTAGGGATTTGAGAATGCATTAGGTTTTTGGTTTAGGTTTAGGTTATAGGTTTTAGGTTAAGCTATATGTTTAGGTTAGGGTATATGTTTAGGTTTCGGGTTCGGGATTGAGAGTAGGTTAATGTTTAAGTTATAAGCTACAAGTTTAAGGAATTGAGAGTAGGTTAAGGTTTAGGTTTGGAAAATCGGGTTCGGGTTCGGGATTAGGTTTAGGTTTGGGTTTTAAAGTTTAGGTTTATGTTTAGGTTAGGGAGTTGGGATTTGGATTAGGTGTAGGTTTAGGTTTTGGGATTTGAGAATACATTAGGTTATAGGTTTAGGTTTAGGTTATAGGTTATGGGTTTTGGTTGAGGTTTAGATTAAGGTTTAGGTTATAAGCCATAGATTTAGGGAATTGAGAATAGGTTAATGTTTAGGTTTGGGAAATCGGGTTCGGGTTCGTGATCGGGTTTAGGTTTGGGTTTTCAAGTTTAGGTTTAGGTTTAGGTTAGGGAGTTGAGATTAGGATTAGGTATAGGTTTAGGTTTATGGATTTGAGATTGCATTAGGTTTTATGTTTAGGTTTAGGTTATAGGTTATAGGTTTAGGTTTAGGTTTAGGTTAAGGTATATGTGTAGGTTTCGGTTTAGGTTATAAGCTATAGGTATAGGGAATTGAGAATTGGTTATGGTTTAGGTTTAGAAAATCGGGTTTGAATTCGGGATCGGGTTTTGGTTTGGGTTTTCAAGTTTAGGTTTAGGCATAGGTTATTGGTTATAGGTTTAGTTTCAGGTTTAGGTTAAGGTACAAGTTTAGTTTTCAGTTTGGGTTATAAGCTTTAGGTTTAGGGAATTGAGAATAGGTTAAGGTTTTGGTTTCGGAAATCGGGTTCGGGTTCGGGATTGGGTTTAGGTTTGGGTTTTCAAGTTTTGTTTTAGGTTTAGATTTAGGTTTAGGTTAAGGTATAGTTTTAGGTTTCAATTTAGGTTATAAGCTATAGGTTTAGGGAATTGAGAATGGGTTAAGGTTTAGGTTTTGGAAATCGGGTTCGGGTTCGGGATCGGGTTTAGGTTTGGGTTTTCATGTTTAGGTTTAGGTTTAGGTTAGGGAGTTATGATTAGGATTAGGTGTAGGTTTAGGTTTAGGAATTTGAGAAGGCATTAGGTTTTAGATTTAGGTTTAGGTTATAGGTTTTAGGTTAAGCTATAGGTTTAGTTTAAGGTATAGGTTTAGGTTTCGGTTTAGGTTATATGCTATAGGTTTAGGGAATTGAGAGTAGGTTAAGGTTTAGGTTTAGGAAATCGGGTTCGGGTTCGGGATTGGGTTTAGGTTTAGGTTTTAAAGTTTCGGTTTAGGTTTAGGTTAGGGAGTTGAGATTTTGATTAGGTGTAGGTTTAGGTTTAGGGATTTGAGAATACATTAGGTTTTAGGTTTAGGTTTGGGTTACAGGTTACAGGTTTAGGTTTAGGTTTAGGTTAAGGTTTAGGTTATAAGCTATAGGTTTAGGGAATTGAGAATAGGTTACGGTTTAGGTTTAGGAAAACAGGTTCGGGTTTGGGATCGGGTTTAGGTTTGGGTTTTCAAGTTTAGGTTTAAGTTTAGGTTAGGGAGTTGAGATTAGGATTAGGTGTAGGTTTAGCTTTAGGGATTTGAGAATGCATTAGGTTTTAGGTTTAGGTTTAGGTTACAGGTTATTGGTTTAGGTTTAGGTTTAGGTTTAGGTTAAGGTATAGGGTTAGGTTTCGGTTTAGGTTTTAAGCTATAGGTTTAGGGAATTGAGAATAGGTTAAGGTTTAGGTTTAGAAAATCTGGTTCGGGTTCGGGATCGGGTTTAGGTTTGGGTTTTCAAGTTTAGGTTTAGGTTTAGGTTATAGGTTATAGGTTTAGGTTTAGGTTTAGGTTAAGGTATAGGTTTAGGTTTCGGTTTAGGTTATAAGTTATAGGTTTAGGGAATTGAGAATAGGTTAAGTTTTAGGTTTAGGAAATCGGGTTCGGATTCGGGATCAAGTTTTGGTTTGGGTTTTCAAGTTTTGGTTTAGGTTTAGGTTATAGGTTATTTTTTTAGGTTTAGGTTTAGGTTAAGGTATATGTTTAGGTTTCGATTTAGGTTATAAGCAATTGGTTTAGGGAATTGAGAATAGGTTAAGGTTTAAGTTTAGAAAATCGAGTTTGGGTTCGGGATTGGGTTTAGGTTTGGGCTTTCAAGTTTAGATTTAGGTTTAGATTTAGGTTTAGGTTAAGGTATAGGTTTAGGTTTCGGTTTAGGTTATAAGTTATAGGTTTAGGGAATTGAGAATGGGTTATGGTTTAGGTTTAGGAACTGGGGTTCTGGTTCGGGATCGGGTTTAGGTTTGGGGTTTCAAGTTTAGGTTTAGTTTGACGTTCGGGAGTTTAGATTTGGATTAGGTGTAGGTTTAGTTTTAGGGATTTGAGAATACATTAGGTTTTAGGTTTAGCTTTAGGTTATAGGTTATAGGTTTAGGTTTAGGTTTAGGTTTTGGTTAAGGTTATAAGCTATAGGTTTAGGGAATTGGGAATCGGTTATTGTTTAGGTTTAGGAAATCGGGTTCAGTTTTCGGATTGGGTTTAGTTTTGGATTTCAAAGTTTAGGTTTAGGTTTAGGTTAGGGAGTTTAGATTAGGATTAGTGTAGGTTTAGGTTTAGGGATTTGAGAATGCATTAGGTTTTTGGTTTTGGTTTAGGTTATTGATTATAGGATTAGGTTTAGGTTTAGGTTAAGGTATAGGTTTAGGTTTCGGTTTAGGTTATAAGCTATAGGTTTAGGGAATTGAGAATAGGTTAAGGTTTAGGTTTCGGAAATCGCTTCGAGTTCGGGATCAGTTTTGGGTTTGGGTTTTCAAGTTTAGGTTTAGGTTTATGTTTAGGTTAGTGAGTTGAGATTAGGATTAGGTGTAGGTTTAGGTTTAGGGATTTGAGAATGCATTTGGTTTTTGGTTTAGGTTTAGGTTATAGGTTATAGGTTATGGTATAGGTTTAGGTTAAGGTATAGGTTTAGTTTTTGGTTTAGGTTTTAAGCTACAGGTTTAGGGAATTGAGAGTAGGTTAAGGTTTAGGTTTAGGAAATTGGGTTTGGGTTCGGGTTCGGGATTAGGTTTAGGTTTGGGTTTTAAAGTTAATGTTTAGGTTTAGGTTAGGGAGTTGAGATTTGGATTAGGTGTAGGTTTGGGTTTACGAATTTGAGAATACATTAGGTTATAGGTTTAGGTTTAGGTTATAGGCTGTAAGTTTAGATTTAGGTTTAGGTTAAGGTTTAGCTTATAATCCATAGATTTAGGGAATTGAGAATAGGTTAATATTTAGGTTTGGGAAATCAATCGGGTTCGGGTTTGAGATCGGGTTTAGGTTTGGGTTTTCAAGTTTAGGTTTAGGTTTAGGTTAGGGAGTTGAGATTAGGATTACGTATAGGTTTAGGTTTATGGATTTGAGAATGCATTCGGTTTTATGTTTAGGTTTAAGTTATAGGTTATAGGTTTAGGTTTAGGTTTAGGTTAAGGTATAGGTTTAGGTTTCGGTTTAGGTTATAAGCTATAGGTTTACGGAATTGAGAATAGGTTAAGGTTTAGGTTTAGAAAATCGGGTTCGGGTTCGGGATTGGGTTTTGGTTTGGGTTTTCAAGTTTAGGTTTAGGCTTGGGTTATAGGTCATAGGTTTAGTTTCAGGTTTAGGTTAAGGTATAGGTTTAGGTTTCAGTTTAGGTTATAAGGTATAGGTTTAGGGAATTGAGAATAGGTTAAGGTTTTGGTTTAGGAAATCGGGTTCGGGTTCGGGATTGGGTTTAGGTTTGGGTTTTCAAGTTTAGATTTAGGTTTAGATTTAGGTTTAGGTTAAGGTATAGGTTTAGGTTTCAATTTAGGTTATAAGCTATAGGTTTAGGGAATTGAGAATGGGTTAAGGTTTAGGTTTAGGAAATCAGGTTTAGGTTCGGGATTGGGTGTAAGTTTGGGTTTTCAAGTTTAGGTTTAGGTTTAGGTTAGGGAATTGAGATTAGGATTAGGTGTAGGTTTAGGTTTAGGGATTTGAGAAGGCATTAGGTTTTAGGTTTTGGTTTAGGTTTTAGGTTTTAGGTTAAGCTATAGGTTTAGGTTAAGCTATAGGTTTAGGTTTCGGTTTAGGTTATAAGCTATTGGTTTAGGGAATTGAGAGTAGGTTAAGGTTTAGGTTTAGGAAATCGGGTTCACGTTCGGGATTGGGTTTAGGTTTGGGTTTTAAAGTTTAGGTTAAGGTTTAGGTTAGGGAGTTGAGATTTGGATTAGGTGTAGGTTTAGGTTTAGGGATTTGAGAATACATTAGGTTTTAGGTTTAGGTTTAGGTTATAGGTTATAGGTTTAGGTTTAGGTTTAGGTTAAGGTCTAGGTTATAAGCTGTAGGTTTAGGGAATTGAGAATAGGTTAAGTTTTAGGTTTAGGAAAACGGGTTTGGTTTCGGGATCGGGTTTAGGTTTGGGTTTTCAAGTTTAGGTTTAGGTTTAGGTTAGGGATTTGAGATTAGGCTTAGCTGTAGGTTTAGCTTTAGGGATTGGAGAATGCATTAGGTTATAGGTTTAAATTTAGGTTATAGGTTTAGGTTAAGGTATAGGTTTAGGTTTCGGTTTAGGTTATAAGCTATAGGTTTAGGGAATTGAGAATAGGTTAATGTTTAGGTTTAGGAAATCTGGTTTAGGTTCGGGATCGGGTTTAGGTTTGGTTTTCAAGTTTAGGTTTAGGTTTAGGTTATAGGTTATAGGTTTAGGTTTAGGTTTAGGTTAAGGTATAGGTTTAGGTTTCGGTTTAGGTTATATGCTATAGGTTTAGGGAATTGAGAATTGGTTAAGTTTTAGGTTTAGGAAATCGGATTCGGATTCGGGATCGGGTTTTGGTTTGGGTTTTCAAGTTTAGGCTTAGGTTTAGGTTATAGGTTATAGGTTTAGGTTTAGGTTTAGGTTAAGGTATATGTTTAGGTTTCGTTTTAGGTTATAAGCAATAGGTTTAGGGAATTGAGAATAGGTTAAGGTTTAAGTTTAGAAAATCGGGTTCAGGTTTGGGATTGGGTTTAGGTTTTGCTTTTCAAGTTTAGATTTAGGTTTAGATTTAGGTTTAGGTTAAGGTATAGGTTTATGTTTCGGTTTAGGCTATAAGCTATATGTTTAGGGAATTGAGAATGGGTTAAGGTTTAGGTTTAAGAAATCGTGTTCGGGTTCGGGATCGGGTTTTAGTTAGGGTTTTCAAGTTTCAGTTTAGCTTTAGGTTAGGGAGTTGAGATTAGGATTAGGTGTAGGTTTAGGTTTGGGGATTTGAGAATGCATTAGGTTTTAGGTTTAAGTTTAGGTTATAGGTTATAAGTTTAGGTTTAGGTTTAGGGATTTGAGAATGCATTAGGTTTTAGGTTTATGTTTTGGTTATAGGTTATAGGTTTAGGTTTAGGTTTAGGTTTATGTCAAGGTTATAAGCTATAGGTTTAGGCAATTGAGAATCGGTTAATATTTAGATTTAGGAAATCGGGTACGAGTTTCAGATTGGGTTTAGGTTTGGGTTTCAAAGTTTAGGTTTAGGTTTAGGTTAGGGAGTTGAGATTAGGATTAGGTGTAGGTTTAGGTTTAGGGATTTAAGAGTGCATTAGGTTTTAGGTTTAGGTTTAGGAAATCGGGTTCGGGTTTGGGATTGGGTTTAGGTTTGGGTTTTAAAGTTTAGGTTTAGGTTAAGGTTATAAGCTATAGGTTTAGGGAATTGAGAATAGGTTAATGTTTATGTTTAGGAAATTGGGTTCGGGTTTCAGATTGGGTTTAGGTTTGGATTTCGAAGTTTAGGTTTAGGTTTAGTTAGGGAGTTTTGGTTAGGATTAGGTGTAGGTTTAGTTTTAGGGATTTGAGAATGCATTAGGTTTTAGGTTTAGGTTTAGGTTATTTGTAACGCCCTGAAATTCGGGGGTCGAGCAATACTCAGCTCCCGAGTTTCAAAACATCACTTATGCAACATATTTAATGATGTAAGTATGTTGTCTATATAAGTACATAAACCATGGAATAGATTAAGCCAAATTGCAAACATAATTCAGGGATAAGTGAAGAACGCAAGCAGAAGACTTAAGAAAACCTAAGTGTACATGTGCAAGTCCCACGTATACATGCCAGGTCATACTTACAAGTGTTACTATCAAAAAAATATAAATATTAAATGACATTATCTATTCCAAAAGAAAACCCAGAATTCCCACGCATCAAGACATGACTCACATGAACCCGCCTGAGAACTGCATAAAAGAAAAAATGACCTCATCATCCTCGAACTCCTGCTCTGCCTTAGGGCTCACATCAATATCTGCATCTAAGACAGAGTCTAGTTAGTGTTTAAACACCGTCCCAAAACGTGGGAGTGAGTGATCAACTCAGTGGAACAATAAGGCAAAGGTTAACATGTTATCAATTCAATCAAGCAGTAATGATAAAGCAGAACAATCAAACATGTCCTAATTACTCTTGTTAGTGCAAGGATGTATGTAGAATGATGCATGCCCTCGCCTGTACACCCTCAGCGTCTTCATCTTACGTTACGCATGACAACTGTCCTCAAGTGCTCCACCTCTTCCAGGCACATGCAATGCGGTGCATGAACATGATTTCCAAGTTGTTATTAGTCCTTTTCATACAGCAGGATTGGGAAGCTAAGGTACCTTCCTCATATTAATTTCCACACAGTGATCCATTCTAGGGTCGTCAGTCCTAGGCATCTCATACGATCATATGGTTTTAGGTCGCTGTAAAGGGCTCGTCACCAATCAATGCACGCCTATCATACCTTCGTTACTACTCTAAGGCTTATCGCCTCAATGTAGTATCAAGGTATGCTCGAGGTCACTACAAAGGGCTCATCACCAATCAATGTAGGCTAATAGCACGAATATAGTGTCCCATACCACCATAATCGGCTCACGAGTCTGGTGTGCTCACTGGTCACTACGGGGAGGCTCGTCACCCTAGTGTAGGCCGACAGCTCGACCACGGTGTCCCATACCACCATGTCCGGCTCATGAGTCTTAGCGGTTCAAGGTACCCATGGTTAACATGATTTCATCGGTAAGTTTGGTACCCTAGATTCATATAATAGCTTCCATACATGGTGAACATACATCGGACAATCGGGTTACTTGACAAACTCGACTAGCACGAGCGCACGTTGGGTTGAACGACATATAGTACGCAAACGCTCCGCGTGGCCAAACCACTGCCGACAACTCTAATACGACTCGGGTTCGTCAAATCACGTCCTTTGTGACGAAAGCAACCTTAGCCACGAACTCAAGGCCGATTACTGATTTCCTGGACTATTCATAGTCCCAAACATATTCCACTACAACAGATATTCATATCAACAATTTAGAATAGTAATGGAACAACAATTCAAACCATGTAGTATGTGAGCATTTGAAGAATATCAACTTAACATGGATTTAAACATAAGTAATACTTGAAGTTAAACAACAAAGAATGTGACTTGCATGTAGGAAAACATCACACAAATAGGAGAGTTGAGAATTGCTCCTCAACACCCGCAATTAGGATAATAAATTGCACTTTAGACCATTCAAACATTTCTACAAACACTTAGACTACATAGTGCAACATACATGACGTATGTTGGAATACACGCATTTGGACAATTCTTTTTGCCAAGGAGTTGTCACACATACAATTAACACAAATACACGACAAATAATCATGGCAAACACATGTTCATATTTTATACGTATACAGTACTTTCTACATGTACATAGAATACACAAATCTCAATATAACACATACATGTCAGGAACGCAAAATAAACATAGCATTTGACATGTGAAATTGCATCCATATCAAGAATAAACCATTATCTAACATTGAAAGCCTTGAAAACTATAACCTATACGAATATAGTCCGCACCTTAAACCAGAAAAAGAACACCGAACTAATTCAGACGATAAGTCTTCGTCAACGACGACAAGATAACCTAAGGCAAGAATAAAAATGAGCTACAACAACACATAGACTCTTCTAAGCTCTAAAACAGATTAGGGTTAGATTAACTTACCCAAGAAGGAACTTAGAATCGCCGGAATAACGATTCAAAAGCGATGGTTTAAGGACGTAGAGTAACAGGAAAGAATCTAAGATGATTCACCAACTTCTCTCTCACTTTCTCTCTCTTTTCCTCTCTCTTTCTTAGCTAGGGTTTAGGAAATTCGTATGGAAAAGAGAGTGAGGATTTTTAGGTCTTTATATAGGCCTAACATTGATGAAAAGAACCCCAGGGCCAAGGTATACTTAGGTTATAACCAAATCAGGCCTCTCTCAATCCAACGGAACACTTCTGGTGGTCCTTTTCCCACGTACGGTCGGACTTAAGCTCACTGACCATGGATCTAGGTCAGGCTGAGTTTTCGTACCGATCGGCTTTACAGATCAGCTGTGGCGGACCACACTCAATTCAACGGTCATCGAAATTCGATCAGGTCCACAAGCATAATGACATGCTTGGGCCATCTTCCCTGATCCGAGGGTGAAATTGGGTCAGAATCTAATGGTCAGATTGCTTAAAATCATCGCGCAAGCGACACAACTCAGATTTCATAAAGTCACATTTAATTTCTCACCGTTCTCACATTCTTCACTCCGGACTCAATCAAATCGACCTAGGACATCATCTGGACTTGATTTTTGAGGTGATGGTCGAGTCTAACATGGTGACCATAATTGTCTAAGATCATCACTATCGGACTTTCAACGCGTGGTCCAAGTCCGATCCAAAGCTTCTAAAAATTCCCAAGAGCAACTGGATTTAGCGTTGAATCCCATATTTCAGAGTAACATAGCGCTAACGATTCTACAAGTTTTGAGTCATGTAGATCAAACTTAAAGTGATTGAAGCTAATTTCACAAGTAATCGAGTTTAGCGCTAATGAACCCACAAATAACTTCTAAGGAAAATAGAGATAGTACTCGGGTCTTGGCATGAAATTTTTCAGGTCATTACATTATTTGTTAGAGGTTTAGGTTTTGGTTTTGGTTAAGGTATAGGTTTAGGTTTCAGTTTAGGTTATAAGCTATAGGTTTAGGGAATTGAGAATAGGTTAAGGTTTAGGTTTAGGAAATCGCTTCGGGTTCGGGATCAGGTTTAGGTTTGGGTTTTCAAGTTTAGGTTTAGGTTTAGGTTAGGGAGTTGAGATTAGGATTAGGTGGAGGTTTAGGTTTATGGATTTGAGAATGCATTAGGTTTTAGGATTAGGTTTAGTTATAGGTTTTTGGTTAAGGTATAGGTTTAGGTTTCGGTTTAGGTTATAAGCTATAGGTTTAGGGAATTGAGAGTAGGATAAGGTTTAGGTTTAGGAAATTGGGTTCGGGTTCGGGATTGGGTTTAGGTTTGGGTTTTAAAGTTTAGGTATAGGTTTAGGTTAGGGAGTTGAAATTTGGATTAGGTGTAGGTTTGGGTTTAAGTATTTGAGAATACATTAGGTTTTAGGTTTTGGTTTAGGTTATAGGTTATAAGTTTAGGTTTCGGTTTAGGTTAAGGTTTAGGGAATTTAGAATAGGTTAATGTTTAGGTTTGGGAATCGGGTTCGGGTTCGGGATCGGGTTTAGGTTTGGGTTTTCAAGTTTAGGTTTAGGTTTAGGTTAGGGAGTTGAGATTAGGATTAGGTATAGGTTTAGGTTTAGGGATTTCAGAATGCATTAGGTTTTATGTTTAGGTTTAGGTTTAGGTTATTGGTTATAGGTTTAGGTTTAAGTTTAGGTTAAGGTATAGGTTTAGGTTTCGGTTTAGGGTATAAGCTATAGGTTTAGGGAATTGAGAATAGGTTAAGGTTTAGGTTTAGAAAATCTGGTTCGGGTTCGGGATCGGGTTTTGGTTTGGGTCTTCAAGTTTAGGTTTAGGTTTAGGTTATAGGTTATAGGTTTAGCTTTAGGTTTCGGTTAAGGTATAGGTTTCGTTTTCGGTTTAGGTTATAAGCTATAGGTTTATGGAATTGAGAATAGGTTAAGGTTTTGGTTTAGGAAATCGGGTTCGGGTTCGGGATTGGGTTTAGGTTTGGGTTTTCAAGTTTAGATTTAGGTTTTGATTTAGGTTTAGATTTAGGTTTCGGTTTAGGTTTAGGTTATAAGCTATAGGTTTAGGGAATTGAGAATGGGTTAAGGTTTAGGTTTAGGAAATCGGGTTCGGGTTTGGGATCAGGTTTAGGTTTGGGTTTTCAAGTTTAGGTTTAAGTTTAGCTTAGGGAGTTGAGATTAGGATTAGGTGTAGGTTTAGGTTTAAGGATTAGAGAATACATTAGGTTTTAGGTTTAAGTTTACGTTATAGGTTATAGGTTTAGGTATAGGTTTAGGTTAAGGGATAGGTTTAGGTTATATGCAATAGGTTTAGGGAATTGAGAGTAGGTTAAGGTTTAGGTTTAGGAAATCGGGTTCAGGTTCGGGATTTGGTTTCAGTTTGGGTTTTAAAGTTTAGGTTTAGGTTTAGGTTAGGGAGTTGAGATTTGAATTAGGTGTAGGTTTGGGTTTAGGGATTTGAGAATACATTAGGTTTTAGGTTTAGGTTTAGGTTATAGGTTATAGGTTTAGGTTTAGGTTTAGGTGAAGGTTTAGGTTATAAGCTGTAGGTTTAGGGAATTGAGAATAGGCTAAGGTTTAGGTTTAGGAAATCGGGTTCGGGTTCGGGATCGGGTTTAGGTTTGGGTTTTCAAGTTTAGGTTTAGGTTTAGGTTAGGGAGTTGATATTAGGATTAGGTGTAGATTTAGCTTGAGGGATTCGAGAATGCATTAGGTTATAGGTTTAGGTTTAGGTTATAGGTTATAGGTTTAGGTTTAGGTTTAGGTAAAGGTATAGGTTTAAGTTTCAGTTTAGGTTATAAGCTATAGGTTTAGGGAATTGAGAATAGGTTAAGGTTTAGGTTTAGAAAATCAGGGTCGGGTTCGAGATCAGGTTTAGGTTTCGGTTTTCAAGTTTAGGTTTAGGTTTAGGTTATAGGTTATGGGTTTAGGTTTAGGTTTAGGTTAAGGTATAGGTTTAGGTTTCAGTTTAGGTTATAAGCTATAGGTTTAGGGAATTGAGAATAGGTTAACTTTTAGGTTTAGGAAATCGGGTTCGGTTTCGGGATCGGGTTTTAGTTTGGGTTTTCAAGTTTAGGTTTAGGTTTAGGTTATAGGTTAAAGGTTTAGGTTTAGGTTTAGGTTAAGGTCTAGGTTTTGGTTTCGGTTTAGGTTATAAGCTATAGGTTTAGGGAATTGAGAATAGGTTAATGTTTAGGTTTAGGAAATCAGGTTCGGGTTCGGGATCGGGTTTAGGTTAGGGTTTTCAAGTTTAGGTTTAGTTTTAGGTTAGGGAGTTGAGATTAGGATTAGGTGTAGGTTTAGGTTTAGGGATTTCAGAATACATTAGGTTTTAGGTTAAGGTTTAGGTTATAGGTTATAAGTTTAGGTTTAGGTTTAGGGATTTGAGAATGCATTAAGTTTTTGGTTTAGGTTTTGGTTATAGGTAATAGGTTTAGCTTTAGGTTTAGGTTTAGGTTAAGGTTATGAGCTATAGGTTTAGCGAATTGAGAATAGGTTAATGTTTAGGTTTAGGAAATCGGGTTCGGGTTTCGGATTGGGTTTTGGTTTGGGTTTCGATGTTTTGGTTTAGGTTTAGGTTAGGGTGTTGAGATTAGGATTAGGTGTAGGTTTAGGTTTAGGGATTTGAGAATGCATTAGGTTTTAAGTTTAGGTTTAGGTTATTGGTTATAGGTTTAGGTTTAGGTTTAGATTAAGGTATAGGTTTAGGTTTCGGTTTAGGTTATAAGCAATAGGTTTAGGGAATTGAGAATAGGTTAAGGTTTAGGTTTAGGAAATCGCGTTCGGGTTCGGGATCAGGATCAGGTTTAGGTTTCGATTTTCAAGTTTAGGTTTAGGTTTAGGTTAGGGAGTTGAGATTAGGATTAGCTATAGGTTTAGGTTTATGGATTTGAGAATGCATTAGGTTTTCGGTTTAGGTTTAGGTTATAGGTTATAAGTTTAGGTTTAGGTTTATGTTAAGGTTTAGGTTATAAGCTATAGGTTTAGGGAATTGAGAATAGGTTAATGTTTAGGTTTGTGAAATCGGGTTCGGGTTCGGGATCGGTTTTAGGTTTAGGTTTTCAAGTTTAGGTTTAGTTTTAGGTTAGGGACTTATGATTAGGATTAGGTGTTGGTTTAGTTTTAGGGATTTGAGAATGCATTAGGTTTTAGGTTTAGGTTTAGGTTATAGGTTATAAGTTTATAGGTTATAGGTTATAGGTTATAGGTTATAGGTTTTAGGTTTAGGTTTAGGTTTAGGGATTTGAGAATGCATTTGGTTTTAGGTTTAGGTTTCGGTTATAGGTTATAGGTTTAAGTATAGGTTTAGGTTAAGGTATAGGTTTAGGTTATAAGCTATAGGTTTAGGGAATTGAGAGTAGGTTATGGTTTCGGTTTAGAAAATCGGGTTTGGGTTTAGGTTTGGATTTTAAAGTTTAGCTTTATGTTTAGGTTAAGGAGTTGAGATTTGGATTAGGTGTAGGTTTGGGTTTAGGGATTTGAGAATACATTAGGTTTTAGGTTTAGGTTTAGGTTATAGGTTATAGGTTTAGGTTTAGCTTTCGGTTAGGGTTTAGGTTATAAGCTATAGGTTTAGGGAATTGAGAATTGGTTAATGTTTAGGTTTGGGAAATCCGTGTCGGGTTCGGGATCAAGTTTAGGTTTGGGTTTTCAAGTTTTGGTTTAGGTTTAGGTTAGGGAGTTGAGATTAGGGTTAGGTGTAGGTTTAGGTTTAGGGATTTGTGAATGCATTATGTTTTATGTTTAGGTTTAGGTTATAGGTTATAGGTTTAGGTTTAGGTTTAGATTAAGGTATAGGTTTAGGTTTCAGTTTAGGTTATAAGCTATAGGTTTAGGGAATTGAGAATAGGTTGAGGTTTAGGTTTAGAAAATCGGGTTCGGGATTGGGTTTTCAAGTATAGGTTTATGTTTAGGATATAGGTTATAGGTTTAGGTTGAGGTTTAGGTTATAAGCTATAGGTTTAGTGAATTGAGAATAGGTTAAGGTATAGGTTTAGGTTATAAGCTATAGGTTTAGGGAATTGTGAATAGGTTAAGGATTAGGTTTAGGAAATCGGGTTCGGGTTCGAGAACGGGTTTAGGTTTGGGTTTTCATGTTAAGGTTTCAGTTTAGGTTAGGGAGTTGAGACTAGGATTAGGTGTAGGTTTATGTTTTGGGGATTTGTGAATACATTAGGTTTTTGGTTTAGGTTTAGGTTATAGGTTATAGGTTATAGGTTTAGGTTTAGGTTTAGGTTTAGGGATTTGAGAATGCATTAGGTTTTAAGTTTAGGTTTAGGTTATAGGTTATAGGTTTAGGTTTAGGTTTAGGTTTAGGTTAAGGTTATAAGCTATAGGTTTACGGAATTGAGAATAGGTTAATGTTTAGGTTTAGGAATTCGGGTTCGGGTTTCGGATTGTGTTTAGGTTTTGGTTTTGAAGTTTAGGTTTAGGTTTATGTTAGGGAGTTGAGATTAGGATTAGATGTAGGTTTAGGTTTAGGGATTTGAGAATGCATTAAGGTTTAGGTTTAGGTTTAGGTTATTGGTTATAGGTTTAGGTTTAAGTTTAGGTTAAGGTATAGGTTTAGGTTTCGGTATAGGTTATAAGCTATAGGTTTAGGGAATTGAGAATAGGTTAATGTTTAGGTTTAGGAAATCGTGTTCGGATTCGAGATCGGGTTTAGGTTTGGGTTTTCCAGTTTAGGTTTAGGTTTAGGTTAGGGAGTTGAGATTAAGATTAGGTGTGGGTTTAGGTTTAGGGATTAGTGAATGCATTAAGTTTTATGTTTAGGTTTAGGTTATAGGGTATAGTTATTGGTTTAGGTTTAGGTTTAGGTTAAGGTATAGGTTTAGGTTTCGGTTTAGGTTATAAGCTATAAGCTTAGGGAATTGAGAATAGGTTAAGGTACAGGTTTAGGATTCGGTTTAGGGAATTGTGAATAGGTTAAGGTTTATGTTTCGGAAATCGGGTTCGGGTTTGGGATCGGGTTTAGGTTTGGGTTTTCAAGTTTAGGTTTAGGTTTAGGTTAGGGAGTTGAGATTAGGATTAGGTGTAGGTTTATGTTTAGGGATTTGAGAATACATTAGGTTTTAGGTTTAGGTTTAGGTTATGGGTTATAGGTTTAGGTTTAGATTTGGGGATTTGAGAATGCATTAGGTTTAAAGTTTAGGTTTAGGTTATATGTTATTAGTTTAGGTTTAGTTTTAGGTTTAGGTTAAGGTTATAAGCTATAGGTTTAGGGAATTGAGAATAGGTTAATGTTTAGGTTTAGGAAATCGGGTTCGGGTTTCGGATTGGGTTCCGGGTTGGGTTTTCAAGTTTAGGTTTAGGTTTAGGTTAGGGAGTTGAGATTAGGATTAAGTGTAGGTTCAGGTTTAGGGATTTGAGAATGCATTAGGTTTTAGGTTTAGGTTTAGGTTAATGGTTATAGGTTTAGGTTTAAGTTTAGGTTAAGGTATAGGTTTAGGTTTCGGTTTAGGTTATAAGCTATAGGTTTCGGGAATTGAGAATAGGTTAAGGTTTAGGTTTAGGAAATCGCGTTCGGGTTCGGGATCGGGTTTAGGTTTGGGTTTTCAAGTTTACGTTTAGATTTAGGTTAGGGAGTGGAGATTAGGATTAGGTGTAGGTTTAGGTTTAGGGATTTGAGAATGCATTAGGTTTTAGGTTTTGCTTTAGGTTTTATGTTTTAGGTTTATGTTTAGGTTTTGGTTAAGGTATTGGTTTAGGTTTCGGTTTAGGTTATAATCTAATGAAAAGGCCAAGCTATATGTCCTAGAGGGGGGGGGGGGGGTGAATAGGACAATGCCAAATAAAAACTTATAACAGCGGAATAATAAAGAAAATGATAGCCAAATTAAATAATAAAAAAGGAAAGAAAAACAACCTCAAAATTCAGATCTTGAGAGGTTGATACAAACGTTATTCTAAGGACAACCTTACACCAAAAACAGAGTTTATGGTAGGACAACTTTATTTCTAGAAAGGTCTTTGTATCAAGTCTCAAATCGAAGAGGAATACAAAAACAAATATGAACTGAATTGAAATAACTTGTAATTAAAGATGTATTGTTCTAGGGACAGCCATACACCATAAGAATGGCAGGGCAACCTTGCTGGAACAACTTTCAAATGAAATTGAAAAACAAGCTTATAAAGGAATAGCAGAAAGTAAATTCTAAGCTATTACAACATTCTCACAAAGCTTGAAATAATTACAACATTCACCACCATACATACATCCCACAAAAAGAATAAAAATTAGAAGAGTAAAACAATCAACCACAACACAAGGGTTTATAGTGGTTCGCCTGTGTGTCCACCAACTGTTATCCAACAGCCACACAAAAAGCTACTCCACTCCTAATATCCTCACACAGGGGATATTAGCGTTCACTAAAGATAGGTTTTCCCAGGTTCACCCAAAACCCTTACAATTGTGTCTTTGTATGTGGGCTTACACAATTAAAAACCCCACTTACGAGTTTTCCTGGCTCTCCTCGAGATAACCAAAATAACAAGATTTTTACGGCAAATCTTGAAAGAAACCAAAATAATAGAAAGGAATTTACAATATGTAAAATACGAATATCTTCTTCGTTGTAGCAGTAGAACCAAATCAAAGTAGATGATTGAATGTCCAAGTTCAATGTCCAGTACTCGATTACAATGGTTCTAGTTCTAATTGATTTTAAATTAAACCAAACAGGGCTTGCCTTAATTGATTTTGATTCCAAAGAAAGGGAATAAAAATTCCTCTTTTCAAATCAGATTGGAATAGCAGAAACAAAA
The DNA here is from genome assembly GCF_029962835.1 of Magnolia sinica. NCBI lineage: Eukaryota > Viridiplantae > Streptophyta > Magnoliopsida > Magnoliales > Magnoliaceae > Magnolia > Magnolia sinica. Next base: position 67,304,440 of record NC_080574.1, read on the forward strand.
TCAATTAAAATAAAGCTAAGGAAAGAAGATATTAAATAAGCACACTTAGCTTAGATGGAGCATAGAATTATCTCTCAGAAGTTCGACGAAGATTGGCTTGAATACTATAATTAAATCGATGATTTCTTCTGAGATTCGTGCTCTATTTATAGGTGAGAAGATCAGCCTCGTCTAGAGTGCTCTTCGACTAGTCGAAGCTGTAACAGATATTTGAAAAATCCGGCGGGATATACTTTGACCGTTCTACGACTGGTCGTAGCCCTCCTACGACTGGTCGTAGGTCCAGTCGTAGGTCACCTACGACCATTCGTAGGTCACCTACGACTGGTCGTAGGTTTCCTTCGACTGGTCGTAGGTCCTGAATATCTTCGCTGGACTTCGAGTCGTAGATTCTCGTCGAAGATGCGAAACACTTCCTACGGGTCGAGCATTCCAGGACTAGTCGAAGGCTAGATTTTATCCGGAATTTGTAACAAACTTACGAGTGATCGAGGATTTAGACTGGTTGAATCAAGTCTAGGACTAGTCGAAGAAGGCCTAGGACTGGTCGAAGAACAGACCAATCACATGTAAAATAACATTCGACTTATGTATCCGAAATGACCTACTTCTAAGGTCATCCTATGGTCAAACAAACCTCAATCATGAAGTATGGACATTGAAACAAGAGACCATGAAGAATGAGCCTTGAAGTCTTGATGTAGACTAAACCTTGAAGTAGCTCAATCATGAAAGTGGCTTGAGTTTCAGCTTGAGTCTTGAGTTCAGCTTGAGTCTTGCCTTGTACTTTCTTTTTCTTTTCAGCTTGAGTCTTGTGAGCAGTTCTTGCATTCAAGAGTCTTGTCTTGTGATCAGTTCTTTCATTCAAGATCCTGAGTCTTGTACTTGAGAGCTTTGCTTGATGTGAGCTTAGCTTGTTCATGTATGTTGATCCTTGAGAGAGCTTCACTTAAGCAGGTTATATATAACATAACAGTGATTTTGGCACCACAAATTTGACAACAAACAGGGATATAAACTATAGCACTTACAATCTCCCCCTTTGTCAAATTAGTGACAAAAACACATAACCAAACAAAAGTAAAACAACTGGTTAATACATGCAAATCAATAATCAACATTTAACATTCAACCAGTTTCAACATTCAACAAGAAAGGAATGAGAGTAAACATGAGGAGGAAATAGAGTATAGCAAAAGAGACATAGAGAAACTCAAGATAGCATCACAAATATCTAGCATAAATATTACATTAAGAACAAATATCCAGCATAGAATCCAACTCAAACTCAATCAAACAAGAGCAAAGTAATAAAGTTATTACATACCAAAAGTCTCATAGAAACTAGTCAGAATTAGAACTTGAAGATGGAGCAGGAATAGAAGGATCAAGTTGGTGCATGCCTTTGTTCAAGCGCCTAAGATATTTGCGCATATACTTGAATTGCAAATCATGAGCAACAGACATGTTCTCCAACTTAACATTAATATTCTCAACTCTACCTTCTAATGCACTCAAACGTGCATCAACATCAGATGGTACAAAATCTGGATCATTAGCTGAGTCAGAATCCAGTTCCTTAAAAATATCATCCATATTAATATCAACACCAGCTTCTTCAGGACCACCACCACCACCACCTTGTTCAGGAAGCAGATCCAACTTCATCTTATTAATATTTGTATTGTTGAAGATCAGATGATGGATTGGTGCTTCATCAACAGGCATATCGACTAACATATGAGTAGCCAATACAGTCATAAAGTATGCAAATGGAATGTCACTATGACCAGGATGGAGTCGAAACTGAAGAATGAAATGACAGATTAAGGAAGGTAAACAAATCTGAGTACCATTTGAGATAGCATGGATAACACGAACCATAAACCATTTAAGTGAAACCCGTGCTCCACGACTGGTCGTAGTACGACTGGTCGTGTATACTCACGACTGGTCGTACAAACCCCAAAAAATTAAATTTACTTGCAATTTAAACAAAAAATTGGAATACAATCTAGCAAATATATACAATATTATACAAGAAGGCATAAATTATCAATTTAAAATGCACATGCCAAGATCAAATTTCATCTTTTTGAACCTGCTTTTATCAAGAGGTTTTGTGAAAATATCAGCACGTTGATCTTCAGTAGGAATATATTCTAGAGATATAACTTTTTCTTCTACTAATTCCCTTATATAATGAAATCTAATGTCAATATGCTTAGTACGAGAATGCTGAATAGGATTTTTTGAAATATTTATCGCACTGGAATTATCACAATGTAATAACATAGAATCCTGTTTAATTCCATAATCACTTAGCATTCGTTGCATCCAAACAAGCTGTGTACATGCATTACCAGCTGTGATATACTCAGCTTCAGCTGTTGAAAGTGATATAGAATTTTGTTTCTTACTAAACCAGGAAACTAGACAATTTCCAATAAAAAAACAACCACCACTGGTTGATTTTCTATCATCTAGATTACCAGCCCAGTCAGCATCCGAGTACCCAGCTAATTGAACATTGGTTTCATGAGGATACCAGAGACCGAGATTTACAGTACTTGCGACATATCTAATAATTCGCTTGACAGCAATCAAGTGAGATTCTTTTGGATCAGATTGATATCTTGCGCAAATACCAACACTTAGAGAAATATCAGGTCTACTAGCAGTTAGATATAACAAACTACCAATCATACTCCGATAAAGTTTTGAGTCAACATTTTTACCATTAGAGTCTTTTGATAGTTTCAGGGTAGTACTCATAGGAGTATCGAAATTCTTGCCATTCTCAAATCCAAATCTCTTGATTAGATTCAAGGCATACTTAGATTGAGAAATGAATATTCCTTCAGGTTGTTGCTTTACTTGCAATCCAAGGAAATAAGTCAATTCCCCAACCATGCTCATTTCGAACTGTGATTTCATCAAATCTGCAAACTCAGTAGTCAAGTCAGTACAAGTTGATCCATAAATGATATCATCAACATAAATCTGCACCATTAAGATATGATCATTATGTTTCTTAACAAACGGAGTTATCAACAGATCCCATTTGAAAATTATGAGTTAAAAGAAATTTTGTTAGTTTCTCATACCATGCCCTAGGTGCTTGTTTTAATTCATAAAGTGCCTTTTTAAGCCGATATACATGATCAATATTTTTGGAATCTTCAAATCCCATTGGTTGTTCAACATAGACTTCTTCATGTAAATCGCCATTTAGAAAAGCACTTTTCACATCCATCTGATAGATCTTTATCTTTCTAAAACATGCAATGGATATAAATAGTCTGATAGATTCAAGACGTGCTACTGGTGCAAAGGTTTCATCGAAATCAATCCCTTCAATTTGAGTATAACCTTGTACCACCAGTCTAGCCTTGTTTCTAATTATATTTCCACATTCATCAGACTTATTTTTGAAAATTCATTTTGTTCCAATGATGTGTTTATCTTTAGGTCTTGGTACGAGATACCAAACATCATTTCTTATGAATTGGTTGAGTTCATCTTGCATCGCAACAATCCAGTTCTCATCAGTAAGCGCTTCTTTTACGTTAGATGGTTCAATTTGGGATGTAAAACATACATAATTACATATATCCTCAAGTTGTCTATGGGTGCGAACACCAGTGAGAGGGTTTCCAAGAATTTGTGTGGTTGGATGATCTTTAACAGTCCTCAACTCAGAATCAGTTTGATTTGATGAAGTATCAGGTTTATCAATTATTAGTACTTCATCATTATCTGAATTAGAAGTTGGTGTGTTTAAATGATCATCAATGACAACATTAATGGATTCTTGAATCACACCAGTCCTTTTGTTCAGGACCCTATAAGCTCGACTGTTTAAAGAGTATCCTAAAAAAATACCTTCATCACTCTTCGTATCGAACTTTCCCAAATTTTCACGATCACGTAAAATATAGCACTTGCTGCCAAAAACTCGAAAGTATTTAACAGTAGGCTTTTTATTGAACCACAATTCGTAAGCCGTCTTATTATTATCTTTTTTGTGTAGACTCGGTTAATAATATAGCAAGCTGTGTTGACTGCTTTGACCCAAAGATTTTTAGAGAGCTTCATGCTATTCAACATGACATTAGCCATTTCTTGAAGCACCCTATTCTTCCTTTCTACAATTCCATTTTGTTGTGGAGTTTTGGGAGCAGAGAATTCATGTAATATTCCTTGGTCGATACAGAACTTCTCAAAATTGCTATTCTCAAATTCGGATCCATGATCACTACGAATTTTACTGATTTGAGAAGATTTTTCAGTTTGAATCCTTTTGAGAACTTTTCTTACTTCTTCAAGGGTTTTGAGATTTATCCCTTAAGAAGACTACCCAAGTGAATCTGGTAAAGTCATCGAACTATTACTAAGATATACTTTTTCCCACCATGACTTTCTGTTCTGGTAGGTCCTATCAGATCCATGTGGAGAAGTTCGAGTGGTCTTGATGTGGTATTTGAATTCACCTTTTTGTGTGAGTTCTTTGTTTGTTTGCCTATCTGGCACTCACCACATATTTTATCTAATTTTTGAAGTTTGGGTAAACCTCTTACAAGTTCTCGTTTGCTCAATCGATATAAATTTCGATAATGTACATGTCTAAGACGTTTGTGCCATAAATCAGTCTCGTCTGTATGGACCATGTAACATGTTTGATTAGATGAGCTGGATTCGCTAATAATATAGCAATTTTCAGACGTTCTACGTCCAGTTAATATTACAGAACCCTTATTATTTAGTATTTCACAGCTTTGATTAGAAAACCGAACATTATGGTTATTATCACATATTTGTGATATACTAAGCAAGTTGTGCTTTAGGCCTTCAACATATAAAACATTTTTAAACACTGGAAGATTAAAAAGTTGAACCGTACCTTGGCCTAAAATCTTGCAATTGCTACCATCACCAAATGTGGTGAACCATCAGTCATATCTTTCAGAATCGGTGAATAAGGCTTTGTCACTGTCATATGCTGGAGCATCCACCTCTAGGTACCACTTTGAATGACTTGTTGCTTTGAAAGCGGTGTGAGCAACCAAGCAGGTGACTTTAGGAACCCATTTCATAACTGTTTTGGGTTTAGGAACATAGTTGGTCTTCTTTTGTGTATACTTGTAGGAATGACCTATAGAGTTAGATTTTAATAGCTCCTTGAGTAAATCAACTATCTTTTCAGCTAGTGGATTTCGATTCTGATTAAAGTTGACATGGCTGTTTCTAGGTTTTTGAAAAGTTTTGAATTTTTAGAAAAATCTTGATAAGTACTTTTCCCTTTTGAGTTTGAGGACTCTCCTTTAACAAACATAGGAGGAGTATACTTTTGTTTAGGAGGTTGATTTTTATCATAGCCCAACCCGGATCGATCGCCACATTTTCTTGATCCAGATAAAAAAGTTTTTCTAACTTTGGATCACCTTGGGCATATTTCCATGTGTCCTTTAAACTCGGAAGAGAAAAACTTCAATTTTAAGTTTCTCAATTTCAGATTTTAAATCAACAATTTGAGAGTTTTTAAATTCCAAATCGCATTTTGATTTTTCAAAATTATCTGAAATTTGTGATTTTTCTAAGACAAGCGATTCAAAACAATTTTTGAGTTTAGAAAACTTTTCTTTTTGAAGTTTAAGTTTGACAATTTTACAACTTTCCTTATATAGGGCATTGTAAGCATCTTGAAGATCATCTTCATTTTCACATTCACTATTGAGATTTTCTTCACTTGTAGAGTCATTATTTGAAAATGTGAATTTGGCTAGAGTCATAAGAGCTTTGACCTCATTGCCCGACTCGGTTTCAGACTTTTGATTCAGAAGAACCTTCAGAATCGGATGATTCATCCCATGTAGCCAACATACCCTTCTTCTTGGGTTTGTCCCTTTTAGGACATCTATTTGCTAAGTGCCCATATTCTAGACTATTGTAACATTGACTATCTTTCAAAGATTTTTGAGATTTGGGTCTAAACTTCTTTTTGTCATTTGATTTTTGAAAATCAACTCTTTTCTTGCTTTTGAAAATTTTGTAAAATTTTTAGCTAAAAGAGCCATGTCATCTTCTGAATCATTTTCTTCTGAACTACATTTAGAAGATTTTAGAGCGATAGATTTACCTTTAGGAGCTTTAAAGTTTAACTCGTAGGTTTGTAGAGAACCAACTAGTTCTTCAACCCTCATATTATCCGTATCACGAAGTTCCTGGATTGCGGTTACTTTAGAATTGAACCGTTCAGGAAGTGAGCGTAATATTTTTGCACATACTTTACTTTCTGGGATTTTATCGCCAAGACCCCACATTGAGTTTACAATGTCATTCAATCTAGTGTAAAAGTCCATAAACATCTCATTTTCCTCCATATGAATTTCTTCAAATCTGGTTGTGAGGAGTTGGACTTTAGATTTTTTGACAATTGTAGTACCCTCGTGTGTCATTTCTAATATATCCCAAGCTTGCTTTGCAGTATCACAAGAGATGATTCTTTTGAACTCATCCGGTGATAGTGCGTAAGTAATTGCATTTAGTGCTTTAGCATTTGCACTACTCTCACTTTTCTGAAGGGTGGTCCATTGGTAATATGGTGTGGTTTTCATAGACTTTGAACCATCAACCCCAGTAACTTCCATGATAGGAGGATTCCATTCAGTCACTGTGGCTTGCTAACTTTAGGAACCCATTTCATAACTGTTTTGGGTTTAAGAACATAGTTGGTCTTCTTTTGTGTATACTTGTAGGAATGACCTATAGAGTTAGATTTTAATAACTCCTTAAGAATTAAATCCAAGAATTAAAAGGAGCTATTAGGCTTTGATACCACTTGAAAAGGCCAAGCTATATGTCCTAGAGGGGGGGTGAATAGGACAATGCCAAATAAAAACTTATAACAGCGGAATAATAAAGAAAATGATAGCCAAATTAAATAATAATGCAGGAAAGAAAAACAACCTCAAAATTCAGATCTTGAGAGGTTGATACAAACGTTATTCTAAGGACAACCTTACACCAAAAACAGAGTTTATGGTAGGACAACCTTATTTCTAGAAAGGTCTTTGTATCAAGTCTCAAATCGAAGAGGAATACAAAAACAAATATGAACTGAATTGAAATAACTTGTAATTAAAGATGTATTGTTCTAGGGACAACCATACACCATAAAAATGGCAGGGGCAACCTTGTTGGAACAACTTTCAAATGAAATTGAAAAACAAGCTTATAAAGGAATAGCAAGAAAGTAAATTCTAAGATATTACAACATTCTCACAAAGCTTGAAATAATTACAACATTCACCACCATACATACATCCCACAAAAGAATAAAAATTAGAAGAGAATAAATCAATCAACCACAACACAAGGGTTTATAGTGGTTAGCCTGTGTGTTCACCAACTGTTAAACAACAGCCACACAAAAAGCTACTCCACTCCTAATATCCTCACAGGGGATATTAGCGTTCACTAAAGATAGGTTTTCCCAGGTTCACCCAAAACCCTTACAATTGTGTCTTTGTATGTGGGCTTACACAATTAAAAAAACCCCCACTTCTGAGTTTTCCTGGCTCTCCTCAGATAACCAAAATAACAAGATTTTTCTGGCAAATCTTGAAAGAAACCAAAATAATAAAAAGGAATTTACAATATGTAAAATACCTGAATATCTTCTTCGTTGTAGCAACCGGTAGAACCAAATCAAAGTAGATGATTGAATGTCCAAGTTCAATGTCCAGTACTCGATTACAATGGTTCTAGTTCTAATAGATTTTAAATTAAACCAAATAGGGCTTGCCTTAATTGATTTTGATTCCAAAGAAAGGGAATAACAATTCCTCTTTTCAAATCAGATTGGAATAACAGAAACAAAATCAATTAAAATAAAGCTAAGGAAAGAAGATATTAAATAAGCACACTTAGCTTAGATGGAGCATAGAATTATCTCTCAGAAGTTCGACGAAGATTGGCTTGAATACTATAATTAAATCGATGATTTCTTGAGATTCGTGCTCTATTTATAGGTGAGAAGATCGGGTCTTCGAGTCTAGAGTGCTCTTCGACTAGTCGAAGATGAGATATTTGAAAAATCCGGCGGGATATACTTTGACCATTCTACGATGGTCGTAGCCCTCCTACGAGTCGTAGGTCACCTACGAGTCGTAGGTTTCCTTCGAGTCGTAGGTCCTGAATATCTTTGGACTTGAGTCGTAGATTCTACGAGTCGAAGATGCGAAACACTTGTTCCTACGGTCGAGCATTCCGGACTAGTCGAAGGCTAGCAGATTTTTTTTGAATTATGTAACAAACTTACGAGTCGAGGATTTTCTTAGACTGGTCGAAGCAAGTCTAGGACTAGTCGAAGAAGGCCTAGGACTGGTCGAAGAACAGACCAATCACATGTAAAATAACATTCGACTTATGTATCCGAAATGACCTACTTCTAAGGTCATCCTATGGTCAAACAAACCTCAATCATGAAGTATGGACATTGAAACAAGAGACCATGAAGAATGAGCCTTGAAGTCTTGATGTAGACTAAACCTTGAAGTAGCTCAATCATGAAAGTGGCTTGAGTTTCAGCTTGTGTCTTGAGTTCAGCTTGAGTCTTGCCTTGTACTTTCTTTTCGGCTTGAGTCTTGTTTTGTGAGCAGCTCTTGCATTCAAGATCTTGTCTTGTGATCAGTTCTTTCATTCAAGATCCTGAGTCTTGTACTTGAGAGCTTTGCTTGATGTGAGCTTAGCTTGTTCATGTATGTTGATCCTTGAGAGAGCTTCACTTAAGCAGGTTATATATAACATAACAGTGATTTTGACACCACAAATTTGACAACAAACAGGATATAAACTATAGCACTTACATCTAAAGGCTTAGGGAATTGAGAATATGTTAAGATTTAGGTTTAGGAAATCGGTTTCGGGTTCGGGATTGGGTTTAGGTTTGCGTTTTAAAGTTTAGGTTTAGGTTTTGGTTAGGGAGTTGAGATTAGGATTAGGTGTAGGTTTGGGTTTAGGGATTTGAGAATACATTAGGTTTTAGGTTTGCTTTTAGGTTTTAGCTTATAGGTTTAGGTTTAGATTTAGGTTAAGGTTTAGGTTATAAGCTATAGGTTTAGGGAATTGAGAATAGGTTAATGATTAGGTTTAGGAAATCGGGTTCTGGCTCGGGATCGAGTTTAGGTTTGGCTTTTCAAGTTTAGGTTTAGGTTTAGGTTAGGGAGTTGAGATTAGGATTAGGTGTAGGTTTAGGTTTAGGGATTTGAGAATCCATTAGGTTTTGGGTTTAGGTTTAGGTTATAGGTTATAGGTTTAGGTTTAGGTTTAGGTTAAGGTATAGGTTTAGGTTATTGAAAAGGCCAAGCTATATGTCCTAGAGGGGGGGGGGGGGGTGAATAGGACAATGCCAAATAAAAACTAATAACAGCGGAATAATAAAGAAAATGATAGCCAAATTAAATAACAATGCAGGAAAGAAAAACAGCCTCAAAAGTCAGATCTTGAGAGGTTGATACAAACGTTTTTCTAAGGACAACCTTACACCAAAAACAGAGTTTATGGTAGGACAACCTTATTTCTAGAAAGGTCTATGTATCAAGTCTCAAATCGAAGAGGAATACAGAATTAAATATAAACTGAAATGAAATAACTTGTAATTAAAAATGTATTGTTCTAGGGACAGCCATACACCATAAAAATGGTAGGGCAACCTTGTTGGAACAACTTTCAAATGGAATTGAAAATCAAGCTTATAAAGGAATAGTAGAAAGTAAATTCTAAGCTATTACAACATTCTCACAAAGCTTGAAATAATTACAACATTCACCACCATACATACATCCCACAAAAATTAATTAAAAGATTAAAAGAATAAATCAATCAACCACAACTCAAGGGATTATAGTGGTTCGCCTGTGTGTTCACCAACTGTTATACAACAGCCACATAAAAAGCTACTCCACTCCTAATATCCTCACACAGGGGATATTAGCGTTCACTAAAAATAGGTTTTCGCAGGTTTACCCAAAACCCTTACAATTGTGTCTTTGCCTGTGGGCTTACACAATTAAAAAAAACCTCACTTCTGAGTTTTCCTGGCTTTCCTCAGATAACCAAAATAACAAGATTTTTCTGGCAAATCTTGAAAGAAACCAGAATAATAGAAAGGAATTTACAATATGTAAAATACCTAAAAATCTCCTTCGTTGTAGCAGCCCGGTAGAACCAAATCAAAGTAGATGATTGAATGTCCAAGTTCAATGTCCAGTACTTGATTACAATGGTTCTAGTTCTAATAGATTTTAAATTAAACCAAATAGGGCTTGCCTTAATTGATTTTGATTCCAAAGAAAGGGAATAATAATTCCTCTTTATCAAATCAGATTGGAATATAAGAAACAAAATCAATTAAAATAAAGCTAAGGAAAGAGAATATTAAATAAGCACACTTAGCTTGGAGCACAGAATTATCTCTCAGAAGTTCGACGAAGATTGGCTTGAATACTTTAATTAAATCGATGATTTCTTCTGAGATTCGTGCTCTATTTATAGGTGAGAAGATCGGGTCTTCGACTGGTCTAGAGTGCTCTTCGACTAGTCGAAGCTCTAACAGATATTTGAAAAATTCGGCGGGATATGCTCAGACCGTTCTACGACTGGTCGTAGCTCTCCTACGACTGGTCGTAGGTCACCTACGACTGGTCGTAGGTTTCCTTCGACTGGTCGTAGGTCCTGCAAAGGTTCGCTGGACTTCGAGTCGTAGATTGTACGACTGGTCGAAGATCAGTCGACACTGTTCCTACGACTGGTCGAACAAATTCCAGTACTAGTCGAAGGCTAAGAGATTTTATCCGGAATTTGTAACAAACTTACGACTGGTCGAGGAATATCTTAGACTGGTCGAAGCAAGTCTAGGACTAGTCGAAGAAGGCCTAGGACTAGTCGAAGAACAGACCAATCACATGAAAAATAACATTCGACTTATGTATCCGAAATGACCTACTTCTAAGGTCAACCTATGGTCAAACAAACCTCAATCATGAAGTATGGACATTGAAACAAGAGACCATGAAGAATGAGCCTTGAAGTCTTGATGTAGATTAAACCTTGAAGTAGTTCAATCTTGAAAGTGGCTTGAGTTTCTGCTTGAGTCTTGAGTTCAGCTTGACTTTCAACTTGAGTCTTGAGATCAGCTTGAGTTTCAGCTTGAGTCTTGAGATCAGCTTGAGCTTTAGCTTGAGTCTTGCCTTGTACTTTCTACAAGATCTTGAGTCTTGTACTTGAGAGCTTTACTTGTTGTGAGCTTAGCTTGTTAATGAATGTTGATCCTTGAGAAAGCTTCACTTATGCAAGTTATATATAACAGAGTATAATAGTGATTTTGGCACTACAAATTTGACAACAAAGAGGGATAGAAACTATAGCACTTACAATCTCCCCCTTTGTCAAATTAGTGACAAAACACATAACCATAATAAACAAAAGTAAAACAACTGGTTAACACCTGCAAATCAATATTCAATATTCAACATTCAACCAGTTTCAACATTCCAACCAGTTTCAACTTTCAACCATTATCATTCAACAAGATCAAACATATCAACATTCAACCAGTTTCAACATGCAACAAGATCACATATATTCCCCCTAACTCCCCCTGGGTAACATAACCACTGCTACCTACTCCTCTCACAATTACAGTAAGAACAAACCATTCTCCCCCTTTTTGTCACAATATGACAAAGGAAAACTAAAGAAAGGAAGTCATGAGAGGAAACATGAGGAAGTAAGAGAATAAGAGGAACTCAAGATAGCATCACATATATCCAGCATTACATCAAGAACAAATATTCAGCATAAAACATAAATAGAATCCAAATCAAAATCAGTCAAGTGCTAAGTAAGAAAGTTATTACATACAAAAAGTCTCATAGAAACTAGTCAGAACTAAAACTTGAAGATGGAGCAGGAATAGAAGGATCCAGTTGGTGCATGCCTTTGTTCAAGCGCCTAAGATATTTGCGCATATACTTGAATTGCAAATCATGAGCAACAGACATGTTTTCCAACTTAACATTTATATCCTCAACTCTACCTTCTAATGCACTCAGACGTGCATCAACATCAGATGGTACAAAATCTGGATCATTTGCTGAGTCAGAATCCAGTTCCTCAAAAATGTCATCCATATTAATGTCATCACCAGCTTCTTCATGACCACCACCACCACCACCACCTTGTTCAGGAAGCAGATCCAACTTCATCTTATTAATATTTGTATTGTTGAAGATCAGATGATGGATTGGTGCTTCATCAACAGGCATATCGACTAACATATGAGTAGCCAATACAGTCATAAAATATGCAAATGGAATGTCACTATGACCAGGATGGAGTCGAAACTGAATAATGAAATGACAGATTAAGGATGGCAAACAAATCTGAGTACCATTTGAAATAGCATGGATAACACGAACCATAAACGAAGTCAAGTCAGATTTATTACCCGAACGAGGATACAGATTAGACACAAAGATTCTGTGGAGAATTCTGTATTTGGGTAACAAATACCTTGCGGGGAGCGCATTCCCTTTTTGAGTCCATTGAACATCCATATTGCACAAGTCTCTAGTGAGCATGCGTTTTTCAGCCATTGAGGGTTTATCAGTTAAGTTATGAATTGGAATACCCTCATCATTCACAGGAATTTCCATAAGGGCTGAAATTAAATGACGATCAACGTCAAATGGCCCTTCTCTAGTAGAAATTTGAAAAGTTAAATTATCCTGTGAAAATGCACTAATACATGAAAACATGGATTGGGCAATGGACCGGTATGCAGACCCACCCCAATGCAATAAGTTAGTCCAACCTACAGCTTCAAGCATAGGAAGGATGTCAAATGGAGCAATGTGATTGACATCAACAGGATGTTCAACAATAACCTTACGAGATCTAATGTCCCTAACAAATGATGGATCATCATTGGGAACAAGAAGATGACGTTTAGATATAGGGGTAGATCTGGAGGAAGAAGAAGGACCACGTGAAGTAGTTTTTCTTCCTCTAGAAGCCATTTGCAACAAGGAAATAAAGGAATAAAGAAGTTGCAAAGGATTGAGAAGAGGGTTTGTTCAAAACAGATTTTTCACAACCCAAACCCCAAATCTCAATGATTTTCAAGATAGAAAGCTTCAAGAGAGAAAAGGAAGCAATCTTGACACAAATATGCAAGAAAAACGGATTTGGAACACTAACCTTGAAGAACTTGAAGGATGGGTTCGACGAGTCGAAGTTCGGCTCCAAGGAGAAGAAAGAAGAAATGAGGAAGAAAGTGAAAAATCCCCAATTTGAAGTGAAACCCGTGTTCCATGACTGGTCGTGGGTATCTACGACCGGTCGTAGTACGACTGGTCGTGTATACTCACGACTGGTCGAAGAAACCCCAAAAATTCAAATTACTTGCAATTTAAACAAAAATTGAAATTCAATCTAGCAAATATATACAATATTATACAAGAAGGCATAAATTATCAATTTAAAATGCACATGCCAAGATCAAATTTCATCTTTTTGAACCTGCTTTTATCAAGAGGTTTTGTGAAAATATCAGCACGTTGATCTTCAGTAGGAATATATTCTAGAGATATAACATTTTCTTCTACTAATTCCCTTATATAATGAAATCTAATGTCAATGTGCTTAGTACGAGAATGCTGAATAGGATTTTTTGAAATATTTATCGCACTGGAATTATCACAATGTAATAACATAGAATCCTGTTTAATTCCATAATCACTTAGCATTCGTTGCATCCAAACAAGCTGTGTACATGCATTACCAGCTGCGATATACTCAGCTTCAGCTGTTGAAAGTGATATAGAATTTTGTTTCTTACTAAACCAGGAAACTAGACAATTTCCAATAAAAAACAACTACCACTGGTTGATTTTCTATCATCTAAATTGCTAGCCCAGTCAGCATCCGAGTACCCAGCTAATTGGACATTGGTTTCATGAGGATACCAGAGACCAAGATTTACAATATACTGCGACATATCTAATAATTCGCATCGGCAATCAAGTGAGATTCTTTTGGATCGATTGATATCTTGCGCAAATACCAACACTTAGAGAAATATCGGGTCTACTAGCAATTAAATATAACAAACTACCAATCATACTCACGATAAAGTTTTGAGTCAACATTTTTACCATTAGAGTCTTTTGATAGTTTCGGGTAGTACTCATAGGAGTATCGAAATTTTTGCCATTCTCAAATCCAAATCTCTTGATTAGATTTAAGGCATACTTAGATTGAGAAATGAATATTCCTTCGTTGTTGCTTTACTTGCAATCAAGGAAATAAGTCAATTCCCCAACCATGCTCATTTCGAATGATTTCATCAAATCCGCAAACTCAGTAGTTAAGTCGGTACAAGTTGATCCATAAATGATATCATCAACATAAATCTGTACCATTAAGATATGATCATTATGTTTCTTAACAAACAGAGTTTTATCAATAGATCCCATTTGAAAATTATGAGTTAAAAGAAATTTTGTTAGTTTCTCATACCATGCCCTAGGTGCTTGTTTTAATCCATAAAGTGCCTTTTTAAGCCGATATACATGATCAATATTTTTAGAATCTTCAAATCCCATTGGTTGTTCAACATAGACTTCTTCATGTAAATCGCCATTTAGAAAAGCACTTTTCACATCCATCTGATAGATCTTTATCTTTCTAAAACATGCAATGGATATAAATAGTCTGATAGATTCAAGACGTGCTACTGGTGCAAAGGTTTCATCGAAATCAATCCCTTCAATTTGAGTATAACCTTGTACCACCAGTCTAGCCTTGTTTCTAATTATATTTCCACATTCATCAGACTTATTTTTGAAAATCCATTTTGTTCCAATGATGTGTTTATCTTTAGGTCTTGGTACGAGATACCAAACATCATTTCTTATGAATTGGTTGAGTTCATCTTGCATCGCAACAATCCAGTTCTCATCAGCCAGAGCTTCTTTTACGTTAGATGGTTCAATTTGGGATGTAAAACATACATAATTACATATATCCTCAAGTTGTCTACGGGTGCGAACACCGGTGAGAGGGTTTCCAAGAATTTGTGTGGTTGGATGATCTTTAACAGTCCTCAACTCAGAATCAATCTGATTCAATGAAGTATCGGGTTTATCAATGATTAGTACTTCATCATTATCTGAATTAGAAATTGGTGTGTTTAAGTGATCATCAATGACAACATTAATGGATTCTTGAATCACACCAGTCCTTTTGTTCAGGACCCTATAAGCTCGACTGTTTAAAGAATATCCTAGAAAAATACCTTCATCACTCTTCGTATCGAACTTTCCCAAATTTTCACGATCACGTAAAATATAGCACTTACTACCAAAAACTTGAAAGTATTTAACAGTAGGCTTTTTATTGAACCACAATTCGTAAGTCGTTTTATTATTATCTTTGCTAGTGTATACTCGGTTAATAATATAGCAAGTTGTGTTGACTGCTTCAGCCCAAAGATTTTTAGAGAGCTTCATGCTATTCAACATGACATTAGCCATTTCTTGAAGCACCCTATTCTTTCTTTCTACAATTCCATTTTGTTGTGGAGTTTTGGGAGCAGAGAATTCATGTAATATTCCTTGGTCGATACAGAACTTCTCAAAATTGCTATTCTCAAATTCAGATCCATGATCACTACGAATTTTACTGATTTGAGAAGATTTTTCAGTTTGAATCCTTTTGAGAACTTTTCTTACTTCTTCAAGGGTTTGATTTATCCCTTAAGAAGAATAACAAAGTGAATATGGTAAATTCATCAACTATTACAAAGATGTACATTGTACCAACACGACTTAACGTTCTGGTAGGTCCTATCATTTCCAGTTGGAGAAGATCGAGTGGAATTGATGTGGTATTTGAATTCACCTTTTTGTGTGAGTTCTTTGTTTGTTTGCCTATCGGCACTCACCACATATTTTATCTAATTTTTGAAGTTTGGGTAAACCTCTTACAAGTTCTCGTTTGCTCAATCGATATAAATTTCGATAATGTACATGTCCAAGAGCGTTTGTGACATAAGTCGGTTTCGTCTGTATGGAACATGTAACATGTTTGATTAGATGAGCTGGATTCACTAATAATATAGCAATTTTCAGACGTTTTACGTCCAGTTAATATTACAGAACCCTTATTATTTAGAATTTCACCGCTTTGATTAGAAAACCGAACATTATGGTTATTATCACATATTTGTGATATACTAAGCAAGTTGTGCTGTAGGCCTTCAACGTATAAAACATTTTTAAACACGGGAAGATTAAAAAGTTGAACCGTACCTTGGCCTATAATCTTGCGATTGCTACCATCACCAAATGTGACTGAACCATCAGTCATATCTTTCAGATCCGTGAATAAAGCTTTGTCACCTGTCATATGCCTGGAGC
This sequence comes from Magnolia sinica, assembly GCF_029962835.1. NCBI lineage: Eukaryota > Viridiplantae > Streptophyta > Magnoliopsida > Magnoliales > Magnoliaceae > Magnolia > Magnolia sinica. The sequence goes on from NC_080574.1 coordinate 67,320,924, forward strand.
ATCCACTGTCTAGGTACCACTTTGAATGACTTGTTGCTTTGAAAGCGGTGTGAGCAACCAAGCAGGTGACTTTAGGAACCCATTTCATAACTGTTTTGGGTTTAGGAACATAGTTGGTCTTCTTTTGTGTATATTTGTAGGAATGACCTATAGAGTTAGATTTTAATAGCTCCTTGAGTAAATCAACTATCTTTTCAGCTAGTGGATTTCGATTCTGATTAAAGTTGACATGGCTGTTTCTAGGTTTTTGAAAAGTTTTTGAATTTTTAGAAAAATCTTGATAAGTACTTTTCCCTTTTGAGTTTGAGGACTCTCCTTTAACAAACATAGGAGGAGTATACTTTTGTTTAGGAGGTAGATTTTTATCATAGCCCAACCCGGATCGATCGCCACATTTTCTTGATCCGGATAAAAGTTTTTCTAACTTTGGATCACCTTGGGCATATTTCCATGTGTCCTTTAAACTCAGAAGAGAAGATACTTCAGTTTTAAGATTCTCAATTTCAGATTTTAAATCAACAATTAGTGAGTTTTTGAATTCCAAATCACATTTTAATTTTTCAAAACTATCTGAAATTTGTGATTTTTCTAAGACAAGTGATTCAAAACAATTTTTGAGTTTAGAAAACTTTTCTTTTTGAAGTTTAAGTTTGACAGCAATTTTACAACTTTCCTTATATAGGGCATTGTAAGCGTCTTGAAGATCATCTTCATTTTCACATTCACTATTCAGATTTTCTTCACTTGTAGAGTCATTATCTGAAAATGTGAATTTGGCTACAGTCATAAGAGCTTTAATCTCATTGCCCGACTCAATTTCAGAATCTTCTGATTCAGATGAACCTTCAGAATCAGATGATTCATCCCATGTAGCCAACATACCCTTCTTCCTGGGTTTGTCTCTTTTAGGACATTTATTTGCTAAGTGCCCATATTCTTGACAGTTGTAACATTGACTATCTTTCAAAGATTTTCGAGATTTGGGTCTAAACTTCTTTTTGTCATTGATTTTTGAAAATCAACTCTTTTCTTGCTTTTGAAAATTTTATAAAATTTTTTAGGTAAAAGAGCCATATCATCTTCTGAATCAGAATTTTCTTCTGAATTACATTTAGATGATTTTAGAGCGATAGATTTACCTTTAGGAGCTTTAAAGTTTAACTCGTAGGTTTGTAGAGAACCAACTAGTTCTTCAACCCTCATATTATCCGTATCACGAAGTTCCTGGATTGCGGTTACTTTAGAATTGAACCGTTCAGGAAGTGAGCGTAGTATTTTTGCACACACTTTACTTTCTGGGATTTTATCGCCAAGACCCCACATTGAGTTTACAATGTCATTCAATCTAGTGTAGAAGTCCATAAACATTTCATTTTCCTCCATATGAATTTCTTCAAATCTGGTTATGAGGAGTTGGACTTTAGATTTTTTAACAATTGTAGTACCCTCGTGTGTCATTTCTAATACATCCTAAGCTTGCTTTGCAGTATCACAAGAAATGATTCTTTTGAACTCATCCGGTGATAGTGCGCAAGTAATTGCATTTAGTGCTTTAGCATTTGCACTACTCTCACTTTTCTGAAGGGTGGTCCATTGGTAATATGGTGTGGTTTTCATAGATTTTGAACCATCAACCCCAGTAACTTCCGTGACAGGAGGATTCCATTCAGTCACCGTGGCTTACCACACATTTTGATCCATTGATTTGAGGAAGATCCTCATTCTGGCTTTCCAATAAGCATAGTTGGAGCCATCAAAGGGTGGAGGCCTAGTGATTGAAAGGCTATCAAAATTTGACATCTTAAATAGCGTAAATTGTTAGCTCAGGAATTAAATCCAAAAAAAAAAACGAGCTATTAGGCTTTGATACCACTTGAAAAGGCCAAGCTATATGTCCTAGAGGGGGGGTGAATAGGACAATGCCAAATAAAAACTTATAACAGCGGAATAATAAAGAAAATGATAGCCAAATTAAATAACAATGCAGGAAAGAAAAACAACCTCAAAATTCAGATCTTGAGAGGTTGATACAAACGTTATTCTAAGGACAACCTTACACCAAAAACAGAGTTTATGGTAGGACAACCTTATTTCTAGAAAGGTCTTTGTATCAAGTCTCAAATCGAAGAGGAATATAGAATTAAATATAAACTGAAATGAAATAACTTGTAATTAAAAATGTATTGTTCTAGGGACAGCCATACACCATAAAAATGGCAAGACAACCTTGCTGGAACAACTTTCAAATGAAATTGAAAATCAAGCTTATAAAGGAATAGCAGAAAGTAAATTCTAAGCTATTACAACATTCTCACAAAGCTTGAAATAATTACAACATTCACCACCATACATACATCCCACAAAAATTAATTAAAAGATTAAAAGAATAAATCAATCAACCACAACTCAAGGGATTATAGTGGTTCGCCTGTGTGTTCACCAACTGTTATACAACAGCCACACAAAAAGCTACTCCACTCCTAATATCCTCACACAGGGGATATTAGCGTTCACTAAAAATAGGTTTTCCCAGGTTCACCCAAAACCCTTACAATTGTGTCTTTGTCTGTGGGCTTACACAATTAAAAAAAACCCCACTTCTGAGTTTTCCTGGCTTTCCTCAGATAACCAAAATAACAAGATTTTTTTGGCAAATCTTGAAAGAAACCAGAATAATAGAAAGGAATTTACAATATGTAAAATACCTGAAAATCTCCTTGTAGTAGCCCGGTAGAACCAAATCAAAGTAGATGATTGAATGTCCAAGTTCAATGTCCAGTACTCGATTACAATGGTTCTAGTTCTAATAGATTTTAAATTAAACCAAATAGGGCTTGCCTTAATTGATTTTGATTCCAAAGAAAGGGAATAATAATTCCTCTTTATCAAATCAGATAGGAATATAAGAAACAAAATCAATTAAAATAAAGCTAAGGAAAGAGAATATTAAATAAGCACACTTAGCTTAGATGGAGCACAGAATTATCTCTCAGAAGTTCGACGAAGATTGGCTTGAATACTTTAATTAAATCAATGATTTCTTCTGAGATTCGTGCTCTATTTATAGGTGAGAAGATCGGGTCTTCGACTGGTCTAGAGTGCTCTTCAACTAGTCGAAGCTCTAACAGATATTTGAAAAATTCGGCGGGATATGCTCAGACCGTTCTACAACTGATCGTAGCTCTGCTATGACTGGTCGTAGGTCACCTACGACTGGTCGTAGGTTTCCTTCGACTGGTCGTAGGTCCTGCGAAGGTTCGCTGGACTTCGAGTCGTAGATTGTACGACTGGTTGAAGATCAGTCGACACTGTTCCTACGACTGGTCGAACAGATTCCAGGACTAGTCGAAGGCTAACAGATTTTATCCAAAATTTGTAACAAACTTACGACTGGTCGAGGAATATCTTAGACTGGTCGAAGCAAGTCTAGGACTAGTCGAAGATGGCCTAGGACTAGTCGAAGAACAGACCAATCACATGAAAAATAACATTCGACTTATGTATCCGAAATGACCTACTTCTAAGGTCAACCTATGGTCAAACAAACCTCAATCATGAAGTATGGACATTGAAACAAGAGACCATGAAGAATGAGCCTTGAAGTCTTGATGTAGATTAAACCTTGAAGTAGTTCAATCTTGAAAGTGGCTTGAGTTTCAGCTTGAGTCTTGAGTTCAGCTTGACTTTCAACTTGAGTCTTGAGATCAGCTTGAGTTTCAGCTTGAGTCTTGAGATCAGCTTGAGTTTCAGCTTGAGTCTTGAGATCAGCTTGAGTCTTGCCTTATACTTTCTACAAGATCTTGAGTCTTGTACTTGAGAGCTTTGCTTGATGTGAGCTTAGCTTGTTAATGAATGTTGATCCTTGAGAAAGCTTCACTTATGCAAGTTATATATAACAGAGTATAATAGTGATTTTGGCACTACAAATTTGACAACAAAGAGGGATAGAAACTATAGCACTTACAGTTATAAACTGTAGGTTTAGGGAATTGAGAATAGGTTATGGTTTAGGTTTAGAAAATCGGGTTCGGGTTCGGGATCGGGTTTAAGTTTGGGTTTTCAAGTTTAGTTTTAGGTTTAGTTTAGGGAGTTGAGATTAGGATTAGGTGTAAGTTTAGGTTTAGGGATTTGAGAATGCAATAGGTTTTAGGTTTAGGCTTAGGTTATAGGTTATAGGTTTAGGTTTAGGTTAAGGTTAAGGTATAGGTTAAGGTTTCGGTTTAGGTTATAAGCTATAGGTTTAGGGAATTGAGAATAGGTTAAGGTTTAGGTTTAGGAAATCAGGTTCGGGTTCGGGATCGGGTTTCGCTTTGGGTTTTCAAGTTTAGGTTTAGGTTTAGGTTAAGGATTTGAGATTTGGATTAGGTGTAGGTTTAGGTTTAAGGATTTGAGAATACATTAGGTTTTAGGTTTAGGTTTAGGTTATCGGTTTAGGTTTAGGTTTAGGGATTTGAGAATGCATTAGGTTATAGGTTTAGGTTTAGGTTATAGGTTATAGGTTTAGGTTTAGGTTTAGGTTAAGGTGTAGGTTTAGGTATCGGTTTAGGTTATACGCTATAGGTTTAGGGAATTGAGAATAGGTTAAGGTATAGGTTTAGGTTATAAGCTATAGGTTTAGGGAATTGTGAATCGGTTAAGGATTAGGTTTAGGAAATCGGGTTCGGGTTTGGGATCGGGTTTAGGTTTGGATTTTCAAGTTTAGGTTTAGGTTTAGGTTAGGGAGTTGAGACTAGGATTAGGTGTAGGTTTATGTTTCGGGATTTGAGAATACATTAGGTTTTAGGTTTAGGTTTAGGTTATAGGTTATAGGTTTAGGTTTAGGTTTAGGGATTTGAAAATGCATTAGGTTTTAGGTTTAGGTTTAGGGATTTGAGAATGCATTAGGTTTTAGGTTTAGGTTTAGGTTATAGGTTATAGGTTTTGGTTTAGGTTTAGGTTTAGGTTAAGGTTATATGCTATAGGTTTAGGGAATTGAGAATAGGTTAATGTTTAGGTTTAGGAATTCGGGTTCGGGTTTCAGATTGGATTTAGGTTTGGGTTTTCAAGTTTAGTTTTAGGTTTAGGTTAGGGAGTTGAGATTAGGATTTGATATAGGTTTAGGTTTAGGGATTTGAGAATGCATTAGGTTTTAGGTTTATGTTTAGGTTATAGGTTACAGGTTTAGGTTTAAGTTTAGGTTAAGGTATAGGTTTAGGTTATAAGCTATAGGTTTAGGGAATTGAGAATAGGTTAATGTTTAGGTTTAGGAAATCGTGTTCGGGTTCGGGATCGGGTTCAGGTTTGGGTTTTCAAGTTTAGGTTTAGGTTTAGGTTAGGGAGTTCAGACTAGGATTAGGTCAATGTTTAGGTTTAGGGATTTCAGAATGCATTATGTTTTTTGTTTAGGATTAGGTTATAGGTTATAGGTTCAGGTTTAGGTTTAGATTAAGGTATAGGTTTAGGTTTCGGTTTAGGTTATAAGCTATAGGTTTAGGGAATTGAGAAGAGGTTAAGGTTTAGGTTTAGAAAATCGGGTTCGGGTTCGGGATCGGTTTTTGGTTTGGGTTTTCAAGTTTAGGTTTAGGTTTTGGTTATAGGTTATATGTTTAGGTTTAGGTTTAGGTTACGGTTTAGGTTATAAGCTATAGGTTTAGGGAATTGAGAATAGGTTAAGGTTTCGGTTTAGGAAGTCGGGTTCGGGTTCGGGATCTGGTTTAAGTTTGGGTTTTCAAGTTTAGGTTTAGGTTTAGGTTAGGGAGTTGAGATTTGGATTAGGTGTAGGTTTAGGTTTAGGGATTTGAGAATACATTAGGTTTTAGGTTTAGGTTTAGGTTATAGGTTATAGTTTTAGGTTTAGGTTGAGGGATGTGAGATTGCATTAGGTTTTAGGTTTAGGTTTAGGTTTTAGGTTATAGGTTTAGGTTTAGGTTTGGGTTAAGGTATAGGTTTAGGTTTCGGTTTAGGTTATAAGCTATAGGTTTAGGGAATTGAGAATAGGTTAATGTTTAGGTTTAGGAAATCGTGTTCGGGTTCAGGATCGGGTTTAGGTTTGGGTTTTCAAGTTTAGGTTTAGGTTTAGGTTAATGAGTTCAGATTAGGATTAGGTGAATGTTTAGGTTTAGGGATTTCAGAATGCATTATGTTTTTTGTTTATGATTAGGTTATAGGTTATAGGTTCAGGTTTAGGTTTAGGTTAAGGTATAGGTTTAGGTTTCGGTTTGGGTTATAAGCTATAGGTTTAGGGAATTGAGAAGAGGTTAAGGTTTAGGTTTAGAAAATTGGGTTCGGGTTCGGGATTGGTTTTTGGTTTGGGTTTTCAAGTTTAGGTTTAGGTTTTGGTTATAGGTTATATGTTTAGGTTTAGGTTTAGGTTTCGGTTTAGGTTATAAGCTATAGGTTTAGGGAATTGAGAATAGGTTAAGGCTTAGGTTTAGGAAGTCGGGTTCGGGTTCGGGATCTGGTTTAGGTTTGGGTTTTCAAGTTTAGGTTTAGGTTTAGGTTAGGGAGTTGAGATTTGGATTAGGTGTAGGTTTAGGTTTAGGGATTTGAGAATACATTAGGTTTTAGGTTTAGGTTTAGGTTATAGGTTATAGTTTTAGGTTTAGGTTGAGGGATGTGAGATTGCATTAGGTTTTAGGTTTAGGTTTAGGTTATAGGTTATAGGTTTAGGTTTAGGTTTGGGTTATGGTATAGTTTTAGGTTTCGGTTTAGGTTATAAGCTCTAGGTTTTGGGAATTGAGAATAGGTTAGGGTATAAGTTTAGGTTTCGGTTTAGGTTATAAGATATAGGTTTAGGGAATTGTGAGTAGGTTATGGTTTAGGTTTAGGAAATCGGGTTCGTGTTCAGGATCGGGTTTAGGTTTGGGTTTTCAAGTTTAGGTTTAAGTTTAGGTTAGGGAGTTGTGATTACGATTAGGTGTAGGTTTATGTTTAGGGATTTGAGAATACATTAGGTTTTAGGTTTAGGTTTAGGTTATGGGTTACAGGTTTAGGTTTAGGTTTAGGGATTTGAGAATGCATTAGGTTTTAGGTTTAGGTTTAGGTTATATGTTATAGGTTTAGGTTAAGGTGATAAGATATAGGTTTAGGGAATTGAGAATAGGTTAATGTTTAGGTTTAGGAAATCGGATTCAGGTTTCAGATTGGCTTTAGGTTTGGGTTTTCAAGTTTAGGTTTAGGTTTAGGTTAGGGAGTTGAGATTAGGATTAGGTCTTGGTTCAGGTTTAGGGATTTGAGAATGCATTAGGTTTTAGGTTTCCGTTTAGGTTATTGGTTATAGGTTTAGGTTTAAGTTTAGGTTAATGTATAAGCTTAGGTTTCGGTTTAGGTTATAAGCTATAGGTTTAGGGAATAGAGAATATGTTAAGGTTTAGGTTTAGGAAATCGCATTCGGGTTCGGGATCGGGTTTAGGTTTGGGTTTTCAAGTTTAGGTTTAGATTTAGGTTAGGGAGTTGAGATTAGGATTAGGTGTAGGTTTAGGTTTAGGGATTTGAGAATGCATTAGGTTTTAGGTTTAGGTTTAGGTTTTAGGTTTAAGGTTTAGGTTTAGGTTTTGGTTAAGGTATAGGTTTAAGAAATGGTTTGGGTTATAATCTATAGGTTTACGGAATTGAGAATAGGTTAAGGTTTAGGTTTAGGAAATCGGTTTCGGGTTTGGGATTGGGTTTAGGCTTGGGTTTTAAAGTTTAGGTTTAGGTTTTGGTTAGGGAGTTGAGATTAGGATTAGGTGTAGGTTTGGGTTTAGGGATTTGAGAATACATTAGGTTTTAAGTTTTCGTTTAGGTTTTAGGTTATAGGTTTAGGTTTAGGTTAAGGTTTAGGTTATAAGCTATAGGTCTAGGGAATTGAGAATAGGTTAATATTTAGGTTTAGGAAATCAGGTTCGGGTTCGGGATCGGGTTTAGGTTTGGGTTTTTAAGTTTAGGTTTAGGTTTAGGTTAGGGAGTTGAGATTAGGATTAGGTGTAGGTTTATGTTTAGGGATTTGAGAATGAATTAGGTTTTAGGTTTAGGTTTAGGTTATAGGTTATACGTTTAGGTTTAGGTTTAGGTTAAGGTATAGGTTTAGGTTATAAGCAATAGGTTTAGGGAATTGAGAATAGGTTATGGTTTAGGTTTAGAAATTCGGGTTCGGGTCTGGGATCGGGGTTAAGTTTGGGTTTTCAAGTTTAGTTTTAGGTTTAGGTTAGGGAGTTGAGATTAGGATTTGGTGTAGGTTTAGGTTTAGAGATTTGAGAATGCAATAGGTTTTAGGTTTAGGCTTAGGTTATAGGTTATAGTTTTAGGTTTAGGTTTAGGTTAAGGTATAGGTTTAGGTTTCGGTTTAGGTTACAAGGTGTAGGTTTAGGGAATTGAGAATAGGTTAAGGTTTAGGTTTAGGAAATCGGGTTCGGGTTCAGGATCGGGTTTAGGTTTGGGTTTTCAAGTTTCGGTTTAAGTTTAGGTTAGGGAGTTGTGATTAGGATTAGGTGTAGGTTTAGGTTTACGGATTTGAGAATACATTAGGTTTTAGGTTTAGGTTTAGGTTTAGGTTGTAGGTTATAGGTTTAGGTTTTGGTTTAGGTTTAGGTTATAAGCTATTGGTTTAGGGAATTGAGAATAGGTTAGGGTTTAGGTTTAGGAAATCGGGTTTGGGTTTGGCATCGTGTTTAGGTTTGGGTTTTCAAGTTTAAGTTTAGGTTTAGGTTAGGGAGTTGAGATTAGGATTTGGTGTAGGTTTAGGTTTTCAAGTTTATGTTTAGGTTTAGGTTAGGGAGTTGAGATTAGGATTAGGTGTAGGTTTAGGTTTTCAAGTTTAAGTTTAGATTTATGTTAGGGAGTTGAGATTTGGATTAGTTGTAGGTTTAGGTTTGGGAATTTGAGAATACATTAGGTTTTAGGTTTAGGTTTATTTTATAGGTTATAGGTTTAGGTTTAGGTTATAAGCTACATGTTTAGGGAATTGAGAATAGGTTAAGGTTAAGGTTTAGGAAATCGAGTTCGGGTTCAGGATCGGGTTTATGTTTGGGTTTTCAAGTTTAGCTTTTTGTTTAGGTTAGGGAGTTGAGATTAAGATTAGGTGTTGGTTTAGGCTTAAGGATTTGAGAATGCATTAAGTTTTAGGTTTAGGTTTAGGTTATAGGTTATAGGTTTAGGTTTCGGTTTAGGTTTAGGTTAAGGTTATTTGTGAAGGTTAAGGTTATAGGTTTAGGTTTAGGTTAGGTTATAGGTTTTTGGTTAAGGTTTAGGTTATAGTTATAGGTTTTGGAATTTGATAATAGGTTATAAGTTCAGGTTATAGGTTATAAGTTATAGGTTTAGTTTAAGGTTTAGGTTATAGGTTTGGGGATTTGAGAATAGGTTTAGGTTATAAGTATAGGTTTAGGTTAGGGTGTAGGTTAAAGTTTAGGGAATTGAGTTTAGGTTATAATTTATAGGTTTAGGTTATAGGTTTAGGTTGTAGTTATAGGTTTTGGGATTTGAGAATAGGTTTAGGTTATAGGTTGAGGGTGTGGTCCCTGCAAATATAAAAATAAACACGGCCTGCTCCAATTGGCCAGGCCCTTCCAATGTTGTCCATAGGAAATAACAGCTTAATCATGGTCATAACAGCGGTTCACATCTTTCAGGGACCCCCGCTCAACATCCGGATAGCTTCGACGCACATCCGGGTCTGCTCCGTCAATTTCGAGTAAATACATAAATATGGCCTGTCCAAATGGCCAGGCCACTCTAATGTTGTCCATAGGAAATGGACAGCTTCATCATGGTCAAAACAGCGGTTCCCACCTTCCAGGGACCCCCGCTCAACATCCGAATAGCTCCGACGCACATCCGGGTCTGCTCCATCAATTTTGAGCTAATACATTTAAAAACAACATAGTTATATCTAAAAGCATCTGGATACCTGGGGAAGGCCTCCCATATTCGTATTGTTGGTTACTCATCCCTTTATCCATAAATCACAATCGACCAACACTTTCTATTGCTACCTGTACTCTGAAACCAACACAAATATAACTGGGAAACAATATAAGGAATAAGAAAAAATGAATTTACCTATACACATCATTAAATGTTTCCCTATAAGGAGGTGATATTATATCTTTGATAGCCACAACCTATATGATAGAGAAAAATGCAACCGATACAGTTTATTACAATTCAAAGGAGAAAAAAGATTTGTGGTTGCACCGATATTCTAGTACATTACGAACGGCTGCCTACGTACCCAAAAAGTCAAATTGGGATCAAGCCACTACGTAGTTCTTTTTAATTAACCAAGTTACTAAAGGTCATAAATTTCATATTTAGCAAAGTATCACTGAACGTCATCTTAAATCGTTTCTGGTTGGGATTTGAGAATAGGTTTAGGTTAAGGTTATAAGTTTAGGTAAAGGTTATAAGTTTAGGTTATAGGTTAAGGTTTAGGTTTAGGTTTAGGTTATAGGTTATAGGTTAAGGTTTAGGTTAGGTTTTAAGTTTAGGTTAAGGTTATAGGTTTAGGTTATAAGTGTAGGTTATAGGTTTAGGTTTAAGTTAGGTTATAGGTTAAGGTTTAGGGAATTGAGAATAGGTGTAGGTTTAGGTTTAGGAAATCAGGTTCGGGTTCGGATTAAGGTTTAGGTTATAGGTTTTGGGATTTGAGAATAGGTTTAGGTTATAAGTATAGGTTTAGGTTACAAGAATAGTTTAGGTTTAGGTTTTATGTTTAAGTTAAGGTTATAGGTTTAAGTTATATGTTTAGGTTTAGGTTATAAGTGTAGGTTATAGGTTTAGGTTTAGGTTTTATGTTTAGGTTAAGGTTATAGGTTTAAGTTATATGTTTAGGTTTAGGTTATAAGTGTAGGTTATGGGTTTAGGTTTAGGTTAGGTTATAGGTAAAGGTTTAGGGAATTGAGTTTAGGTTTTAGGTTAGGGAGTTGAGATTAGGATTAGGTGTAGGTTTAGGTTTAGGGATTTGAGAATACATTAAGGTTTAGGTTTAAGAAATCGGGTTCGGGTTCAAGATTGGGTTTACATTTGGGTTTTAGGTTTAGGTTTAGGTTATAGGTTATAGCATTAGGTTATAGTTTTAGGTTTAGGTTAAGGTTAAGGTTTAAGTTATAGGTTTTGGGATTTGAGAATAGGTTATATATTATAAATTCTTTATTTTCATTTGCATTTGCAAACACATTCATCATTCATCCAAGAAAATTGAGACAGGTGAAAGATACACATAAAAGAGCGGACATGAAAAAAAAAAAAGATTGGTAAGAAAAGTAGTAGAATCTCACTCTGCTATATAGGAGATTGGTTCATAAGAGTAAGGTGGATTGACCATTTTAGCTTAACCATTGTAATTTTATTAGGAACCCAAATGAGGTTTAAAAAAGAAAGAAAAAAAAAGAGAGATCTTTACTTAAGGTATCTGGAACCCGCAGTATTGCATTAGCTCACTCTTTGCAATACCAACTTAAAAATCAAGATGTATCTAAGCGAGTTAACGCATGTAAGGCATGTTGGAGACTTGGTTCATGAAACAAAGGTGACTGATAATTGTACTGTGGCCTTAGCAATTTTAACTAGAACCCAAATGCATACAACTCTTTTGAGTTCCAAAACTATCAACTCACGGGTAGGAGGGTTATCACCATGTCTCTTTGTTTTAAACTAACCCAACTGATATATAACATGTGGAACTACCGATAAAAGAACTTGAAACTTTCCCATCCTCAAATATACTGAAACTCAAACAAAATCTCCAACATAATCTATCATCATAATCATCTTCATAATCTAAACCTTATCCCAACAAACTGGGGTCAGGTACATGAATCCCATTCACGCCATTCCACTCTATCAAGGAGCATATCCTCAGTTAAACCATTGGTCATCAAGCCTATATTAAATAATCTATACTACCTACCACTAAATGCTTAGCGACAAAAGCTTTTTGACAAGATATGCTGCAATTAGTCATGTGCAAGTCATTAGTAGTCTTCTATTTTGGGAGATTCGTGCCTTTAGGGATTCTTAATGGGATATATCACATAAGAAAGAGATCAGCATAAGAAAAATAAAGCAAGGTAGAGATTTAGATCCATATTTGTGGCACTTAAGGATTTTCTTTTTTCATGACGACTTGGAATAATAATGTTATTTATACATCTTTTTTAGGATATATAAAAATAAGAGAACATCTGGATAGTTCCGACGCACATCCGGGTTTGCTCCATCAATTTCGAGCATATACATTAGTTTTTGTTGATTCCACTGTATACTTGCTAAAAATTATATACATCTAAGCCATTTGGCCTTTCATACAATGCTCAGCCATTTCTGTTTTTCAATTTGTACAATGGGGCTAGTCTAACAAATAATCGCTTGAGAAAGAAAACTCAGCAATGGTTTACATTCAACCTGGAAAAGGCCAAATATTCTATATTCTATAGCTGGGATCTTCCAATCTCAGGATCCTTCCATATGTGGCCCATCTATGAAAAGTTTGGATTACTGAACCATGGACCCGACTTGTATAAACTGACTCACTTGAACATACTGTACAAACTCAGCTTGAGCATTGTATAATGAGGCCTCAAACATTCAGGAACTTAGCTTGAGCATTCTATAATACCTCAAACATTCAGGAACCATTTGTTAATCAAATAAAAGAAGATACCGTGATCTCACTGCCTTACACCATCTTTGAACCTTGCAATTCGAATCTCACAGCCCACCAATCAAAATGTCGCCTTCATCAATGAACAAACAAGAAGAAAGAGAGAAAAAAACACTGATGGTGTTGAAAACTCTCCTAGCTTGACTTTAAAAAGATTTTAAAAAAGCAAAATCTGATCTGAGCAAAACCAAGACTCTAAAACAAAATCAAAGCCTAATAGTAACAGCTTATAACAAGTTTAATAACCAACAACACCATCATAAAAGGAAGAGAGAGAGAGAGAGAGCATGCCAAACAGACCAGATATAGCAATCTCGGGATATAGCAATCTCATAGATCTTGCACCAATCCACTGACGCAGCTAGCATTACCTTGAAATCCATGCAATCTAGTCTAATACCATCTAATCCCATCCAATCTGCCCGGCCAAACAGGTCCTTATTGTACTGAGTAAACTCCGTTGGGCCCACCTTAAACCCTAAATCCCTAAATCCCCAAATCCACAAATCCATAAATCCTTAAATCCCTAAATCCCCAAATCCCTAAATCGATGTTGAGATTAAGAGAGATTGAGAGAGAGAGAGAGAGATACCTAACTATCGTGGATGACCTTCAACCGAGCTTCAGAGAGAGAGAGAGAGGGCATGCATGGGTAGGGCGTTCGACAAGGGACCGCAAGAGACGAAGAGGGAGGGATGGATTGGGGAACACAGAGAGAGAGAGAGAGAGAGAGAGAGAGAGAGAGAGAGAGAGAGAGAGAGAGAGAGAGAGATTGGGGAACGAATAGAGAGAGGGAGGAAGATGAGAGAGTTGGAGCATAATTGGGAGAGAGGGTTAGGGAACAGTGAGAGAGAGAGAGAGAGAGAGGGATGGAGTCATTTTTGGGCGCGGCTCTGTTTTGAGCGTGCGCCTAAATTTGGGAAACGTACGGTGTGCTCTGTGGGACCCAACATGATGTATGTGTTGCATCCATGCCATCCATCTCTTTTTACAGATCATTTTATGGTATGAGACCAAAAATGGGGTATATCCCAATCTCAAGTGGACCACATTACAGGAAACAATGTTGAATGAGCGTCGACCATTAAAAATATTTTGGGGGCCATAAAAGTTTTGGATTAAGCTGATTTTTGTTTTTTCCCTTCATCTGGGCCTGTATGACCTAATCAACATGTTGGATGTCAAATAAACAGTACAGTGGGCCTTAGGAGGATTTTAATGGTGGATATCCAATCACTATTGTTTTCATATGGTGTGGTCCACCTTAGATTTATATGCCTCTCATTTTTAGGATCAAGTGATAAAATGATCTTTAAAAATGGATGAACAGAATGGATGCAACACATACATCATGGTGGGGCCCACAGAGCACCGACCACCAGCCACAGGGCTGGTGGTTGGGAGAGTAGCCAATCGGTGGATGGGGTAAGACGGACATGGATGTCATGTCTGGAGTTTTGTGGGACCCACCATGATGTATTTTGTTTATCTATTCCATCCATTAATTTTAATAAATAATTTTAGTACATGATACCAAACAAAAAGTAGATTGAAGGCCTAAGAGGACCACACCATAGGAAGCACATGTTATTTAATCTCCATGTTTCCTACCGTGTGGTCCACTTTAGCATTCAATATACCTGATTTTTAGTTTCATGACCTATAATAATATTTCAAAATAGATGGATGGCTTAGATATAAAACACATATTTTTGTAAGCCCTATAGAGCCCTATAATAACATTCCAAAATAGATGGACGACTTCGATATAAAACATATATTTTCGTAGGCCCTATAGAGTCCTATAACCTAATCTTTTTTCTCAGATCATTTTAAGGTATCATGCAAAACATTAGGCAGGAATAAGGCTTCAGTGGACTACAAATTGGGCATTGCACTTCCACCATTAAAAACTTCTTGGGAGATGGAGAAGTTTCAGATCAAGCTCATTATGTGTGTCCCACTGAGGGGTCAGACCCAGTTTCAGCTGCATTCAAAACTCATGTGGGCCCCACCAAGTGCTTTTATATTTTTTTTTATAGATGTCTTTACATAGTTTTAGATGGTATAGCCCACTTGAGTTTCGTATACAGATGATTTTTGAGATATCTCATAAACTAAAGGGGACACATCAAAACTGTGTATGTCCCACCTTATTCCATGTCTGTATTAACTTATAAACAGGTTGGATCTCAAATAAACATCGCGATGGGCCCTAAGAAGGTTTCAATAGTGGGTGTCACTATCCCACTCTTTTCTATGGTGGGTCCACTTGAACTTTGGATTTGCCCCGGCAGTCAGATGCATCATTCTATGGTGGGCCACGACCTTAAAAATATCATTTTTTTTTATAAAATATTTCAAAAAAAAAATACAAATTTTGAATTTTTATTTTCAAAATCTCAAAAAAATTCTCATATTTTAATTTTTTCTCAAAAATTTCAAAATTTCAATTTTTTTTCTTCGAAAGCATCATTTTATTCTACAAAATTTTCTCAAACATAGTTAAAATTTCTAAACTTTTCAATATTATTTTTCATATAATATTTTAAATCATTTAAATATTACCTTCTAATTATATATAAAATATTACCTTTTTAATGCTAATTTTTGGGGTTGATCCTAAAATTGAAGTAGATCCAAAGCTCAATTGGACCATTACATAGGAAACAGTGTGGAATAGTGATTTCCACTGTTGAAACCTTCCTAGGGTCTAAAGTAATTTTTATTTGTCATCCAACTTGTTAATATGATCACAAAGACATGGATGAAGAGAAAGCACAAACATCAGCTTGATCCAAAACTTCTTTGGCCTCCAAAAAATTGTTAATGATAGATGTTCAATCAAACTGTTTCCTGTGCTGTGGTCCACTTGAGATTTTAATTTTCTTCATTTTTCAGATCACGCCCTAAATTTATCCGTTAACATAGATTAAAGGAGTGGGTAAAATAAATTAAATAACAGGTTCTCACGAGGTCAATAAGTTGGGTCACAATTTTTACCAGAATATTTGGCCCATTTTACATGTCTGGTCCATTCACTCTATTTTATTGATCATTACCCTCAAATTGACTAGTTACTCGCCCCGATCATGTTACATATGAGAGAGATATTGGGCAAACAAGATTGATTAACAATTTGAGTGAATTTTGATTTAAACATCTAAAGTTATTTACTTTTCAATCTGGACAGATCAGATTGTCCAAAAACGGTTAAAGGTTGTTCATAATATCAAAATTATATGAATGAATAGAAAACACAAACATCAGCTTGATCCAAAACTTCTATGGCCTCCAAGAAATTTTAAATGGTAGAGGTTCAATCACACTAGCTATTTCTTGTAGTGTGGTCCACTTGAGCTTTAGATATGCTTCCTTTTTGTTCTTTAAACCTCAAATTATCTGTTAACATGGATGAATGGAGTGGATAAAATAAATAAATAAATAACACTGGACCCCACAGAGTTTACTCTGGTAAAAGTAACAAGTAACTCACCTAAATGTAGTAGAGAAGGGTTTCCTTAAAACATTCATAATCATATATTGGGCCTGCCTGAATGTGATTCACATATCCAACCCACTCATTATGTGTGTCCCACTTGGATGAGGGATATCAGACCAAGTTTCAACCACATCCATGTCTGTATTAACTTATAAATAGATTGGAGCTCAAATAAACATCGCGGTGGGCCCTAAGAAGGTTTCAATAGTGGGTGTCACTATCCCACTCTTTTCTATGGTGAGTCCACTTGAACTTTGGATCTACCCTGTCAATCAAATGCACCATTCCATGGTGGGCCACGAGCTTAAAAATAAATTCAATCTATGACTTGGGTGGGACACGAGCTTAAAAATAAATTCAATCCATGACTTGGGTGGGCCACTCCACATACTATAGTTGAAAGGGTTACCCTCCCATCAAAACATTCATAATCATTTATTAGGCCCACCTAGATGTGGTTCATAGATCCAACCCATTCATTATGTGTGTCTCACTTAGATGAGGAGTTAGACCAAGTTTCATACACATCCAAAACTCATGTGGGCCCCACCAAATGCTTTTATATGTTTTAGGGATGTATTCACATAGTTTTAGATGTTATGGCTCACCTGAGTTTCGTATATGACTGATTTTTAGACTTAAAGGCGACACATCAAATGCATGGTGTTGATGTTCCACATACTTCATGGTGGGGTGCACACAGATTAACCTCATGGGAAGTTCCCATGAGGTGACCTTATAGTACCATTTCACTATTTTAGGTAACTCCTTCATGGGTGTTACTCTAACCGTGTAAGGCCCACCTTGATATATTTTATGTATATCGACACCGTCCATATATTTTTCCATCATATTTTAGGATGTGATTTTAAATCACAAGAACTAAATAATCTTAGGTAGGCCATACCAATCAAAATAATATGATGAATAACCATTAAAAACCTTTTGAAGGCCATAAAAGTTTTGGATCAATTTGATCTTTGTAGTTTACCTTCATTTAGATCTTCTTTACATTATCAACAAGTTGGATTGCAAATAAACATTACTAAAACCTTACGATGGGCTCTTTATAATTTTTAATGGTGAGGTACTATATTATCATTCTTTCCAGTGGTATGGTCCACTTAAGATTTAAATCTACATAATTTTTTATACTCGGCCAAAAAATGGGTTGGAGAAATGTATGGGCGGCAAGGATATACAACACATCATCAAAATCTCACTTTTGTTATATGACTTTTCAATTTTTCTGGTCAAAGTACAAAATATAGTTTTCTTTTTTAAAAAATAATTTTTTTTTACAATTTGATAATTTTTTCACAATTTTGTTTATTTTTTTAAATTTTCTTTTTCAAAATATCATTTTTTTATCGAAATCTCACTTTTATTATCTAACTTTTCAATTTTTCTTGTCAAAATACAAAATTTAGTTTTCTTTTTTAAAAAATATATATTTTTTACAATTTGTCAATTTTTTCAAAATTTTGTTTAATTTCTTAAATTTTCTTTTTTAAAATATCATTTTTTTTAATCTCACTTTTGTTATATATAACTTTTCAATTTTTCTTGTCAAAATACAAAATCTAGTTTTCTTTTAAAAAAAATATATTTTGTTTTCAATTTGTCAAAATTTTCACAATTTTAATTAATTTTTTAAATTTTCTTTTTCAAAATATCATTTTTTTATCAAAATCTTTTTTTTTTTCAAAATTATCAATAGTTTTGTTTTTTTCAAAATTTAAATTTTTCATAAGCATTGTTAATTATGTTTCTAAGTTTCTTAACTATTTTTTTTCGAAATTCATAATTTTTTCGAATAGCTTAATTGAGCATTAGAGACAGTTTAGGACCGTCTCTAATAGAGACGGTCTTTGATAGGGCTATAAGACGGTTTAGGACCATCTCTGATAGAGATGGTCCTTGACAGGGCTGTAAGACCGCTAAGGACCATCTCTAATAGAGACGGTCTTTGACAGTCTCAGATTGCAAGTAAAAGACGACCAATGACCATCTCTAATGTAGACGGCCAATGACCGTCTCAGATTAACGCATATAAGACGGTCAAGGACTGTCTCTAATGCTGATGGCCAATGATCGTCTCAGATGACCCATATAAGACGGTCAATGACCGTCTTAAATAATTTGTGGATGTTCAAATTTTTAAGACAACATTAAAGACAGTCAGGGGCTGTCTAAAATTTTAGAGACGGTTTACGACCATCTCTAAAGCGTCTTTTAACCAAGCAATTTTAGAGACGGTCCAGAACCGTCTCTAAATCCGTCTTTTATTTTCCATTTTTCACGTAGTGGACCTTTGAAAGTAATGAAGCTTGAAGTCTTGATATAACTCAAACTTGAAAGCTTCTTGAGATCTTGAGGTTAAACTTGAAAGCTTCTTGAGATCTTGCATTATCCTTGTCTTAAATTAAGTCGAACAATCTCACTTTCTCGAGTCTTGACTTGTGAACAGTGCTTGTCAATCAAAGCTGATCTTAAGTAGAGCTTTGTTCTTCACATATGCAAGCTTTATAATAGTGTCTTTAGCACCACAAATTTGACAACAAAAATGGGCTATAAATTATAGCACTTACACATATACCGTGGATGCTCGTGGCCAATTGTGGGGCCCACAGTGATTTCTTTGAGAAATCTACTCCGTCCATTTATTCTGTCAGTTTTTAGTGCAACCTATCTTAAAGTATCAGGTGATCACGATCCTTAGGTGGTCCATATCAAGTGAATGTTTGTTTTGATTATGGATTTTGTTGATCTAAGGGTTGAAACTCAACATGCATGGTTAATTTATGATATATAAACATGGTATAAGGTTTCTCATCAAATGGATCATGAGAACCTTGTGATCTAGAATTCAAGGTCTAGGTTAATGGCATTTTCGTAAATTTTGCTGATTTAAGAGTTTTGTGAAATCTAATGGTTATATATGGTTGTATGCACATTTCTAAACAATTCTTTCAAACAACTTACATCTAAATCATTATAGATAAGGAGCTGTTCACCAATTTATTTAAGGGAAGGCACATATGTCAAATCATATGATGGATAGTCATGTCTTAAAATCTATGGTCAGATGGCTTAATCTATGAATGAAGATCATTCCCAACGATTAGATTCATGTCAGGGAATAGATGTAAGGTTAGGATAGTTAGATTGGTATCGTATACATGTATATATTACGTTAAATTCCATGGTGACACTCAAGAACTTTCAATGCTCAGGTATTGAAAGGTTTGGGGTGTTATAGAAGTGCCCTGATGAAGTTCTTCTTGTCCAATCGAAAAGTCTTGCAGATTCCTCCAGTGCATTAAAATCCCCATGAGCATGGCCGAAACCGATGAATGGTTGGGCTGGGTGGTTTGCTCACGTTGAAGCACAATATGGTGATACGTGGAAGCAAGCATGAATTTATGAGCGCATCAAACTTTCTCTGCACGAATATCCATCCAATCCCTTCATTCTTACAGAAGCTCGACTTTCTCGTGTCGATCAACCATAGATTCCATTTCGGATGTGGCCCCATGGTTCCATCGGTCATGGATGTATGTGCATTCACTCACTTTCTTCCCTTTTGTGAGCCTGTCTACCTAGGCTTCCATTTGAAAAATCCACATGCCTTCACTCTTCTAAACAAGACCAATAAGGCATATTCTACCTTCATAACTCTTCAACGCAACTCTGACAATGAAGTAGATGATCAAGAACATACGACATGCCTGATGATGTAGATCTGTCAATTTTTATCATGCCCCTTTTATGCTTAGCCACCTTTACTGTAGCATGTATGAAGCAACTAGTAAAGGATTCTACCACTTTGGTGGGCCTATCTGTATTATCCAGATGTGGTTTTACAAATATTTTGGAGCAAAACTCATTAATTCTGTCCCAACGGATGTTGAATTCGCTTCCTTCGGCCACCGCAACATTTTCTGCTCCAAGACTAATTATTCTTTCACCAAATGTATGCATGTCTTTCTTTCTTTCATCCTCAACAAGTCCAATCATACCTTTTGCCTCTTCAAGGATAAGGAGTTTGACTTGATTTGGTTCATTGAAGAATATGAATCAACCAAAACCAAAATGGAAAACCTCTGAGATGTGACTTGGAAAAACTATCAAATTTGTAGAGACTTAACAAATGGTGACACCATAGACACAGGTGTTAATGAAAACATTGGCACTAAACAATACTTCCCCAATCTTCTTGCGCACTAGTTTGGTTTGGCTCAAGGCATCCCTTTCCTTTTCATTCACCGAACTTGTAACAAACCTCCGACTCATCGGTCACTAACAGATTCAGTCGCCATCTTTAGACTCCCCATAAAGGATTTAAGTCCATCAGCTCATCCTTCACGCTCCCTCTCTTCACCAATCATACAGAACAACTAGAATCATTCCATTGCTATAACAAAAATTATTATGGGACTTGTTAATGCTTAATTCTGGTCGTCCCTGCTATACTGTCGTGTACTTGTAAAACCAAATAATAATAGAGACCCTGGCTATAGCAGGGGACCCTTTGATGCCAAAGTTAGAAGGCATTATGGGTCTAATTGAATTAGGATTTTTTGTGCATACATTCTATCATAGGTGGGGTTCTTATTTATTGTACTTTGGTGCTTGTTACATATATGACAATGACTTTACCGTACATTCGTGTCTCATGAAAGGGATCGTCCTCGAGACATAAGGTGTTATCCTCGGCATGATTCTTGGAGAAGATCTCAGGGAATTAATCCTCTTCATATACGAAGGAGATCTCTTGGTGGTCAACTTCCGAGGAGGTCATGGTTGATAGCAGACACTGACCTCTAAGTCGGGTTGGTCGAGGTATTATAGACCAAGTTAAACTGTTGATTGTGGTTGGTGCTTATCTTCGAGGTCGAGTTAGTACTTATAGTCATTCGTCGGTCGTGATAGTGAGATGCCAGCCAGAGCCGGGATCACTACTTGTGGTTGGTGTTTGGATGGGTTACGCGGATTGTTCTTGACGTCAAAGACCAATCTTGTTTACGACCTCCTTTTCGAGTTATTGGCCTTGTGTTGCTTTCATATAATTCCAGTTGTCTAGTTAACCCACTTTTACCCATATTAGTGGCTCCCCTACTTCCGAGCGCTTTTCAAAAGTTCGGAAAGTAAGTTGATTTGGACTGACACCCAAGTGTGAGGCGCCGCGTAGAAGAGGTCTGGAGGTCAGATCCATCTGTTATTATGACGGAAGAGAGAAAGGTGGCAAGTGCAGGAATCGAGGAGAATCCAACAATGATCGTAATGAGTCGTATAAGGAGACGTGGGCTAAAGTGATGCCTCTTCGTCTCTCGACGAATAACATGTGGACACGTGTCTCTGCCTCGATAGTTGGGTCGGTCCGTAAACCAACACCTGTCACTTGGAGGGAGGTGTGAGCTATAGTGCCTATTTGGATTGGGGCATTGAATGTATGCAATCAATGACGCATTCAAGGAGATTATAAATAGGGGGAATACCCTAGAATCACTTCATTTTGTCCTCTCTGACTACCGGACTAGGTGATTTCTGGTAAGTCGAAAACCCTTCCCATTCTTGCTTCTCTGACCATTTTCTTCTTTCTCCAGCCTTCTCTACTTTCCATTTTTTCTTTATCTTGGTTGGGATGTCAAACAGTTCAAGATGTGAGTGTACGGGAGGTCGGTTCTCATACTGAAAATCCACCCATTGATCACGTAACGCTTCACATCACTGGGTTTTTGGCTCCTTAGGTTCCTCCGCACATGATTCAAGAGGTGAGTGTTTGGCCCAGAATCAATCCACATCATGATAATGTGTATCAATTAAAATACTGTAAATTGTCAGAGAAGAATCTTTACCTTTATTTTTGTTCATATTCTTCTTGAACCAGGGTTTATACCCATGACATTGTTTCTTTACGTGATTCTCTTAATCGTAAAAGTAGTAGGGTCTGACTATTTGATTTTGATCATTCGACTTTGCACCATCTCTTGCCACATTTCCTTTGCCCTTACCATTATTTCTAAAATATCTCCTTCTTTTCTTTAAGTTATTCCATGAGAAGAGTATGCAAGATGAGCACTCTTTGGTTGTTCCCACCTAAGTATCTCTTCCTCTTGTATACATTGCGATATCAACTCAGTGAGGGTCCATTTTTTCTTTCTGAGTGTTATAATTGAACTTAAAAGTGTTGAAATTAGAAGGAAGAAAAATCAACATTAAGTAGATGACTAGGTCTTTTGGAATGTTCAAATGGAGTGCCCTTAACTTAGGTGTGAGGTCGGCTATCTTTATCATGTATCCCTAATTCGATTGCCTTTATATTTCAGAGATACGAGTTCAAATTGCATATTAAAATAGAATGCTATTCACAACCCTAAGTGTAGGGTCGCGATGCAGTAATAATCTCGGTGAGACCGCGGTCGAATCCATAGGGACTAATCTCGTGTGTTTTCTAAAAGCAACTAGAAGAAGAACTGGAAAAAGATGAAAACCTAAATCCAAAATATTTGAGAGTAATTGTGAGAGATTTAATGAAAAAATTAAGAAATTCAAAGGTGGGAAACTAGGGTTTCCAAGGATCCACTTGTAGAGATCAGGGAGATCTATGCATGATTTAAGTCACACAATTGGAATCGGAGTCCCATCCTATCCAATTGGAAGATATCTTAGTAAAATCAAATCTGAACTTCCTTTGACCTAGTTCTCAATGGATGAGAGGTATGAGAACCGAAAGTGATTCCATCACAAAATCATGCCCAGGAGACAAGGCAAACAACAACAATTTACCAATCCCAAAACCAATCTAGGAGAATCGTGAAAGCCAGGAAGGATTCCATCACCCAACCATGCCCAAGGGACGATGGTGAACAATGGGATTTCCTAGTTTCACAATCTCAATACATAAAAAGAATATACTCAAAGTTGTCATAGATCTATTGTAATTTGAGTTACAACGAACCATTAAAAACTAAAAGTATTCCTTAGAATCAAACTAGAATCAAAGAGAGTATAATATAATCATGAATCAAAGTAATAGAAGCATCGCATCACCCTACAAGCTTCACCTTTTAGCCCTAACTAAGAGGTTTATCCAACCATAGACATGATTGAACTAGAATCTCTTAATAAAAGCATAAAAACAACTAAGGAAAGGGAAGAAAAAAAAACTCTTGGCGACGACTTCTTTACACTTTTGCTCCACTCCTCAAACCCTAGATGATGCCTAGGGGTGTCCTAGGGACCCTTATTTATAGTTTTAGGTCTTAGACTTTCACACCGAGTTGGAAATTTCCAGAAAGCGCTTTAAATTTTCGTACTTTGTGTGCTGGCTGCGAACCTAGGACTCGCTTCTTAATATCTTTCAATGATCATCATACTAACAATCAGAAATCTAGTATTATTCATAAAAAACAATTTGAATAACATAAGATTCAAACTTACTCTTAATCAGTTGAATATAAGAACCGTAAGTAATAGGTCACTTAGTTGCTCTAACTCTAACAATTCAAAATTTGATTTCTATCTTATCTTTATACTGAAAACAGTCTTAAATACACAACTTATCACTTTCCAAACAGATAAACATTGAAAATTTTTCAAAAATTTTACAAATTTTACTCAAAACAGAGAAAATACTGATTAGGTTTCCTAATCTCCCATCCCCAACCTAAAATATACGTTGTTCTCAGTGTAAAAGAAAGAAGCATCATTTGTAAAAGAGACAACATAATTGAAAGAGAGGTGAGGAAAAGACAGTACCTGATGAAGAAGTTTTGAGGCTTTTTCCAAAGGATCTCAGCGTGAAGGTGGTTAGCACATGAGTTAATCAACCAAAAATAAACTATCCTAAAACAGCGGAAGCAAACTATCCTAAGCAGTATAAAGCCGACTATCCTAAAATGGCAGAAAGCAATAAACCTAACTACACCTCCGTCAGACTAAGAGATCAATCCTGATAAACAGGATCATTCAGAGGTATGGATATGTCCTCTAAATCAAATTGCTCAACAAATGGCTTTAATCGATGTCCATTTACTTTGAATTCATTATCATTGGTTGGATTTCGAATCTCGACAACCCCATGAGGATAAACATTAGTAACAATAAAAGGACCGGTCCAACGAGATCAGAGTTTTTCCAGAAAGAGATGTAACTGAGAATTATATAAGAGGACTTTCTGACCTGGTGTGAATGATTTTTGAAGAATGTGTTGGTCATGAAACACCTTCATCCTGTCCTTGTAAATTCTTGAGTTCTCGTACACATCATTCCGGATTTCATTGAGGTCATTCAACTAAAGTTTTCATAGCGAGCTAGCGTTGTCTAAATTAAAATTCAAATTTTTGATCGCCCAGTAGGCTTTATGTTCTAACTCCACAGACAAGTGGCAGGCCTTCCCACAAACAAGTCTTAAGGGAGACATTCCAATAGGGGTTTTAAATGTAGTACGGTAAGCCCATAAGGTATCGGTCAATCGGATTGACCAATCCTTACGGTCAGGGTTAACCATCTTTTTTAAGATGTGTTTAATTTTCTTAATAAAAATCTCAGCTTGCCCACTTATTTGTGGGTGATATGGAGTGCTCACCTTGTGAGAGGTGCCATATTCATTAATTAAATTTGCAAATGGCCTGTTACAAAAATGTGAGCCTCCATCACTAATGATGGCTCATGGCATTCTGAACCAGGAAAGGATGTTCTCTTTTAAGAATTTAATGACCGTTTGATGGTCATTATTTCGGCATGGAATCGCTTTGACCCTTTTAGTGACATAAGTACGACAAGCAAAATATATAAGTTTCCAAAAGATTGGTGGAATGGTCCCATGAAATCAATGCCCCAGCAATCAAAAGCTTCTATGATAAGAATGAGGTTCAGAGGCATCATATTTCGATGGGATAATGTTCCCAACTTCTGACAACCCTCATAAGCTTTGTAAAACTCATGAGTATCCCTAAACATAATGGGTCAATAAAAGCCACACTGTAAAATTTTGGCCTTAATCTTTTCTTTTTTTTTGTAAAAAAGTAACCACCACAGATCTGAGAGTGACAGAAGGAGATGACACTTTGATGCTCGTTGTTTGGCAAACATCTCCTTAAGATTTGGTTTGGGCAATATTTAAATAAATTCGGATCATCCCAGAAAAACTTACGAACCTCGGCGAAGAATTTTTTCTTATCTTACGTAGTCCAATGTGTCGGCATGAAACCTGTGGCAAGATAATTAGCAATATCAGCAAACCAAGGTGAATGAGAGCTTTGAACAATTGTTCATCAGGGAACATGTCATTTATATGTGTCGTCTCAAGGGAATCAGAGAGATCAAGATAGGAAAGATGGTCAGCTACTACATTCTTTACTTCCTTTTATCTTTTATTTCTAAATCAAATTCTTGGAGTAAGAGGATCCATCTTATCAGGTGGGGCTTAACATCATTCTTAAAAAGAAGATACTTGAGTGTCACATGATCTTTGTAAATGACGATCTTGGATCCAATCAAGTAGGACCTAAATTTGTCCAAAGTGAACACTACGACTAAGGGTTCCTTTTCCATATTAGAGTAGTTCACTTGGGCAGAATTTAGAATTTTACTTGCATAATGAATAATGTAGGGCTTCTTTTCTTTTCTCTAGCCTAAAATTGCCCCAAGAGCATAGTCAGACACATCGCACATAAGTTCAAAAGGAAGGCTCTAATCGGGTGGTTGCATGATAGGTGCAGTGGTTAACATGCCCTTGAGCTTAGTAAAAGCTTCTTGACACTGCTCAGTGTACTCGTATGGTGCATCCTTTTGAAGTAGATTACATAGAGGACGAGAGAGATGACTAAAGTCTTTTATGAATCTCCGGTAAAACTCGGCGTGTCTTAAGAGGGATCGCATATCTCGTATGTTCTTGGGTGGAGGTAGGTTAGAGATAAGATCAATTTTAGCCTTATCTACCTTAATTCCCTTGGACGAGATGATATGTCAAAGGATAATTTCCTTACAAACCATGAAATGACACTTCTCCCAATTGAGTACCAAATTCTTTTCTTCACATCTTTTCAGCATACATTTAAGATTATTTAAGCAATCACTAAAAGATAGACCGAAGACAAAGAAATCGTCCATGAAGATCTCTAGATATTGCCTCACCATGTTAGAAAAAATACTCATCATACATCACTAAAAAGTGACGGGGGCATTACATAGTCCGAATGGCATCCTTTGGTAAGCAAATGTTCCACTCTATCTGGTTGTGGCCCGAATATTCGTCAAGGAAATAGTAATAGGAATGACCAGCTAACTTTTCAAAATTTGATCAATGAAGGGTAAAGGAAAGTGATCCTTCCTCGTGACGGTATTCAACTTCCTATAGTCAATGCATATTCTCCAACCAGTAGTAACTCTAGTTGGCATGAGTTCATTGTTGACATTGGCTATGATGGTGATTCTGGACTTCTTAGGAACCACCTGAGTTGGACTCACCCAATGACTATCGGATATTGGGTATATGATACCTACATCCAATAGTTTAAGAACCTCAGCCTTAATCACTTCCTTCATGTTGGATTTAAGCTATGTTGTGATTGCTGAGAGTTCTTCACATTATCCTTAAGATAAATGCGGTGAGTACAAATCGAAGGGTCAATTCCCTTGAGGTCCGCAATCGACCATCCAAGGGCTCCTTTATGCTCAATGAGAGTAGAGATGAGCATACTCTCCTTTTCTTTCTCAATGTGGGAAGAAATCACCACTGGGTATGTCTCATCTTGACCTAAATAGACATATTTCAAATTAGAGGGAAAAGGTTTTTTTGTTAAGCTTCAGTGCTTTGAGGTTAGACAGTAGAGGCACTACATAAGTTTGGGGCAATTCTTTAAATTGTAGCCTCCATCAGTTAACTTTAAGTACCGGTACAGTATCAACATAGCACCCATCTCCCTAATCATGTTGTCATCAAAATCGTGGGAGTGGGCCAGACACGTCTCTAGAGAGTCAGAGGATAAGGTCAAAAGTGTTTTATCTTATACGAAAGAGTCAATCATGTTAATGTCGTGGAAATCGTCATCATCCTCTAACCATTTGACTGTGTTGAAAAGATATTCAACTCCAATGTCATATTCCCAAAAGATATACTCATGACCCCATTCCTGCAATTAATTATTGTATTTGAAGTGGCAAGGAATGGGCGACTTAGAGTGACGAGAATTTGAGTGCTCATTTAATGATGGGTTCCATATCCAGGATGATAAAATCTACTGGATAGTAGAATCTGTCAACCTAGACCAACACATCCTCAATTACCCCTCTCGGTACACGAACTGAGTGGTCAGCAAGTTAGAAAGTGGTTAAGGTGGATTTCAATTCACCCAAACCTAATTGTTTGTAGACCGAGTAAGGAATCAGATTTACACTTGCTCCTAAGTCAAGAAGTGCATGCTTAATCTGGTAGTTCCCAATTACACAAGCGATGGTTGGGCTACCGAGATCTTTGTACTTTTGTGGCACATTTTGCTTTAAGAAGGCACTCACTTTTTCAGTTAAAAAAATTTTCTTTTTGATACTTTGCTGTCTTTTAGTCATACACAAATCTTTCAGAAATTTGGCATATGAAGGTATTTGTTTTATGACATCAAGTAGAGGAATATTGACCTTCACTTATTTCAACACCATTAGAATGTCCTGAGAGTTAGAGAGAGGTTTTGGTGCAACCAACCGTTGGGGAAATGGGGCAATCAGCTTGCCTTGAAGTTCTAGTTCTGATTCTTATGGAACAGTGCTAGGTCTATCATCATTATCCTCTTTCGGGTCCTTAGGCTTTTCAGCCCTTACCGGAATAGATTTGTCAATTATTTTCTCACTCCTAAGAGTGGTGATAGACTTAACTTGCTCCATCTGATTCGAAGAGCTTGGATCACTTATCTCATATTGCGGTTTGGGATTGGGGAATGGTTAGGCTAGAAGAATCCATTTTTCTCTAATTGAATTTTTTGTCTCACACCCTTGTATGGCCTTTGAAATGACTTGAAGGGTTTACAATATGCCCTGAGTGATAAGCTCTTGGTTTTGAATATGTTTTAGAACCGGATCCTCTTAAGATTTCACTTGATTTGGAATTTGATTGAAGAAACCTTGAGGAGTAGCAGTTTGTCCATTCCTCCAACTGAAATTTAGATGATTTCTCTAATTAGGATTGTATGTATTGGAGGTAGGTCCATTGAAAGGTCTTTGGTATTCACAGCATTAGATTTCTCATTCAACACCTCTTGAAAGGCAAGTATTGTCGGACAATTTTCAGTTGTGTGAACGTTGCAAGCATCAATACCGCAAACAGTTTCCTTAACCTTATCCTTCTTTAGTTCCATGGCCTCAAATTTCCTAATGAGATTGGACACTTTAGCATTAATATCATCATCCTCTTTCAGAAGGTATAATCTGCCCCTCTCCTTTGATTGAGTGGGCCTAGAAGTGGTGCTTGATTTTGGATAACTGTCCCATGATTGTGCATTTTCAACAAGACTGTCCAAGTAGTCCCACACATCATTGACATTTTTATTCATGAATTCCCCATTGCACATTGTCTCAACCAATTGGTGCATGAAAGATGTCAGTCCATTATAGAAAAAGTGTGTAATGCACCGCGTTTCAAAACCGTGTTGTGGGCATGAACTGACAAGATCCTTGAACCACTCCCAACGTTGGAAGAACGTTTCATCCTCATTTTGGGCAAAGTTCATGATTGACTTTCTAAGGGTGTTCGTTTTATGATGTGGAAAAAATTTCTTTATGAACTCCCTTATCATGTCATTCCATGTGCTAATAAATTTGGGACGTAGTGAATGCAACCACATCTTAGCTTTCTCTTTCAAAGAAAAAGGAAAGAGTTTCAATCTGACTGTGTCCTCAGACATGTTAGGAAAATATAAAGTGGTTATGATCTCATCGAACTCATTTAAGTGCAAATATGGAGTTTCAGATTCAAGTCCATGAAATTTTGGAAAGAGTTGGATCACCCCTGGTTTAATATCCATGTCCCGCAATTTTTGGAAAAACCATGCATGAAGGCGTGCTCACCCCCGCGGGTTGTAAATAATCTCACAAGGTATGAGGCGGGGGTGCTTGATGCACCTCATTCTCATCCTGGACTTCCTCAACCCGAGGTTGAGGTTGTCTTCCCAGTTGATTGACTGGTTGATTTGCAGTTATTACTTCAATTAACTCTAAGGATCTCGAGTGGTGTTTAATCTTGTGATGGATAGATAACCCCTCAACCAATCCTCCTTCACTCAAAAGACGTCAAGTGTAATCACGGACCCACTTGGCCATGAAACACTCTCAGCCCTCATTTCCGATTCTAACCAAAACCTAAAAGAGAGAAAGGAAATAGAAATCTAGAAATAGAAAGAGATAAGAAATTAGAAATAAGTTACCAAATTAGAAGTTCTTAATTAAAATCCTACAAAACAAAACAAAACAAGTCAGTTTTTTAAAACAGAAATTCTAAAATTAGAAAGTTCCTAAAAATAAAAATAAAAAGTAAACTAGTTTCTAAAAATGAAAAAGGAAAGTTTTTGAATATAGAAAATAGAAAGTTTCTAAAAACTGATTAGGAAAGTTCGAAACATAGAATTAGAAAGTAAGTTAATTTCTAAAAATAAAAGAAATCCTAGAATTAGAAAGTTTCTAAAAACAGAAAACAAACCCTAATCTAAAAATAGAAAAACCCTAATCTTAGCCTAATTCTAAAATTAGCTAATCTCAGAAAAATGTAACATTAATCCCCGGCAACGGCGCCAAAAACTTGTTCACAACCCCAAGTGTAGGGTCGCGATAAAGTAATAATCTTGGTGAGACCGAGGTCGAATCCACAAGGACTAATCTCGTGTGTTTTCTGAAAGCAACTAGAAGAAGAACTAGAAAAAAATGAAAACCTAAATCTGAAATATTTGAGAGTAATTATGAGAGATTTAATGAAAAACTTAAGAAATTCAAAGGCGGGAAACTAGGGTTTCCAAGGATCCACTTGTAGAAACCAGGGAGATCTATGCTCGATTTAAGTCACACGATTAGAATCAGAGTCCCATCCTATCCAACTGGAAGATATCTCAGTAAAATCAAATCTAAACTTCCGTTGACCTAGTTCTCAATGGATGAGAGGTGTGAGTACTGGAAGTGATTCCATCACAAAATCATGCCTAGGAGACAAGGCAAACAACAACAATTTACTAATCCCATAACCAATCTAAGAGAATCGTGAAAGCCAGGAAGGATTCCATCACCCAACCATGCTCAAGGGACGATGGTGAACAATAGGATTTCCTAGTTTCACGATCTCAATACATGAAAAGAACATACTCAAAGCTATCGCGGATCTATTGTAATTTGAGTCACAACAAATCATTAAAAACTGAAAGTATTCCTTAGAATCAAACTAGAATCAAAGAGAGTTCAATATAATCATGAATTAAAGTAATAGAAACATCCTATCATGCTACAAGCTTCACCTCTTAGCCCTAGCTAAGAGGTTTAGCCAACCGTAGACATGATTGAACTAGAATCTCTTAATAAAAGCATAAAAACTACTAAGGAAAGGGAAGAAAAAACTCTTGGCGACAGCTTCTCCATGCTTTTGCTCCACTCCTCAAACCCTAGATGATGCTTAGGGGTGCCCTAGGGTCCATTATTTATAGTTTTAGGCCTTAGACTTTTGCACCGAGTTGGAAATTTCTGGAAACCACTTCAAATTTTCGTACTTTGTGTGCGGGCTGCGAACCCAGGACTAGTCGAGGGTCACCTTTGACTGGTCGAGGGTTTCCTTCATAACTCTCTCTTCAATGGTCGAATTTAGACTATTTTGAGCTCATTAGAATGGTAACTTGACAAGCTTCCTGATGAGACCAGAATTGTCTAATTCTGAGATCGTTTGATATCCCAAAAGCACATTGGAACCCTTCGATTGTAATTTTGCAATTTGGATTGTTAATCTTTCCAAATCGAATGATCCAACGGAGATGCTCATAACTCCCTCATTTGATGTCGGATTGGGTCGATTTTTGGTCATCGAAAAGGTACTTTAGTGCTCTTTCATTCCTGACTTGAATCGTCCTATTGCGAGACCATTTGCTCATCCGTAAGTGGGATCACAGTCGTCGGTATTGAATTTTTCCTTCATCTCCTTGTCCAATAGTAACCTTCTTAACTCTCTCTCTTCAGTGGTCAAATTAAGATTATTTTGAGCTCATTGGAATGGTAACTCGACAAGCTTCCTAATGGGACCAAAATTGGCTAATTCTGAGATCGTTCAATATCCCAAAAGCATGTTGGAACTCTTTGATCGTCATTTTGCAATTTAGATTGTTAATCTTTCCAAATCGCGTGATCCAATGGAGATGCTCATAACTCCCTCATTTGATGTCAGATTGGGTCAATTTTTCATCATCTGAAAGGTACTTTAGTGCTCTTTCATTGTTGAGTTGAATCATCGAATTCCGAGACCATTTTCGCATCCGTAAGTGGGATCGCAGTTGTCAGTCCTGAATTTTTCCTTCATCTCCTTGTCCAACAATAATCGTCCTAAATACATGGTGGGGTCCATAGAGGGACGACGGATCTAGCCCAAACATCCAGATAGGCTCTAAATAGTGGTTATACCAAACTAGATACTACATATCCTTCCATCTATGGTAAGGGGTGATGATGTACTCTCCTATGGACAATGGATGGCCTAAGTGTCATACTTACATCAAGAATGGGCCTCATGGGTGAGTCTAATGGCTATACAACAAGGTGAGTTGAGAGGGTGAAGTTATGTACAACAAGTGGGCTTCCACACCCTCTCTTATCATGCAATAAACCGGGCCTTCCTAAGGGGCCCGATCCATACACATGGTGGGCTCCAAGGTTTGGATAATTCCTATAAGGTATGATGGAAAGCACCAACATCAAAGAGGGCCCAACGGTTTGGGTTAGCCCAATGGGTATCACTAACATCAATGGGAGTCCAACAGTTTAGGTTAGCCCAACAAGGGGAGATGGAAGGTGGGCTTAACAATGGGCCCTAAGGAGGTTTATAATGGTGGACATTTAACCACCATTGCCTCTTAGGGTGGGTCTCTCGAAATAAGAATCTGAATCACGATGGGGCCCTCAGCCCTTCTAATATCTAGAAATCAGATGGACAGCATGCGCACATCACTCACACATGGTGGCCTCACAAGACAGTCCTCTACACGACCCTAAAATGAATGGATAGAGTGTGTAACTCATACATCATGGCGTCGGAGCCCTAGAAGGCATCGATGCGCCCCACACATGTTGGACATCATGGATATAAAATACAGACATGAAGGTGGACTGATTTCCCAACGTCCAACCCACCAGCCTAGGGGCCTGTTGGACATCTAGCGAATGGATGGCCTAGATAAATGCATACACCTCATGGTGGTCCTACACATTACAGATGGGCCCCACTAAATGGACAGTGTGTGTATATAACATGTGTATCACGATGGCCAACTACTGGACGGTCAATCCAGTAGCGTCTTGGCCCAGTTGGGCGTCCAACCAGTGGACGGCCTAGACTGAAACACATACATGGTGGGTCCCATTGGATGTGGGCCACTCGGAAAGTGGATCGAGCCTAAGCTCTACCCAGCAAGTGTGTTGCTGGACGGTCTGACAGCCCCTACTGCTGGACGCCATTGACCTCTAGGCTTGGCCTAATTTAAGCCTACGTCTGAAGTGGTCTCACCACATGTACGGAGTGGATACAAAGCATACATTAAGGTGGAGTCCATGCAAGTGGGCCACCATGCCAAAGGCCCCAAAAACGATAGTAAGATAGGCCCTGCTCACTGGACGGTTGGATAACCTACATACATTAAAGTGGGGTCCACACTGAGGCCACGTAGCTGGGCATCCAATTGATATTTGAGTTTTTCCCTTTTTTGGGCCCGTGTGACCGCCCGGTCACACAGGCCACAAACCAGGCAGCGATGCAGCTCCATCTGTGGACAGCAGGTTGGTCCACTGAATGGACAAAATGGATAAAATTCATGCTCATCATGGGTGGGCCATCAACAGGGAAAGAGAGGGAGATGGAGAGAGAGAGAGAGAGAGAGAGAGAGAGAGAGAGAGAGAGAGAGAGAGATCTGTGGGGGAAGGGAGCTTCACCACTATGAACTCCCTTTGAGCTATAATACATACATCAAGATGGGTCCCAAAACCTGTGGGCCCTCAAATAAGGATATCAAGGTGGGGATACCATCCCCACCACAAACTCAATGTCTAGATGACCTCTTGCAAGATGGACATCAAATAAAACATCATGGTGCGTTCCATGGAGAATGGCTCCATTATGGATTACACATGCATATCATGGTGGGCCATTAGCCACACCTTAGGTCCAAAATGGGATCCCTACCATTAATCGATAGACCCTACTTGTCCCATGAATCACAAATAAAGATCTAACCCTATAAACACCAACCTATAGCTCTTCTTTTTGTCTCCTTGGAATCCTTAGCTCCTAAGTTCTCCTTTCAATGGTGGATGATGAAGTTTGGATAGTTGGATGGTGAGATTTGAGGCAGGAAAATTGGTCTAGCACTTGGCTTCTTTCTCTATCCTTAGGATTTTTCTTCTCTTGGTTGCTAGGGAAATGGAGGGAGATGAGATGGAATCAGTGAAAGATGGGAGATGTAAGGAGAGAGGGATGGGTGTGTAAGAAGGGATGGGATAGAAGGTATGATTGTTGTTGACTTTTGGATGAGAGAGGTATGGATTGCCATGCCTTGTTAGTAAGAGAGGGATGGGCTAGGTATGGGTCATGATGACTTGTTGATGGGAGAGGTATGGGTGGAGATTCCTCTCTCCCAACCTGGAATCTTCTGGATACATTGTGCGTGGTGTTTACTCAAATTATTCACGGGCCCACAACTCCTAGCCTAGGTATCGCATTGGTGGGCAAGACGCGATGATGGTGTGGTCGTGGGGGTATGACTTTCAGGTTGAGTCGACTCAGGTCTTTGGGGTGCATCTTAAGGTCACGTGCATTTGCTATCTATAAGTCGCGGGTCACTGAAATTCAACTGAGAGGATCTCGGGAGTTGGTGGAATGGTATGGTACAAGGATATGGGCCTTACAGCTCTTCCCTCCTAATAAAAATTTTGTCCTCGAAATTTACACTATAATGCAACTAAAGAGAGCTCATAACGAGAGGGAAGAGAAATTATGACATCATATATAATCAGAGACATAATATAAAATACAATCAAACATCAAAGAGATAGGGATAACACTCGCGAATCTCACCCTTTCGCTCCCAAGATGCCTCATTTACACTATGATAACCCCACTGAACCTTCACTAAGGGAGTGACCTTGGTCTGGAAGACCTGCTCCTTTCGATCAAGGATATGAACTGGCTGCTCAATTTAAGAAGCCTCCTTACAGACCTCTAAAGGCTGTCAATCTATCACGAGAACGATATCTAACCCACAGTTCCACAACATAGAATTGTGGAAAATATTGTGGACACTAGACAACTGAAATGGCAATGCAAGCCAATTGGCCATGACGCCAACGTGCTCAGTGATCTCGAAAGGTCCAATGAATCTCGGAGCAAGCTTACCCTTTGCTCCAAAACGAACCACACTTTTTATGGGTAAGACCTTGAGTACACATGTTCCCTAATAGCAAACTCTAAGGGATGACGCTGACAATCAGTAAAACTCTTCTGCCGACTTTGAGCTATTCGTATCCTCTGCCTAATGATATCGATGGCCTTTGATTTCCTTTGCATAAGCTCAGGACCTAGGAGACAGTGCTCTCCAATGTTGATCTAGCAACTCGGAGATCTACACGACCTGCCATAAAATGCCTCGAAAGGAGCCATGCCAATAGTCGCCTTGTAGCTATTGTTATATGCAAACTCAGCTAAACACGGGTGCTCATCCCATCTACCTGAGAAATCGATCACGCAAGCCTGAATCATATCCTCAAGGATCTGGTTGACACTCTCGATCTGCCCATCCTTTTGTGGATGATACATGGTGCTGAACTGTAAGGCAAACCCTATCGCCTTCTAAAAGCTCCTCCAAAACTAAGACGTGAATCTTGGATCTTGGTTAAAAACGATCGACACTGGAACACTATGTAGTCTTACAATCTCATCAATGAATAACTTAGTAAGGCAGTCCAAAGGCAAGGTCGCACAAATCGTAAGAAAGTGCGCCAACTTCGTTAGATGATTGATGACAACCCAGATGGCGTCATGATCGCACTAAGTCCTCAAAAAACCCATGCTAAAATATGTGGATATGTGCTCCCACTTCCACAACGGGACACTCAATGGCTGCAAGGGACCTGGGGGTCTCTAATGATCGGCCTTGACAGGCCGACATGTGCCACACTCGGCCACAAAACTGGTCATCTGACACTTCATCTCTATCCAAAAATACTACCTCCTCATGTCGCGATACATCTTCACGGAGCTGGGGTGGATAGTAAACCTCGATCGATGTGCCTCGGTCATCAGATCTCTGCGCAACTTTGGAACATCCGGGACACACAATTGGCCTCTAGAACGAAGTCCACCATTGGACCCAACCTGTTAATCTGACTGCTCCTTAGATGTGGCCTCTGCTTAGCAATCCAACAATGACTGATATCTCTGCTGAGTCTTGATTACCCTTGCAATAAGAGAGGGTTGAATCAATAAGCTAGATAACTGAACAATGGTAGACTGCAGACCAAACTCGAAGTTGTACTCAGCTACATCCTCGAGCATCCTCCACTCCTGGACCATCATATGTACCACCAGGCCCCGTGGCCGATGGCTAAGGGCATCCACCACCACGTTCACCTTGCCAGGGTGGTACTGAAGATCGAAATCATAGCCCTTCAGGAGCTCCATCCAGCGTCTCTACCTCATATTTAACTCTGACTATGAGAAGAGATACGTCAAGCTCTTATGGTCAGAGAAGAGCTCGAACCTAAAGCCATAAAGATAATGCCTCCACACCTTTAGTGCAAAGACAAGTGCTACAAACTCTAGATTATGAGTGGGGTATTTCTGCTCATAGATCTTGAGCTGGCAAGACACGAAGGCCATGGGCTTCTCGTGCTACCTCAGGACAGCACCCAAGCCAATATGTGAAGCATCGATAAAAACCATGAATCCTTCACTCCCAGAGGGAAGAGTGAGGACTGGTGCGGACGTAAGATGGTCCTTTAGCTCTGTGAATGCTCACTCACATGCGTCGCTTCAAAGGAAGTCAGTGCCCTTCTGGGTCAACTTGGTCAATGGGGTTGCAATACGAAAGAATCCCTCAATGAAACATCGGTAGTAACCCGCTATACCATGGAAACTACGGATCTTGGACGCGTTCGTGGGCTGGACCCACTAACGTACGACATCAATCTTCGAAGGGTCCACTGCGACGCCCTGCCTCGTCATCACGTGACCAAGGAACTTCGCCTCCTTCTGCTAGAACTCGCACTTCTCCAACTTCGCATAAATCTGATGTGCACGAAGGGTCTGTAGGGAAATCTCCAAATGCTGCTCATGCTCCTCACAGGTTCTCGAATATATCGGGATGTCATCGATAAATATCACAACAAACTGATTAAGATACAGATGGATGACCTCGTTCATCAACTTCATAAACACTGCGGGCGCATTGGTTAGTTCGAAGGAGATGACCTAAAACTCAAAATGACCATAGCGTGTCCTGAATGCTGTCTTCTAGATATCCTCCTCTTGGACACGAACCTGATGATAACTGGACCGTAGGTCTATCGTCAAAAAGAACTATGCCTTTTACAGCTGATCGAACAAATCATCAATCCTTGGAAGCGAGTACTTGTTCTTAATCGCGACCTTGTTGAGCTCTTGCAGTAATCCATGTAAAGCCTCAACAAGCCATCCTTCTTCTTCACGAAGCATATCGACTCTCTCTATGGTGAACTGCTTGGACACATAAAGCCTAACTCACATAACTCGTTCAATTACTTCTGTAGTTCCCATAACTCCAAAGGTCCCATACGATAAGGGGTCTTTGAAATAAGCACAATATCGGGCACGAGATCAATCTGAAACTCAGTGTACCAATGAGGTGGTAACCCCAGAATCTCCTGAAACACATCAGGAAAACCACAGACGATCGGTAGCTGCTTGATACATAAGGTGACTGGCTCCTCTACGACACAAGACATGAGGCAAGAAAGCTGCTCTCCTTTAGGCTCATCTATGAACTGAAACTGCGGCATGCTAGGTATATAAAATGTGACTATCCTCGTGGAGTAGTCCAATATGGCATGATACTCGGTGAGCCAATCCAGGATGATATCAAACTCGAACATCGGCAGAACAAACAGATCGACAGGCAAAAAGGTCTCCCCTACCAGAACGGAGCAAGACGAGCAGACCTGGTCTAACAATGCGGTCTTCCCCAAGGGCATCGATATTGAGAAACACTCATGAGTAGACTCTAATGGTAAACTGGTCGATCAACAGAAATCCTCGGCCATAAAAGAATGCGATGCACCATAATCAAACAATACATGAGCTATGCATCATGTACCCTCGATGACCCCTCCTAATGACAAAGGGTCTGGGCTATGTAAAATCTACCCTGAGCCTGCTGGGGAGGGTCATGCCCCCTCTGTAGTCACCGCCACTGCTGCTGTTGCCGTTGTGGTGGCCTGAACTACTGCCTCTGCTGCTGTGGGGGAGGTCTTGTTGGCTGTTGTGGGTATTGTTGTTGCTGTTGCTACTGGGGCCTTGGTGGCAGGTGCTGCTAGTGCTGAGAAAGCTAGGTGGGCCACACACCTCTGCTACGGTTAATGCTGCTGCTGCTGTGAGCTATCGAACGGGGCCTTCCTTTTTTGGTCTCCTCTCTGCTCACGGACCCTTTGTGAATCGACCCAATCTGCCTCATATATTTGGGCCTGCTGCATGACCTGTTCAAATGTTGGGAGCATGTGTCCAATGACACAACTCTGGAGGTGAAAATGTAAGTCATTCTCAAAACGGCAGGCCTTCCGCCTCTCATCATCAATAAGATAAGTCACGAATCTCGACAGTGCGACGAAACAGACCTCATACTAGGACACCGACATGTCCCCCTGCACAAGTCTCGAACTCAAGAGTGCGCTGCTAACGGACGTGGTCATGGAAGAACTTCTGGTCAAACCAGTCAACAAAATCCCCTAAGTCCACTCAAACTCGGCCCCTGCCGCTTGGGAGAACGATGCCCACAAGTGCTCGACCTCACCCTGAAGGAGAAACATAGCCAACAAAACTCGCTACTAGGTCGTGCACCTCATAGTATCGAAGATCTTCTCGACCTCTGATATTCATCACTCTACTGCCATTGGGTTGGGCTCTCCCTGGAAGCGAGGGGGATCGAGCCGTGTGAAGTCTCGTAGAAGGGAGCTCGCACACTCCTGCTCAGTCTGGGCTAGTGTAGCAATGGGTTGCCTACCCTGCCTCTGAAGAATAGCAGTCATCGCTTGTAGCATTTGCTGAAGCTAATCTACACTCACAGATACATTCGTTAAGGGTCAAATATTGCATATTATCTCCCATTTATTACTTGGTTTTATAAACATGATAATGGTTAATATTCTATTTTACTCATGTTCGTGTTGCAAGTTGAATTTAAGAGCTTGGATTGAAAAGGGTGCTAAAAGCATGGATTTGATGCTCAAGAATCACCAAGGCAAGGGATGGATCTTAGAAGGCCAAGATTAAAGAATTCACATGTTAAAAATCCAAGAAAACTAAGTGAGGAATGAAGAGAATCAAATATTTAAAGTGAAGAAAGGAATCCTGAAATTGTCCTGAAAACAAACATATTTCTGAAAGTGTCCTAAAGAAGCATATTCTGAAACGTTGGGGCATTTTGTGAATTTATTCAGAGTGACACCTATTTTGGAAAATTGCATAAATTTGAGGTGATTTTTAGAGTTTTCCAAGTAGGTGCAAAAGTTCGAGTTCCACAACTATAAATAGGACTCCCTAGGATGTTCTTAGGCATCTTTTAGGATTTGTGGAGTGGAGCAAAAGCATGGAGAAGTCATCACCAAGAGTTTTTTTTTCCCTTTCCTTAGTTGTTTTTATGATTTTCTTAAGAGATTCTAGTTCAATCATGTTTATGGTTGGCTAAACCTCTTAGCTAAGGCTAAGAGGTGAAGCTTGTAGTGTGATGGGATGTTTGCTATTACTTTAATTCATATTTAAGTTGAACTATCTTTGATTCTAGTTTGATTATAAGAAATACTTTCAGTTTTTAATGGTTTGTTGTGACTTAAATTATAATAGATCTGTGATAGCTTTGAGTATGTTCTTTTCATGTATTGAGATTGTGAAATTTGGAAATCCCATTATTCACCATCGTCCCATGGGCATGGTTGGGTTATGAAATCCTTCTAATCTTCATGATTCTCTTATGATTGGTTGTGGGATTGGTAAATCCTATTGTTTGCCTTGTCTCATGGGCATGGTTTTGTGATGGAATCACTTCTAGTTCTCACACTGTTCTTCCATTGAGAATTAGGTTAAAGGAAGTTCATATTTGTTTTTATTGAGATATCTTCCAATTGGATAAGATGGGACTCTCATTCCAGTTGCGTCATTGAATCAAGCATAGATCTCCTTGATCTCTACAAGTGGATCCTTGGAAACCCTAGTTTCCCACCTTTGAATTTCTTAAGTTTTTCATTAAATATCTCACAATTACTCTTTATACTTCCAGATTTTGGTTTTCATCTTTTTCTAGTTCCTTTTCTAATTACTTTCAGAATACGCACGAGATTAGTCTCTATGGATTCGACCTCGGTCTCACCGAGATTATTACTACATTGCGACCTTACACTTGGGGTTGTGAACAAGTTTTTGGCGCCGTTGCTGGGGATTAACGGTTGCATTTTTTTAAGATTAACTAGTTTTAGAATTAGGTTAAGATTAGGGTTTTTCTATTTTTTATTTTTAAGGTTTGTTTTCTATTTTTAGAAACTTTCTAATTCTAGGATTTCTTTTATTTTTAAAAGCTTACTTTCTAATTCTAGGTTTAGAATTTTATTAATCATTTTAAAAAAAAAAACTTTCCTTTTCTGTTTTTAGAAACTATTTTTTTTTTCTAATTCTAGGATAGGATAAGATAGGATAAGATAAGATTAGATAAGATAAGATTAAATTAGATAGGATAGGATAGGATAAGACAAGATAAGATTAGATAAGATTTGATAAGATAAGATAAGATAGGATAGGATAAGATAAGATAAGATTAGATAAGATAAGATAAGATATGGGTTATGTCTAATTTGTTTTTAGAAACTAACTTAGCTTTCTAAATTTAGAAACTTTCCTTTTTTATTTTTAAAAACTAGTTTTTTTTTCCTTTTTAGTTTTAGACACTAACTCATCTTTCTATTTTTATTTTTAGAATCTTTTTTTTTTTAGAAACTAATTCACTTTCCTTTTTCTTTTGCGGGATCTTAACATAGATCTCCTCCAATTTGGTAACTTCCTTCTAACTTCTCCTCTACTTACTTTCCATATTGTTGTAGGATTTTTCTTTTCTTTTTTTTTTCTTTTTTTTTTCTTTTTTTAAAGGATTAGATTCAGAGTTAGGTTTTCACCATGCAAGAGTGGGAATGTCAATATGCTTAGCTAGTTTTAGAGAATGCGAGAAATTGTGAAGGGCTATCAGATGATTATATGAGGTAACAACCCATGTCTCAAAATTTTTCTGAAACCATCATCGAGAACCGAACGGAATATAATGCTCCACCGGTTAAGAAATCCTTACGCAATCATATATGGGAGAACAATTACACCCCACAGATTAAGAAAACAGTACATGAGCGTTAGGGTTATCATAACTATGGGAGTGAGAATTATTATCACCCATTCGACAAGAAGAAAAGAATGAGAGATTATATTATAGGTGATAATGTGTATCAACAACCATTAGATTCTCCCACCGATGACCCATATGACTATATCAGTGGAAACATCAATGTTCGGAAGATGAACCAGCAAAACATTATAGTGAACATTCTCTTGGTTCCTCTACCTTTGAAACCCAATTAGAAACGATCTAAGAGGAGTCACTTGAGGGTTACACAGACAATTTTACTAGCATCAGAAGAACGATAGAAGCGCTTGAATTGTGCCTCGATAAGCTAATGGAGGCTAGTTCACTCGAGCCTCGACCCAACCCAATTCTTCATTCCCAACTCCCTACTTATGATCAGTGGAAACATCAAGATTGGGGAACTGAATCAACAATGCAACATAGTAACAATTCTCTTAGGTCCTATACCTCTGAGATCCAATAAGAAATGATCCAAGAGAATTCACTTCAGAATTCCATATAAAATCTATAGCTCAGTCAACAAAACACACTCCAGAGATTTCAAGAATTTATAAAAGATATACAATAATGGGGGTTCACATGACGCGATTATGAAGAATACTGAAATTGAGAATGAAGAGATGGGTTGTGTTAATGAGCATATGGTTCAATTTTCTAAAGAGTCGATCTCAATGACGGACCGAAGGAATGATCAAGAGATGTGGGTGTCTTTCAAATAAACACACTTTACTCACATGACATACTTGGTTTCAATGATGAAGGAGATGTTAGTTTATTCGAACCTTAACCCAATTTAGGAATAGAATGTGAGGAAAGCGATCCCATCCCAAGTGTGTACTACACTGAATTGGAAAATGATGAGTATTGGGATGACGATCATGAATGTGTAACCCAAATTCCCCCGGAATCAATCTCAAGTTTGATCCAGGTCAATGATCAAGAAGTACATGAAGTGATTGGTCATAATAAGCTACTCCACTCATCTGACATGCCTGATTTAAATGTGGTGGATGAGCCCCTTTCAACAGACCCTTTTAACTCTTGTGAGACACGTTTAGACCACTCCCTTGAATTGAATAATGATATGATTCGGGAGATGGACGAGTTACTCAATATGACTCTGGAAGTTGAAACCACTCAGTTAAGGCCACCATCTGAGTTGTACACTTCTGACAATACAATGCTTTTACTGAGTAGTACCAATGAACAGAGTCTTCACATCAATTCTTCGCCCGTTAATTCTCAATCCACCTATGAAAGGCAAGACAAGATACATCTGGTGATGATTTATTCTCACTGTGATGAAGAGTAAGAGATCATGCTTCCATCCACTTCCAGAGATGATGGAATCCTTGAATAGATTATCACAAATTTTAATGAGGAAACTGAGTAACTCAACTGAATTTCCCAACTCTTTGGACGATTGCTTGGCACACTTTGCAGAGTCAAATGATCTTATGATACAAGACATAGTGAAAGCCTTGCATGGCAACACCTCGGTAGTTGTTACTAACTGAGAGAACCCTTATTCTGAAACATTTCCCTCCAAATATCCTAAATGTTTACTATCACAGGACGGAGACTTCACAATTGAACCGAAGTTTAAAACTTCAGAATGTGTTGAGACTTCATCATCTGCTGAGAATTTTTCTGAATTTTATCTACCTGTAGTCTCTGATTCAAGATGGAGTACTAACATTAAAACTTTTTCCGTCATAGGTGAATCATATATACTTTGGATACCTCAAGCGATTCAACAACAATTTTTTGCTGAGGTCCATAAATTTCTTTAGAAATTCATGCTCCAGGGCATCCAAGCCTATTGCAAAAATGGCTTTTCGATGATCTTGTTGAGAAACTTACTGAGAAATTTATCAAGATATTGGCCGGATGAGGAACCTTGTGGCATGACTAAGTAGCTTTTCCCTTGCTTTCCTAATTTAGGATTAGTTTATTGCTTTCATGGTATGTCTAGGATAGTCGGCTTTATGCTGTTTAGGATAGTTTGGTTTCCATTTATTTTAGGATAGTTTGCTTTTGTTGGTTTAACTCTTGTGCTAACCCATACCCATCTTCACACTGAGACCATTGGAAAAGCCTCTGGATTCCTTCTTCAGGTACTACCTTTTCATCACTTCTCCTTTACTTTCGTTGTCTCATGTGCATTGCATGCTTATATCTTTTACATTGAGGATAATGTAGATTTTAGGTTGGGGGTGTGGATTAGGCAAGCTAATCAGTGTTTTCTTAGTCTTTGAGCAAAAATTGTGAAAAATTTTCAGAAAATTTTGTAAATTCGAGCGATTTTGAAGTTCGTCCATAATTTAGAAGTATAAGATACATAATGTTGGTGATTTATGACTCTTGGGTTCAGTTACTTGTTAGATTTCACAGTTAAGTTTGACTTATTAATCCATGATTAGAACTTTTAAACATTGATTGAGTCATGATTTCACATGTCACTTCTAGCTTACACATTAAGGTGCCAATTTGATATTGAATTATTAACTTGGCAATTATTAAGCATGGAAGGAACTAACCTGGGGAATTTTTCCATCATGTTTAATGAGAAGATTTGAAAAAAAATTATAAAAATAATAACAATAATAAATAAATAAATACCCAGCTAAAAAAATACAGTTTTCGTCGAAAATGGCTACCTATT
Source organism: Magnolia sinica (assembly GCF_029962835.1). Classification (NCBI taxonomy): domain Eukaryota; kingdom Viridiplantae; phylum Streptophyta; class Magnoliopsida; order Magnoliales; family Magnoliaceae; genus Magnolia; species Magnolia sinica. The sequence continues at coordinate 67,364,585 of NC_080574.1, forward strand.
AAAGATCTTTAAAAAGGTTGAATAGCGTGAAATCCATCGATGGAAAAATCAAAAGACTAATATAAACAATTAATTACAATGCTGGAAGGAAATACACATATATAATAAAATCTCCACAAATCTCGGCCTCCACGCTCCTGCTTCAATGCTACTATGACCTAACGTCACCTGCACGCAATAGTTGTGCATAAGCTTACAAGAAGCTTAGAGGGTGGTGTATGTGTGTGCACTACATGTGCCAAGCATATCAATATCAGAGTAAGTGGAAATGCTGGAAAATCCATAAGTACCATTAGCCTTATCTAGGCTTTGCAATGCAATGACATAATAAGACAATATCAGATACTGAGGAACCAATGCAATATGTAAATCCTAATGAGTCCATGAATACCGTTAGCCGTATCTAAGCTATGTAATGCAGAAACATCGTAAACTAAATGTCATATGCAGAGGATGCAATGCAGTATGCAATGCAAAAGAGATGACAAAACTGGAGTGTATAGTCGGGATGATAACACGCGGTATCGCAAGCTATGGGGTTCATCACAATAGACTTCTATCCAAACCAGTCCCATACCTAAATTTGGATAGCTAGACTCAACATGATAAACTCCTGGTCTCAGGTTGGTCGCACGCCCCAACCAAATTCCTGGCCATTGTGAAAGTACACATAATGATCTATTTGCGTACCACTAGCCTAAGTGGATAGCGAATGAATGAGATGCTGAGTACGCAACTCCTACTCAGTAAGTCCACTTATAACCAACACAACACTTCTGATATGGAACAAGGTTTCACCCCACTACATGCATAGCAGCCTGCCAGCACAGTAGCCTGACAAACACCGGTAGCTCGCCCAGGCCCTTAGGCTCCACCCACGTAGCGTCCGCCCACGTGTGCTCGTCCACGTGTGCAATAGAGACGGGGCATCACATTATCAGTACCGTACATCTCTGAATAATCACATATCAGGACAATCACTAGGGTCTAATACATGCTACATTAGCTTGTCACCCCATCTAAGCGCACAACTAGGAGAGTGGAAGAGACCTCACTATCCGCCTGCCAATATCGGCCCGGCTCGTCAATAGCGGACCCATTCCTCAAGCTGGGTCAGACTCAGCCTAATCAATTGCCCCCTCACTTGGGTGGGTAAGGCCACACCCCCTTCTGACTGACCACGACACAGTGGGAGACGTGGCCTACTAGTATTCGGCACTCAGGCGCTCATGTATCCACTCGGTCTAGACGTTAGAGCATTCTTAGTACCAAGGTTTTTAGAGACTTTCACCCACGGACATATTAAATGCCCATATGATAGAACCAAACATTTTCAGTATCCCAACTGGCCATCCACGATATACCTGCGGAGGCCATGGCCCTAATGTCATTATGGCATATAGTGATCATGCCACACAAATGTGAGATGCATGAGTCATACTATCCAATCGTGCATCATACCTGCACGTATTGTGTGCTCATGTGGGGCCACTCCATCTCACAAGGAGTCCTATAATAAACCAGCCCAACGACACATGTTATAATCAGGCACTCCTCATAACAAGCATACATATGATGTGTATGGCATATATCATGATGTAATAAAGTACATAGGCATGATTATTTGATAAGGTAGACAACAATAATCCACAATTGACCTTCACCTGCATGTCACATACCAAGAGTATAAACTAAACAACTTGCTCCTTCTACAACTATAGAAGTCCATGTAGCATGTCCTACGTTATACTAACATTAGCCTTTTACGGTACTGATATATCATATATCCCAAGACGGGGTCCACTAAAAGGATGATGGATCTTACCCATACATCGAGATAGACTTTATATAGTGGATATACCAAACATGATACCACATATTCTTCCATCTACGGCAAGGGGTGATGATGTACTCATCCTACAAATAACGGATGGCTTAGATGACATACTAACGTCAAAGATGAGCCTCACGCTCATCCCAAAAGGGGTAACTAGATGGTGTGGATGATACAAACATAATATCGAAGTCCTAGCAATCGGTTATGAGAGTAGAACACATCTCAAGAGGCGAGTCAAGCAGGTGTATAAGAGGATGAATCTAAGTATAATAAGTGGGTTTCCTCACTCCCTTTATCACGAACAACTGGACTTTCCTATGAGGGCCTGATATGAATACAAGGCGGGCCTTGGTAGGATCCACACATCCAGGACTATGTAAACCTATAAATGGTCTTACTCATCATCTAAGTGAGCCTTAAGTATAAACACTAAACTTTGGGTAGTCACATATATCTAGGTGGGCCACATCTCCTATGGAAGACCCGTTATGAATACAAGGTGGGCTCCAAGGTTTGGATAATCCTGCAAGGTATGGTGCAAAGCACCATCATCAAATAGGGGCCTAACAGATTGGGATAGCCTAATCAAGAGAAAGATGCGTATTATGAGACTCATCACGATGTATGTGTTACATACACGATGTCCATCCATTTTCCCGATTTGTATAAGGGTCGTGGGTCGTGGGCCCCATAGAGAGTTAGATTCAAATCCCAAGTGGACCACACACGAGGAGGCAATAGTGGTTAAATGTCCACCATTGAAATCCTCTTTAGGGCCCGTTGTTAAGCCCATTACCTTGCTAGAAATGATGGTTAAATGTCCACGTTGTAATCTCCCTAAGGTCCATTATTAGGCCCATTCTCATCTCCTCTTATTGGGCTTACCCCAAACTATTGGATCCCCATTGATGATTATATTACCCACCTTTCCTTATTGGGCTATCCCAATCCATTGGGCCCCCATTGATGATACCCATCTCACCCTACCTGGCTAACTCAAACCCTTGGACCCCCATTAATGCTAGTGCATTTGTAAGTCCAAACGACATCATGAGGAATTCGTAGTGCCCGAAACTGGTTCTGAAAGCTGTTTTCTGCACGTCTTCATTCCTGACGCGCAAATGATGGCCCAAACTGTAGGTTAATTTTTTGAGAAATATTGCGCTCCCTTCAACTAATCAAACAAGTGATCTATCTTGGCCAGAGGATACTTGTTCTTCACCGTAACGTGATTCAACCTCCGATAATCTATACATAACCATAACGATCCTTCCTTCTTCTTCACGAACAATACAAGAGCTCCCTAAGGAGATACGCTAAGTCATATAAAACCTGCATCCAACAAATTATCTATCTGCTTCCTTAATTCCTCCAATTCACATGGAGGCATGTAGTATATTGGTAAGGAAATAGGCGTCGCATTTGGCACAAGGTCGATAGTGAAGTCGATCTCACGCTAAGGAGGTAGTCTAGGGATCGTTCTGAACACATCTGTGAAATCTCAGACTACTGGCATGTCCCCATGGGTCGGACTATCATAATTCTCTAGCAGGGATGTAACACCCTAAAATTTGAGGGTCGAGCATAACTCAGCTCCCAAGTTTCAAAACATCACATATGCAACATATGCAATGATGGATGTATGTTGTCTGTAATAGTGCATAAAACATGGAGTAGATTAAGCCAAACTGCAAACATAATCCAGGGATAGGTGAAAGACGCAAGCGGAAGACTGAAGAAATATATGTGTATATGTATAAGTCCCTGAGATATGTATGCTCTGCCAGGTCATAATTACAAGTGTTTGTCTCAAAATATAGGATCAAAATGAAATAAACCATTACAAAATAAACCCTGAATCCCCGTAGATCAGGATACGGCTCACATGAACCCGCCTGAGAACTGCATAGAAGAGAATGCCTCCTCATCATCCTCATACTCCTGCTCTGCCTTGGGGCTTGCATCATCATCTGCATCTAAGACAGAGTCTGGTTGGTGTCGAAACACCGTCCCAGAACGTGAGAGTGAGTGATCTACTCAGTGGAACTATACAGTAAAAGTTAACATATTATCAATTCAATCAAGCAGTAATGATAAGTAATACAATAAAACATGTCCTAATTACTCTTGTTAATGCAAAGATGTATGTAGAAATGATGCATGCCCTCACCTGCACTCCCTCAGCATCTTCATCTTACGGTACGCATGACAACCTCCCGCAGTGCTCCACAACGCCAAAGCACATGCAATGCGGTACATGAATATGATTACCAAGTTATTATTAGTCCTTTTCATACAGCAGGATTGGGAAGCTAAGGTACCTTTCTTATATCGGTTCCCAAACAATGATTCATTTTAGGGTTGTCAGTCCTAAACAATCTCATACGATATTATGGTTTTAGGTCGCTGCAAAGGGCTCGTCACCAATCAATGCACGCCTAATCATACCTTAGTTGCTACAATAAGGCTCGTCGCCTCAATGCAGTATCAAGGTATGCTCGATGTCACTACAAAGGGCTTATCACCAATCAATGTAGGTCGACAGCACGAATATAGTGTCTCATACCACCATAATCGGCTCACGAGTCTGAATTGCTCACCGGTCACTACGAGGAGGCTCGTTGCCCCAACGTAGGCTGACAGCTCAACTACAGTGTCACATACCACCATGCCCGGCTCATGAGTCTTAGCGGATCAAGGTACAATGGTTAACGAGATTGCACTGGTAAGTTTGGTACCCTAGATTCAAACAGTAGCATCCAAACATGGTGAACATCCACCGGGACAATCGGGTTACTTGACGAGCTCGACTAGCACGTGCGTACATTGAGTTAAATGACATGAAGTGCGCAAACACTCCGTGTGGCCAAACCACTGCCGACAACCCTAATATGATTCGGGTTCGTCAAACACATCTTACGTGGCGAAAACAACCTCAGCCACAAACTCAAAGCTCGTTACCGATTTTCTGGAGTATTTCATAGTCCCAAACACCTTCAATTATTCAGATATTCATACCAGCAATTCAGAACAGTAAAAGAACAATAATTCCAATCATACAAGCATGTGAGCATTTGATGGATTTCAACTTAACATGAATTCACACCTAAGTAGTGCCTGAATTTAAACAAACAAAGAATGTAAATTACATGTAGGAAATCATACACATCAATAAGATAGTTGAGAATCTCTTCTCAATGCCCATAAACAGGATAATATATTACACACTTGATCATTCAGACATTTCTACAAACACTTAGACTACATATTCCAACATAAATGATGTATGTTGTTGATAACACACATTTGGACAATTCCTTTCGCCAAGGAGTTGATACAGGTACAACTAGCACGAATACACGACAATTAATCATGGTAAAAACATGCTCGTATTTCATACGTATACAATACTTTCTACCTATACATGGAATACACAAATCTCAATATAGGTCATATATATAAAAAACGCAATATAAACATCGCATTTGGCATGTGAAATTTCACCCACAACAATAATAAACCATCAACCGACTTTAAAAGCCTTGAAAACCATAACCTATACGAATATAGTCCGCACCTTAAACCAGAAAGTGTGCAACAAATCTGATTTAGACGATAAGCCTTCGTCAACGGCGACTAGACAACCTAAGGAATGAATTAAATTAGCTACATCAACACTTAGACTATTCTAAGATCTAAAATAAGTTAGGGTTTGATTGACTTGCCCAAGAATGAGATTAGAATCATCGGAATAATGATTCAAATGAAAAGGATTAAGTACGCCGAGTAACTGGAAAGAATGCCAAGATGATTCACCAACTTCTCTCTCTCTCTTTCTCTCTCTTTCTTACCTAGGGTTTAGAAAATTCGTATGGAGTATGAGAGTGAGGGTTTAAGGTCTTTATATAGGCCTAAAATTGATGGAAATAGCCCCATGACCAAGGTATACTTAGGTTATAACCAAATCAGGTCTATTTCGATCCAATGGAGCATTTCTGAAGGTCCTTTTTCTAAGTGTGGTCGGACTTAAGCTCACTAATATTGGATCTTAAGCAAGTTAAATTTTCAGTCCGATCGGGTTTCCAGATTGCTCATGGCGGACCAATTTTAATTCAACGGTCACCGAAACTCGATCAGGGCCACAAACACTTTGACATGTGTGGGTCATCTTCCCTGATCCGAGGGTAAATTTGGGTCAGAATCCAATGGTCAAAATGCTTAAAATTGGCATGCAAGTGACACGAGTCAGATTTCTTAAATTCATATTTAATTTCTAAACAATTTTACCTTTCTCACACTCTTTACTCCAGACTCAAGCAAATCGTCTTAGGACATCATCTGGACTTGATTTTTGAGGTGATTGTCAAGCCCAACAAGGTGATCATAATTGTCTAAGATCATCGCTATCGGACTTTCGACGCGCTGTCTAGGTCCGATACAAAGTTTTCAAGTACTCCCGAGAGCAACTGGATTTAGCGTTGAATCCTAGATTTCAGGGTAACGTAGCACTAATGATTCTATAGGTTTTGGGTCTTACAAATCGAATTTAAAATGATTGGTACCAATTTCATAGGTAATCGAGTTTAACGCTAGTTACTTCACATTTAACTTCTAAAGGATTGAGTCCTAAGAGAAACCTGATTGAGGTGGTGCTCGGGTCTTTGCATGAAATTTTTCGGGATATTATAAGGGAAGTATAACAACTGATGCAATAGGGCCAACTGACTTGAATAGGGAAAGTGGAGGTCGTGCCCTCAGATCCATGGGCTGTCACCAATCTGGTATCACAGTCGATCTGTGCCTTCATTTCGGTGAGCCAATTCATGCCGAGGATGATGTCATAATGATATAGGGTGGTGAAAATCAGGTCAATACACACCACCCTGCTCCCTAAGTCCATCAGGCAACCCTTACAAAGCTTAGTGGCATCTGTGAAGGTTCCTGCTACCACAATGACTCTCACCCCAACCATAGGGGTAGTGTTCAGCCCTAAGCACTTGACTGTAGAGTATGATATTATCGAAATAGTGGACCCAGTGTCCACCAATAGAAACACAGGCGTGGCTTAGATGTGGGCAGTGACCTCAAAGGCTGACGGTACTGCAGTTACTGACTCAGATACTTCAGCTGCAAGTGCATGTATATGAGCTTGTTGTGGATGATTTTTTTACACTGCCATAAGTCGTTGAGGCGGCCTATTTTGAGGTATGAGCGATCGATAAAATGGTTGTGCTAGTGGTACAGATCGTAGAGGTGGAATTACTATAACATGTGGTGGCTGACGGTTGATCTTTTGAGGTGGCGTGAAACCATTATCCTTCATCTTGGTAAAATAGAAGGGGTCAATGTGTCCCCCTTTGTTGTAATAAGTACACCAATGGCCAGTTTGCCGCTGCTGGGCTGGTGGAGCCAAGCCTGAGAGGCGAGTCCATACGTGGCCTCTTGTCAAGAAATGGCCAGTTCTGTAATTCAGGCCGAGGCCTCAGGCCCATTGGCTTACGTGTTCGAGACAATCTCTCACCATCCTGCTCAGCTCGTAGGGACATGTTCACTAGCTCAACATAACAACACATCTTAGTGAGGATATCAGGCTGCAGACCCTCTAAAAATTGCTGCATTCTCATCAGCTCATTCGCTAGGATCAATGGAGCATATCTGGCCATCTCCGTGAAGCGGTTCTCGTATTCAACCACTGTCATCCCCCTTTATCGAAGGTGGAGGAATTCACCCTCCTTTTCATTACGGTAGTAAGGGGAAAGTACTTTTCATGGAAACGAGTTTCAAATGCGTCCCACGTCCACATATAGCCTAAGGGAACGGCTCGTAGGATGTTATCCCATCAGAGAAAAGCTTCCTTCTCGAACATGCAAGTAATAAGCTCCACTTACTCTGCCTGAGTACAGTGCAATGGCTTCAACATCTTAGAGATGCAATCCAGCTAGTATTCAGCCTCCTTGGGCTTATGAGTACCCCCAAAAGTAAGAGGGTGGAAGCGCTGAAAACACTCAAATAAACCACTTGTATTCATTGTTCCAATGGGCTGCATGGGTGGCATCGGTGGGACTACATTCATGTTTTGGGCAATAGTCCCCGCAATCGTAGCCAAAACTTGTTGTTATTGCTACATTAGGAGCATCATCTGCTCCAATCTATTAAGAGGAGAAGTCGCCTGAGGCATGTGTGGCGTCGATGTAGACGCACAGTTCTATCCCAGAACCGGTGGTGCACTACGTGTTGGCCCATTGGTGGGGTCAGTGTCCGATTGTGAATCCGACATTGTCTCAATATTCGGGCCCAAACTGGAGTCCGTATGGCTATCGCTCAGGGGAGGTGCCCCGTTAATCGATCTCCCAAGTGGCAGACATGCTGCATTCTGAGTGATTTTAAGAGGCATTCCCTATATACAATATAGGGTGCAACGTGTGTAAGATTAGGATAATATCACCCATTTTTTCTAAACATTTTACATATTTCAAATCAAAAGAAGCTTCATGCATTTCATTTAACCAAAATTTGTCACAATACATGAGATGTAGCATTACATGAATTATGACAGAGAATGCATGTGAGCTAATTTAACAAAAACTTTAACACAACTACTCTAACATACAACTAAGCCAACCAAGGCTATTACAAAGAAAAATAAGAAAAGAACTTCAACACATGACTAGTCCTCCAACTTTGGCGAAGGTGGATGTGCACCCTTATCTTGTATACAGAACATGAGGGCCTTCAAGGTGCGAGACATTTTCTTAAATTTCGTTTTCAGATAGGCCTGATTCTCATTGAACTCCTACTTCAGGGCGGCCTGGTTTTCTTCAATCTTAGTCATGCGGGCTTCTAAGGTGGCCCGATCATGGCGATCTCCATGTGTAGTAGGAGGTCCCCCATCTGAGTCTTGGGCCTCCTCTTCTTCTCCCTGCTCTTCCTCCTCACTGTCTTCCTCTTCACTGCCTCTCTTCACTGCCCTCCTCACCATTTCCTTCTTCATCCTCACTGCCTTCTTCCTCTTCACTTCCTTCCTCATCTTCATTACCTTCTTCCTCTTCACTCTCTTCTTCTATTTCATCCTCGTACTCATCGAGTCGGGCTTAGCGTTGTCTAGGGCCAATCCCCATATTGTTGAGTGTAGTCTCACTGATGAAGTGGATCAGCACAAGATTATCCATATGAAGTCTGAAACTAAAGTTATGGGCAATCTTATAGATAAGTCGGCCGAATGGGAGGGATGCGTCCCCCTAAGTAGATTAAGCGGTCCTGATTATCTGTGACAAGGCGAGAGTAAGCAGGCATAGCTTGTCTCCTTGTCCAGCTCTGTACAGGAAGTCCACCATCAAACGAGTGCATTTTGTACAGTTACTCCACCTAGGATACACGTTGTACGTGCATATTTGGTGGAGTAGGCGGAAGTCTACCCTCATGTGTGTCAATGCGAGGCTATTCCCTCACCTCCAATGAGTCGTCGGTCGTGAAGGAAACGTGTGTGGCGATCTTTCTCTCGTCGACTAGTGAGCTGAGTTTCACTAGCATGTACCACATCACGTTTTATTCCCATAATACGGGCTATGACGTCCACATCAACTATGGCTTCCTGCCTCCCGAAAGGGATTGTAAATTAAAGAGGCTCCAGTAGTGGGTTCTGTATGTGGGCATAGAAGGCTCGCACGGTGCCTTCACTTGCATGAGCCTTCCCTTAAAACATGGGATCCCACCCAGTCTCCAACAGAAGGTCAATCATTGGATACAACCCGAATAATTTCTCATCAACATGAGCTTCAAATATGACTTTGCGATCACAGAACTTACCAAGTTCAGTGCCCGCCGGTAGTGATCTTTCCAACGGGATTCGAGGATTGAGGTCCTGTTTTGATCTTCGCTCTCGCTCGGCACTCGCTCTAGTCTCGACATCCATCCTCTTCCTAGAGCGGCTTAGACGGCTAGGCCCGGCCTCATATGGGGCCGGTCTCTTTTTTTTCCATAAGGGAAATGAGCGTTGAGATTGAGAAAATGGTGGTGACAAGCTCAAAGAGAGTCATGGAGTTGGAAAAGCTTGAGAATGAAGTGGATTTGAGGCTATGGGAAGTATGAACACAAAAAGAGGATTTTTGTGCTCGAATAGGTGGAAATAAGGAAGATGGGGAGTTGTAAGAGGTAGTTTTAGGGTAATGGTGGTGGATGGGTATAAGATGTGGAAGAAAATGGAAGCTTTGAGTGCATGAGAAAGTAAATTTGAGAGGGAAAGGGGATTTGTAGAGGTTTGGGAGTGTTGGAGGGTTAGAAGTAGGTTGAAATGAGCAAAGGAGGCAAGAGGGGGGTTAAATGGGTGGTCCCACACATGGGAGGGCCCCACATGATCCGTCGGCCAGCGGCGCACAGCCACCTCCGTCCTCTGATTCTAGTGGCGACGTGCAGCTGATCTAGCGGTGTCACTACCGTCCACTAGTGGTTCTAACGGTTGCCAATCTGGCAGTGGCCACCCCCTCCCAGGATGCCGAATACATGCGGAGGACCCCCTAGTCCCCACTGGATTTTGCGGTTTGGGTCCTTAGGCCTGTAGGGTGTACTTTCTCGATCCAATAAGCATGTATTCGTGCCTTTTGGCTTGTTTCAAGTTTGGGGTTCACCGACTTATAGTTCAAACCCATCAATTGACGACCTAAAAGTGACAGATCAATTCACATGATCTAGGACGCGTGCAGGCTATACTGCAATGGTCAATCTCGCCCGTTGGCGAAACTTTGGGATCCTATGATCATTTATACATTTCATCACCCCCTTCCTAAGTCTGTGTGCATTAAAGTGCATCATGTTACCTATAACCCAAGTCCAATTTAATCCAAATTATGCTCTGATACTAACTTGTAACACCCTGAATTTCGAGGGTCGAGCAAGGGTCAACTCCCAAGATTAAGAACATCACTTATGCAATATGGATAATGATGTTTAAATGTTGTCCATATTAACACATTAAACATGACTGGGATTATACTAAAGCAACATATCATACTATAGAGATAAGCATACGGAAGTCTGAAGGTTATGTATTAAAATAAGTAAGCAATTCACAACTTCTAGAGTATGATGGTGTAACGGGGTTTAATATAGACAAAATTTGTTTCAAAATAGACAAAATGGGAAAATGTAAGATGTCCAACTAAACAAGTATCCCATTATCCTAGTGTCTCGACGAATCAGCTCAAGGTCTACGTAGACCCGCCAGAAAGCTAACTGTAGGAGAACTCCTCATCCTCGTCCATGAAATCCAGCTCCATCACGTAAACCTCATCATCATCTACATTTAAACCAGTGTCTGGTTGGTGTTTTAAAACACCGTCCCAGAGTGGGAGTGAGTGATCAACTCAGTGGTACTATAAGGCAAAGGTTAACATGTTATCAATTTAATCAAGCAGTAATGATAATGCAGCATAACAATCACTTCCTAGCTACTCTTGTTAATGCGAGAATGGAGTGCAAGTAATGATGCATGCCCTCACATTAAAAGCTCCCTCAACAAGCGATGCCAACACCATATCGCATATGACAACACTACCTCCTATGCGACTTCCACGCCTTTAAAGCATGTCCTAACTAATGTAGTGTTATGCATGGTCATGTTAGCCTAGTAATTAATTAAATTTATTTATACAGAAGATTTGAGAAGCTAAGGTACCTCCCTTTATATCATTGACCCGGAGTGAAGGATCTATCTAGGTTCGTCACTCTTAGTCAAGCACATACGATAGGCAAGTTGTGGGGTCATCACTCCTGGTGGAAAGAAGTGGATAAGCAAGTTCATAATTTTGTACTCATGGACATTACGGGGTGGTTAATCACCTCGGTATAGGCCGATAGCTCAAACACGGTATCCCATACCACCATCCTCAGCTCACGAGTCTGAGTTTGCTCAGTGGTCACTACGGGGTGGCTGATCAGGCGTAGGCTGACTACTCGAACATGGTGTCCCATACCACCATGCTCGGCTCATGAGTCTTGGTGAATTGTAGTACCATGGTTAAGGCAGGCCTTTACATCGAAGGGGGTACCTTAGATTCAGGCAGTGGTGTCTGTACATGATAAACACACATTAGGCCAATCGGTTTATTAGACAAGTTCGATTGGTACGAGCACACATCGACTTAATCGACATGGAGTGCATAAGCACCCCTCGTGGCCTAGCCACTATCGATAATTGTTGTGCGACCGAGATTCATCGAATATATCTGAGGTGGCGAGATTAATTCAACCACCTGAATGAGGATTATTACCGATTGCCTGGACTACAACGTAGTCCCAATCTTACTCAGATGTAACACGTAAACACATGTGACAATAATTTCAGCATTTAGCAGTCAGTTCATACAAATCTCTCATTTGAGCATTTCATCAAACACATTGAACATGTCACCAACACTTGCATTTTATCCATAAATTGCATAGTGGCAAATATGATTACATGGAAGAAACTATACATATGATTAATGTAATTGAGAATTCTATCTTAATACACCAAATAGATACACTTCATCAACATTTTTCTCATTCAGACATTTTATCAAACACCTAAGTTACACTTCACCAAATACATAGACTAAATTAGTTACGACATATATTATGGCAATTCCTTAAACAAGGAGATCATCATGCATACAACAAACATGAATCCTAGATTAACAGTCCTGGTAAGCACAAATCACAATTTCATGTTCATTCAAACATTTCAACAAGCATATGGTATGCATCTTTTATTCAACATAGTTCATACATGTATAATATATAAAAAACGTCATATCTAAGACAATATGGCAGCAATCAAGTTAGACATAAATCATTAGCTGACATTGAAAGTATTAAAAACCATAACCTAAATGTTTATAGTCCGCACCTTCCATCGGATTACTCGATTCAAACTCGGTTCAAACACTACATTCCCGAAAACAAAACAACGGGTACTTAAACCATGAAATAGGTTAGCTAGTTTATCAATTACTCAATCTAGATTTATAAATCAAGATTAGGGTTATGATTTCTTACTCAAATCGTAACCAAAACAGATCAGTTAGCTAAATGGAAAGGCAATTCAGTGCATGGAGTTGTGGGACAGAAACACTACAACAATCTCCCAAACTTTCTCTTATCTCCTCACTCTTTTCTCTTCTTTTCTCTCCTCTCTCCTAGGGTTTGGAGAAAATTCGTATGGAATAGAAATGGGGTGGTTTAAGGGCTTTATATAGGCCCAGAACTGATGCAAATGGCCCAGGGCCATGGTATACTTAATTTTTAACCAAAGGGTGCCTGTTTCGGGCAAACGGGGCTTATATGGAGGTCTACTACTCACGTCGTGGGGCAAGTTCCCTGACAATGGATCTATGCGAGGATGTGATTTCGGTGCAATTGGATAGGCCGGCTGTGGAGGACCTGTGTCAGATCAACGGTCATGCTTACTCGATCGGGGCCACAAGTACATAGATTCGTGCAGCAAAATTTTTCTTATCCATGGGTGAAGTTTGGTCAGAAACCGTTGGTCTAAAATCCTCAATTTCGCGCATAAGCAAATGGCCCAATTCACTTAAGTTTCAATAAATTTTCTAAAGATATTCGCGTTTCTCACACACTTCGTTCAGGGCTCAAGTTGTGTGTTTCGGGACACAGTCCGGGCTCGATTCCCACGATGGTTGTCAAGCCTAATAGGACGGATATAACCCTATAGTTTCACGGTCATCGGACTTTCGACATGCGGTCCAGGTCCGATACGGAGTTTTAATGTATTCCCGAGAGCGACAGGCTCATGGGATTTGTCTTAGGTTTTCAAGTAATGTTGAGTTAGCGATTTTGATAGTTTTGGGTCTTGCCATTTGTGTAAATGGTGGTTCGAGCTAAATCCACCGATTAATTCAGTTTAGTACTTAATTAATTTTTGCATAAATTTCTACAGAATATGGTCCTTGGGAATTTCTGCCTGAGGTGGTACTCGGGTCTTTATACGGATTTTTCTGAGACATTACATTAATATGAACCAAAATTGTCTTACAAATGTTGAACGTCCACAAACCATTTAAGACAGTCAAAATCTGTCGGTAACTACAAAGAAAAGACGGTTATCGACTATTTGGAATAAAAGATGGTCCTTAGCTGTCTTATAAGTAGTCATCTGAGACTGTCAGAGACCGTCTGCATTAGAGATGGTCCTTAACCATCTTTTTAGTGGTCATCTGAGATAGTCAGAGACCGTCTGCATTATAGACGGTCCTTAGCTGTCGTATAGTGGTCATCTGAGACGGTCAGAGACCGTCTGTATTAGAGAAGGTCTTTTAACTGTCTTAAAGTAGTCCTTTGAGACAGTCAGAGACCGTCTGCATTACAGACGGTCATTGGCTGTGCTATAGGCCCAAAACTGCCTTACCCTTCCAGTGTCATGACTCTCTCATGCAAAGTAGAGCATGCCTTAATATGGGGTTACTGTGGGGGCCACTTTGATGTATGTATTATGTATCCAGGCCGTCCATTAGTTTCCCACTCTACATCCTTCTTATTTTAGTAAAAATCGAGATTTTAGGAAATGAAGTTCGAAAAAAAAATCAAGATTTTCATAAATAATTGACATTTTAAAAAAGAAAATTGAGAAGTTAAAAAAATTAAGAACTTTGAATAAAGTTGATAATTTGTGAAAATAATTAGATTTCCAAAAAAAAAAATGATACGTTGAAAAAGAAAATTGAAAATATTAAAAAATTTCTGAAAATTTTGACAACTTTGAAAAAAAAAAAAATCGAAAAAGAAATTGAGATTTTGTATTTCAAAAAAAAAAAAAAAAAATTGAAAAGTTCGATAACAAAAGTGAGATTTTGATGATATGTTGTATATTCATCTCATCCATATGTTTCTCTAGCCCATTTTTGGGTAGGGTATAAAAAAAGTGTAGATTTAAATCTTAAGTGGACCGCATCACTAGAAAGAGTGGTAAATAGTGCCTTACTGTTAAAAATTATTAAGAGCTTGTCATAAGGTTTTAATAGTGTTTCTTTGCAATCCAACTTTTTGATAATGTAAAGAAGATCTGGTTGAAGGGAAACTACAAAGATCAAATTGATCTAAAACTTTTGTGGCCTTTAAAAGGTTTCTAATGGTTATTCATCACTTTTTTTTATTGGTATGGCCCACTTGAGATTACCGAGTTCTTATGATTTGGAATCACATCCTAAAATATGATGGAAAAATATATGGACAGTATCGATATACACAAAATATATTAAGGTAGGCTCTACACGGTTAGGATAATACCCATAAAGGAGTCACCTAAATAGTGAAATGGTACAATAAGGTCGATTTCATAGGAACTTCCTGTGAGGTCAATCTGTGTGGGCCCCATCATCATGTGTGTAGAACATCAACACCATGCATTTGATGTGTCCCCTTTAGGTTATGGGATATCCCAAAGATTTGTCGTACACGAAACTCAGATGGGCTATAGCATCTAAAACTATGAAGATATCCCTAAAGGATATAAAAGCACTTGGTGGGGCCCACGTGAGTTTTAGATGCGGCTGAAACTTCCTCTTACCCATAATCCTACATAATGAATGGGATGGATCGGTGAACCACATCTAGGTGGGCCCAATAAATGATTATGAATGTTTTAATGGGAGGGTAACCCCTCTCAACTATAGTATGTGGTGTGGGCCACCCAAGTCAATGTACTTTATTTTTAAGCCCATGGAGACAATGGAATGGTGCATCTTACTGATGGGGCAACCAAAGTTCATGTGGATCCCACAATATAAAAGAGTGGGATAGTGACACCCACTGTTGAAACCTTCTTAGGGTCGACCATGATCACCACAAGAAATAAGCCTTTAGCCACAATTTTTAGTGTCAGTTGAAAAAATGGTGGTTAAAAGTTTGTTTTTCGCCTCAGTTCTAAAAGTCTGTTATTTTACATCGGTTGTTACAAAAAAAAGGTTAAACATTTACTATTTTGCGTCGGTTGTTGAGAAATCAAGGTTAAAAATTTACCATTTCACCTCAGTTGGAGAAAAATCAAGAGAAATAGTGTGAATTGAAAATCTAAAGTTGAAAAAACATTAAGGGACACAGAAGTTTTGGATCAAGGTTATATTTGTATTTTCCCTTTCATCCATGTTTTTATGATCTTATGTATAGGTTGGATGACAAATAAATATCAATGTGCAGCCCAGCAAGGTTTCAACGGTGGAAATCATTATTCCCATTATTTCCCTATGGTATGGTCAACTTCAGCTTTGGATATGGTTCAATTTTGGTCTCAACCACTTAAATGAGCTGGAAAAACGGATGGACGGCATGGATAAACCATCTACATTCACGATGGGGCCAACAAAGTTTACTCAGTATGATAAGAGCGTACTAACTCAGTACGCAATCCAATTTCCTCTCGACCCTCCTCTCTCTCTCTCTCTCGACCCTTTGTCTTTCTCCTCTCTCTCTCTCTCTCTCTCTCTCTCTCCCCTCCTCTCTCTCTCACTCCCTAATCCTCTCCATCCTCTCTCTCTCTCTCTCTCTCTCTCTCTCTCTCTCTCTCTCTGCTCTTAACCTCTCTCTCTCCCTCTCTCTCTCTCTCTCTCTGTGTCTCTTTGGATCTTAAGGAGGGCGTGCGCAGGTAGGGAGGGTGCTGTTTCGGCTTCCTCCCTTCTTTGGATCAAACACAGAAAGAGAGGGAGAGAGAGGTTAGGAGGCGAAGGGAGCAAGCTGAAACGACACCCTCCCTACCCGTGCATGCCCTCCTTAAGATCTAAAGATGTACCAATCTCTCTCAATCTCTCTCAATCTCAATGCTGATTTATGGATTTGGGAGTTTAGTAATTTATGGATTCCCGATTCGATGTGGACCCCCATTTAGAGATTTGGGAATTTTAGGGCTTACAGATTTGAATGTGGACCCCGAATTGGGGGTTTTCTGATATTACAAATTAGGAATTTGGGGATTTTAGAATTTTATGGATCTTAAGGAATTTTGGAATTGGGGATTTCTCACTTATCCTTCTAGAAACTTCAGTTTCATTTCATCATCAAGTGCAAAATTTCATGATATATGGTGCAACCAAATGCACCTTTTATAAAGGAGCCAATGGAGAGTGAGGATCAATGGATTGGATGGTCCAAGTGTCCCACTGCAACTAGGAGAACTATAGCTCCAAGAGCACCCGAACATCTCTACATGAAAAGGCCCCTCTTCTTCTTTTTTTTTTTTTTTTTTCTTTTTGTTGCTTTGTTTGTTTGTTTGTTTTTGTTTATTTATTTATTTTATAGAATTAGCATCAACCAATCACAACCGTGCACATTCAGTGGGCTGAAGCAGTACTGAAGTTTAAATCATTTCGATAACGTGTGGATGGTACCAGGGGCAAGGTTCTGATCTGAGGTTCCATAGTCTGCTGATAGTATCAGTTCCCGATTGTACAAATCTCTATCTTGAAGTTTTCATCAATGGAGAGAGAGAATCACATCACATCCTTCCTACAAATCTCTATGTTTAACATGTTGTTCCGATGTTAAGCCCTTGATGCAGGTTGTTGTCTACACAAGTGAAGAGTGTGGGTTTGAAAATTTCCAGGTAATAATGCATTGTCTATCCCCCCCACTTGCACACACAAACACACTGACTGGCCTTTATCTGAATTATGCAAGCATGGTGCTTATGTTATAACTAAAATGGGTTTTGTAGATAGTAATTGGTTTTTCTCCAATAGAAATTTGGGTTTTTCTATCTGTGTTTCACGGTTTTTGTTGTTATGAGAGTAGAGTTTTGCTGCTGCCTTTTTATTGTTTGTCTTGATAAAAGCCCAACTTTGTTTTATCATTCTGCTTTCCTTTACCCACCACATGAATTGTTTTCTATCCATCTCTCTCTCTCTCTCTCTCTCTCTCTCTCTCTCTCTCTCTCTCTCTCTCTCTCTCTCTCTCTCTCTCTCTCTCTCTCCACCACAATGTCAGCACCACCACACCATACCAGCCAACACAACCCCTAAGTTGTAGAACTTCTATCCAAACAAGACTGGAAAACCAAACAATTGGTGGGTTCTAAACTAAAAAACAGAACCCAACAAATCTTAACAACACAATCGGATTTGGTTTCAACCAAATAATCCAATATGTATGCAGGCACATAGGATGCATTTATGCGTTTATACTCTTTTTCAAGTACTAATTAATGTCACCACATCACAACTGGCGATTGAGACTGTTGGCATGTTGTCAGTCAACTATAGCACCAAGCAGAATACAAACATTGAAAACAGATACTGGATGTCAGATGTGAAGATAGAATTAAGTCCTACAAAACCAAAATACAACAGGCAGTTGATATGCTAAGCAACTAATTCTTTTAATAAGAACAGGAGATAATCGATGAGGGATGCTTTTGCCTTCAAGTTGCAAACAATCAGAAACTGTAAACTGAACAGCACTGAGCAGTTTAGCTGTGTCATTCACTTACCTTTGAGTTTCAGGGAAGATGAAAAAGAGACAGGCGGAATGGTAAGTACATAAACAGATAGTTGAGTGCATTTGTTGTTTAATATGTTACTAACCTGAAACTCACATAGATGTTTTGCAGATTTCTTTAGATCTCCAATATAATGAAGAAACTACTTTAACATCACTTTGCTATATATATGACATCATAACTGAAACTAACTTTTGTTGTAAAAATCAGGTTGTTGCTAATTTCAGACATTTGTTTCTGATTTTGGTATTATAGTAATACAAATCTGGGGTACTCTTTATTACCAGAATTAGAGGAAAATGAGATGCTGAATTGAGTAAGAATTGAAACTTTTTTTAACGAGAGAACAGGTGAGAAGATTAGTGTTGAAGAAACCCAAAGCAAAGCTTTGGAGTTTGAACTGCCCAAATGCTCATTTGAATACAAGTGGGTCCACCTTTCTCCGCATGTGATGTGAGTCAAGCCACCAGATTAGGTCCTTTTCAATGACCCAAAATGTTTTATGTGATGGGCCTCAACATGGTTGAAAACAGGTTTTATTTATTTATTTATTTATTATTATTATTATTATTTAGCTTTTTGGTTAGCTAGGTGTGTTAGTTTGGTATGCTTCGTCTTTGTTGTGGTTTTTAGGTGAAACCATGTGAAAAAGTGGATTGATACTATCCTCAGTGGAGTAAATTTATGTTTTTGCTCAGCCAATTAACTGCATAGGTGGGGCTACCTTTTGGCAATGTGGACCATTCATCTGGTGCTGCCAATTTAGATGGTCCATGCTGCAAAACATTTATATCTTACATAATTAAGTTATTCAAAGAGAATTAGTGGCTGAAATGGGAATGGAGTTGTTGCCTGTTTGAGATGTCACTACACCAAAATCATCAAATTGGCACGGTTCAGATTTTGGTTCAGAAACGGCTTTAAGCCGCTCCTGATTTGAAACGGTAAGGAACCGTACCAGATTCATTGTGTTATACATTGTTCTTTTCACTATTTTGTTGTTATATCCCAATTGAGTGTCGGATCTTCTTATTTCTTCTTATTTTGTTTTATTGTTTTATTTTGGAACAAATGGATGGAATGGATTCGATTAAAAACCTCCGAGTGGACCCCACAAGGCCCAAAAGGCATATTACTCTATATCTGCCACAGACTATCGATGGGTATTAACCCTTTTCATACGCCAAAATCCCTAAATTCCTCATTTTGCATCTCTGTCTCCATCTCCATCTCTGTCTCCGTCTCTCAATCTCCCTCTCCCTCTCTTTCGATCTTTCGATCTCAACCCTCTCTCTCGATCTCCCTCTCACTCTCCTTCCTCCTCCCTCAATCTCCCTCTCCCAATCTCAACCCTCTATCTCAATCTCCCTCTCCCAATCTCAACCCTATTTCTCTCCCTCCCTCTCACTCTTCCTCTCATTCTGTTTAACAGGTCTGGCGGTATGACTTTCCCAACTTCGAGAAATATTCCACAAGATCAGTGAGTGCTGGTGCAGACGATGCAACCTTCGTCGTCATGTCACCAGCGAGCTTCAAAAGTGCGTCGTGAAATGGCTGTGGCATAGATCCCAAAGCTTCATCCACACCAGCACTGATGCGAGGAGGCAGTTGAATCCCAACACTTGGAGACCTTGTGGGAGTTGAACTCTCTACATGTGATTTGGTGCCAGGTGTCCTAATTTTATTAGTGCTCAACGGCACATTTATCCTCAAGGGATTCAAGCTCTGAGTTACAACAACATCACACAGATCATCATCATCCACAAGTGTTACAACATCCCCATCTTCATCAACATATGTAAGGGTGAAATTAGCATCTGGGTTGAGTTTGAAAAGGTTAAGGATCTTTGCTCTCAGTTCATCCACATTGAGTTTTAAATGGCAAAATTAGAAGGAAAAAAGGTTTCCCCAAGAAAATTGCAACCGTAAAGAATTTTCCTTTCATAGTTTCTGTAGGAAAACAAACAGGTGCAAGGGATTTCCTTTCACTAGTGCTGATGTCAGTTTATTATACACTTATGTCACAATTTCACTTTCCCTTGCATTCCCCTAGTTCACACCGAATCCAAACAGGTAACAAAGGAAAGGATAGGATGAGAGAAGAAATATCTTTATTGAAACCAAAGAAAAATACCTGAACTCATGTAAACACTCCAAAGTAATCAAACCAATGATAAACGATACAAGATTACCAGCAGGGAAAAAACGATGTTGAAATTCTATGAAAAGGCTCTTGAAAACTACAGGTTAACTGAGCGCATGTTTTCATGATCTATGTGGCGGAGAAGCTTAATTTCTTTTAATGTCCTTTTGGCATCAATTCTATTGTCAAATGCATTACCGATCTTTTTATTTGCAACCTCTTCATGCATCTCTGCATTCATCGCAGCACTGTAGAAATAGAAATAAAATCACAATTAGGTTGAAGAATAGAGATGAAACAGTCAACAATTAGAGTGAAATAGGCAGTGGCATTCAGTCATTACACTCCAACAAAGTGAGAAATTCAGTCATTCAGTCATCTGGGTGTCAAAATATTTGAAGTATAGTTACAATGATACAGTTGTTACAAAAAAAAGGTTTCAATGAAACTTGTTTGAACTGCTGAGGATGCTCAATGAGAGTAAGATTGTCAATCCTACTCTCGCCACATGCCAATGTAACACGTGCATGTGAAATCCAAGCCATTCATGCAGATCGGTCCTACCTTGTATGCATCATGGATATAAAAAACAGGACGGTCTTGTTATTAGAATCATCGATGCTATGCATTTAATGTGGACCGCTGGTCATTTTCTTCTAACCATCCACTTTATTGTACACCTGTGGCCCACCCAACAACCACACCGGCATGATTTTCAGACCATGGCACATACAATTATGCATGCACATGGACCTGCCAAACAGGTCATATACCCACCGCTTTTCTAAACTACATAAAAAGAGTGAGTTTCAACTTTAGCAGAAATTCCCTCCATGTCACGCAAATACACTCTTGCATGAAGCACTTCAATGCATTTGGTCCACATGCTTGCTGATTTGAGGGTAAATCGGGTGAGCCATACATGCTTATGCACATGCTAACTACCTAGTGACAAAATAATAATAATAATAAATAAAATCCAAGATATGACACAAAATCCAAGTCAACTTGGATTTTTGAGAATAGGTCAAATCACATAACTCATGGGACTGTTGAGTATACATGGAAGGCCAATGGAAGCTACTAACACCATCCTCATTATAAAATCCTAATAGTGAGTTGCCATCAGAGAAACTCTAACATGTTCAAAAACTCAAGAACTTAGATTCGATGTTCAGCCGGGTCCTGTTGACTCAACTCATGTGAGTCTTTACTTGACTCAACCCAGGCAAATCTTTACTTGACTCAACCCATACCTAATAATTAATTTAATTATTTTGTAAATATTATTACACAGTTGTGTGAGGATAAATAATAAACAAACTGAAGAAACTTCAAACAGCCAGCACTTGCAAAAGCTGGTTTGATATGGTAGATAATCGCAGAGAACTTAATCTCATTCTTTTTCTTATATATTTCGATATTTATTCTTTAAATGTTTATACTTATGATTCTTTGTTAATTGACATTGTTGATTGAAATTCTGAATTTTATCTTTTTATCATGTCATGTCAGAGCCCTTGTTGTCCTAACTTTCTAACTTGAACCGTTTTATCTTTTTGTCTATCATTGGTAGTGGTATATGATTACTTAAGAGCATTTTTTTCCTCTTTATCACAATGTAGATACATCAATGGAAACATTGGGAGGATTCTATTAAGAAAGATAAATATGATCAAGACAAGGGTAATGCTTTTGGATTCTGAAAACTCTTTTGAAGCTGAATTGCTGTACAGCTAAGGAGTTGGAGAGAGCCATCTTTGTTTATTTTTTGTCTGAATTTTCTTACTGGGTGGCAATATTTCTGTAGTTGTGAATAAGAAGGTGACTCATGTGCATCAGCATGCTTTTATCAAGGAACATTTTCTTGGAATTGGGTTTTGTTCAACCGTTCTGAGTTGGCTGGTAAGTTATTTAATCATGGGGTGTAAATTGCCATCCATCCCTATTCTTAAATGGTTCTTCAACATGAATTAAAGAACTTTGCACTGGTGGGTTACTTTGTTCTCCTTTGTAGGAAATAGATCTTTTCTGCCATTGTTAAATCAGGAATACGCTAATCCAATGAAAGAAATTGAGAACAGTGGAACTTTGGGGGTTTACTTTTATTCTCTGTTTCTTTAATCAATAAATGTGGGAATGACCAAGAGTCAAAAGGAATATTTATGGAACAAAACGTAGAAGAAAGATTATCATCACTAACTCAAACCTATAGGACGTCATGCATCCTCGCTAAGAACTGTATAAACATTTTCTTCTTTTCTTCTTTTGAATCAACATTTACGGAATATCCTTGTTATTTTCATGAAAGACTACACTGAAATGTCTATGGAATTTTGGATATTTTGGAGATAAAGAAAACCCCTTGCTATTTCTTATATAACATACGTTTGGATTCTCAATTGAAATGAAGTACAAATAATTTCAGTTTTGCACCAAATATATATTTTTTTCCCGGCTCTAACAAATATGATCAATACTTCTGCACTTTGATTCGTAGGGTCATAATGTTGTGTTGATCTCCAACCATCAGACAGAAACTGAACCAATGATAATTGCCTTGTTGCTTGAGACATCACACCCTCATGTTGCTGAGAAGATGGTATGCTACTTTGTTGTTTGTTTTATTCTAGGCCACTGAATAAAAAGACAATCATGATTGTTCTTATTGACTAAATATTATGCTTTGTACCACAGACCTATGTTGTTGGAGATAGGGTTGTGACAGATCCTGTTTGCAAGCCCTTCAACATGGGAAGGTGCTCATGAAGCTTAGTGATTTGCAGTGGAGAAATACATATCTTGTGATTTGACTATATTTATTGAACTCTCATTACTGCATACTGTTTGGTGCCAGAAATCTTGTTTGTGTATACTCAAAGAAGGACATGCATGACATTCCTGAGCTTGTTGAGATGAAAAAGAAAGCCAATACCTTGAGTCTTAAGGAAATGGCTCTACTTTTAAGGTATATCTGCTTTGTTTAATTCCTTTTCTTTCTTGATGATACATTTGGAAATACCCTTCAAAAAGATAAGACCTTTAGAAATGTGAAAGATGCAGAAGAGAGATTTGACACACCAATGCTAGTGACATAACAAGAATCTATCCTCTTTTCTTTGTTTATACAAGTTGTAACACTTATCTGGATGGTATTACATTGATTTTCTTTGAATATCTCTTGATTATTTTCTGTTTGTACTATTTCACTTGATTTATTTATGTTACTATAATGTCTTATTTCTCTCGAGTGCTAGTTTCTACTAGGTTGCCAATTGTTTCCAGGTGCTACTGTATTAGGTCACAAACAGATTGTGATGGATAGATGTTAACTGTCACGTCATATGTTGCTTTATTTTGTTAGTCATGCAGCAAAATAAACTTAGTGAAGTCTTGTAAATTTCCATATGAATCAAGTTTCGCTGAAATGTACTGAAAAGTGTGTGCATGTAGGCTTTCTTAGATCCTCAAGAGTCGGCTGAAAAGTTGACTTGGTATTTTGAATGAGAAATTCCTCGGAGAGCTACAGTGCTGCTTGAAACTTTACTGTAAACTCGATAGCTTGATACTTGTATGATTCACATTACGTCAAGCTTAAATGAAATCTTTTATGCAGGATGATAGTGTTAAATGGAGAGCATTGCAAGTTATTTCAAGTTCACTTAGTATTCACTTATTATTGCAATGGACCCTTTTGCAGGGGAAACTACTCTTATACAACTGATTTTCGGGGGTTACCTTCAATCTAAGGTACGTCTATGGTCCTCGAGATCGAGAGTATTTTCATCAGATCTTTGTATTCTTATTTAATTTGAGTTATCGTGGTTTCTACAGCAAAATTTTGTACCAAGTACTGAATAGCTGCTGGAAAGTTGAATGGTTATTGCAGATAAGGTGCATGAAGTGCCAAGGCAAGTCTGATAAGCATGAACAAATGATGGATCTGACTGTTGAGATACATGGGGATATTGGAACTCTGGAAGAAGCACTTGCACAATTTACGGCTACTGAAATCTTGGATGGAGACAATAAATACCACTATAGCAGGTTGTTTGGTGCTTGTCTGTTTTGACTTAAAGATGTATATTGCAATCAATAGGTGTCAGGAATGACATAATGCCAATCATCATTGTCTAAACCTTAACCCGACTAATTGGGTTTGGCTACATGAATCCTGTTCCGCCATTCACTCGATCAAGGACCATATCGTCAGTTAAACTATAGGTTAGCAAGTCTTTTCTCACATGCTCCACTCACATCCTTCTGGGCCTTCCTATTGCCTTTTTAGAGCCTTGAACCAACTCTCTCCTAACAGGTGCAGGAGAATCTTCACAATGTGACTCTCGAATGTGATTCAGCTAGTAGTAGTCTTAATAGATAGAATAATGGAGAGAAGATTGAGATGATTTGGTCACGTCCCAATAGATAGAATAATGGACCAGGGTCTATTAGTGGTGCAATGGGGTATGGTGATATGCAGTCCTTGAGCTTGTCTATGAGCCCTGGTTCTCAATATAGCTGTGTTATAGCTGCTACACAACACTTATCACATGGTGGGGCTCATTTTGTAGCCATGGACACAAAGAAGAGAGGGGATGGGAAGGTGGGCCAGAAGCAACCAGTTCATAGGAAGTCCATTGATACATTTGGGTAGAGAACATCACAGTATAGAGGTGTTACAAGGTCAGTAGGAGCCTCTTTCTCTCCTCTTGTTTATCATTTTTTTTTTGTTATTTTAGTTCATATATGGTGATTTGTCATTGTAACTATTTTTGGGGATTTTAGTCTCTTGCAGTGGATCATGGCGAACCTAGTGAAGCATTAGGATATGCAGGCTAAGCTAGTGGAAGAGATCGATCGGGTTGTGGGGGATGGACGAGAAGACATTGAAGAGGAGGATTTGTAGTGGATGTCATATCTGAAGGCAGTGATCATTCTAGAAAAGAGCAAGGAATCGTTGGATTATAGAAGCCTGGAAATGAAATGTTGAATTAAAATTGAAAATTGGAATTGAAATTGAAATGTGTACTAGAAAAGAAGGAAAAGATTATTATGTGTGTGAATCATTCTGTTGTCCTTTTCTTTTATTTGTGTAATTATCTGGCATATAATACAAGTAGATTACATACCCCACTCTCTCTCATACAATGAACAAAGGGGTTTAAAATTGTTCTTAAAATTCCATCCTAAAATTTGACCATTCGCAACATTAATAGGCATTCAAAAACATTTCTAAAATTTTGCACCTGAAATGTGACTATTGGTACCAGAACAGTTTAAAACCGTTCCTGAAATTCCGTTTCAAAAAATTGAAACGGTACCCAAAACAGTTATGAACCGTTCCTGTTTTTCTGCGACGCCTCATTTAGGAACAGTTTGAAACCATTCCTGAAGCATTTAAGAACGGTTTTAAACCGTTCCTAAACGACGATTTTGATGTAGTGTGTTTATGGATTTCTTTGAGATGAAGTTCCTGAGCTACTAACTTGAAGGGATCACCCCTTTTAATAGGTATTCAAGCCCGGACCTAGAGGAAGTATAGGGATTTTGAAAAGTTAAAGCTAAGGTTTGTTCTTACTTTGGTGGTTGCTGGCATGGAAACAGAATTTGGACTGGGTGAGAAATGGTTTTTCTTTGTGCAGCATGAAGCATAATTTGGCTATCTCCTTTTGTTGTTTGGGCTTTGTTGATTTTTTATTTGTCACTATTGTCTTCCTCTTGATTAGAACATAATGACAAACTACGAGCACAAACTCATACTAGATGATCACTTACTACAAGTTTGACCAAAAAAAAAAAAAAAACCAATATCTGAGAGAAAAAGTAAAATCACCCACACTGATCCAGGTCTGTTCAAAATCATCTTTGAAATTCCACTCACTTGAACCCAAAAATCAATTGAATCTTCTTCATTTAGATCTCTATGTATTTGTATTAAATTTCGATTACTGTGTATCCATTTCTTATTTGATGCTGGTTATTTTGAGAACCAGATGGAGAAGTGGATGGGAGCCTGTGTCTTGCAATAGAAGAAAAGGTCAATGGTTTTGAGCAAGACTGGCTTGGTAAGTTTGACATGCATCTTTGACAGGTCAATTCATTCAACAAGAAGTTACTGGAAGCAAAGGAAGAAATCAAGCTCCTCAAGGAAAATCACAAGACATGATGAGATATCGAAGCAAGGGTAAGTCCTCTAGACAACAAAAATGGGAGTTTGAGACACGATGTTTTGTGAGGATTAGATAGGAAGTTGTCTTGTTTAATTAGAAGTATCTACTGAACTTCTCTGCTATTTCTACCATTATGTTGTTGAGTTATCCATTCCATCCTAATGTGAATGATGGATATTAATTTAAGGATTGGAAGAAACCCCATTGTGTAACGCCCTGAAAATCGGGGGTCGAGTAGAAGCCCAGCTCCCGAGTTCCAATGCATCACTTATGCAACATAGATAATGATGATTAAATGTTGTCTATATTAGCACGTTAAACATGAAATTAGCATATCATACTCCACAGATAATTAGATTACACAAGTGGATGACTGTGATAGATATATAAAGCATATAAGTGGTAAGTTCTCAAAGTATCAACATGTCACCAGGTTAAATAATTACATGTATAGTTCCAAAATATACAAAGTGATAAAGTGTAATGTCATCTAATCCATATCCATGTAGCCCCGGCGATACAACTTCAGATCTACATAGACCCGCCAGAGAGTTGCAGATAGGAGAACTCCTCGTCGTCATAGAAGTTAAGCTCCACCTCGTAAGCCTCGGCATCACTTGAAACTACAACAGAGTCTGGTTGGTGTTTTAAAATACCGTCCCAGAGTGGGAGTGATCAACTTAGTGGAGCTATAAGGTAAAGGTTAATATATTATCAATTCAATCAAGTAGTAATGATAAAATAATACAACAAGCATGTCCTAAATACTCTTGTTAATGCAAGGATGATATGTTGTAATGATGCATGCCCTCACTTGCACTCTATTTGCAACATCATCTTACGATCGCGCCATGCAACACTCCCACTGTGCTCAACTCCAATGCCAAAGGCACCAGCAATGTGGTGCATATGCGTGATTAGCCAAGTTCTTACTTAAACTTATTCATACAGTAGGTTTGGGAAGCTAAGGTACCTCCCTTTATAATATTAACCCAAACAATGATCCATCTAGGGTCATCAATCCTAGTTAGTCACATATGATGGTAGTTTCAAGTCGCTACGGAGAGGCTTGTCACCTCAGTGCAGGCATAGTTTATACTCGAAGTCACTACGGAAAGGCTAGTCACCTTAGTGTAGTCCTAGTGTATACTTGAGGTCACTACGAGAGGCTTGTCACCTGATCATAGGCCAACAACTCGAATACAGTGTCCCATACCACTGTATTCAGCTCACGAGTTTGGTTTACTCACTGGACACTACGGGGAGGCTCGTCACCCCAGTGTAGGCCAACAACACTACTACAGTGTCCCATACCACCATGTCTGGCTCATGAGTCTTAGTGGATCGTAGTACCAAGGTTAAACGGGCTTTTCATTGGTTAGTTGGTACCTTAGATTTAAGCAGTAGTGTCCATATATGGTGAACATATATTAGGCCAATCGAGTTACTTGACAAGCTCGACTAGTTCGAGTGCACATTGAATTAATCGACATGGAGCGTGTAAGCACTTCGCGTGGCCTAACCACTATCGACAAACAGCGTACGACTCGGATTCATCGAACATATTTTGTGTGGCGAAACGACCTTGGCCACTAATTTAGGAATCATTACCGATTGCCTGGACTATGCAGCAGTCTCAATCATATTCAAACACAATAGGCATTCATATGTGATAGTCAAATAGCATGTGACAACCAATTCATATATAAATCTCATTTGAGCATCTTAACAAACACATAGTACACATGTTGTCATACATAAGCATTTCATCCATAAAACACGTAATAGTAAGATAGGTTACATGAAGGAAATTGTAACTATATATAAGGAAATTGAGAATCATATCTCAACACCCTAATTAAATACATTTCAATAAGCATTTTATCATTTAGGCATTTTATCAAACACTTAGACTACACATATTAACATACATGTAATAAAGTAGTTATAACAGGTATTATAGCAAATCTTTTCACAAAGGATTTGCCACATGTACAACAATCATATATTCTCAATCAATAATCATGGGAAGCACAAATCCTAATTCCATATTCATTCAAATATTTCAACAAACACATGGAATACATTAAAATCAACATGGTTTACATATATATGTAATATATGGAAAACATCATATCTAAGCACATGTGATAGTAATCAAGTCAGTCAAAAATCATTAATTGACATTGAAAGCCTTGAAAACCATAACCCAAATGTTTATAGTCTGCACCTTTCGTCGGTAAACTCGTATCGAACTCAGTTCAAACACTACGCCTTTGTCTACGACACAACGGCAACCTATAGCATGAAATAAGTTAGCTATTTCTCCATTTACTCTATTTGTATACCTAAAGAAGATTAGGGTTAGGATCTCTTACCTAAGAACGGAGTCAAAATCGCCGTTATGGTGATACCAGTAGGATGATTTAGCACGTGAAGTGGCAGGAACGAATCCTAACAACGATCTCTCACACTCTCTCACTTCTCCTCACTCTTCCCTTCTCTTTTCTCTCTTCTCTCTCCTAGGGTTTAGGAATTTCATATGGAATGAGAGAGGGGTGGGTTAAAGCCCTTATATAGGCCCAGAACTGATGTCAATGGCCCTAGGGCCATGGTATACTTAGGTTATAGCTAAAGGGTGGCTGTTTTGGTCCAACGGAGCTCATCTGGAGGCTCATTTCCTGCATACGGTCCGATGAAAGTTCCTTAACAATAGATCTATGTCAGGCTAAGTTTTCGATCCAATCGGATTTACCGATCGATCGCGGAAGACCTATTTCAGTTCAACGGTCACCGTCATTCGATCAGGGCCATAAGTACACTAACCTGTGTTGGGAAATTTTTCTGATCCAAGGGTGTAATTGGGTTAGAATCTGATAGTCTGAAACCTTAAATTTGGCTTGCAAGCGAACAACCCAATGCACTTAAGTTTGGGTTCATTTTCTAAAGATATTCATGTTTCTCACACATTTCGCTCCGGGCTCAAGTTGTGCGTTTCTAGACACTATTTGGACTTGATTTCTGAGATGGTTGTCAAGCCTAGTAAGGTGGTCATAACCATATAACTTCACGATGATTGGACTTTCGACGCGCAGTCCACGTCCAATACAGAGTTTCAAGATGCTCCCGAGAGCAACTGGGTTTTGAGATTGATCCTACATATTTAGGTAATGTAGAGTTAGCGATTCTACTAGATTTGGGTCTTGCAGTTCGAATAGAAAGTAGTTCAAGCTAATCTGCTTATTAATTCAGTTTAATACTTAATTAATTTTTATCTAATTTCTAAAGGATTTAGTCCTTAGTGATTTCTGCCTGAGGTGATACTCGGGTCTTTGTACGGATTTTTCTGAGACGTTACAATCTACCCCCCTTAAAGAAAAATTTCATCCTTGAAATTAATATCTTTTCGTACTCCTTGAGAATCTAAGGATAGTTCTTGCGGACCTCGGCTTCTGTTTCCCAAGTAGCTTCTTCCTTAGTGTGGTGTGTCCATAGTACCTTCCCAAGTGGAATCACTTTACTGCACAGCACCAACTCCTTCCAATCTAGAATCCGCATCGGTCGCTATACATAAGTAGCATCTTCACTCAACTGTACCTACTCCCATCTGATAACGTGGGAAGGATCGGGAACATATTTCTTCAGCATCGATACATGAAGTACGTTGTGCATGCCTGTAAGTGGTGTGGGCAAAGCATGGTGGTACGCAACCACACCCACTCAGTCTAGTATCTGGAATGGGCTAATGAATCATGGCGTGAGCTTCCCCTTTTGCCAAACCAAAGAACTCCCTTCATGGGGGAGATCTTTAAGAATATATGATCCCCAACCTCAAACTCTACCGGTCGCTATCTCGTATCGGCGTAGCTCTTCTGTCTGCTCTGCACTGCCAGAAGTCGACGCCTGATAATGTCGATCTTCCTGAGGTCGCCTGCACTAACTCTGAGCCAATTAGATTCTTCTTGCCAACCTCTACCCAACAATGCGGTGCTCGACAGGGACGCCCATATAATGCTTCGTAGGGGGCCATGCCAATACTCACTTGAAAGTTGTTGTTATAAGTGAACTCAGCATAAGGAAGACAATCATCCCAACTGTCCTCGAAATCAAGCACACAAGCTCGCAACATGTCCCCTAACACCTGATTCACCCATTCCATCTGCCATAAGTCAGTCTGTGGGTGGAACGCGGTACTAAACTTCAGTTTCACACCCATTGCTTCCTGGATATGAGTCCAGAAGATAGATGTGAATCGAATGTCTCGGTCCGACATGATCTTTATAGGCACTCCATGCAGACATACTATCTCCTTGATGTACAGCCTGACCAACTCATCTGCAGAGTTTAAGACTCTAATCGAGAGGAAATGAGCTGATTTCGTCAACCGGTCCACGATCACCCAAATGGAGTCATGTCCCTTCCTCATATTTGGTAATCTTGAGATGAAATCCATAGAGATGAAATCCCATTTCCATTCTGCTATGGGCATGGGCTGAAGCAAACTAGGAGGTTGACGATGTTCGGCCTTGACTTGCTGACACGTGAGACAACGGGACATATAATCTGCTATGTGGGCCTTCATGTTATCTCACTAGTACGACCTCTTCATATCTTGATACATCTTCGTACTACCAGGATGCATCACTATCTTCGAATTGTGAGCAGCTTCGAGAACTTTCCTTCTCAAGTCATGAAGGTTTGGGACGCATAGGCGGCCACGATAAAGTAAACCCCCATCCATACCAACTCTCTATTCAGAATCCTCATCGTCACTGGGTCACTTTCTTAACTCTACTAACCAGTCATCTTCCCCCTAAGCCACTATGATTCGGTCATTGATAAGTGGCTGTACACGGATATGTGTGACGCTCTCGAACAGCTCCTCTACCGTAAGTTTCTGCTCAAAGTCTCACACAAACTCTACCATGTTCTATTCCTCTATCATTAGCGGAGCCGCAAATGTTATAATCTTCTTATGGCTCAATGCATACGCCATAAGGTTGGCCTTGCTTGGATAGTAGGAAACCTCAAACTTGAAGTCCTTCAAGGTTTCTATCCACCGTGGTTGCCTCAATTCAAGTCCCTCTGCGTGAATATGTACCTGAGGCTCTTTTTGTCGTAAAAGAGCTCGAACTCCTCTACATAGAGGTAATGTCTCCAGAGCTTCACTACAAAGATAACGACCGCTAACTCTAGGTCGTGCGTAGGGAAGTTTTCCTCGTGTTTCCTCAATTGTCGCGATGTATAAGCAATCGCCTTGTCCTTCTGCATCAGAACATAACCCAAACCAACACGAGACACGTCGGTATATATCGTATACTTGATCCCTTGCTCTGACAATACTAGTATAGGGGCGGACGTCAACTTGTCCTTCAGTTTCTGAAAAGCTACTTTTGCCTTCTCATTCCAGGCAAACTTTAGATCTTTCCGAGTTAGCTGAGACAACGATCTGGCCATCTTGGAAAAATTCCTAATGAATCGATGGTAGTAACCTGACAGGCCAAGAAAACTCCTCACTTCAGTAACCGAACCGGGCTGCTCCCAGTCCTGAATTGCGGTCACCTTAGCAAGATTCACAACTATGCCTTCCTTGGACACCACATGTCCCAGGAACTTGACTTCTTCTTTCCAGAAGTCACACTTCTTATACTGAGTGAACAACTGGTTCTTCCTGAGAGTATAAAGATTGCTCGCAGGTGATCCTCGTGATCTGCCCGACTCTTAGAGTATATCAGGATGTCATCTATGAATACGATGACGAATCGGTATAGATATAGCCGAAACACCCTGTTCATCAGATCCATGAACACAGTAGGTGCGTTTGTGAGTCCAAACGGCATCACAAGGAACTCATAATACCTAAAATTAGTCTTGAAAGTTGTCTTCTACACGTCTTCATCCCTGACGCGTAATTGGTGATACCCTGACTACAAGTCAGTCTTCGAAAAATATTATGCTCCTTTCAACTGATCGAATAGGTCATGTATCCTGGGCAAATGATACTTGTTCTTCACCGTCACTTGGTTTAACTTGCGATATTAACACACAATCGCAGTGATCCATCTTTCTTCTTCACAAACAGCATAGGTGCTCCCTAGGGAGACACACTCGGTCATATAAAGCCTACATCCAACAGATCATCAATCTGTCTCCTCAGTCCCTCCATCTCAAATGGAGGCACGCAATACATCGGTAAGGAAATGGGTGTCACTTCAGGAACTAGGTCGATAGTAAAGTCGATCTTGCACTGGGGAGGTAATCCAGGTATCGTCTTAAACACTTCCCAGAAGTCTTGAACCATGGGCAGTTTTCTAAGTATCGGACTATTATGATCTTTCAATAGGGTAGAATAACAAAGAACCCGAAAGGGGCAACTGACCTGAATGGGGAATGTGAAGGTCATGTTTTTAGGTCCATGTGCTGTCACCCGTCGGGTCTCGAAGTTGATCTCAGCCCTCATCTCAGTAAGCTAATCCATGGTAAGGATGACGTCGTACTGGTATATCGTGGTGACAATCAAGTCAATGCATATTGTTCTACTTCCTAAATCTATCAAGCAACCCTCATAAACTTAGTAGCATCTTGTAACGCCCTGAAATTCGGGGGTCGAGCATAACTCAGCTTCCGAGTTTTAAAACATCACTTATGCAACATATTTAATGATTGATGTATGTTGTCTGTATGAGTACATAAAATATGGAATAGATTAAGCCAAACTACAAACATAATTCAGGGATAAGTGAAAGACGCAAGTGGAAGACTTAAAGAAATATATGTGTACATGTGTAAGTCCCTGAAGTATATATACATGCCAGGTCATACTTACAAGTGTGGCTATAAAAAAGAATACAAGTATTAAGTGACGTCATCTATTACAATAACCCAGAATTCCCCGCGCATCAGGACATGGCTCACAAGAACCCGCCTGAGAACTACATAAAAGAAAATACGGCCTCATCATCCTCGAACTTCTGCTCTGCCTCAGGGGTCGCGTCAACATCTGCATCTACGACAGAGTCTGGTTGGTGTTTAAATACCATCCCAGAACGTGGGAGTGAGTGATCAACTCAGTGGAACAATAAAGCAAAGGTTAACATGTTATCAATTCAATCAAGCAGTAATGATAAAGCAGAACAATCAAACATGTCATAAGTACTCTTGTTAGTGCAAGGATGTATGTAGAATGATGCATGCCCTCACCTTACTCCCTTTGCGTCTTCATCTCACATTACGCATGACATCCTCCCACAGTGCCAACGACTACCACGTACATGCAAATGTGGTGCATGAACATGATTACAAGTTGTTATTAGTCCTTTTCATACAGCAGGATTGGGAAGCTAAGGTACCTTCCTCATATCAATTCCCAACGGTGATCCATTCTAGGGTCGTTAATCCTAGGAACCTCATACGATCATATGGTTTCAGGTTGCTGCAAAGGGCTCGTAACCAATCAATGCACGCCTATCATACCTTCATTACTACAATAAGGCTCGTCGTCTCAATGCGATATCCAGGTATGCTCGAGGTCACTACAAAGGGCTCGTCACCAATCAATGTAGGCCGACAACACGAATATAGTGTCCCATACCACCATAATCGGCTCACGAGACTCGTCACCCCAGCGTAGGCTGACAGCTCGATCACGGTGTCCCATACCACCATGTCCGGCTCATGAGTCTTAGCGGATCAAGGTACAATGGTTAACAGGATTTCATCAGTAAGTTTGATACCCTAGATTCAAACAATAGTGTCCATACATGGTGAACATACATCGGACAATCGGGTTACTTGACGAACTCGACTAGCACGAGCGCACGTTGGGTTGAACGACATAGAGTGCATAAACACTCCGTGTGGCCAAACCACTGCCGACAACTCTAATACGACTCGGGTTCGTCAAATCACATCCTTCATGGCGAAAGCAACCTTAGCCATGAACTCAAGGCCGATTACCGATTTCCTGGACTATTCCATAGTCCCAAACATATTCCATTACAACAGACATTCATATCAACAATTTAGAATAGTAATGGAACAACAATTCAAATCATGTAGTACGAGAGCATTTGGAGAATATCAACTTAACATAGATTTTCAACATAAGTAGTGCTTGAATTTAAAGAGCAAAGAATGTAAATTGAATGTAAGAAATCATACACACAAGATAGGAGAGTTGAGAATTGCTTCTCCACGCCCACAAATAGGATAATATATTGCACTTTAAGCCATTCAGACATTTCTACAAACACTTAGAATACATAGTTCAACATACATGACGTATGTTGAAGTTCAACATACATGACATATGTTGAAATACACGCATTTGGACAATTTCTTTTGCTAAGGAGTTGACACACATACAATTTGCACAAATACACGACAAATAATCATGGCAAGTACATGTTCATATTTTATACGTATACGATACTTCCTAAATATACATAGAATACACAAATCTCAATTAAACACATACATATCAGAAATGCAAAATAAACATAACATTTGGTATGTGAAATTGCATCCACAATAAGAATAAACCATTATCTGACATTGAAAGCCTTGAAAACCATAACCTATACGAATAAAGTCCGCACCTTAAACCAGAAATAGCGCACCGAACTGATTCAGACGATATGTCTTCATCAATGGCGACTAGATAACCTAAGGCAAGAATAAAAATGAGCTACATCAACACATAAACTATTCTAAGCTCTAAAACAGATTAGGGTTAGATTAACTTACCCAAAGATGAACTTAGAATCGTCGGAATAACGATTCAAAAGTGATGGTTTAATGATGTAGAGTAACAGGAAAGAATCTTAAGATGATTCACCAACTTCTCTCTCACTTTCTCTCTCTTTTCCTCTCTCTTTCTTAGTTAGGGTTAGGAAATTCGTATGGAAAAGAGAGTGAGGGTTTTAAGGTCTATATATAGGCCTAACATTGATGAAAATAGCTCCAGGGCCAAGGTATACTTAGGTTATAACCAAATCGGGCTTCTCGTGATCCAACGGAACACTTTTGGTGGTCCTTTTTCTATGTGCGGTCGAACTTAAGCTCACTGACTATGGATCTAGGTCAGGCTGAGTTTTAGTACCGACCGGATTTACAGATCAGCTGTGGCGGACCACCCTCAATTCAACGGTCACCGAAACTCGATCAGGTCCACAAGCATCATGACATGCCTGGGCCATCTTCCCTGATTCGAGGGTGAAATTGGGTCAGAATCCAATGGTTAGATTTCTTAAAATCGTCGCGCAAGCGACGCGACTCAGATTTCATAAAATCATATTTAATTCTCACCGTTCTCACACTCTTCACTCTGGACTCAATCAAATCGACCCAGGACATCATCTGGACTTGATTTTTGAAGTGATGGTCAAGTCCAACATGGTGACCATAACTGTCTAAGATCATCGCTATCGGACTTTCGACGCGCAGTCCAGGTCTGATCCAAAGCTTCTAAAAATTCCCAAGAGCAACTGGATTTAGTGTTGAGTCCTAAATTCAAAGTAACATAGCACTAATGATACTACAGGTTTTGAGTCATGCAGATCAAATTTAAAGTGATTAATGTTAATTTCACAAGCAATTGAATTTAGCGCTAATTAACCCACAAATAACTTCTAAGGAAAACAAAGGTAGTACTTGGGTCTTGGCACGAAATTTTTCGGGTCATTACACATCTGTAAAAGTTTCTACTACTGCGATAACGCTCACCTCAACTATAGGGGTCGTATTCAGCCCTAAGCGCTTGACCATTGAACATGATATCATCGAAATAGTGAACTTAATGTCCACTAAAAGAAATACAGGTGTACCTTAGATGTGAGCAGTGACCTCGAAGGCTAAAGGCACTGTAGCTACTGACTTAGACGCTTCAGTTGCAAGTGCATGTACTCGCGCCTGCTGAGAACAGTTCAGCTGTGGTACCATGGGTCATTGAGGCAGTCTAAATCGAGGTGAAGGTGGCCTGTAAGAAGGCTGTGTAGGTAGTACAGAACATAGAGGTGGAGCTGAGATAGCTGGTGGCAACTGCCAGTTGATCCTCTGGGGAGGCATAAAGCTGTTGTCCCTCATCTTGGTGAAATAATAAGTATCAGCATGGCCCAACCTCTTGTAGTAGGTACACCATATATCAGGTTGCCTCGACTGTGTTTGTGGAGCCATAAGCCAAGGAGGAGAATCTGCATACGGCCTCTTGTCGAGGAACGGCTTGCTCGATAAATTTGGTCTATGCCTAGGAACCATAGGTACACATGTGCGGGATAGCCTGTCCCCATCCTACTCAGCTCGTAGAGACATGTCCACTAGCCTAGCATAGTTGAGTATGCTAGCGTAACACATCTTCGAGCGTATCTCGGGTCGCAGACCCTTAGAAAATCGTCGCATCGCATCGGCTGGTCTGCTAATATCAAGGGAGCATATCTAGCTAGCTCCGTGAACCTATTCTCGTATTCCGCCACAGTCATTCCTCCCTGTCGGAAGTGAAGGAACTCTCCCTCCTTCTTATTATGGTAAGTGAGAGGGAAATACTTCCCGTGGAAGCGCGTCTCAAAAGCCTCCCACGACCACACATAACCAGGAGCAATGGTCCTAAGGACACCGTCCCACCAGAGACTGGCCTCATTCTCAACATGTAGGTGACCAGCTCTACCTACTCCACTTTAGTGCAGTGCAGCAGCTTCAACATCTTAGAGATGTAGTCAAGCCAATACTCGGCCTCCTTGGGTCTATGAGTACCCATAAATGTAGGAGGTTAGAAGCGTTGGAATCACTCAACATCTTCCAGTAGGTTACACAGGTGGTGCAGGTGGAACCGCACTCATGTTCTAGGCAAGGGCCCCAGCAATAATGGTCCATATCTGCTGCTGCTTCTGCATAAGGAGCATCATCTACTCCAGCCTATTAGGGGGAGAAGCCACCTGAGGCATGGGTGGCATCGAAGTAGACGCACGGTTCTTCTCAGGAACCGGTGGTGCAACAGGTGTCGGCCCATTTGTGGGGCTAGTGGCCAGTTGAGAATCCGACATCATGTCATTATCAGGGCCCAAACTGGGGTCCATGTGGCTATCACTTAGGGGAGGCACCCCGTCAAATGATCCGCCAAGTGTAAGACGTGTTGTAGTCCGAGTGACTTTCGAAGGCATTCCCTATACACAACATAGGGTATAACACGTGTAAGATTTTTTTTGCATAAAAAAATTCTCAATTTCTCAAGTATTCTACATATTTCATAACGAAAGGAGCTGCATGCATTTCATTTAACAAAATTTGTCACAATACATGAGATATAGCTTTACATGAATCATGACAAGAAATGCATGTGAGCTAACCTAATCAAAGCCTTAAACACCAAACACACCATCAAACCTCCCCTACTACTATGCCTATCAAGGCTATAACACAGGAAATAGGAAAGGAGAAAAAACCCAAAGATGACTACAACATGGGACTAGTCGTCAGAGTCTGGTGATGGAGGAGGAACACCCTTGTCTGGCATACATCACAGGATAGCCTTCAAGGTGCGAGACACCTTCTTGAATTTCTGTTTCATGAAGGCCCTATTCTCCTCAAGCTTGGCCGGATCTCACTGACCTCTTGTCACAGGATGACCTGGCCGACCTCAATCTGAGCCAAGCAGGCTTCTATAGCAGCCCGATCACTGTCGTGCTCATGTATAGCAGGAAGAGAGACCTCATCAGTCTTGGGCCTCCTCTTCTTCCTCTTCCTGCTCTTCCTCTTCCTCACTTTTTTCCTCTATCTCATCTTCGCCTTCTTCATCACTCTCTTCTTCTTCACTTCCCATCTCATTATCACTCTCATCTAGTCGGGCTTAACGTTGTCGTGGCCCAATATTCATATTGTTGAGAGTAGTGTCGTTGATGAAATGGATTGGCGCAAGCCTTTCTGAGCCAAGTTTGTAGCCGAATTCATGAGCAAGCTTGCATATAAGTCGACTGAATGGGAGTGAAATGGTTGTCCTAGGAGAGCGCGTGGTCTGAACTATCCGTAGCAGTACATACATAGGCAGGCACAGTTTGTCTCCTTGCCCAGCTCAGTATAGGAAGTCTACCATCAGACACATGCACTCGCTCCAATTGCTCCACCTAGGATACACATTATGTGTGAAGATGTGGTGGAGCAGGCAGAAGTCAGGAGTCATCTTAGACGTCAGGAGGAAATTGCCTTGATTCTAGTGGACTAGTCTGCCATAAAGAAATCGCTTGCGGCGGTCCTTTTCATGTGCACTCCTGAGGTTCTTCTCACTAGCATAAACCTCTCCACGTGGCATCCTCATGATCCGAGCTATCAATCCCACATCGACAATGGCTTCCCACCTTCCCAAGGGGATAGAGAACTGTAGAGGATCTAGCAGTGGCTCTTGTATATGGGCTTAGAAAGCTCGGACAGTGCTCTCATTTGTATGAGACTTGCCCTTAAATATAGGACCCCAACTAGCGTCCAACAGAAGATCCATCACCGGATAAAGCCCAAATAGTTTCTCGTCCACGTGTGCTTCAAAGAGGACCCTACGGCCTTGAAAACTTCCATGTGCCATATTCGCTAGTAGGGCTCTCTCGAAAGGAAGCTGAGGATCGAGATCCCGCTTCATTTTGATCTGTCAATCAATGCCTGAACTTGCTTTGGTGCCTTTCTGCCTCCTCGAACGGGTAGGGTGGTTAGGCTCGGGTTCATCCGTGGAAGTCCTCTTCTTCCCCATGAGGAAAAGGAGTGTGGAAAGGGAGAAAATCACCGCCACGAGCTCGAAAACAGCCATTTGAGTAAAACAAGATGGAGGGATAGGATAGGTTGTTGGACTTTGAGATTTTTGAGACATAAAGTGGGGTTTATGTCCTCAAATGGGAGGAAATGAGGGAGATAGGAGGTGGGTTTGAGAGGAATGGTAAGAGGTGTGTATGGAATGAAGAAAATGAAGAAGATATGAGAATGGAAGAAGGATTTGAGAGAGAAAAATGGGAATTTTGGGAGATTAGAAAGCTTGGAGGGGTGTGAAAGGGAGAAATGAAGCAAATGGGGTGGTATAGGGGTCCCCACACATTTTCGTGAGCCCCACAGGTGTCCACACACGTCAGCCCGACCGGCCCGACGCGGCTCGACGGGCCCATTGCCTGTAGATGGCGAGGCCTTGCCGTTGGGGCGATGCCATCACCATTCTCTGGATAGGGGGGTGATGGCATCCCCCTCCCGGGGTACCGAAAATGCATGAGTCTACCTTGTTTCGCCTAATTTGTGTCGTTTAGGCCCCCAAGTCCATTTAAGCCATTTTCTAAGTCTATCTCGCGTATATTCACATGTTTCGGGTTGTTTGAGTGTGGAATACACCGAATTATCACCTAAACCTGTCGATGAATGATCTAGAAAAGACTCGAGATCATCTCAAATGATCAAGGATGCCTACGGGTCCTGTTTCTATGGTCAGTTTTCACCTCATAGGTCACATGATCATTGACGGGAGAAACTTGGAATCCTACGACTGTTTTTACGTTTCATCACTCCCTCCTAAGTCAAAGTACGTCAATGTACATCGTGTGTTCATAACCTAGGTCCAGTTTAATCCAAATCATGCTCTGATACCAACTTGTAACGCCCTGAAAATCGGGGGTCGAGCAGAAGCCCAGCTCCCGAGTTCCAACGCATCACTTATGCAAGATAGATAATGATGATTAAATGTTGTCTGTATTAGTATGTTAAACATGAATGGGATTACACTAAATCAGTATATCATACTCTAGAGATAATTAGATTACGCAAGCGGAAGACTATGATAGATATATAAAGCATATAAGTGGTAAGTCCCCAGAGTATCAACATGTCGCCAGGTTAAATAATTACATATATAGTTCCAAAATATGCAAAATGATAAAGTGTAATGTCATCTAATCCATATCCCTGTAGCCCCGATGACGCAACTCCAGATCTATATAGAACCACCAGAGAGTTGCAGATAAGAGAACTCCTCATCGTCATAGAAGTCAGGCTTCGCCTCATAAGCCTCGACATCACCTGAAACTACAACAGAGTCTGGTTGGTGTTTTAAAACACTATCCCATAGTGGGAGTGAGTGATTAACTCAGTGGAGCTATATGGCAAAGGTTAACATGTTATCAATTCAATCAAGTAGTAATGATAAAGTGGTACAAAAGTCATGTCCTAAATACTCTTGTTACTACAAGGATGATATGTTGTGATGATGCATGCCTTCGCCTGCAATCCCTCTGCAACATCATCTTACGATCGCGGCATGCAACACTCCCGCTATGCTCAACTCCAACGCTAAAGGCACATGCAATGTGGTGCATGTGCGTGATTAGCCAATTTCTTACTTAGACTTATTCATACAGCAGGTATGGGAAGCTAAAGTACCTCCCTTTATATCATTGACCCAAACAATGATCATTTAGGGTCATCAATCCTAATTAGTCACATACGATGGTAGTTCCAGGTCGCTACGGAGAGGCTCGTCACCTAATCGTAGGCCGACAGCTCGAATACAGTGTCTCATACCACCCTATTCAGTTCCCGAGTTTAGTTTGCTCACTGGACACTATGGGGAGGCTCATCACCCCAGCGTAGGCCGATAGCTCGACCACGGTGTCCCATACCACCATGCCCAGCTCATGAGTCTTAATGGATCGTGGTACCAAGGTTAAACGAGCAGTTCACTGGTAAGTTGGTACCTTAGATTCAAGCACAAGCGTCCATACATGGTGAACATATATTAGGCCAATCGGGTTACTTGACAAGCTCGAATGGTACAAGCTCACATTGAATTAATCGACATGGAGTGCGTAAGCACCCCGCGTGGCCTAACCACTATCGACAAACAGCGTATGACTCGGATTCATCAAACGTGTCTTGTGTGGTGAAATGACATTGGCCACTAATTCGAGATTCATTACCGATTGTCTGGACTATGTAGTTGTCCCAATCATATTCAAACACAATAGGCATTCATATGTGATAGCCAAACAGCATGTGACAACTAATTCAAATATAAATCTCATTTGAGCATCTTAACAAACACATAGTACACATGTTGTCATACATAAGCATTTCATCCATAAAGCACGTAGTAGTAAGATAGGTTACATGAAGGAAATTGAGAATCATATCTCAACAACCTAATTAAATACATTTCAACAAGCATTTTCTCATTTAGGTATTTTATCAAATACTTAGACTACGCATATCAACATACATGTAATAAAGTAGTTATAACAGGTATTATAGTAAATCCTTTCACAAAGGATTTACTATACGTACAACAATCATATATTCTCAATGATAATCATGGCAAGCACAAATCCTAATTCCATATTCATTTAAACATTTCAACAAACACAGAATATATTAAAATCAACATAGTTTACATATATGTGTAATATATGGAAAACATCATATTTAAGCACATGTGATAGCAATCAAGTCAGTCATAAATCATTAAATGACATTGAAAGCTTTGAAAACCACAACCTAAACGTTTATAGTCCGCACCTTCCATCGGCAAACTCATATCGAACTCAGTTCGAACATTACGCCTTTGTCTATGGCACAACAACAAACTATAACATGAAATAAGTTAGCTATTTCACCATTTACTCTATTTAGATACCTAAAGCAGATTAGGGTTAGGATTTCTTACCCAAGAACGGAGTCGAAATCATCGGTATGGCGATACAGGTAGGGTGATTTGGCACGTGGAGCAGTAAGAATGAAACCCAGCAATGATCTCTCTCTCTCTCTCACTTCTCATCACTCTTCCCTTCTCTTTTCTCTCTTCTCTCTCCTAGGGTTTAGAAATTTCGTATGGAATGAGAGAGGGGTGGGTTAAGGCCTTTATATAGGCCCAAAACTGATGTCAATGGCCCCAGGGCCATGGTATACTTAGGTTATAGCCAAAGGGTAGCTGTTTCGGTCCAACGGAGCTCATCTGGAAGCCCATTTGCTACATTTGGTCCGGAGAAAGTTTTCTGACAATGGATCTATGTCAGGCTAAGTTTTTAGTCCGATCAGATTTACGGATCGACTGCGGAGGACCTATTTCAGTTCAACGGTTGACGTAATTCGATCAGGGCCACAAGTACACTAACCTGTGTTGGAAAATTTTCCTGA
Organism: Magnolia sinica; assembly: GCF_029962835.1. NCBI lineage: Eukaryota > Viridiplantae > Streptophyta > Magnoliopsida > Magnoliales > Magnoliaceae > Magnolia > Magnolia sinica. The sequence continues at coordinate 67,407,352 of NC_080574.1, forward strand.
TCCGAGGGTGTAATTAGGTTAGAATCTGACAGTCTGAAACCTTAAATTTGGCCTGCAAGTGAACGGTTCAATTCACTTAAGTTTGGGTTCATTTTCTAAAGATATTCGCATTTCTCACACACTTCGTCCGGGCTCAAGTTGTGTGCTTCTAGACACTATTTGGACTTGATTTCCGAGATGGTTGTCAAGTTCAGTAAGGCGGTCATAACCGTATAGCTTCGCGGTAATCAGACTTTCGACGCGCGTTCCAAGTCCAATACGGAGTTTTAAGATGCTCCCGAGAGCAACTGGGTTTTGAGATTGATCCTACATTTATAGGTAATGTAGATTTAGCGATTCTATTGGATTTGGGTCTTGCAGTTCGAATAGAAAGCAGTTCAAGCTAATCTACTTATCAATTCAGTTTAATACTTAATTAATTTTTGTCAAATTTCTAAAGGATTCGGTCCTTAGTGATTTCTACCTGAGGTGATACTCGGGTCTTTATATGGATTTTTCTGAGACATTATACGTTGATAAAATTGTTGGTTTCTTTAAACAAAAAAGAGCAAATTTCAGATTAATGAGACAAAGTTGGCTACTTCCAGGAATCTATGTCAAAGTCCGCTCATGTCTTCCACTGGAGAATTTCCATGATGGATAAATCCAATAACTATTTTAAGGAATCTTTCTTTTTTAATGCAATCCAAACAACAAAAATCTTTAAATCAAAGGAGAACATTTCTTTTCCCTTCAATTTCACCTGTCCAAACAGGTTGTAAAACACCACTTGTTGATATGTGCCAGTTGTGAATGCAGGTAAAATGGGTATTGGAAAATGTTTCACGCATTGGAATAGGGACTTGGATTCCATAGCAACCCCTGGGCACCAACATCAATGCTGGAAAATACTTATGGGCCCTACTATGATGTATGTGTTTTACCATGCCATCCATCCATTTTGCCAACTCATTTTGGGGCATGAGCCCAAAAAGAAGGCAGATTCAAATCTTAAGTGGACCACACCGCAGGAAAGAGTGATGATTGGACACGCACCATTAAAAACTTCATAAAGCCCATTGTGAGTTGATTGGCTCACACAGACCTTACTGAAGGTAAAACACAAATATCAGCTTGATCCACAAGTTCTTTTGTTATGTGGATTGACTATACTTATGTTCTGCTTTTTGTTTTCAGTCTTGGTCACCATTTGTTGTTGGGTTGGAAAATGCTTATTTTGATAAGGGTGCAGCTTCCAGAAATTACACAGATTTTTAGCTCTGGTAGCTGATCGTCTGTAGCCTTCAATGTCAAAAGATTCATTTAAGTCACATGTTCCATGGAAGAATATGGTCAGGCATATCATCATGTGATTTTTTATTTTTTTTCTTTTTTCCCTTTTGAGTTTTAAAAAAGGAAGAAGACTGCATATACTCTTTGACAACACCGTTTCTTGCCTAAGTCCTATAATTGCTCTCTGGACCAGCTTCTGTTGAAAAGCAAAGGATAGCTGAGGAGGTTGCATCATTGCTAAAACTGAGTGTTGATATTGACACCATCCCCTCTGAAAGGTCAGTTAAGAATTTTCATTTTTTTAGAAAATTTGCACTAAAGTCAAAATTATTGTTGGATTTGTTTATGTGAACATATTTCTTAAATTTGCACTATAGTCAAAGTGTCCAGATGCACCAGTTTGTACAATGGAGCTCAATCACGATAATCAACCTTCACATTAAGGCAACAAATATTATATATGTTTTTTTTTCTTTTTTCTTTTCTTTTAGTAAGTCTCAGTTTGTTAGTGTCCGTAAGGAAACTTCTCTCTTGTGCATGGAGTTTATAGGAACCCAATTGTCTCATGATCCAGACCATAGAACCAATGTCTATCATCATTGATGGATGGACCATGTTCAAAAAATATTCTCAGTTAGACAATTCTTGCCTTTTGTTCGTTGACATGCAAATACATGGTTGAAGAGGTGTAGACGAACTATCCACATCTAAAGGGAAAAGGGCTAATGATCAGATGATCAGAAGTTTCAATTTGGATGGGGACATCATATCAATGGCACAGATAAGTGTGCACTGGCCCCTACATGCACCACGAAGAATTTCTTGATAATCCACTCTTCTTTTCATTTCAAACAATGTTATGGCCAAAGACATTCACTAATGATGGGATTACAATCCATCAAAGAGCAATACAAAATGAAATATCACGCTAACAACGTCCATAGAAGTGACATGTAAAGTATCCGACGGTTCATGTTAGGATTTCTACTGGTCAGATGATCATAGACACTATTAACTTTTGGTTGTTGAACATGTTTACAATTGGTTGGACTTTTCCCCAATCACTCCCAATTAAAGGACTTTTCAAGCAAGTTAGGCTTCACTAATTTAACCATTCAACAACCTGAATATATCCATCTTTTGTGTTTTCTCCATTTAGGTGTCTAATTATTGACCTCCAATACTTGACACATGGTGTACCTAGTTCTTGGTACAAAATATGCCTTTTGTCTTCTTACAGACCTGTAATGGTAGGACCAGATGAAATAGCGGCTTTTGTTTCATTATGGTCAGGAATCAAAATTCAGCAGCTCAATACAGATGAAAGGATGCTTCTGGTGCCTTGATGAGCAGCTTAGGAAACATGTGATTGGCCAAGATGATGCCGTCAATGCCATCTCTCCCTCATTGGGCTGAAGGACCTTGACAAACCCATTGCAGCAATGCTCTTCTATGGCCCAACTAGAGTTGGGAAGACTGAACTCACAAAAGCTTTTGGTTATTTTTTATATTTTTCTCTAAGTTTTTTTTTTTTTTATTATACAATATATGCTTGTACGATTACCTAGAACTGGCAATTTCTCACTTTCATGTTACATGGTACATTGATTCATTTTATTTGAAATTGCATATCGTTTGTAAGAATTGTTTAAAGAGTTGTCACATGTCAATTTCTGTTTCTATTGGATTTAGATGCTACCCTGTTTCTTTTAATTTTTGGTTCTTTCTTATGCTAGAATATGGGCTTCAGTATGCTATGTTACATGAGTGCTTCAACTGGACCCTAGTACCTAGATCAAGGTACAGGTATGAGTGGTATGGCTCTTTTGGGTCCTCTTAAAGGTTCATATACTCCTGTTGCTAGATAAAATACATCATAGAGCTTTTTTATATTTTTAGCAAGATCCCTTTGTTGGGGGGACTAGTAGTCTTCCTTAGAATCCCGAGACACATGAAAAGGAATACGTTTCTGAGATCGAAGCCTGATCCCAATTAATCGGGCTAGCTATATGAATCTTGTTCCATCATTCCACTATCAAGGGACATGCATGCATAATATTTTTATTTTAAGCTAGCACATCATTGCTATCTGTTCCCTTCACTCTGTTCTTCTTTTGGCATGGTCACATCCACATAATCCATGCCCATGTTGTGAAAAATACTCCTACTCAATAATTTTTGACTGACTGTTTTATGAACCTGCAGGCAGTGATTTGGCAAGGTGAGATTGCTTGAGTAAATGCGGCTTTGGATACATTCAAGGCCAAAAGGGCATTTCCTATGCGCATAATTCGTGAGGTTGGTCTATTCTTTTTTCCCTTTTTTTTCTTTTTTTTTAAAAAAAAAAAATTCCCTGACACAATAGGCCACACACACATTTGCTTCTATTAGCAGTTTAATTTGTTCTTGTTGTTATGCTCTATTGGGTGCAGATCCTTCCAAAAATGATTGATGAGACAATTTGCATGTAAATGGAAGACATTTTCCCACCCTTTTAGTCCCTATCAATGGTTGGCTTCTCCTATTGTACAGCCGCCCACATGAAGTGGCCGACGCATTGTTGCGGATGAGGAGTAACATGTGGAGCAATAATAGCACATCATGTTGAGAATTATTATAGCTGTCATACTGTGTCTGCCCACTTTCGGATGGCACGTGTTACACAAACATCGTCACCAAAAACATGTTCCTTGGAACTTAAGTTGATGAGACAATCTGCATCCATTGCTTGCCAGGTAAATGACATTTATTCTTTTCTTCTAGTCTTTAGATCAGGTGAAGCTGTTTATACACAGCCATTTTCATTATAGTTTTTCATTGGCCAAAAACTGTTTCTCAAGCTAACATTCATTTTAAGACTTCTTAGATATTGTTGTGTTGGTGTCAAAGACGGACTTGGTGTCTAATGCTTCAATTTAGCCTTACTTGGCATGACATCATGTGTACATGTGCACTGTTATAAATCTTGGGTAGCTAGTGGAAAATAGCTAATTTCTTTTGTTGACAATGTTGTAGGAGGCAGCCATGATACGATTGGATATGAGGTTGTTGTATTCTGTCCCCTTGAGAAGACACAGGTACATCTCATTTTCTTGTGTCATTATTAACAGGCAACAGATTCTCTCTTTTTTCTTTTCTTTTCCTTTTTAGTTATCAAAAGTCACACTTGGATGGTCAAAATTTTGTGTTGAATGTAATTTTTGGTCTGTCCCATCCATGAAGTAGCCTGCCAGATCAGAAGTCCCAACCACCACAAGTTTGTCTCATGTAATCTAAGAAGGGATTTGATAGAACTTACTACAAGTGCATTAACATCTAATATTATCCTATTTCTTTGCATGATAACATTGTCATATTTATAGACCCTTGTGCTGCAATTCTTGTTCTCATCATCATTGGACTCTTATGCATGAGAATTAATGAGGTATTCCTTTAACACATGCCTCTTTTTACGAAGCTTTAATTTTTGTTGTTGTTTCTAGTAACTTGAATTAGAATAATTTTCTTTATTATTTCCTTGTCTACTTAAATGAAGTTTCTATTTAAGATTAACAATTCTTCTTAATTCTGAATTATAACTATGTCTTGTTGGTTGAATATTTTTTTATTAGATGAATGAAACACAAAGAAAATTGCTGCCGATTTTTTTTTAATGCAAGAAATTTTTCGATGGCTTTAGGTTGTACATATTTTTCTAAAATATTAAAATCCGAGATGGTCTATAACCAGCCTTTTTTAAAGGCGTTAAATGCACACTAACGACGCCCATAGACCATCGGTGATTTAGACGGTTTGTAACAATCTAACATTAGAGATGGTCTATAGCAGTCCTTTTATTTTCCATCTTTAATGACAGTCTATGACCGTCCTTCTTTACAGACGGTCCATAACTGTCCTTTTAATGTCCATCTTTGATGACGGTCCATGACTGTCCTTTTACTGTCAATCTTTAATGATAGTCCATGACCGTCCTTTAACTAATACGATGCAGCAAATTGGGACGTCCCATGCGACAGTTCAAAATCGTCATTCATTGAGATTTGAGATGGTTTTCGGCTGTACTTTTTTCACTGTTTTGGCGTAGTGTAAGTTTACATTAATTTGAGTTGGTATGATTTATCTTGTCCTTTTACATACTTTGATGTTACTGTGAATCCTCCCTGCAATTATATGATTTATCACCATTAATTATTTATCATTTAGGAATTATGGTTAATGTATGATTTTAATTATGCATGATATTTATGAATTTATGTGAGGCTATGGATACAAGCCTTACCCTTGCCCTTTACCAATTTTGTTGAGTTACCCATTGTTATTCTTCTATTTTGTTAAGTTAGTCATTGCTACTCTTCTCTTTTATTGAGTTAGCCATTGCTACTCTCCTCTAATATTGAGTTAGCCTATCGTTACTCTTCTCTTTTATTGAGTTAGCTTATTGCTACTCTTCCCCTTTATTATGTTAGCTTTGTGCTACCTCACTTTAGGGCTTGGGCTTGTGTCTTGGAATTCCAAAACTCTCATGATTCAATTTATTTTCCCTTTAGTGCAAGTGATGTGTTAAAGGTATCACAATTATTGATTTAAATATTTTATCATGGATGTAATGTGCTTTGGGTAGAGATCCTCTTAGTCGACGCCACTACAAAAAAAACAAGGCAATGCCGATAGCTAAAAACCATTGGCAATGACCTTCCCCAATGGCTAAAAGCCGTCAAATGGTCTGTCGGGAAAGGGGGCCTCGACGTTGCTCACCAAAGACTAAAACTGTCGATGTTTCTGACGGTTTAGGGTGACAGTTTTATCCATCAGCATGTTTTACCACTAAAATCATCGGCGTTTCTGATGGCTAAGGGCGATGGCCAAAACTGTCGGTGAAAGCCATTGACTTTTCTGACAGCTAAGTTTGACATCCAAAGCCGTCGGTGTTTGTAAGACCCGACCCAAGTGCATGTGTGTGTATGAGTGTGCATTTCATTTCTCTTGTCCCGTGGTCCTATTGGTCGAATCACGATGACCTGCAACCCTCGGATAGTGTTTGCGGTCATCTTTAAGTCCGGTCATGTTGACCCGACTCGGATCGAGCTGAAACCTATGCCATCTTGTTCGCATTGTCGTTGCAATTCCAATGACACATTTCGTGCGTCCATCCGACATGTAGATCATAAGTTGTATGCATTTTATTTTTAGTCTTTGATCATGATCATGTGGCCCACCTAGTGTGAAGAGCACAATTTTGCATGGTGGCTCACTCCCTTGGTATAAGTTCCAACACACATCACCAATACACCACCCAAATCCCATCTTCTACACTACCCACCACCCAAACACCACCCATCCCTAGTCTATAGCCCCCATATAAACCTTTATTTACTAGCTCATCATGAGCTCTCTAACCAAGTCACCCTTTCCTAGAGAGAAACCGTCATGGTTGCTCTTTTCTAACCATTTGTAATCATCACATTACTACAACCATCCCTCTCTCTTCTCCCCCTCTCATTTTCTCCCTCTCATTCTCATTCTCCCAAACTAGAGAGGGTGGGACGTCCACACCATTCCAGCCCCTTTCTTCTCCAATCTCTCTTAATCCATCCATCTCAATCCCATCTCATCCATCAATCTTGATTCCTTGGAGCATTTGGATCTTGGTGATCTAAGTTTTGGTGCTCCTCTAAATGTATACATTCCTTTACCATAGCTTAGTTCTTCTCTTTTCTTCTTTAGAAAGTGTAGGACTCACCAATCAATGGTGGAGATCTTACACAATCCCTTGGATGTGGCCAAATGGCCTACCTTATGCATGTATGTCCCATGCATGGGGTTTCTCCTTGATGGACCCCATCATGGAGGTTTCTCTTAATTTCTTGAGCATGATGGGTCATTTAGACCCTAACATCATGGAGGAGATGGCATCCCAACCATTCACTTTTCTTATAGATCATGCATGATGTAGATCCAGGATGTAATATGTATATGAATGAAATGCGTGGGTGTGATTGTCTTAGAGAAGGCTCAATAGTGGCGGAGCCTTCTCCCTATGGCTGGGATGTTCTTCCTCTTCTTCTTTTTTTTTTGTTGATGATGTGTGCGGCCCACTTAGTGGGCCTAGATTGTCCAGAAAATCCAGTAATGGTGGGATGCCCCTACCTCCCATTGCTTGATTTGGAGTGTCCCATTTACTACCTTATCTGATGCATGTAAGTGATTTGGCTTGGGGTTTTGATCTAGACAGTAGTAGGGCCCACCACCCTTGGATATATGTATATATCTAGATATGGGCTGATATGTCCAGCCATATATGGCTCCCCAGAATTTTAGGACTGTTTTTATTGGACTATTTGTAACAGTTTTTTGGCTTGGGTTTTGCCCATCCTTTTGATCATTTTTCTCCCCGACGTGGGGTATTCACTGGAGTAGTGGACCTCACCTTGAAGTACCCTAAACCCTACCTCCATTTGTTCAAGCAATGGGACCCAAAAGGGTGGCCCATAGGGGTGGACGGTCTACCTTGCTGGACCGTCCAGCCACATTGATGAAGGGGAAATACTAATATCAGCTTCATTTCCTTGAGTGGTGGGTCACTTTTGTGGACCCTACCTTGCTGTATTTTATGAGAGAAATACTAATCACTCATCCCTCCCCTTTTTGGACAGATTAGGCCCACTTTAATGGGTGAACATTGTATGGACAACAACATTTTTTTATGCAACAGAATTTCTGTTTTCACCTTGTTGTCCATGCACTTTCTTCATGTTTTACTTGGGCTTAAGGTTTCCCTATTGGCCCAACTTGTGGCCCAACATGTTGAGACCTATCTTGGGGGTGTGGGCCACAACCTATCCACCCAAAATTAGAGAAATTGTTGCTGGACTAGTAGCCATATCACTACGCCAAAATTGAGAAAAAAGGATGGTCCAAAACTGTCTTAACTTACCAAAAAGGACGGTCATGGACCGTCGCAAGGGCCGTCAAATTTTGACGTGTCGTATTACTTAAAGGACGGTTGAAAACCGTCATTCTTATTGACGAAAAAAGGACGGTCATGGACCGTCTCTTATGAGCCTTTAAAGGACAACCATCAACAGTCCTTTTTAAGGACAGTCATGGACCGTCCTTAAAAAGGACTGTCATAGACCATCTCTGATGAGCCTTCAAAGGACAGCTATGGACCGTCCTTTAAAAGGACAGTCATAGACCCTCCTTAAAAAGGACTGTCATGGACCATCTCTTATTGTCATTCAAAGGATGGCTATGGACCGTCCTTTAAAAGGACAGTCATAGACCGTCCTTAAAAAGGACTATCATGGACCGTCTCTTATGAGCCTTCAAAGGACGGCCACAAACCGTCCTTAAAAAGGACTCATGGACTGTCCCTTATGAGCCTTCAAAGCACATTTTCAAATTTGAGAGCATCAATATACACCTGTTACAATATATTTCATCGTATTCTTCCTGATATATACATGTTATATAATATATTTCATCATATTCACATTCATATCCATCTAAACCCAAACTACGTAAATCCAACATAAACTACATTCATCCAAACATAAACTACATCCATCCAACAAACAATCTTATCCACATTACATTCATCCATGCATAAATACATATAAGTTTAACATAATAAATAAAAAAAGGAAAAAAAATCATCAACAATTTTCTTTTTGTGTCTTTCATCTGAAAAAAAAAATATATTCCAAAAAAAGTGGACACTTTTTTAAAATAAAACTGATCATTAAAATAAAACTAATGCAAGCAAATAATGCAAAAAAGTGTTTCAATTCAAGTTAATAGAAACAACAAAAATTAAAGCTTTATAAAAAGGGGCATGTGTTAAAAGGGATACATTCTTGTTTCTTGCCATGTGATTGGGCAACACTATTACAGTAATTGAGTTTGGGTTCGGGATCGGGTTTAGGTTTGGGTTTTCAAGTTTAGGTTTAGGTGTAGGTTAGGGAGTTGAGATTAGGATTAGGAGTAGGTCTAGGTTTAAGGATTTGATAATACATTTAGGTTATAGGTTTAGGTTTAGGTTTTAGGTTTTAGGTTATAGGTTTAGGTTTAGGATTAGGTTTTAGGTTATAAGTTTAGGTTATAGGTTATAGGTTATAGGTTAAGGTTTAGGTTATAGGTTTTGGTTTAGGTTAAGGTTTAGGTTATAAGTTTAGGTTAAGGTTTAGGTTTTAGTTATAGGTTATAGTATATAGGTTATAGCTTTAGGGAATTGAGAATAGGTTAAGGTTAAGGTTTAGGTTTAGGAAAATGGGTCCAGGTTTGGGATCAGGGTTAGGTTTGGGTTTTCAAGTTTTGGTTTAAGTTTAGGTTAGGGAGTTGAGATTAGGATTAGGTGTAGGTTTAGGTTTAAGGATTTGAGAATACATTTCGATTTTAGGTTTAGGTTTATGTTTTAGGCTTAGGTTTTGGTTATAGGTTTGGGTTATAAGTGCAGGTAATAGGTTTAGGTTTAGGTTAGGTTATAGTCTAAGGTTTAGGAATTTGAGAATAGGTTAAGGTTTAGGTTTAGGAAATCGGGTTCGGGTTTGACATCGGGTTTAGGTTTGGGTTTTCAAGTTTAGGTTTAGGTTTAGGTTTAGGTTTAGGAAATTGGGTTCGGGTTCAGCATCGGGTTTAGGTTTGGGTTTTCAAGTTTAGGTTAGGAAGTTGAGATTAGGATTAGGTATAGGTTTAGGTTTAGGGATTTGAGAATACATTTAGGTTATAGGTTTAGGTTTTGGCTTAGGTTTAGCTTATAAGCTATAGGTTTAGGGAATTGAGAATAAGTTAATGTTTAGGTTAAGGAAATCGAGTTCGGGCTCGGCATCGGGTTTAGGTTTGGGTTTTCAAGTTTAGGTTTAGGTTTAGGTTAGGGAGCTGAGATTAGGATTAGGTGTAGGTATAGGTTTAGGGATTCAAGAATACATTTAGGTTTTAGGTTTAGGCTCAGGTTATAGGTTATTGGTTTAGGTTAAGGTTTAGGTTTAGGTTTAGGTTTAGGTTATAAGCTATAGGTTTAGGGAATTGAGAATTGGTTAAGTTTTAGGTTTAGGAAATCGGGTTCGGGTTCGGGATCGGGTTTAGGTTTGGGTTTTCAAGTTTAGGTTTAGGTTTAGGTTTAGGTTAGGGAGTTGAGATTAGGATTAGGTGTAGGTTTAGGTTTAGGGATTTGAGAATACATTAGGTTTTAAGTTTAGGTTTAGGTTATATGTTATATAGGTTTAGGTTTAGGTTTAGGTTTAGGTTATAAGCTATAGGTTTAGGGAATTGAGAATAGGATAAGGTTTATGTTTAGGAAATCGGGTTCGGGTTCGAGATTGGATTTAGGTTTGGCTTTTCAAGTTTAGGTTTAGGTTAGGGAGTTGAGATTAGGATTAGGTGTAGGTTTAGGTTTAGGTTTAGGGATTTGAGAATACATTTAGGTTTTAGGTTTAGGGATTGGTTATAGGTTATTGGTTTAGGTTTAGGTTTAGGTTAAGGTTTAGGTTTAGGTTTAGGTTTAGGTTATAAGCTATGGGTTTAGGGAATTGGGAAAAAGTTAAGGTTTAGGTTTAGGAAATCGGGTTCGGGTTTGAGATCGGGTTTAGGTTTGAGTTTTTAAGTTTATGTTTAGGTTTAGGTTCGGGAGTTGAGATTAGGATTAGGTGTAGGTTTAGGTTTAGGGATTTGAGAATACATGAAGGTTTAGGTTTCGAAAATCGGGTTCAGGTTCGAGATCGGGTTTAGGCTTGAGTTTTCAAGTATAGGTTTAGGTTTAGGTTAGGGAGTTGAGATTAGGATTAGGTGTAGGTTTAGGTTTAGGGATTTGAGAATACATTTAGGTTTTAGGTTTATGTTTAGGTTATAGGTTATAGGTTTAGGTTAAGGTATAGGTTTAGGTTTCGGTTTAGGTTATAAGCAATAGGTTTAGGGAATTGAGAATAGGTTAAGGTTTAGGGTTAGGAAATCGGGTTCGGGTTCGGGATCGGGTTTACGTTTTGGTTTTCAAGTTTAGGTTTAGGTTTAGGTTAGGGAGTTGAAATTAGGATTAGGTGTAGGTTTAGGTTCAGGGATTTGAGAATACATTTAGGTTTTAGGTTTAGGTTTATGTTATAGGTTACAGGTTTAGGTTTAGGCTTAGGTTAAGGTTAAGGTTTAGGCTTAGGTTTAGGTTATAAGCTATAGGTTTAGGGAATTGAGAATAGGTTAAGGTTTAGGTTTAGGAAATCGGGTTCGGGTTCGGGATCGGGTTTAGGTTTTGGTTTTCAAGTTTAGGTTTAGTTTAGGTTAGGGAGTTGAGATTAGGATTAGGAGTAGGTTTAGGTTTAGGGATTTGAGAATATATTTAGGTTTTAGGTTTAGATTTAGGTTATAGGTTTATGTTTAGGTTTAGGTTAAGGTATAGGTTTAGGTTTCGGTTTAGGTTATAAGCAATAGGTTTAGGGAATTGGGAATAGGTTAAGGTTTAGGTTTAGGAATTCGGGTTCGGGTTCGGGATCAGGTTTAGGTTTGGATTTTCATTTGCATTTTCAAGTTTAGGTTTAGGTTTAGGTTAGGGAGTTGAAATTAGGATTAGGTGTTGGTTTAGGTTTAGGGAATTGAGAATACATTAAGGTTTAGGTTTAGGAAATCGGGTTGGGGTTCGAGATCGGGTTTAGGTTTGAGTTTTCAAGTTTAGGTTTAGGTTTAGGTTAGGGAGTTAAGATTAGGATTAGGTGTAGGTTTAGGTTTAGGGATTTGAGAATACATTTAGGTTTTCGGTTTATGTTTAGGTTATAGGTTATAGGTTTAGGTTTAGGTTTAGGTTAAGGTATAGGTTTATGTTTCGGTTTAGGTTATCAGCAATAGGTTTTGGGAATTGAGAATAGGTTAAGGTTTAGGAATAGGAAATCAGGTTCAGGTTCGAGATCAGGTTTAGGTTTTGGTTTTCAAGTTTAGATTTAGGTTTAGGTTAGGGAGTTGAGATTTGGATTAGGTGTAGGTTTAGGTTTAGGGATTTAAGAATACATTTAGGTTTTAGGTTTAGGTTTAGGTTATAGGTTATAGGTTTAGGTTTAGGTTTAGGTTTAGGTTAAGGTTTAGGTTTAGGTTATAAGCTATAGGTTTAGGGAATTGAGGATAGGTTAAGGTTTAGGTTTAGGAAATCGGGTTCGGGTTCACGATTGGGTTTAGGTTTTGGTTTTTAAGTTTAGGTTTAGGTTTAGGTTTGAGAGTCGAGATTAGGATTAGGTGTAGCTTTAGGTTTAGGTATTTAAGAAAAGATTAGGTTATAGGTTTAGGTTTAGGTTTTATGTTATAGGTTTAGGTTTAGGTTATATGCTATAGGTTTAGGGAATTGAGAATAGGTTTAGGTTTAGGTTTAGGAAATCGAGTTCGGGTTCGGGATCAAGTTTAGGTTTTGGTTTTCATGTTTAGGTTTAGGTTTAGGTTAGGGAGTTGAGATTAGGATTAGGTATAGGTTTAGGTTTAGGGATTTGAGAATACATTAAGGTTTAGGTTTAGGAAATCGTGTTCGGGTTCGGGATTGGGTTTAGGTTTGAGTTTTCATGCTTAGGTTTAGGTTTAGGTTAGGGAGTTGAGATTAGGATTATGTGTAGGTTTAGGTTTAGGGATTTGAGAATACATTTACATTTTAGGTTTATGTTTAGGTTATAGGTTATAGGTTTAGGTTTAGGTTTAGGTTTAGGTTTAGGTTTCGGTTTAGGTTATAAGCAATAGGTTTAGGGAATTGAGAATAGGTTAAGGTTTAGATTTAGGAAATCGGGTTCGGGTTCGGGATCGGGTTTAGGTTTGGGTTTTCAAGTTTAGGTTTAGGTTAGGGAGTTGAGATTAGGATTAGGTGTAGGTTTAGGTTTAAGGATTTGAGAATACAATTAGGTTATAGGTTTAGGTTTAGGTTATAGGTTATAGGTTTAGGTTTATGTTTAGGTTAAGGTTATTGGTTATAGGTTTAGGTTAAGGTTTACGTTTGGGTTTAGGTTTAAGTTATAAGATATAGGTTTAGGGATTTGAGAATAGGTTAATGTTTAGGTTTAGGAAATCGGGCTTGGGTTCGGGATCGGGTTTAGTTTTGGGTTTTCAAGTTTGGGTTTAGGTTTAGGTTAGGGAGTTGAGATTAGGATTAGGTGTAGGTTTAGGTTTAGGGATTTAAGAATACATTTAGGGTTTAGGTTTAGGTTTAGGTTATAGGTTATTGGTCTAGGTTTAGGTTTAGGTTTAGGTTTAGGTTTAGGTTATAAGCTATAGGTTTAGGGAATTGAGAATAAGTTAAGGTTTAGGTTTAGGAAATCGGGTTCGGGTTCGAGATCGGGTTTAGGTTTGGGTTTTCAAGTTTAGGTTTATGTTTAGGTTAGGGAATTGAGATTAGGATTAGGTGTAGGTTTAGGTTTAGGGATTTGAGAATACATTAAGGTTTAGGTTTAGGAAATTGGGTTTAGGTTCGGGATCGGGTTTAGGTTTGAGTTTTCAAGCTTAGGTTTAGGTTTAGGTTAGGGAGTTGAGATTAAGATTACGTGTAGGTTTAGGTTTAGGGATTTGAGAATACATTTAGGTTTTAGGTTTATGTTTAGGTTATAGGTTATAGGTTTAGGTTTAGGTTTAAGTTTAGGTTTAGGTTTAGGTTATAAGCAATAGGTTTAGGGAATTGAGAATCGGTTTAGGTTTAGGAAATCGGGTTCAGGTTCGGGATCGGGTTTAGGTTTTCATTTTCAAGTTTAGGTTTAGGTTTAGGTTAGGGAGTTGAGATAAGGATTAGGTGTAGGTTTAGGTTAAGGGATTTGAGAATAGATTTAGGTTTTAGGTTTAGGTTAGGGAGTTGAGATTAGGATTAGGTGTAGGTTTAGGTTTAGGGATTTGAGAATACATTTAGGTTTTAGGTTTATGTTTAGGTTATAGGTTATAGGTTTAGGTTAAGGTATAGGTTTAGGTTTTGGTTTAGGTTATAAGATATAGGTTTAGGGAATTGAGAATAGGTTAATGTTTAGGTTTAGGAAATCGGGTTTAGGTTTGGGATCGGGTTTAGGTTTGGGTTTTCAAGTTTAGGTTTAAGTTTACGTTAGGGAGTTGAGATTAGGATTAGGTGTAGGTTTAGGTTTAGGTATTTAAGAATACATTTAGGTTTTGAGTTTAGGTTTAGGTTATAGATTATAGGTTTAGGTTTAGGTTTAGGTTTAGGAAATCGGGATCGGTTTTAGGTTTGCGTTTTCAAGTTTAGGTTTAGGTTTAGGTTAGGGAGTTTAGATTAGCATTAGGTGTAGGTTTAGGTATAGGGATTTGAGAATACATTAAGGTTTAGGTTTAGGTTTAGGGATTGGAGAATAGGATTAGGTTATAAGTTTAGGTTTAGGTTTACGTTTAGGTTAAGGTTATATGTTAAGGTGAAGGTTATAGGTATAGGTTATAGGTTTAGGTTTATGTTTGGTTATAGGTTTTTGGTTAAGGTTTAGGTTATAGGTTTAGGTTTATGTTTGGTTATAGGTTTTTGGTTAAGGTTTAGGTTATAGTTATAGGTTTTGGGATTTGAGAATAGGTTTAGCTTATAAGTATAGGCTTAGGTTAGGTTATAGGTTAAGATTTAGGGAATTGAGTTTCGGTTATAGGTTCAGGTAATAGGTTATAGGTTTTGGGCTTTGAGAATAGTTTTAGGTTATAAGTATAGGTTTAGGTTAGGTTATAGGTTAAGGTTTAGGAATTGAGTTTAGGTTATAGGTTCAGGTTATAGGTTATAGGTTTAAGGTATGGTTTAGGTTATAAGTTTTGGGATTTAAGAATAGGTTTTGGGAATAAGTATAGGTTTAGGTTAGGTTGTAGGTTCAAGTTTAGGGAATTGAGTTTAGGTTATAGTTTATAGGTTTAGGTTATAGGTTTAGGTTGTAGTTATTAGTTTTGGGATTTAAGAATAGGTTTAGGTTATAGGTTAAGGGTGTGGTCCCTGTAAATACAGATATAAACACGCCTTGCTCCAATTGGCCAGGCCCTTCCAATGCTGTTAATAGAAAATGGACAGTTTCATCATAGTCATAACAGTGGTTCCCATCTTTCAGGGACCCCGCTCAACATCCGGATAGCTCCGACGCATATTCGGGTCTGCTCCATTAATTTTGAATAAATACATAAACATGGCCTGTCCAAATGGTCAGGCCCTTCCAATCTTATCCATAGGAAATGGACAGCTTCATCATGGTCATAACAGCGGTTCCCACCTTCCAGGGACCCTCGCTTAACATCCGGATAGCTCCGACGCACATCTGGGTCTGCTCGATCAATTTCGAGTAAATATATAAACATGGCTTGTCCAAATGGTCAGGTCACTCCAATGCTATCCATAGGAAATAGACAGCTTCATCATGGTCATAATAGTGGTTCCCACCTTCCAAGGACCCCCGCTCAATATCCGGATAGCTCTGATGCACATCCGGGTCTGCTCCATCAATTTCGATCTAATACATTTAAAAATAACATAATTATATCTAAAAGCATTTGGATACCTGGGGAAGGCCTCCCATATTCGTATTGTTGATTACTCATCCTTTTGTCTATAAGCCACAATCGACCAACACTTTCTATTGCTACTATACTCTGAAAACAATACAAATATAACTGGAAAACAATATAAGGAATAAGAAAAAATAAATTTACCTATACACATCATTAAATGTTTCCCTATAAGGAGGTGATATTATATCTTCGATAGCCACAACCTGTATGACAGAGAAAAATGCAACCGATACAGTCTGTTTCAATTCAAAAGAGAAAAAAGCTTTGTGGTTGCACCGATATTCTAGTACATTAAGAACGGCTGCCTACGTACCCAAAAAGTTAGATTGGGATCAAGCCACTACGTAGTTCTTTTTAATTAACCAAGTTACTAAAGGTCATAAATTTCATATTTAACAAAGTATCATTGAACATTGTCTCAAATCGTTTCTGGTTGGTGCATTTAAAACAATTCAAATACACAATCAATGCATATTCTTGTTACATCTCGTACTGCAATAAGGGGGTTCGAGATCGAGTTTAGGTTTGGGTTTTCAAGTTTAGGTTTAGGTTTAGGTTAGGGAGTTGAGATTAGGATTAGGTGTAGGTTTAGGTTTAGGGATTTGAGAATACATTTAGGTTTTAGGTTTAGGTTTAGGTTATAAATTATAGGTTTAGGTTTAGGTTTAGGTTAAGGTTTAGGTTTAGGTTTAGGTTTAGGTTATAATCATCCAAATTTGGCATGTCCAATTGAAGTCATCGATTAGTTCATGTAAGACCTAAGGACACCACATATAAATACAATACAACAGATCTTCAAATATGTGACAACAACCATCATCAAAATCATATATTACAAGTAGCTATTGCTATTTAACAAACAAAGCAATTTCTCTCAAACAAGCATAATAGGATGCCTCACAACCAAAACATTGATAAATAAATTAATGAATGACAATGGTCACTTGGAGCCCATCTCTCTCTTTCTTGTATGTATGTTTGGATAGCTGAACGATGAAATAAAGGAAGAAATGGCTATTTATAAAGATAAGAGGTCCACTAATTTAGAAATGAATGATTGTTTTTTCATTTAAAGGACTTAAAAATAGACGGAGTGGTTAGTTTTTCTTGGATGCTCACTGGAAAGATTATGCTTGCTGAAAAGATGCATCGTCAGATTTAGGGAAGAAATCCTCCGGAGAGTGGCAGAGAGGTTGAGAGAGAGGGAGGGAGGGAGAGAGAGAGGGTGAGGGAGAGAGAGAGAGAGAGAGAGAGAGAGAGAGAGAGAGAGAGAGAGGGTGATGGAGGGCGAGGAAGGGTGAGGGAGAGAGTGATAGGGCGAGCGAGAGAGTGAATAAACTTGTTGAACCCCAGATCACGTTAGCAGAGACATTTCATCAAACACATGTTGTGCACACCTTAAACATTCACAACAAATGATGAATGGCAAGACTATTCTATCTCTGCATCCATTGTATACATGGTATACATCCATTGTATGTGGATTTACATATCTAAAAATTAAAAATGTAAATAGAGAAATAAGTACCTGGCCGGGGAAGAGATGAAGGGCAGGGGCTACTGGCCACACAAGATGAAGGGCAGGGGCTGCTGGCCGCACCAGTCAGGAAGAGAGAGAGAGAGAGAGTCGAGGGTAGGAAGAAGCTCAGAGTCGCGCGAGTGTCTAGGACCGGGACGGCGAGAGAGAGAGAGAGAGAGAGAGAGAGAGAGAGAGAGAGAGAGAGGGCAGAGGGATGGCAGCGAGGGCAGAGGGAGAGACAGAGAGAGGGTAGAGGGAGGGCAGATTTTGGGAGAGGGAGATTGGGCGCGACTTCTTTTGAGCGCGCGCCCAATTTTGGGATACATTTAGGTCGGTGCATTGTGGGCGCCACCATGATGTACATGTTTCATCCATTCCATTCATACATTTTTAAAGATCATTTTAGTGCTTGATACAAAAATTGATAGCGATATAAATCCTAGGTGGACCACACCACAGGACAAAAATAATGAATGGATATTCACAATTAAAATCCTCCTAAGGCCCACTGTACTATTTATTTGACATCTAATCTATTGATTTGGTCATAAAGACCCAGATGAAGGGAAAAAATAAATATCAACTTGATCTAAAACTTTTATGGCCCCCAAAACGTTTTTAATGGTCAAAATTCATTCAACACTATTTCCCATAATGTGGTCCACTTGAGATTGAGATATAATCATTTTTTTTATCATATAATAAAATGATATATAAAAATAGATGGATGGCATGGATGATACACATACATCATGGTGGGCCCCACAGAGCATCGACCACCAACCAATGGCTGGTGTCAAGGGGAGTAGCCAATCCGTTCCCATGATTTATTCATGTCATCCATCTATTTTTATATATCATATGGGGCCGACCATGATTTATTCATTTTATCCACTCCATCCATCCATTTTAACATATAATTTTGGAGAAAAGAGACCCAATGGTCTATACTTAACACATACATAAGGATATTCAAGGATGGCACATGTGAGTTCTGGGCCACTCATGTAGATCACCATATAATGTCCATCATACCCCAAAATCAGTCTGATACATTCATCAAATGGGCCACACATTCACGCTGAATATGGAACATCCATCATCTTTTCTCTAACCATCTAGAAACCATTGTCAGCATTCAATTAGTGAAAATTCTCCAACACTCAATAATTGTAAACAGCAACAATAACATGCAAAGCAAGCCCAAATGTAACAATAAATACCCAAAAAAATGCTAATGTATATAGATAATCTAAACAGATTCACAAAATACCCCAACAAATTTCAACAATCTAATAAATAAAATACATCGATGCAAATAATGCATATTGAAATGAAATAGAAATAATCAGTTTGATCCAAGTGGGACACATAATGGATGGGATGGATTTGTGAACCACATAAAAATCCTCCTAAGACCTACTGTACTGTTTATTTGACATCCAATATGTTGATTAGGTCATACAAGGCCAGATGAAGGGGAAAAACAAAAATCAGTTTGATCCAAAACTTTTATGGCCCCAAAATGTTTTTTAATGGTTAACGCTCATTCAACACTGTTTCCTGGAATGTGGTCCACTTAAGATTTAGATATATCTCATTTTTGGTTTCATATCGTAAGATGATCTTTAAAAATAGATAGACGACATGGATTAAACATATACATCATGGTAGGGCTCACAAAAGTTTTGGATCAACCTGATATATATTTTTTCACTTCAGCCAATTTTTTACACCTAATATATCAACATGTTAGATGTCAAATAACCATTACAGGGGGCCTAGGAGGTTTTTAACGGTGGACATTCAATCATTACTGTTTTCATATGGTGTGGTCCACCTGAGATTAAGATCTATCTCATTTTCGGATCAAGATATAAAATTATCTTTCAAAATGGATAGACGGCGTCTATAAAACACATACATCGTGGTGGGGTCCACATTGCATTGACTACTAGCAACCTGGCTAGTGGCAACGTAACTAGCCAAACCACGTACGTTTCTAGTTGGAAGCGGATTGCGTATAGAGTAACTCGATACCCTAAGTGTACTGAGTAAATCCTGTGGGGCCCACCATGATTTATTCATTTATTCACTATCCCACTCTTTTCTATGGTGGGTCCACTTAAACTTTGGATCTACCCCATTAGTCAGATGCACCATTCCATGGTGAGCCACAAGCTTAACAATAAAGTCAATCCATGACTTGGGTGGGCCACACCACATACTATAGTTGAGAGGGTTACCCTCCCATTAAAACATTCATAATCATTTATTAGGCCCACCTAGATGTGGTTCATAGATCCAGCCCATTCATTATGTGTGTCCCACTTAGATGAGGAGTCAGACCAAGTTTCATACACATCTCATGTGGGCCCCACCAAATGCTTTTATATATTTTAGGGATGTCTTCGCATAGTTTTAGATGTTATGGCCCACCTGAGTTTCGTATATGACTGATTTTTGGACTTAAAGTGAACACATCAAATACATGGTGTTGATGTTCTACACACATCATGGTGGGGCGCACGCAGATTAACCTCATGGGAAGTTCCTATGAGGTGACCTTATAGTACCATTTCACTATTTAGGTAATTCCTTCATGGGTGTTACTCTAACCGTGTAGGGCCCACCTTGATATATTTTATGTATATCGACACTGTCCATTCACTCTATTTTATTGATCATTACCCTCAATTTGACTAGTTACTCGCCTCGATCATACTACATATGAGAAAGATATTGGGCAAATAAGATTGATTAACAATTTAAGTGAATTTTGATTTAAACATTTGAAATTATTTACTCTTCATGTCCGGACTGATCAAATTGTTCAAAAATAGTTAAAGGTTGTTCATAATATCAAAAATATATAAATTAATAGAAAACACAAACATCAGCTTGATCCAAAACTTCTATGGCCTCTAAGAAATTTTAAATGGTAGAGTTTCAATCACACTATTTCCTGTGGTGTGGTCCACTTGAGCTTTGGATATGCTTCCTTTTTGTTTTTTAGATCTCAAATTATCTGTTAACATGGATGAATGGAGTAGATAAAATAAATAAATAACGGTGAACCCCACAGAGTTTACTATGGTAAAGGTAATGATTAACTCACTTAAATGTAGTAGAGAAAGGTTTCCTTAAAACATTCATAATCATATATTGGGCCTGCCTAAATGTGATTCACATATCCAACCCACTCATTATGTGTGTCCCACTTGGATGAGGGGTCAGACTAAGTTTCAACCGCATCCAAAACTCATGTGGGCCCCACCAAGTGCTTTTATATTTTTTAGGATGTCTTCACATAGTTTTAAATGGTATGGCCCACTTGAGTTTCGTTTACCGATGATTTTATAGATATCTCATAACATAAAGGGGACACATCAAATCCACGGTGTTGATGTTCAATAGACATCATGATGGGGCCCACAAAACTTACTAACATCAATTCTTAGGTTCTCACGAGGTCAGTAAGTTGGGTCACAATTTTAACCAGAATATTTTGCCCATTTTACATGTCTGGTCCATTCACTCTATTTTACTATCAATACTCTCAATTTGACTAGTTACTCGCCTCAATTTTAACCAGAATATTTGGCCCATTTTACATGTCTACATATGAGAAAGATATTGGGCATACAATATTGATCAACAATTTCAGTGAAATTTGATTTAAACATCTGAAGTTATTTACTATTCAATTTGAACTGATTAGATTGTCCAATAACGATTAAAGGTTCAATTAGTGGATGTGCCTAATAATTTAGTAATTTTATTTTTCACAAATAAATTTAACATTTTTTTTTTTTCAAAATGTATATTTTTTTTCTCTTTTAACTAAATATTATTTTTATTATAAAATATTTCAAAAATATTTAAAATACAAATTTTGAATTTTTATTTTCAAAATCTTAAAATTTTTACAATTTGTCAATTTTTTCACAATTTTGTTTAATTTTTAAATTTTCTTTTCCAAAATAACATTTTTAAAATATCACTTTTGTTATATAACTTTTTAATTTTTCTTTTCAAAATACAAAATCTAGTTTTCTATTTTAAAATATATATATATTTTAAAATTTATCAATTTTTTCACAATTTTGTTTAATTTTTTAATTTTTCTTTTTCAAAATATCACTTTTGTTATATAACTTTTTAATTTTTCTTTTCAAAGTACAAAATCTAGTTTTCTTTTTTAAAACATATATATTTTTTTACAAATTATCAATTTTTTCACAATTTTGTTTAATTTTTTAAAATTTCTTTTTCAAAATATCATTTTTTATATATCACTTTTGTTATACAACTTTTTAATTTTTCTTTTCAAAGTACAAAATCTAGTTTTCTTTTTTAAAATATATATATTTTTTACAATTTGTCAATTTTTTCACAATTTTATTTAATTTTTTAAATTTTCTTTTTCAAAATATTATTTACTTATCGATTTTTTTTTTCAAAATTATCAACATTGTTCAAAGTTCTTAATTTTTATTTCAAAATCTAAATTTTTTTCTTAACCAACATGAGTTATTTTTCTAAGCTTTTTAACTTTTTTTTTTTTTTTTTTTTTTTCCGAAATTCACAAGTTTTTTGTTTCTTAATTTTTGACTTAAGCATTAGAGACGGTTTAGGACCGTCTCTAATGCAGACGGTCTTTGACAGTCTCAAATGACCACTATAAGATGGCTAAGGACCGTCTCTAATAGCGATGGTCTTTGACAGTCTTAAATGGAGACTGCTAAGGATTGTCCCTAATACAGACTATTTTTGACTATCTCATTAATCCAGTAAAAGACAACCGATGACCATCTATAATTGACAGTCTCAGATTACCAATAAAGACGGCCAATGACTGTCTCTAATATAGACAGTCTTTGACTATCTCAAATGACCACGTATAAGACGGTCAAAGACCGTCTCTAATAGAGACGGTCCTTAACAGTCTCAAATGGAGACAGCTAAGAACCGTCCCTAATACAGACTATTTTTGACAGTCTCAGATTACAGGAAAAGACGGCTAATGACCGTCTCTAATTGAGACGGTCCTTGAAAGTCTCAAATTACTAGTAAGAGACGGCTAATGACCGTCTTAAATGGCTGCATATAAGACGGTCAGAGACCATTTCTTATTCCATCCGGTCAATGGCCGTCTTTTATCCGCAGTTAACGACGGTTTTTGACCGTCTTAAATGATTTATGGACGTTCAAATTTTTAAGACTATTAAGGACGGTCAAGGGTCGTCTAAAAGTTTAGAGATGGTTTACGGCCGTCTCTAAAGCATCTTTAAACCAAGCAATTTTAGAGACGGTCCAGAACCGTCTCTAAATCCGTCATTTTTTTCCATTTTTCACGTAGTGTATCTGGACATTCTAGCTGGGCTAGCGTCCAGCCATGGCTGGCCGTCCACCATGTTTTGGCCCACCTTGATGCATGTTATATCCACACCATCCCTCCATAGTGTGGTCCACATGGGATGTGGCCCACCTCCCTATGGGACGTCCATGTGTGGGGCCCACTTTGATGTGTTTTGGGGGCTGCCATCCAGGCCCCCTTGACCGTCCATCAAGGACTTCCAAGTCATTGGGCTGCTGCTGGACGTCCAATCCAGCAGTATGGCCCACTTGATGTATGTGTTTTATGCACTCCATTCATCTAGTGGGGCCCACAATGATGTGTGTGGGTCACCAGTAAATTATAATTTTATAAATTGATTTTTATTCCTGGACTCCAATAGGCCCAAAAAACAAGTGAGCTAGAATTCCAGCAATAGGTCCAAACTAGCTGACCTTAATGGCATATTTTGGGGTAGCATGGCCCACCAAATTTAAGGATGTTATATGCACATATCTTGTCATTTCCCTTATGTGCCTTTGGGCTTAATTAATGCACACTTGAGGCCCACTACAGTTGAGTTTTTATTGGATCAATGTTCATAGCTATTTGTTAGATTTTCTAGGTACATTTGTCCTGAAACTTTCAAGATAGACCCCTTGACCTTTGGGCCTACATTTACTACTTATCGTGATGGGTTTGTGGGCCATAATATGCAAGTAGTTGGGCCCTTGGTTGCCCACCAAAATAACCATTGTACTTGGGCCAAGTTGTGAGGCCCAACTCACTTAAAATAAGTATGAGGATTGCTCTCATGGTTGGATTAATGGACTGCTCATTAGGCCCACTACAATATGTGGGTTTATGACCGTTATGGTTGGGTCCAAACCTTGCTTGAGGGCCCACCATATTTCCTATGTATTGGGCTTGGTGTATAGCCTACTAGGCCATGGATTGCTTAGGCCTTGGGCCTTGTTTCATATTCGAGTAGTGGCGGGCTACCTTTTGGGACTCAATTAAGGTTGGATGTCCTCCTTTCTAGCCCTAAGGTAGGCACATGGGTTAGTATGGGTGGTTTAAGGCCCACTATAGGCCCTCGTTAGGACCGCTTATTCCTTGAGGATTATATATTGTCCTCCTTAGCTTTGTGGGCTACCCCAAAGTATTGGGCCCCCATTAGAGGATTGTTCCTTAGATTAATTGTCTAAGTACCTAGACTTGATTCCCTCCTTGGGAAGGAGGAGTATGCTTTAAGTCATCATTGCCGTATGACCCACCCTCATGACCTATATGCATTATGTTGTGTTTGGATTTCATTTGTGCGTGGTCATTGGATTGATATGATGGAGGGATGGAGTTCCCCTCTTGTGCACAATGAGTGCTTGGAGCATTGAGTGCTTGGAGCTAGAGCATGATTGGTATGCGTGACTCATGCATCTGACATTGCATCTCATAGATATGATCGCCCTTATTCATCAGGGCCTTGCCTCCACTAGTATATTCATGGATGGCCATATGTGGACACCGAAAATATTCTTCTTGAGCATTAGGATGCATAGGATGCCCTTGGGTGAAACCCCCTAAACTTTCATGGTACCAAGGATATGCCTCAGCACTGTGACCGAGTGAAACATGAGTGCCTGAGTGCCTTACACCATTAGGTCGCGTCTCCCACTATCATGTAGTCAGTTGGGATGGAATGTGGCCTTATCAACCTAAGTGGGAGGGCATTGCTAGTCTGAATTTGACCAGCTCGTGAATGGGTCCGCTACCATTGAGCCTTGCTGGTGATTGGTTGTCCTCAGGCGGATAGTGAGGTCTCCTACACTCATTTGACTGTGCGGGTCTGTAAAGCAGAAGTCATCTTGTAGTGCATTAGACCCCGGTGATATTTCTTATGATGGAACTGTATTGGGTATGTGGACTGGTTATGAGCATTGACATCACTTTGTATTGCATTTGCATTGGCTGTATAAGCTTTATATTGCATCGCCTTGGTATGGCACCGAGTACTCATTGCATTGTATAGCTTTGTATGGCTTCTTGTATTCATGATAACCTTAGTTAGGCCTGTGGCATTGGCATCGATCATGTTTCCCTCCTATATCTCCTATTATTCTTCTGTGCACCATCGTCACACATTTTCACCACCCTCTAAGCTTCTATAAGCTTATGCACGATTGATACGTGCAGGAGATCCTAGGTCAGCATCGTAGGGACAGAGCTTGGATAGGAGTTGAGCCAAGGATCCCAGTGTTGCAGATCTTTCCTTCTTGCTTCTGTTATCATATGTATTTCCTTCAGCCCTATATCTAAAGCTCAAATTTATAGTGGATTTTGTAATGTGCTCCTTTGTTATTTCTGATATTTACTTGTTGTGATCGTGGGTATGCTCGTATTAGAATGGATGTAATGATCATGAAAAATCCTCCTTGTAGAATCTCAGGATCGGAACCTGCCTCAGGAGCCGAGAATGGGGTACTACGGAGGCTGTTGCGACCAGAACCGGCTATCGGGTTCCTTGTGAGTCCGGTCAGCGAGTCTAGGGCGTGGCAGCATTTCTCAATAATTAAAAAAAATAATGAAAATTAATTGCCAAATCAACACACATATCCAAAACTTGATATACCCATTTTTCCAAGCCCTAAATGAACCAACCTATTTAAGAAGGTAAGTCTACACAAAAGAAAATGAAGAAATCAAAATCAAATATATCATCCAAATTCCAAATATTTGGATTGGATATTTTTGCCAATATGTCTCAGTATACTTTAAAAAGAATAATATAAAATGTCCTCCATGTAATAGTCATTAAAAATAACTACAAATCCAAGAAAACTTTGATAGATTCGAAGTAGAAAAGAAACAGAACTTGCTCATTTTATTATTCACCTCATAGGAGAAGACATATCCATGTATCCATGTGAGGTCACAACTCAAATTTCCAAATACTTGGCAACACTACTTGATGTGCCTGTAGTTATTGTTGCGCCAACTGGATATTTGTTGTTGTGCCAACGATAAAGGGATTGAACTGTTCTCCATTGCTTTGGAGTAATGGTTTATCTCTAACAGCAATATACCTATAAATTGTTTTGTTAGTAGAAGACACATAGATTTCAAAATATAATTGCCATTATCTTTATTAACATGGAAAATGAAATGAGCATTAGCATCCTTGTCTTGTGTGAAGGAAAAGAAAAACTATGTATCTTTCATGTGTGTGAGATATATTGGAGTTGCTTATTATTCAAACCTTTTTGGG
Source organism: Magnolia sinica (assembly GCF_029962835.1). Lineage (NCBI taxonomy): Eukaryota > Viridiplantae > Streptophyta > Magnoliopsida > Magnoliales > Magnoliaceae > Magnolia > Magnolia sinica. Next base: position 67,433,221 of record NC_080574.1, read on the forward strand.
TTCCACTATATTGCTTATATGTAATCCAAACTACTAATAAAGTAGATTGACAATTCATAAGGTGATTCCAATTGGGATGAACCGAAAGAAATCCGTATTTCCTGAATCTGACAGAGCAAGACCAACTCAACCCACTTATCTGTCTCCAGACAAATCATTGGAGAGTTGCTTATGAATGGAACATGCCCCAAAAATATACTTCCACCAGATGATCTTGATTTTCTGATAGGTGGCCTGAAATTTGAGGGTTTAGCCAATGGTCTACATAATAAGAAAAATATTCATCAATTGCATGGATAGGATTTTTGATGGGGGATATTTCAGGGGGGATGACCTAGTCATGTCATGTGGCTTCCACCAGATGGATGGCCTCAATCGCAAGAAAGGCAGTTTAATTTGGTTGAGCATTTTATATTTCTTGTCCAGTGGCTTAGCGATAAGATAAGATGACAGCATCTGTAACGCTCCGAATTTCGAGGGTCGAGGAAAGCTCAACTCCCGAGATCCAACGCATCACTTATGCAACATAGATAATGATGTTTAAATGTTATCTATATTAGTACATTAAACATTAGTAGGATTACACCAAAATGGCATATCATACTCCAAAGGTAATTTGATTAAGTAAGCGGAAGACTGTAACATGCATATTTGAATAAGTAAGCGATTTACAACCTCCAGAGTATAAGCATGTAACTAGGCTGAATGTTTACATGTATTGTTTCCAAAATCTACGAAATGGCAAAACATAAAGTGTCCAACTATTCGATTACCCTGTAATCCTAGCGACGCGGCTCTAGGTTTACACAGACCCGCCTGAGAGCTGCACGTAGGAGAACTCCTCCTCCTCATATAAGAAATCTGGCTCCGTCACGTAAGCCTCATCGTCATCTGAAGCTAAAATAGAGTTTAGTTAGTGTTTTAAAACACCGTCCCAGAATGGGAGTGAGTGATTAACTCAGTGGTACTATAAGGCAAAGTTTAACATGTTATCAATTCAATCAAATAGTAATGATAAAGCAATACAACAAATATTTCCTAACTACTCTAGTTAATGAAAGGATGATATGCAGTAATGATGCATGCCCTTGCCAACACTCCCTCAGCGACTTCATCAACCATTCACGCATGGCAAACTCCCTAAACGTGCACTTCCTCACCAAAGCACATGCAATGCGGTGCATGGTCATGTTAACCAAGTACTTAATTAGGCTTATTCATACATCTAGTTTGGGAAGCTAAGGTACCTCCCTTTATATCATTAACCCAAGTGGGGATCCATCTAGGGTCCTCAATTCTAGTTAATCACATACCATAGGCAAGTTGTAGGGCATCACCCCTAATGAAAGCAGTGGATAGGTAAATTCAAGTGTTTATACTCGAAGTCATTACGAGAGGCTCATCACCTGAACATAGGTCGACGGCTTGAATACAGTGTCCCATACCACCATATTTGGCTAACGAGTTTGGGTTGCTCACTGGACACTACGGGGAGGATCGTCACCCCAGCGTAGGCCAACAGCTCAATCGAACATTATGTAGATACATGTGACAATCATATAAGTATTTAACAACGATTCAAGTACAACATTCATTTGAGCATTTTATCAAACATATTGAACATGTTACCGAACATTACAATTCATCCCTAACTTGTGTAGTTGAAATTAAGGTCACATTGAGGAAATCATACATATAATTAAGGTAATTGAGAATCCTATGTCAATACCCTTATTAAATACAATTCATCAAACAATTTCTCATTCAGACATTTTATCAAACACTTAGCCTACACATTACCAAATACATAGACTAGATTACTTATGACATGAACTATAGCAATTTCCTATGCAACATAGGCTATAACGCATATAACAAACATGGATCTTAGATTAGATATCATGACAAGCAGAAAATCATAATTTTAAGTTCATTCAAACATTTCAACAAACACATGGAATGCATATTTATCCAACATAGTTCATACATGTATAATATGTGGAAAATGTCATAACTAAGATCATATAATAGCAATCAAGCTAGACATAAATCATTGCCGACATTGAAAGCCTTGAAAATTATAACCTAAACGTTTATAGTCGCACCTTTCGTCAGACAACTCGTTTTGAACTCAGTTCGAATCTTACGTTCCCGTATACAGAACAACGGTTACCTAAATCAGGAAAATCCATTAGCTAAGTTGACAAACAACTATTCTATACCTTAACTATCGTGTTAAGGTTTGGATTTCTTACCTAAATCGTCTTCAGAACGAGCCGTGTAGCGTAATAAAGAGGCGATTTAGTGCGTGTAGTCATGAGAGAGAAACATCGCCATGATCTCCCAAGATTTCTCTCTTCTCCTCACTCTTTTCTCTTCTTTTCTCTCTTCTCTCTCCTAGTGTTTGGAAAAAATTCGTTTAGAATGGGAATGGGGTGGTTTAAGGTCTTTAAATAGGCCCAGAATTGGTTCAAATGGCCCCAGGGCCATGGTATACTTAGGTTATAGTCAAAGGGTGTCTGTTTCAAGCAAACGCGACTCATCTGGAGGTCCATTACCTATCTATGCTACAGAGTAAGTCCCCTGACAATAGATCTTGGTCAGGTTACGATTTCAGTGCGTTTGGATAGGCGGATCAACCGTGACGGACCTGTATCAGATCAACAGTCGTTATCACTCGATCAGGGCCACAAGTATACAGATATCTGCAGGGAAATTTTCCTGATCCATGGGTGCAGTTGGGTCAAAAACTGATGGTCTAAAGTCTTCAGTTTTGCCCACAAGCGAATGGTCCAATTCACTTAAGTTTGGGTTCATTTTCTAAAGATATTCGTGTTTCTCACACACTTCGCTCAAGGCTTAAGTTGTGCATTTCTGGATACTATTTGGTCTCGATTCCCACGATGGTTGTCAAGCCTAATAAGACGGTCATAACCCTATAGTTTCGCGGTCATCAGACTTTCAACGCGTGGTCTAGGTCCGATATGGAGTTTCAATATGCTCCCGAGAGCAATTGGGTTTTAGGATTTCCCCGAGGTTTTCAAATAATGTTGAGCTAGCGAATTTAATATTTTTGGGTCTTGCAGTTTGTATAAATAGTGGTTCAAGCTAATCCATTGATTGATTTAGTTTAGTACTTAATTAATTTTCATCTAATTTCCACAGTATACGGTCTTTAGGGATTTCTGTCTGAGGTGACACTCGGGTCTTTATACGGATTTTTCCAAGACGTTACAGCATCATACTTTTTATTTTTTTGTTTTTTATTTTTTGCATTACATTTTCCATCCCAAAAGAGGTAAAAATATGAAGAGATTGATAGAGTAGGATATGATATTCTATGCTCGTAAAATGTTCCAGGTGTGTGAGAGATACACACCAGTCATCAGGTGCACCCCACAGTATATGTCAAATGCCTGAAACGAGGCCAATCTATTCATCAAGTAAGAGAACTGTGTAAAACAAAATAATAAATAAATAAAAATTAGTGTTAGAAACGATCATCAACAATGATGTGCATATGTGGGCTATGTGATGACAGTACTGGCCTAATTTTGGACCACTACAAAAACCATGTAGGGCCTACTTGATGAACCCATACATGCTGGTTAGGACATTTGCGTGCAGGACAAGAAACCCTACTCTTTCAAAGAGCCTTTGTAGCAATGTAACAGTTGGATTTAATTTAAACAATAGTTGTTTAGAAAACATGTGAAATAAAAAAGCAATATGAATGCCTACAAAACATGGGTGTAACAGGTGAAGATTTAAATATACCTCACAGATAAGAGTGAGAATAAGGTAGTTGATAGTGACATTCCGAAATAGAGCCAGCGTAAAGCAAAGGAGCAGCAGCAAATGATGTACAAGGATGAAAGGAATTCAACCGCTGTAAAGCCGGTAACAGAGCATGTCCCATTGATCATATGTGAAGTAACCGCAAGAAAAGCATAATGTTGTGTATGACCCCGGCCACGTGCTGCTGAACAACCGTGAGTGGTCGAACATCATGCTCAAACTATTATTCATCCACTCGTTAATCAGAATGCTAACCACTACATGACATCCACAGAAGTTCAGCACAAGGAATGAACTAAAGCCCAAAAGCTAGTATATACCATACATGTGGCTTTAGAATAAACACAAGCAAATTTTCAATGTTGAGTACAACCATGATTTGTTTAAGTTCATCTTTTAATTCTTTGAAAGTAGTTAGGCCACCTCTTACTTTCATAATTTAAAAACTCATTAAACAAGACAGGCTTAACCAATAGGTAAACATCACTTTGCAAACTACAGAGCAATCCGATTTTATTGTGTGAAAATCATGGGTTGCTAAAGTGGTTTATAGATTTTAGCATTTTATGTGTATGTGGTCAATCTAGAGTTGTGAGGATATGAAATCTATGGCTTAAAACCCTTTAGGACACCATGTCAAATATGACTCAGCATGTCATGAGACCTGTGATATTGTTGGAAACGGTGGTGGATTCGTGCAAATCAAAATTGTGTAGAATCCGTATATGCTAGTTGTGCATTTAGACTTTTTTTGTTTCAGTTTTTTCTATGTTTAGTGTGCTAGTTATGTTAGGATAGCAATGAGATTTCTTTCTTGGATTTTGTCTATGTTTAGTTGCCCCTAGGAAGCATCCAGATAGGGATATTTTAGTCATTTCACATAAGGAGAAAAGCCTACAAAAGGCACCATTGTAATCATTTTTTATTCATTCAAAAGTTCAGCAAGCAAGTTCTCTTTCTCTTTCAGTTTCTGTTTTTCTGTTTCAAGGTGGTTGCAGCCATATGTCAGACATAAGTGGGGTTTTAAACCCAACAAAGTGGTATCAGAGCTGCTGATCCTTGGGCCTCATCAGCAAGAAGCACTCCTTGTTTTGGGTCTGAAATACCCAACAACATGTAGTAGCATCTTCCAACAGCCAAAATAGGCAAATGAGCGGCAGCCTTCACCTGCAACCAATTCTTAAAAGTGTTTAGATTCTTCTCTGAAAACAACATCTAATTTTTTGAGCTTTTGCAAGAACATCACCTGCACCAGCTACTTCTCCTCGTTTTGGTTTTGAAAAACCCAACAAGCAAAAGAAAAAAAATTTAGCCGTGAGGAGGCTGAACTGAATTTTTTTCTTCATCATTTTGCTTACACTGTCAAACTGCTGTCCAGATTTTTTGATTTGTAAAATCTGTAAGTTTTTTTCTTTGTTTTTTCATCATCTCTAGTGGTGGACGGTATTTGAACTATTGCAAGTTCTAGTAGCATATGTAACGTCTTGGAAAAATCCATACAAAGACCCAAGTATCACCTCAGGTAGAAATTACTAAGGATCAAATTCTGTAAAAATTAGATAAAAATTAATTAAGTACTAAACTAAATTAATCGGTGAATTATCTTAAACCACTATCTATACAAACTGCAAGACCTAAAACCATTAGGATGGCTAACTTAACATTACCTAAAAACCTAGGAGCAATCTCAAAACCTAGTTGCTCTCAGGAGAACATTGAAACTCCGTATCAGACCTAGACCGCGCATCGAAAGTCTGCAAAACTATAAGGTTATGACCGCCATACTAGGCTTGATAAGCAACGTGAGAATCGAGCCCAAATAGCATCCAGAAACACACAACTTGAGCTTGGAGCGAAGTGTGTGAGAAACTCGAATATCTTTATAAAATGAACTCAAACTTAGGTGAATTAGACCATCCACTTGCAAGTGAAATGGAAGACTTCTCACCATTAGATTCTGATCAAACTATACCCTTGGAATAGAGAAATTTCCCTGCATGGGCCAGTATACTTGTGGCCCTGATCGAGTGATGATGACCTTTGAACTGATACAGGTCCTCCACGGTCGATCCACAAATCCAATCGGACTGAAACCTTAACTTGGCTTAGATCCATGGTCAGGGAACTTAATCCATGACGCAGGTGAGAAAAGGGCCTCTAGATGAGTCCCGTTTGCCTGAAATAGACACTCTTTGGCTATAACCTAAGTATACCATGGCCCTGGGGCCATTGACATCAGTTTTGAGCCTATATAAGGCCCTTAAATCACCCCTCTCTCATTCCATATGAATTCTCTAACCCTAGGAGAGAGATGAGATAAAAGAGGAGGAAAGAGTGAGGAGGAGAGAGAGAGAGGGAGATCATTGCTGGGATTTACTCCCACCGCTCCATGTACTGAATCACCTCCCCACCATCGTTACACCGTCGATTCCAGATACAATTTGGGTAAGAAATCCTAACCCTAATCTCATTTTAGGAATCCAAATAGAGGAATCAACGTAATAGCTAACCTATTTCATGATTTAGGTAACCGTTGTGCTGTAAAAGGGGACATAATGTACGAACCGAGTTCGTAACGGGCGAATCGACGAAAGGTGCGGACTATAAATGTTTAGGTTATGGTTTTCAAGGCTTTCAATGTCAACAATGATTTATGTCTGACTTGATTGTTGTCATATGATATTAGTTATGACGTTTTTGATAAACTACACATGTGTGAAATATGTAAATATAAAATGCATCCTATGTGTTTGTTGAAATGTTTGAATGAATGTGAAATCTTGATTTGTACTTATAATAAGTTCTAATCTTAGATACATGTATGTTATATACTTTATAACCGATGTTGTGAAATGAATTGCTATAATTCATGTTGTAATAAGTCTAGTCTATATATTTGGAAATGTGTAGTCTAAGTGTTTGTTAAAATGTCTGAATGAGATTTTGTTGATGGATTGTACTTATTAAGTGTATTGAGACAGGATTCTTAGTTTCCTTAGTCATATGAATTGTTTTCTTCATGTATTGTAAACTGTAACTATATGATTTATGGATGAGATGTATATGTAGGTCAACTTGTCTAATGTGTTTGATAAAATGCTCAAATGAGATTTATGTTTGTATTGTTTGTTAAATGTTGATATGAGTAGCATATGTGATTTCTTATTGCATTTGAGTATGACTGGGACTACTTCGTAGTCTAGGCAATCGGTAACGATTCCCGTTTGAGCAGCCGAGCTAGTTTCGCCATGTTAGATACGTTTGGGGAATCCGAGTCGTATGGTGATTGTCGATAGTAGTCAGGCCACGCGGAGTGCTTACACGCTTTATGTCGATCAATTCAACGTAAGCTCGTACGAATCTTACTTGTCAAGTAATCCGATTGGCCTATTGTGTTTTACCATGTATGGATGCTACTGCTTGAATCTAAGGTACCGCTTATCACAGTAAAGCCTATTTCAACCATGGTACCACGATCTTCTAAGACTCATGAGCCAGACATGGTGATATGGGACACCGTGGTCGAGCTGTCGGCCTACGTTGGGGTGACGAGCTTCCCCGTAGTGACTAGTGAACAACCTAAACTCGTGAGCTAAATACGATGGTATAGGACAATGTATTCGAGCTATCGGCCTACGTTTAGGTGACGAGCCTCCCGTAGAGACCTTGAGTATAAAATAGGCCTACGTTGATGGTGATGAGCCTCTCCCTAGTGACCTCGAGTGTAAACTTATGAACTTACCTATCCACTACTTTCATCAGGAGTGATGCCCTACAACTTGCCTATCATATGTGACTAACTAAGATTAACGACCCTAGATGGATCCTTGTTTAGGTAAATGATATAAAGGGAGGTACCTTAGCTTTCCGAATCTACTGTGTGAATAAATTTAATTAAGTATTGGCTATCACGACCATACACTGTATTGTATGTGCTTTGGCGAGGAAGTGCACGTTTAGGGAGTTTGTCATGCGCAATCATGAGATGATGTCGCTGAGGGAGTGCAGGCGAGGGCATGCATCATTACACCATATCATTCCTGCATTAACAAGAGTACTTAGGATATGATTGTTGTACTACTTTATCATTACTACTTGATTGAATTGATAACATGTTAACCTTTGCCTTATAGTGCCACTGAGTTGATCACTCACTCCCACTCTGGGACGATGTTTTAAAATACCAACCAGACTTTGATTTAGATGTAGGTTCCGATGCGGTTTACGCGACGGAGCTAGACTTCATACATGAGGAGGAGGAATTCACCTATGTTCAACTATTAGGTGGGTCTCTATAGACCTTGTTCTGATTTGACGGGATTAAAGGGTTACCTGGATTAGATGGACAGTTGCATTTTGATATTTTGTAAATTTTGAAACAAAGACATGTATATATTCAGCCTGGAATAGATTCATACTCTAGATGGTGAAACACTTTTAAGTTATATTTCAAGTACTTAAGTCTTCCACTTGCTTAATTTAATTGCACTTGGAGTATGATATGTTATTTTAGAATAATCCCACCCATGTTTAATGCGCTAACATGGACAACATTTAAACATCATTATCTATATTGTATAAGTGATGCATCGGATTTTGAGTGTTGAGCCTTGCTCGACCCTCGATTTTCGGGGCGTTACAGTATATATATTGAAATATTTTAAATGCCAAGTACAATACAGCCTCAAATACCTAAGTTGTCTAAGGACAACTATGAAAAGTGCTACATACGAATTAAAGCCTTGTTTGGATCTCAAGATCTTTGGGAGATCATCATTGATGGGTACGAAGAGCCCACAACGGAGTAAAAAGTCACCTACACCGCCGAACAAAAGGCCAATTTCAAGGATCAAAGAAAGAAAGATAAGAAAGCTCTTTCCTTCATTTATCAAGGGTTGGATGATTCCACCTTTGAACGGATCACTGAAACAACATCATGTAAGTAAGCATGGGAGACCCTTAGCACCATCTTCAAGGGTGTTGATCATGTCAAAAGGGTTCGGCTTAAACCCTTAGAGTAGAGTTCGAAGCGACTCACATGAAGGAAGGTGAGAATATTGCTGATTATTTTTTGCGATTACTTGTAACTCTCAATAACCTAAAAAGAAATTATGAGAAGATTAAAGATGTCCAGGTTATTGAAAAGATACTTTGATCCCTCACAACCAAGTTTAAACATGTGGTTATGGCAATCGAAGAATCAAAAGATATTGAAAAATTCTTCATTGAGAGCTGATGGGGTCATTGCAAGTTCATGAGCAACGAATGCAGAAGAATTCCAATTCCATGCCGATGGAACAAGCTTTGGAGTCAAGATTGACTCTGAATGATAATAATGGTGGATGTGGAAGTTCATAACATGGTGGACGTATTGTTAGCAATCGCGCAAGAGGTAGAGGGCGCAGATACCAACAAAGTCATGGCCAAAACCAATAGAAAAAATACCAATCTTCGTGGAAGAGGAGATGGTAGAGGCAGATCGATGCGTGGACGAGGAAGTACAAAGAACATCTAGTGTTATAATTGCAACAGGCTTGGTCACTATGCATCTGATTGTTGGAGCAAGCCGGTGAATCAAGATGAGTAATCCAATTATGCCGAAGCATCAGGCCATGAACAAGAAAGCTCCACACTTCTCCTTGCACAAGATAAAAGCAGTGATCAGCAGGATGTATGGTATCTTGATACGGGTGCAACCAATCACATGTGCGGTGACAAGAAACTCTTTGTGGAACTCACAAAAGGAGTTTATGGTGATGTAACATTTGGAGACTCATCAAAAACTCCGGTGAGAGGTAAAGGTAAAATTAAAATTTACCAAAAAAATGGTGAGCAACAATTCATCTCTAATGTGTATTATGTACCTAACATGAAAAGCTATATACTTAGTCTCGGACAACTCCTCGAAAAAGGATATATGGTACACATGGAGAACTCAGTTATGTCATTGAAAGATGCAAGAAGGAGACTTGTGGCGCAAGTCCAAATGGTGAAGAACAGAATGTTCCCACTCCATATAAACACAAGGCTTGAAAAATATTTTTATGGAAGCGTAAATAATGATTCATGGAAGTGGCATCTTCGGTTTGGCCATCTAAATTTTAATGGCCTTAAACTCCTATCCTCATCAAGCATGGTGTATGGTTTGCCTATTATTGAAGCCCCAAAACACATGTGTGAGGTGTACACACATTTTTTTAAACACACGCACGCACACCACCACACACTCACGCTGTAGTGGATTTTCACCACCTATGGGTACTCAAACCCTCAACCAGGTGTTGAAACTCCTGAGAGTCTACCACCAGAGTAAGAGTAAGGAACCAGTGAGGCGTGCACAGCAAAGGAACTCGTTTCCAAGTGGAGTGTCCCAATCAACAAAGGAGCCACTACAACTATTTCACACTAACATTTATGGACCATTGGATCCACCCACTCTTGGAGGTAATAAATATTTTATTACCTTCATCGATGATTCCAGTAGAAAATTTTGGGTATATTGTATTAAGCAAAAGTCTGCCGCTTTCGCTGTCTTTAAAAGTTTCAAAGCCTGAGTTGAAAATGAAAGTGGTTATAAAATCAAGGTCCTTAGATCTAACAGAGGTGAGGAGTACACCTCAAATGCATTTTGAGATTATTGCAGGGAACAAGGAATTAAATAACAGCACACTACAGCCTACACACCACAGTAGAATGAAATTGTAGAACGAAAAAACTGCACCATCCTCAACATGATGAGGACCATGTTAAAAGAGAAAGGCATACCGAAGAGCTTCTAGGGAGAGGTAGTTGCATGTACTGCATATCTGCTCAATCGATGTCCCATTAAAAGCGTTAGAATTACGACACCACAGGAGGCATGGAGTGGCTAAGAGCCGAGCGTGGCACACCTTAAGATTTTTGGGTGTGTCGCCTACGCTCAAGTTCCAGAAGCGAGAAGAAAAAATCTTCATGATCATGGCAAGAAGTGCATCTTCATTGGCTACAGTTAAGAATCAAAAGCGTGTAAGCTCTATAACTCACTAACCAATAAGGTGGTGGTAAGTAGAGATGTAGTGTTCTGCGAGGAAGAATCCTGGAAGTGGAACCAGGAAGATTTGGACAAAGAAAATTAGGCTGAGGCCGAATAATATGAAGAAGAGAGGCATGTGAATCAAGAGCAGATACCCACATCACCCCCTTCGGATTGCAGAAGTCCAGGAGTATGTTTCATCTACCTTGGAAGTACTTCATCAAATCAGAATTCAGCTAGCACACTTTCATCCCATTATCCTTCACCCTTGGCTCCTATTAAAATGAAAGCCTCAACGACATCTACGTAGAAACTGAGGAAGTGAATTTGCTCTACCTATATGCGGACCATGAGCCTCTCATATTCGAAGAGGTTGTGAATGAAGAATGTTGGATAAATGCTATGGAAGAAGATATTCAAGCCATCGAGAAGAATCGAACATGGGAGCTAACCTCACTCCCTAAAGGCCAGAAGACCATTGGTCTCAAATGGGTGTATAAAATCAAACGGAATGCCGATGGTAAGATCGAATGATATAAGGCAAGGATCGTAGCAAAAGGTTGCAAACAGAAATGTGGGGTAGACTATGAAGAATTTTTCACCCCAGTTGTTCACCTTGACACTGTAAGAATGATTATATCCCTTGCAGCTCATCACAGTTGGATGATCTACCAACTGGATGTGAAATTCATATTCTTAAATAGAGTACTCGAAGAAGAAGTCTACGTTGACCAGCTGAAGGCTTTGTCATGCAAGGGGAGGAACACAAGGTGTATCAGCTGAAGAAAGCCCTGCAAAAGCCCTGTATGGGCTGAAGCAAGCTCCCGGTGCTTGGAATGCACGGATCGACGACTATCTTTAAGAGAATGGTTTTGTAACACCCCGAACATCGAGGGTCGAGCAAAAGCTCAACTCCCGAGTTCCAACGCATCACTTATGCAACATATATAATGACGATTAAATGTTGTCCATATTAGTGCATTAAACATGAGTGGGATTATACCAAAAACATCATATCATACTTTAGAGAGAATTAAGTTAAGCAAGCGAAAGACTGAGGTAGGTATATAATGTGTAGAAGTGTTTCTTAATCCCCAGAGTATGAGTGTGTTATCAAGCTGAATATATACATGTGTTGATCCAAAATTTACAAAATACAAAATGTGAAAGTCTGACTAAATCATATAATCCTATAATCCCATCGATCAGTACATGGTCTACATAGACCCACCTGATAGTTGTACATAGGAGAACTTCTCATCATCATAAAAGTCTGGCTCCACCTCATAAGCCTCGCCATCATCTGTAGCTAAAACAGTGTCTGGTTGGTGTTTTAAAACACTGTCCTAGAGTGAGAATGAGTGATGAACTCAGTGGTACTATAAGGCAACGGTTAACATGTTATCAATTCAATCAAGCAGTAATGATAAAGCAATACAACAATCATGTCCTGAGTACTCTTGTTAATGCAAGAATGATATGCTATAATGATGCATGCCCTCGCCTGCACTCCCTTAGTGACACCATCTCATGGTCGCACATGCTATTCCCACAGTGCCTTCATCGCCAAAGCACACGCAATGCGGTGTATGCATGTGTTAGCCGAGTTCTTGATTAGTCTTATTCATACAGCAGATTCGGGAAGCTAAGGCACCTCCCTTTTTATCATTTATGATCCATCTAGGGTCGTCAATCCTAGCAAATCACGTACGATAGGCAAGTTGGCAACATCACCCCTTATTTGAAAAGCAGTGGATAGGCAAGTTCACGACTTTTCACTCGAGGTCACTACGGAAGGCTCGTCACCTTAGCTAGGCCTATTTTATACTTGAGGTCACTACGAAGGCTCGTCACCTGATCGTAGGCCGACAGCTCGAATACAGTGTCCCATACCACTGTATTCGGCTTCATGAGTTTGAGTTACTCACTGGTCACTACGGGGAGGCTCATCACCCCAGCGTAGGCCGACAGCTCAACCACTGTGTCCCATACCACTATGCCTGACTCATGAGTCTGAGCAGATCGTGGTACTAATGTTAAACGGGCTTTACAATGGTAAGTGGTACCTTAGATTCAAGCAGTAGCGTCCATACATGATAAACACACATTAGGCCAATCGGGTTACTTGACAAGTTCGATTGGTACGAGTGCACGCTAAATTAATCGACATGGAGCACATATGCACTCCTCGTGGCCTAACCACTGCCGATAATCAACATATGACTCGAATTCATCGAACATATCCGTTGTGGCGAGGTTAGTTCGGCCACTCGATCGGGAACCGTTACCTATTGCCTGGACTACGTAGTAGTCCCAATCATACTCAAATACAATAGGCATTCATATATGATAGTCAAAATAGCATTTAACAAAAAATTTAAATGCAATTCTCATTCGGGCATTTTATCAATCATATTGCACATGTTATCATACATAGGCATTTCATCCATAAATCACGTAGTAGCAATGTAGGTTACATGAAGGAAACTGTAACTATAGATAAGGTAAGGTAGAATCCTATTTCAACACTCACATTAAATACATTTCAACAAATAATTTCTCATTCAGACATTTTATCAAATACCTAGACTACACATCTCAACATACATGTAATAAATTAATTTTAACACATATTATGGAAAATCCTTTCACAAAGGAGTTATCATACGTACAATAAACATGAATTCTAGATTAATAGTCATGGGAAGCATAAATCATAACTTCCTATTCATTCAGGCATTTCAACAAACACATGGAATGCATTTTAGTATACAACTTAGTTTACACATATATGATATATCGAAAATGTCGTAACTAAGATCATATGGTAGCAATCAAGTCAGACATAAATCATTGCTGACATTGAAAGCTTTGAAAACCATAACCTAAATATTTATAGTCCGCACCTTTCGTCGGTACGCTCATTGCGACTCGGTTCGTACACCACGTCTTTGTCTATGGCACAATTGCTACCTAGGCATTGAAATAGGTTAGCTATTTCATTGATTTCTCTATTTGGATTCCTAAAATAGATTAGGGTTAGGATTTCTTACCCAAAAACATAGTCAGAATCGATGGTGTAGCAATGGTGGGGTGGCGATTTGGCGTGAGGAGTCGTGGGAAAGGATCCCAGCAACGATCTCCCTTTCTCACTTTCTTCTCTTCACTCTTTCTTCCTTTTTTGTCTCTTCTCTCCTATGGTTAGAGAAAATCGTATGGAATGAGAGAGGGGTGGTTTAAGGTCCTTATATAGGCCCAGAACTGATGTCAATGGCCCCAAGGCCATGGTATACTTAGGTTATAGCCAAAGGGTGTCTGTTTCGGGCCAACGAAGTTGATCCGGAGGTCCATTGCTCATGTACAGTTTGAAGAAAGTTCCCTAAAAATAGATCTGCGCTAGGTTAAGATTTTGGTCCGATTGGATTAGTGGATCGATCGTGGAGGGCCTGTTTCAGTTCAACGGTCATCGACACTCGATCAGGGCCACAAGTATACCAATGGGTGCAGAGAAATTTCCATGATCCAAGGGTGTAGTTGGGTCAAAATTTGACGGTCTGAAACCTTAAATTTGTCCTACAAGCTAATGGCCCAATTCACTTAAGTTTGAGTTCATTTTCTGAAGATATCCATGTTTCTCACACACTTCGCTCCAGGCTCAAGTTGTGCATTTCTGGATAATATTTGGACTCGATTCCCGCGATGGTCATCAAGCCCTGTAAGGTGGTCATAACCTTATACTTTCGCGGTCATCGGACTTTCGACGCGCGGTCCAGGCCCAATACGGAGTTTCAATGTGCTCCTGAGAGCAACTGGGTTTTGAGATTGATCCTAGGTTTCTAGGTAATGTTCGGTTAGCGATTCTGATGGTTTTGGGTCTTGCAATTCATATAGAAAGTGGTTCGAGCTAATTCTCTGATTTATTTAGTTTAATACTTAATTAATTTTTGCCTAATTTCTACAGAATTCGATCCTTAGTGATTTCTGCCTAAGGTGATACTCAGGTCTTTGTATGGATTTTTTCAAGATGTTACAATCTACCCCCTTAAAGAAAAATTTTATCTTCAAAATTAGTACATTTTTGTACTTCTCGAGAATCTGAAGGTAGTTCTTACGGTCCTCGGCTTCTGTTTCCCAAGTAGCCTCTTCCTCAGTGTGATGCGTTCACAGTACTTTCACAAGCAGGATAACTTTACTGCGCAGCACCTGTTCCTTCCTGTCTAGGATACGCGTCGGTCGCAGTACATAAGTAGCATCTTCAGTCAATTATACTTATTCCTATTTGATAATGTGGGAAGGATCAGGAATGTATTTCTTTAGCATCGATACATTAAATACGTTGTGCACACCTACAAGTGGAGTGGGCAAAGCAATGATGTATGCTACCATACCCACTCGGTCTAGAATCTGGAATGGACCAATAAATTGTGGGGTGAGTTTTCCCTTCTTGCCAGATCAAAGGACTCCCTTCATTGGAGAAACCTTCAGGAATACATGGTCCCCAACCTCAAACTCTAGCTATCGCTGTCTCGTATCGGCGTAGCTCTTCTATCTACTCTATATTGTAAAAAGTCGACGCCTGATAATGTCGATCCTCTCTGAGGTCGCATGTACTAAATCTAGGCCAGTCAAACTCTTCTCACCAACTTTTGCCCAACAATGCGGTGCTTGACATGGACATCCATATAGTGCTTCGTAGGGAGTCACGTCAATACTCGCTTGAAAGTTGTTATTATAAACGAACTCAGCATTGGGATGACAGTCATCCCAACTATTTTTGAACTCAAGCACACATGCCTGCAATATGTCTTCTAACACCTGATTTACCCGTTCCGTTTGCCCGTCAGTCTGTGGGTGGAATGCGGTACTGAACTTCAGTTTCACCCCCATTGCTTCCTAAATACGAGTCCAGAAGAGAGACATGAATCACGTGTCTCGATCCAACACGATCTCCATAAGAACTCCATGCAGACATATTATCTCCTTGATGTACAGCTTGGCTAAATCGTCTACTGAGTTTGAGACTCTAATTGGGAGAAAATGAGACAATTTTGTCAATCGGTCCACAATCACCCAAATGGAGTCATGTTCCTTCCTCATCTTCGGCAACCCCGAAATGAAATCCATAAAGATGAAATCCCATTTCCATTCAGCTATAGGCATGTGCTAAAGTAAACCAGGAGGTTGGCGATGCTCGGCCTTGACCTGCTGGCATGTGAGACAACGAGACACATACTCTACTATATGGGCCTTCATGTTGTCCCACCAGTATGAATGCTTCATGTCTCGGTACATCTTCGTACTGCCAGGATGCATTGTCATCCTTGAATTACGAGCGACTTCTAGAACTTCCTTTCTCAAGTCATGAAGATTCGGGACCCATAGGTAACCACGATAATGTAAGCCCCCATCCAAACCAACTCTCCATTCGGACTCTTCATTGTCAATTTCTTGTTCTCTCATCTTTATCAACCATTCATCTTCTCTCTGAGCCACAATAATTTGGTTATTAATAAGTGGCTGCAAGCGGATGTGTGTGACGCTCTCGAACGGCTCCTCTACTATAAGCTTTTGTTCGAAGTCTCTCACGAACTCAACAATATTCCATTCTTGTATCATCAAATGTTATCGTCTTCTTGCAGCTCAATGCGTCTACCACAAGGTTGGCCTTGGCAGGATGATAGGAGACCTCAAACTTGAAGTCCTTTAAGGTTTCCAGCCATTGTCGTTGCCTTATATTTAGGTCTCTCTACGTGAATATGTACCTGAGGCTCTTGTAGTCACAAAAGAGCTTGAACTCCTCCCTGTAGAGGTAATGTCTCCAGAGCTTTAATGCAAAGATGACGGCCGCCAACTCCAGGTCATGCGTAGGGTAGTTCTCCTCATGTTTCCTCAACTGTCGCGAGGCATAAGCAATCACTGTCCTTCTGTATAAGAACACAACCCAAACCAACACGAGACGTGTCGGTATATATGGTATATCTGACCCCCTGCTCTGGCAATACTAGCACAGGTGCGGACATAAACTTGTCCTTCAGTTCCCGAAAGGCTGCTTCTGCCTTCTCATTCCAGGCAAACTTAAGATCCTTCCGAGTGAGCTGAGACAACGGTCTAACTATCTTGGAAAAGTCCCTAATGAATCAATGATAGTAACCTACTAGGCTGAGGAAACTCCTCACTTCAGTAACCAAACCGGGCTGCTCCCAGTCTTGACTGCGGTCACCTTAGCGTAGTCCACAGTTATTCCTTCCTTGGACACCATATGTCCTAGGAACTTGACTTCTTCTTTTCAAAAGTCTCATTTCTTGTACTGAGCAAACAACTGGTTCTTCCTAAGAGTATCAAAGACTGCTCGCAGGTGCTCCTTGTGATCTTTTCGACTCTTGGACTATATTAGGATGTCATCTATAAATATGATGACGAATCGGTACAAATACGGTTGAAACACTCAGTTCATAAAATCCATGAACATGGCTGATACGTTTGTGAGTCTAAACGACATCACAAGGAACTCGTAGTGCCCAAAGCTGGTTCTGAATGTTGTTTCTACATGTCCTCATCCTTGACAGGCGACTGGTGATACCTTGACTGTAAGTCGATCTTAGTGAAGTATCATGCCCCTTTCAACTGATTGAACAGATCATCTATTCTAGGCAAAGGATAGTTGTTCTTCACTGTCACTTGGTTCAACCTGCCATAATCAATACACAATCACAGTGATCCGTCCTTCTTCTTTACAAATAAGATACACTCGGTCATATGAAGCCTGCATCTAAAAGATCATCGATCTGTCTCCTCAGTTCCTCCATCTCACACGGAGGCATGTGATACGTCGGTAGAGATATAGGTGTCGCACCTGGCACTAGGTCGATGGTAAAATCAATCTTTGCCTTCATCTCGGTGAGCTTATCCATACCGAGGATAACATCATAATGACACAGCGGGGCGACAATTAGGTGAACAAGTACTGTTCTGCTTCATATGTCTATCGAGCAACCCTCGCAAATCTTGGTAGTGTCTGAGAAGGTCCCTGTGGCGATAAGGAGTCTCATCCCAACCATAGGAGTAGTTTCCAATACTAGTCGCTTGACTGTTGCGCATGATATTATTGAAATAGTGGACCCAGTGTCCACCAATAAGAAGATTGGTATACCTTGGATATGTGTTGTGACTTCGAAAGCCAATGGTTCTGCGGTTGCTATCTCGGAAGCATCAACTGCAAGTGAGTGCACCCGAGCTTATTGAGGACGATTCTGCTGCGCTACCATAGGTCTTTGAGGTAGCCTAAATCGAGGTGTGGGTGGCCGGTAAGATGGTTGTGCTGGCAATGCTGATCGTAGAGTTAGAGCTGAGATAGGTTTCGACATCTGACGGTTGATCTTCTGAGGAGGGGCGAAGTCATTGTCCCTCATCCTAGTAAAGTAGTAAGTGTCAGTATGGCCTAACCTCTTACAGTAAGTGCACCACACATCTGATCGCCTAGGTTGTGTCAGTGGAGCCAATAGCCTAGGAGGCGAATCTGGTCGTGGCCTCTTGCCGAGGAATGGTCTTTCGGCAAATCAGGTCGAGGCCTCAGACCCAGGGGTACACGTGTACGGGACAGCCTATCCCCATCCTGCTCATCTTGCAGGGACATGTTCACTAGCTCAACATAGTTGGGAATGCTAGTGTAACACATCTTCGTACGTATTTCAGGTCATAGACCCTTAGAAAATGACCGCATTGGCATCGGCTCGTCTGTTAGTATCAAAGGAGCGTATCTGGCCAGCTCCATAAAGCGGTTCTCATACTCTGTTATGGTTATCCCTCTTGGTCGGAGGTGAAGAACCTCTCCCTCTTTTTCATTGTGGTAAGCGAGGGGAAAATACTTCCCATGGAAGTGGGTCTCAAAAGCTTCCCACGTCCATACATGACCAGCAACCACTGTCCATAGGATGCTGTCCCACCACAAACTAGCCT
Organism: Magnolia sinica; assembly: GCF_029962835.1. Taxonomy (NCBI): domain Eukaryota; kingdom Viridiplantae; phylum Streptophyta; class Magnoliopsida; order Magnoliales; family Magnoliaceae; genus Magnolia; species Magnolia sinica. The sequence continues at coordinate 67,451,987 of NC_080574.1, forward strand.
CCTACTCGAACATTTACGTAATCAGCTCGACCTGCTCTGCCTCAGTGCTGTGCAGTGGTTTCAGTATCTTAGAGATGCGGTCAAGCCAGTACTCGACCTCCTCGGGTCTGTGAGTACTTACAAAAGTAGGAGGTCGGAAGCGATAGAATTGCTCAAATAAACCGCTGGCATTCATGTTTCTAGCAGGGTGCACAGGTGGTGCAGGAGGGGCCACGTTCATGTTCTAGGTAAGAGCCCCCATAATCGTGGTCCAAATCTGTTGTTGCTGCTGCATAAGGAGCATTATCTGCTCTAACCTATCAGGAGGAGAAGCCGCCTGAGGCATGCATGGCGTCGAGCTGGACGCACGGTTCTGTTCCGGAATCGGTGATGCACTAGGTGTTGGCCCATTTGTGGGGCTAATGGCCAGCTGAGAATCCAGCATAGTGTCACTATCAGGGCCCAAAGTAGTGACCGTGTGGCTATCGCTTAGGGGAGGTGCCCTGTCAAATGATCCACCAAGTACGAGACATGCAGTGCTCCGAGTGGCCTTAGGTGACATTCCCTATATAAAACATAGGTTGTAACCCATGTAAGATTTAGCATAAAAACACACACGCATCCAAACATCATTCACATTCCAAATTAAAAGAAGCTTCATGCATTTCATTTAGCTAAAATTATCACAATACATGAGATGTAGTCTTACATGGATCATGACAGAAGATATATGTGAGCTATTCTAACCCAAGTTTTGAATGCTAAACACATTAACAACCAACCAAGCTTACCAAGGCTAGTACAAAAGAAAAACTAGCAACAAAGCAAACTAAAAAGATGACTACAACATATAACTAGTTGTCCGAATCTGGTGATGGTGGAGGAGCACCCTTGTCCTACATACTACACAGGAGAGCTTTCAAGGTGAGAGACACCTTCTTAAACCTTTGTTTCATGTAAGGCTGACTCTCGTCAAGCTTTTGCTTCACTTCGACCCGAGTCTCTCTGACCTCCTGTCTCAGGGTGACTTGGCTCTCCTCAATCTGAGCCAAGCGGGCTTCAAAAGCAGCCCAATGACGGTGGTGCTCATGTGTAGCAGGAGGAGAGCCCCCATCAGAGTCTTGGGCCTCCTCTTCTTCCTCTCCCTGCTCTTCCTCATCACTTCCCTCACCATCACTTCCTTCCTCGCCTTCACTGCCTTCCTCAAATTCTTCTTCCTCCTCCTCTTCACTGCTTCCTTCCTCTTCCTCTATCTCGTCACCATACTCATCACGTTGGGCTTGACGTTGTCGCGGCCCAATGCCCATGTTGTTGAGTGTAGTGTCATTGATGAAATGAATAGGTGCGAGCTCATCCGCGTTAAGTCTATAGCCAGACGCATGAGCAATCTTACATATAAGTCAACTGAATGGGAGTGATATATCCTTCCTAATGGCGCATGTGGTCTGGACTATCTATAGTAGTACGTACATAGGCAGACACAACTTGTCTCCCTACCCAGCTCTGTATAGGAAGTCCACCATCAAACGTGTGCATTCGGCGCAATTACTCCACCTAGGATACACATTGTGTGTGAATATGTGGTGGAGTAGGCCAAAGTCGGGAGTCATCTCAGTCACTAGGAGACAATTGCCTCACTTCCAATGGACCAGTCAGCTACAAAGAAACCACGTGCGACGATCTCTTTCTCACATACTCTTGAGATTTTTCTCGCTAGCATGTACCTCTCCACGTGGAATCCCCATGATTCGAGATATCACACCAACATCGACAATGGCTTCCCACCTTCCCACGGGGTTAGTGAACTGTAAAGGCTCCAACAGTGGATTTCGTATGTGGGCATAGAAGGCTGGACAGTGCTCTCACACCCACGTGACTTTCCATCAAATATGAGACCCCACTCGGCATCCAACAGGAAATCCATCATCAAATAAAGACCAAATAGTCTTTCATCCACGTGTGCTTCAAAGTTAACTCTATGGCCTTGAAACTTACCATGTGTGATGCCTGCCGACATAGCTCTTCCAAGAAGAATTTGTGGATCGAGATCCTGCTTCATCCGCGGGCGCCCTCTTCTTTCCCATAAGGGAAAGGAGTGTGGAAAGGGAAAAGATGACAACCACTAGCTCAAAAATACGCATGAGTGTGAAGCAAGATTGAAGGATAAGATGGATTGGTGGATTTTGAGGTTTATGAGATACAAAGGTGGGTTTGTGCACTCAAATGGGAAGAAATAAAAGGGATTGAAGGTAGTAGGAGATGGGTTTGAGAGAATGGTGATGGTGAGTTCAAGAAAAGGAAGAAGATGAAGTTTGTGATGTATGGAGGAGAGATTTGGAAGAGAAATTGCAAGTTTGGAGGGGTTTGAGAGCTAGGGGAGGGGTGAAATGAGCAAAGGAGGGTAAAGGGGACCCAAATAAGGTGGTCCCACATGAAATTGGGCCCCACATGTGTGTGGGAGGGGCGGCGGGCCCCGGACCACAGGCCAACGGTGGCCCGTTGGACCCAACCACGATGCATCATTGTCAGCGCGATGGCATCACGCCTCCCTGTGCTGGCCGCGATGCCACCGCGTGGGGGCGGTGGCCTCCCCCCCCAACCGGGGTTTCAAAAATGTGCGGGGGCCACTCTGGTTCCCCCCGTTTTGTGCGATTTGGGCCCCTATGGCCGTGAAGTGTGTTTTCTTGCCCCATCTCGCACATATTCACACCTTTTGGCATGTTTCGAGTTGGGTATTTGTCAGGTAATAGTCTAAACCCGTCACTTTCGAATCGAGATCATTTTACACTGTCTCGGTCACGTACAGGCTAAATGCAATGGTCACTTTTTGCCCGTTAGTGAAACTTGGGATCCTACAACTGTTTCTACATTTCATCGCTCCCGCCTAAGTCAAAGTACGTCAGTGTGCATCGTGTTACCATAACCCAGGTTTAGTTTAATCCAAATCATGCTCTGATACCAACTTGTAATGCCCCGAAAATTGAGGGTTGAGCATAAGCTAAACTCTCGAGTTCCAACGCATCACTTATGCAATATAGATAATGATGATTAAATGTTGTCCATATTAGTGCATTAAACATGAGTGGGATTATACCAAAAATAACATATCATACTCCAGAGAGAATTAAGTTAAGCAAGCGGAAGACTGAGATAGGTATATAATGTATAGAAGTGTTTCTCAATCCCCAGAGTATAAGTGTGTTACCAGGCTGAATATATACATGTGTTGATCCAAAATTTACAAAATACAAAATGTGAAAGTCTGACTAAATCATATAATCCCTGTAATACTATCAATCAGTACATGGTCTACATAGACTCGCCTGAAAGTTGTACATATGAGAACTCCTCTTCATCATCATAAAAGTCTGGCTTTGCCTTGTAACCCTCGCCATCATCTGCAGCTAAAATAGAGTCTGGTTGGTGTTTTAAAACACCGTCCCAGAGTGGGAGTGAGTGATCAACTCAGTGGTACTATAAGGCAAAGGTTAACATGTTATCAATTCAGTCAAGCAGTAATGATAAAGCAGTACAACAATCATGTCCTAAGTACTCTTGTTAATGCAGGAATGATATGCTATAATGATGCATGCCCTCGCCTGCACTCCCTCAGCGACACCATCTCATGGTCTCACATGCTACTCCCAATGTGCCTTCATATCCGAAGCACATGTAATGCGGTGCATGCACGTGTTAGCTGAGTTCTTGATTAAGGTTATTCATACAACAGATTCAGGAAGCTAAGGTACCTCTCTTTTTATCATTTACCTAAACAATGATCCATCTGGGGTCCTCAATCCTAGTTAATCACATATGATAGGCAACTTATAGGGTAAAATCAACCCTGATTTGAAAAACAGTGGATAGGCAAGTTCGCAACTTTTCACTCGAGGTCACTACGGAAGGCTCTTCACCTTAGCGTAGGCCTATTTTATACTTGAGGTCACTACAAGAGGTTCGTCACTTGATCGTAGGTCGACAACTCGAATACAGTGTCTGATACCACCGTATTCAGCTCACGAGTTTGGGTTGCTCACTAGTCACTACGAGGAGGGTCATCACCCTAGTGTAGGCCAACAGCTCGACCACGGTGTCCCATACCACCATGCCCGTCTCATGAGTCTTAGCAGATCATGGTACCAAGGTTAAACGGGCTTTACATTGGTAAGTGGTACCTTATATTGAGCAATAGCATCCATACATAGTAAACACACATTAAGCCAATCGAGTTACTTGACAAGTTTGATTGGTATGAGCGCATGCTAAATTAATCGACATGGAGCGGATATGCACTCCTTGTAGCCTAACCACTACCGATAATCACCGTACGGCTCGGATTCATTAAGCGTATCCAGTGTGGCGAGGTTAGTTCGGCCACTCGATCAGGAACCGTTACCGATTGCCTGGATTACGTAGTAGTCCCAATCATACTCAAATACAATAGGCATTCATATGTGATAGTCAAAATAACATTTAACAAACAATTTAAATGCAATTCTCATTCGAGCACTTTATCAATCATATTATACATGTTATCATACATAGGCATTTCATCCATAAATCACATAGTAGCAATGTATGTTACACGAATGAAACTGTAACTATAGATAAGGTAATTGAAAATCTATCTCAACACGTTCATTAAATACATTTCAACAAACAATTTCTCATTCAGACATTTTATCAAACACTTAGACTACCCATCTCAACATACATGTAATAAATTAGTTATAACACATATTGTGGCAAATCCTTTCACAAAGGAGTTGTCATACGTACAACAAACATGAATTCTAGATTAATAGTCATGGGAAGTATAAATCATAACTTCTTATTCATACATGCATTTCAACAAACACATGGAATGCATTTTAGTATACAACTTAGTTTACACATACATGATATATCGGAAACGTCGTAACTAAGATCAGATGGCAACAATCAAGTCAGACATAAGTCATTGCTGACATTGAAAGCTTTGAAAATCATAACTTAAACGTTTATAATCTGAACCATTCGTCAGTACGCTCATTACGAACTCGGTTCGTACACCACGTCTTTGTCTACGGCACAACGGCTACCTAAGCATTGAAATAGGTTAGCTATTTCATCGATTTCTCTATTTGGATTCCTGAAATAGATTAGGGTTAGGATTTCTTAGCTAAAAACGGAGTCAGAATTGGTGGTGTAGCGATGGTGGGGTGGCGATTCGGCATGTGGAGTCGTATGAAAGGATCCCAGCAACAATCTCCCTATCTCACTCTCTTCTCCTCACTCTTTCTTCCTCTTTTCTCTCCTCTCTCCTAAGGTTAGAGAAAATCATATGAAATGAGAGAGGGGTGGTTTAAGATCCTTATATAGGCCCAAAACCAATGTTAATGGCCTAAGGCCATGGTACACTTAGGTTATAGCCAAAGGGTGTCTATTTCGGGCCAACGGAGCTCATCTGGAGGTCATTGCTTGTGTACGGTCTGAAGAAAGTTCCCTGACAATGGATCTGCACCAGGTTAAGATTTCGGTCCGATCGGATTAGTGGATCGATCGTGGAGGACCCATTTCCGTTCAATGGTCATCGGCACTCGATCAGGGCCCCAAGTATACCAATGGGTGTAGGAAAATTTCTCTGAACCAATGGTGTAGTTGGGTCAGAATCTAACGGTTTGAAACCTTAAATTTGGCTTGCAAGAGAACGGCCCAATTCACTTAAGTTTTAGTTCATTTTCTAATGATATTCGCGTTTCTCACACACTTCGCTCCCGGCTTAACTTGTGTGTTTCTGGATACTATCTGAACTCGATTCCCATGATGGTTGTCAAGCCCAGTAAGGTGGTCATAACCTTATAGTTTTGCAGTCATCGGACTTTCGACGCGTGGTCCAGGCCCGATACGGAGTTTCAATGTGCTCCCGAGAGCAACTAGGTTTTGAGATTGATCCTAGGTTTTTATGTAATGTTGGGTTAGCGATTCTAATAGTTTTGGGTCCTGAAGTTCGTATAGAAAGTGGTTTGAGCTAATTCTCTAATTTATTTATTTTAGTATTTAATTAATTTTCACCTAATTTTTACAGAATTCGATCCTTAGTGATTTCTGCCTGAGGTGATACTCAGGTCTTTGTACAGATTTTTCCAAGACGTTACAGGTTTCGTCAAATGTCCGTATGAGCATGTCGTCTACATAAAGAAGTATGCTCATGGTGATATGCTTATAGCTTGTTTATATGTTGATGATCTGTTGTTCACTGGGAACAGCCAAGCAATGTTTGAAGAATTTAAGTAGGCTATGTTTAAAGTGTTCGAGATAATTGATGGTGGATTGATGTCCCTCTTCTTGGGCATTGAAGTGAAGCAACAAGTTGGCGGCATTTACATAACCCAGAAGAAGTACACAAAGGAACTTCTTGAGATGTTGCAAATGGTCGACTGTAAAGCCGTAAATACACCTGCTATAATAGGCTTAAAGCTCACAAAAGATGGAGAAGGTAGAAATGTCGACTCAACCCTATTGAAGAGCCTGATCGGAAGTTTAATGTACCTCACAATCACTAGGCCAAATATAGTCCATAGTGTTGGGATTCTAAGCCAGTATATGGAAGCCCCAAAAGAGTCACACTAGCTAGTTGCAAAATGAGTACTGACGTATATTAAATGGACTATTGAGTTCGGTCTCTTTTATCCATAAGATGATGAGGCGATGTTGTATGGATACGTTAATAGTGATTGGGGTGGTGACCAAGATGAAAGAAAAAGCACCACAGGCTATGCCTTTTATCTTGGGTTGACGACATTCACATGGAATTCAAAGAAGCAGAGTGTGGTCGCCTTGTCTACATGTGAAGCTGAGTATGTAGCAGCTTCATCCATTGTATGTGAGGCGATTTGTCTAAGGAATTTGCTAAAGGAGCTGAAGCATCCACAGGAGGAATCCACTGCTATATACGTGGACAATATGTCGGCAATCGAACTTGTCAAACTTCCATTTCAGCATGGAAGGAGCAAGCACATCGACACAAGATATCACTTTCTTCGAGATCAAGTAAAGCAAAAACTAGTAAAGATGGAATACTGACATACCACTAAACAAGTGGCAGACATCTTCACCAAAGCATTGCCGACTGACATATTCAGGAGACTTAGATCAATGCTAGGAATGAAGCCGGTTTTGGTTTGAAAGGGAGTGTTGGAAATGGTGGTAGATTCGTGCAAATCCAAAACCATGTAGAATCCGTATATGCTAGCTGTGCATTTAGATTTTTCTGTTTCAGTTTTTTCTATGTTTAGTGTGCTAGTTGTGTTCGGATAACAATAAGATTTCTTTCTTGGATTTTGTCTATGTTTAGCTGCCGTCTATCTAGTGAAGCATCTAGATAGGGATATTTTAGTCATTTCACATAAGGAGAAAAAGCCTATAAAAGGCACCATTGTAATCATTGTTTATTCATTCAAAAGTTCAGCAATCAAGTTCTCTTTCTCTTTCAGTTTCTGTTTTTCTGTTTCACGGCAGCTGCGGCCACACGTCAGACGTAAGTGGGGTTTTAAACCCAGCAGATACCAGGTAGTGTTTAGTATGTAATATATGGTATAAAACCATCCAGGACACCCATGTTAGATGCGACAAAACATGGCACAGAACCTGTGATACTAGGGCATAGTTTGGCATAGAGGAAGGAAAGTATGTTATCGTATAAACATCTGCAGACAGTTACGACGATATACAGATGCATCAGTAGAAACTAATCATTTCGAGAACTTCCTCCAAGATACTAATAGGCCAAAGTATTTGTATATGGCAGTATGGCTTTCAGTAGATATTTATATTATGTATTTTTCTCCCCGTATTCTACTTGGAGCCTTAGCCCATACATAAAATAAAAATATTAGAACAACTTCAATGTGCCCCAGGGAACATGGAGAGTTGGTGCACGCATCAACATCTGTCATTTAAAAACAATTGGCAGGAAACTGGACATTTCAAAATTTGAATTTTCAGAAGTTCATTTTGAAGTGCTTGTGAAGATTCCTACCCATAATTGTTTGGAATACATGTGAAGATTCCGATTGACTCTCCTTGCACACCGAGTGCACACAATCTTTTCCCCAAAAGAAAAAAAAAGGGAATTAATATAAAACGTGTAGTCAAGTCCCTGAACCCTGATATTTGGGGGTCGTATGAGTCCAATGCATGGGCTCGTACCAGCATCCGTATCTGAGCAAAATAGTACAAAACTGTTATCTAGGGGTCAGTCCTCACCGAAGAGATGCAGTTACGGAATCATAATTCAACAAGATATTGTGGATCTGACAGTTTAAAGGTGCTCACATGTTTCCATATGTATTAATACTGTAGGATTATAGATGCCAGTTGACAAGGGTGTGCACAAGAACCAGCCAATTTATCCTAAACTTGCTGTGGGTCTGGTACAACTCCTTTGATTGGCTGAGTTCTTCATAAACTGGGTAGTTTGTAACTTCATAATGTTGTGCAAAAGTACATATTGGGGATTTTGGGCCTATAATTTTAAAAGGTGAATTCAGTCACTTGTATGTTCTGTAAATAACAACATTTGTTTATAAAAATACCCAAAAATGAGCAGTAGCCTACATTTAGTCAGTAAAGTTTCCAACAATCAGAGGCTAAGATAATTCTAAAATTATTTAGGAGTTGCGGTATGCATGGATAGGGGTTTGCAAAGGGAAGTCCATGTCCATGGATCTTCAAATCCATGATGTGGACTTCAATGAATGATGAGATTTTGTATTTGGTGCAATGAGAAGGGGGTCCATGAATGTTGAGATTGTGTTTGGATGGCACCTCCTAGAAATCATCCCAAAGGGTATACCACAGAAGTAGATCAAAGAGGTGAGTAAGCAATAAAACATGTGCCATAACCTGCGTATGTAGGGATGTTTGGATATCACCAATTCCATTGAAATCAATGGAAATGGAAAAGGTTTTCCATTGATGTGGCAGTTTAAGACGTCTGGATACTAAAGAAAATGGAGGATTCTGTTGGAGGTCGTTGCACAAAACCTTAGGATTTAGCCTCCTAAAAACACCAGAATTATGGGATAATAAAGCAATGAAATAAATCAAAGTACAAACCACACCACACAAGTGATTTTTATGTGGAAAACTTTCAAAGAAGTAAAAACCACAGGACCTAATCCAAAGCAATAATCCACTATGAAGTAAAACATTACAAATGATCACAATCACACACTGCTTAGATCAAACCTTCTTCACTCACGTAGGAGTGGATAAACAATAAGAGACTAAAGAAAAATGGAGAGATCTCACCGATTACGATGACGTAGAAGCGCTGAGATGTCAAGTGTATAATAGATCACCTCTACGGGCAGAACCTCCCTTCTACAAGCTTTCTCTCTCTCTTTCTCTCTTTCTCTCTCACACACCTTTGATAGCCCTAAACCCTTTAACAAACCCTTGCAAAGCTTTAGAAAACTCCCTTGCATTGCCTAGAAAAGCCCTAGGAACCCCTATTTATATTTTAGGTAACTCCCTTTCTTACCTCTTGCGAAACCGCCTCAAATTTTCCTAGCCCGCACAAATTCTGGACTCAAATCTGCGTAACCTCGACTGGTCGAGCAGAGTCCTCGACCGGTCGAGTGGCCCACTTGACCGGTCGTGCACATCCCTTGACTGTTTAGTCGGGTCTAAGTCTTTCATCGCGAACGAGTTGCCCAACTCCTGTTTCAGCCTGTCAATCTTCTTGATGTCTTTTTTCATGATGAGCATGCCATTAACGTATAATAGCAGAAATAATAAATCCACCATCGGAGAACTTGCACGTGAACACACAGTGGTCCGACTCCGTTCTGTCATACCCATGCTTTAACATAAGCGAGTTGAACTTCTTGTTCCATTGCCATGGAGCTTATTGTAACGCCCTAAAATTCGGGGGTCGAGCATAGCTCAGCTCTCGAGTTCCAAAACATCACTTATGCAACATATTGAATGATGGATGTATGTTGTCTGTATTAGTGCATAAAACATGGAATAGATTAAGCCAACTATCAATTATGATTCAGGGATAAGTGAAGAATGCAAGTGGAAGACTTATAGAAATATGTGAGTATAAGTGCAAATCCCTGAAGTACATATACATACCAGGTCGTATTTCAAGTGTTACTATCAAAATTATAAGTATCAAATTACATCATTTAATTCCCAAAAGAAATCCCAGCATCCCGCGCATCAGAACAAGGCTCACTAGAACCCGTCTGAAAACTGCATAAAAGAGAAAGCAGCCTCGTCATCATCAATCTCTCGCTCTGCCTCAGAGGTCGCCCCAACATCTGCAACATCAGCAACTAAGACAGAGTCTGGTGGGTGTTTAACACCGCCCCAGAACGTGGGAGTGAGTGATCAACTCAGTGGAACAATAAAGCAAAGGTTAACATGTTGTCAATTCAATCAAGCAGTAATGATAAAACAGAACAATTAAATATGTCCTAAGTACTCTTGTTAATGCAAGGATGTATGAAGAATGATGCGTGCCCTCACGCGTACACCCTCAGCGTCTTCATCTTACATTACGCATGACATCGCCTCAAAGTGCGCCACGTCTACAAAGCACATGCAAATGCGGTGCATGAATATGATTACCAAGTTGTTATTAGTCCTTTTCATACAGCAGGATTGGGAAGCTAAGGTACCTTCCTCATATCACCATCTAAGAGTGATCCATTTTAGGGTTGTCAATCCTAGACATCTCATACGATCATATGGTTGTAGGTCGTTGCAAAGGGCTCATCACCAATTAATGCACGCCTATCATACCTTCGTTACTACACTAAGGCTCGTCACCTCAATGCAGTATCCAGGCATGCTCGAGGTCACTACAAAGGGCTCGTCACCAATCAATGTAGGCCGACAGCACGAATATAGTGTCCTATACCACCATAATCGGCTCACGAGTTTGGTTGCTCACTGGTCACTACGGGTAGGCTCGTCACCCAAGCGTAGGCCAACAGCTCGACCACGGTGTCCCATACCATCATGTCCGGCTCATGAGTCTTAACGGATCAAGGTACCATGGTTGACAGGATTTCATCGGTAAGTTTGGTACCCTAGATTCAAACAGTAGCGTCCATACATGGTGAACATACATCGGACAATTGGGTTACTTGATGAACTCGACTAGTACGAGTGCACGTTGGGTTGAACGACATAAAGTGCGCAAACACTCCGCGTAGCCAAACCACTGCCGACAACTCTAATACGAATCGTGTTCGTCTAATCACGTCCTATGTGGCAAAAGCAACCTCAGCCACGAACTTAAGGCCGATTACCGATTTCCTGAACTAACTCATAGTCCCACACGCATTCCACTACAACAGATATTCATATCTACCACTTAGAATAGTAATGGAACAACAACTCAAATCATGTAGTACGTAAGCATTTGAAGAATATCAACTTAACATGGAATTTCACATAAGTAAGACTTGAAATTAAACAACAAGGAAAATGACTTGCATGAGGTAAATTCTACACATCAATAGGAGTGTTGAGAATCGCTTCTCAACGCCCGCAAATAGTATAATATATTACACTTTAGTTCATTCAGGCATTTCTACAAACACTTAGAATACATAGTTCAACATACATGACGTGTGTTGAAATACACACATTTGGACAATTCCTTTTACCAAGGAGTTGTCGCACATACAATAAGCATAAGTACACGACAAATAATCATGGCAACCACATGTTCATATTTTATACGTATACGGTACTTTATACATACACGTAGAATACACAAATCTCAATGTAACACATGCATATCAGGAACGCAAAATAAACATAACATTTGGCATGTGCAATCTCATCCATAGCAAGAATAAACCATTCACTAACATTGAAAGCCTTGAAAACCATAACCTATACGATTAAAGTCCGTACCTTAATCCAGAAAAGAACACCGAACTGATTTCAGACGATTTGTCTTCGTCAACGGCGATAGGATAACCTAAAGCAAGAATAGAAATGAGCTACAACACACAAAGACTATTCTAAGCTCTAACACAGATTAGGGTTAGGTTAACTTACCCAAAGATGAACTTAGAATCACCGGAATAACGATTCAAAAGTGAAGGTTCAAGGAAGAAGAAGAACATGAAAGAATCTAAGATGATTCACCAACTTCTCTCTCACTTTCTCTCTCCTTTCCTCTCTCTTTCTTAGCTAGGGTTAGAAAATTCGTATGAAAAAGAGAGCTAGGGTTTTAAGGTCTATAAATAGGCCTAACATTGATGAAAATAACCCCAGGGCCAAGGTATACTTAGGTTATAACGAAAACAGGCCTCTCTCGATCCAACGAAGCACTTCCGGTGGGCCGATTACCACGAAAGGTCGGACTTAAGCTCACTGACCATGGATCTAGGTCAAGCTGAGTTTTCGTACCAACCGGATCTTCAGATCAGCCGTGGCGGACCACACTCAATTCAACGGTCACCGAATCTCGATCAAGTCCACAAGCACAAGGACATGCCTAGGCCACCTTTCTTGATCAGAGGGTGAAATTGGGTCAGAATCCAACGGTCAGATTGATTAAAATCATCGCACAAGCGACACGACTCAGATTTCATAAAATCTTAATTAATTTCCAACCGTTCTCACACTCTTCACTCCAAACTCAATCAAATCAACCCAGAACATCATCTGGACTTGATTTTTGAGGTGATGGTCAAGCCCAACATGGTGACCGCAACAGCCTAAGATCATCACTATCAGACTTTCGACGCGCAGTCCAGGTCCGATCTAGAACTTCAAAAAATTTCCAAGAGCAACTAGATCGAACGATGAATCCTAGATTTCAGAGTAACCTAGCGCTAACCATTCTACAGATTTTAAGTCATGCAGATCCAATTTAAAGTGATTGATGCAAATTTCACAAGCAATCGAGTTAAGCGCTAATTACCCCAAAAAGCTTCTAAGGAAAAATAGAGGTAGTACTCGGGTCTTGGCACAAAATTTTTCGGGTCATTACACTTATTTCAGCCCATACAAGCTCTTCCTTAGCCTACACACCATACGCTCTTTGCCCTTAACTTCGATGTACTTGGCCTCTTCTCCCCTTGCAAACGTGAACTTGAACCCCAATGTACACTTCCTGGAGTCTATGTCATCTGTTATATCCGCATCTGTGTAGCCCTCTAACACAGGTTTTCCGTCACCATAGCATAGGGTCAACCTGGATGAGCCTCTTAGATCCGCAGTACCCATTTCACCATATCATAGGTGTGATTCTTATGCAAGGATCTCATCTTCTCTTGCATAGCTTTCAACCACTCCCCCTTATACTGGTCGACTAAGGCCTCAGAATAATTTCTGGCTCTCCCCCATCAGTGAGCATAATGTACTCATGCGGCAAGTACCTCTTGAATGGCTGTCTATCCCTGGAAGACCTCCTCACCTGTGGCACAATAGATGGATCAAGTGGGGGCTGCTCCCCCGGTCCATATTTTGTAGAAACTCCCTCATCCACTACACCTTATTGTACTCCCCCATCATCAGGCACCACGGGAGGAATAACCGGATCTATATCCTCTAAGTCACCTAAACTAGGATGTTCTTTCCTAGCTTACCAATGTCTTCAATACACTAATCTTCAAAGAATACCACATCTCTACTCTTGACGAGCTTCTTCTCAGTCGAATCCCATAATCTGTAACAGAACTTTTCATCACTATACGCTAAGAACATGCACTGCTTGATCTTCATATCAAGCTTGGACCTCTTGTCCCTTGATACGTGAACGAATGCCCTGCATCCAAACACCTTGAGATGACTATACGATAGATCCTGTCCAGTCCACACCTTCTCAGGTACTTCTCCATTCAACGGGGCTGATGGATGCCTGTTTATCAAATATACTGCCATGTTCATTGCTTCTCCCCCAGAACATCTTGGGCAACTTCGCATGGGATAACATACAGCTGATTCTCTCTACAATGGTGCGATTCATTCGCTCATCCACACCATTATGCTGGGGGGGTCTTGGGAACTGTTTGTTCATGCGTATACCTAGGAACTTGCAATACTTATGAAAGTCACCGATGTATTCACTACCATTGTCATTGCGGATGCACTTTAATGATCTACCTGTCTCTCTCTTGACCATAGCATGAAACAATTTAAACACACCAAAGACCTCATCCTTGAATTTCAAAGCATAAACCCAAACCCTCCTAGATGCATCATCTACAAAAGTGACAAAAAATAATGCCCCACCCAAGGTTTTTATCTTCATAGGACCACAAACATCAAAATAAACCAAATCTAATGCATTCACTTTACTAACATGAGAAGTAGATTTAACAAATGAAAATCTATGTTGTTTCCCTAATAAACAATCAATACAGGTTTTAAGAGGTATACCTGTCACGTCTGGAAGGAGTCGCTTCCTCGCTAGTACATAAAACCCTTTTTCACTCATGTGGCCTAGACGCCTATGCCACATGTCAATAGCTGAATCTTTCACTGTATTTAACCTACCCTTGCACACATTGATGCTTGCCTTGTAAAGGGTGTAACACTTCTTTCCTCTAGCTGCGATTAATGAACCCTTGATGAGCTTCCAACAGCCACTAAAAAATCGGCTTTCATAGCCATCATCATCCAACCTTCCCGTCGACATCAAGTTAAGGTGAAGGTCTGGACTGTGCCTCACATCCATGAGAATCAATGTGCAGCCCACATCAGTCTTCACACAAATATCACCGACCCCTACGATCTTCAATATGCCAGAATTTTCCATCTTCATGGTCCTAAAGTCACCTGACCTGTAGCTTGTGAAGAAGTCTCTACGTGGAGTCACATGAAACGAGACTCCTAATTCTATCACTTAGTTGGTGTCCTGACTTGTAGTCATGACACAAACATCATGATCTGCTCAAAAAATAACTACAACGTCGCCATCTGAAGCGACCACAATGGAATCTGATTCATCTTCCTTCTCATTTCCTTTTCCTTTCTTATCGTTCTTCTTATTACGACATTCATGCTTGTAGTGGCCCTTCTTACAACAATTCCAGTATTTAACATCCTTCCTGGTACTCGACTTGCATTTTGATTTATCTTGGGCCTTCCTGCTCTTTCTGTTATTTTCTCTCCCTCGATCTTGTATCACAAGGGCCTCTTATTGAGTAAAACCCTGAGACTTCGTCCTTGTCTCCTCATTGAAGAGACAACTAGTTACCTGTTCCATAGACACCTTTCCGTCTAGCACGGAGTTACTCAGAGACACCACCAATGTCTCCCAGCTATCAGGCAATGAGCTAAGAAATAATAAAGCCTATAATTCATCATCCAGGACCATCTTCATAGCGGTGACCTGATTTAATATATTGTTGACTTCATTCATGTGCTCAGCCATAGAACCACCATCTTTAAACTTGAGATTCACAAGTCGTCTTATCAGAAAGATTTTATTGTCGGCTGTCTTCCTCTCATATAGCCCTTGTAGTTTCAGCCATAGGCTAGCAGCTGAGGTCTCCGTAGATACATGGTGGAATACAGAATCATCCAGTCATTGTCTAATAAACTCCATCGCCTTCCAGTCCAATTCTTCTAATCATCATCTGACATATCCTTTGACTTTACTAATATGCCTTGAATTAGAGAATACATGTCCTTGTAATAAAGCAAGTCCTCCACCTTAACCTTTCATATGGTCTAGTTAGAACCATTAAGACTAATCATCCTTGATGAGCCACCTTCCATAATTCAGAACGGATCCGACCTCGTTCAACCAACCTGAATGCTTTAATACCACTTTGTTAGCGGCCGTTACACAAAACCTTAGGATCTAACCTCCCAAAAACACTAGAATTATGGGATAATAAATCAATGAAATAAATCAAAGCACAAACCACACGACACAAGTGATTTTTACATGGAAAACCCTCAAAGAGGTAAAAACCACGGGACCTAGTCCAGAGCAACAATCCACTATGAAGTAGAACGTTATAACCGATCACAGGCACACACTGCTTGAACCAAACCTTCTTCACTCACGCAAGAGTAGATAAATAATAAGAGAATAAAGAAAAATGGAGATATCTCACCGATTACGAGGATGTAGAAGTGTTGAGATGTCAATTGCATAGTAGATCACCTCTACGAGCAGAACCTCCCTTCCACAAGCTTCCTCTCTTTTTCTCTCTCTCTTTCTCTCTCATACACCTTTGATAGCCCTGAAGCCTTTAACAAACCCTTGCAAAGCTTTAGGAAACTCCCTTGCATTGCCTAGAAAAGCCCTAGGAACCTCTAATTATATTTAGGCAACTCCCTTTCGCACCTCTTGCGAAACAACCTCAAATTTTTGCAGTCCGCACAAAATTCAGACTCAAATCTGCGAAACCTCGACTGATCGAGCGGCCCACTCGATTGGTTGAGCACCTCCCTCGACTGGTCGAGCACCTCAGAAAAAATCAAACCAAACTCACTGGAGTTTGAGTCGAGCCAGTCCTCGACTGGTTGACCAGCACCCTTGACCAGTCGAACAGTGCCCTGGACTGGTCGAGCCATGAGGAGGAAATCCCATCAGATTCCATAAAAGCAATGATTGCACATTTTCATGGTTTAGATTCTAGTCTCCAAAGATAAATTCCAAGCTTTCATGCATATATGACATCCAATCTGTCTAATAGGTTAAACCCCATCATGATCATCA
Source organism: Magnolia sinica (assembly GCF_029962835.1). Taxonomy (NCBI): domain Eukaryota; kingdom Viridiplantae; phylum Streptophyta; class Magnoliopsida; order Magnoliales; family Magnoliaceae; genus Magnolia; species Magnolia sinica. The sequence goes on from NC_080574.1 coordinate 67,468,662, forward strand.
CCTTTTGAAAAACTTGTAACATTACTTGTGTTTCTCTATTATATTTGATGTCTTACATCTAATCAAATTTTGTGCAGATTTTTCATGCAATTGCGAAAGTGTGGGATTTGTTTCCGATTTCGTTTATAATTCTTTCCGATTTTGTTTGGGATTCTTCCTAAAACTATATATATGAGTGTAAACGGGATTGGGAGGTATTATTCTAAGGGATTCTAAGGCTTTTTAAAAGGGTTCTAGGGTTTGCAAAGGGTGTAGCAAGGGTTAGATTCAAGCTTGTTTGAATCGGGTAAGTCTTTTCTCTTTGTAATTTCTGCTTTCATAATGAAGATCTATCACTTTGTGCCATAGTTTTTGTCCTGAAAGGGTTTTCCACGTTAAATCTTTGTGTTCTCTTGTGCTTGCTTGGTACTCTTAGATTATTATTATCCTAGATCCATATCTATGTGATTCCGCAGTCCAAAACTCAACAAGTGGTATCAAAGCTACCGTTGGGGCACAGGTCCGAATCTGCAGGATTAACATCAATGAAAAATGCCAAGTTTGATATTTAGAAGTACTCAGGCAAAAATAATTTTGAGTTATGGAAGATTAAGATGATTAGTCTATTAACCAAGTAAGGTAAAACTAAGGCTCTTGAGTAGCAAAAATCAACTATGAAAGATGAAGAATGAGATACACTTGATAGTAATGCTTTAGCCTCCATCTGTTTATGTCTCATGGATGAGGTCTTTTATAATGTTTTGAATGAGAAAACTATGGCTAGTTTATGGGCGAAGTTAGAGGATATTTATGTGAAAAAATCCTCTGAAAATTGCCTACAGTTAAAGCTACAGTGGTATAACTTCAAGATGGCAGAGGGTGGAGATCTGGAGGCCCACATCAGCAACTTTAACAAATTGGTTTGCAAACTGGTGGATATGGAGGAAGTGATTAAAGATGAGGAACAAGCATGTATATTGTTGAATTCTCTTCCAGCATCGTATGAGTAATTCAAGGACAATGTGTACCACAAATAAAACCTTGAGTGTCGATATCGTTATCTCAGCCCTTCAAGGGAAGGCCATGAGAAAGCTAAACAGCGGTATAGGGACATCTTCTGATGTACTGTTTACGAGGGGAAGAAATATTGAGCGAGGTACAAGATCTTTAAGACCTAGATCAAAATCCAAGGGCAAGGGCAAAGGAAAATTAAAGTGTTAGAATTGTGGGATGAGTTGACACATGAGAAAGGATTGTACCAATCTTAAAGCGAAGTAAGAAAACTCAGAGGCTACTTCTAAGGAGGCCAATGTTGTCACATATGATGAAGAGACGAGTAGTGGAGATGTTTTATCAGTGCCTATGGTCGGACACTTGCATGATAATCTTAGAGATGAGTGGATCCTTGACACAGGAGCATTATATCACATGACTCCTCATCGGAGTTGGTTCGTTAGTTACATGGAATGCGATGGTGGACATGTTTTTATGGGCAATGACGATGCCTGTAATGTTGTGGTTATTGGTACTGTGAGCATCAAGATGTTTGATGGGATGGAGCGTACCTTGACTAATGTCAGGCACATTCCTGATATGAAAAAAATCTGATTTCTCTTAGTGCACTCGAGGCTATAAGGTACAAGTTCACAGGTATTGATGGTGTCCTTAAAGTTTTAAAAAGGGCACTCGTGGTTATGAGATCGCAAAGGCACAGAAACCTTTATAGGTTTATCGGAAGCACTTCAGTAGGCGGAACAGTAGCAGCTATTGCAAATTCCACTTCTATACGTATGTGGCATGCTCGTCTGAGCCATATGAGCGAGCAGGGCGTGAAAGTACTATTTGATCCTTGTTCAATTCCAGCTTTTAATAATTCTGATTTAGATATATGCAAGCATTGTGCATATGGTAAACTATCTAGATTATCTTTTAAAACTGAAAAACATGTATGTAAGGAGTGCTTAATTATATGCACTTTGATATATGGGGGCCATCGCCAGAGGTTTCCATTGGGGGGTTGTCATGGTTTATTTTCTTCATTGATGATTACTCCAGGAAAGTTTGGGTTTACTTCATAAAACGTAAATATGAAGTTTTCACCATATTCAAACATTAGAAGGCAATGATGGAAAAATAGTCAGGGCGAAAAATAAAGGTTTTAAGGCTTAACAATGATGGAGAATTCACTTCTACTGAGTTTAATGAATATTGTAAGGATGAAGGGATCATTAGGCACAATACAGTGTACCACACGCCCAAGCAAAATAGTGTGACTGAGCGAATGAATCAGACTCCTTTAAAGAGGGCCCGATACATGTTAAGCAATGTTGCATTGGGCAAGGAATTATGGACTGAGGCCATTAACACAACTTGCTATTTGGTGAACCGGTCTCATTCTATGACAATTGAATGTAAAATCCTAGAGGAAGTATGGAGTGGTCATAAGCTAGACCACTCAGATTTGCATAAATTTGGTTGTGAGGCTTACTCTCATGTACCGTCGGTTGAGAGAGATAATCTACACCATAGAGCTAAAAAGTATATCTTTATTGACTATGATATTGGTGTGAGAGGTTACAGGTTATTCGATAAGGTCACACGAAAGGTCATCACTAGCTGTGACGTCAGATTCGATGAAAGCTCCATATTCCACAAGAATGATCAAGAGGAGCAAGAGGAACCACAAAGGTTAATCATAGACCTCCAGATTGACACAAATGATACTCAAGCAAAGACAAATTCACAGACAGATGTACAGGATCAGGTGGAACAGCCACTTGTGAGAAGGAACCCACTGCATGATTGTAGGTTACCGGCAAGATACAAGGACAACTCTAATATCCCATATGCCCTCATTACAGATAAGGGGGACCCGTCAACTATTCAGGAGACTCTTGATAGGCCTAATGCAGGAAAGTAGAAGGCGGCTATGAATGATGAGATTGACTCATTGCATAAAAATCATACATGGGAGCTGGTGGAGCTTCTAGTGGACCGAAAAGCGATCAGATGCAAGTGGTTATTCAAAAGAAAACAGGATAGATACAAAGCGAGGTTTATAGCGAAGGGATATGCTCAAAGAGAAGGAATCAATTTCACAGAGATATTGTGCCAGTGGTTAAGCAAGTATCCATCAGATTCGTGTTGGTGTTGGTTACCCAATATGATCTTGAGCTAGAACAGATGGATGTCAAGACTGCATTCCTATATAGGGAGTTGGATGAGCAAATCTACGTGAAGCAACCAGAGGGCTACGAAATTAAAGGGACAGAAAAAAGTTTGCAGATTAATGAGGTCATTGTACTGCCTGAAATAGTCACCTAGGCAGTAGTATAAGAAATTTGATTCTTTCATGTTGAGTAAAAAATTTACTCGAAGTGAATACGATCACTGTGTTTATTACAAGACACTGAGTGATGAAATATTTATCATCTTAGTATTGTATGTTGATGATATGTTGATCGTCAGTCATGATATGTCTGAAATCAACATAGCGAACACCTAATTATCAGGGACATTTGAGATGAAAGATCTTGGTATAGATATTCATAGAGATAGGAAGATGAGTAGGCTTTGGTTTTCATAGGCAGAATACCTTGAAAAGGTGCTGATCAAGTATGGGGTGGTCCAGGTAAAGCCAGCGAACGTTCCTCACGTGGCTCACTTCAAGCTTTCCTCAGAACAATGTCCTAAATGAAACGAGAAAAAATATGTTATGTCCCATGTGCCTTATTCGAATGCGATTGGCAGTTTAATGTATGTAATGGTTGAAATTGCGGTAATGACCGCTTTAGTTGAAGTGAGAATATGCCAAGATGTCCTAGAGGGGGGTGAATAGGACTTTTTAAAATTTGATGAAGATTTGAAACCTATCCACCCTATCTTGAACTAATATGCAAATAGCAAGATTTCTTCAATGTAACTCTAATGGCTTCCAAGCCAGATAGAGGATCCAATCATAAGACTATTCAAAACATAAACAAGATGTACAACATAGTTCATGATGAATGTGACTGTGTGCAAGATGTGATTCTAATTAGTTCTAGGTAATCATGTGAACATGCATTATGAAAACATTCAAAGAAATCACACAAGTAATAAAGGTAAATAACAATCCTAAACACAGTCATTTTTATAGTGGTTCGACTACATGTCTACTCCACTTCCAGTGGACGCATTCAACCCTTGAGTGTACCGGATCTCACCAATAGAGGTTTCAAATCAGGTTCACCTCAAACCAGTACAACCTACACAAGACTGACTCTAGGACCTACACAAGGTACCTAAAATGTCTCCACGAGACATAAGTTTCTGCCCCACATAGGAGTAAGGGTCAACACACAGCACCCAGAATTTAGGCCACACAGGCCAAGAATCCATACAAGGAACCTAATAGTTTATGCCTTATATACGAGCAAAGGTCTACACACAACACCTAGGTTTTAGACCACACAGGTCAAGGACCTACACAAAGGATCTAAGTTTATGCTCTCCACAGATCAAGGGTCAACACACAACACCCCCACGTACTCTCCCGTCGGAGGACTCCTATGAGGACTTGGAAGGGATGAGAATCACCTGTGACCCAATCCTACAGATAAGTAGATGAGCCCCATTTATCAAATTGATGAAGATCTCTTCCTTTGATGATGATGAATCTTTAACTCCCTTGAACCACAGCACAAATGATGCTCCAATGTATAGCGATGGGTTGGGTCAAGGTTATGTTGGAATCATACTCTATTAAATGTTTTTGTACTTTAGAAATAGAGTGATTCCAATCATTTATGCATTTAATGTATCCCAGCTCAATGATTTTCCATTAAGGTGGTAGCTGGAGGATCCTTGAATGCCAAAATTCATTCCCTAATCCACTCTATTGAATATCAATGATGAGGGTGGATTGGAGGATGAACTCCCATGAGAGAAAAAGGCTTAGGGTATATGATCTGGATTAAACACTCAAAAGCATTATCTATTTTCTCTGCAAACAACCAAAGGCAAGCTCTCATTAAATAGGTAAAAAGTTCCAACGAAAATAAAACAATCATATTTTTGACAGAGTTCGTTATCATCAAGCGGGCTTCGATATCATCGAGCGTATACTCTCGATAGAAACGAATTGTCACTCGATGACACAAACTCAATCTGTCAAACACTTTTGAACCTTTTTGCCAACTAGTCAAGGATATCGAACATGCTTCGATGTCATCGAATTTTGAACTCCGATTTCATCGACACATGGTTCGATTCGTCGACATTTGAAAAATGTGAGAGCAAACTTGCCTTTGAAACTTGACATGTATTGATATGATCGAGCATCCCTCGATATCATCTGAATTTAAATGTCGATGATATTGATACCAGTTTCAATTCATCGATATTTTTAAGGAATTTTCCTATAAGCTTGCTAAATAGTTTGTGTCCTATTTCGATGATATTGACCTGGTCTTGATATGATCGATATTTGAATATCGATATCATCGAGTGCTCCTCGATACTTAAACGGATTTACATGAAAGCTTGCTGGTCAAATTTGTGTCCCAATTCGATATCATCAACGATCCGTCGATATCATCAAGGTTTGAATTTCGAGGATATCGAGGCTCTCTTCGAGATATCGAAAATCATATGATTTTCCTTAATTGTATATTGGACACAAACTGTTCAGATGACAATTTTATCGATCCATCTCGATAAACTCGAGATTCAAAAGACGATGATATCGAACATGCCTTCAATTCATTGATAAATCAGTCTAAGATTCATTGTGGTTGTTGGACATCTGAAGTCTTCATTTCGATAATATTGAGTGAGTTTCAAGGACATCGATAACAGAGTACGATTTCATCGAACCACTTGTCGATAAATCGAAAAAGGTAGAAAACTTAAAGATTTTCCTAATTTTGCAAAATAGTTTTCTCACCTTAAACCCAAAGATGTTCTATCCATTTTTAAGTGTTTTATATACATAATGTTTTGGGACATGGGATGTGAGGTTAAGTTTATCTTTTACAAGTTCGGCCACACATCCTATTGAGGCAGACGCTTGAATGATCTTCCTATGGAGCTCACTTGTCTTGCTGACTCAACACTCATGCTAATTGACAAACCAGGGCACTTTCAATCTCCCCCTTTGTCAATTACATGACAAAACACCTGAAGTCCTAGAACAATATCTACACCAACACCCTAAATTGTGTGTACATAACTCTTTACACAATTTTACAATGCTACTGCAAGTTTAAGCACACAAGTATGTAGCTGCTCCCCCTGTCTTCATACAGCTCCTCCCCTTAACACCTATACCACCATTAATAAATAGATACACACAATTTTCCTCCATGGTGGGATTTGTTCTCCCCCTTTTTGTTAGTCATTGGCAAAGGGCAATAGAGCAATACTAGTTGTCTGAAGTTGAAGCATAAAGGTATGGGAGAACAATAGAGATACAGATATTACCATATATACTATATACATCTCTAAAATGCATAATCAGTAAGAGACAGATGTAAAATAGATAATGACATCTCTATTTGCATGGAAACCATTTATGCATACCAGGTTAAAAGAGAGAGGTGTGATTTCAACAGAAAATAATAGTATAGCTTTAAATGACATAAATCACAAACCAATTCTCAATTATTAAGGGATATGCAGGAGAAGACAAACACAGTTCATACTAGCATTTCACAGTATTTAACACATAATTGAGGGCAGAGTGACATGGCAGTAAAGATATATGAATTATCAAACAACCATAAAAAATATCCAAAATAAAAACTACCTAAGCTTGGTAGTATTGCAACATCCATCCTTAACTAACAAAACCAAATATCTAGCCCAACCATGGGCTTACAAAAAGACAAGTATTTTCCTCATGCGGAGGATATCCATAAATCACAAAAAAGCTGTTAAACTCTCCATGTTAGCTAGCCACTACATACACACACAAGACTGTAGGACATTCAAAAAGATATTCATGCCTGTACGTGCAGATGAGTAGTCGATGTATGTAGTGGTATGAGAGCTATCGACTCAAAGGTACTGGAGCCGAGGAGGATGGTGCTGTATCATCTCGACAACATGTCAGTAGATCAACGAGTTGTTGGACCGTGTGATGTACGCTAGACACCATTTTCTCCAATGCTGAGAACCGCACATCATGTCTCTCTAGCTTATCCTCTATTCGAGCCAATCCACGATGCATTACCCTGACCCTATCTTGGTGAAACTTAAAGAGTTGGGTCTGAGCTGAACTACTCAGAGCTGGAACTTGTTGTGGCTCTAGAGGATCTCCTCCTGGTGGCACTGCACCTTCTCCCATCTCACCACCTTCATGAATAGCTTCCTCAGATTGTTCTTCTGGATAGGGATGAAATTTAAGGTTCAGTTTTTGAATGTTGACCTTGTTAAAATGCTTGAGAGGACACTCAGGATCGTCTGTCTGAGGAATACCGATTGTATCCCAAATCACATGAATGATGTGAGGAAAGGGCAAATGAACTTCTCTGGACCAATGGATGACACTTGCCATTTAGTGAAGGATCAAGGTAGGCAGACATAGTTTGACTTTAGTGGCAACACAATATATAACCATGACCATGAACCCGGTAAGATCAGCGCGATTGGGTCCACGAGGGTAAGCATTTGAGCATAATATCCTCTGCAAGACTTGTTATTGAGGGTGCATATATTTTGGCTTCAATGCATTCCCATGGTACCATGGGATATCTCTATCCTGACACAGAAATTTTGTAATTGTAGACTGAGTGATTGGATTCTCAAGAACAAAGTCAGACAACCCAACTGGAGACAAAGTTAGACCGAAAATGCTATTAGTGGATTCTGCAGTAATGTCAACACTATCATCCCCGACTGTGACAGCAATGGATGGTGGATCTAGTGTTGGAGAATGATTGCATGTAAGAAAGCAATGGGTCCGCTCATCATGACATGGACCCCCAAAATCAAGAAGAGGCAGCCAATCGATTGCCTCTAACAGAGTTTCCACATTGTAGGGTTTTATGCATTCCCTGTCAATCCAACACTCATACACCAAGCGTGTCCCTGAGTACTTTTTAAGAATGTGCAGAAGAGGACCCATAACATTATGTGGTGGTGCAGGTGCCGCAGCCGGAGCTTCCCTACGAGATAATTGCCAAGTAGAGGAGCTCCGTGGGCGTGTAGGGGATCGTTGAGACTGAGCCCTTCTTACTCTTGAGGCCATGGATTTCTTTCTAGTAGGCTTGATGACTCACCGATGACAAGAGACTTTCCTTTCTCCTTACTCATTTGAATAACTCAGAAGGAAATGTCAAAGAAAAGGCATCTAATAAGACTGAAGATTATGAGGACCAACCCGAAATTTCCAACCGAATTTTGTCAATCAATCTAGAAAGACCCTAACACAATGAAGTATACGTTGAGGAATTAAGAGTATGTGTAAGAGATTACCTAATTCAAGACACCCTAGATGGCAGATGGTCGACAAAAGATAAGAAACACGGAAGAAACTCCCAGAGAAATTGAACAGTGAGAAAGGGAAGCAAAAAATGAATTTTTCCCACTCGCCCGCTATTTATCGAGAGGTGACCTTCGATATCATCAAAGTTTTATTTGATGAAATCGATATACCCCATTCGATGTTATTGAAGAGGTCCTCGATAACATTCTAGAACATGTGACACTTCTAATTCCGAAGGGGCGTCGAAGATATCGATATTTGTTCAATCTAATCGAGGATTCATATGATTCATCGACAGACTTATCGAAGAGAAGGTGTATAACACTCATTTTAGTACTTCGATGTTCTTTCATATATGTATAACTTAGTATATTTTCATATCAGTCTGTATACACATCAAAATTTGTACAAACATTGTACCATCCAAAATTATAAACATCGATAATGTTTATGCACAAAAGGAAGTTCCTGAGGTATAGAAACCTCTGATATATCATGATAATCATAAAAAATGCATCATTTTCATGTATTCATCCAGACTTAGATGCGATAACCTAGACATATTTTCCATGCTCAATTGTTCAAAGCATATGGATCAAACTTTCCATTTCCTTTAATGACATAACAGTGGTCACTGGTGCGAAGACCCTCCATAACAGATTTTCCTGATAAGTCCAGGATCTTGCACTTTAGTTTGTCAAAGGTAACCATATGTTTGTTGTCATATATTTGAGATATGCTCATTAGATTGTGAGTCAATCCTTTTATGCAAAAAGCATTTTCATTTTTGAGCATCTCTATTCCTTTTATTGTTCCACACCCTACTACCTTAGTAGTGCTTCCATCACCATAAGTGACTCTCCCATCACAAGATTTGAGTAATTTGAGAGAAGTGATTTATCATCCGTGACATGCCTTAAGCACCCGTTGTCTAGGTACCATTCAGTACTATTTCTTGTTAAATGATATGATTAAATAACGAGACAATTTTTCTTTTATTTCACTACCCATTTTATGACTAGATTTCTTATTATGGTAGTTTTTGCTTCATTGATCATGTTGGGTCACTGAACCATGTTTCCTTGTTTCATAAATTAATTTGTTTTCTAATTTAGTTCAGCCACCTGATTCAATAGCTTCTTCATTTTCTTGGTCATTATGGGTCGAGATGGATGTGTTCCTTTTGTCATATTGTTTAGTGGACTCTTGGTATTCTATATTGATTTTCCAGTTTTTCGGTACCCACCAGTATGATTCGGACTGGAATTATATTGAGTCCACCTTAGAGTAATCCATTTAAATTTGAAATGGCCAGAGTCTCCACATGAATGACAAATAGAAGTAGCTTTTGTTTTAGTTCCTGATGCAGCTGATTTCTCAAACATTGGTGTTGCATTTTTTTTATTTTGATTTGAATTTGTCATATCCTAATCCACTCTTGTCTCTTTCGGGTCTTCCCATCCCTAAGAGTTTTTCTAATTTTTCACTACTCTGGGAGAATTTATAGTTCAGTTCAACAGATTTTCTGAATTTCTCTTCATCAAACATAAGTGTGTGATTTTCATTATGAAGATGCAAGTTTTTATCTTCCAATAATTCAATCTGTTTGTTCTGTTTTTCAGGCTCAATTTTGAAAAAAGTATTGATTCTTTCAAGCCTATCATTTTCTGAGTGGTATTGCTATAGATCATTAATCAAGTGTGCATGGATTTCCAATGTTTTGTCTAGATCCATTTGCAACAATTTATTTTTATTTTCATTTATCCTAAGTCTTTTAAGGATATTGATGCTATGGATATAAAGTTGATTATAGTCATCCTACAGTTTATCCTTTTCTTCCTCTTCTTCTTCTTTCTCTATCTCCTCATTATTAGATCGAAATGATTCAGTGGTTTGAGCTTCTTTGATTTTCTCAGTTTCTATGGGAATGTTGGAGGCTGTAGAGACCATAAGAATTTTCAAGAATTTTTGGTCTCCATCACTCTTTGAGTTACTACATTCTGAATTTGACTCTTCAGTATCATCTCATGTGGCTGCCATTGCCTTCCCTTTCCTTTTCCTGTTTAGGAATTTAGTGGACACGTGTCCAAACTTTTGGTAAGTGTAGCACTGTGGTTCTTTGGACTTTTTACCATATTTACCTGTAAAATGTTTGTTGTCCAACTGTGTAAGGCCCATATCCTAGACTGTACCATTCCATAGGCTTCCATGGTCCTCCCGGTCGAATTTTGGTGACCCGAGATCTATTACCGACATTTACGCACGATCCTAAGTCATGTCCCATATATCCGAGTCGACTCGACCCGAGACTTGTACCAGTACAACTGCGCCGTCGCTGCGGTTCCGATGTCGCATCTCGCACACCGAGATAATACCCTGGCTAGAAGATGTGGGCCCATGTTCAATTCGAGGAAAACGTCATGCATTGCAATTCCAAGAGAAATATCCCATCAATCACCTCTCATGTCAAGTACAAAACCCCATCCCCAAGCAACCCCAAAGTCAAAGCAACCCATCCCTCACATGTCAAAGTACACATCACCCATCACTCAACTTTTCACCCATCACCCTCTTACATCACTCACACCTCTCTCTCATATCTCTCTCTCATTTTCCTCCCAAGCAGCCCACGTCCAAGCAAGCTCCATGAGAGAGAGCTTTGTGTGGCCCACTTCCTATCTCCCATCCCCACCCTCCAAAACCAATCTCAACCATTGATGTTCGTCTTTTGAAGCTCTAGGATGCTTTGGCGGAAGGAGGAGGAGAAGATTAAAGGTGAGTATTTTTCTTTATTTTGTTGTGTGGATTTGATCATTTGAGGGCCCACATATGGTGGGACCTAACTCGATGTACGCCTTATATCAATGAGGGACCCGTGGTGGTGTCCCTCCCATCTCCACCGTTCTTTCCCTCTCTCTCTCTCTCTCCCTCTCTCTCTCTCTCCCTTTTTGTGATGGTGGGAGTGTGGCCCACTTGAACTAGACTGTTCGATCATAAGGCCCACCTTGCTACTGGATTTTGACAGGCCCCAGATAAAGGGAATCACAAATATCAGCTTGATTTGTGGACCCACGTGATGTACATGTGAAATCCACACCATTCGGGCCTTGAGGCCGTGTGATGTATGGGTTTTACCAACGCTGGTCATTAGCCATGGGGCCCGCCATAATGATATGTGGTGTCTATGCGTGTGGACCCACCTAATCTGTACTGTCTATCTGTTGCTGCCTAGTAGTAATAACTGCTATTTTGATGCAGCAGCTGTATTAACGCAATAGGTTCTGTAGGACCACCTCGATATATGCATTATCTCCATCCATTGCAGTGTGTGGGACCCAGCCCACACGTGTTGCACGTGTGGGATAGGACCCACCTTGATTTTGTGTTTTATCCAGGCTATCCAGTCTATGTGGGGCCCTACCTTGATGTATGTATCTTATGCCCACACTGTCCATCTGGATGATGCTGTGGGGGCCAATAGTGATGTATTTATCCACCCCATCCATTCTCTCTGGACAATGGGTGGCCACCTTGATGTATGTAATTTGAACCGTCCATCTGGACGGTGCTGTGTGCAGGCCACCATGATGTACGTCTTTCATCCGTCCTAGCCAAATAACATCTGATGGCCTGGACGTTATACCTTGTAATAATATATATATATATGTATATTATATATATTATTTTTATAATACAATATTATATTATGTGGGTCCCACGTGGAACTCGCCAGATGTATGCCTCCATCCACCCACTATGATACGTGTCGTATCTCACCGTCCAGTGATCTGGACGGTGGACACCACCATGATGTATGGGTCTATGCACCGTCCAGACAGTGGATGGTGGCAACCACCTTGATGTATCTATATCCACACCATCCAGCATTTCTGGACGTGGAGCCAGGCCACACGTGTGGTACATTCCACACCACCCAAGATTCAAGTCGATTCAAATCTCTGCTGGGCCACGCTTGTGGGACCCACCTTAACATCTGTATTTTGTATCCCCCACCATCCAGAGATTTCTGGACGGTGCTGTGGGGACCCTTCATGATATATGTGGTTTATATCCATGTCATCCACTGTTTTAGGCATGTGGGACCCACCAACACGTGTTGCACGTGTGGGGTGGGCCCTACCTTGGCAATGTGTTGCACGTTTGCACCATCCATGGGACACAAAGTGATACCACACCCACCTTTCATGTGTGCTACATCTAGCACGTGGGGCCATGATATATGTTCTTCCAGCCATACATCTGCCATGGTGGAGATCAACACCAACCATGAAGTATGTGTTATATACATACTACTCATCTGTTTAAGGCCTTGGGCCGTCCGTGAGGCCCACCATGAGATGTATGTTTTATCCTTATTGTCCATCAGTTTTCAGGGCCCACTTGATGCATGTGTAAGGCCCACCTTTGATGTGTTTATGGCCCATCCATGAGGCCCACCTTTGATGTGTTTGTGGCTTATTAGTATGGCCCATTAATGCAGCCCACTTGATGTGTATGAGGCCCATATGATGAGACCCGATATAATGTACAAGGCCCATGAGTAAAGCCCATTGTGACATTTCTGAGGCCCATGTGTTGTGGTACCTCAGGATGTATTCTTGGCCCATGTGTGGAGCCCACCTGTTTGTATTTTGACCTATATAAAGGGGCCCACCTGATGTGTATTTGGCCCATGTGATGGGGCTCACCTGTTGTGTATATGGGACCCATTGATGTGGCCCACTTGTCGATTTTGAGGCCTATGGGTTGCAGCCCATTATGATGTACTGGGGCCCATGGGTCATAGCCCATTGAGATGTATTTTTGGACCATATATTGTGGCCCATTGTGATGTATTTGAGGCCCATGCGATACGGCCCATCATGATGTGTATTAGGCCCATGAGATGTGGCCCACCATGACATATAATAGGCCCATGAGATGCGGCCCACCATGATGTGTATTAGGACCATGTGATGTGTATGTAGCTCTTGTATGAGGCCCAAAGCGATGTATTTATGGCCCATTATGTTGTGAATGAATCTCTTGTATGGGCCACTTCTTGGGAGAAATGTTGGTTAAATGTCCACACTGATTGGCAATGATGGTTGGAAGTCCTCATTGTGACCTTCCCTTAGGCCTTTGGTTAGGATGATTACCGATTTCGATTGTCGAGGCCGATTGTATAGGCTGATTCTTATTTGTCGAGGCCAATTGTGTAGGACGATTCTGATTATCGAGGCCGAGTATCAAGGCCGATTCTGATTTGTCGAGGCTGATTGTATAGGCCGATTCTGATTGTCGAGGCTGATTGTATAGGCCGATTCTGATTGTCGAGGCCAATTGTATAGGCCGATTTCGATTGTTGGTGTTGAGTATCGAGGCTGATTCTGATTTGTCAAGGCCAATTGAATAAGCTGATTCCAATTGTCAAGGCCGATTCTGATTGTCGTGGCTGATTGTATAAGGCGATTCCGATTGTCGAGTCCGATTGTATAGGGCGATTCTGATTTGTCGAGGCCGATTACCGATTATGTAGGCCGATTCTGATTGTCGAGGCCGATTCCGATTTGTCTAGGCCGATTGTATACGCTAATTCTAATTGTTGAGGCTATTGTATAGGCCGATTATATAGGCCGATTTTGATTTATCGAGGTCGACTGTATACGCCGATTCCGATTGCCAAGGCTGAGTATCGAGGCCGATTGTATAGGCCGATTATGAGTATCAATTCTGATTATCAAGGACGAGTATCGAGGCCAATTGTAAAAGTCGATTCCAATTGTCAAGGCTGAGTATCGAGACCGATTTCGATTTGTCGAAGCCGATTCTGATTGTCGAGGCCGATTCGAAGTGTCGATTCTGATTGTTAAGGCCAATTTCGATTGTCGAGGCCGATTATCGAGACCTATATGATGTATATGCGACCCGTGTTTAAGGCCCAATGTGATGTACATGCGACCCATATTTGAGGCCCATCGTGATGTGTATTAGGCCCTTGTGTGAGGTCATGGGTCCTTTATATGTTAGGATCTATGTAGGCCACTCTTTGTGGGCAATGTTTGTTAAATGTCCATATTCCTGAGGCCAATTGTTGATGTCGATTGTCAGTGCTAGCTATTAATACCGATTATGAGTATATGACATCATAGCATCACGATACATGCCCACGCGCATCATCTGCATGTTGATTATGAGATGGGGTTGACCATTGTATATGTCATTGGGTATATTGTTATGAGACTCCCTGATAGGCAGAGATTGTCTTGCATGAGTACATGGTATGCACAGGATTGATGCATGACAGTATTGTATGACTCATGCATCTTCCATTATATGTTGCGATTACTATACGCCCTAGCGACATTAGGGTCGTAGCCTCCACAAGTATTTCGTGGATGGCTAGATGGGACACCAAAAATCTGTTCTACATGGGATGCTATGATATCCCTGGGTGAAAGTCCGTAAACCCTCTTAGTTCCAGAGGTTGCTCCAACAACTAGACCTAGTGGATGCATGAGCGAATGAGGGCCATATACTATTAGGTCGCGTCTCTCATTGTGTTGTGGTTAGTTGGAAGGGGGTATGACCTTACCTGACCGAGAGGAGGGAGCAATGCTAGGCTGAGTCTGACCAGCTCGAGGAATGGGTCCGCTATCGATGAGCCGGGCCCGATATTGGCAGGTAGAGAGTGAGGTTTCTTTCACTCACCTTATTGCGCGCGATGAGGCGGCAATCTGGTTTGGAGTGTAATAGACCCCGGTGATTTTTCAGAGAGGAACCATACTAATATGTGGACTTATTGAGTAGGAGTTGCATACTCATGCATTCATTTCATTCACTATTGACTTGGGCTGGTGGTGCACATCTAATTGTTGTATACCTTCGCATGGCTAGGATTTCAGTTGGGCGCACAACTAACCTGAGATCAGGAGTTTACCACATCGAGTCTAACTATCTAAATTTAGGTATGGGACTGGTTTGGATAGAAGTCCCTTGTGATGGACCCCGTAGTCTGCGATACTACGTACTATCATCCCGACTTCACACTCCAGCTTGATCATTTCATTCGCATCACATATTGCATTGCATCCTCAGCACAGTATTTGGCTTACTGTCTTCGCATTGCATAGTTGATCTACATTTCTTCCTCAGTATATGATATTGGTTTATTATGTTTTTTGCATCGCATAACCTAGATAAGGCTAATGGTATTTATGGGCCTATCAGCATGTTTTCGTATTATTCTGATATTGTATGATTTATGGGCCTGTCAGTATTTCTACTTACTCTGATTACTCTGATATTGCTTACTTGACACTTACCTTCTACACACACTTTCACCACCCACTAAGCTTTCTATAAGCTTACGCATGATAGATGCTTGCAGGTGGTGTTAGGTTGCAGTAGCATTGAGCTTGGAGCATGCAGCGGATTTATGGAGCTTTGATTTTTGACATATGTATTTCCCTTCAACATTGTACTCAACTGTTTATATTAGTGGATATGTGATGATGATGTTGCCTTTATAATTTGGGTATACTTGTGGTTATACGTATCACGAGATAAATGTACAAAAAAAAATTCTCCTTGTAGGATCCCAGGATCGGAATCTGGCGTATAGGCACTGAGAACCGAGAATAGGATACTACGGAGGCTGTCGGCACCGGATTCGGTGATTGGGAATTTTGTGAGCCCCATTTCCAAGTTTGGGGTGTAATAGAAGTTGGTATCAGAGCATAACTTGGGAATATCTGAAGATAACATCACATATCTGCTGATAGCTACCCTTCACCCTATGATTGTTTAGAACTTAGAATGGTTAGATCCTCGAGTTTGAATAATTTATAGATTTTCTGATATAGCTCCCTACCATTAAGATTGTATGGCTGCATAGTATTCAATTTCAATCGTTTCTGATTCGGGATCCAAGGTTCAGTAGAGTCACCATAATGTTAATGATGTGTCTTGGGAGGGTGAGGTTGAGATTAGAGAGCATTATCTTTATCCTTTGGTAGATTGATTATGCCTCAACTTATATACTTGATGATGTTTCCTCTTCCCTTGTCTGTTCTGTAAATTTTGAGGATAAAATTTTTTATTAGGTGGGGAGAGCTGTAAGGCTCGTATCCTAGACCGTATCGTTCCATAGGCTTTCGCGGTCCTCCCAGTCGAATTTCGATGACCACCGATCTGTTACCGACATTTGCGCGCGATCCTGAGTTGTGTCCCATATACCTGAGTCGACTCAACCAGAGACTTGTACCAGTACGACTGTGCTGTCGCCGCGGTTCCGATGCCACGTCTCGCAAACCGAGGTGATACCCTTGCCAGAAGATGTGGGCTCACGTTTAGTTCGAGGAAAATGCCGTGCATTGCAATCCCAGGAGAAATATCCCTTCAATCAATTACATTAATCACCTCTCATGTCAAGTACAAAATTCCATCCTCAAGCAACCCCAAAGTCAAAGCAACCCATCCCTCACATGTCAAAGTATACATCACCCATCACTCACCTTTTCACCCGTCACCCTCTTACATCACTCGCTCCTCTCTCTTATCTCTCTCTCTCTCTCATTTTCCTCCCAAGTAACCCACATCCAAGCAAGCTGCATGAGAGAGAGCTTTGTGCGGCCCACTTCCTATCTCCCATCCCCACCCTCTAAAACCAATCTCAATCGTTGAAGTTCATCTTTTGAAGCTCTAAAAAGTTTTTGCAGAAGGTGGAGGAGAAGATCAAAGGTGGGTGTTTTTCTTTGTTTTGTTGTGTGGATTTGATCATTTGAGGGCCCACATGTGGTGGGACCTGAAATTGCGGTGAAGACCGCTTTAGTTGAAGTAGGAATATGCCAATATGTCCTAGAGGGGGGGTGAATAGGACTTTTTAAAGTTTTAATGATTTATTCAAAATTCCTATTACATTAATCCTAATAGACTATACTTATCAAGATTACTCAAAAGTAACTCTACTGGTTTCCAAGCCCAGTAGAGGATCCAATCACAAACTATTTAAGAAATGAACAATATGCAGACTAATTTATGATGGATATGACTATGTATGTGTGTGAGGTGTGATCTCAGATATGAAAGTATTAAAGTAAATCACACAATCAACAAAATAACAATTTCAAACAAAGTCATTTTTATAGTGGTTCGACTACTTACCTACTCCACTCCCAATAATCGCACTCAACCCTTGAGTGTACCGGATTTCACTAAGGAGGTTTCACAGTGGTTCACCTCAAACCTAAGGTTTTAAATCAAGTTTACCTTCAACCTTTAAAACCTACACTGAGGCTAACTGTTTATGCTCTCATGAGCAAAGGTCAATACAACGCACTCACTTTTAGGTACACTGGCCAAGGATCTTCCATAAGACCCTAACTAAGGTTTCACACGGTTCACCTCTAACCTAAGGTTTTTGACAAGTTCACCTTCAACTGGATGTTTATGCTCTCCATACAGCAAGGATCCACACAACGCACCCACCACGTACACTCCCACCTGAGGCCTCCTACGAGGGCTTGTAAGGGTGAGAAACACCTTAGACCCAATCCTACAGAAGAATGATCAAAAGGTCTTCTGGACTCTAGTTACTTATAGATAAGTGGATGAGTCTCATTTAGCTCGTTGATGAAGATCTTCTCCTTTGTTGATGAAGGGTCTCCTTCTTCCTTGATCCATAACTCAATTGATGTATCAATATATGGCGACGGGTTGGGTTAAGGTTATGATGGAATCCTACTCTCTAAATATTTTCCTATTAGGAAGATAGTGCGATTCTAATCATCTATGCATTCAAGGCATCTTGGCTTAATGATTTGCCATTAAGGTAGTAGTTGGAGGATCCTTGAATGCTGAAGTTCATTCCTCAATCCACTCATTGCATATCAATGATGAGGGTGGATTGGTGGATGAACTCCCTTGAGAGAAAGGGCTTTGGGTATATAATCTAAGGTAAAACACTCAAAAGCACTCTCTTCTTTCTCTACTAGCAACAATAGACAAGCTCTCTTTATATAGGAAAATGGTTCCAACGGATATAAAACAGCGGCATTTATGACATAGTTCGATATCATCGAGCAGGGTCGATATCATCGAGCATATACTCTCGATTGCATCGACTGTCCGCTCGATGACACAAACTCAAATGTCATATGCTTTTAAAACCTTTTGTCAGCTGGTCGAGGGAATCGAAGAACATGTCGATGTCATCGGATTTCGAACTTCAATATCATCGATTTGAGGTTCGATTCATCGATACTTGAAAATGAGAGAGACTTGCTATGAAATATTTTAGGTTTATAAGAATGATTGAGGGACCTTCGTGATCATCGAAATTTGAATGTCAATGATATCGATAGAGTGTTGATGCATTGATAAATCCAAAGAATTTTCGTTTAAGCTTGCGGACAGTTTCTGTCCCAGTTCGATGCCATCGAAACCGTATCGATATCATCGATATTTGAATATCGATTCTATCAAGTGCCCCTCGAACCCTGAAATAATTGATGGAGAACTTAGGCGCCTATGACCGATAACGTCGAGAGCCTTCCGATATCATCGAGATTTGAACTTTGATGATATCGAGAATGACCTCGATATATTGATGCACATGTGATTTTCTTAAGTAAAAATAGGGGCGATGGAAATCTGTTTGTCGATATTATCGAGTCACCATCGATGGACTTGAGATTCAAATATCGATGATATCGATAGGTATATTGATACATCGATAAATCCATCCAGAGATATATGTGATTGCTGGACATATTTTGTCCTCATTTCAATGATATCGTTTAAGTATCGAGGACATCGACAGCACAGGTTGATTCTATCGAGTAGTGTATCGATAAAATCGACAAAACAAGAAAACTTAGAGAATTTTCTGAGTTTTGAAAAAGTTTTCTCAAGTTTAAATCCCTATGATGTTCTAGTTTGTTTTAAGAGTTTATATACCTGGCGTTTTGAGACATGGGATGTGAGGCTTAGATTTACCTGAGACGAGCTTGCACACATCCTGGTTGAGGCAGACGCTTGAATTGATCTTCCTATGAGGCTCTCTGTCCGACTCAACACTCACGCTAATTAACAAACCAGGGCACTTTTAATCTCCCCCTTTGTCAATTACGTGACAAAATACCAAAACACCCTAGACCAGTATCTAGACAACCACATCCTAAATTATGTGTACATGCATTTTACACAATTTTACAATTTCTAGTGAAACAAAGTACACAACCCCGTATCTACTCCCCCTAACTGCAAACTCCCCCTATCTTGGTGCAGCTGCTCCCCCTAACACCTGCAACACTATTCAAGCAGATATATAATTTCCTGTTTGGGGTGTTTAAATATTCTCCCCCTTTTTATCAGTCATTGGCAAAGTTGTAGTAGTTGATATTGACTGAAGTTTAAACACGTGTGGGAGAACCAATATTCATGGAATATGCATATATCAAATAGATGTATAATGGTCAAATAGTTGATTAATTAAACATCATTTGTAGTAACTATGTATGCATAGCAGATCACATAGAGCAGTGCTAGAAGCAAATAAACTCATGATAAAAAAACATCACATGCATGCTATATGTCAGAAACTAAATAAATCAGGGGACCTATGAGACATAATCATGGCAATAAAAATAGTGAATTATAACAGCCATATCCAAATAGCTAAAACACATACTGCCATAGATAGTAGTAGATTAATAGTTATCCCAACAAAAATCACCATGCCCATTTAAGAGCACCCAGAAATAACTAGTAGTAACAAACCCACTCTGAGACATATACAAAAAAAAAAAAGATGTCCGACTATCAAGAGGCTATCACATTCATTCATGAGAGCGTAAAGCACCCAAAAAGATACTAGTGCTCATACGCAGAAATAAGTGTGTGCAAATGTGGTAGCGATCAAAATCCCGTACTACAGCGGAGGAGCAGAAGTAGATGGCGCCGTATCGTCTCGACGGTAGGTGATTATCTCAACCAATTGTTGGACTGTCTGCTGTACTCCTTGGACCAGCTGTTCTAAGATGGTAAGCCTCTCGTGCACTGAGTGGACATCCCTCTGAATTGCTCCAATCCAATCCTGGTGGAGCTTAAAGCATTTAGCCTGTTCGGGAGCTGATGTCGATGGAGCATGATGAGGTCCAGAAGCTTCTTCTCTGGCCGTCTTAGACCCTTCCATGGGAGCATCACCAGCACCTCCTTTACCTCTAGCTATTTCTTCATGAATGCCTTCCTCTGGATCCTCGGGATACTTATGAAATTTCAAGTCCATCCTTCGAATGTTGCTTTTGGTGAAGGTTTAGAGAGGAAGTTCTGGATCACTGGTCGTTGGGAAGCCAATGGCTTCACATACCCTATTTATGATCCAGGGATAGGGCAAGTGAAGATCCCTAGATGTATGAATAGCATAAACCAACTGATGTACAATCAGAGTCGGAAGGCAGATTTTTGTCTCGTTGGCTATTGAGTACACTACCAAGGTCATGAATCTAGTGAGATCGGTCCGGTTGGTACTTTTAGGATAGATGTTTGTGGTGAAGATACCGTGCAATACCCGAAATCTTGGTTCCATGAACTTAGATTTCAATGCATTTCCTTGGTACCAAGGAATGTCCCTATCATAACAAAGGTATTTAGTAACTTTGGACTAAATTTCAGGATGTTCGAGGTCCATTTTGGGGAGACCATCGGGTGACATTTCTAGCCCTAGGATGTTTGCAATTGTAGTATGAGTGATCAGTATATCATCACCATCAATAGACACCATGATAAAAGGAGGATCAGACACGGGTGAGTGACAGGCGACGAGAAAATTGCATGTCCGTTCAGGATGACATGGTCCACCGAAATCAAGAACAGGTAACCAATCTATAGCAGCCAATAGAGGTTCCAGGTTATATGGAATCAGACAACTTCTGTCAACTTTTCTTTCAGGAATAACCTTTCTTCCAGTGAACTTAGTTCAGACTGGATTAACCTGAACCGGTGGAGGTGCTTGGGCTTCAGACTGGGACACACCATGTCTTGTGCGTTGCCTTGTGGGTATCCCACGTTCCGGGGCCCTTGCCCTTTCTTTTGGAGCGAGGACTTTTTATTGGGCGGATCTCAAAGATTCCCCCTGTCCGAATGCTTTTCCTTTGTCTTTTCCCATATGGATAAAAGAGGGTTTGAAGG
Source organism: Magnolia sinica (assembly GCF_029962835.1). Lineage (NCBI taxonomy): Eukaryota > Viridiplantae > Streptophyta > Magnoliopsida > Magnoliales > Magnoliaceae > Magnolia > Magnolia sinica. Next base: position 67,490,299 of record NC_080574.1, read on the forward strand.
ATTTGGGAAAGAGGACAAAAACCCAACAGAAACAAAAATACAAAAAAAAATGGACTCTTGATGTATAAAAAGGTATTACCAGATTTGTTGAACGATTGGGGTAGTCCATCGAGGGTTCGAGTGGTCCGGTCGAGAGAATCGAGCAGGGAAGTAGAAAAGAAACCCTTGAGACAAAAAACCCCTTTTTCGTGCTCCACGACTTATATCGGGCGGCATCTGTCGATATCATCGATCCTTGTTTCGATGATATTAAGGTAACTCCCCCGTTGTTATCGAGACTATCTTCGATATCATCCTAACTCATGTGCCTTTTCACATTCTTAAGAGATATCGATGATATCGATTGTTTATTGATTTTATCGAAAATGCACGTAACAGTCATATCGAAGTTGAGTATTTTCAATACTTAGCATTTAGACATCCCTTCATGTATACCTTGAGTGTATCTAGGAATCAACAGTATGCAACAAAATTTTATACAGACATTGTACAAGATAAAATTATAAACATTTAAAATGTTTACATACAAAAGGATTGAGCTGAGAAACCTCAGATATATCTTTAAAAGCTCAACAAAAATTGCATCATTTCAGCAAATATCTAGATCTAGATGCATGACCTGGACTTGTCTTTTCATGCTTGATATATCAAGTTATAGAGTTTAGACAATTCAGCTTTTCTTTTACCATCCATTTCGAGGCAAAATTCTTTACTATGGTAGATTTAGTTTTCAAGGTTATCTCACCCACTTGATCCAATGATCCCTTCATCCTGTCTTTCATTTTAGGTGGTGATGGATGAGTGTTTCTCCTAGGTGGATTTTTTACATTCTGTATTTCTCTGATCGGTTTGAATTTACCAATATGATTTTGACCAGAGTTATGTGAAGTCCTTCTAGGTGTCAAGCATTCAAATTTATAATGACCCAAATCACCACATAAATGACAAACTGGAGTAGTTTTCATATTACTACCTGAAGCAACCGATTTTTTAGTTATTGATGCTGCATTTCCAGTTCTTGTTTTAGTTTTATCATACCCTAGGCCACTCTTGTCTCTTCCTTGTCTTCCCATCCCTAATAATTTTTCGAGCTTTTCACCACTCTGGGAAAATTTATAATTTATTTCAACAAATTTTCTGAATTTCTCTAAGTCAAATCGGAGTGTGTGATTCTCATTCTAGAGATGCCTATTTTCATCTTCTAATAATTCAATTTGTTTGGTAAGCTTTGATGAATCAGTTTTTAGGGATAGGTTGATTCTTTCCAACTTGTCATTATCTGAATAATATTACCGTAGATCATTAATTAGATGTGAATTGATTTCCAATATTTTGTTCAAATGTTTTTGCAGTAGTTCCTTCTTGTTTTCAGACATTCCAAGTCTTTTAAGAATGTTAATGCTATGAATATAAAGTTGATTGTAAGCATCTTATAGATTGTTTTATTGTTGTTCTTCTTCTTCCTTTTCAGTTTCCTCATTATCCGACGGAAATGATTCAGTGGCTTGCTGTTCTTTCTCATTTTTAGATTCACTAGGAATAATTAGAGTAGTGGAGAACATAAGAATTTTCAAGGATTTCTGGTATCCATCACTCTCTAAGTCACTAGATTCTGAGTTTGACTCTTCTGTATCATCCCATGTGGCAACCATTAACTTGCCCTTAGTTTTTCTGTTTGGGCATTCAGTCGATAGGTGTCTATACTTCTAACAGGCATAGCATCATGGTTCTTTGGTCTTTCTACTAAATTTGTCGGCAGAGGGTTTGTTGTCCACCTTTCTACATTTGGAGCGATGGCCACGATTCTTTTGAAAGAATTTCTTAAATCGTTGTGCCAACAAAGCCACTTCCTCAATTTCATCATCTTTTTCACTTCCACTGTCCTCATTTGTTGTTTTCTTTGAAGTTTTTAGGACAGTAGTTTTGAAATTTTGGGTTTGTTTGAAGTGTAGTTCAAAAGTTTGTAGGGACCAACCAGTTCTTCTACTTTTATTTCATCAATATTCCTACATTCTTCAATGGCTGTTACTTTGGGATTAAACCATTCCGGCAGTGATCTTAGTATTTTCCTATAGATTTTAGGAATCAAAACTTTTTCTCCCAAACCACCCATGGAGTTGCAAATGATATTTAGCTCAGTGAAAAACTTCATAAAGGTCTCATGCTCTTCCATTCTGAGACTTTCGAACTGTGAAGTCAGGAGTTAAAGTTTAGATCTCTTCATAGTGCTTATGCCTTCATGGGTTGTCTCCAATAGATCCCATGTTATCTTGGGACACGGCATAGTAGATGGCGTTTATAGCTTTAGCTTTAGCAGTCTATTTTTCTTTATCGAACATCGTCCACTTTTCTTTCAGTTTGGGTTTTATGATAGTTGTGCTACTGTCAAGTACAACTTGTTCAGATGGTGGCACATATCCACTTTCAACTATATTCCAAACATCATGATCCAAAGATCTCATAAAGTAGTGCATCCTAGCCTTCCAGTATGCATAATTCAATCCATCAAACATTAGAGGTCTAGTGACAGGTGAGCCCTCTCCTTTAGCCATATTCCCAACTTCAGTTAAGATCACTCTCTAGGTGGTGAAGCCCTTAAAGAGAGACCCGCTTTGATACCAATAGAAATTGTGGTGAGGACCACTTTAGTTGAAGTAGGAATATGCTAATATGTCTTAGAGGGGGGTGAATAAGACTTTTTAAAGTTTTTATGATTTATTCAAAAATCCTATTACACTAATCCTAACAGATTGTACTTATCAGGATTACTCAAAAGTAACTCTACTAGCTTCCAAGCCTGGTAGAAGATCCAACCACAAACTATTTAAGAAATGAACAATATGCAAACTAATTTATGATGGATATGACTATGTATGTGTGTGAGGTGTGATCTCAGATATGAAAGTATTAAAGTAAATCACACAATCAATAGAATAACAATCTCAAATATAGTCATTTTTATAGTGGTTTGACTACTTGTCTACTCCACACCTGGTAACCGCACTCAACCCTTGAGTGTACCGAATTTCACTAAGGAGGTTTTACAGTGATTCACCTTAAACCTAAGGTTTTAAATAAGGTTCACCTTCAACCTTTACAACCTACACTGAGGCTGACTGTTTATGCTCTCATGAGCAAGGGTCAACACAACGCACCCGCTTTTAGGCACACTGGCTAAGGATCTTCCATAAGGCCCTAACTGAGGTTTTACACAATTCACCTCTAACCTAAGGTTTTAAACAAGTTCACCTTCAACCGGATGTTTATTCTCTCCATAGAGTAAGGGTCCACACAACGCACCCACCACGTACACTCCCGCCGGAGGCCTCCTACGAGGGCTTGCAAGGGTGAGAAATAACTTAGACCCAATCCTATAGAGGAATGATCAAAGGGTCCTCTGGACTTTAGTAACTTACAAATAAGTGGATGAGTCCTATTCAGCTCATTGATGAAGATCTCCTCCTTTGTTGATGAAGAGTTTTCTGCTTCCTTGATCCGCAACTCAATTGATGTATCAATATATGGCGATGGGTTGGGTCAAGTTTATGATGGAATCCTACTCTTTAAATGTTTTCCTATTAGGAAGATAGAGTGATTACAATCATCTATGCATTCAAGGCATCCCAGTTTAATGATTTTCCATTAAGGTAGTAGCTGGAGGATCCTTGAATGCAAAAGTTCATTCCCCAATCCACTCTATTGAATATCAATGATGAGGGTGGATTGGAGGATGAACTCCCTTGAGAGAAAGGGCTTTCGGTATATGATCTAAAGTAAAACACTCAAAAGCACTCTCTTCTATCTCTACCAGCAACAATAAACAAGCTCTCTTTATGTAGGCAAAAGGTTCTAACGGATATAAAATGGTCACATTTATGACAGAGTTCGATATCATCGAGCAGGGTCGATATCATCGAGCGTATACTCTCGATTCCATCGACTAGCCGCTCGATGGCACAAACTCAAATGTCATACGCTTTTGAAACCTTTTGCTAGCTGGTTGAGGGAATCGAAGAACGTGTCGATGTCATCGGATTTTGAACTCCGATATCATCGATTTGAGGTTTGATTCATCGACACTTGAAAATGAGAGAGACTTGCTATGAAATATTTTAGGTTTACAAGAATGAACGAGAGACCTTTGAGATCATCGGAATTTGAATGTCGATGATATCGATAGAGTGTCGATGCATCGATAAATCCAAAGGATTTTCATTTAAGCTTGCAGGACAGTTTTTGTCCCTGTTAGATGCCATCGAAACCATATCAATATCATCGATATTTGAATATCGATTCTATCGAGTGCCCCTCGATCGTAGATAAACAACCCTAAAATAATTGTTGGAGAACTTAGGCGCCTATGACCGATAACGTCGAGAGCCTTCCGATATCATCGAGATTTGAACTTCAATGGTATCGAGAACGACTTTGATATATCGATGCACATGTGATTTTCTTAAGTAAAAACAGGGGCGCCAAAAATCTGTCTGTCGATATTATCGAGTCACCATCAATGGACTTGAGATTCAAATATCAATGATATCGATCGGTATATCGATACGTCGATAAATCCGTCTAGAGATATATGCGATTGTTGGACGTATTTTGTCCTCATTTTGATGATATCATTTAAGTATCAAGGACATCGACAACACAGGTCGATTCTATCGAGTAGTGTATCGATAAAATCGACAAAGTAAGAAAACTTAGATAATTTTCTGAGTTTTGAAAAGTTTCTCAACTTTAAAACCCTATGATGTTCTAGTTTATTTTAAGGGTTTATATACCTGGTGTTTTGGGACATAGGATGTGAGGCTTAGATTTACTTAAGGCGAGCTTGCACACATCTCGGTTGAGGCAGACGCTTGAATTGATCTTCCTACGAGGCTTTACAGTTTGTCCGACTCAACACTCACGCTAATTGACAAATCAAGGCACTTTTAGGACCCATCTCAATGTAAGCCTTGTATCAATGAGGGACCCATAGTGGCGTGGTCCCTCCCATCTCCACCATTCTTTCCCTCTCTCTCTCTCTCTCGATTTTTGCGATGGAGGGAGTGTGGCCCACCTGAACTAGACCGTTCGATCATGAGGCCCACCTAGCTGCTGGATTTCAGCAAGCCCTAGATAAAGGGAATCATAAATATCAGCATGATTTGTGGACCCACGTGATGTACGTGTGAAATCTACACCGTTCAGGCCTTGAGGCCGTGTAATGTATGGGTTTTACCCATGCTGGTCATCAGCCATGGGGCCCACCTTAATGATATGTGCTGTCCACGCATGTGGACCCACCCAATCTGCACCGTCTATCTGTTGCTGACCAGCAACAATAGCTGCTGTTTTGACGCAGTGGCTATATTAACGCAGCAGGTTCTGTAGGACCACCTGATGTACGCGTTATCTCCATCCATTACAGTGTGTGGGACCCAGCCCACACATGTTGCATGTGTAGGATGGGACCCACCTTAATTTTGTGTTTTATCTAGGCGATTTAGTCTATGTGGGGCCCTACCTTGATGTATGTATCTTATGCCCACACCATCCATTTGGACGGTGCTGTGGGGGCCAACAGTGATGTATTTATCCACCCCGTCCATCTCTCTCTGGACGGTGGGTGCCCACCTTGATGTATGTCATCTACACTGTCCATCTGGACGGTGCTGTGTGCAGGCCACCATGATGTACATCTTTCATCCGTCCTTGCCAAACAACGTCTGATGGCTTGGATGTTATACCTTGTAATATAATATATATGTGTATATTATATATATTATTTTTACAATATAATATTATATTATGTGGGTCCCACATGGAACCCACTGTGATGTATGCCTCCATCCACCCACTGTGATACGTGTCATATCTCCACTATCCAATGATCTAGACGGTGGACACCACCATAATGTATGGGTCTACGCACCGTCCAGATAATGGATGGTGGCAACCACCTTGATGTATCTATATCCACACTGTCTAGCATTTCTGGACGGTGGAGCCAGGCCACACATGTGGTACATTCCATACCACACAAGATTCAAGTGGATTCAAATCTCTGGTGGGCCACGTTTGTGGGACCCACCTTAACGTCTGTATTTTGTATCCCCACCATCCAAAGATTTCTGGATGGGGCTGTTGGGACCCGTCATGATATATGTGGTTTATATCCACATCATCCACTATTTTGGGGATGCGGGACCCACCCACATGTGTTGCACATGTGGGGTGGGCTCTACCTTGGCAATGTGTTGCACGTCTGCACCATCCATGGGACGCATAGTGATACCTCGCCCACCTTTCATGTGTGCTACATCTAGCATGTGGGGCCATGATGTATGTTCTTCCAGCCATGCATCTGCAACGGTGGAGATCAACACCAACCATGAAGTATGTGTTATATACATATTGTTCATCTGTTTAGGGCCTTGGGCCATCCGTCAGGCCCACCATGAGATGTATGTTTTATCCTTATCATCCATCAGTTTTCATGGCCCACTTGGTGCATGTGCAAGGCCCACCTTTGATGTGTTTATGACCCATCCATGAGGCCCACCTTTGATGTGTTTATGGCCCATCCATGAGGCCCACCTTTGATGTGTTTATGGCCCATCCATGAGTTCCACCTTTGATGCGTTTGTGGCCCGTTAATGCAGCCCATTGATGCAACCCACTTGATGTCTATGAGGCCCATAAGATGAGACCCGATATAATGTATAAGGCCCATGAGTAAAGCCTATTGTGATATATCTGAGGCCCATGAGTTGTGGCTCATCAGGATGTATTTTTGGCCCATGTATGGGGCCCACCTGTTTGTATTTTGACCCATGTAAAGGGGATCACCTGATGTGTATTCGGCCCATGTGATGGGGCTCACCTATTGTGTATATGAGACCCATTGATGTGGCCCACTTGTCATATTTGAGGCCTATGGATTGCGGCCCATTATGATGTACTGAGGCCCATGGGTCATGGCCAATTGAGATGTATTTCCGGCACATATGTCATGGCCCATTGTGATGTATTTGAGGCCCACGCGATACGGTCCATCATGACGTGTATTAGGCCCATGAGATGTAGCCCACCATGATGTGTATTAGGACCATGAGATGCGGCCCACCATGACGTGTATTAGGACCATGTGATGCAGCCCATAGTAATGTGTGTGTAGCCCTTGTATGAAGCATAAAGCGATGTATGTATGGCCCGTTACGTTGTGTACGAATCCCTTGTATGGGCCACTTCTTGGGAGCAATGTTGGTTGAACGTCCACATTGATGGGTAATGATGGTTGGAAGTCCTCATTGTGACATTCCCTTAGGCCTTTGGTTAGGCTGATTACCGATTTCGATTGTCGAGACCGATTGTATAGGCTGATTCTAATTTGTCGAGGCTAATTGTGTAAGCTAATTTTGATTGTCGTGGCTGAGTATCGAGGTCGATTCCAATTTGTCGAGGCCGATTATATAGGCTGATTTCAATTGTATAGGCTAATTCTAATTTGTCGAGGCTGATTGTATAGGCTGATTCTGATTGCCGAGGCTGAGTATCGAAACCGATTCTGATTTGTCAAGGCCGATTTCGATTGTCGAGGCCGAGTATCGAGACCGATTCCGATTTTCGAGGCCAATTATATAGGCCAATTCTGATTGTCGAGTCTGATTGTATAGGCCGATTGTGTAGGCCGATTCTGATTATCGAGGCCAAGTATCGAGGTTGATTTGATTTGTCGAGGCTGATTCCGATTGTCGAGGCCGATTATATAGGCCAAATTCGATTTGTCGAGGCTGACTGTATAGGCTGATTCTGATTGTCGACGCTAAGTATTGAGGCCAATTCTGATTTGTCAAGGCTGATTGTATCGGCCGATTCTGATTGTTAAGGCTGAGTATCGAAGCTGATTCCGAGTGTCGATTCTGATTGTATAAGATGATTTCGATTGTCGAGGAAGAGTATCGAGGTCGATTCTGATTGTCGAGGCCAATTGTATAGGCCGATTTCAATTTGTCGAGGTTGACTGTATAGGCCGATTACGATTATCGAGGATGAGTATCAAGGCCGATTCTGATTTATCGAGGCTGATTGTATATGACGATTCCGATTGTCGAGGCTGAGTATCGAGGCCGATTCCGAGTGTCGATTCCAATTGTTGGGGCCGATTTTGATTGTCGAGACCGAGTATCGAGGCCGATTCCGAGTGTTGATTCCAATTGTTGAGGCCGATTTTGATTGTCGAGGCCGATAGTTGAGACCTATATGATGTATATGCGACCCGTGTTTGAGGCCCAATGTGATGTATATGCGGCCTATATTTGATGCCCATCGTGATGTGTATTACGCCCTTGTGTGAGGTCATGGGTCCACTATATGTTAGGCTCTATGTGGGCTTCTCTTTGGGGGCAATGTTGGTTAAATGTCCATAGCGTAGAGGCTGATTGTCGATGCCGATTGTCGATGCCGATTGTCGATGCCGGTTATTGATATCGATTATGAGTATGTGACAGCATAGCATCACGATACATGCCTATACACATCATCTGCATGTTTGTTATGAGATGTGGTTGACCATTGCATATATCATTGGGTATATTGTTTTGAGACTCCCTGATAGGCGGAGATTGTCTCACATGAGTACACGGTATGCGCAGGATTGATGCATGGCTAGATTGTATGACTCACGCATCTTGCATTGTGTGTTGTGATTACTGTACACCTTAGCGACATTAGGGTCGTAGCCTCCACAGGTATTTCGTGGATGGCCAGATGAGACACTAGAAATCTGTTCTACATGAAGTGCTATAGATATCCCTGGGTGAAAGTCCCTAAACCCTCTTGGTTCTAGAGGTTGCTCCAATGTCTAGACCGAGTGGATGCATGCGCGCATGAGGGCTATATACCGTTAGGCCGCGTCTCCCACTGTATCATGGTCGGTTGGAAAGGGGTATGGCCTTACCTTCCCGAGAGGAGGAGGCAATGCTAGGCTGAGTCTAATTAGCTCGAGGAATAGGTCCGCTATCGATGAGTCGGGCCTGATATTGGCAAGCGGATAGTGAGGTCTCTTTCACTCACCTTGTTGCGCGATGGAGCGACAATCTGGTTTGGAGTGTAATAGACCCCGGTGATTTTTCAGAGAGGAACCGTACTGATATGTGGACTTATTGAGTAGGAGTTGCATACTCATGCATTCATTTCATTCACTATTGACTCGGGCTGGTGGTGAGCATCTAATTGTTGTATACCTTGGTATGGCCAAGATTTCGATTGGGCACGTGACTAACTTGAGATCAGGAGTTTACCACATCAAGTCTAACTATCCAAATTTAGGTATGGGATTGGTTTGGATAGAAGTCCCTTGTGATGGACCCCATAGTCTGCGATACTACATACTATCATCTTGACTTTACACTCCAGCTTGGTCATTTCATTCGCATCGCATATTGCATTGCATCCTCAACACATAGTATTTGGCTCACTGTCTTCGCATTGCATAGTTGATCCACATTACTTCCTCAGTATATGATATTAGTTTATTATGTTTTTTACATCATAGAGCCTGGATAAGGATGATGGTATTTATGGGTCTATCAACATGTTTTCGCATTATTCTGATATTGTATGATTTATGGGCCTGTCAGTATTTTCGCTTACTCTGATTACTCTGATATTGCTTACTTGACACTTACGTTGTACGCACACTTTCACCACCCACTAAGCATTCTATAAGTTTATGCACGATAGATGCGTGCAGGTGGTGTTAGGTTGCAGCAACATTGAGCTTGGAGCATGTAGCGAACTTATGGAGCTTTGATTTTTGACATATGTATTTCCCTTGGCACTGTACTCAACTGTTTATATTAGTGGATAAGTGATGATGATGTTGCCTTTATGATTTGGGTATACTTGTGGTTATGCTTATCACGAGATATATGTACAAAAAAAATCCTTCTTGTAGGATCCTAGGATCGAAATTTAGCGTATAGACGCTAGGAGCCGAGAATGGGGTACTATGGAGGCTGTCGGCACCGAATTCGGCGATTTAAAATTTTGTGAGCCCGGTTTCCGAGTTTAGGGCGTAATAAACTATCTTCCTTTGAATGATCGGCCACGATTTTTATGGAAGAATTTTCTAAACCGTTGAGCCAACAGGGACACTTCTTCATCTTCATTTTCTCTTTTACTTGCATCTTCCTCATTAGTAGTGTTCTTTAAAGTTTTTAGGACAATATTTTTGGGTTTAGGAGTTTTCTTGAAGTGTAGTTCAAATGTTTGTAAGGAACCTATAAGTTCTTCTGCTTTCATTTCATCCATGTTTTTACATTCTTCAATAGTTATAACTTTTGAGTTGAACCGTTCTGGTAAGAATCCTAGAATTTTCCTACAGATTTTTGGAACCGGAACTTTTTCTCCTAATCCACCCATGGAGTTGTAAATGATGTTTAGTTTTGCGATAAACTCCATGAAGGTCTCATGCTCTTCCATTATGAGACTTTCAAACTGTGATGTTAAGAGTTGGAGCTTGGATCTTTTCACTGTATTGGTTCCCTCATGAGTTGTTTCCAATAAGTCCCCTATTTCTTTAATTGTTCCACACATACTTATTTGATTGAAGGCTTCTTGGGACATAGCACAGTAAATAGCATTCATTGCTTTAACTTTAGACGTTTGTTTTTCTTTATCGAATGCTATCCACATTTCTTTGGATTTTAGTTTGGTGATAGTTGTGCCATTTTTAAGTACTATTTGTTCGATTGGTAGCACATATCCTTTATTAATAATGTCCCAAACATCATGATCCAAAGATCTCAGAAAGTAATGCATTCTAGCCTTCCAGTAAGCATAGTTTGATCCATCAAATACTGGAGGTCTAATTACAGATAAGCCATCTCCTTTGTCCATATTACCAACTTCAGTCAAGATCACTCTCTAAGCAGTGAAGCCCTTAAGAGATATCCGCTTTGATACCAATTGAAATTGCGGTAATGACTGCTTTAGTCGAAGTGGGAATATGCCAAGATGTCCTAAAGGGGGTTGAATAAGACTTTTTAAAATTTTATGATGATTTAAAACCTATCCGCCCTATCCTGAACTAATATGCAAATAGCAGGATTTTTTCAATGCAACTCTAATGGCTTCTAAGCTAGATAGAGGATCCAATCATAAGACTATTCAAAACATAAACAAGATATATAACGTAGTTCACAACGAATGTCACTATGTGTGAGATGTGATTCTAATTAGTTCTAGGTAATTATATGAACATGCATTATGAGAACGTTCATAGAAATCACACAAGCAATAAAGGTAAATAGTAATCCCAAGCACAGTCGTTTTTATAGTAGTTCGACTACGTGTCTACTCCACTTCCGGTGGACGCACTCAACCCTTAAGTGTACTGGATCTCACTAACAGAGGTTTCAAATCAGGTTCACCTCAAACCAGTACAACCTACATAAGGCTAAATCTAGGACCTACAAAAGGTACCTAACATATCTCCACAAGACATAAGTTTATGTTTCACACAGGAGCAAAGGTCAACATACAACACCTAGATTTTAAGCCACACAGGTCAAGGATCCACACAAGGAACCTAACAGTTTATGCCCTACATAAGAGCAAAGGTCTACACACAACACCTAGGTTTTAAACCACATAGGTCAAGGACCTACACAAAGGACCTAAGTTTATGCTCTCCATAGAGCAAGGGTCAACACACAGCTCCCCACGTACTCTCCCGTTGGAGGCCTCCTATGAGGACTTAAAAGGGGTGAGAATCACCTATGATTCAATCCTATACAAAGGAATGATCAGCAGGGTCTCTGGACTATAATGACTTACAGATAAGTAGATGAGCCCCATTTAGCACGTTGGTAAAGATCTCCTCCTTTGGTGATGAAGAATCTTTAGCTCCCTTGAACCGCAACATAAATGATGCTCCAATGTATAGCGACGGGTTGGGTCAAGGTTATGTTGGAATCTTACTCTATTAAATGTTTTTCTATTTTAGAAACAGGATGATTCCAATTATCTATGCATTCAAGGTATCCCAGCTTAATGATTTTCCGTTAAGGTGGTAGCTGGAGGATCCTTGAATGTGAAAGTTTAATACCTAATCCACTCTATTGAATATCAATGCTGAGGGTGGATTAGAGGATGAACTCCCATGAGAGAAAAAGGCTTAGGGTATATGATCTGGATTAAACACTCAAAAGCTCTATCTAATTTCTTTGCAAACAACCAAAGACAAGGTCTCATTAAATAGGCAAAAAGTTCCAACGGAAATAACTTAGTCATATTTTTTACAGAGTTTGATATCATCAAGTTGGCTTCGATATCATCGAGTTGGCTTCGATATCATCTAGCGTATACTCTCGATAGCATCGAATTGCCGCTCGATGACCCGAACTTAATCTATCAAACACTTTTGAACCTTTTTACCAACTGGTCGAGGATATCTAACTCTGATTTCATCGATATATGGTTCGATTCCTCGACATTTGAAAAATGTGAGAGCAAACTTGCCTTTGAAACTTAACAAGTATTGATATGATCGAGCATCCCTCAATATCATCTGAATTTGAATGTCGATGATACCGATACCATTTTCGATTCATCGATATTTTAAAGGAATTTTCCTATAAGCTTGCTTGATAGTTTGTGTCCTATTTCGATAACATCGACTTGTTCTCGATATGATCGATATTTGAATATCGATATCATCGAGTGGTCCTCGATACTTAAACAGATTTACCTGAAAGCTTGCTGGTCAGATTTGTGTCCCAATCCGATATCATCGAAGATTCGTCGATATCATCGATGTTTGAATTTTGAGGATATCGAGGCTCTCTTTGAGATATCAAAAATCACATGATTTTTCTTAAGTGTATATTGGACACAAACTGATCAGATGTCAATTTTATTGATCCGTCTCGATGAACTAGAGATTCAAAAGACGATGATATCGAACATGCCATTGATTCATCGATAAATCAGTCCAGGATTCATTGTGGTTGCTGGACATCTAAAGTCCTCATTTCGATAATATCGAGTGAGTTTCAAGGACATCAATAACAGAGTTCGATTTCATCGAACCACTTATCGATAAATCGATAAAGGCAGAAAACATAGAGATTTTCCTGATTTTGCAAAATATTTACTCACCTTAAATCCTAAGATGTTTTATCCATTTTTAAGGGTTTTATATACCTGGTGTTTTGGGACATGGGATGTGAGGTTAAGTTTACCTTTTACAAGTTCGAGAACACATACTGTTGAGGCAAACGCTTAATGATCTTCTTATGGAGCTCACTTGTCTTACTGACTTAACACTCACACTAATTGACAAACCAGGGTACTTTCAATGGTCTGTACGAGAACATATATTTCACTGACAATCAGTGTTATGAGCAGATTCATGTCAAACCCTGTCAAGCAACATTGGGAAGCGATAAAATGGCTACTTCGATACGTTCGAGGTACAAAAGACTACGTCTTAACTTTTGAGAAGACAGGGGCAAAGTTAGTAGGGTATGTGGATTCAAACTACGCAGTGAGTGTGGATTCCAGAAAGTCAACTTCAGGATACTCAATTGTACTAACTGGTGGAACAATTAGTTGAATGTCGAAACTTCAATCCGTGGTGACACTTTCCACGACCAAAGTAAAATATATGGCAGTGACGGAAGCGTTTAAGGAAGGTGTTTGGTTAAGGGCATGATAAATCAGTCAGGACTTCTACGGGAGGCCGTGCCAGTTAATTCTGATAGTAAGAGCGCTATCAATTTGGCTAAAAATTCTGTTTATCACTCTCGTACTAAACACATTGATGTTCGTCACCATTTTATCCGATAAGTGCTTAAGGAATGAGGCGTAACTCTGGAGAAGATTCACACCAGCATGAATCCAATAGACATGCTCACCAAGGTTGTTCCTATAAAGAAGTTCAAGTTCTGTATAACTTCTCTATGCTTGGCGATATTGTAAAAGGAAGACAGTGTGCACAAGAAGCATTAATGAAATTATGATGCGAGGCAGAGATAAGAGAAGAGGACAATGAGTTACACATTTGAAGATTAAAGACATGGTAGAGATTGATGTATTTGATGTCTTAAATCTATTTGGATTCTGCGTAGATTATTCTCGCAACTGCAAAAGTGCGGGAATTATTTCCGATTTCGTTTATGATTCTTTCCGATTTTGTTTGGAATTCTTCCTAAAACTATATATATGGGGGTAAATGGGATGGGAGGTATTATTCTAAGGGATTCTAAGGGATTCTAAGGTTTTCTAAAAGGTTTTTAGGGTTTGCAAAGGGTATAGTAAGGGTGAGATTCAAGCTTGTTTAAATCGGGTAAGTCTTTTCTCTTTGTAATTTCTGCATTCATAGTGAAGATCTGTCGCTTTGTGCCGTGCTTTTTTCCTGAAAGGGTTTTCCACGTTAAATCTTTGTGTTCTCTTGTGTTTGCTTGGTGCCCTTGGATTGATATCTTAGATCCATCTCTGTGTAATTTCGCGGTCTAAAACCCAACATTCTCTATTTACCAATGTTTAGATATTGTTTTGAGATTACCGCTTGCTATCCAAACATACACTAAAAAAGAAATCCATGTTGCAATAGTGCTCATGTAGATAATCATTGCCTAATCATTATCTTTTCTTTCCTTTTCACTTGGAATACATGTATCCAAACATGCCTTAAGAGATTTATTCCATTTGGAATCCACTTCCAACAAAAGGCCAGTTCTTGGATTCCTAGCCAAAGAGTAGTTTGCAAATTCCGCAGGAATAAATTCCATCCTACGGTAATAATATTTTTATTTGTTTGATAAATTGATCTTCCAATGGGATAAATTCTAAGCATCTGGATGCCTGTAAATGGTTTAAGCACTAAGTGATTGCAATGATTTAGAGGTGTTAATCATATACAGCTTGTCCTATTTAGCTATAAGTTATAGATGATTTACAGGTAAATGATTGTCTGAGTGTGGATGGCCTGCAAAATGTTTTCTAGTCCTATAAATGAAATCAAAGAGAGGCTACATGTGATGGTGGGGCATAGAAGAGAATACAAGAAAGGAAAAAACAAGTTAGACGTCCAATTTGCATAGGCTATCATTAATAAACCACATATTATATGAGAATGATTCAATATTTATTGGAAAGCTCCAAAATGCTACTTGGTTCCATAAATGACCAAAGAACTTAGTTATCAAGAACTTAAATTTAAGGATGACAATTTATTTCACATGCACTTAATGTTAGAAGTTATCCAGTGGGTGGACCATTTCTTGTGGTCCAATCAGTTCGACTTGAAGACTATATCTAATACAATTAAGTGATTCCATGTTCTACTTTCAAGGAATAATCAGGCCCTGGTGCATCAGGATGTGTAGAATGTTCTCAAGAGATCAGCCCATATGGGTGTTGCATATGAAGTGTCCTAAACTGCCAGAGTATCAAATAACTCTTCTTAAGCTTTACAGGCAGAGGAATCAACTGGATTAGGTTGAATTGTTATTATCTGACTTTGTAACAAGTGTACCTGAAGTTGCTGCTTGCGTTTCACTGGCATTGCTAGTAACACTTCTTTGAATTGAACTGCAGAGGATGGAATCTAAGCAAGGTGAGAAACCAGCTTCATAGCATTGCTCTTAACTCAACAAGGTCCTGAAATTGAACAGTTGAATTGTCTCGCCATTTAGTTTCTGGTATGTGGCGAATGAAATAATTAGCCTTGTTCCATAATATATTGGCAAAGAGACATGAAACTTTCCACAATCAAAGGAATGGAACTTACCTAATCCAAGATCAACAAGGAAGAGTTCTTTCTCTTCGGAAGTGCCTGGGGGACCAAGCAAAAAGTTCTTTGGTTTGACATCCCCATGCACATATCTGTCACAAGTTGCCACGTTCATGCAAAATTGCAATTAAGAGTTCCATTAATAATAGATATCATATCATAAGATATCGAAGAACCATGAGATTCACATGGATCAATAATGCAACAAAAAATAGAAGAAATTCATAATGCAAAGAAATAATTCCGCCACCCTCTAGAATGCATCTCTTCCAATATTGAGATTGCTTCGATATGAATGCAAGCAACCATTTCAATGGACATTCTGTACACGAAATACATGAACCCAAAAAAGGCATATCAAGCAGTCAATTTAATAAGCAACGGTGGCGTAGAAAACAACAATTCCAAGAAGCGAATTTTAACAAATAACTTGCGTGTGAGAGTCATTATTCCAAACATCTCATAAGCTCGGCCCTAACATGTCCATAACCTGCGTATGTGGTGTGGTTTCTCCTATACAACTATCCAAAACCAAACCTTAAACACTGCCACCCATTAAAGTTACTAAATTTACAAGAAAAAAATTACCATGTCATAATAGTCCCCTTGCCGGCTTTTGAAGTGGACCCGAGGCACACCATGACTACCTCCAAGAATGCTGTGCAAATAAAAGTCTATGTCAGTGGCAACTAGCAAACCAATGTCCTAGATTGTTAACCAATCTCAACAAACGAATGAAGGAATATCGATCAAATAGGATATAATGGCCAAGGCGGGCTTTTCATGCTCATTCCACTCTTTTTCTGCAAAAAAATTGGAAGTAGAAAAGGCAATTAGGATACAAGAAAATCAAGACTTTCAGAAAAGAAAATCAAACCCTTTTGGTTAACTCCCCCCCTCCCCCCGAAGTGTCACCTACACCAACATGCAAGAACGGAAACCTGATCAGTCCCAAATGTGTACTTAGCAATCAAGGCATCACAAACATGTTGAATGAGACTGATTTTTAATACAGGACCATGTGGACTTGAAACCTTTTGAGTGTTTTCACAGAATTTCATTTTCCATTTTCGTGCAAACTTCAAACAACCAAAATGTATACTGCATGCCTTAACTAATATCACTTTTTCATTTGTGTCATGGGTCATGCCGGAGTCTGTGAGAGTTAAAAGGCATCACAAATTGAAACTGCTCACAAGTAAATTTTATTTTATTTTATTATTTATTTATTATTATTATTTTTTTTACAATGGTGGCCCACTTGATGATTAGAATGGGCGAACAGGCTGGCCATTCCTCAGTGGTCCACGATCAACTTGAATACCGGCCCTATATTTCAAGCTCAGGCCCTACCCTTTGGCCATGTTTGGGTCCAAGCCCTGGCCTAAAGCGGTGGGAGGGGCTGCTTGGCCCATTGTCACTCCTAGCATTAATGGCATGAATGGGCCTAGGTATCATCCGTGGAGAAGTTATCTAACCCCTACCCATAAATCCACCAAGTCCAGTGGCCCACCATGAATAGGAGAATCAGGCTAATTAATTCACTCATTAGGCGAGCCACAACTTTCAATTGATTTCAATAGCATGCATGGCACTAGGTGATCATAATGGTAAGGTTGAGTCATGGCATCATTGTAAATGTGATAGGCTCTCATCAGATAAGGTCCCAAGGTAGATTTCTTGCCCACAAAGCAGGCCAATCTGTCGGGCATGTAGATTAGAAATAGACACAGTCTGACAAAATTGACCAATGAGTCATATTTAATGTATATTTGTGGCCTAGTGAAGCAGCCAGAGCTTTTGCCCGGGACATGTTTGTACTAGGCATCATCTCATGAATGTTTCCCAATCTGGCCCACAAGTGCAGCGATGGCATATGAGCTACAAATCCCTTTATCCATCTCATGGACCCCACCAAATGAACAATCCATATGCATATCAAAAGTGTGAATCACAATATAGGTGACCTGATCCACTTATATCCTAATAGCTCCTATGATCCAATGCTCAATTAATGTTCTAACCATCCATTGGACAGGTCACAAAACGGATGGTTAGAATCAACATTTGGACTGCGGTATCTTTCTTTCTGATCATATGCATTGCCATACCTACCCTCACTCACCTGACTGTTGTTTGATCAACGATTGTTCCATGCCAATTTATGTATGCATGCACGGCACCCATCAGACCACATGAAGGGAAAGAAAAATTGATATACATACATACACCTTTTAAATGGTAATCAATGCATTATACTAAATCCATAGGGATTAAACACAAATCTCATTGAGGCCATACATCGAACAAATGGTGTGCACCATCTTCTATGCAACAAAACTGATGAGATTGAAGAAATATAATACCAATATAATATCATTCATAGGGACCTCATCAGATGGGCCAGACGTTGATGAAGCGTTGCCTTAAAATGATTGGGTTTAAACGAAATGTGAAGATGAAACTTCCAAATAGAAATGTAGAGTGTAGCCATGTGAGTGCTCACCTATTTGAGATGGTTCTACATGGCGACTGGCGAGGAAGAGGGCGCTCGAAAGATTCACAGCTCAATCTCGACTGGCGATGAAGAGGGCGCTCGAAAGAGGGAACAGAGAGGAAGAAAATGGAGGTCAAAAGAGAGATTTGGAAATTCATCTTCTGAAATGGGATAAGAGATTTAAATCTGAAAAATGTGTGTTTTACATAATCTGAAAGGGTCCATTTACTTGATGGTTAAGATACTATTACATAAGAAAATTATAAATATAAACCATCTGCAACAAGACCCATTATTTGGATGGTCTGGATAGCCATATATCAAACCCACTTTTTCTATGAATGAGTCACCACTATTTTACATAAAATGTAAAACTCACACCTTTTCACCATACAAATAACAACTCTAGCTTTAGCTTTGGATTTTGTAGGGCTCTATGGGCCCCACCATGATGTTTGTGTTTAATCCACACCATACATCCATTTGTAAACATTCTTTTAATGTTAATACCAAAAAATGAGCTCGAAGTAAATCTCGGGTGAACCACACCATAGGCAAACAATAGCGATTGGACGTCCACCGTTACAAATGGTTCTTTAACTATCGATTAAGTTGTTTCGGCTACAAATTTTAGCCGTAGGCATTACCAACGGCTTTTAGCCATTGGCAAAACCACCTCGCGTCCGTCGGCTCTGCCCAGTTTTTTGGTAGTGCACGTAATTTCTCGGGTTTGAGTAGTGGTGCACAAATCGATACAAGTAATTGCATGCATGTTACATCACTTCTGGGATTGGATGTTGCAAATAGTCACTCCATGAACATATCATGTCACATAATTCATCCAACTCATGTGTTGTGCTCCCTCGAGGTGTTCACGTAAATCCACAGTAGCGTTGGACATGCCGGTGAATCTCCGTAGTGTGAGAATACAGGGCTAGTCGGGTTTTCTATGAATTATATTCCACATTGTGATGATCACTACGTATGATGAGTTGCACATACTTTGTTAGGTATGTATTTATATAGATTAGTTGTGCATGCTGATACGTCTCGTAGTGGTGGAATATGAGACGTATCAGAACTCTTACATTATTTTTATTAATCTCTTGAATTATTGCTAATCTTAATGGATAACCATCACTATGAGTAGGGCGTTGACCCTCTCCAACCGTACAGATGATACAGGTGATGTATAGACTGAAGACCCAGATGACCATCTCCCCGTGGAAGATTATATTGAATGAATAAGAAGATATTTTTATGATTTAGTTTTATTTATACTTCCGGTGCAGATTCGTTAATATAATAAGCTCTCATTAAGAGGGCATTTTGATAATTTGTTGAATTCTTTTACTTTAATGGAATGAAAAATACAGTTGATTTTACTCTCGTGAATGATTACCTTTGTGAATGTAGTCGGATGTGATCTAAATGAAAAAAAATAAAAATAAAAATAGGATGCAATTTTGAAGCATCTAATTCATTCAATTATTAACACTCGGTTTTCTTGGGCATGAGTATGTACTCGAGCTGCGAAAATTCGAGATGTTATACTTGCTCTTGTGTAGGGCATATATCTTAGAGTCCTTGTGTAGGGATGTAAAGGTTAGAGGTGAACTTGATTTAAAATTTTCGATAGTGAAATCTGGTACTCTTGGGTTGAGTGTATCCGCCGGGAGTGGAGTAGGCAAGTTGTTGAACCATTATAAATGATTGTGTTTGGGATTGTCATTTATACATTTGGTTAATTATGCTTAATTATGAATGCATGATTAGATGAATGCTTAGTATTAATAGGTAACATATCCCACACACACATATACATTATCGTTTTATAAACTAGTTGCCTATGTGATTGGATCCTCTATTGTCTTAGAAATCTTAAAGTTATATTGCCTTACTTAATTTAATTGTTCATTAGTTTAAGTTAGCCAAATTAATTTTTTTAAATAGGCATAATTTTTTAATAGGTGCTAATGACCCTCCTCTAGAACATATCCTTCATTCTCTAGCTCCGCCAAGCTTCTGCAATTAACGCATAATGGCCAAACACCGAAATTTCACTATGTACTTGGTCTCACTTGGCTTGGAAGCCTAAGTGTCAATTTCTTTTAATTGGCACATATTTTTAAGTGGTCCTATTTACCCCCCTCCCCCATCTAGGACTTAGCCATAATTCTAAGATCCGTAAGCTTTCGCGTAATGTGGTGTTGTGTTAGACAACCAATGCAATTTCAACATTGTATTAAAGAACGGAACTATAGGGGGAGTATCTACATAAAAGAAAAAAAATCTAACTAAGAATTTTAGATTTATGGAGACTCCATATGGGAAGATTACATGTCATAGCCATGAGATCCTGGACCATTAAGAAAACCTATCGAGGGTTTTACCGACTCTAGAGCCTATAAAAGGAGAACACAATGAAGAGCTTGAGGCCACGTGCAAATATAATCAATATTCTTTAAATTTACCTTTACATTTATCTTTGCATAGCGTAGTGTATCTTTAGTCTTAGCATAGATTGCTATTATACAATGTCATCGTTATAATACCATAGGAATAACATAATTATCCAGAACCCTCCATTGTTGGATTTTGATCAGCCGAATTCTTACTTAGAAGATCAAACCTTCTGGTTTCATCCTAATAACCATCCACCTAGACCATCTATTCATTCGGACAGTTTCAGGTATTTATCTCTTTATTCACTCTATTAAATTTTACTCTATCTAGTGTAATGAGCATCATTCACAAATTAATAAAATCGGCATTTTTTTTAGCCTTCTTTCACTCACTTATCCATCTTTGTTCTTTCGAGAAATACATTGGCTGCAATTATTGGTGAAAGAAAAGTCATGAACATAAGGCAAAAAGAATCCTCTTGGAAAGACTAACCCTACTCTTCTGTAAATTGCATGATCATTGTTACAACCAGTGGTTGAGAGGGTGGTTGGATTTCTAAATTTGGCCTTAATCGATCCATCTTAACACAGGGGCACTTGCATTCCATTAGACATGGAGTCGAGTACAACTCTGACAGGCTCGCAATTTCTAATCACACACATGAATTGAATATAGGCTCATTCACACGTGGCCAAGTATTTGATTGAATTGTACGAACATTGTGTATCTTTTGTCAAATCCGTTCATAAGGCGTGACTCACTAGGATGAAGGATACAAAATCAGCCTGATTTGAGGCTCAGGATTCTTATCTTTGGTGTGGCGCATATGAGTTTTTTGTTCTTCTTTTCTTTTATTTGGAACATGAAAGTAAGAGTTATCACTTGATGGGTGTATTGGATTTAGCTTATACAACATGGTGGGCGCAACGATCTTTGGCATTTTATACTATTATAGTCCTAGGACTCATGAGTGGCAGTAGGCTTAGTCTGGCGGAGTCAAAGCCCAATTTGATTATTAAAAAATGGCAAAACACAAGGAGTAGGCCTAGGTCATTAAGTAATCAGGATAAACACACCCATTGATTTCCTAAACAAACTCATTCGTAGGATTAAAACTGGGCAGGATCTGACCTGAACTGATGGATCCGACCTAATCGAACCGGTCGGATCCAATCTGACCCGAACCGAAGGCCAGGATCAGGTCAAATCGAGTAGGCCCACTTAGATCTGATTGTACAATGAGTCGAGTTTGGGTTAGTGGCCAATCCGATCCGATCTGATCCGGTTAGGTCCTATAAATAGTATTTTTACTTTTTTTTAATGTTTTACTACCTCTCTTTACCCGAACGAAAACCCAAACCGGTCCCTACCTCTCTTCTCTACCTGATTGAGCGGCGCCACACCCATCTCAATCCGAACCCAGGCCACTCAGTGGCCCGACAACCAATCTTCACTGTTCATCCTCCTCCATTCATCAGGTAGGTTCCATTTATTTATTAAATTTTCAGTGTATTTTTGAGCGGTGGCCTGCGCTGGCTCGCTGGTGGACTGCACTAGCTCACTGGTGGTCCGGCCGAGGTCAGGACCCCGCTGGTTCGACTGCAGCATCCCGCCCTGGCTCGTTCTTGGCCCAGCACTGCGTCACTGGTGGTTGGATGATAGCTTGCTGTCGCTAGTGGTCCAGCCGAACCCTAAACCCTACCCTAACCATAAACCTAAATCCTAACCCAAACCCTAACCTAACCCTAAACCCTATGTAACATCCCAATTTTTTTTTGGTCAGAGCTTATACTCATGCTGGAGAAAATCAGATATTAATAATTGAATGAATTAGATGCTTCGAAATCTCACCCTATTCTTTTTTTCATTTAAATCACATCTAGACACTTTTACGATGGTAACCATTCACGAGAGTAAATCAACTATATATATATATATATATATATATATATATATATATATATCATTACATTAGAGTCTATCTTGGTCATGGTTGAACTGTATTTATCAATTCCCATTAGCTCCCTTGAAAAAATTGGCATATCCCTTGATATAAGATGATCATGGTTGAATTCATATGCAGTCATTCTCCATCAACTCCCATGTCTCATTTCTAAACAAAGAGTCTATCTAATAATGCATGGTCGTCATTCACTTCTCAGCATCTTAGTCATCTAGTGTTTCTTGGAAGGTAGACAGATCTCCCCCATCTATAATGAGGGTGAATGCAACATTCGAGTATTTTTGTATCTAGTCGATAATATACGATCTCTCAACGAATTCTTTCTAAGAGGTGATTGTTGCACTTGCTCTTGTACTTTTACCTGTGGCTCAAGTGTCACACCCCATACTCAGTAACCGGACTCACAAGGAACCCAATAGTCAGTTCTGGCCGCAACAACCTCTGTAGTACCCCATTTTTGGCTCCTGAGGCAGGTTCCGATCCTGAGATCCTACAAGGAGGATTTTCACAACCCTATGTCCATTCCAATATGAGCATACCGAAGATCACAGCGAGTAAATCACAGAAATAACAAATGGGCACATTGTAAAATCTACTAAAAATTTAAACTTTAGATACAAGGCTAAAAGGAAATACATCAGATGACATAAGAAGAAGGAAAAAAGATCTGCAACACTGGGTCCTCGACTCAACTCCCATCCAAGCTATGCCGCTACGACGCCGACCTAGAATCTCCTACACGCATCAATCATGCATAAGCTTATAAAAAGCTTAGAGGGTGGTGAAGCTTATAAAAAGCTTAGAGAGTGGTGAAAGTGCATGACAATGGTGCGTAGAAGAATAATAGGAGATACAAAAGGAAAACATGATCAATACTAATACCACTAGCCTTACCAAGGCTAAGCCATGAATGCATGAAGCCATACTAAGGCTATGCAATGCAATAAGGCATATATAGCCGATACCAATGCAATGCGAAGTAATGCCAATGCTCATAACCAGTCTACATATCCAATACAGTTCCATTATAAGGAATATCACAGAGGTCTGATGCACTACAGGATCACTGCCGCTGTCAAGACTGCATAGTCAACGAGTGTAAGAGACCACACTACTCGCTTGTGGACAACCAATCACCAGTAAGGCTCGACGGTAGAGGACTCATTCACGAGTTTGACAGACTCAGCCTAGCCATGCCCTCTCACTTAGGTGGATAAGGCTACATCCCATCTAAACAGCCTACACGACAGTGGGAGACGTGGCCTAACGGTATAAGGCACTTGGGGGATCATAATTTCCACTCGGTCACGGCATTGAGGTGTTTTCTACGTACCTTAAAGTTTTAGGGGCTTTCACCCAGGGATATCCTATGCACCCCAATGCTTAAATGATATATTTTCGGTGTTCACATGCAACCATCCACGAATATGCTAGTAGAGGCAAGGCCTTGATGAAGCAAGGGCGATAATGTCCATGAGATACAATGCCAGATGCATGAGTCATGTATACCAATCATGCACTAGCTCCAAGCACTCAATGTGAACAAGTGGGGAACTCCATATCTCTATCATATCAGCCTAATGACCACACATAATGCAATCCAATCACTCAATGATGCATATTGGTCATGATGGTGTGCCATACGGTGATGATGACTTAGAACATACTCCTCCTTCCCAAGGAGGGAATCAAGTCTAGGTACTTAGACAATTAATCTGAGGAACAAACATCTAGTGTGGGCCCAGTACTTTGGGGTAGCCCACAAAGCTAAGGAGGGCTATATATAAGCCTAAAGGAATAAGCAGTCCTAATGAGGGCCTATGGTGGGCCTTAAACCACCCATAGTAACCCATGAGCCTACCTTAGGGCCACTAAGGAGGACATCCAACGTGGGTCCCAAAAGGTAGCCCGCCACTACTCGAATATGAAAGAAGGCCCGAGGCCTAAACAATCCATGGCCTAGTGGGCTATACACCAAGCCCAACACATAGGCAATATGGTGGGCCCTCAAGCAAGGTTTGGGCGCAACCATAAAGGTCATAAACCCACATATTGTGGTGGGCCTAATGGGTAGCCCGGTAATCCAACCATAAGGGCAATCCTTATATTAAGTGAGTTGGGCCTCATAACTTACGCCAAGTACAATCGTATTTTGGCGAGCAACCAAGGGCCCAACTACTTGCATATTATGGCCCACAAACCCATCACAATAAGTAGTAAATATAGGACCAAAGGTCAAGGGGCCAATCTAGAAAGTTCCAAGACAATGGGTATAGAAAATCCAACAAATAACTATGAACATTGATCCAATAAAACCCAACTGGGGTTGGCCTAAAATGTGCACTAATTAAGCCCAAAGGCATATCAGGAAATGGCAAGATTATGTGCATAAACATCCTTAAATCTGGTGGGCCCTGCTACTCCAAAACATGCTGTTAAGGGCAGCTAGTTTGGGCCTATTGCTGAATTTTTGGCCCACCTATTTTTGGGCTTGCTGGAGTCCAACAATAATAAATGAGGGTCCCACCAGATGAAAGGAGTGGATACAACATACCAATCAAGTGGGCCAATTGTTAGACTGGACGACTGGCAGCAGCCCAATGGGCCTGGGCACTCAAAGGTGGACGGTCCTATGGGCCTGGGCGGTCAGCCCAAAACACATCAAAGTGGGTCCCAAGAAAAGGGGAAAATCCTCAGGGAGGTGGGCCATGTCCCACGTGGACCACAAATAGGTGGACGGTGAGGATACACAACACATCAAGGTGGGCCCACAAAGGGGGTGAACGACCAACCATGGCTAGATGTCCCGGCCTAGTGGGCCGGTCCAGCCCTCGTCACGAATTGTACAGGACTCTGTTGGTCCCAAAAATTGGTAGGTGGGTCCTACCATGGGTGGGAAACCTCTTTGTAAAATTTTAGAATTTTGGGAATAAGAAAAGTATTTTATTAAATTTAAAGAAAACTGACTATCCCCAAAATCTACTTAGTGCGAATTTCAAACATGCCTTGGTTTGAGCTTCCAATGGGGTGGATTGAAGGCCTCTAAAAATTGGAGAATATTAGTTTTTATGTCCCCTCATATATGTACCCCAAGGTAGGGTCCATAGATGTGGCCCACCAATGGGAAAATTATTTTATATTCAAGGATTTTCATACTGATATTGTTGTTGGAACAGTCCAGAAAATCCAAACTGTCCACCTCACTTGGGCAACACCTTTAGGACCTCAATCAAGGTCAGATGGGGCTAAAATTTGGTGGGATTATAGGTGGGACATAGGTCTTCAAGAATTATGCATTGGATAACATCAAAGTCCCTACCAAAGGACCAAAAATTAGGCCCCAAAATGGTCCAAAATCGGTCTAGACAGACTGGACAACAACATATACTTCACAAAAATAAATTGCAAACATAAATTAAATGGGGATTTAACCTCTAGAAATCATGGTGTGGTCCACCTAAGTGGGCCCCACAAATCCAAACCATCCCATCACCAAAAACAAGTTTACATGCACCCCTTTTTACGCATTTACAGGCCACACGTTCAATGGAAGGGACTGTGAAAACTTCCCCTCTCTATGGATGATTGGGATCTTGTTGGTCCACAAGGTAGGCCACACACTTATGATCAGCACTCTCAACAAGAAAAGGAGAAGTAATCAGTTAGAAGAGAAGGATCTCTACCTCATTGAGGCCCTTCTCTCCATCACACACATACAAGGAGATTTCGTAGCCATAGGATGCACATATTACATGATCAAGCCTATCTAATAGAAATCTATAGTGGAGATCTAATCTCCACCAACGATCAAGGGTCTAGATGACCCAAAGATCCCTGATCTAAGGAATGATGAGGCATGAAGGGATCCATGGAGGATGGTCCCTTGTATATACATGCATGCAATGTAGGATGGATTTCAAACCACATCCATGGAGTTTTGGGGCCATCATCATCTCTTGATGGGCCCCACATGCTCCAATATGAAAGAAGAGAGGGAGAATAATTACAATGCAAAGAAGTATAAATATTTGAAGAATATGCACCCACCTCTTAAGGATCCTAGTCCAAAGTTACATCAATATACTCTCCATGCTCCAAGGAACATGTTTCAATGGGTGAGATGGGTTGTTGAAGGCTAGATGGGAGGGGATTAGAGGGAGAAGGGGCTGGATAGAAGGAGAGGGTGGGGATGTTTAGAGGTATTGCTAGGAGAAGAGAGAGAAGAGAGTAGAAAGAAATGAGAGGAACAGAAGAGAAATTGCTAGAAAAGAGAGAGTCATCATGGCTTCTCTCTCCTAGGGTAGGCAAATCCATCATGAGGCTATAGTGATATAAACTATGTCGCTAGGCTAGAGTAGGAATGGGTAGTGTGTGGGTAGTGGGTGGTGTAGGTTATGGGGGTTTAGGTAGTGTATGGGTGGTGTGTGGGTAGTGGGTGGTGTAGGTTATGGGGGTTTAGGTAGTGTATGGGTGGTGTGTGTTAGAATTTGTACAAAAGAGGGTGGCCACCTTGAAAAATGTGCCCTCCACACTAGGTGGGCCACATGATCATGATCAAAGGCTAGAAATGAGATGTACACAACTTATGTTCCACACGTCGGATGGATGCACAAGACGCGGTGTCGGAACCGTAATGATGATGCAAACAAGATGATATAGGTTTCGGCTCGATCTGAGTGGGGTTTACATGACCGGACTTAAGGATTACCATGAACACTATCTGAGGGTTGCGGGTCGCCAAGACTCGACCGGTAGGACTGCGGGAACATTTGAAATGAAATGCACACTCATACACAGACATGCACACACACGCACTTGGGTCGGGTCTTACTATCCTCCCCACCAACAAAGAAATTTCATCCTCAAAATTGACCAATCCCAGGACAAAATGAAAGGTAAAATACCACCATCATATAGCAATCATCAAAGAGAAGACACTACAAACAATCATACATCAATCAATCATTAAATAAATGGGGATAACGCTCTCTAATCTCAGCCTCGCGTTCCCAAGATGACTCAGCCTCCGAATGATGACCCACTGCACTTTCACCAAGGAAATGACATTGGTCCTGAGAACCTGCTCCTTCCGATCAAGAATACAAATTGGCTACTCAATGTAAGAATCATCCTTACAAACCTCGAGGGGCTGCCAATCAATCACAGGAATGATGTCTGACCCACACTTCTGCAACATATAACATGGAACACATCGTGGATCGTGGACAACTCAGAAGGTAAAGGCAAGCCTTTGGCCACAGCGCCCACGCGCTTAGTAATATCAAAAGGTCCAATGAATCTCGGGGCAAGCTTGCCCTTCACACCAAATCAAACCACGCCTTTCATAGGCGAGACCTTGAGATATACCATGTCCCCAACTATAAACTCGAGGGGTCAACGCTGACGATCAGTAAAACTCTTCTACTGGCTCTGAGCTATGCACATCCTCTACCTGATAACATCAATAACCTCCGACGTCTGGAGCATAAGCTCGAGACCTAGGAGACGATGCTCTCCAACCTCGGTCCAACAGCTAAGAGATCTACATGGTCTATCATAGAGTGCCTCAAAAGGAGTCATACCTATAGTCACCTGATAGCTATTGTTGTACGCGAACTCGGCGAGGTGTAAATGCTCATTCCAACTACCCACAAGTCAATCACACAAGCTCTAAGCATATCCTCAAGGATCTGGTTGACCCTTTTAGTTTGCACATCCGTCTGTGGATAATAAGCAGTGTTGAGATGTAAAGTAGTCCCCATCGCCTGCTAGCAACTCCTCCAAAACTGAGACATAAATATGGAGTCTTGGTCAGAAACGATCGAAATTGGAATGTCATGCAGTCTCATTATCTCCTCAATGAATACCTTCGCAAGCTGGTCCATAGTCCAGGAAGCACACATTAGAATGAAATGAGATGACTTCGTCAGATGATCGATAACAACTCAGATGGTGTCATGACCGTGTTGAGTCCTCGGTAAACCCGCGATGAAATCCATCGACATATGTTCCCACTTCCACACTGGAACGCTCAACGGCTACAAGGGACCAAGGGATCTCTGGTGATCGGCCTTGACACGCTAGCATGTATCACACTCGACAATGAAGCTAGCAATCTAGTGTTTCATCCCCGACCAAAAATACTGCCTCCTTATATCTCTATACATCTTCGTGGAGCCCGTGTGAATAGTAAGTCTCGATCGGTGCCTTAGTCATCATATCAAGATATAACTTTGACACGTCTGGGACACAATCGGCCTCTGAAGTGTAATCCACCATCAAAACTAATCTGCCAGTCTGACTGCTCCACGGATGAGGCCTCTGCTCGGTGCTCCTGAAGTTACTCGTCCATCTGCTGAGCCTCGATCACCCTAGCCACCAAAGAGGGTTGATAGACAAGCTCGAAAGCTGAACAATGGAAGAATGCAGACCAAACTCAAACTTAAACTCTGAAACATCCTCGAGCATCTTCCAATGTCGAACCATCATCTGTGCCACTAGGCCTTGTGGTTGACGCCTGAGCGCATCCACCACCACATTCGCCTTACCCGGGTGGTACTGAAGGTCGAAGTCATAATCTTTCAATAGCTCCATCCATCACCTCTGTCGCATGTTCAACTTGGACTGCGAAAATAGATACTTTAGGCTCTTATGATCCGAAAAGAGCTTGAACCTAACCCCATATAGATAATGCCTCCACACCTTCAGTGCGAAGACAACCTCTGCTAACTTCAAATCATGGGTGGGGTAGTTCAGCTTTTGGACCTTGAGCTGACGCGAGGCAAACGCCACTGGCTTCCCATACTGCATCAGGATAGTACCAAACCAACTCTGGAGGCATTGGTAAATCAACAAAACCCTCACTCTCATCAGGAAGCGTGAGAATAGGAGCGGACGTGAAGTTGTCCTTCAACTTAGTAAATGCCTCCTCGTAGGCGTCACTCCAGACAAACTCAGTGCCCTTCCACGTCAACCGGGTCAGCGGTGCTGTAATACGGGAGAAACTCTCGATAAACCGATGATAATATTCCACTAGACTAAGGAAGCTTCGGATCTCGGACGCATTTGTGGGCTGGCCCCACTAAAGCACTGCATTAACCTTCTAGGGGTCCACAGCGACACCCTCCCTCGTCACCACGTGACCGAGGAACTTCACCTCCTCCTGCCAGAACTCCCACTTCTCCAGCTTCGCATACAGCTGGTGGGCATGGAGGGTCTCTAACACAATCTACAAGTGTTCACATAGTCTTCCCGGGTCCTCGAATATATAAGAATATCATCAATAAACACCACCACGAACTGATCGAGGAAGGGCTGGAAGTCCTCGTTCATCAGTTGCATAAATACGGAAGACGCATTGGTCAGTCCAAACGACATGATCAGGAACTCGAAGTGACCGTAGCGCGTCCAGAATGTCATCTTCGGAATGTCCTCCTCTTGGACCCGAATATTATGGTAACTGGATCGCGAGTCTATCTTGGAAAAGAACTGTGTAGCCTGCAACTGGTCGAATAGATCATCAATACGAGGAAGTGGGTCTCGGTTCTTGATAGTGACTCTGTTGAGCTCGCGGTAATCCACACAGAGCCGCAATGAGCCATCATTTTTCTTCATGAATAGTACTAAGGCTCCCCAAGGCAAACTGCTAGGACGAATAAAACCAACTCCCGGAGCTCATCCAACTGCTCCTGCAGTTCCCTCAACTCCAACGATGCCATATGGTAGGGGGCCTTCGAGATAGGCGCTATACCGGACACTAAATCTATCTGGAACTCAATCTGATGACACAGTGGCAAACCCCGGATCTCTTGGAACACATCCAGGTACTCGCAAACAACTGAAAGCTGATTAATACACCCTACCACAGAATCCTCGATAACACAAGCCAATAAACTCGACAACGACTCTCCTTTGGGCTCGGCAACGAACTGGAACACTGGCAAGCCAGGAATGTGAAACGTGACTGTCCTCACGGCACAGTCCAAGAAGGCATAATATTCCATAAGCTAGTCCATACCCAGGATAACATCAAACTCCGCCATCGGCAATACGAACAAATCAGCGGGAAGGAACATCTCGCCCACCAGCACCAGGCAAGAAGGGCAACGACGGCTCAACACAACAGACTTTCTCTTAGGAATCGAACTGGCCAAGGCCTCAAACATGGACTTCGATGGAATACCTATCGATCGGCAAAACCGCTCAGCCATGAAGGAATGAGAAGTGCTAGAATTAAACAAAATATGGGCAATGAAGTAGAAACAAGAAGAATACCCTCAACAACTCTGTCGTCGATGACTGTGGGTCCTTGCCTTGCGTCTACTGCATGGAATAGAATCTGCCTTGAGCTGGCAAAGGGAGCAAGCCTAAAGACTGCGGATCCTAGGTCTGCGCCTACTGAGCGGTAATGTATACTCGTCCTAAAGACTGGGGAGGTGCATATCCTCTCTGCTGCTGCTGTTATGGCTGTTGTGGAGGCCTGCCTGACAGCCTCTGCTATTGAGGAGGAGCCCTAGGGCAGGAGTTGGAAACTGCGGTGGTCTCTGCTATTGTAAGGGGAGAGGGCAATTGCGCCTCCGATGCCTAGTCTGCCCACAACCATAGTAAACGCTAAAAAAAGGGCTAGAAGATGGAGCACCTAGCTACGCTGATGATGATGAAGCTACTGTCTGAGCCGCATGCTGTCTAAACTCGGATCTGCCCCTCCATCTCTGTTGTCAGTGCTGACGGGAATTGTCAGCTGGTGCTCTCTTCTTCCGGCCTCCACCGGAACTCTACTCTCGAATCTCTAGGTTATGGCCTAGTCCTCCTTGTACACAAAGGCTCTGTACACAACCTTATCAAACGTCCTCAAGCAATGGCCCACTACTTTGCGACAGAGCGTAGGATGTAAAACATTCTGAAAATGGTGAGCTCTCATCTTCTCATCACTACAAGGTACAGAGCAAAACTAAATAAAGCTAAGAAATGGGCCTCATACTGTGACACTATCATATCGCCCTGAACCAAAGTCTCGAACTTCATGGCCCTCTTCTCCTAAACATGGTTAGGGAAGAACTTCTGGTCAAAACGAATAACAAATTCCTCCCATGACCAAATGAAATTAGGCCCGACCATCCTCGATACGGATGACCACCAATGACGGGCCTCACCCTGAAGAAGAAAGGTTGCCAAAGAAACACGCTGGTCAGCCGAACACTGCATCGTGTCAAAAATCCACTCAATCTCTGTACGTCAAGCCTCGGTGAAAGAAGGGTCATGCTGCCTGAACTCTTTAGAAATAACACTAGTGTATGGCAAATCGGTCTGCTCGGGATCCGGAATGGCTGCAAGTTGACGAGTCTGCGGTGCAACAGTGACAGGCCGCATCAACTGCTAAAAATGCTCGGCACCGACTAGCACCGTTGGGAATGCAGGAGCGACACTCGCCTCGGACAGAGGCACGGGTGCGGCTGACGGAGTTGGAGCCTCTACAACCAGAACAACAGGCTTAGATAGGGGAACTGGCAGGGGAACTGGAGCAACTAGGGGAACAGACGTAATAGGTGGCCGAAACAGAACCTCAGGAATCGGGTCCTTTAAGACAGGAGTGGGGTGCGCTCGAGTCAAACAAGTCAATGGAGCAAGATGAGAACCACAACCAGGGGTACCTCGGCCATGAGCGCCCTGCTGGGGTGGCATTGTTTACAGAAAACAAGGACGACGCGTAGGGTTAGAATATTGCAAGCTCTTGGGACACTACTTGTCCTAGGCTCGCAACAGATATGCGATGTTATCCCAAGTTATTTTGAAATTACTTATTGGCTCTGATACCAACTCCTGTCATGCCCCATCTTGGTAACCAGATTCACAAGGAACCTGATAGTCAGTTTTGGCCGCAATAGCCTTCGTAGTACCCCATTCTTAGCTCCTGAGGTAGGTTCCGATCCTGGGATCCTACAAGGAGGATTTTCATAACCATATATCCAATCCAATACGAGCATACCCAAGATCACAACAAGTAAATCATAGAAATAACAAATAGGCACATTATAAAATCCACTAAAAATTTGAATTTAGATATAAGGCTGAAGGGAAATACATCAGATGACAAAATAAGAAGGAAAGAAGATCTGCAACACTGGGTACTCGACTCAACTCCTATCCAAGCTCTGCCGCTATGACCCCGACCTAGGATCAATCGTGCATAAGCTTATAGAAAGCTTAGAGGGTGGTGAAAGTGCATGACAATGGTACGCAGCTAAATAATAGGAGATACAGAAGGGAAACATGATCAATGCCAATACCACTAGCCTTACCAAGGCTAAGCCATGAATGTAGGAAGCCATACTATGGCTATGTAATGCAATAAGGCTTATATAGCCGGTACCAATGCAATGCGAAGGAATGCCAATTCTCCACATATCTAATCCAGTTCCATCATAAGAAATATCTCCGAGGTCGGATCCACTACATGATGATTGCAACTGTCAAGAACGCACAGTCAACGAGCATAAGAGATCACATTACCATAGGATGCACATATTACATGATTAAGCTTATCTAATAGAAATCTATGGTGGATCCAACCTCCACCAAGGATCAAGGGTCTAGATGACTCAAAGATCCTTGATCTAAGGAAGGATGAGGCATAAAGGGATCTATGGAGGATGGTCCCTTGCATGTACATACATGCAATGTAGGATGGGTTTCAAACCACATCCATAGAGTCTTGGGGCCACCATCATCTCTTGATGGACCCCACATGCTCCAATATGAAAGAAGAGAGGGAGAATAACTACAATGCAAAGAAGTATAAATATTTGAAGAACATGCACCCACCTCTTACGGATCCTACTCCAAAGTTACATCAATATACTCTCCATGCTCCAAGGAACATGTTTCAATGGGTGAGATGGGTTGTTGAAGGCTAGATGGGAGGGGATTAGAGAGAGAAGGGGTTGGATAAAAGGAGAGGGTGGGGACGTTTGGAGGTGTTGCTAGGAGAAGAGAGAGAAGAGAGTAGAGAGAAATGAGAGGAAGAGAAGAGAAATTGCTAGAAAAGAGAGAGTCATCATGACTTCTCTCTCCTAGGGTAGGCAAGTCCATCATAAGGCTATAGTGATATAAACTATGTTGTTAGGCTAGAGTAGAGATGGGTAGTGGGTGGTGTAGGTTATGGGGGTTTAGGTAGTGTATGGGTGGTGTGTGTTGGAATTTGCACACTCATACACACACATGCATGCACACGCACTAAGGTCAGGTCTTACAATCACTATCTACTTGTATATCAAAAATTTCAATCTTGATATCAATGATCGTTGAATTCTTCAGTTTCTTATGTTCTTCCTTACGGAACACGAAATCCTCATCAAACCTAACATCTAATACAGGTGTCTACATTTGAGTCCCATGCCGTTGTCCACGAAAGACATGAAATCATCTACCGTTTCTTCTAGCGGTTCATTAACAGTAGAACTAGAACCCACATGAGGAGATTGGTCTTTTGCGACGCACACATAGAAATTTTACAAATCATTGACTGCATCACGAATCTTTAAGTTGTTTCACTTGAAGACTAAGGAATTAGTTCAGTTCTCCCACCATGCTCATTTAAAATTCTAATTTCATAGAATCTGCAAACTTAGAAGAAAGGTTAGCATTTGTTGATCCATAAATAATAAATTGTACATATATTTGAACAATCAACATATCTTCATTAATTCTTTTAATGAATAAGGTTTTATCAACACTTCCCATTTTAAAATTTTGACTAAGAAAAAATTTTGTTAATTTTTCATACCATGCTCTAGGAGCTTATTTTAAACCATACAGGGCCTTTTAAAGATGGTATACATTATTAGAAAGTTTAGGATCTTCAAAACCTTTAATTTTTTCTACATAAATTTCTTCATTTAAGTCACCAATTAAGAAAGCACTCTTAACATTCATTTGGTAAATTTAAAAGTTTTTATGACATACGATGGAGATAAATAATCTAATGGATTCAAGACGAGCGACTGGAGTGAACGTCTCATCATAGTAGATGTAACACCTTGAAAATCAAGGGTCAAGCAAATCTCAACTCCCGAGTTCCAACGCATCACTTATGCAATATAGATAATGATGCTTAAATGTTGTCCATGTTAGTGCATTAAATATGGTTTTGGGTTTATGAGGATCTTTAATAACATAATTAGTTTGAGAGTAAGATTTTTCTTTATTCTTACTTACTCCGTTAGTTCTAGAGTTGGATTTTAAGAGCTCCTAAAGTAAGTCCACTATCTTATCTACTAAGGAAGGATTATAATTTTTCCTTTGATAGTTGGGCTTAGTTTTTAGATAAAAAGTTTTTTAACAAGGTTTTTTTAATTCTTTATTTCCTTTGTAATTTCTATTTTAGATTTTGAAGATTCACCTTTAACAAATATAGGAGCAAAATTTTTAAATTTTCTGAGTGATTCTTGTTATATCTGAAGCCAAATTTGTTGTTACTACGTCGAGATGCAGTTAACAGCTTTTCAAGTCTCTGGTCACCTTGGGTGTATATCCAAGTCTCTTTAGAATTTTTAAGAGAAGCAATTTCTAATAATAAATTCTCATTTTCAGTCTTGAGATTTTGAATTTCAAAAATTTTTAGATTCAACTCTATTTTAGTTTTCTCAAAGCAATCAGAAAAATGAGATTTCTTCAAAATAAAATTTTCAAGTTCTAATTTTAAATTAGTATATTTATCTTTTTGATTTTTAAATTTTGCCGCAATCTTACAACTATCTTTATATAAGGCGTCATAGGCAATTTGAAGATCTTCATTTTCAATGTCACTTCTTAGTGCTTCATAGTCAGAAGTTTTATTGTCACTTGTAGAAGTGACTCTAGCTATGGTCATGAAGGCCTTTTGATTATTTTCAGTTTCTTGGTCTAATTCATCGGTTTTTGAATTAGGATGCAGATTCAGACGATTCATCCCAAGTGGCGATCATGCCTCTTCTTTTATATTTATCCTTCTTAAACATTGGGACTCTTTAGATTTTGATTTCCAAGTATTTCATTTTCACTTATCAATTGGTTTTTGAAAATCATATCTACTTTTATTTTAAAAAATTCTATAAAAATTTTTAGCTAGCATATCCATGTCATCCTCATTTTCTTCATTATCTGAATTTGAGTCTTTGGATTTTGATTTTGAGGACTTAAGGGCTATGGACTTGTTTTTGAGAGCTTTGAAATTCAGCTCATAGGTTTTTAAAGATCCAACTAATTCCTCTACCTTCATTGTATCGGTATCCATTAATTCTTATATCATAATGACTTTAGAAATGAACCTGTCAAGAAGCGATCATAGTATTTTTGCACAAACTTTGCTTTCAGGGACATTTTCTCCAAGACCCCACATGGAATTAACAATGTCATTTAGTTTAGTAAAGAAATCCATGAATGATTCATTTTCTTTCATTTGGATTTCTTTAAACCTTGTTGTAAGGATTTGAATCTTAGACTTTTTTATAACGTTAGTTCCTTCTTGTGTCATTTTGAGAATATCCCAAGCTTATTTTGCTATATGACAATAGATGATTCTTTCAATTTCGTCTAGTGATAGAGCACAAGTAATAACATTAAGTGCTTTTGCATTAGCACTACTTTTGCTTTTTTGACCTGTAGTCCAAAGATTATAAGCTACTTCCTTCATGAACTTGGTTCCATTTTCAGCCACTACTTCCAACATTGAAGGGACCCATTGGGTCATGGTGGCTTGCCACACACTTTCATCAATAAATTTGAGGAAAATCCTCATCATAACTTTCCAATAGGAATAGTTCGAGCCATCAAAAAGAGGTAGCTTAGAAATGCATAAACTATTGAAATTTGATATCCCAAATAGCTCTAGATCTAGCCCTAGGAAGTTAATCCCAAAAAGAGCAACCTCTCTCAATTACCATTTGAAAGGACGAACTATAGATGTCCTAAAGGGGGGTTAATAGGACTATGCCAAATATTTCGATTCAATGTGGAATAATAAATCAAATAAACTCAATTACGTAAAGTATTGAATTCTTGATTTCAAATAGTTTGTAGGATAACCTTAACATAAAGGATTTAGGTAGGACAACTTTATTTCACGAAGTCTTTAAAATCAAAATATCAAACTATCGCAAGAATAAATGAAGCACAAGATATGCATAAATAATAAAAATCAATCACTATAATGCATAAAAGAATTATAGTGGTTCGGTGCCTAAACGCAACCTACTCCACTCCCAAAATTACTATACTCGCAATTTTGACTTTCACTATTTCAAGATTTTTCAGGGTCACTTTAACAACCTGATACAGTTATTGCGATTTTCACGAGCTATCACAAATAAACACACTTTGTGATTTTCATGGGATCACCACAAACAAACCCATTGAGATTTACGGGCTATCTCAAAAAAACCCAAACTAAAATAAATATAAAGATAGTACTTATCTTCGATTGGCGAGTTGAAGTCATAGCTAGAGCTTGAATGTAGCGTTCTTCTTCTTGGGATGTAGATGAAGTCTTTGTATGAGTTCAACTTAAAAAGAAATAAAGGGATCTAATGTATTTTCAATAAAATGAATATGCCCTAATGATGCAAATTCGATTATCTATTTCTTAAGTATAATATGGATTACTATATTAAAGTAGTTTAAACTAACTTGAGAGAAAGAATAGAATTAGCTAAAACAAATATAAAAATTACTGCACAAATAGCTTAAGGAGGCTTGGACTTTCTCTCTTTACAACATCGAATAGATCTATCAATTTTCATAGTTTTAAGAGTAAGAAAGAGCCTCTATTTATAGCTAAGGATTCAAAAAGTTCGGCTGGCTTGAGAGTCGGTTCGACCAGCCAGATTCTAAAGATTACATTCGAATGAAACTCGGATCTCATGGGATAAGATCTTTCAAAAAATTGGTTAGTCCAAACCCAAGTTTGGCTGGCCGACCAAGTGGTTCAACTAGCCTAATTTTCCTAAAATCCGAAGATGTTCCATTGCTGGAAACTTGACTGAACTCACCTTGGGCTGGCCAAACCTCAAGTCGGGCTGGCCAAACAGGCCGTGAAAAAATCTTTTCAGATCTGCCTTTTTACTCGAATATTGTAGGGTTGGCCGAAGATAGTTAGGCTGGCCGAACCAATTGTTGGGCTGGCCGAACTTGAGTTTATTTAACATAAAATGTGGTTATAGTTAAGCATGTGTGAAATACACCTAACCTATGGTCAATCTAGGTTTATATCACCTAAAGGTTGACTCATACGAAGTGTTCTGAACTTTGAACCATGAATGATTTTTCTTGAGATGTTGAGTCTTCTTTTCAGATGCTTAATCCAGTTAGTAACTTATCTTCAGTAGAGCTTGCGATCCTAACAGGACTACAAAATTTGACAAATTATAATGTGCTTAAGTATAAGCACTTACAGTGAGGGACATTCGAAATGAAAGATTTGGGGGTTACAAAGAAGATTATCGACTTAGATATTCACAAGGACAGAGAAAGGAGAAGGTTATGGTCGTCACAAACAGAATACCTTAGGGAAGTATTGGTTGTGTTCGATTTGGACAAGAGGGAACTAGTTAGCACACCCCATGCTTCTCACTTTAGGCTTTATTTTGAACAATGCCCTAATGCAGATGAATGAAAGTAAGTAATGTCTCATATGCTCCATTCAAGCACCGTTGATAGTTTGATGTATTTAATGGTCTATACGAGACCTGGAGCTGAACACGAGTCGAGCTAGCTCGAGAAACTTGCTTGAATCAACTTGGTTGAGCTCGTTCCGACTCGACGCACAATACAGTTTGGGTTAGGTCGAGTACCAATAACTATAGCTTAAATAAAATTGAGTCAAGTTAGAGCTTGGTCAAGCTCGAATCGACTCGACTGAAAACAAAGATCGAACCTGACTCGAACCTAACTCGAACTCGACTCTCTCGAAATATTATATATATATATATATATATATATATATATATATATATAAGAGAAGTAAAACCCTTAAACCCGACCCTACCCGGCTACCCCTTCACTTTCCCCTCTTTTCTTTTCATTTTACTTTACGTAAGTTGAGTACGAGTGAGCAGAAGTTCGGCAGACCCCACCACCTAACAAGTTGAGTGGACTAACAACTGCAACCCCACCTAGCCACCTCTCTCTTTCTCTCTCTCTACTCTCTACTCTCCTTCAATCCTTCAAGCCAGGTAATACCATTTTTTATTATTTTCCCTTTCATGATGTAATTGAGTTAAGTCAGGGTTACGTCAGTTTGGGTCAGCGCTGGGTTTGGTCAAGGTTTGGGTTGGGTTGCATCGCGTTGGGTCAGGATCTGGGTTGCATTGCATCAGGTTAGGTCAGTGATCTTTTATGCTTCATAAGAGTAGAGATAAGCATACTCTCCTATTCTTGCTCAAGGTAGGAATAAATCACCACCGGTTATGTCTCATCTTGACCTAAATAGATATATTTAAGATCAATGGGCAAAAGTTTTAGGTCAACCTTTGGTGCTTTAAAGCTAGATAGTAGAGGCATTGCATCAGTTTAGGGAAATTTCTCAAATTGTGGCCTCCACCAGTTAACTTTGAGTACCGGCATAGCATCAAGCAAGGCATCCATCTCCCTAATCATGTCATCATCCAAATTAGGGGAGTGAGATAAGCACGTCTCTAAAGGGTTAGAGGATAAGGTCATCAAAGCTTTATCTTCCACAAAAGAGTCTATCATATTGATGTCGTGGGCCTCATCATCATCATCCTCTTCCTATCTGCTCATGTTGAAAAAGATATTGAGCTCCAATGTCATATTTTCAAAAGATAAATTCATGACTCCATTCCTATAATTGATGATAACATTGGATGTAGCAAGGAACGGGTGGCCAAGTATGATAGGGATTTAAGTGCTCATATTTGCGATGGGCTGAGTATCCAGGACGATAAAATCTACTGGATAGTAGAATTTGTCAACCTGAACTAACACATCCTTAATCATCCCCCTCGATACATGAATTAAGCGATCAGCAAGTTGTAATGTGGTCCGGGTGGGTTTTAATTCACCTAGACCTAGTTGTTTGTAGACTGAGTAAGGGATCAGATTTACACTCGCCCCCGAGTCAAGAAGTGCATTATTAATTTGGTGATTCTCAATTACACAAGTGATAGTTGGGCTACCTAAATCTTTATATTTTTGTGGCACACTTTGCTTGAGGATGGCACTCACTTTTTTTATCAGGAAATTTTTTTTTTTTTTAAAGTTTGTCGCCTTTTGGTTATGCATAGGTCTTTCAAAAAATTTTCATATGAAGAGGGATGTTGACCTTCACTTGTTTCAACACTTCTAGAATATCCTGTGAGTTGACTAGATGTTTTGGTGTAATCAACTGCTGGGAGAATGGAGCAATCAACCTGCTTAGAGGTTCTGATTCTAATCTATATGGAGTAGTGCTAGGTCTATCATTGTAACACCCCGTACATTTCAGTACACGAGTGTTACCATGAGAACTTAGCCTAATGTAATTATGAAGCAATTCGTCTAAAAACCCACCTCCTTTCAAACTGAAATCCAACCATTAGGAGGATCTTCATCTGTAGATCGAGCCATCTGGCCCTCTAAGCATAGGACTAGTGGTAAGATCTCCACTTATACTGACTATAGGATACCTAGAACTAGTGAGTAAGCCTGGGACACTTGCATTGTTGCATCGCCAGATCCAACTGTGGGAGTGTCAGTAATGGGCACGAAGGACCTTATTAAGGATGAATCAAGTCATCCACCCATTGATTATTAGATATGAATCAAGCCGTCCATCCATTGATTATTAGTAATATCAGACCCCTAGATCCACCATCCATTCAATCTGTAACTAACATGGAGTGGTCTAACACGAACAAAATAATTGAATTGTTTGATCTATATGGATGACATGGAGGTTCATCTAAGTTGGACCAGTAACCCTTATAACCATTAAGATCGAACTAGGAAGCTATTTAACCATTGGATCAATGAAAACTCGCAATTAAGGGACAAAATCTTCGTGTATGGCCCACCTGAGCATTGGATCTGCCTCATCTTTGATAGGATGTCCTAGTTGGACCCATAGGACCAGATGGATAGTCCAGATTCCAAAAATCATCGTGGTGGACCCCACCCCGCGTGGTGGATGTGCACAGTTGGGGCACACCCGTTGTGCGTGGAGCTAGGAAACTCAGTCAAATGAGTTTAACCCGAGCCAACCCAGAAAAAGGATCATTCCTCTCTCCTTTTCGAAAATTCCTCCCGCCGAAACAGACGGACGAGCAATGTTCATTCTCGTCTGATCTTGGCCCACAATTACCACCCAAATGCATGATCCAAACCGTCTATCTTGTAGGGGACTTGAATCCATCCAAAATCCTAAGGTTCCACAGGTGGGTTCCTACGTGAAGCCTCACAATCACGGGTGCAAGTAGGTTGTGCACAACCATTTTTCCAAAAATGAAAAGTCCCATTCCTTTTCTTCTTACACGCTAGCAGTCCACGTGCCTCTGATCCATTCCATCCTAACCGTGCATCCCAAGACATCCTAGCCCTCCATGCTAGGGCTTTCACAATGATTATAGCTTGAAACTTCTTCCACCACCGCCGCAACTCAAAACCTAAATCTATCAAGCAAACACGTTGATCACCATTCCTTTTGTGGGTCCCATAGTGATCATGGGACCTATCCACACCATCCAAGTGCCCTAGATCGCAAGATCATCCATTAGATCCAGGTCCACCATTAGAGGAGGAGTCATCTCCTTCCTTGAATCAGAAAACCTACCACCTGTAGGTGGGTCCCACTTTATGATCTAGACCATCCTTTAGGTAGGATAGGGTCCCGAAATAATCACTAAGGTCTGATTAAAGCCATGCAAGGGTTTTGGTGGTGATCAACATCCAACGAACCTAACAAACTGAGTTTGCGGGCGGATTAAAACTCGTTTTGTAGCTAATCCAGAAATTAGTTACAACTATTTTAGGGCAGAGAAAGGTTTATAAATATCCTCCTTTTATGGCAATCATCCGAAAAGAAAAATAAAATGAGAAAGAGAAAGAGAGAGCCGAGAGCGCCGAGAGTGCCACTCTCTTCCTGCCGCACCACAACGGGTTGGGTTGAGTTTCGATTGGTCCCTGCCCTTCTGTGAAAAGAGAAACAACAAGAAAAGGAAAGGAGAAGGACAGAGTGACAGAGAGGAAGGAAAAACAAGACAAAGAGAGCTGGGGTGGTGCCGCATTCCCATCCGAGCTCGACTTGAAGTCAGGGGCTGCCATAACCGCTCGACTTTGTTGAGCTTTCTGTTCAAGTTGGGTTCGTTTAAGGCCTCCTGAGCCTTCAAATGAGAAGGAAAAAGGAGAAGGACTAGACTCATGTTGTTGCAGTCGTCGTGCAGCACTAAAACTCTGCTGGAACGCGTCCATCTCATCGCCGAGTCAAGCACAACTCAGTTTTTGGTCGAGTCGAGGCCTTGTTTGGCCAGGAAGAAGCCTTAAAGAAGGAGAGGGACAAAGCAAGAAGAAGGAGAAGAAGATCAACTCAGAGTCGCAAGTCAACTTGCTGTCGGGTTACGTC
Organism: Magnolia sinica; assembly: GCF_029962835.1. NCBI lineage: Eukaryota > Viridiplantae > Streptophyta > Magnoliopsida > Magnoliales > Magnoliaceae > Magnolia > Magnolia sinica. The sequence goes on from NC_080574.1 coordinate 67,532,546, forward strand.
CTCACGTTGTAGCTATCTTGACCCAGTTTAAGGTCGAGTTCAAGGTGGGGCTGGTCGTGGATGTAGTAGGGAGAAAAGAGAAAAAGGAGAAGAAGAAAGGGGGAGTGCGGTGATAGCCACTTGCTCGCCGAATTGGTTAAAAGTCAGATCCACCTTGTTTATTGTCAGGTTGACTTAATGGGTCACACTGAGATTAACTTTGCATGTAGATGCTCTTTTTGGTCAATCCAATCTACTCCGGAACAACTAGGTTATGGAGCCCGATTTTCTCGCCAAATAGGGCGGCGTGAGCACCTGAGTTGATCGGGCTAAATCAACTTGAATCACTTGACTTAAGGTAATTCGATCTTCGTGATATTGAGTTAGAAATTATTCCCATTTTGGAATTAATTCAAATTAATCTTATTAAATCAAAAAATTTAGATTCTTTAGCCCTTACCTGAAGTTATTTGATTGGATTATGTTCGGATCGGATTTACTCTAAGTTAGAGCATTTTGGGTCGAGGCAGTTTGTGTATCGATCAGATTTGACTCTATTTGGTGGCATTTAGCGGGCCACACCACTAGATTGTTTAATCGAGGTGAAGATTTCTTCCCCTTGAGCTTTCCACTTTCCTATTAGTTTAAGTGATAGTTCCTATTTTAATTACAGTTGATACTTGATATCTCTATTACTTGTGCTAGTTGTTGAATTTGATCTCTAACTTATATGCTCAGCGTTTATCATGTATAAACATATATACGTTGCACTTGTATACCTTCTAATGCTTGTGGATTACTTGTGTATTGCTTATGGAACTTAAATTGGTACCTCTATCAATAGAAAACCCCACTTGTATCTGTACACCCATCATCAGGATGTAACTTGACTGATTGTGGCTATAATAGGCCCCGACCTAGTAGCCATTTTACCCAAGTTTATGTGGACCTACCATCTTGTGGATCTTTATGCCTCTATGGCTTTGATGTGATATCTTCCCTTTGTGCATTTAATGTGATATCTGCCCTTCGTGCTTTTAATGTGATAATTACCCTTTGTGGCTTTGATGTGATATTTTCCTTTGTTACATTTGATGTGATATCTGCCCTTTGCACCTTTGATGTGATATCTTCCCTTTGTCGCTTTAATGTGATATCTGCCCTTTGCGCATTTGATGTGATAATTACCCTTTGTGGCTTTGATGTGATATCTGCCATTGGTGCATTTGATATGATATCTTCCCTTTGCGCCTTTAATGTGATATCTTCCGTTTGTGTCTATGATGTGATATCTGCCCTTTGCGCATTTGATGTGATATTTGCCCTTTGCGCCTTTGATGTGATAATTACCCTTTGTAGCTTTGATGTGACATTTTCCCTTGGTGCATTTGATGTGATATCTTCCCTTTGTGCATTTGATGTGATATCTTCCCTTTGTGGCTTTGATGTGATATTTACCCTTTGCGCATATGATGTGATATTTTCCCTTTTACCTTATGTAGCTTTCATTTACCCTAAGTGGCTTGATGGATTATTTATGTATATCTATGCGATGGTGAGATCCACTTGTGACACTACGATTGGCCACTAGTCGGGGAGGTTACCATTAAACATCCTAATGTTAGCGTCTCATGAGCTGAGGATGGTGGAATGGGACACTATGCCTGAGTTGTTGGCCTACGCTGGGTGATGAGCCCCTGGTAGTGACCTTTAAGATTTTTTAAATTGGCTTGTTGTAATCGAAATAATAATGGATGTGTTAATCATGCATTCATAGCATACCGACGATGACAGGTGACTAATTATAGATGTTGTAGCACGTGCCCTTAGGGTTAGTGGGGTATTGTTTTGCTAGCTCCTAGACCATCGACTATCGACCTACGTATGTGATGTACGATGAATTGGTCATTATGTTGTTCATGATGTACGCATGTGGTGTGCTACACTGATGACCGATCTTATGCATGGGTGACGAGCCCAAGTCTAACTAGATGAACATCCCCAAGTCGATGAGCATTCATGCATCCATGCATTTAAACAAGACTGCATCATGTATTATTTTGGATGCTTTATTCTTTAAAACTATTCTTGAATAATGCGACAGTGTGTAATCTTGAAGGGAATTCACACTAAGTTGGCCACTCATTCATCAAATATATAATCGTACAGGTAGTACAGGTAGTGTCATGCCCCAAACTCGGAAGTTGGGCTTATAGAAATCTCGATCATCGAATCCGGTGCTGACAGCTTCCGTAGTACCCCATTCTCGGCTCCTAGCACCCATATGTTAGATTCCGATCCTGAGATCCTATAAGGAGGATTTTCAATATGAATTTTTGTAAAGGAGCATAACCACAAGCACAACCAAGTTACAAAACAACATCACCACATATCCACTATAATAAAACATTTGAGTATAATGCGGAAGGAAAATATATAGGTATAATGAAACTTTAAAAAGATCGCCGCACACTCCCTTCTCAGCGCTACTGCGTCCTAGCGTCATATGCACGCAATGGTTGTGCATAAGCTTACAACGAAGCTTAGAGGGTGTGTGCATGTGTGCGCAATGCATGTACCAAGCATGCGATATTAGAGTAAGCAGGAATACTGGTAAGTCCATGAATGCTATCGGCCATACCAAGGCTATGCGATGCAAGGCCTACATAGCAAAATGTCATATGCAATGCAATGCAAGCATACCAGTCCTCATCGAGTCCACATGTCAATACAATTCATCTTTAGAACATCATGGGGGTCTAGTACACTCCACACTTGTTGCCACCTCCCTAGCCGCATAACCAACAAGTGGAAAAGATCTCACTACCCGCCTGGCCAGTAGTCTGTCAATACCTAACTAGCTCATCGATAGCAGACCCATTTACGAGCTAGTCAAACTCAGCTTAGCTTACAGCCCCCTCACTTGGGCGGATAAGGCCACACCCCCTTCACAACTGACCACGACACAGTGGGAAGCGTGGCCTACTAGTATTTGGCACTCGTGCGCTCATGTATCCACTCGGTCTAGACGTTAGAGTATCTCCTGGTACCAAAAGGGTTCTGAGACTTTCACCCAAGGACATCCTAAGCGCCGACAATGCTAGAACTAAATATTTTCGATGTCCAATCTGACCATCCGCGATATGCCTGTGGAGGCCACAGCCCTGATATCATTAAGGCGCCAAGTGCTCATGTCACAAAAAATGCGAGATGCATGAGTCATACCATCCAGTCATGCATCAAACTTGCGCGTACCATGTGATAAAGTGGGGCAACTCCGCCTCACAAGGAGTCCCCTAAATAACTCAGCCCAACGGCAAATGTTATGATCGTATGGGCATGTATCATGATGTAATACTAAGCATGTTCTCAGTGTGTCCTACTAGACTAAGTACAATATCATGATTATCAGATATAAACAATAATCGCCCCAAATACAAGATGGGGTCCACAGAGGGATGGCGGATCTAGCCCAAACATCCAGATAGGCTCTAAACAGTGGATATACCAAATTTGATACCACATATTCTTCCATCTGCAGCAAGGGGTGATGTTGTACTCTCAATGGATGGCCTAGGTGTCATACTTACACCAAGAATGGGCCTCAGGGTGAGGCTAATGACTATACAACAAGGTGAGTTGAGAGGGTGAAACTATGTACAATAAGTGGGCTTCCTCACCCTCTCTTATCATGCAATAAACTGGGCCTTATGAGGCTCGATCTGTGCACAAGGTGGGATCCAAGGTTTAGATAATGCTACAAGGTATGGTGGAAAGCACCATAATCAATGGGGGCCCAATGGTTTGGGTTAGCCTAATGGGTATCACTAACATCAATGGGGACCCAATGTTTTGGGTTAGCCCAATAAGGTAAGGGTGGAAATGGGCTTAACAATGGGCCCTATGGAGGTTTACAATGGTGGACATTTAACCACCATTGTCTCCTAGTGTGCGGTCCACTTGGGGTTGGAATCTGAATCACAACGGGACCCTCGGCCTTTAAAATCTCTAGAAGGGCGGAAGGACCGTGTGTGCACATCACTCATACATGGTGGGCCTCATGAGGTAGCCCCATAATGGGGGTATAACTCATACATCATGGTGGGCCTGCCTAAGGTAGCCCATGGTCCATATAATTTAATGGATAGTGTGCATCGCACACATTATGGTGGCCTCTCACATCACAATGGACCTCCCACATCACAATGGGCCCTTGCTGGACATCCAGCCCACTTAACGAGCTGGGCCTCTGGATGTCCAGTGAATGGATGACCTTGATACAACATATACTTCTTAGTGGCCTACACATTGCAGATGGCCCCCACCAGATGGACAGTGTGGATATAATACATGCAACAGGGTGAGCCTGTTGTTGGACGGTCAGTCCAGCAGCGTCCCAACCCTGTTGGGTGTCCAGACAGAGGGATGGCGTGGACTGAAACACATAAATGGTCCCATTGGATATGGGCCACCTAAGGAGCGGGCCGGTCGCTGGTAAACGGCCAACTGCTAGACGGTTAGTCCAGCAGCGCCATGGCCCAGCTAGGCATCCTACTGATGGACATCCTGTATAAAACACACACATGGTGGGTCCCATTGGATGTGGACCATCCAGCAGGTGGGCTGGCCGCTGGGCTTCCCACAAACATCATAGTGGGCATAAAAGTTTCAAATGGTGGGTGTCAGCCCACTGCTATCCGCTGGGTCAACTGGGTGTTGGATCTGCCTCATTCCTAGGCCCATGCCCTAAAAAAATGGATGAACAGTGAGGATATAGTGCATACATCAGGGTGGGGTCCATGTGTGTAAACCACCGGCTTAAAAATCAAGTTGACATTTGTGATTATCCCCTCGTTGGGGCCTTTGTGATTGATCGGTCACATGGGCCACAATAGGGTTGCAAGGTGGGCCGGTAAGGCATCCAGAAATCTGGAGAGCAAAGTCATCCCACCTACTGGATGGTCCGATCATCCGTGCACTCATCAGGTGGGCCACAAAAGATGGAGAGAGAGAGAGAGAGAGAGAGAGAGAGAGAGAATCGAATGGTGGAGGGCACTCCGCCATTATGAGCTCCCTTACCATACAATACATACAACAAGATGGGCCCTAAAATATGTGGGCCTTCAAATTTACAAATAAAGGTGAGGATGCCATCCCCACCACAAAATAAAGGGTCTAGGTGACCTCTACATATTGGACATCAAATAAACATTATGGTGGGATCCATGGAGAATGGCCTCATCATGGATTTATACATTTGTATCATGGTGGGCCATTGGCCACAACTTGGGTCCCAAATGGAATCCATACCATTAATCAGTTGGCCTCACTTGGCCCATTACTAAAAACTATAACTAATCCTTTAAAAACTCACACATATCTCTTCTTCTTGGTTCCTTGAAATCCTTAGCTCTTAAGCTTCCACTTTAATGGTGGATGATAAAGATTGGATGGTAGGGAGATGAGTCTTGCTTGGGTCCTTCCTTTATCTCCTTAGATCTTCTTTACTCTTGGTTACTAGGGAATGATTAGAGAACGAATGGGAATGGGATGGGATGGATTGAAATGAGAGAGGAGGGATGAGTTGTGTAAGAGAGGTAACATGGAAAACATGGGTTAAGTTGACTTTGGGATAAGAGGGGATGGGTTGCTTGACTTGGTGGGAAGAGAGGCATGGGTTTGTACTTGACTAGTTGATGTGAAAGGATGGGTAGAGATTCCTCTCTCCCAAATGAAATATCTCGGGATTCGTAATGTGGTGATGTTTTCTCGAAATATACGCGGGCCCACAACTCCTAGCCTAGGTATCTCATTGGTGTGTAAGATATGGTGTTGAAACCGCAGCGACGGTGTAGTCACAATATTACACCCCAAATTTGAAAATCGGGCTCACAAATTTTCGATCACCGAATCTGGTGCAGACAACCTCTATAGTACCCCATTCTCATCTCCCAGCGTGCATATGCTAGATTTCGATCAGGGGATCCTATAAGGAGGATTTTTTAACATTCATTTGTCTCATAAGAAGCATAACCACAAGTTTACCCAAATCATAAAGGCAACATCATCATCACATATCCACTAATATAAACATTTAAATACAATGCTGAAAGGGAAATACATATATCAAAAATCAAAGCTCCAGAAATCAGTTGCACGCTCCAAGCTCAATGCTGCTACAACCTATTGCCACCTGCACGCATCTATCGTGCATAAGCTTATAGAAAGCTTAGAGGGTGATGTAAGTGTGTGCACAAGATAAGTGCTAAGTATTCAATACAATGCCTTAATCATACAATATCGAAATTACTGGCAAGATTATGAATCATACGATATCAGAGTAAGTGAAAATACTACAAGTTGATAAATCATACAATATCAGAGTACGCAGTACAGATCAACTATGCAAATGAGGAGTCATATAGAGTAAAATATCAGATGCTAAGGATACAATGCAATATGTAAATCCTATTAAGTCTGTCTAGGCCATATAAGTACAGAAACATAGCAACCTAAAATGTTATATGCCTACGGATGTAATGTAATATGCGTTGTGAATGAAATGACCAAGATGGAGTGTGAAGTCGAGATGATAGTACATAATATCGCAGGATACGGGTTCCACCACAAGGGACTACTATCCAAACAAGTCCCATGCCTAAATTTGGATAATCAGACTCAATGTGGTAAACTCCTGATCTCAGGTTAGTCGCCCGCCCCAATCGAAATCCTGACCATTGCGAAGGTACACGTAACAGATAGTTGCACACCACCAGCCCAAGTAGATAATGAATGAATGAATGAATGAGTATGCAGCTCCTGCTCGATAAGTTCACATATCAGTACTGTACATTCTGGGATCATCACCGGGGTCTAGCACACTCCAAACTAGTTACCGTCCCTACAGGCCGCGCAGCCCAGCAAGTGGAAAAGACCTCACTGCCCGCCTGCCAGTAGTATACCAATGCCTACCTAGCTCGTCGATAGTGGCCCTATGAGCTGATCAGACTCAGCCTAGCTATGCCTACTCCCTCAAGTGGGTAAGGCCACACCGCCTCCCAACTAACCACGACACAATGGAAGACGCGACCTACTGGTATACGACTCTCATGCGCTCATATACATCCACTCGGTCTCAATGTTTAGGCTTCCTCTGGTACCAAGAGGGTTTAGGGATTTTCACCTAAGGTCATCTATGGCGGCCTGATGCCAGTAACAGATTTTTGGTGTCCCATCTGGTCATCCGCGACATGACTGTGGAGGCTACGGCCCTGATGTCACTAAGGCATATGGTAAACATAACACAAAATGCAAGATGCATGAGTCATACAATCCAGTTATGCATCAATCCTGCGCATGTCGTGCGCTCATATCGGATAACTCCGCCTATCAGGGAGTCCTATAAACCACCTGCACTATGGCTTATGCAATGGTCAATCATATCTCATAATAAACATGCAGATGATGCGTATGGGCATGTATCATGATGTTATGCTGTCACACACTCATAATTGGTATCAATAACCAGCCTCGATAATCGGCATCGACAATTGGCCTCAACAATGTGACACTTAATCAACATTGCCCCTAAGGAGTGGCCCACATAGAGCCTAACGTATAGTGGACCCATGGCCTCACAAAGGGCCTAATTTATAACAGCATGGGTCTCACTCAAGGGCTTAATACACATCACAAGGGGCCTCTCCCATGGGCCCAATATACATCACAATGGACTTCAGCGTTTAACCCTCAAATGCATCGCAATGGGCCTCACCTCTTATGCCTAATATACATCACGATGGGCCTTCAACACGGGCTGAATACACATCACAATGGGCCTCAAATATGGACCACATATACATTACATTGGGTCTCGTCATTAGGCCTCGACAATTAAAATCGGCCTCGACAATCGAAATCGGTCTCGATAAACAGAATCGGCCTTGACAATCAGAATTGGCCTCGATAATCGGAATCACCCTCGATAAACGGAATTGGCCTTGATAAACGGAATTGGCCTCGACAATCAGAATCGGACTCGATAATCAGAATTGACCTCGATAATAGGAATCGACCTCAATAATCGAAATCATCCTCGACAATCGGCCAAACAAGACCTAAAGAAGGTCACAATGTGGACATTAAACCATCATTGCCCATCAATGTGCCCACTTAATTAACATTGCTCCCAATGAGTGGCCCACTTAGAGCCAAACGTATAGTGGGCCCATGGCCTCACACAATGGCCTAATATATAACACCATGGGCCTCACTCAAGGGCCTAATGCACATCACGATGGGTCACATCCATGGGCCTCTCATACATCAAGTGGGCCACATATACATCATCATGGGCCGCTCGCACAGGCCATATCAAATGGGCCAAATCAAATGGACTGAATCAAATTGGCCGAGTCGAATGGGCCGATACAAATGAGCCGAATCAAATGGGCCGAATCGAATGGGCCGAATCAAATGGGCCGAGTCAAATAGGCCGAATCAAATGGGCCGAATCAATAGGCCAAGTCAAATGGGCCGAATTAAATGGGTGAGTTGAATGGACCAAATCAATGGGCCGAGTTGAATGGGACAAATTAAATGGGTCGAATCAATGGGCCAAGTCGAATGGGCTGAATTAAATGGGCCGAATCGAATGGGCCAAGTCGAATGGGCCGAATTAAATGGGCCAAGTTGAATAGGCCGAGTCGAACGAGCTGTATCAAATGGGCCCAAACCAACTACACCATTCATCCGTTGTATCATATCTAAAGGATCATCTGGACCACACCACACCTAATAGTGGTGATAATAATTCCCACTATTAAAATTCCAACGAGCCCACCATAGGGTTTATTTCCCATCCAGTCTATTCATAAGGTCACAAAGACCTGGATTTAGAAGAAAACAAATATTATATTGGTTATAGGCTTCTGAAATCCCAAAAAGGGGATTTCAATGGTAAACTATCAACTCCACTGTTTTCTGCAGTGTGGTCCACCTGATATCTGGATCTATCTTATTTTTCTTCCCAAGCCTTGATGCAAGCTAGCCAACTGGACGGTGTGGCAAGCCCATATATCATGGTGGCCCCACATAATTGGACGGGTGGTTTGGATGGGAACACACCCATCAGCGTGGGGGCCGTTGGAATGCTAGATGGATGGATGGCGTGATGTATGCATACATCATGGTGGGTCTCACAGCAGATGGGCCCCACTACAATTGGCACTAATACAACAGTGTATAGCTACGTGAGATGTAGCATTAGCTGCTACTAACGGTTGTGTATAAGTGGGTCACGTAGGGCCCACCACCATATATATTAAGGTGTGTGTGTGTGTGTGTATATATATAATATCATATAATATATTATATTATAATATAAAATGCCATGTAAAGAAAAACTACCGTCCAAAGACCCTTGGATGTTCTGGACGGTGCTGAGCTAGCACACGAGGTCATGGTGGGTCCACACGTGTGGGCCACCTCAACGTTATATATATATATATATGTATATATATTATAGACATTAATTAAATATTAATATAATATCATATGATATAATATATTATATTATAAGATAACGTACCATATAAAGAAAACCACCGTCCAGAGACCCTTGGATGCTCTAGATGGTGTTGATTTAGCACACGAGGTCATGGTGGGTCTAGACGTGTGGCCCACCTCAACGTTATATATGTATATATTATATATACATAATTAAATATTAACTTCTCTTTTTTTTCTTTTTTTTATATACATAGCTACTTGTGTGATTTCCCCTACACAGTCCAGCAACAGAGACTGCTAGACGTCCAAGGTATGGATGCAATACCTTCATCAAGGTAGGGTTCACGTACTCGTGACCCACCAACCACATATATGTATAGAGATGGCCCCACTTATACATGGTCCTCAAATGGACGAGTGGATCTAATCCATTAATCACGGTGGGGTCCATACGTCCCAAAATGGATGGTATGGATATAATATATACATTATAAGCGGGCCACACACTCATTATCAACATCACCAAAAGAAATGGAGAAAGAGAGAGAGGGGAGAGATCGGTGTAGTGGAGGGACCCCGCCACTATGGGCCCCTCATATGATTACATCACATAAATCAAATTGGGTCCCATCACAAGTGGGCCATTAAATTAAAAATCAATGGTGGATCACCCACCTATCGGCCTTCTTCCTTAGCTCCTTGGACTCGTATGCTCCGTGCTTTCAACTTTGATGGAGGTTGATGGATATTAGAAGGTTGAGATGGGAGATGAGAGGGTGGGAAAGTGGGCCACACATGTTTTGGGTGTTGGGAGGTTGCTTAGAAAATGAGAGAAAAGGAGAGGTAATGGATTGACATGGGATGGGTGTTGTAAGGAAGGGGATGGAGAGGTATGGTTTTGTTAGAAATTTTGGTAAAAGAGGAATGGGTAGGGAGAGAGAGGGTTGACGTATGGAAAGGAAGGAGTGAATGCTTGTACTTGGAATAGGGTGAGGTGGCATTGAGGTATGGAGGATGTACTTGACTTGATGGATATGACATGTTGTAGAGATTCTCTTGGAATTCATAACGCGCAACATTTCTTTGAAATGAACGCGGGCCCACATCTCCTGGCCCGCGTATCTGAACGGTGCACGAGTCACGGCGTTGGAATCGCGGTGATGGCGCGGTCGCTAAGGTACAAGTTTCGGGTTGAGCCGAATTTGGCATGCAGGACTCAGCTTAGGATCACGTGTAAATGTCGGATACTAGTCGAGGGTTGCCAAAATTTGACCGGGAGGACCGTGAAAGCTTACGGAACTGTACGGTCTAGGATACAGGTCTCACAGCCCTCCCCACCTAATAAAAATTTCATCTTCGAAATTTATTAACGTCACAAATAGACACACTCATAAAAGAGGGGAAATTATTTTACTATGAAAAATCAGAAACATAACATACGAGTGAGTCAAACAATAAGGAGACGGGGATAACACTCGCGACTGTCAGCCTCATGCTTCCAGGACGTCTCTTTCATGAGCAGTCTAGCAATACGATGCAGGGGCCAAGTTGCACGAACCATCAACAACTCTTCCTGATGCCTGAGGATCCTGCTACTTTTGTTGGCGTTGATGGGGTCTCCACGGCAGATACTGTCATCGTTGCTACTACTGCTGAGGACAGGGGCACTCGCTCCTATGATGCCCTATCCCACCGCATCCAAAGTAAGTACCTATGAACTGACATAGAGGAGGTGATGGAGGTACTACTGGTGCCCTCAGCTGCTACTGCTGCGGTCGGGGGCACTCCCACCTACAGTGTTCTATCCCACTGCATCCATAACAGGCACCGAAAAGTAGCTTCAAAGGTGGTGTCAAAGGTCCTGCTGGTGCCCTAGCGTCTTGGTAGGTTGCACGTCTCTGCTGCTATCGATGCTGTCGGGAGCTATCAGAGGGCGCTCGCCTCTTCCAGCCTTCTCTCTGAAAATGGCGGTTATCGCTTGCAATATCAGCTGCAGCTGGTCTGATATGCTATGTTAGGCTCGAATGGGAGTGCAGAAGTCTCTGGTGGGGGAACAGGAATCTCAAGTGGGGAAGCGGAAGTCGATCGAGTTACTTGCTTGGGTGCCATATCCTACACGAAGGAACAAGGGCCTATTACCCACGAGCACTCTTGAATGCATACACGATGGGGAGTTATATCAGAATCGAACTCGGGGATCTATTCATTATAAGTTCTCAACAATCATAGAGTACAGGGTAGCTATCAGCAGATATGTGATATTATCCTCAAGTATTCCCAAGTTATACTCTAATACCAACTTTTGTCATGCCCCAAATTCTGAAACTGGTCTCATAAAATTTTCGATCGCCGAATTTGGTGCCAATAGCCTCCGTAGTACCCCATTCTCGGCTCCCAGCGCCCATACGCCAGATTCTGATCCTGGATCCTACAAGGAGGATTTTTCAACGTACATTTGTCTCATAAGAAGCATAACCCCACGTTTACCCAAATCATAAAGGCAACATCATCATCACATATCTACTAATATAAACATTTGAATACAATGTTGAATGGGAAATACATATATTAAAAATCAAAGCTCCAAAAGTCAGCTGCACGCTCCAAGCTCAATGCTGCTGCAACCTAATGCCACTTGCACGCATCTATCGTACATAAGCTTATAGAAAGCTTAGAGGGTGGTGTAAGTACGTGCACAAGATAAGTGTCAAGTATTCAATACAATGCCTTAATCATACAATATCGGAATTACTGGTAAGATCATAAATCATACGATATCAGAGTAACCAGAAATACTACAAGTCTATAAATCATACAATATTAGAGTACGCAATATAGATCAGCTATACAAATGAGGAGTTATAGAGAGTCAAATATAAGATGTCGAGGATACAATGCAATATGTAAATCCTGCTAAGTCTGTTTAGGCCATATAAATGTAGAAAAATAGCAACCCAAAATGTCATATCCTACGGATATAATGTAATATGTGATGCGAATGAAATTACCAAGTTGGAGTGTAAAGTCGGGATGATAGTACGTAGTATCGCAGGCTACGGGGTCCACCACAAGGGACTTCTATCCAAACCAGTCTCATACCTAAATTTGGATAATCAGACTCAATGTGGTAAACTTCTTATCTTAGGTTAGTCGCATGCCCCAACCAAAATTCAGACCATTGCAAAGGTACACGTAACAAAGAATTGCACACCACCAGCCCAAGTGGATAGTGAATGAATGAATGAATGAGTATGAAAACTCCTGCTCAATAAGTCTACATATTAGTACTGGACATCTTTAGGATCATCACCGGGGTCTAGTACACTCCAAAATGGCTACCACCCCTGCAGGCCGGGTAGCCCAGCGAGTGGAAAAGACCTCACTACTCGCCTACCAGCAGTATACCAATGCCTACCCGGATCGTCAATAGTAGACCCATTTAAGAGCTGGTCAGACTCAACTTAGCTATACCTACTCCCTCATGCAAGTAGGGCCACACCCCCTCCCAACCGATCACGACAAGTGGGAGACGCGGCCTATTGGTATACGACCCTCATGCGCTCATATATATCTACTTGGTCTCGACTTTGGGGCGTCCTCTGGTACCAAGAGGGTTTAGAAATTTCCACCTAGGGCCATCTATGGTGGCCCGATGCTAGTAATAGATTTCCAGTGTTCCATCTGACCATCCACGACATGACTGTGGAGGCTATGACCCTAATGTCACTAGGGCGTATGGTAATCACAACACATAATGTAAGATGCATGAGTTATACAATCTAGTCATGCATCAATCCTGCGCATACTGTGCGTTCATATGGGATAACTCTGCCTATCAGGGAGTCCCATAAACCACCTGCACTATAGCTTATGCAATGGTCAATCACATCTCATAACAAACATGCAGATGATGCATATGGGGATATATCATGATCTTATACTGTCACATACTCATAATCAATATCAATAACTGGCCTTAATAATTGGCCTCAACAATGTAGACATTTAATCAACATTGCCCCCAAGGAGTGGCCCACATAGAGCCTAACGTATAGTGGACCTATGGCCTCACAAAGGGCCTAATTTACAACACCATGTGCCCCACTCAAGGGCTTAATACACATCACGAGGGGCCTCTCCCATGGGCCCAATATACATCACAATGAACTTCATCGCCTGGCCCTCAAATGCATCGCAATGGGCCTCATCTCTTAGGCCAAATATACATCATAATGGGCCTTCAACATGGGTTGAATACACATCACAATGGGCCTCAAATACGGACCGTATATACATCACATTGGGTCTCGTCAATAGGCCTCGGCAATCAGAATGGGCCTCGACTATCGAAATCGACCTTGATAAACAGAATCAGCCTTGACATTTGGAATCGGCCTTGATAATCGAAATCAGCCTTGATAACTGGAATCGGCCTCAATAAACGGAATCGGCCTCAATAATCAAAATTGACCTCAACAATCAGAATCGACCTCGACAATCGGCCGAACAAGACCTAAGGACGGTTACAATGTGGACATTAAACCATCATTGCCCATCAATGTGGCCATTTAACTAACATTGCTCCCAAGGAGTGACCCACGTAGAGCCAAATGTATAGTGGGTCCATGGCCTCACAGAATGGCCTAATATACAACACGATGGGCCTCACTCAAGGGCATAATACACATCACGATGGGTCACATCCATGGGCCTCTCATACATCAAGTGGGCCACATCATATGGGCCACATATACATCATTATGGGCCGCTCGCATGGGCCATATCAAATCAGCCAAATCAACTTGATCGAATCAAGTGGGCCATATCGAATAGACCGAATCAAATGGGCCGAGTTGAATGGACCGAATCAAATGGGCCGAATCAATGGACCGAATCAAATGGGCTGAGTCGAATGGGCCGAATCAATGGGCCAAGTCGAATGGGCTGAATCAAATGGGCCAAATCAATGGGCCAAGTCAAATGGGCCGAGTCGAATGGGCCGAATCAATGGGCCAAGTCGAATGGGCTGAATCAAATGGGCCGAGTCGAATGGGCCAAATCAAATGGGTCGAATCAATGGGTTGAATCAAATGAGCCGAATTGAATGGGCCGAATCAAATGGGCCAAGCCAAATGGGCCGAATCAAATGGGCCAAGTCGAATAGGCTGAATCAAATGGGTCAAATCAATGGGCCAAGTCGAATGGGCCGAATCTAATGGGCCAAGTCGAATGGGCCGAATCTAATGGGCCAAGTCAAATGGGTCGTATCAAATTAGCCCAAACCAACTACACCATTCATCCATTGTATCATATCCAAAGGATCATCTGGACCATACCACACCTAATAGTGGTGATAATAATTCCCACTATTAAAATTCCAATGGGCCCGCCATAGGGTTTATTTCCCATCCAGTTTGTTCATAAGGTCACAAAGACTTAGATTTAGAAGAAAACAAATATCATATTGGTTCAAGGCTTATGTAATCCCAAAAGGGGATTTTAATGGTAGACTATTAACTCCACTATTTTCTGTAGTGTGGTCCACCTGATATCTGGATCTGTCTTATTTTTCTTCCCAAGCATTGATGCAAGCTAGCCAAATGGATGGACGACCTAGATGTATCACGTACATCAGCGGTGGGTCCCACCCATCCATCGCACTAGATGGTGTGGCAAAGCCCATAATCGCGATGGCCCCACATAATTGGATGGGTGGTTTGGATGGGAACACACCCATCAGCGTGGGGGTCACTGGAACGCCAGATGGATGGATGGCGTGATATATGCATACATCATGGTGGGCCCCATAGCAGATGGGCCCCACTACAATTAGCACTAATACAACAGCGTATAGCTGCATGAGATGCAACGTTAGCTACTGCTGACGGTTGTGTGTAGGTGGGTCCCACATAGGGCCCACCACCATATATATTAAGGTGTGTATATATATATGTATAATATAATATAACATAATATCATATAATATATTATATTATATTATAAAATGCCATGTAAAGAAAAACCACCGTCCAGAGACCCTTGGATGTTCTGGACGGTGCTGAGCTAGCACACGAGGTCATGGTGGGTGCACACGTGTGGCCCACCTCAATGTTATATATATATATATATATATATATTATATACATTAATTAAATATTAATATAATATAATATCATATGATATAATATATTACATTATAAGATAACATACCATATAAAGAAAACCACCGTCCAGAGACCCTTGGATGCTCCGGACGGTGCTAATCTAGCACACGAGGTCATGGTGGGACCACACATGTGGCGCACCTCAACATTATATATACATATATTATATCTACATAATTAAATATTAACTTCTCTTTTTTTTTCTTTTTTTTATATATATAGCTACTTGTGTGATTCCCCTACACAGTCCAGCAGCAGAGACTGCTGGACATCTAAGGTTTGGATGCAATACCTTCATCAAGGTAGGGTCCACGTACTCGTGACCCACCAACCATATATATATATGTATAGAGGTAGCCCCACTTATACATGGTCCTCAAATGGACGGGTGGATCTAATCCATTAATCACGGTGGGGTCCATACGTCCCAAAACGGACGGTATGGATATAATATATATGTTATAAGCGGGCCACACACTCATTATCAACATCACCAAAAGAAAAGGAGAAAGAGAGAGAGGGAGAGAGATCGGTGTACACTACGCCAAAACTGTGAAAAAAGGATGGTCCAAAACCGTCTCAAATGACCAAAAAGGACAGTCATGGACCGTCGCAAGGGCCGTCAAATTTTGACGTGTCGTATTACTTAAAAGACGGTTGAAAACCGTCATTCTTATTGACGAAAAAAGGATGTTCATGGACCGTCCTTAAAAAGGACCGTCGTGAACCGTCCTTAAAAAGGACGGTCTCGGACCGACTCTAATGAGCCTTTAAAGGATGGCCATCGACCGTCCTTTAAAAGGACGATCATGGACTGTCCTTATAAAAGACTGTCGTAGACCATCTCTGATGAGCCTTCAAAGGACAGCCATAGACCATCCTTTAAAAGGACGGTCATGGACCGTCCTTAAAAAGGACGGTCATGGACCGTCTCTTATGGGCCTTCAAAGGACAGCCATGGACCGTCCTTTAAAAGGACAGTCATGGACCGTCCTTAAAAAGGACTGTCATGGACCATCCCTTATGAGAGGATCAATATACACCTGTTACAATATATTTCATTGTATTCTTCCTGATATACACTTATTATATAATATATTTCATCATATTCACATTCACATCCATCTAAACCCAAACTACGTAAATCCAACATAAACTACATCCATCCAAACACAAGCAATCTTATCCACATTACATTCATCCACACATAAATATATATAAGTTTAACATCATAAATAAAAAAAGAAAAAAAATCAACAACAATTTTCTTCGTGTCTTTCACCTAAAAAAAAAATATTAAACCAACAAAACATTATAATTCAGAATCATGAAGAATTGTATAAACTTCTTCAAAAAAAGTGGGCACTTTTTAAAAATAAGACTGATCATTAAAATAGGTTTAGGTTTAGGTTTTAAGTTTTAGGTTTAAGTTTAGGTTTAGGATTAGGTTTTAGGTTATAGGTTATAAGTTTGGGTTATAGGTTATAGGTTATAGGTTAAGGTTTAGGTTATAGGTTTTGTTTTAGGTTTAGGTTAAGGTTTAGGCTTAAGTTATAGGTTTAGGTTAAGGTTTAGGTTTTAGTTATAGGTTATAGTATATAGGTTATAGCTTTAGGGAATTGAGAATAGGTTAAGGTTAAGGTTTAGGTTTAGGAAATCAGGTCCGAGTTCGGGATTGGGTTTAGGTTTGGGTTATCAAGTTTAGGTTTAAGTTTAGGTTAGGGAGTTGAGATTAGGATTAGGTGTAGGTTTAGGTTCAAGGATTTGAGAATACATTTTGATTTTGGGTTTAGGTTTAGGTTTTTGGCTTATGTTTAGGTTATAGGTTTAGGTTATAAGTGCAGGTAATAGGTTTAAGTTTATGTTAGGTTATAGGTTAAGGTTTAGGGAATTGAGAATAGGATACGGTTTAGGTTTAGGAAATCGGGTTCAGGTTTGGGATCAGGTTTAGGTTTGGGTTTTCAAGTTTAGGTTTAGGTTTAGGTTAGGGAGTTGAGATTAGGATTAGGTGTAGGTTTAGGTGAAGGGATTTGAGAATACATTTTGATTTTAGGTTTAGGTTTAGGTTTTAGGCTTATGTTTAGGTTATAGGATTAGGTTATAAGTGTAGGTAATAGGTTTAGGTTTAGGTTAGGTTATAGGTTAAGGTTTAGGGAATTGAGATTAGGTTAATGTTTAGGTTTAGGAAATCAGGTTCGGTTTCGGGATCGGGTTTAGGTTTGGGTTTTCAAGTTTAGGTTTAGGTTTAGGTTAGGGAGTTGAGAATAGGATTAGGTGTAGGTTTAGGTTTAGGGATTTGAGATTAGGATTAGGTGTAGGTTTAGGTTTAAGGATTTGAGAATACACTTAGGTTTTAGGTTTGGGTTTAGGTTATAGATTTAGGTATAGGTTAGGTTATAGGTTAAGGTTTAGGGAATTGAAAATAGGTTAAGGTTTAGGTTTAGGAAATCGGGTTCGGGTTTAGGATCGGGTTTAGGTTTAGGTTTTCAAATTTAGGTTTAGGTTTAGGTTAGGGAGTTGAGATTAGGATTAGGTGTAGGTTTAGGTTTAGGGATTTGAGAATACATTTAGGTTTTAGGTTTATGTTTAGGTTATAGGTTATATGTTTAGGTTTAGGTTTAGGTTTAGGTATGGGTATAGGTTTCGGTTTAGGTTATAAGCTATAGGTTTAGGGAATTGAGAATAGGTTAGGGTTTAGGTTTAGGAAATCGGGTTCGAGTTCAGGATCGGGTTTTGGTATGGGTTATCAAGTTTAGGTTTAGGTTTTGGTTAGGGAGTTGAGATTAGGATTAGGTGTAGGTTTAGGTTTAGGGATTTGAGAATACATTTAGGTTTTAGGTTTATGTTTAGGTTATAGGTTATAGGTTTAGGTTTAGGTTTAGGTTAAGGTATAGGTTTAGGTTTAGGTTTAGGTTATAAGCTATAGGTTTAGGGAATTGAGAATAGGTTAAGGTTTAGGTTTAGGAAATCGGGTTGGGGTTCGAGATCGGGTTTAGGTTTTGGTTTTCAAGTTTAGGTTTAGGTTTAGGTTGGAGTTAAGATTAAGATTAGGTGTAGGTTTAGGTTTAGGGATTTCAGAATACATTTAGGTTTTAGGTTTAGGTTTAGGTTATAGGTTACAGGTTTAGGTTTAGGTAAAAGTTTAGGCTTAGTTTTAGGTTATAAGATATAGGTTTAGGGAATTGAGGAAAGGTTAAGGTTTAGGTTTAGGAAATCGGGTTCGGGTTCAGGATCGGGTTTAGGCTTGGGTTTTCAAGTTTAAGTTTAGGTCTAGGTTAGGGAGTTGAGATTAGGATTAGGTGTAGATTTAGGTTTATGGATTTGAAAATACATTTAGGTTATAGGTTTTGGTTTAGGTTTAGGTTATAGGTTACAGGTTTAGGTTTAGGTTTAGGTTTTAGGTTTAGGTTTAGGTTTAGGTTAAGGTTAAGGTTAAGGTTAAGGTTTAGGTTTAGGTTTAGGTTTAGGTTCTAAGATATAGGTCTAGGGAATTGAGAATAGGTTGATGTTTAGGTTTAGAAAATCGGGTTCAGGTTCGAGATCAGGTTTAGGTTTGGGTTTTCAAGTTTAGGTTAGGGAGTTGAGATTAGGATTAGGTGTAGGTTTAGGTTTAAGGATTTGAGAATACACTTAGGTTTTAGGTTTAGGTTTAGGTTGTAGATTTAGGTATAAGTTAGGTTATAGGTTAAGGTTTAGGGAATTGAGAATAGGTTAAGGTTTAGGTTTAGGAAATCGGGTTTGGGTTCAGGATCGGGTTTAGGTTTGGGTTTTCAAATTTAGGCTTAGGTTTAAGTTAGGGAGTTGAGATTAGGATTAGGTGTAGGTTTAAGTTTAGGGATTTAAGAATACATTTAGGTTTTAGGTTTATGTTTAGGTTTTAGGTTATATGTTTAGGTTTACGTTTAGGTTTAGGTATGGGTTTAGGTTTCGGTTTAGGTTATAAGCTATAGGTTTAGGGAATTGAGAACATGTTAAGGTTTAGGTTTAGGAAATCGGGTTCGGGTTCAGGATCGGGTTTTGGTTTGGGTTATCAAGTTTAGGTTTAGGTTTTAGTTAGGCAGTTGAGATTAGGATTAGGTGTAGGTTTAGGTTTTGGGATTTGTGAATACATTTAGGTTTTAGGTTTATGTTTAGGTTATAGGTTACAAGTTTAGGTTTAGGTTTAGGTTAAGGTATAGGTTTAGGTTTAGGTTTAGGTTATAAGCTATAGGTTTAAGGAATTGAGTATAGGTTAAGGTTTAGGTTTAGGAAATCGGGTTGAGGTTCGAGATCGGGTTTAGGTTTTGGTTTTCATGTTTAGGTTTATGTTTAGGTTGGAGTTAAGATTAAGATTAGGTGTAGGTTTAGGTTTAGGGATTTCAGAATACATTTAGGTTTTAGGTTTAGGTTTAGGTTATAGGTTACAGGTTTAGGTTTAGGTTAAGGATTAGGTTTAGGCTCAGGTTTAGGTTATAAGATATAGGTTTAGGGAATTGAGAAAAGGTTAAGGTTTAGGTTTAGGAAATCGGGTTCGGGTTCGGGATCGGGTTTAGGTTTGGGTTTTTAAGTTTAAGTTTAGGTTCAGGTTAGGGAGTTGAGATTAGGATTAGGTGTAGGTTTAGGTTTAGGTTTAAGGATTTGAGAATACATTTAGGTTATAGGTTACAGGTTTAGGTTTAGGTTTAGGTTTAGGTTATAGGTTATAAGTTTAGGTTTAGGTTTAGGTTTATGTTATGGTTAAGGTCAAGGTTACGGTTAAGGTTAAGGTTAAGGTTTAGGTTTAGGTTTTGGTTTAGGTTATAAGATATAGGTTTAGGGAATTGAGAATAGGTTAATGTTTAGGTTTAGAAAATCGGGTTCGGGTTCGAGATCGGGTTTAGGTTTGGGTTTTCAAGTTTAGGTTTAGATTTAGGTTAGGGAGTTGAGATTAGGATTATGTGTAGGTTTAGGTTTAAGGATTTGAGAATACACTTAGGTTTTAGGTTTAGGTTTAGGTTATAGATTTAGGTTTAGGTTAGGTTATAGGTTAAGGTTTAGGGAATTGAGAATAGGTTAAGGTTTAGGTTTAGGAAATCGGGTTCAAATTCGGGTTCGGGATCGGATTTAGGTTTGGGTTTTCAAATTTAGGTTTAGGTTTAGGTTAGGGAGTTAAGATTAGGATTAGGTGTAGGTTTAGGTTTAGGGATTTGAGAACACATTTAGGTTTTAGGTTTATGTTCAGGTTATAGGTTATATGTTTAGGTTTAGGTTTAGGTTTAGGTATAGGTTTAGGTTTCGGTTTAGGTTATAAGTTATAGGTTTAGGGAAATGAGAACAGGTTAAGGTTTAGGTTTAGGAAATCGGGTTCGGGTTCAGGATCGGGTTTTGGTTTGGGTTATCAAGTTTAGGTTAGGGAGTTGAGATTAGGATTAGGTGTAAGTTTAGGTTTAGGGATTTGAGAATACATTTAGGTTTTAGGTTATAAGTTTAGGTTTAGGTTTAGGTTTTAAGCTATAGGTTTAGGGAATTGAGAATAGGTTAAGGTTTTGGTTTAGGAAATTGGGTTCGGGTTCGGGATCGGGTTTAGGTTTTGGTTTTCAAGTTTTGGTTTAGGTTTAGGTTAGGGAGTTGAGATTAGGATTAGGTGTAGGTTTAGGTTTAAGGATTTGAGAATACACTTAGGTTTTAGGTTTAGGTTTAGGTTATAGATTTAGGTTTAGGTTAGGTTATAGGTTAAGGTTTAGGGAATTGAGAATAGGTTAAGGCTTAGGTTTAGGAAATCGGTTTCAGGTTTGGGATCGGGTTTAGGTTTGGGTTTTCAAGTTTAGGTTAGGGAGTTGAGATTAGGATTAGGTGTTGGTTTAGGTTTAGGGATTTAAGAATACATTTAGGTTTTAGGTTTAGGTTATAGGTTATAGGTTATAGGTTTAGGTTTAGGTTTAGGGAATTGAGAATAGGTTAAGGTTTAGGTTTAAGAAATCGGGTTTGGGTTCGGGATCGTGTTAAGGTTTGGGTTTTTAAGTTTACGTTTAGGTTTAGGTTAGGGAGTTGAGATTAGGATTAGGTGTAGGTTTAGGTTTAGGGATTTGAGAATACATTTGGTTTTAGGTTTAGGTTAAGGTTTTAGGTTTAGGTTTAGGTTTATGTTAAGGTTTAGGTTTAGGTTATAAGCTATAGGTTTAGGGAATTGAGAATAGGTTAAGGTTTAGGTTTAGGAAATTGGGTTCGGGTTCGGGATCGGGTTTAGGTTTGGGTTTTCAAGTTTATGTTTAGGTTTAGGTTAGGAAGTTGAGATTAGGATTATGTGTAGGTTTAGGTTTAGGGATTTAAGAATACATTTAGGTTTTAGGTTTAGGTTATAGGTTATAGGTTTAGGTTTAGGTTATATGCTATAGGTTTAGGGAATTGAGAATAGGTTAAGGTTTAGGATTAGGAAATCGGGTTCGGGTTCGAGATCGGGTTTTGGCTTGGGTTTTCAAGTGTAGGTTTCGGTTTAGGTTAGGGAGTTGAGATTAGGATTAGGTGTTGGTTTAGGTTTAGGGATTTGAGAATACATTTAGGTTTAGGTTTAGGAAATCGGGTTCGGGTTCAGGATCGGGTTTAGGATTGGGTTTTCAAGTTTAGGTTTAGGTTTAGGTTAGGGAGTTGAGATTAGGATTAGGTGTAGGTTTAGGATTAGAGATTTGAGAATACATTTAAGTTTTAAGTTTATGTTTAGGTTATATGTTATAGGTTTAGGTTTAGGTTTAGGTTAAGGTATAGGTTTAGGTTTCGGTTTAGATTATAAGCAATAAGTTTAGGGAATTGAGAATAGGTTAAGGTTTAGGTTTAGGAAATCGGGTTCGGGTTTAGGTTTGGGTTTTCAAGTTTAGGTTTAGGTTTATGTTAAGAAGTTGAGATTAGGATTAGGTGTAGGTTTAGGTTTAGGGATTTAAGAATACATTTAGATTTTAGGTTTAGGTTATAGGTTATAGGTTATAGGTTTAGGTTTTGGTTTAGGTTATAAGCTATAGGTTTAGGGAATTGAGAATAGGTTAAGGTTTAGGTTTAGGAAATTGGGTTCAGGTTCAGGATCGGGTTTAAGTTTGGGTTTTCAAGTTTAGGTTTAGGTTTAGGTTAAAAAGTTGAGATTAGGATTAGGTGTAGGTTTAGGCTTAGGGTTTTAAGAATAGATTTAGGTTATAGGTTTAGGTTATAGGTTTAGGTTATAAGCTATTGGTTTGGGGAATTGAGAATAGGTTAAGGTCTAGGTTTAGGAAATCGGGTTTGGGTTCGGGATCGGGTTTAGGTTTGGGTTTTCAAGTTTAGGTTTAGGTTTAGGTTAGGGAGTGGAGATTAGGATTAGGTGTAGGTTTAGGTTTAGGGATTTGAGAATACACTTAGGTTTTAGGTTTAGGAAATCAGGTTCGCGTTCGGGATCGGGTTTAGGTTTGGGTTTTCAAGTTTAGGTTTAGGTTTAAGTTAGGGAGTTGAGATTAGGATTAGGTGTAGGTTTAGGTTTTGGGATTTGAGAATATATTTAAGTTTTAGGTTTATGTTTAGGTTATATGTTATAGGTTTAGGTTTAGGTTTAGGTTTAGGTTAAGTTATAGGTTTAGGTTTTGGTTTAGATTATAAGCAATATGTTTTGGGAATTGAGAATAGGTTAAGGTTTAGGTTTAGGAAATCGGGTACGGGTTCGGGATCAGGTTTAAGTTTAGGTTTTCAAGTTTAGGTTTAGGTTTAGGTTAGGAAGTTGAGATTAGGATTAGGTGTAGGTTTAGGTTTAGGGATTTAAGAATACATTTAGGTTTTAGGTTTAGGTTATAGGTTATAGGTTATAGGTTTAGGTTTTGGTTTAGGTTATAAGCTATAGGTTTAGGGAATTGAGAATAGGTTAATGTTTATGTTTACGAAATCGGGTTTGGGTTCGGGATCGAGTTTAGGTTTGGGTTTTCAAGTTTAGGTTTAGGTTTAGGTTAGGGAGTTGAGATTAGGATTAGGTGTAGGTTTAGGTTTAGGGATTTGAGAATACACTTAAGTTTTAGGTTTAAGTTTAGGTTATAAGTTTAGGTTTAGGTTTAGGTTAAGGTATAGGTTTAGGTTTCGGTTTAGGTTATAAGGTATAGGTTTAGGGAATTGAGGCTAGGTTAAGGTTTAGGTTTAGGTTTAGGAAATCGGGTTTGTGTTCGGGATCGGCTTTAGGTTTAGGCTTTCAAGTTTAGGTTTAGGTTTAGGTTAAGGAGTAAAGATTATAATTAGGTGTAGGTTTAGGTTTATGGATTGGAGAATACATTAAGGTTTAGGTTTAGGAAATTGGGTTCAGGTTCGAGATTGGGTTTTCGTTTGGGTTTTAGGTTATAGGTTTAGGTTATATGTTATAAGTGTAGGTTTAAGTTTAGGTTTTAGGTTTAGTTTTAGGTTATAGGTTATAAGTTAAAGGTTTAGGGATTTGAGAATAGGTTTAGGTTTAGGTTTAGGTTTAGGTTAAGGTTATATGTTAAGGTTAAGGTTATAGGTTTAGGTTTAGGTTAGGTTATAGGTTTTTGGTTGAGGTTTAGGTTATAGTTATAGGTTTTGGGTTTGAGAATAGGTTTAGGTTATAAGTATAGGTTTAAGTTAAGATATAGGTTAAAGTTTAGGAAATTGAGTTTAGGTTATAGGTTTAGGTTATGGTTTATAGGTTTAGGTTATAGGTTTAGGTTGTAGTTATAGGTTTTGGGATTTGAGAATAGGTTTAGGTTATAGGTTAAGGGTGTGGTCCCTGCAAATACAGATATAAACACGGCCTGCTCCAATTGGCCAAGCCCTTCCAATGCTGTCCATAGAAATGGACAGTTTCATCATGGTCATAACATCGGTTCCCATCTTCCAGGGACCCCCGCTCAACATCCGGATAGCTCCGACGCACATCCGGGTCTGCTCCATCAATTTTGAGTAAATACATAAACATGGCTTGTTCAAATGGCCAGGCCCCTCCAATGGTCATAACAGCGGTTCCCACCTTCCAGGGACCCCTGCTCAACATCCAGATAGCTCCGACACACATCTGGATACATAAATGGGTACGATTTCAAATAAGATTATTAGCAATGTTTCAAATGCATGCCTCCTTTAGAAAGTCCTTCAGTTGATCCTCATGAAAGTCTTGATCTGTAAGAACCTTAACAGCAACATCCTGCATTCCATGATTGAATAAATAAGAAGATGCATCACCTTTACTTTCAAGTCAAACAAAAATGGGATAGAGAACCATGTAAGAAACACACAAAAAAAAATGTGGATTTCTTTGAATATTATAGAGAGATTGGTCTAGGAACTGAACTGCAAATTACTCTCATCAGGTTAGTTATCAGAATAACATTTCTAGAGAAGTTCCCTACATTAAACGCTTACCTATTTTCATTTAACGTCATTGTCATGTTGAAACCGTTCCTTGAATATGAGGACGTCCCTTATTGATCTAAAACAGTCAAAGAGAATTACAATTAAAAGAAAGAAAGAAAAAAGAAAAGAAAAGAAGGTAAGCAGGTAATTAGACACTCAAATGCTAACCAAAAGAAAAAAAAAGGATGAGATATTACCATCATGTGTGGGTAGGAAACCAATCCAATACGATGAGCTATAATGGTATTTGCATTCTCTAAAATAGCCTCTTTCCCTGTTTGTACATGTGGAAAACAAAAACTTCATATGAAACTTTGCATAACAAAACATGGAATCTGATATCATCTGGACTAGACAAAAGATGGAATAAGAATCTTCTCAAAAAATCAAAACCAAACATCTCACCTTTTCCCTATACATGTTCCTCAGCCTCCCAGCCTCCTCATCCATGGGCTGATCAAGATTCTGGTCCAAGACCCACATGCTCCCTTTATTACTCTCATCTTCGGGTGGAGTTGACACCATAAAAATCCCAAAATTAATAGGAATTAACACCAATAACTCGCCACTCAACCACGTACTGAATCGAAGCAAATCCTAACATCAATAGCAGATCACTGAAACCCCAAGCCCACAAAGGAATCTATCAATTCTCCATGTGAAAACATACCAAAAATGCTTCAGACTGATAAAAAAAAAAACAAAAAAGTTCAGCTTTTCTATTAGTAGCCCACAAAAATACAGCGACTCTCAACCCAATGAGGTTTGGGCGAATGGTCTTCACTATATGTTTGATCCCTATAGTTGAGGGTTCGATTCCCTTCCTTGGCTTTACCCAATACACGTGGTTGTGGGTGATTGCGTGTATTCACCGGGATTAGTCTCACTTCAAAAAAGAGGTGGGGACACCCTGTCTTCAAAAATAAAAAATAAAAAATACATCGATTCTCAATCAGCAAACCCATGAAACAAGGA
This sequence comes from Magnolia sinica, assembly GCF_029962835.1. Classification (NCBI taxonomy): domain Eukaryota; kingdom Viridiplantae; phylum Streptophyta; class Magnoliopsida; order Magnoliales; family Magnoliaceae; genus Magnolia; species Magnolia sinica. Next base: position 67,558,498 of record NC_080574.1, read on the forward strand.
GAAAACCAGGCAAATTTTCGACTTTTCAGCTAAACAAACAAGAACTAACCACTTTCTACTTGAGGAAGAAACTCCTCATAAACTCTTGAAATGCTGAGAAAACACTAAATTTTGAAGCTTTCAATGGATGCTACCATCGCAATCTAGAAAACTACGAAAATAACAAACCTAACCTCATTTAAAGCAGCAAAAAAGGACTAAATCTCACTTTACATGAAAAAGACAATACCAGTAATGGCTATAAAATAGAATTCAGATTTCCCAACTCATCCAACCATCAAAATCTATCTTGAAAAAAGATTGAAAACATTGTTAAATGAGGAAAAACAGTAAATTCAAAAATCAACCTCAGGGAAAAAAATACCCAACAAAAAATTCAAAAATAAAAAATTAATGGCATCTCCCAACTTCAAAAAACAGTAACTTGAAAGCTTTCAGCTTCAAAGCTAAACCCAGGGAAAAAACTTAAAAAAAAAAGAAAAAACAACACCTCAGAAGAATCAGTGACAGAAAAACAAACTGATTTCTCAGTTTCCACCACAAACCCAAAAATAGAAAACTCTCTCTCTCTCTCTCTCTCTCTCTCTCTCTCTCTCTCTCTCTCTCTCTCTCTCTCTCTCTCTCTCCATTACAGAAGCAGTAAAATTCAAAGCTCCCAATTCATACAGAAATAATAAAAAATCAGAAAAAATGCAAGAAAGTTGTCCCAGTTGATAACAGCAGTAAATTCAAAGCTCTCAGCTAAAACTACCATCAAAATCTAATGCTAAAAACAGTCCAAAAACAAATACCCACTTCAGAAAAGGAATCCGAAGATAAATCCATGCTAAAATTGATTTTTAAAAGAAAAAAACACTTCAAATTAAAATTACCCAAGAACAAAATGCCACCTCAGTAAAAATAAAAATAAAAAATAATACCCGCAGAATTTACAAAATAAAAAAGAAAAGAAAGAAAAACCCAAATCTCTCTAAAACAAAAACCCACCTCAGAAAAGGCAACGAAAAGATCACCCAAACAGAAATTTTGAAAAGAAAATAGAAAAAAGCAAAAAATTCGAACTATCATTTAATGCTAAAACCACCCAAAGAAAATCGGGAAAATAGAAACTTCATATGAAACTTCACAAGAGACGTCAGAGCATGGAGATCCGATTTGGTAGATTTATGGGGCATCTGTCATCCATGTTGGGGTCCATCAGAGCAACTTTACTGGTCAATGAAAATGAGTTTCCATTCATAGGGATTGAAGGATGGCGCATGCAAACGCAACAAATTTTAGAAACAGAGAGAGAGAGAGAGAGAGAGAGAGAGAGAGAGAGAGAGAGAGAGAGAGAGAGAGAGACTAAGTTTTTGAATTCCCAAATCTGGAAATTAAGTTTTTCAGATGTGAATCCCCAAATCACAAAATCAGGGATTTTCAATTCGGAATCCTCAAATCCGTTAATTAGGGATTTTCGAATCCCATACAGACTAATTAGGGATTTCGAATCCCAAATCCAGCAATTAGGGTTTTCTGATTTGAATCCCCAAATCAGAAATTAGGGATTTAGAATCCCAAATCCAGCAATTAGGGTTTTCTGATTTGAATCCCCAAATCAGAAATTAGGGATTTTGAATCCCAAGTCCCATGTTGGGGATTCCAGTCATATTACCCCATAATCCAGTTGAAATTAGGGATTTTTATTTTTTTTGGATTCGAATCAGTCAATTAGGGATTTTGAATTCGAACCCCAAATCCAGTTACCAGATTGGAGATTTCAATCTGGAATCAGATTGGGGATTCCATTGTCATATCTGGAGTGAACTTCGCTCGATCTCATGATGGATGTGGAACTCCTCGCCATCATCCATGTTTGTCACCTATGGAAATCCTCCACTCAAGCTCTGGCAACCATGTTCGGCAGCCATGTCCGAGGCGAGAGAGAGAGAGAGAGGAGAGAGAGAGGGCAGAGGGAGGGCGGCGAGAGAGGCAGAGGGTAGGGGTGAGAGAGAGAGAGAGAGTGGGTAGAGGGAGGGCGCGCGATGAGTGAGAGAAATGGGGGGAGATTGGGTGCGGCTCTGTTTTGAGCACGCGCCCAATTTTGGGCGGGCCATGGACAGTGCTCTGTGGGCCCTTCCATGATGTATGTGTTTCATCCATTCCGTTCATCCATTTTTAAAGATCATTTTAGAGCTTCATACCAAAAATTAAAGGGATATAAATCTCAGGTGGTCCACACCACATGAGAACAATAGTGATTGGATATCCACCATTAAAGTCTTCCTAAGGACCACTGTACTATTTATTTGACATCCAATCTGTTGATTTGGTTATACAGGACCAGATGAAGGGAGAAAACAAAAATCAGCTTGATCCAAAACTTTTATGGCTACCAAAATGTTTTTAATGGTCGACGCTCATTCAACACTGTTTCCTGTAATGTGGTCCACTTGAGATTTGGATATATCTCATTTTTGGTCTCATATTGTAAAATTATCTGTAAAAATATATGGACGACATGGATGAAACACATACATCATGGTGGGGGCCATAGAGCACTGTTCATGGGCCATTAGTTGGTGTCAGGGGAGTAGCCAATCCGTTCCCAAGCGTACTGAGTAAATCCTATGGGGCCCACCATGATTTATTCATTTTATCCACTTCATCCATCCATTTTAACATATAATTTTATTACATAAGCTAAAAAATGAAGCCTATAAAAATCTGAAGTGTACCACATCATAGGAAATAGTATGAACTGAACGTCTACCATTGAAAAATTTTAGGAGGCCACTGAAGTTTTGGATCAAGTTGATATTTTAGTTTTCCCTTCATCCATGTATTTGTGATCTATTGAACAGGTTGGATGACAAATAAAAATCACTATAGGTCATAGGAAGATTTCAACGGTGGAAATCATTATTCTCACAGTTTCCTGTGGTATGGTCCACTTGAGCTTTGGATATGCTTTAATTTTGGGCTCAACCACTAAAATGATCTGGAAAAATGGATTGACACTGTGGATAAACCAAATACATTCACTGTGTTATTGCTAACTGGATACGACAGGGTAGGATGCAATGTGCGTTGAAACCCTTTCGGGGGTCACAAATGTTTCGGATCAATATGAAATTTGTTTTTCCTGTTCATCCAAGTATTTGGTCAACACCACATGAAATGGTGTTGATTGAATATCCAACATTAAAAACTTCTTGTGATTGAGCCAAAGTATGAGGCAGATTTTAAGTTCGAGTGAACCCCATCACAAAAAACAGTGGGGATTGAATGCCTACCATTAAAACCTTACTTTGGGCCGTTTCAACCAAGCTAATATATATGTTTTTCCCTTATTCCATGTCTGTATGAACTTATAAACATGTTGGATCTCAAATAAACATCACGACGGGCCCTAAAAAGGTTTCAATAGTAGGTGTCACTATCCCACTCTTTTCTATGGTCGGTCCACTTGAACTTTGGATTTGCCCTGTCAGTCAGATGCACCATTCCATGGTAGGCCATGAGCTCAAAAATAAAGTCAATCCATGACTTGGGTGGGCCACACCACATACTATAGTTGAAAGGGTTACCCTCCCATTAAAACATTCATAATCATTTATTGGGCCCACCTAGATGTGGTTCATAGATCCAGCCCATTCATTATGTGTGTCCCACTTGGATGAGGAGTCAGACCGAGTTTCATACACATCTAAAACTCATGTGGGCCCCACCAAATGCTTTTATATATATTTTAGGGATGTCTTCACATAGTTTTAGATGTTATGGCCCACCTAAGTTTCATATATGACTGATTTTTGGACTTAAAGGGGACACATCAAATGTATGATGTTGATGTTCTACACACATTATGGTGGGGCGCACACAGATTAACCTCATGGGAAGTTCCCATGAGGTGACCTTATAGTACCATTTCACTATTTTAGGTAACTCCTTCATGGGTGTTACTCTAACCATGTAGGGCCCACCTTGATATATTTTATGTATATCGACACCGTTCATATATTTTTCCATCATATTTTAGGATGTGATTTCAAATCATAAGAACTAAATAATCTTAAGTGGGCCATACCAATCAAAACAATATGATGAATAACCATTAAAAACCTTTTAAAGGCCACAAAAGTTTTGGATCAATTTAATCTTTGTAGTTTACCTTCATCTAAATTTTCTTTACATTATCAACAAGTTGGATTGCAAATAAACATATTGAAGGCTTACGATGGGCTCTTTATAATTTTTAATGGCGAGGTACTATATTATCATTCTTTCCAGTGGTGTGGTCCACTTAAGATTTAAATCTACACAATTTTTTATACCCGGCCCAAAAATGGGTTGGAGAAACGTATGGGCGGCAAGGATATACAACACATCATCGAAATCTCACTTTTGTTATCTAACTTTTCAATTTTTCTTGTCAAAATACAAAATTTAGTTTTCTTTTTTAAAAAATATATTTTTTTACAATTTGATAATTTTTTCACAAATTTGTTTATTTTTATTAAATTTTCTTTTTCAAAATATCATTTTTTTAATCGAAATCTCACTTTTGTTATCTAACTTTTCAATTTTTTTTTTTGTCAAAATACAAAATCTAGTTTTCTTTTTTAAAAAATATATATATTTTTTACAATTTGTCAATTTTTTACAATATGTTTTAATTTCTTAAATTTTCTTTTTTAAAGTATCATTTTTTTTAATCTCAATTTTGTTATATATAACTTTTCAATTTTTCTTGTCAAAATACAAAAACTAGTTTTCTTTTTAAAAATTTATATATTTTTTTAATTTGTCAAAATTTCACAATTTTGTTTAATTTTTAAAATTTTCTTTTTCAAAATATTATTTTTTTTATCGAAATCTTTTTTTTTCAAAATTTAAATTTTTCTTAAACATTGTTAATTAATTTTCTAAGCTTCTTAACTATTTTCTTTTTCAAAATTCACAGTTATTTTGAGTAGGTTAATTGAGCATTAGAGACGGTTTAGGATCGTCTCTAATAGAGACGGTCTTTGACGGTCTCTATTAGAGACGGTCTTTGACAGGGTTGTATGAGGGCTAAGGACCGTCTCTATTAGAGACGGTCTTTGACAGTCTCAGATTGCAAGTAAAAGATGGCCAATGACCGTCTCAGATGACCACATATAAGACGGTCAAGGACCGTCTCTAATGCGGACGACCAATGACTGTCTCAGATGACCCATATAAGACGGTCAACGACCGTCTTAAATGATTTGTGGACATTCAAATTTTTAAGACAATATTAAGGATGGTCAGGGGCCGTCTAAAATTTTAGAGACGGTTTATGGTCGTCTCTAAAGCGTCTTTAAACCAAGCAATTTTAGAGACGGTCCAGAACCGTCTCTAAATCCGTCCTTTTTTTTCCATTTTTCACGTAGTGGTAGTGGAGGGACCCCGCCACTATGGGCCCCTCATATGATTACATCACATAAATCAAATTGGATCCCATCACAAGTGGGCCATTAAATTAAAAATCAATGGTGGATCACCCACCTATCGGCCTTCTTCCTTAGCTCTTTGGACTCGTATGCTCCGTGCCTTCAACTTTGATGGAGGTTGATGGATATTGGAAGGTTGAGATGGGAGATGAGAGGGTGGGAAAGTGGGCCACACATGTTTTGAGAGAGAGAGCTTGGAGGTTGGAAGCTCTCATGGGTGTTGGGAGGTTGCTTAGAAAATGAGAGAGAAAGAGAGGTGATGGATTGATATGAGATGGGTGTTGTAAGGAAGGGGATGGAGACGTATGGTTTTGTTGGAAATTTTGGTAAAAGAGGGATGGGTAGGGAGAGAGAGAGAGAGAGTTGACTTATGGAAAAGGAGTGGATGCTTGTACTTGGAATAGGGTGAGGTGGCATTGAGGTATGGAGGATGTTCTTGACTTGAAGGATGTGACATGTTGTAAAGATTCTCTTAGAATTTGCAACGCGCGGCATTTCTTTGGAATGAACGTAGACCAACATCTCCTGGCCCGGGTATCGGATCGGTGCGTGAGTCGCGGTGTTGGAACTGCGGTGACGGCACGGTTGGTAAGGTACAAGTTTCGGGTCGAGCCGACTTCGGTATGTAGGACTCGGCTTAGGATCGCGCACAAACGTCGGATACAGGTTGAGGGTTATTGAAATTCGACCAGGAGGATTGCAAAAGCTAACGAAACTGTATGGTTTAGGACACGGGTCTTACACGCAAGGGTATAAGTTTTGAGTTGAGTAAACTCTGATATTCAGGGTGCGTCTTAGGGTCACGCGCAATCACTATCTACAAGTCGTAGGTCGTCGAAATTCGACGGAGATTATCACGGGAGTTTGTGGAACGGTATGGTACAAGGATACAGGACTTACAGATGGCTTAAATGATATGCATGTTTAGACTTGATGAGGAGCAGGGTACAACTGCTAGGGATGCATGGTTGTATCTGCCAAGAGAAGCTGTGCGATCTTAAGGCTCAAATATATGTGCATTTAATTATTTCTCATGTGTAAATTATATAATTCTTATATTTGTTAATATAGAGACATTAGTTTGTATAAGTCATTATGGGCAGCCGCTCGTATATTCTAAATGCAAATAAAATTTTTCTCTATGTTTGATTTATCCATCTTTCGTTAAAATGCTAACTCTAAAAGAAAAAAAGAAAAGAAAAAAGATACTTAATTTTGACTATCTTTAAATGTTAACACTCATATTTTTGGAGAACAAGTCATATACTCGGGTTCCAAAAATTCAAGGCGTTACAATCATTTATTTCTTCCTCCGAGTCCTTAGACTTTTCAGCCCTTACCAAAGTAGATTTGTTAATTATTTTTCCAGTCCTAAGAGTGGTGATAGACTTGGCTTGCTCCATTAGATTTAAAGAGCTTGGTTCACTAACTTCGTATTGTAGTTTAGGATTGGGGATAGGTTGAGCTGGAAGGATCCCTTTCTCCATAAGCGTAACATGTGAGCCTATCTTTTGTATAGCCATTGTAAGTACTTGTAAGGCTTGGAGAGTACTTTGCTAGATAAGCTCTTGAGTTTGTGTGGGATTTTGAACTGATTCCTCTTGAGGTTTCCCTTGATTCAAGAATTGCTTAGGGATTCTTTTAGGAGTAGTAGTTTGTCCATTCCTCTAGCTGAAGTTTGGATGATTTCTCTAACTTGAATTGTATGTGTTTGAAGTGAGTCCTTTGAAAGGCCTTTGGTAGTTATTCACAGCATTCGATTGCTCATTCAGTATTTCTTGAAAAGCTTGTATTATTGAACAATTTTCAGTTGTATGAACGTTACAAGCACAAATACCGCAGACAACTTCCTTAGCCTTATTCTTCTTAAGTTTCATGGCCTCGAGTTTCCTTGTGAGACTGGCCACTTTAGCATTTAGATCGTCTTCCTCTTTCAACAAGTATATTCCACCCTTCTCCTTTGATTGAGTAGGCTTAGAAGTTGTGTTAAGTCTTGGGGAGATGTCCCATGATTGTGCGGTTTCAGTAAGTTTGTTAAAGTAATCCCACACATCATTGACATCTTTGTTCATGAATTCCCCATTGCACATTGTCTCGACGAATTAGCCATGAAAGATGTCAGTCCTTCATGGAAGAAATTTACACTACGTTTCAAAACTGTGTTATGGGCATGAACTGACAAGATCCTTGAACCACTCCCAACATTGGAAGAATGTTTTATCTTCCTTTTGGGTAAAGTTCATGATCGACTTTTTAATGGTGTTCGTCTTATGATATGTGAAGAATTTCTTTATGAACTCCCTTACTATGTCATTCCATTTGCTAATAGATCGTGGACGTAGTGAATGCAACCACATCTTAGCTTTTTCTTTTAAGGAGAAAGAAAAGAATTTCAGCCTGATCGTGTCCTCAGAAACATTAGGAAAATATAAAGTGGATATTATCTTGTCAAAGTCTTTCAAGTGTAGATATGGACTTTCAGATTCAAGTCCATGGAACTTTGGAAGGAGTTGGATCACTCCTGGCTTGATATCTATATTTCCTGTATTTTCTGGAAAAATCATACAAGAAGGTGTGCTCACCCCCACCAGTTATAAATAGTCTCGTCAATTACAAGGCGGGGGTGCATGATGAACCTCATTCTCATCCTGGGTCTCCTCAACTGGAGGTTGAGGTTGATTTGCAGGTTGATTAGCAGTCATCGCTTCTATTGACTCTGAGGATCTCAAGTGGTGTCTAGTCCTGTGACGGATAGGCAACTCTTTGACTAATCCTCCTTCACTTAAAAGATGGAAAGTATTGTCACAAACCCACTTGAGCATGAAACACTCTCAGCTTTCAAGTACAAATTTTAACCTAAAATCTATGAATTAAAAAATACAGCAAATAAGAAGTGAGAGAGAGAGAGAGAGTTAGAACAAAGTTACTAGATAGGAGATGCTAGGTTAGGATCCTACAAAGCAGAGAACAAAGTTAGTTTCTAAAAACAAAGAAGAAAAATTCCTAACCTAAAAGAAAAAAAAACTAAAAAGTTAATCCTAATCTTAACCTAATTCTAAAACTAATTAAATTCAGAAAAATGCAACTGTAGTCCCCGACAACAGCACTAACAACTTGTTCACAACCCCAAGTATAGGGTCGTGACATAGTAATAATCTTGGTGAGACCGAGGTTGAATCCACAAGGACTAAACTCGTACGTTTCTGAAAATAACTAGAAGAAGATGTAAATCTAAATCTGAATAATTGAAATAGTAATTGTGAAGGATGTAATGAAAACTTGTGAATTTAAAGGGGGGAACTAGGGTGCCAAGGATCCACTTGTAGCTATTGGGATGCTACCTTGATTCAAGAGATCCAATTAGAATCAGTCTATCTTATCTTATTGGAAGGAGAGATGATCGAATCTCTGAACTTCTCATTGATCTAGCCTCAATGGAAGAGAATTATGAAGATTTGAAAGGGATTTTATCACCAAACCATGCCCAAGAGACAATGGAAAACAACAGGATTTACCAATCCCACAATTTTAAAGAAGAAAAGAAGATACTCAAAGCTATCGCAATGTCTACTATAATTTCAGTCACAATAACCCATTGAAAACTGAAAGAATTCCTTAAAATCAACTAGAAATCAATGAAGTTCAACATAAACATGAATCAAAGTAAAGTAAACATCTCAATCACGCTACAAGCTTCACCTCTTAGCCCTAGCTAAGAGGTTTAGCCAACCATATACATGATTGAACTAAGAACTCCTAAATAAAACATAAAAACCACTAAGGAAGAAGAAGAAAAAATCTTGGCGGTGGCTTTCCACCCTTTTTCTCTACTCCTTAAACCCTAAATAATACTTAGGAATGTCCTAGGGACTCCTATTTATACTTGTGAAGCTCCACCTTACACATCGACTTAGAATTTTCACAAACCGATCGGGAAACCGCCTCAATTTACGCAACTACGCTACACATCGGTCAGACCAAAGTCGAATCTGAAGTCAAGTTCGAATTCGGTCAGACTAAAGTCGAATCTGAAATGCAATCTGAAGGATTGCATTTCAGCAGTTGCCCGATTTCGGTCGAACTGAGCTGGGTTCGGTCGGACCGAACTTAAGTCGTAGGTCGGATGAAATTAATCTTCGGTCGAACCGAATTAACTCTAAAATTCATCGTTCTTCATTGGAGCTTTTTGTGCATTTTTAGTCACACTGAATCGTACTTTTGATTAGACCGAACTGGGTTTCGGTCGGACCGAATTGTTCATCGGTTGAACCGAATTAGCTTTTGAATTTCATCCTTTGTCGCTGGACTATTTTGTACAAGTTTGGTCGGACCGAACCTGTCTATTTTCTAATACAGATTCTGTGATTTTTCAAGTCCTTTCTTCAACTTTTATACTCGGTTTCCTTGGATTTTTGTCATATGAATTTTTTACTCTTGGTCTCCTAAGATCCATCCTTTTTCTTGATGATTCTTGAACATTAAATGTAACACCCTAAAATTCGGGGGTCGAGCATAACTCAGCTCCCGAGTTCCAAAACATCACTTATGCAACAAATTTAATGATGGATGTATGTTGTCAGTAATAGTGCATAAAACATGGAATAGATTAAGCCAAATAGCAAATATAATTCAGGGATAAGTGAAGAAAGCAAGCGGAAGACTTAAAGAAATATATATGTTCATGTGCAAATTCCTGAAATACATATACATACCAGGTCGTATTGACAAGTGTTACTATCAAAATTACAAGTATCAAATTACATCATTTAATTCCCAAAAGAAATCCCAGCATCCCTCGCATCAGAACAAGGCTCACTAGAACCCGTCTGAAAACTGCATAAAAGAGAAAGCAACCTCATCATCCTCGATCTCCCGCTCTGCCTCAGAAGTCTCATCAACATCTGTAGCTAAGACAGAGTCTGGTGGGTATTTAACACCGCCCCAGAACGTGGGAGTGAGTGATCAACTCAGTGGAGCAATAAAGCAAAGGTTAACATGTTATCAGTTCAATCAAGCAGTAATGATAAAGCAGAACAATCAAACATGTCCTAAGTACTCTTGTTAATGCAAGGATGTATGCAGAATGATGCGTGCTCTCGCGCGTACACCTTCAGCATCTTCATCTTATGTTACGCATAACATCGCCTCAAAGTGCGCCATGTCTATAAAGCACATGCAAATGTGGTGCATGAACATGATTACCAAGTTGTTATTAGTCCTTTTCATACAGCAAGATTAGGAAGCTAAGGTACCTTCCTCATATCACCATCCAAACAGTGATCCATTCTAGGGTGTCAATCCTAGACATCTCATACGATCATATGGTTATAGGTCGTTGCAAAGGGCTCGTCACCAATCAATGCACGTCTATCATACCTTTATTACCACAATAAGGCTCGTCACCTCAATGCGGTATCCCGGCATGCTCGAGATCACTACAAAGGGCTCGTCACCAATCAATGTAGGCCGACAATACGAATATAGTGTCCCATACCACCATAATCGGCTCACGAGTTTGGTTGCTCACTGGTCACTACGAGGAGGCTCGTCACCCCAGTGTAGGCCGACGGCTCGACCACGGTGTCCCATATCACCATGTCCTGCTCATGAGTCTTAGCGGATCAAGGTACCATGGTTAATAGGATTTCATCGGTAAGTTTGGTACCCTAGATTCAAACAGTAGCGTCCATACATGGTGAACATACATCGGACAATCGGGTTACTTGACGAACTCGACTAGCACGAGCACACGTTGGGTTGAACGACATAGAGTGCGCAAACACTTCGCGTGGCCAAACCACTGCCGACAACTCTAATACGACTCGGGTTCGTTTAATCACGTCCTACGTGACGAAAGCAACCTCAGCCACGAACTTAAGGCCGATTACCGATTTCCTGGACTATTCATAGTCCCAAACACATTCCACTATAACAGATATTGATATCAACAATTTAGAATAGTAATGGAACAACAACTCAAATCATATGGTACATGAGCATTTAAAGAATATCAACTTAACATGGAATTTCACATAAGTAATACTTGAAATTAAACAACGAGGAATGTAACTTGCAAGAAGGAAATCATACACACTAGTGGGAGAGTTGAGAATCGCTTCTCAACACCCATACTAGGTTGATATATCATACTTTAAATCATTTAGATATTTCTACAAATACTTAGAATACGTAATACAACATACATGACGTATGTTGAAATACACACATTTAGACAATTCCTTTTACCAAGGAGTTGCCGCACATACAATTAGCATAAGTACACGATGAATAATCATGGCAAACACATGTTCATATTTTATACGTATACGGTACTTTATACATACACATAGAATACACAAATCTCAATATATCACATGCATATCAGGAACGCAAAATAAACATAACATTTGGCATATGAAATCTCATCCATAGCAAGAATAAACCATTCACTGGCATTGAAAGCCTTGAAAACCATAACCTATACGATTAAAGTCCGCACCTTAAACCAGAAAAGAACACCGAACTGATTTCAGACGATATGTCTTCGTCAACGGCGACAAGATAACCTAAAACAATAATAGAAATGAGCTACAACAACACAAAGACTATTCTAAGCTCTAAAATAGATTAGGGTTAGGTTAACTTACCCAAGGATGAACTCAGAATCGCAGGAATAACGATTCAAAAGTGAAGGTTTAAGGATGAAGAAGAACAGGAAAGAATCTAGGATGATTCACTAACTTTTTCTCTCACTTTCTCTTTCTTGTCCTCTCTCTTTCTCTGCTAGGGTTAGGAAATTCGTATAGAAAAGAGAGCTAGGGTTTTAAGGTCTATAAATAGGCATAACATTGATGAAAATAACCCCAGGGCCAAGGTATACTTAGGGTATAACCAAAACAGGCCTCTCTCGATCCAACGAAGCACTTCCGGTGGGCCTATTACCATGAAAGGTCGGACTTAAGCTCACTGACCATGGATCTATGTCAAGCTGAGTTTTCGTACCAACCGGTTCTTCAGATCAGCCGTGGCAGACCACACTCAATTCAACGGTCACCGAATCTCGATCAAGTCCACAAGCACAATGACATGCCTGGACCACCTTTTCTGATCAGAGGGTGAAATTGGGTCAGAATCCAACGGTCAGATTGCTTAAAATCGTCACGTAAGCGACACGACTCAGATTTCATAAAATCTTAATTAATTTCCAACCGCTTACACACTCTTCACTCCGGACTCAACCAAATTGACCTAGAACATGACATGGACTTGATTTTTGAGGTGATGGCCAAGTCCAACATGGTGACTGCAACAGCCTAAGATCATCGCTATCGGACTTTCGACGCGCGATCCAGGTCCGATCCAGAACTTCCAAAAATTCCCAAGAGCAACTGGATTTAGCGATGAATCCCAGATTTCAGAGTAACCTAGCGCTAATGATTCTACAGGTTTAGAGTCATGCAGATCCAATTTAAAGTGATTAATGAAAATTTCACAAGCAATCGAGTTTAGCGCTAATAACCCCAAAAAGCTACTAAGGAAAGAATAGAGGTAGTACTCGGGTCTTGGCACAAAATTTTCCAGGTCATTACATTAAATCCATGCTTGTAGTATTCGTTTCAATCCAAGCTCTCAGATTCACCTTACAACACAAACATGTATAAGATATACCATTAAGCAGCATCATGTTCTTAAAATCAAGATATAAATAGGGTTGAATTTGCAATATTTGACACTCAACACCCCTCCACACCAAATTCAACTAGCCACAAAAATATCATAACAAGCCTATTTATAATAGATGAAGATTCAGAAAAATAGAGAGTGCAATGAATTTGTAAGAAAGAAGAAGAGTAAAATGTCAGATTAAAAACTCTGGAAGAAGAATAACTAAAACTTACCTTGAAGATAAGTAGGGAAGAGGCAGAGGCATTTAGATAGGGATGTCCTCTAAGATAACATGACGTCGAGGTAGGGTCGGGCATGGAAATAAAGAAGAGCCACAAAAGATCAAAGTTTCTCTCAAGCTCTCCTCATTCTACAAGATGTTGGGAACTCCTTACAAATCGACTCATAAAGAAGGATTAAAAAAGTTAGCTAAATCTATACAGGAACATGATGGTGAAGTTTCACTACCTTCTGATTCAGAAGAAGTAAACAATTACCTATGAGAAGATAACATATCTGGATCTGCAAACATATTTCTTATCGTCGATGAAACTAAAAACGCATCAAGTGGGTAGGATGACGAAAGCGATGTTGATGGATCGAGTTCAGACGAAGGTGATAACTCTCTTATCCAATGGTCAGGAAGGCATTTCTTATATGAACCATCTTAACAAGATGTCGATGAATTTTGAGTGAGTTTATGATTTTCTAGTAACATTCTCATATTATTATTTGGTAGCTTGTATTAACTTGTTATACACTGCTATTGCACCTATCTCAGTTATAACAATCTTGATTTTTATCATTTTAATTATTTTATAATAATTTGTAAATTAATATTAACTCGACTCGACCCTACTGAATCAAATAGCTCGCTCGACCCGACTCGATCCCAGCTCGACTTGACTCAAACCAGCGAGCCGATGTGAGCAAAAGGGGTGAGCTCGAAGATCAAGTCGAGCTGAACTCGAACTCGACTCGTGTACAACTCTAATGAGACTAGAGATTTCACATGCAGTAGTTGTTGTGAGTAGATACATGGCTAACCTCAACAAGTAACATTAGGAAGCAATGAAATGGTTACTTCGGTATATACGAGGTACACTGGACTATGTCTTGACGTTTAAAATTTTGAAAAATTGATAGGATATGTGGATGTCGATTACGTGAGTGAGGTGATCAGTTGGATGTCAAAGCTTTAGTCTATGATTGCTCTTTCCACAATCGAAGCTGAGTATATGGTGGTGACGAATCTGTTCAAAGAACATATTTGGTTGAAAGGATTGATAAATCATCTTGGGATTCAGCAAGTGGTTGTGTCGATTAATTATGATAATGAAAGTACAATTTTTATTTATTTATTTTTTTAAATCGATCTTGTTTCCATTGAATCGCGAAAATTATAGAAGATTCGGGTGAGGCCCAACAAAAAGGGTGGGCCCCACCTATCATATGAAGAAAAAATGACCGCCAGCAAAACCCCAACCATTAGAGGCATCGGGCCAAGCTAACTAAATCCTTCTTGTCCTGACCGCCCCTAGCCCCACTCTATCAAGAAACAGGAGGCCCCTAACCTCTTGGGGAAGGTCAGGGAGGTTGGAAAAGAGGGACAAACCTTGATTAGTGCTACCCATCTTAGCCATACCATCCGCTGGCCCGTTGCCTTCCCTAAAAACATGAGAGAACAAGATCTTACACTGCCTAGAAAGGCTCCGAATTCTATCGATCCAATACGCCCACTTCCACCCTGCCTGAAAAGAGCCCGTAAGGAGGACCACCACCAGACTAGAGTCAGATTCCACCATTATGTTCCGCAACCCCCATTGAAGACAGAGGGCCAGCCCATCATGGACGGCGCGCAGTTCAGCCCGAGTGTTAGAAGCAATCCCATACCCAGCGGAAAACGCGAAGAGGAGATCACCATCCGCTCCTCTACACACTCCACCCCCTCCTGCAGTCATAGGATTTCCTCTGGACGAACCTTCAACATTAAGCTTCGCCCTCTCAAAAGGTGGTTTGGCCCAATACACCACCTGAGAAGCCTCTTCAAAACGGTTTTGGGTAGGAATCCCCATAGCTAGAAAAGCCTGGCTTCTCCCTACACACGTGGGGTGGTCCCAGATAGTAGCAATCCTGCGCACCTAACTAGCGATGCGATAAATAATGGTCCCCGAGCTTACGCGAGAGCTCTCAAACCTGGAGGCGTTTCTCGCCATCCAGAGTTCCCAAATGATGAAACAAGGAACCAGATTTCAAATGAAGAGGACTGATGACCTAAAAGATGGAGATAGCCACCAATGGGCTAGCCAATTCTCTACCGATGAGGTACCAATCATATCTACTAGCAAAGTAGACCTAAACATCAGACGCCTGGTTACTCTGCAGGAAGATGTGAGCAGCCGTCTCCATGGATGGCGTGTAGTGCAGCTCCTCGTGGCAGCAGCTACAACGAGACGCCATTTGGAGCCCGCGAGTCATGATAGCGTCATCAGTTGGCAATGCTTTCTTGATGACCCGCCACACCAGCATGGAGATCTTGGGGGGGACCTTTTTGTTCCATATTTTCTCTCCCCAGCTGGTAGAAGGTCTGCGCTCATGGCAGAGCTCGCAGGCCGATATGACAGTGAACAGGCCTAAAGGCGTGAGGGGCCAGAACGGCGTATCGGGGCCACCCGTGAGGCAGAAACCCCCATGGAAGATCAAGTTTATGTCTTCCTGGGAGAGAAGAGAGAACACCATTGAAGGGGCCAATGGCCCCATGGGCCCCAGAAAATCCTGCACCCTGAGCGCAGATAAAGTAGGAGGAACCTCGGCCATTGCCTTGCTTAAAAGCAGGCCGAGCCCGGTCTAGTTGGTGGTCCACAGGTTAAGGTGACCCTGGCCGATGTGCCACTGGGCCGTGGACGCAATGGAGGGAAGATGGGTTCTCACCTGCTTCCACAGCAGAGAAGCTGCAGACGAGAGGGCTGATTGACCTTGGTTACTAATGTCTTGGTTGTATCTAGCTTGAACAAACTTTCCCCAAAGGCTCTTCTCTGCTCGGAACAAAACGGACCAGGCCATCTTGAGACGAAAGGCATCCATGACGTCCTTAAGCCGTTTGATCCCAAGCCCTCCTTCAACCTTTGAAAAGCAAACCTCTCGCCAGCTATGCCAATGAAGCTTCTTCCTGCCTTCCGCTCAACCCCAGATGAAATCGACGAAGAGCTTTTCCAAAGTCTGTAAGACTATCAGGGGAACGTGAGTAGCTGCCATGGTGTGAATCAAAATGCTCACTAAAACGTGATTGACGAGAGTAACCCTGCCTGCCATGGAGAGAAATCTAGCCTTCCAACCACAAATGCGACTTTCCACCCTGTTAACCAATCACTAAAAGCCGTCCCTTTTTCTCCTGCCCACTGAGATCGGGACGCCCAGATAAGTTTTACCCTCCACCGAGCCCTCCACCCCCAACTCTCGATGGATAGACGCTCTCCTAGCAGCCGCCATATTTTCTGAACAGAGAAAGACACTTTTCTAGAAGTTAACCTTTTGACCCGAGACCTGTTGAAACCGTTGGAGAAAGTTTTTGACAGCCCTGATAGATCGAATGCCACCATCTAGGAAGATCAAGGTGTCATCTGCAAACAAGAGGTGTGTCACCGACACATCGCCACGGTGCCCTTTGAATGGAGAGCAGAGGCCCGCATCCACCAGCTTCTTAAACCCCCTACCGAGCACCTAAGAAGCTAAAATGAAAAGGCTAGGGAATAGTGGGTCCCCCTGACGAAGTCCCCGAGTAGACTTGAAGTATCCCCCTACCTCACCATTAACAAGCACCGAGAACCATGAGTTATTCCAGCATTTCTCAACCAGCGCGATCCACGAGGAATAGAAGTTGAATCTGGTAGAAGAACTTGCTTGAGGAAAAACCAATCCACTCTATCATACGCCTTCTCCATGTCCAGCTTAACAACAATGTTCCCACCCCTGGTTTTCCTATTTAAATCTCTAAATAAATCCTGCGCAAGAGTAATATTTTCCGCAATGGGTGAAGAACTCAGTTAATCAGTCATGTACTAAACATATTGATGTTCGTTATCACTTTATCCGACAAATGTTTAAGGAAGGCGGTGTGAATCTAGAGAAAATCTATATAAGTATGAACCCGACCGACATGCTTATGAAGGTAGTTCTTATAAAAGAAGTCCAAGTTCTATGCAACTTCTCTTGGAATGGCAAAGGCTTAATAAAGATGAAGTGTGTACAAGAAGCAATGACGAAGTTATGATGGAAGGGGATTAAAGATGGTGATGACATATTGGAGTAATGGACCATGAAGATTGAATCTATGGTAGAAATTATTGTTAGATATCTTCAATCTGACTGAGATCAAGGGTCTGTCGATGCCATTGACAGACTATTTGATGTCATTGAGAAAATCTGAAAAAATCCATGTTACTCGCTGGACATTTTTGGAGTTAATACTCGATGCTATCGAAGGTGGCTTCGATGTCATCGACTGGTCTTCAATACCTATGGTTGCCATCAAAGGTCCTATTGATGGCATGCGTGGAACTGCATAAGTGGGCGGTTTGTTTTTAATTCTAATTGTGATAGTATATATATCAGGTGTAATCGGGATTAGGGTATTCTAAGTGAATGTTATTACATTCCTAAGGTGTTCTAGAGTAAAGATAGGATTTTGAGATGGGATTTTTGGATTATTAGGATGGGTAAGTCAATATTTCTCTTGTAATATCATTTCACAGGAGATTG
The DNA here is from genome assembly GCF_029962835.1 of Magnolia sinica. Classification (NCBI taxonomy): domain Eukaryota; kingdom Viridiplantae; phylum Streptophyta; class Magnoliopsida; order Magnoliales; family Magnoliaceae; genus Magnolia; species Magnolia sinica. The sequence continues at coordinate 67,576,377 of NC_080574.1, forward strand.
CTTGTACTTTGTGTCATGGTTTTTTATATGAGAAGATTTTTCCATGTAAAATTTCAAGTGTGTTTTTATCTGCCATTGATTTTACCTTGTTTGATTAAATTCGGATTTACTTATGTGCGTTCACCAACAGTTTGGTGGTATCCAAATGGGCCTTAGTGTCATGTCCTAAAACGAGGTGGCAAAACGGTTGGATCGGTTGGATATATCACAACCATCATAGTGGCCCCACCTAGGCCGCAGGAATGATGGGGCAGGCAATTGGGGCCGAGGTTTAGCTAGCACACGTGTGACATAATCCATCAACTCAAGACGCCCAATACGTAAATGCACTTATTCGACATGGGCCCAGTCGGATCTGGATCAAGCCTACTGATGGTCGAGGCCTTGGAGCTTATGTGTCGGGCCGGGCCTTGAGTCCTTGCATGGTGTAAACCCGGCCCACTCTCAACTCTAACTGCAGGTGTTGTAGAGGATTCTCGATCGTCAAACGTTCCCTAAATATCCAATGGCCTTGGTGAGATTTACGTCTAGCAACTGAGCTCGACCAAGCCCCAGGCATGTCTATATGGCTTCCGATCTACATACCACTACATGTGTGATCAATGGGAGTATGGATGAGATCTAAGCCATCCATGAGGAGGATTCAACCGTATAAACAACCTTGCTCAAAATTAGCTCAGTCCACTCATCAGATGGGTCACACTTAATAAAACAAATGAGCAGTTTAAAAAACTCTACGAAAGCTTTCCTAATCTGCCTGCAGCCTGTTTCTATCATGGTTGCCACCTAATGAGATGAAGCAGAATTTTGGGTAATGGAATCTGGAAAGAGGAGCCCACTGTTGTTTTCGAAGTCTTAAATGATTAAGAAACAGGGTGGGATTTGTTTCCTATTCTGATTTTGATTATTCCAAAGGCTATATTTGGGCGTAATTGGGATTGGGAGGGTGTAATCGGGATTGGGAGATAATTCCAAGGGTTTCTAATTCGTCCAGAGGATTTCAAGGGCGTAGCAAGGCTTGATTCGAAGTTGTTTGAATCGGGTAAGCTCTTTACTCTTGTAATTTTCTGGTTTCATAGTGACATCTGTCGCTTTGTGCTGTGGTTTTTTTCGGAAAGGGTTTTTCACGTTAAAATTTCGAGTGTTTGCATTGCGCTTTCTTGTTGCGATTGGATTACCCTACTTGATTCATCTCTGTGCTTCCACGGTCCTCCAACACCCACCTGATAGACAACCTGAAATCTCACATCAATGTGCCACCCTACTAATAACCATTTGAGGAGCTGGACAATACAATTAAACTGGCTCAGCAATCAAGCATTGCCAAGAGAAATTCAAAGAGAGATTAAGACACACTACTTTGTTTCCAGCCATGAGTTTGAACTTGTTTATTGTTTTAATACTTCCTAGGAGGTGGTTGGGATGTTTTGGGACTTGGTTTATTTTGAAACTTAATTTTCATTCTTTTGACAACCTGATATTGAATTTAGTTGTGTAGGAAATTGGTGGTCAAGATATAATGTTGGCTCTTTAGCCAATGGCTAGAATTTGAAGGACTAGTGTTTTGGCATAAAATAGGGAAAGCAAATGTAGAAGGTAGACTCTTGGATGTTCTTAATAAAATTATTTGAGTAAAGCTTTTACCTATCCTTTTCCCTCACTTTGGCCTTGACAAATTCATTATTTGGGTTGAGTTGTAAGCTTGCAACTTGGCGTTTTTCCTCCTTATCTTGCTACATATATTGGTGCATTTGTGTTTCCTTTTACTACTTATTGAGTGAGGGAGGCAGGCTGCATGACGCAAGGGAGGACGTGAGGTCGAGCACCGTCTTCCTCAAGAGGATAACTATTCCGAATCCATGGAACTTCTCTGGACTCCTCACAGAGACTTCTCGAATGCACGAGGAAAGAAAGCAGAAAATAGAAATAAATTCTAATAAATTCGAAATTGATTAATGAATGAGTAAAAATGAGTTCACAACCCTTTAAATAGGGGTACCAAGCAATGGGAAAGAAATCAGAATCAAACTACAACTCAAACTCCTTGAATCCGTGACTTACTATAAATAGTAAACTTACTGTTTATAGACGGTCGTGATGTCTACTAGTGCGCAAGGTTTTCGGCCAAAAATAGTAAGTGTCCTATTTGGCTTCACCAAACCGTTCTCCTAATTATTCTAAGTTCTTTTCACGTTGGGCACAACTCCTAAAGCCCGACGGATGAAGAGTTATAATCAAATTAAAACTTACTATTTATAGTAAAAACGAAATTAAAAAAGGGAAACGACCGTTGATCAAGGGGTTTTTCGCAATTCCGGGATGCGCAACCCGGCATAACGGGGTTGGTTGGCTAAAGTAGCTCGTTCTACCCCAAAATCATATATTTTACGTCAGATAACTCATTCCGGATTGCGAGATACGCCAGATCTAAGGTCCGATGGTCTGGATCACTTTTGTTGTCGACCGGGCCTTTTCTGATCCATCTTGGCCATGAAACTATCCGCGACCCGCTCTACATCACTACATCAACTACCCATGTGGTGACATGTAGATGGTCTGTCTTATAAGCACAAGCAAGCTTATCAAAACCTCTTAGAAACCTATTATTGTGTGATCTGCCTTGATTTTTTATTTTTATTTTTAAATTTTTTTTCTTTAGTTACTTTCAAGTAGAAAATAAACCAACTAATTTTAGAAAGAGATTTCCTCCAACACATCCTGACATTAATACGGTGGGTCCAGACTTCAGTGTTTGAATCTGGGTCTTCCAATAATCCAAACTGTTTATAGGATGAGTATGTTCTCTATTGGGATTCTTTCAACCCTTAGATAACTTGGCTCTCTTTCTTTGAACATGAATAGTCACCATGATAATCAATGGGTTGGAATATCTAATACGAAAGTTTTTTTGGGGCATTCTCCATTCAACGGAGCCCTATCAAATAGATGGTTTAGATCATTAATAAAAAAAACCAAATCCAACCGCCATGTCCCTATGTACTTTATGCACTATAGGGATGTATTTCAGAAAACCTTAGAAACAATAACACTCATGAAGCACAAACCTTGAACTTCATAACATATTCTTATTCATCTTGAATAATAACACTTGAAAAAAGATTATTACACTTTATAAGAGAAAGAAAAAAGAAAGAAGGAAAATGCTAAAATAGAGATGCATCAAAACCGGGCATGTAATTAACGTGCACTAATATACATTTTAAATTCTTGAGTTTTATTCTCCATCCCTAAGTGTGTACCATTTAGAGGGTCCAGGTTAGGGCATTAAGGCTTCAAAATTTGCAAGAAAAATTAGATCATCCTTACCTCTTAACAATTGGCATCTGGGGACGGCGGGCTGCTCTCATTAAAATAATAAGCACGCCTCTGCCAACCATAAACCTTAAACCCTGAACCCTAAACCATTAACTTGGATATTAAAACTGGACGGTACTTGAAAAGGTCTGACCAAAGTTCCAACTCGGCGGGACGATGTCTGGGAACATACGAGTTTCTCCGTCGGTGGTAGTGACCTTGAATGATAGGGCTTGACCATTGAGGTAGGAGTTGGACTGCCAATTGGCCCCCCAGTTCCTTGACATCGTCATCCAACCCGTTTGTGAGCCCTTGATTGATGCGGATTGAATTGACCCACTGCCTCCAACATTACTGATTAAGACAAGCTCGAAGTAGGACCGTCCGTTGATGGTGAACCTAACACCTCCGTGCTTCTTGCATGGGACCCTGAAACATATTCCCCAACAAAGTTTGTCAAGACGGAGAAAATTTACTAAAGAATGGTTCACTGAGTTTTCTCTTAGTAAATTAAAGGAAAGCAATTGGAAATAAGAGAGAAGAGGATAAACCTTTGAAACAAAACGGGTACGATTCCGCCGCGGTAAATGGCAATCTTCTCCCATGCAGGCTGAGCCATGTCGAAATGCTGGAGTGGTGGGTTGCACCACCCACCATCATTGTTGGGAAGACCGAAATTTGGAGGGCAGAAATTGGTGGCGGTTATCGTTATGGATCTTCCTTTCAAACACCACCTGGAATCCGCATTGTAATCACAGATGATCTTGAAACACTCTCCACATGAAGCTCCATCGTTGAATAAGGCAGTACTCAAAGCTGCAGTTCGAGTACCATACCCATTAGCATACAAGTTATTGTACCCACAAGCTCCACCTGAAATCACCATGGTTAAAGATTCAGCCCCACGTTACATCGATTTATATATTTATATAATAAAAGAAATAGCAATGCCCAGTAAAGAAAAGTAGCTCATGTACCCATGGTTCCCGAAGCATCGCCGCCACCATAAAAGGTTGCATGAGCCTTAGTCCATCCGGAAGGCGAAAAAGCATACACATCAACAGACATATAACAAAGTGCCGCCACAGTCCACAACCCAAATCCAACAAGGCCTGCCATTTCCCTCGAACTTGCACAACCGTAGAGAATAGAAAGACGAAGAGAGAGAAGATGAAGATGGAGATTGATATTTACTCACAACGATTGGTAGGAGCCATGTATATTAAATAGGGATCAGACCCACATGGGTACAGGGTTACATGTGATGGCTGAACATGGGGCTTTTTTTATTATTGTCATTTATTATTCTTATTCAATGTATGCATGTATTCAAGGTCATGTACAGCCGACTCTTATCGCTTCAAAAGCACTGGGAATTGCTCAGAGCTCTTGCAATTATTCCCACGTTCTCATGGCCACATGCATTACTATGGAAACAGCCGTAAGAGGCTGTAAAACCACGGACTCCCATTTTTTTATTTTTTATTTTTTTATTTTTATTTTTTATGTTATTTCCTTTGTTGCTATTGGAAGATATATATTTCGTCAATTATAGAGTGATTGAATGCTTGCTTCTATCTGATACTAATCACATGGCGGCCTTTTTTTAGTGATCTGACCAACCGTGTAAGTCTTACTGTCGTGCACATGACTCTCTTTCACGTTTACCCACCGTCAGATTGTGGGACGCGGATTGCGTCCTACCCCCGCCTGTCTCTAGCTCGAACGTGCAGGATGTATCTCTACATCCAAACCATCAATCCCTTTTTCTCCAATCATTTTAAGGCTGAACACAAAAGCGAAGCAGATCCAACGCTCAAGTGGACCACACCAAATAATAAGCTTGGTTGCATTAAATGCCCAGAGCATTAAATGCCGGTTGCACTAAATACAATATTAATCTATGATTTGGTACATTTGAGCGTTGGATCTTGCTCATTCTTGTGTTAATGACTTAAATTGATAGGAGAAAAGGGATGAACGGCTTGGATGTATGGATACATCACGCTGGGCCTGCCCACAGAACTGCCCGTTCGGGGCTAGAGACGGGCGGAGGTAGGACGCAATCCGCGTCCCAGATTGTGATTGTTATTATTTATTTATCGTTGATGAGAAATGCTCCACTACACTAGGAGCACTATAAGTTACAGTGCTTCTTAGTTACATCCGTTCACTCGGACAATTCAATTGATCAATCAGAACTGTCCATTAGGTTCAAAATGCATTTCATAGGTGACCATACAAAAATTGTACAGATCGGATGGTCCAATATATTCATCCTTGGTTGGACCTTTTATTATTATTATTATTGTAAATTCTTGACCGTCCCTATTAATCAGTGATTGAGTGGTTTGAAATTGTCATTTCAGATTGATGATTGCATGGTAGTCTATTAAAATTGCATTGGACCTAATCTACAGTCTGAATCAATGGATGGATGAGATTGTTTTGGTGTCCCAATGCAGATAGGAGCATTATCACTTTTAGTGGTGCAAGAGCATTGGAGCAACTCTCTTTATTGATCGCCAGAGTGAGCTGTGGCGCGTATGCACGTGGAGAGAAGGATGAGAGAGATTGAGAGAGGGCAGCGGCCACAGGATCATCTGAAGAGGTGGGCATAGGACGCTTTTTCCCAATAACGAAAATTATTTTGGTTAATGGCTCTGATACAACGCGACAGTAGCTGGTCTCGCTACTGAAGTGACGTCACCGCGTTCTGTGGGCCCACCATGAAGTATGTATTGTATCCACACCGTCCATACATTTGGAGAGATCAATTTAGGGAATGGTACAAAGAATGAGTTACATCCAAAGTTCAAGTGGACCCCACCACAGAAAACAGTGGGGACAGTAACCCACCATTGAAACCTTTCCAGGGCGCCGGCCTACCATGATGTTTATGTGAGATCCAACCCGTTTATAAGTTACCACATACATGGAATAAGGGAAAACACAAATATCAGCCTGATCGAAAACTTCTGTACCCCAAAGAAGTTTTTAATGGTAGAGGTTCAATCCCCACTGTTTTCTATGGTGGGGTCTACTTGCCATTTGTATCTGCCTAATTCTTTACATCATTACCTAAAATGATCTCTCCAAATGTATGGACGGTGTGGATACAATACATACTTCATGGCGGGGCCCACAAAACGTGGTGACGTCACTTCAGTAGCCAGACTAGCTACTGTCGAGCTCAGTAGCTAATCCGCGTCCAATTGAAAATTCCTCTTACATCTTTTCAAATATTTTTGCAAGAGAGACTGATCAGCCCAGACGTGTGTATAAAAATGTCATGTATATGCTACATATGTCCATTGTGGTACATGGATGTGTGATTCATTCCATTCATCAGAGGCTTATCACAATGTGGATGATCTGGCATAAGAATCAGGTAGTCCATTTAGCCAGATGGGGCCACAGTTTTCAAGGGACGTGTATCTTAAAGAAAGTTTGCTAAAGTATTCTTATCCCTCTAGCTGTTTGTAAAATTGTAGCCTACCTACTGAATGGAGTAGAGTTATTTTTGGATGAGAACATCTAAAATTGCAAAGCTTGGATATTGCGTCTGTTGGCGACGTTGGCACATGTGATGGCATATAGATGGTATAACTTTTAAATATATCATTTACGGAATTTTACACCCAAAGTAGATAGTATTTGAGGTACGCCGTGGCCGCAGAAGCTGTAGAAGGCTTTCCGTAGGTTAGAACCGCCGAGAAAGACCAAAAACCGCCGGCAATGGTTTTACCGGCTGTCAGAAAAATGCTGCTAAAGGCTGCGTCGGTAAAGGATTTGCCGGTGGCCAGCACATAAATGCTAGGGATAAAGGCTGTGGCCATTGGTAGCATAGATATAGCTTTTAAATATATCGCTACGAATTTAACCCGTAGCTATATAACCCATAGCTACCAAAAAGCCGTAGCCATAGAGAACATCTTTCTCATCAAAAAAAAAAAGGTGACCCTCGTGTATCCTTAAGTTTGTTTGTGTTTTTTTTTTTTTTTTTTTTTTTTATAAAAAAATTAATTTTTTTACACTAGTCTATGCAACTAACGTACCTTGGCAGGAGCTGCTTGTGTTGCTTTTCTTTTAATTTGGACTGCATCCAAGTCATTGCCTGCTGGGAGCTACTTGTGTTGCTTGCTTTTCTGTTTAATGCAGGCTTGGTGGCAACTATTGTTCATAGATTTTCCAAAAGCATAATTCTTCAGAATAAAACAATATAAAGAATTAGAGGTTGGCAACTATTGTTCATGTTTAAAAGAACCTAAATTTGCATAAAGATACAAACATGTGCATGTCCACCAGAAGTGACAGGACTCAGGATTGCAGAAATCAATATGTTGAATGGTTGCATACCTTTGAGGTAACACTTAAAAAATCCCACACTTTATGTTGTTCCGCAACATTGACTATTGACAAAAGATCCTGAAAGAAAGAACATATCAGAAAGCAGCCTGACAGAACCGATACACAATTGAAGGAATGCAAAGCAGGGCAACTTGCAAATATTTGTCAAGCAGAACACACCACTGGTGAACAAAAGAATCTTCGATACTTGATGAGAGAAACCTCTTTGGAGGCAAATGTAATGTATAATTTGGTATATCTTTAATATGCGAATGGAGTTGCTCAAAGTGTCTGTATCTGCAGACAATAAGTCATAAAATATCAGTCGAAATTCCCAAATGTAGAACTCTCCATTCTGATGCAGAAAGACACTTTAGGAACTGTATTAGACTCTTAGTCCCAAGGATTTTAGAAAATATTTGACTACCAACAAGATTCATGAGAAAAGAACCGTGGTCAGAAGTTATGCTAGAGGACAAAATTTGCTCAACCTAAGATATACATAGCTAAGATAAAAGTATTTCAAAAGATAAGTGCTTTCTTTTCACAAACTAGGTCAAAAAGTATTTCAAAAGAGAAGTACCTTCTTTTCACAAACCAGGTCTTATTCTCTGCATCTCTCACAGCAATTGAATAAACTGCAAACGATTTTGACCCAATCTTCTCGAAATATGCTCCCACAACCTATAGAAAAATTGTAAGCACTATGATATGAAGCAAAGATACAATGTAAAGATAAATTAAAAGGTTCGTTTAAGATAGAAATATGAAAGTAAAGATGTTAATGAAGCTATCATGACCTTAACCATTTTCATCTTTCTCAAGATACCAACTCCAGAGCATCAACAAGTCGGACTGGATCTAGATCTTGGGGTCTGATTAATAATCAGATTGGATCTGAGTCCAACCTTACTGACCATGCTTTACTTGTTTGCACTTTGGGGTGTGTATGTAATAGTTGGCAGGGATCGAACACTGGGTGGAACCTTGCTGACATGTGAGTGGTGTCAATGTGAGCCTCTACCATGGTGAGTTCCAATAGCCCATGTAAAAGAGAAAGATGACAACAAAGATGATCTGGGTCAACCCTAGGACCCAAAAATTGTAACATATTATCTGCCAAGAAAACCATGAGACAAAAAAAGATAAACAAACCCATTACTATCACCTGCTTTGCCTCTATAAGCTTCATATGAAATTCATTGCTATCTCCCTCTTGCAAGGTCCTCAAACAACTAATGTTAAAAAAGAAAAAAAAAATGTGGGGGTGGCAAAACAAAACCAAAACAAAATTCATGCAACTATGATAAAACAATTCACCTTGTCTGATTGGATGATCCCATATATGCTGTCAGGTTCATTGATTTGTGTGACCGCTGCAACTAGTAATTCAATGTGGGATGGCAACTGGAAAAATTGAATGTAAGTTGATGAGTCAAATCATGAACTCGAAAAAATCGATCAATACAATTTAACATTGGAAGTCATGAAAAATTTACCCCGTACTTCAATCAGTCAAAAATTTGATCCCTATAATTTCCCTCACACATAAAGCATATAAAAGGTCAAGACCTAAAGTAATGTGGAAAAGGGGAAAAAGCATAGCAGTTATTTCAATACTAGCAGTTTCAATATGGGGAAAATCAGGGTCTCCCAATGTCAGGCTGTTAAAATGATCTTCACACCAATGCTCCAATACATAACAGAGGTGAAGTATGAGCCACAATGCTGCCAAGTAAATGTAGCCATCAGGAGGAGATTACAATACTGGGGCATGTGAAAAAAGAAGAAAAAGAAGAAAATCAATATACACATGCACATAAACCTTCTTTCTCTAACTATTGCACACAGGAATACGCAAATAAGCACAGATAAAAGGAATGTTGATAAAATAAAAATAAAAATACCATTGATCTAATGGCCGCCAACAAGATCCTAACTACCAAATCTTTTTCTCCATTGAATGTAGACTGTTAGTGCATTTCATCAAATTCATCATCTGCAAGATCTTTTTTAAATGCTAGATCCCAGACCACCTGACTACCAATGATATTAGGTAGACAGATGCCAATTGAAAACAATATAAATTGAATTTATTGGGGAAACATACTAGACTATTTCATCCCATAACATCAGAAACAAAGGAAAACATGGCATTTTCATATTAACAAGAGTTAAGGAAGCATTTCCATTCCTTATAGATAGTTGGAAACACAATAGCAAATACATACTTGTGCAGAAGGGGCTGCTATGCAAATGCCAAAAGTCTTTCCCACCATGCTTGCCACAAACTAGTGTCCCATGGACCTGAAGAAACTCCAGGTAAATGCCAGTGCATCAGATCAATCACTATTTTGTATGGCACAATCATGCAACTCTACTTGGAATTGGAAGCCACACTTACATCATTAATGACCAATAAAAATCCATGATTCTTCCGAAGTATTACATAATGTAGTGCAAACATGATTTGAGGATGAATGATTGAACGTGGCTGCTGCTCTCTGGAATATCGGATCTAGGAAATATTGAACATGTAGCCATTCGGATCTCTAGCCCTTTTCCATTAAATCTGAACCATTTATGGCATTCTTAGGACATAATCCAGTGGTTAGAATCGCCTTTACCCACTAAGTCTATCCAGAAAAGAAAAAAAAAAAACTATCTAAAGTTTAGGAAATTGCCCATTGAAGAAGACCATAAATGGATAACCGAAAACCAGCAGCAATCAAGATCCCCATCAAATAAATGTAAGAGATCTAACCATCAAAGAAAAAAAGAGAACCATCAGACACCAATGTTTATCCCCACAGAGCAAACATAGTTGTTGTATAGTCCACATCATGTTAGCCATTTTCAACAGAAACCAGCTACAACATTTAGCAATCTTTTATTTCATAAAATAAAAAGAAAAAGGACACAAATAACAACCAAAAAAGTCCTAAAAAATTACACAACGAAAACAGAAAGGGAATTAGAAATCCAAAAACCAACCTATACAAAAAGCAAGGGATGTAAATATACTCATGGATCCCAAAAATGAATCATATATAAATCTAAGGTGTACAACAAAATAAGAAAACAACAATAATTAAATATCCACAAAATAAGATACAAATTGCTAATCCACAGTTGTTGTCATGAATATACTCTTCTGAGCCAATAATATGAGGGAGCGGACCACATGCTGACCCAATATTTGGACATGAATACATAAAAGAAACAGGTCAATTTCATTTCCAAGAGTTCCATTCTACAAAGCTTCCAACTAACTCCAATAGAAACAAATTGACAGTTGCAGCAAAAGATTGCATTTGCAAACATTCAGAAAAAAGACTGCTAAGAAAAAAAATAATGAGTTCAAGCATGATTAATGACATAAATTTCAAGGGGGCACAAGTTAAATTTTGGACGTTCTCAAAGCTATTGAAGAAATCTTTGTAATACTATCTAAATAACTACAAGGTGGAACTCACAATTTTCATACGATAATTTTTAAAAAGTCATGGAAAAATATTCAAGTACCAGTGTTTTCACTTAAAAATTCCATTTCCTACAATAAGAGTCATCATCATCATCATCTAAGCCTCACCCAAGTAATTGGGATAGGCATTTCCTGTAATGAGAGTACTGAACATGCATTATACTTTTACTGATTAAAAAAACATAAATTATAATTTGAACCTCCTAGATTTTTAGGTGGTTAAATGTCCAGTACAAGCTGCATTTGCAACTTTCAGTGGATTTAGGACTTACCATCAGTTCATCTGATGTATTTGGATTTGATTCCTTCTTCCTGGTTAAGGTCAAAAGGATTGGCTATTTTTTCTGCTTGCAAGGATTTGAAAAAGATATATGGCCTGATCTCAAACATAATGACCAGAGCTTTGATGGGACAACATATGTAGCGATCTGCAATCTTATTACATCAACTGTTCCTGCCATTGCTGGCATCCTACCTATTCCATGTTTAGAAAGCTAAGCTTTCTTCTCTGTTTTGCTGGCCAAGAAATCCAAGTATGAAATTGAAAGTATGGTTGGTTGGATATTTTCATGGGTAGCCAAGACATTCCAATTTCTTGCAATTTATCCATGCAATGATTGGATTTTGTACCCCCATAAACTCACCATCGAATGGTCCCAGTGTGCAGAAATATATTGTGTGAAGATAATCCTTATTTCAGTCTGTAATATGGGGAAAGGAAGAAAGAGGGGAAATGGGGAGAACGTGTGGAATTTCAATAATCAAGGTCGTTACAATGATAAGCAAAAAACAAATCCAAAAGAGACAAAAAGTATAGGGTATTTCGAAGTACCATAGAGCAATGTATGGTAGAATATGCTGGCATGTAGCTCTGCACATATAAGAAAGCACCATGTACTCTAACACTCCCTCTCAAGCTGATGCATGGATATCATATATGCCAGGCTTGCCGATAATGTGCTTGAAGTGGTGAGATGATGATGTCTTAGTGAAAATGTCCACATACTGATCTTTAGAATGAACAAATACAATATGTAGAATTTTAGCTGTCAGCTTCTCTCAAACAAAGTGACAATGAAGTTCTATATGTTTGGTTCATTCATGGTCTTAGGGGCCGTTACATAAAACCTTAGGATCTAGCCTCCCAAACACCAGAATTATGGGATAATAAAGCAATGAAATAAATCAAAGCACAAACCACATGACACAAGAGATTTTTATATGGAAAACCCTCAAAGAGGTAAAAACCACAGGACCTAGTCCAGAGCAACAATCCACTATGAAGTAAAACGTTACAACAGATCACAAGCACACACCGCTTGGATCAAACCTTCTTCACTCACACAAGAGTGGATGAACAATAAGAGAATAAAAGAAAAATGGAGAGATTTCACCAATCATGAGGACGTAGAAGCGCTGAGATGTCGAGTGCACAGTATATCACCTATACGAGCAGAACCTCCCTTCCTCAAGTTTCCTCTCTCTATCTCTCTCTCTCTCTCTCACCTTTGATAGCCCTAAACCCTTTAACAAACTCTTACAAAGCTTTAGAAAACTCCCTTGCATTACCTAGAAAATTCCTAGGAACCCTTATTTATAGTTTAGGCAACTCCCTTTCGCACCTCTTGCGAAACTGCCTCAAATTTCTGCAGTCTGCACAAAATCCGAACTCAAATCTGCGTAACCTCGACTAGTCGAGTAGGGTCCTTGACCAGTCGAGCGGTCCACTCGACCAGTGGAGCACCTCACTCGACTGGTCGAGCACCTCAAAAAAATTCAAACCAAACTCGCTGGAGTTTGAGTCGAGCCAGATTTCTACAAATCTTTCCCTTTTCGACTCAAGAGGAATCCGCCTTCTTCAAGCTAGTCAGATTTCTACAAACCTCAAACTTGCCCTTGAACAATACCTTGGTCATCATGTCCGACCCATTATCATCTGTGTGGACTTTCTCAAGCTGTAACACCTTCTATTCCAAAGTATCCTTGATCTAATGATACCAAATCTCTATGTGCTTCGACTTGGAGTGCTGACTTGGATTCTTGCTCAAGTGTATAGCACTTTGACTATCGCAATAGACCACATGCTGATTTTGCTTCAGGCTAAATTCCTGTAGGAACCTCTTCATCCAAAGCATCTCTTTACATGATTCTATGACTGCAATGTACTCGGCCTCTGTTGTCGACAATGCTATGACCTTCTGTACCTTACTCTACCAAGAGACCGCTTACCCTACAAACGTGAACATGAACCCTAATGTAGACTTCTTGGAGTCTATGTCACCTACCATATCTGCATCTGTGTAGCCTTCTAACATAGGTTTTCCGTCACCATAGCATATACTCAACCTAGATGAGCCTCTTAGATACCGCAGTATTCATTTCACCACTGCACAATGTTCTTTGCCAAGATTGGTAAGATACCGGCTGACAACACCAACCGCATATGCTATGTCTGGGCGTATACATACCATAGCATACATCAAACTTCCTACTGCTTATGCATAGGGTATCTTCTGCATCTCATCACCTCTACCTTCATCTTGGGACACTGCTTGTCGCTCAATCTGAAGTGACCATCCAATGGAGTACTGACTAGCTTCGCTGCATTCATATTGAACAGCTCTAGGACTTTCTCAATATACCGCTCTTGTGACAACTAAACCTTCCTGCTACTTCTATCACGAGTTATCTCCATTCCTACGATCTGCTTAGTTGGGCCTAAGTCTTTCATCGCAAACGACTTATCTAATCCTGTTTTAGCCTGTCAATCTTCTTGATGTCTTTTCCCATGATGAGCATGTCATCAACGTATAACAACAGAACTAAGAAATCACCATCTGAGAACTTGCGGGTAAACAGACAGTGGTTCGACTCCATTCAATCATATCCATGCTTTAACATAAACGAATCGAACTTTTTATACCATTGCCTTGGAGCTTGTTTCAGCCCATATAAGCTCTTCCTCAGCCTACACACAATATGTTATTTGCCCTTGACTTCGAACCCCTCTGGTTGGTGTATGTAGATCTCTTCTTCTGGGTCACCATGGAGAAAGACAGTTTTAACATCTAACTGTTCTATCTCTAAATCCATGCTAGTTGCTCCCCAAGCAACACCCGTATGAATGTCATCTTCACCATTGGTGAGAATAACTCCTCGAAGTCTATACTTTTCCTCTAACCGAACCCTTTCACTACAAGTCTGGCCTTGGACCTTATCTGTGAATTCTTCTGTTCAATCTTCTTGTTGAACACCCACTTGTTGCTTGGAGCTTTTTTGCCCTTAAGCAATTTCACCATATCATAGTTGTGGTTCTTATGCAAGGAGTTCATCTCTTCTTGCATAGCTTTTAACCACTCCCCCCTTATGCTCGTTGGCTAGGGCCTTAGAATAATCTTTTGCTTCTCCCTTGTCAGTGAGCATAATGTACTCATGTGGTGAGTACCTCTTGGAAAGCTGCCTGTCCCTAGATGACCTCCTCACCTATGGCTCAACAGGTGGATCGAGTGGGGGCTGCTCCCCCAGTCCATCTTCTGTAGGAACTCCCTTGTCCTCTACACCTTACAGTACTTCCCCGTCATTAGGCACCATGAGAGGAATAATCGGATCCATATCCTCTGGCTCACCTGAACTAGGCTAGTTCTTCTCTGACTTACAAATATCTTCTATATATTGATCTTCAAAGAATACCGCATCCCTGCTCCTGACGAGCTTCTTCTTAGTCGGATCCCACAATCTGTAACTGAACTCTTCATCACCTTACCCCATAAACACACACTGCCTGATCTTCATATCAAGCTTGGACCTCTCTTCCTTTGGTACGTGAACGGATGCCCTACATCTAAACACCCTAAGATTACTATACGATGGATCTTGTCCAGTCCACACTTTCTTAGGTACTTCTCCATTCAACAGGGCTGAGAGAGACTTGTTTATCAAATACACTACCGTGTGCATTGCTTCTCCCCAAAATATCTTGGGCAACTTCACATGGGATAACATGTATTTGATTCTCTCAACAATGGTGCGATTCATTCGCTCAGTCATACCATTATGTTGGGGGGTCTTGGGAACCGTTTGTTCATGTCATATACCCAGGGACTTACAATACTCATGAAAGTCACCGATGTATTCACCACCATTATCAGTACAGATGGACTTTAATGATCTACCTGTCTCTCTCTCGCGACCATATCATAAAATAATTTAAGCACACCAAAGACCTCGTCCTTGAATTTCAAAGAATAAAACCAAACCCTCTTAGATGCATCATCTATAAAAGTGACAAAATACAATGACCCACCCAAGGTTTTTATCCTCATAGGACCACAAACATCAGAATAAATCAAATCTAATACATGCACTTTATTAACATGAGAAGTAGTTTTAACAAATGAAACTCTATGTTGTTTCCTGGATAAACAATCAATACAGGTTTTGAGAGGCATAACTGTCATGTCTGGAAGGAACCGCTTCCTCGCTAGTAGTTGAATCCCTTTTTCACTCATGTGGCCTAGACGCCTGTGCCACATGTCAGTGGCTGAATCTTCCACTGCATTCAACCCACCCTTGCACATACTGACACTTGCCTTGTAAAGGCTACAACACTTCTTTCCTCTAACTGCGATCAACGAACCCTTGATGAGCTTCCAGTGCCCATAAGCAAAATGGCTTTCATAGCCATCATCATCCAGCCTTCCCGTCGATATCAAGTTGAGGCAAAGGTCTGGGATATGCCTCACATCCCTAAGAACCAATGTGCATCCCACATCGGTCTTCACACAGATATCACCAACCTCTACGATCTTCGATACGCCAGAATTTCCCATCTTCACAGTCCCAAAGTCACCTGACTTGTAGCTTGTGAAGAAATCCTTGCGTGGAGTCATATGAAATGAGGCTACCGAGTCTATCACCCAGTCGGTGTCCTGACTCGTAGCCATGAGATAAACATCATGATCTGTTGAAAGAATAACTACAACGTCGCCATCTGAAGTGATCGCATTGGAATCTAATTCATTTTCCTTCTCCTTTCCTTTTCCTTTCTTATCATTCTTATTCTTACAACATTCATGCTTATAGTAACCCTTCTTACCATAATTCCAGCATTCAACATCCTTCCTGGTGCTCAACTTACCTCTTAATTTATCTCGGGCCTTCCCGCCTTTTCTGTTCTTTCCTCTCTCCCGTTCTTGTGTCACAAGGGCCTCTTACTGAGTAGACCCCTGAGACTTTTTCCTTGTCTCTTCATTGAAGAGACAGCTAGTTACCTATTCCATGGACACCTTTTCATCTGGTGCGGAGTTACTTAGAGACACCACCAGTGTCTCCCAACTATCAGGCAATGAGCTAAGCAATAATAAGGCTTGTAATTCATCCTCTAGGACCATCTTCATAGCGAAGAGCTGGTTCAATATATTGTTGACTTCATTCACGTGCTCAGCCACAGAACCACCATCTTTGAACTTGAGATTCACATGTCATCGTATTAGGAAAATCTTATTACCGGCTGTCTTCCTCTCATACAGCCCTTGTAATTTCAACCATAGGCTAGCGACTGAGGTCTCCATAGACACATGATGGAATACAGAATCATCTAACCATTGTCTAATAAACCCCACCACCTTTCGGTCTAATTTCTTTCAATCATCATCTGACATATCCTTTAACTTTGATGATATGCTTTGAATTGGAGAATACAAGTCCTTGCAATAAAGTA
Source organism: Magnolia sinica (assembly GCF_029962835.1). Taxonomy (NCBI): domain Eukaryota; kingdom Viridiplantae; phylum Streptophyta; class Magnoliopsida; order Magnoliales; family Magnoliaceae; genus Magnolia; species Magnolia sinica. Next base: position 67,593,245 of record NC_080574.1, read on the forward strand.
AGTCCTCCATCTTGGCCTTCTATATGGTCTAGTTAGAACCATTGAGACTAATCATCCTTGATAAGCCACCTTCCATAATTCAGAACTGATCTCACCCCATTTAACCAACCTGAATGCTCTGATACCACTTTATTGGGGGGCCGTTACATAAAACCTTAGGATCTAGCCTCCCAACACTTGAATTATGGGATAATAAAGCAATGAAATAAATCAAAGAACAAACCACATGACACAAGAGATTTTTACATGGAAAACCCTCAAAGAGGTAAAAACCACGGGACCTAGTCCAGAGCAACGATTCACTATAAAGTAGAACGTTACAACCGATCACAAGCACACACCGCATGGATCAAACCTTCTTCACTCACCTAGGAGTGGATGAACAATAAGAGAATAAAAGAAAAATATAGAGATCTCACCGATCACGAGGACGTAGAAGCATTGAGATGTCGAGTGCATAGTAGATCACCTCTGCGAGTAGAACCTCCCTTCCACAAGCTTTCTCTCTCTCTCTCTCTCTCTCTCTCTCTCTCTCCTTTGATTGCCCTAAACCCTTTAGAAATCCCTTGTAAAGCTTTAGAAAACTTCCTTGCATTACCTAGAAAAGCCCTAGGAACCCCTATTTATAGTTTGGGCAACTCCCTTTCGCACCTCTTGTGAAACCGCCTCAAATTTCCATAGTCCGCACAAAATCCAGAATTAAATCTGCATAACCTCGATTGGTCGAGTAGGGTCCTGGACCGATCGAGCAGCCCACTCGACCGGTGAGCACCTTCCTCGACTGGTCGAGCACCTCGGAAAAATTTAAACCAAACTCGCTGGAGTTTGAGTCGAGCCAATCCTCGACTGGTCGACTAGCACCCTCGACCAGTCAAGTGAAGCTCTCGACCGGTCGAGCCATGAGGAGAAATCCCCATCACATGGAAAATGAGAATAGAGGCAATATATATGGCTGCTTAATTTTCATAGTGAAGATAAATTTATCTTTGTTAAAAAGAGAAAAAGGATATTATCTTCATCAAATGGAGAAGTTGGCCATGAAGAGCAATTAAAGTCACCAAGGTTTGGCTTTGTACATATGACATTGTTATTGATTAACATCACAGATTACAGAAAAAGCTAACTCATGTCTCTTTGGACAGTCAACACTTTAAAAATAGTAATAATCAGCTTTAGATCTAAAAACCAAGCATATAATGAAGTACTAAACTAAATAATCAATGGATTAAGCTCAGGCTACCATTTGCATAGATGAGAAGGCCTAAAACCATTAATACCACTGACTCAATGTTACTTAAAGACCTAGGAGAAATCTCAAGAGCCTGTCGCTCTCAGGAGTACATTAAAACTCCGTATCGGACCTAGACTGCACGTCGAGGGTCCGATGACCGTGAAACTATAGGATTATGTTTCTCTTACTGGGCTTGACAACCATCGTGGGAATCAATCCCAAATAGTGTCTGAAAATGTACAACTTGATCCTTGAGTAAAGTGTGTGAGAAATGCGAATATCTTTAGAAAATGAAATGAAATATAAGTGAATTGGGCCATTCGTTCACACGTGAAATTGAGAATTTTAGACCATTAGTTTCTCACCAAACTTCACCCATGGGAAAAGGAAATTTTCCTGCACATATCCTTATAGCTGTGGCCCCGATTGAGTAAGTATGACCATTGATCTGACACAGGTCCTCCACGACCGATCGGCTTATTCGATCGCACTGAAATCAGGTCTTGGCATAGATCCATTGTTAGGGAACATACCCTATGACGTAGGTGAGTAGTGGGCCTCCCTATGAGCCCTGTTTATCAAAAATAGCTGCCTAAAGGGTATAACCTTTGTATATAGTAGCCCTGGGGCCATTTGCATCACTTCTGGGCTTATAAATAGCCCTTATATCACCCCGCCTCTCTCATATACGAATTTCTTCAAAACCCTAAGGGAGGGAGGGAGGGAGGGAGGGAGAGAGAGAGAGAGAGAGAGAGAGAGAGAAGAAGAAGAAGAAGAAGAAGAAGAAGAAGAAGAAGAAGAAGAGAAAAGAGGAAAGAGAGAAGCGAGATCTTGGGATATCGTTGTAGGAATCCTCTCCCACAGCTCCACGTACCAAATCTCCATCCTGTTATGCTACACAACCTTTTTCAGCTATGATTTTGGGTAAGAAAACCTAATCCTAATGTCGTTGTAGAGATCCAGGTTGATTATTCGTCAAAGTAGCTAACCTATTACGCCATTTAGGTGCCCGATTTTCTATTTTCAACAACGTAGAGTTTGGACTAAGTCCGAATCATGTATTCCGACGAAAGGTGTGGACTATAAATACTTAGGTTATGGTTATCAATGCTTTCAATGTCAGCTAATGATTTATGTTTGACTTGATTGCTGCCGTATTGTCTTCGATACGCCGATTTATATATGAAATGTACACATGAACTGTGATGAGTAAAAGATGCATTCCATGTGTTTGTTGAAACGTTTGAATGAGCATTTGAATATGATTTGTGCTTGCCATGATTACTGATCTAGGATTAATCATTGTCATATGCACGTTGATCTCTCTTTATAAGGAATTGCTAAAATATATGTTGTAACTAACCTAGTCTATGCATTTGGTGAAGTGTAGTCTAAGTTTTTGATGAATTGTTTGAATGAGAAATTGTTGATGATTTGTATTTATTACGAGTATTAAGATAGGATTCTTTATTGCCCTATACATATGTATAGTTTCTTTCATGTAATCATATTTGTCGATAAGCAATTTATGGATAAAATGCAAGTGTTTGGTAACATGTTCAATGTGTTTGATGAAATGCTCAAATGAGTAATTTGCTTGAATTGTTTGTTAAATGCTGAAATGATTATCACATATGTCCACTTCCTACATCTTAGTAATATTGGGGTTATAATGTAGCCCAAGCAATCGGTAACAGTTCCCATTCAGGTGGCTGAATTAGTCTCGCCACATTGGGTAAACTTGATGAATCTGGGTCGCAAGACGATTGTCGAAGTGGTTAGGTCACGAGGGGTGCTTATGTGTTCCATGTCGATTAAGCCAGCGTGTGCCTGTAGCAATCGAACTTTTCTAATAAAATGATTCATGAGCCGAGTATGGTAGTATGGGACACCGTGTTCGAGTTGTCGACCTACGATGAGGTGACGAGCCTCCCCATAATGACCAGTGAGCAACTCAGACTCATGAGCCGGGTATGGTGGTATGGGACACCGTGTTCATGTTGTCGGCCTACGCTAAGGTGACGAGCCTCCCGTAGTGACCACGAGTATAAACTCTTGAATTTGCTTATCGACTGTTTTTTATTAGGAGTGATGCCCTACAACTTACCTATCGTATGTGCTTAACTAGGATTGATGACCCTAGATGGATCCACCAGTTGAAGTCAATGATATAAAGGAGGTACCCTAGCTTCCCAAGCCTGCTGTATGAATAAGCTTAACTAAGTACTCGGCTAACACGACCATGCATCGCATTGCATTAGTTAGGATGTGCTTTAAAGGTGATTAATTTGCACTGTTTTAAGGGAGTGCTGTCATATGCGAAATAGGTTGTCAGAGTCACTTGTGAGGGAGCTTTGATGCGACGACATACATCATTACTTGCACTCCATTCCTGAATTAACAAGAGTAGTTAGGAAGTGATTGTTATGTTGCTTTATCATTATTGCTTGATTAACTTGATAACATGTTAACTTTTATCTTATAGTACCACTGAGTTAGCCACTCATTCCCACTCTAGGATGGTGTTTTAAAACACCAACCTGACTCTGGTTTAGATGCAGGTGCTGATGAAGTTTATCTGATGGAGCAGGACTTTATAGATGAAGAGGAGTTCTCCTACTTTCAGCTCTCGAGCGGGTCTATGTAGACCACGTACTGATACACAGGGATTACCGAGATATTCGGCTTACTTGGATGCCTTACATTTCCACATTTTGTATATTTTGAAACAATTCATGTATATATTAAACCTGGTTACATACTCATACTCTTGAGGTTTGTGAAACACCCATATGTTTAAATATATATGTCTCAGACTTCCGCTTGCTTAATTTAATTATATCCGGAGTATGATTTACTGTTTTAGTATAATCCCACTCATGTTTAACTCATTAATATGGGTGAAATCTTAATATCATTATCCATATTGCATAAGTGATGTGCTGGATCTCGGGAGTAGAGCTTTACTCGACCCTTGAAATTCAGGGCATTACAAGTTGGTATCAGAGTATGATTTGGATTAAACTGAACCTGGATTATAGGTAACACGACACACTTTGACGCATTCTAACGTAGGAAGGGGGCGATAAAATTTAAGACGATCCTAGAATCCCGAAGTTTTGCCGACAGACGAGACCAAACATTGTAATGCAGTTCCCAATGTATACCTGAGGGATGTAGGTCACGTGCAATGACCAAAGTCGTCTCTGGACCGTCAGTTGACAGGTTTGAGTTGATAGTTGACAAATTTTAAACCCGAAACGGATCCAAATGGCACGAATACACCCACGTTGGGCTGTGAAAATGGACCGTGCGGGCCTAAGACCCTAAATCACCAGGTTTAGTGGGGCCCAGGGTGTTCCATGCACCAAAACATGATTCGGAGGGGTGCCACAGCCCTAGGGCGGGGCCACCGTCGGACAGCCCAGGTGGACGCGGCGACACCGTTGACCTTCCCAGCCGGGCGTGGTGGCACCAAGGGATTAGCGGTGCACCACCATCCAGCCGGCCAAGTGGGGTCCCTCCCACGTGTGGGGGCCCCTTTTAACACCCTTTGCCCCATGTTCTCCCTCATTTCACCCTTTCCTACCCCAAAAACACCTCCAAACCCTCCAAAAACACTCTTTATCTCACAAATCCTCGTTTCCATACACTCAAATCCCTCATTTCCCATATATCCTACACCCCTCCACCACTATTCCTCTAAAACTATCCTCTACATCTTGTCATTTTTATTATTCTCACTCATTTGGGCACAAAACCCTCCTTTTTGTGTCTCATAACCTTCATACTTCCAAATCCACTTCATCCTCAAGGTGTTTCCATCCCAAAGGCTCTCTTTGAGATTGTAAACACCATTTTCTCCATCTCAATGCTCCTTTCACTTATGGGAAAGAAGAGAGCGGCCCCAGATGAGGCCGGGCATAGTCGTGCAAGCCGTTCTAAAAAGAAGACAAATGCCGAGACAAGTGCATGCACCAAGCGGAGGTTGAAACGGGACCTCGACCCTCGAATCCTGATAGTGAGGTCTCTACCAGCGGGCACAAAACTCGGTAAGTTCCGTGATTGCAAGGTTGTGTTTGAAGCTCACATTGATGAGAAGTTATTTGGGTTATATCCAGTGATCGACCTCCTCCTTGAGAATGGGTGGGGTCTCATATTTGAAGGAAAAATGCATGTAAGTGAAGGCACCGTACGATCCTTCTATGCACACATAAGGGACCTAACTCTTGAGCGTCTCTAGTTTACCATCCCGTTGGGAAGGACTCAAACCAGGGTCAATGTGGATGTTATGGCCCGTATCATGGGAATAGAGCATGGTGTGGTACATGCCAGCGATGCTAATCTCACTAGTGTACGAGAGAGAGATCGCCGCACTCGCTTCCTTTACGACCAACTTGTTGATTAGAGGCAAGGGAACAGTCTCGCATCGACAAGTATGACAGAGGATTTCTGCCTACTCCACCATATATGCACGTACGATGTGTATCCGAGGTGGAGTAACTGCACTGAATGCACCAGATTTATGGTGGACTTCCTGTACCGAGTTGGACATGAAGAAAAGGTGTGCTTGTTTACTCTCGCCTTGACTTAGATAGTCAATACAACACGGTCTACTCGAGGGGGACCCCTCCCTCCCATTCGACCGACTCATTTGCAAGATTGCCTGCAACTTCAGATTCATGCTCCATATGGATAATCTCATCCCTATCCATTTCATCAATGAAACTTAAGTCAACAATATGGGAATAGGCCCCAGGCAACTTCAAGCCAGGATTGATGAGCATGTGGATGAGATAGAAGAAGAGACTGAAGAAGAGGAAGGCAATGAAGAAGAGAAAGGCAGTGAAGAAGATGAAGGCAGCAAAGAAGAGGGACAAGAAGAAGAAGAGGAGGCCTAGGATTCAGACGGGGGACCTCCTACGGCTCATGAGGATTGCCATGACCAGTCTCCCTTAGAAGGCCGCATGGCCAGGATTGATGAAAATCAGACCTACTTAAAGTAGAAGTTTGACAAGAACCAGGCCTACCTGAAGCAAAAGTTTAAGAGAATGTCTCGCACCCTAAAGGCCCTCTTGTGCTGTATGCAGGTTAAGGGAGCACCTCCACCTTCGCCAGAATCGGAGGACTAGTAGTGTATTTGTAGTTGTTTTCCTTCTTTTTGTAATAGCCTTGATAGGCTTAGTTTGGGTGCTAGGTTAGTAAGTGTTAAAGCCTTTTGTAAATTAGCTTATATGCATCCTCTGTCATAGTGCATGTAATACCACATCATATGTAACTGTAACAATTTTTTAAAATGAAATGCATGAAGCTTCTTTCATTTAGAAATGTGTAGATTGTTTGGAAAAAGTGGTTGATGTTATCCTAATCCTATAAATGTTGCACCCTATGTTGTATATAGGGAATGCCTCCTAAAACTACTCAGAACATGGCACTCTCCCAGTTGGTAGAATGATTGATGGGGCCTCTCACCCGAGTGGTAGCCAAACGGACCCTAGTTGGGTCTGAGTAGCTATATAATGCCAGATTCACAACTAGCCACTAGCCCCACAAATGGGCCAACACCGAGTGCACCACCGGTTCTGGGTCAAAATCGCACGTCTTTGCCGATGCCAAACATTCCTCAGGTGGCCTCTCCCCCTGATAGGTTGGAGCAGATGATGCTCCTAATGCAACAACAACAGCAAGTTCTAGCAACTGTAGTAGGGGTCATCGCACAAAACATGAATGTTGCCCCGCCGATGCCACCCGCACAGCCTACTAGGGCTATGACTACAAGTGGCTTGTTTGAGCGCTTTTAGTGCCTACGTCCTCCCACTTTTATGGGTACTCATAGACTCGAGGAGGCCGAGTACTAGTTGGATCACTTTTTTAAGATGCTGAGGCCAATGCACTGTACAGAGGCAAAACAGGTTGAGCTAGTCACATATAGTTTGAAAAGAAAGCTAGCCTATGGTGGGACAGTGTCCTTCGAACCGTTCCCACAGGATTTGTGTGGACGTGAGACGACTTCGAAGTACGCTTCCACATGAAGTATTTTCTCCTGCGAATTCCTCCACCTCTGGTAGGGGAGAATGACTGTAAGACCCGTGTCCTAATCCGTACTGTTCCGTTAGCTTCCGCGGTCCTTCCGGTCAAATTTCGGCAACCTTCGCACCGTATTCGGTATTTGCGAACGATCTTAAGCCAGGTCCCGCACACCGACGTCGACTCGATCCGAAACTTATGTCTTGGCGATCGCGTCGTCGCCGCGGTTCCAACGCCGTGACTTGCGCACCGAACCGATACCCAGGCAAGAAGATGCTGATCAGCGTTTATTCCGAAGAAACACCGCGCGTTGCGGATTTCGAGGGAATCTCTACACAATTAGTCCCACTAATTAACCATAAATGCAACCATACCTCAAAGTACTTCACCCATTCCCTCTTTTTCCAAAAGTCCACCATCTTTCCACCTCACCATTCCTCTTTTTCTCATTTTCAACCACAACCATCTCTCTTCTCCACCAATTTCAAACTAAACCATACCCCTCATCACTCCTTTCTTACAACCATCACTCCACCCATCCCTCCATCCATTATTTCTATCTCTCCCTCTCATTCTCTAGCAATTTTTCCAAATTCCATGAGAAATTTCACACATCCAACACACTCTCTCAACTTCAAGTGTGGCCCACCCTCTCATCTCCAATCTCAACCATTCATCTTTCATCAACCTCCATTAAAAGTGAAGGTAAGGAGCTAAGGAGTCCAAGGGAGCAAGGAGAAGGAAGATAAGGTGGGTGATTTCCCATTATTTTAAATTTTAGGCCCACTTGTTGGTGGGACCCATGTGGATGTATGTGATTTAATCTAGAGGGCCCATAGTGGCGGGGTTCCTCTACCTCACCGTATATCTCTCTCTCTATCTCTCTCCCTTTCTTTCTTTGTAATGGTGTGGACCCCACCAATGTGTTACATCTACCCCGTCCATCTACATCAGACGGTGTGGTCCACTCTATTACAGGTGATGATCCACACCATCCACTGTTTGGATGGGCCCAATGCACTTTTTTTTGTATATATATACTTATATATATATATATATGTTATATTTTATATAGTATATATAGTATATATAACTTAATATGTATTATATATATAATATGATATATATATTATATGTATATATATATATATATTTGGTGGGCCACGTCCATGTGGGACCCACCACAAGACATGTGTTTATCCACACCGTCCAGCGTCACTGGACGCTGGACGGGCGACCCCTTCGTGTTTCAAAAAAAAAAAGGTAGGGAGAGGTGGGCTACTCATGCAAGCCCCACCTTGATACTTTCATGCAATCCAAGCCGACCACCCTATTTCTCAGATCATTTTAGGCGTTGAGCCGAAAAATGATCTCAATCTGAACTTATGGTGGGCCGTAGCATAGCAAATGAGTTTCCTACCTTTGATTTACTCCCTAATGCTCCTGTATATCTGAAACAGCCCAACATTGGACTCTATGGGCCCCGTCTATGAAAAACCGTAGAAAATCCCTTTTTTAAAAAAAAAAAAAAAAAAAACTAGCAGCAGCAGCAACTGCTGCCACTGACGCCAGGCGCAGGCAGCGCCTGCGCTGGACGCTCCTGACGGGCGGACGAGGCAGGGCCTCACGGCCTAATTGTGGGCCCCACGTTGATGCCTTTCGACCATCCAAACCGTGTATTTGATGGGTCCCTACGGACTAGCCGTCCATCCAGAAGCTTAGCTGAAAACGGAACTCAGACGGGCCATACCATCTAAAAACATGTGAAGACATACCTAAACATATAAAAACAGTTGGTGGGGCCTACCTGAGTTTTGGATGTCGTTGAAACTTGGTCTGTACGGTCAGTTAGATGGGACCCACATAATGGATGGGCTGGATTTGTGAATCACATTTTGATGGGCCCCACGTCCACCCCCATTTCGGTGGCCCTATTAACAGGTTGGACGTCAACGACCTTCACAGTGGGCTCCCTGCACACGCGGATTGGCAAATAAGCATTGCGGTGGGCCCCTCCTTAGCTGCATGGCCCCGTGAACAACGGGAGATTAAAAAAAAAAAAAAATTAAAAAAAAATAAAATAAAAAAAATAATAATAATAATAATAAAACATTTCAATGGGCCCTTGGCCCACACAACCTCATTAACAGGTTGTATGGGAAATAAATGTTACAGTGGGCCCTATCCAGGCCCATATCACCTTATGAATAGTTTGGGTGTCAAATGAATAGCACAGTGGGCCCTATCCAGGCCCACGTGACCTTGTGGATAGATTGGATGATAAATATATATATACAGTGGCCTCTAACCTAGTCCACATGCCCCTATGAATATGTAACGACCTTGGAATTTTTGTGCTTATCTTTCCTTGAGTAGTTGTTTTGGGGTAATTAGCGCTTTACTCGATTGCTTGTGAAATTCGCATCAATCACTTTAAATTGTATCTGCATGGCTCTAAACGTGTAGATTAGTGAGCGCTACGTTACTCTGAAATCTGGGATCCATCGCTAAATCCAGTTGTTCTGGGGAATTTTTGGAAGATCTGGATCGGACCTAGACCGCGCGTCGAAAGTCCGATAGCGATGATCTTAGGCTGTTGCGGTCACCGAGTTGGGCTTGATCTTCACCTCGAAAATCAAGTCGATCTGATGTTCTGGGTCGATTTGGTTGAGCTCGGAGTGAAGAGTGTGAGAACGGTTGGAATTTAATAAGCTTTTTATGAAATCTGAGTCGTGCCGCTTGCGCGACGATTTTAAGCTATCTGACCGTTGGATTCTGACCCAATTTCACCCTCGAATCAGGATTTGGCCCATGCATATCCTAGTGCTTGTGGACTGATCGAGTTTCCGTGACCGTTGAATTGAGTGTGGTCCGCCACGATTGATCTGAAGAGCCGTTCAGGGCGTTACACTGACCTAGATCCATGGTCAGTGAGCTTAAGTCCGACCTTTCGTGGTTATAGGCCCACCAGAAGTGCTTCGTTGGATCGAGAAAGGCGTACTTTGGTTATAACCTAAGTATACCTTGACCCTGGGGTTATTTCCATCATTTTAAGGCCTATATATAGTCCTTAAACCCTAGCTCTCATTTCCATACGAATTTTCTCTAACCCTAGCTTGGAAAGAGAGTGGAAAAGAGAGAGGAAGTGAGAGAGATTAGTTAGTGAATCACCTTGATTCTTCCTTGTTCTTCTTCACCTTTGAACCTTTACTTTAAATCGTTCCTCTGACGATTCTGAGTTCTTTTGGGGTAAGTTAACCTAACCCTAACCTGTGTTAGAGCTTAGATTAGACTTGGTGTTGTTGTATCTCATTTCTATCCTTATTTTAGGGTATTCTAGCGCCATTGACGAAGACAACTCGTCTAAATCAGTTCGGCGGTTCTTTCTTTGCTTAAGGTGCGGACTTTAAGTGTATAGGTTATGGTTTTCAAGGCTTTCAATCCCAGTTAGTGATTTATTCTTGTTATGGATGAGATTTCACATGTCAAATGTTATGTTTACATTGCTTTCCTGATATGCATGTGCTATATTGAGATTTGTGTATTCTAAGTGTATTTATAAAGTACCGTATACGTATAAAATACGCACTTGTGCTTACCATGATTATTGGTCATGTATGTATGCTAGATGCATGTATGACAACTCCTTGGTAAAGGGAATTGTCTAAGTGCATGTATTCCAACATACGTCATGTATGTTGTTCCATGAATGCTAAGTGTTTGTAGAAATGCATGAATGACCTAAGTGTAACTGATTACACTAAGTGTGGGCGTTGAGAAGTGATTCTCAATACTCCCATTGATGCGCATGTTTTCCTTTATGCAGTTACCTTTCAAGTTATTTAAACTCAAGCATCTCCTATGCTTACATTTATGTTAAGTTGATATTCTTCAGATGTGTATGTAACATGATTTGAGTTATTGTTCCATTACTGTTTTACATTCCATATGAATATCTGTAGTAGTGTAATGTATTTGGGACTATGCCTTAGTCCAGGAAATCGGTAATTGACCCTATGGTCGTGGTTGAGATTGCTTTCGCCACGTGAGACGTATTAGACGAACCCGAGCCGTATTAGAGTTGGCGGCAGTGGTTTGGCCACGCGGAGTGTTTGCGCACTCTATGTCGTTCAATTCAACGTGCGCTCGTGCTAGTCGAGTTCGTCAAGTAACCCGATTGTCCGATGTATGTTAACCATGTATGGACGCTACTGCTTGAATCTAGGGTACCGAACTTACCAGTGAAATCCTAATAACCATGGTACCTGATCCGCTAAGACTCATGAGCCGGACATGGTGGTATGGGACACCGTGGTTGAGCTGTCGGCCTACGCTAGGGTGACGAGCCTCCCCGTAGTGACCAATGAGCAACTAAACTCGTGAGCCGATTATGGTGGTATGGGACACTATATTCGTGCTGTCGGCCTACGTTGATTGGTGACGAGCCCTTTGTAGTGACCTCGAGCATACCTGGATACCGCAAGGAGGTGACGAGCCGATCTGTGGTAGTAAGGGCATGAAAGGCGTACATTGATTGGTGACGAGCCCTTTGCTACGACCTCAACTATATGATCGTATGAGATATCTAGGATTGACGACCCTAGTATGGATTACTGTTTGGATGGTGATATGAGGAAGGTATCTTAGCTTCCCAATCCTGTTGTGTGAAACGGACTAATAACAACTTGGTAATCATATCCATGCACCGCATTTGCATGTGCTTTGTAGATGTGGCGCACTTTGAGGCGATGTCATGCGTAACGTAAGATGAAGACGCTGAGGGTGTACGCGTGAGGGCACGCATCATATTGCATTCATACTTGCATTAACAAGAGTACTTAGGATTTAATTACTTATCCTGCTTTATCATTACTGTTTGATTGAACTGATAACATGTTAACCAGTGCCTTATTGTTCCACTGAGTTGATCACTCACTCCCACGTTTCTGGGGCGGTGTTGCACACCCACCAGACTCTGTCTTAGGCCCTGATGTTGCAGATGTGGATGCGACGTCTGAGGCAGAGTGGGAGCTGGATGACGACGAGGCTGCCTTCTCCTATATGCGCTGACGGGTTCTAGCGAGCCTCGGTCTGTTGCGCGGGATCTATGGGATTACTATTTTGGGAACTGAAATGATGTAACTTGTACTTATAATTTTGATAAATAACACTTTTACACGATCTGGTTGTATATGTAATTCAGGGATTTACACTTGTACACATTTTACTATAAGTCTTCCGCTTGCTTTATTCACTTATCCCTGAATCATATCTGCGTTTTGGCTTAATCTATCCCATGTTTATGTGCTAATACAGTCAACATACATCATTCATTAATTATGTTGCATAAGTGATGTTTTGGAACTCGGGAGCTGAGTTATGCTCGACCCCCGAATTTCAGGGCGTTACAGAATAGTTGGGTAGGAAATAAACATTTTGTTGGGCCCTAAGTTGGGTGGAAAATAAACACTACATTGGGTCTTAGGCTGGGCGAAAAATGAGCATTTTGGTGGGCCCCACTTATGTAAGTATTGTAAACCACACCCTCTATTAGTGTGGGCTCCATCATAATGTATGTGTTTCATCCAACTGTCCAACTGTTTTGGAGATAATTTAAGGCCCATTGTGGAGGCCCATTTTCATGTATTAGTGGTCCTTGTTGAGGCCCACCTTGATTTGTATTAGGCCCATATTATGAGGCCCATTGAGGCCCACCTTGATATAGATATGGGGCTCATGTTATGTAGCCCATTTGATGTATTTGGGTCCTTGGGTCAAGGCCCAATTAGATGTATAAAAAGGCCCATGTGATTCGACCCATTTAACGTATTTAAAGGCCCATGGGTTATGGCCCATTGCAATGTACATAAGGCCCACTAATGCGGCCCACTTGATTTATATAAGGCCCATATGAGATGGCCCATTTAATGTATCTGAGAACTATAGGTCGAGGCCCAATGAGATGTATATGGTCCATTGCAATGTGTGATTTCCTATGGTTTGTGTAATGGTACTTTATGGCGGGCTATGCCTTGGGAACAATGTTGGTTTGACGTCCACATTGTAAGGATAATGTTGGTTAAATGTCCGCATTGTCACACTCCTTAAGGCCCACTGATAGGTCCATACTTATACTCTGCAGGCCGTCTAGGCCCATCTCTATGATACGCAGAGCCCATCCCTATATGCATGTTTAGTATAGATCCATGACTTATTATCATACGCATCATATGTATGACTGGTATGAGGAGTGATTGATCATAGCATATGCCTTCGGGCAGACTGTTACGAGCTCCCTGATAGGCGGAGTTGCCCTGCATGAGCGCATCACAGGATTGTTGCATGTCTGGTAAGATGATTCATGCACTTGCACTTGTATGATTGTGATTGTTGTATGCCCTAGCGACATCAAGGACATAGCCTCTACAGACACATCGTGGGTGGCTGGATTGGATACCGAAAATACTGTTTCTAGTATCGCGACGCCATAGATGTCCCTGGGTGAAAATCCCTAAACCCGATGGTACCAGAGGATGACTCCAATGTCGAGACCGAGTGGATATATGAGCGCATGAGGGCCGAATACCAGGAGGCCGCGTCTCCCACTGTGTCGTGGTCGGTTGGAAAGGAGTGTGGCCTTACTCGCCCGAGGGTAGGGGGCAATACTAGGCTGAGTTTGACCAGCTCGCGAATGGGTCCGCTATCGACGTGCCGGATAGGTATTGGCAGACTATTGGTCAGGCGGATAGTGAGGTTTCTTACGCTCACTTGGACTGTGCGGCTAGGAGAGCGACAGTGCCATTTGGAGTGTACTGAACCCCGATGAGAACTGTACTGATTCATGATGAGGATTGGCATGCTTGAGTTGCATCTCGCATCGCATGGCCGTGTTATGGCCGATAGCATTCATATCTTGCACCGCATAGCCTTGGTACGGCTGATTGTATTCATGTACCCATCAGCATGATTCCGCATCACTCTGACCTTGCATTTTCAGCACGTTTATATTGCGCACACACTTACACCACCCTCTAAGCTTTCCATAAGCTTATGCACGATTGATGCGTGCAGGTGACGCCAGGACGCAGCCGCAGCCATAGTCTCGCTGTAGTTGGAGCGTGCAGCTGAGCTTCTGGAGTTTTGCTTCTTTTGTTACATTGTATTTCCCCTTTCTGTCGCATTGTACTAAAAAGTTTTTGATCATAGTGAATTTTGTGGTGGTGTTCTTGTGCTTATTGTTTGTGGGTTATGCTTTTGTTATGCTCATTATGAATCAGACTAATGATTTGAAACCCTCCTTGTAGTATCCCAGGATCGGAACCTGGTAAATGGGTGTCGGGATCCGAGAATGGGGTTCTACGGAGGCTGTCGGCGCCGGATTCGGCAATCGGGAATTTTGTGAGCCCGGTTTCCGAGTTCGGGGCGTGACAATGACAATGACAGAATGTGAGAACTGTTTCACAAAGCTGGCTAGATATGCTCCTTTGATTTTGGCAGATGAGCCGATGAGAATGCGGTGCTTTTCAGAAGGGTTGTAGGCTAATATCCGCACTAAAATGTGTTGCACTAGCATTCCTAACTATGCTAAGCTAGTGAGAATGTCCCTGTGAGCTAAGTAGGATGGTGAAAGAATGTCTCGAATGCACATGCCAATGGGCCCGAGGCCTAGGCCTGAATTACAGAACCAGTCGTTTCTCGGCAAGAGGTCGCGTATGAACTTGCCTCCTAGACCAATCGCTCTGTCGGCTCAACAAAGGCGATTTGATCTTTGGTGTACCTATTGTAACAAGGCGGGCCAAACAAAACCCTTTTGTTTTACTAAGATGAAGGACACCGGCTACACGACGCCACAAAAGGTCAACCGCTTGCCACCAGTTATTATTTCAGCTCCACCTCTACAATCTGTACCACCGGCATAGCCATTCAACCAACCTCCCGCATCTCGAAACAAGCCCCCTCAACGACCTAGGGCAGCACAACCTAATGGTCCACAACAAGCTCGAGTACATGCACTCGCCGCTGAAGTGTCTAAATCTGTGGTTGCAGTATCGCTAGCCTTTGAAGCCACTGCCCATATCTAAGGTACACCTATATTCCTATTAGTGGATACTAGGTCCACTATTTTCATAATAACATTCTCTAAGTCAAGTGATTAGGGCTGAACACTGCCCCTATGGTTGGAGTGAGAGTCATCGTTGTAGTAGGAACCTTCACAGATGCCACTAAGCTTTGTAAGAGTTGCCCGATAGACTTAGGAAGCAGAGTGGTGTGCATTGCCCTGATTGTTACATGATATATCATTACGATGTCATCCTCGGCATGGATTGGTTCATTGAAATGAAGGCAAAAATTGACTGTGAAACTAGATTGGTGACAGCCCATGGGCCCAAGAACACGACCTTCACTTTCTTAGTTCAAGTCAGTTGTCCTTACCGCATTCGTTGTTATGCTTCCTTATTGGAAAATTTCAATGGTCCATCACTTGGGGACACGTTAGTAGTTCAAGATTTCACGGACATGTTCAGAACGATTCCTGGACTACCTCCTCAGCGCGAGATCGACTTTACCATCAACCTTGTGCCAGGCGCGATGCCGATCTCCTTACTAACATATCGCATGCCTCCATGTGAATTGGAGGAACTGAGGAAGCAGATTGATGGCTGATTAGACTCAGGTTTTATACGGCCGAACATATCTCCTTAGGGAGCACCTATGTTGTTTGTAAAAAAGAAGGATGGATCGCTGCGGTTGTGTATAGATTATCGCAGGCTAAATCGTGTCACGATAAAGAACAAGTATCCTCTGCCCAGGATAGATGACCTGTTTGACTAGTTGAAGGGGGTGCAATATTTCTCTAAGATAGACTTATAGTTCGGGTATCATTAGTTGCGCGCTAGGAATGAGGATGTGTAGAAAACAACTTTTAGGACCAGCTTCGGGCACTACGAGTTCCTCGTGATGCCATTTGGACTTATAAATTCACCGACCGTATTCATGGATCTCATGAACCGGGTATTTCGGCTGTATCTTTACCGTTTCATCATTGTATTCATAGACGACATTTTGATATACTCGAAGAGTCAAAAAGAGCACAAAGAACACCTGTGAGTAATCCTTGATACTCTTAGGTAGAATTAATTATTTGCGTAGTACCGAAAATGTGACTTCTGGAAGGAAGAAGTCAAGTTCTTAGGACATGTAGTTTCCAAGGAAGGAATCGTCGTGGACCTTGCCAAGGTAACCCGGTACAAGACTGGGAGTAGACTGGCTCGATTACAGAAGTGAGGAGTTTCCCCGGGCTTGTCGGCTACTATCGCCGATTCATTAAGGATTTCTTCAAGATAACCCGACCGTTGTCTCAACTTACTCAGAAAGATCTTAAGTTTGCTTGGAACAAGAAAGCAGAAGCAGCCTTTCAAGAATTAAAGTACAAGTTGATGTCTGCGACCATGCTAGTACTGCCAGAGCAAGGGATCAAATATACTATTTACATCGATGCTCTCGAGTCAGTTTGGGGTGTGTACTTATGCAGAAGGATAGGGTGATTGCCTATGCCTCATGACAGTTGAGGAAACATGATGAAAATTACCCCACTCACAACCTGGAGTTGGCAGTAATCATTTTTGCATTAAATCTTTGGAGACATTACCTCTATGGAGAGGAGTTCAAGCTCTTTTGCGACCACAAGAGCCTTAAATACATCTTTACACAGAGGGACCTGAACATGAGGTAACGACATTGGATGGAGACTTCGAATTACTTTAAGTTTGAAGTCTCCTACCATCCTAGCAAGGCCAACCTTGTGGCCGAAGCATTGAGCCATAAGAAAACTATAGAATTTGCAACCCCACTGATGATAGAAGAGTGGAATATGGTGGAATTCGTGCCAGATTTTGAACAGAAGCTGCCAGTGGAGGAACCATTCGAGAGTGTTGCACACTTCCACGTGCATCCACTTACTGATGACTGAATCATTGTGGCCTAGAAAGAAGTTGAGCTGTTGGTGAAGATGAGAGAGCATGCAAGCGACAATGAAGAATCAGAATAGAGGATTGGCTTAGATGGAGGTTTGCGGTATGGTGGCCGCCTATGCATCCCGAATCTTCATGATTTGAGGAGAGAAGTTTTGGAGGTCACTCACAATTCAAAGTTAGCGATGTATCCAAGTAGTACAAAGATGTATCAAGATGTGAAGCGTTGGTACTGATGGGACAACATGAAGGCCCAAATAGCAGATTTTGTGTCTCGATGCCTCACGTGCCAGTAAGTTAAGGCCGAGCGCCACCGACCCCCTGGTTTACTTTAGCCCATGTCCATAGCAGAGTGGAAGTGGTATTTCATATCTATGGATTTCATTTTCGAGTTACCAAAGACGAGAAAGGGGCATGACTCCATTTTGGGTGATTGTGGACTGGTTGATGAAATCGGGCCATTTCCTCCCGATTAGAGTTTCTAATTTGGCAGATGATCTAGCCAAGCTATACATCAAGGAGATAGTACGACTGCATGGGGTTCCTATAGAGATTGTATCGGATCGAGACACATGATTCACGTCCATTTTATGGACTCGAATCCAAGAAGTAATGGGGGTGAAATTGAAATTTAGTACTGCGTTCCACTCTCAGACCAATGGGCAGACGGAACGGGTAAATCAAATACTTGAGGACATGTTATGAGCATGCGTACTTGACTTCAAGGACAGCTAGGATGACTGTCTCCCTTATGTCGAGTTTACTTATAACAACAGCTTCCAAGCAAACATTGTCATGGCTCCTTACGAAGCCTTGTATGAACGCCCATGTCGGGCTTCACATTGTTAGGCGGAAGTTATCAAGAAGAGATTGGTTGGCCCGGACCTAGTTCAGGCGACCTTAGAAAAGATCGATATTATTAGGCGTCGACTCCTTACGGCCCAGAGTAGTTAGAAGAGCTACGCTGATACAAGATGGAGACAGTAGAATTTGAAGTTGGGGACCATGTATTCCTTAAAGTTTCCCTAATGAAAGGAGTACTTCATTTTGGCAAGAAGGGGAAACTTACACCAAAATTCATTGGCTTGTTTTAGATTTTAGACCGAGTGGGTGTGGTAGCATAATGTCTTGCCTTGGCCACACAGCTCGCAGGCATGCACAACGTGTTTCATGTATCGATGCTAAAGAAATATGTTCCTGACCCTACCCACATTATCAAGTGGGAGCAAGTGTAACTAAGTGAAGATGTTACTTATGTATTTCGGCCCACGCGTGTTCTAGATAGGAAGTGAAAAGGCCTAGCTATATGTCCTAGAGGGGGGGTGAATAGGACAATGCCAAATAAAACTTATAACAGCGGAATTAAAAAGAATATGATAGCCAAAATAAATCACAATGCAGGAAAGTAAAACAGCCTCAAAATTCAGATCTTGAGAGGTTGATACAAATGTTGTTCTAAGGACAACCTTACACCAAAAACCAGAGTTTATGGTAGGACAACCTTATTTCTAGAAAGATCTTTGTATCAAATCTCAAACCGAAGAGGAATACAGAAACAAAATACAAACTGAATTGAAATAAATTGAAATTACAAATGTATTGTTCTAGGGACAGCCATACACCATAAAAATGGCAGGGCAACCTTGCTGGAACAACTTTTAAAAGAAATAGAATATCAAGCTGATAAAGGAATACCAGAAAATAAATTCTAGACTATTACAACATTCTCACAAAGCTTGAATTAAATGATTACAACATTCACCACCATACATACATCCCACAAGAGAATAATAAAAGATCAAAAGAATAAATCATTCAACCACAACACAAGGGATTATAGTGGTTCGCCTGTGTGTTCACCAACTGTTAAACAATAGCCACACAAAATGCTACTCCACTCCTAATATCCTCACACAGGGGATATTAGCGTTTACTAAAAATAGGTTTTCCCAGGTTCAGCCAAAACCTTTACAATTGTGTCTTTGTCTGTGGGCTTACACAATTAAAAAAACCCCACTTCTGAGTTTTCCTGGCTCTTCTCAGATAACCAATACAATAAGATTTTTCTGGCAAATCTTGAAAGAAACCAAAACAGAAAGGAATTTACAATTAAATGTAAAATACCTGATTATCTCCTTCGTTGTAGCAGCCCGGTAGAACCAAATCAGAGTAGATGATTGAATGTCCAAGTTCAATGTCCAGTACTCAATTACAATGGTTCTACTTCTAATAGATTTTAAATTAAACCAAATAGGGCTTGCCTTAATTGATTTTGATTCTAAAGAAAGGGAATAACAATTCCTCTTATCAAATTAGATTGGAATAGCAGAAACAAAATCAATTAAATAAAGCTAAGGAAAGAGAATATTAAATAAGCACACTTAGCTTAGATGGAGCACAGAATTATCTCTCAGAAGTTCGACGAAGATTGGCTTGAATAGATTAATTAATTCAATGATTTCTTCTAAGATTCGTGCACTATTTATAGGTGAGCAGATCGCGTCTTCGACTGGTCTAGGGAGCTCTTTGACTAGTCGAAGCAATAACAGATATTTGAAAGATCCGGCGGGATAAGCTCTGACCATTCTACGACTGGTCGAAGGTCACCTTCGACTGGTCGTAGGTCACCTTCGACTGGTCGTAGGTTTCCTTCGACTAGTCGAAGAACCTGAAGCACATCGCTGGATTTTGAGTCGAAGTTTTTCGACTGGTCGAAGATGCAGTCGACACTGTTCCTTTGACTGGTCGAACAGATTCCTGGACTAATCGAAGCCTAACAGATTTCGTCCAAAATTTGTAACAAACTCACGACTGATCGAGGAATTTCTTAGACTGGTCGAAGCAACTCTAGGACTAGTTGAAGAAGGCCTAGGACTAGTCGAAGAATAGACCAAAATTATGTAAAATAAACATTCGACTTATGTATCCAAAATGACCTACTTCTAAGGTCAACCTATGGTCAGTCAAACCTCAACCATGAAGTATAGACATTGAAACATTAGGAACAAGTGACTTTGAAGTATGAGCCTTGAAGTCTTGATGTTGTTGAAATCTTGATGTAGCTCAATCTTGAAAGAGTCTTGAGTTCTTTACAAACTTCCTTGTACTCTTCTTGAAGTCTTGCAGCTTGAGTCTTGTCTTGTGAGTAGTTCTTGCATTCAAGATTGATCCTTGTACTTATGAGCTTTGCTTGTTGTGAGCTTTAGCTTGTTCATGAATGTTGATCCTTGAGAGAGCTTCACTTATGCAAGTTATATATAACAGAGTATAATAGTGATTTTGGCACCACAAATTTGACAACAAACAGGGATATAAACTATAGCACTTACAATCTCCCCCTTTGTCAAATTAGTGACAAAACACATAACCAAGATAAACATAAAGTAAAACAACTGGTTTTATGAACCAGGTCATATCAACTGGCTTACCTGCAAATCAATATTCAACATGCAACTAGTAAACATACTCCCAGTTTCATTCAATCAACATTCAACATTCAGCCAGTTTCATTCAACTAGTTCAAACATACTCCCCCTGAGTAACATAACCAATGCTACTCCTCTCACACAATCACATCGTTAAGAACAAACCATTCTCCCCCTTTTTGTCACAATATGACAAAGGAGAACTAAATAAAGGGATATATGAGAGTAAACAGGAGGAGTTATGAGAGTATAGCAAAATAGTGATAGAGATACTCAGCATTGCTTTACATAGAATAAAATCCAGCATAAAACATAGATAGTATCAAACTCAAAGTCAATCAAGTGCTAAGTTATAAAGTTATTACAGACCAGAAGTCTCATATAAACTACTCAGAACCAGAATCAGATGATGGAGCAGGAATAGAGGGATCAAGTTGGTGCATGCATTTGTTCAAGTGCTTAAGATATTTGTGCTTGTACTTGAAATGTAAATCATGAGCAATAGACATGTTTTCCAACTTTACATTTATATTCTCAACTTTACCCTCTAATGCACTCAGACATGCATCAACATCAGATGGTACAAAATCTGGATCATTTGTTGAGTCAGAATCCAGTTCTTCAAAAATGTCATCCATATTAATGTCATCACTAGCTTCTTCATGACCACCACCACCACCACCACCTTGTTCAGGAAGTAGATCCAGCTTCATCTTATTGATATTAATATTGTTGAAGATCGGATGATGGATTGGTGCCTCATCAACCGGCATATCGACTAACATATGTGTAGCCAATACAATCATTAAATAGGCAAAAGGAATGTCACTATGACCAGGATAGAGTCTAAACTGAAGAATGAAATGACAGATTAAGGATGGTAAATAAATCTGAGTACCATTGGAAATAGCATGGATAACATGAACCATAAATGAAGTCAAGTCAGATTTATTACCCGAACGAGGATACAGATTAGACACAAAGATTTTGTGGAGAATTCTGTATTTGGGTAACAAATACTTTGCGGGAGGTGCATTCCCTTTTTGAGTCCATTGAACATCCATGTTGCACAAGTCTCTAGTGAGCATGCGTTTTTCAGATATTGAGGGTTTATCAGTTAAGTTATGGATAGGAATACCCTCATCATTCATAGGAATGTCCATAAGGGCTGAAATTAAATGACGATCAACGTCAAAAGGCCCTTCTCTAGTAAAAATTTTAAAAGTTAAATCATCATGTGAGAAAGCACTAATACATGTAAACATGGATTGGGCAATGGACCAGTATGCAGGCCCACCCCAATGTAATAAGTTAACCCAACCTACAGCTTCAAGCATAGGAAGGATGTCAAAAGGTGCAATATGATTAACATCAACAGGATATTCAACAATAACATTACGTAATCTAATGTCCCTAACATATGATGGATCATCATTAGGAACAAGAAGATGACGTTTAGAGATAACGGCCGATCTAGAGGAAGAAGAAGGACCACGGGAAGTAATTTTTCTACCTCTAGAAGCCATTTGCAACAAGGATATCAAGGAATTAAGAAGTTGCAAAGGATTGAGAAGTGGGTTTACACAAAACAGATTTTTTAAAATCTAAACCCCAAATCTCAATGAAATTCAAAATAGAAAGCTTAATGCTTGAAAAGGAAGCAATCTAGACATAAATCTGCAAGAAAAAGTGATTTGGAACACTAACCTTGAAGAACAAGAAAGATGGGTTCGACAAGTCGAAGCACAGCTCCTTAGAGAAGAAAAACGAAATGAGGAAGAAAGCAAAAATCTCCAAATTTAAGTGAATCCTGAGTTATACGACTGGTCATAGGTATTTACGACCGGTCGTAGGATATCTACGACCGATCGTAGGTCGACTGGTCGAAGAATGCCCAAAAATTCATATTTCTTGCAAATTATACAAAAATTGAAATTCAATCTAGCAAATATATATACTATAATACAAGTAGGCATAAATAATCAATTTAAAATGCACATGTCAAGATTAAATTTCATCTTTTTGAACCTGCTTTTATCGAGAGGTTTTGTGAAAATGTCAGCTCGTTGATCTTCAGTAGGAATATATTCTAGAGATATAACTTTTTCTTCTACTAATTCCCTTATATAATGAAATCTAATGTCAATGTGCTTAGTACGAGAATGCTGAATAGGATTTTTTGAAATATTTATCGCATTGGAATTATCACAATGTAATAACATAGAATCCTGTTTAATTCCATAATCACTTAGCATTCGTTGCATCCAAACAAGCTGTGTACATGCGTTATTGACATATACTCAGCTTCAGCTGTTGAAAGTGATATAGAATTTTGTTTCTTACTAAACCAGGAAACTAGACAATTTCCAATGTAAAAACAACCACCACTGGTTGATTTTCTATCATCTAGATTACCAGCCCAGTCAACATCCGAGTACCCAGCTAATTGGACACTAGTCTCATGAGGATACCAGAGACTGAGATTTACAGTACTTGCGACATATCTAATAATTCGCTTGACAACAATCAAGTGAGATTCTTTTAGATCAGATTGATATCTTGCGCAAATACCAACACTTAGAGAAATATCAGGTCTACTAGCAGTTAAATATAACAAACTACCAATCATACTCCGATAAAGTTTTGAGTCAACATTTTTACCATTAAAGTCTTTTGAGAGTTTCAGGGTAGTACTCATAGGAGTATCGAAATTCTTGCCATTCTCAAATCCAATTCTCTTAATTAGATTCAAAGCATACTTAGATTGAGAAATAAATATTCCTTCAGGTTGTTGATTTACTTGCAATCCAATGAAATAAGTCAATTCCCCAACCATGCTCATTTCGAACTGTGATTTCATCAAATCTGCAAACTCAGTAGTCAAGTCAGTACAAGTTGATCCATAAATGATATCATCAACATAAATCTGCACCATTAAGATATGATCATTATGTTTTTTAACAAACAGAGTTTTATCAACAAATCCCATTTGAAAATTATGACTTAAAAGAAATTTCATTAGTTTCTCATACCATGCCCTAGGTGCTTGTTTTAATCCATAAAGTGCCTTTTTAAGCCGATATACATAATCAGTATTTTTAGAATCTTCAAAACCCATTGGCTGTTCAACATAGACTTCTTCATGTAAATCGCCATTTAGAAAAGCACTTTTCACATCCATCTGATAGATCTTTATCTTTTTAAAACATGCAATGGATATAAATAGTCTGATAGATTCAAGACGTGCTACTGGTGCAAAGGTTTCATCGAAATCAATCCCTTCAATTTGAGTATAACCTTGTACCACTAGTCTAGCCTTATTTCTAATTATATTACCACACTCGTCAGACTTATTTTTGAAAATCCATTTTGTTCCAATAATGTGTTTATCTTTCGGTCTTGGTACGAGATACCAAACATCATTTCTTACGAATTGGTTGAGTTCTTCTTGCATCGCAACAATCTAGTTCTCATCAGCAAGAGCTTCTTTTACGTTAGATGGTTCTATTTGGGATGTAAAACATACATAATTACATATATCCTCAAGTTGTCTACGGGTGCGAACACCGGTGAGAAGGTTTCCAAGAATTTGTGTGGTTGGATGATCTTTAACAGTCTTCAACTCAGAATCAGTCTGATTCGATGAAGTATCGGGTTTATCAATGATTAGTACTTCATCAGTATCTGAATTAGAAATTGGTGTGTTTAAGTGATCATCAATGACAACATTAATGGATTCTTGAATCACACTAGTCCTTTTATTCAGGACCCTATAAGCTCGACTGTTTAAGGAATATCCTAGAAAAATCCCTTCATCACTCTTCGTATCGAATTTTTCTAAATTTTCACGATCACGTAAAATATAGCACTTGCTGCCAAAAACTCGAAAGTATTTAACAGTAGGCTTTTTATTGAACCACAATTCGTAAGCCGTTTTATTATTATCTTTGCTAGTGTAGACTCGGTTAATAATATAGCATGCTGTGTTGACTGCTTCAGCCCAAAGATTTTTAGAGAGCTTCATGCTATTCAACATGACATTAGCCATTTCTTAAAGCACCCTATTCTTTCTTTCGACAATTCCATTTTGTTGTGGAATTTTGGGAGCAGAGAATTCATGTAATATTCCTTGGTCGGTACAAAACTTCTCAAAATTGCTATTCTCAAATTCAGATCCATGATCACTACGAATTTTACTGATTTGAGAAGATTTTTCAGTTTGAATCCTTTTGAAAACTTTTCTTACTTCTTCAAGGGTTTCAGATTTATCCCTTAAGAAGACTACCCAAGTGAATCTGGTAAAGTCATCAACTATTACCAAGATATACTTTTTCCCACCACGACTTTCTGTTCTGGTAGGTCCTATCAGATCCATGTGGAGAAGTCCGAGTGGTCTTAATGTGGTATTTGAATTCACCTTTTTGTGTGAGTTCTTTGTTTGTTTGCCTATCTGGCACTCACCACATATTTTATCTAATTTCTGAAGTTTGGGTAAACCTCTTACAAGTTCTCGTTTGCTCAATTTATATAAATTTCGATAATGTACATGTCCAAGACGTTTGTGCCATAAATCAGTCTCGTCTGTATGGACCATGTAACATGTTTGATTAGATGAGCTGGATTCACTAATAATATAGCAATTTTCAGACGTTCTACATCCAGTTAATATTACAGAACCCTTATTGTTTAGAATCTCACAGCTTTGATTAAAAAACCGAACATTATGGTTATTATCACATATTTGAGATATACTAAGCAAGTTATGTTTTAAGCCTTCAACGTATAAAACATTTTTAAACACAGGAAGATTAAAAAGTTGAACCGTACCTTGGCCTATAATCTTGCAGTTGCTACCATCACCAAATGTGACTGAACCATTAGTCATATCTTTCAGATCCATGAATAAAGCTTTGTCACCTGTCATATGCCTGGAGCATCCACTGTCTTGGTACCACTTTGAATGACTTGTTGCTTTGAAAGCAGTGTGAGCAACCAAGCAGGTAACTTTAGGAACCCATTTCATAACTGTTTTGGGTTTAGGAACATAGTTGGTCTTCTTTTGTGTATATTTGTAGGAATGACCTATAGAGTTAGATTTTAAGAGCTCCTTGAATAAATCAACTATCTTTTCAGCTAGTGGATTTCGTTTCTGATGGCTGCTTCTAGGTTTTTGAAAAGTTTTTGAATTTCTAGAAAAATCTTGATAAGTACTTTTCCCTTTTGAGTTTGAGGACTCTCCTTTAACAAACATAGGAGGAGTATACTTTTGTTTAGGAGGTAGATTGTTATCATAGCCCAACCCGGATCAATCGCCACATTTTCTTGATCCGAATAAAAGTTTCTCTAACTTTGGATCACCTTGGGCATATTTCCATGTGTCCTTTAGACTCAGAAGAGATGATACTTCAGTTTTAAGTTTTTCAATTTCAGATTTTAAATCAATAATTAGAGAGTTTTTGAATTCCAAATCGCATTTTGATTTTTCAAAATAATTTGAAATTTGTGATTTTTCTAAGACAAGTGATTTAAAACAATTTTTGAGTTTAGAAAACTTTTCTTTTTGAAGTTTAAGTTTGACAGCAATTTTACAACTTTCCTTATATAGGGCATTGTAAGCGTCTTGAAGATCATCTTCATTTTCACATTCACTATTCAAATTTTCTTCACTTGTTGAGTCATTATCTAAAAATGTGAATTTGGCTAGAGTCATAAGAGCTTTAACCTCATTGCCCGACTTAGTTTCAGAATCTTCTGATTCAGAAGAACCTTCAGAATCATATGATTCATCCCATGTAGCCAACATACCCTTCTTCTTGGGTTTGTCCCTTTTAGGACATCTATTTGCTAAGTGCCCATATTCTTGACAGTTGTAACATTGACTATCTTTCAAAGATTTTCGAGATTTGGGTCTAAACTTCTTTTTATCATTTGATTTTTGAAAATCAACCCTTTTCTTGCTTTTGAAAATCTTGTAAAATTTCTAAGCTAAAAGAGCCATATCATCTTCTGAATCAGAATTTTCTTCTGAATTACATTTAAAAGATTTTAGTGCGATAGATTTACCTTTAGGAGCTTTAAAGTTTAACTCGTAGGTTTGTAGTGAACCAACTAGTTCTTCTACCCTCATATTATCCGTATCACGAAGTTCCTGGATCGCGGTTACTTTAGAATTGAACCGTTCAGGAAGTGAGCGTAATACTTTTGCACATACTTTACTTTCTGGGTTTTTATCGCCAAGACCCCACATTGAGTTTACAATGTCATTCAATCTAGTGTAAAAGTCCATAAACATTTCATTTTCCTCCATATGAATTTCTTCAAATCTAGTTGTGAGGAGTTGGACTTTAGATTTTTTGACAATTGTAGTACCCTCGTGTGTCATTTCTAATATATCCCAAGCTTGCTTTGCAGTATCACAGGAAATGATTCTTTTGAACTCATCCGGTGATAGTGCGCAAGTAATTGCATTTAGTGCTTTAGCATTTTCACTACTCTCACTTTTCTGAAGAGTGGTCCATTGGTAATAAGGTGTGACTTTCATAGATTTTGAACCAACAACCCCAGTAACTTCCATGATAGGAGGATTCCATTCAGTCACTGTGGCTTGCCACACATTTTCATCCATTGATTTGAGGAAGATCCTCATTTTGGCTTTCCAATAGGCATAGTTGGAGCCATCAAAGGGTGGAGGCCTTGTGACTGAAAGGCTATCAAAATTTGACATCTTAAATAGCTTAAATCGTTAGCTCAGGAATTAAATCCAAGAATAAAAAAGAGCTATTAGGCTCTGATACCACTTGAAAAGGCCTAACTATATGTCCTAGAGGGGGGGTGAATAGGACAATGCCAAATAAAACTTATAACAGTGGAATTAAAAAGAATATGATAGCCAAAATAAATCACAATGCAGGAAAGTAAAGCAGCCTCAAAATTCAGATCTTGAGAGGTTGATACAAATGTTGTTCTAAGGACAACCTTACCCCAAAAACCAGAGTTTATGGTAGGACAACCTTATTTCTAGAAAGATCTTTGCATCAAATCTCAAACCGAAGAGGAATACAGAAATAAATACAAACTGAATTGAAATAAATTGAAATTACAAATGTGTTGTTCTAGGGACAACCATACACTATAAAAATGGCTGGGCAACCTTGTTGGAACAACTTTTAAAAGAAATAGAATATCAAGCTGATAAAGGAATAACAGAAAATAAATTCTAGACTATTACAACATTCTCACAAAGCTTGAATTAAATGATTACAACATTCACCACCATACATACATCCCACAAGAGAATAATAAAAGATCAAAAGAATAAATCATTCAACCACAACACAAGGGATTATAGTGGTTCGCCTGTGTGCTCACCAACTGTTAAACAACAGCCACACAAAATGCTTCTCCACTCCTAATATCCTCACACAGGGGATATTAGCGTTCACTAAAAATAGGTTTTCCTAGGTTCAGCCAAAACCTTTACAATTGTGTCTTTGTCTGTGGGCTTACACAATTAAAAAAACCCCACTTCTGAGTTTTCCTGGCTCTCCTCAAATAACCAATACAACAAGATTTTTCTGCCAAATATTGAAAGAAACCAAAACAGAAAGGAATTTACAATTAAATGTAAAATACCTGATTATCTCCTTCGTTGTAGCAGCCCGGTAGAACCAAATCAGAGTAGATGATTGAATGTCCAAGTTCAATGTCCAGTACTCAATTACAATGGTTCTAATTCTAATAGATTTTAAATTAAACCAAATAGGGCTTGCCTTAATTGATTTTGATTCTAAAGAAAGGGAATAACAATTCCTCTTATCAAATTAGATTGGAATAGCAGAAACAAAATCAATTAAATAAAGCTAAGGAAAGAGAATATTAAATAAGCACACTTAGCTTAGATGGAGCACAGAATTATCTCTCAGAAGTTCGACGAAGATTGGCTTGAATAGATTAATTAATTCAATGATTTCTTCTGAGATTCGTGCACTATTTATAGGTGAGCAGATCGCGTCTTCGACTGGTCTAGGGAGCTCTTCGACTAGTCGAAGCAATAACAGATATTTGAAAGATCCGGCGGGATAAGGTCTGACCATTCTATGACTGGTCGAAGGTCTCCTTTGACTGGTCGTAGGTCACCTTCGACTAGTCGAAGAACCTGAAACACATTGCTGGATTTTAAGTTGAAGTTTTTCGACTGGTCGAAGATGCAGTCGACACTATTCCTTCGACTGGTCGAACAGATTCCTGGACTAGTCGAAGCCTAACAGATTTCATCCGAAATTTGTAACAAATTCACGACTGATCGAGGAATTTCTTATACTGGTCGAAGCAACTCTAGGACTAGTCGAAGAAGGCCTAGGACTAGTCGAAGAACAGACCAAAATTATGTAAAATAAACATTCGACTTATGTATCCAAAATGACCTACTTTTAAGGTCAACCTATGGTCAGTCAAAGCTCAACCATGAAGTATGGACATTGAAACATTAGGAACAAGTGACCTTGAAGTATGAGCCTTGAAGTCTTGATGTAGTTGAAATCTTGATGTAGCTCAATCTTGAAAGAGTCTTGAGTTCTTTACAAACTACCTTGTACTCTTCTTAAAGTCTTGCAGCTTGAGTCTTGTCTTGTGAGCAGTTCTTGCATTCAAGATTGATCCTTGTACTTGTGAGCTTTGCTTGTTGTGAGCTTTAGCTTGTTCATGAATGTTGATCCTTGAGGGAGCTTCACTTATGCAAGTTATATATAACAGAGTATAATAGTGATTTTGGCACCACAAATTTGACAACAAACAGGGATGTAAACTATAGCACTTACAGGAAGGAACAAGTGTTACGCAGAAAAGTTATCCCACTCGTGAAAGTGTTATGGATACACTATATTGATGAGGAGGCTACTTGAGAAACAGAAGCTTAAGTCCATAAGAACTACTCTCAAATTCTCGAGGAATACGAAAAGGTACTAATTTTGGGGATGAAAATTTTCTTTAAGGGGGGTAGATTGTAACATCTTGAAAAACTCTGTACAAGGACCCAAGTACCACCTTAGGCAGAACCATTTAAGGATCGTATCCTATCGTAATTTAGGCAGAAACTTAGTTAAGTACTATACTAAATAATCAGTGGATTAAGCTCGGGCCACCATTTCCATAGATGAGAAGGCCTAAAACCAATAATATCACTGACTCAACGTCACTTAAAGACCTAAGAAAAATCCCAACAGGCTATCGCTCTCGGGAGTACATCGAAACTCTGTATCGGACCTAGACCGCACTTGAGGGTCCGATGACCCCGAAACTATAGGATTATGTTCGTCCTACTAGGCTTGAAAAAAATCGTACGAATAAAGCCCAGATAGGGTCTAAAATGTACAACTTGAGCCCTGAGTAAAGTGTGTAAGAAATGTGAATATCTTTAGAAAATGAAATGAAACTTAAGTGAATTGGGCCATTCGCTCACACGTGAAATTGAGGATTTCAGATCATCAGTTTCAGACCAAACTTCACCCATTGGAAAAGGAAATTTCCCTGCACATATCTATATAACTGTGGCCACGATTGATTAAGTATGACCATTGATTTGACACAAGTCCTCCATGGCCGATCAGCTTATCTGATCGCACCGAAATCATGTCCTGGTATAGATCCATTGTCAGGAGTGTACCCTATGACGTAGGTGAGTAGTGGGCCTCCCTATGAGCCATGTTTGTCAAAAACAGCTGCCCTAAAGGTATAACCTATGTATATAGTGGTCCTGGGGCCATTTGCTTGACTTCTAGGCTTATAAATAGCCCTTATATCACCCCACCTCTCTCATATACAAATTTCTTCAAAACCCTAAGGGAGAGAGAGAGAGAGAGAGAAAAGAAGAGAAAAGAGGAAAGAGAGAAGTGAGATCTTGGGAGATCATTGCAGGAATCCCCTCCCACGACTCCACACACTAAATCTCCATCCTATTACACTAAACAACCTATTTTGGCTACGATTTTGAGTAAGAAAACCTAACCCTAATGTCGTTGTGGAGATCCAGGTTGATTATTCATCAAACTAGCTAACGTATTACACCATTTAGGTGCACGACGTTCTATTTTCAATAACGTAGAGTTTGGACTGAGTCCGAATCGTGTATTCCGACAAAAGGTGTAGACTATAAATGCTTAGGTTATATTTATCAATGTTTTCAATGTCAGCTAATGATTTATGTCTGACTTGATTGCTGCCATATTGTCTTAGATACGGCGATTTCTGTATGAATTGTACACATGAACTGTGATGAGTAAAAGATGCATTCCATGTGTTTGTTGAAATGTTTGAATGAGCATTTGAATATGATTTGTGCTTTCCATGATTAATGATCTAGGATTAATCATTGTCATATGCACGTTGATCTCTCCATATAAGGAATTACTAAAATATATGTTGTAACTAACCTAGTCTATGTATTTGGTGAAGTGTAGTCTAAGTATTTGATGAATTGTTTGAATGAGAAATTGTTGATGATTTGTATTTATTACTAGTATTTAGATAGGATTCTTTATTTCCTTATACATATGCATAGCTTCTTTCATGTAATCATATTTGCGGCTAAGTAATTTATGGATAAAATGCAAGTGTTTGGTAACATGTTCAATGTGTTTGATGAAATGCTCAAATGAGGAATTTACTTGAATTTTTTGTTAAATGCTGAAATGATTATCACATGTGTCCACTTACTACATCTAAGTAAGATTAGGGTTACAACGTAGCCCAGGCAATTGGTAACAGTCCTTGTTCGGGTGGCTAAATTAGTCTCGCCACATTGGGTAAACTCGACGAATCCAGGTCGCACGAAAATTGTCAACAGTGGTTAGGCCACGAGGGGTGCTTATGCACTCCATGTTGATTAAGTCAGCATGTGCCTATACCAATCGAACTTTCCTAACAAACCAATTAGCCTATTGTGTGTTTACCATGTATGGACAATACTGCTTGAATCTAAGGTACCCCTTACCAGTGTAAAGGTTCACTTTAACCTTGGTACCACAATCCACTGAGACTCATGAGCCGGGCATGGTGGTATGGGACACCGTGTTCGAGCTGTTAGCCTACGATGGGGTGACGAGCCTCCCCATAGTGACTAATGAGCAACTCAGACTTGTGAGCTGGGCATGGTGGTATGGGACACCGTGTTCGTGTTGTCAGCCTACACTGAGGTGACGCCTCCCATAGTAACTGCGAGTATAAACTCTTGAATTTGCCTATCGACTGCTTTTTATTAGGAGTGATGCCCTACAACTTGCCTATCGTATGTGCTTAACTAGGATTGACGACCCTAGATGGATCCTCCGGTTCGGGTTAATGATATAAAGGGAGGTACCCTAGCTTTCCAAACCTGTTACATGAATAAGCTTAACTAAGTATTCGGCTAACACGACCATGCATCGCATTACATTAGTTAGGATGTGTTTCAAAGGCGATGAAGTTGTACTATTTTGAGGGAGTGCTGTCATATGTGAAATAAGTTGTTGGAGTCGCTTGTGAGGGAGGTTTGATGCGAGGGCATACATCATTACTTGCACTCCATTCATGCATTAACAAGAGTAGTTAGGAAGTGATTGTTTTGTTGCATTATCATTACTGCTTGATTGACTTGATAACATGTTAACTTTTACCTTATAGTACTACTGAGTTGGCTACTATTTCCACTCTGGGATGGCATTTTAAAACACCAACCAGACTCTGGTTTAGATGCAGGTGCTAATGAAGTCTATGCATCAGATCAAGACTTTATAGATGAAGAGTTCTCCTACTTTCAGGTCTCGAGCGAGTTTATGTAGACCACATACCGATAAGTAGGGACTACCAGGATATTCGGCTTAGTTGGACACTTTACATTTTCACATTTTGTATATTTTGAAATAATTCATGTATATATTAAACCCAGTTACATACTCGTACTCTAGAGGTTTGTAAAACACCCACATGTTTAAATATATATGTTGTAGACTTCCGCTTGCTTAATTTAATTATATCCGAAGTATAATATGTTGTTTTAGTATAATCCTAATCATGTTTAACTCGTTAATATGGACGAAATCTGAACATCATTATCCATATTGCATAAGTGATGTGCTGGATCTCGAGAGTAGAGCTTTGCTTGACCCTCGAAATTCAGGGCGTTACAAAAAAGCTAACTCATGTCTCTTTGGATAGTCAACACTTCAAAAATAGTAATAATCAGCTTTAGATCTAAAAACCAAGCATATAAAAAGGCATTACAAACAGAGAAGCATACTTTGGAAACAGAACCTGTTGATGCAGATATCTTTGTTTTCTACAAGTGATGCTTGTACAAACTCAGGCCCAGGGATAAAGTTCCATATATCTTGGCAATATGTTAACTTCATAATTCTGAGTAGGAATGCCTACATGAACTTTTTTTTAATGTCATCCTTCATACTGTCGGTTATCTTTTCTTCGGATTTTTTCTGCATCCAAGGGAGATGGTGCTTCTCAAACAAGAGAATATCAAAGCAGATAACATAGTACATGAAGTGCAATAAATGCAAATGTCAGCTGATACTAGCAGTATAACTTATAAAATCACCAGAGCACATGGAAAAAAGGATTATGACATCCAGCCAAGACGTGGCCTGGTTGTCACGACTTAGCCAAGTTGACTCATTATCAAAGGTCACCAATATGAGTCGCTTATGTAACTAGCAACTTGTATATAAGATGGTTGAGATTATGTGATGGGGGAGAAGTTTCCCAATCCTAATCCCAAACGAAAAACCCCAATTCCAATCCCAAATGAAAAATCCCAATTCCAATCTCAATCCCAAAAGAAATACCATAATTCCAATCCAAAACCCAATCACAAACGAAAAACCAAATTCCAATCCCAAAAGGAAAAACCCTAATTCCAATCCCAAATTGAAAACACTAATTCCAATCCCCACTACAAGCATATAAACAAGATGAAGTAAAAAAATCACCTTCCAGGGTAGAAACCCTATTCAATAGATGCTGAGGTATGGTCGAATCTCTGTCACGATGCGGCTAATACGCCACTGGGTTGCGGTAGAACGTCGCTGGTGATGTAAGAGGGAGAGGAAGAGGGAGAGAGATCAATCAAAGAGAGAAGGGGAGAGCCGATCAAGAGAGAGAGGGTTTGGGGGGTTTTCGAAGGGTCGAAGTACAAACTCTAGCTAACGCTGGTGGAAAAGGAGCATTCGGACGTGAGAGGGAGAGAGAGCGGATAGGGAGAGGGAGAGGCAGAGAGAGAGGGAGAGAGGGAGAGCTAGCGAATAGGGAGACAGAGAGGGAGAGGTAGAGAGAGAGAGAGAGAGAGAGCAGAGAGGGAGAGCTTGAGGGAGAGCAGGAGGAGAGAGAGAGAGAGAGAGAGAGAGAGAGAGAGAGAGAGAGAGAGTCTAAAACTATGAAGTATTATGGTGTCCCATGTTTTCAATTTATATGCCCCTTTATTGGCGGCCGGTAAAACTGGCTGCCGACAAAGGTAACCCTAACCGTCGGCTAAGCCTATATTTCTTGCAGTGTCGGGTGGACCCCACCGTGATGTCTATGTGAAATCTATCCTGACCAAAATGTCTGTACTCTATGCTAAGCCTAAAGCCCATCAATCATCTTCATCCGTAATTTAGGCTAACCACGAGATTGTAAACAATGCATGGGGCAATCCTCACCTTCTAAACCATTTCCCTTTATGTGGCCCCACTTGAATCACAAATGGACCTAATGTAGAGAACCAGGCATAAATTTTGGGTTCTCATCTAATGGTTTGAGTAGATTTTATATAATTATCACAATGAGCCTTACAAAAAATTCAAGGGTAGATGTCTCTCTCCCAACTGTGTCCTATAGTGTGGTCTACCTGAATCATAAGTTAGCATGATTTTTTGGCATTGGTCCTAACGTGGGATTACTCATTTAATGGTCGGGGTGGATTTCACATACACATACACATCATGGTTGGCTTGAAAACAATAAGAGTGTTGTCTTCTAAAACCTATTAAAACAAAGCAGAGATTTAAAGAGAATTTCATAGGATGGCCAATCCTTAGTTCTTAATAACACTATAAGAAAATTGACTTTTACTGGCAGTCAAAAGTGCCGGTAAAGGTTTTTTTTTTTTAAGAGTCCGGAAAGACTTTATCGGTACCTAGATAAGCATCAAAAAAGGGGTGCGCCGGCAAAGCCTTTAATGACGCTCATCATCCTTTACTGACTCTTTTGATGGTCACTGTGATCGAGTAGATTTTTTTAACACCTATTCTCTCTCTCTCTCTCTCTATCTCTCTCTCTTCTCGTGCCTCCACTGGGTACCGGTAATCATTAAAAAAGTGTCTGAGAAAGCTAAAAAACCTCCTATAAAAGTCTTTCTATGTGCTGGTAAAAGTCTTCCAAAGTACAGTTGTTGGCGACCATTAATCAGGGAAAATGCATCTAGAAAGGTTGAAAAAGTGTCGGCAAAAGTTTGTCTAAGAGCGGGTAAAAATCTTTGGAAGCATAGTAGAGGTTTGAGAAGCACCAATTAAAATTCGTGCAAATCACGGTGCAGGCCAGAAATTTTTTTATTTAATTGGAATTTGTATTTTTTGTAAAATATTTGAAACCTGAAAATTGTTGTAGTACAATTAAAAATGAATATTAAACGAAAAATGTATTATTTTATAATATAAATATATAATATTTACAATGATAAGTTTAAATGGTCTTGAATATGTTAAAAAATCCTCCATGTGTTCCACTCCTATCTTGACCACACTTCCAAACGAAACGTAGACGACCGAATTAATTACCCTCTCATCGAGCCACTTCCTGCATGTGTTAGAGTCCAGTTTTATAAGATCGATACTGTAATCATTGTCATCTCACACCCGCTTGTCTAGGAACATGGATGACACTATTGAGTTGATCGTCTTTGTGGTCCATATCTCTACAATCCACTGATGGGGTTTTCCTCCTCATTTTAGAGGAGAGATACTGCAGCCGGTTGAAAATCGGAGTTTCACCGTGCTGCTCGATCAGTCGAGGGTCACTCGGCTCAAAGTTCAGCGAGCTCAGCTTTCTGGCCTCAACCAATCGAGGGCCTGGCTTGACTAGTCGAGCGAATAGTGCTCGACTAGTCGAGGCCCTGGCTCGACCAGTTGAGGGTTACACAGATTTGCGCAAATTTTGTGCAGATTGCGTAAATTGGAGGCGGTTTCGCAGTGGTGCAAAAGGAAAGTTGCCTAAACTATAAATAGGGGTCCCTAGGGCTTTTCTAAGGCATTAAGAAGGGTATTCTAAGGGTTTTCACGACCAAGGTAAGAGAGAGAGAGAAAGGGAGAGAGAGGAAGCTTTTGGAAGGGAGAATTCGCAGTCGACATATCAACGCTTCTACACCCTTGTGGTTGGTGAGATCTTTCCATTTTTTCTTTTATTCTCTTATTATTCATCTGCTCCTGCGTGAGTGAAGAAGGTTTGATCCAAGCACTGTATACTTGTGATCGGTTCTACTTCATAGTGGATTGTTGCTCTAGACTAGGTCCCGTTGTTTTTACCTCTTTGAGAGTTTTCCATGTAAAAATCTCTTGTGTCGTGTGGTTTGTACTTTGATTTATTTCATTGCTTTATTATTCCATAATTCTGGTATTTTTAAGAGGACAGATCCTAAGGTTTTGTGGAACGTCCCCCAATAAAGTGGTATCAAAGCTATTGGTTTATTGAACGGAGTGGGATCAGTTTGAATTATGGAAGGTGGCTCATCAAGGATGATCAATCTCAATGGTTCTAACTGGACCATATGGAAGGCTAAGATGGAAGACTTGCTTTATTGCAAGGACTTGTATGCTCCAATCCTTGGCATATCAGCAAAGACAAATGATATGACAGATGATGATTGGAAGAAATTGGACCAGAAGGCAGTGGGGTTTATTAGACAATGATTGGATGATTCTGTATTCCACCATGTTTCTACGGAGACCTCAGCCGCTAGCTTATGGCTGAAATTGCAATGGCTATATGAGATTAAGATAGCCGGGAATAAAACTTTTCTGATAAGACGACTTATGAATCTCAAGTTCAAAGACGGTGGTTCTGTGGTTGAGCACATGAATGAAGTCAACAATATATTGAACCAGCTCTCCGCTATGAAGATGGTCTTGGACAATGAATTACAGGCTTTACTATTGCTTAGCTCATTGCCTGATATTTGGGAGACATTGGTGGTGTCTCTAAGTAACTCCGCACCAGACAAAAATGTGTCCATAGAACATGTAACAAGTTGTCTCTTTAATCAGTACACAAGGAGGAAGTCTCAGGGGTCTACTCATCAAGAGGCCCTTATGATACAAGATCGAGGGAGAGGAAAGAACAGAAAGGGCGGGAAGGCCCGAGATAAATCAAGAGGCAAGTCAAGTACCAGGAAGGATGTTGAATGCTGGAATTATGACAAGAAGGGCCACTGCAAGCATGAATGTCGTAAGAAGAATGACAAGAAAAGAAAAGAAAAGGAGAAGAAGAGGAATCAGATTCTATTGCAGTCGCTTCAGATAGTGACATTGTAGTTATTCTTTCAGTAGATTACGATGTTTGTCTCACGGCTATGAGTCAGGACACCAATTGGGTGATAGACTTGGGAGCCTCGTTTCATGTGACTCCACGCAGAGACTTCTTCACAAGCTCCAAGTCAGGTGACTTTGAGATTGTGAAGATGAGAAATTCTGGCATATCGAAGATCGTAGGGGTCGGTGAAATTTGTGTAAAGACCGATGTGGACTGCACATTGGTTCTTAGATATGTGAGGCACATTTCAGACCTTCGCCTCAACTTAATGTCGATGGGAAGGTTGGATGATGAAGGCTATGAAAATCGATTTTTTGGTGGGCACTGGAAGCTCATCAAGGGTTTGTTGATCGAAGCCAGACGAAAGAAGTGTTGTACTCTTTACAAGGCTAGTGTCAGTGTGTGTAAGGGTGGATTGAATGTAGTAGAAGATTCAGCTATTAACATGTGGCATAGGCGTCCAGGCCATAAGAGTGAAAAAGGGCTTCAACTATTAGCGATGAAGCGGCTCCTTCCAGATGTGAAAGGTATACCTCTCAAAACCTGTATTGATTGTTTATCAGGGAAACAACATAGAGTTTCATTTGTTAAATATGCTTCTCATGTTTAAAAAGTGCATACATTAGATTTGGTTTATTCTGATGTTTGTGGTCCTATGAGGACAAACTTTGGGTGGGGCATTGTATTTTATCACTTTTATAGATGATGCATCTAGGAGGGTTTGAGTTTATACTTTGAAATCCAAGGACAAGGTCTTTCGTGTGTTTAAATTTTTTCATGCCATGGTCAAGAGAGAGACAGGTAGATCATTAAAGTGTATCCGCATTGATAATGGTGGTGAATACATCAGTGACTTTCATGAGTATTGCAAGTCCCTTGGTATACAGCATCAATAGACGGTTCCCAAGACCCCCCAGCATAATGGTGTGGCTGAGCGAATGAATCGCCCCATTATAGAGAGAATCAGATGCATGTTATCCCATGCAAAGTTACTCAAGACGTTCTGGGGAGAAGCAATACACAGGCAGTGTATTTGATAAACAGGTCTCTATCAGCCCCGTTGAATGGAGAAGTACCTGAGAAGGTGTGGACTAGACAAGATCCATCGTACAGTCATCTCTAGGTGTTTGGATGTAGGGCATCCATTCACATACCAAAGGACAAGAGGTCCAAGCTCGATATGAAGATCAGGTAGTGTTTGTTCTTGGGGTACGGTGTTGAAAAGAACAGTTACAGATTGTGGGATCCGACCAAGAAGAATCTCGTCAGGAGTAGAGATGTGCCTAAATTTTCCCAAAATGAGCACATGCAAAGAGTTTTTAGTAGTGGGAAGGGTTTGGATATTTGTGAGGCCCACTAAGGTGGTCCATATCATAATTTTTATGGGGTGATTTCCCCTTTTAATAGTGTTTATATTTAATTTATTTCAGCTATATGTGGCTGTCTAATATTTCTGGACAGATTTTTGGGCTGTCTTAAGCTTAGATTTTGAAATGTTTTGATGGGTGTTTGATCCCCATTAATAATATATTCTTGGAGGTGCGGACCCCACCTAGATGCATGCCAAGTTTCACCTCCATCTGACCTCATTTGGGCATCCAAAAGAGTGGGCTAAGAGGGTTGGACAGTTCAGATTTTTCTGGCCAGTCCAGCAATAATGTCTGTTGAAAACTTAAATTCATAAAATTTTCTGGACCCCACCCCGATGTACACATGTTAGGGGATCTTCGCCACCTATTTTCCAAAATTTTGGAGGTCCTAGACCCACTTTAATGGAGTGCACAAGATGAGGACAACAATATGTAATAGTAGAATTTTTTTAGAAGACCTTACTGTCCATTATGTCATTGTAGAAGTTTTTGGGCCCCAACCCATTGTTCATTACGGCCATCTTATTGGGGCCCACCTCTGATGTTTCAGGGCCCACCGGGCCATGATTTTTGGTGGCCATCAAGCTGGGCTAGCAAACCTGCTGGACGTCCTAGTTGGGTTGACATCTAGCATGGGCTGGCCATCCCCAGCTCTTAGGCCCATCATGATGATGTGTTTCATCTAGCCGTCCCCCATTTGGCATGGCCCACGTGGGAGCGTCCACCCTTGGTGGATGTCCATTGTGGAACCCACCTTAATGTATGTGGATCCCACCTTAATGTATGTATGGTCC
This sequence comes from Magnolia sinica, assembly GCF_029962835.1. NCBI lineage: Eukaryota > Viridiplantae > Streptophyta > Magnoliopsida > Magnoliales > Magnoliaceae > Magnolia > Magnolia sinica. The sequence goes on from NC_080574.1 coordinate 67,632,608, forward strand.
AGGCCGTCCAGGCCTTGGACTGCCCAATCATGGGGACGCCCACTGTCTTGGGTTACTGTTGGACTTCCAGTCTAGCAGCATGCCCACTTGATTTTTTTTATGATGTATACACACTCTCCATCTGGTGGGGCCTCCTGTGAGTATTGCTGGCCTTCATGAGATTATTTTCTACATAGTTTGACCAATTTCTGGACTTTAGTAGGTCCAGGAAGTTGGGTGAGCTGAAAGTCCAGCAAGGGGCCTTAAATGTACATTGTTGTGGCTGAAATTTTATTGGATGTGGGGCCCAACATATTGAGAAACTTGTGTATATGTTGCATGCTTCTATTTTTAGAATTTTTGGGTTTAATTAGTGCATTTTTGGGTCACTTTTAGTGATCATATGAGGACCCCAACTTAAATCAAAATTTTAGGACATCCTGTAGGCCCAGATTAGGCTAGGACGTCCCAGCTTGGCCCAGCCATGTGTATGGGCTGTTTTTCACCATTTTGCTGGACTTGTGGGCTGAGATAAGGGTGAAATTGGGCCCCTGATTGCCCACTTATATTACCAATTCTTGGGCTGATGTTGTGAGGCCCGTTTTACCCAACTTAGACTTTACTTTGGGCCATGTACTTGTGTTTATGGGCTGCCCACCAAGTCCAAATTAATGCATGGATTCGGTGGCCATTGAGACTTAGGCTTTGATTCCCTTCTTTTGGCCCATATTATTGTATGTAGATTGGACCATTTTTCTCATGGCCCATTATGTGGGATATATGTATGTGGCCACCTATTTTTATCTTGAATGTAGGCCTTGGGCCTTGTATCTATATAGTTTATTGTTGGAATGCCTTTTGGGGAAATGGTGGTTAAATGTCCCCATTATGGACCCCTCTAGGCCCATTTCCATCTAAGAGTGGTTGAATGCCCACCTCAGACTCTTGTTAGGCCCATCAATATCATTTAGCCCCATAGCTTTGTCTACTTAGTCCTGTGGGCCACCCCAAACTATTGGGCCCCCACTAGTAGTATGTATCTTTCACATTTCGAGGAATTGTCTAAGTATCTAACTTAATCTTGATAGAAGGAGAGTATAACATTGTCACATGTCATACCTAATTACCTTCATGATTCATCCATATGCATCGTATGTATGCTTGGAGCATGGTATAATTGATCATGACTTATGCCGTTGGGTAGATTATTTTATGGGACTCCATGGGTTATGAAGTTGCCCCTCTTGAGTGTGCTAGATGCGCAGGGTCAATGCATGTTTGACTGGTGTGGTTCATGCATCTGACATTATCATAGCACATGGTTATTTGCCCTAGCTTCATCAGGGTCATAGCCTCCACAAACATATCGTGGATGGCCGAGTTTTGGACACCAGAAATGTTGTTTGAGTACTTAGGGCACATAGGATGTCCTTGGGTGAAAGTCCCAGAACCTACGTGGTACCAGGAGTCGCTCTAGCGCCGAGATTAAGTGGAAAACATGAGCATCGATGTCTACTACCATAATGTTACGTCTCTCATTGTGTCATAGTCGGTTGGAAAGGGGTGTGGCATTACCCGCCTGAGTGAGGGGGCAATAACTAGGCTCAGTCTAACCAGCTCGTAAATAGGTTTGCTACCATCGAGCCTTATTGGTGATTGGCTATCCATAGGCGGGTAGTGAGGTCTCTTACACTTGTTGGGCTGTGCGGCTAGGAGAGCGGCAGTCCATCTATAGCGCATTTGACCTTGGTAGATTCCCAGAGTAGAACTATACTGATACATTGGATTAATATGAGGATGAGTTTGATCATATTACATATTGCATGTGGCATTAGCTCCATACGCCCCGCATTGCATTGTTAGCCTTGGGAAGGTTGTCAGTATCCTTGCATTACATTTCATAGCCTTGTTATGGGTGGCGGTGTTTAAGGTTCTTATCGCATATCCTTCTCATTCTATCATTGCATTCACTGTGTTTGTGCTACACACACTTATACCGCCCTCTAAGCTTTCTATAAGCCTATACATGATTAATGCGTGTAGGTAATCCTAGGCCAGCGAGTGGAGTAGGAGTAGGGGCCAGTCGTTGATCTTCTTGGAGCTTTCTTCTTGTTATCATTGTATTTTCCCTTTTGAAACTTTATATTGTAAAAGTTTAAATTTCTAGTGAATTTTGTGATGATGTTCCTGCGGTTATTTATCTACGGTTTATGATCTTGGGTATGCTTATTTTGGATCAAACTTGTATTATTGAAATCCTCCTTGCAGGATCCCAGGTTCGAAACTTGGTGTATGGACGCCAAGAGCCGAGAATGGGGTACAACGAAGGCGGTCACCCTGGATTCAGTGATCGGGAAGTATATGAGCCCTACTCCCGGGTCTAGGGCGCGACAGGAGTTGGTATCAAAGCATAACAAGTAACCTATGGAATAACTTAGGACACCATCACATATCTGCTCCGAGTTTAGGACAAGTCATTTCCCAAGTTCGTTTTCCTTTGTTTCCATTTGAGCCTTCGAGGTTCTGATCTCAATGCGTCCATCACTTTGTTCTTGTGTAGACGATGCGACCTAAACAAGGAACTCATGGTCGAGGCACGAGAGGTAGAGGCACCCGTGATACTCGAGTGACCCGATCGACCTGAGCACATCCTACTCCACCCATTGAGGACCCTATTCCTGAGGTCCTGATTCCGTCTCCAGTGACACCCGTACTCCTACCTGAGCCTTCTGTACCAGTTCCTGAGGCTCCCGCTGCACCTGTGCCTCCGCCAGAGGCCAGTGCCACCCCCGCTTATTCTACAATTCCAATTGGAGCCGAGTAGTTACAATAGATGCTACAAGCCATTATCACCATTCTTCAGGGGCATGAGACCCCCGAGTAGTCTCAGTAGTTACGAGCGAGCGTACTGCTCCGAGATTTTAGGCAGCATGATCCCCCATGGTTCTGGGGTGAGCCGGACCCATCTGTAGCAGAATTATGGCACACCGAGGTGGAGAAGATATTCGACACCATGCAGTGCACTAGTGAGCAGAGAATTCCTTTAGTCATGTTCCTTCTTCAGGGCGAGGCGAGGTGAGGCATTGGTGGTTGTCAGTTTCCTGGATGGCCAGGCCAGATTTTGTGTGGACACAGGAGGAGTTCGTGGTCCATTTTCACCAGAAGTTCTTCCTAGAGCATATCCTTGAGCAGAGGGCCCTAGAGTTCGAGACCCTGGTGTAGGGTAAGATGACGGTGTCTCAGTATGAGGCCCGATATGTTGCACAGTCTCATTTTTGTCTCCTACCTCATCGACAACGAGAAGCGGAAGGCTCACCATTTTGTAAGCGGCTTGCGTCTCGCCCTTGGTAGTCGCGTCGTGGGACATTTGTTGACGACATTTGATGATGTCATGCCCCAAACCTGGAAACTGGGCTCATAAAATTCTTGATCACCGAATCTGGTGCCAACAACCTCTGTAATACCCCATTTTTGGCTCCCAACGTCCATGTGCCAGATTTCGATCATGGGATCCTATAAGGAGGATTTTCCAATGCACATTTAACTCGTAATAAGCATAACTATAAGTTTACCCAAATCACAAAGGCAACATCATCATCACATATCCACTAATATAAATAGTTGAATACAATGCTGAAAGAGAAATACATATGTCAAAATTAAAGCTCCAGAAGTCAGCTGCATGCTCCAAGCTCGACGTTGCTGCAACCTAATGCCACTTGCACGCATCTATCGTGCATAAGCTTATAGAAAGCTTAAAGGGTGATGTAATGTGTGCACAAGATAAGTGTCAAATATTCAATACAATCCCTTAATCATACAATATCAGAATTACTGGCAAGATCATGAATCATACGATATCAGAGTAAGCAGAAATACTGCAAGTCTATAAATCATACAATATCAGAGTACGCAATATAGATCAGCTATGCAAATGAGGAGTCATAGAGAGCCAAATATCAGATGACGAGGATATAATGCAATATGTAAACCTTGCTAAGTCTGTCTGCACCATATTGGTGCAGAAACATAGCAACCCAAAATGTCATATGCCTGCGGATGTAATGTAATATGTGATGCGAATGAAATGACCAAGCTGGAGTGTGAAGTCAAAATGATAATACGTAGTATCGCAGGCTACGGGGTCAACCACAAGGGACTTCTATCCAAACCAGTCCCATACCTAAATTTAGATAGTTAGACTCAATGTGGTAAACTCCTGATCTCAGGTTAGTCGCACGCCCTAACCAAAATCTTGGCCATTGCGAAGGTACACATAATAAATAGTTGCGCACCACTAGCCCGAGTGGATAGTGAATGAATGAATGAGTATGCAACTTGTACCACCTTGAAAATTGGGGGTCGATTAGAAGTCCAACTCCCGAGTTTCAATGCATCACTTATGCAACATATTTAATGATGATTAAATGTTGTCTATATTAGTACATAAAACATGAATAAAATTAAGCCAAAATTAGCAGAACATAATTTAAGGACAATTGTAATATGCAAGCGAAAGACTTACTTAAATATGTATAAACTTTATAAATCAGTATAGGTCTCCAAAGTATATATGCATTGCCAGGTCAATAATTACATGTATTGTTTCAAAATACAAAATGTCAAAATGTAATAGTCCACTACACATATAACCCTAAAGCCCCGCCGATTAGAACAGTCTATGTAAACCCGCCTGAATACTGCATATATGAGAAAGCATCCTCATCATCTATGAAGTCCGCCTCTCCCTCATCAGTCGGGTCTCCATTTGCAACGAAAACAGAGTCAGGTTGGTGTTTAAAACACCATCCCATAATGTGGGAGTGAGTGATCAACTCAGTGGAATAATAAAGCAAAGGTTAACATGTTATCAATTCAGTTAAGCAATAATGATAAAGCAATACAATCGAACATCCCTAAGTACTCTGATTAATGCAGGAATGGTATGTATAAATGATGCATGCCCTCGCCTGCACTCGCTCAGCGATCTTCATCTAACGGTCGTGCATGTCAGTCACTTCCTCGTGCTCTCTACACATCGCCAAATGGCACATGCAATGCCGTGCATGGGTATAATTACCAAGTTCTTATTAGTCCTTTTCATACAGTAGGATTGGGAAGCTAAGGTACCTCCCTTATATCAATTCCCAAATGAAGATCCATTCTAGGGTTGTCAGTCCTAGTAAATCTCATACGATGTTATGGTTCTAGGTCAATACAAAGGGCTCGTCACCTTATCAGTGTAGGCCTAGTTTGTACTCTTGTCGCTATGGAAAGGATCATCGCCTCTACGTAGTCTCAGAGTATGCTCGTGGTCACTACAAAGGGCTCGTCACCTTATTAGTGTAGGTCGATAGCTCGAATATAGTGTCCCATACCACCGCATTTGGCTCACGAGGCTGTGTTGCTCACTGGACACTACGGGGAAGCTCGTCACCCCAGCGTAGGCCGACAGATCGACCACGGTGTCCCATACCACCATGCCCGGCTTATGAGTCTTAGCGGATCAAGGTACCAAGGTTAAAGGGGTTTTCACTGGTGAGTTTGGTACCTTAGATTCAAGCAGTAGCATCCATACATGGTGAACATACATTGGGTCAATCGGGTTACTTGACGAGCTCGACTAGTACGAGCGCACGTTGAGTTGATCAACATGAAGTACCTAAGCACTCCATATGGCCTAACCACTGCTTACATCCCAAGTTCGGCTCGGATTCATTGATCATGTCCTATGAGGCGAAACAACCTCAACCACCTATTCAGTGCCTGTTACCGATTGCCTGGACTATGCCGTCATCCCAAACACATTCAATTTTAATAGATAATCATATAAGATAATCAAAGCAGTAATGAATGCCTAATTCCAATCATACAAGCATGTGAGCATTTGATGGATTTCAACTTAAACATAAATTCAAACATATGTAGTCCCTAAATAACCAGACAAAGAATATAAGTTACATGGAGGAAATCATACACATCATTACGGTAGTTGAGAATCTCATCTCAACACCCATGTAAAGTGCAATTACTACATGCCTGATCATTCAGACATTTCTACAAACACTTAGACCACATATTCCAACATACATAGATTAATTTACTTAAAACATATATTATAGCAAATCCTTTCACATAGGAGTTGCAACACATACAACGATCATGTATTACCAAACATCCATCATAACAGGTACTAATAATAATTCCATATTCATGCAGACATTTTAACAAACACAATAATACACTATATTCAACATAGTTTATACATATGTGTAAAGTGCGGGAAACATTATGTCTAAGCATATGATAGCAATTCAAGTCAGTTATAAATCATTAACTGATATTGAATGCCTTGAAAACTATAACCTATACATTTGTAGTCTGCACCTTACGCCGATAAACACGTAACGAATTCGTTTTAGACACATAGCCTTTGTCAACGGTGGATTGGTGACCTATAGTATGAAATGGGTTAGCTATTCCACTACTTACAATGTTGAAAACCCTATAACAGGTTAGGGTTAGGTTTTCTTACCTAAGTACGAAGTCGAAATCGCCGGAATAGCGATGTAGAAGCGGTAGTTAAACCCAAGGATCAACGGGATCGAATCCCAAGAGGAATCTCCAACTCACTCACTTTCTCTCTTTCCTTTCCTTTTCCTCTACTCTCTTTCTTAGGGTTTTAGAATTCGTATGGAATATGAGAGAGAGAGAGTTTAAGGCCCTTATATAGGCCTAGAACTGATGGGAATGGTCCCAGGCCAAGATATACTTAAGTTATATCCAAAGGGCATCTATTTCAGCCCATCGGAGCACTTTTGGTGGCCCCTTTTCCACGTGCTGTCGGACTTAAGCTCTCTGACATTGGATCTAGGGCTGATTTTTCATTCCGATCGGGTTTACAGATCAGCCGTGGCGGACCAGTTTCAGTTCAACGGTCATGGTCACTCGATTAGGGCTACAAGTACATGGCCATGTATGAGACATTTTTCCTGATCTGAGGGTGTTTTTGGGTCAGATTTTGATGGTCTGAATCCTTGTATTTGGCTCGCAAGCGACACGACTCAGATTACTTAAATTCGGATTCTATTTCTAAATATTTTCATGTTTCTCACACACTTCGCTTCAGGCTTAACTTGTGCATTTCTAGACACAATTAAGACTTGATTTCCGAGGGGGTTGTCAAGTCCAGTAATGCGGTCTTAATTGTATAGTTTTGTGATTATCGGGCTTTCGACGTGACATCCAGGTCTGATACGGAGTTTCGGTGTGCTCCCAAGAGTAACCGTGTTTAGGGATGGATTCTAGATTTCAGGATAATGTAGCGTCAATGATATTGCACGGTTTGGGTCTTGCAGATCATATTTAAAGTGATTAGTATTAATTTCACAAATACTCTAGTTTAGCACTTGATAATACTAGCCTAATTTCTAAAGGATTTGGTCCCAGGTGATTTCTGCCTGAGGTGGTACTCAAGTCCTTGTATGAATTTTTTCGAGACGTTACAATCTACCCCCCTTGAAGAAAAATTTCATCCTTGAAATTAGTACCTTTTCGTACTCCTCGAGAATCTGATGGCAGTTCTTTTGAACCTCGACTTCTATCTCCCTAGTAGCCTCTTCTTCCATGTGATGCGTCTACAACACTTTCACGAGTGGAATAACCTTGCTACGCAGTACCTGTTCCTTCCTGTCTAGGACACGCATCGGTCGCAGTATATATGTAGCGTCCTTGCTCAACTACACCTGCTCCCATCTGATAATGTGGGAAGGCTTGGAAACGTATTTCTTTAGCATAGATACATGAAACAGTTATGCACACCCGCAAGTGGAGTGAGCAAAGAAAGGCGGTACACTACCGTCCCCACTCGATCAAGTATTTGGAATGAGATAATGAATTGAGGCGTAAGCTTCCCCTTCTTGCCAAACCGAAGGACTCCCTTCATAGGGGAAACTCTGAGGAACACATGGTCTCTGACCTCGAACTCTAGCGGTCACCGCCTCGTATCGGCGTAGCTCTTCTGTCTGCTCTGCACTATCAAAATTCGGCGCCTGATAATGTCGAATTTCTCTGAAGTCGCCTGAACTAACTCCGGACCAATCAAGCTCTTCTCGCCAACTTCTGCCCAGCAATGCGGCGATCGACAGGGGCACCCATACAAAGCCTCATAGGGATTCATGCCAATACACGCCTAGAAACTATTGTTATAGGCGAACTCTGCATAAAGAAGACAGTCATCCCAACTATCCTTGAAATCCAGTACATAGGCTCGTAACATATCTTTTAGAATCTGATTCACCTGTTCTATCTGCCCGTCAGTCTATGGGTGGAACGCGGTACTGAACTTCAACTTCACACCCATTGCTTCCTGGATGCGAGTCCAGAAGATAGATGTGAATCGCGTGTCTCGGTTCGACACGATCTCCAAGGGAACTCCATGCAGACGTACGATCTCCTTGATGTACAACCTAGCCAACTCGTCTGTAGAGTTTAAAACTCTGATAGGGAGGAAATGAGCCGATTTCGTCAACTGGTCCATGATCACCCAAATGGAATCATGCCCCTTTCTCGTCTTTGGTAGCCCTGAGATGAAATCCATAGAGATGAAATCCCACTTCATTATGCTATGGGCATGGGCTGAAGTAGTCTAGGAGGTCGGTGATGCTCTACCTTGACTTGCTGGCAAGTGAGGCAATGTGATACATAATCTCTATGTGGGCCTTCATGTTGTCCCACCAGTACGACCTTTTCACGTCGCGATACATTTTCGTACTGCCTGGATGCATTGCCATCCTTGAATTGTGAGCAGCCTCAAGAACTTCCTTCCTCAAGTTAGGGAGGTTCGGGATGCATAAGCGGCCACGGTAATGTAAGCCCCCATTCGTGCCAACTCTCCATTCTAAGTCTTCATCTGCACTGACCTGCTCTCTCATCTTTGCCAACAACTCATCGTCTGCCTGAGCTGCAATAATCATGTCATCAATGAGGGGCTGTACTCGAATATATGCGATGCCCTCATACGGCTCCTCCACCGTGAGTTTCTGCTCAAAGTCTGGTACGAACTCTACCATGTCCCACTCTGCTATCATCAACGGAGCCGCAAATGCTAATGCCTTCTTATGGCTCAGCGCGTCTACCACAAGGTTGGCCTTGCCAAGATGGTAAGAGACTTCGAACTTAAAGTCCTTCAGGGTCTCCATCCATCGCCGCTGCCTCATATTCAGGTCTCGCCGAGTGAATATGTATCTGAGGCTCTTGTAATCGCAATAGAGCTCGAACTCCTCTTCGTAGAGGTAATGTCTCCAGATCTTCAAAGCAAAGATGACGGCAGCTAACTCCAGATCGTGCGTAGGGTAGTTTTCCTCGTGTTTGCTCAACTGTCATGATAGGTAGACAATAACCCTGTCCTTCTACATCAAAACACCGCCCAAGCTAGCGCGAGACGCGTCCGTGTATATTGTATACTTGACCTCTTGCTCTGGCAATACTAGCACAGGGGCGGACGTTAACTTGTCTTTCAACTCCTGAAAGGCTGCCTCTGCTTTTTCATTCCAGGCGAACTTAAGATCTCTCTGAGTCAACTAAGACAAAGGTTTGGCTATCTTGGAGGCTTGGCAAGGTCCATAGCTATCCCTTCCCTGGACACTACGTGTCCCAGGAACTTGACTTCCTCTTTCTAGAAGTCGCACTTCTTGTACTGGCAAACAACTGGTTCTTCCTCAGAGTATCCAAGACTGTTCGCAGGTGTTCCTCGTGCTCTTCCCGACTCTTAGAGTATATCAGGATATCATCAATAAACACGATGACGAATCGGAATAGAAATGGCCGAAATACCCTGTTCATCAGGTCCTTGAACATAGACGGTGCGTTCGTAAGGCTGAACAACATTATAAGAAACTCATAATGTCCAAAATTGGTCTTAAAGGCCGTCTTCTGCACGTCCTCATCCCTGACGCGCAACTGGTGATACCTCGACTGTAAGTCAATCTTCGATAAATACCTTACCCCCTTCAACTGATCAAACAGGTCATCTATCCTGGGCAAAGGATACTTGTTCTTTACCGTCACTTGGTTCAATCTGCGATAGTCAATACATAATCGCAGAGATCCATCCTTCTTCTTTACGAACAACACGGATGCTCTCCATGGGGACACGCTGGGTGGTATAAAGCCTGTATCCAATAGATCATCAATTTGTTTCCTCAGTTCCTCCATCTCACACAGAGCCATGCGATAGGTCGGAAGAGATACAGGTGTTGTACCAGGCACTAGATCAATCATAAAATCGATTTTGCACTGAGGGGGTAGACCAGGTATCTTCCTGAACACGTCTGAGAACTCTTGGACCACAGGAGTGTCCTCAAGCGCTGGACCATGAGCATCCTCTAGCATGGAAGCATAACAATCAATGCGATAGGGCCAACTGACCTGCACTGGGAAAGTAAAGGTTGTGCCCTCTGGTCCATAGGCTGTCGCCACTCTACAATCGCAGTCGATCTCTGCCTTCATCTCTGTGAGCCAATCCAACCGAGAATGACATTATAATGATGTAATGGGGTGACAATCAAGTCGAGGAGCATTGTCCCGCTCCCTACATCTATCAAACACCCCTTACAGATCTTGGTAGCATCCGAGAAAGTTCCTGTGGCGGTAAGGATTCTCATCCCAACCATAAGACTAGTTTCCAACCCTAGCCGCTTGACTGTTGTGCACGATATGATAGAGACAGTGGACCTGGTGTCCACTAATAAAAAGATTAGAGTACATTGGATATGTGTCGTAACATCAAAAGCCATAGGTGGCGTAGGTGCTGCCTCTGATGCTTCCGCTGTAAGTGAGTGCACTCGAGCCTGCTGAAAACGGTTAGGTTGAGGTACCATAGGCCGTTGAGGCGGCTTAGATCGAGGTATGGGTAGCCGGAATGATGGATGAGCTAGTGTCGAGTGTAGAGGTGGTGCCGATATAACTTGGGAAAGCTGGCAGTTGATCCTCTAGGGTGGTGAGAAGTCGCTATCTCTCATCCTGGTGAAGCAGTTCACCTCCGTGTGGCCTGGCCTCTTGCAGTAGGCACACCACACATCGCGTCACCTCACAAGGGCAGGTGAAGCCATTAGCCTCGGCGATGAATTTGCCTGTGGCCTCTTCCCGAGGAATGGTCTGCTCAGAATCTGTAGTCGCGACCTAGGAGCCATCGGTGCTCGCATACGGGACTGCTTGTCCCTATCCTGCTCAGCTCTTATGGACATGCTCACTAGCTCAGCATAACTAGGTATGCTAGTGCAGCACATCTTTGAGCGAATATCTGGTCGCAGGCCCTTAGAAAAATGTCGCATACGCATCGACTCATCTACCAGAATCAATGGGGCGTACCTGCCCAACACCGTAAACCTGTTCTCATACTCAGCCACTTTCATCCCTCCCTGTCAGAGGCGAAGGAACTCACTCTCCTTCTCATGGCGATAGGTGATGGGATAGTATTTCTCGTGGAAGAGGGTCTCAAAATTTGCCCACGTCCATACGTGTCCGATAGCAATAGTACGGAGGACACTATCCCACCATAAGCTGGCCTCCTTCTCGAACATGAAGATGACCAACTCCACCTGCTCGGGCTCTGTGCAGTGCAGTGGCTTTAGCATCTTAGAGATGTGGTCAAGCCAATACTCGGCCTCCTCGGGTCTGTGAGTACCCGCAAAGGTATGGGGCCGTAAGCGCTGGAATTGCTCAAGGTGGCCGCTGACACCTGTATTCCCAGCAGGGGGTGTAAATGGAGTAGGCGAAGCCACACCCATCCTCTGGGTAAAAATCCCTGCCATGGTGGTCAAAAACTGTTGCTGCTGTTGTGCCTGCTGTTGTTATTATTATACCTGCTGCTGCTGCATCAACAACACCATTTGCTCCAACCTATCAGCAGGGGGAGCCGACTGAGGTACAGATGACGTCGAAGAGGACACACGGTTCTGCTCTGGAACCAATGACACATTAGGTGTAGGCCCATTGGTGGGGCCAGTGGCCGACTGAGAGTCCGGCATGGTGTCAGATGGAGATGGGCCCGAACTGGGGTCCGTATAGCTATTGCTCAAGGGAGGTGCCCCATCAGACGAATCGCCAAGAGTGAACCATACCGTACTCCGTGTGGCCTTAGGTGGTATTCCCTATATACAACATAGGGTGCAACCCAGGTCAGATTCAGCATGCCCACAAACTCAACCACACAGCATTTACACAGTTTAAAGAAACTTCAAGCATTTTGTTTACCAAAATTATCACAATACATGAAATACACATTACATGAATCATGACAGGAAACACATATAAGTTATTACAAGCAAGGCTGTAAACAGTAGAACAAACTACCAACCACAAACACACTTTCTACCTACCATACTACCAGGCCCATCAAGATTTAAAACACGGACAACCTAAACAGCAACAAAACAAGCTACAAGGTAACGACATGGATGACTAGACATCCAAGTTTGGCGACGGAGGAGGGGCGCCCTTATCTTGCAGACAACAAAGGATAGCTTTCAAGGTGCGAGTCACCTTCTTAAACTTGTGCTTCACGAGGTCCCGGGTATCAATGATCTCCTGTCACAAGGCAACCTGGCCCTCCTCAAGTTGAACTAAACGGGCTTCCCTAGCAGCCTGATTAGGGTCATGCTCCGTTGCCATAGGAGGGGAGCTCTCATCCGTGTCCTAAGCCTCCACTTCTTCATGTTCTCTTCTATCTCTTCTCTACTTTCCTCCTCGCTTTCATACTCCTCACTGGCCGTCTCGTCCTCACTCTCATCGGGTCGAGCTTGCCATTGTCGTGGCCGAATTTTCATCTGATTGAGGGTAGTTTCATTGATGTAATGGGCAGCACCGGCACTTCCGCCCCAAGTATATAGCCAAACTCACGTGCAATCTTACATATGAGTTGGCCGAATGGGAGTGAATCAGATGCTCTAGTGGAGCGTACGGTAAGAACTATCCTCCGTAAAACATGCATAGGCATGCACAACTTCTCTCCTTGCCCCACTTGATACAGAAAATCTACACTGCGGTTACTCCACCTAGGGTACACGTTGTACGTGAAGATGTGGTGGAGCAGGCGGAAGTCGTCAGTCATATTGGTTGTTAGGAGGCTGTTGTTCAGATTCCAGTGGGCCAGTTGTCCATAAAGGAAACACGTACGGCGATCCCTTTCACGTGCACTCTTCAAATTCTTCTCGCTTCATGTACTTCGCCAAGCGACATCTTCATAAGCCGAGCTATTAACCCAGCATCAATTGTGGCCTCCCGATCTCTACCTACTGGGATCTTGAACTGCAAGGGCTCTAATGTAGGCTCTCGAATATAGGTGTAGAAGGCTCGGACTGTGCCCACATTTGCGCGGTACTCACCCTCGAACACATGACCCCACCCGGCCTCGACCAGGCGGTCCATCACCAGATATTGCCCAAAGAGCCTCTCATCCACATGAGCTTCAAAGAGGACCCTGCGACCCTGAAATCTCCCATGAGACATATCCATCAGGAGGATCCTTTCGAGGGGAGCCTAGGGATCAAGCTCCCGCTTGGTCCTTGTCTCCCAATCGACACTTACACTAGTGGCGGTGCCTCTAGGCCTCCTTGAACGAGTAGGGTGACTAGGCTCGGCCTCATCCGTAGGAGTCCTCTTCTTCCCCATGAGAGAAAGAAGCATAGAAATTGAGAAAATGGCCGTCCCAAGCTCGAATAGAGCCATTGGAGTAGAATAATAGCTGGAAAAAGGATGGGTTGTTGAACTTAAAGGTCTGTGAGACACAAATGAGGGATTTATGCACTCAAATTGAAGGAAAATGAGAGATAGGAGAGGGTTTTGATGGGAAACGGTGGAGGGGTGTATGTGTTGAAGGAAAATGATGAAATGGGTGGGTGGAGGAGAGATTTGAGAGAGACACAAAGGTTTTTGAAGAAAAATGAGAGCTTGGAGGGGTAGGTTATGAAGAGGAGGCATATTTGGAGGGGTTAAAATCAACCCAACACATATCAGTGGGCCACACAACACTCCAGGAGCGTCGCCCCGAGCCGGCCGGCCAGCCAGCGAGGCCTCGCTGAACCGGTGAGGTCCTCACTGGTCTTCAGACATTTTGGTGATGCCTTGCTTGTGGGGCAAGGTCCTCCTGCCCCCTGGACCCCAAAAACATATGGGACCCACCCTGGGTCCCTCTAGAAGTGTTCCGTTTGGCCCCCGACTTCGTTTTGAGTCGTTTCGGGTCATTTCGAGTAATTTCTGATGTGTATTCGCATTTCTCGATTGTTGAAGGCTAGGATTGGGTAAATCATGGTCTAAACCCATTGATTGATAGTCTAAAAGTGGTCCAGGGTCGCCTCAAGCGATCATGGATGTGTGTAGACCCGATCTCAATGATGTATACCTTATATTCCCTTTCTCCAAACCCGAGCTTTCTTTAGAATGGGTTTCTAATCACCTTGTATTACCCTAATCTTGTATTACACCCGTTTATATAACTTAGATCCGGAATAAAAAACAAAACTTGTAATGCCGTGAAAATCGGAGGTCAAGTAGAAGTCCAACTCCCGAGTTCCAACACATCACTTCTGCAACATATTTAATGATGATTAAATGTTGTCTATATTAGTGCATAAAACATGAATAAGATTAAGCAAAAATCAGTAAAACATAATCCAAGGACAGTTGTAATATGTAATCGGAAGACTTACTTAAATATGTATAAACTTTATAAATCAGTATAGGTCCCCAAAGTATGTATGCATTGCCAGGTCAATAATTACATGTATTACTTCAAAATACAAAATGTCAAAATGTAATAGTCCACTACACATATAACCATGAAGCCCCACCGATCAGAACGGTCTATGTAAACCCACCTGAATACTACATATATGAGAAAGCATCCTTATCATCTATGAAGTCCACCTCTGCCTCATCAGTCGGGTCTCCATCTGCAACTATGACAGAGTCTGATTAGTGTTTAAAATACCATTCCGTAACGTGGGAGTGAGTGATCAACTCAGTGGAACAATAAAGCGAAGGTTAACATGTTATCAATTCAGTCAAGAAATAATGATAATGCAATACAATCAAACATCCCTAAGTACTCTGATTAATGTAGGAATGGTATGTATAAATGATGCATGCCCTCACTTGCACTCCCTCAACGATCTTCATCTAACGGTCACGCATGTCAGTCACTTCCTCGTGCTCTCTACACACCGCCAAACAGCACATGCAATGCGGTGCATGGGTATGATTACTAAGTTCTTATTAGTCCTTTTCATATAGCAGGATTGGGAAGCTAAGGTACCTCCCTTATATCAATTCACAAACGATGATCCATTCTAAGGTCGTCAGTTCTAGTAAATCTCATACGATGTTATAGTTCTAGGTCAATACAAAGGGCTCATCACCTTATCAGTATAGGCCTAGTTTGTACTCTTGTCGCTACGGAAAGGCTCGTCGCCTCTACGCAGTCTCAGAGTATGCTCGAGGTCACTATAAAGGGCTCGTCACCTTATCAGTGCAGGCCGACAGCTCGAATACAGTGTCCCATACCACCGTATTTGGCTCACGAGGCTGTGTTGCTCACTGGGCACTACGGGGAGGCACGTCACCCTAGCATAGGCCAACAGCTCAACCACGGTGTCCCATACTACCATGCCCGACTCATAAGTCTTAGTGGATCGAGGTACCAAGGTTAAAGGAGTTTTCACTGGTGAGTTTGGTACCTTAGATTCAAGCAGTAGCGTCCATACATGGTGAATATACATCGGGTCAATCGAGTTACTTGCCGAGCTCGACTAGTACGAGCGCATATTGAGTTGATCGACGTGAAGTGAGTAAGCACTTCATGTGGCTTAACCACTGCTAACATCCCAAGTACGGCTCGGATTCATCGATCACGTCCTATGTGGCGAAACAACCTCAATCACCTATTCAGTGCCTGTTACCGATTGCTTGGACTATGTCGTAGTCCCAAACACATTCAATTTTAACAGATAATCATATAAGATAATCAGAGCAGTAATGAATGCCTAATTCCAATCATACAAGCATGTGAGCATTTGATGGATTTCAACTTAAACATAAATTCAAACATATGTAGTCCCTAAATAACATAGACAAAGAATATAAGTTACATGGAAGAAATCATGCACATCATTAAGGTAGTTGAGAATCTCATCTCAACACCCATGTAAAGTACAATTACTACATGCCTGATCATTCAGACATTTCTATAAATACTTGGACCACATATTCCAACATACATAGATTAATTTACTTAAAACGTATATTATAGCAAATCCTTTCACATAGGAGTTGCAACACATACAACGATCATGTATTACCAAACATCCATCATAACAGGTACTAATCATAATTCCATATTCATGCAGACATTTTAACAAACACAAGAATACACTATATTCAACATAGTTCATACATATGTGTAAAGTGTGGGAAACATCGTGTCTAAGCATGTGATAGCAATTCAAGTCAGTTATAAATCATTAACTGACATTGAAAGCCTTGAAAACTATAATCTATACATTTGTAGTCCGCACCTTATGCCGGTAAACGCGAAACGGATTCGTTTTAGACACTTAGCCTTTGTCAATGCCGGATTGGCGACCTACGGTCTGAAATGGGTTAGGTATTTCACTACTTGCAATATTTGAAACCCTATAACAGGTTAGGGTTAGGTTTTCTTACCTAAGTACGGAGTCGGAATCACTGGAATAGCGATGTAGAAGTGGTAGTTAAACCTAAGGAGCAATGGGATCGAATCCCAGGAGGAATCTCCAACTCACTCACTCACTTTCTCTCTCTTTCCTTTCCTTTTCCTCTACTCTCTTTCTTAGGGTTTTAGAATTCGTATGGAATATGAGAGAGAGAGTTTAAGGCCCTTATATAGGCATAGAACTGATGGGAATGGCCCCAGGGCCAAGATATACTTAAGTTATATCCAAAGGGCGTCTGTTTCAGCCCATCGAAGCACTTTTGGTGGCTCTTTTTCCATGTGTGGTCAGACGTAAGCTCCCTAACATTGGATCTAAGTCAGGTTGAGTTTTCGTTCCGATCGGATTTACAGATCAGCCGTGGCGGACCAGTTTCAGTTCAATGGTCATGGTCACTCGATCAGGGCCACAAGTATATGGCCATGTATGGGACATTTTTCCTGATTCGAGGGTTTATTTAGGTTAGATTCTGATGGTCTGAATCCTTGTATTTGGCTCACAAGTGACACGACTCATATTACTTAAATTCCGATTCTATTTCTAAATATTTTCACGTTTCTCACACACTTCGCTCTGGGCTCAAGTTGTGCATTTCTAAACACAATTAAGACTTGATTTTCGAGGGGTTTGTCAAGTCCAGTAATGCAGTCATAACTATATAGTTTTACGATTATTGGACTTTCGACATGCGGTCCAGGTTCGATACGGAGTTTCAGTGTGCTCCCGAGAGCAACCGGGTTTAGGGATGGATTCTAGATTTCAGGGTAATGTAGCGTCAATGATACTACACGGTTTGGGTCTTGCAGATCATATTTAAAGTGATTAGTGTTAATTTCACAAGTACTCTATTTTAGTACTTGCTAATACTAGCCTAATTTCTAAAGGATTTGGTCCTGGTTGATTTTTGCCTGAGGTGGTACTCGGGTCCTTGTACGGATTTTTTCGAGACGTTATGTAACTCCTACTTAATAAGCCCACATATCAGTACAGTTCCTCTCTATGATCATCACGGGAGTATAGTACACTCAACGCCACCTGCCGCCCCATCAAGTGCACAACTAGGTAAGTGGAAGAGACCTCACATCCGCCTAGCTAGTAGTCTACCAATACTTACCCGGCTGATTGATAGTGGACTCATTCCTCAAGTTGGTCAAACTCAGCTTAACTATGCCTACTCCCTCAGGCGGGTAAGGGCACACCCCCTCCCAACCGACCACGACATAGTGGGAGACGCATCCTACTAGATACGACCCTCATATGCTAATATATATCCACTCGATCTCGACGTTGGGGCGTCCTATGGTACTAAGGGAGTTTAGGAATTTTCACCTAGGGCCATTTATGGCAGCCCGATGCTAATAACATATTTTCGGTGTCCCATATGGCCATCCACGATATGCCTATGGAGGCTACGGCCCTAATATCGCTAGGGTGTAAAGTAATCACCATCACACAATGCAAAATATATGAGTCATGAAATCCAATCTTGCATCAATCCTGCACATACCGTGCGCTTATGTGGGATAACTCCGCCTATCAGGGAGTTCCATAAACTACTGACATCGGCATATGTAATGGTCAATCATATCTCATAACAAAAATGCAGATGATGTGTATGGTCATGTATCATGATGCTATGCTGTCACATACTCATAATCGATATCAATAACTAGCATTGACAATCAACCTCGATAATGTGGACATTCAACCAACATTGCCCCCAAGGAATGGCCCACATAAAGCCTAACATATAGTGGACCCATGGCCTCACATAAGGGCCTAATATATATAACCTCATGGGCCTTACTCAAGGGCTTAATACACATCACGATGGGCCTCTCACATGGGCCTAATATACATCACAATGGGCTCCATCGCCTAGCCCTCAAATGCATCACAATGGGCCTCATCACATAGACCTCATACACATCAAGTGGGCTACATCAATGGGCCGCACTAATGGGCCTCATACACATCAAGTGGGTTACATCAATGGGCCACACTGATGGGCCTCATACACATCAAGTGGGCCACATTAATGGGCCGTACGAATGGGCAATGGGTGGGCCCCGCACATGCAGCAAATGGGCCATAATTACATCATAATAAGGTGGACCCTACATAGCCAGCAGGTGGGCCTACACCTTCCAAATGGGCCCACCAAATGAATAGCATGGATACATATATCATGGTGTCCCATGAAGCTGGGTACGACGCAAGAAACAGATGGATGGGGTGGCTAAAATACATACATCATTGTGGGGCCATGGATGGACAGTGTGGATGGACCACAATATCAAGGTGGCCCCATGAGGACGACGTGGATGCAAGGTACATACATTCAAGGTGGGGGCCATGTCCTAGCCGGACTGGATGGCATGGCTAAAACACATGCATTAAGGTGGGCCATACGTCCATCAAAATGGATAGACGGTGTGAATACAATACATTCATCAAGGCAGGCCTCATACATTAGGGTGCATCCACATGCTGTGATGGACGGTAGGAATATAAAATAAATGCAATCAAGGTGGTCCACGTGCTGGACAACACTTACATCTGGGTGGTCCACCGTCCTTGATGAATGGTGTGAAAGCAAAACAGGTGGGCGACTTGGGTGTAAAACGGATGGACGTCGTGAATGAAACACATATATCATGGTGGCCCCACATGGATGGACGGCTGTTATAATACATATATCATGTGGTCCCACCATCCCAACTGTCTGGACGGTGAGGATGCACACATATGCATTACACTAGGGCCCTCGTGGCACCGTCTAGACGGACAGTGTTAAATATAGGGTACATACATTAAAGGTGGGTCCCACATGGGGCCCACCAGATATACATACCTCTATATATCTATCTATTTTATTATTATTATTATTATTTTAAAATAAAATAGGTTAGCGTCCAGGCCTTGACAGCTTGGACAACGTGCATCAACGGGGTCCATGGATGGACGGTCTGGATAAAGCCCGTGCATCACACCTAGGTCCCACACACACGTGGCAGGTGGATGCCACAGATACATCTCAGCAGGCCTCACCATCCAGCTTATCTGGACGGTAAGGATAAAACACATACTTGAAGGTGTGCTCCACACACGTGGCAGGTGAGTGCCACACGAGCATCACAGCGGGCTTCATGCCCATGGACGGTCTAAACATATCCATCATGGTGGGTCCCACCATTTGGTGACGTCAAGCACAACAACATTCTACTGCTGGTGCAGGGCCGTCCATCAGAGGAACGGCTGGGATATAACACATCCCACATCATCTGGACAGTGTGCAGATCACACGTGTCCGTGGGCTCCACCATCCAGAAAATGCTGGACGGTGTGGATCTAATATACATGCAAGGTGGGTCCACATGTGGGCCACACACCTCATCCTTACCATAAAAGAAAGAGAGAGAGAGGGAGAAATGTGATGGAGGGGAGGGACCTCGCCACTATGGGCCCTCCCTATACAATGCATACATCAAGTGGGTCCCACTACAAGTGGGCCCTCAATCGATCAAAGTCAAATATATGAACACCCACCTTTGATCTTCTCTTCCTTCTTCCGCCAATGCGATCAAGAGCTCCAAGGGGTGCGATTTAATAGTCGACATGGACTTTGGATGGTGAGATTAGGTGGTTGGAAGGTGGCCACACCAATCTCTCTCATGGAGATTGGAGCAGCTTGGATGTGGGTTGCTTACTTGAAAAAAATGGAGAAATGAGAGAGAAATAAGATGGGATGTAAAGAGAGAGAGAGGGATGGGTGAGTGGGTGATGGGTGATGGGTGTACTTGACATGTATGGCTTGTAAGAGAGAGAGAGAGTTGACTTTGGGGTTGCTTGGGGATGGGGTGAGAGGTAATGTGTACTTGACATGAGATGCGATTAATGAGTACTTAATTGATGGGACATGTTGTAAAGATTCTCTTGGGATTGCAAATGCATGGCATTTTCCTCGAACTGAATGCGGGCCCACATCTCCTGGCCCAAGTATCGCATAGGCTGCGATACGAGGCGTCGGAACTACGACGATGACACGGTTGCACTGGTATAAGTCTCTGGTCAAGCCGACTCAGATCAATAGTATGTAACTCAAGGATGTGCGCAACTGCTATTTACACGTCGTAGGTCGCCAGAATTCGACCGAAAGGACCGTGGAAGCCTATAAAACAGTACGAGCTAGGATATGGGCCACATAGCTCTCCCCTCCTAATAAAAATATCGTCCTTGAAATTTACTATCATGCAGGACAAAGCAAGGGAAGTGAAATGAAAAGGCCGAGCTATTAAGTCCTAGAGGGGGGTGAATAGGACTATGCCAAATTAAAAAATTAATAGCGGAATGTAAACAAATATAAATACTGATAGCAATAAACAATCCCAAAATGCATAAATGTAAAACAACCTCAAGAGTACAAGTATTGAGAGGTTGATACAAATGTTGTTCTAAGAACAACCTTACACCAAAAACCAAAGGTTTATGGTAGGACAACTTGATTCCTAGAACGGTCTGTGTATCAAAAACTTAAACTGATACAGAGGAATAAAGAAATAAATAACAAAGGAAATAACTAAACTATTACAACATTCCCACACTTGCATAAAAGAAATTACAATATTCTCCACAAATGCAAAAAGGGAAATTACAAAAGTCCACAAAAAGAAATAATCAATCAACCACGAGACCAGAAATTATAGTGGTTCGCTTGTGTGTACACCAACTGTTTAGAAAAATAGCCACACAACTACTCCACTCCTAATATCCTCACACAGTGGATATTAGCGTTCACTATGAAATTAGGTTTTTCAAGGTTCACCTAAAACCCTCACAATTGTGTCTTTCAAGTGGGCTTACACAATTCAAAAACCCCACACTCTGAGTTTTCTGGATCACCTCAGACAAACCAAAATAAAGAGATTTTTCTGGCACAATCTCAATGAAACCAAAATAATGAATTTACAAAACTGTAAAATACTTATCTGGATATTCTCCTTTTGATGCAGCCCGGTAGAACCAAATCGCAGTAGAAGTTCAACATAAAAGTTTAATGTTCACACTCTCCTATGAAATGGTTATAGGTTCTAAATAGATTTTAAATTAAATCACCTTAGGCTAGCTTGATTTGATTTTGATTCCAAGAAATGGGAATACTTCAATCCCTCTTTCAAATAAAATTGGAATGCAGAATACAAAATCAAATGCAGAAAGCTAATTAAAGAGAATATAAAATGAGCATTAAATAACTTAAAAATATCACTAACTTATTTCTCAGAGTGGTGTATTGATTTTTCTTGAATTGAATATCAAACTCTGAAATTCGTGCTCTATTTATAATTACATAAATTGTACTCTCGACTGGTCCTAAGGTCGTCACGACTGGACGTAGGACCAACAAACTTTGAAAGTTTGGGCACGATAAGATAAGGTCGTTCCACGACTAGTCATAGGGTCTGCTCAACCAGTCAAGTGGCTTCCACGACCAGTCGAGTCCTGTCCACGACTGGTTGTGTGGGACCCAAATCAGTTGTTGGACTTTGAGTTGAGCCTGCAGGACTGGTCGAGCATAGGTAGAGCACTGTTCACATGACCGGTCGTGCAGTCTCCAGGACTGGTCGAGGGTTTAACAGAAATTCCTAAAAATCAGTAACAAACTTAGGACTGGTCAAGGATTTCTTGGTCTAGTTGAGCCAGTGCTAGGACTAGTCGAACTTAGTCCAAGACTAGTCGAGAAACAGTCAATGCACTTACGATGTGACCTAATTTAAATTATGTATTCAAAATGACCTACCCTATGGTCAATCTAGGGTCATTCATACCTTATACATGATGTAAGAATATTGAATCTTCTTTTGCTTCAGTTGATAGATAATCTTTGAAGTTCACAAAGCTTGGTATCTTGTCATATGATAACTCTTGAGCTTGAGACTTTTGAGGCTTGAATATGACTAACATTGAAGCTTGAGCTTGGAGATCAAAGTAAAGAAACATTGTCTTAAGTTGGACGAAGCTTTGAAAACTTGAACTTTAAAGCTTGAAAGATTGAAATCACACTTAGTGTTGTACTTGAACTTGAACATGTAATCTTGCATTTGAAGTTCTTGAAGTAAAGACCTTTGTCCTTGTACATGAGATGCACTGTCTTGTATATGTTGATGCGCTACACAAGATAGATTCCAAGAGGTTTTGGCACTATAAAAATTGATAATAATAGGAGCTAGAAACTATAGCACTTATAATCTCCCCCTTTGTCAAATTAGTTATAAAACATGCTTCATAACTTAAGCATTATACACACAATAAACACATAATAAAGAATCATGCACTAGTTATCAATAGGTCACAACAATTCGCATCTACTTCCCCAACAAAACTACTTACTCCCCCTGACATAAAAAATGTACCTATCCACAATCCACATGCCATATATCACAAGCATGACAAAAATTCTCTGCCTTTTTGTCACAATATGACAAAGGAAGGAACCAACAAAAGGAATAGGAAGTAGATAAATAAGGAAGAATAAGAAGAGTAATGAAGAATAAATGATTAAGATATTAAAACAAGTATTGTTTAAGCATGATCAACCATGTTCAACCAAGTTCAATCAAGTTCAACCCCATAAAAAAGAACAAAGCCAAGCACATAAAAGTTATTACAAACCATATGAGAAAATACTAATCAGAACCCGAAGAAGGAGCAGGTATGGTAGGATCAATTTGCTAAAATCCCTTGTTAAGGCACCTAAGATATTTGCACATATAATTGAATTACAAATCATGAGACACATTCATATTCTCTACCTTCTCCTCGAGTAAGCGCAATTGCGCATCAAAGTCAGATGGCTGATAATTAGGATCTTCTGCTGAATCAAATTCGATCTCATCAAAAATATCATCCATATTGATGTCATCGGGTGGTAAATTAGCTTCTTCTTCATTTGCGGCATCAGCTCCACCAACACCCACATTCACTTAGCTTGCGACCAACCTCAAATTTATTTTATTTATATTAGAATTGTTAAAGATTATGTGTTGAATCGGAACTTCCCCAACAGGCATAACCACTAAAATATGGGAGGCCAACACAGTCATAAGATATGCGAAGGGAATGTCACTGTGTCCTGGATGGAGGCGGAATTGAATGATGCAATGAAAAATCAAGGAAGGAAGACATACAGAGGTACCAGAGATGATGGAATGAAGAATCCGAACCGTGAAAGTAGTGAGTTCGGTTTTCTTATCAGAATGAGGATAGACATTCGAAATGAATATCCTATAAAGGACTCTTTATCTGGGTAACAAATACTTTGAGGCAAGCGCATTTTCAAAAGTATTCCATTCCACATCTATATTGCACAAAGCTCTATTAAGCATACGCTTCTCAGATTCAAATGGTTTTGCCACTAGAGTGCTAATGGGAATACCTTCATCATTAACAGTTATATCCATTAGACCAGAAATAAGATGTCGGTCTATTTCAATAGGACCTTCTCTAGTTGCTATAGTGAACGTCAGATTTTCAATAGAAAAATCAGAAATACATGCATACATAGCTTGCACAATGGACCGGTACGCTGGCCCACCCTAATGTAGAATGTTATCCAATCCTACAAATTGAAGGAGAGGAAGGATATCAAACGGAGCTAGATGATCAACATGAACAGGTCGTTCAACTATAACATTGTGCAACCTAATATCCCGCACATAAGAGGGATCATCTTCGGGTGATTGAAGGTGGCGCACTGTGATAAGAGTCGACGTAGAAGTTGAAGGACCATGAGAACTTTTCTTTTTGGCTCTACCTTCCATTTGCAACAAAGAAATCAAAGAACAAAGAGATTACAAAAGAAGTAGAGTAGGTTTTCACTAGATCAGATTTTTTAGCAGAAAACCCCAAAAACCACTATGAATCAAGAAATAAATCACATCAATAATGAAAAAAGGAGTGCTAAGAACTTGAATTGACAAGAAAAATTAAAACAAAGCACTAACCTTGAAGAAATAGGAGATGGGTTCGACCGGTCGACCTAGGACCTGTTGGAGAAGAAATCCAAAATGAAGAAAAAAGGATTTTTCTCCCAAATAAAGCACCAACCCACGCTACACAGCTGGTTGAGTACATGTTCCACTGGTCGTGCCATGACTATCGAGTATGCACTCGACTAGCTGTGCATAGCCCAAAATATGCAATATTCATAAAATTTTGAAATTTAAACATCTAAATTAACAAATATATACATTATGATACATAAATATGTAATTTATCAATTCAAATTACACATACCAAGTTCAAATTTCAATTTAGCTAACCTACTTTTGTCGAGCGGTTTTATGAATATGTCAACAAGTTGCAACTTGGTTGGAATATATTCTAAAGAAATTGTCTTTTCTTCCACGAATTCATGAATGTAGTGATATCTAATGTCAATGTGCTTGGTTCGTGAATGCTGAATTAGATTTTTAGATATATTAATAGCACTGAAATTATCACAATATAGAACCATAGAGTCCTGTGCAATTCTGTAATCACTTAGCATCCTTTTCATCCATACAAGCTGAGTACATGCATTGCCTGCTGCAATGTATTCAACTTCAGTAGTTGAAAGTGATATGGAACTTTGTTTCTTACTTAACCAAGAAACTAAATAGTTCCCAACATAGAAACAACCACCACTGGTTGATTTCCTATCATCAACATTACCAGCCCAATCAGCAACCGTGTAACCAGCTAATTGAACACTAGTATCATGTGGATACCAGAGACCGAGACTTACTGAACTTGCGACATATCGCATAATCCTCTTAACAACAGTTAAATGTGACTCTTTAGGGTCAGATTGATATGTAGTGCAAATTCCTATGCTAAATGCAATATCAGGTCTACTTGTAGTTAAATAAAGCAAACTCATACCGCGATATAGTTTAGGATCCACACTCTTACCTATAGAGTCCTTTAAGAGTTTCAAAGTCGTACTCATAGGAGTATAAAAAATTTTCTCATTCTGAAATTTGAGCCTTTTAACTAAGTTTAGAGCATATTTGGTTTGAGAAATAAAAACTATCAAGTTACTGCTTAACTTGCAACCCAAGAAAATAATTCAATTCTCCAACCAAGTTTATTTCGAACTTAGATTTCATAAGATCTGCAAACTCAATAGTCAAGTTAGCACAGGTAGATCCATATATTATATCATCAACATAAATTTGCACTAATAAAATGTGATCATTATGTTTCTTAACAAACAGTCTTATCAACACTTCCCATTAGAAAATTATGACTTAGCAAAAACTTAGTCAACTTTTCATACCATGCCCTAAGAGCTTATTTTAAACCATAGAGAGCCTTTTTTAGGTGATACACATGATCAACATTCTTAGGGTCTTCAAAATCCATTGGTTGTTCAATATACACTTCTTCATGCAAATCGCCATTTAAGAAAGCACTCTTTACATCCATTTGGTATATTTTGAACTTTCTAAAGCATGCAATGGATATAAATATTCTGATTGATTCAAGATGAGTTACTGGGGCAAAGGTCTCATCATAATCGATGCCTTCAATTTGAGTGTACCCTTGTACAACTAGCCTAGCCTTATTTCTAATGATATTACCAAGTTCATCAGACTTATTTTTAAAAATTTATTTTGTTCCACTAATGTGTTTAACTTTAGGTCTTGGAACTAAGTACCAAACATCATTTCTAACAAATTGATTGAGCTCTTCTTGCATCGCAACTATCCAGTTTTCGTCAGTAAGAGCTTCTTTTACGTTAACTGGTTCTATTTGAGATGTAAAGTACATGTAATTACACATATCTTCTAGTTGTCTACGAGTGCATACACCAGTGAGAAGGTTTCCAAGAATCTGATTAGTTGGATGGTCTTTAACAGTCCTCATTTCAGAGTTATTTTGACTTGATGAAGTATCGGTTTATCGATTAGAAGTACTTCTTGATTTTCTGAACATGAGACAGGTGTATTCAAGTGATCGTCAATAACCACATTAATGGACTCTTGAATAACATCGGTCCTCTTATTAAGACCCGATATGCTCGACTATTCAGACCATACCTTAAAAATACCCCTTCATCACTTTTGGTGTCAAACTTACTTAGATTTTTTCGGTCACGTAAACTGTAGCACTTGCTGCCAAAAACTTGAAAGTATTTGACAGTAGGCTTCTTATCAAACCACATTTCATAAGTTATTTTACCGTTTGATTTATCAACACAGTTAATTATATAACATGTAGTATTTACGACTTCGGCCCAAAGAATTTTTTGGGAGCTTCATACTGTTTAACATTGCATTAGTCATTTCTTGAAGCACTCTATTTTTTCTTTCTACTATACCATTTTGTTGTGGTGTTTTGGGCACAGAGAATTCATGTGATATTCCCTGATCACTGCAAAACCTCTCAAAACCGGTATTCTAAAATTATAATCCATGATCGTTATAGATCTTACAGACTTGAGACTCCTTTTCAGTTTAGATACATCTAAGTACCCTTTTTACTTCATCGAGAGTTTCTGTTTTATCTCTTAAGAAGACTACCCACGTATATCTCGTAAAGTCATCAACAATTACCAGTATATACTTCTTGCCCCCTCGACTCTCCGTTCTAGTTGGTCCAATAAGATCCATATGAAGGAGTTCGAGTGGTTTAGATGTGGCATTGGAGTCCACCTTTTTATGAGTACTCTTAATTTGTTTGCCAATCTAACATTCTCCACATATTTTATCTATTTTCTAGATTTTGGGTAGGCCTTTTACTAACTCTCTTTTGCTCAATCTATATAAGTTATGGTAGTATACATGTCCGAGGCGTTTATGTCATAACTCGGTTTTATCGGTGTGGACTATGTAGCACATTAGATTAGATTAGCTTGAATCACTTACAATGTAGCCGTTTTCAGAAGTTTTATGACTAGTTAATATTACATAACCATTTATATTTAAAATTTCACACCCTAGGTTAGTAAATTTTATACTGATTATTATCGCATATTTGAGAAATGCTTAATAAGTTGTGTTTTAACCCTTCTACATATAAACGATTCTTAAATAAAGGAATGTTAAGGAGTTGAACCGTACCTTGGCCAACAATCCTGCAGTTACTACCATCATCGAATGTGACTGAACCATCAGTCATGTCTTTAAGATTGGTTAATAGACCCTTGTCGCCTGTCATCTATCTAGAGCAACCACTATCTATGTACCACTTTGAATGGCTTGAAGCTTTGAAACCGGTGTGGGCAACTAAGAAAGTAACCTTAAGAACCCATTTCATTATAGTCTTGGGTTTAGAAGAATAGTTGGTCTTTTTATGTTTGTAGTTGTTATAAGACCGACCCCTGAGTTAGATTTTAACTACTCCTTAAGTAAATCAACAATTTTCTCAGCTAAAGGATTACAATTTTAATTTTTATAGTTGAGATGGTTGCTTTTAGGTTTTAAGGATTAAAAAGTTTTAGAATTTTTAGGGTAATTTTGATTTAGACTTTTCCCTTTTGAGTTTGAAGACTCTCCTTTCACAAACTTAGGAGGAGTATTCTTATGTTTGGGAGGAATACTTTTGTCGTAGCCCAATCCAGATAGGTCGCCACATTTTCTAGATCCGGATAATAGTTTTTCTAACTTAGGATCACCATGGTTATACTTCCATGTGTCCTTTAAACTCAAGAGTGAAGAGACTTTAAGTTTTAGCTTTTCGTTTTCAGATTTTAAGTTTTCAACTTGAGAGGTTTTGAAATCTAAGTTGCCCTTAGGTTTTTCAAAACAATCTAAAATGTGAGATTTTTCTAAAACAAGAGAATCAAAATTTTCTTTAAGTTTTGAAAACTTCTCTTTCTAAAGTTTAAGTTTAACAGGAATTTTACAACTCTCCTTGTATAGGGCATTATAAGCATATTGAAAATCTTCTTCATTTTCATGATCACTATTCGGATTTTCTTCACTAGTTGAATCATCATTATCTGAAAAAGTGAACTTGGCTAGAGTCATAAGGGCTTTGACTTCATTACTGGACTTGGTTTCAGAATCTTATGATTCAGAAGAGGCTTCAGAGCCAAACGATTCATCCCAAGTAGCCAACATACCTTTCTTTTTAGGTTTGTCCTTTTTAGGACACTTGTTTGATAAATGCCCATATTCATGGCAGTTGTAACATTGACTACCATTTAAAGATTTCCAGGTTTTAGATTTAGATTTTTTCTTTTCATTAGGTTTTTACGAATCAACCCTCTTTTTACTTTTAAAAATCTTATAAAACTTTTTAGCTAAAAGGGCCATATCATCTTCTGAATTTTCTAAATCAAAATTACTACTATTTTCTTGAGAAATACATTTAGAAGATTTAAGAGTGATAGATTTACCTTTAGCAGCTTTAAAAGTTAACTCATAAGTCTGTAATGAGCCAAATAATTCTTCTACCCTCATATTATCCATATCACGAAGTTCCTGGATCGTAGTCACCTTTGAATTGAACCGTTCAAGGAGTGAGCATAGTATCTTTGCATAGACTTTACTTTCTGGGATTCTATCACCGAGACCCCACATAGAATTCACAATGGCATTCAATCTTGTACAGAAGTCCATGAAAGTTTCACTTTCTTCTATACGAATTTTTTCAAATTCAGTTGTGAGGAATTGGACTTTAGATTTCTTGACAATTGTTGTTCCCTCCTGTGTCATTTCTAAAATATCCTAGGCTTGCTTTGCAGTATCACAGGATATAATTCTCTTGAATTCATCTGGTGATAGTGCGCAAGTAATTGTATTTAGAGCCTTTGCATTGGCACTACTCTCAATTTTCTGAAGAGTGGTCAAGGAAAAATAAGGTGTGACTTTCATAGATTTGGATCCGTCGATACCAGTTACTTCAGTGGGAGGAGGGGACCAATTAGTCACTGTGGCTTGCCACACACTCTCATCCCTGAATTTTAAGAAAATCCTATCTGGCTTTCCAATAGGCATAGTTGGAGCCGTCAAATGGTGGAGGCCTAGTGACTGAAAGGCTATCAAAATTTGACAACTTACAAAGCTCAGATCGATTAGCTCAGAAAATTAATCCAAAAGAAATAACTATTAAAATGAGTTATTAGGCTTTGATACCACTTGAAAAGGCCGAGCTATTAAGTCCTAGATGGGGGAGGGGGTGAATAGGACTATGCCAAATTAAAAAATTAATAGAGAAATTTAAATAAATATAAATACTAATAGCAATAAACAATCCGACATTGCAGAAATGTAAAACAACCTCAAAAGGACAAGTATTGAGAGGTTGATACAGATGTTGTTCTAAGGACAACCTTACACCAAAAACCAAAGGTTCATGGTAGGACAACCTAATTCCTAGAACGGTATGTGTATCAAAAATTTAAACTGATACAGAGGAATAAAGAAATAAATATCAAAGGAAATAACTAAGATATTACAACATTCCTACACTTGCATAAAAGAAAATACAACTTTGTCCACAAATGCAAAAAGAGAAATTACAAACATCCATAAAAAGAAATAATCAATCAACCATAAGACCAGAAATTATAGTGGTTCACTTATGTGTACACCAACTATTTAGAAAAACAACCACATAACTGCTCCACTCCTAATATCCTCACACAGTGGATATTACCGTTCACTATGAAATTAGGTTTTTCAAGGTTCACCTAAAACCTCACAATTGTGTTTTTCAAGTGGGCTTACATAATTCAAAAACCCTACACTCTGAGTTTTCTGGATAACCACAGACAAACTAAAACAAAGAGATTTTTCTGGCACAATCTCAATGAAACCAAAATAATGAATTTACAAAACTAAAAAAATACTTATCTGGATATTCTCCTTTTGATGCAGCCCGGTAGAACCAAATCAGAGTAGAAGTTCAACATAGAAGTTCAATGTTCACACTCTCTTATGAAATGGTTCTAGGTTCTAAATAGATTTTAAATTAAATCACCTTGGGCTAGCTTGATTTGATTTTGATTCCAATAAACGAGAATACTTCAATCCCTCTTTCAAATAAAATTGGAATGCATAATACAAAATCAAATGTAGAAAGCTAATTAAAGAGAATATAAAATAAGTACTAAATAGCTTAAGAATACCACTAACTTATCTCTCAGAGTGGTGTATTGATTTTGCTTGAATTGAATATCAAACTTTGAAATTCATGCTCTATTTATAATTACAGAAATCGCACTCTCAACTAGTCCTGAGGTTGGCACGACTGGTCACAGGACCAACAAACTTTTGAAAGTTTGGGCGCGATAAGATAAGGTCGTTCCATGACTGGTCGTAGGATGTGCTCAATCGGTCGAGTGGCCTCCACGACCGGTCGAGTCCTATCCACGACTGGTCGTGTGGGACCCAATTTAGTTGCTGGACTTTCAGTCAAGCCTGCAGGACTGGTCGAGCACTATTCACACGACCGGTCGAGCAGTTTTCAGGACTGGTCAAGGCTTTAATAGAAATTCCTAAAAATCATTAACAAACTTACGACTGGTCAAGGATTTCTTGGACTAGTTAAGCTAGTACTAGGACTAGTCGAACTTAGTCTAAGACTAGTCGAGAAATAGTCAATGCACTTATGATGTGACCTAATTTAAATTATGTATTCAAAATGACCTACCCTACGGTCAATCTAGGGTCATTCATACCTTATACATGATGTATGAACATTGAATCTTCTTTTTCTTGTTGAGGGTCAAATATTGCATATTAGACTCTAGTTATTGCATGAATTTATAAACACGGTACTGTTTAACGGTTCGATTTAATCATGTTTGTGCTGCAAGGTGTGTTTAGGAGATTGGACGGAAAACGGGTACTAAAAGTAAGGAATTAACGCTCCGAAGTCACCAAGGCAAGGGACAAACTCCAAGGGACCGAGATCAAAGGATTTACATGCCAAATATTTGAGAAAATCAAGCCGCTCACATTAAACGGGACAGAAAACCATCCAGAATGCAAGATCACAGGGTTTTCACCATCCGTTCGGCTCGAAACTTTATATATGGGCTGAGGACCATAAATTAACCGTACACGTCGAAAATCAGCCATTGGATCTTTGTGAAAATGGCCCAATGGACAGATCAGCACAAAAATTGTCAATCTGGGGCCCGCCTGATATCTTGAAATACTTTAATTTTGGTGTCAACCATTTAAATTATATGGCAACCAGGTTGGACGGAGCTGATCTCTCATATACATCACCGTGGGACCCACATGTGCATTGCACATGTACAGCGTGGGTGCTCAAGCCATGCACCAGACCAGAAATTTTGGTCAAAGTCGGCTGGCCCGACCTTCTTCCTCATAGAGACAGCATCCAACGTTGTCCGACCTTTTTTTGGCTAGTGGGCCCCACACATCATCTAAATGGATGATCCAAACCGTCCATTCACTCAGGGGGGTGGCCATAACCTTCGGCAAGCTTACCTTTTTCTTCCATGTACATGGATATGAATAGATTACCGTTAAATGCAGGATGAATGGCGGAAGCAAAACATCAGTGGCCCACACAGAATCTAATCTAAAATCAGCCATTTCTTATTGGTTTTTCAAGAGGATCATAATGAACGGAGTGGATTTATCTGTAGAAGCCAATAAAGAGGCCCACCGATCATCACAGCCATGTCCGTAAGCTTTGTTTCGCGACAGAGCATGCGGAGAAATCTTGTGGGCCACCACCGTGCATCGAAGGTTCGATCTGGACCGTCCATTGGAATCTCACCAGTCCTATTATCACAGCCTAGGTGATAGAATCCCAAAAGGAAGCGGAGAACGATTTCCAATCGTCTAAACGAAAAATAGACGGTGCAAGGAAAGCTTTCGTGGGCCACACCGAACCTGAGTTGCAACACGTCCTCCCTGACCAGTTTTTCGAGCCTCTTTCGATGGACGGACTGGATTTTCCATTTGACGCTGATCAGGGGCCCACCGACTTCAACAACGAACCTATCTTATGTAGACCCTATTTTTCGTGCCTGGCGCTGACTGGTTTCAGGGATATTGTAGGCCCATTATGATCATCAGACGGCTGATCTGGACCGTCTATCATGTGTATCTGTCCAAAACCTCCCAAGGGACATTGATCTTGTGGACAAAATGCAGGGAAAGTGGGAGTTATTGGGCATTGTCTTTCGGCTGTGAAACAAGATGCGTTGCCAGCTGCGTAAAAACGTCCGCATGAAGTTTTCCTCCACCGACCCTACTTGGCTGTTATAAAAAGGAGAAAGGAGAGAGAGCATAGGGGGATCTAGGGACGTGAGCAACCGTGGAGGCGTGGAACAGGTCGGCATTAAGAGTGTTTTTCTTCCTTTTCTATTTTTTGTTTATTTCTTTCCTTTAGAGAGTCTTTTAGCCCCACCATGTCTATGATGGGCTAAACCTCTTAGCTAGGGCTAAGAGGTGAAGCTTGTAGCGTAATGGGAGACTCTTAGCTTATGCCTTTTGTTTAGACTGAACTGATGTTGATTTTAGTTTAATTAAGGGAATGTTTTTAGTTTTTAATGGTCTATTGTGACTAAAATTACAATGGGTCTGCGATAGCTTTGAGCATGTTCCTTTCTTTATATGTTTATGACGTCAGGAAACCCTATTGCTCACCATCATCTCCTGGGCATGGTTGGATGACGATACACTTCCTAACCCTCATACATTGTTGATTGGTTGGTACTTAATTTAATTCTGTTGTTTACTTTGTCTCCTGGGCATGGTTTGGTGATCGAATCCATTCTAATTCATACACCTTTCATCTCTTGAAAACTATATCAAAGGAAGTTCAGTCTTGATTTCCATGGTTACATTCTTCAACTGGATGAAGATGGGACTCTAAGTCCAGTTGAGTTCTTGACACAGGCATAAGATCTCTCAGATCTCTACAAGTGGATCCTCTGAATCCCTAGCTTCCTTTCCTTGGATTCTTTAAGTTTTAGATAATTATCTCACCATTATTCCTCAAATTTATTTGATTTAGATTTCGTCTTAGCCTAGTTCTAGTTCTACTTAGTTTCAGATAACGTACAGGTTTCAGTCCTTTGGGATTCGACCTCGGTCTCATCGAGTTTATTACTACATCACAACCTTATACTTGGGGAGTGAACAAGTTTTTGGCGCCATTGCCGGGGACTGACGGCTAGGATTCTCTGAAATTAGTTGGTGTTAGAGTTAGATTAAAATTAGGATTTGCTAACTTTAGTTTTAGAATTTTCTTTTTATTTGGTTTTTAGAACTTTCCTATTTTGTAAGATTTTTAATAGATCTTCTCATCTGGTAACCTTATCCTTATTTCCTTACTTTCTCTAGCCCATAAATTCGGTTTTATCTTCTAGAAACTTACTTGGTTTGTTTTGTTCTGCAAGATCTTAACATAGAAACTTCTAATTTGGTAAAATCCTTCTAACTTCTCCTCTACTTACCTTCCATATTGTTATAGGACATTTCTTTTATTTTAGAATTAGACTCAGAGTTAGGGTTCTACCATGGAAGCGTGGGTACGTGCATATGCCGAGATGGATAAGAGATATTGGGGAATGCCTGAGGGTTGTGGAATTCAACGTATACCTCAAGATTTCTCTCCATCAAGAACTAATATTGAGATCCGACTAGAACGTTATGTTCCATCGGTTAATAGGGCCGTATACGATCGTAATTATGGGAATGAGGATTATTATCAACCATCATATTCTCCCATGTATGATCAGTATAACTATAACTAGTGGAAACAACAAAAATGGGAAGATGAACCAACAACATGTTATAATGAGTATTCTCTTGGATACCCTGCCTTTGAGACCGAACCAGAAGCAATCTAAGAGAATTCAATTCAGTATACCATGGAATGTCTTGCGAAAATGAGAAAAGCGATGGAAGCACTTAATTCGCACCTCGATAAGATAGAGGAGGCTCGGTTATTCCAGCCACAATTCATTCTAGAAATATAATGCGAGAAAAGTGATCCTAACTCGCTTTTGAAGAACTCTGGAACTACAAATGAGGAGTTAGATTCCATTAATGAGCATACGGTTCAATTTTTTGATGAGTCGATCTCGATGACTGTTCAAAAGAATGGTCAAGATACATGGGTGTCTTTCAAATATAATGATGATGACACACTTCACTCACATGACACACTAGGTTCCAATGATGAAGAAAAACGTTAGTTTATGCGAACCTCAACCCATTTTAGGTGTAGAATGTGAGGAAAGTGATCCCATCCCAAATGTGCACTGCACTGAACTAGAATATGATGAGTATTGGGATGACGATCCTGAATGCGCAGCTACAGTTCCCCTAGAATTAATCTCAAGTTTGGTCCAGGTCAACGATTGAGAAGTACACAAAGAGAACGGTCAAAATGAGCTACTTTACTCACCTGACATGTCTGATCAAAAAGTGGATGAGCTCCTTACAACCGACCCTTCTATCTCTTATGATATATGTTTGGACCACTCTCCTGAATTAAATGATAATATGATTCAGGAGATGGACGAGTTACTCGATATGACTCTAGAATTTGACACCACTCAGTTAAGGCCACCATCTGAACTGTTGAATGTTGACGATTCAATGCCCCTTCTGAGTAGTATCAATAAATAGAGTCTGCACATCAATACTTCGTATACTAACCATCAATTTGTCTGTGTAGGGCTGAAGGAAGAGAGCACACCTCCGTTTACCTTTAAAGATGAGGGGTTCCTTGGGCAGATCATCATGAGCTCTAATGTGGAACATAAGTCACGCTCAATTGAATTTCTCAACTCTTTGGATGATTGCTTGACACACTTTACAGATTCAAATGATCCCATGATAAGAGAAATAGTGAATGCCTTGCAAGACAACATCTCGGTAGTCATTACTAACTGAAAGAACCTTTACTCTAAAGCCCCTTCTTTCATAGATCCTGAATGTTTACAATTAGGGGAGGAGGAGCTGAAAATTGAACTGAAGCCTGCTACTTCGGAATGTAAATCATATATACTTTGGATACCTCAGGCGAATCAACGACAAATTTTTAATGAGGTACATAAGTTTCTCTAGAAAATCAAGCTCCAGGGCATCCAAGACTATTGCATAAAGGGCTTTTGGATGATCCTGTTGAGGAACTTACTGAGAAACTTATCAAGATATTGGCCGGAAGAGGAACCCTGCGGCATGATCGAGTAGTTTTTCCCTTCTTTCATAGGACTAGGGTAGTTTGCTTTATGCTGTTCCAGGATAGACGGTTTTATGCCATTAGGCTAGTTTTCTTCCTGCATTGTTTTAGGATAGTTTGCTTCCGCGTCTTCACTCTCGTGCTGACCGGCTTTCATGCTGTGATCTCTTGAAAAGTCTTTCTCGACTCCTTCATCCAGGTACTATCATCCCATCACTTTTTCCTTTACTTTTGTTGTCCCATGTGCATTGCATGCTCATATCTTTTACATTGAGGACAATATAGATTTTAGGTTGGGGGTGGGAGATTAGGAATCCTAATCAGTGTTTTCTTGGTCTTGAGCAAAAATTGTGAAAATTTTTAAATTTTTGGAAATTTCTGGTGAATTCAAAGTGATTTTGACAGCCATCAAGGGCACTTAGAGTTTCAAGATACATGATGTTGGTAATTTATGACACTTAGATTCAGTTATCTATTGATTTCATAGTCAAGATTGAATTGTTAATCAAGAATTAGAAGTTGTAAACATTGATTGAGTCATGATTTCACATGTCACGTCTCGCTTTCACATTAAGGTTTCAATTTGATATTGAAGGGTTAACTTGGAATCACTAAGCGTGTAAGGAACCAGCTTGAAAAATTTGCTGGTCATGATCAATTGAAGAAAAAGAAAATACCCAGCTAAAAAAAAAACCTTTGGAAAGAGTCGGGTGAATAATCTTCACCATAGGTTTTCTCCCTATAGGTGTAGATTTAATTCCCCATGGATGATATGTGAGGAGGGTTCGGTGTACGGTTTTCACCGTAGGTTTGCTCTCTATAGGTGAGGATTTGATTCCCCTTCTTGGCGTTACTTTAATAAAAGATCAAAAGCTGGAAGAATGTAAAGATAATCTGCGAGGCAAGTTTGGTTTAAGTTTTGGTTATCATGAATTCTCTTGTTGGTTACCAATGATATCCTGAAATAGAGAAGTGAATTTTAATGATGACAAGCCAATATTACACTATACACTCATGGAACTCAATATTTAGAATTTTTCTAATTGATGGATTAATACTTTGAACTTGACTATGAAATTTATCATGCGCTTGAGTTTATGAGAAAGTAATGCCTAATATTCATTAATCTTAAAATTCTAGGATCTGGATAGTTTTTCAAAAAATCACTCGGGTTTAGAAAAAGCATTCTGTAATACTCAACTTATCTTTCGCACACTTTGCTCGGGACTAGCAAGATGCTAGTTGGGGCCTATGTTGAGGGTCAAATATTGCATATTAGACTCCAGTTATTGCCTGAATTTATAAACATGGTACTATTTAACAGTCCAATTTAAACGTGTTTGTGCTGCAGGGTGTGTTTAGGAGCTTGGACGGAAAAGGGGTACTAAAAGTATGGAATTAATGCTCCGAAGTCACCAAGGCAAGAAACGAACTCTAAGGGATCGAGATCAAAGGATTTACATGCCAGATATCCGAGAAAATCAAGCCGCTCACATTAAACAGGACTGAAAACCGTCTAGAACGCAAGATCACAGGGTTTCCACCATCCGTTCGGCTCGAAACTTTATATATGGCCTGAGGACCATAAATTAACCATACAGGTCAAAAATCAGCCATTGGATCTTTGTGGAAATGGCCCAACAGACAGATCCCATAAATTGTCAATCTGGGGCCCGCCTGATATCTTGAAATACTTCAATTTTGGTGTCAACCATTTAAATTATATGGCAACCAGGTTGGACGGAGCTGATCTCTCATATACGTCATCGTGTGACCCACATGTGCATTGCACATGTACAGCGTGGGTGCTCAAGCCGTGCACCAGACCAGAAATTTTGGTCAAAGTTGGCTGGCCCGACCTTCTTCCTCATGGAGACAGCATCCAACGCTGTCCAACCGTTTTTTGGCCAGTTGGCCCCACACATCATCCAAATGGAGGATCTGAACCATCCATTCACTCAGGGGGGTGGTCATAACCTTCGACAAGCTTACCTTTTTCTTCGATGTACGTGGACATACATAGATTACCGTTAAACACGGGATGGATGGCGGAAGTAAAACATTAGTGGCCCACATAGAATCTAATCCAAAATCAGCCATTTCTTATTGGTTTTTCTAGAGGATCACAATGAACGAAGTGGATTTATCCGTAGAAGCCGATAAAGGGGCCCACCGATCATCACAGCCACATCCGTAAGCTCTGTTTCGCAATAGAGCTTGCAGAGAAATCTTGTGGGCCACCACCGTGGATCGAAGGTTCGATTTGGACCGTCCATTGGAATCTCACCAATCCTATTATCACAGCCTAGGTGACAGAATCCCAGAAGGCAGCGGAGAACGATTTCCAATCGTCCAAACGAAAAATAGACGGTGCAAGGAAAGCTTTCGTGGGCCACACCAAACCTGAGTTGCAACACGTCCTCCCCGACCAGTTTTTCGAGCATTTTTTGATGGACGGACTGGATTTTCCATTTGACGCTGATCAGGGGCCCACTGACTTCAACAATGAACCCATCTTACGCAGGCCCTGTTTTTCGTGTCTGGTGCTGACTGGTTTCGGGGACATTGTAGGCCCATGATGATCATCAAACGGCTGATCTGGACCGTCTATCGTGTGTATCTGTCCAAAACGTCCCAAGGGACATTAATCTTGTGGACAAAATCCAGGGAAAGTGGGAGTTGTTGGGTATTGTCTTTCGGCTGCGAAACAGGATGCGTTGCCAGCTGTGTAAAAATGTCCGCATGAAGTTTTCCTCCACCGATCCTACTTGGCTGTTATAAAAAGGTGAAAGGAGAGAGATCATAGGGGGATCTAGGGACGTGAGCAACTGTGGAGGCGTGGAATAGGCCGGCATCAAGAGTGTTTTTCTTCCTTTTCTATTTTTTTGTATATTTCATTCCTTTAGAGAGTCTTTTAGACCCATCATGTCTATGATGGGTAAACCTCTTAGCTATGGCTAAGAGGTGAAGCTTGTAGCGTGATGGGAGACTCTTAGCTTATGCCTTTTGTTTAGACTAAACTGATGTTGATTTTAGTTTAATTAAGGGAATGTTTTTAGTTTTTAATGGTCTGTTGTGACTAAAATTACAATGGGTCTACAATAGCTTTGAGCATGTTCCTTTCTTTATATGTTTATGATGTCAGGAAGCCCTATTATTCACCATCGTCTCCTGGGCATGGTTGGATGACGGTACCCTTCCTAACCAACATACATTGTTGATTGGTTGGTAATTAGTTTAATTCTATTATTTACTTTGTCGCTTGGGCATGGTTTGGTGAAGGAATTCATTTTAATTCATACACCTTTCATCTCTTGAAAACTATATCAAAGGAAGTTTAGTCTTGATTTCCATGGTTACATTCTTCAACTGGATGAAGATGGGACTTTAAGTCCAGTTGAGTTCTTGACGCAGGCATAAGATCTCTCTGATCTCTACAAGTAGATCCTCTGAATCCCTAGCTTCCTTTCCCTGGATTCTTTAAGTTTTAGATATTTATCTCACCACTATTCCTTAAATTTATTTAATTTAGATTTCATCTTAGCTTAGTTCTAGTTCTACTTAGTTTCAGATAGTGTACAGGTTTCAGTCCCTTGGGATTCGACCTTGGTCTCACCGAGTTTATTACTACATCACAAACCTATACTTGGGGAGTGAACAAGTTTTTGGGGCCGTTGCCGGGGACTGACGGCTACGATTCTCTGAAATTAATTGGCGTTAGAGTTAGATTAAGATTAGGATTTACTAACTTTAGTTTTAGATTTTTCTTTCTATTTGGTTTTTAGAACTAACTTTTCTATTTTGTAAGATTTTTAATAGATCTTCTCATCTAGTAACCTTATCCTTATTTCCTTACTTTCTCTAGCCTGTAGATTCGGTTTTATCTTCTAGAAACTAACTTGGTTTGTTTTGTTTTGCAAGATCTTAACATAGAAACTTCTAATTTGGTAACATCCTTCTAACTTCTCCTCTACTTACCTTCCATATTGTTGTAAGACATTTCTTTTATTTTAGAATTAGACTCAGATTTAGGGTTCTACCATGGAAGCATGGGTATGTGCATATGCCGAGATGGATAAGAGATATTGGGGAATGCCCGAGGGCTGTGGAATTCAACGTATACCTCAATATTTCTCTCTATCGAGAACCGATATTGAGAACTGACTAGAACATTATGTTTCATCAGATAATAGGGCCGTATACAATCGTAATTATGGGAATAAGGATTATTATCAACCATCATATTCTCCCATGTATGATCAGTATAACTATAACCAGTGAAAACAGCAAAATTGGGAAGATGAACCAACAACATGTTATAATGAGTATTCTCTTGGATACCCTGCCTTTGAGACCGAACCAGAAGCAATCCAAGAGGATTCAATTCAGTATACCATGGAATGTCTTGCGGAAATGAGAAAAGCGATGGAAGCACTTAATTCGCGCCTCGATAAG
This sequence comes from Magnolia sinica, assembly GCF_029962835.1. Lineage (NCBI taxonomy): Eukaryota > Viridiplantae > Streptophyta > Magnoliopsida > Magnoliales > Magnoliaceae > Magnolia > Magnolia sinica. The sequence goes on from NC_080574.1 coordinate 67,672,954, forward strand.
ATAGAGGAGGCACGGTTATCCCAGCCACAATTCATTCCAGAAATACAATGCGAGAAAAGTGATCCTAACTCGCTTTTAAAGAACTTTGGAATTACAAATGAGGAGTTAGATTCCATTAATGAGCATACAGTTCAATTTTCCGATGAGTCGATCTCGATGACTGTTCAAAAGAATGGTCAAGATACGTGGGTGTTTTTTAAATATAATGATGATGACACACTTCACTCACATGACACACTAGGTTCCAATGATGAAGAAAAGGTTAGTTTATGCGAACCTCAACCCATTCTAGGTGTAGAATGTGGGGAAAGTGATCCCATCCCAAATGTGCACTGCACTGAACTAGAATATGATGATTATTGGGATGACGATCTTGAATGCACAGCCACAGTTCCTCTAGAATTAATCTCAAGTTTGGTCCAGGTCAATGATCGAGAAGTACATAAAGAGAACGATCATAATGAGCTACTCCACTCACCTGACATGTTTGATCTAAAAGTGGATGAACTCCTTACAACCGACCCTTCTATCTCTCGTGACATATGTTTGGACCACTCCCCTGAATTAAATGATAATATGATTCAGGAGATGGACGAGTTACTCAATATGACTCTGGAATTTGAAACCACTTAGTTGAGGCCACCATTTGAACTGTTGAATGTTGACGATTCAATGCCCCTTCTGAGTAGTATCAATAAATAGAGTCCGCACATCATTACTTGGTATACTAACCCTCAATTTGTCTGTGTAGGGCTGGCGTAAGAGAGCACACCTCCGTTTACCTTTAAAGATGAGGGGTTCCTTGGGTAGATCATCATGAGCTCTAATGTGGAACATAAGTCACGCTCAACTGAATTTCCCAACTCTTTGGATGATTGCTTGACACACTTTACAGATTCAAATGATCCCATGATAAGAGACATAGTGAATGCCTTGCAAGACAACATCTCGGTAGTCATTACTAACCAAAAGAACCTTTACCATTAGGGGAGGAGGAGCTGAAAATTGAACTGAAGCCTGTTACTTCGGAATGTAAATCATATATAGAAAATTAAGCTCCAGGGCATCCAAGCCTATTGCATAAAGGGCTTTTGGATGATCCTGTTGAGGAACTTACTGAGAAACTTATTAAGATATTGGTCGGAAGAAGAGCCCTGCGGCATGATTGAGTAGTTTTTCCCTTCTTTCATAGGACTAGGGTAGTTTGCTTTATGCTGTTCTAGGATAGATGGTTTTATGCCATTAGGTTAGTTTTCTTCCTGCATTGTTTTAGGATAGTTTTCTTTCGTGTCTTCACTCTCGTGCTGACCGACTTTCATGCCGTGATCTCTTGAAAAGTCTTTCTTGACTCCTTCATCCAGGTACTATCTTCCCATCACTTTTTCCTTTACTTTCGTTGTCCCATGTGCATTACATGCTCATATCTTTTACATTGAGGACAATGTAGATTTTAGGTTGGGGGTGGGAGATTAGGAATCTTAATCAGTGTTTTCTTGGTCTTGAGAAAAAATTTGTGAAAATTTTTAAATTTTTTGTAATTTCTGGTGAATTCAAAGTGATTTTGACAGCCATCTAGGGCACTTAGAATTTCATGATACGTGATGTTGGTAATTTATGACTCTTAGATTCAGTTATCTATTGATTTCATAGTCAAGATTGAATTGTTAATCCAGAATTAGAAGTTGTAAACATTGATTGAGTCATGATTTCACATGTCACATCTCGCTTTCACATTAAGGTTTCAGTTTGATATTGAAGGGTTAACTTGGTAATCACTAAGTGTGTAAGGAACCAGCCTGAAAAATTTGCCCGTCATGATCAATTGAAGAAAAAGAAAATGCCCAGCTAAAAAAAAAAAAAAACCCTTTGGAAAGATTTGGGTGAATAATCTTCACCATAGGTTTACTCCCTATAGGTGTAGATTTAATTCCCCATGGATGATATGTGAAGAGGGTTGGGTGTACGGTTTTCACCATAGGTTTGCTCTCTATAGGTGAGGATTTAATTCCCCTTCTTAGCGTTACTTTAATAAAAAATCAAAAGCTGAAAGAATGAAAAAATGATTTTCGAGGCAAGTTTGGTTTAAGTTTTGGTTATCATGAATTCTCTTGTTGGTTACCAATGATATCCTAAAATAGAGAAATGAATTTTAATGATGACAAGCCGAGATTACACTATACACCCATGGAACTCAATGTTCAGAATTTTTCTCATTGATGGATTAATGCTTTGAACTTGACTATGAAATTTACCATGCGCTTGAGTCCACGAGAAAGTAAAGCCTAATATTCATTAATCTTAAAATTCTAGGATTTGAATAGTTTTTCAAAAAATCACTCGGGTTTTAAAAAATCATCCGGTAATGCTCAACTTATCTTTCGCACACTTTGCTCGGGACTAGCAAGATGCTGGTTGGGGGTTGTGTTGAGGGTCAAATATTGCATATTAGACTCCAGTTATTGCCTGAATTTATAAACATGGTACTGTTTAATGGTCCGATTTATTCGTGTTTGTGCTGCAAGGTGTGTTTAGGAGCTTGGACGGAAAAGGGGTACTAAAAGTATAGAATTAACTCTCCGAAGTCACCAAGGCAAGGGACGAACTCCAAGGGATCGAGATCAAAGGATTTACATGCCAGATATCCGAGAAAATCAAGCCGCTCACATTAAACGGGACTGAAAACCGTCAAGAATGCAAGATCACAGGGTTTCCACCATCCGTTCGGCTCGAAATTAACTGCACACGTCAAAAATCAACCATTGGATCTTTGTGAAAATGGCCCAACGGACAGATCAGCCTACAAATTGTCAATCTGGGGGCCGCCTGACATCTTAAAATACTTCAATTTTTGTGTCAACCATTTAAATTATATGGCAATCAGGTTGGACGGAGCTGATCTCTCATATACATCACCGTGGGACCCACATGTGCATTGCACATGTATAGCGTGGGTGCTCAAGCTGTGCACCAGACCAGAAATTTTGGTCAAAGTCGGTTGGCCCGGCCTTCTTCCTCATGGAGACAGCATCCAACGCTGTTCGACCGTTTTTTGGCCAGTGGGCCCCAAACATCATCCAAATGGATGATCCGAACCGTCCATTCACTCGGGGTGGGGGGGTGGCCATAACCTTTGGTAAGCTTACCTTTTTCTTCTATGTACGTGGACTTGCATAGATTACCATTAAACGCAAGATGGATGGCGGAAGCAAAACATCAGTGCCCCACACAGAATTTAATCCAAAATCACCCATTTCTTACTGGTTTTTCAAGAGGATCACAATGAATGGAGTGGATTTATCCGTAGAAGCAGATAAAGGGGCCCACCAATCATCATAGCCACGTCCGTAATCTCTGTTTCGCAACAGAGCTTGCGGAGAAATCTTGTGGGCCACCACCGTGCATCGAAGGTTCGATCTAGACCGTCCATTGGAATCTCACCAATCCTATTATCATAGCCTACGTGACAGATCCCAGAAGGTAGCAGAGAACGATTTCCAATCGTCCAAACGAAAAATAGACGGTGCAAGGAAAGCTTTCGTGGGCCACACCGAACCTGAGTTGCAACACGTCCTCCCTGACCAGTTTTTCGAGCCTCTTTCAATGGACGGACTGGATTTTCCATTTGACGCTGATCAGGGGCCCACCGACTTCAACAACGAACCTATCTTATGTAGACCCTGTTTTTCGTGCCTGGCGCTGACTGGTTTCAGGGATATTGTAGGCCCATTATGATAATCGGACGGTTGATCTGGACCGTCTATCATGTGTATCTGTCCAAAACCTCCCAAGGGACATTGATCTTGTGGACAAAATGCAGGGAAAGTGGGAGTTATTGGGCATTGTCTTTTGGCTGTGAAATAAGATGCGTTGCCAGCTGCGTAAAAACGTCCGCATGAAGTTTTCCTCCACCGACCCTACTTGGCTGTTATAAAAAGGAGAAAGGAGAGAGAGCATAGGGGGATCTGGAGACGTGAGCAACTGTGGAGGCGTGGAACAGGTCGGCATCAAGAGTGTTTTTCTTCCTTTTCTATTTTTTGTTTATTTCTTTCCTTTAGAGAGTCTTTTAGCCCCACCATGTCTATGATGGGCTAAACCTCTTAGCTAGGGCTAAGAGGTGAAGCTTGTAGCATGATGGGAGACTCTTAGCTTATGCCTTTTGTTTAGATTGAACTGATGTTGATTTTAGTTTAATTAAGGGAATGCTTTTAGTTTTTAATGGTCTGTTGTGACTAAAATTACAATGGTTCTGCAATAGCTTTGAGCATGTTCCTTTCTTTATATGTTTATGACGTCAGGAAGCCTTGTTGTTCACCATTGTCTCCTGGGCATGGTTGGATGACGGTGCCCTTCCTAACCCTCATACATTGTTGATTAGTTGGTAATTAGTTTAATTCTGTTGTTTACTTTGTCTCCTGTGCATGGTTTGGTGATGGAATCCATTCTAATTCATACACCTTTCATCTCTTGAAAACTATATTAAAGGAAGTTTAGTCTTGATTTTCATGGTTACATTCTTCAACTGGATGAAGATGGGACTCTAAGTCTAGTTGAGTCCTTGATGCAGGCATAAGATCTCTCTGATCTCTACAAGTGGATCCTCTTAATCCCTAGCTTCCTTTCCCTGGATTTTTTAAGTTTTAGATAATTATCTCACCATTATTCCTTAAATTTATTTAATTTAGATTTCGTTTTAGCCTAGCTATATGTCCTAAAGGGGGGGGGGGGTTGAATAGGACAATGCCAAATAAAACTTAAAACAGCGGAATTAAAAAGAATATGATAGCCAAAGTAAATCACAATGCAGAAAAGTAAAATAACCTCAAAATTCAGATCTTGAGAGGTTGATACAAATGTTGTTCTAAGGACAACCTTACACCAAAAACCAGAGTTTATGGTAGGACAACCTTATTTCTAGAAAGATCTTTGTATCAAATCTCAAATCGAAGAGGAATACAGAAATAAATACAAACTGAATTAAAATAAATTGAATCACAAATGTATTGTTCTAGGGACAGCCATACACCATAAAAATGGCAGGGCAACCTTGCTGGAACAACTTTCAAAAGAAATTAAAATATCAAGCGATAAAGGAATAGCAGAAAATAAATTCTAAACTATTACAACATTCTCACAATGCTTGAATTAAATGATTACAACATTCACCACCATACATACATCCCACAAAAGAATAATTAAAAATCAGAAGAATAAATCATTCAACCACAACACAAGGGATTATAGTGGTTCGTTTGTGTGTTCACCAACTGTTAAACAACAGCCACACAAAATGCTACTCCACTCCTAATATCCTCACACAGGGGATATTAGCGTTCACTAAAAATAGGTTTTCCCAGGTTCACCCAAAACCTTTACAATTGTGTCTTTGTATGTGGGCTTACACAATTAAAAAAACCCCACTTCTGAGTTTTCCTGGCTCTCCTCAGAAAACCAATACAACAAGATTTTTCTGGCAAATCTTGAAAGAAACCAAAACAAAAAGGAATTTACAATTAAATGTAAAATACCTGATTATCTCCTTCGTTGTAGCAGCCCGGTAGAACCAAATCAGAGTAGATGATTGAATGTCCAAGTTCAATGTCCAGTACTCAATTACAATGGTTCTAATTCTAATAGATTTTAAATTAAACCGAATAGGGCTTGCCTTAATTGATTTTGATTCCAAAGAAAGGGAATAATAATTCCTCTTATCAAATTAGATTGGAATAGCAGAAACAAAATCAATTAAATAAAGCTAAGGAAAGAGAATATTAAATAAGCACACTTAGCTTAGATGGAGCACAGAATTATCTCTCAGAAGTTCGACGAAGATTGGCTTGAATAGATTAATTAATTTGATGATTTCTTCTGATATTCGTGCACTATTTATAGGTGAGCAGATCGTGTCTTCGACTGGTCTAGGAAACTCTTCGACTAATCGAAGCAATAACAAATATTTGAAAGATCCGGCGGGATAAGCTTTGACCGTTCTACGACTGGTCGAAGGTCACCTTCGACTGGCCGTAGGTCACCTACGACTGGTCGTAAGTTTCCTTCGACTGGTCGAAGAACCTATAACACATCACTGGATTTCAAGTCGAAGATTTTCGACAGGTCGAAGATGCAGTCGACACTATTTCTACGACTAGTCGAACAGATTCCTGGACTAGTCGAAACCTAACAGATTTCATCCGGAATTTGTAACAAACTCACGACTGATCGAGGAATTTCTTAGACTGGTCGAAGCAAGTCTAGGACTAGTCGAAGAACAGACCAAACTCATGTAAAATAACATTCGACTTATGTATCCAAAATGACCTACTTCTAAGGTCAACCTATGGTCAGTCAAACCTCAACCATGAAGTATGGACATTGAAACATTAGGAACAAGTGACCTTGAAGTATGAGCCTTGAAGTCTTGATGTAGTTGAAATCTTGATGAAGCTCAACCTTGAAAGAGTCTTGAGTTCTTTACAAATTGCCTTGTACTCTTCTTGAAGTACAGCTTGAGTCCTGTCTTGTGAGCAGTTCTTGCATTTAAGATTGATCCTTGTACTTGTGAGCTTTGCTTGTTTATGAACGTTGATCCTTGAGAGAGCTTATAACAGAGTATAATAGTGATTTGGCACCACAAATTTGACAACAAATAGGGATATAAACTATAGCACTTACAATCTCCCCCTTTGTCAAATTAGTGACAAAACACATAACCAAGATAAACATAAAGTAAAAACAACTGGTTATCAACTGGCTTACCTGCAGATCAATATTCAATATTCAATATTCAACATTCAACATTCAACATTCAACCAGTTCAAACATACTCCCCCTGAGTAACATAATCAATGCTACTCCTTTCACAATCACATCGTTAAGAACAAACCATTCTCCCCTTTTTTGTCACAATATGACAAAGGAGAACTAAATAAAGGAATATATGAGAGTAAACATGAGGAGTTATGAGAGTATAGCAAAATAGTGATAGAGATACCCAGCATTGCTTCACATAAAATAAATATCGAGCATAAAACATAGATAGTATCAAACTCAAAATCAGTCAATCAAGTGCTAAGTAATAAAGTTATTACAGACCAGAAGTCTCATATAAACTACTCAGAACCAGAACCAGATGATGGAGCAAGAATAGAGGGATCAAGTTGGTGCATGCCTTTGTTCAAGCGCCTAAGATATTTGCGCATGTACTTGAAATGTAAATTATGAGCAACAGACATGTTTTCCAACTTTACATTTATATTCTCAACTTTACCCTCTAATGCACTCAGACGTGCATTAACATCAGATGGTTCAAAATCTGGATAATTTGCTAAGTCAGAATCCAGTTCTTCAAAAATGTCATCCATATTAATGTCATCACCAACTTCTTCATGACCACCACCACCACTACCACCTTGTTCAGGAAGTAGATCCAGCTTCATCTTATTGATATTAGTATTGTTGAAGATCAGATGATGGATTGGTGCCTCATCAACCGGCATATCGACTAACATATGAGTAGCCAATACAGTCATTAAATAGGCAAAAGGAATATCATTATGACCAAGATGGAGTCTAAATTGAAGAATGAAATGACAGATTAAGGATGGCAAACAAATCTGAGTACCATTGGAAATAGCATGGATAACACGAACCATAAACGAAATCAAGTCAGATTTATTACCCGAACGAGGATACAGATTAGACACAAGGATTCTGTGGAGAATTCTGTACTTGGGTAACAAATACCTTGCGGGAAGCGCATTCCCTTTTTGAGTCCATTGAACATCCATGTTGCACAAGTCTCTAGTGAGCATGCATTTTTCAGACATTGAGGGTTTATCAGTTAAGTTATGAATAGGAATACCCTCATCATTCACAGGAATGTCCATAAGGGCTGAAATTAAATGACGATCAACATCAAAAGGCCCTTCTCTAGTAGAAATTTTAAAAGTTAAATCATCCTGTGAGAAAGCACTAATACATGTAAACATGGATTGGGCAATGGACGGGTATGCAGGCCCACCCCAATGTAATAAGTTAACCCAACCTACAGCTTCAAGCATGGGAAGGATGTCAAAAGGTGCAATATGATTAACATCAACAGGATGCTTAACAATAACATTACGTAATCTAATGTCCCTAACATATGATGGATCATCATTGGGAACAAGAAGATGATGCTTAGAGATAGCGGTCGATCTGGAGGAAGAAGAAGGACCACGTGAAGTAGTTTTTCTACCTCTAGAATCCATTTGTAACAAGGATTTCAAGGAATAAAGAAGTTGCAAAGGATTGAGAAGTGGGTTTACTCAAAATAGATTTTTTAAAATCCAAACCCCAAATCTCAATGAAATTCAAAATAGAAAGCTTAATGCTTGAAAAGAAAGCAATCTAGACACAAATCTGTAAGAAAAAGTTATTTGGAACACTAACCTTGAAGAACAAAAAAGATGGGTTCGACAAGTCGAAGCTTGGCTTCAAGGAGAACAAAAATGAAATGAGGAAGAAAGTAAAAAATCTCCAATTTTAAGTGAATACCGAGTTCTACGACTGGTCGTGTGTATCTACGACCGGTCGTAGGACGACTGGTCGTGTATACTCACGATTGGTCGAAGAATGCCCAAAAAATTCATATATCTTGCAATTTATACAAAATTTGGAATATAATCTAGCAAATTGTAACGCCCCGATTTTCAGGACCCAAGTATATGACCCGTGTCCCAAAAACCTGAGTGTTAACTTTAAAGGATGGTCGAATTCTAGTGTACATTTTTTTTTCCTTCCTCAGAGTAAGCAAATGAGCGTAGTGTGGACAAATCGACATAAAGGAAAATTTCATTATCATTCAAATTTACAAGAAGCTGCCCATAATGACTTATACAAACCAATGTCTCTGAATTTAACAAGTACAAGAATTACATGATCTAATACATGAGAAATAATAAAAAGCATATAAGTATAAGCCGCAAGATCACACAGCTCCTCCAAGTATACAGTCAAGCATTCCTGGTGATCGTACCCTGCTTCTTATCAAGTCTGATCATGCATATCAATTAAGCCACCTGTACTACCTGTACGGTTTTATATTTGATGGATGAGTGGCCAATTCAGTGTGAATTCCTCTCAAGATTACACACCGCCGCATTAGGTAAGAGATAGTATAAAACATCCAGACAACCAAAACAGAGTAAATGCAGTCTTATTAGGTGCATGGATGCATGAATGCAATCATCGACCCGGGTAAATCATCCGGACGGTCGGAGCCCCAGGAAAAACATCCAGACAGGCAATGGGGTGGTCACCCAAAGATGTGAGTGGTCATCAGTGCAACACACAGCGTAATCGTATGGGCATGAGTGATCCAAGTCATCATCATAAATCGATCGGCTGGTCATTAGCGCAACTCGCAGCGTAATCGCATGGGCATAATGATCCAAGCCGTCGTAGTATGTCATGCATGCATGATTAGCCAAGTCATTATTAGTCCATTTACAACCAGCCAATTTAGATAAGCTCAAAGGTCACTACGGGGAGCACATGGCCCAGCGTAGGCCGACAGCTCGGGCATAGTGTCCTATTACCACCATCCCCGCATGAGGCTACCATCTTAGATGTTTAATGGAAACCCATCGACTAGTGGCCAATCATATTATAGTATATGGGGCTTACCATCGCGTGGTTGCACGGTATAAAAGATCGAACCCATATAGGAAAAATACCAAAACAAAACCACATAGGGCGATATCAAACAAGCCACATGGGGCAATTATCAAAATAGGCCTCATACGGCGAGTATCAAAACTATGCGATAAAAGACCATCCTTGAAAACTATTGGACTCAACAACCCTGGATGGTAGGCCCACATTAATGATCCATTTAGACCACTACTCTATAACCACTAAGTCGAAGGTCCATTTTAATCACAACCAGTCGGGTTACATTCCAAGTATGGGTGTACATTTATAGGTGGGGGTTTCCCACTAATGTACCAGTTTAAAGTCCATAAGCAATACACAAATAATCCACAAGCATGAACAAATATACAGGATGAACATTAAGCAGGCAATATAACAATTCAATTTCTACCAGCTAATACATGTGATTATAAGAGAGAGATGTCAATTATAATTTTTAATAAAAACTATAACTTAAGCTAATGAGAAGATGGAAAGCTCAAGGGGAAGAATCATCACCTTATTTGTCGACTCGCCTTCCAATGTTATTAGGAAGAGCGCACGCCCTTAGACTTGGACCCTATCACGAATTGTAAGTTGTAAGGTTAGATCCATGTTCTATGTACTGTTTATGGTTGTGATTATAACCTAGGGTTTGAATTACTTATTTTTGGGATTTTCGTGTAAAAATTAGGGTTTTATCCTAGAGCTTAGTTGCAGCCTTAACTCTAGGGTTTGAATTGTAGTTGATGTGTAATAGTTTACAAATGTTAATTTAATAGTTATAAAATATTTACTAACATTAGTATTATAGTTATTATTAGTTAATAATCATTATGATGATAATTAATATTATGATATACTATTTACGATTAGACAATGCATTAGCATCTAATAATGATATCATTGTAATTTATTTTATATAATAACTATTACTAGAATAGATAATTTACTAATGGTCATGCATCCTAATATTTAATAATCCTATTAACAATGGAAATGGTAACAATGTTAACCTAATAATTAGAGAATAACTGTTAATATTAGCGTTACAATTAATTACTAGTTAATGTAGTAAGGTAGTCATTATGGTGACAGCAATGACCATCCAAAATGAATATTTAAGAATGATAGATAAGATGCTACTATTTAATAATTACATTTTGTTTATAATAACTTGTTTAACATAATGATCTACTAATGGCTAATCTTTGCTAATATTAATAATCCTAATAATAACAATGGTAACAAATAATAACAGTGCATCGAAACAAGGCTAGAATGGGGAGGAAAGGTTGACTCACCTTGATGACTCAGTTCGAGTCGAGTTGACTCGGTCCAACACAACCATCACCCCTACATTCTCTCTCCTTCTTCTTCTCCTATCCTTTTTCATTTCTGCTTCTAGGAAGTCCAGAGGTGGCTGGACTCGACTCAAGGATGGCCCAACTCAGCACAGGTGAGTCGAGTCGACTCGCCAGCTACTCAACTCACTCACCCCTACTCCTTCTCTCCCCTTTTCTCTGTCTTTCCTTTCTCTCTTTCCTCTTGCTCTCTTCCTCACAAATATCTTCTCTCCTTGCTGCTGGAGATACCTGGCAATGGTCGGCGAGCTGGCCTGACTCAGCCTGGTCGAGCTGAGTCGACACAGCACCTGCATAAAAAAAAAAAGGCAGCGAGTCAGACTTGACTCGGTTCAAGCTGATGCACATGGCAGCCTCTCATTCCTTCTCCTCTGTTTCTCTTCTCTTTACTTTTCTACCTTCTAATCTCATACTTTTCCTCGTTCTTCATCTGCTACAGATCCAACGACACTAACGGCCCTGCCTGATTCACACACCACAACTGGGTCGGGTTGGTGCAACAACCACCCCTCATTCTCCCTTCTCTCTCTTAATTTTTCCATTTCTCTTCTTTCTTCTTTCTTTCTTCTTTTCCTTTCATCTGCTGCAGGTCCAGCGGAGTCACTGGGCCGCCGCATTCGATCCGAATCGGCTCGGTTTGGTGTCCCCTTAAACGAGGAAGAAGCTCCGCCATTAATGGCAGATTCTCTCCCTCAGCTCCTATCTTCAATCTGACAGCGTGGAACGATTTCTAGGGATGTATTAGAGCTTGTAGAACGAAGGTTTTGAAGCTTCGCCTTCGTTTGACTGGTGGGTTCGAAGGATGAAGGAGACGGCTATTTTTCCTCCAACAGCCGCAAGCAATGGAAGGAGGGCGCTGCAGTTAGCTTTATTTCCCTTTCCCAGGGTTGCCCTAAAAGATCCCAGGCCGTTGGATCTGTAATAGATGGCCTGGATTGAAAACCGGATGGCAGCAGCCCCCAACGTCTAGCAAAACCAAAACCGACAGCGGTTTTAGCTTCCTGTGGGCAGAAACTCTCTCCCACGCGGAGACCCATCGGACGGCTGGGATTTTACCTTAATGAACGACCTAGATCAGCAGAAGACCCCTCACATGGATCGCTGATGTGGAGTGGAAACAGTTTCCATTTTTGGAAATGTTGTGTTTCCGGGTCCTTGTTGTGCCAGCTCACGAGTGCACGTAGGTGCACCTAGCAGGTGGAGGTTTTAGGGTTTTGGTCAGGGCTGAGGTTCGCACACGATGGACGGTTTGGATCTTTCTTCTGGGTAGTGTGGGTGGACCACGGATCAACTAAAACGGACGCTCGTCCGTCGGCTGTCTAAGGCAAGGAGAGAGAAATCTCCTTCTACTTAAGGAAATAACGGGTCAGCCCACTGCTGACCGAGCTGGGGTGCTCGGTACACAGCGAGTGCTCGTCAATTGTGCACATGCACCATCAGGGCGGGGCCCACAGTCGTGTTTGGATGAAATCCACTCCATTCATTAGGTTTCACAGGTCCAATTAGGACCTTAGGCTAAAGATGAGGTGGATCCAAATCCTAGGTGGGCCATACCAAGTGATTCTCGGCCTTAAGTACGGATCCTCGCTGATCTGCTAGTCGGATGATCTTGAATTTGGATGTCAACGGCTAAAAGAGTCCTAGGGACTACTTAAGCTAGAATTTAGTAGTTGTTCTATGAATCATATGGCCTAATACACACTTATAGCATGAGCTATTTATTTTCAATGCTTTTCATATCATTAATATTATTATTGCTATTATTATTATTATTATTTTTCTAAGTTGTTTATCATTGATTGTGATTTCTACTATCAATGGTTTAAATATCTTAAGGGATCACTTATGTGTCTAAGCACACCATCATATGCTTTTATTCAAATAATACATAAATTTTAATATTAATATATCATCATATACATGCTATGGATCACATGTTTATTAGTATATAATTCACAATATATAATATTAATATATATTTAATTAAAATCATCTTTGTCTTCCTCAATATTGTTAAGTCATATAAAATCTTATTAAAATATCTAATAAATTTAGTACTCATATTCATAGAAGATATTTAGTACTACATCAGTATTTATAATTCATTCATACATTGTAAAACTTTTGTAATGTAATGTTACTTCCATAATATTTTATTTTCATTAAATATATATACATATCAATACATTTTCATACACTTCTATATGATAAGTAATTTATCAAGATACATCTAAAATTTTCCCTGATCTATGTTTGTGTAAAATATAATAAATAAAATAAATATACTTATTAAATATCATTGGAGCGCCAACGGACAAATGGGTTAACATATGGATGGAAATTGTTTTAACGATTAGATTTAAATTAGGATGCACGTAAATGTTTACATAAGTCTAGCTTATCTTTATACTAAGTTTGGTTATATGGTAACACCCGAGTACTGAAAAGTACGGGGTGTTACAAACTACCCCCCTTAAAGAGAATTTCGTCCCGAAATTCATTATTTCAACAATGATTGTTAGGGTAATTTATTCTACTGTGTCTGATAGTTTTCCCACTAGGTTCATTTGTGTGCGCAAGCGCCTGTGACTTACTACTAGAACATGAATCATTCTAACTACCCCCCTTAGAAAAGGTTTTACCCCCGAGATTTGATAATACTTGCCCTAATCGTTAATGGTATAAGTAGAAGAGTTATCCTAATCATGCCTCCTATCTCGTATGTGTCTGAGCGTGAAATCACAACTTCCATCAACAGATCTCTAATTTATCAAGTCTCTAGGCTAGTCAATGAGTTAAGGCGTATGGGTTCCATGAGAACTTACAACTCTTCTCAGTACCCACCAAAATTAGCAATTTATTTTCATGCCTACCAATCCCATGGTTTCCTGTGCTCGAGCTATCACGGACAATGGTTGTAGTGGGTTTGAGTCCAATACATCGATCCTTCGCCTATGTAAAATAAAGGATTTTCTGTATCAATCCCTAATCCTAGTAAATCTCAATCTTCTGCCTGATCAGGGCATTGAGATCATTAGAATTTGCTAGGATATGGGGTTCGGATCAAACCGCGTACACGTCGCATACACATGATTGCATCAGTCCTTGATCCCGATTATTCTAGACTCATGGGGAGCATCCTGTAATCATCTAATGAAAGTGCCCAAAATTTATGTGAATAGACGCGAGCGACCATCACGCTTCCAGCACGCACTCTGATTATCTAAGTACTATTTGGAAATTTCAAGGCAAGGATTTCTACCTAAAACCTAGGTTTAAAAGTTGTCAAGTCCGTTTAAGACTTCTAATATAATTTGAATATGCTTAGCCTAGGGTTGAAATTTTACCTAAGATCGTGTAACTTCGCCTCTAATTAATTCTTACGTGCTGAAATTTGTGGGAAATATCATTCCTAAGCAAAGAGATGTGTCAGGAAGTTCATGTTATGATTCTTAGTACGATTCCATAAGTTCAGAAAACATTTGTTTTCAGTCCAGTGTTCAATATGGTGGTTAAGGAAATTTCTATAAGCCTAAGTTCAATCCATTTGCTGATTATTACAAGAGTGTGATTCAAAGCTATGAAATTCATAGGAAAGTTCATATCCTAGATTTCTAGAAAAATTTCATTTGGAAGTCAAGCAGAAGGAATGTCCTCATCTACTCTTATGTACACCATAATGAGTATTTTGTACACATGTTTAATTCCTATGTCCAAACAACTATTTTGGCAATTTACAAGGGAACTAAAGTCTTCATTTCTAAGTTTGAATGGCTAAACCTAAAATTTTCCATAATGCCTAAACTTATTTCTAAGTTCTTCAGTCCTCCAACAATTTCTAAGGGGCCTAAAATTTTGAATTACTATATTCTCAAATTTCTCCTAGCTACAGGGGGGAAATTCACAGAAGTTCAAATGGTTACTCTAATAATTGTTAAAGGGACCTAAGTTTGGGTTTCTACGTTCTCCAAATTTCCCTAAGTCTAGGGGAGATTTACCTAAGTTCAAATTACTAGTTTCAAACATCCAAATTTGAGGCATTTAAAGTTTGTATAAGTACATTTCCCAAGGCCAAGTTTGTTCAAACTATGCTCTGATACCAACTTGTAACGCCCCGGTTTTCAGGACCCGAGTATATGACCCGTGTCCCAAAAACCCGAGTGTTAGCTTTAAAGGATGGTTGAATTCGAGTGTACATTTTTTTTCCTTCATCAGAGTAAGCAAATGAGCGTAGTGTGGACAAATCGAATTAAAGGAAAATTTCAT
Organism: Magnolia sinica; assembly: GCF_029962835.1. Taxonomy (NCBI): domain Eukaryota; kingdom Viridiplantae; phylum Streptophyta; class Magnoliopsida; order Magnoliales; family Magnoliaceae; genus Magnolia; species Magnolia sinica. The sequence continues at coordinate 67,688,253 of NC_080574.1, forward strand.
TATCATTCAAATTTACAAGAAGCTACCCATAATGACTTATACAAACCAATGTCTCTGAATTTAACAAGTACAAGAATTACATGATCTAATACATGAGAAATAATAAAAAGCATATAAGTATAAGCCGCAAGATCACACAGCTCCTCCAAGTATACAGTCAAGCATTCCTGGTGATCGTACCCTGCTTCTTATCAAGTCTGAACATGCATATCACTTAAGCCACCTGTACTACCTGTACGGTTTTATATTTGATGGATGAGTGACCAACTCAGTGTGAATTCCCCTCGAGATTACACACCGCCGCATTAGGTAAGAGATAGTATAAAACATCCAGACAACCAAAACAGAGTAAATGCAGTCTTATTAGGTGCATGGATGCATGAATGCAATCATCGACCTGGGTAAATCATCTGGACGGTCGGAGCCCCAAGAAAATATCCAGATAGGCAATGGGGTGGTCACCCAAAGATGTGAGTGGTCATCAGCGCAACACGCAGCGTAATCGTATGGGCATGAGTGATCCAAGTCATCATCATAAATCGATCGGCTGGTCATTAGCGCAACTCGCAGCGTAATCGCATGGGCATAATGATCCAAGTTGTCGTAGTATGCCATGCATGCATGATTAGCCAGGTCATTATTAGTCCATTTACAACCAGCCAATTTAGATAAGCTCAAAGGTCACTACGGGAAGTACATGGCCCAGCGTAGGCCGACAGCTCGGGCATAGTGTCCCATTGCCACCATCCCCGGCTCATGAGGCTACCATCTTAGGATGTTTAATGGAAACCCATCGACTAGTGGCCAATCATATTATAGTATATGGGGCTTACCATCGCGTGGTTGCATGGTATAAAACATCGAACCCATATAGGAAAAATACCAAAACAAAACCACATAGGGCTATATCAAACAAGCCACATAGGGCAATTATCAAAATAGGCCTCATAGGACGAGTATCAAAACTATACGATAAAAGACCATCCTTGAAAACTATTGGACTCAACAACCCTGGATGGTAGGCCCACATTAATGATCCATTTAGACCACTACTCTATAACCACTAAGTCGAAGGTCCATTTTAATCACAACCAGTCGGGTTACATTCTAAGTATGGGTGTACATTTATAGGTGGGGGTTTCCCACTAATGTACCAGTTTAAAGTCCATAAGCAATACACAAATAATCCACAAGCATGAACAAATATACAGGATGAACATTAAGCAGGCAATATAACAATTCAATTTCCACCAGCTAATACATGTGATTATAAGAGAGAGATATCAATCATAATTTTTAATAAAAACTATAACTTAAGCTAATGAAAAGATGGAAAGCTCAAGAGGAAGAATCATCACCTTATTTGTCGACTCGCCTTCCAATGTTATTAGGAAGAGAGCACGCCCTTAGACTTGGACCCTATCACGAATTGTAAGCTGTAAGGTTAGATCCATGTTCTATGTACTGTTTATGATTGTGATTATAATCTAGGGTTTGAATTACTTATTTTTGGGATTTTCGTGTAAAATTTAGGGTTTTATCTTAGAGCTTAGTCGCAGCCTTAACTCTAGGGTTTGAATTGTAGTTGATGTGTAATAGTTTACAAATGTTAATTTAATAGTTATAAAATATTTACTAACATTAGTATTATAGTTATTATTAGTTAATAATCATTATGATGATAATTAATATTATGATATACTATTTACGATTAGATAATGCATTAGCATCTAATAATGATATCATTGTAATTTATTTTATATAATAACTATTACTAGAATAGATAATTTACTAATGGTCATGCATCCTTATATTTAATAATCCTATTAACAATGGAAATGGTGACAATGTTAACCTAATAATTAGAGAATAACTGTTAATATTAGCGTTACAATTAATTACTAGTTAATGTAGTAAGGTAGTCATTATGGTGACAGCAATGACCATCCAAAATGAATATTTAAGAATGATAGATAAGATGCTACTATTTAATAATTACATTTTGTTTATAATAACTTGTTTAACATAATGATCTACTAATGGCTAATCTTTGCTAATATTAATAATCCTAATAATAACAATGGTAACAAATAATAACAGTGCATCGAAACAAGGCTAGAATGGGGAGGAAAGGTTGACTCACCTTGATGACTCAGTTCGAGTCGAGTTGACTCGGTCCAACACAACCATCACCCCTACATTCTCTCTCCTTCTTCTTCTCCTATCCTTTTTCATTTCTGCTTCTAGGAAGTCCAGAGGTGGCTGGACTCGACTCAAGGATGGCCTAACTCAGCACAGGTGAGTCGAGTCGACTCGCCAACTACTCAACTCACTCACCCCTACTCCTTCTCTCCCCTTTTCTCTGTCTTTCCTTTCTCTCTTTCCTCTTGCTCTATTCCTCACAAATATCTTCTCTCCTTGTTGCTGGAGATACCTGGCAATGGTCGGCAAGCTGGCCTGACTCAGCCTGGTCGAGCTGAGTCGACACAGCACCTGCATAAAAAAAAAGGCAGCGAGTCAGACTTGACTCGGTTCAAGCTGATGCACATGACAGCCTCTCATTCCTTCTCCTCTGTTTCTCTTCTCTTTACTTTTCTACCTTCTACTCTCATACTTTTCCTCGTTCTTCATCTGCTACAGATCCAACGACGCTAACGGCCCTGCCTAATTCACACACCACAACTAGGTCGGGTTGGTGCAACAGCCACCCCTCGTTCTCCCTTCTCTCTCTTAATTTTTCCATTTCTCTTCTTTCTTCTTTCTTTCTTCTTTTCCTTTCATCTGCTGCAGGTCCAGCGGAGTCACTGGGCCGCCGCATTCGATCCGAATCGGCTCGGTTTGGTGTCCCCTTAAACGAGGAAGAAGCTCCGCCATTAATGGGAGATTCTCTCCCTCAGCTCCTATCTTCAATCTGACAGCGTGGAACGATTTCTAGGGATGTATTAGAGCTTGTAGAATGAAGGTTTTGAAGCTTCGCCTTCGTTTGACTGTTGAGTTCGAAGGATGAAGGAGATGGCTATTTTTCCTCCAACAGCCGCAAGCAATGGAAGGAGGGCGCTGCAGTTAGCTTTATTTCCCTTTCCTAGGGTTGCCCTAAAAGATCCCAGGCCGTTGGATCTGTAACAGATGGCCTGGATTGAAAACCGGATGGCAGCAGCCCCCAACGTCTAGCAAAACCAAAACCGACAGCGGTTTTAGCTTCCTGTGGGCAGAAACTCTCTCCCACGCGGAGACCCATCGGACGGCTGGGATTTTACCTTAATGAACGACCTAGATCAGCAGAAGACCCCTCACATGGATCGCTAATGTGGAGTGGAAACAGTTTCCATTTTTGGAAATGTTGTGTTTTCGGGTCCTTGTTGCGCTAGTTCACGAGTGCACGTAGGTGCACCTAGCAGGTGGAGGTTTTATGGTTTTGGTCAGGGCTGAGGTTCGCACACGATGGGCGGTTTGGATCTTTCGTCTGGGTAGTGTGGGTGGACCACGGATCAACCAAAACGGACGCTCGTCCGTCGGCTGTCTAAGGCAAGGAGAGAGAAATCTCCTTCTACTTAAGGAAATAACGGGTCAGCCCACTGCTGACCGAGCTGGGTGCACGTGAAATGTGCACATGCACAATTCGGTTGGGGTCCACAATGGTGTTTGGATGAAATCCACTCCATTCATTTAGTTTCACAGGTCCAATTAGGACCTTAGGCTAAAGATGAGGTGGATCCAAAGCCTAGGTGAGCCATACCAAGTGATTCTTGGCCTTAAGTACGGATCCTCGCTGATCCGCTAGTCGGATGATCTTGAATTTGGATGTCAACGGCTAAAAGAGTCCTAGGGACTACTTAAGCTAGAATTTAGTAGTTGTTCTATGAATCATATGGCCTAATACACACTTATAGCATGAGCTATTTATTTTCAATGCTTTTCATATCATTAATATTATTATTGTTATTATTATTATTATTATTTTTCTAAGTTGTTTATCATTGATTGTGATTTCTACTATCAATGGTTTAAATATCTTAAGGGATCACTTATGTGTCTAAGCACACCATCATATGCTTTTATTCAATTGATACATAAATTTTAATATTAATATATCATCATATATGTGCTATGGATTACATGTTTTTTAGTATATAATTCACAATATATAATATTAATATATATTTAATTAAAATCATCTTTGTCTTCCTCAATATTGTTAAGTCATATAAAATCTTATTAAAATATCTAATAAATTTAGTACTCATATTCATAGAAGATATTTAGTACTACATCAGTATTTATAATTCATTCATACATTGTAAAACTTTTGTAATGTAATGTTACTTCCATAATATTTTATTTTCATTAAATATATATACATATCAATACATTTTCATACACTTTTATATGATAAGTAATTTATCAAGATACATCTAAAATTTTCCCTGATCTATGTTTGTGTAAAATATAATAAATAAAATAAATATGCTTATTAAATATCATTGGAGCGCCAACGGACAAATGGGTTAACATATGGATGGAAATTGTTTTAACGATTAGATTTAAATTAGGATGCACGTAAATGTTTACATAAGTCTAGCTTATCTTTATACTAAGTTTGGTTATATGGTAACACCCGAGTACTGAAAAGTACGGGGTGTTACACAAATATATACACTATAATACAAGAAGGCATAAATAATCAATTTAAAATGCACATGCCAAGATCAAATTTCATCTTTTTGAACTTGCTTTTATCGAGAGGTTTTGTGAAAATGTCAGCATGTTGATCTTCAGTAGGAATATATTCTAGAGATATAACTTTTTCTTCTACTAATTCCCTTATATAATGAAATCTAATGTCAATGTGCTTAGTACGAGAATGCTGAATAGGATTTTTTGAAATATTTATTGCAATGGAATTATCACAATGTAATAACATAAAATCCTGTTTAATTCCATAATCACTTAACATTCGTTGCATCCAAATAAGCTGTGTACATGCATTACCAGCTACGATATACTCTGCTTCAGCTGTTGAAAGTGATATAGAATTTTGTTTCTTACTAAACCAGGAAACTAGACACTTTTCAATGTAAAAACAACCACCACTGGTTGATTTTCTATCATCTAAATTACCAGCCCAGTCAGCATCCGAGTACCCAACTAATTGGACACTAGTCTCATAAGGATACCAGAGACCGAGATTTACAGTACTTGCGACATATCTAATAATTCGCTTGACAGCAATCAAGTGAGATTCTTTTGAATCAGATTGATATCTTGCGCAAATACCAACACTTAGAGAAATATTAGGTCTACTAGCAGTTAAATATAACAAACTACCAATCATACTCCGATAAAGTTTTGAGTCAACATTTTTACCATTGGAGTCTTTTGAGAGTTTCAGGGTAGTACTCATAGGAGTATCAAAATTCTTGCCATTCTCAAATCCAAATCTCTTGATTAGATGCAAAGCATACTTAGATTGAGAAATGAATATTCCTTCAGGTTGTTGCTTTACTTGCAATCCAAGGAAATAAGTCAATTCCCCAACCATACTCATTTCGAACTGTGATTTCATCAAATCTGCAAACTCAGTAGTCAAGTCAGTACAAGTTGATCCATAAATGATATCATCAACATAAATCTGTACCATTAAGATATAATCATTATGTTTTTTAACAAACAAAGTTTTATCGACAGATCTCATTTGAAAATTATGACTTAAAAGAAATTTCGTTAGTTTCTCATACCATGCCCTAGGTGCTTGTTTTAATCCATAAAGTGCCTTTTTAAGCCGATATACATAATCAGTATTTTTGAAATCTTCGAAACCCATTGGCTGTTCAACATAGACTTCTTCATGTAAATCGCCATTTAGAAAAGCACTTTTCACATCCATCTGATAGATCTTTATCTTTCTAAAACATGCAATGGATATAAATAGTCTAATAGATTCAAGACGTGTTACTGGTGCAAAAGTTTCATCAAAATCAATCCCTTCAATTTGAGTATAACCTTGTACCACTAGTCTAGCCTTGTTTCTAATTATATTTCCACACTCGTCAGATTTATTTTTGAAAATCCATTTTGTTCCAATGATGTGTCTATCTTTAGGTCTTGGTACGAGATACCAAACATCATTTCTTACGAATTGGTTGAGTTCTTCTTGCATCTCAACGATCCAGTTCTCATCAGCAAGAGCTTCTTTTACGTTAGATGGTTCTATTTCGGATGTAAAACATACATAATTACATGTATCTTCAAGTTGTCTATGGGTGCGAACACCGATGAGAGGGTTTCCAAGAATTTGTGTGGTTGGATGATCTTTAACAGTCCTCAACTCAGAATCAGTCTGATTCGATGAAGTATCGGGTTTATCAATGATTAGTACTTCATCATTATCTGAATTAGAAATTGGTGTGTTTAAGTGATCATCAATGACAACATTAATGGATTCTTGAATCACACCAGTCCTTTTGTTCAGGACCCTATAAGCTCGACTGTTTAAGGAATATCCTAGAAAAATCCCTTCATCACTCTTCGTATCGAATTTTCCTAAATTTTCATGATCACGTAAAATATAGCACTTGCTGCCAAAAACTTGAAAGTATTTAACAGTAGGCTTTTTATTGAACCACAATTCGTAAGCCGTTTTATTATTATCTCTGCTAGTGTAGACTTGGTTAATAATATAGCAAGCTGTGTTGACTGCTTCAGCCCAAAGATTTTTAGAGAGCTTCATGCTATTCAACATGACATTAGCCATTTCTTGAAGCACCCTATTCTTTCTTTCTACAATTCCATTTTGTTGTGGAGTTTTGGGAGCAGAGAATTCATGTAATATTCCTTGGTCGGTACAGAACTTCTCAAAATTGCTATTCTCAAATTCAGATCCATGATCACTACGAATTTTACTAATTTGAGAAGATTTTTCAGTTTGAATCCTTTTGAGAACTTTTCTTACTTCTTCAAGGGTTTCAGATTTATCCCTTAAGAAGACTACCCAAGTGAATCTGATAAAGTCATCAACTATTACCAAGATATACTTTTTCCCACCACGACTTTCTGTTCTGGTAGGTCCTATCAGATCCATGTGGAGAAGTTCGAGTGGTCTTGATGTGGTATTTGAATTCATCTTTTTGTGTGAGTTCTTTGTCTGTTTGCCTATCTGGCACTCACCACATATTTTATCTAATTTATGAAGTTTGGGTAAACCTCTTACAAGTTCTCGTTTGCTCAATCTATATAAATTTTGATAATGTACATGTCCAAGACGTTTGTGCCATAAATCAGTCTCGTCTGTATGGACCATGTAACATGTTTGATTAGATGAGCTGGATTCGCTAATAATATAGCAATTTTCAGACGTTCTACGTCCAGTTAATATTACAGAACCCTTATTGTTTAGAATCTCACAGCTTTGATTAGAAAACCGAACATTATGGTTATTATCACATATTTGAGATATACTAAGCAAGTTATATTTTAAGCCTTCAACGTATAAAACATTTTTAAACACAGGAAGATTAAAAAGTTGAACCGTACCTTGGCCTATAATCTTGCAGTTGCTACCAATACCAAATGTGACTGAACCATTAGTCATATCTTTCAGATCCGTGAATAAAGCTTTGTCACCTGTCATATGCCTGGAGCATCCACTGTCTAAGTACCACTTTGAATGACTTGTTGCTTTGAAAGCAGTGTGAGCAACCAAGCAGGTAACTTTAGGAACCCATTTCATAACTGTTTTAGGTTTAGGAACATAGTTGGTCTTCTTTTGTGCATATTTGTATGAATGACCTATAGAGTTAGATTTTAAGAGCTCCTTGAGTAAATCAACTATCTTTTCAGCTAGTGGATTTCATTTCTGATTAAAGTTGACATGGCTACTTCTAGGTTTTTGAAAAGTTTTTGAATTTCTAGAAAAATCTTGATAAGTACTTTTCTCTTTTGAGTTTGAGGACTCTCCTTTAACAAACATAGGAGGAGTATACTTTTGTTTAGGAGGTAGATTTTTATCATAGCCTAACCCGGATCGATCGCCACTTTTTCTTGATCCGAATAAAAGTTTCTCTAACTTTGGATCACCTTGGGCATATTTCCATGTGTCCTTTAAACTCAAAAGAGAAGATACTTCAGTTTTAAGTTTCTCAATTTCAGATTTTAAATTAATAATTAGGGAGTTTTTGAATTTCAAATCGCATTTTGATTTTTCAAAACAATCTGAAATTTGTGATTTTTCTAAGACAAGTGATTCAAAACAATTTTTGAGTTTAGAAAACTTTTCTTTTTGAAGTTTAAGTTTGACAGCAATTTTACAACTTTCCTTATATAGGGCATTGTAAGCGTCTTGAAGATCATCTTCATTTTCACATTCACTATTCAGATTTTCTTCACTTGTAGAGTCATTATCTGAAAATGTGAATTTGGCTAGAGTCATAAGAGCTTTAACCTCATTGCCTAACTAAGTTTCAGAATCTTCTGATTCAGAAGAACCTTCAGAATCAGATGATTCATCCCATGTAGCCAACATACCCTTCTTCTTACGTTTGTCCCTTTTAGGACATCTATTTGCTAAGTGCCCATATTCTTGACAGTTGTAACATTGACTATCTTTCAAAGATTTTTGAGATTTGGGTCTAAACTTCTTTTTATCATTTGACTTTTGAAAATCAACCCTTTTCTTGCTTTTGAAAATCTTATAAAATTTCTTAGCTAAAAGAGCCATATCATCTTCTGAATCAGAATTTTCTTCTGAATTACATTTAGAAGATTTTAGTGTGATAGATTTACCTTTAGGAGCTTTAAAGTTTAACTCATAGGTTTGTAGAGAACCAACTAGTTCTTCTACCCTCATATTATCCATATCACGAAGTTCCTGGATCGCGGTTACTTTAGAATTGAACCGTTCAGGAAGTAAGCGTAATATTTTTGCACACACTTTATTTTCTAGGATTTTATCGCCAAGACCCCACATTGAGTTTACAATGTCATTCAATCTAGTGTAAAAGTCCATAAACATTTCATTTTCCTCCATATGAATTTCTTCAAATCTGGTTATGAGGAGTTGGACTTTAGATTTTTTGACAATTATAGTACCCTCATGTGTCATTTCTAATATATCCCAAGCTTGCTTTGCAGTATCACAGGAAATGATTCTTTTGAACTCATCCGGTGATAGTGCGCAGGTAATTGCATTTAGTGCTTTAGCATTTGCACTACTCTCACTTTTCTGAAGAGTGGTCCATTGGTAATATAGTGTGGCTATCATAGACTTTGAACCATCAACCCCAATAACTTCCATGATAGGAGGATTCCATTCAGTCACTATGGCTTGCCACACATTTTCATCCATTGATTTGAGGAAGATCCTCATTCTGGCTTTCCAATAGGCATAGTTGGAGCCATCAAAGGGTGGAGGCCTTGTGACTGAAAGGCTATCAAAATTTGACATCTTAAATAGCTTAAATCGTTAGCTCAGGAATTAAATTCAAGAATTAAAAAGAGCTATTAGGCTTTGATACCACTTGAAAGGCCTAGCTATATGTCCTAGAGGGGGTGAATAGGACAATGCCAAATAAAACTTAAAACAGCGGAATTAAAAAGAATATGATAGCCAAAGTAAATCACAATGCAGGAAAGTAAAATAACCTCAAAATTCAGATCTTGAGAGGTTGATACAAATGTTGTTCTAAGGACAACCTTACACCAAAAACCAGAGTTTATGGTAGGACAACCTTATTTCTAGAAAGATCTTTGTATCAAATCTCAAATCGAAGAGGAATACAGAAATAAATACAAACTGAATTAAAATAAATTGAATCACAAATGTATTGTTCTAGGGACAGCCATACACCATAAAAATGGCAGGGCAACCTTACCGGAACAACTTTCAAAAGAAATTAAAATATCAAGCGATAAAGGAATAGCAAAAAATAAATTCTAAACTATTACAACATTCTCACAATGCTTGAATTAAATGATTACAACATTCACCACCATACATACATCCCACAAAAGAATAATTAAAAATCAGAAGAATAAATCATTCAACCACAACATAAGGGATTATAGTGGTTCGCCTGTGTGTTCACCAACTGTTAAACAACAGCCACAGAAAATGCTACTCCACTCCTAATATCCTCACACAGGGGATATTAGCGTTCACTAAAAATAGGTTTTCCCGGGTTCACCCAAAACCTTTACAATTGTGTCTTTGTATGTGGGCTTACACAATTAAAAAAACCCCACTTCTGAGTTTTCTTGGCTCTCCTCAGATAACCAATACAACAAGATTTTTCTGGCAAATCTTGAAAGAAACCAAAACAAAAAGGAATTTACAATTAAATGTAAAATACCTGATTATCTCCTTCGTTGTAGCAGCCCGGTAGAACCAAATCAGAGTAGATGATTGAATGTCCAAGTTCAATGTCCAGTACTCAATTACAATGGTTCTAATTCTAATAGATTTTAAATTAAACCGAATAGGGCTTGCCGTAATTGATTTTGATTCTAAAGAAAGGGAATAATAATTCCTCTTATCAAATTAGATTGGAATAGCAGAAACAAAATCAATTAAATAAAGCTAAGGAAAGAGAATATTAAATAAGCACACTTAGCGTAGATGGAGCACAGAATTATCTCTCAGACGTTCGACGAAGATTGGCTTGAATAGATTAATTAATTCGATGATTTCTTCTGAGATTCGTGCACTATTTATAGGTGAGCAGATCGTGTCTTCGACTGGTCTAGGGAACTTTTCGACTAGTCGAAGCAATAACAGATATTTGAAAGATCCGACGTGATAAGCTCTGACCGTTCTACGACTGGTCGAAGGTCACCTTCGACTGGTCGTAGGTCACCTACGACTGGTCGTAGGTCACCTACGACTGGTCGTAGGTCACCTACGACTGGTCGTAAGTTTCCTTCGACTGGTCGAAGAACCTATAACACATCGCTGGATTTCGAATCGAAGATTTTTGACAGGTCGAAGATGCAGTCGACACTGTTCCTACGATTGGTCGAATAGATTCCTGGACTAGTCGAAGCCTAACAGATTTCATCCGGAATTTGTAACAAACTCACGACTGATCGAGGAATTTCTTAGACTGGTCGAAGCAAGTCTAGGACTAGTCGAAGAAGGCCTAGGACTAGTCGAAGAACAGACCAAACTCATGTAAAATAACATTCGACTTATGTATCCAAAATGACCTACTTCTAAGGTCAACCTATGGTCAGTCAAACCTCAACCATGAAGTATGGACATTGAAACATTAGGAACAAGTGACCTTGAAGTATGAGCCTTGAAGTCTTGATGTAGTTGAAATCTTGATGAAGCTCAACCTTGAAAGAGTCTTGAGTTCTTTACAAACTGCCTTGTACTCTTCTTGAAGTACAGCTTGAGTCTTGTCTTGTGAGCAGTTCTTGCATTCAAGATTGATCCTTGTACTTGTGAGCTTTGCTTTTTTATGAACGTTGATCCTTGAGAGAGCTTATAACCACAAATTTGACAACAAACAGGGATATAAACTATAGCACTTACAATAATGTACAGGTTTCAGTCCCTTGGGATTGGACTTCGGTCTCACCGAGTTTATTACTACATCACAACCCTATACTTGGGGAGTGAACATTGCTTCAGTTGATAGATGATCTTTGAAGTTCACGAAGCTTGGTATCTTGTCATATGATGACTCTTAAGCTTTAGACTTTTGAGGCTTGAATATGACTAACATTGAAGCTTGAGCTTGGAGATCAAAGTAAAGAAACATTGTCTTAAGTTGGATGAAGCTTTGAAAACTTGAACTTTAAAGCTTGAAAGATTGAAATCACACATGGTGTTGTACTTAAACTTGAACATGTAATCTTGCATTTGAAGTTCTTGAAGTAAAGACCTTTGTCCTTGTACATGAGATTCACTGTCTTGTATATGTAGATGCGCTACACAAGACACAGATTCCCCGAGGCTTTGACACTACAAAATTTGATAATAATAGGAGCTAGAAACCATATCACTTACAATCTCCCCCTTTGTCAAATTAGTGACAAATCACACTTCATAACATAAGCATTATACGCATAATAAACGCACAATAAAGAATCATGCACTAGTTATCAATAGGTCACAACAATTCGCATCTACTCCCCCAACAAAACTACTTAGTCTCTTTGACATAAAAAAATGTACCTATCCACAATCCACATGCCATATATCATAAGGATGACAAAAATTCTCCCCCTTTTTGTCACAATATGACAAATGAAGGAACCAACAAAGGGAATAAGAAGTAGATAAATAAGGAAGAATAAGAAGAGTAATGAGGAATAAAATGGTTAAGATATTAAAACAAGTACTGTTCAAGCATGATTAACCATGTTCAACCAAGTTCAATCAAGTTCAACCCCATAAAACAGAACAAAGCCAAGTATCATAAAAGTTATTACAAACCATATGAAAAAATACTAATTAAAAACCGAAGAAGGAGCAAGTATGGTAGGATTAAGTTGATGAAGTCCCTTGTTAAGGTGCCTAAGATATTTGGGCATATATTTGAACTGCAAATCATGGGACTCATTCATATTCTCTACCTTCTCTTCAAGTGAGTGCAACCGCACATCAAAGTCAGTTGGCTGATAATCAGGATCATCTGCTGAATCGGATTCGATCTCATCAAAAATATCATTCATATTGATGTCATCGGGTGGTAAATCACCTTCTTCTTCATTTGCAGCATCAGCTCCACTAACTCCCACATTCACTTGGCCTACGACCAACCTTAGATTCATTTTGTTTATATTGGAATTATTGAAGATTAGGTGTTGAATCGGAGCTTCTCCAACAGGCATAGCCACTAAAATATGGGAGGACAACACAATCATAAGATACGCGAATGAAATGTCACTGTGTCCTGTATGGAGATGGAATTGAATGATGCAATGACAAATTAAGGAAGGAAGACATACAGAGGTACCAGAGATGATGGAATGTAGAATCTGAACCATGAAAGTAGTGATTTGGTTTTTTTACCAGAACAAGGATAGACATTCGAAATGAATATCCTATGAAGGACTCTGTAACTGAGTAACAAATACTTTGAGCTAAGCGCATTTTCGAAAGTATTCCATTCCGCATATATATTGCACAAAGATCTAGTAAGCCTACGCTTCTCAGATTCAAATGGTTTTACCATTAGAGTGTTAATGGGAATACCTTCATCATTGACAGGTATGTCCATTAGACCAGAAATAAGATGTCGGTCTATTTCAATAGGACCTTCTCTAGCTGTAATAATGAACGTCAGATTTTTAGTAGAAAAATTAGAACTACATGCATACATAGCTTGTGTAATGGACCGATATACCGGCCCACTCCAATGTAAAATGTTATCCCATCCTACAGATTGGAGGAGAGGAACGATATCAATTGGAGCTAGATGATCATTGTGAACAGGTCGTTCAATTGTAACATTGCGCAACCTAATATCCCACACATAATAGGGATCATCTTTGGGTGACCAAAGGTGGAAAACTGTGATAGGAGTCGACCTAGAATTTGAAGGACCACGAGAACTTTTCTTTCTGGCTCTACCTTCCATTTGCAACAAAGAAATCAAAGAACAAAGAGATTACAAAAGAAGTAGAGTGGGTTTTCACTAGATCAAATTTTTGAAAAGAAAACCCCAAAAACCACTATGAATTAAGAAATAAATCACACCGATAATGAAAAAAGGAGTGCTAAGAACTTGAATCTACAAAGAAAATGAAAAAAAAAGCACTAACCTTATAGAAATAGGAGATGGGTTCAACCAGTCGACCTAAGACCCATAAGAGAAGAAACCCAAAATGAGGAAAAAGAGATTTTCCCCCGAAATAAAGCACTAACCCTCGTTACATGACTGGTCGAGTAAATGCTCCACCAGTCGTGCCATGACTGGTCGAGTATGCACTTGATTGGTCGTACACAGCCCAAAATATGCAATATTTACAAAATTTTGAAATTTAAACATTTAAACTAACAAATATATACATTATGATATAGAAATACATAATTTATCAATTCAAATTGCACATACCAAGATCAAATTTTAATTTAGCAAACTTGCTCTTGTCGAGCAATTTTGTGAATATGTCAGCAAGTTGAGACTCGGTCGGAATATATTGTAAAGAAATTATCTTTTCTTCCACTAATTCACGAATGTAGTGATATCCAATGTCAATGTGCTTGGTTCATGAATGCTCTATTGGATTTTTAGATATAGCAATAGCAGTGAAATTATCACAATATAGAACTATAGAGTCCTGTGCAATTCCGTAATCACTTAACATCCTTTTCATCCATACAAGCCGAGTACATGCATTACCTGTTGCAATGTATTCAGCTTCAGCAGCTGAAAGCGATATGGAACTTTGTTTCTTACTTAACAAGGAAACTAAACAATTCCCAATATACAAACCACCACTGGTTGATTTCTTATCATCAACATTACCAACCCAATCAGCATCCGTGTAATCAGCTAATTGAACACTAGTATCATGTGGATACCAGAGACCCAGATTTGTTGAACTTGCAACATATCGCATAATCCGCTTAACAACAGTTAAATGTGACTCTTTATGATCAGATTGATATCTAGCGCAAATTCCTACGCTAAATGCAATATCAAGTCTACTTGTAGTTAAATAAAGTAAACTTCTAATCATACTGCAATATAGTTTAGGATCCACACTATTACTTATAGAGTCCTTTGAGAGTTTCAAAGTAGTACTCATAGGAGTATTAAAATTTTTCCCATTCTCAAATCTGAACTTTTTAACTAAGTTCAGAGCATATTTGGTTTGATAAATAAAAAACCATCAGGTTGTTGTTTAACTTGCAACCCAAGAAAATAATTCAATTCTCTAACCATGCTTATTTCGAACTTAGATTTCATAAGATCTGCAAACTTAACAGTCATGTTAGCACAGGTAGATCCATAAATTATATCATCAGCATAAATTTGCACTATTAAAATGTGATCATTATGTCCCATTAGAAAATTATTACTTAGCAAAAGCTTAGTCAACTTTTCATACCATGCCCTGGGAGCTTGTTTTAAATCATAGAGAGCCTTTTTTAGGTGATAGACATGATCAACATTCTTAGGGTCTTCAAAACCCGTTGGTTATTCAACATACACTTCTTCATGTAAATCAACATTTAAAAAAGCACTCTTTACATCCATTTGGTAGATTTTGAACTTTCTAAAGGATGTAATGTATATAAATAGTCTGATTGATTCAAGACGAGCTACTAGGGCAAAGGTCTCATCATAATCGATGCCTTCAATTTGAGTGTACCGTTATACAACTAGCATAGCCTTGTTTCTAATGATATTACGAAGTTCATCAGACTTATTTTTAAAAATCTATTTTGTTCCAATAATGTGTTTATCTTTAGGTCTTAAAACTAAGTACCAAACATCATTTCTAACAAATTGATTGAGCTCTTCTTGCATTGCAACTATCCAGTTTTCGTCAGTAGGAGCTTCTTTTACGTTAGCTGGTTCTATCTGAGATGTAAAGCACACGTAATTACACATATCTTCTTGTTGTCTATAAGTGCGCACACCAGTGAGAGAGTTTCCAAGAATCTGATTAATTGGATGGTCTTTAACAGTCCTCATTTCAGAGTTATTTTGACTTGATGAAGCATTTGGTTTATCAATTGGAAGTACTTCATCTTTTTCTGAACATGAGACAGGTGTATTCAAGTGATCGTTAATAAGTACATTAATGGACTCTTGAATAACACCGGTCCTCATATTAAGAACCCGATACGCTCGACTATTTAAAGCATACCCTAAAAATACCCCCTCATCACTTTTGGTGTCAAACTTACCTAGATTTTCTAGTCACGTAAAATGTAGCACTTGCTGCCAAAAACTTGAAAGTATTTGACAGTAGGCTTCTTATCAAACCACATTTCATAAGCTATTTTACCACTTGATTTTCTAATATAAACATGGTTAATTATATAACAAGTAGCATTTACGGCTCGGCTCGAAGATTTTTGGGGAGCTTCATACTATTTAACATTACATTAGCCATTTCTTGAAGCACTCTATTTTTTCTTTCTACTATACTATTTTGTTGTAGTGTTTTGGGCATAGAGAATTCATGTGATATTCCCTGATCACTGCAAAACTTCTCAAAATCGATATTCTAAAATTATGATCCATGATCACTACGGATCTTACAAACTTGAGACTCTTTTTCAATTTGGATACATCTAAGTACCCTTTTTACTTCATCGAGAGTTTTTATTTTGTCCCTTAAGAAAACTACCCACGTATATCTGGTAAAGTTATCAACAATTACCAGGATATACTTCTTGCCCCCTTGACTCTTATTTCTAGTTAGTCCAATAAGATCCATATGAAGGAGTTCGAGCGGTTTAGATATGGCATTGGAGTCCACCTTTTTCTGAGTACTCCTAGTTTGTTTGCCAATCTGACATTCTCCACATATTTTATTTATTTTCTATATTTTGGGTAGGCCTCTTACTAACTCTCTTTTGATCAATCTATACAAGTTACGGTAGTATACATGTCCGAGGCATTTATGCCATAACTCGGTCTCATCGGTATGGACCATGTAGCACATTAGATTAGATGAGCTTGAATCACTTACAAGGTAACATTTTTCAGAAGTTCTGCGACTAGTTAATATTATAGAATCATTTTTATTTAAAATTTCACACCCTAGTTTAGTAAATTTTATACTATGATTATTACCGCATATTTGAGAAATGCTTAATAAGTTGTGTTTTAACCCTTCTACATATAAAACATTCTTAAATAAAGGAAGGTTAAAGAGTTGAACCGTACCTTGGCCAACAATCCTGCAATTGTCACCATCATCGAATGTGACTGAACCATCAGTCATGTCTTTAAGATTGGTGAACAGACCCTGTCACCTGTCATATGTCTAGAGAAACTACTGTCTAGGTACCACTTTGAATGACTTGAAGCATTGAAAGCGGTGTGAGCAACTAAGTAAGTAACCTTAGGAACCCATTTCATTACAATCTTGGGTTTAGGAGTATAGTTGGTCTTCTTATATTTGTAGTTGTTATAAGACCGACCCACTGAGTTAGATTTTAACAGCTTCTTAAGTAAATCAATAATTTTCTCTACTAAAGGATTACGATTCTGATTTTTAAAGTTGATATGGTTGCTTTTAGGTTTTAAGGATTGAAAAGTTTTAGAATTTTTAGGATAATTTTGATTTAGACATTTCTCTTTTGAGTTTGAAGACTCTCCTTTCACAAACTTCGGAGGAGTATTCTTATATTTGGGAGGAATACTCTTTTTGGTAGCACAATCCAGATCGGTCGCCACATTTTTTGTATCCTGATAATAGTTTTTCTAACTTAATATCACCTTAGGCATACTTCCATGTGTCCTTTAAACTAAAGAGTGAAGAGACTTCAAGTTTTAACTTTTCCTTTTCAGATTTTAAGTTTTCAACTTGGGAGGTTTTGAATTTTAAGTCACCCTTACTTTTTTCA
Source organism: Magnolia sinica (assembly GCF_029962835.1). Classification (NCBI taxonomy): domain Eukaryota; kingdom Viridiplantae; phylum Streptophyta; class Magnoliopsida; order Magnoliales; family Magnoliaceae; genus Magnolia; species Magnolia sinica. Next base: position 67,705,786 of record NC_080574.1, read on the forward strand.
AAACAGTCTGAAATGTGAGATTTTTCTAAAATAGGAGAATCAAAATTTTCATTAAGTTTTGAAAACTTCTCTTTCTGAAGTTTAAGTTTAACAACAATTTTACAGCTCTCTTTGTAAAGGGCATTATAAGCATCTTGAAGATCTTCTTCATTTTCATGATCACTATTTAGATTTTCTTCACTAGTTGAATCATCATTATCTGAAAAAGTAAACTTGGCCAGAGTCATAAGGGCTTTGACTTCATTACCCGACTCGGTTTTAGAATCTTCTGATTTAGAAGAGGCTTTAGAGCCAGAATATTCATCCCAAGTAGCCAACATACCTTTCTTTTTAGGTTTGTCCTTTTTAGGACACTTGTTTGCTAGATGCCCATATTCATGGTAGTTGTAACATTGATTATCTTTTAAATATTTTCAGGATTTAGATTTAGATTTTTTCTTTCCATTAGGTTTTTACGAATCAACCCTCTTTTTAATTTTGAAAATCTTATAAAAATTTTTAGCTAAAAGGGCCATATCATCTTCAAAATTTTTTAAATCAAAATTACTACTATTTTCTTGAGAAATACATTTAAAAGATTTAAGAGCGATAAATTTACCTTTAGTAGCTTTAAAAGTCAACTCATAAGTCTGTAATGAGCCAACTAATTCTTCTACCCTCATATTATCCGTGTCACAAAGTTCCTGGATCGCAGTCACCTTTGAATTGAACCGTTCAGGGAGTGAGCGTAGTATCTTTGCATAGACTTTACTTTCTGGGATTCTATCACTAAGACCCCATATAGAGTTCACAATGTCATTCAATCTTGCATAGAAGTCCATGAAATTTCACTTTCTTCTATACAAATTTATTCAAATTTGGTTATGAGGATTTGGACTTTAGATTTCTTGACAATTGCTGTTCCTGTGCAAGTGATTACATTTAGAGCCTTTGCATTGGTACTACTCTCACCTTTCTGATGAGTGGTCTAAGAAAAATAAGGTGTGACTTTCATAGATTTAGATCCGTCGATACCAGTTACTTCAGTGGTAGGAGGGGTCCAATTAGTCACTGTGGCTTGCCACACGCTTTCATCCATGGATTTTAAGAAAATCCTCATCCTGTCTTTCCAATAGGCATAGTTGGAACCATCAAATGGTGGAGGCCTAGTGACTGAAAGGACATCAAAATTTAACATCTTACAAAGCTCAGATCGATTAGCTGAGGAAATTAACCCAAAAGAAATAATAATTAAAACGAGCTATTAAGCTTTAATACCACTTGAAAAGGCCGACCTATTAAGTCCTATAGGGGGGGTGAATAGGACTATGCCAAATTAAAAAATTAATAGTGGAATTTAAACAAATATAAATACTGATAGCAATAAACAATCCCATAATACAGAAATGTAAAACAACCTCAAGAGTACAAGCATTAAGAGGTTGATACAGATGTTGTTTTAAGGAAAACCTTACACCAAAAACCAAAGGTTTATGGTAGGACATGCTAATTCCTAGAGCGGTCTGTGTATCAAAAACTTAAACTGATACAAAGGAATAAAGAAATAAATAGAAAAGGAAATAACTAAGCTATTACAACATTCCCACACTTGCATAAAATAAATTACAACATTCTCCATAAATGCAAAAAGGGAAATTACAAACATCCACAAAAAGAAATAATCAATCAACCATAAGATTAGAAATTATAGTGGTTCGCTTGTATGTGCACCAACTGTTTAGAAAAATAGCCACACAACTACTGCACTCCCAATATCCTCATACAGTGGATATTAGCGTTCACTATGAAATTAGGTTTTTTAAGGTTCACCTAAAACCCTCACAATTGTATTTTTCAAGTGGGCTTACACAATTCAAAAACCCTACACTCTGAGTTTTCTGGATAACCACAAACAAACGAAAACAAAGAGATTTTTCTAGCACAATCTCAATGAAACCAAAATAATGAATTTACAAAACTGTAAAATACTTATTTAGATATTCTCCTTTTGATGCAGCCCGGTAGAACCAAATTGGAGTAGAAGTTCAACGTAGAAGTTCAATGTTCACACTCTCTTATGAAATGGTTCTAGGTTCTAAATAGATTTTAAATTAAAACACCTTAGGCTAGCTTGATTTGATTTTGATTCCAAGAAACGGGAATACTTCAATCCCTTTTTAAAATAAAATTGGAATGCATAATACAAAATCAAATGCAGAAAGCTAATTAAAGAGAATATAAAATGAGCACTAAATAACTTAAGAATATCACTAACTTATCTCTCAAAGTGGTATATTGATTTTGCTTGAATTGAATATCAAACTCTGAAATTCGTACTCTATTTATAATTACAGAAATCGCACTCTCGACTGGTCCTGAGGTCGGCACGACTGGTCGTAGGACCAACAAACTTTTGAAAGTTTGGGCATGATAAGATAAGGCCGTTCCACTACTAGTCGTAGGGTCTGCTCGACCGGTCAGTGGCCTCCACGACTGGTCGAGTCCTATCCACGACTGGTCGTAGGGTCTGCTCGACCGGTTGAGTGGCCTCCACGACCGGTCGAGTCCTGTCCACGACTGGTCGTGTGCGACCCAATTTAGTTGCTGGACTTTGAGTCGAGCCTGCAGGATTGGTCAAGGATAGGTTGAATACTGTTCACACGACCGGTCAATCAGTCTCCAGGACTGGTCGAGGCTTTAACAAAAATTCTCAAAAATTAGTAACAAACTTAGGACCAGTCGAGGATTTCTTGGACTAGTCAAGCCAGTGCTAGAACTAGTTGAACTTAGTCCAAGACTAGTTGAGAAACATTCAATGCACTTATAAAGTGACCCAATTTAAATTATGTATTTAAAATGACCTACCCTATGGTCAATCTAGGGTCATTCATGCCTTATACATGATGTATGAACATTGAATCTTCTTTTACTTTAGTTGATAGATGATCTTTGAAGTTCACGAAGCTTGGTATCTTGTCATATGATGAATCTTGAGCTTGAGACTTTTGAGGCTTAAATATGACTAACATTGAAGCTTGAGCTTGGAGATCAAAGTAAACAAACATTGTCTTAAGTCGGACGAAGCTTTGAAAACTTGAACTTTAAAGCTTGAAAGATTGAAATCACACTTGGTGTTGTACATGTAATCTTGCATTTGAAGTTCTTGAAGTAAAGACCTTTGCCCTTGTACATGAGATGCACTAGCTTGTATATGTAGATGCACTACACAAGACACAGATTCCAAGAGGTTTTGACACTACAAAAGTAGGAGCTAGAAATCATAGCACTTACAAGGAAGCATCGATTTATAATAAATCTATGAACAAATAGCGCTCTCTAATATGAACCTCACGCTCCCAGGATGCATCATCAACACTATGGTGATCCAACTGATCGTCAGACCCGGGATCAGAGACAGTGAAAATTGGAATGCTATGCAGCCTCACGATCTCAACGGTAAGGAGCTTTTTCAGAAAGTTTCTAAGTTATTCGAACTCGGTTATCTAATCATTCTAGGTTCTCAACAATCATAGAGTGAAGGGTAGCTATCAGTAGATATGTGATGTTATCTTCAGGTATTCCCAAGTTATGCTCTGATACCAACTTCTGTTACGCCCCAAACCCAGAAACTGGGCACACAAAATTCTCGATCGCCAAATTCGGTGCCGAAAGCCTCCGTAGTACCCCATTTTTGCCTTCCAATGTCCATATGCCAAATTCTGATCCTAGGATCCTACAAGGAGAATTTTTCAATGTATATTTAACTCGTAATAAGCATAACCACAACTTTACCTAAATCACAAAGGAAACATCATCATCACATATCCACTAATATAAACAGTTGAATACAGTGCTGAAAGGGAAATACATATGTCAAAATTAAAGCTCCAGAAGTCAGTTGCACATTCTAAGCTCGACGCTGCTGTAACCTAATGCCACCTGCATGCATCTATCGTGCATAAGCTTATAGAAAGCTTAGAGGGAGGTGTAAGTGTGTGCACAAGATAAGTGCCAAGTATTCAATACAATCCCTTAATCATACAATATCAGAATTACTGGCAAGATCATGAATCATCGATATCAGAGTAAGTGGAAATACTACAAGTCTATAAATCATACAATATCAAAGTATATAATACAGATCAGCTATGCAAATGAGGAGTTATAAAGAGCCAAATGTCAGATGCCGAGTATATAATGCAATATGTAAATCCAGTTAAGTCTGTCTAGTTCATATAGGTGCAGAAAAATAGCAACCCAAAATGCCATATGCCTATGGATGTAATGCAATATGCGATGCGAATGAAATGACCAAGCTAGAGTGTGAAGTCGGGATGATAGTACGTAGTATCACAGGTTACAGGGTCAACCACAAGGGACTTTTATCAGTATCACAGGTTACAGGGTCAACCACAAGGGACTTTTATCCAAACCAGTCCCATACCTATATTTGGATGTCAAACTCAATATGGTAAACTCCTGATCTTAGGGTAATCGCCCACCCTAACCAAAATGTTGGCCGTTGTGAAGGTACACGTACTAAATAGTTGTGCACTGCCATCCCAAGTGGATAGTGAATGAATGAATGAGTATGCAACTCCTGCTTAATAAGCCCACATATCAGTACGGTTCCTCTTTGGGATCATCACCGGGGTTTAGTACACTCAACGTTACCTGCCACCCCATCAAGTGCACAACTGGGTAAGTAGAAGAGACCTCACTATCCGCCTGGCCAGTAGTCTGCCAATACCTACCCGGATCGTCGATAGAAGACCCATTCCTTGAGCTGGTCAAACTCAGCCTAGCTATGCCTACTCCCTCGGGTGGGTAAGGCCACATCCCCTCCCAATCGACCATGAAACAGTCGGAGACGCGGCCTACTGGTATACGACCCTCATGCGCTCATATATATCCACTCGATCTCGATGTTGGGGTGTCCTCTGGTACTAAGAGGGTTTAGAGATTTTCACCCAGGGTCGTCTATGGTAGCCCGATACTAATAACATATTTTCGGTGTCCCATCTGCCCATCCACAATATGCCTGTGGAGGCTACGGCCTTGATGTCGCTAGGGCATAAAGTAATCACCATCACACAATGTAAGATGTATGAGTCATGCAATCCAATCATGCATCAATCCTCTGCATACCGTGCGCTCATGTGGGATAACTCCGCCTATTAGGTAGTCCTATAAACCACTGGCACTATGGCATATGTAATGGTTAATCATATCTCATAATAAAAATGCAGATTATGTGTATGGTCATGTATCATGATGCTATGCTGTCACGTACTCATAATCGAAATCAATAACCGACATTGACAATCGACCTCGACAATGTAGACATTTAACCAACATTGCCCCCAAGGAATGGCCCACATAAAGCCTAACATATAGTGAACCCATGGCCTTACATAAGGGCCTAATATATATAACCCCATGGGCCTCACTCAAGGGCTTAATACACATCACGATGGGCCTCTTACATGGGTCTAATATACATCACAATGAGCTCCATTGCTTAGCCCTCAAATGCATCACAGTAGGCCTCATCACATAGACCTCATACACATCATGTGGGCTATATCAATGGGCCGCACTAATGGACCTCATACACATCAAGTGGGCTACATCAATGGGCCGCACTAATGGGCCTCATAGACATCAAGTGGGCCGCATCAATGGGCCGCAGCAATGGCCAATGGGTGGGCCTCGTACATGCAGCAAATGAGCCATAATTACATCATAATAAGGTGGACCTTGCACAGCTAACAAGTGGGCCTGCACCTTCCATATGGGCCCACTAAATGAACAACATGGATACATATATCATGATGTCCCACGAGGCTGGGTACGATGCAAATGAAAGAGATGGATAGTGTGACTAAAATACATACATCATTGTGGGGTCATGGATGGATAGTGTGGATGGACCACAAAATCAAGGTGGCCCCACGAGGATGACGTGGATGCAAGGCACATACATTCAAGGTGGGGGCCACGTCCTAGCTAGACTGGATGGCATCGCTAAAACACATGCATAAAGATGGGTCATACGTCCATCAAAATGGACAGACGGTGTGAATACAACACATTCATCAAGGCAGGCCTCATACATCAGGGTGCGTCCACCGGATGTGATGGACGGTAGGAATATAAAGTAAATGCAATCAAGGTGGTCCACATGCTAGAGAGCACTTATATCTGGGTGGTCCACCATCCTTGATGAATGGTGTGAAAGTAAAATAGGTGGATGGCTTGGGTGTAAAATAGATGGACGTCGTGAATAAAACACATATATCACATTGGCCGCACATGGATGGACTACTAATATAATACATATATCATGTGGTCCCACCATCCCAATTGTCTGGATGGTGAGGATGCACGCGTATGCATTACAACAGGGCCCTCGTGGCACCGTCCAGATGAACGGTGCTAAATATAGGGTACATGCATTAAAGGTGGGTCCCAAGTGGGGCCCACCAGATATACATATATTTATATATCTATCTATTTTTTATTATTATTATTATTATTATTATTATTATTATTATTATTAAAACAAAATAGGTCAGCGTCCAGGCCTAGATGGCCTGGACAATGTGCACCAATGGGGTCCATGGATGGACAGTCGGAATAATGCCCATGCATCACACCTGCGTCCCACACACACGTGGCCGGTGGATGCCACAGATACATCTCAGCGGGTCTCATCGTCCAGCTTATCTGGATAGTAAGGATAAAACACATACTTCAAGGTGTGCTCCACACACGTGGCAGGCGAGCGCCACACAAGCATCATAGAGGGCTCCACGTGATTGGACGATCTGGACATATCCATCAAAGTGGGTCCCACCATTTGGTGACATCAAGCACAGCATCACACTACTACTGGTGCAGGGCCGTCCATCAGAGGAACGACTATGATATAACACATCCCACGAGATATAGACGGTGTGCAAATCACACGTGTCAGTGGGCTCCACTGTTTAGAAAATGTGGGACGGCGTGGATCTAATATACATGTTAAGGTGGGTCCACATGTGGGCCACACACCTCATCCTTACCATAAAAGAAAGAGAGAGAGAGAGAGAGAGAGAGAGAGAGAGAAAGTGATGGAGGGGAGGGACCCCACCACTATGGGCCCTCCCTATACAATGCATACATCAAGTGGGTCCCATCATAAGTGGGCCCTCAATCGATCAAAATCAAATATATGAACACCCACCTTTGATCTTCTCTTCCTTCTTTCGCCAATGTAATCTAGAGCTCCAAGGGGTGCGATTCAACGGTCGAGATGGACTTTGGATGGTGGGATTAGGTGGTAGGAAGGTGGGCCACACCAAGCTCTCTCATGGAGATTGAAGGAGCTTGGACATGGGTTGTTTCCTTGAAAAAAAATGGAGAAATGAGAGAGAAAGAGGATGGTATGTAAAGAGAGAGAGAGAGGGATGAGTAAGTGAGTGATGGGTGATTGGTGTACTTACATGTATGGGTTGCAAGAGAAGAGTTGACTTTGGGGTTGCTTGGGGATGGGGTGAGAGGTGATGTGTACTTGACATGAGATGTGATTGATGTATACTTGATTGATGGGACATGTTGTAAAGATTCTATTGGGATTGCAAATGCATGGCGTTTTCCTCAAACTGAACGCGGGCCCACATCTCCTAGCTCGGGTATCGCATCAGCGTGCGAAATGCGGCGTCAGAACCGCGGTGACGACACGGTCACACTGGTACAAGTCTCGGGTCAAGCCAACTCAGATCAATAGTATGTAACTCATGGATGTATGCAACTACTATCTACACGTCACAAGTCACAAGAATTCGACAAAGAGGACGCAGAAGCCTACAGAATAGTACGGGCTAGGATACATGCCTCACAGATGAGGTTATGCATAGGGCCTTAGTTTATGAGGAGGACTGGGCCTTGACACGTAGGTCTGAATAGCAGAGTTCCAGTGGAGATCAAAAGAGGAAGGCACCTTCTGGTAGCTCCTGTCAGCACCAACACCGACAACATTGGGCATTTCTAGATTCAGACCGCCTGTAACATAACCAGCTTCATCCTCATCGCAGCAAGCTTCTTCATCTGGGCCATTCTCTGGAGTATGTTATTGTTGTGGGCAATTTGGGCACCGTAGGTGCGAGTGTCCTCATCCCTAGCAGCAGCCCTCACACCATCCTCCACAGCAGCAACGACCCCAATATCAGACTCCTGTTCCTAAGCCTCCTTCGTAGCAACAGGGCAGCAGGGTAGGCCCCGCAGCGACCGTAGTAGCAGTAGTGACCACAGTAGAGGGGACAAGCACATCCCCCGCAGACCTAGAGCCGAGTATATACCACACAACAGGTGAAGGGTCAGGATCCGCAGTCTTCTAGCTTGCTTCCCTTGCCAGCTCAGGGCAGATTCTATGCCACCCCAGTAGGACTGCAGTCATCTTTTGGAGGAGTAGTCGAGGGTATTCTTTCTATCTCTGCTTGTATTGCCTATGTGCTGTTTGATTCTGGAGCATCTCATTCATTCAGGCCAAGGAGTTTTGCCGATCGACCGGTCTTCCGTCGGAGTCTGCGCATGAGGCCCTATCATTTTCGACTCCCTTGGGGAACTCTACAGTTTTGAGTCACCTCTGTTCATCTTGTCCTATTTTGGTTGGTGAGATGTTCCTGTCCGCTGACTTGTTTATGTTGCCAATGGCTGAGTATGATGTTGTCCTAGGTATGAACTGGCTTGCCGAGTACCATGCTATCTTGGATTGTGCCGCGAGGATAGTCACGTTTCATATTCTCGGCTTACCGATATTCCAATTCATTACCGAGCCCAGAGGAGAGCTGCTGTTGAGCTTATTGGCTTATGTTATTGAGGAGTCAGTGGCAGGGTGTTTTGAGTAGCTACCAATAGTTCGCAGGTTCCCAGATGTATTTCAGGAGAACCTGAGTTTGCCACCGCGCTGACAGATAGAGTTTTAGATTGATTTGGTGCCCGTGTCACTCCTATTTTAAAGGTTCCCTACCGTATGACACCGATGAAGTTGCGGGAACTGCAGGAGTAGTTAGATGGGCTCCGAGAGTTGGGTTTTATGCATCCTAGCAGTTCGTCATGGGGAGCCCCGGTGTTATTTGTAAGGAAGAAGGATGGCTTGCTAAGGCTCTACGCGGATTACCGCGAGCTCAACAAGGTCACTATTAAGAACAGATACCCACTCCTCAGGATTGATGATTTGTTCAACCAGCTGCAGGTTGCTTAGTTCTTTTTCAAGATTAACTTGCGCTCTGGTTATCATCAGATTCAGTTTTAAGTGGAGGACATTCCAAATACAACTTTCTCGATGCGTTACGGTCATTTCGAGTTTTTGCTCATGTCTTTTAGGCTGACCAATGCACCTGTTGTGTTCATGCAGCTGATGAACGAGGTCTTCCAACCCTACCTCAACCAGTTTGTTGTATTGTTCATCAATGATATTCGGGTGTATTCGAGAAACCGGGAGGACCATGAGATGCATTTACAGATTATGCTTAAGACCCTCTGTGCCCACCAGCTATATGCGAAATTGGAGAAGTGTGAGTTCTGGCAGGAGGAGGTGAAGTTCTTCGGTCACGTGGTGATGAGGGAGGGTGTCGTTGTGGACCCCTCAAAGGTTGATGCAATGCGTCAGTGGGGCCAGCCCACGAACGTGTTCGAGATCCTTAGCGTCCTTAGTCTAGTCGGTTATTATCACCGATTCATCAAGGGTTTCTCTCGTATTATAGCAACACTAACTAGGTTGACGCGGAAGGGTGTTAAGTTCATTTAGAGTGACGCCTCTGAGGAGGCATTTATGGATTTGAAGGACCGCCTCACGTCCGCTCCTATCCTCACTCTTCCTAATGGGAGTGATGGTTTTGTTGTTTTCACCGATGCCTCCATAGTTGGTTTGGGTGTTGTTCTGATGTAGCATGGGAGGCCAGTGTCATATGCCTCACGCCAACTTAAGGTCCATGAGCTGAACTACCCCACACATGATCTGGAGTTGGCAGTTGTTATCTTCACACTGAAGGTATGTAGACATTACCTCTATGGGGTCAGGTTCGAGCTCTTCTCGGACCATAAGAGTCTGAAGTATTTGTTTTCACAGTCGGAGCTGAATATGCGACAGAGGCGATGGATGGAGCTCCTAAAGAATTATGATTTCGACCTTCAGTACCACCCAGGCAAGGCAAACGCGGTGGCGGACACACTCAGCCATCAGCCACGAGGCCTCATGGCACAAATGATGGTTCGTGAATGGAAGATGCTCGAGGATGTATCAGAGTTCGAATTTGAGTTTGGCCTATAGTCCTCTATTGTTCAGCTTTCGAGTTTGTCAATTCAACCCTCTCTTGTCGCAAGGGTGATCGAGGCTTAGCAGATAAATGAGTCGTTACAGGGACACCAAGCAGAGGTAGCATCCATGGAGTAGTCAGAATGACAGATTGGTTCTGATGGTGGACTACGCTACAGAGGCCAATTGTGTGTTCTGGACATGCCAAAGTTGGACAAAGATCTGATGACCGAGGCACACTGATCGAGACTTACGATCCACCCAGGCTCCACGAAGATGTACAGAGATATGAGGAGGCAGTATTTCTGGTCAAGGATGAAGCACCAAATTCTTAGTTTTGTGGTCGAGTGTGACACTTGCCAGCGTGTCAAGGCCGACCACCAGAGACCCCCTAGACCTTTACAACCATTGAGCATTCCACTATGGAAGTGGGAGCACGTGTCGACTGGGCTTGTCGAGGACTCAATGCAGTCATGACACCATTTGGGTTGTTGTCGATCATCGGATGAAGTCGTCACATTTTATTCCGATGCGTGCAACCTGGACATTGGATCGACTTGCGAAGGTATTCATTGAGGAGATAGTGAGACTGCACGGCATTTCAGTTTCAATCATTTCTGACCGAGACCCCAGAGTCATGTCTGAGTTTTGAAGGAGCTTTTAGCAGGCGATGGGATCTACCTTGCAGCTCAGCATCGCTTATCACCCACAGACGGACGGGCAGATTAAAAGGGTCAACCAAATCCTAGAGGACATGTTCAGAGCTTATGTGATTGACTTTGTGGGTAGTTGGGATGAGCATTTGCATCTGGCCAAGTTCGCGTACAACAACAGTTATCAGGCGACCATTGGCATGACTCCTTTTAAGGCACTATATAGTAGACCGTGCAGATCTCCTATCTGTTGGACCGAGGTTGGAGAGCGTTGTCTCCTAAGTCCCGAGCTTATGCAGTAGACATCAGAGATTATTGATATTATTAGGCAGAGGATGCCCACAACTTAGAGCTGCTAAAAGAGTTTTGCTAATCGTCGGCGTCGACCCCTCGATTTTATAGTTGGGGACATGGTATATCTTAAGGTCTCGCCCATGAAGAGTGTAGTTCGGTTTGGAGCAAAGGGCAAGCTTGTGCCGAGATTCATTGGACCTTTTGAGATTATCGGGCGCGTGGGCGCCGTGGCCTACAGGCTCGCCTTACCTTCTGAGTTGTCCGGTATCCACGACATGTTTCATGTATCGATGTTGTGGAAGTGTGGGTCGGACATTATTCCATTAATTCATTGGCACCCCCTCGAGGTCCATGAGGATGTTTCTTACATTGAGCAGCCTATTCACATTCTTGATTTGAAGGAGCAGGACCTCCGGACCAAGGTCATTCCCTTGGTGAACATTCAGTGGGGTCATCATTCAGAGTCAGAGGTATCTTGGGAGTGAGAGGCAGAGATCAGGGAGCATTATCCACATTTGTTTGTTGATTGATTAATTATTTTGTACTTTATGATGTTGTATGAAGATTGATATATATGTGTGTGTGTGTGTGTGTGTGTGTGTGATGATCTTTTTATCTCCATTCTGTGTTTTGTCTTAGATGTGGTAACTTTGAAGGATGAAATTTCTTTTATAGGGTGGGAGAGTTGTAAGACCTATAGCCTTAATAGCCGTTTTGTTCCGTTGGTCCCCGCGGTCCTACTGGTCGAATTCTGGCGACCCACGACCTACGGTTTACATTTGCGATGATCCTTAAGTCCCATCATAAAAACCTGACCCTGATCAACCTGAGATTAACACCATAGCATCTGTATCGATGTCATGGTTCCAACGCCGCGTCTCATGCAGCAATCCGAGCAGTACATCAAAAGTTGTAGGCGAGACATCTTTTAGGCCGTTGGTCATGATCATAGACCCACCTTGTGTTAGAGCACAAATCCCTAGGTGATGACATCACCCTATCCATCATAGCTAGAGCCTTGCCTACCATAACCCCTAGCTAGCCTAGTCTAGCTATCATAGGTTTTCTTTTCTAGAGAAGCATCCTAGCTCTCTCTCCCATGCCATCATTTCTTTTTCTTCCCTAAGCACATCATTACCCCACAAACCATCATTGTTTTGCTAGAAAATCCCCCTCCCTCTCTCTTTCTCCCTCATTATTCCTTCCCTCCATAGCAAGCACCCATTGGACATCCCACCTCTCCTCCATTCTCCAGCCCTCTTTCTCTCTAATCGCTCTTAATCCACCCATTACAACCCCATCTCCACCATTGAAAACCTTTCCTTGGAGCTAGAAGGTTATTGTGTTGAAGAAAAGAAAATCTTGAGGTGGGTGCTCTTGTAGTTAGGATTTTCTGATTTTCTTTGATTCCATAGATGCTCTTTCCCTCTTCTTCCATCTTAGAAGCATGTGGGGCCCATCAAATGATGGTGGAGGCCCCCATGTCTTTTTGGGTGTGGCTAATGGCTCACCCCTTTGTGCATGCATGATCCATGCTTGGGGCCATCCTCCATGGACCATCTAGACCCTTGAGCCTTGGTGGATTTGACATCTCCACCATAGATCTTGAGTAGGAAGAGTTATACTCATGTAAATCCATGTAAATCATGAAATAGTGAATGTGTGTGGTTGTGTGATGAGGGGAAGTGCCTTAATGTGGTGGAGCCCCTTCCCTTGTGGCTGGATCCTTTTTATTCATTTGTTTATCTCTTTGTTTTTTATATGTGTGGCCCACCTTGTGACCCAGAAACATCTAGACCGTCCAAGGAGAGTGGACGCCCATGGCAGTCCACTCCATGGATGTTAGTGCCCAAATTGCCCCAAAATGGGCACATGCAAAGAGTTTTTAGTGGTGGGAAGGGTATGGATATTTGTGGGGCCCACTGAGGTGGTCCATATCACAATTTTTATGGGGTGATTTCCCCTTTTAGTAGTGTTTATATTTAATTTATTTCAGCTCTATGTTGTTGTCTAAAATTTTTGTTCAGATTTTTGGGCTGTCTTGCGCTTAGATTTTGGAATGTTTTGAGGGGTGTTTGATCCTCATTAATAAGATATTTTTGGAGGTGTGGACCCCACCTAGATGCATGCAAGTTTCGCCTCCATCTGACCTCATTTTGGCATCCAAAAGAGTGGGCCAAGAGGGTTGACAGTCCAGATTTTTCTGGACAATCCAGCAATATTGTCTGATGAAAACTTAAATTCATAAAATTTTCTAGAATGATTAGGCCACTTTTTTGGACCCCACCTTGATGTACACATGTTAGAGGATCTTGGCCCCCTATTTTCTAAATTATTGGAGGTCCTGGACCCACTATAATGGAGTGCACAAGATGAGGACAACAATATGTAGTAATAGAATATTTTTAGAAGACCTTGCTGTCCATTATGTCATTGTAGAAGTTTTTGGGCCCCCAATCCATTGTTCATTATGACCATCTTATTAGGGTCCACCTCTGATGTTTTTTGGCCCACCGGGCCATGATTTTTGGGGGCCACCAAGCCAGGCCAACAACCTCGCCGGACGTCCCAGCTGGGTTGACGTCCAGCATGGGATGGCCGTCCTCAGCTCTTAGCCCATCATGATGATGTGTTTCATCCAGCTGTCCCCCATTTGGTGTGGCCCATGTGGGAGTGTCCAACCCTGGTGGACATCCACTGTGGAACTCACCTTAATGTATATGGAGCCCACCTTAATGTATGTATGGTCTAGGCCGTCCAGGCCTTGGACTGCCCAATCATGGGGACACCCACTGTCTTGGGCTGCCGCTGGACTTGCAGTCCAGCAGCAGGCCCACATGATTTTTTTTGATGTATACACACTCTCCATCTGGTGGGGCTCCCTGTGAGTATTGCTGGCCTTCATGAAATTATTTTCCACATAGTTTGACCAATTTTCGGACTTCAACAGGTCTAGGAAGTTGGGTGGGTTGAAAGTCCAGTAAGGGGCCTTAAATGTACATTGTTGTGGCTGAAAATTTATTAGATGTGGGGCCCACCATATTGAAAAACTTGTGTATATGTTGCATGCTTATATTTTTAGAATTTTTGGGCTTAATTAGTGCATTTTTGGGTCACCTTTAGTGATCATATGAGGAGCCCAACTTAAATCAAATTTTTGGGACATTCCGCGGGCCCAGATTGGGCTGGGATGTCCCAGCTATGTGTATGGGTTGTTTTCCACCATTTTACTAGACTTGTGGGCTGAGATAAGGGTGAAATTGGGCCCTTGATTGCTCACTTATATTACCAATTCTTGGGCTGATGTTGTGAGGCCCGTTTTACCCAACTTAGACTTGATTTTGGGCCATGTACTTGTGTTCATGGGCTGCCCACCAAGTCCAAATTAATGCATGGATTCGGTGACCATTAAGACTTGGGCTTTGATTCCCTTCTTTTGGCCCATATTGTTGTATGTAGATTGGACCATTTTTCTTATGGCCCATTATGTGGGATATATGTAAGTGGCCACCTATTTTTATCTTGACTGTGGGCCTTGGGCCTTGTATCTATATAGTTTATTATTGGAATGCCTTTTGGGGAAATGGTGGTTAAATGTCCCCATTATGGACCCCTCTGGGCCCATTTCCATCTAAGAGTGGTTGAATGCCCACCTTAGACTCTTGTTAGGCCCATCTATATCATTTAGGCCCATAGCTTTGTCTACTTAGTCTTGTGGGCTACCCCGAACTATTGGGCCTGAAAAGACCGAGCTAAGAGTCCTAGAGGAAGGGGGGGGGGGGGGGGAGGGGTGAATAGGACTATGCTAAATTAAAAATTAAATGCAAAATTTAAATAAATATAAATAAAGGTAGCAATTAAACAATCCCATAATGCAGAAATGTGAAACAACCTCAAGTGTATAAGTATTGAGAGGTTGATATAGATGTTGTTCTAAGGACAACCTTACACCAAAAACCAATGGCTTATGGTAGGACAACCTGATTCGTGGAACGGTCTGTGTATCAAAATCTCAAACTGATACAGAGGAACAAAGAAATAAATAGCAAAAGAAAATAACTAAGCTATTACAACATTCCCACACTTGCATTAAAGAAATTACAATATTCTCCACAAATGCATAAAGGGAAATTACAACATCCACAAAATGAAATAATCAATCAATCACCACAAGGGCAGAAATTATAGTGGTTCACTTGTGTGTACACCAACTATTTAGAAAAACAGCCACACAACTACTCCACTCTTAATATCCTCACACAGTGGATATTAGCGTTGACTATGAAAATAGTTTTTTAAAGGTTCACCTAAAGCCCACACAATTGTGTCTTTTAAGTAGGCTTACACAATTCAAAAACCCCACACTCTAAGTTTTTTGGATCACCTCAGACAAACCAAAAGAAAGAGATTTTTCTGGCACAATCTCAATGAAACTAAAAGAATGAATTTACAAAATAGTAAAATACTTATCTAGATATTCACCTTTTGATGCAGCCCGGAAGAACCAATTCGGAGTAGAAGTTCAACGTAGATGTTCAATGTTCACACTCACTTATGAAATGGTTCTAAGTTCTAAATTAATTTTTAAATTAAATCACCTTGGGCTAGCTTGATTTGATTTTGATTCCAAGAAATGGAGAAACTCCAATCCCTCTTTCAAATAAGATTGGAATGTAGAAACTCAAAATCAAATGCAAAGAAAGCTAATTAAAGAGAATATAAAATGGCACTAAATAGCTTAGGAATATCACTAACTTATCTCTCAGAGTGGCGTATTAATTTTGCTTGAATTGGATATCAAACTCTAAAATTCATGCTCTATTTATAAGTGTAGAAATCGCATCTTCGGCTGGTCCTGAGGTCAGCTCGACTGGTTGAAGGACCAATAAACTTTTAAATATTTAGGCACAATTAGATCAGATAGTTCCACGACCCGTCAAAAGACTTGCTTGACCGATCAAGTCTTGTCCACGACTAGTCATGTGGAACTCAAATTAATTGATGGACTTTGAGTCGAGCCTACAGGACTAGTTGAGCACTGTTCACACGACCGGGTGAGCAGTCTTCAGGACTGGTCGAGGCTTTAACAAAAAATCTCAAAAATAAGTAACAAACTTAGGACTGGTCGAGGATTTCTTGGACTAGTCGAACTAGTGCTAGGACTAGTCGAACATAGTTTAAGACTAGTCAAAAAATAGACTATGCACTTATAAAGTGACCTAATTAAATTTTGTATTTAAAATGACCTATCCTATGGTCAATCTAGGGTCATTCATACCTTATAAGCATTATATGAACATTGAATCTTCTTTTGCTTCAGTTGATAATCGTTCTTTGAAGTTCACGAAGCTTGAGATCTTGACATATGATGAAGCTTGAACTTGAGACCTTTTGAAGCTTGAAATTGAAGTACTTGACTTGTATTCCAACTTGAACTTTGAAGTTTGAAGGAGTGAACTATGTACTTGAACTTGTATATCTCTTGATCTTGCATTTGAAGTTCTTGAGGTAAAGACCTTTGATCATGTACATGAGATGTAGTCTTGAAAATGTAAATGCACTACACAAGACGTAGATTCCAAGAGGTTTTGGCACTAAAAAATTTGACAATCATAGGAGCTAGAAAACATAGCACTTACAGGGCCCCCACTAGTAGTATGTATCTTTCACATTTTGAGGAATTGTCTAAGTATCTAACTTAATCTTAATAGAAGGAGAGTATAACATTGTCACATGTGATACCTAGTAAGCTTTATGATTCATCCATATGCATCATATGTATGCTTGGAGCATGGTATGATTGGTCATGACTTATGCCGTTGGGCAGATTATTTTGTGGGACTCCATGGGTAATGGAGTTGCCCCTCTTGAGTGCACTAGATGCGCAGGGTCAATGCATGTTTGACTAGTGTGGTTTATGCATCTGACATTATCATAGCACGTAGTTATCTGCCCTAGCTTCATCAGGGCCATAGTCTCCATAAACATATCATGGATGGCTAAGTTTTGGACACCGAAAATGTTGTTTGACCACTTAAGGCACGTGTATGTCCTTGGGTGAAAGTCTCAGAACCTTCGTGGTACCAGGAGACGCTCCAGCGCCGAGACTAAGTGGAAAACATGAGCATCAATGTCTACTAACATGAGGCTACGTCTCCCACTATGTCGTGGTTGGATGGAAATGGGTGTGGCCTTACCTGCTTGAGTGAGGGGGCAATAGCTAGGTTAAGTCTGACCAGCTCGTAAATGGGTCTGCTACCGTCGAGTCTTGTTGGTGATTGGCTGTCCACATGCAAGTAGTGAGGTCTCTTACTCTCGTTGGGCTGTGCGGCTAAGAGAACGACA
This sequence comes from Magnolia sinica, assembly GCF_029962835.1. NCBI lineage: Eukaryota > Viridiplantae > Streptophyta > Magnoliopsida > Magnoliales > Magnoliaceae > Magnolia > Magnolia sinica. The sequence goes on from NC_080574.1 coordinate 67,723,360, forward strand.
GTTCATCTGTAGTGCATTTGATCCCGGTGGATTCCCAGAGCAGAACTATACTGATACGTTGGATTGATATGAAGATGAGTTTGATCAAATTGCATATTGCATGGGGCATTAGCTCCATAAGCCTTGCATTGCATTGTTAGCCTTGGGAAGGCTGTCAGTATCCCTGCATTATATTTTATAGCCTTGTTATGGCTGGTGGTGTTTATGATTCTTATCGCATATCTTTCACATTCTATCATTGCATTCACGGCGTTTATCCTACACATACTTACACTGCCCTCTAAGCTTTCTATAAGCTTATGCACGATTGATGCTTGTAGCTGATCTCAGGCTTGTAAGTGGAGTAGGAGCAGGGGCCAGTCGTTGATCTTCTTAGAGCTTTCTTCTTGTTATAATTGTATTTCCCCTTTCGGAACTCTGTATTGTAAAAGTTAAAATTTCTAGTGGATTTTATGATGATATTCCTACGGTTATTTATCTGTGGTTATGATGCTATGATCTTGGGTATGCTCATTTTGAATCAGACTTGTATTATTGACATCCTCCTTGTAGGATGCCAAGATCGAAACTTGGTGTATGGGCACCAAAAGCCAAGAATGGGGTACTACGGAGGCTGTCGCCGCCAGATTTGACGATTGGGAAGTTTGTGTCCCCGATTCCTAGGTCTGGGGTGCGACATATGGTGTGTACGTGCCCAGACATAGCATATGTGGTTGGTGTTGTCAGCCGATATCTTGCCAATCCTAGCAAAGAACATTAGACAGCGGTAAAATGGATTCTGCGGTATTTAAGAAGCTCATCTAGGTTGAGCCTATGCTATGGTGATGGAAAACCTGTGTTAGAGGGCTACACAGATGCAGATATGGCAGGTGACATAGACTTCAAGAGTCTATATCGGAGTTCTTGTTCACGTTTGTGGGGGGAGCGGTCTCTTGGCAGAGCAAGCTACAGAAGGTCGTAGGATTGTCAACGACAGAGGCCAAGTACATTGCGGTTACAGAGGCATGTAAAGAGATGCTTTGGATGAAGAGGTTCCTACAGGAACTTAGCCTGAAGCAGGAGTAACACGTGGTCTATTGCGATAATCAAAGTGTTATACACTTGAGTAAGAATCCAAGTCAGCACTCCAAGTCGAAGCATATAGAGATTTGCTATCACTGGATCAGGGATACTTTGGAACAGAAGGTGTTACAGCTTGAGAAGGTCGACACGGACGATAACATGTCAGACATGACGACCAAGTCTTTGCTCAAGGTCAAGTTTGAGGTTTGTAGAAACCTGGATGGCTTGAAGAAAGAGAATTCCTCCTGAGTCGGAAAGGGGGAGATGTGATGGGATTTTCCTCCTCAATTCAAAGGAAAGATAGTACAGCCAGTTGAAAATCAGAGTGTTTCACTGCGCTGCTCTGTTAGACCAGTCGAGGGAGCCGCTCGACTAGTCGAGGTTCACTCGACTCAAAGTCTAGCGAGCTCAGTTTTCTGGCCTCGACCAGTCGACATCTATAGCACCCCTTGTAGAAAAATATTTTCAGTGCCCAATCCTGCCATCCACGATACGCCTGTGGAGGCTACGACCCTGATATCACCAAGGCATACAATAATCATGTCACACAATGCGAGATGCATTAATTACATTATCCAGTCATGTAATAATCCTGCGTGTACCACGCGATCATATGGGTCAACTCTGTCTCACAAGGAGTCTCATAATAAACCAACCCAATGACATATGCTATGATCAATCACTCCTCATAATAAGCATAAAAATGATGCATATAGGCATGTATCATGGAGCTATACTAAACATGCTCTGCGATGATGATGTACTCTCCTCATATCAAGGATGGGCCTAGACGACCTACTCACATCAAGAATGGACCTAACAATTATGGGAGCCCAATAGTTTGGGTTAGCCCACTAAGGGGATATAAGAATGGGCCTAAAAATGGGCCCTAGGGAGAGTTACAATGTGGACTTTTAACTATCACTGCTCTTTCAATGTGGACATTAAACCATCATTGCTTCCAAGGCATGGCCCGTTTAGAACTAACTAGGAAGATGGATGGGCATCATAAACATCATTACATACATCATGGTGGAATCACACATCACAATGGGCCTCGTATACATCACATTGGGCCTCACACAAGGGCCTCACATGCATGACATTGGACATCATATACATCACATTGGGCCTCATATAAGGGCCATATATACATCACATTAGGCCTCACTAATGGGCCTCACATACATCACAATGGGCCACATCCCATGGGCCTCAAATACATCACAATGGGCCACAACTCATGGGCCTCAAATATATCGCAATGGGTCACAACCTATGGGCCTCAAATACATCACAATGGGCCATAACCCATGGGCCTAAAATATATCACAATGGGCCACATCCCATGGGCCTCAAATATATCACAATGGGCCACAACCCATGGGCCTCAAATACATCACAAAGTGCCTCATGCCTAGGCCTCAAATACATCATGTTGGGCCTAATACCTGGGCCTCAAATACATCACAATAGGCCACATCCATGGGCATCAAATACATCACATCAGGCCTCATAATGGGCCACATCCATGGGCCTTAAATACATCACAGTGGGCCTCATAGTGGGCCTGATAGGGCAGTCCATGTTCTAGAAAATCAGGTGGACAATGTGTACATAACACACACATCACGGTGGGCTGCATAAGGTAATGTGGCCCACAGCCCTGAAAAAATGGTTAAATCGTGTGTATATGACACACATCATGGTGGGCCTCACAAGGCAACCATCAGTGGGCGCCCCAAGTCCAGCAGATGGACGGACGGTGTGAATACAACACCTACATCATGCAGGTCCCACTGTCCATGTGTGGACAATGTGGGTGGAGCACGCACATCACAAATGGGCCCCATAGGTGGACGGTGTAGATAATACATCGTGGTGGGTCGCACTGTCCACGTGTGGACAATGAGGATATATAACACAATCTATAAGTGGGTTACATCGTCCACAGATGGACAGTGCAGATATAACCCATACTACAAGGTGGGCCCCACCCCACACGTGAAGCACATGTGGGTGGGTCCCACGCCCAAAAAGAGGATGGACGGTTTGGATATAACACGTACCTCATGATCAAGCCCACAAAACTTGCTGACATCCATACAACAGCTATATAGCTGTTAAGGTACACCAGCCAATCGACTACCATGGTAGGTGGGTCCCACGTGGGGCCCACCATAATATTATATATTATTATTATCTATTATATTATTTTTTTATTTTCTTTGGCTTGTAGCTAATGTCCAGGCCTTGGACGTTCGCCTGACGGATGGTCTGGATATAACATACGTCCCGGTGGGGTCCACGTCAGCGTGGCCCACCCGGTTTGGATTAACTAATATTTGTGTTCTCCCTACATCCAGGCCCGTCCACTGGACGGTCAGTCCAGGTCACTTGACGGATGGATGAAACACTTAAATCATGGTAGTGTCCCATGTGTGTGTGGGCCACATGTTCTATGCACGGATGGTCTGGATCTAATCCATTCATCAAGGTGGGCCACAACAGAGGGGAGAGAGAGAGAGAGAGAGAGAGAGACGACGACAATGGAGGGGAGGGGCTCCGCCACTATGAGCCCTCCCTAGGTGGGCCATGTAAATACAATACATACATCAAAATGGGTCCCAAATCATGTGGGCCTTAATCCAAAAAAATCAATGGTGGAGATCCCTTTCCCACTAAAAATGCAAGGTCTAGATGACCTATGCATAATGGAAAAGTAAACATCGTGATGGGGTCCATGGAGGATGGCTCCATCATGAGATGATCATATGAATCATGATGGGCCATCGGCCACACATAGGGTCCAAAGTGAGATCCATTCCATTAATCGGTAGGCCCCACTTGGCCCATCATCAAAACACAATCTAATCCTACAAATCACCCACCGATAGCTAATCTTCTAGGCTCCTTTAAATGCTAAGCTTCTTGGCTTTAACTTTAATGGAGGATGATGAAGATTAAAGGGTTGGGATGAGAGATGAGGGGATAGGAAGTGGGTCACACTTCTCTTCTTGGGAAGCTTGGATGTCCACTCTCTTTGGTGCTTCGAAAATGGAGGAGAAAATGAGAGACAGATGAGATGTAAGGAGAGAGGGATGGGTTGTTGTAAGGAAGAGTTGACTGAGGGGATGGCTTGTGTAAGAGAGGGATAGGTTTGATGGGTGGAGTGATGGGTTGTGTACTTGACTAGTGATTGATTAATTAATGTGATGTTTGGGTAGAGATTCTGTTGGGATTTGCAATGCGCAGTATTTTCCTCAAAATAGACGTGGGCCCACAACTCCTGGCCTGGGTATCGCATCGGTGTGCAAGACATGACACTAGAACCACGGCGACGACGCGGTCGTAATGGTACAAGTCTCGACTTGAGTCGACTCAGATCTATAGGTAATTACCGATTATAGGTCGCGGCTTGTCGAAATTCAACAAGGAGGATCACGGGTTCTAAGGAGTGGTACAAATTAGGAAACATGCCTTACAACTCTCCCCTCCTAATAAAAATTTTATCCTTGAAATTTACACTAACATAACAACTAGACATAACTCATAAGGGAAGAGGAAACATAGAATCATCATATAAAATCGAAAACAACGCACAGGATATAATATATAATCTATCATCAAAGAGATGGGGGATAACGCTCGCGAATCTCAGCCTCGCACTCCCAAGACACCTCCTCAACTGAATGGTGACCCTACTGTACCTCAGATCCCGGTCTAAAATGATCAAAACTGGGATACCTTGCAACCTTAGAATCTCATCAACAACTAATCTAACAAGACGGTCTTAAGGCCTGGTTGTGCGAATTGTCAGTGACTCCACCTAAAGACTGCGGGTCCTATCGAGCTACATAGAATCTAGCTTGAGCCAGCTGGGGAGGTGCCTGTCCCCTCTGAGGTCCCTGCTACTGTTGTTGTGGCTACGGCAGGAACTGCTACCTCAGCTACTATGGTATTCTCGACTACTGCTACTGGAGTTGAAGGCGGGGACACTCCCGCCAACTATGTCCCATCTCATCGCATCCATGACAGACACCGGCAAATAACCTCAGAGCTGGTGCTGGGGGTGTTGCTGGTGCTTAGAAGGCTGGGCGGTCCGTGCTTCTCTATGCGGTCAATACTATGTGGTCAATACTAATGCCACTGGGAGTCATCTGAGGGGGCTGCCTCTTCCGATCTCTCCTCTGATCATGGTCACTCTGCTTGCCGACCCACTTAACCTCACAAATTTGGCCTCTCCGTACTACCACCTTAAATGTCAGGAGCTCGTTCCCAACAACACGGCCTCATAGACTGTAACGCAGTCCGTTCTGGAAATGGGGGCCTTCCGCCCCTCATCATCAATCAAGTACGACACAAACCTCGGTAGCCCAACAAAACGAGCTGCGTACTACGCCATGGACATATCTCCCTGCATAAGGGTCTCAAACTCCAATGCTTGCTACCATCGAATGTGCTCGAGGAAGTACTCCGATCAAATCGGTGAATGAAATCCTCCCATGTCCTACAAAGTTAACTCCTGCAGCACGGGTGATGGAAGTCCACCAATGCTCGGCCTCACCCTCGAGCAAATACGTGGCTAAAGGGACCCACCGCTTGGTCGTGCACCTCATGATCTCAAACATCTTCTCCACTCGGGAGCACCAGCTCTCGGCTATAGTCAGATCGGGCTCTCCTCAGAATCGTAGGGGATTGAGCCGAAGGAAGTCTCGCAACAGGGCGCTTATGCACTCCTGCTCTGCCTGCTCCAAGGTCTCAACGGGGTGCTTGCCCTGCCCAGGGAGGGCGGCTATCATAGCCTGGAGCATCTGCTATAACTGATCGGTGCTAACTGATACAGTAGGGGCTACTCTAGTCTCAGACGAGGGCGAAGGATCTGCAGGAGTCTCGGGTGGGGGAACGGGAGCTGCAGGTGGTCGAGCAGGAGCCGCTCAGGTGCTTCAGGTGCCTTGGCTAAGCGACATGGTCTATAGAAAAGGACAAAAGTTCCTATCAGTCATATCTAAGTCATAGTAAGTTAAATGTCATAAGCTAAGAGGTGCAATGTAATATGCAAATGCGAAAGAAATGATAAAGTTAGAGTGTGTAATCGGGATGATAGTATGTGGTATCTCAAGCTGTGGGGTTCATCACAAGGAACTTCTATCCAAACTAGCCTCATACCTAAATTTTGATAGCCAGACTCAATATGGTAAACTCCAGATCTCAGGTTAGTCGCACGCCCCAACTGAAATCTTGGCCATTGTGAAGGTACACATAATGAATTAGTTGCGCACCACCAGCTCGAGTGGATAGTGAATGAATGAATGAAGCAATCAAATACTGAGTACGTAACTCCAACTCAATAAGTCCACATATCAGTACCGTACATCTTTAGGATCATCACTGGGGTCTAGTCACTCTACGCTAGCTTGCCGACCCAACAAGCGCATAACTAGGTAAGTGGAAGAGACCACTATCCACCTGCCAATATCAGCCCGGCTCACCAATAGTGGAACCATTCCTCAAGTTGGGTCAGACTCAGCCTAGTCATTGCCTACTCCCTTGGGCAGGTAAGGCCATACCCCTCTCACAACCGACCATGACACAGTGGGACATGTGGCCTATTGGTATTCGGCACTCGACACTCATGTATCCATTTGGTCTAGACGTTGGAGCATCCTCTGGTACCAAGAGGGTTTAAGGAATTTCACCCAGGGACATCTATAGCACCCCATGTAGAAAAAGATTTCCGATTCTCAATCCTACATCCACGATATGCCTGTGGAGGTTACGGCCCTGATATTGCCAGGGCGTACAGTAGTGATGTCACACAATGCGAGATGCATGAATTATACTATCCAGTCATGCAACAATCCTGCACATACTGTGCGATCATGTGGAGCAACTCTGTCTCACAAGGAGTCCCATACTAAACCAACCCAATGGCATATGATATGATCAATCACTCCCCATAACAAGTGTACATATGATGTGTATGGGTATGTATCATGGAGCTATACTAAGCACGCTCTACGATGATGATGTACTCTCCTCATATCAAGGATGGGCTTAGATGACTTACTCATATCAAGAATGGGCCTAACAATTATGGGGGCACAACGGTTTGGGTTAGCCCACTAAGGGGAGATGAGAATGGGCCAAATAATAGGCCCTAGGGAGAATTACAATGTGGATATTTAGCCATCATTGCTCTTACAATGTGGACATTAAACCATCATTGCTTCCAAGGCATGGCCCCTTTAGAACCAACTAGGAAGATAGATGGGCATCATAAACATCATTACATACATCATGGTGGAATCACACATCACAATGGGCCTCGTATACATCACATTGGGTCACACATCACAAGGGCCTCACATGCATCACATTAAGCCTCATATACAAAACATTGGGCCTCATATAGGGGCCTCACATGCATCACATTGGGCCTCATACAATGGCCTCATATACATCACATTGGGCCTCACTCATGAGCCTCACATACATCGAAATGGGCCACATCCCATGGGCCTCAAATACATCATAATGGGCCACAACGCATGGGTCTCAAATACATCACAATGGGCCACAACCCATGTGCCTCAAATATATCATAATGGGCCACATCCCATGGGCCTCAAATATACCACAATGGGCCACAACACATGGGCCTCGAATACATCACATCGGGCCTCATAATGGGCCATATCCATGGGCCTCAAATACATCACAATGGGCCTCATAAACGACAAGTGGGCCTCACGCATGCATAGTGGGCTTGATGGGGCAGCGCATGGTCCAGAGAATCAGGTGGATAGTGTGTATAAAACACACACATCACGGTGGGCCGCATAAGGCAATGGGGCCCATAACCTTAAAAAATGGTTGAACAGTGTGTATATGACACACACCATGGTGAGCCTCACAAGGCAGCCCTCGGTGGGTGCCCCAAGTCCAGTAGATGGACAGACGGTGTGAATACAACACCTACATCATGTAGGTCCCACTGTCCATGTGTGGACAACATGGGTGAAGCATGCACATCACGAATGGGCCCCATAGGTGGACGTTGTAGATAATACATTGTGGTGGGTCACACTATCCATGTGTGGACAACAAGGATATACAACACAATCTACAAGTGGGTTGCACCGTCCATGGATGGACGGTGCAGATACAAGCCTATAGACACCCACCCAGGCTAGTATCTTGAGAAATCTAAGACAATCCGGGAAACATGATCATTTCCTAAACGAAACCCTAATCCCAGCTTAAACCCTAATCCGAACCGTAAACCAAAAATCAGCTAACCCTAACCTAAACCCTAACCTTAACCTTAAACCCAGCCTAAACCCTAAACCCAGCCTAACTCCAACTTAAACCCTAATCCAAACCCTAAACCATCACACAAGCCACATGTCAACTTTCATATGAAATTACCCCTGTAGTTCACCCTATTTACCATCCTACAAAGCCAAAAGTTAACTTTCATATCAAATTACCCCTGTAGTTCACTTTATTTACCATCCTACCAAGCCAAAGTCAACTTTCATATGGATTTACCCCTGTAGGTCACTCTATTTACCATTTTTACCAACCTCACCAACCACAAAGAGCCAATAAGAGCATGTCATGTGGCATTCCTCTCCCCTCAACCAATCTCAAGCTGTCATGTCAGCATTTACCCCTCTCAAACCCAACAATAACCACATTGTCATTGGAGAAAGCTATAAATAGCCCTCCTCTTCACATTTCACAACCACTTCTCATTTCCAAAATCCAAGTGAGGGAGAGAGAGAGAGAGAGAGAGAGAGAGGGAGAGAGAGAGAGAGGAAGAGAGTGAGGGTGAGAAGGAGCTCCCAAGCCTTAAAGTTCAAATTTTTCAGCTACCCCTTAGCCTCCTCCCAACCATCTCAAACCCCAAGTCTAGCCTAAATTGATCATGGTGCAACCCATGTCTTAGCCTATTCAGTTTCAAGCCAAAGATCTTTTCATTTTACATACAAGCATTCATCATGACATCTATTCCCTTCTCAACCCCCTTGCTTCTCTAGATCTCTAGTGAACGTATGATTTGTTACTTGTCGTACATCGGAAATTCCTAGTGATCTAATTCACTTTTCTTTACCTTTTTACATAAGCATCATCACATCCATCCTCTAGACACATCATTGGACATATGCTCTGTGGCTTGCCGAAATCCCAAATCTTGCCACATAAAAAATCCGTGTGTACCTAGTCCTAATCCAACCATATCATTCGTCCCTTGAGATTTTTTATCATACTAAGTAGAGACCGTACATTTGTATGGGCAGAGAGGGTGCCTGACACCTTCCCTCTTTATAACTAAGGTCCCTTACCCGGAATTGCAGATTGCAGACCAAGAGTCAATTTAAGGTAGGAGAGTCTTTAGATTTCTCTAACCTTGAATATTCCATGGGTTCTAGTCGATTACATGATTCTAAGATTAATTGTCTAGTGGTGACTCTAACATCCACGAATCAGCCTAATCACTCACACCACCAAAACAAACATACAAGTCAGCATGGGCACCAATTTCTAGCATTCACAGAATAACAACTCCACTGGGGACATGCTAGAGCGCACTACTTAAGACCCGACTCGAATGTATGTGGTATTCCAATCTCAAGGGACATTGATCATTACATTCATAAAATAAATACATAACAGTCATGAGACAAAGAAACAAACTAACTAAAAAAAACATCAATCTTTGGCTTACACTTGTTTGGGCATCAATCTTAGTCACGACTACACGATCCCATTCAGCTATGTCTACCCATGAAGAAGAGCCGACATCTCTGCCAACTCCTGAAGCATCAGCATCAGCACTGACACCGGCACTGACACCTCCCACAGCTCTAACAGACTCACCAACTACTGCAGCCATGAATGAGATGGCCCAAAGTTTCCATGCATTGCAAGAGATGTTGCTTCACCTAGTGCCAGGTGTCATACCAAACATGCCGGCAACATAGCCTAGTGTACAAAATAGCTTAATCCCACAAACTCCTTTTACTTTCTCCATCATTCCTCCAGTAAATCATGTTCTCCCTCTTCCTGCAGAATCAGCCTAACATACAAATGGGAGCAACCCTCCCGCACATCTTCCTCCTAATAGGAGATCCAATCAAATTCATGAGGTAAAACACCTCTTAACTGGTCCCTCCGAAAGTGAAGAGCTCTGAGAGCAATTGCAAGATATGCAGAGGAAGCTACGAAAGCAGCAGGGGGTGGATCTCCCATCCACCAAGTTCAAGGATCTTTGTCCCTTCCCTGATCCAATGGTACCTCAAAACTTCGAGGTACCAAAATTCAAAAGGTATGATGGTATGGGGTGCCATATGGACCATTTAAGTGTATTTTGTGGAGAGCTTAATAATATGGCAGGTAATGATGGAGCGTTGATCCATTTGTTTAAAAAATCCTTGAAAGGCGATGTGTTGGATTACACATCATTAAACTACCATCGAATTAAAACTTGGGAACAACTTTCCTAAGCTTTCATTAATCATTTTGTATACAATCTTAATGTAGTGCCCAAAAGGGCGGATCTTATTGCCTTAAGGCAGAGGAATGACGAGTCATTATCAACTTATGTTAGACGATGACGGGTAATAGCCGCCAGAATGAAAACACCCATTGATGACAAGGAGCAAATGTACATGATCATCCACTCGGCAAACCCGAGTATCTTTGGATACCTCGTCTCCTATCCATATGCCAACTTTACCCAACTCATTCGTGCTGGGGAACAAGTCGAAGCCGAAATAAGGGCTGGGACAATCTTCCCTTGGTGGCCACATCAGGCCTCTGCAGTACAACGGATAGTGGGAGGAATGTCTACTGGATACGAGAACGATAACAGAAATGTTCTCGACCTCCATCCAACAAGAGAAGACAATCTCGTCGCCTCTACCTAAGGTGCTCAATTCGCTCCTCAAGAGGGACAATGGTTACAACAACAACAACAACCTAAGGGAAATGCGTAAAACCCATACAAGCAAGTAATGCTGGACATGAAGTTCACTCCTTTGGCACAAACATACAGTCAGATCATGACAATGTTGGTGCAAAAGCAACTTCTGACACCACTCCAACCTCAACTTCCGCCAAATCCCATACCCGCAAGCTACAATGAAAACAAGTATTGCGCATATCATCAGTCTCCTGGCCATCTAACTGACTGTTGTTTCGCCTCGAAACACATGGTTCAGGATTTGATTGAAAGCCAGAAGATTGCAATCACCCCGCAGGCTAACACTACAGCTTAAGCTAACATCCTCCAGAATTCTCTGCCACCGTATCAAGTATGCCCTAGCTCATCATGAACCTCTACTAATAATATCAGTTAAGGAAAGCCACCCCCAGTCAATCCAGTCCAATGCATCCATTCAATTACTGCTAGCCCAACAACAATACCCACAACTTTATAAGGGGCACACCCTGCCAATACAATCTCTTCGCTCTTAAATATGCAAGGGGCTTCTCCAGTCGGTCCAGTCTCCATGCCCCGAAGTCTACGAGGGGCACACCCTGCTAGTCCAATCTCTTCGCTCTTAAATATGCAAGGGGCATCTCCATCTAGTCTAATCTTCATGCCCTTAAGTTTACAGGAGCCACCACCGATCAATCTAGTCCATACATCATTTGTCTCGCAAGGGGCACCACCTGCCTATCCAGCCCCTACTCCAATCCTCATGATCCAAGGAAAAGCTCCTTCCTCGATCAACATATCGCATGCCCTAGCAAAATTAGGGCCTAACTTCAATTATGTGGTAACTTTCCAAGAAGGCCATTCTAATACTCAAAGTGATTTTCCTAGCTCTACTCAGTCTTCGATCCTTCTAGAGAAGAGCCTAGGATGAGTGATTCCCGCCTTTACGAAACAGGTCGAGGGAGGGATTAATGTCGAGATTCTAGTTAGTCCCAAAACATCAATAGTCACCTTTCATGTCTTTAACATCACAGCTTCATTTCATCTCCTCCTTGATCGGTCTTAGATCCATGAAGTCAAGGATCTCTCTCCGACTCTTCACCAAAAAGCAAAGTACATGTTCAGAGACAAGGCACTGGCCATTTTGGATGATCCCGAACAAACCTTTCTAATAAAAGCAGCCAACCATCAAGAGCTAGATATCCTGATCATAGACATAAAATGCTCCAATGAGGATATCCCATACCATAGTCTTGAGTTCGAGACTGTGAATTGCATGCTTCTTGCATGTCCCATCAGATCAAAATATGTCTTCCCTTCAGTTGGGCATCAACATTTTTATTATCAACTCGAATATCAAGAAAATGCAGGTATGACAGGACTGGGATATCAGCCTCTTAAGGGTGAGGTACTAAAGCACAAATGTACTGGAGGAGGGCAAAATAGGCAAGAGGAGGATGATCCCTTCAGCCACACATCAATCAAATCCATCAGAGAATGGATCATCTATCTGGTTAGCAGGCCGAGATCCACCGCAGGGGATCAAATCAGCAGAATGAGCCTAACTAACCTACTTAAAAATGACTCAGGTAAGGGGTAAGAATTTCCCCTGATTGACTGGATTACAATCTGGATCCCACCCGAGTTAGAAGAATTCAAAGAGTCACAATGCATCGGGGATGAGCTGAGAAAAGTGAAATCCAAGACCAACTCAAAGTTCAATCATGAATTCATCACGACATTTGGGCACGACCATGAGGGCCCACCTATTGATCCGTCTAGCCCTGCCTCCTGAGGGGAGGGAGTGCAGGGTGATAGTTGGTTCGCAATCCCTAAGATGACACAATAAAAGAAAATAGTATTTGACTCCTTAAGTCGAATAAGGTAATCCCTAATTCACATCTCAAAAACACTAGATATTTTTGAAAGACCAAAAAAATCATATACTTATCAAAATCTTTAAAAATAAATCAGAAAATTCCCAAAAGCCAAAAACATTAAATATTTTTGAAAGGCCAAAAAATTCAGATACTTATCATAATCCAAAAAAAAAAAAACAGAAAATTCTTAAAAGGTAAAAACTTTAAATATTTTCAAAATGCTAAAAAAATTCATATACTTGTCAAAATGCCAAAAATCATATATTTGCCAAAATCCAAAAACGATGAAAATTTCTCAAAACACAAAAATAATAGAAAATCTTTTAAAACTCACAAGCAATAATGTGCCAAATGCATCTGTTACAACACCCGAGTTTAAAGTCGACTTATATGATTTCGATCTAGAGTTAGACTTCAAAGTCAAGGATTTGGACGAAGCCCAGGATGGGGAAAATGATGATCTGACTCTCGAGCTAGAGGATTCGCTTGGCCAATGTCATCACGGATGATTTTGAAATTGTGAACTTCGGATCCCTTGAGATCGCTAGAATAGTACACATCAAGAGATCCTTGCCTCCTAAATATAAGCAGATAATGACAGAATTCCTAAGGCCCAGGGCTATCTAACTTTAGGTTCTCCTATGGAGCCTTACTCAGATCAAATGAAGAAGCAATCATACACCATCTGTTATGAAGCCTAAAGTCAAGCCCATCAAGTAAAGCTATCAAGATCATGTGTGAAGTCTACAATGGAGTCCACAACTTGCGCGTAAAGGAACATTGAAAGTCCAAGAAGAACTTGTGATGAATGATGGAGATAAGCTATTGTAGCGTGTCAAGAAATGCTTTAAGTATTCAAAGTTTACATAAAGGATCCATGTGCATGCTTCGAGTCTTTATAACCTGACAACACTCTAGCCCTTGTTCATTATGAGGAGTGGACATCATCGAAAGAATGAACCCAAAGGCATCTAATGGTCATGAGTATATTCTCGTGGCCGACAAAAGCGAGCGGCGATAACATCCTACATCATTGGTACAAATGAAGAGAGAAGTTAAGGAAAATGATTGGTGGTAATCTCGATACAACCAACTACATCTTGTAGACATAAAGCACATGGCGATCGTTAGAACCAATGACAAGCAAGTCTGAAAGAAAGGTTAGCAACATGGTAACAATGCACATCTTATCATTGCACCTACTAGATCTAGGGGCAAGTCCAAGTCATCCTGGATGATTCACTAATCATTTATAAAGATTCTTCTGGGTGGTTCCCTTCATCTCACCATCACTAGGGGCAAAGATCTTCCAGATCCCATCAATGCCGACAACATGAATATCTATCATGGGTAATCCTACCTAACTATGTCAACAACCACAATCGTAAAGCTAAAGTCAAACAACAAAAGGTTAGCATCCTAAGGTACACTCCATCATCATTCCTTCCCTCCAATAAGTGTTCCAGAAAATAAAGGGTTCAAAAAAAAGATAAAGAAATTAAAAAATGGATGAATAAAGTGCGCAGTCTAAAAAAAAGAAAAAAAAGGAAAAAGAAAAAGAAAGAAGAGTCGAACCCAATGAGTAAGAACACAAGTCACCAACCCATTTCCCCTCAAGATAGTTTAACCTAATGTCAACAGATTTATGATCATAATTGAAGACAAAGTCAGGTAGCTCACCAATCGGCCGACAATGAATGGAGTCTAGCCTCCCACCTCTGCTACTTTAAAAGAAAAAGAAAAATCAAAAGAAAAATAACATGTCTAAGCAAAACGGGCAAGGTGAAAACCTGAAAGGGCGCCTCGAGTAAAAACAGCGGGCATGTAGCAGACTTGATGAAAACCTAAAAAGGCACAAAGGGTAAAAAGAGCACAACTGCCAAGGGGCAGGCAAGAACAAAAACTCGGGACATGGTGAAAATCCAAAAGGGCGTCATGGGCAAAAATGATGAGAAAGTCGGTCGTGGTGAAAACCTGAAAGGCACTATGGGCAAAAATGTCTAGAAAAGAAATAAAAAAAAGTGTAGGTATAGAAGAAGCCAAGGCAACGAGCAAAGTGAAGAAGCATAAGGAAGAGATAAGTCTTGGATTAGAATTCTGTCAGACTCTACCCAAATCCAAGGGGCATGATCCTAATATGTACTACTCTCAGGGAACAGAGATACCTGGTAAACAACTCAGAATACCGGATTCGACATGGGTTGAGTTCAATGTTCTGATTCCACCATCCAAGCATAAGTTCAGACACAAGCACACACAAACATATATGACACAAAAAAATTCATTTCATTTACATATATAATCTCATCCATTCGAAAAAAGATTACAAAAAAAAAGCCATCCCCAGTGAATCCAATCTCGATGCAACCATTAGAGTGCGAAACGATGGATCGGATCCTTAAAACAAATCATCTTTGATATGGTTCCAATGAAAACCAAATCAGTCAAAAGTTCCGCGAGACCACTAGTGGAGGCAACAAAACTATCTAGACTTATTCAAAAAAAGGGGCTGCAAATAAAAACCGAATGACGACGCCCTCCTACAAGATCGGACGGATGTTTACAAAATCTTAAAAATATCTCTTATAAAAATTCAAAAATATTTTAATAAAAACCAACATCCATCGTGAATATTTGATCATAATTTGATAGACCGAATCTCTTTCAAAATCCCAAAAATATTTCAATAAAAAACAGCCTTGGTTGCGACTGTTCAAATATGATCTAACAAACCGGTTCATCTTTCACTAGACAATGACTCCTTCCCGCGAGATCGGACAGATGTTTCAAAAATCCCAAAAATATCTCAAATAAAAATCGTTAGCCCCACCAACTCATTAGTGGAGGCAACGCGACTCTTTACTAATGCAAATAAAAACCGAATGACGATGCCCACCCATGAGATCGAATAGATATTTTTTCAAAAATCCAAAAATATCTCCAAATAAAATCCCCAAGGAGTCTAGCTCTGAAGAGGATAGTTTTCAAATAAAAAGTTTTCAAAAACGCATGTAGCACGCAGTACACTAAGGAATCTTCCATATTCTCTAGTTGCAGTTAGTGTTACATTGAAATAAGATTCGATCCCTTCTGGTTTACCTAGGGGATGATCAAATCCGTACATGATACAAGTACGGTTGGCCCGGTCTCTATATTAGGACAGTCGTACGAATGTGAGTAAAAATGATTGGATCTATATTTGAAAATAATAATCAAACTCAAAGTGATACAATCCATTATAACCAAAGTATCAGACTCAACAGACTACATGACAAAAGATTACCCGCACATACCTAGTCCGGGATGTTCGAAAATTTGATTGAGTCCAAGTCGGCATAGTGAGTTCCCCATAAGGTTGCATCCATGCGCAGGGCAGCTAACCACTTTGACGATCAAATAGAATGAATACACCTAGGGTGATTACGTAGCAAAGTAAATGAGAGTTCAAATAGTATGAGAATCCTCGTAAAGTCACATCAACATGTAGAGGCCCTGCTGTTCAGACTCACCATCCAATGTTATTAACAATCTGACGTGAAAGGGTTGTGATCGGTGACCTGTAATGCCACATCAATGCGTAGGGATAATCACAACGTTTTCCTCAATCCCTCATGACACGTGCAAGTAATCTCTTCCAAAGAGTCGACTGATAATGATACAATAGCAAGCAATAGATTCGATTCACTACCTTTTTTTACCAGAAGGGTGGGGTGTCCACTCACTTTGGCGCTTGGTTGCTCGCAACCTCGGCCAAAGAGGGGCATCTGTAGACACCCCACCCAGGCTAGTATCTTGAGAAATCTAAGACAATATGGGAACCATGATCATATCTTAAACTAAACCCTATTCTCAGCTTAAACCCTAATTTGAACTGTAAACCAAAAACCAGCCTAGCCCTAACCCAAACCCTAGCCTTAACCTTAAACCCAGCCTAAACCCTAAACCTAGCCTAACCCCATCTTAAACTCTAATCCAAACCCTAAGCCATCACCCAAGCTAAAAGTCAACTTTCATATGGAATTACTCTTATAGTTCACCCTATTTACCATCCTACTAACCCAAAAGTCAACTTTCATATGAAATTACCCCTATAGTTTACTTTATTTACCATCATACCAATCCAAAGTCAACTTTTATATGGATTTACCCTAGTAGGTCACCCTATTTACCATTTTTACCAACCTCACCAACCACCAAGAGCCAATAAGAGCATGTCATGTGGCATTCCTCTCCCCTCAACCAATCCCAAGCTGCCATGTCAGCATTTACCCCTCTTAAACCCAATAATAACCACATTGCCATTGGAGAAGGCTATAAAAAGCCCTCTCCTCTTCACATTTCACAACCACTTCTCATTTCCAAAATCCAAGTGAGGGAGAGAGAGAGAGAGAGAGAGAGAGAAAGAGAGAAAGAGAGAGAGGAAGGAGCTCCCAAGCCTCGTCTAGCCTGGATTGGTCATGGTGCGACCCATGACTTAGCTTACTTAAATTCAAGTCAAAGATCTTTTCATTTTACATATAAGCATTCATCATGACATCTATTCCCTTCTCAACCCACCTGCTTTTTAGATCTCTAGTAAACGTATGCTCTGTGGCTTTTCGTATATCGGATCTTATTATATCAGAAATTCTTAGCGATCTAGTCTACTTTTCTTTACCTATTTGCATAAGCATCATCACATCTATCCTCTTGACACATCATTGGACATATGCTCTATGGCTTGCCGAATTCCTGGATCTCGCCGCATCAGAAATTCATGTGTGCCTAGTCCTAATCTGACCATATTATTCATCCCTTGAGAATTCTTACCACACTAAGTAGGGACCGTACATTTGTACGGGCAGAGAGGGTTCCTAACACCTT
Source organism: Magnolia sinica (assembly GCF_029962835.1). Lineage (NCBI taxonomy): Eukaryota > Viridiplantae > Streptophyta > Magnoliopsida > Magnoliales > Magnoliaceae > Magnolia > Magnolia sinica. The sequence continues at coordinate 67,741,114 of NC_080574.1, forward strand.
CCCTCTTTGTAACCGAGGTCCCTTCCCCTAAATACCAGATCGTAGACCAAGAGTCAATCTAAGGTAGGAGAGTCTTCGAATTTCTCCAATCTCGAATATTCCACGGGTTCTAGTTGACTACGGGATTCTAAGATTAATTGGCTATTGGCGACTCCAACATCCACAAATTAGCCTAATCACCCCAACCACCAAAACAGACATATAAGTTAGCGTGCACACTGATTTCCAGCGTTTACAAACCCATACTACAAGGTGGGCCCCACCTCACACGTGTAGCACATGTGGGTGGGTCCCACGACCAAAAAGAGGATGGACGGTTTGGATATAACACGTACCTCATGATCAGGCCCACAAAACTTGCTAACGTCAATACAGTAGCTATATAACTGTTAAGGTACACCAGCCAATTGTCTACCATGGTAGGTGAGCCCACGTGGGGCCCACCATAATATTATATAATAATATTATATTATTATTATTATTTTCTTTGGCTTGCAGCTGACTTCCAGGCCCTAGACGTTCGCTTGACGGACGGTCTGGATATAACATACGTCCTGGTGGGGTCCACGTCAGCGTGGCCCACCCAGTTTGGATCAACTGATATTTGTGTTCTCCCTCAATCCAGGCCCGTCCACTGAACGGTTAGTCTAGGCCGCTGGACGGACGGATGAAACACTTAAATCATGGTGGTGGCCCACGTGTGTGTGGGCCACACGTGTTATGCACGGATGGTGTGGATCTAATCTTTTTATCAAGGTGGGCCACAATGGGAAGGAGAGAGAGAGAGAGAGAGAGAGAGAGAGAGAGAGAAGGCGATGGAGGGGAGGGGTTTCGCCACATGAGTTCTCCCTAGGTGGGCCATGTAAATACAATACATACATTAAAATGGGTCCCAAATCATGTGGGCCCTAATAAAAAAAATCAATGGTGGAAATCCCTTTCCCATAAAAAAATGCAATTGTCTAGATGACCTATTTATAATGCGTCATGATGGGGTCCATGGAGGATGGCCCCCCCATCATGAGATGATCATACGAATCATGGTGGGCCATCGGCCACACATAAGGTCCAAAGTGAGATCTATACAATCAATCGGTAGGCTCCATGTAACATCTCAGAAAAATCCGTACAAAGACTCTAGTACCACCTCAGGTAGAAATTATAAGTACCGAATCCTTTAGAAATTAGACGAAAATTAATTAAGTACTAAATTGAATCGATCGGCGAATTAGCTCGAATCACTTTCTATACGAGCTGTAAGACCTAAAACTAGTAGAATCACTAACTCTACATTACTTAAAAATCTAGGATCAATCTCAAAACTCAGTTACTCTCGGGAGCATCTTGAAACTTCGTATCAGACCTGGACCGCGGTCGAAAGTCTGATTACTGCGAAACTATACGGTTATGACCGCCTTACTGGGCTTGACAACCATCTCGAAAATTAAGTCCAAATAGTATCCATAAACGCACAACTTGAGCCCGAAGTGAAGTGTGTAAGAAACGCGAATATCTTTAGAAAATGAACTCAAACTTAAGTGATTTGGGCCGTCCACTTGCAGGTCAAATTTAAGGTTTCAGACTGTCAAATTCTTACCCAACTACACCCTCGGATCAGTGAAATTTCCCTACACATGTCAGTGCACTTATGTCCCTGATCGAGAGACGATGACCGTTAAACTGAAACTGGTCCTTCGTGGTCGATCTACAAACCCGATCAGATTGAAAACTTAACATGACATAGGTCCATTGTCAGAGAACTTTCATTGAACTATATGCAGGAAATGGACCTCCAAATGAGCTCTGTTAGCCCGAAACAAACAACTTTTGGCTATAACCTAAGTTTACCATGGCCCTGGGGCCATTGACATCAGTTCTGGGCCTATATAATGGCCTTAACCCACCCCTCTCTCATTCCAAAAAAATTCCCTAAACCCTAGGAAAAAGAAGAGAAAAAAGAGAAGGAAAGAGTGAGGAGAAGTGAGAGAAAGTGAGGGATAATTGTCGGGATTCGACCTCATCGCTCGATTCGACCTCATCGCTCCACGTGCCGAATCATCCTACCTGTATCTCTATACCAGAAATTTTGACTCTATTATTAGGTAAGAAATCCTAGCCCTAATTTGTGTTAGGTATCCAAATAGAGTAAATGGTAAAATAGCTAACATATTTCATGCTATAGGTTGCCGTTGTGTCGTAGACGAAGACGTAGTTTTCAAACTGAGTACGATATGAGTTTACTGACGAAATGTGTGGACTATAAATGTTTAGGTTATGATTTTCAAGGCTTTCAATGTCAGTTAATGATTTATGACTGACTTGATTGCTATCACATATGCTTAGATGTGATGTTTTCCGCGTGTTACATATATATATGAACTATGTTAAAATTAATGTATTTCATGTGTTTGTTGAAATGTTTATATGAATATGGAATTATAATTTTTTCTTTCCATGATTATTGTTTGGGAATACATGATTTTTGTACATGTGGCAACTCCCTTATGAAAGGATTTGCTATAATATACGCTATAACTAATTTATTACATGTATGTTAATATGTGTAGTCTAAGTGTTTGATAAAATGCCCAAATGAGAAAATGCTTGTTGAAATGTATTTAATAAGGGTGTTGAGATAGGATTCTCAATTACCTTATCTATATCTACAGTTTCCTTCGTATTACCTAACTTACTACTACGTGATTTATGGATGAAATGCCTATGTATAATAACATGTGCACTATGTGCTTGTTGAAATGCTCAAATGAGATTTATGTTTAATTTGGTTGTCACATGCTGATTGGACTATCACATTTGGATGCTTATTGTGTGTGAATATGATTGGGACTAGTACGTAGTCCAGGCAATCGGTAACGGCTTATGATCAGTGGCTGAATTAGTTTCGCCACGATGGATACGTTCGATGAATCCGAGTCGTACGCTGATTATCGACAGTGGTTAGGCCACATGGAGTGCGTATGAGCTCCATGTCTATTAATTCAATGTGCGCTCATACCAGTCGAACTCGTTAAGTAACCTGATTGGCCTAATGTGTGTTTACCATGTATGGACACTACTGCATGAATCTAAGGTACCACTTACCAGTGCAAAGCCCATTTAACCTTAGTTCCATGATCCGCTAAGACTCATAAGTTGGGCATGGTGGTGTATGGGACACCGTGGTCGAGCTGTCGGCCTACGCTGGGGTGACGAGCCTCCCCGTAGTGACCAGTGAGCAACCCAAACTCATGAGTCGAATATGGTGGTGTATGGGACACCGTATTCGAGCTGTCGACCTATGCTAAGATGATGAGCCTTTCCCGTAGTGACCTCAAGTGTAAAATAGGCCTACGATCTGGTGACGAGCCTCTCGTATGATCTTGAGTGTGAATTAAGCCTATGCCGAGGTGATGAGCCTCCTGTAGCGAACTATAGTGTAAACTCGCGAACTTGCCTATCATATGTGATTAACTAGGATTGATGACCCTAGATGGATTATTGTTTGGGTAAATGATATTAAGGGAGGTACCTTAGTTTCCCAGCCCTGCTGTATAAATAGGTATAGTTAAGAACTTGGCTAATCACGCACATGCACCGCATTGGATGTGCCTTTCGCGTTGGAGTTGAGCATAGCAGTAGTGTTGCATATGTGGCCGTGAGATGATGTAGCAAAGGGAGTGTAGGCGAGGGCATATATCATTATCGCATCCCATCCTTGCATTACCAAGAGTACTTAGGAATGCTTGTTGTATTGCTTTATCATTACTACTTGACAGAATTGACAATATGTTAACTTTTGCCTTATAGTTCCACCAAGTTGATCACTCACTCCCACTTTGGAAAGGTGTTTTAAAATACCAACCAGACTCTGTTGTAGTTTCTGGTGATGTCGATGCTTACAAGGCGAAGCCTGACTTCTATGATGACGAGTAAGAGTTCTCCTACTTACAACTCTCTAGCGGGTCTATGTAGACCTAGAGTTGCATCACCAGGGCTATAGGGATATGGATTAGATGATATTAAACTTTATCATTTTGTATATTTTGTAACTAAACATGTAATTATTTAACCTGGTAACATGTTCACACTCTGAAGACTTCCAACAACTTATGTGTTTTATATCTATCACAGTCTTCCGCTTGCGTAATCCAATTGTCTCTGGAGTATGATATGTTGATCTAGGGTAATCCCATTCAGGTTTAATGCACAGGTATGGAAAACATTTAATCATCATTATCTATGTTGCATAAGTGATGCATTAGAACTTGGGAGTTGGGCATTGTAACGACCTTGGAATTTCTGTGCTAATCTTTCCTTAAGTAGTTGTTTTGGGGTAATTAGCGCTTTACTCGATTGCTTGTGAAATTCGCATCAATCACTTTAAATTGTATCTGCATGGCTCTAAACGTGTAGATTAGTGAGCGCTACGTTACTCTGAAATCTGGGATCCATCGCTAAATCCAGTTGTTCTGGGGAATTTTTGAAAGATCTGGATCGGACCTGGACCGCCTGTGTGAGGCCCGAGTTGGGCTTGATCTTCACCTCGAAAATCAAGTCCATGTGATGTTCTGGATCGATTTGCTTGAGCTCGGAGTGAAGAGTGTGAGAACGGTTGGAATTTATTAAGCTTTTTATGAAATCTGAGTCGTGTCGCTTGTGCGACGATTCTAAGCATTCTGACCGTTGGATTCTGACCCAATTTCACCCTCTGATCAGGATGGTTGGCCCAGGCATATCCTAGTGCTTGTGGACCTGATCGAGTTTCCGTGACCATTGAATTGAGTGTGGTCCGCCACGGCTGATCTGAAGAGCCGGTCGGTACGAAAACTCTGCTTGACCTAGATCCATGGTCAAGGAGCTTAAGTCCGACCTTTCGCGGTTATAGGCCCACCAGAAGTGCTTCGTTGGATCGAGAAAGGCATGCTTTGGTTATAACCTAAGTATACCTTGACCCTGGGGTTATTTCCATCATTTTAAGGCCTATATATAGTCCTTAAACCCTAGCTCTCATTTCCATACGAATTTTCTCTAACCCTAGCTTGGAAAGAGAGTGGAAAAGAGAGAGTTAGTGAGAGAGATTAGTTGGTGAATCATCTTGATTTCTTCCTTGTTCTTCTTCATCTTCGAACCTTCACTTTGAATCGTTCTTCTGACGATTCTGAGTTCCTTTGGGGTAAGTTAACCTAACCCTAACCTGTGTTAGAGCTTAGACTAGTCTTGGTGTTGTTGTATCTCATTTCTATCCTTATTTTAGGGTATTCTAGCGCCGTTGACGAAGACAACTCGTCTAAATCAGCTCGGCGGTTCCTTCTTTGCTTAAGGTGCGGACTTTGAGTGTATAGGTTATGGTTTTCAAGGCTTTCAATCCCAGTTAGTGATTTATTCTTGTTATGGATGAGATTTCACATGTCAAATGTCATGTTTACATTGCTTTTCTGATATGCATGTGCTATATTGAGATTTGTGTATTCTATGTGTATTTATAAAGTACCGTATACGTATAAAATATGCACTTATGTTTGCCATGATTATTTGTCATGTATGTATGCTAGATGCATGTACAACAACTCCTTGGAAAAAGGAATTGTCTAAGTGCATGTATTTCAACATACGTCATGTATGTCGTTCCATGTATGCTAAGTGTTTGTAGAAATGCATGAATGATCTAAAGTGTAACTGATTACACTAAATGCGGGCGTTGAGAAGTGATTCTCAATACTCCTATGGATGCGCATGTTTTCCTTTATGCAGTTACTTTCCAAGTTATCTAAATTCAAGCATCTCCTATGCTTACATTTATGTTAAGTTGATACTCTTCAAGTGCTGGTGTACCATGATTTGAGTTGTTGATCCATTACTGCTTTACATTCCATATGAATATCTGTAGTAGTGTAAGGTGTTTGGGACTATGCCTTAGTCCAGGAAATCGGTAATTGACCCTATATACGTGGTTGAGATTGCTTTCGCCATGTAGGACGTATTAGACGAACCCGAGTCGTATTAGGGTTGTCGGTAGTGGTTCGGCCACGCGGAGTGTTTGCGCACTCCATGTCGCTCAATTTAACGTACGCTTGTGCTAATCGAGTTCGTCAAATAACCCGATTGTCCGATGTATGTTAACCATGTATGGACGCTACTGCTTGAATCTAGGGTACCGAACTTACCAGTGAAATCCTAATAACCATGGTACCTGATCCGCTAAGACTCATGAGCCGGACATGGTGGTATGGGACACCGTGGTCGAGCTGTCAGCCTACGCTGGGGTGACGAGCCTCCCCGTAGTGACCAGTGAGTAACTAAACTTCTGAGCCGATTATGGTGGTATGGGACACTATATTCGTGCTGTCGGCTTACATTGATTGGTGACGAGCCTTTTGTAGTGACCTCAAGCATACCTGGATACCGCAAGGAGGTGACGAGCCGATCTGTGGTAGTAAGGGCATGAAAGGCGTGCATTGATTGGTGACGAGCCCTTTGCTACGACCTCAACTATATGATCGTATGAGATATCTAGGATTGACGACCCTAGTATGGATCACTGTTTGGATGGTGATATGAGGAAGGTATCTTAGCTTCCCAATCCTGTTGTGTGAAATGGACTAATAACAACTTGGTAATCATATCCAAGCACCGCATTTGCATGTGCTTTGTAGATGTGGCGCACTTTGAGGCGATGTCATGCGTAACGTAAGATGAAGACGCTGAGGGTGTACGAGTGAGGGCACGCATAATATTGCATTCATACTTGCATTAACAAGAGTACTTAGGATTTAATTACTTATCCTGCTTTATCATTACTGTTTGATTGAACTGATAACATGTTAACCAGTGCCTTATTGTTCCACTGAGTTGATCACTCACTCCCATGTTTCTGGGGCGGTGTTACACACCCACCAGACTCTGTCTTAGGCCCTGATGTTACAGATGTGGATGCGACGTCTGAGGCAGAGCGGGAGCTGGATGACGACGAGGCTGCCTTCTCTTATATGCAGTTTTTAGACGGGTTCTAGCAAGCCTCGGTCTGTTGCGCGGGATCTCTGGGATATATTTTGGGAACTAAAATGATGTACTTGATACTTAAATTTTGTTAAATAACACTTTCACATGATCTGGATTGTATATGTAATTCAGGGATTTACACTTGTACACATTTTACTATAAGTCTTCCGCTTGCTTTATTCACTTGTCCCTGAATCATATCTGTGTTTTGGCTTAATCTATTCCATGATTTATGCACTAATACAGTCAACATACATTCATCATTAAATATGTTGCATAAGTGATGTTTTGGAACTCGGGAGCTGAGTTATGCTCGACCCCCGAATTTCAGGGCGTTACAATTACAAGTTGGTATCAGAGCATGATTTGGATTAAACTGGACCTGGGATATGGTCACACAATGCACACTGATGTACTTTAACTTAAAAGGGAGCGTTAAAAAGTAAAAATGGTCGTAGGATTCCCTGTTTCGCCAACAGATGAAATTGATCATTGAAATCGGACCCGAAGGCATCTGTGATCATGCAAGATGATCCTAAAACTTTCCCAGACCATCTATCGATGGGTTTAGGTGATGATTCGGTGTATCCCATACTCAAATAACTCGAAAAGCATGAATATACACTAGATGGAACCCGAAACGACTCAAACAGACTTGGGGGCACAAATGATGCAAATCGGGGGGACCGAAGTGGACCCCACACATTTCTAGCACCGCGGGAGGGGGATAACATCATCCCTGGGGTGAGCCATCACCCCTTATCCAGTGAACTGCGATGACATCACCCTAACGTCGAAGCCTTGTGCTTCGATTCCTCCGGGCCTTTCGGGCCACAGCGGGCTGGTTGGGCCGGCACTTGTACACGCTTGTGGGGCCCACAAAATCGTGTGGGGGCCCCTATTAACCCTCCATTTACTCCATTTCCTTCATTTTCATCCCTCCAAGCTTTCCAATCTCCCAAAAATCTCATTTTTCTCTTCAATTCCTTCCTCCATTCTCGTATCTTTATCATTTTCTTCATTACATACCCACCTCCCACCATTCCTTTCAAACCCATCTCCTATCTCCCACATTTCCTTTCAATTGAGCACACAAACCCTCCTTTGTGTCTCAAAAATCTCAAAGTCCAATAACCCATCTTATCCCTCCATTTTATTTCACTCTCATGGCTCTCTTTGAGCTTGTGGCGGCTATATTTTTGCTTTCCACACTTCTCTCTCATGAGAAGAAGTGGTCTTCCACGGATGAAGCTGTGCCTAACCACCCTACCCGTTTAAGGAGGCAGAAGGCACCGAGGCTAGTACAAGCGTTGATTGGGAGCTAAGGATGAGGCGGGATCTCGATCCCCAGCGTCCTCTCGAAAGAGCTCTACTAGTGGATATAGCACATGGAAGATTTTAAGGCCGTAGGGTTCTATTTGAAGCACACATGGATGAGAAACTGTTTAGACTTTATCCAGCGATGGATCTCCTGTTGGACGCTGGATAAGGTCCCATATTTGAGGGCATGTCTGGTGTGAATGAGGGCACTGTTCGAGCCTTTTACGCCCATATACGAGAGCCACTGATGGAGCCTTTATAGTTCTTATCCCCATGGGTAGGTGGGGAACTGTTGTCAATGTGGACTTGATAGCTCGGATCATGGGGATGCCGCATGGAGAGGGTCAAGTTAGCAAGATGGACATCAAGAGTGCGCGTGAAAAATATTATCGCATGCAATTTCTTTATGGCCGATTGGTCCACTGTAATCTAGGTAATTGCCTTCTGGTGTCCAAGATGACTCCTGACTTCAGCCACATCTTCACACAGAATGTGTGTCCTAGATGGAACAATCGTAGTGAATGCACGCGTCGGATGGTAGACTTCCTATACCGAGCTGGGTAAGGAGACAAACTGTGCCTACCTACGTGTGTACTACTATAGATAGTTCAGACCGCGCGCTCTCCTAGGATAGACATTTCACTCCCATTCAGCCGACTGATATACAAGCTTGCTCATGAATTTGGCTACAAACTTGCCTCAGAAAAGCTTGCGTCGATCCATTTCATCAATGACACTACTCTCAGCAACATGAATATTGGGCCATGACAACGTCAAGCCCGACTCGATGAGAGTGAGGATGAGATGAGAAGTGAAGAGAAAGAGAGTGAGTGATGAAGAAGGCAGAGATGAGATAGAAGAAGAAAGCTAGGAAGAGGAAGAACAGGAGGCCCAAGACACTGATGAGGGCTCTCCTCCTGTTACACATAAGCGCGACAGTGATCGGGCTGCTTTAGAAGCCCATTTGGCTCAGATTGAGGAGGGCCAGGTCACCTCGTGACAGGAGGTCAGTGAGACCCGGGCCAAGTTTAAAGATGGTCAGGCCTCCATGAAACACAAATTCAAGAAGGTGTCTCGTACCTTGAAGGCTATCCTTTGCTGTATGCAAGACAAGGGTGCTCCTCCTCCATCACCAGATTCAGACGGCTAGTCCTATGTTGTAATCGTCTTTGGGTTTTCATTGCTTTCCTGTTTCCTATGTTATAGCCTTAATAGGCTTAGTAATATGGTAGAGTGGTTGGCATGTGTTAGTGTTTACAAGCTTGTTTAGATTAGCTCACATGCATTTTCTGTCATGATCCATGTAAAAGCTGCGTCTCATGTATTATGATAATTTTGGTTTAGTGAAATGCATGCGACACCCATTTCCCTACCGATATATCACATACCTCCCTATGAAATAGAGAAAGTAGACAGATCGATGATCTACTGGATTAAGTTTCATATGGCCAAGTGTATCCCCGTGGGGAGCACCTGTGTTGTTTGTGAAGAAGAAGGATGGACCACTGTGATTGTGTATTGATTATTGCCGGTTGAACCAAGTGATGGTGAAGAACAAGTATCCTTTGCCCAGGATAGATAATTTATTCGATCAGTTGAAAGGGGCACAATATTTTTTAAAGATTAACTTACAGTCAGGGTATCACTAGTTGCGCGTAAAGGATGAGGACGTGCAGAAGACATCATTCAAAACCAGCTTTGGGTAATATGAGTTCCTTATGATGTCGTTCGGACTCACAAACGCACTGGCAGTGTTCATGGACCTGATGAACCAGGTGTTTCGGCCGTATCTGTATCGATTCTTCATCGTATTTATAGATGACATCCTAATATACTCCAAGAGTCGGGACAATCATGAGGAACACCTACGAGCAGTCTTCGATACTCTCAAGAAGAACTAGTTGTTCGCTCAGTACAAGAAGTGTGACTTTTGGAAAGAAGAAGTGAAGTTTCTGAGACATGTGGTGTCAAAGGAAGGAATAGTTGTGGACCTTACTAAGGTGATTGCAGTTCAGGACTGGGAACAGCCCGGTTCGGTTGAAGAAGTGAGAAGTTTTCTTGGCCTGGCAGGCTATTACTGTCGATTCATTAGAGACTTTTTCAAGATAGCTAAATTGTTGTCACAGCTAACTCGGAAGGATCTTAAGTTTTCCTGGAATGAGAGGGCAGAAGCAGCTTTTTAGGAGCTAAAGGACAAGTTGATGTCCAGACCTGTGCTAGTATTGCCAGAGCAAGAGGTCAAGTATACAATATACACCAATGCGTCTCGTGTTAGTTTGGGTTGTGTCCTTATGTAGAAGGATAGGGTTACTGCCTATGCATCGCGACAGTTGAGGAAACACGAGGAAAACTACCCTACACATGACCTAGAGTTGGCAACCGTCATCTTTGCATTGAAGCTCTAGAGACATTATCTCTAAAGAGAGGAGTTCAAGCTCTTATGAAGCCACAAGAGCCTCAGGTACATATTCACGCAGAGAGCTGAATATGAGGCAACGACGATGGGTGAAAACCTTGAAGGACTTCAAGTTCGAGGTCTCCTACCATCCTGGCAAGGCTAACCTTGTGGCAGATGCGTTGAGCCACAAGAAGACTAAAGCATTTACGACTCCACTGATAATCGATAAATGGAACATGGTTGAGTTTTTGCGAGACTTTGAGCAGAAGCTTATGGTAGAGGAGGCGTTCGAGAGCGTCGCAGACATTCGGATACAGCCACTCATCGATGACCAAATCATAGTGGCCCAGGGGGAGGATAATGGTTGGTGAAGATGAGAAAACTAGCCAGTGGCAATAAAGACTTGGAATGGAGAGTTGGTTTGGATGGGGGTTTACGTAATCGTGGTCGCCTATGTGTCCCAAGTCTTCATGACTTGAGATAGGAAGTTCTCGAAGCTACTCACAATTCGAGGATGGCGATGCATCCTAGTAGTACGAGGATGTATCGAGACATGAATTGCTTGTACTGGTGGGACAACATGAAGGCCCACATAGCAGACTATGTATCTTGTTATCTCACGTGCCAGCAGGTTAAGGCCGAACATCGCCGACCTCTTGGTTTACTTCAGCCCATGCCCATAGCAGAATGGAAATGGGATTTCATTTTTATGGACTTCATTTTAGGGTTGTTAAAGGCAAGGAAGGGACATGACTCCATTTGGGTGATCGTGGATCGGTTGACAAAATTGGCTCATTTTCTCCCTATTAAAGTCTCAAACTCAGCAGATAATTTAGGCAGGCTGTACATCAGGGAGATAGTACGTCTACATGGAGTTCCTATGGAGATCACGTCGGACCGAGATATGTGATTCACATCTATCTTCTGGACTCGTATCCAGGAAGCAATGGGTGTGAAACTGAAGTTCAGTACCACGTTCCATCGACAGATGGATGGGTAGACGGAACAAGTGTATCAGATGTTGGAAGATATACTGCGAGCATATGTGTTAGATTTCAAGGACAGTTGGGATGACTGTCTTCCTTATGCCGAGTTCGCTTATGATAACAGCTTTCAGGTGAGTATTGGCATGGCTCCCTATGAGGTCTTATATGGGCGCCCCTGTCAAGCACCGCATTGCTGGGAAGAGCTTGGCAAGAAGAGTTTGATTGGCCCTGAGTTAGTGTAGGTGACCTCATAGAAGATTGACATTATCAGGCATTGACTTCTGGTAGTAAAGAGCAGATAGAAGAGCTACGCCGATACGAGACGACGACCGCTAGAGTTTGAGGTTGGGGACCATGTATTTCTCAAAGTTTTTCCCATGAAGGGAGTCCTTCGGTTTGGCAAGAAGGGAAAACTCACACTGTGATTCATTGACCCATTCCAGATACTTGATCGAGTGGGTGTGGTAGCATACTGCCTTGCTTTGCCTACACCACTTGTAGGCGTTCACAACGTATTTCATGTATCGATGTTGAAGAAATACGTTCTTGACCATTCCCACATTATCAAACGAGAGCAGGAACAGTTGAGTGAGGATGCTACTTATGTACTGCGACCGACAGGTATCCTAGATAGGAAGGAACATGTGTTGCGTAGTAAGGTTATCCCACTTGTGAAGGTGTTGTAGACACATCACACTGAGGAAGAGGCTACTTGGGAAATGAAAGTTGAGGTCCACAAGAACTACACTCAGATTCTCGAGGAGTACGAAAAGGTACTAATTTCGAGGATGAAATTTTTTCTTTAAGGGGGGTAGATTGTAAGGTCTTGGACAAATTCGTACAAAGACCCGAGTACTACCTTAGGCAAAAATCACAAAGTACTGAATCCTTTAAAAATTAGACAAAAATTAATTAAGTACTAAACTGAATCGATCGGCGAATTAGCTCGAATCACTTTCTATACAAGCTACAAGACCCAAAACCAGTAGAATCACTAACTCTACATTACCTAAAAATCTAGGATCAATCTTAAAACCAAGTTGCTCTTGGGAGCATCTTGAAACTCTATATCAGACATGGACCACACGCTAAAAGTCTGATTACTGCGAAACAACCTGAGCCTGGAGTGAAGACAGCGTTTAGAACCAGCTTTGGGCACTATGAATTCCTTGTGATGTCGTTTAGACTCACAAGCGCACCGGTCGTGTTCATGGACTTGATGAACCGGGTGTTTTGGCCGTATCTATACCGATTCATCATCATATTTATAGATGACATTCTGATATACTCCGAGAGTTAGGAAGATCATGAGGAACACTTGCGAGCAGTCTTTGATACTCTTAGGAAGAATCAGTTGTTCGCTCAGTACAAGAAGTGCGACTTTTGGAAAGAAGAAGTGAAGTTCCTAGGACATGTGGTGTCCAAGGAAGGAATAGCTATGGACCTTACTAAGGTGACCACAGTCCAGGACTAGGAACATCCCGGTTCAGTTAAAGAACTGAGGAGTTTTCTTAGCCTGACAGGCTACTACGGTCAATTCATTAGAGACTTTTCCAAGATATCCAGACCATTGTCACAGCTAACCCGGAAGGATCTTAAGTTTGTCTTGAATGAGAGGGCAGAAGTAGCTTTCCAGAAACTGAAGGACAAGTTGACATCTACCCCTGTGCTAGCATTGCCAGATCAAGAGTTTAAGTATACAATATACACCGATGCGTCTCATGTTGGTTTGGGTTGTGTCCTTATGCAGAAGGATAGGGTTATTGCCTATGCATCGCGACAGTTAAGGAAACACGAGGAAAGCTACCCTACACATGACCTAGAGTTGGCAACCGTCATCTTTGCATTAAAGCTCTAGGACATTACCTTTATGGAGAGGAGTTCAAGCTCTTTTGTGACCACAAGAGCCTCGGGTACATATTCACGCATGGAGACTTGAATATGAGGCAGTGACGATGGATGGAAACCTTGAAGGACTTCAAGTTCGAGGTCTCCTACCATCCTGGCAAGGCTAACCTTATGGCAGATGCGTTGAGCTATAAGAAGACTATAGCATTTGCGGCTCCGCTGATGATCGATGAATAGAACAAGGTCGAGGTTTTACGAACTTCGAGTAGAAGCTTACGGTAGAGGAGGCATTCGAGAACATCACAGATATTCGGATACAACCACTCATTAATGACTGCATCATAGCGGCCCAGGGGGAGGATGAATGGTTGGTGAAGATGAGGAAACGAGCCAGTGGCGATGAAGATTTGAAATGGAGAGTTGGTTCGGATGGGAGTTTACATTATCGTGGCCGCCTATGCGTCCTAAGTCTTCATGACCTGAGAAAGGAAGTTCTCGAAGATGCTCATAATTTGAGGATGGCGATGCATCTTGATAGTACGAAGATGTATTGAGACATGAAGTGCTCGGACTGGTGGGACAACATGAAGGCCCACATAACAGACTATATATCTCGTTGTCTCATGTCCCAGCAGGTCAAGGCCGAACACCACCGACCTCCTGGTTTACTTCAACCCATGCCATAGAAGAATGGAAATGGGATTTCATTTCTATGAACTTCATTTCAGGATTGCCGAAGACGAGGAAGGGACATGACTCCATTTGGGTGATCGTGGACCGGTTGACAAAATCGGCTTATTTTCTCCTTATAAGAGTCTCAAACTCAACAGATGATTTAGCCAGGCTGTACATCAAGGAGATAGTACGTTTGCATGGAGTTCTTATGGAGATCGTGTCGAACTGAGATACGCGATTCACATCTATCTTCTGGACTCGTATTCAGGAAGCAATGGGTGTGAAACTGAAGTTTAGTACCGCGTTCCACCCATAAACGGATGGGTAGACGGAACGAGTGAATCAAGTGTTTGAAGATATGCTGCAAGCTTGTGTGCTAAATTTCAAGGACAGTTGGGATGACTGTCTTTCTTATGCCGAGTTCGCTTATAATAACAGCTTTCAGGTGAGTATTAGCATGGCTCTATACGAAGTCTTATATGGACGCCCCTATCGAGCACTGCATTGCTGGGAAGAGGTTGGCAAGAAGAGTTGGATTGGCCCTGAGTTAGTGCTAGCGACCTCAGAGAAGATCAACATTATCAGGCGTCGACTTTCGGTAGCATAGAGAAGAGAGAAGAGCTACGCTGATATGAGACAGTGATCGCTAGAGTTTGAGGTTGGGAACCATATGTTTCTCAAGGTTTTCCCCATGAAGGAAGTCCTTTGGTTTGACAAGAAGGGAAAACTTACACCAAGATTCATTGGCCCATTTTAGATACTAGATCGAGTGGGTGTGGTAGCGTACCGCCTAACTTTGCCCACACCACTCGTAGGCGTGCACAACATATTTCATGTATCGATGCTGAAGAAATACGTTCTGACACTTTTGACATTATGAAATGGGAGCAGGTATAGTTGAGTGAGGATGCTACTTGTGTACTACGATCGACGCATATCCTAGATAGGAAGGAACAGGTGTTGCGTAGTAAGGTTATCCCGCTTGTGAAGGTGCTATGGACACATCACACTGGGGAAGAGGCTACTTGGGAAACAGAAGCCAAGGTCCGCAAGAACTACCAACAGATTCTCGAGGAGTACGAAAAGGTCTAATTTTGAGGATGAAATTTTTTCTTTAAGGAGGGTAGACTGTAACGTCTTAGAAAAATTCATACAAAGACCCAAGTACCACCTCAGGTAGAAATCACTAAATACCGAATCCTTTAGAAATTAGATGAATCGATTGGTGAATTAGCTCGAATCACTTTCTATACAAGCTACAAGATGCAAAACCAATAAAATCACTAACTCTACATTAGCTAAAAACCTAGGATCAATCTCAAAACCCAGTTGCTCTCGGGAGCATCTTGAAACTCCGTATCAGACCTGGACCGCGCGTCAAAAGTCCAATTATCATAAAATTATGTGGTTATGACCGCTTTACTAGGTTTGACAACCATCTCGGAAATCAAGTCCAAATAGTATCTAGAAACGCACAATTTGAGCCTAGAATGAAGTGTGTGAGAAACGCGAATATCTTTAATATCTTTAGAAAATGAACACAAAATTATGTGATTTGGGCCATTTACTTGTAGGCTAAATTTAAGATTTCAGACTGTTAGATTCTGACTCAACTACACCCTCGGATCAGGAAAATTTCCCTGCACATGTGAGTGCACTTATGGCCCTGATCGAGAGACGATGACCGTTGAACTGAAACTGATCCTCTGTGGTCGATCTACAAATCCGATCAGACCAAAAACTTAACTTGAAATAGGTCCATTATCAGAGAACTTTAACCGGATCGTATGTAAGAAATGAACCTCCAGATGAGGTCCGTTGGCTCGAAACAGAGGCTCTCTACGGTTTAAAACAAGCTCCTAGGGCATGGTCCGAGAAATTGACTAAGTTTTTACTAAGTCATGATTTTCAAATGGGAAGTATAGATAAGACTCTCTTTGTTAAGAAACTTAATGATCACATCTTAATAGTGCAGATCTATGTTGATGATATTATTTATGGATCTACCTATTCTAACATGACTGTTGAGTTTGTAGATTTAATGAAATCTAAGTTTGAAATGAGCATAGTTGGGGAATTGAATTATTTCCTAAGATTGCAAGTGAAGCAACAATCTGATGGCATTTTTATTTCTCAAACCAAATATGCTCTAAACTTAATCAAAAAGTTCAAATTTGAGAACGGTAAGAATTTTGATACTCCTATGAGTAAAACTTTAAGACTCTCAAAGGACTCTACAAGTAAAAATGTGGATCCTAAATTATTCCGTAGTATGATTGGCAGTTTACTTTATTTAACTGCTAGTAGACCTGATATTGCTTTAAGTGTTGGTATTTGCGCTGGATATCAGTCTGATCCTAAAGAGTCACATTTAACAGCTATTAAGAGGATTATGCAATATGTCACAAGTACTGCTAAATTAGGTCTCTGGTATCCATATGATACTTGTCATGCCCCAAACTCGGAAATCGGGCTCACAAAATTTCCGATCGCCAAATCTGGCACCGACAGCCTCCGTAGTACCCCATTCTCGGCTCTCGGCACCCATGCACCAGGTTCCGATCCTGGGATGCTACAAGGAGGATTTCAAATCATCATTTTAATTGTAATGAGCATAACCAAAAGCATAACCCACAAACAATAAACACAAGAACACCATCACAAAATCCACTATGATCAAAAACTTTAAGTGCAATGCGTCTGAAGGGAAATACAAGATAGAGCAAATAACAAAACTCCAAAGGCTCGACCGCACACTCCTGCTGCTTCTAAGCTATTGTTGCAACCTGGCGTCACCTACATGCATCAATCGTGCATAAGCTTATAGAAAGCTTAGAGGGTGGTGTAAGTGTGTGCGCAATATAAGCGTGCTCAGAATGCAAGGTCAGATTAATGTGAGATCATGCGGGTGAACACATGTATGCAATCAGCCATACCAAGGCCATGCGGTGCAAATCATGAATACGATCGGCCACATCAAGGCCATGCGATGCAGAATGCAAGTCAAGCATGTCAAACCTCATCCACATATCAATGCAGCTCCTCACTAGAGCATCAAATCAGTGTGGTTCTCAGTATGGATAATCACCGGGGTCAAGTACACTCTACGCCAGCTTACCGCCCCTATCCGGACGTACAACTGGGAGGGTGGAAGAGACCTCACTATCCGCCTACCAATATCGGGCTCGGCTCGTCGGTAGCGGACCGATTCCTCAAGCTAGTCAAACTCAACCTAGAAATTGCTCCGTTACTCAGGCGGATAATGTCACACCCCTTTCCAACCGACCACGACACAGTGGGAGATACGGCCTACTGGTATACGGCCCTCGCGCGCTCGTGTATCCACTCGGTCTCGACATTGGAGTCATCCTCTGGCACCATCGGGTTTAGGAATTTTCACCTAGGGACATCTATGACGCCCGTATGCGAGAACTAAATATTTTTGGTATCCAATCCTGCCATCCACGATGTGTCTGTGAAGGCTATGGCCCTGATGTCGCTAGGGCATACAGTAACTACAATCACACAAATACAAGTGCATGAGTCACACTATCAGTCATGCAACAGTCCTGCGTGTATATGCACTTATATGGGGTAACTCCGCCTATCAGGGAGCCCATAAACAGTCTGCCCGAAGGCATATGCTATGATCGGTCACTCCTCACATCAGGCATACATATGATGCGAATGATCATGAATCATGGATCTATACTAAACATGTATAAAGAGATGGGCTCTGAGTATAATGGAGATGGGCCTAGATGGCCTACTTACCACAAGTATGGGCCTATCAGTGGGCCTTAGGGAGAGTTATAATGCGGACATTTAACCAACATTATCCATTCAATGTGGACGTCAAACCATCATTGCTCCTAAGGTATAACCCACTATAAAATTAATACATATACCATGGTGGAATCACACTACAATGGGTCTTATGTACGTCCTATTGGGCCTTGACCCATGGGCCTCCAGTACATCAAATGGGCCTCATACATGGGTCTCGTATGCACATATCAAGGTGGGCCTCAACAAGGACCACCAATACATCAAGATGGGCGTCAACAATGGGCCTTAAATTATCTCCAAAATGGTTGGACAGTTGGATGAAATACATGCATCATGATGGAGCCCACTCGAATGGAGGGTATAGTTTACAATACATACATAAGTGGGTCCCATGTGGGGCCTACCATAATGTTTATTTCCCATCCAACCCATTGATAAGGTCATTCAGATCGGGGCCCACACTAATGTTTATTTTCCAAGCAACCTAGGGCCCAACATAATGTTTATTTTCCAACCAACTGTTCATAAGGTCACATGGTCCAGGATAGGGCCCACTGTAATATTTATTTATCATCCAATCTATTCATAAGGTCACGTGGACCAGAGGAGGGCCCACTGGACTGGGGCCCACAGTGATATTCATTTGCCATTCCAACTGTTCACATGGACCATGGGCCACGGTAATGTTTATTGTCATCCAATCTATTCATGAGATCACGTGGACTAGGGCCCACCGTGATATGGTTCACAAATCCAGTCCACCCATTGTGCGTGTCCCACCTGGTTGAGGGTCCAGACCAAGTTTCAGTCACATCCAAATTTCAGGTAGGCCTTACCAACTGATTTTATATGTTTAGGCATGTCTTCACATGATTTTAAATGGTGTGGCCCACCGGCGTTCCGTATATAGCTGATTTTTGGGGTGGTCACCTGGACCGAGGGGACCCATCAAATGCATGGTGTTGATGTTCAAAACGCATCACGATGGGGGCCCACAGCTGGAGCTTGCTGCTGCTAATATATATATATATATATTTAAATCTATTTTTCCACAGATTTTCTTAGGTGGGGCCCATATCAATAAAATCCACTCCATCCACTTGCTCCTACGACTTAAGACAAGCCCAACGGGTCTAATATCCGAGGTATTTTTGTGTATAGGGTCATCAAGTGAATTTTTAACAGTAAGGATCACCATTTTCCATGCTACGACCTACCAGATGCTCGAATTAATTTCATACCTCGGCTCAATGCCTAAAATAATTTTGAGAATGGAATGGATGGCTTAGATTAAATATATACATCAAGGTGGGGCCTGCATGAGTGGCCCACCTCTTCTTTCTCTTTTCTTCTTTTTCTTTTGTAAGTACACACCCATGTCTGTATACACACTCCAAGTTAGCCTCATCCGTCCAGCGTCCAGTGACGTTGGACGGTATGGATAAATACATGCATTGTGGTGGGTCCCACATGGACATGGCCCACCAACTATATATATGTATATTTATATATTAGTATAGTATAAGTATAATATACCATATATATATGTATATATATTCCCACCGGATGGTGGATTTTGCCTAAAATGTGGTGGGCCTCACCATTAATGAGTGGAGTGGATTTAACATGATTTGGTAGGGCCCACTTCATTCTCGGGAGGGGAAAGAGAGAGAGAGAGAGAGAGAGAGAGATATGGTGATAGAGAGGAGGGACTCCACCACTATGGGCCCTCCATTGATACAACACATACATCATGTGGGTCTCACAACAAGTGGCCCTTAAAATTGAAAGCAACGGTAGATCACCCATTTTATCTTCCTTTTTCTTGGTCCCTTAGACTCCAATGCTCCTAAGCTTGCCTTTCGATGGAGGTTGATGGGAGATTGATGGTGTGGATGAGAGATGAGAGGGTGTAGATGGAAGATGAGAAGGTGGACCACACTTGTGGTTTGGGAGAGAGGAGTTGGACGTGTGAAATTTTTGTTGTTTGGGATATTTGAGAAATGAGAGAGAGAGAGAAGTGATGGGAGTGATATGGATAGGTGAGGTGTGATGTGTGATGGGTGATGTAAGGAGAGGTATGGGTTGGGTTGAAATTTTGGAAAAAGAGGAATGGGTGAAGAGAGAGAGAGTTGACTTTGTGGAGAAAGAGGGATGGGTTGTTGTACTTGGGTAAGGTGTGACTTGACTTGTACTTGACATGAGTGATTGATTGATTGATTGATGTGACATTTCATAGAAATTCCCTCGAAATTCGTAATGCGCGGCGTTTCTTCGGAATAAACACAGATCGACATCTTCTAGCCTGGGTATTGAGTCAATGTGTGAGTCACGGCATTGGAACCGCGGCGATAGCGTAGTCGCCAAGATATAGGTTTTGGTTCGAGCTGACTTTGGCAAGCGAGAGTCAGCTTAGGATCTCGTGTAATCGTCGGATACGGTGTGAAAGTTGCCAAAATTTGACCGATAGGATCACGGAAGCATACGGAACGATACGGACTAGGATACGGGTCTCACAGCTCTCCCCTCCAAATAAAAATTTCATCCTCAAAATTTACACAATCATTGCAAGAAAACATAACTCATAATAGAAGAGGAAGCAAGGCATCGTCATATCAAATCGAAGACAGCATACAGGGTACAATACACAATCAATCATCAAAGAGATGGGGATAGCGCTCTCGAATCTCAGCCTCGCGCTCCCATAACTCCTCATCGACAGAATGGTGACCCCACTGAACCTTCACCAAGGGGATGACCTTGGTCCGGAGGACCTGCTCTTTCTAATCAATGATACGAACTGGCTGCTCAATATAAGAAGCGTCCTCACGAACCTCCAACAACTGCTAATCAATAATAGGAACGATGTCTAACCCACACTTCCTCAACATAGAGACATGAAAAACGTTGTGGACGCCAAATAACTGAGATGGTAAGGGAAGCTGATAGGCCACAACGCCAATGCGCTCAGTGATCTCGAAAGGTCCTATGAATCTTGGAGCAAGCTTGCCCTTCGCTCCAAATCGAACTATGCCCTTCATGGGCGAGACCTTGAGATACACATGGTCCCTTACATCAAACTCCAAGTGGCGACGCCAGCGATCAGCAAAACTCTTCTACAGGCTTTGAGCTGTGCACATCCTCTGCCTGATGATATCAATAACCTCTGATGTCTCTTGCACAAGCTCGGGACTTAGGAGATGCCGCTCTCTAACCTCGGTCTAACAACTCGGAGATCTGCACGGTCTGCCATAGAGTGCCTCAAAAGGAGTCATGCCAATGGTCGCCTGATAGCTGTTGTTGTATGCAAATTCAACCAATCGTAGATGCTCATCCCAGCTACCCTCGAAGTCAATCACGTAGGCCTAAAGCATATCCTCAAGGATCTGGTTGACCCTCTCGGTCTGGCCATCGATCTGCGGATGATACGCGGTGCTGAGCTGCAAGTCAGTGCCCATAGCTCTCTGAAAGCTCCTCCAGAACTAAGATGTAAACCTCGGGTCTCGGTCAAAAACGATCGAGACTGGAATACCATGCAGTCTCACAATCTCCTCAATGAATAACTTCGCAAGCCAGTCCAAAGGCCAAGTCGCACGAATCGCAAGGAAATGTGCCGACTTCGTCAAACGGTCCATGACAACCCAGATGTCCTCGGCAAACCCATAATAAAGTCTGTAGATGCGTGCTCCCACTTCCACATCGGGATGCTCAATGGCTGCAATAGACCAGGGGGTCTCTCTAATGATCGGCCTTGACACGCTGGCATGTGTCACACTCGGCCATAAAACTGGCGATCTGGCACTTCATCCCCGTCCAAAAATATTGTCTCCTAATATCACGATACATCTTCGTTGAGCCAGGGTGGATAGAAAACCGTGATCGATGTGCCTCGGTCATAAGATCTCTGTGCAACTCAGGAATATCCGGGACACACAATCGGCCTCTGAAGCGAAGTCCACCATCAGAACCAATCTGCCAATCTGTCTGACTCTCAGATGCCGCCTCTGCTCTATAATCCTATAACGACTCATCTGTCTGTTGAGCCTCGATCACCCTTGCGATAAGAGAGGGTTGAATCGACAGGCTCGAAAGCTGAACGATAGAAGACTGCAGACCAAAATCAAAGTCATACTCTGCTATATCCTCGAGCAACCCCCACTCCTGAATCATCATATGTGCCACCAGGCCTCGTGGCTAACAGCTGAGGGCATCCGCCACCACATTCGCCTTGCCTGGGTAGTACTGGAGGTTGAAATCATAATCCTTTAGAAGCTCCATCCAGCGTCTCTACCTCATGTTTAGCTCAGACTGAGAAAATAGATACTTCAAGCTCTTGTGGTCTGTAACGCCCTGAAATTCGGGGGTCGAGCATAACTCAGCTCTCGAGTTTCAAAACATCACTTATGCAACATATGTAATGATGGATGTATGTTGTCTGTATGAGTGCATAAAACATGGAATATATTAAGCCAAACTGCAAACATAATCCAGGGATACGTGGAAGTCGCAAGCGGAAGACTTAAAGAAATATATGTGTACATGTGCAAGTCCTTGTGATATGTATGCTCTGCCAGGTCATAATTACAAGTGTTTATCTTCAAAATACAAGTATCAAAATGAAATCATCTATTATAAAAGAAAACCCAGAATTCCCATAGATCATGACACGACTCACATGAACCCGCCTGAGAACTACATAACAGAAAACGCGTCCTTATCATCCTCGTACTCCTGCTCTACCTCAGGGGTCGCGTCATCATCTGCATCTAAGACAGGGTCTGGTTGGTGTTAAAACACCGTCCCAGAATGTGGGAGTGAGTGATCAACTCAGTGGAACTATACAGTAAAAGTTAACATGATATCAAATCAATCAAGTAGTAATGATAAGGCAATACAATCAAACACGTCCTAAGTACTCTTGTTAATGCAAGGATGTATGAAGAAATGATGCATGCCCTCGCCTACACTCCCTCATCGTCTTCATCTTACGGTACGCATGACAACCTCCCGCAGTGCCAACGACTCCTACGCACATGCAATGCGGTGCATGAACATGATTACCAAGTTGTTATTAGTCTTTTTCATACAGCAGGATTGGGAAGCTAAGGTACCTTCCTCATATCAATTTTCACACAGTGATCCATTTTAGGGTCGTCAGTCCTAGACAATCTCATACGATCATATGGTTTTAGGTCGTTGCAAAGGGCTCGTCACCAATCAATGCACGCTTATCATACCTTAGTTACTACTTTAAGGCTCGTTGCCTAAATGCAGTATCAAGGTATGCTCTAAGTCACTACAAAGGGCTCGTCACCAATCAATGTAGGCCGATAGTGCGAATATAGTGTCCCATACCACCATAATCGGCTCATGAGTCTAGTGTACTCACTGGTCACTACGGGGAGGCTCGTCACCCCAACGTAGGCCGACAGCTCGACCACAGTGTCCCACACCACCATGCCCGGCCATGAGTCTTAGCGGATCTAGGTACAACAGTTAACGGGATTGCATCGGTAAGTTTGGTACCCTAGATTCAAACAATAGCATCCATACATGTTGAACATACATCGGGACAATCGGGTTACTTGACGAACTCGACTAGCACGAGCGCACGTTGAGTTAAACGACATAGAGTGCGCAAACACTCCATGTGACCAAACCACTATTGACAACCCTAATACGACTCGGGTTCGTCAAACACGTCCTACGTGGCGAAAACAACCTCGGCCACGAACTCAAAGTCTGTTACCGATTTTCTGGACTATTTCATAGTCTCAAACACATTCAATTATAACAACTATCCATATTAACAATTTAGAACAGTAATGGAACAACAATTCAAATCATACAGTATGTGAGCATTTGAAGAATATCAACTTAACATGGATTTACATATAAGTAGTGCTTGAACTTAAATAACAAAGACTGTAAATTATATGTAGAAAATCATACACACCAATAGGAGAGTTGAGAATCTCTTCTCAACCCCCGCAAATAGGATAATATATTACACATTAGATCATTCAAACATTTCTACAAACACTTAGACTACATATTCCAACGTACATGACATATGTTGGGGATAACACACATTTGGACAATTCCTTTTGCCAAGGAGTTGACACATACAACTAGTACAAGTACACGACAAGTAATCATGGAAAACACATGTTCGTATTTCATACGTATATGATACTTTCTACATACACAAGGAATACACAAATCTCAATATACCTCAAATATATTAGGAACATAGTATAAACATCGCATTTGGCATGTGAAATTACACCCACAACAATACTAAACCATTAACTAACATTGAAAGCCTTGAAAATCATAACCTATACGAATATAATCCACACCTTAAACCAGAAAAAGCACACCGATCTGATTTAGACGATAAGTCTTCGTCAACGACGACTAGATAACCTAAGGCATGAGTCGAAATGAGCTACATCAACACATAGACTATTCTAAGCTCTAAAACAGACTAGGGTTTGATTGACTTACCCAAGAATGAACTTAGAATCGCCAGAATAACGATTCAGAAGCGACAGTTTAGGGATGCAGAGTAACAAGAAAGAATCTTAAGATGATTCGCCAACT
Organism: Magnolia sinica; assembly: GCF_029962835.1. NCBI lineage: Eukaryota > Viridiplantae > Streptophyta > Magnoliopsida > Magnoliales > Magnoliaceae > Magnolia > Magnolia sinica. Next base: position 67,765,735 of record NC_080574.1, read on the forward strand.
TCTCTCTCATTTTCTCTCTCTTTTCCTCTCTCTCTCTTAGCTAGGGTTTAGGAAATTCGTATGGAATAAAGAGTGAGGTTTTTAAGGTCTTTATATAGGCCTAGGTATACTTAGGTTATAACCAAATCAGGTCTCTCTCGATCCAACGGAGCACTTTTCGGTGGTCCTTTTTCCACGTGCGGTCGGACTTAAGCTCATTGACCATGGATCTAGGTCAGGCAGAGTTTTCGTGCCGATCGGATTTACAGATCAGCCGTGGCGGACCAATCTCAATTCAACGGTCAATGAAACTTGATCAGGTCCATCGACACTAGGACATGCCTGGGCCATCTTCCCTGATCCTAGGGTGAAATTGGGTCAGAATCCAACGATCAGAAAGCTTAAAATCGTCGCGCAAGCGACACGACTCAGATTTTATAAAATCACATTTAATTTCTCAGCTTTCTCACACTCTTTAGTCCGGACTCAAATAAATCGACCCAAGACATCATCTGGACTTGATTTCTGATGTGATGGTCAAGCCCAACAAGGTGACCATAATCGTTTAAGATCATCGCTACCAGACTTTCGACGCACGGTCCAGGTCCGATCCAAAGATTCCAAGTACTCCCGAGAGTAATTGGATTTAGCGTTGAATCCCAGATTTTAGGGTAACATAGCACTAACGATTCTACAGGTTTTGAGTCCTACATATTAAATTTAAAGTGATTGATGCTAATTTCACAAGCAATTGAGTTTAGCGCTAATTAACCCACAATTAACTTCTCAAGAATTTGATGTAGTACTCGGGTCTTTGCACGAAATTTTTCGGGTCATTACATGGTTAGAGAAGAGCTCGAACCTAACCCCATAGAGATAGTGTCTCCACACCTTCAGTACGAAGACGACTGCTGCCAGCTCCAAATCGTGAGTGGGGTAGTTCAACTCATGAACCTTGAGCTGACGAGATGCAAATGCTATAGGTCTGTCGTGCTGCATCAGGACAACACCTAATCCAATAAGCGAAGCATCAGTAAATACAACAAATCCATCACTCCTAGAGGGAAGAGTGAGGACAGGAGCGGACGTCAGACGGTCCTTCAGCTCCACAAATGCTCGCTCACAGGCGTTAAACTCTACGCCCTTCCGAGTCAACCTGGTCAACAGGGCTGCAATATGGGAGAAGCCCTCAATGAAACGCCGATAATATCCCGCTAAACCAAGGAAACTGCGGATCTCGGACGCAGTCGTGGGCTAGCCCCACTGACGTACTGCTTCAACCTTCGAGGGGTCCACTGCAACAGCCTCCCTTGTCACCACGTGATCGAGGAATCTCACCTCCTCCTACCAGAACTCGCACTTCTCCAGCTTCACATACAGTTGGTGGGCACGGAGGGTCTGCAAAGCGATCTCCAGATGCTGCATATGGTTCTCATGGGTCCTTGAATATATCAGAATATCGTCGATGAAGACCACAACAAACTGATCGAGATATGGATGAAAGACCTCGTTCATCAACTGCATGAAGACCGCGGGTGCATTGGTCAGTCCAAAGGACATGACCTGAAACTCAAAATGACCATAACGCGTCCTGAAAGCCGTCTTCGGGACGTCCTCCTCTCGGACATGAATCTGATGATAACTGGAACGCAAGTCAATATTTGAAAAGAACTGTACACCCTGCAGCTGATCAAATAAATCATCTATCCTCGGGAGCGGGTACTTGTTCTTAATCGTGACCTAGTTGAGCTCACGGTAATCCACGCAGAGCCTAAACGAGCCATCCTTATTCCTGACGAAGAGTACCGGCACTTCCCAAGGCAAACTGCTCAGACGAATGAATCCCAACTCACGCAACTCGTCTAACTGACGCTGCAGCTCACGCAACTCCATCGGTGCCATATGGTGTGGGGCCTTCGAGATAAGTGCAGTACCAGGCACAAGATTGATCTGGAACTCAATCTAATGGCGCGGCGGCAACCCCGGAATCTCCTAGAACACATCGGGGAAGTCACAGACCACCGGAAACCGATCAATACACAAGGTAACAGGCTCCTCGACTGTGCAGGACATCAAGCTTGACAACGGCTCTCCTCTGGGCTCAGCAATGAACTGGAACTGCGGCAAGCCTGGTATGCAGAATGTGACTGTCCTCGCAGAATAGTCCAAAATAGCGTGGTACTCAGCAAGCCAATCCATGCCCAAAATAACGTCGAAATCTGTAATCGGTAGCATAAATAAGTCAGCAGGAAAAAATATATCATCGACCAGAACTGGACAAGATAAACAGAAACGGCCCAATACTATGGTCCTCCTTAAGGGCGTCGATACGGTTAACCCCTTACTAACAGACTCTGTCGGCAATCCAGTCGATCGGCAGAAATCCTCAGACATGAATGAGTGAGAAGGACCACAATTAAATAATACTCGGGCGATGTATGAAGGACAGGAAGTATACCCTCGACGACTCCTCCGGATGACTGCGGATCCTGCTGAGCCACGTAAAATCTAGCCTGAGCTAGCTAGGGAGATGCCTGTCCACTCTGAGGTCCCTGATGGTGCTGCTGCTGATGTCGCTGAGGCGCTCGAAACTGCTGCCTCTGCTGCTGGGGTCTCGGAGGCTGGTGCTGCTGCTGAGGGGGCCTCAGTGGTGGAATCTGCTGTCGTTACTGCTGTGGAGGCTGCTGCGGTACTCTCGGCTACTGCTGTGGAGGCTGTTATGGTGCTCTCGGCTACTGCTGCCGAGGTCGGGGATACTCCCACCTACGGTGTCCTATCTCACCGCATCCATAGCAAGTGTCAGAAAGCTGTCTCTGCGGTGGTGTCACTGGGGGTGCCGATGAGTTACTGGTGCTCTGATAGGTGGGTGGCTCCTGTACCTTTGTGGTCGTCGCTGCTACTGGGAACTACTAGAGGGGGCTTACCTCTTCTGACCCCTCCTATGATCTCTATCGGCTTACGTGCTGGCCCACTAGTCTCGTAGATATGAGCCCTCTACACTACTGCCTGAAAGGTCGGAAGTTCATGCCCAAACACACGGCCTCGAAGACCATAACGCAAGCCGTTCTCGAAACGGTGAGCCTTCCGCCCCTCATCATCAACCATATATGGCGCGAACCTCGATAGCGCTACGAAACAGGCCGCGTACTGTGCCACAGTCATATCCCCCTGTACCAGAGTCTCAAACTCTAGTGCCCTCTGACGACGAATATGGTCAGGGAAGTACTGCTCCTCGAATCAGTCGATAAAGTCCTCCCATGTCCAGACATAGTCAGGTCCTGCGATGTGGGTAACGGAGGTCCACCAGTGCTTGGCCTCACCCTGGAAAAGAAACACTGCCAACAGGACTCGCTGCTCAGTCGTACATGACATGGTATCAAAGATCTTCTCCACATCGGAGCGCCATCTCTCAGCTGCTGTCGGATCTGGCTGGCCTTAGAAATGCGGAGGATCAAGCTGCCTGAACTCTCGAAGAAGGGCACTCGCGTGCTCCTCCTTGACCTGGGCTGGAGAAACAACTAGGCGCCTGCCCTGCCCCTGAAGTGCAGCAGTCACAGCCTGCACATCTGCTGTAACTGAGATGCACTCACAGGCACGGTCGAGTCTGCACCGGCCTCGGGTGGAGGAATGACATCCTCAGGCAGGGGAGCAGGGATCTCTAGAGGTGAAACGGGAGGTACAGGTGGTAAAGTTGGAGCCTCAGGTGGTGGAGCGGGGTGCGCTCGAGTTACTCTCCTGGGCGGCATGTCCTATAGGAAAGAACAATGACGCCAATCATCCGTGAGAATTGCACTCAGAATCTAATCGCCCAAAACTCATAGCAAACATGTGATGTTGTTCTCAGTTATTCCCAAGTTATGCTCTAATACCAACTTCTATCATGCCCCAAACTCGAAAACCGGGCTCACAAAATTCCCGATCGCCGAATCTGGCGCCGACAGCCTCCATAGTACCCCATTCTCGGCTCCCGGCACCCATACACCAGGTTTCGATCCTGGGATGCTACAAGGAGGATTTCAAATCATCAGTTTAATTGTAATGAGCATAACCAAAAGCATAACCCACGAACAATAAACACAAGAACACCATCACAAAATCCACTATGATCAAAAACTTTAAGTACAATGCATCTGAAGGGAAATACAAGATAGAGCGAATAACAAAACTCCAAAGGCTCGACCGCACACTCTTGCTGCTGCTAAGCTATGGCTGTGACCTAGCGTCACCTACATACATAAATCGTGCATAAGCTTATAGAAAGCTTAGAGGGTGGTGTAAGTGTGTGCGCAATATAAGCGTGCTCAGAATGTAAGGTCAGATTAATGCGAGATCATACGGGTGAACACATGTATGCGATCAGCCATACCAAGCCCATGCGGTGCAAATCATGAATACGATCGGCCACATCAAGGCCATGCGATGCAGAATGCAAGTCAAGCATGTCAAACCTCATCCACATATCAATGCAGCTCCTCACTAGAGTATCAAATCAATGTGGTTCTTAGTATGGATAATCCCGAGGTCAAGTACACTCTACGCCAGCTTGCCGCCCCTATCCGGATGCACAACTGGGAGGGTGGAAGAGACCTCACTATCCGCCTACCAATATCGGACCCGGCTCGTCGATAGCGGACCGATTCCTTGAGCTGGTCAAACTCAACCTAAAAATTACCCCCTCACTCAGGCGAGTAAGGTCACACCCCTTTCCAACCGACCACGACACAGTGAGAGACGCGGCCTACTGGTATACGACCCTCGCGCGTTCATGTATCCACTCGGTCTCGACGTTGGAGTCATCCTCTGGTACCATCGGATTTAGGGATTTTCACCCAGGGACATCTAGGGCGCCCGTATGTTAGAACTAAATATTTCTGGTATCCAATCCTTGCATCCACAATGTGTCTGTGGAGGCTATGGCCCTGATGTCGCTAGGGCATACAGTAACTACAATCACACAAATGTAAGTGCATGAGTCACACTATCAGTCATGTAACAGTCTTGCGTGTATATGCACTTATATGGGGTAACTCCGCCTATCAGGGAGCCCATAAACAGTCCGCACGAAGGCATATGCTATGATCGGTCACTCCTCACATCAGGCATACATACGATGCGAATGATCATGAATCATGGATCTATACTAAACATGTATAAAGAGATGGGCTCTGAGTATATTGGAGATCGGCCTAGACGGCCTACTTACCACAAGTATGGGCCTATCAGTGGGCCTTAGGGAGAGTTATAATGCGGACATTTAACCAACATTATCCATTCAATGTGGATGTCAAGCCATCATTGTTCCCAAGGTATAACCCACTATAAAATTAATACATATACCATGGTGGAATCACACTACAATGGGTCTTATGTACGTCCTATTGGGCCTTGACCCATGGGCCTCCAGTACATCAAATGGGCCTCATACATGGGTCTCGTATGTACATATCAAGGTGGACCTCAACAAGGACCACTAATACATCAAGATGGGCCTCAACAATGGGCCTTAAATTATCTCCAAAATGGTTGGACAGTTGGATGAAATACATGCATCATGATGGAGCCCACTCGAATGGAGGGTATGGTTTACAATACATACATAAGTGGGTCCCATGTGGGGCCTACCATAATGTTTATTTCCCATTCAACCCATTGATAAGGTCATTCAGACCGGGGCCCACAGTAATGTTTATTTTCCAAGCAACCTAGGGCCCAACATAATGTTTATTTTCCAACCAACTGTTCATAAGGTCTCATGGTCCAGGATAGGGCCCACTGTAATATTTATTTATCATCCAATCTATTCATAAGGTCACGTGGACCAGAGGAGGGCCCACTAGACTGGGGCCCACAGTGATATTCATTTGCCATTCCAACTGTTCACGTGGACCATGGGCCACGGTAATGTTTATTGCCATCCAATCTATTCATGAGATCACATGGACTAGGGCCCACCCTGATGTGGTTCACAAATCCAGTTCACCCATTGTGCGTGTCCCACCTGGTTGAGGGTCCAGACCAAGTTTCAGTCACATCCAAATTTCAGGTAGGCCCTACCAACTGATTTTATATGTTTAGGCATGTCTTCACATGATTTTAAGTGGTGTGGCCCACCGGAGTTTCGTATACAGCTGATTTTTGGAGTGGTCACCTGGACCGAGGGGACCCATCAATGCATGGTGTTGATGTTCGAAATGCATCACGATGGGGGCCCACAGCTGGAGCGATGAGGCCCAGCCGGTCGTCCGTCAGCAGCCAGTGCAGGCGCTGATTATTATTTTTTTAAATCTGTTTTTTCACAGATTTTCTTAGGTGGGGCCCATATCAATAAAATCCACTCCGTCCACATGCTCCTACGGCTCAAGACAAGCCCAACGGGTCTAATATCCGAGGTATTTTCGTGTATAGGGTCATCAAGTGAATTTTTAACGGTAAGGATCACCATTTTCCATGCTACGACCCACTAGATGTTCAGATTAATTTCATACCTCGGCTCAACGCCTAAAATAATTTCAAGAATGGAATGGATGGCTTGGATTAAATATATACATCAAGGTGGGGCTTGCATGAGTGGCACACCTCTTCTTTCTCTTTTCTTCTTTTTCTTTTGCAAGTACACACCCGTATCAGTATACACACTCTAAGTTAGCCTCGTCCGTCCAGCGTCCAGTGACGCTGGACGGTATGGATAAACACATGCATTGTTGTGGGTCCTACATGGACGTGGCCCACCGACTATATATATATATATGTATATTTATATATTAGTATAGTATAAGTATAATATACCATATATATATATTCCCACTGGATGGTGGATTTTGACTAAAATGTGGTGGGCCTCACCATTGATGAGTGGAGTGGATTTAACATGATTTGGTAGGGCCCACTTCATTCTCGGGAGGGGAAGAGAGAGAGAGAGAGAGAGAGAGAGAGAGAGAGAGAGAGAGAGAGAGAGAGAGAGATATGGTGATAGAGAGGAGGGACCCCGCCACTATGGGCCCTCCATTGATACAACACATACATCATGTGGGTCCCACACCAAGTGGCCCTTAAAATTGAAAGCAACGGTAGATCACCCACCTTATTTTCCTTCTTCTTGGTCCCTTAGACTCCAATGCTCCTAAGCTTGCCTTTCGATGGAGGTTGATGGGAGATTAATGGTGTGGATGATAGATGAGGAGGTGTAAATGGAAGATGAGAAGGTGGACCACACTTGTGGTTTGGGAGAGAGGAGTTGGACGTGTGAAACTTTTGGTGTTTGGGAGATTTGAGAAGTGAGAGAGAGAGAGAGAAGTGATGTGAGTGATATGGATGGGTGATGGGTGATGTAAGGAGAGGTATGGGTTGGGTTGAAATTTTGGGAAAAGAGGAATGGGTGAAGAGAGAGGGAGTTGACTTTGTGGAGAAAGAGGGATGGGTTGTTGTACTTGGGTAAGGTGTGACTTGACTTGTACTTGACATGAGTGATTGATTGATTGATGTGACATTTCGCAGAGATTCCCTCGAAATTCGTAACGTGTGATGTTTGTTCGAAATAGACGCAAATCAACATCTTCTAGCCTGGGTATCGGGTCGATGCGCGAGTCGCGGCGTTGGAACCGCAGCAACAATGCGGTCGCTAAGATATAAGTTTCGGTTCGAGCCAACTTTAGCAAGTGGGACTCAGCTTAGGATCACGCGCAATCATCGGATACGGTGCGAAGGTTGCCAGAATTTGACCGGTAGGATCGCAGAAGCATACGGAACGATACGGACTAGGATACGGGTCTCACAATACTAGTGTTCAACTGGCTGGGTACTCAGATGCTGATTGGGCCGGTAATATTGATGATAAGAAATCAACTAGTGGTGGTTGTTTCTATATTAGAAATTGTTTGGTTTCTTAGTTTAGCAAGAAGTAAAGTTCTATATCACTCTCTACTGTTGAGGCTGAATACCTCACAGCTGGAAATGCATGTACTCAGCTTATTTGGATGAAACGTGTGTTAAGCGATTATGGAATTGCACAGGAATTAATGATATTATATTGTGATAATTTCAGTGATATAAACATTTTAAAAAATCCAATTCAGCATTCACGTACCAAGCACATTGACATTAGGTATCATTACATTCTGAATTAGTGGAAGAAAAGCCGATATCTTTGGAATACATTTCTACCGAGACTCAACTTACTGACATTTTCACTAAACCACTTGACAAAAGCAGGTTTAATAAATTGAAATTTGATCTTAGTATGTGCAATTTAAATTGAATATTCATGCATACTTGTATTATAGTGTATATATATTTGATAATTTATTGATTTAAATTTCAATTTTGTATGAAAAATGAATATTTTAGTCGATACACGACCAGTCGTGGATGTACACAACCAGTCATAACACGACTGGTCGTACCCACCTTCCTAGATCTTCAAGGTTAGTGTGTCTTTTGCATTTTTCTTGGAGAATCTAGTCAATATTACTTCATTTTCACTCTTAGAGTAATTTATTTTGTCATTCATTGCAATTTTGGGGTTTTATCTTGAAAAATCTGATCTATCAAAATCCCACTTCACATCTTTTAAAGTTACTTGTTTCTTTGATTATTCTATTGCAAATGGATGCTAGAGGGAAAAAGAAAACTTCCCGTGGTCCATCTTCTTCTCGATCAACCCCTATCACTCAGCGCCATCTTCGGTCACCCGAAGATGATCCCTCATATGTACGAGATTTGCATTTACACAATGTCATTGTTGAGTGACCTGTTGATCTTGACCACATTGCTCTTTTTAGTATTCTCCAACTTCTTCAAGTTGTAGGATGGGATAACATCTTACATTGGGGTGGGCCTGCATACCAATCTATTGCATAGTTCATGTTTGCATGTATCTCTAATTTTTCGACTGAGAATTTATCATTTGAAATTGATGCTAGAGAAGGTCCATTTGAAGTAGACCATGATCTGATTTCGGGTCTTGTGGACATACTCGTCAACAATGAGGGTGTTCCTATTCATACTTAAGCTGAAAAACCCTCAGAATCGGAAAAACGCATGCTCATTAGAGATCTATATAATATAAATGTGCAATGGACTCATAAAAGGTAATGTGGTCCCCTCAAAATATTTGTTACCTAGATATAAAGTTCTCCACAGAATATTTATTTCTAATCTGTATCCTCGTTTAGGTAACAAAACTGAACTGACTTCGTTTATGGTTTAGGTTTTGCATTCTGTTATGTCTGGTACTAAAGTTTGTCTTCCTTCATTAATAAGTCATTCTATCATTCAGTTTCGTCTCCATCCAGGTCATAGTGATATTCCATTTACCTATCTTATGACTATGTTAGCTAATCACATGTTAGTTGTTATGTCGATTGGAGAGGCTCCTATTCATCATCTTATTTTTAAATATCGAATATTAACAAGATGAAGTTGGAATTGGCTCCTGGCCAAGTGGATGTTGATGTTGGAGGAGTTGAAGCAAGGAATGAAGATGAAGCTAGCGATCTTCCTGATGATATTAATATGGATGAAATTTTTGATGAAATTGAATCTGATTTTGCTAATGATCCTGACTATGAGCCATCTGATTTTGATGCTCGCCTTCGTGCTCTAGAGGAGAAGGTAAAGAATATGAATGTGGCCTATGATTTACGATTTAAATATATGCACAGGTATCTTAGGTGCATAAACAAGGGCCTTCATCAACTTAATCCTACCATACCTGCTCCTTCATCTGGATTTGATTAAGTGTTTTATCCTTTGGTCTGTATTAACTCTAATATTATTTTACCTTTGTTGGTGTGTGAACTTTATTTTTTTACTTCAATTTGGTTAACTGACCTATGTTTGTGGAATTTTTCCTAGTTATTGATATGTGCACTTTTAAATTGCTTTCTTATCTTGCCTAGTCATTTCCTTTATTACTCTCTTGACATTCCTTCTTTTCCAACTATTTTTTTCTTCTTCTATTGTCATATTGTGACAAGAAGGGGGAGAAGATTTCAGGCTGTTTGGATTGATTGGAATGGATATATGGATTGTGATGTTGGAGAAGTAGCATTAATTTTTACGATATATATATGTGTGTTACTCAGGGGGAGTAAATAAGTAAGGAAGAATTTGTGCAAGGAAGAATTTGTGCTAGTTAATGACAACTGGTGCATGATTCTTTAACCAGGCTGTAACTGGTTCTCTTATACATGGCTGGTGCATGTTGTGCTTCTCTTATTTTCTATTAGAGTGTGTTTTGTCACAAATTTGATAAAGGGGGAGATTGTAAGTGCTATGGTTTCCTGCTCCTTTGGTTGTCAAATTTTGTAGTGCCAAAACATCAATCTATGTCTTGTATAGCTCATTGGTATATATGATCAAGACATTGCATCACCTCTCTAAACACTTTGCTTCCAGTCAAGAACGAAGAACAACTTCAAACCAATTCAATAAATGCAAGTATCAACTACAACGAAAGAAGTGATCTTGTTCAAAAACTCAAGTTAGTGTACAATGCAAGATTAAGTGTAATTCAAGCACTAGAAGATCTCAAGCTCAATGTTACATTAAGTAAAGAGATCTCAAGCTTCACAATCTTCAAAGGTCAACTATCATCTGAAGAAATGAAATCTCAATGATTGACCTTAGATTGACCATAGGGTAGGTCATTTTGTATACATAATTCAAATCGAATCATTTTATAGATGTTTAGTCTGTTCTAAGACTAGTCCTGGACTATGTTCGACTAGTCTTAGCTCTGGCTCGACCAGTCCAAGAAATTCCTAGACCAGTCCTAAGTTGTTGCAATTTTTCAGAATTTTTTTGTTGAGCTATGACCAGTCCTGGAGACTGCTCGACCGGTCATAAGAACAGTGTTGACTTGTTCTAGGACCAGTCGTGCACCTTTGACTCAAACTACAACGATCAAATCAGGTACCTCACAAACAGTCATAGGATGCTCACGACCAGTCATGGAGGGCTCACGACCGGTCGTGGACACACTAGGACCAGTCGTGAAACAGCTTTATCAGATCGCGCTTAAAATTTTAAAAATCTGTTCGGTCTATGACCAGTCTTAGTGTCCATAGGACCATTTGTAGATGCGATTTCTACAACTATAAATAGACGACGAATTTCAGAGTTTGATAACACAATTCAAGTAAAATCAAGGCATCACTCTGAGATAAGTTTGTATTCATTCTTAAGCTAATTGTGCATATTTAATATTCTCTTTTGTTAGCTTTTTCTTATTTAATTTTATTTCTGCATTCCAATCTAATTTGAAAGAGGAATTGGGATATTCCACTTCTTGGAATCAAAATCAAATAGAGCTAGCCCTAATTGGATTTAATTTAAAATCAATTAGAACTTAGAACCATTTTAAAGTGAGTATTGGACATTAAACTTCCACATTCAAACTTCTACTCTAATTGGTTCTTCCGGGCTACTACAAAAGGAGAAATCCAGGTATTTTACTATATTGTAAATTTCCTTCATTTTGGTTTTTGTTTGAGATTAAGCCAGAAAAATCTCAATCTATTGGTTATCTGAGGAGAGCCAGGAAAACTCAGAAAGTGGGGTTTTTAAATTGTGTAAGCCCATTGAAAGACACAATTGTGATGGTTTTAGGTGAACCTGTGAAACCTATTTTTATAGTGAACGCTGATATCCCCTGTGTGAGGATATTAGGAGTGGAGTAGCAATCTGTGTGGCTGTTGTTTAACAGTTGGTGAACACACATGCGAACCACTATAATTCTTTGTGTATTGTGGTTTAAATGTTTGCTTAATTTCTATATCATTTATCATTTAAAATTGTGGGATGTATGTGTGGATGTGAATGTTGTAATATTTTCATTTCAAGTACTGTGGGGAATCTTGTAATAGTTTAGATTTCAATTCTTGTTATTTCCTTTCTGTTCCTTTACAATTTTTGCTTTTAATTCTCTAATTGTTCTAGTGAGGTTGTCTTGCAATAAACCCTTGGTTTTTATGGTGAAAGGTTGTCCTTGGAACAACTAGATTTTGTGATTGCTTTACATTCTGTATTGTGAATTATTATCTTTCCTATTCTTGGCTATTTTATTGTTTTATTTTGCTGTTATTATTGTAAATTTGGCATAATCCTCACCATAGACCCTTGTTAGGACCGCTCATTCCTTTAGGCTTATATCTTGCCTTCCTTAGCTTTGTGGGCTACCCCAAAGTATTGGGCCCCCACTAGAGGATTGTTTCTTAGATTAATTGTCTAAGTACCTAGACTTGATTCCCTCCTTGGGAAGGAGGAGTATGTTTTAAGGCATCATCGCTATATGGTGCACCCTCATGACCCATATGCATCATGGTGTGTTTGGATTTCATTTGTGCGTAGTCATTGGGTTGATATGATAGAGGGATGGAGTTTCCCTCTTGTGCACATTGAATACTTGGAGATGGTGCATATTGTAGTGTTCGTGACCCATGCATCTGGCATCACATCTCATGGACATTATCGTCCTTGCTTTATCAGGGCTGTAGCCTCCACAAATACATCATGGGTGCCCATGATTGGACACCGAAAATGTTACCTGAGCATATGGGGTACATAGGATGCCCTTAGGTGAAAACCTCAAAACTTCCATGGTACCATGGATCTACCCCAGCGCCGTGACCGAGTGGAAACCATGAGCGCACGAGGGCCTTACACCATTAGGCCGTGACTCCCACTATCGTGTAGTCGATGGGGATGGGGTGTGACCTTACCTGCCTGAGGGAAAGAGGGCAATAGTTAGGATGAGTTTAACCAGCTCGTGAATGGGTCTGTTACTGTTGAGTCTTGCTGTGATTGGCTGACCACGGGCGGGTAGTGAGTTCTCTTACGATCGTTTGACTATGCGGGTTTAGAAAGCGGCAGTCATCCTGCAGTGCACTTGACCCCACTAAATCCCTTGTGATGGAATAGTACTGATATGTGGATTAGATATGAGGACTGACATCACTTCACATTGCATTTGTATCAGCTATATAAGCTTTATATTGCATCACCTTCATACGACACCCAATACTCATTGCATTGTATAGCCTTGGTATGGCTTCTTGTATTCATCGCAACCTTGTTTAGGCTTGTGGCATTGACATTAATCATGTTTCCCTTCTGTATCTCTTACTGCGCACCATCATCACACACTTTCACCACCCTCTAAGTTTTTATAAGCTTATGCATGATTGATGCGTGTAGGAGATCCTAGGTCAACGTCATAGCAGCGGAGCTTGGATAGGAGTTGAGCCGAGGATCCCAGTGTTGCAGATCTTTCCTTCTTTCTTTTGTTATTATATGTATTTCCTTCAGCTTGTATTTAAAGCTCAAATTTATATTGGATTTTGTAATGTGTCCCTTTCTTATTTCTGATATTTACTTGTTGTGATCTTCGGTATGCTCATATTGGAACAGATATAATGATAATCAAAATCCTCCTTATAGGATCCCAGGATCAGAACCTGCCTCAGAAGCCGAGAATGTGGTACTACGGAGGTTGTTACGGCTAGAACCGTCTAACTTGTTCCTTTTAAGTTTGGTCACTGAGTCTGAGGCGTGATAGGAGTTGGTATCAAAGTATAGTAAGTAATTCTAGAATAACTTGGGATAACATTGAATATCTGTTGTGAGCTTAGGACAAGTAGTGTCCCGAGAGCCTTTCTTTTGTCTGAGCCTGTAATATTTTGACCATATGCATCATTGTCCTTATTCTTCTGTAAACGATGCCACCTAAGTGGGGCGTTCGTGGCCGTGGTACCCATGGCTGTGGTGCCCCTTACCATGGTTCTCATTCTGATCCAGCGACCCATTCTACCCGAGCACATCCAGCTCCCTTTTTAGAGGATCCGATTCATAAGGTCTTGATTCAGCCTTCGATTACAGCTGTTCCCCAGCTAGTTCCCTCATCGGAGCCTACTATTCCAGTTACAAAGGCTTCAGCTTCTCCAGCCGCACCCATGCCTCCGCCCAAGGTAAGTGTCGCTCCTGCATTCCCGACTGTGCTAGTTGGTATCGAGCATTTTCAACAGTTGATGTAGCTTATCGTTGCTGCACTGCAGACTCGTTAGCTTGCAGCCATCCCAGTTCCTGAGCAGGCTAATTTACAGTGCACTAGCACTATTTCTAGAGAGTTCATGCAACATGATCCTCCTAGGTTGAGGGGTGAGTCTGACTCTTCTGCCGTTGAGGCTTAGCGCATAGAGATAGAGCGGGTTTTTGACACGATGCAGTGTCCGGCTGACTAACGTGTTTCCTTTGTGACTTTTCTTCTTTAGGGCAAGGCTCATCATTCGTGGTCATCCACATAAAGGATGGCCGAGCCAGATTTTGTTTGGACGTGCGAGGAATTAATGGTCCATTTTAACCAGAAGTTCTTCCCTGAGCATGTGCGTGATCAGAGGGCTATGGAGTTTGAGACTCTACTCCAGGGTGAGATGACAGTGTTGCAGTATGAGGCCCGTTTCTTGGCATTGTCAAGGTTCACTCCTTATCTCACTGATGACGAGAAGATGAGAGCTCGCCATTTCCAGAACTGCTTGCATCTTGCTCTCCGCAGTCGAGTAGCATGCCATTACTTGAGGACATTTGATAAGGTTCTGTTAGGGCCTTGGTGTATGAGGAAGACTAGGCCATGACCTAGAGATCATGGGAGCAGAGTTTCGGTGGAGACCGGAAGAGGAGAGCATCAGCTGACAGTTCTCGTCAGCACCATCAGTAGAGATGGAGGGGCGGATCCTAGTTTAGACAGCCTGCGGCTCAGATAGAAGCTTCATCATCATCAGCGCAGCCAGCCGCTCCATTTTTTAGCCCTTTTTTCCGTGTTTACTATGGTTGTGGGCAGACTGGGCATAGTAGGAGCAAGTATCCCCGTCCTCAGCAGTAGTAGCAGCGATGGCAGTATCTACTGCCGAGACTCCAACAGTGGTAGCAGGGGGCACATCAACCACTGAGGCACCCACAACAACATAGGCTGCCACAACAACAGCAGTAGTAGCAATGACCACAAAGGGGACATACACCTCCCCAACAGGACCCTCGGCCACCAGGAGGAGTCGTCAACGATTCGTGCGACCAGGCTTTAGGACTGTCTTGATAGATTATTCATAGAGGAGATGTCTTGGAAGCAAGAGGCGGAGATTCACGAGTATTATCCCTGTCTCCTTATTATTTGACTGCACTCATTTGTTGTGTTTCTAATTTTACATAATGAAATGATTTCCCTCTTTTATTAGTTATGTTTAGTTGTTGGCCGTTTCGACTCCCATGGGGAAGTCTGTTGTGTTGAGTCGTCATTGCCCTTCTTGCCCGGTGCTGATGGGCAAGATGTTCCTTCTCGCCGATTTGTTTATATTGCCGATGGTAGAGTTTAATGTTATCCTGGGTATGGACTGCCTTGCGGAGTATTATGCCATCTTGGACTGTGTGGCGAGGACAGTCACATTTCATATTCCCAGCTTGCTAGTGTTTTAGTTCGTTGCTGAGCCCAGAGGAGAGTCGTTGTCGAGTTTATTAGCTTATGTCATCAAGAATTATGTACCAAGGTGTATTGAGTAGTTGCCAATTGTTTGTGAGTACCCGGATTCGTTCCACGAGATTTTGGGTTTGCCACCGCATCGGCAGGTTGAGTTTCAGATAGATTTGGTGCCCAGTACTGCACCTATCTCAAAGGCCCCCTACTGGATGGGACCATTAGAGTTGAGGGAATTGCAGGAGCAGTTAGATGAGCTCCAAGAGTTGGGTTTTGTTCATCTCAATAGTTCACCTTGGGGAGCCCCGGTATTGTTCATAAAGAAGAAGGATGGCTTGTTGCTGCTCTGTGTGGATTACCGAAAGCTCAATAGAGTCACTATCAAGAACCGATACCCGCTTCCTCGTATTGATGATCTATTCGACCAATTGCAGGGTGCACAATTCATTTCCAAGATAGACTTGCGCTCCGGTTACCATCAGATTCGTGTCCGAGAGGAGTACATTCCAAAATCGGCATTCCGGACGTGCTATGGTCACTTTGAGTTCCTATTCATTTCATTCGAACTAACCAATGCGTCTGCCGTATTTATGCACCTGATAAACGAGGTCTTCGACCTTTCCTTGATCATTTCATGGTGGTATTTATTGATGATATTCTTATATATTCGAGGACCCAGGAGGACCATATTGAGCACTTGCAGATTGTGCTAGAGACCCTCCATGCCCACCAGTTGTATACGAAGCTGGAGAAGTACGAGTTTTGGCAGGAGGAGGTGAAATTCTTCGATCACTTGGTGAAGAGGGAGGGTGTCACTGCAGACCCCTCGAAGGTTAATGCAGTGCGTCAGTGGAACCAACCCACGAACGCGTCCGAGATCCGTAACTTCCTCAGTCTAACAGGATACTATCGACGGTATATCGAGGGTTTCTCCCGTATTGCAGCACCGCGGACCCGGTTGACGTGGAAGGGCGTTGAGTTTATCTAGGGTGACGCCTTCGAGGAGGCATTTAGGAAGTTGAAGGACTGCCTTACGTCCGCTCTTGTTCTCACTCTTCCTGATGGGAGAGAGGGTTTTGTTATATTTATCGATGCCTCCAGAGTTGGCTTGGGTACTGTCCTGATGCAGCACGGGAAGCCAATGGTGTATGACTCGCGCTAGCTCAAGGTCCATGAGCTGAACTACCCCACCCATGATTTGGAGCTAGTAGCAGTTATCTTCACACTTAAGGTGCGGAGGCATTATCTAAATGTAGTTAGGTTCAAGCTCTTTTCTGATCATAAGAGCTTAAAGTATCTATTTTTGATGTCTGAGTTAAACCTGCGTTAGAGGCAATGGATGGAGTTGTTGAAGGCTTATGACTTCGACCTTTAGTAACACCCGAGTAAGGCGAACGTGGTGGCGGACGTGCTCAGCCGTCATCCATGAGGCTTGGTGGCAGAGATGATGGTTCGATAGTGGCAAATGCTCAAGGATGTTTCTAAGTTTAACTTTGAGTTCAATCTGCATTCTTCCATTGCTCAGATTTTGAGCTTGTTGATTCAACCCTCTTTGGTTGCTAGGGTGATCGAGGCTCAGTAGACGGACGAATCACTTCAGGAGTATCGAGCAGAGGCCAGATCCGTGGAGCGGTCAGACTGGTAGATTGGTTCCGATGGTGGATTACGCTTTAAAGGCCGATTGTGTGTCCCGGACGTGCCAGAGTTGCATCATGATCTGATGACCGAGGCACACCGATCGAGACTTACTATTCACCAGGGCTTCACGAAGATGTATAGGGATATGAGGAGGCAGTATT
This sequence comes from Magnolia sinica, assembly GCF_029962835.1. Classification (NCBI taxonomy): domain Eukaryota; kingdom Viridiplantae; phylum Streptophyta; class Magnoliopsida; order Magnoliales; family Magnoliaceae; genus Magnolia; species Magnolia sinica. The sequence goes on from NC_080574.1 coordinate 67,782,973, forward strand.
TTTGGTTGGGGATGAAACGCCAGATTGTTAGCTTCTTGGCCAAGTGAGACATGTGCCAGCGTGTCAAGTTTAATCACCAGAGACCCCCCGGTCCCTTGCAGCCGTTTAGCGTTCCAATGTGGAAATGGGAGCATGTGTCGATAGATTTTATCCAGGTTTACCGAAGACTTTGCACGGTCACAATACCATTTGGGTTATCATTGATCATCTGATCAAGTCGGCGCATTTTATTCCAATGCATGCTTTCTAGACTATGGACCGGTTGGCAAGGATCTTCATTGAAGAGATAGTGAGACTGCACGGCATTCCAGTTTCGATCATTTTTAACCGAGACTCCATATTTATGTCTCAGTTTTTATGGAGTTTCAGCAGGTTATGGGGTTTACTTTACATCTCAGCACCACTTATCATCCGCAGATGGATGGAAAGACCGAAAGGGTCAACTAGATCCTTGAGGATATGCTCAGAGCCTATGTGATTAACTTTGCGGTAGTTAGGATGAGCATTTGCCCCTCATTGAGTTCACGTAGAACAATAGCTATCAGGAGTCTATCGACATGGATCCTTTTGAGGCACTTTACGGCAGATTGTGCAGATCTCTTAGCTGTTGGACGAAGGTTGAAGAGCGTCATCTCTTAGGTCCCGAGCTTGTGCAGCAGACATCAGAGATTATTGATGTTATCAGGTAGAGGATGCGCACAGCTCAGAGCCAGCAGAGGAGTTTTGCTAATCGTCGGTGTCAACCCCTCGAGTTTGTAGTTGGGGACATGGTATATCTCAAGGTCTCTCTTATGAAAGGCGTGGTTCAATTTGGTGTGAAGGGTAAGCTTGCCCCTAGATTTATAAGACCTTTCGAGATTACCGAGTGCGTGGGCGTGGTGGCTTAAATGCTTGCCTTACCTTCTGAGTTGTCCACGATCCACGATGTGTTTCATATTTCTATGTTGCAGAAATGTGTGTCGGACATCATTCTTGTGATTAATTGGCGGCCCCTCATGGTTCGTGAGGATGTTTCTTATATTGAGCAGCCGATTCGTATTCTTGATCGGAAGGAGCAGGTTCTCAAGACCAAGGTCATTCCCTTGGTGAAAGTGCTGTGGGGTCATCATTCGGAGGCCAAGGCTTCTTGGGAATGCGAGGCCGAGATTAGAGAGCGTTATCCCCATTTATTTAATGATTGACTGATGTATAACTATTTGTATTACCTTTTCTTTAATGATTGCTATATGATAGTGGTGTTTTGCCTTTCATTTTGTCCTGAGAATGGTCAATTTCGAGGAGGAAATTTCTTTGTTAGTGGGGAGGATTATAAGACCCGACCCGAGTGCACGTGTGTGCATGTGTGTGTATCAGTGTGCATTTCATTTCTCTTATTCCCGCAGTCCTACCAGTCAAATCCTGTTGACTTGCGACCCCCGGATAGTGTTTGCGGTCATTCTTAAGTCCGGTCATGTAGACCCAACTTGGATCAAGCCAAAACCTATTCCATCTTGTTCTCATCGTCTTTGCGGTTCTGACATCCCAGTTTCTTAAGCATGATGGGTCATCTAGACCCTTACATTATGGTTAGGATGGCATCCCAACCATTCATCTTAAATATAGAGTATGCATGATGAAGATCCATGATGTAATATGGATGTGAATGGAAGTGTGTGGGTGTGATTTTCTTGGGGAGTCTCAATAGTAGCAGAGCCCTTTCCCTATAGCCGAAATCTTCTTCTTCTTTCTCTCCTTTCTCTTATTTGTGATAATGATGTGTGTGGCCCACTTAGTGGGCCTGGATCGTTGAGAAAATCCAGTAATGGTGGGACGCCCCTACCACCCATTGCTTGATTTGGGGTGTCCCATTTACTACCTTATTTGATGCATGCAAGTGATTTGGCTTGGGGTTTTGATCTGGACACTAGTAGGGCCCACTAAGGAAGGCCACACCAATCGTGGATTGATGTATATATCTAGATATGGGCGGATATTTCTAGCCATATATGGCTGCCCAAAATTTTGGGACTGTTTTTATTGGACTGTTTGTAATAGATTTTTTAGCTTGGGTTTTGCCCTTCCTTTTGATCATTTTTCTCCCTGATGTGGGGTATTCCCTGGAGTAGTGGACCCCACCTTGAAGTACCCTAAACCCTACCTCAGATGTCCTTGCAATGGGATCCAAAAAGCAGTGGCCCATAGGGGAAGACGGTCCACCTTGTTGGACCGCCCAGCCTTATTGATTGAAGGGAAATCAAAATTTCTAAGTTGTTTCTTAGAATAGTGGGCCACATTTGTGGGCCCCACCTTGCTGTATTTCATGGGAAAAATACTAACCATTCATCCCTCCCCCTCTAGGCTCAGATTGGGCCCACTTTCTTGGGAAAACATTGCATGGACAACAATGTATTTGTGTCGCAAAATTTTTATTTTACCTTGCTGTCCTTATGCTTCCTTCATGTGTTACTTGGGTTTTAGGCTTCCTTATTGGCCCATTGTGTGGCCCAGCATGTTGGGACCCACCTTAGGGGTGTGGGCCACCACCTTTCTACCCAGACTTGATGCATTGTTACTGGATAGACAGCCACAGCTAGACGTTTTAGCCATGGCTGGCCGTCCACCCTCCAATAGCCCACCTTAATGTACATTATATCCAAGTCGTTCATCCATAATGTGGTCCACATGGAACGTGGCCCACCTCCATGTGGGATGTCCACATGTGGGGCCAACTTTGATATGTTTTGGGGTCTGACGTCGCAGCCCCATGGACCGTCCATCATAAGGCACCCAGCCCATTGGGCTGCTGCTGGACGTCCAGTCCAGCAGCATGGTCCCCTTAAGATATGTGTTCCATCCATTCCTCTCATCTGGTGGGACCCACAGTGATATGTGTGGGTCTCCAGGGAAACAAAATACTCAAATGAATTGATTATTGTTAGACTCCAGCAAGCTCAAAAAATAGGAGGATTGGAATTCCAGCAATAGGCCCAAACTAGTTGCCCTTAATGGCATGTTTTGGGGCAGCATTGCCCACTGGATTTAAGGATTTTATATGCTCATATCTTGCCATTTCCCTGATGTACCTTTGGGCTTAATTAATGCACTCTTGAGACCCACCCTAGTTGGGTTTTATTGGGTTCATATTTCTAGCTAATTGTAGGACTTTTAGGCCCATTTGTCTAGGAACTTTCTAGATAGGCCCCTTGACCTTTGGGCCTATATTTTTTTTTCTGCTTATTGTGATCTATTTGTGGGCTATAATATGCAAGTATTTGGGCCGTTGGTTGCCCACCAAAATAACCATTGTACTTGGGCCAAGTTGTGAGGCCCAACTCACTTGAATTAAGTATAAGGATTACCCTTATGGTTGGATTATCGGGCTGCCCATTAGGCCCACCACAATATGTGGGTTTATGTCCTTTATAGTCGGGCACAAACCTTGATTAAGGGCCCACCATATTACCTATATGTTGGGCTTGGCGTATAGCCCACTAGGCCATGGATTGCTTAGGCCTTGGGCCTTGTTTCATATTCGAGTAGTGGCAGGCTACCTTTTTGGGACCCAGTTGAGGTTGGATGTCCTCCTTGGTGGCCCTAAGGTAGGCTCATGGGTTGATATGGGTGGTTTAAAGCCCACCATAGGCCCTTGTTAGAACCTCTTATTCCTTTAGGCTTATATATTGCCTTTCTTAGTTTTGTGCGCTACCCCAAAGTATTGGACCCCCACTAGAGGATTGTTCTTTAGATTAATTGTCTAAGTACCTATACCTGATTCCCTCCTTGCCGTATGGTGCACCCTCATGACCCATATGCATCATGGTGTGTTTGGATTTCATTTGTGCGTAGTCATTGGGTTTATATGATAAAGGGATGGAGTTCCACTCTTGTGCACATTGAGTGCTTGGAGATGGTGCATATTGTAGTGTGCGTGACCCATGCATGTAGCATCACATCTCATAGACATTATTACCCTTGCTTTATCAGGGCTGTAACCTCCACAGATACATCATGGATGACATGATTAGACACCAGAAATGTTACCTGAGCATATGGGGTGCAAGGATGCCCTTAGGTGAAAACCTCAAAACTTCCATGGTACCAAGGATCTACCCCAGTGCCGTGACCGAGTGAAAACAATGAGCATACGAGGGCCTTACAGCGTTAGGCCACGACTCCCACTGTCGTCTAGTCAATGGGGATGGGGTGTGGCCTTACCCGCCTGAGGGAAAGAGGGCAATAGTTAGGTTGAGTTTAACCAGCTCGTGGATGGGTTCGCTATTGTCGAACCTTGCTGGTGATTGGCTGACCACAGGCGGGTAGTGAGGTCTCTTACGATCGTTTGACTATACGGGTTTAAAGAGCGGCAGTCATCATACAATGTACTTAACCCTGGTAGATCCCTTATGATGGAACAGTACTGATATGTCGATTAGATATGAGGACTGACATCACTTTGCATTGCATTTGCATCAGCTATATAAGCATTATATTGCATCACCTTGGTATGGTACCCAGTACTCATTGCATTATATAGCCTTGGTATAGCTTTTTGTATTCATGGCAGCCTTGGTTAGGCCTATGGCATTGGCATCCATCATGTTTCCCTTTTGTATCTCCTATTATTCTTCTGCGCACCATCCTCACATACTTTCACCACCCTCTAAACTTCTATAAGGTTATGCACGATTGATGCGTGCAGGAGATCCTAGGTTAGTGTCGTAGCAGCGGAGCTTAGATAGGAGTTGAGCCGAGGATACCAGTGTGGCAGATCTTTCCTTCTTTCTTTTGTTATCATATGTATTTCCTTCAGCCTGTATCTAGAGCTTAAATTTATAGTGGATTTTATAATGTGCCCCTTTGTTATTTTTGATATTTACTTATTGTGATCTTAGATATGCTCGTATTGGAATTGATACAATGACCATGAAAATCCTCCTTGTAGGATCCTAGGATCGGAACTTGCCTAAGGAGCTGAGAATGGGGTACTATGGAGGCTGTTGCTGCTAGAACCGGCTATCAGGTTCCTTTTGAGTCCAGTCACCGAGTCTGGAGCGTGACACATGGTGCTTCTAGATTCATCTTCGTGACCCATGTACAACATCGTATGCTTGGTTGACACTGTGCGTGTGGTCATGGTTGTGCCATTGGGCATTATATGTTAGCTTCCCCGAGGGATGTAGTATCCCCTCTTGAACACATTGGATGCTTGGGATTGATGCATGGTTGATTGTGTGATTCATGCATCTGGTATTGTATAACACGTGGATATCTACCCTTGCTTCATCAGGGACGTAGCCTCCACAGGTATATCGTGGATGGCTAGATTTGGACACGAAAAATGTTATTTAAGCATTTGGGGAGCATAGAATGTCCATGGGTGAAAGCCCCTAAACCTTCATGGTACCAAGAAGACGCCTCAACGCCGAGACAAAGTGGAAAACATGAGCGTACGAGTGCCTTTATACCTTAAGGTCGCGTCTCTCACTGCAATGTGGTCGGTTGGGAGGGTGTGTGGCCTTACCCGCCTAAGTGAGAAGGCAATAGTTGGGCTGAGTTTGACTACATCGTGAATGGGTTCACTACCATCAAGCCTCGCTGGTGATTGGCTGTCCACAGGAGGGTAGTGAGGTCCCTTCCACTCGCTAGGTTATGCGGCTAGCAGAGAGGTAATCAACATGTAGTGTATTAGACCCCCGATGATTTCCCTATAGCATAACTATACTGATATGTAGACTTGATATGAGGACTGACATGATTGCTTGCACCTTACATACTACATTGGCTACGTAGGCCTCTTTGGCATAGTTTTGGTATGTCTTATTACATTCATGCTTAGTATAGCATCGCCTTGGTATGACGCCCAGTACTCATGTCTTGCATTGCATAGCCTTAGTACGGCTTACTGCATTCATGATTGCCATTGCTTAGCCTTGGTACAGCTCCTTACATTATAGTTTAGTCTCGGTAAGGCTAGCAGCATTAGTATTGATCATGTTCCCCTTCCGCATTCCCTATTTTCTCCTGTGCACCGCCCCTAAGCTTTCTATAAGCTTATGCACGATTGATGCATGCAGGAGATTCTAGGCAGCAGCCGTAGTTGAAGAGGAGCGAGGAGCATGCCATGGACCTTTTGGAGCTATTCTTATTTCAGATCTTGTATTTTCCCATTTCGAGCCATGTTCCTTGTATAAAGTTTAAATTCTTAGTGGATTTTGTAATGTGCTTCCTGTTGTTATTATTTATGGTTACCTTGTTATGATCTTGGGTATGTCTTATTGGATTCAGACTTATGTTATAAATTCTCTTTGTGGGATCATAGGATTGGAACCTAGCGAATGGGTGCCAGGAGCCGAGAATGGGGTACTAGGGAGGCTGTCAGTGCTAGAATCGGCTATCGGGATTCTTGTGAGTTCCGGTCATCGAATCTGGGGCGTGACAGTTGTTGGTTTCAAAGCATAAGAAAATAACCCAGAAGTAACTCAGGACGACATCACATATTTACTTCGAGTTTAGGACAAGTAGCGTATCGAGTGCGTATCCTTTGATTTAGTCCTCTAACGTCCATCAACCTTGGACACCTTATCATTTCTGTAGATCATGCTACCTAGACAAGGCATGAGAGGCACCCGTGATACCCAAGCGACTTCTGCTCCTCCACCCCAGACCGATGCGGCTCCGACCGTACCCATGAGCGCTGTCCAGTTATAAAAGATGTTGCGAACTGTGACCGCTGCCCTTCAGGGATTGGGCAGGTGTCCCGCCGAGATGCTTGAGCAGGTGAAGTAGGAGCGTGCGAGTGCCCTTTTATGAGACTTGACTCAGCAGCGTGTCCCGTTGGCAGTATTTTTACTTTAGGGAGGGGACCGGAGGAGGAAGGTGCATTCCAGTAGCTATCGTCGGCATCAGCATCGTCAACGTATGGGTAATTCAGGATTTCGACCGCTAGCAGTACAGCCAGCGCCATTTTCTTCCCAGCCAACTTCATCTTCTTTTGGACCATTCACCGAAGTTTGTTTCGGTTGTGGGCAGACGGGACACCGCATGCATGAGTGTCCCTATCCACAACAGTAGCAGTAGAGGTGTGCAGCCCATCAAGCCGCTAGAGCATCAGCAGCACATTCAACACCACCTTGGAGGCCGTTTACTGGTACTTACTTTGGATGTGGTGGGATAGGACATCGCAGGTGAGAGTGTCCTTAACCACAACAGCAGCAGAGACCTCAGATCCAGAGGGGACCGGCACCTCCCCAGCTAGCTCAAGCTAGATTTTGTGTAGCTTAGTAGGACCCTTAGTGATTAAGGAAGTCATTGAGGGTATTCTCCCTGTCTCCGTATGTAAGTCTTGTGTTTTATTTCATTCTGGTGCATCGTACTATTTTTGTATCTAAGGACTTTTGTTGTTCGATCAAATTTCCATTAGAGTCTGCCGTAAGGGATTGTCAGTATCAAAGTCCTTGGGAAAGACCGCTATGTTAGGCCAATGTTGTTTATCGTGTCCCGTCTTGGTTGGTGAGATGTTCTTGTCCGCTAACTTGTTTGTTTTGCCGATGGCCGAGTACGATGTTATCTTGGGTATGGACTAGCTTTTCGAGTAGCATGCTATCTTGGACTGTGTCGCGAGGACAGTCACGTTTCATATTCCTGGCTTGCCAATATTCCAGCTCGTTTCCGAGCCCAGGGGAGAGCCGCTGTCGAGCTTGTTAGCTTGTGTTGTTGAGGAGGCAGTATTTCTGGTCAGGGATGAAGCGCCAGATTGCTAGTTTTATGGCCGAGTGTGACACTTGCCAGTGTGTCAAGGCCGACCACCAGAGACCCCCTGGTCCTTTGCAGCCATTGAGCGTTTCAGTTTGGAAGTGAGAGCATGTGTCGATCGATTTCATCATGAATTTGCCGAGGACTCAGTGCGGTCACGATGCCATTTGGATTGTCGTCGATTGATTGATGAAGTTAGTACACTTTATTCCGATGCGTGCATCCTGGATTTTGCACCGGCTTGCGAAGGTATTCATTAAAGAGATAGTGAGACTACATGGCATTCCAATTTCGATCATTTCTGACTGGGACCACAGGTTTACGTCTCAGTTTTGGAGGAGTTTTTAGCAAGTGATGGGGGCTACCTTGCAGCTTAGTACCACTTATCATCTGCTGATGGATGGGCATACCAAAAGGGTCAACTAGATCCTTGAGGATATGCTTAGAGCATATGTGATTGACTTCGCATGTAGTTGGGACGAGCATTTGCACCTTGGTGAGTTTGTGTACAACAACAGTTATCAAGCGACTATCAGCATGGCTCCTTTTGAGGCACTCTATGGTAGACCGTGTAAATCTCCTAGTTGTTGGACCGAGGTTGGAGAGCGTCGTCTCTTAGGTCTCGAGCTTGTACAGCAAACATCAGATGTTGTGGATATTATCCGGCAGAGGATGCGCACAGCTCAGAGCCAGGAGAAGAGTTTTGTTGATCGTCGGCGTCGACCCCTCGAGTTTACAGTTGGGGACATGGTATATCTCAAGGTCTTGCCTATGGAGGGTGTGGTTCGATTTTGAGTGAAGGGCAAGCTTTCCTCAAGATTTATTGGACCTTTTGAGATTACCGAGCGCATCGGCGCTGTGGCCTATAGGCTTGTTTACCTTCAGAGTTGTCCGAGATCCACGATGTGTTTCATGTATCTATGTTGAGGAAGTGTGGGTCGAACACATTCCAGTGATTGATTGGAAGCCCCTTGAGGTCCATGAGAATGCTTCCTATATTGAGCAGCCGATTCGTATTCTTGATCAGAAGGAGCATGTTCTCAGGACCATGGTCATTCCCCTAGTGAAGGTGCAGTGGAGTCATCATTCAGAGGCTGGGGCGTCTTAGGAACACGAGACCAAGATTAGAGAGGGTTATCCCCATCTATTTGATGCTTGATTGTTATATGATTGTATGCATTGCCTTTTCTATTAATGATTATTTTATATGATGATGTTTCTAAATTCCATTTTGTCCTAGACTTGGTAAATTTTGAGGATGAAATTTCTTTATTGGTGGGGAGAGCAATAAGACCCTGACCCAAGTGTGCATGACATTCATTTAGATCTCGCGGTCCTACAACTTAAATTTCGATGACCCGCTACCTAGGGAAAGTGTTTGCAGTCATCCTCATGTTCGGTCACGTAGACTTGACTCGGATCGACCCGAAACCTATGCCATTTCATCCGTATTGGCACCGCGGTTCCAACGTCGCGTCCCATGCGTGAATCTGACGTGTACATCACAAGTTATGGGCCACGTTCAATATGGACCCTTGACGTGTGGATGGTGGACACTACCTCACGCGTTTTCCCATGGGCATGTGGATGATGATGTTATGCCTAGTGTAGGGTTTCTAGAAAACCAACTACCCTACTACCCTATAAACCTACCTCCCTAGCAACCTTGTTTATATCATCGTAGCCTAATGAGTGTTTTTTCTAACCTTAGTAGAGAAAATAATGATTGCTTGTCTACACTTCCCAAGCAACCCCCATTTCTTCTCATTTCTCTCTAAATCCTTCCTCTCTCCTCTCCCTAACAACTCTTCAAACGTCCCACCTCCCATCTATTTTCCAGCCCTTGCTACCCCAAATACGTCCTAATCCATCCCTTCTTAACTCATCTCAACCTTAAATTCATGATCCTTGGAGCTTCTAGATGAAGATGGTGTAACTTTCAAGCTTGATCCATAGGTGGGTGTACATGCATTGTAAATTTTATATTTCTTTAATTTCTTTCTTATTCTTCATCTTTCTTCTCATGTTGGAGCTTGTGGGGCCAATCAAGTGATGGTGGTAGCCCCAAGTCTCCATGGATGTGGCTTGTAGCCCATCCTACATTGCATACATATTGCATGTAAGGGACCATTCTCCATGGATCCCTTCATGCTTTTTCTTCCTTTGATCAGGGATCTTTAGGTCATCTTGACCCTTGATCCTTGGTGGAGATTAGATCTCCACCATAGATCCCAAGTAGATAGCTCTTTGATCTTGTAGATCTTGTGCACATTGTGATAATGGAATGTGCATGTATGTGTGATGAAGGGAAGGACCTCAATGAGGTGGAGACCCTTCATTGGTGGCCGGTCTTCCTTCTTTTCTTGTTATTATGCTTCTGATCATTGTGTGTGGCCCACCTTGTGGACCAATAAGATCCAAACTGTCCCTAGTGAGAGGACGTTTTTGAAAGTCCATCCCTTGGACTTATGACCCCCAAATGCACCTAAATGGGGTGCATCCAAAGGTGTTTAGAAGGTGTGGATGGTTTGGATGTTTGTGGGGCCCACTAGGGTGGACCACACCATAATTTTCTGGGATTAAATCCCCTTTTAAGTGATGCTTATAATTTATTTATTTCAGATATATGTTGCTGTCCAGAATGGGGGTGTGGCCTTACCCGCCTGAGTGAGAGGGCAATAGCTGGGCCGAGTTTGACCAGCTCATGAATGGGTCTGTTACCGTTAAGCCTCGCTGGTCATTGGTTGTCCACAAGTGGGTAGTGAGGTCTCTTCCGGTCGCTAGGTTGTACGGCTAGCAGAGCGGAAGTCAGCATGTAGTGTATTAGACCCTGGTGATTTCCCTAGAGTGGAACTATACTGATATGTAGACTTGATATGAGGACTGACATGATTGCATTGCACCTTGCATACAACATTGGCTATGTAGGCCTCTTGTGCATAGTCTTGGTATGGCTTATTGCATTCATGCTTGGTATAGCATCGCCTTGGTATGGCGCCCAATACTCGTGTGTTGCATTGCATAGCCTTGGTATGACTTACTGCATTCATGATTGCCATAGCTTAGCCTCGGTATGGTTAGTAGCATTGATAGTGTTCATGGCTCATGCCGAGTTTCTGCATTCTCTGATATTTCTTCCCGGCACTGGTATCACACACACTTACACCACCCCCTAAGCTTTCTATAAGCTTATGCATGATTGATGTGTGCAAGAGATTCTAAGCAGCAGCTGTAGTTGAAGAGGAGTGAGGAGTGTGTCGTGGACCTTTTGGAGCTGTATTTTCCTAAATTCTTAGTGGATTTTGTAATGTGTTTCCTTTAGTTATTATCAGTGGTTACCTTGTTATGATCTTGGGTATGCTCTTATTGGATTCAAACTTATGTTATAAATTCTCCTTGTGGTATCCCAGGATCGAAACCTGGTGAATGGGTGCTAGGAGTCGAGAATGGGGTACTACGGAGGCTGTCGACACCGAAATCGACTATCGGGATTCTTGTGAGTTCTGGTCACCGAATCTAGGGCATGACAAGGTAGATTAAGAATTTTGCACAGATGTTTGGGAGAATATTCAAAAATTGTATCTTTATCTGATATCTTTATTCATTGATCATTCTTCATTCTTACTCACCAAAGAATGAATGTTCATGAAAACGTATGACTGAAATATTGCTTGTCTTGTTACATTATTATATAGCCAATTGCTTTTCCTTCTTGTACATAAGCATAATGGACCATGCTGTTACTAGGATCACGTCTTATTTCTTGAGGAGTTGCTAATACCATGTTGATTATATTTACTTGTCATTCCTCTCTTTCTATCATATCTTCCCATAACAATTTCACCATTATCGATCATCCTCTGGAGTATATCTTTAATGACATAGCAATTTTCAATCTGATGCTCGAACGTACAATGATAATGATAATATCCTTTTGCTCTCATATTCTCTATTTCTTTATGGTACTTTGATTGAGGTAGCTTAATTTCTCCTGTAGCCAATAGTCGATTCATCATAGGAAGTATATCCTCTTTTGCAAATGCCGATTTCTTTTGGATCTTATATTGTCTGCATTTTTCATATATCATTGTATGACCTTTAAAGTTTTCTTTACCATTATTTCTCTCTTTATTCTGATAATCTTCTTTCTTTTCTTCTTTGTTAGCGAAATTGGCCAATGTTCCTTTAGAATTTTGAAATAATGGCCTTATATGAGAATTGAACACTTTCGCACTGACCCTTTCTAGGTTGCAAGCCTTTATGACTAAATATTGAGAAGTCTGTATATTTGGGCCAATAAGGCCAAATGCAACCTCTGAAATTACGGTAAAGGTCACTTTAGTTGAAGTAGGAATATGCCAATATGCCCTAGAGGGGGGTGAATAGGACTTTTAAAGTTTTTATGGTTTATTTAAAATCTTATTACACTAATCCTAACAACAAGATCATATTAGGATTTCTCAAAAGTAACTCTACTAGCTTCCAAGCTGGTAGAGGATCTAATCACAAACTGTTTAATAAGTCAACAATAGGCAAACTAGCTTATGATGGATATGACTGTGTATGTGTGTGAGGCGTGATCTCAGATATTCAGATATGAAAATATTAAAGCTAATCACACAAACCAAAGAATAAAAATCTCAAACACAGTCATTTTCATAGTGGTTCGACTACTTGTCTACTCCACTCCCGGTAAACGCACTCAACCCTTGAGTGTACCGGAGTTCAGTAAGGAGGTTTCACAGCGGTTCACCTCAAACCTAAGGTTTTAAATCAGGTTCACCTTCAACCTTTACAACCTACATTAAGGCTGGCTGTTTATGCTCTCACGAGCAAGGGTCAACACAACGCACCCACTTTTAGGCACACTAGCCAAGGATCTTCCATAAGACCCTAACTATGGTTTCACATGGTTCACCTCTAACCTAAGGTTTTAGACAGGTTCCCCGTCAACTAGATATTTATGCTCTCCACAGAGCAAGGGCCTACACAACGCACCCACCACGTACACTCCCACCAGAGGCCTCCTTCGAGGGCTTACAAGGGTGAGAAACAACTTAGACTCAATCATACAGAGGAATGATCAAAGGGTCCTTTGCACTCTAGTTACTTACAGATAAGTGGATGAGTCTCATTCAGCTCGTTGATGAAGAGTCTTCTGCTTCCTTGATCCACAACTCAAAAGATGTACCAATATATGGCAATGGGTTGGGTCAAGGTTATGATGGAATCCTACTCTCTAAATATTTTCCTATTAGGAAGGTAGAGCGATTCCAATCATCTATGCATTCAAGGCATCCCAGCTTATTGATTTGTCATTAAGGTAGTAGTTGGAGGATCCTTGAATGCAGAAGTTCATTCCCCAATCTACTCTACTAAATATCAATGATGAGGGTGGATTGGAGGATGAACTCCCTTGAGAGAAAGGGCTTTGGGTATATGATCTAAGGTAAAACAATCAAAAGCACTCTCTTCTTTCTCTGCCATCAACAATAGACAAGCTCTCTTTATATGGGCAAAAGGTTCCAATGGATATAAAACAGTCACATTTATGACAGAGTTTGATATCATCGAGCGGGGTCGATATCATCGAGCGTATACTCTCAATTGCATCGACTGGCCGCTCGATGACACAAACTCAAATGTCATACGCTTTTGAAACCTTTTGCCAGCTGGTCGAGGGAATCAAAATACTTATCTATGTCATCGGATTTCGAACTCTGATATCATCGATGGGAGCTTCGATTTATCAACACTTGAAAATGAGAGAGACTTGTCATGAAATATTTCAGGTTTACAAGAATGATCGAGGGACCTTCGAGATCATCAGAATTTGAATGTCGATGATATTGATAGAGTATCGAGGCATCGATAAATCCAAAGGATTTTCGTTTAAGCTTACTAGACAATTTCTGTCCCTATTCGATGCCATTGAAACCGTACCGATATCATCAATATTTGAATATCGATTCTATCGAGTGCCCCTCGATCGCAGATAAAAAATCCTGAAATAATTGTTGGAAAACTTAAGCGCCCATGACCGTTAACATTGAGAGCCTTCCAATATCATCGAGATTTGAACTTCGATGGTATCGAGAATGACTTCGATATATCGATGCACATGTGATTTTCTTAAGTAAAAACAGGGGCGCCGGAGATTTGTCTATCGATATTAACGAGTCACCTTCGATGGACTTGAGATTTAAATATCGATGATATCGATATGCATATTGATACATCGATAAATTAGTCCAGATGAGTATGGGGTTGCTGGACATATTTTGTCCTCATTTCGATGATATCATTTAAGCATCAAGGACATTGACAGCACAAGTCGATTCGATCGAGAAGTGTATTGATAAAATCGACAAAGCAAGAAAACTTAGAGAATTTTTTGATTTTGAAAAAAAAAGTTTTCTCAACTTTAAACCCTATGATGTTCGAGTTTGTTTTAAGGGTTCATATACCTTGTGTTTTAGGACTTGGGATGTGAGGTTTAGATTTACCAGAGGTGAGCTTGCACACATCCCGGTTCAGGTAGACGCTTGAATTGATCTTCCTATGAGGCTCTGTAGTCTATCCAACTCAACACTCACAGTAATTGACAAACCAAGGCACTTTCAATCTCCCCCTTTGTCAATTACGTGACAAAATACCAAAACACACTAAAACAGTATCTAGACAAACACATCCTAAATTTGTGCACATGCATTTTACACAATTTTACAATTTCTAGAGAACCCATGTACACAACCCAGTATTTGCTCCCCCAACTACAGACTCCCCTTTTCTTGATGCATCTGCTCCCCCTAACACCTGCAACACCATTCAAGTACATATATAATTTTCTGTTCGGGGTGTTTGAACTATTCTTCCCCTTTTTGTCAGTCATTAACAAAGATATAGTAGTTGATATTGACTGAAGCTTTGAAGTATTTGGGAGAAACACTATTTTGAGAGCATACAGATGTAGAATAAAGATGTATAATGATCAGCAGAGTTCAATCAGACATCATATTCAGAAACTATGTATGCATATCAGATCACATAAGGCCGTAATAGAAATAGATAAAATATTCATCAGAAACATCACATGCGTCCCATTTGTTAGAAACGGAATACACCAGGGGACAAATAAGACAAAATTATGGCAGTAAAAATAGTGAGTTATAATAGCCATATCAAAAATAAACTACCCAAGAGTTAACATAAGTCAGGTAGAAAAAAGAGAGATTAACACAAAATAGACACGCTTAGCAATCCAATGGTAACTATATGTGCTCAATGTCCTTGCAGATTGTTATGCGTGAGCAATTCTACCACTTGTTGAGTTGTTTGCTGGAGAACATCAACTTTGTCTTCAATTGTGGTGAGATGCCTTTCACAGTTGTGCAGATGTTCCTCCAGTCCTGCCATCCCATTCAGTAGGTGTCGTTCTAGGTGATGGGACTGGCGGTTTGTGATAGACTCTGGGCTGACTATCGGCGTGCGATTGGACCCACCATGTGTAAGCCGAGCCGATGTTTGTGCATGTTGCATGCCCCTTGGCATATGAAAGTTCTATCTGGGGAGAGACGAAGAGGGACATAGCTGCTAAGCCTCTTGAGCGGCATCACTGTCGAACCATGCTTCAGGATACATAGCATCAAATGTGGCAGAGAGCCGCGCATGATGAGCTATTTTGCATATGAGCACCGGAAAGGACAGTTTCTCCCGATAATTGCTTTGGATGACATGAATGATTTGCTTGAGGAGAAGAGTCGGCAGGCACACTTGATTTTCTTGGTATACATCATACAGCACATTGATCACAAATGGAGAGAGATGATTTCCTTCGACATCACGGGGATATACATTAGACCCAAAAATGCTATGAAGAATTTTGAAAGTGGGTCCAAGATAGTTAATGTGAAGCAAATTTATGTCATTTCGTGGAACAGTAGTTCCTTGACATAATGCACGAGTGATTTATCCCCATACACTTAAACCATTGAGATTCCTGTTAGTCACTGGGATCTGAGTGACATCAAGATCTAGAAGGTGAGCCAAGGTGATCGGAGTGATAATCTTAGAGTAATGTGCTAGTTCAACTTGAATGCTAGGGGGATCAGTACTAATGAATCGACAGTGATTGAAAAAATCATGGATCACCCCTAGTTGATACGATCCTCCGTGATTGAGGATGTTCTGCCAACCTATTACTTCCAAAAGTAGGTCCACTCCAAGAGGTTCAATAACACTATTGAGCACTAGACATTCAATAATGGTGAATGGAAGTCCTTCTATTGGAATGTGTTAACCCCTACGGGATTCTGATTGCATGTTTTCTTATTGTAGGGAGTGAAGAGACTTATCTTTCCCTTTGTGCATGATTTCTCTTATTAGGGGCAGGTAGAGACATGAAGAAGCAATCAGAGAAGTGAACAGGTATGAGATGTTAAAGTCAGAAAAATAACTTTTTTCTTATAGGAGCGCCTTCGATCATATCGATCCCATATCAATGACATCGATATCAAACTTATAATGACATTGAAGACCGTGCTGATGACTATTGGGAGAATGCCAATATCTAGTGAAAAGTGGTTCAGTCTAACCATTGGGAAAGACCGCTGGTTACTACTTTGCATTCTCGAGATTTTTAGATTTCATCAACATTTGGATATCGATATCATCGAACTGTAAATTTTGAACACAATTTAGATATCATTAAGAATGTTATAGCCTGGCATCCCAAAAACTAACATGGTTAATATATGAGGGTTGACACTTAACCATGAATGTCCTAGTGTGAAGATTTACCTATGTGGCTCATGAATACTGGGATATTTCTCACTGAGTGCATACTCCAATGGACTTTTGAAGATCACTAAACCTATTTGTATCAAGAGGTTTAGTGAGGATGTTTGCGAGTTGTTTTTCTGTGGAAACATAATCTAATGTAATACTCTTGTCTTCAACAAGTTCTCGGATAAAATGATAACGGATGTCAATGTACTTGGTCCGAGAATGCTGGACAGGATTCTTTGAAATGTTGATCGCACTTGTGTTATCATAGAACAGACTCATTGAGGGTTGAGTGATTCCGTAGTCTAACAACATCTGTTTCATCCAAAGGAGTTGTGCACGACAACTTCCTGCAGTTATGTATGTAGCCTCAACAGTAGATAGTGATATTGAGCTTTATTTTTTACTTTGCCAGGGGACCAAACAATTTTCAATATAAAAACATCCTCCACTTGTTGATTTTCAATCATCCAAATTTCCAGCCCAATCTATGTTAGAGTATCCTGCAATAATGGTGGATGTTTCAAATGTACCAAAGACCAAAGGTGGTAGTGCTTGCTACATATTTGATAATCCTTTTAACAGCCGTTAGGTGGGATTCCTTAGGATCTGCCTGATATCGAGCATACACCCCCACACTAAAGGATATATCTGGATGACTAGCTATAAGATAAAGTAGACTTCCTATCATACTTCGATAAAGATGTTGATCCACACTCTTGGCATTAGCATCATTGGAGAGTTTGAGTGTGGTGCTCATGGGAGTATGATACGTGTGACCAGAATCGAGACCAAACCTTTTTACCAAATCATTTGCATACTTAGTTTGACAAATGAAGATTCCATCATTTAGTTGCTTAACTTGTAATCCCAGAAAAAAAAATTTAGCTCACCAACCATACTCATTTCAAATTCTGATTTCATGAGGTTGGCAAACTTGTATGCGTCATCTTCACATGTTGAGCCAAAGACTATATCATCCACATAAATTTTTGCAATAAGCAATGAGTCTCTTGTCCTTTGGGTAAACAGTGTCTTATCTACACTTCCTCTGCAGAATTCATGGTCCAAAAGAAATTTTGTCAATCGTTCATACCAAGCATGTGGTGCTTGTTTGAGACCATAGAGAGCTTTGTTCAGACGATAAACGTGATGGGGATTCGTAGAGCCTAAAAATCCCTTCGGTTGTTCTACATAAACTTCTTTAGCAAGATCCCCATTAAGAAAGGCACCTTTTACGTCCATTTGAAATAAGTTAAACTTTAATGCACATGCAACAGACATAAGAATTCTAATATATTCAAGGTGAGCTACCGGAGTAAATGCCTTATTAAAATCAATTCCTTCTATCTATGAGTATCCTTGAGCTACAAGCCTGGCCTTATTTCTAATCACATTCCCTGATTCATCAGATTTATTCTTGAACACCCATTTGGTTCCTATGACATTTGTGTTGAGTGGCCTAGAAACCAATTCCCATACCTCATTTCTCTGAAATTGTTGAAGTTCTTCTTGCATAACATTTATCCAGTGTTCATCTTGAAGAGCTTCTACAATATTCTTGGGTTCAATCTTTGAGGTAAAGCAGAAATGGCTATAGATATTTTCTATCTGCCTTCTAGTTTTCACACCGTCATTAGGGTCTCCAATAATTTTCTCTTGAGGGTGATCCTTTATGATGGGTATGTCATTTGAAGGTTGAGGTTCAATGGATGATGGAGATTTGTTATCATATTTATCTAGTATGCATGAATCTACATCATCTTCTAATTCATTTACAGGGTCATTTTCTTCATGTAAATGATCATCAATTACCACATCGACAGACTC
The DNA here is from genome assembly GCF_029962835.1 of Magnolia sinica. Classification (NCBI taxonomy): domain Eukaryota; kingdom Viridiplantae; phylum Streptophyta; class Magnoliopsida; order Magnoliales; family Magnoliaceae; genus Magnolia; species Magnolia sinica. Next base: position 67,801,318 of record NC_080574.1, read on the forward strand.
TTGAATAGTATGGTTTCTCAGGTTGTATACTCTGTAAACACGACTATTCATGGCATATCCCAGAAAAATACCATCATCACGTTTAGACTGAAATTTTCTAAGGTGATCTCTATCTCTTAAGATGTAACATTTACTACCAAACACCCAAAAATATTTCACACTTGGTAATTTCCCATACCATACTTCGTATGGAGTTTTATTCAGGCCTGCTCTAAGATATACTCTATTTATAATGTAGTAGGCGGTATTGACAGCTTCTGCCCAGAAACTTTTTGCCATATCTTTCCCATTTAGCATAACTGATCCCATTTCTTGTAACACCCGATTTTTTCTTTCAACAACTCCATTTTACTATGGGGTTTTTGGGGCTGAGAATTCATGATGAATTCCTTTCTCATTGCAATATTTTTCAAAATTTTCGCTTTCAAATTCCCCACCATGGTCACTTCTGATTCGATTGATTCAATATCCTTTTTCATTTTGAAGTCGTTTTGCCAAAATTACAAATTCTTCAAAGGAAAGGCATCTGATTTTTCTCGAAGGAATGCGACCCAAGTAAATCTGGTATAGTCATCTACTACCACCAAGAAGTATCTTTTCTTGCCATGGCTTTTCCCTTTGGTTAGGCCAACCAGGTCCATATGCAGCAAATCCAAGGGTTCCGTTGTTTCTATGGTGGTTGTCTTTTTGTGGCCAACTTTTATCTGTTTTCCTTTTAGACATTCTCCACAGAAATTTTCTCTTCTTTTCTAATTTTGGGAAGACCTCTAACCAAATTTTTTAAATTTAGCTTAGCTAGATTTCGGTAGTGAATATGTCCCAACCTTTGGTGCCATAATTTGGATTCATCCTTTATAGCCATGTTACATTTTATGGATAACACACTCTCATTTGTACTTTCAATAATATAACAATTATCATTAGTACGTAAGCCTTTTATGAGAGATTTTCCTGTATGATCTAAAATTCTACACACATCTTTTGAGAAGGTGACCAGATGTTCCTTGTCACGGATTTGGTAGATACTGAGGACAATATGTTTCAGGCCTTCTACACAGAGGACATGTTTGATATTTGGAAGGCCTGGTACAGCTACTGTTCCTTGTCCAACTATTTTGGCTGAGCTACCATCTCCAAATGTAACTGAACCTCCATCAAAGTTTGAATACTCACAAAAGTGAGTTTGATCACCAGTCATGTGTCTGGAGCATCCACTATCAAGATACCATTTTGAACTATTTCCAGCTTTCAGAGCAGTATGGATTATAAGGTAATTATTTTAATTTGTTACATCCTCTGGGACCTTTTTTATCATGATTCCTTCTTCAGTCAAGATCACTCTCTAGGCGGTGAAGCCATTGAAGAGAGACCCGCTCTGATACCAATTAAAATTGCGGTAAAGGCTGCTTTAGTTAAAGTAGAAATATGCCAATATGTCATATAAGGGGAGTGAATAGGACTTTTAAAGTTTTTATAGTTTATTTAAAATCCTATTGTACTAATCCTAACAACAAGCTCATATTAGGATTTCTCAAAAGTAACTCTACTAGCTTCCAAGCCCGGTAGAGGATCCAATCACAAACTATTTAATAAGTGAACAATAAGCAAACTAGCTTATGATGGATATGACTGTGTATGTGTGTGAGGTGTGATCTCAGATATGTAGATATGAAAATATTAAAGCAAATCACACAAGCCAAAGAATAGCAATCTCAAACACAGTCATTTTCATAGTGGTTCGACTACTTGTCTACTCCACTCCTGGTAACCGCACTCAACCCTTGAGTGTACCGGATTTCACTAAGGAGGTTTAACAGCAGTTCACCTCAAACCTAAGGTTTTAAATCAGGTTCACCTTCAACCTTTACAACCTACATTGAGGCTGACTGTTTATGCTCTCATGAGCAAGGGTCAACACAACGCACCCACTTTTAGGCACACTAGCCAAGGATCTTCCATAAGACCCTAACTGTGATTTCAGACGGTTCACCTCTAACCTAAGGTTTTACATAGGTTCACCTTCAACTGAATGTTTATGCTCTCCACAGAGCAAGGGTCTACACAACGTACCCACCACATACACTCTTGTCAAAGGCCTCCTTTGAGGGCTTGCAAGGGTGAGAAACACCTTAGACCCAATCTTACAGAGGAATGATCAAATGGTTCTCTCGACTCTAATTACTTACAGATAAGTGGACGAGTCCCATTCAGCTCGTTGATGAAGATCTCCTCCTTTGTTGATGAAGAGTCTTTTGCTTCCTTGATCCGCAACTCAAAAGATGTACCAATATATGGCGACGAGTTGGGTCAAGGTTATGATGGAATCCTACTCTCTAAATATTTTCCTATTAGGAAGATGGAGTGATTCCAATCATCTATGCATTCAAGGCATCCCAGCTTAATGATTTGCCATTAAGGTAGTAGCTAGAGGATCCTTGAATGTGGAAGTTCATTCCCCAGTCCACTCTATTGAATATCAATGATGCGGGTGGATTGGAGGATGAACTCCCTTGAGAGAAATGGCTTTGGGTATATGATCTAAGGTAAAACACTCAAAAGCACTCTCTTCTTTCTCTGCCAGTAATAATAGACAAGCTCTCTTCATATAGGCAAAAGGTTCCAATAGATATAAAATGGTCACATTTATGACGGAGTTTAATATCATCTAGCGGGGTCAATATCATCGAGCGTATACTCTCGATTGCATCAACTGGCCGCTCGATGATACAAACTCAAATATCATACACTTTTGAAACCTTTTGTCAGTTGGTCGAGGGAATTGAAACACTTATCAATGTCATCGGATTTTAAACTCTGATATCATTGACACTTGAAAATGAGAGAGGCTTGTCATGAAATATTTCAGGTTTACAAGAATGATCGAGGGACCTTTGAGATCATTAAAATTTGAATGTCGATGATATCGATAGAGTGTCGAGGCATCGATAAATCCAAAGGATTTTCATTTAAGCTTGCTAAACAGTTTTTGTCCTTGTTCGATGCCATTGAAACTGTACCAATATCATCGATATTTGAAAATCGATTCTATTGAGTGCCCCTCGATCGCAGTTAAATAATCCTGAAATAATTGCTGGAGAACTTAGGTGCCCATGACCAATAACATTGAGAGCCTTCCGATATCATCGAGATTTAAACTTCGATGGTATCGAGAACGACTTTAATATATCGATGCACATGTGATTTTCTTAAGTAAAAATAAGGCACCGGAGATCTGTCTGTCGATATTATCTAGTCACCTTCGATGGACTCGAGATTCAAATATCGATAATATCAATATGTATATCGATACATCGATAAATCAGTCCAAATGAGTATGTGGTTGCTGGATATATTTTGTCCTCATTTCAATGATATCGTTTAAGCATCGAGGGCATCGACAACACACGTCGATTCGATCGAGAAGTGTATCGATAAAATCAACAAAGTAAGAAAACTTAGAGAATTTTCTGATTTTGAAAAATAGTTTTCTTAACTTTAAGCCCTATGATGTTCTAGTTTGTTTTAAGGGTTTATATACCTAGTGTTTTAGGACATGGGATGTGAGGCTTAGATTTACCTGATGCAAGCTTGCACACATCCTGGTTGAGGTAAATGCTTGAATTGATCTTCCTATGAGCCTCTGCAGTCTGTCTGACTTATCACTCACGCTAATTGAAAAACAAGGGCACTTTCAACCTCTGGTTTCATGCAATTCACACATAACTTAACTTGTTCTTCCTCTACAAGTAGTGGGCATGAAGTTGTAACACCCCATTGTTTTCAGTACTCGGGTGTTACCGTGTAACATAACCTAGTATAAATACAAACCTAGCTTAAGCGAAAATCCACGTGCATTCCAGTGTAAATCCGATTGTCGAAAGTAGTCCCCATCCATGAATCAAGCCATCCATCCATTAATCTTCAAGAGAGATCGTCAAGTCATCAAAGAAAGCCAATTTAGAATTTCAACCACCTCGTTAGGCGATTGAACCACATGGTGTCTATCGCGGGCATTAGATCATGAGGTCCACTATTTTTCTAGCTTATATCATGGTTATTAATAATCTATTCAAATTCGTACAAATCCCACCATACAATTTTAGGACCTATCACCAGTTTAGATTAGGAACTTGTTTAATAACAAGCTCGACCATCAAATCATTCATCTTAGATTTAGGAGTCTGAACAAAGAGATCCACAATGTTCCATCGACCACTCGAACACTTGATTTCCCTAGTTTAACCACTAGGTTATAAAATTGACTTTTAAGACGCAACTAGATAGCCTTAGAAACCATTGAAATCATTTAATGTGGACTATGGAAGGCTATGACTATAAATCATCTTAAAATTGAGATCGAATCCATCAGATCCATTGTACATCAGGTTTGGCATCCCGTTCAACGATCTAGCACCAGATCATGTGAATCTAATTATTGGATGATAATACTAACTGTTCAAGTGCACCTAGGCTAGTTTAGGACCCCTTCAGGTCGTTGATGATTGACAATGAATTGATCTGGCCATTGTATGGTTGGAAAAATGCCTTTTATGGTGCACAAAGGAAGTTTTATGGCCACCTGAGTTTTTGATCAGCCCCATCTATGAAACCCTAGGACCTTATGAGTTAGCGTGATCAAACCTAGAAGAAATCCGACTATTGGATTAGTGGGAATCACTAATTGAACATGTAGTCAGTAAGTGTGGGCCATCTGAGTTTAGGATATGCCTTATATTTGGTCAGGGGTCTTGATAAGACCAGCGGAAGTTGATGAACGACATTGATTTTGTTAGCTACTTGTATGGGCCCCACTTTGGGGCAATGCATTGCACAGTTCACGTGCACTAGATCACCAACCCCGGTCAAACCGGGTCTGACCGATGATTTTCAAAGAAGGAAATATTCCTCCTTTGCCACCAGTGTCTATTCACCTGTCTCAAAGATCTAAACCATCCATCAAGTTTAGCCCTCCATTTCAGTCCAACGCTAGTGATTTTTGCATGCTGGTGGGCCCGCGCATACACACGGCATCAATCGCAAGAAAACTGGCATGCGGTAGAGTTGTGTTTCCAACCCTCTTACAATCAATTGTTTGTGATCAAGGTGGGCCACCTTAAGCTAATCCAAATCATCCATCTGGTGCGGACGTGAGTCCCCAATAAAACCTACCTAACTCTGTACTTTGGAGCATGTGTGCATGCACACCATTCTTGGTGCAAACAAGACTTGCGCATTGTTATAATTCTCAAAAATAGAAACTATTTTTGTTGCCATGTTGGCAATCCGCATGCCTCCTGTTCCTCAGATCTCAGCCATTCATTCGATGAGATCTCAGCCACCGAAATCCCTAGTTTAGGGCTTCCACTCATAGCAGAACTAAAACCGCGGCCAGTTTTGTATTACTACCTGTAGGCAAAGGACGTCACAAAGCAACGCGATCCTCGCCTTCTAGTCTCATCTGATGGCTTTAAGGGAGTTTGGGGCTCGATTTAAGATTAGAACGTTGAGTAGCAACGGGTCTCTCTCCCACGCCCTGCCACAACTCAAAAACAACCATTTTCTCCTTCCTTCGAACCCACCAGCCAAACCTTCTTGGAGCTTCAACTTGAAGCATCCCTAAGCTCCTATGCATGGATCCCAACCATCTTGATGCTCTGCTTTGAAGAAAAACCTGTCAGATGGTGATCCACCATTGGCAGCAGGTCTTCTTCCTTGTCATTCTCTCACTGCCACACTATCTCAACTCGGACCGAGTTTGGTTTGGGTTGGATTGCAGGCCTTGATGCAGGAGAAAGGAGGAAGAGAGGAAGAAGGAAGAAAGAAGAAGAAAATGAAGAGGTGCGGTTGTTGCACCACGCCAACATGACCCGACTTGTCCAAGCTATGGGTTGGGTCTAGCGAGTCAAGGCTGAGTCCAGGCTCGCTCAAGCCATCCTAGAAAGGAGGAAAAGAGAGGAAGATAGAGAAGAGAGATGAGAGTAGGGGTGGTGCAACCATGGAAGGTTATCCATGTTGTTGTCCGACCCATGGAGTCACTGGCAGGTTTCAGACTTGGTCCGAGCTTATTCGAGTTCATTGACCTACTGACCCATGATCCAGCGTGTTTGCCTCAACTCAACTTGACTCGCCTGAGTTAGGGGTCGAGTCTGGTGCATCTAAGTGGGTTGGGATAGATTCCGAACTACCTGGACTGCAGGCTCGACAGATTGATGCAGGAGAGGAAGGAAGGGAGAAGCAGGAAGAAGAAAATAGAGAGGTGAGTCCAACAACATGTTGCACTGTTTGTGCTGCATGGGACCAACTTGACTGTCAGGTTAGGTCTAGTCAAGCCCAGCAACCCTCATTGGCTTGGCCATGCTAGTTAGGAAGAAGCTGAGAAGATGGAAGGGGTTATGTTGCTATGTGGTTATCTAGTCACTCTCGAGTTAACTCAGCTAGTTGCTGAGTCCCGATCTTAGTTGGGATCAATGTTTGGCCTATGTTGCTAATTGATCTGGTTAAGTGATGAAGGAAGAAAGAAGAGAGAGAGAGAGAGAGAGAGAGAGGGAGAGAGAAATAAGAGAAGAAGCCAACTCGATTGAATTAGGTCATTAATCCTATTCACTCTCCTGATTAACTTGATGTAAATTGTGTTGGGCCTCATCCAACTCCCGCTAAGGCATAAACTCTCTACCCTCTTGTGTAGAAATTTAGATCTAATTATCTACTTAGACGTTGTAACAATGAATTGTACACAACCCCAAGTGTAGGGTCGCGATGTAGTAATAATCTCGGGGAGACCGAGGTTAAATCCACAGGGACTAATCTTGCGAGTATTCTAAAAATAACTAGGAGTAGAACTAGAAGGAGATCTAATTAGAAATTTGGAATAAAAGGAATAATTGTGAATATTATTTAAACTATCAATTAAAAGTAGGAACTAGGGTGCCAAGGATCCACTTGTAGCAATTAAGATGCTACCTTTCTTGATTCAAGAATCCCAACTAAAATTAGAGTCCTATCCTATCCAGTTGGGGAAAGAGATAGTCAAATCTCTGAACGTCTCATTGATCTAGCCTCAAAAGAGGAGAATTGTGAAGATTTGGAAGGGATTCCATCACCCAACCATGCCCAGGAGACAATGGTAAACAATAGGATTTACCAATTCCACAATCTCAAATAAGAAAAGAATATACTCAAAGTTATCGCAGATTTACTGTAATTTGAGTCACAGTAAACTATTAAAAACTGAAAGTATTTCTTAAAATCAGCTAGAAATCAAAGAGGTTCAATAAGAACAAGAATCAAAATAAGAAAAACAGCCCAAAAAATGCTACAAGCTTCACCTCTTAGCCCTGGCTAGGAGGTCTAGCTAACCATAGACATGATTGGATCAAGAATCCTTAAAGAAAGCATTAAAAACCAGGAAAGAAAGAAAGAACCCCTGGAAGATAGCTCCACCCTTTTTCTTTGCCTCTTCAAACCCTCAATATCCCTAGAAGTCTTTAGGAAACCCATATTTATAGCCTTGTTCATGTAAAATTGAAAAACCTTATCAAATTTATATAGTCTGCCCAAAATCTGCGTAATGCTTCGATGTCATGGAACAACCTTTGATGCCATCAAAGAATGTATCCAATTTGTCCAGCAACTAAACTTGATTTTCCTGTAATTCTTCGATGTCATCTAATAGTGTTCGATGTCATTGAAGAATGCATCCAGTTTGTCCAGCAACTAAACTCTTCTTTTTTCTTTTTGTAATTCTTCAATGTCATTGAACAGCCTTCGATGTCATCGAAGACTGGCTTCGATGACATCTACGCTTAAATTTTGTGAATTTCTACACTTCCTTCTCCACTTGGTTTTCTTGAATCTTGAGGCCTTGAAATCTTCAATCTTGGTCTCCAAAGAACCATTCTTTGCCTTGGTGATTCTTGAGCATCAAATCCATGCTTTTAACATTCTTTTCAATCCAAGCTCTTAAACTCACCCAGCAACACAAACATGTATAAAATATACCATTAAGCATTATTATGTTAATAAAACCAAGATATAAATGTGAGAAAATATGCAATATTTGATACTCAACACACTCCCTAACAAGCATTTTGCAAGTCCTGAGCAAAACATGCCTGAAGTACATCTCACTTCGCAATGTTCAGATCCTTTTTCAGAAATCAATCCTTTATGCAATTAAGTATGAATGGGTAGAATTAAGGTGAGAGAGTGGGATTTTGAAAACCTAAAGTCAAATTATATAAACAATCAATCAAATAGGTTCTTTATCGATTAAATTAGAGCACAAGTTCATATATCAAGTTTTGTGAAATTCAACTTACTTCTCATAAGAATACTATTATTTCATAATGTTAGCCATGCTCACCATATCAATATTAGTTGAAAACTTAAAGTATTGATTCCAAACTTATCTCCTTTTCTTCTTTTTCCAGTTTTTGATTTTATATCGACGGTCTTTTTTTAATTCATTATTTTTTTTGTTTAAGACTGTAGATTCTCTTTCATTCTTTTTCATTCCTTTTTCAGTCTAGTCTTTTCACCATTCATGACCTTTTTATCGATCTTCTATTTTTTAACTAGTTCTTTTCATTATTTTTAAAGTGGATTAAATTCTCTAGACTTAATTCTCAACATCTATTAATGATTCTTATGTTAACAATCAGAAAATTTAGCACAACTCATGAAAAGCAATTTGAAGTGTCTTGTGACTTAGATTAACATGATATTCAAACTTCTTTTTATTCAATTGAGTGCAAGAACTGTAGGTGATAGATTACTTAGTTGATCTAACTCCAACAATTCAAAATTAAATCTTTATCTCATTATACTCAAAACATTCTTAAGTGCATAAATTATCATTTTCCCAAATAGATTTCAACTTGAAACATTGAAAATTTTAAAAAATTTGGCTCAAAACTAAGAATGCACTAATTAGTTTACCTAATCCACACCCCCAACCTAAAATCTACATTATCCTCAATGTAAAGGAAATAAGCATGTAATGCAAAAGAATCAACGAAAAGAAAGAAGAAGTAATGGAAAGGTAGTACCTGAAGAAGGAATTTTGAGGCTTTGCCAAGGATCTCAACGTGAAGATGAGTTAACACGAAGACTAAACAAATGGAAAGAAAACTATCATTGTCACACCTCAAACCTGAAGATCAAACTCACAAGAATCCCAATCACCAAATCTAGTGCCGACAGCCTCCGTAGTACCCCATTCTTGGCTCCTGGGATCCTACAAGGAGGATTTTTCAATATACATTTATCTCGTAAGAAGCATAACCACAAGTTTAGACAAATCACAAAGGAAACATCATCAACACATATCCACTAATATAATCATTAAATACAATGCTGAAAGGGAAATACATATATCAAAAATCAAACCTCCAGAGGTCCGCTACATACTCCAAGCTTAACGCGACTGCAACCTAATGCCACCTGCATGCATCTATCGTGCATAAACTTATAGAAAACTTAGTGGGTGGTGAAAGTGTGCGCACAAGGTAAGTGTTAAGTATTCAATATCATGTCATAATTATACAATATTGGAAACGCTGTCAAGATCATGAATCATACAATATCAGAGTAAGAAAAAATACTGCAAGTCTATAAATCATTCAATATTAGAATATACAATGCGGATCAACTATGCAATGCAGAGACATAGTAAACTAAATATCATATACCGATGGATGCAATTCATTATACAAATCCTGCTAAATCCGTTTAGGCCATATAAGTGCAGAAACATAGCAACCCAAAATGCCATATGCCGCGGATGTAATGCAAGATGCGATGCGAATGAAATGACCAAGCTGGAGTGTGAGGTCAGGATGATAGTACGTAGTATCATAGGCTATGGAGTCCACCACAAGAGGCTTCTATCCAAACCATTTCCATACCTAAATTTGGATAGTCAGACTCAATATGGCAAACTCCTAATCTCAGGTTAGTTGCGCACCCCAACCGAAATCCTGGCCATTACGAAGATACATAATAATTAGTTATGCACCACCAGCCTGAGTGAATAGTGAATGAATGAATATGCAACTCCTGGTCAATAAGTCCACATATCAATACGGTTCCTCTCTAGGATCATCACCGTGGTCTGTTACACTCTACGCCAGCTTATCGCCCCTATCTAAGCACACAATTGGGTAAGTGGAAGAGACCTCACTATCAGCCTGCTAATATCGGGCCCAGATTGCTGATAGCGGACCCATTGCTCAAGCTAGTCAAACTCAACCTAGATATTGCCCCCTCACTTAGGCGGGTAGGGTCACACCCCCTCCCAACCGACCATGACACAGTGGGAGACACGATCTACTGGTATACGTCCATCATGCACTCATATATATCCACTTGGTCTCGACGTTGGGCCATCCTCTGGTACTAAGAGGGTTTAGGAAATTTCACCCAAGGCCATCTATGACGGCCCGATGCTAGTAACAAATTTTTGGTGTCCCATCTGGCCATCCACAATATGCCTATGGAGGCTATGGCCCTGATGTCGCTAGGGTGTACAGTAATCACAACACAATGCAAGATGCATGAGTCATACAATCCAGTCATGCATCAATCATGCGCATACAGTGTGCTCATGTGAGATAATCTCCGCCTATCAGGGAGTCTCAAACAACATGCCCAATGACATATGCAATAGCCAACCACATCTCACAATAAACATGCAGATAATGCATATGGGCATGTATCATGATGTTATGTTGTCACATACTCATAATCGGTATCATTAACCGGCATCGACAATCGGCCTCAACAATGTGGACATTTAACCAACATTACCTGCAAGGAATGGCCCACATAGAGCTTAACATATAGTGGACCCATGGCCTCACACAAGAGCCTAATACACAACACCATGGGCCTCACTCAAGAGCTTAATACACATCACGATATGCCTCTCACATGGGCTTAATATACATCACAACGGGCTCCATTTTCTTGCTCTCAAATGCACCACAATGGGCCTCATCACATAGGCCTCACATACATCACATTGGGCCTTAAACACGAGCTGAATATACATCACAATGGGCCTCAAATACGTGCCGCATATACATCACATTAGGCCTCAACAATCAACCTTAATATTTGGCCTCGACAATCGGCCTCGATAATCAGAATCGGCCTCGACAATCGGCCTTGACAAATCAGAATCGGCCTCGACAATGTGGACATTTAACCAACATTACCCCCAAGGAATGGCCCACATAGAGCTTAACATATAGTAGACCCATGGCCTCACACGAGGGCCTAATATACAACACCACGGGCCTCACTTAAGAGCTTAACACACATCACGATGAGCCTCTCACATGGGCCACATATACATAATAATGGACCTTAACCCATGGGCCTCAAATACATCAAGTGGGCCGCATCAACAGACCACACCAATTGGGCATATATACATTAAATGGGCCGCACCAATTGGCCTCATATACATCAAATGGGCCGCATCAACGGGCCGTACCAATGGACCTCAAATACATTAAGTGGGCCGCATCAACGGGCCACACTAATGGGCCTCATATACATCAAATGGGCCGCATCAACGGGCCGCACCAATGGGCCTCAAATACATCAAGTGGGCCGCATCAACGGGCCACACTAATGGGCCTCATATGCATCAAATGGGTTACATCATGTGGCCCTTAAATACATCAAATGGGCCGCATCATGTGGGCCTTAAATACATCAAATGGGCCACATCATGTGGGCCTCAAATACATCAAATGGGCCACATGATGTGGGCCTAACATACATCACATCAAATGGGCCACATGATGTAGACCTAACATACATCACATCAAGGTGGGTCCCACACATTAATTAGAGATCATTTTAGAGCATTATCACAAAATGAATCATATCCCAAGGATCATCTGGACCAAACCACAAATGGCAGTGGTGATAATGATTTCCACTGTTGAATTCCAGTGGGCCCCACCATAGGGTTTTTTTCCCATCCAGTTGTTTATACGGTCATAAATACTTGGATTTAGAGGAAAAATAAATATCATATTAGTCTAAAACTCTGTAACCAAAGAGGTTTCCATGGTGGACGTTCAAACCCACAGTTCTCTATAATGTGGTCCACCTGATAACTGGATCTATCTTATTTTTAATCTTAAGCCTTGAGACAAGTTTGCCAAATGGATGGACGGTTTAAATGTAACACATACATCAGTGTGGGGTCCACATATGTGGCCCACTAGAAAATTTAAATCTGTTGCATATTCGTCAAAAGCCTAAGGCGAGCTCGCCATATAAATGGACAGTCTGATATAACACAGACCTTATGTGTGGGACCCACATCACTTGCTGATGATGTGTAGGAGCTGCTGCTAATACGTGAGATGGTAACCCACCGTCCAACGACTGAGATGGAATAGGAGGACGGTTTGGATGGGATACACCCATCAGTGGTGGGTCCCACTATCCAGACCTCTAAACGGTGAGGATCACACCTCATGTGGGTAGCAACTGGCTATAATATAGCTACTACATAGCTGTTGTAGGTACGGTGTCTCCCACATGGGTGTGGCCCACCCACATATAATTAATATAATATATTATATTATATAATATTTGATATGTATATAAAGGTGGCTGTCCAGAACCACCATCCAGGTGTCTGCATGGACAGTTTGATGGCCACCAAAACCATTACAGTGGGCCCACATCAATTTCAACAGTGGGAGCTCATCCTCACTGCTTTCTTCCTTTCAATCCACTTGACTTTAGACCTACTCGTTTTGGGCCAGGCCCTGAATGAGCTAGCAATGAATGGATGGCAAGGGTATAAAACACATTGGTGGGGCCCACTTAATCATAAAGAGATAGAGAAAGAGAGAGAGAAAGAGAGAGAGAGAGAGACTAGAAGGGGAGGGACCCCGCTACTATTGGGCCCTCCCTTATACAATGCATGCATTAAGTGGGTCCCACCATATGTGGGCCCTCAAATCATAAAAATAATGGTAGAAAATCACCCACCTTGAATTCCTTCCTTCCTCCTTGTGCCTATATGCTTTAGAGCTCTAAGGGGGTCAATCTAATGGTTGAGATCGGCTTTGAAGGGTTAGATTGGGTGGTAAGGAGTGGGTCACACAAAGCTTCTCTCATGGAGGTAACTTAGATGTGGGTTGCTTGGGAGAAATGAGAGAGAGAAAAGAGATGAGAGAGATGAGAGATGTGAGTGATGGGTGAGTGAGTGATGGGAGTACTTGTGTAAGAGTGATAGTTGACTTTGGGGATGGGTAGTTGTACTTAGGGATGGGTGTGAATGATGTGAGTGATGTGTACTTAATTGATATAATTGATGGGATTGATGCGATGGATTCTCTTGGGATTAGCAATGCTCAGTGTTTTCCTTGAACTGAACATGGGCCCACATCTCCTGGCCCGAGTATGACCTTAGCATGCGAGACACGGCATCGGAACCATGGCGACGGCGCAGTCGGAAGGATACAAGTCTCAGGTCGAGCCGACTCTAGAATATGGGATACGACTTAGGGTTGTGCACAAACATCGATAACAGATCACGAGTCACCAAAATTCGACTGGGAGAAACAGGGAAGCCCACGAAATGGTACGGGCTAGGATACGGGTGTCACAATCCTAATCCTAAATTCTATGAAAGCAATAAACCTAACTACACCTTCATTAAACTAGGAGGTCAATCCTGACATACAGGATCAGTTAGAGGTATGGAACATGTCCTCTGAATCAAATTTCTCAACAAATGGCTTTAACCAATGTCTGGTCACTTTGAAAGCATTACCATTCGTTGGATTCTTTATCTCAATGGCCCCATGATGATAGACATTAGTAATAGTGAAAGGGCTGGTCCAACGTGATCAGAGTTTACCCAGAAAAATATAGAACCGAGAATTGTACAAAAGCAAATTTTGACCAATCAAGAATGATTTCCAAAGGATGTTATTGTCATGGAACACCTCCATCCTATCCTTTTAAATTCTTGAGTTCTAATATGCATCATTCTAGATTTCCTAGAGTTCATTCAACTGAAATTTGCACAGCGAGTCAGTGTTATCCGGTTTAAAGTTTAGATTTTTAATAGCCCAGTAGGCTCTATGTTACAACTCCACAGGCAAGTGACAAGATTTCTCATAGATAATTCTAAAGGGAGACATTCCAATAGGTGTTTTAAAGGCAATACGGTAGGTCCAAAAGTATCGGTCAAGCAAATTGACCAATCTTTGTGGTCAGGGTTAACCATTTTCTCCAGAATATGTTTAATTTCCCTGTTGGAAATCTCAGCTTTCCCACTTGTCTGCGGGTGGTATGGAGTGCTCACCTTATGAGAGATGTCGTAATTCTTCATTAAGTTTACAAATGGCCTATTACAGAAATGTGAACCTCCACCACTAATGATCGCTTGAGGTGTTCCAAACTGAGAAAGGATGTTTTCTTTTAAGAATTTAATGACAGTGTGATGGTCATTGTTCTGGCACAGGATCGCTTCGACCCACTTAGTGACATAGTTTACTGCTAGCAAAATGTACAAATTCCCGAAGGATTGGGGGAATGGCCCCATGAAATCGATGCCCCAACAATCAAATGCTTTAATCATTAAAATGAGATTCAAAGCCATTATATTTCAACAGGACAATGCTCCTAATTTTTTACAATGATCACAAGCTTTACAAAACTCATGAGTGTCCTTGAACATAGAGGGCTAGTAAAAGCCGCATTGTAAAATTTTGGTCATGGTCTTTTTAGCAGAAAAGTGATCACCATAGGCCTGAGAGTGACAGAAGGAGATGACATTTTGGTGTTCATTGTCTAGCACATATCTCCTTAGAATTTGGTCTAGGAAATATTTAAATAAATATGGGTCATCCTAAAAAAACTTATGAACCTCGGTGAAGAATTTTTTCTTATCCTGTGCAGTCCAATGTGTTGGTGTAAAACCTATGGCAAGATAATTAGCAATATCAACAAAGCAAGGTTAGTGAGGAGTTTAAATAGTTGTTCATCAGGGAACATGTCGTTTATAGGTGTCGTCTCAAGGGAATCAGAGAGGTTAAGTCTTGAAAGATGGTCAGCTACTATGTTCTCTACTCCTTTTTGTTCTTGTATTTTCAAATCAAATTCCTAGAGTAGGGGGATCCATCTTATCAAGCGGGGCTTAGCATCATTCTTAGAAAGAAGGTACTTGAGCGCCACTTGATCGGTGTAGATGATGATCTTAGATCTAATAAAGTAGGACCTAAATTTGTCTAAAGCAAATACTATGGCCAAGAGTTCCTTCTTCGTAGTAGAGTAATTCACTTGGGCATGATTTGAAGTTTTACTTGCATAGTGAATAACATAGGACTTCTTTTCTTTTCTTTGGCCTAACACCGTCCCAATAGCATAGTCAGACGCATCACACATAATCTCAAAAGGAATGCTCCTGTCGAGTGGTTGTATGATAGGTAAGGTAGTCAACATGCCCTTGAGCTTAGTGAAAGCTTCCTAGCATTGCTCACTCTACTCGTATGGTACATCCTTTTAAAGTAGATTGTATAAAGGACAAGAGTTGTGACTAAAGTCCTTTATGAATTGTCTGTAAAATCCTACGTGTCCTAAGAAGGATCGCACGTCTTGCATGCTCTTAGGTGGAGGTAGGTTAGAGAAAAGGTCAATTTTAGCCTTGTCCACCTCAATTCTCTTAGAGGAGATTATATGTCCAAGACCTATTCCCTTAGAAACCATGAAATGGCGCTTCTCCCAAATTAGTACCAAATTCTTTTCCTCACATCGCTTCAACAAAATTTTTAAATTTTCCAAACACTCATAGAAGGATGGACCGAAGATAGAGAAGTCATTCATGAAGATCTCTAAATATTGCTCTACCATGTTAGAAAATATACTTAACATACATCCCTGAAAAGTGGCAGGAGAATTACAGTCTGAATAGCATCTTTCGGTAAGAAAATATGCTATGGACACGTGAACGTTGTCTTCTCTTGATCTTCAAGGGCTATCTCTATCTGATTGTAACTTGAAGATCCATCGAGGAAGGAGTAATAGGAATGACCGACTAACCCGTCCAAGATTTGATCAATGAAGGGCAGGGGGAAGTGGTCCTTCCTCATGACGGTATTCAATTTTCTGTAGTCAATGCACATTCTCCAACCAGTAGTAACTCTAGTTGGCATGAGTTTATTGTCGGCATTGGCTACAATGGTGATTCCGAATTTCTTAGGGACCACTAGAGTTGGACTCACCCACTGACTATCGGATATAGGGTATATGATACTCACATCTAACAATTTAAGTACCTCTCCTTTAACCACTTCTTTCATATTTGGATTGAGTCGACATTGTATTTGTTGAGAGGTTTTCACATTATCCTCAAGATGAATGTAGTGAATAAAAATCAAAGGATCGATTCCCTTGAGATCCACAATTGACCATCCAAGGGCTCTTTTATGTTCAATGAGAGTAACGATTAGCATACTCTTGTTCTTTCTTAAGGTGGGAAGAAATAACCACCAGATGTCTCATCTTAACCTAAATAGACATTTAAGATCAGTGAGCAATGATTTTAGGTCAAGCTTTGGTGCTTTGAGGTTAGACAATAGAGGCGCTTCCTCATTTAGGGGCAATTTCTCAACACTGCGCAAAAATTACAAATTTGCAATGGATTTTGTGATAGATTTGGTCCAACGCAAAAAAGGTTTGGATTAACGATGGACTTAGTCCGTCCCTAACGGAAAAGGTCCGTCGTGCCCAACTCTTTTACAGAAATGTGGTAGTAAAATTTGGCAGAACATAGCGACGAACCAATATCCGTCGCTAAACTAACATTTGTGACGGATGTGGTCCGTCGTAAATGTGCGATGGATTTAGTCTGTCGTAAATTAAGATTTTGCGAAGGATTTTGGCCCGTCGTAAAGTACACCCCTAACACCGGATTTTATTTATGTTTGTGACTATTCATAGTCGGTCGTAAACTTCAGCTGATTTTCCTTGGCAACTTGTGTCACTCCTTTAACCTATCTTCAACTTTTCTATTTCTGCCCTTGTGATTTGGTTGGATTGAACATCTTGGTGTTTTAAGCTGTGTTTGGATGCCAAGCTTGATTGAATTGTGTGTGTTTGTTCAATCAAAGAGGAAATGTGCAAAATTTAAAGGAAATCTTTAATATTCAAAATGAAGAGGCTGCCTTCAACCTGTAGTAACATTCTTCTCAAGTCCAACTTGAAAGTAATGCAACAGGAATTTGAGACCTTGTCCCTCTATGTAATCTGATTTAGTCTTGCCACTTTGCTATGCAAACCCCCTAAATTAAGTGGGACAAGGCTATGATAATTATGATGATGATAAATCAAGGCAATTGAACTCACTAATGTATCCAAAGCCATTCTTAAATGGAGTGGAATAAGCTGTATGAATTGCACACTTAAAAAAATATGTTTGTATCCAAAGCTATTTAATGTTGTTAGCAATTTTGTGAATAGTATTCTTATTAAATAATGTTGTGAATTATTTTTTGAATGACTATCAGGTGTATGATTCAAAAAAAAAAAACAAAACAAAACAGACAAACAAACAAATCTGGATTTTTTTTCCACATATTTTAGCGACAGCTCAAATTCGTCGCTAATTTCTGAACAAGTAAAAAATCAACGACGGATTTGAGGGCCGTCACTCTCCTTATATTAGTGACAGACCATATCCATCGCCAATATTTTTAATAACGAATATTTCGGTTGTTTTTCTTTTAATTTTAGTGACAGATTTTATTCATCGCAAAAAAAAAAAATGCGATCCCAGTAAACAGCTATGAACCAAGTGACGGACGAAATCCGAGGTTTATTGGGTTTTATGACGGATCTGGTCTGTCGCAAATTTGTAATTTTTGCATAGTGTAAATTGTGGCCTCCACCGCTTAACTTCAAGTACCGACACATATCAAGCTTGGCATCCAACTCCCTAATCGTATCATCATCCAAATTGGGAGATTGTGTCAAGGACGTCTCTAAAGGGTTAGAGGATAAGGTCATAAGAGCTCTATCTTCCATAAAAGAATCTATCATGTTAACGTCGTAGGCCTCGTCATCATCCTCTACCTGTCTACTCATGTTGAAAAAGATATTGAGATCCAACGTCATATTTCCAAAAGACAAATTCATCTCCCCATTCCTACAATTGATGATAGCATTTGATGTACCAAGGAACAGGCGACCAAGTATTATAGGAATTTGAGTACTCATATATCCAATAGGCCGAGTATCCAGGACAATAAAATCTACAAGATAGCATAATTTGTTAACCTGGACCAACACATCCTTGACCATCCCCCTCGATACACGAATTGAATGATTAGCAAATTGTAACGTGGTTCGGGTGAGTTTTAATTCACCTAGACCCAGCTATTCGTTAACTAAGTAAGGGATCAGATTTACGCTTGCCCCCAAGTCAAGAAGTGCATTTTCAATTTGGTGCTTCTCAATTATACAAGTGATAATTGGGCTACCAGATCTTTATATTTTTGTGGCACACTTTGCTTGAGGATGACACTTACTTTTTTGTCAGGAAAATTTTCTTTTTGATACTTTACAGCCTCTTGGTTGTACATAGGTCTTTCAAAAATTTGGCATATGAATGAATTTGTTTCACAACATCAAGAAGAGGGTTGTTAACATTCACTTGTTTAAGCACCTCTAGAATATCTTGAGAGTTAGAGAGAGGTTTTGGTGTAATCAACCATTAGGGGAATAGCACAATCAACTTGTTTTGGGTTTCTAATTCTAATTCACATGGAGCAATGCTAGGTCTGTCATTCGTATCTTCTTCTGGGTCCTTAGGCTTTCAGCCTTGGTCGGAATGGATTTGTCAATTGTCTTTCCACTTCTAAGAGTGGTGATAGACTTAACTTGCTCCATCTGATTTGAAGAGCTTGGGTCACTAATCTCACATTGTGGTTTTGGATTTGGTAGAGGTTGGGCTAGAAGAGTCCCTTTCTCTCCAATCGTTAAGTGTAACTCAATCCGTTGAATGGCCTTGAAAAGGTCTTGAAAGGTTTGTAATTGTCTTGATTGAAAAGCTCTTGACTTTGGATGTGTTTTAAAATCGGATCCTCTTGAGGTTTCCTTTGTTCCAAAAATTGGTTAAGAATCCCTTAAGGTGTAGCAGTTTGTCCATTCCTCCAACAGAAATTTGGATGGTTTCTCCAGCCGGAGTTATATGTGTTTGAAGTTGTTCCTTTGAAAGGCCTCTGGTAGTTGTTTACGGCATTTGATTGCTCATTCGAAACTTCTTAAAAAGCAGGTATTGCTAGACAATTTTCAATAGTATGCACATTGCAAGCACAAATACTGCAAACCACTTCCTTATCCTTTTCCTTCTTAAGTTCCATGGCCTCGAGTTTCCTTGTGAGATTGACCACTTTAGCATTTATATCGTCTTCCTCTTTCATAATATACATTCCTCTCTCCTTTGATTTAGTAAGCTTAAAAGTAGTGTTGGGTTTTGAGGAGATGTCTAATGATTGTTCGTTTTCAGCAAGTTTGTTAAAGTAATCCCACACATCATCGACATCTTTATTCACAAATTCCCCATTACACATTGTCTCAACCAATTGGCACATGGAAGATGTCAATCCATCATAGAAGAATTTTGTTATGCACCACGTTTCAAAACCGTGTTATGGGCATGAATTGACAAGATCCTTGAACCACTCTCAACATTAGAAGAATGTCTCATCTTCCTTTTGGGCGAAGTTCATGATCGAGTTTCTGATGGTGTTCATCTTATGGTGTGGGAAGAATTTCTTTATGAACTCCCTTGTCATGCCATTCCATTTGTCAATAGATCATGAACGTAGTGAATGCAACCACATCGTAGCCTTTTCTTTTAAGGAGAAAGGAAAGAGTTTTAATTTAACAGTGTCCTCAGACACATTAGGAAAATATCAAGTGGCTATGATCTCATTAAACTCTTTTAAGTGCAGATATGGACTTTCATATTCAAGTCCGTGGAACGTTGGAAGGAGTTGGATCACTCCTGGCTTGATATCCATATTTCTTGTATTTTCTTCAAAAATCATATAGGAAGGCGCGCTCACCCCCGTCGGTTGTAAATAATCTTGTAAAGTACGAGGCGGGGGTGCATGATGCACCTCATTCTCATCCTGGATTTCCTCAACTGGAGGTTGAGGTTGATTTGTAAGTTGATTAACAATCATCACTTCAATTGACTTTGAGGATCTCAAGTGGTGTCTAATCTTGTGATGGATAGGCAACCCTTCAACTAATCCTCCTATTCTCTGCCCTCAAATCAGAATTTAACCTAAGGTCTAAGAATTGAAAAATATAGCAAATAGTAATTAAGAGAGAGAGAGAGAGAGAGAGAGAGAGAGAGAAAGTTTAGAACAAAGTTACCAAATAAGAGATGCTAGGTCAGGATCCTACAAAATAGAGAATTAAAGTTAGTTTCTAAAAACAAAGCAGAAAAATTTCAAAACTAAAAATAAAACAGAAAGTTAGTTTTAACCTTAACATAATTCTAATACTAATTAAATTCAGAAAAACATACCCGTAGTACCAAGCAACGGCGTCAAAAACTTGTTCACAACCCCAAGTGTAGGGTCATGATGTAATAATAATCTCGGTGAGACTAAGGTCGAATCCATAGGGACTAATCTTGTGTGTATTCTGAAAATAACTAGGAGTAGAACTAGAAGGAGATCTAATTAGAAATATAGAATAAAAGGAATAATTGTCAATATTGTTTAAACTATCAATTAAAAGTAGGAACTAAGGTGCAAAGGATCCATTTGTAGTAATTGATCAGATGATACCTTACTTGATTCAAGAATCCCAACTAGAATTAGAGTCCTATCCTATCCAGTTGGAGAAAGAGATGGTTAAATCTTTGAACATCTCGTTGATCTAGCCTCAAAAGAGGAGAATTGTGAAGATTTGGAAGAGATACCATCACCTAACCAGGCCCAAGAGACAATGGAAAACAACAGGATTTACCAATCCCACAATCTCAAATAAGAAAAGAAGATACTCAAAGCTATCACAGATCTACTATAATTTGAGTCACAATAAACCATTAAAAACTGAAAGTATTTCTTAAAATCAACTAGAAATCAAAGAGGTTCAACAAGAACAAGAATTAAAACAAGAAAAACATCCCAAAAATGCTACAAGCTTCACCTCTTAGCCCTAGCTAAGAGGTCTAGCCAACCACAAACTGAAATTGCAGTTTGCACCACACTAGTAGAAGTATCAAACTATCTTTATAGTCCTAGAGGGGGGTGAATAGGACTTTTCAAGTGATTATACCAAATAAAACTTCTATTGCCTAACTTAAATGATTTACAAATAACCTCAGTAAGACAATGTAACTCTAATGGCTTCCAAGCCAGTTAGAGGGTCCAATCACATAGGCAGCATAAGACATACCAATAAAGCAACAAACCTATATCATAGTGAGCTTGTGCGCGGGAAGTGTTTCCTATCAATCACATAATAGTCATTCAATCATGTGTAAGAATTTAAACATTTAAGCATATTTAAGCATGATTAAATAGATGTGCAAATGACAATCCCAAACACAAGCATGTATAGTAGTTCGGCTACATGCCTACTCCACTCCCGGCATCCACGCTTAATCTTAGAGTGCACCGGATTTCACTATTGATGGTTTTAAAATAGGTTCACCAACAACCTTTATAGTCCTACACTAAGGACACACGTTTAGGCCCATCAGCTAAGGTCCCACACTAGGCACCTACTGTTTAGGGTCACCGGCCAAGGTCCCACACTAGGCACCTACTGTTTAGGCCCACCGGCCAAGGTCCCACACAAGGCACTAAAGTTTAGGCCCACCAGCTATGGTCCCACACAAGGCATCCACTATTTAGGCCCACCGGTCAAGGTCTCACACTAGGAACCTAAACGAGTTTGTGGATAGCAAACTCTTAGCCTTTCAATCCTTCATAAGGAAGGAGGTTAACCTTTTGAACTCTTAAAATGACAGTTACTTGTCGGATGAATCCACTTTTGTAGCTTCTCTTGGGTTGCTTGATCTTCACGCTTTCGTGGCTGAATCAGCTCCTCGATGCTCCCTTGATCGCATAGCTTGGATTTACCTGTTGGGTCGGCTTTCACGATTTAGAAAATTGCATTTGATATACCTATAAAAGTGACCAAGGTTGTGGGAGTTGGTTGAATCTCTAACAAAGTTTATGAATAAGTTTCCCAAGAGATTCAACTGATGGATATACTAGAGTGATTGAGGTCAAGGATATACATATAGGTTTGGTCTCAATACTTTCGTAAAGGCTTGAGATCATGTTCTTCATAAGTTCGAGCTTTGAATGCTCTTAAGTTGTTGAATCATAATGAAGAGAGCATGAATATCATATTGCACTAGGTACTCTCAATAGCCTTAATCCATGCTATCTGCAAGTTCTTATTAGCCATTTTTATCGGCAAAAGCTTCCAACGGATAGAAAACAACTAGTTCTCGGTGCTACCGAAGTCGCTTCGGTACCACCAAACTTACTTCGTAGTACTTATAAAGGCCCAACCTAAGGACACAATATTGTCCACTTTGCCCACAAGGTTCATGGCTTTGTTCTCGAGGTTGCCCCTAAAACGCGTTGTATCCTTAAGGAAGGAATCCCAACTTATAGCACCATAACTTAGGACAGCGCGTCTGATGTGGGACAAAGTTTCACTGTCACTGTGATCACATGTGGGCAGGCACATATGGGCGGGCTGAGCAGGTAATATGATTTTGTTATTGCAAATTCAATTCTATGGACTTATGTTCCCACCATGCCATGTTGGGGATAAAGTAGTCTGGCTCGCCCAGCTCATTTTGTGTCCAACCCTGTTTTGGTCTAGTTTTGTTCAGTATTCTTACGTCTCAATAGCTAATTGGGTCGGGCCTGGGTTTGAATAATGCCTGACATTACCACCCAGGTTGCCCGGACTTATCTAATGCTATCAGGTGCACATGTGGGCGGACCCCTAAAGGTGGTTGGTAGGCTACCGTGTGGCTGGCAAGCTACTGTGCATACGGTGAAGGTAAAACTTTGTCCCACATCGGAAGCACTGTCTTAAGTTGTGGTGTCTATAAGTTGGGATTCCTTCCTTAAGGATACAACGCATTTTAGGGGCAACCCCAAGAATAAAGCCATGAGCTCCATGGGCAAAGTGGACAATATTGTGTCCTTGGGTTAGGCCTTTTACAGTACCAAATTATCTATCGGTAATGCCGAATTAAATTTCCCAAGTTGTTGACTGAAAATAGTCTCTTTTGGTGGCACCGAACTTTTTTCATTAGTGGAAGTCGGTGTCACCGAAATACCCATTTAGTGATACCGAATTAACATTGTAAGGTTGCTGGACTGTTTTGGGCCCCTTCGGTAACACCGAAGGTATCTTCGGTGGTATCGAAAGTGTATTCAGTGGCACCATCGTTCTACCGACAATGGACAAATTTTCCTATTTTTGTCCAATAGTTCAACAAATTAGGACTTTCTTAAGCTAAGACTATGGGATATAAAATATGGATTTGGGTTTGTCTTAAAATAGATGACCTAGGAGGGTTTTCCTATTTGGGTTGGGATCATCTATTTGTAAGGTTTTAATATCACAGAAGAAGTTTTTCATCTTCAATGTAGCTTTTTTTGCTTCAATTCCAATTGCATCGCCAATCTTCATTTACCAAGAACTCATCTGACTAGAAGACACAACTCGTCACGTGATTGACAAACATGAGTACAGATAAGTGCACTAACAATCTCTCCCTTTTTCAAGTACGTGACAAAAACAACCTAACCTACAACCATGTTATGGTCCATACCAATGACATACCAAAACAATAAAGATTACATATCAAAAATAAAATTTACAACTACAGACTTGTCATGTAATACAAAATCATGCTGCTCCCCCTTAGTGTTTACTTGTAAGTAAGAGAAACAAACAATTCTACAAGCAATAATATTGTTTTAGTGGGTAGGTTTCTTCTCCGCCTTGTTGTCAGTTATTGGTAAAGGATTTACCAAGAAACAAACCAATAACTTATGAGATGATAATCTAGAGGGTAAGAAAATAAAACAGATATATCATATAATGATATAACCATAAAGATCATCATCTAAGTAAGGAAATATATCATCATAAGCAATCAAGTCATATGTTAGATAGAAAGATGGTCATAAAGAGAGTATCTAACATGAGTTGAAATGATAATTTTATAAATTCATCAAAATGACTACACCAAGCTTGGGTAGATTCATCCACCATCTAAAAAAAGTTAAGCCCTTAAGGGCATACCAAAACCAAAAAAATAAATTATCCAATTTTAACAACATAGTAATGGAACTTCATCTCGAAGATCCATCTCCAAGTGGAGGGATAAAAGTGCGCCGAGATAGAAGCAACTCCATGATATGCTCCCCAGCATGTTGAAGAGCGTCAAGATGCAGTTCAAATCCAGAGAGCCCATTTTCGCATTGTTGGAGACAGGCTTCAATATTCGACTGTCTGTCAAGGAGAAGACGAATTGGATCATTTTGGCGAAGATGGCGTCCCGTGCTGACTAACATATGACTCGGTGTAGGTAGTGGAGTACGACACGAATCCTAGCCAGTGGCCATGAGAGTTTCTTAAGCTTCGTCGCCGCTCCTGTATTCCTAATTTTCCTCAAGTGTTGTTGCAAACACATTTAGTTGAATTAGAGTTTCCTTGGTGAAGCACACAGGATAAACCGTATCATGAGTAGGTGGCAACCTAAGAAATCTTGAGAGTTTGCAAATGACACTAGGGAAAGGAAGGCTGGTACAATGATTTCCCTTGGCAAATTGGATCAATTGTTTTAGGATAAGATTGGGTAGACAGATCTCAATTCCCAGGAGGATGTCATACAGGATATTCAAAACAAAAGGAGATATCATATCTCCCGAAACTTCGTATGGGTATGTATTTGTACTCAGAATGTTGTGCATTACTTTCATAGTTGAGTCCAAATGGGATGAATAAAAGAAGTTCCGTTTGCTCCGGGGAATTGTGGAGCCATTACACAAAGCTCGGGTTATTTCTCCCCAGACTCCCAAATGATTCAAAGGACGATCAGTCGAGGGAGTGTGTGTGACTCTGAGATGTAATAGTTGGCTCAGCACTAAATGAGTAATCTCCTTAACTCTGCATGTAGTTAAGGCTAATTGATGGAGGATCATCCTCTATGTCATGACATTATTTTAAAAACTAATGAATGAGATCATATTGGATCTCTCCTCCAAAATACAGTAGGTTATCCTACCCAATTGATCCTAAGTAAAGATCAATCTCATATGGTTTAATAAGGAGGGATCTGATTACTCTGTCATGGGCAACTTTGTTTGACATCGCAATTTCAGTCGTATTTGAATATGGGTGATTATTTCTTCTAGAGGAATTTTCTCCTCTTGCAGGAGCCTTTCCCTTGTCTCTAACCATTGTTGTGTTGTAATCATATTTCAAAAAATATTAAGCAGAAATAATGATATTAAGTTTATGAAGATGCATATACAATACTAAATTTCATATTTTTAGATTTGACATTTAAATGCACATGGAATATTTCATTCATATGCAGCTTCAGATAAACTTTTATCAAAAGTATCAATCTTTCATTTTCCAAGGGATTTATATTATCACCAAAGTATCTCAACAACTCAAAGATTGTGGTAACAGATTTTCCTAAAACGCACATGTTTTCATGATATGATCTTGTCATGGAATTATAAAAAATGTTTAGAGGCAAGAAATCCTCAGATTTATCAATTTGACCTGTCATAAGGTTTAATCATTTGGTTAAACTTCAATGCTTATATAGGAGGCATGATCCTCAGATGTAGCACCTTCAGCTCAAGTGGACCCATGGGGTCACAATTCAGAATTCTTGAGAGGATGATATGGTGTGGGCCAATGTACTGCTCATTTGGCTCTTACCCTTCATTTTAGTATTCTTATCCTCTATCTCGTTCTCCAGTCTGGAAATGACAGTAGTTGTAAATGTCATAAGTATTTTCAGTGACTTATGGTCATCATCACTTTCGGACTCACTGTTTTCATAATTGGAGTCATCTGTGTCATCCCATGTGGTTGTCATGGCTTTTCCTTTGGATTTCCTAGTCGGGCATTCAATGGATATATGTTCATACTTTTGGCAATTGTAGCATTGGGGTTCCTTGGACTTTCTGAAGGACTTTCCCATTTGGCATTTTTCGTCTAGTTGTTTCCCCTTAAAGGGTCTCCCGCGGTTCTTTTTGAAAAATCGTTTGAACCGTTTAGCTAGGAGAGCCACTTCCTCATCATCATTTTCATTTTTAGTTTCTTCCTCCTCCTTTATGGTTTTGGAAGTTTTCAGAACATTGAGTTTAGATTTTGTGGGTGGTTTGAAGTGCAGTTCAAATGTTTGTAATGATCCCACAAGTTCTTCAACTTTCATCTCATCAATGTTCTTACATTCTTCTATTATGGTGACTTTAGAGTTGAATCTTTCCGGTAGAGATCTTAAGATTTTTCTACAAATTTTGGGTATCAGAACTTTTTCACCTAGACGACCCATGGAATTACATATGATATTTAGTTTTGTGAAAAAATCCATGAGGGTTTCATGTTCTTTCATTTTCATGCCTTCAAATTGAGAGGTTAACAGCTACAGCCTAGATCTTTTTATTATGTTGGTTCCTTCATGGGTGATTTTCAATAAATCCCATGCTTTTTTCGAAGTTCCACACATACTGATTTGATTGAATACTTCTTGTGAAACTACACATTAAATAACATTCATGGCTTTAACTTCATGTAATTTCATTTCTTTATCATAAGTAGTTCATTTCTCTTTTGGTTTTGGTTTAGAGATAGTTGTATTGTTGTCTAGTACCACTTGTTCATTTGGAGGTACATATCCATTCTCAACAACTTCCCAAACTTCAGTATCCACAACTTGTAGAAAATATGACATCCGAGACTTCCAATAAGAGTAGTCTGAGCCATCAAAGAGAGGAGGTCGAGAGATAGCTGGTCCTTCTTTGCTCAATGTTCCAACTTCTATTTAGGATCTCCCTCTAGGTTGTTAAGCCCTTGAAGAGGAACCTGCTCTGATACCAATCAAAATTGCAGTTTGCACCGCACTAATAGAAGTATGGAACTATCTTTAGTCCTAGAGGGGAGTGAATAGGACTTTTCAAGTGATTGTACCAAATAAAAACTTTTATTGCTTAACTTAAATGATTTACAAATAACCTCAGTAACGCAATGTAACTCTAATGGCTTTCAAGCCAGTTAGAGGGGCCAATCACATAGGCAACTTAAAATATACTAATAAAGCAACTAGCCTATATCATAGTGGCTTGTGTGTGGGAAGTGCTTCCTATCAATCAAATAACATTCATTCAATCATGTATAAGAATTTAAACATTTAAGCATATTTAAGCATGATTAAACAGATGTACAAATGACAATCCCAAACACAAGCAGGTATAGTGGTTCGGCTACATGCCTACTCCACTCTCGGCATCCACACTCAATCCCAGAGTGCATCGGATTTCACTATTGATGGTTTTAAAATAGGTTCACCAACAACCTTTATAGTCCTACATTAAGGACACACGTTTAGGCTCACTGGCTAAGGTCCCACACTAGGCACCTACTGTTTAGGCTCACCGGCTAAGGTCCCACACTAGACACCTACTGTTTAGGCTCACCGGCTAAGGTCCCACACAAGACACCTATGTTTAGGTCCACTAGCCAAGGTCCCACATAAGGCACCCACTATTTAGGCCCACCGGCCAAGGTCCCATACTCTGAGCCTAAACGAATTTGTGGATAACAAACTCTTAGCCTCAATCCTTCACAATGAAGGAGGCTAACATTTTGAACTCTTAAAATGACACTTACTTGTCGGATGAGTCCTCTTTTATAGTTTCTCTTGGGTTACTTGATCTTCACACTTTCATGCTTGAATCGGCTCCCCGATGCTCCCCTGATCACGTAGCTTGGTTTTACCTATTAGGTCAGCTTTCACGATATAGAACCTTGCATTTAATATACCTATAAAGGTGACCAAGGTTATGGGAGTTGGTTGGATCTCTAACAAAGTTTATGAACGAGTTTCCTAAGAGATTTAACTGATGGATATACTAAAGTGATTAAGGTCAAGGATATACCTATAGGTTTGGTGTCAATACTTTAGTGAAGGCTTGAGATCATGTTCTTCATAAGTTCAAGCTTTAAATGCCCTTAAGATGTTGAATCATAATGAAGAGAGCATGAATCTCATATGGATAGAGTCTAGGATAAGCTTCGGTTACACTAGGGACTTAATAGCCTTAATTCATGCTATCTGCAAGTTCTTACAAGCCATTTTATAGGAAAAAGCTTCCAACAAATAGAAAGCGTCTATAAAACGGCTAGTTCTCAGTGCTAACAAAGTGACCTTTGGTACCGCTGAACTTGCTTCAGTAGTACTGAATTATCTATTGGTAGTAACAAATTAAATTCCCCAAGTTGCTGATTGAAAATAGTCTCTTTCAGTGGCACCGAACTTTGTTCGTCGATGGCAGTCGGTGTAATCGAAATACCCAGTCGGTGATACTAAATTAATGTTGGAAGCTTAGTAGACTGTTTTGAGCCCCTTCGGTAATACCAAAGGTATCTTCGGTGGCACCTTCGTCCTACCGACAGTGGACGGATTTTCCTGTTTTTATCTAATAGTTTAACAACTTAGGACTTTCTTAAGCCAAGACTATGGGATATAAAATATGGATTTGGGTTTGGCTTAGAATAGATGACCTAGGAGGGTTTTCCTATTTGGGTTGGTATCATCTATTTGCAAGGTTTTAAGATCGCAAAAGCAGTTCTTCATCTTCAATGTAGCTTTTCTTGCTTCAATTCCAGTTTCATCACTAGTCTTGATTTTCCAATAACTCATCCGACTACAAGACACAACTTTTCACGTGATTGACAAACATGAGTGTAAATAAGTGCACTAACATAGACATGATTGGATTAAGAATCCTCAAACAAAGCATTGAAAACTAGGAAAGAAAGGAGGAAGAACTCTTGTAAGATAGCTCCACCCTTATGCTCTGCCTCTCCAAACCCTCGATATCCCTAAAAGTCTTTAGGAAACCCATATTTATAGCCTTGTTCATGTAAAATTGGAAAATCGCATCAAATTTACGCAGTCCGCACAAAATCTACGTAATGGTTCCATGTCATCAAACAGCCTCCGATATCATCGAAGAATGTATCCAATTTGTCCAGCAACTAAAGTTGATTTTCCTATAATTCTTTGATTTCATCTAACAGTGTTCGGTGTCATCGAACAACCTTCGATGTCATCAAAGAATGCATCTAGTTTTTCTAGCAACCAAACTCAACTTTTCTGTAATTCTTCGATGTCATCAAACAGCCTTTGATGTCATCAAATACTAGCTTCGATGTCATTGAAACTCCTTCGATGACATCTAAGCTCAGATTTTGTGAATTACTATAGTAATTTTTGCACTTCCATCCTTCTCTACGTGGTTTTCTTGAATCTTGGGTCTTGAAATCTTCAATCTTGGTCTTTAAAAATCCATTTTTTGCCTTGGTGATTCTTGAGCATCAAATTCATGCTTTTAACATTCTTTTCAATCCAAGATCTTAAACTTATCTTGCAAGACAAACATGTTTAAAATATACCATTAAGCATTATCTTGTTCATAAAACCAAGATATAAATGGGGGAAAATATGCAGTATTCGACACTCAACATGAATCTTATATTTTCTAAAATCCAAACCTTAGGTTAGATGGTAGGTAAAAGTCCACTAAATAACATAATTAAGATCTTAATGTTAAACATAATCGTAGATAGTTTGTAAACTTTGATCTAACCATGCGGTTTGTAATTCATGGTAGAGTTATTCTTAAAGTGCGTGCGCTCCTAACAACATTAGTTAACGAATCGGGTCATAAGGTGATGACTTCTTTCCCTTAAGCTTTCCATTTCCAAATTAGCTTAAGGAATAGTTTTCATTTGAATTAAAATCGTTATCTTATAACTTATGGTCACTTATATTAGTTATCAAATCTTAAAGAGAAGTTTACATTTGAACTATAATTGATAGCTTATAAACCATGATCACACGCAATAGTTATTAGATTTTACATGTTAGTTTCCATTTAAATTCCAATTGATAGTTTATGCGTTTGATTCATGTCTCTTATGGTAGTTATGAACTTTATTATCAACATATATCTTGCATGTTATATCTATGCACTTTCTCATGTCAATGAATTGCTTGTAAGTTTCTTATGGAATTCAATTCACTATATCTACTAGTGGAAAACTCCACTTATGTATGTGAACCCACACTTAGGGTGTAACAGGACAGAATGTCTTAGAAATGGACCCTCGACTTTGAGATTATCTTGGATGGTGGAATATCAACATGAGTTTACCATCCATACGTTGTTTTACCTACATGGCTTTGGGGATGACTTCTTTACTGCCCTAATTTAACATTGCCCTACACAACCTCTTTACCGTTTCGATTTAGGATTTACTTCATGTGACCTTTTATTGCTTCGACTTGGTATTTGTCCTACGATTTGATATTTTCCCTATGTGGCTTCGACGGTTCATTCCCGTATAACCATGCGATGGTCAGTCCTACCTATTGAAATTTAATTGGCCACTAGTTGATGGACTTCCATCAAACATGCTAAGGTGGAGGTCTCATGAGCCAGGGATGGTGGGAATAAGATACTATGCCTGCGTTGTTGGCCTGCGCTGGGTGATGAGCCCCCATGGTGACCTTTGAGCTTTCTTAAACCGGCTGGTTGTAAATGGAATAATAATGGTTTGGTTAATCATGCATTTATAGCATATGAGCGATGACAGGTGGATAATTCTGGATGTTGTAGCACCTGCCTTTAGGCCTTGGTGTGGTATCATTTAGCTAGTTCACAGACCATCGACTATCGACCCACGTACGTAATGTACGATGGCCTGGTCAGTATGCTTGTACGTGATGTGTTACGCTGGTGACCAGGTATATACATAGGTGACGAGCCCAAGTCTAACTAGATGAGCATCCCCAGGTCGATGTAAATTCACGTATCCATGTGTTTAAACAAGATTGTATCATATATTATTTTGGATGCCTTATTTCTTTAAACTATGTTTGACTAATACAGCAGTGTGTAATCTTAAGGGAAATTCACATTAAGTTGGTCACTCATTCAATGAATATATAATCGTACAAGTATTACAGGTGGCTTAAATGGTATTCATGTTTAGACTGATGAGGAGCAGGGCATAATTGTCAAGCATGCATGGTTGTATTTGCCAAGAGAAGCTGCGCGATCTTATGGCTCAAATTTATATGCATTTTATTATTTCTCATGTGTTAAATTGTGTAATTCTTGTATTTGTTAACATAAAGACATTGGTTTATATAAGTCATTTTGGGCAGCCGCTCGTATACTCTAAATGTAAATGAAAATTTTCCTTTATGTTTGATTTATCCATCTTCCGCTAAACTACTAACTCTGAGAAAATAAAATAAGTAAAATATATATCTAAAACTTGACTATCTTTAAAGGTTAACACTTGAGTTTTTGGAAAATGAGTCATATACTCAGGTTTTAAAAACCTGGGGCATTACAGATGCCCCCAAGGATTCTTCATCGACTGATGAATTCTTTGACTGGTTCATTTTTCTATTGACAAATAGAAACTAAGTCGTTTAAACTGATTTCTTCAGAGGATGACACAGGAAACCGTGAATGACAACGAGGATTTATAACGAAATCTACCGCAGGAAGTATTGCAGGTGGCGGTCCTCTTGTTATGACGATTTTCACTTTATCTTTCTAGATCCTTGACGAATCCATGATGGGTGTATTTATTGAAATAATTAACTTTTGCTTTTCTTTTCGACTTTCTTTATTACATGAAGAATTTTCTCCGTGTAACATTCTTGATACCTTCACTCATGCCATTGTAAAATCTTTCACTTTCTGACAGGAATTCTACTTATTTTGATGATGGCTCAACAACAATCATATCTTTGTTATGATGAATTGGATATGTACAATTCACATCCCTTACGGATGTCATATTTATAGTTACTTTTCTGTCTTGCTCTTCGCCTTTCTTCATTATTATCCCACCTTATCTTATCATTTTCTGTAATATATCCTTCAACATGAAACAATCTTTTATAAGATGTCCTAGGAAATGATGATAACGGCAGTAATTCTTTTCTTTTGTCATCTTAGTTTCCTCTGGCCATTTGGGCTGGGGTAACTTGATAGTTGCAATAATTAATAGTTGCTCCATCATTGACAAAACATATTCCTTTCGAAAGCATATCCTTTGTGAGAGTCATATAATCAGGGTCGCTTATCATTTACATGGCCCTTGTAACGATCTGAATCCTTTATTCTTTCCGTTTCTCGTCCATTGCGAAAGGTGCCACTTTTCTTTTCCCAATTGACGACATTTACCATTAATTTGTTTGGTCCTCTTCTTCCTATTCCATTTTGAAATGTTGGCATTTTCCTGGCCATTAATTCAAGTGCATGTGCCTTCATAGTGAGGTCTCAAAAGGTCCTTATGTTGGCGCTTGTGAGTCTGAACATGATCTCTATTTCCATAGAATTTAGGCACATTTTTACCCCCTCTCTTTCTTCAGGTAGCTGCCTGCACAATACCCCTAGAGTCTTCCACCTATCGATGAATTTTTCCACAGGTTCATTTTCTTTCTGCCTAACAGAAGTCAATTCAGTAATATTGATGTCACGATCTGACGATAGGAAATTTGACATAAACATGTCTTGCACCTGCTCCCAAGTTCGTATTGATTTTGGTGCCATATTAGAGTACCACTAGAATGCTTTCCCTATCAAAGAAGAGTCAAACAGTCATAAGCAGTATTGTGGAATAGTAGAGACATTACCCATTGTTGTGATAAAGTGCATGAGATGTTCTTCTAGAGATCCATCTCTATTAAACTTATGAAAGTCCGCCTGCTTGAAGTTAGTTGGAAATGGCACATCTTCTACTTCTCTTAGATACAGTATTATGTAATGGAACTTTCCAGTATGCATACGCTCCCTTTCAGTCTTGAAGATTTCTGCAACTACCTGTCAGACTTCCTCTTGGTTATTTCTCTTGCCATAGGAGCGGATCCATGTGATCCCGCTCTTAGTGGTTGTGAGCCTTAAGACTATTGTTCGTACCCCTTCATGGCAGGCATCATGGGAGGGGTACGATTTGAGCCACATTATGCATGAGAGTGGCTAAGGCTTCTTGGAAGCTCCTACATTCCTCCATCAACGTTCTTTGTGCTCACGCCACCTCGGCTATATGTTTATTAGTAGTCATTGACAAACCCTGATTTGTTCTCGTCATATAGACAACGGCTTCTCCACTCCCTGAGAAAGTTGTTGCCGGAGTGGGACAAGAGTGCACTGGCATAAAAGGGCTTGATGAGAGAGGATTTTGACTGGGCTTTTTTATACTATCGCATGATTCGATTGATCATGACGTGGTTTGCGAAGGTGTCATATGTAGAGATGCAGGAGATGATACATCTTGTACAAGTGATTTGCCTTTTCCTTTCCTTGTCCATGGGACATTTGTGGCATGTAGGGCCGGAAAGTCTTGTGATGTTAAGGAGCAAGGGGACTTTCCTTGATACAGTGCTAGCAGAGCAAGCGTGGGATTTCTTCTAGTCGCATTCCTAGTCACTGGTCCTTTAATAATTCACGATGTAGTTAATTTGGCAACCGCACGAGATTAAGTTCTCGATTTTTAGCAGGAGACGATGACCCATTCGTCGCTTTTATCTTCTGTCAGTGGTGATACAGATATGACTCCAACAGTAGCTTGCAAAACGTCGCACTCGGCCAAAATTGGCTGGATCAGAGTCAGTTGATCCTTTTGTCTCGAAAACTGATTGCAAGTGTATTCTATTACGAACCCATTTGGTATGAAATAGAATATCGTCTTAGTTGCCATTGCAGTTGAATGTATTACAATTTATGTCAAGTAATACGAAACATTTGTAAGTCAGTATTTAAACAACTTTATACTTTATCTTAGAGATGAAGGGTAGGATGTGTCACGCCCCAAACCCAGAAATCGGATTCGCAGGAATCCCGATCACCGAATCTGGTGCCGACAGCCTCCACAGTACCTCATTCTCGGGTCCTAGCGTCCATACGCCAGATTCCGATCCTGGGATCCTACAAGGAGGATTTTTTTTTGTTAGCTATTAGTACCCGCCCCTGTCAGTACACGCACTCCGTGTTAGCCTTCCCTATCACGTCTAGTGTCTTTGGACGCTAGACGACATGGATGAACACGGACAGCATAGTGGGTCCCACATGTACCGTGGCCCACATTTCATCAAGGTAGGTCCCACATCAATGTGGCCCACCTGATTTGAATCCGTCAGATACTTGTATTTTTTTCTGCCACTGTAAGATAGAGTCCACATGACTTGGGCGGTTTGGATAAGACATACATCAAGGTGGGGTCCATTCGAGTGGGCCATACATCACACAAAAAAATGAGAAAGAGAGAGAGAAGCACCCACCTTAGATCTTGGACTCCTTCTACCAATGTGATCTAGAGCTCCAAAGGAACAAAATTCAATGGTTGAGATTGATTTTAGAGGGTTGGATTTAAGGGTGGAGAGCTTGCAAAAGGGTTGGAAATGGAGAGCTCTAATGGACGTTGGGAGCTCTCTCTCTTGCTAGGAAATAAGAAAGAAAGAGGGAGGGAGAGAGATAAGAGAGAGAGAGAGTAATAAATGCATGTCATAATGAATGTAAGGGAGGGGGTTAGGGGTCTAGACTAGCTATAGGGGGCTAGAGGTCTAGACTAGCCATAGGTGGGTAGGAAATTATGAGGATGATGGTGTCATGCATGCATAGGGTGGCGTGCCATGCCATAGGTGGGTCCCACAAATGTGATCAAGGTTCAAATAAAGTGTGGCCTACATCTTTTGATGTACATCTCGGGTTGTCATACGAGACGCGGCGGTGGAATCGCAGCGACGATGCGGTCGCAATGACATAGGTCTTAAGTCAAGCCGACTCGAAATTACAGGATGACACTCAAGGTCGCATGCAAATGCTATCTACGCTTCGCAGGTCACCGAAATTCGACTGGGAGGACCGCAGGAGCCCATGGAATGGTACAGGCTAGGATACGAGTCTCATAGGAGAGGGATAAGAGAGAGAGAGAGAGTAATAAATGCATGTCATAATGAATGTAAGGGAGGGGGTTAGGGGTCTGGACTAGCTATAGGTGGCTAGGGGTCTAGACTAGCCATAGGTGGGTAGGAAATTATGAGGATGATGACGTCATACATGCATAGGGTGGTGTGCCATGCCATAGGTGGGTCCCACAAATGCGATTAAGGTTCAAATAAAGCGTGGCCTACATCTTTTGATGTACATCTCGGATTGTCATACGATACGCGGCGTTGGAACCGCAGCGACGATGCGGTCGCAATGACATAGGTCTTAGGTCAAGCCGACTCGAAATTACAGGATGACACTCAAGGTCGCATGTAAATGCAATCTACGCATCGCAGGTCGCCAGAATTCGACCGGGAGGACCGCAGAAGCCTATGGAATGGTATAGGCTAGGATACGAGTCTCACAGCTCTCCCCTCCTAATAAAAATTTCATCCTCAAAATTTAAACTACAACCCAACTAATGCAGAGATCACCAAGGAAGAGAAATCCTATCCGAACACAATCATGCCAACATAATCAACACGTAAGAGATGGGGACAACACCTGCGAAGCTCAGCCTCCTGCTCCTAAAATGCCTCATCAACACTACGATGATCCTTGAATCCTAGATCAGAAACGATTAAAACTGAAATACTATACAGCCTCACAATCTCAATAGTAGGGAGCTATAACAGAAAATCTCTAAGTTATTCGAACTCGGGGATCTAACCATTCTAGGTTCTCAACAATCATCGAGTGAAGGGTGCCTATCAGTAGATATGTGATGCTATCCTCAGGTATTCCCAAGTTATGCTCTGATACCAACTTCTGTCATGACCCAAACCCAGAAATCGGATTCGCAGGAATCCCGATCACCGAATTCGGTGCCGACAGCCTCCGTAGTACCCCATTCTTGGGTCCTAGCATCCATATGCTAGATTCCGATCATAGGATCCTACAAGGAGGATTTTTTTTTGTACATTTAACTCATAATAAGCATAACCACAAGATTACCCAATTCACAAAGGCAACATCATCATCACATATCCACTAATATAATCATTTGAGCACAATGCTGAAAGGAAAAATACATATATCGAATTCAAAGCTCCAGAATACAACTGAATGCTCCAAGCTCAACGCTGCTGCAACCTAATAACACCTGCACGCATCTTTCGTGCATAAGCTTATAGAAAGCTTAGAGGGTGGTGTAAGTGTGTGCATAAGGTAAGTGCCAAGTATTCAATACAATGCCATTATCATACAAACTGGAAATACTGGTAATCCATAAATCGTATAATATCGGAATAAGCAAAGATACTAGCAAGATCATGAATTATCTGAGTAAGCAGAAATATTGACAAGATCATAGATCATACGATAATAGAGTAAGCGGAAATACAAACAAGTCCAAGAGCCAATCAATATCAGAATATGCAATATATAACAGTTACGCAAACGAGGAGTCATAAAGAGCCAAATATCAAATGCCGAGAATGCAATGGGGTATATAATTCCTTATGTGTTCACAAATACGTCAGCCATATCTAGACCATATAAATGCAGAAGTATAGTAACCCAAGATGTCGTATGCCGCGGATGTAATGCAATATGCGGTGCGAATGGAATGACCATGCTGGAGTGTGAAGTCAGGATGGTAGTACGTAGTATCGCAGGCTATGGGGTCCATCACAAGGGACTTCTATCCAAACCAGTCCCATACCTAAATTTGGATAGTCAGACTCAATGTGGTAAACTCCTGATCTCAGGTTAGTCGCGCGCCCCAACCGAAATCCTGGCCATTGCGAAGGCACACGTAACAACTAGTTGCATACCACCAACCCGAGTAGATAGTGAATGAATGAATGCATGAATGAGTATGCAACTCCTGCTCACTAAATCCACATATCAGTACGGTTCATCTTTGGGATCATCACTGGGGTTTAGTATACTCTAAATGGCACTGCCGCTCTCCCAGCCGCACAGTCCAAGTGAGCGTAAGAAACCTCACTATCCGCCTGACCAATAGTCTGCCAATACCTATCCGGTATGTCGATAGCAGACCCATTCACGAGCTGGTCAAACTCAGCCTAGTATTTCCCCCTACCCTCGGGCGGGTAAGGCCACACCCCCTCCCAACCGACCACGACATAGTGGGAGACGCGGCCTCCTGGTATTCGGCACTCGGGCGCTCATTTATCCACTCGATCTCGACGTTGGTGCATCTCCTGGCCATGGAGGTTTAGGGATTTTCACCCAGGGACATCTAAGGCACCCGTATGCTAGAACAAAATATTTTCGGTGTCCCATTTGGCCATCCACGATATGCCTGTGGAGGCTACGACCCTGATGTCGCTAGGGCGTATAGTAATCATAATGCGAGATGCATGAGTCATACAATCCAGTCATGCATCAATCCTGCGCACACCGCGTGCTCATTTGACATAACCTCCGCCTATCAAGGAGTCTCATAACAACATGCTCAATGACATATGCAATGATCAACCACATCTCATAACAAACATGCAGATGATGCGTAAGGGCATGTATCATGATGCTATACTGTCACATACTCATAATCGGTATCAGCAACCAGCATCGACAATCGACCTCGACAATGTGGACATTTAACCAACATTGCCCCCAAGGGATGGCCCTCATGGATCCTAACATATAGTGGACCCATGACCTCACACAAGGGCCAAATATAGAACACCATGGGCCTTACTCAAGAGCTTAATACATATCACGATGGGCCTTTCACATGGGCCTAACATACATCACAATGGCTCCATATCCTAGCCCTCAAACACACTACAATGGGCTTCGCACAATCATAATGGGCCGCGTCACATGGGGCTAATACGCATCACATGGGCTACATATACATCACAATGGGCCACGTCCATGGGCTGTTATACATCATAGTGGGCCTCAACCTATGGGCAGAGTATACATCACAATCGGAATCCACAATCGGCCACAATGATTGGCCTTGATCGATAATCGGCCAATCGACCACAACAATCATAATCGGTAGTCGATAATCAGAATCGATCAATAATCAGCCTCGTTGATTGGTCGAACATGGCCAATGGGAAGGTCACAACATGAACATTCAACCATCATCGCCCATCAAAGTGGACATTTAACCCACATTGCTCCCAAGTAGTGGCCCATGTAGAGTCAAACATACGGTGGGCACAAATATCCAACAGGTGGCCTCAAATAATCATCACAGGTGGGCCTTACATATGCAGCACGTGGGCCTACGCATCACCATGGGTCGATACATTGGGCCGCACCATTAGCCTAATATGCACATCAAGGTGGGTCGCATCATTGGGCCGCATCAATGGGCGTCAATCCAACAAGTGGGCGGCATAAATGAGCTAGAAATACATCTCGATGGGCCTCATCACATGAGTAGGAATATTTCACAATGGCCTCACTAAATGGGTCGGAAACACATCTCAATGGGCCACGACATATGGGCCGAGTATATATCACAATGGGCCACGACCCATGGGCCCAACCCGTAGGCCTCAAATCCAAGTGGGCCACATTAATGGGGCCCATATATAAACCTCAGGTGGGCCCTGCTCATGGGCTTCAAATACATAATATGTGGGCCCTACCCATGGGTCTTATACGCATCAAATGGGTCACGCGTCATGGGCCCAATACATGTCACAATAGGCCTTGCATAAATGGGCCGCACTAATGGGCCTCGTACACATCAAGTGGGTTGTATCAAATAGGCAGCACTAATGGGCCTCGACCCATGGGCCCTGATATATATCATAATGGGGTGCCTATCCTGGATGGCGTGGATAAAAATACATCAAAGTGGGCCTGACAAATGGGCCACAACATACATCAAAGTAGGCCTCATAACATGGTCATACATACATCAAATGGGCCACACCAATGGGCCCCATGTATATCAAATGGGCCACCCTCAAATATAAGTGGTGATAATGATTTCCACTACTAAAATTTTCAAGGCCCGCCTTAACATTTATTTCCCATCTAATCTAATCATAAGGTCTCAAGATTTCAAAGATAGTCGTTCAATCCTCACCGTGCACTATGGTCCACTTGATAAGTAAATCTGACTTATTTTCGTCCCAAACCTTAAAAAAAGGATCATTTTCCAAAAATGGACGCTGGATGGCATGGATGAACACGGACAGCATGGTGGGTCCCACATGTACCGCGGCCCACATTTCATCAAGGTAGGTCCCACATCAATGTGGCCCACCTGATTTGAATCCGTCAGATACTTGTATTTTTTTTACCACCATAAGGTAGAGTCCACATGACTTGGGCAGTTTGGATAAGACATACATCAAGGTGGGGTCCATCTAAGTGGGCCATTCATCACACAAAAAAATGAGAAAGAGAGAGAGAAGCACCCACCTTAGATCTTGGACTCCTTCTTCCACCAATGTGATCTAGAGCTCCAAAGGAACAAAATTCAATGGTTGAGATTGATTTTAGAGGGTTGGATTTAGGGGTGGAGAGCTTGCAAAAGGGTTGGAAATGGAGAGCTCTAATGGACGTTGGGAGCTCTCTCTCTTACTAGGAAATAAGAAAGAAAGAGGGAGGGAGAGAGATAAGAGAGAGAGAGAGAGAGTAATAAATGCATGTCATAATGAATGTAAGGGAGGGGATCAGGGGTCTAGACTAGCTATAGGTGGCTAGGGGTCTAGACTACCCATACATGGGTAGGAAATTATGAGGATGATGATGTCATGCATGCATAGGGTGGCGTGCCATGCCATAGGTGGGTCTTACAAATGCGATCAAGGTTCAAACATAGCGTGGCCTACATCTTTTGATGTACATCTCGGATTGTCATACGAGACGCGGTGTTGGAACCACAGCGACGATGCAGTCGCAATGACATAGGTCTTAGGTCAAGCCGACTCGAAATTACAGGATGACACTCAAGGTCGCATGCAAATGCTATCTACGCATCGCAGGTCGCCAGAATTCGACCGGGAGGACCGCAGAAGCCTATGGAATGGTACAGGCTAGGATACGAGTCTCACAGCTCTCCCCTCCTAATAAAAATTTCATCCTCGAAATTTAAACTACAACCAAACTAATGCAGAGATCACCAAGGAAGAGAAATCCTATCCGAACACAATCATGCCAACATAATCAACACGTAAGAGACGGGGACAACACCTGCGAAGCTCAGCCTCCTGCTCCTAAAATGCCTCATCAACACTACGATGATCCTTGAATCCTGGATCAGAAATGATTAAAACTGAAATACTATACAGCCTCACAATCTTAACAATAGGGAGCTATAACAGAAAATCTCTAAGTTATTCGAACTCAGGGATCTAACCATTTTAGGTTCTCAACAATCACACATTGTAGTATAGCTATCAGTAGATATGTGATGTTATCCTCAGGTATTCCCAAGTTATGCTCTGATACCAACTTCTGTCACACCTCAAAGTTGGAAACCGGGCTCACAAAATTTTCGATCGCCGAATCCGGTGCCGACAGCCTCCGTAGTACCCCATTCTCGGGTCTTAGCGTCCATACGCCAGATTCCGATCCTGGGATCCTACAAGGAAGATTTTTTTTTTGTACATTTAACTCATAATAAGCATAACCACAAGATTACCCAATTCACAAAGGCAGCATCCTCATCACATATCCACTAATATAATCATTTGAGTACAATGTTGAAAGGGAAAATACATATATCGAAATCAAAGCTCCAGAATACAATTGCACGCTCCAAGCTCAATGCTGCTGCAACCTAATAACACCTGCACGCATCTATCGTGCATAAGCTTATAGAAAGCTTAGAGGGTGGTGTAAGTGTGTGCACAAGGTAAGTGTCAAGTATTCAATACAATGCCATTATCATACAAACTGGAAGTACTGGTAATCCATAAATCGTACAATATCGGAATAAGCAAAGATACTAGAAAGATCATGAATTATCTGAGTAAGCAGAAATATTGACAAGATCATAGATCATACGATAATAGAGTAAGCGGAAATACAAACAAGTCCAAGAGCCAATCAATATCAGAATACGCAATATATAACAGCTACACAAACGAGGAGTCATAAAGAGCCAAATATCAAATACCGAGAATGCAATGGGGTATAAAATTCCTTATGTGTTCACAAATACGTCAGCCATATCTAAACCATATAAATGCAGAAGCACAGTAACCCAAGATGTCGCATGCCACGGATGTAATGCAATATGCGCTGTGAATGGAATGACCATGCTGGAGTGTGAAGTCAGGATGGTAGTACGTAGTATCGCAGGCTATGGGGTCCATCACAAGGGACTCTATCCAAACCAATCCCATACCTAAATTTGGATAGTCAGACTCAATGTGGTAAACTCCTAATCTCAGGTTAGTCGCGCACCCCAACCGAAATCCTGGCCATTGCGAAGGCACATGTAACAACTAGTTGCATACCACCAACCCGAGTAGATAGTGAATGAATGAATGCATGAATGAGTATGCAACTCCTGCTCACTAAATCCACATATCAGTACGGTTCATCTCTAGGATTATCACCGGGGTTTAGTACACTCCAATTGGCGCTGCCACTCTCCCAGCCGTACAGTCCAAGTGAGCGTAAGAAACCTCACTATCCGCCTGACCAATAGTCTGCCAATACCTATCCGGTATGTCGATAGCAGACCCATTCACGAGCTGGTCAAACTCAGCCTAGTATTTCCCCCTACCCTCAGGCGGGTAAGGCCACACCCCCTCCCAACCGATCACGACACAGTGGGAGACCCGGCCTCCTGGTATTCGGCACTCGGGCGCTCATGTATCCACTTGGTCTCAATGTTGGTGCGTCTCTTGGCCATGGAGGTTTAGGGATTTTCACCCAGGGACATCTAAGGCGCCCGTATGCTAGAACAAAATATTTTCGGTGTCCCATTTGGCCATCCACGATATGCCTGTGGAGGCTACGACCCTGATGTCGCTAGGGCGTACAGTAATCATAATGCGAGATGCATGAGTCATACAATCTAGTCATGCATCAATCCTACGCACACCGCGTGCTCATTTGAGATAACCTCCGCCTATCAGGGAGTCTCATAACAACATGCTCAATGACATATGCAATGATCAACCACATCTCATAACTAACATGTAGATGATGCGTAAGGGCATGTATCATGATACTATGCTGTCACATACTCATAATCGGTATCAGCAACTGGCATCGACAATCGACCTCGACAATGTGGACATTTAACCAACATTGCCCCCAAGGGATGGCCCTCATGGATCCTAACATATAGTAGACCCATGACCTCACACAAGGGCCAAATATAGAACACCATGGGCCTTACTTAAGAGCTTAATACATATCACGATGGGCCTTTCACATGGGCCTAATATACATCACAATGGCTCCATAGCCTAGTCCTCAAACACACCACAATGGGCTTCACACAATCATAATGGGCCGCATCACATGGGGCTAATACGCATCACATGGGCTACATATACATCACAATGGGCCACGTCCATGGGCCTTTATACATCATAGTGGGCCTCAACCTACGGGCAGAGTATACATCACAATCGGAATCCACAATCGGCCACAATGACTGGCCTTGATCGATAATCGGCCAATCGACCACAACAATCATAATCGGTAGTCGATAATCAGAATCGATCAATAATCAGCCTCGACAATGGTTATATCAAATCCGGTAGCATGGAGCCATCCGTCCATGGTAAATGGGGCCCACTTATTTGGGTAACCCACAGAGAATATGAGATGGGCACATTCAAGGCTTAAGGAAGGAGTCTGATGTGGACATCGCCCATCAAATGGACATTTAACCCACATTGCTCCCAAGGTAAGGTGGGCCCAAATATCCAACAGGTGGCCTCAAATAGTCATCATAGGTGGGCCTTACAGACACAGCACGTGGGCCTACGCATCACCGTGGGTCGATACATTGGGCCGCACCATTAGCCTAATATGAACATCACGGTGGGTCGCATCATTGGGCCGCATCAATGGGCGTCAATCCAACAAGTGGGCGGCATAAATGAGCCAGAAATACATCTCGATGGGCCTTATCACATGAGTAGGAATATTTCACAATGTCCTCACTAAATGGGTCGGAAAGACATCTCAATGGGCCACGACGTATGGGCCGAGTATATATCACAATGGGCCACGACCCATGGGCCGCAACCCGTGGGCCTCAAATACAAGTGGGCCACATTAATGGGGCCCATATATAAACCTCAGGTGGGCCCTGCTCATGGGCTTCAAATACATAATATGTGGGCCCTACCCATGGGTCTTATACGCATCAAATGGGTCACGCGTCATGGGCCCAATACATGTCACAATAGGCCTTGCATCAATGGGTCGCACTAATGGGCCTCGTACACATCAAGTGGGTTGTATCAAATAGGCAGCACTAATGGGCCTCAACCCATGGGCCCTGATATATATCATAATGGGGTGCCTATCCTGGATGGTGTGGATAAAAATACATCAAAGTGGGCCTGACAAA
This sequence comes from Magnolia sinica, assembly GCF_029962835.1. Lineage (NCBI taxonomy): Eukaryota > Viridiplantae > Streptophyta > Magnoliopsida > Magnoliales > Magnoliaceae > Magnolia > Magnolia sinica. The sequence goes on from NC_080574.1 coordinate 67,845,166, forward strand.
TGGGCCACAACATATATCAAAGTAGGCCTCATAACATGGTCATACATACATCAAATGGGCCACACCAATGGGCCCCATGTATATCAAATGGGCCATACTCAAATATAAGTGGTGATAATGATTTCTACTACTAAAATTTTCAAGGCCCGCCATAACATTTATTTCTCATCTAATCTAATCATAAGGTCTCAAGATTTCAAAGATAGCCGTTCAATCCTCACCGTGCACTATGGTCCACTTGATAAGTAAATCTGACTTATTTTCGTCCAAAACCTAATAAAAAGGATCATTTTCCAAAAATGGTTGGATGGTTGGATGAAACACATGCATCATAGTGGGTCCCATAGGGGTGGAAGGTATAGATAAGTCACATGTTCCATGATGGAGGTCCACAATTGTGGACACAACGCATACATAAATGGGTCTTAAGTAAGACCCACCAAAATGTTTATTTTCCACCCAACCTAGGGCTCAACATACTGTCCATCCAAACTGGGGCCAACATGATGTTTATCTTCCATCCAAACTAGTCATAGGGTCACATGGGCCTAGGGCCCACTGTAATATTTATTTGCAATCCAATCTATTCATAAGGTCACGTGGACCTTGGGCCCACCGTAATATTTATTTATCATCCAACCTGGGCCACTATAATATCTATTTGCATCCAACCTGTTGATAAGGTCTTATAGACCTGGGGCCCACTACAATATTTATTTTTCTTCCAACCTGTTGATGGGGTCACACGATCATGGAACCCACTGCAATGTTTACTTGCATCCAATCTGTTGATAAAGTTACATGGGCCAGGGGCCCACTGTAATGTTTACTTGCCATACAACCTGTTTATAAGGTCACATGGACTGAGCCACTGTAATGTTTATTTGTCCACCAAACTTTTGGTACAATTATGTGGTCCTGGGGTCCACCATGATGTAGTTCACAAATCCAACCCATTCATTGTGTGTGTCCCACCAATTTAAGGGTCCAAACCGAGTTTCAGGTGGATCCAAGCTACATGTGGACCCCAGCAGTTGATTCCATGTGGCTTGGCATACCACCGCATGAAAGGTGATGGTGTGGGCCATCCGAGAACTTTTTATGACTGATTTTTGGAACCAACACACCAAAAAAGGGGACCTATTAAATGAACGGCATGGATGTAGAACATACATCATGGTAGGGTCCACAATTGGGGCCAAGGGGACCCTCACTACTTAACGTTGGACGTCCAGACTCCTCTGGACGTCAACGTATATACATGCATATTTGTTATTTTTTTTATTCTTTTATCCTAGGTGGGACCCACATTAACCAGATCTACTCCGTCCATTATATGTGTCCCATAAAATTAGAGGTCCAAACCAAGTTTCAATCACATCCAAAACTCAGGTAGGCCCCACCAAATGATTTTATATGTTTAGGCATGTTTTCACATGATTTTAGATGGTGTGGCCGGCCTGAGTCCCGTATAAGGCTAATTTTTGGGATGGACGCCTGGTTTGTAGGGACCCATCAAATTCATGGTGTTGATGGTCGAAACGCATCACGGTGGGGCCCACAGCTGGGGCCATGAGCCCCAGCCAGTCCGCCCGTCCGTTAGCCGCAAGCAGCGCCTGCTGCATGCTCTGACAGTAGCAGCTGTTGCTGCTTTACCTTTTTTTTATTTTAATGATTTTGGGAAATTTTATAGGTGGGGCCCTCATCAGGAAAATCTGTCCCGCCCATTAGCTTCTACCACTCAAGACAAGCCAACAAGACTGGCAAATAAAAACATCAAGATGGTTTCTTTAATGGTAACCACTACTATTTCCTATGGTATGGCCCGCTTGATTGTCAGATCAGTCTCATACTTTGGATCAACGTCTAAAATGAGCTAAGAAACGGAATGGACGGCGTGGATTATCTACATACATCAGGGTAGGGCCTGCATAAGTGGCCCACCCCAAACTTTAAAAGAAACATATTTTTTTTGTTAGCTGTTAGTACCCGCCCCTGTCAGTACACGCACTCCGTGTTAGCCTTCCCTATCACGTCCAGCGTCTTTGGACGCTGGACGGCATGGATAAACACGGACAGCATGGTGGGTCCCACATGTACCGTGGCCCACATTTCATCAAGGTAGGTCCCACATCAACGTGGCCCACCTGATTTGAATCCGTCAGATACTTGTATTTTTTTCTGCCACCGTAAGGTAGAGTTCACATGACTTGGGCGGTTTGGATAAGACATACATCAAGGTGGGGTCCATCCGAGTGGGCCATACATCACACAAAAAAATGAGAAAGAGAGAGAGAAGCACCTACCTTAGATCTTGGACTCCTTCCACCAATGTGATCTAGAGCTCCAAAGGAACAAAATTCAATGGTTGAGATTGATTTTAGAGGGTTGGATTTAGGGGTGGAGAGCTTGCAAAAGGGTTGGAAATGGAGAGCTCTAATGGACATTGGGAGCTCTCTCTCTTGCTAGGAAATAAGAAAGAAAGAGGGAGGGAGAGAGATAAGAGAGAGAGAGAGAGTAATAAATGCATGTCATAATGAATGTAAGGGAGGGGGTTAGGGGTCTAGACTAGCTATAGGTGGCTAGGGGTCTAGACTAGCCACAGGTGGGTAGGAAATTATGAGAATGATGATGTCATGCATGCATAGGGTGGCGTGTCATGCCATAGGTGGGTCCCACAAATGCGATGAATGTTCAAATAAAGCGTGGCCTACATCTTTTGATGTACATCTCGGATTGTCATACGAGACACGGTGTTGGAACCCCAGTGACGATGCGGTCGCAATGACATAGGCCTTAGGTCAAGCCGACTCGAAATTATAGGATGACACTCAAGGTCGCATGCAAATGTTATCTATGCATCGCAGGTCGCCGGAATTCGACCGGGAGGACCGCAGGAGCCTATGGAATGTACAGGCTAGGATACGAGTCTCACAAGATGTTCCCATTGAGAGTCGTCATTTTAACATCGGTTTGATGCCAAATAATCATGGAGTTCTTTGTATAATCTCTAAGTTAATATGGAATAAGATAGTGGTCCCTAACAGAGTCACCATTTTGTTTTAACAAGAAGCAAAAAGTATTTGATTTGTGGATTATCTCACTCAATAATAACAAAGAAAGAATAAAGACAATAGTCATCATAATATGTTTTATTAATTATGAATTCATTTACATCCTCTTTATCCCTTGATTCCAAGATAAAGTGTACATAACTATAAAATACAAGCATTAAATAAGTTCAATTTTAATTCCGTCAGCATTCTGGCTTGTGATATGCTTGTCATCATAAGAGAAGAGTCGTGTAGATCTGAATGTCCTTATCTTCTCTATATATATATATATATTTGTCCAAATGATATTCTTTCTCAGAAAAATACTTAGTCTCTTAAACGACTGCAACGAATCTGCCATTTATGTTGTTCAAAGAACATATCTGCGCAACTTAAGACAGAATTACATGGGTTGAGGAGTTGCGCGGACCCGTACAACTACTCTGTGTTGCACGAACCGCTCCTTTCCATACCCTTTCTCCAATACCCATAAGAGGTATTGGGATTCTTCTTCTCTAGCAACCCTGATCGTGCATGTGTCCCAAAATAAAGGGGTGAAGGGGTATTTATAGGCTCTCACACATGTAGGTCCTTGAATCTTGTGGCATGGGACCCACTTCGCAATGTTCACGTTGTATGGTGTGTAACTGGCACATCTTTTAAACACAAGTTATGCGGTTCCACACAACTGGCATGAGTTGCGCGGACCCGCGCAACTCTCCGTCTTGTATAACTCTTCAATTAATTGCTCTGCTTTCACTTCTCTCTCTTTCTTCTTTCTTCTTTCTTTATTACTTGTACTCTAAATTTTATGTTCCAACATCTGTAGAAAACAATAGATCCAAAATTTCAAAGACTACCCTTGAACTCTTTAAAGAAATGGCTAATTTCTCATGAACTAGCTTATGGTATATTTCTTTTCTTTTCTTTCTCTTTCAAAATATTCATCTTATATGTATTTAGATAACCTGTTTGATAACTGTATTATTATATTGATAGTTTTACAGGTCAGAATTATCAAGAGTTGTACTTAATATAGTTCTTCTTATGAACTGGCTACATTATTACCTTATTGGCTAAGCTTGGTGATACTTCCAAGTTCAACACAAGTAGAAATCATTAGGCCAACACTCTTCATGGTTGCAGGCACGATGACAAAAGGTTGGAAGTATTCATTAGCTCCTTCGGTCCTTTGTTCATTATATCATGCTTTTGGGGATGTCATTTCCAACTCTGAAGGTTCAACCTCCGAGCCTTCCTCAGTCTTTGCTCCTTGGCATTTCTTTATAAGCTGGTTAGGAGTATACTTTCCTTGGACCTTCATTGATTCAAAGAAAGCTTATTCAAATCCTCATCAGCTTCCACTCCAGCATTATGAACTAAGGAAGATGATCGAAAAGTTAAATGGCTGGGTCAACAGGAAAATAGAGAATAGTGATCCTATCGACTTCTTTCAGTTCCTACTCAATAGCTTTCCAGTGGATATAGAGGTCATGGATAAAGATTATATCTCTTCCGATGAACATTCATTCCTTATTTCCATCAGGTTCAGTACTCTTCCATTGAGAGAGGGTAACAAATTTTGGTGTGAACCATATTATCCGAGTAGATTTACCTGTCAACTTGGTTTTGATCAGATGGTATCAAAGACTCATGATATTGTTACAAGGACTATGAGGCGTTATGGTATTGGACCATATAACTGGGCCTTGATATGGAGGCGGCTTTTGAACGTACATATTGGATCACACTTCATAATTCCTAGTTATAACTATCTAGTTCATACTTCTTATTGTTTGATGCGTTGGTGGGCCCATCAATATTTCTTGGTACGCAATTATCATCCAGTAGATTGTGTCATGTAGATTCTTCCACCACGCGTGAAAATTATCAAGTGGACCAAGACATAGGTTTCGTTGAAGAGATAGATCATGCCCCTTCTCCGAGTCAATTTTGCATAAATATTTCTTCGAAAGATCTTATTTGTGAAATGAAGTCAGTTGATACCCTTGAAGCATGGATAGTATTTAGTGCTTCTTTACAGAATTCAAAAGATGTATCTGAGTCATCAAATCGTCTGGAAGAAAATGATAATCTTTCACAATTTCATCCTCCTCCGCCCTTGCGGATTTTATGAGATAACTTCCCTTCAGCATTAGGGGAGCAAGAGACAGAAAGACGTCATCATCCTCTTAAGAAGGGGAAACAAGTTATAATTGAAGAGTAGTAGTTGATCTTAAAGGATTAACTCTTGGAGAAGACAAATCATTCATTATTTCTTCTTTTGAGTAAAAAGTAGCAAGCATTTTTTAACATAAGTCCAATATTGTTGTAATTTGAATTTGATTCAAACAGATATTATAATAGCACATATTTATTTTTGAATTTTCAAGAGAAAATATGATATTTTATGTTTCTTAATATCATTTTGTAGTAATTTACAGTGGCGCATTTCTGCATATTGTTATAATCAGATGAAGATATATACATATTGAATTTTCTCACATGCTTGTTTAGAATTTTCATGATTCACTTTATCATAACAAGGAAATGGTAAGTATAAATATTGTACATTTAAGCATGCCTTAAATAAAATAGATGATTCACCAATTCAAGACTTATAGTCACATTATGTAATGCATGATATAATGAAGTAGCAACACATCTTATTGTTAGTGTGACTTATATGGTATTTCATTTTTCATGGGCAGAACTAATTTCATAGTTTAGCTGGTTTTAAAAGGCGCCACACACAGTTTAAGCTCTTGAGTAGTTGAAGAAACCATAATTTTTTATACTCTCAAGTATTTGGAGTCGGGGGTTTTACAGAAATGGTCTCTGTAACTCTCATTTGTTCGCTAAACCACCGCAATTGAGGAGTTCATAAACTGCGATCCATCAGAGGGGCCCAGCGAAACTACCAAGGCAGTGAACTTGGTAGGTTCTTATTAAGTGTGAAATATTGCATATTTTCACTATTTATACCTTGGTTTTATACACATGATAGTACTTAATCGATCTAATTATGCATGTTTTCATGTGCGAGGTGATTTAGAGAGCTTAAGGTGAAATTGATGCCAAAAGGAAGATTTATGCTCAAAAGATTACTAAATGAAGATTTGGAGATTTGAAAATCATTAATGAAGAATTCACATGCCAAAAATCAAAGGAAACCAAGTGAGGAATGAAGAGAATCTAAGATTTAAAGTGAAGAAAAAGAAAAGGAATCCTGAAAAATTGTCCTAAAAAAACATATTCCTGATAATTGTCATGAAAAAAAAACATATTCTGAAACTCTGAGTCTAAAAAAGGAAAGTTCTAGAAGTCTATTTTGCGAAACTGCGTAGAGTGAGTAAATTTGAGGCAATTTCTAGATTTTTCCAACTCGGTGCGAAAGTTGGAGTTCCATAACTATAAATAGGACTCCTTAGGATGCTATAAAGCATCTTCTAGGATTTAGAAAGGTCTCAAGGAACATAGCACAAGAGTGGAGTGCCGCCAAAGAGTTTTTCTTCTTCCCTATTTTATTTTTCATGCTTTGTTTAAGAGATTTGGTTTCAATCATGTATATGGTTGGCTAAACCTCTTAGCTAGGGCTAAGAGGTTAAGCTTGTAGCGTGTTTGGATGATTATCTTGCTTTGATTCTTGTTCTTATTGGACCTCATTGATTTCTAGTTTGATATCAAAGGATAATTTTCAGTTTTCTATGATTTATTGTGACTCAAATTACAATAGATGTTGTGATAGCTTTGGATATCTTGTTTTTGTGCTTTGAGATTGTGAGATTGGTAAATCATGTTGTTCACCATCGTCTCTTGGGCATGGTAGGGTGATGGAATCCCTTCCAATCATCACAATTCTCCTCTATTGAGAATTAGGTCAATGAAAAGTTCATATTCGATTTAAATTGTTTTATCTTCCAATTACATAGAATAAGACTCCAATTCCAATTGTATTCTTTGAATTAAGTAAGGTAACATCTTGATAGCTACAAGTGGATCCTTAATACCCTAGTTCCCACCTTTAATTCACAAGTTTTAATCAACATTATTCACTATTACTCTCAATTATTCAAATTTCAATTTAGATCTTTTTCTAATTCTAGTTATTTTCAGAATATGTACAAGTTTAGTCCCCGTAGATTCGACCTCGGTCTTACCGAATTATTACTACATTGCGACCCTACACTTGGGGTTATGAATAAGTTTTTGGCACCGTTGCCGGGGACTACAACTACATTTTTCGGGAATTAATTGGTATTAAAATTAGGTTGACATTGAGGTTTATTTTTCTGCTACGCTTTTAGGACATATTTTTTTATGAAATTATTTTCAGAAACTAACATTGTTTTCTGTTTTGTAGGATCCTAACATAGCAACCCTTATTCAGTAATTTTGTTCCAACCCCCTTTCTTATATTTTCTAGATTTCTTATTTGTTTTAGTTTTTCTTGTTTTCTTTTTAAGTTTAATCATTTAGTTACTTAAGGGCTGAGAGTCTTTCATGCACAAGTGGGTTCGTGACAACACCCTCCGTCTTTTGTGTGAAAGAGAATTAGTCAAGGGGTTGCCTATCCATCACAGGATTAGACACAACTTGAGATCATCTCGATTAATTGAAGTGATGGCTGCAAATTAACCTCAACCTCCTCCTTAAGCACTAGCTATGGAAGTTCTAGATGAAAACGAGGTGCATAATGCACCGCCACCTCGTACTCTAGGAGATTATTTACAACCGGTAGGGTTGAGTACACTTTCCTGCATGATATTTCCATTGAATGCAAGAACTGTGGATATTAAACCAGGGGTAATTCAACTCCTCCCTAAGTTTCATATACTAGAATCTGAAAGTCCATACTTGCATATTAAAGAGTTCAATGAAATAATATCTACATTACACTTCCCAAACGTATCTGAGGACATAGTCAAACTGAAATTCACTACTAAAAAACAAGGCAAAGCCGACAATTAAAATCCATAGCCAAAATAAATTAATTCGTAGCTAAAGAGCCAATTTTAACGATGGATGTCCAATCGCTACTGTTTTCCTATGGTGTGGTTCACCCGAGATTTATTTCGAGCTAATTTTTTGGTATCAACCTTAAAAGAATGTTTAAAAATGGATGTACAGTGTGGAATAAACACAAACATCATGATGGGACCCATAGAGCCCTACCAGATCCAATGCTCAAGCTAGCATTGTTATTTGTAGTGTAAAAAGTGTGATTTTTGCATTTTAAGTAAAATAGTGGTGACTCGTTCATAGAAAAAGTGTAAGACCCTAACCCAAGTGTGCACGCCATTTCTTTAGGTCACGTGGTCCTACCGGTCGAATCCCGATGGCCAGCAACCTTCGAGTAGTGTTTATTGTCGTCCTTGAGTTCGGTCACGTTGACCCGACTCGGATCGACCCGAAACCTATGCCATCTTGCCCGTATCGGCACCGCGGTTCCAACGTCATATCCCGTGCGTGAATCCGACGTGTACATCATGAGTTATGGGCAACGTTTGATTTGGACCTTTGATGTGTGGTGGTGGAACCCACCCCACACGTTTTCCTAGGTGCATGTGGGTGTTGATGTCACCCCTAGTATAGGGTTGCTATAAGACCTATTAACCTACCACCCTAAGACCTACCTAGCCTAGCCACTTTGTTATTATCACCATAGCCTAATGAGTGCTTTCTCTAACCAAGGAGCTCTCTTTCAGAGAGAGCAATGATTTCTCTTCTACAACCCACAAAACCCTCTTTTTCCCTCTCATTTTTCTCTTTCTCTTTTCATTATCTCCTTAGCAACTCCCCAAACCATCCCACCCTCTCCATTTTCTCTAGCCCCTCTCCCAAATATCTCCCAATCCATCCCTTCTTAACTCATCTCAACCTTAGATTCATGATCCTTGGAGCTTCTAGATGAAGATAGTGTAACTTTCAAGCTTGATCCTTAAATGGGCGTACTTATATGTCTAAATTTTAAACTTCCATTCATCCTTTCTTATTCTTCATTCTTCTTGTAACGCCCTGAATTTCGAGGGTCGAGCAAAGCTCTACTCCCGAGATTCAGAACATCACTAATGCATTATGGATGATGATATTCAGTTTCCTTCATGTTAATGAATTAAGCATGCATGAGATTATACTAAACAACACATCATACTCTGGAGTTAATTCAGTTAAGCAAGCGCGGAAGTCTAAAACATATCTATTTAAGTATGCAGGTGTTTCACAAAATTTCCTCCAGAGTATGAGTGCGTAATCGGGTTCAACATATACATGTATAGTTTCAAAATGTACAAAAAGTGGTAGTGTAAATGTGTCCAACTAAGCCCTGATGCCTAGTGACCCCTTCGCAATGGTCTGTTGTCTACATCGACCCGCGAGAGCGTTGGAAGTACGAGAATTCCTCCTCATCCAAGAAGTTCTGCTCCATTGCATAGACTTCATTTGTACCTACATCTACATCAGAGTATGGTTTTAAAACACCATCCCAGAGTGGGAGTGAGTGATCAACTCAGTGGTTCTATAAGGCAAAAGTTACACATGTCATTAAGTCAATCAAAGCAGTAATGATAAGGCAATCATAACAATCACTTCCTAAATACTCTTTTTAATGCAGAAATGGAGTGCAAGTAATGATGCATAACTTCACCCATTAATGCTCCCTCACACACGACTTCGGTAACCTATTTCGCATATGACAATACTTCCTCAAACGCTGCAACTCCAACGCCTTCTTGGCACATCCTAACTAATGCAATGCGATGCATGGTCATGTTAACCAAGTAATTTATTTAACCGATTAATATAGTAAGTTTGGGAAGCTAGGATACCTCCCTTTATATCACTGACACAAATCAAACATTTGGCATTGGACAACCATAGTGGTCCTACTCTTATATTTTGGATCCATCTAGGTTCGTCACTCCTAGTTAAACACATACGATAGGCAAGTTGTATGTTCGTCACTCCTAGTCAAACACATACGATAGGTAAGTTGCAAGAAGTTGTGCTCGCAGTCACTACAGGGAGGCTCGTCATCCTAGCATAGGCCGACAACACGAACACGGTGTCGCATACCACCATGCCCGGCTCAGGAGTTTTAAATGCTCACTGGTCACTACGGGGAGGCTCATCACCCCAACATAGGCCGATAGCTCGAGCACGTTGTCCCATACCACCATGACCAGCTCATGAGTCTTAGTGGATCGTGAAACTATGGTTAAAGTGAAACTTTACATTGGTAAGAGGTACCTTAGATTCAAGCAATCGCATCCATGCATGGTAAACACACAATAGGTCAATTGGTTCATTAGGCAAGCTTGATTGGTACTGGCGCATGTTGACTTAATCGACATGGAGCACAAACACACCTCGTGGCCTAGCCACTGTCGACAATCGTGGTGCGACTCGGATTCATCGAGTTTACCTAAGGTGGCGAGACTAATTCGGTCACCTGAACAAGGACTTTTACCGATTGCCTGGGTTACGTTTGTAGCCCCAATCCTATCTAAATGCTGATACAACCACGTGTAATATCCATCCCAACATTCAACAAAATAATTCAAGTGGATTGTCATTTGGGCATTTCATTAAACACATAGTCCATGTCAAATATAACTTGCATTTTATCAATTGATTTCATAGAGGAAAACATACGTATGCATAAGACAATAGGGAAACCTACCTTACTACTTATAATAAATACAAATCATCAACAATTTCTCATTTGGACATTTTATCAAATACATAGACTACATTTGTTAGAACATTTGCTTTATCAATTCTTTATACAGAAAGATCTACATGCATGCGATAATGATGAACCCTAAATTAGTAATCATGGCAAGCACTAATCATTTTCTATTGCTCATTTAAACATTTCAACAAACACATAGGGTGCACCATTTATTTATCTCAGTTAGTAGGTGTATCTCATACAGAAATCAACATATTTAAGATAATACGGTAGCAATCAAGAAAGACATAAATCATTAGCTGTCTTGAAAGCATTGATAAACCGTAACCTAAGCGTTTATAGTCTGCACCTTTCGTTAATATGCTCGACTCGGACTTGATCCAAATTCTACGTTTTCAAAAATGGAACATTGGGCACCTAAATGATGAAACTGGTTAGGTAAGTTAACAAAAGCTATCCTAGAGCTCTACATTGATATTAGGGTTGGTATTTCTTACCTGAAATCATAGCCAAAAGGGATTCGGTAGTGCAACAGGACGGTGATTTGGCGTGTGGATTCGTGGAAAAAGGTTTCTGCACTGATCTCTTGAAGTCCTCTCTTTCCTCTTTTCTCTCTTTTCTCTACTCTCTCTCTATCTAGGGTTTGAAATTTGTATTTGTGAGAGAGGGAGTGTGTGGGAAGCTATTTATAGCCCCAGATGGGGTGCAAATGACCTCAGCGCCACCTTATGCATTGTTTATACCCTATGGGCAGCCGTTTCAGACGAACAAGGCTCTTAGGGAGGCCCACTGCTCATCTAGATCATGAGGTACACTCCTTGACAATGGATCCATGCTAGGACATGATTTCGGTGCAATCAGATAAGCCGATCGACCGTAGGGAGCCCATGTCAGATCAACGGTCATACGTGTCCAATCGAGGCCATGGTTATACAGATATGTGTAGGGAAATTTCCTTTCCCCGTGGGTAAATTTTGGTCACAAACTAACGGTCCAAATTCTTCAACTTTGCGTGAGAGCGAACTGCCCAATTCACTTAAGTTTCGGATCATTTTCTAAAGATATTCACGTTTCTCACGCACTTCACTCAGGGCTTAAGTTGGGCATTTTTGTAAACTATCTAGGCTTGATTCCCGCGATAGTTGTCAAGCCCAGTAGGACGAACATCTTCCTATAATTTCGCGGTCATCGGACTCTCGACGTGTGGTCTAGGCCATTACGGAGTTTCAATGTACTCTCGAGGGCGACAGGCCCTTAGGATTTCTTCTAGGTCTTAAGATGACATTAAGTCATTGGTACTCATGGTTTTAGGCCTTCCCATTTGTGAAAATGGTGGCCCAAGCTTAATCCATCGATTATTTAGTACTTAACTAAATCCCGTCTAAAGTATACAACAGGATGTGGTCATTGGGTTGTTCTGCTTGAGGTTATACTCAGGTCTTTGTATGGTTTTTTTTGAGACGTTACAATATACCCCCCTTAAAGAAAAATTTTATCCACAAAATTCATACCTTTTCTTACTCCTCGAGGATTTGTGGGTAGTTCTTTCAGACTTCAGCTTCCATCTCCCAAGTAGGCTCCTCCTCGGTGTGGTGTGTCCATAACACTTTCACGAGTGGGATGACCTTACTGCGTAATACTTGTTCCTTCCTATCTAGAACACGATTTATCCGTAATACATAGGTAGCATCTTGCCTTAGCTATACTTACTCCCACTTGATAATATAAGTAGGGTCAGGAACATATTTCTTTAGCATCGACACATGAAACATGTTGTGTACGCCTGCAAGTGGTGTGGGCAAGGCGAGACGGTATGCCACCACACCCACTCAGTCTAAAATCTGGAAAGGCCCAATGAATCTCGGCGTGAGTTTTCCCTTCCTGCTAAAATGAAGTACTCCTTTCATTGAGGAAACTTTAAGGAATACATGGTCCTCAACTTCGAATTCTAACTGTCTCCTTCTCGTATCAGCGTAGCTCTTCTGCCTACTCTGGGCCATAAGGAGTCAATGCCTGATAATATCGATCTTTTCTGAGGTTGATTGAACCAAATCTGGGCCAACCAAGCTCTTCTCGCCCACTTCTGCCCAACAATGCAGAGCACGACATGGGTGTCCATACAAGGCTTCGTAAGGAGCCATGTCAATGCTTACTTGGAAACTTTTGTTATAGGCAAATTCGGCGTAAGTGAGATAGTCATCCTAACTGTCCTTGAAATCAAGTACGCATGCTTGTAACATGTCCTCGAGTATTTGATTTACCCGTTTCGTCTGCCCATCGGTTTGTGAGTGGAATGCGGTAGTAAACTTCAGCTTCACCCACATCGCCTCTTATATTCGAGTCTAGAAAATAGACGTGAACTGAGTGTCTCGATCAGACACAACTCTAGAGGAACTCCATGCAGTCGTACTATCTCCTTAATGTACAGCTTGGCTTGGTCATTTGTCGAATTAGAAACTCTAATCGGGAGGAAATGGGCCAACTTTGTCAATCGGTCCACAATCACCCATATGGAGTCATACCCCTTTCTCGTCTTTGGTAACCCGAAAATGAAATCCATAGATATGAAATCCTACTTCCACTCGGCAATGGGCATGAACTAAAGTAAACCAGGGGGTTGGCGGTGCTCGGCCTTGACTTGCTGGCACGTGAGGTATCAGGACACAAAATCTGTTATTTGGGCCTTCAGGTTGTCCCACCAGTGTGAACGCTTCACGTCTCGATACATTTTTGTACTACCCGGATGCATCACCAACTTTGAACATGTGCGGCCTCTAGAACTTCTCTCCTTAAGTCATAAAGGTTCGGGACGCATAGGCAGCCACGATACCGCAAACCTCCATCTAAGCCAATCCTCCATTCTGATTCTTCAATGTCTCTCATGCGCTCTCTCATCTTTACCAATAGCTCATCTTCTTTCTGAGCCACGATGAATTGGTCATCAATAAGTGGTTGCACGTGGAAGTGTGCGACGCTCTCGAATGGCTCCTCCACTATCATCCTCTATTTGAAATCTCACACAAACTTCACCATATTCCACTCTCCTATCATTAGTGGGGCTGTAAATTCTATAGTTTTCTTACGGCTTAACGCATTGGCCACAAGGTTAGCCTTGACAGGATGGTAAGAGACTTCAAACTTGAAGTCTTTCAAAGTCTCCATCCAACGACATTGCCCCATTTTTGGTCCCTCTCTGTAAAGATGTACTTGAGGCTCTTATAGTTGCAAAAGAGATCGAACTCCTCTCCGTAGAGGTCATGTCTCCAAAGCTTTAATGTGAAAATAACTGTCGCCAACTCCAAGTCATGAGTGGGGTAATTTTCTTCATGTTTCCTCAACTGTCGTGAGGCATAGGTGATCATCCTATCCTCCTGCATAAGTACACACCCCAAACCGACTCGAGAGGCGTCGGTGTAAATACTATATTTGACCCCTTACTCTGGCAGCACTAGTACGGGCAAAGATGTTAGCTTGTCCTTTAATTCTTGAAAGGCTGCCTCTGCTTTCTCATTCCAAGAAAATTTAAGATCTTTTCGAGTAAGTTGAGACAATGGTCTGGCTATCTTGGAGAAATCTTTAATGAATTGGCGATAATAGCCACCAAGTTCGAGGAAGCTCCTCACTTTTGTAACTGAGTCGGGCTGCTCCCAGTCTTGTATTGTGGTCACCTTGGCAAGGTCCACGGCGATTCCTTCTTTGGAAATCACATGTCCTAAGAACTTGACTTCTTCCTTCCAGAAGTCACATTTTTGGTACTATGCAAACAACTGATTCTGCCTAAGAGTATCAAGGACTGCTCGAATATGTTCTTCGTGATCTTTCCAACTTTTTGAGTATATCAAAATGTCATTTATGAGTACAGTGATGAATCGGTAAAGATACAGCTAAAACACCTGGTTTATGAGATCCATGAATAAGGCCGATGCATTTGTAAGTCCAAACGGCATCACGAGCCCGAAGCTGGTCCTGAAAGCTGTTTTCTGCACGTCTTCATTCATAACGCGCAACTGATGATACCCGGACTGTAAGTCTATCTTAGAAAAATATTGAGCCCACTTCAATTGGTCAAACAGGTCATCTATCCTGGGTAAAGGATACTTGATCTTTATTGTGACATGATTTAGCTTGTGGTAATCTATACACAACTGCAGGGATCCATCCTTCTTTTTCATAAACAATACAGGTGCTCCCCAAGGAGATACGCTCGGCCGTATAAAACCCAAGTCCAATAAATCATCGATCTACTTTCTCAATTCCTCAATTTCACACGGAGGCATGTGGTACGTCGGTAAGGAGATAGGTGTTGCACGTGGCACAAGGTCGACGGTAAAGTCGATCTCGTATTGAGGAGGTAGTCCAAGGATCGTTCGGAATATGTTCATGAAATCTTGGACCACTAACATGTCTCCAAGTGACGGACCATCACAATTTTTCAATAGGGAAGAGTAACAACGAATGTAGTAAGGACAACTGACCTGAACTAGGAAGGTGAAGGTCGTGCCCTCGGGCCCATGGGCTGTCACCAATCTGGTTTCACAGTCAATCACTGCCTTCATTTCGGTGAGACGATCTTGAAAAGGCCAAGCTATATGTCCTAGAGGGGGGGGGGGGGGGTGAATAGGACTATGCCAAATTAAAATGATAACAACGGAAATTAAAAAATTAAAGGAAAGATAGTGCTTACAATCAATTCACAATACTGAAATGTAAAGCAACCTCAAATGTATGAGTATTGAGAGATTAATACAAATGTTGTTCTAAGGACAACCTTACACCAAAAACCAGGGTTTATGGTAGGACAACCTGATTCCTAGAAAGGTCTTTCTATGAAGAACTCAAACTAGATATAGAGGAATACATAAATAAATAAATAGCAAGGAAATGAAATCTACACTATTACAACATTCCCCACAATGCTTGAAATGTAAAAGAATACAACATTCACATCCACAAATACATTCCACAAGATTAAATGATAAAAAATATAGAAATTAAACCACACATCCAAATATACAAAATTGTAGTGGTTCGCCTGTGTGTACACCAACTATTCAACAACAGCCACATAGCTACTCCACTCTTAATATCCTCACACAGTGGATATTAGCGTTCACTATGAAAATAGCTTTTTCTTAGGTTCACTTAAAACCCTTACAATTGTGTCTTTCATGTGAGCTTACACAATTCAAAAACCACTCTCTGAATTTTCTGGCTCTCCTCAGATAACAAAAAATAATGAGATTTTTCTGGCTTAGCCTCAAAAGAAACCAACATAATGAAAATTACAATAATGTAAAATACCTAGATTTCTCCTTTTGTTGCAGCCTGGAAGAACTAAGACGGAGTAGAAGTTCGAATAGAAGTTCAATGTCCAATACTCACTTATGAAATGGTTCTAGGTTTTAATTGATTTTAAATTAAATCAAGTTGGGCTAGCTCTATTTGATTTTGATTCCAAGAAGTGGAATGCCACAATTCATCTTTCAAATCAGATAGGAATGCAGAAACAAAATCAAATATAAAAAGCTAATGAAAAGAGAATATTAAATATGCACAATCTAGCTTAAGAAGATTACAAACTTATCTCTCAGAGCGATGCCTTGATTTTACTTGAATTGGATATCAAACTTTGAAAATCATGCTCTATTCATAGTTGTAGAAATCACGTCCATGACTGGTCCTGTGGACAGTATGACTGGTTGTAGGACGAACTGATTTTTGAAATTTTGAACGCGATCGGATAAAATTGTTCCACGACTGGTCGTAGGTCCTTCACGACCGGTCGTGAGGCCTCCACGACTGGTCGTGAGGAGTCAGGAATAGTTGTTGTAGTTTGAGTCGTAGCTACTAGACTGGTCGTGAACGAGTCGTGCACTGTTCACACGACCGGTCGAGCAGACTTTATGACTAGTCATGGCTTAACAAAAAAATTCTAAAAATTTGCAACAACTTAGGACTGGTTATGAAATTTCTTAGACTGATCGAGCCAGTACTAGGACTAGTTAAACAGAGTCTAAGACTAGTCGAAGAATAGACCAAAACACTTATAAAATAAGATATTGACTTATGTATCTGAAATGACCTACCCTAAGGTCAATCTAAGATCTTTCATACCTTAAACATGAAGTATGAGCATTAAACCTTCTTTTCTTCAGATGATGGACGATCTTTGAAGTCCATGAAGCTTGAGATCTCGACACATAATAAAGCTTGAACTAGAGATCTTTTGAAGCTTGACTTTGTAGTACTTGAGTTGTACTTCACCTTGAGTCTTGAACAAGATCTCATCTTTTGTTGTAATTTTAAAACATTGAGCTTTGAAGCTTACAGAAGACAATAATGTACTTGATCTTGCAGTTCTTGAAGTAGATCTTTGTTCTTGACTTGAAACATTGTCCTTGTAGATGTGATGCATTGCCTTGAACATATATACCAATGTGTTACACATGACACATATTGAGTTTTTGGCACTACAAAATTTGACAATCAAAGGAGCATGAAACCATAGCACTTACAATCTCCCCCTTTGTCAAATTTGTGACAAAACACACTAAAAAAATAAGAGAAGCATCACAATAAAGAAACATGCACCAATTATAAAAGAAAACCAGTTACCGCCTGGTTAAAGAATCATGCACTAGTTATCATCAACTTAGCACAAATTATTATCAACTTAGTACACATCATCATGAACTAGTCAAAACACTTCCTTACTTACTCCCCCTAAGTAGCACACACTATTATCCAATCCATCCATATCCATACAAGCATAACAAAATAATTCTCCCCCTTTTTGTCACAATATGACAAAGGAAGCAACTAAGATATGGAAGAGGAAAAGAAAAGAGGATTAAGGAAGCAAACTAGTCATGTTATGAAAGATATAAGAAAATTCATAACCAGCATATCATTAACTAGCATAAACTAAATTCATCCAAAGTCAGTCTCAAAAACTGAAAGAAAAGAGTTAAGTATCAAAAGAGTTATTATAACCCAAAAAAAAAAGAAAAAAACTTAATCAGATCCAGAAGATGGTGCAAGAATAGATGGATCAATTTGGTGTAAACCCTTATTTATGCATCTCATATATTTACACATATAAGCAAATTAAGAATCTTAGGTTACACGAATCTGAGCCACCTGTTCCTCAAGAGATTGTAATCACTTAGCAAAATTAGAAGGTCGATAGTCAGGGTTAGCCTCAGAATCTGATTCAATCTCATTGAAGATATCATTCATATTTATATCATCAGGAAGAAGATCGTCAGCTTCTTCTTCATTCACTACTTCAGCTCCACCACCACCCACATCCACTTGGCCATCAGTTAGCCTTAAATTCATCTTGTTAATATTGGAGTTATTGAAAATAAGGTGATGAATAGGAGCCTCTCAAACAGGCATAACAACTAGCATGTGAGTAGTTAACACAGTCATAAGATATGCAAATGGAATATCACTATGTCCAAGATGAAGATGAAATTGAATGATAGAATGACAAATCAAAGAAGGAAGACAGATATTTGTGCCTGAAATAATGGAATGCAAAATTCGAACCATAAAGGAAGTCAGTTTTGTTCTGTTACCAGAACGTGGATACAGATTTGAAATAAATATTCGATGAAGAACCCTGTATCTGGGTAACAAGTACTTAAAAACAAGCGCATTCCCATTTTGACTCCATTGTACGTCTATGTTACATAATGCTCTAGTAAGCACACGTTTTTCTGATTCTGAGGGTTTCTCAACTAGAGTGTGAATAGAAATACCCTCGTCATTAATAGGAATGTCCATTAGATTCGAAATCAGATGACGGTCAATATCAAATGGACCTTCACTAGTTGCTATTTTAAACATTAAATTCTTAGTCAAAAAATCAAAAATGTAAGCAAACATAGCCTGCACAATAGACTGGTATGCTGGCCCTCCCCAATGTGGAATGTTATCCCATCCTACAGCTTGAAGAAGTGGAAGGAGACTAAAAGGAGTAATGTGTTCAACATGCACATGTCGCTCAATAATAACATTGTGCAATCTTAAATCCCGCACATATGAGGGATATCTTCGGGTGACTGAAGATGGCACCTTGTTAAAGGTGTCGATCTAGATGAGGAAGCACCATGGGAAGTTTTCTTTTTACCTCTAGCATCCATTTACAACTAAGAAATGAAGGAATCAAGAGGTTGTAGAAGATGTAGAGTGGGTTTCTTCAAAATCAGATTTTGGAGAAGAAAACCCCAAAAACTTCAAGAACACTTGAAATCAAGCACTCCAAGGAAGAAAATGAAGTGATTAGAGCTTGAATCTATAAGAAAAAATAAAATAATGCACTAACCTTGATGAATCAAGATGTTAGGTACGACTAGTCGTGCTATGGCCCGTTGGAGAAAAAAAGGGGAAATGAGGAAGAAAGGGTTTTTCCCTAAATTAAAAGATTCAGCGCGCTACACGGCTAGTCGTGGGATGTTCTCGACTGGTCGTGCAAAGACAAAAATATACATTCTTTACATAATTCTAAAATTTAAAATTATAATTTAATAAATATATAAACTATAATACAGAAATGCATGAATAATCAATTTAAATTGCACATACCAAGATCAAATTTTAATTTATTAAACCTACTTTTGTCAAGCGGTTTAGTGAAAATTTTAGTAAGTTAAGTCTCATTTAGAATGTAATCCAAAGAGATTGTCTTTTCTTCCACTAATTCACGAATGTAGTGATATCTAATGTCAATGTGCTTGGTTCATAAATGCTGAATTGGATTTTTAGATATATTGATTGCACTGGAATTATCACAATATAAAACCATTGAATCCTGTACAATTTCATAATCACTTAACATTCTATTCATCTATACAAGATGAGTACATGCATTTCCAGCTACGATGTATTCAGCCTCAGCAGTTGAGAGTGATACAGAACTTTGCTTCTTACTAAACTAAGAAACAAAAAAATTTCCAATATAGAAACAACCACCATTGGTTGATTTCGTTTCATCGATATTACCAGCCCAATCAGCATCTGTGTACCCAGCCAACTGAACACTAGTATCATATGGATACCAGAGACCCAAATTAACTGAATTGTAACATATCGCATAATCCACTTAACAACAGTTAGATGTGACTCCTTAGGGTCAAATTGATTTCTAGTGCAAATACCAACACTAAAAGCAATATCAGGTTTTCTTGCAGTTAAATAAAGTAAACTTTCAATCACACTACGATATAATTTAGGATCCACACTTTTACCTGCAGAGTCTTTTGAGAGTCTTAATGTTGTACTCATAAGAGTATTGAAAATTTTCCCATTCGCAAATCTAAATTTTTTAATTAAGTTCAAAGCATATTTAGTTTCAGAAATAAAAATACCATCAGGTTGTTGTTTTACTTACAACCCTAAGAAATAATTCAATTCCCCAACCATTCTCATTTCAAACTTAGATTTCATTAAATCTATAAACTTAACAGTCATGTTAGTATAGGTAGATCCATAAATAATATCATCAACATAGATCTGCACTATTAAGATATGATCGTTATGTTTCTTAACAAAAAGAGTCTTATCAACACTTCCCATTTGAAAATTGTGACTTAGTAGAAACTTAGTCAATTTTTCGTACCATGCCCTGGGACGTTGTTTCAAACCATAGAGAGCTTTTTTTAGGCAATAGACATGATCAACATTCTTAGGGTCTTTAAAATCCGTTGGTTGTTCAACATAAACTTCTTCATGCAGATCGCCATTTAAGAAAGCACTCTTTATATCCATTTGATAAATTTTGAATTTTCTAAAGCAAGCAATGGATATAAATAGTCTGATTGATTCAAGATGAGCTACTGGGGCAAAGGTTTCATCATAATCAATACCTTCAATTTGAGTGTACCCTTGTACAACCAGTCTAGCCTTGTTTCGAATTATATTACCAAGTTCATCGACTCAATTTTGAAAATTCACTTAGTTCCGATAATATGTTTATCTTTAGGTCTAGGAACAAGATACCAAACATCATTTCTTACAAATTGGTTAAGCTCTTCTTACATCGTAACAATCCAGTTTTCATCAGTAAGAGCTTCTTTATGTTAATCGGTTCTATGTGGGATGTAAAGCACACGTAATTACATATATCTTCTAGTTGTCTACAAGTGTGCACACCAGTGAGAGGGTTTCCAAGAATTTGAGTGGTTGGATGATCTTTAACAGTCCTTAGTTCAGGGTTATTTTGACTTGATGAAGTATCTGGCTTGTCAATTAAAAGAACTTCATCATTATCTGAACTTGAAATAGGTGTATTCAAGTGATCGTCAATGACCATATTAATAGACTCTTGAATCACACCGGTCCTCTTATTCAGTACTCGATATGCTCGACTATTCAAAGAATATCCTAAAAAGACCCTTAATCACTTTTAGTGTCAAATTGCCCAGATTTTCACGGTCACGTAAAATATAGCACTTGTTGCCAAAAAATCGAAAGTATTTGACTATAAGATTCTTATTGAACCACATTTCATAAGCCACTTTATTATAATTTTTATTGTAAAAACTCCATTGATTATATAGCATGCAATATTTACAGCTTTAGCCCAAAGATTTTTAGGGAGCTTCGAACTATTCAACATTACATTTGCCATTTCTTGAAGCACTCTATTTTTTCTTTCAACAATTCTATTTTATTGTGGAGTTTTGGGTGCAGAGAATTCATGTGATATTCCCTAATCACAACAGAATTTCTCAAAACTATTATTCTCAAATTCTGATCCATGATTACTACGGATGTTATAGACTTGAGAACCTTTTCCGTTTGGATTTGTTTGAGAACTCTTTTTTACTTCATCAAGGGTTTTTGATTTATCCCTTAAGAAGGCTACCCAAGTGAATCTAGTAAAATCATCTATAATTACCAGTATATATTTTTTACCACCTCGACTCTTAGTCCTGGTTAGTCTTATAAGATCCATATGGAGAAGCTCGAGCGGTTTTAATGTGGCATTGGAGTCCACCTTTTTGTGAGCACTCCTAGTTTGTTTTCCAATCTCGCATTCACCACATATTTTGTCTACTTTCTATAATTTAGGTAGGTCTCTTATTAGTTCTCTTTTGCTCAATCTATACAAATTACGGTAGTGTATATGTCCAAGGCGTTTATGCCGTAACTAAGTCTCATTGGTATGGGCCATGTAACACGATTGACTAGATAAGCTAGAATCACTAACAATATAGCAGTTTTCAGAAGTTCTACAACCAGTTAATATTACAAAACCCTTTTTGTTTAAAATTTCACAACCTTGGTTAGTAAATTTTACGTTATGATTATTATCACATATTTAAGATATGCTTAACAGATTGTGTTTTAACCCTTGAACGTATAAAACATTTTTAAATAAGGGAGGGTTAAAGAATTGAATCGTACCTTGGCCAAAAATCTTGCGGTTGCTACCATCACCAAATGTGACTGAACTATCAGCCATGTCTTTAAGATCCGTGAATAGACCTTTATCACCAGTCATATGCCTTGAGTATCCATTGTCCAAGTACCACTTTGAATGACTTGTAGCTTTGAAAGTCATGTGGGCAACTAGGCAAGTAACCTTAGGAACCCATTTCATAATTGTTTTGGGTTTAAGAGTATAGTTGGTCTTCTTACGTTTGTAGTTGTTGTAAGAATAACCCACTGAGTTAGATTTTAAGAGCTCCTTAAGTAAATCAAATATTTTTTCAGCTAAAGAGTTTCGATTCTGATTTTTATAATTGATATGATTACTTTTAGGTTTGTAAGATTGAAAAGTTTTAGCATTTTTAGAAAAAATTTGATTTGAACTATTCCCTTTTGAGTTTGAGGACTCTCCTTTCACAAACTTAGGAGGAGTATTTTTCTGTTTATGAGGACTATTTCTATCATAGCCCAAACCGGATCGGTCGCCACATTTCCTTGATCCAAATAAAAGTTTTTCTAACTTTGGATCACCTTAGGCATACCTCCATGTATCCTTTAAACTAAAAAGTGAAGAGACTTCAAGTTTAAGTTTTTCATTTTCAGATTTAAGATTTTCAATAAGGGAGGTTTTGAAATCTAAATCACATTTATATTTTTCAAAACAATCTGAAATGTGGAATTTTTCTAAAACAAGAGAATCAAAATTTTCTTTAAGCTTTGAAAACTTTTCTTTCCGAAGTTTAAGTTTAACAACAATTTTACAACTCTCCTTGTAAAGGGCATTATAAGCATCTTGAAGATCATCTTCATTTTCATGATCACTATTTAGATTTTCTTCACTAGTTGAATCATCATTATCTGAAAAAGTGAATTTGGCTAGAGTCATAAGGGCTTTAACTTCACTGCCCAACTCAGTTTCAGAATCTTTTGATTCAGAAGAAGCTTTAGAGTCAGAGGATTCATCCCAAGTAGCCAATGTTCCTTTCTTTTTAGGTTTGTCCTTTTTAGGACACTTGTTTGCTAGATGCCCATATTCATGGCAGTTGTAACACTAATTGTCTTTTAAAGATTTCCAAGTTTTAGATTTGGATCTTTTCTTATCATTAGATTTTTAAAAAACAACCCTCTTTTACTTTTGAAAATTTTGTAAAACATTTTAGTTAAAGGGACCATATCATCTTCAGAGTTTTCTAAATCAGAATTACTATTTAAAAACATTTTTAGAAGATTTAAGGGCGATGGATTTACCCTTAAGAGCTTTAAAAGTTAACTCAAAAGTCTGTAAAAAGCCAACTAATTCTTTTACCCTCATATTATCCGTATCACGAAGTTCCTGGACCGCAGTTACCTTAGAATTGAACAGTTCAGGAAGTGAGCATAGTATTTTTGCACATACTTTACTTTTTGAGATTTTATCGTTAAGACCCCACATAAAGTTCACAATGTCATTTAATCTTGTATAAAAGTCCATGAACATGTCAAGACCCCACATAAAGTTCACAATGTCATTTAATCTTGTATAAAAGTCCATGAACATTTCATTTTCTTTCATATGTATTTCCTTAAATTTGGTTGTGAGGATTTGGACTTTAGATTTCTTGACAATTGATGTTCCCTCGTGTGTCATTTCTAAAATATCCCGGGCGTGCTTTGCAGAATCACTTGATATAATTCTTTTGAATTCATCCGGTGATAGTGCGCAATTGATTGCATTTAATGCTTTTGCATTTGCACTACTCTCACTTTTCTGAAGTGTGGTCCAAGAGAAGTAAGGTGTAATTCTCATAGATTTGGATCCATCGATTCCAGTTACTTCAGTGGTAGGAGGGGTCCATTCAGTCATTGTGGCTTGCCACACGGTCTCATCCATGGATTTTAAGAAAATTCTCATCCTGGCTTTCCAATAGGCATAATTGGATCCATCAAATGGTGGAGGCCTAGTGACTGAAAGGCTATCAAAATTTGACATCTTGTAAATAGCTTAGATTGATTACCTTAAGAAATAAATCCAAAAATATAACAATTAGAACGAGCTATTAGGCTTTGATACCACTTGAAAAGGCTAAGCTATATGTCCTAGAGGAGGGGGGGGGGGGGGGTGAATAGGACTATGCCAAATTAAAATGATAACAACGGAAATTAAAAAATTAAAGGAAAGATAGTGCTTATAATCAATTCACAATACTGAAATGTAAAGCAACCTCAAATGTATGAGTATTAAGAGACTGATACAAATGTTGTTCTAAGGACAACCTTACACCAAAAACCAGGGTTTATGGTAGGACAACCAGATTCCTAGAAAGGTCTTTCTATCAAGAATTCAAACTAGATAAAGAGGAATACATAAATAAATAAATAGCAAGGAAATGAAATCTACACTATTACAACATTCCCCACAATGCTTGAAATGTAAAAGAATACAACATTCACATCCACAAATACATTCCACAAGATTGAATGATAAAAAATATAGAAATTAAACCACACATCCAAATACAAAAAATTATAGTGGTTCACCTGTGTGTACACCAACTGTTCAACAACAGCCACACAACTACTCCACTCCTAATATCCTCACACAGTGGATATTAACGTTCACTATGAAAATAGGTTTTTCTTAGGTTCACCTAAAACCCTTACAATTGTGTCTTTCAAGTGGGCTTACACAATTCAAAAACCACACTCGGCTCTCCTCAGATAACCAAAAAGAATGAGATTTTTCAGGCTTAACCTCAAAAGAAACCAATATAATGAAAATTACAATAATGTAAAATACCTGGATTTCTCCTTTTGTTGTAGCCCGGAAGAACCAAGACGAAGTAGAAGTTCGAATAGAAGTTCAATGTCCAATGCTCACTTATGAAATTGTTATAGGTTCTAATTGATTTTAAATTAAATCAAGTTAGGCTAGCTCTATTTGATTTTGATTCCAAGAAGTGGAATATCACAATTCCTCTTTCAAATCAGATTGGAATGCAGAAACAAAATCAAATATAAAAAGCTAATAAAAAGAGAATATTAAATATGCACAATCTAGCTTAAGAAGATTACAAACTTATCTCTCAGAGTGATGCCTTGATTTTACTTGAAGTGGATATTAAACTCTGAAAATCGTGCTCTATTTATAGTTGCAGAAAACACGTCTACGACTAGTCCTGTGGACACTACGATTGGTCGTAGGACGGACTGATTTTTGAAATTTTGAACATGATCGTATAAAACCGTTCCATGACTGGTCGTAAGTCCTTCACGACCGGTCGTGAGGCCTCCATGACTGGTCATGACCTGTCCACGACTGGTCGTGAGGAGCCAGGAATAGTTGCTGGAGTTTGAGTCGTAGCTGTTGGACTGGTCATGAATGAGTCGTGCACTATTCACACGACCCGTCGAGCAGACTCCAGGACTGGTCATGGCTTAACAAAAAAATTCTGAAAATTTGCAACAACTTAGGACTGGTTGTGGAATTTCTTGGACTGGTCGAGCCAATGCTAGGACTAGTCGAACAGAGTCTAAGACTAGTCAAAGAATAGACCAAAACACTTATAAAAGAAGCAATTGACTTATTAATCCGAAATGACCTACCCTAAGGTCAATCTAAGGTCTTTCATAGCTTGAACATGAAGTATGAACATTGAACCTTCTTTTCTTTAGATGATGGACGATCTTTGAAGTCCATGAAGATTGAGATCTTGACACATAATGAAACTTAGACTAGACATCTTTTGAAGCTTGACTTTGTAGTACTTGAGTTGTACTTCACCTTGAGTCTTAAATAAGATCTTGTCTTTCGATGTAGTTTTAAAACACTAAGCTTTGAAGCTTACAAAAGAAAACAATGTACTTGATCTTGCAGTTCTTGAAGTAGATCTTTGTTCTTAACTTGAAGCATTATCCTTGTACATGTGTTGCATTACATTGAACATATATACTAATGTGCTACACAAGACACAGATTGAGGTTTTGACACTACAAAATTTGATAATCAAAGGAGCATAAAACCATAGCACTTACAAATCCATGTCGAGGATGACGTCGTAATGATATATCTTAGTTACAATTAGGTCAATGTACACTACTCTACTCCCTAAGTCTAATAGGAAACTCTTACAAAGTTTAGTGGCATCTGAGAAGGTTCTTACTGCGGCAATGACTCTCACCCCAATCATAGGGGTAGTGTCCAACCCTAATCGCTTGACTGTAGACCATGTTATCATTGAAACAGTGGACCCGGTGTCCACTAACAGGAATACAGGTATACCTTAGATGTGGGTCGTGACATCAAAGGCTAGTGGTACTGTAACCGCTGATTCAGATGCTTCGGCGACGACTAGATGTACGTGAGCTTGTTGCGGACGGTTAGGCGGCGTTGTCATAGGTCGTTGAGGCGGCATATTTTGAGATACAGGAGGTTGGTTGTATGGTTGCGCCGATGCTACAGATTGTAAAGGAGGGGCTGAAATAGCGTACGGGGGCTGGCGGTTGACCCTTTGAGGTGGCGTGTAGCCGTTATCCCTCATCTTAGTAAAGCAGAAGGGGTTATTGTGGCCCGCTCTGTTACAGTAGGTACACATAAGATCAGAACGCCTTTACTGAGCCGGCGAAGCCATTGGTCTTGGAGGCGAGTTCATACGGGGCCTCTTGCCGAGAAACGGTTAGGTTTGCAATTCGAGCCTAGGCCTTAGGCCCACTGGCAAGCGTGTTCGGGACAACCGCTTACCATCCTGCTCAACTCACAGGGACTTGTTCACCAACTCAGCATAGTTGAGGATGCTATAGCAAAACACATCTTAGTGCAGATGTCAGCCCGCAATCCTTTCAAAAATTGACACTTTCTCATCGGCTCATTTGCCAAAATCAAAGGATCATATCTAACTAGTTTCGTGAAACGGTTCTCATATTCTGCCACTGTCATTCCCCCCTATCTGAGGCAGAGGAATTCACCCTCTTTTTCATTAATAAGTGAGGGGAAAGTATTTCCCATGGAAATGTGTTTCGAACTCGGCCCATGTCCACACAAATCCTGTGGGAACGGTTCGTAAGACACTGTCCCACCATAGGCTAGGATCCTTCTCAAACATGTATGTAACTAGATCGACCTGTTCCACCTCAATATAGTGTAATGGCTTCAACATCTTAGAAATACAATCCAACCAGTACTTGGCCTCCTCGGGTCTATGAATACCAGCAAAAGTGGTAGGACGTAGGCGCTAAAAACGCTTAAACAGGCCACTTGTAGCCATTGTCCCAGTGGCCTGCATGGGTTGTATTAGCGGAGCCACATTCATGTTTTGTACGATGGCTCCCACTATAGTTGCTAGGACCTGTTGTTGTTGTTGCATCAAGAGCATCATCTGCGCCAATCTATTTGGGGGAGGGGTTGCCCGAGGTATGTGTGGTGTCGATGAAGATGCACAGTTCTGACCTAGAACTGGTGGTGCACTCGGTGTTGGCCCAATTGTGGGGCCAGTGGCCGATTGTGAATCCGGCATTGTTTCACTACCTAGACCCAAACTAGGGCCCTGTTGGCTATCATTTGGAAAAGGGGTTCCATCAACTAACCCACTAGGTGGGAGACGTGTCATGTTCTAAGTGGTTTTAGGAGGCATTCCCTATATACAACATATGGTACAGTATTAATAGAGTTGGGGTAACACAATCAGCTTTTCCCAAACATTCCACCCATCACTAAATAAAAGGAACTCCATGTATTTCATTAAACAAAATTTGTCACCATTACATATGATATGGCATTACATGTACTATGTCAAAGAACACATCACAGCTGATTAACAAAATACTTTAACATTTACCAACCTAGCATCCAAACTAAGCCTATCCAAGGCTATTACAAAAATCAAAAAGTAACTACAAACTATACTACTAATCCTCCGATTTCGGTGAAGGCGGAGGTGCTCCCTTATCCTGCATGCAGCACAGGAGGGCCTTCAGAGTATGAGACATTCTTTTGAACTTCTGCTTCAGATAGGCTTAGTTTTCCTCGCTCTTTGCCATGTGGGCATCTTGGGTGGCCCGGTCCCAGAGGTCGTCATGAGTAGTGGAAGGCTCCCAGTTAGAGTCCTAAGCCTCCACTTCTTCCTCCTATTCCTCTTCTTCACTTTTTTCCTCTTCTTCTGTCTCATCCTCAATCTCGTCCCCAAATTCTTCAAGTCAGTCTTAGCGTTGCCTGGGACCTTCTTTTATGTTGTTGAGGGTAGTCTCGTTGATGAAATGGATAGGGGCGAGATTGTCCATGTGGAGCCTGAATCTAAGTTGCGGGCAATCTTGCAAACTAATCAGCCGAATGGGAGGGACAAGTCCCCCGGAGTAGACTGTTCCGCCTTAACTATCTGGGTCAAGGTAAGAGTAAGTAAGCACACCTTTTCTCCCTATCCTATTCAGTACAGGAAGTCCACCATGAACCTCATGCACTCCGTGCGGTTGTTCCATCTGGGATACAAGTTGTACGTGCATATATGGTGGAGCAAGTGGTAGTCATCCATCACGCGTGTCGTTAGGAGGTTATTTCCTCACCTCCAATTAACGAGTTGGCCGTAAAGGAAGCGAGTGCAGTGATCTCTCTCATGTCTATTAGTGAGATTAGTCTCACTGGCATGCCCAACACCACACTCCACTCCCATGATATGGTCCATGATATCCACATCGACCCTGGTTTCTGTTCTCCCTAACAAGGATGGTAAATTGAAGAGGATCAAGAGTTGGGTCCCTTATGTGTGCGTTGAAGGCCCACACAGTGCCCTCACTAGCATGTGTTTTTCCTTTAAATATGGGGCCCCATCCGTTCTCCAAGAGGTGGTCGATCACTGGATACATCCCAAACAATTTGTCATCCACGTGACCTTCGAAAACAACTTACGATTACGGAACTTACCGAGTCCGGTGCCCGCCGATAGAGACCTCTCTATCGGGATTTGGGGGTCAATGTCCCGCTTTAACCTTCGCTCGATGCTCACACTTGTCTCGGCACTTCTCATCTTTTTGAAGCGACTCAGACGACTTAGCCCGGCCTTGTCCGGGGCCGCTCGTTTCTTCCCCATAAGGGAAAGGAGTGTCGAAATGGAGAAGACGGCTGCCACGATCTCGAAAAGGGCCATGGAGATGGAAGGCATATGAGGAGGGATTTTTGAGGAGATGAGTGTTTTGAGAGCCCTAGGTGATGGGTTTGGTGCTCAAATGAGAAAAATGGGAGAAATGCAAGGGTGATTAGGAGAGAGTTGAGGTGAGGGGGTGTATAATCCAAGGAAAAAGTGGATTTAGAAGCATAGAAATGGATATTTGAGAGACAAGGAGCATTTTGGAGGGCTTGAGGGGTTTGAAAATAGGAAAAATAAAGAAAGGAGGGGTTGTGGGGTCATATAAGTGGACCCCCACATGTAGGAGGGGCCCACCCAATCGGACCAGCAGTGGTGCGCCGCCGATCCCGCTGTTCCACCACGCCCCGCTAGCCAGGTCGGCTGTGAGCTGCCAATTGGGGGTCCATTGGCCAGTCCGACAATGCGCCACCGCGGCCCGCTACCCATTCCGACAGTCCCCCCGCCGGTGGTTATTTTTGGTTTGTGGGACCCCTTAGGCCCCACTGACTCATTATTTTGGGTCCCCGATGTGTCGGGTTCACCCATCACAGTACGAAGGGGTGTTTCATCGCGTGTTCTAGATCCCCTTGTGATCCAAAAATCCATCAATTGACGACCCAGTCGCCAAGGTTTTTCAGGAGCTTCTTTACTTGGGACTAAATTTGCCGAAGATCTATACTCAGTTTGAACTATAAAGTTCAACGTTTAGGTTGTCTTGGCCTTATTAACTATTTACGCCACATCCCACTGTACTACGATCGAGTCGACCTCAAGTCAACTTGATTTGTTATCTTTGGTTAGAGGTGACTTAGGTCATTACAGATGATCTGAGTCCCCCAGTTATAAAACTTTAACTAAACTACTGTGTTTGGTCTCACCTGTTGGTGAAACTTTGGGATCCTAATGCCATCTCTAAATTTCATCGCCCCCTTCCTAAATCAGAGTGCATCAGAGTACGTCATGTTAGCCTATAACCCTAGGTCTAGTTTAATCTAATTCATGCTCAGATGCCAACTTGTAACGCCCTGAATTTCAAGGGTCGAGCAAAGCTTTACTCCCTAGATTCAGAACATCATTTATGCATTATAGATGATGATATTCAAATTTCTTTCATGCTAATGAATTAAGCATGCATGGGATTATACTAAACAACACATCATACTCCGAAGTTAATTCAGTTAAGCAAGCGCGGAAGTCTAAAACATATCTATTTAAGTATGCAGGTGTTTCACAAAATTTCCTCCAGAGTATGAGTACGTAACCAGGTTCAATATATACATGTATAGTTTCAAAATGTACAAAAAGTGGTAGCATAAATGTGTCCAACTAAGCCCCGATGCCCAATGTCCCCTGCGCAATGGTCTATGGTCTACATCGACCTGTCAGAGAGTTGGAAGTAGGAGAATTCCTCCTCCTCATCTAAGAAGTCTTGCTCCATTGCATAGACTTCATCTGTACCTGCATCTACATCAGAGTCTAGTTGGTGTTTTAAAACACCGTCCTAGGGTGGGAGTGAGTGATCAACTTAGTGGTTCTGTAAGGAAAAAGTTACACATGTTATCAAGTCAATTAAAGCAGTAATGATAAGGCGATCATAACAATCACTTCCTAAATACTCTTTTTAATGCAGAAATGGAGTGCAAGTAATGATGCATGCCCTCACCCATTAATGCTCCCTCACACACGACTCCGACAACCTATTTCGCATATGATAACACTTCCTCAAACGGTGTAACTCCAATGCCTTCTTGGCACATCCTAGCTAATTCAGTGTGATGCGTGGTCGTGTTAGTCAAGTAATTTATTTAGCTCATTCATACAGTAAGTTTGGGAAGCTAGGATACCTCCCTTTATATCACTGACCCAAATCGAACATTTGGCATTGGACAACCAGTGGTCATACTCCTATATTCTGGATCCATCTAGGCTCGTCACTCCTAGTTAAACACATACAATAGGCAAGTTGTAGCTTCATCACTCCTGGCCAAACACATAGAATAGGCAAGTTGCAAGAAGTTGTGCTCGCAGTCACTACGGGGAGGCTCGTCACCCCAGCGTAGGCCGACAGCACGAACACGGTGTCTCATACCACCATGCTCAGCTCACGAGTCTTAGTTGCTCATTGGTCACTACGGGGAAGCTCGTCACCTCAGCGTAGGCTGACAGCTCGGATACGGTGTCCCATACCACCATGCCTAGCTCATGAGTCTTTGTGAATCGTGGTACCATGGTTAAAGTGGATCTTTGCATTGGTGAGGGGTACCTTAGATTCAAGCAGTCATGTCCATACATGGTAAACACACAATAAGTCAATCGATTCATTAGGTAACCTCGATTGGTACGGGCACACACTGACTTAGTCGACAGAGAGCGTAAGCACCCCTCATGGCATAGCCACTATCGACAATCGTAGTGCGACTTGGATTCATCGAGTTTACCCAATGTGGCGAGACTAATTCGGCCACCTGAACATGGACTTTTACCGATTACCTAGGTTACGTTTGTAGCCCCAATCCTATCCAAATGCTGCTACAACCACGTGTAATATCCATCCCAACATTCAACAAAACAATTCAAGTGGATTGCCATTTGGGCATTTCATCAAACACAGAGCATGTCAAATATAACTTGCATTTTATCAATTAATTTCATAGAGGAAAACATACGTATGCATAAGACAACAGGGAAACCTACCTTAATACTTATAGTAAACAAATCATCAACAATTTCTTATTTAGACAAATTATCAAACACAGACTACGTTAGTTACAACATGTGTTTTTATCAATTATTTATACAGAGAGATCTAATGCATGCGACAATGATGAACCCTAGATTAGTAATCATGGCAATCACTAATTATTTTCTATTGCTCATTTAAACATTTTAACAAATACATAGGGTGCACCATTTATTAATCTCAATCCGTAGGTGTATCTCATACAGAAATCAACATATTTAAGACAATACGGTAGCAATCAAGACATACATAAATCATTAGCTGTCATGAAAGCATTAATAAACCGTAACCTAAGCGTTTATAGTCCGCACCTTTCATTAGTATGCTTGACTCGGGCTCAGTTCAAATTCTACGTTTCAAAAAATGGGACCCCAGGCACCTAAATGATGAAACTGGTTAGCCAGGTTAACAAAAGTTATCCCGGAGCTTTGCATCGATATTAAGGTTGGTATTCCTTACTCGAAATCATAGCCGAAAGGGACTCGGTAGCGCAATGGGGTGGTAATTTGGCGTGTGGATTTATGGAAGAAGGTTTCTGCACCGATCTCCCAAAGTCCTTCTCTCTTTCCTCTTTTCTCTCTTTTCCCTTCTCTCTCTCTCTAGGGTTTGAAATTCATATTTATGTGCAAGGGGGTGTGTGGGGAAGCTATTATAGCCCCATATGGGGTGAAAATGATCCCAAGGCCACCTTATACATTGTTTATACCCTATGGGCGACCATTTCTGATGAACAGGGCTCTCAGGGAGGCCCACTACTCATCTACATCATGGGGGACACTCCCTGACAATGGATCCATACTAGGACACGATTTCTGTGCGATCGGATAAGTTGATCGACTGTGGGGAGCCCGTGTCAGATCAAAAGTCATACGTGTCCAATCGAGGCCACGGTTATACGGATATGTGTAGGGAAATTTCCTTTCCCTATGGGTCAAATTTGCTCATAAACTAACTGTCTGAATTCTTCAACTTTAAGTGAGAGCGAACGGACTAATTCACTTAAGTTTCAGTTCATTTTCTAAAGATATTCGCATTTCTCACACACTTCACTCATGGCTCAAGTTAGGCATTTCTAACACTATCTGGACTTGATTCCCACAATGGTTATCAAGACCAGCAGGGGGGACATCTTCCTATATTTTTGCGGTCATCAGACCCTCGACGTGCTATCTAGGTCCGTTACCGAGTTTCAATGTACTCTCGAGGGTGACAAGCCCTTGGGATTTCTTCTAGGTCTTAAGATGACATTGAGTCATTAGTACTCATGCTTTTAGGCCTTACCATTTGTGAAATTGGTGGCCTAAGCTTAGTCCACTGATTGTTTAGTCCTTAACTAAATCACGTCTAAATTATACGATGGGATGCGGTCCTTGGGTTGTTCTGCCTGAGGTTGTACTTAGGTCTTTGTACGATTTTTTTCAGGACGTTATACTTCTTCCATTGATGGAGCTTGTGGGACCCATCAAGTGATGATGGTGGCCCCAAGACTTCATGGATATGGCTTGTAGCCTATCCTACATTGCATGCATGTGCATGCAAGGGACCATTCTCCATTGATCCCTTCATGCTCTTTCCTTCCTTAGATCAAGGATCTTTGGGTCATCTAGACCCTTGATCCTTTGTGGAGATTGGATCTCCACCATAGATTCCAAGTAGATAGCCTTTATCATGTAGATCTTGTACATATTGAGTTAATGGAATATGTATGCGTGTGTGATGAAGGAAAGGGCCTCAATGAGGTGGAGACCCTTCTCTTGTGGCTGTTTACTTCATTCTTTCTTAATTATTATTTCTGATCATGAGTGTGTGGACCACCTTGTGGACCAACGAAGTCCAAACCATCCATGGAGTGAGGACGCCCATGACAGTCTATCCCTTAGACGTGTGACCTTAAATTCCACCTAAATAGGGCACATGCAAAGGAGCTTTGGATGATGGGATGGTTTGGATGTTTGTGGGGCCCACTTGGGTGGACCACACCATGATTTATTGGGATTAAATCCCCTTTTAAATAATGTTTATAATTTATTTATTTTAGATATATGTTGCTGTCCAAAACTGTCTAGACAAATTTTTGGGCATCTTGGTGCCTGATTTTTGGGCATCTGGTGGGGAGATTGGTACCATGTAATATATGATTCTTGAAGGTGCATGTCCCACCTATATGCCAAATTTCAGCCCCAACTAACCCCATTTGAGCCTCCAAAAGGGTGGGCCAACATGGTGGACTACCAGAAATTTCTACTGTGCAGTCCAGCAACATTATACCATAAAACCTTAATTTAAAAATATTTTCTCTTATGATGGGCCACCTTTCTGAGTCCCACCTCATTGTAGACATGATCAGGGACCTTGGCCATCAATTTCAGGAATTTTGGAGGCCCTACACCCACTCCATTGGAGGGCCCAAAATCAGGACAGCAATATGTATGTTGTAGAATTTTGTTTCTACCTTGCTGTCTTATTTGTAATTGTGAAACTTATTGGGCCCAGCCCATTGGGGCTTTTGTGCATGTTTGTGGGGCCCACCTTGTAATGTTTCAAAGGGCCATAGAGGCCATGGTGGTGGGGCCAACTAGTTGGACCAGCCGTCCACGATGGACGTCCAGCCAGGTCCACCAAGATGTATGATTTTCATCCACGCCGTCATCCCCTTAGGGTGTGGCCCACATGGTGGTTGGGTCCACCCTGAGTGGACGTCCCATGTGAGGCCCACCTTGGACGTGTGGAGCCCACCTTGATGTCATGCATGGCCAGCTGTCCATAGCCTTGGGCCGTCCCACCCATGGGACGCCCACGCTTGGGCTGCTGCTGGGCCTGCATTCCAACAGCAGGCCTACTTGGTATTAAGCGGTAAATGCCCTTCCTCCATCTGGTGGGGCCCCTTTTGATCATTACCAGCCCCTATGGGATTGATTCCCACCTATTTTGACTAGTTTTTAGGCTTTAGCAAGCCCAAAATATTAAGTGGACTGAAAGTCTAGCCATTGGGCATTAAGTATACAATGTATGGCTAAAGTTTTATTCAAATTGGGGCCCCACCACATTGAGGAATTTGGGTACTTATTGCTCACCTATTCCTTAGAATAAATTTTGGGCTCAATTAATGCATGATTGGGCCACCCATTGATGACCACTTGTGGGACCCAAACTTATACCAAAATTTGGGGCTTTCTAGTGGGCCCAAATTGGGCTAGAATGTCCCACCTTGGCCAACCATATGTTGAGCTGACCTTCCACCATTTGCTGGACTTATGGGCTGAGGAAAAAGTGAATTTAGGCCCTTGAATACCCACTTAAATTGCTAATTATTGGGTTGATGCAATGGGGGCCCATTTCACCCAACTTAAATTTGTTTTTAGGCCATGTAATTGTGTACATGGGCTGTCCATTAAGTCCATCTAAATGCTTCGATTTTATGGCCCTTGGGACTTGGGCTTTGGGCCTGATTTTCCCTCTTTAGGCCCGTGTGGTTGGAGTTTGTATTGGGCCCATCTTCTATGCCTTTTTAGGACTTATGTACATGTGGTTTGGATGTTGGGCCTGGGTCCTTGTAGCTTATGATTTGTGGTTGGATGCCTTGAGGCAATGGTGGTTGAATGTCCTCATTTGGACCCCTCTAAGCTCATTTGTATCTAAGTATGGTTGAATGCCCACCTTAGTCTCTTGCTAGGCCCATCTCTAAATTATTTAGGCTCGTATTTTTGTATAATTAGTCTTATGGGCTACCCCAGGTAAATGGGCCCCCACTAAAGATTGTATTCCTTATGAGGAATTGGTTAAGTACCTAGACCTTTCATGGTTAGGTAGAGAGTTCATCTTCACCTCATTCGCACCCCTATTCATCTTCATGGCCCACTCCCATATGCATCATATGCATGCTTGGTTGAGGAATGATTGGCTATGGTTGTGCCATTGTGTAGGACATGTTGGTATCTGCCCGATGGATGGAGTTTACCCTCTTGAGCACGATGGATGCTTGGGATTGATGCATGGATGATTGTGTGATTCATGCATCTGGCATTGCATAGCATGTGGATATTTTCCCTTGCTTCATCAGGGCCGTAGCCTCCATAAATATATCATGGATGGTCATGTGTGGACACCGAAAATGATTCTGGAGCATTTGGAGTGCATAGGATATCCTTGGGTGAAAGCCCCTAAACTTTCAGGGTACTAAGGAGACACCTCAACGCCGAGACTGAGTGAAAATTGTGAGTGCCCTAGTGCCTTATACCATTAGGCCGTGACTACCACTATTGCAAGGTTGGTTGGGATAAGGTATGGCCTTACCCGCCTGAGTGAGAGGGCAATAGCTAGGCTGAGTTTGACCAGCTCATGAATGGGTCCTCTACCATCGAGCCTCGCTGGTGATTGGTTGCCCACATGTGGGTAGTGAGGTCTCCAATGCTCGTTTGACTGTGCGAGTCTTGTAGAGCGACAGTTGTCCTTCAGTGTACTTGACCTTGGTGGATTCCTTATGATGGAACTGTACTTGATATGTGGATTAGATATGAGGACTGGCATTACTTCACATTTCATTTGCATCGACTGTATAAGCCTTCTATTGTAACACCTCAGTATGGCGTCCAGTACTCATGTATTGCATTGCATAGCCTTAGTACGGCTTACTGCATTCATAGCTTAGCCTCAGTATGGCTAGTGGCATTGGTATCATTCATGGTTCCCTCTGCATCCTCCTATTTCTTCTAAGCACCATTGTCGCACACTTACACCACCCTTTAAGATTTTTATAAGCTTATGCACGATTGATGGGTGCAGGAGATCCTAGGTCATTGAAGGAGTTGTGGATTGGATTGGCACAAGATGAGGGCCTGTTGCAGACCTTTCCTTCCGTTCTTTCTATATTATGTATTTCCTTTTAAGCCTTGTACCTATAAAGTTTAAATTCTTAGTGGATTTTACAGTGTATTCCTTATTTATTTTCTGAGATTTATTGGCTATGATCTTGGGTATGCTTAATTTGGTTTGGATTTGTATGATAGAAATCCTCCTTGTAGGATCCCAGGACCGGAACCTATCTCAGGAGCTAAGAATGGGGTAGTACGGAGGCTGTTGTGGCCGGAACTGGTGATCGGGTTCCTTGCGAGTCCAGTCACCGAGTCCGAGGCATGACAGGAGTTGTTATCAAAGCATAACAAGTAATCTCGAAATAACCTGGGATAACATTGCATATCTATTGTGAGATTAGGACAAGTAGCATCCCGAGAGCCTTCCTTTCGTTTGAACCTACAATATTTGATCCTATGCATCGTCGTCCTTGTTCTTGTGTAGATGATGCTGCATAAGTGGGGGGCCCGTGGTCATGGTGCTCGTGGCTGTTGTGCTCATGGCTATGGATCTCATTCTTCTCCAGTGACCCGATCGACCCGAGCGCATTCAGCTCCCGCTATTAAGGACCCAGCTCCTAAGGTCTTGATTCCGCCCCCTGTAATGCTTATTCCCCCGCCCGAGCCTGCTGTTCCAGTTTCTGAGTATCCAGCTCCTTCCGCCGCACTCGTGCCTCCGACTGAAGCAAGTGACGCCCCTGCTCATCCTACAGTTTTGGTTGGGGTTGAGTATTTTCAGCAGATAATGTGGGTCGTCACTGCTTTCCTTCAATCTCGTCAGCCTGGCACCGAGATTCTTATGCAGTTTGACCTGCCGCATGCGAGTGTGATCTTTTGTGAGTTCTGGCAGCATAATCCCCGAGGTTCAAGGGTGAGCCTGACCCTTCTGTCCGCAAGTTGTGGCGTACTTAGATCGAGAGGATATTTGACACTATGAGGTGTTCGACCAATCAGATAGTCTCATAAGCTACCTTCCTTCTGTAGGGCGAGGCCCGGCATTGGCGGTCATCTGTATCAAGGATGGTTGGGCCTGATTTTGTTTAGACTTAGGAGGAATTCGTGGTCCACTTCGACTAGAAGATCTTTCCTGAGCATGTTCATGAGCAGCGAGCTATGGAGTTCAAGACTTTAGTCCAGGGTGATATGATGGTGTCTCAGTATGAGGCCCATTTCCTGGCTCTTTCCAGATTTGTTCCTTATCTCACCGATGATGAGAAGAAGAAGGCCCGTTATTTCCAGAACAACTTACGCCCCACTCTCCGTAGTCGAGTAGTGGGCCATTGCTTGACAACATTTGATCAGGTCATCCACCGAGCGTTGGTTTATGAGGAGGACTAGGTTATGACCTGGAGATCATGAGAGCAGAGTTTCGGTAGAGATTGGAAGAGGAGGGCACCATCCAGCTGTTCCCGACAGCATTATCAGCAGAGGCGGAGAGGCAGATCTGAGTTCAGGTAGCCCGTAGCACAGTCGGCAGCTTCATCATCAGCACAGCAAGCTGCTCCTTCCTCCGGACCATTTTTCGGTGTTTACTATGGATGTGGGCAGACAGGGCATCAAAGTCGTGATTTCCCTCTTCCCTTGCAGTAGTAGAGGCAACCGCAGTTGCCTCCTCCCCATCCTCCTCAGCAGTAGTAGCATCAGCAGTGAGTATAACATCAAGCTCCGCTCATAGGCCTCCTCCTCAGTAGCAGAGGCAACCAGGCAAGCCTCCACAACGGCCACAACAGCAGCAGAGACAACAATAGCAGAGGGGACATACACCTCCCCAATCCATGGTTTGAGTATATATCGCTACATAGGAGGTGTATAGTTAAGATCCCCAGACTTCAGGCTTCCTTCCTTTGCTAGCTCAAGGCAGATTCTATTTTGCGCAGTAGGCGCAGGGCCAGGACCCACAATCTTCTTCTAGTGGACTCCTCAAAGGTATTCTCCTTGTTTCTGCTTGTATTGCTCATGTTCTGTT
Organism: Magnolia sinica; assembly: GCF_029962835.1. NCBI lineage: Eukaryota > Viridiplantae > Streptophyta > Magnoliopsida > Magnoliales > Magnoliaceae > Magnolia > Magnolia sinica. Next base: position 67,883,998 of record NC_080574.1, read on the forward strand.
TGATTCTTGGGCTTCCCATCCCTTCGTGGTTGAAGAGTTTTGCCGATCGACCGGTATTCCTTCGGAGTCCACGTTTGGGGATTTGGTTATTTCGACTCCGTTGGGGAAGACTGTTGTTTTGAGTCGTTGTTATTCTTCATGCCCGGTGCTAGTTGGCGAGATGTTCTTGCCTGTCAATTTGTTCGTGATACAGATGGTGGAGTTCGATGTTTTTCTGGGTATGAACTGGCTTGTTGAGTATCATGCCATCTTGGACTATACCGCGAGGATAGTCACATTTCATATTACCCGCTTGCCAGTGTTCCAGTTCATTGCCGAGCCCAAAGGAGAGTCGTTGTCCAGTTTGTTGGCTTATTTTATCGAGGAGTCTGTGGCAGGGTGTATTGAGCAGTTGCCAATTGTTTGCAAGTACTCGAATGTGTTACAGGAGATCCTGGGTTTGCCGCCGCAATGGCAGGTTGCGTTTCAGATTGATTTGTTGCCCGATACTGCGCCTATCTCAAAGGCTCTCTACCGAATGGCACCAATGGAGTTGAGGGAACTGCTAAAGCAGTTGGATGAGCTCCAGGAGTTGGGTTTTATTCGTCCCAGCAGTTCGCCATGGGGAGCCCCAGTATTGTTCATAAAGAAGAAGGATGGCTCATTGAGGCTCTATGTGGATTACTGCGAGCTCAACAGAGCCGCTATCAAGAACCAATACTCGTTTCCCTGTATAGATGATTTGTTCGACCAACTGAAGGGTGTATAGTTCTTTTCCAAGATAGACTTGCACTCTAATTACAATCAAATTCAGGTCTAAGAGGACATTCTGAAGACAGCATTCCGGATGTGCTACGGTCACTTTGAGTTTCTGGTCATATCGTTCGGACTGATTAATGCACTACCGTGTTCTTACAGCTGATGAACAAGGTCTTCCGACCCTTCCTCTTTCAATTTGTGGTGGTGTTTATTGATGATATTCTTGTGTATCCGAGGACCCGGGAGGACAATGTGATGCATTTGCAGATTGTGCTCGAGACCCTCTGTGCCCACCAGCTGTATGCGAAGCTGGAGAAGTGTGAGTTCTGGCAGGAGGAGGTGAAGTTCCTCAGTCACGTGGTGACGAGGTAGGGTGTCGTTGTGGACCTCTCGAAGGTTGATGCAGTGCGTCAGTGGGGCCAGCCCACAAATGCATCTGAGATCCGTAGCTTCCTTAGTCTAGTGGGGTACTATCGACGATTCATCGAGGGTTTCTCCCATATTACAACACTGCTAACCCGGTTAATGTGGAAGGGCGCTGAGTTTGTCTGGAGGCGAGGAGGCATTTATAGAGTTGAAGGACTGCCTCACGTCCGCTCCTGTCCTCACTCTTCCTGATAGGAGTGATGGTTTTGTTGTGTTTATCGATGCCTCTAGAGTTGGCTTGGGTGTTGTTCTAATGCAGCACAGGAAGCCTGTGGTGTATGTCTCGTGCCAGCTCAAGATCCATGAGTTGAACTACCCCACCCATGATTTAGAGCTAGCGGCAGTTGTCTTCACGCTGAAGGTGTGGAGGCATTATCTCTATGAGGCTAGGTTCGAGCTCTTTTCAGACCATAAGAGCTTGAAGTATTTGTTTTCGCAGTCCGAGTTGAACATGCGACAAAGGTGATGGATGGAATTGTTGAAAGATTATGACTTCAACCTTCAGTACCACCCGGGTAAGGAGAACGTGGTGGCAGACGTGCTTAGCCGTCAGCCACGAGGCTTGGTGGCACAGATGATGGTTCAAGAGTGGCAGATGCTCGAGGATGTTTCAGAGTTTGACTTTGAGTTCGGTCTGCATTCTTCTATAGTTCAACTTTCGAGCTTGTCAATTCAACCCTCTTTGGTTGCTAGGGTGATCGAGGCTCAGCAGACGGACGAGTCACTTCTGGAGTATCGAGTAGATGTAGCATCCGTGGAGCAGTCAAATTGGTAGATTGGTTCCGACAGTGGATTACTCTTAAGAGGCCAATTGTGTGTCCTAGACGTGCTAGAGTTACGTGGTGATCTGATGACCGAGGCACGCCAATTGAGACTTACCATCGACCTGGGCTCCATGAAGATGTATAGAGATATGAGGAGGCAAAACTTTTGGTCAGGGATGAAATGGCAGATTGCTAGTTTAATAGCCAAGTGTCACACTTGCCATTATGTCAAGGTCGATCACTAGAGACCCCCTGGTCCCTTGCAACCATTGAGCATTCCAGTGTGGAAGTGAGAGCATATGCCGACGGATTTCATCGCGGGTTTGCCATGGACTCTGCGTGGTCATGATACCATCTAGGTTGTCATCAATCATCTGACAAAGTCGACGCATTTCATTCTGATACATGCTTCTTGGGCTATGGACCGCTTGGCGAGGATATTTATTGAGGAGATATGAGATTACACGACATTCCAATTTTGATCGTTTCTGACCGAGACCCCAGATTTACATCTCAGTTTTGGAGGAGTTTCCAGCAGGCGATGAGGTCTACCTTGCATCTCGGCACTGCTTATCATCTGCAGACAGATGGGCATACCGAAAGGGTCAGCCAGATCCTTGAGGATATTCTCAGAGCCTATGTCATTGACTTTGCGATTAGTTGGGACAAGCATTTGCGCCTTGCCGAGTTTACGTACAACAACAGTTATTAGGCGATTAACTGCATGGTTCCTTTTTAGGCACTCTATGATAGACCATGCAGATCTCCTAGTTGTTGGACCAAGGTTAGAGAGCATCGTCTCCTAGGTCTTGTGCTTGTGCAGCAGACATCAGAGATTGTGGATATTATTAAGTAGAGGATGCGCATAGCTCAGAGCTGACAAAAGAGTTTTGCTAATCATCGGCGTCGAGCCCTCGAGTTTCCAGTTGGGGACATGAAATATCTCAAGGTCTTACCTATGAAGGGAGTGATTTAATTTAGATCGAAGGGCAAGCTTGCCCTGAGATTTATTGGACCTTTTGAGATTACCGGGCGCGTGAGCGTTGTGGCCTGCAGGCTTGCCTTACCTTCAGAGTTGTCTGGGATACACAATGCGTTCCATGTTTTTATGTTGTGGAAGTATGGGTCGGGCATCATTCCAGTGATTGATTGGCAGCCCTTGATGTCTGTGAAGATGCTTCCTACATCGAACAGCTGATTCACAGCCTTGATTGGAAGGAGTGGGTTCTCAGGACCAAGGTCATTCCCCTGATGAAGGTGTAGTAGAGTCATCATTCAGAGGCTGAGGCATCTTAAGAACGTGAAGCTGAGATTAGAGAGCTTTATCCCCATTTATTTGATGCATGATTGTTATATGATTATATATATTACCTTCTTTTATGATTGTTTATTGATATATATATGATGGTGGTTCTGCATTCCTTTTTATCCTGGATTTGGTAAATTTTGATGATAAAATTTCTTTATTGGTAGGGAGAGCTGTAAGACCCTAACCCAACTATGCAAGCTATTTCTTTAGGTCAACGGTCCTACCGGTCGAATCCCGGCGGCTCGCGCCCTTTGGGTAGTTTTTACGGTCGTCCTTGAGTTCAGTCACGTTGACCCAACTCGGATTGACCTGAAACCTATGCCATCTTGTCTGTATTGGTTCCATGGTTCCAACGCCACATCCCGTGCGTGAATCTGGCGTGTACATCATGAGTTATGGGCAACGCTCAATTTGGGAGCATGTGGGTGATGATGTCACCCATAGTATAGGGTTGCTAGAAGACCTATTAACCTACCACCCAAAGACCTACCTAGCCTAGCCACTTTATTATTATCACCATAGCCTAATGAGTGTTTTCTCTAACCAAGGAGCTCCCTTTTAGAGAGAGTAATGATTTCCCTTCTACAACTCACAAAACCCTCTTTTTCCGTCTCATCTCTCTCTCTCTCTCTCTCTCTCTCTCTCTCTCTCTCTTCATTCTCTCCCTAGCAACTCCCCAAACCGTCCTACCCTCTCCATTTTCTCTAGCCCCCTTCTCTCACAAATATCTTCCAATTCATCCCTTCTTGACTCATCTCAACCTTAGATTCATGATCCTTGGAGCTTCTAGATGAAGATGGTGTAACTTTCAAGCTTAATCCTTAGGTGGGTGTGCTTGTATGTCTAAATTTTAAATTTGCTTTCATCTCTTCTTGTTCTTCATTCTTCTTCCATTAATGGAGCTTGTGGTACCCATCAAGTGATGATGGTGGCCCCAAGATTCCATGGATATGGCTTATAGCCTATCCTACATTGCATGTTTGGGCAGGCAAGGGACCATTCTCCATGGATCCCTTTAAGCTCTTTCCTTTCTTAGATCAGAGATCTTTGGGTCATCTAGACCATTGATCCTTGGTGGAGATTGGATCTCCACCATAGATTCCAAGTAGATAGCCTTTATCATGTAAATCTTGTACATATTGAGTTAATGAAATGTGTATGCATGTGTGATGAAGGGAAGGGCCTCAATGAGGTGGAGACCCTTCTCTTGTGGTTGTTTACATCCTTCTTTCTTGATTATTGTTTCTGATCATGAGTGTGTGGCCCACCTTGTGGACCAACAAAGTCCAAACCGTCCATGGAGGGAGGATGCTCGTAGCAGTCCATCCCTTGGACATGTGGCCTCAAATTCCACCTAAATGGGGCACATGCAAAGGATTTTTGGATGATGGGATGGTTTGGATGTTTGTGTGGCCCACTTGGGTGGACCACACCATGATTTTCTGGGACTAAATCCCCTTTTAAATAATGTTTATAATTTATTTATTTAAGATATATGTTGCTGTCCAGAACTGTCTGGACAGATTTTTAGGCCATATTGGCGCCTGATTTTTGGGCATCTAGTGGGAAGATTGGTACCATGTAATATATGATTCTTAAAGGTATATATCTCACCCATAAGCATGCCAAATTTCAGCCTCAACTGACCCCATTCGAGCCTCCAAAAAGGTGGGCCAACATGGTAGACTACTACAAATTTCTGCTATGTAGTCTACCAACATTGTCTCATAAAACCTTAATTTAAAAATATTTTCTCTGATGGTGGGCCACCTTTTTGGGTCCCACCTTATTTTAGACATGATGAGGAACCTTGGCCCTCAATTTCAGGAATTTTAGAGGCCTTGGACCCACTCCAATGGAGGGCCCAAAATCAGGACAACAACATATATGTTGCAAAATTTTGTTTTTACCTTGCTGTCTTCTTTGTAATTGTGGAACTTATTGGGTCCAGCCCATTGGGGCTTTTGTGCATGTTTTTGGGGCCCACCTTGTAATGTTTTAGAGGGCCATAGAGGCCATGGTGGTGGGGCCAACTAGTTGGACCAGCCATCCATGATGAACGTCCAGCTGGTGGACGTCCACCATGGGCTGGCTGTCCTTGGCCAGGCCCACCATGATGTATGTTTTTCATCCATGCTGTCCTCCCCTTAGGGTGTGGCCCATGTGTAGGTTGGGTCCACCCTGAGTGGACGTCTCATGTGGGGCCCACCTTGGACGTGTGGAGCCCACCTTGATGTAATGAATGGCCGGCCGTCTATGGCCTTGGGTCGTGCCACCCTTAGGATGCCCATGCTTGGGCTACTGCTGGGCCTGCATTCTAACAGCAGGACTACTTGGTATTGAGTGGTAAATGCCCTTCCTCATTTGGTGGGTCCCCTTTTGATCATTACCAGCCCCTATAGGATTGATTCCCACCTATGTTGACTAATTTTTGGGCTTCAGCAGGACCAAAATATTAAGTGGACTGAAAGTCCAGCCATTGGGCATTAAGTATACAATGTATGGCTAAAATTTTATTGGAATTAGGGGCCCACCACATTGAGGGATTTGGGTACTTATTGTTCACCTATTCCTCAGAATAATTTTTGGGCTCAATTAAGGCATGATTAGGCCAACCATTGATGACCACTTGTGGGACCCAAACTTATACCAGATTTTAGGGCTTTCTAGTGGGCCCAGATTGGGTTGGAATGACCCACCTTGGCCAACCATATGTGGAGTAAACCTTCCACCATTTGCTGGACTTATGGGTTGAGGAAAATGTGAATTTAGGCCCTTGAATACCCACTAAATTGCTAATTATTAGGCTGATGTAATGGGGCCCATTTCACCCAACTTAAATGTATTTTTAGGCCACGTAATTGTCTACATGGACTTCCCATTAAGTCCATCTAAATGCTTAGATTTTATGGCCCTTGGGACTTGGGCTTTGGGCCTGATTTTCCTTCTTTGGACCCATGTGGTTGGAGTTTGTATTGGGCCCATCTTCTATGCCTTTTTGGGACTTATGTACATGTGGTTTGGATGTTGGGCCTTGGGCCTTGTAGCTTATGATTTGTGGTTGGATGCCTTGAGGCAATAGTGGTTGAATGTCCCTATTTGGACCCCTCTAGGTCCATTTGTATCTAAGTGTGGTTGATTGCCCACCTTAGTCTCTTGCTAGGCCCATCTCTATATTATCTACGCTCGTAGTTTTGTATAATTAGTCTCGTGGGTTACCCCAGGTAAATGGGCCCCCACTAGAGGTTGTATTCCTTATGAGGAATTGGTTAAGTACCTAGACCCTTCATGGTTAGGTAGAGAGTTCATCTTCACCTCATTGGCACCCCTATTCATCTTCATGTCCCACTCCCATACACAACATATACATGCTTGGTTGAGGTATGATTAGCCATGGTTGTGCCATTGTGTAGGACATGTTAGTATCTCCCCGAGGGATGAAGTTTACCCTCTTGAGCATGATGGATGCTTGGGATTGATGCAGGATGATTGCGTGATTCATGCATCTAGCATTGCATAACATGTGGATATTCGCCCTTACTTCATTAGGGCCATAGCCTACACAGATATATCGTGTATGGCCATGTGTGGACACCGAGAATGATTCTTGAGCATTTGGGGCACATAGGATGTCTCTGGGTGAAAGCCCCTAAACTTCCACAGTACCGAGGAGACGCCTCAACACTAAGACCAAGTGAAAATCATGAGCACGCTAGTGGCTTATACCATTAGGCCGTGACTCTCACTGTTGTGAGGTCTGATGGGATGAGGTTTGGCCTTACCCGCCTGAGTGAGAGGGAAATAGTTAAGCTGAGTTTGACCAACTCGTGAATGGGTCGACTACCGTCGAGCCTCGCTGGTGATTGGCTATCCACAGGCTGGTAGTGAGGTATCCTACGCTTGTTTGGCTCTGCGGGTCTTGCAGAGCAGCAGTCATCCTACAGTGTACTTGACCCTGGTGGATTCCTTATGATGGAACTGTGCTTGATATGTAGATTAGATATGAGGACTAGCATTACTTCGCATTGCATTTGCATCAGCTGTATAAGCCTTCTATTGCATCACCTCATTATGGCATCCAGTACTTATGTATTACATTACATAGCCTTGGTATGGCTTACTGCATTCATAGCTTAGCCCCGGTACGGCTAGTGGCATCGGTAGTTCCCTCTGTATCCTCCTATTTCTTATGAGCACCATTGTCGCACACTTACACTGCCCTCTAAGCTTGCTATAAGCTTATGCACGATTGATGCGTGCAGGAGATCCTAGGTCAGCATAGTAGCGGAGGAGTTGTGGATTGGATTGGCACGAGTTGAGGACCTGTTGCAGACCTTTCCTTCCCTTCTTTCTATATTATGTATTTCCTTTTGAGCCATGTACCCATAAAGCTTAAATTCTTAGTGGATTTTGCAGTGTGTTCCTTGTTTGGTTTCTGAGATTTACTTGATATGATGTTGGGTATACTCGATTTGGTTTGGATTTGTATGATGGAAATCCTCCTTATAGGATCCTAGGACTGGAACCTGTCTTAGGAGCCGAGAATGGGGTACTACGGAGGCTATTACGGCCGGAACCAGCTATTGGGTTCCTTGCGAGTCTGGTCACTGAGTCCGGGGCATGACAAAAAGTGGGTTTGATATATAGATATCTAGACCATCCAAATAATGGGTCTTGTTGTAGATTATTTATATTTATAATTTTCTTATGTAATAATATCTTAACCATTAAGTAAATGGACCATTAATTGTATGGATGTGAATACATTTATTTTATAAATTATGGAAAACGCACATTTTTCAGATTTGAATCTCTTATCCCATTTTAGAGGAATTTCTAAATCCCTCTTTCAACCTCCATTTTCTTCCTCTCTGTTCCCTCTTTCGAGCGCCCTCTTCATCGCCAGTCGCCGTGTAGAACCATCTCAAATAGGTGAGCATTCGCATGGCTACACTCTACATTTCTATTTGGAAGTTTCATCTTCACATTCCGTTTAATCATTATAAGGCAATGCTTCATCAATGCTTGGCCCATCTGATGAGGTCCCTAGTTTCTTCGATCTCATCATTTTTGTTGCATAGAAGATGGTGCACGCCATTTGTTCAATGTCTGGCCTCAACGAGATTTATGTTTAATCCGTACAAATGATATTATAAATTTTTTATTTTTTAGAGAGATATTTTCATCTTTAATGTTAGAAAGTCCTTTAAAATGCTTCCTTCAAATGTGAAAAAGGTGTAGGATTCAAGTTCTTCTTTCAAATGAGCTCTTGAAATGATTAAATCCAAAAGTGGAGTTTTTTTTCCTGCAAAGTTTGAGAGATTTCATATGTACATTGCAAAGTTCCTTTGAATCACTTTCTAGAACTAAAAATGGCATACAATCTCTTGAATTGATCATGGAGGTTTTGTTCTATGGGAATCTGAGAGAATTACATCTTTTATGTTGGAAATGTCTTTAAATTGATTATTCCATAGTGGAAAATGGTGCAGAATTCAACATCTTCCATCAAGAGAGCTCCTGAATTGATTAGCTCTAGGAAAGGGTAGATTTTACGATTTTATTCTTACCGGGAATCTAAGAGATTCTCATCTCTCCAACAAATATTGCCAAGTTTTTTTCAATCTTACAATTTTTTGTGAAATATTAAATTAAAAAATATTATTATGTCATTATCACGAGATTCCAAAATCTCGGCACTTTTCACTGTGATTTACATATGTGATGTTAAAAATTCTTTTGAATTGTTCCTAATGGTTTAAATGGTGAAGAATTCGTGTTCTTTTAAAAGAGTGCTTGAATGATTAGCTTTCAGGATGGAATCTGTCATGCCCCAAACTCGGAAACTGGGCTCATAAAATTCCCAATTGCCGAATCTGGTGCCAATAGCCTCCGTAGTACCCCATTCTCGGCTCTCGGCACCCATATACCAAGTTCCAATCCTGGGATCTTACAAGGAAGATTTTCAGCATAAGTTTGTTTCACAATAAGCATAACCCACGAACAATAACCACAAGAACACCATCACAAATTTCACTATGATAAAAAACTTTGAGATATAATACACATAAAGGGAAATACAATGATAATAATAGTCAAAGACTATTGAAGCTCTACGGCACCCTCCTACTCCTACTCAGCTACGACTACATCCTCACGTCACCTGCACGCATCTATCGTGCATAAGCTTATAGAAAGTTTATAGGGTGGTGAAGGTGTGTGTGCGATATAAGGTGCCCAGAATGCCATATCAGAGTAATGAGGAATATGCTGGTGAATCCATGAATGCTAACAGCCGTACAAGGCTATACGATGCAAGGCATGAATGCTATCAGCCATACCAAAGCCATGCGATGCGAGATGCAACTCAAGCATACCAATCCTCATTGTAATCCACATAATCATATAACTCATCTCTGGGATATCACCGCGGTCTATTACACTCTGCATCAACTTGCTGCCCCTATTCGAACGCACAACTGGGTAAGTCGAAGAGATATCATTATCCACCTGCCAATATCGGGCCCGACTCATCGATATCGGACACATTCCTCAAGCTGTCAAACTCAACCTAGATATTGCCCCCTCACTCAGGCGGGTAAGGTCACACCCCCTTCCAACTGTCCATGACACAGTGAGAGATGCGGCCTCCTAGTATTCGGCCCTCATGTGCTCATACATCCACTCAGTCTAGGCATTGGAGCATCCTCCATGGTACTATAAGGGTTTGAGGACTTTCACCCTGGGACATCCTACGCGCTCCCGTGCTTAAACAGAATTTTTGGTATCCAATCATACCATCTGCACTATAACTGTGGAGGCTATAGCCCTGTTATCGCTAGGGCGAATAGCAATCACAATCACATAATGCGAGATACATGAGTCACACAGTCCAATTATGCATCAATCCTGCCCATGTCGTGCGCTCATATGGGACAACTCCTCCTGTCAAGGAGTCCCATGAACGACCTGTCCAATGTCATATGCAATGGTCAACCACATCTCATATCAAGCATGCAGATGATGCGTATAGGTATGTATCATGATGCTGTGCTATCGCATACTCAAATCGCCATCGATAATCAGCCTATATAGAAGGTAGGGTCGATAGATGGATAGCTGATCTAAACTATACTATCCTAAGGCCCACTAGATGCCCTAGGGGGCCCAAATGAGTCCTAGATGGACTCCAAAATAAAAACAATCCTAATAGCAATCAATGGGGCCCAACATTTCGAGTTAGCCCAAGAAAAATAGACGGATCATGCAATATCGATAGGGCCCAATAATTAGGGTAAATCCCAGTTAGAGAATGATGAGAATGGCCCTAACAAGGCCTAAGGGAAGGTCACAATGTGGACATTTAGCCATCATTGCCTATCAATGTGGACATTTAACCAACATCATTCCCAAGGAGTGGACCACATAGAGCCTAACATATAGTGGGCCCATGGCCTCTGTAACGTCTCAGAAAAATCCATATAAAGGCTCGAGTACCACCTCAGGTGGAAATCCCTAAGGACCATATTCTGTAGGAATTATATTAAAATTAATTAAGTACTGAAGTAAATAATTGGTGGATTTAGCTCGAACCACTATTTATACAAATGGCAAGACCCAAAACCATTATAATCACTTACTCAACGCTACTTAAAAACCTAGGAGAAATCCCAAAAGCAAGTTGCTCTCGGGAGCACATTGAAACTTCGAATTGAACCTGGACTGCACGTCGAAAGTCCGATGACCGCGAAACTATAGGGTTATGACCGCCTTACTGGGCTTGACAATCATTGTGGGAATCGAGCCTAAACAGTATCAAGAACTGCACAACTTGAGCCCTGAGTAAAGTGTGTGAGAAACACAAATATCTTTGGAAAATGAAATGAAACTTAAGTGAATTGAGCCATTCGCTTGCGAGAGAAATTGAAGACTTCAGACCATCAGATTCTGACTGAACTTCACCCATGAATCAGGGAAATTTTCGTACACATATGCGTATAACTGTGGCCCCGATCGAGTGAGTATGACCGTTGAACAGACACGAGTCCTTTATGGCTGATCAGTTTGTCAGATCGCACCAAAAACACAGTCTTGGCATAAATCCATTGTCAGGGAACTTATACTATGACCCATGTGTGTAACGGACCTCCGGATGAACCTCATTCGTAAGAAACACTCACCCTTTGGATGTAAATCAGGTCTGTGGCCATTGACACCAGTTCTGGGCCTATTTAAAGGCCTTAAACCACCCCACCCCTATCTTATATGAATTTGCTCCAAACCTTAGGAGAGAGTGAGAGAGAGAGAGAGAGAGAAAAGAAGAGAAGAGGAGGGAGAGAAGTGAGGTTCAGGGAGAATGTTGCAGGAATCTTCCCACACGACTCTATGTGCTAGATCACCGCTTCCTTTCGCTATCCGGCCTGTTTCGACTACGGATTTGGGTAGGAAACCCTAACCCTAATCTCATTGTAGAAATCCAAGTTGGTAGTTTGTCGACCTATCTAACCTATTACGCCGTGTAGGTGTTTGTCGTCTCGTTTTCGAAAACGTATAGTCTGAACTGGGTCCGAATCGAGCTTTTCGATGAAATGTGCAGACTATAAACATTTAGGTTATGGTTTTCAAGGATTTTAATGTCAGCTAATGATTTATGTCTGATTGAATGCACCCATATCGTCTTAAACACGACGATTTTGATATATTACACATGTATGAACTATGTTGTATGACTATGCATCCTATGTGTTTGTGGAAATGTTTGAATGAATATGTAATGATGATTTGCATTTATTATGATTCCTAAAGCTAGGATTCTTGATTGTTATTTGCATGGTGACATCCTTGTAGAAGGAATTGCTAAAATACTTGTTGTAACTAACCTAGTCTATGTATCTGCTAATGTGTAGCTTAAGTGTTTGATAAATGGTCTGAATGAGAAAATGTTGATGATTTGTATCTATTAAGGGTATTAAGATAGTATTCTTTTTTACCTTACTCGTATGTATTGTTTCCTTCATATAATCATATTTGTCGTTACATAATTTATAGATGAAATTCAATGTTTGGTAACATGTTTAATATGTTTGATGAAATGCTCAAATGAGATATTGATTTGAACTATTTGCCAAGAACTGATATGAGCTTCACATGTATTTATGTGCTACATCTGAGTAAGATTGGGACTACACATAGTCCAGGCAGTCGATAACAATTCCCATTTGACTAGCCGATCTAGTCTCGCCACATTTGATACGTTTGGTGAATCCGGGTCGTACGACAATTGTTGACAGTGGTTAAGCCATGGGGAGTGCTTACGTGCTCCATGTCGATTAATTCAGCGTGCACTTGTACCAATTGAATTTATCTAATAAACCGATTGGCCTATTGTGGGTTTACATGTATGGACATTTTTGCTTGAATCTAAGGTACCACTTACCAATGTAAAGACCCGTTTCAACCATGGTACCACGATCCGCTAAGACTCATGAGCCGGGCATGGTGGTATGAGACACCGTGATCGAGCTGTCATCCTACGCTGTGGTGACAAGCCTCCTCGCAGTGACTAGTGAGCAACCCGAACTCGTGAGCTCAATATACTGGCATGGGACACTGTATTTGAGTTATCGGCCTACGCTAGGGTGACGAGCCTCCCCGTAGTGACCTTAAGTATAAACTCTTGAATTTACCTATCCACTGCTTTTCATTAGGGGTGATGCCCTACAACTTACATATCGTATGTGGTTAATTAGGATTGACGACCCTAGATGGATCATTTATTTGGCTTAATGACAAAAAGAGAGGTACCTTAGCTTCCCAAATCTATTGTATGAATAAGCATAATTAAGTACTTAGCTAAAATGACCATGCACCACATTGCATGTGCTTTGGCGAGGAAGCGCACGTTTAGGGAGTTTGCCATGTGCGAATGGTTGATGAAGTCACTTGAGGAAGCTTTGTGCAAGGGCATGCATCATTACTGCACTCCATTCCTGCATTAATAAGAGTAGTTAGGAAATGTTTGTTGTATTGTTTTATCATTACTGCTTGATTGAATTGATAACATGTTAACCTTCGCCTTATAGTACCATTGAGTTGATCACTCACTCCCACTCTGGGACGGTATTTTAAAACACCAACCAGACTCTGTTATAGTTGTAGATAACAATAAGGCTTGTGCGACGGAGGTGAATTTCGTAGATGAGGAGGAAGAGTTTTCCTATGTTCAGCTCTCTTGCAGGTCTATATAGACCTTGTGCTGCTTCAATGGGATTACACTGGGATACTTGATTAGTTGGACATCTACATTTTAATATTTTCTATGTTTTGAAATAACACTTATATATATTCAGCCTGCATAATCATACTCTGGAGATTGGGAAACACTCATCGTTACAATGTACATGCTTCAGTCTTCTGCTTGCTTGATTAAATTACATCTGGAGTATGATATGCTATTTTAGTATAATCCCACTCATGTTTAATGCACTAATATGGACAACATTTAAACATCATTATCTATGAGTGGGATTTCGAAGTTCGAGCAAAGCTCAACTTTCGAGATCTATGTTGCATAAGTGATGCGTTGGATCTCGAGAGTTGAGCTTTGCTCGACCCTCGAAATCCAAGGCGTTATAGCCTCACACAAGGGTCTCATATACAACATAATGGGCCTCACACAAGGGCTTAATATACATCACAGTGAGCCTCCCTCAAGGGTCTAATATGCATAACATTGGGCATCACCATATGGGCCTCGAATAATCTCATTGTGCCTCATCAATAGGCCACAAATATATTACATTGGGCCTTATCAAATGGGCCGCAAATACATCTCATTAGGCCTCATCAATACATCATATTAAGGTGGGCCCTATACACTCCAAATGGGCCACAAATACATCATAGTGGGCCTCATACCTAGGCCTCGCATACATCTCATTAGGCCTTAAACACGGGCCATATATTCATTACATTGGGCCTCACCACATGGGCCACATATACATCAAGGTAGGCCCCATGATCTGGACAGTTTGGATATCCCAGATGGCTGGACGGTTTGGATATAACGTATACCTCAAGGTGGGCCCCACCGTAAAAAAGGCTGGATGGCTAGAATATAAGACATGCATCGTATGGGTTCCAACATACATATCTGGACGGTGGACAGCATGGATGAATGCATGCATCATGATAGGACCCACTTTCCAGATCATGGTGGGCCATGTCTTAAAAACATGGATGGACGGCTTGGAATAAAACACATATATTATGGTTGGCCCCTCTTTGCACCGTCCAGAAATGGACGGTGTGTATATAAAATACTTACATCAAGGTAGGGCCCCACACATGTAGATGCAAGGCATCCACCAAGGTGGGCCCCACGTCTGTGCAGATGGACAACAGGGGAAAACACATACATCTTGGCAGCCCACAGAGATTTGTCGATGTCAATCAGCAGCAAGGCTGCTCGGACCCATCGTCCTTGTTCGAATGGACGAACGGGTTAGATATAAAACACATATCAAAGGTGGGTCCCACCCCACAAGTGTTGCACGTGTGGGTGGGTCCCACCCGCTAGAAAAATGGATGGACAGGGTGGATATAACATATATCTCATGTGGGACCCACTGTCCTTGCTACTGGACGGTGGAGTCACCACGCACGATCTAAGGTGGGTCCACATGCATGGGACCCACTAGTAGATAAGCTGATATTTGTGTTTTCACTTCACCCCATCCAGGGTCCTGGATGTCCAAGAAAGACGGCCATAGATGGTGTGGGTACAATGCACACATCAAGTGGGTCCAAACGTGTGGGCCACCCCTCTTCCAATGAACAGAGATAGGTGTCATCTCCCCACTCAGACGATCCTACAAGGCCAGCCAGCTGGGCAGACCTTCAATGTCTAGCAACATAGTCCATTTACTTGACTGGAATAGATGAAGTAAATACATCAAACTGGGGTTTATAGGATGGCCCACTGAGCAAGAAAATCAAGCTAATATCCATGCTTTCTTCCCCATCCAAGCCTGTGCAACTGACTGACCACACAGACCTAAAAATGGGCAACAACATGGGCTAATTTGCTTGACAATGAAAGTCCCATTGCTGGACTATTTGGGTAAGGTAAATAAACCATTAGGTGGGCCATACATATCATCATCATTAAAAGAAATTAGAAAGAGAGAAGAAGGAAGACCGACCAAAGGGAGGGGACCCCGCCACTATGGGCCCCTCAAAAGCTCCAAACCATACATCATGATCATCATACATCACATACATGTCCTCATCATATCATATAAAAATCTGAGGTGGGTATACCATCCCCACCATGCAAATGAGGGGTCTAGATGACCCTAGAAGGCATGGATTCAAAAGAAAACATCCTGATGGGGTCCATGGAGAATGGACCCATCATGGATCATGCATGCATCAAGGATGGGCCATCGGCCACATCCAACGGTCCAAGTAGGATCTCCACCATTGATTTGTGGGTCCTACATGGTCCCATGCAATGAAAACTAAAAATAAATGAAGGGATAGAAGGATCTAATCCTAAACAAGCACCCACCTCCAAATCTTGATCTCTTTCTTGTCCTTCTACCACCAATGGGTCTTCTTATCTTCAAGGGAGAGATTTTAATGGTTAAGATGAGGTTTGGAGGGTGGGATATGGGGGATTAGGGAGCTTGACGTTCCTAGATTTTTAGAGCTCTCATGGAGGGTTGGAGGTTGCTAGTAATGGAGAAATGAGAAGGAGAGGGAGAGAGGGAGTTGTAGTGGTGTAATGATCGGTTTGTAAGGCTATGATTAGTTTGGGGAAGAGAGGGCATCATTACATGTAAGAGCATGCCTAGCATGCATGGGGCTAGGGTAGGGTTGGTAGGTAGGTAGGTAGGTAGGGTGATGTCATCCTCATGATGACCTAGGGAAGTGTGCAATCAGGATAGGTGGGTCCCATAATCACGTGATCAATGGCCGAAATCATGCGCGGCCCACAACTTATGATCTAGGCATTGGATTGGTGCACAAGACGTGGCATCAGAACCACAGCGACGACGCGGGCGCAATGGCATGGGTCTCAGGTCAAGCCTACTCGGGTTTACAGGATGTGACTCAGGGTCACACGCAAATGAAATCAAAAGATCGCGGGTCACCGAAATTTAACAAGGAGGACCGCAGGACCTTATGGAATGGAACAGACACTAGGACATGGGCCCGACAGAATCTACAGGAATTTGAGAGATTTCTGGTGATGTTATAAATTTCTTGAAAGAGCTTCATTTGGAGCTGAAAATGATGTAGAGTTTGACTCCTTTTTTAAGAGCTCTAAGATTGATACATCCAAACTACGCCATCTTTGCCTCACTGAATTTGAGGAACTTTCATTGTAAAATTAGATTTTTTTTTTTTTTGGAATTGCTTCTTCGGGAAGTGAAAATGGTCTATAATTTAAGATTTGCTTCCCTCTAGAGGCTCTCATATGTCTGAAATTGGTTTGTTGTGGTGTCTGTAACTACAACAGATTGGAAAGTATTCCTGTGTCTAATTCCTTGATTTCTCCCTTGTTCATAGACTGGAAATAAAGGGCTCTCATGTCCTTTTGGTGAGTGGCATATATTATCCTGTTATTTATACAATTTCTTTAAAACTTCTCTTTGGGAGCTGAAAATGATGTAGAATTTGATATAGGAGGCCCTAGTATTGAATTTTAGTATCTTGCATTTGGGTTTCTGTAAAACTCTTTATTTTTTATTTAACTTTTTTTCATGCCTTCAGCTTTGAGATGCTTGGTGTTGATTTCTGATCTCTAGAGCTTGAAGTAGTGGGTTTTCATCTACGATGTAAGGAATTCTTTGAAATTGCTTGTTCTGGAGCTCAATAAACGACAGGACCATGAATCAACAACCATACAAGTCTTAGAAAGAGGAAAATTCATAGGAATTTTGGGGCTTACTGATGATGTCATGCTAAAGTCAGATAGGCCCATAGATCCAGGGTTGCATGGAAATGGAAAAGGGTGCCTATTTTTTAGTTATGGAAGGATTTTTAACAGGATTTGGTTTTATTTTGGAAAAGTTGTAATGAGGTAGCAAGCTTGATTAATGTGGGGTTCTTTCTTTCTATTTTCAATAGAGGTAGAAGCTGAAGTTGTCATGGCTTTTGAGGGTCGAGGATAAGTAATAACTAAGGCTAGCATTTAGTTTGTGGCTTTGTTGCTTTCAAGGATTTTACATGATCATAACATTTTTTTTTCCATAGAATGCCTTTTCACTGAATTTTATACAAACTGCTATTCTACTTTTATTAAGTATTTTTTGCTCCCTTTCAATTCTAGATATGATTTCTTGTTGAAGTTTATTCTATATGTCATTTTAGTTGATTCTTTTCACCTAGTTTTGTCATTGCTCGAGGAATTTCTATTTTGTCTAAAAGAAATTACTGATGTCCTTCTTCTTGGCACCCTGTCCATCTTCCAAAGCTGTCAGTCTTCCTTCTTCACATGGGTATTTACACTGCCCTTTTTGTCAGGCACAATTCCAACTGAGACATTGGCCACCTTCCCTAGGGAATCAGGCAACTCTACTAGCTCTACCACCTTCAGGGTGACAACCAATGATGTCTTAAACATGACTTACAACATCAAGTTTTTGTCAACAATATATATCAAAACCAATCCCTATATGCACCTTAACAATCTTACACAAAATTTATAGCAAACCAATTGATCAAAAAAAAAAGAACAAGAAAAAGAAAAAGAAAAAAAATGAAGAAGAAGAAGAAGAGGAAAAAGAAAAAGAAAGAGAAAAAGAAAGAGAAAAAAAAAACAACAACAACCAGAAGGCATACATTTCTCTTTAGTAAATGTGATCTTACTCGAAAAAGAAGAAGAAGAAGAAGAAGAAGAAGAAAAAAGAAAAAAAAATTAAGAAGAAGAAGAAAAAGAAAAAAAAATGAAGAAGAAGAAGAAAAGGAAAAAAGAAAAAAAATGAAGCAGAAGAAGTAGAGGAAAGAGAAAAGAAGAAGAAGAAGAAGAAGAAGAAGAAGAAGAGGAGGAAAAAGAAAAAGAAAAAGAAAAAACCACAACATAACTGAACCCACAAATTTTTACCTCATAACTGATGTGGATCCTACTCGAACCTTTTTCATCAAGCGTCTTTTCTACACCGTTATATGAACTATCCACCCTTAGAAATCAACCACAATACTGTAAGTGCCCAAGAGCAAACTTCTACCAAAACAAAAGTTTGCAATTTGTCTGGATAAGTTGCAATTCCGTATGAACCGGATCATGGATTTTCCTTTGGACGTCATCTTGTTTTACGTCGAAACGGGAGTCCTCATCTACATGCAGGCATTCTGCCGAAGGCTTCACAACCCCATAGTCGAATCCCATGGCACAGTTATAGAATGTCTCTATAGTGCCATTGTCCCTCTCTAGGTTGATGTTAGCCAAGATGATGTTGCTGCAGGGAACTGTGTCACTGCAGGCGAATTTCATGGCCTTTGGATTCTTTGAAGTTCCACTGATGTTTCTGTACATGACTCGGCTTATCTTCACAGCTAATGTCTAACAAAGGACAACAAACATGAGGAGAATGAAAAGGAATACAGATGCATGTTGTAAGCTTTGGATTATATATAGAGGGATGAACATGACCACCAAAGAGTAAAAAGAAAATATAATAGATGAACGATCATGTCTTAAACCAACACCAAATTAGGTGTATGATCATCTATCACTACAAGAAAACTGTTCTTTACTGGCAGTTAAAACCGCCGGCAAAATCCCATAAAACCGCCGGTAAATCCTTTTCCCGCGGTCAGCTAACAGGCGGTAAAGCCTCAGTCGGTAAAGGCTTTACTGGCGGTTAGGTCCTTTATTGACGATTGTGCTGGACGCCACTAAATCGCCAATTTTTGCTACACTACTAGAAAATTGGTCAAAAGCTACGGATAAAATCTGTAGCGAAAGATGACTCCCCACAGTGCAACCGTAGCCATATAGCAAATCTTTCTCATTTAAAAAAAAAAAGAAGAAGAAGAAGTGAAATTGAGGACAAAAATCTAGCAGAAATGTACAAGAAACATAGATTGAAAACAAAAATAATGGATTCCCTTACCGAAGGAGTAAAGCCATTTAGAATTTCGAATATATGATGCCAAAACCACCTGGATAGCTTGAATTAAGCCGAGTTACCTATAGAAAAGAGCTACTTGACATTAATAAGCAGATATGTGAAGAGTATTAACAATCTTGCTGACAGGTGCAAAGCAATGTAGGTTTCCAGAAACCCATCAAAATCAGTTTGGTCTTCTACCAGAAATTTGTGGTCAGTAAGGCTTCCAAAGATAAATTTCAAAATAATCATAATAATAACAAAAAAAAGAAGGTTGTAAGGATGATTAATCTGACATGATAAATATTAAAAACTAGCATTAACAGTTCCCACCTTTGCTTTTGGAATAAGACAGCCCTTGGATTCATCCTTCATGTCATCTGTAGACATCAAAATCCCTGCTCATGATGGAAAAATAGATTATTATTATTAATTCACAAGCGTCGAAAAGGGAACATGATAGGCAACAACCCAAGTTGGACTTACTCTTCTAATAGCCAACCCTCTTTCTTCGGAATCTCTGCAATTATGATGGCCGTAGTGATCGCTGAGGTAGAAAAAGCAAGCAAGTTGAGCTAACATAATGGTGATAATAAATAACTCAAGAATGCTAATGAATCTCACAACCTGTATAAATGATTCCAGCCCATTTATTTGGTTCTATTAATCATGTTAATAACCTATGAGGATTTTTTTTTTTAATAATCTCTTACTTGCATATAATCATCTCCACTTTTAATATCTGTGTATAGTTTGGACTTTGAACAATCAAGTGTCCTTTTGAGAGGTTGGCTTGTCCTAAATACCAACAAAGCCAAACCCAAGTCACATGGATTATATTTCCCTGAAAGAAAACGACTATTGTTTGTTAATTTCTTCAAAATAGAATATTAGCCATAGATCACTCTTTTGATTGTACCATCTCATGCAGTTAAAACCTTTGTTTCAGATGTAACAGAGATTACAGTTAGATATCCATTAGTGTAACTAAGCTGAAAAACTTCAGGCACAAAAACATCACTATGCTATATAAGAGCATGACCTGAAGAATCGAAAAGTTCGAAACTTTGAATGAAAAACCCTTTTTTGGGTAGTAAAAAATCTATGAAATTCTTGTAGTTGTGTAGAAATGTGAGCCCAATTAAGATCAGCGATTCTCAGATTTCTGAATTAATTATAAAATGGTGGGTCCTACTTTTCACATAACTAAGTATAACATCCCAGCTTGTATGATTCAACTGGGCCCACAAGCTGAGATCCCAGCTTTATGTATACCTCAATATTAATGATACTAAACGTATTCTACATAAAACTTATTTCCTTGCCAATGAGCAGATGGTATGATTTTTGTCTGATGACATCTAAGAGCAAAAAGTCTGAGCAACTAACTGGTTTATCCTCTATGATTTTATTTTTTAAAAAGATTATGACTGCATGAAAAGAAAATCTCCTCATTCAACTAACACATGATACTTGCAAATGATTACATACATCCCTGTATGTGGTTGTATTTCTGGCCTGTTCACCATGGTAGCAGGAATCAATGGCAACAACTATATATCCTCATGAAGCATGCGCCTGAGAAAATGAAATTGGCAGTTGAGAAGCCATGCTGTTGTGAATTCTGTATAATGACAAATGAAGGTCCCCATTGTGGATGGATTATAGCTTGAAATTGCACTGACCAGATGATCCGAGTAATCAGGATCCACTTGTCAAGTCTCTTTTGAGATTTCACAAGCATCTTTGCATCCTCTCTCATGGCCAAAAATAAAAAATAAAAAATCATGCAATGTCACCCTAAAATCAACAGAAAAGAAGCACTAGAACTACCAGCACAACTAATGCAACAAGCAGGAATATTCATTCCACAGCTTTATCATTCCATATTTCGTAACTTGTAAGATATTAGGTACCCAAAAAAAAAAAAAAACCAAGATCAGGAATTTTCTAGGTGAATATTGTGATAATTTAATCATAATTGGGCTCCAGCATGATGCAGTGAGTTAGAAGCGAACATGACAAAACCAGTGATCACAATCTGGCCTTGATAGACCATCTTAAAGTCACCATTGAAAACTTGGCTAGATCATCATCCTCCGCCACAAGTAACTAGTGAGAATTTTGATATAAAGATAACATGAAGTGGGCCACCATTCATTCATCAATCTCACCGTTTGTTCCAATATACCTAAAAAGTGTTGAGAAAAGAGACGAGTCCTTGAGAGGAGATTGAGCAAGATCTCATTGTTGAATTAGCTCTTTTATTTCTTTCTACATCTGCACAACAAAAGGTCAAGTCATCTATGTTTAGGCCATAGAAACATTGGCTCTCTAAATGCCAAATAATTTTGAATCCAAAAATTGGATTTGGGTTTTGAATTTCTGCAGTTGAGGCCCTAGGAATTTAAAAACCCAAAATGAAAGTTACTGTTTTCTAATCATTGGAGAGCCAAATTCAAAGAAACAAAACAATCAAATGCCATTTCAAAGTCATCTTCCAGAAAGAAAGGAAAAAAGGAAAAGAAAAGAAAATTCCACTTTAGTTCTTTGGAATCCGTACCATAAAGCTTGAGTTGTGTTTCAAGATCACGGATCCGACTTGAAAAACCTCCACTACTGCCATCGGGCTATTTATCAATCAACCGCCTCCTTTTCTTGGTCATCGTTTCTTCAAGAATTCAACTCAACAAACATAAAAATACTATCAAACAGATCCCAAACCAATTTCCAAAGAAACCCAACTTCAATTCAATGAAATCGTCAATGAAAACAGAGAATTCTGCATGGAAAAAAAAAAAAAAAAAAAAACTAAAAACTAAACATTTCTTTATGGCACTCTTGCTTTGCACCAAGGCATTTCTCAAGGATTTAGTAGCATGCCTTGTAGAGCTTTTAGGTTACAGGAACTTCGAGTAAACTTTTTTTTTCATTTTTTCTTTTTCTTTTCTTTTTTAATAAAGCAGGAAATTCATGAAACTCACATCTGAGATGATCTGTACAATTATCTGAATGTTTTAATCTATCTGAGATGATTTGTACAATTTCAGAGCATTTCACCAATTTAAAGCTTTAAATTCCACCTAATGTGCATTTAGAAGGACCGAATCACATCAATGGAGTTTCCCAGAAATTTGGTCTTTAACTTGGATGTCACGTCATAGGTAAAATGATCATTTTCTGCATGCCTCGCGCTCATTGGAGGATGATAACTCACCTGACATTTGGAAGCATGATAAAAGAAAGGAACTGAGCATCGCAGAACAACACCATGGAAAGGACAATGAAAAAGCAACCGCAACAAATAATGTTAGCATGGTTTAGCAATTAACGGGTGGGTCGGTGGGAGAGGTGGTGGGTGTATGCATGAATGTGTTAAAAAAAATATCAGCTGACAGTGTTCTTGTGAAATATCGGTAGCCAAAAGACGAGAAATCAAAATCAAAGTAAACTTATGAACAGTTCACCTACTCCGCAAGGAATGTAATGCCACCATGATTAACCATTTCATAAATCTCACCAAGGATGGGATTGAAGGGCTTCCAGGTTCGTTGATAGGCATAGTAAACAGATATTGCCCATGATGCTGCAGACAATAGCCAATATTCCATTACACCAGATTATACATGCATGCAACTCATAAGCACCACAGTAGAGAAGACCACTTACTAGCATAGACCATCCGCATGTAGGGATCCTCACATTCATCAGCCAGGTCTAACAAGTGGGAGTACTCCAGCATCTGTGAGGATAATGCAATTTATAATGCTCAATATGTGATAAGCAAGGCTGAAGACATTGCACAAAATTGACAAGCATCAGGTTTAAAGTGCAAATAGCACAGACCTCTGCCACTTTCTGAATCATTGTCATGGACTCAAATATAAGAATTGGAAGCGTCACCATTGATGTAACATCTGAACCTATATATTTCTGCATCATCTTCCAATAACTATCGCGATCCTGTAAGAGACGCAAAGAAGATTCGAAACAAAAAAAATAAAAAGCAAAAAGACATTCATCAAAAAAGAAAGAGAAAAATGAAAGAGCAAACAGATCAATGTCATTGTCATGAAAATTATGAGCAGCAATTATAAAAAGAAATGTGCATCAAACTTGTGTTCCACAACAAGTATATTTATAATTAATAAAAAATTTTAAAATTAAAACTATATATATATATATATATATATATATATATATATATACCACACACACAAACAATATTCCTAATGCCATCAACATCATAGCCTTGTATCAACTATTTGGCATGGCTAAAGAACATTGTTACAATAAATCCAAATAGCTAGGACAGGGCATGATAAACATGGGTAGTGTAACCAGATGTAGAGGATTGTTCATTGATATGGGATGAACCTTTTCTTTTTTTCTTTTTAACACACGCACACACACCCCCACACACTCACGCTAGTGGGATTTCACCACCTATGGATACTCGAACACTTGACCGGGTGTTGAAACTCCTATGACCCCTCTAGTTGATTACCAGATATCACTTGTAAACCCCCTTTGTTTCTCTTCCACCAAGCACACAAGAGAACTTCTCCAAAGAAAAAAAGAATCATTTTTTTTTCTAATTTCAACAACTAAGAAAATACTCACAGCACGTGTGGTATCCGGGAAACTCGGTAGCTACTGTGAACATGTCCAGGTAAAAAATCAAGATGGTACACTCACTAGGCTCACCATGTGTACCTTGAATATAGACCGCTAATCAGTTGCCCACCTAATGAGTGGACTGGACTGATTTGAGAGAGGGCATGTTTGCAATGGCCATCACCTGATGGGTAGGTAGCCCAGATCTCACACATGTGTCATGGCAGTAGGTGTGCCACGAATCGCCTCTTCAGTCTCTCCTCGCAGTATTTGCCATAAACTTCCCTGAAGAAGTAAAAAAACTCAATCACATAACTTCTCATCACTGTCTTTTACCAATTGCTGCAAGGACCAAATGAGAATTCCCACTCGAAAATCAATATTTCCTTCCACCATAACTGATTCCGAAAAAAAGTAAAACCCTAGGATTCGATATCGATTGAATTTTCACAGACATGCATACAACATGTACATAGAAAGAGAGAAAGAAGAGAGATGGAAGCTTAGAAGATTTTTCCATACCCGTTGACGGATTTGTGCATGGCAGTGCCGAAATTCGAGATGCTGGACGCGATTGAGGAGAAGAATCCACTGCCTTGCTTTTGATCTTTTGAACCCATCTCAAAAACCCTAATTCAATCTCTCTCTATCTCTAGCTCTCAGAAGAAGAAAATGGTAATTAGAAGACGGGTCATTTGACAACAATTCCACGATTGGATCTCAGACAGAGGAAAAAACCTATACCGATCGATGAATCGAATCGATCAGTAAGAGAAATTAATCAAAAGAGATGGAGAAGAGGAGAAACGAGGAAATCTAGAAAAAACAGCGAGGATAGGAGGTGACATCTGAACTAGATGTGGCTTGGTGATGTGTGTATCATTTGCAGGAAGCTTTGAGAGTGCGAGTTTCAGAGATGAAGAAAATCCAATTTCTTGCTTGAAATTGAATATATCTTACAGAGAGAGAGAGAGAGGTTCATCTTCCAAAACCTTCCCAGGGCCGTATCCCAATCCATACATACGATCGTATATGACCACATTTCATCTCATCCCAACCTTATAAATCTCCATCTCCAATCCACTACTTCAGCTCCTTGATTCTCTCCGTGAGCCTTTTTTCTTGATTTTTTTGGTTTTGTTTTTAAACCCTAGGGTTTCGATTTCGAAAACTCTCGATCCGAAGCCCTGCATTGTTTTTACTCAGATTTTTCCTATGTTCCAAGAGAGAGGATGGGGAGCAGTGAGAGAGGATTGGGGGTGGAGAGGGAGAGTGGCATAGAGAGGATCGGGGCTAGAGAGAGAGAGAGAGAGAGAGAGAGAGAGAGAGAGAGAGAGAAGGGAGTGGCGAGAGGGGGGAGGGGAGAGAATGGGGGTGGGCAGAGAGAGAGTGAAAGAGGGTTTTTATTTTTTATTTTTTATTTTTTATTACAATAACCATAAAAAAAGGGTTACAACTGTTTCTTTCAGTCGCCCACACAAACCGTCGACTATGATTGGAAAAAAAAGGGTCGGGAATGTTGTTGTTTCTTGTAGTGTATATGCAATCGACACATAAGCCCATTGATGTTGCCCTTGGCAATCAAGTTTTGCTAATATAGCTTGGCCTATCAATTACAAATTTTATGTAGGCCTGGCCTGATTGGTTGCATATGTGGCCACTAGCCATGTGTTGAGGTGCGTATAGAGCTAGCAAAGTTAAATGTCCTTTATCGTGTGCAGTATCCAGCTTGTGTTTTAATCCTCTTTATGATTTCAATCACATATATATGTGGTTTAGGCAGGCAAGTTGTAACGACCTTGGAAATTTTGTGCTTATCTTTCCTTAAGTAGTTGTTTTTTTTGGGTAATTAGCGATATACTCGATTGCTTGTGAAATTTGCATCAATCACTTTAAATTGTATCTGCATGACTCAAAACCTGTAGATTAGTTAGCGCTACGTTACTCTGAAATCTGGGATCCATCGCTAAATCCAATTGTTCTGGGGAATTTTTGGAAGTTCTGGATCGGACTTGGACCGCGCGTCGAAAGTCCGATAGCGATGATCTTAGGCTGTTGCAGTCACTATGTTGGGCTTGACCATCACCTCGAAAATCAAGTCCATGTGATGTTCTGGGTCGATTTGATTGAGTTCGGAGTGAAGAGTATGAGACGGTTGGAAATTTAATAAGCTTTTATGAAATCTGAGTCGTGTCGCTTGCACAATGATTTTAAGCTACCTGACTGTTGGATTCTGACCCAATTTCACCCTCTGATCAGGGAAGATGGCCCAGGCATATCCTTGTGCTTGTAGACCTGATCTAGATTCTGTGACCGTAGAATTGAGTGTGGTCCGCCACGGCTGATCTGAAGAGCCGGTCAGTATGAAAACTCAGCCTGACCTAGATCCATGGTCAGTGAGCTTAAGTCTGACCTTTGGTGGTTATAGGCCCACCAGAAGTGCTTCGTTGGATCGAGAGAGGCTTACTTTGGTTATAACCTAAGTATACCTTGTCCCTGGGGTTATTTTCATCAATTTGAGGCCTATTTATAGTCCTTAAACCCTAGCTCTCTTTTCCATACGAATTTTCTCTAACCCTAGCTTGGAGAGAGAGTGGAAAAGAGAGAGATAGTGAGAGAGAAGTTGGTGAATCATCTTGGATTCTTTCCTGTTTTTCTACATCCTTGAACCTTCACTTTGAATCGTTATTCTGACGATTCTGAGTTCATCTTGGGGTAAGTTAACCTAACCCTAATCTATGTTAGAGCTTAGATTAGTCTTGGTGTTGTTGTATCTCATTTCTATCCTTGTTTTAGGGTAATCTGTTGCCGTTGACAAAGACATCTCGTCTGAAATCAGTTCGGTATTCTTTTCTGGCTTAAGGTGCGGACTTTAAGTGTATAGGTTATGGTTTTCAAGGCTTTCAATCCCAGATAATGATTTATTCTTGTTATGGATGAGATTTCACATGCCAAATGTTGTGTTTATGTTGCGTTCCTGATATGCATGTGTTATATTGAGATTTGTGTATTCTACGTGTATGTATAAAGTACCATATACATATAAAATATGCACTTGTGTTTGCCATGATTATTTTCATGTATGTATGCTAGATGTATGTATGATAACTCCTTGGTAAAAGGAATTGTCCAAATGCTTGTTTCTCAACATACGTCATGTGTGTTGTTTCATGTATTCTAAGTGTTTGTAGAAATGTCTGAATGATCTAAAGTGTGATGTTTCAACCTAGTATGGGTGTTGAGAAGCGATTCTCAACTCTCCCACTAGTGTGTGTGATTTCCTTCTTGCTAGTTACATTCCTTGTTATTTAATTTCAAGCATTTCTTATGCTTACATTTATGTTAAGTTGATATTCTTCAGATGCTTGGGCACCACTTGATTTAAGTTGTTGCTCCATTACTGTTCTACATTTAATATGATTATCTGTTGTAGTGTACTGTGTTTGGGACTATGAATAGTCTAGGAAATCGGTAATCTACCTTAAGGTTGTGGCTGAGATTGCTTTCGCCACAAAGGATGTAATTAGACGAACCCAAGCCATGTTAGAGTTGGCGGCAGTGGTTTGGCCACGCGGAGTGTTTGTGCACTCTATGTCGTTCAACCCAACGTGCACTCGTGGTAGTCGAGTTCGTCAAGTAACCCGATTGTCCGATGTATGTTCACCATGTATTGGATGCTACTGTTTGAATCTAGGGTACCGAACTTACCGATGGAATCCTATTAACTATGGTACCTTGATCCGCAAAGACTCATGAGCCGGACATGGTGGTATGGGACACCGTGGTCGAGCTGTCGGCCTACGCTGGGGTGACGAGCCTCCCCGTAGTGACCAGTGAGCAACTGAACTCGTGAGCCGATTATGGTGGTATGGGACACTATATTCGTGCTGTCGGCCTTCATTGATTGGTGACGAGCCCTTTGTAGTGACCTCGAGCATGCCTAGATACCGCAATGAGGTGACGAGCCGAACTGTGGTAATAAAGGTATGAAAGG
Organism: Magnolia sinica; assembly: GCF_029962835.1. Lineage (NCBI taxonomy): Eukaryota > Viridiplantae > Streptophyta > Magnoliopsida > Magnoliales > Magnoliaceae > Magnolia > Magnolia sinica. The sequence continues at coordinate 67,911,967 of NC_080574.1, forward strand.
CGTGCATTGATTGGTGACGATCCCTTTGCAACGACCTAAAACCATATGATCGTATGAGAAGTCTAGGACTGAGGACCCTAGAATGGATCACTGTTTGGATGGTGATATGAGGAAGGTACTTTAGCTTCCCAATCCTACTGTATGAAAAGGACTAATACAATTTGGTAATCATATCCATGCACCGCATTTGCATGTGCTTTGTAGATGTGGTGCACTTTGAGGTGGTGTCATGCGTAACGTAAGATGAAGACGCTGAGGGTGTACGCGTGAGGGCACGCATCATTCTGCATACATCCTTGCATTAACAAGAGTACTTAGGATTTATTTAATTTTTTACTTTATCATTACTATTTGATTGAACTGATAACATGTTAACCAGTGCCTTATTGTTCCACTGAGTTGATCACTCACTCCCACATTCTGGGGTGGTGTTAAACACCCACCAAACTCTGTCTTAGGTTCTGATGTTGCAGATGTTGATGCGACTTCTGAGGTAGAGCTTGAGATGGATGATGATGAGGCTGCTTTCTCTTATATGCAGTCTTCAGACAGGTTCTAGCGAGCCTTGTTCTGATGTGCAGGACTCTGGGATTATTTTTTTAAATTTTAAATGATGTAACTTGATACTTGTAATTTTGTTAAGCAACACTTTCATACGACTGGTTGGTGAATGTATTTCAGGGATTTACACTTGTACACATATATTTCTATAAGTCTTCTGCTTGCTTTATTCACTTATCCCTGAATTATATCTGTGTTTTGTCTTAATCTATTCCATGTTTTATGCACTAATACAGACAACATACATCCATCATTAAATATGTTGCATAAGTGAGTTTTGGAACTCGGGAGCCGAGTTATGCTCGACCCCCGAATTTCAGGGCATTACAAGTTGGTATCAAAGCATGATCTGGATTAAATCGGACCTAGGTTATGGTCACACACCGCACGTTATCGCCACTTTAGTGTATTTGGGTGCGGGTCTATCGTAGATTGTGTGTTTGTGCTCCGTAGCTTCTATCGGCGAAAGTTTACTGAAAACGTTTGTCGAGATCGAGTCTGTACTCCCTCCTGATCACACACAGCGACCCGAAACCTTTCTAGATCATCTATTAATGAGTTTAGATGGTTTATCATCTTGTTTTAACCCTTAAACCTTCAAGAAATCTTTATTTTTAATCAGATTTCTGCCAGAATAGCCTGATAGGCGTCAAATCATGCAAGGGGCCGATTGGGGCATTTCTTGTGGGACCCAGGGGGGACCCACACTTTTCTGAGCATGGGGGACTAGGAGGGCCTCGTCCAGATAGTGAGGCATCACCGGTCAGTCCAGAGACCGGTGATGCCATCGTCGGTTCGGCGAGTGCTCGCCGATCAGTGGGCCGATGCTTCCTTGGCCTAAGGTGGCCCACCCCTCCACGGTTTTCTATTTGAAACCTTTTCTAAACCCTTTTCCCTTCACAAACATCCCTCCCATGCTCTCCCTTTCTTGAAAACCCTCTCCAATTCTCTCCAAATCTCTTCCAAATCTTCTTCTTCTTCCATTTTCGTGCAAACCCCATCACCCCATCTCAAAACCTTCACTCCCATTGCTGATTTCCTTTTCTTTCCTTCTCATTTGAGCTCTTACATTCCCTTTTTGGCTCTTAAGTGTGTGAAAGCTTCACCATCTTCCTATTTCTCTCTTTCTCTCATTTCTTATGGCCCTCTTTGAGATTGTCACGGCCATATTTTTCATTTCTACTCTTCTTTCTTTGATGGAGAAGAAGAGAGCGCCCGTGGATGAAGCCGGGCCTAGCCGTCCAACCCGTGCACGGAGGCCGAGAGGTACCGCCGCTAGCACGTCTACCGCTCGTGAATTCCAGACCAAGCGGGACCTCAATCCTCGAGCTCCCATTGGTAGAACTTTGTTAGCGGAGTTGTCGCATGGAGTCTATGAAGGCCGTAGAGTCCTTTTTGAGGCTCATGTTGATCCGCAGCTGTATGGTAAGTTTATGTTGTTGGAGCGCCTGGAAGGGGCTGGTTGGTGTCCCTTGTTCGAAGGCGAGTATCGTGCGAATGCTAGCACTGTTCGAGCCTTTTATGCCAATATTCTTGATCCTTCGCTGGAGCCTCTGCAGTTCAAGATTTCTTGTGGCAGCGATCGAGTGGGTATTGTTAATGTTGCTTTGATATCCCGACTCCTGAATGTGCCACTTGGTGAAGTGCATGCCAGCGAGAAGAATGTGAACAGTGTGGGCGAGAGGGATCGTCGCACCCGATCCTTGTGTGGTCGTCTGGTCAAATGGCAGCCTAATAGGAGTCTTCTGGCTACCTACATGATGGACGACTTCCGTTTGCTTCATCACATGTGTACGTTCAATTTATACCCAAGGTAGAGCAATCGCAGCGAATATACGCGCCTAATGGTGGATTTTCTGTATCAGGTGGGGCAGGAAGCGAAGTTATGTGTGCCGACGTACGTCCTGCACCAGATTATTCTCATCGATCGTTCGAGTAGGAGGACCGACTCGCTTTCATTTGGCCGCCTCATTTGCAAGCTTGCACATGAGTTTGGCTATAGGCTTGGAGCTGAGAAGCCGGTTCTTGTTCGTCATATCAATCTGAGGACTCTTAAGCAGATGGAGATCGGTTCTGGTCGGTATGCCTCAGAGAGTGAGGCTGAGTCTGAGAGCGGTGATGAAGAGGGTTTTGCTGAAGGTGGTGCTGAGATTGAGGAAGAAACAGAGCAGGATGAGGCATAGGATTCGAGTGATAGCTCTCCTCCTGTGGTGCCAGAGCAGAGCGTAGAGCAGACTGCCAGAGATGCCCGTCTTACACGGCTTGAAGAAGGGCAGACTGTTTTACACCAGGATATTGTTGATCTTCGAGGCCTTATTAAACATACGTTTAAGAAAGTGACTCGAACTCTGAAGTTTATCCTGTGTTGCTTACAGGATAAGGGTGCTCCGCCTCCATCTCCTGATTCCGACGAGTAGCAGTCATTGCAGCCGTCCTTTACTTTGTTTGTTATTTCTTTCTATGTGTAGCCATTGTTGGCTTTGTAGTTGGAGTGGTTTGTAGTTGTTTGTGGTTGTTGTAGTTGTTGTGGTTGTTTGAAGTGTTAGATGTTGTTGTTTACATGCTTTCCTAGTCGTGATTCATGTATTGCTGCACTACTTGTATTGCGACGATTTTGATTAATGGAATGCATGTTGTTTGTCTTTGGAGTTGTCCTGTGTTGCTGTATGGATGGATTATGTGACGTAGAATCTGACAGGTTGCATCCTCTGTTGAATGTAGTAATGCCTCCTAAGGGTTCGAAGTCTTCGGCCCGTCTCTCTTTGATTGAGTCACTTCCTAGGGTTCCTCCCTTGAGCGATAGCCAGTCAGATCCACAGGCGGGTCCGTCTCATGCCAGTGTTGGGCCGACACCTATGGCTCCTCCAGTCACGCCCTCGGTTCCTGAGCCGAGCCGTGCGCCTTCGTCTGCTCCACCTGCTGATAGGTTTGAGTAGATGATGCTGTTGATGCAGCAGCAGCAGTTTCAGCAGCAGCAGTACTAGCAGCAGCAGGAGTTCCTCTCTTCCATGGCTGGCATCTTTGCTCAATCAGTGGGGGCGACTCCACTTGTTTCACCTATGCCTCCATCTGAGAGCGCCAGTGCCAGCGGCACTTTTGAGCAATTCCAGCGCTTGCGACCTCCTACTTTTGCGGGTTCTCATAGACCCGAGGAGGCCGAGTATTGGATCGACCGCATCTCAAAGATGCTGAGACCGCTGTACTGTTTAAAGGTTGAGTAGGTTGAGCTTGCCTCCTTCATGTTTGAGAAGGAGGCCAATCTGTGGTGGGACAGTGTTCTTTGCACTGTCGGGGAGGATTTTGTGTGGTCGTGGCAGGCGTTTGAGGCGCACTTCCACGAGAAGTATTTTTTGGTTACGTACCGACATGAGAAGGAGAGTGAGTTCCTTTGCCTCCCCTAGGGAGGGTTGTCGGTGACGGAGTATGAGAACCGGTTCACTGAGTTGGGGCGGTATGTTCCTTTGATCTTGGGTGATCAGCCGATGAGGATGCAGCGTTTCTCTGAGGGATTGAGACCTGAGATCCGATCAAAGATTTGTTGTGCTAGCATTTCTTCTTATGCGGAGCTGGTGAGCATGTCCTTGCGAGCAGAGTAGGACGGGGATAGGTCGTCCCGCATGTGAGCACCGATGGTTCCTAGGCCGCGACCGGATTGCCAGGGTGCACCTTTCCTCGGCAAGAGGCCGCGAGCAGATTCTCCTCCTAGGCGTTTAGCACCGCCCGCTCAGCAGATGAGAGCTGATCTTCAATGTTCATATTGTGGGAAGACAGGGCATTTGGACCATTTTCGCTTCTCCCGTATGCGAGCCAGTGGTTTTACTCCACCGCAGAGGATTAGCCATCCGATGCCTCAGGTGATTTCTCCTCCACCTCTTCGATCAGCCCCAGCTCATCCATCCTTCAGACCTGCAGTTCCTAGCTTCAGGCCACCTCAGCGGCTCATGGTTCCTCCGCCGAATCGTCAGCAGTAGGCTCGTGTTCATGCGCTTTCAGCTGAAGCGCCTATGTCTGACTTAGTGCCGAGGTCCTTCAAGGTGACAGTGCACATTGAAGGTATTCCCGTTTCTATGTTGGTGGATAAAGGGTCCACTACTTCTCTTATATCTTATGTGGCAGTTAGGCGTTTGGGTTTGAGTTCTGTTCATATGCAAGGAGTGACGATTACTACCGCTACGAGGATTTCCTCTACTTTGGGTAAGCATTGTTTGGATTGTTTGGTCGATTTGGGAAGTGGATCGATCCGTGTTGATTTCTTAGTCGCACCGCTTTATCATTACAATGTTATTATGGGTATGGATTGGCTCACGAGGATGCGAGCTGAGATTGATTGTGAAGCTAGATCAGTGACAATCCATGGACCTGAGGGCGAGAATGTTACTTTCCCAGTTCAGGTCAGTTACCCTCTTCGTATTGATTATTATTCTTCTCTGTTGGAGAGTATGGTTGAATCGGCGTTAGTCAGTACGCCGGTAGTTCAGGAGTTTGAAGATGTGTTTGAGTCGATTCCTAGATTACCTCCTCAGTGTGAGATTGATTTTGCTATCGATCTTATGCCTGGTGCAACGCCCATTTCTTTACCCACCTATCGTATGCCTCCAAGTGAAATGGAGGAGTTGAGGAAGCAGATAGATGGCTTGCTGGATTTGGGTTTTATTCGGCCTAGTGTGTCTCCTTGGGGAGCACCTGTTCTATTTGTGAAGAAGAAGGATGGTTCCTTGCGATTGTGTGTTGATTATCAAAGGTTGAATTTGGTAACTATGAAGAATAAGTACCCTTTGCCCAGGATTGATGATCTGTTTGATCAGTTGAAGGGGGCACGGTACTTTTCGAAGGTTGATCTGCAGTCAGGGTATCATCAGTTGCGCGTCAGGATGGGGACGTGTAGAAGACCGCTTTCAGGACTAGCTTCGGTCATTATGAGTTCCTTGTGATGTCGTTCGGTCTGACGAACACACTGGCCGTGTTCATGGATCTGATGAACAGGGTGTTTCAGCCATTCTTATTCCGATTCATCATTGTCTTTATCGATGACATCTTGATTTATTCGCCGAGCCGGGAAGAACACGAGGAGCACTTAAGAGCAGTTTTGGATACTCTTAGGAAGAATGAGCTTTTCGCACAGTTCAAGAAGTGTGATTTCTGGAAAGAGGAATCAAGTTCCTGGGACATGTGGTGTCCAAGGAAGGGATAGCTGTCGACCTTGCCAAGGTAGCTGCAGTGCAGGACTGGAAGCAGCCTAGTTCAGTTACTGAGGTAAGGAGTTTTCTGGGTCTTGCAGGCTATTATTGACGCTTCATTCAAGACTTCTCGAAGATTTTCAGACCGTTGTCGCAGTTGACGCGAAAGGATTTGAAGTTTGCTTGGAATGAACAGGCGGAGTTAGCTTTTCAGGAGCTGAAGGACAAGTTGACATCCGCCCTTGTGCTAGTATTGCCAGAGCAAGGGGTTAAGTATATTATATATACTGACGCCTCTCGCGTTGGCCTGAGTTGTGTCCTTATGCAGAAGGACAGGGTGATTGCTTATGCTTCGCGTCAGTTGAGGAAACACGAAGAGAATTACCCTACGCACGACCTGGAGTTAGCAACTGTCATATTCGTATTAAAGCTTTTGAGACATTACCTCTATGGTGAGGAGTTCGAGCTCTTTTGCGACCACAAGTGCCTTAAGTATATCTTCACGCAGCGTGATTTGAATATGAGGCAGCGCCGATGGATGGAAACATTGAAGGACTTCAAGTTCGATGTTTCTTACCATCCGGGCAAGGCGAACCTTGTGGTAGATGCGCTGAGTCGCAAGAAGGCTATTGAGTTTGCAGCTCCGCTGATGATAGCAGAGTGGGATATGTTGGAGTTCATGCGCAATTTTGAGCAGAAGCTTACGGTGGTTGAGCCGTATGAGGTTATCGCACACATTCGTGTATAACCCCTTATCGACGAGAGGATCGTTGCAGCTCAGGCAGATGATGAGCTGTTGGTGAAGATGAGGAAGCGGGTTGGTACAGATGAGAACTCCGACTGGAGTGTTAGTTCTGATGGGGGCCTACGATTTCGTGGCCGGTTATGTGTTCCTGACATCCTTGACTTGAGACGGGAGGTTCTCGCGTTTGCCCATAGTTCTAAACTTACGATGCATCTAGGTAGCACGAAGACGTATCAGGATATGAAGAGGCCTTATTAGTGGGACAATATGAAGGTCCAGATTGCTGAATTTGTTTCTCATTGTCTCACGTGCCAGCAGGTCAAGGCAGAGCATCGCCGACTTCCTGGATTGCTACAGCCCATGCCTATAGCTGAATGGAAGTGGGACTTCATCTCTATGGATTTTATTTCTGGGTTGCCGAGAACGAGAAAGGGATATGACTCTATTTGGGTGATCGTCGATCGATTAACGAAGTCGGCGCATTTCATACCGATCAGAGTCACTAACTCTGCAGACGAGTTGGCTAGGTTATATATTAAGGAGATAGTGCGTCTGCATGGAGTTCCCCTGGAGATTGTGTCTGATAGAGACACTCGTTTTACATCTATCTTACTGGACTCATATCCGTGGAAGCGATGGGTGTGGCGAAGTTCAAGACCGCGTTTCATCCGCAACAGATGGGCAGACGGAGCGCGTGAATCGAGTCTGGAAGATATGTTGCGAGCTTGTGTTTTGGATTTCAAGGTTAGTTCCCTTATGCCGAGTTCGCGTATAATAATAGTTTCAGGCCTAGTATCGGCATGGCTCCCTATGAGGCGTTGTATGGTCGCCGTGCAGAGCACCATTGTTGGGCCGAAATTGGTGAGCGTAGTTTGCTTGGCTCGGAGTGGTGCAGGTGACTTGAGAGAAGGTTGACATCATTCGACGTCGACTTCGGACAGCCTATGATGATACGAGGCGTCGACCGCTTGAGTTTGAGGTTGGAGACCATGTGTTTCTGGAGGTCTCTCCTATGAAGGGAGTTCTGCGGTTCAGTAAGAAGGGGAAGCTGACGCCAAGATTTATTGGTCCATTTCAAGTTCTGGATCGAGTGGGAGCGGTAGCATACCGCCTTGCTTTGCCCACACCTCTTGCGGGCGTGCATAACGTATTTCATGTTTCTATGCTGAAGAAGTACGTTCCTGATCCTTCGCATATTATCAGTTGGGAGCAAGTGCAGTTGAGTGAGGATGCCACTTATGTACTCCGACCGACGTGTATTCTCAACAAGAAGGAGCAGGTATTACGTAGCAAAGTTATCCCTCTTGTGAAGGTGTTATGGACGCATCATGGTGTGAAAGAAGCTACTTGAGAATCTGAAGCTGAGGTCAGAAAGACCTACCCTCTGATCCTTAAGGAATTTATGAAGGCATGAATTTCGAGGATGAAATTTCTTTAAGGGGGGTAGATTGTAACGACCTTGGAAATTTTGTGCTTATCTTTCCTTAAGTAGTTGTTTTTCTTTTGGGTAATTAGCGCTATACTTGATTGCTTGTGAAATTCGCATCAATCAATTTAAATTGTATCTGCATGACTCAAAACCTGTAGATTAGTTAGCGCTACGTTACTCTGAAATCTGAGATCCATTGCTAAATCCAGTTGTTCTGGGAATTTTTGGAAGTTCTGGATCGAACCTGGACCGCACGTCGAAAGTCCTATAACGATGATCTTAGGCTGTTGCGGTCACTATGTTGGGCTTGACCATCACCTTGAAAATCAAGTCCATGTGATGTTCTGGGTCGATTTGATTGAGTTCGGAGTGAAGAGTGTGAGAACAGTTGGAAATTTAATAAGCTTTTATGAAATCTGAGTCGTGTTGCTTGCGCGATGATTTTAAGCTATCTGACCGTTAGATTCTGACCCAATTTCACCCTCTGATCAGGGAAGATGGCCCAGGCATATCCTTGTGCTTGTGGACCTGATCGAGATTTTGTGACCGTTGAATTGAGTGTGGTCCGCCACGGCTGATCTGAAGAGCCGGTCAGTATGAAAACTCAGCCTGACCTAGATCCATGGTCAGTGATCTTAAGTCCGACCTTTCGTGGTTATAGGCCCACCAGAAGTGCTTCGTTGGATCGAGAGAGGCTTACTTTGGTTATAACCTAAGTATACCTTGTCCCTGGGGTTATTTTCATCAATTTGAGGCCTATTTATAGTCCTTAAACCCTAGCTCTCTTTTCCATACGAATTTTCTCTAACCCTAGATTGGAGAGAGAGTGGAAAAGAGAGATAGTGAGAGAGAAGTTGGTGAAACATCTTGGATTCTTTTCTGTTTTTCTACATCCTCGAACCTTCACTTTGAATCGTTATTCTGACGATTCTGAGTTCATCTTGGGGTAAGTTAACCTAACCCTAATCTGTGTTAGAGCTTAGATTAGTCTTGGTATTGTTGTATCTCATTTTTATCCTTGTTTTAAGGTAATCTGTTGCCGTTGACGAAGACATCTCGTCTGAAATCAGTTCGGTATTCTTTTCTGGCTTAAGGTGCGGACTTTAAGTGTATAGGTTATGGTTTTCAAGGCTTTCAATCCCAGTTAATGATTTATTCTTGTTATGGATGAGATTTCACATGCCAAATGTTGTGTTTATGTTGCGTTCCTGATATGCATGTGTTATATAGAGATTTGTGTATTCTATGTGTATGTATAAAGTACCGTATACATATAAAAATGCACTTGTGTTTGCCATGATTATTTGTCATGTATGTATGCTAGATGTATGTATGACAACTCCTTGGTAAAAGGAAATGTCCAAATGCTTGTTTCTCAACATACGTCATGTGTGTTGTTTCATGTATTCTAAGTGTTTGTAGAAATGTCTGAATGATCTAAAGTGTGATGTTTCAACCTAGTATGGGCGTTGAGAAGCGATTCTCAACTCTCCCACTAGTGTGTGTGATTTCCTTCTTGCTAGTTACATTCCTTGTTATTTAATTTCAAGCATTTCATATGCTTACATTTATGTTAAGTTGATATTCTTCAGATGCTTGGGTACCACTTGATTTAAGTTATTGCTCCATTACTGTTCTACATTTAATATGATTATCTGTTGTACTGTACTGTGTTTGGGACTATGAATAGTCCAGGAAATCGGTAATCTGCCTTAAGGTTGTGGCTGAGATTACTTTCGCCATAAAGGATGTAATTAGACGAACCCGAGCCGTATTAGAGTTGGTGGCAGTGGTTTGGCCACGCGGAGTGTTTGCGCACTCTATGTCGTTCAACCTAACGTGCGCTCGTGCTAGTCGAGTTCGTCAAGTAACCCGATTGTCCGATGTATGTTCACCATGTATTGAACGCTACTGCTTGAATCTAGGGTACCGAACTTACCAGTGGAATCCTATTAACCATGGTACCTTAATCCGCAAAGACTCATGAGCCGGACATGGTGGTATGGGATACCGTGGTCGAGCTGTCGGCCTACGCTGGGGTGATGAGCCTCCCCGTAGTGACCAGTGAGCAACTGAACTCGTGAGCCGATTATGGTGGTATGGGACACTATATTCGTGTTGTCGGCCTACATTGATTGGTGACGAGACCTTTGTAGTGACCTCGAGCATGCCTGGATACCGCAATGAGGTGACGAGCCGAACTGTGGTAATAAAGGTAAGAAAGGCGTGCATTGATTGGTGACGAGTCCTTTGCAACGACATAAAACCATATGATCGTATGAGAAGTCTAGGACTGACGACCCTAGAATGGATCACTGTTTGGATGGTGATATGAGGAAGGTACTTTAGCTTCCCAATCCTACTGTATGAAAAGGACTAATAACAACTTGGTAATCATATCCATGCACCGCATTTGCATGTGCTTTGTAGATGTGGCGCACTTTGAGGTGGTGTCATGCGTAACGTAAGATGAAGACGCTGAGGGTGTACGCGTGAGGGCACGCATCATTCTGCATACATCCTTTCATTAACAAGAGTACTTAGGATTTATTTAATTTTCTGCTTTATCATTACTATTTGATTGAACTGATAACATGTTAGCCAGTGCCTTATTGTTCCACTGAGTTGATCACTCACTCCCACGTTCTGGGGCGGTGTTAAACACCCACCAGACTCTGTCTTAGGTTCTGATGTTGCAAATGTTGATGCGACTTCTGAGGCAGAGCGGGAGATGGATGATGATGAGGCTGCTTTCTCTTATATGCAGTTTTCAGACGGGTTCTAGCGAGCCTTGTTCTGATGCGCGGCACTCTGGGATTATTTTTTAGGAATTTAAATGATGTAACTTGATACTTATAATTTTGTTAAGCAACACTTTCATACGACCTGGTTAGTGAATGTACTTCAGGGATTTACACTTGTACACATATATTTCTATAAGTCTTCCGCTTACTTTATTCACTTATCCCTGAATTATATCTGTGTTTTGGCTTAATCTATTCCATGTTTTATGCACTAATACAGACAACATACATCCATCATTAAATTTGTTGCATAAGTGATGTTTTGGAACTCGGGAGCCGAGTTATGCTCGACCCTCGAATTTCAGGGCGTTACACAAGTCAATTCATACTTTCTCTCACTCAATTTGAGCTGTATGATTTTAACCACAAAATGCCATGGTTTTGAGAATTAGCTTTAACAGTTTACTTTCAAAATTTCCTTAAACAACTAAAAAAAATAAGAAATTGGATGTGTTAAATAAGATGGAAATCTTAAGATGGTTTGTTAGGAATCTTTCAAAATTTAAAGGTTTGTTCATGTGTGTGCATGTATGTTGGCGTGGGTGCATAACATATGATATACATATGCAAATATGTATTTTATTCCTTCTCGTCTTCTATTGCATGTCTGCTAAATGTCTCTTGATTGCCTTGCATTTTGGATATCTGTTGCCTCTCGATCTGTACTTTGTGGATTCTTATGAAATTATAAAACAGGTTCAGCAGGAGATTATGAACTGGATAATTTCTTAATCTTGGGTGTTTCACAATCAATATTTTGTTTTCAGGTACTTAAGTAAATCGGTTTCGGAAGCAGCTGAATGGGAACGATGAGGTAATGCAATGTTGTAGACTGCATTTCATTCTTAGTGGTCTGATGTTGTAACCATGACCTAGGCCTTGCCCTTAATTTTGGATTTTTTTAAAAAAAAAAGAAGAAGAAGAAAAAAGCTGCCAGAATTCTCTATTAATTGGTGTGTTTGGGTGTACATCACAAATCAAGATTTGGGCATATATAGGCGGTGAGGCCACCCCGTTTGATCTGTACCCATGTTTGGTGCAGCTTGGTAGGACTTGAAGCAAGCTGACTGTTATTTCCAGGCAGAAACTAAATCAGCCCGTGTGCACTTCTTGTGACACCCAAACATGACCTTATCTATCACACATCAGTTGTGTACATGCATGATTCATGAGTTGAGTTTCTTCAACATGTTCTTGTTTTACAGGTTACCTTGACCTTGAACATATCCATGGACTTGCAATCAACATTTACATGGAACACAAAGCACGTGTGGTACACTTTCATTATAGTGGTTTTCTATTCTTATTTTATTTGTTCATAATATGTTATCAATGTTTCATCTCTCAGTTAACTATGTTTATGATATTACTGAAAAACCACTAGGCTTGCTAGCAGTGCTATCATTGTTAAGTTAGTGTTTGGATTTACCCATTTCACCATTGGAGCACGTGGGTTTCCTCAAGTGTACTTGTTTTGCAATTGAGATTGCAAAACTTATAATAGCATCTTAGGACTCTCAACTTTTGAATTGTATTTTTCACTGATTTAATGTAATTGATCATATTCATTCAAGTGGTACCCAGTAATTGATCATATCTAGTTTTGGATGTGTGTTGATTATGCAAATAATTTTCATTATTATTATTTTTTAGATTAATGAGAAACGTTGACGGTTTTAGTCGTCGCCCTTAGCTGTCGAAAACGCCAATGGCTATAACTGTCGCACTCAACCGTTGGCGACGCCAACGGGTTTAGCCATCAAATACGCTGACAGTTTAAATCCGTCAGTGAGCAACGTTGATGCCCCCTTTCCCGACGGCCCGTCTAACCGCTTTTAACCATTGGAGAAAGTCATTGCCGACGGTTTTTAGCTGTCGGCGTTGCCTTATTTTTTTTGTAGTGATTATTTCCTCTCTTTTAAAGAAAAGGACAAGTCATGGTTACATGACTAAGGTCCATTGGCACATGGGCTAAGATGAGAAGGGAGTTCCTTAAAAAGTTCTTCCCCATCATAAAACAAATACCTTAAGGAAAACAATCACGAATTTTGTGCAAAAAGAGGATGAGACCTTCAAATGTTGGGAGCGATTTAAGGATCTCATAAATTCATATTCACAACATGGCTATGAAACATAGCGTATAACAAGCTTTTTCTATGAGGGATTGACCTCACCCATGCGCCAATTTGTGGAGATGATGTATAATGGGGAATTCATGAACAAGAAAGCCGATGATGCGAGGGATTATTTCGATAAACTTGCTGAAAATGTGCAATCATGGGATACCTCCTCAAGAACTACCACTTCTAAGCCTACTCCATCAAAGAAAAGGGAAGGAATTTATGTTTTAAAATAGGAAGATGATTAAATGCAAGAATGGCCAAACTCACAAGAAAAGTTGAGGCCATGGAACTTAAGGTAGAACATGAAAAGGCTGCGAAAGTTGTTTGTGGTATTTGTGCTTGTAACATACATACAATTGAGAATTGTCCAACAATTTCTGCTTTTCAAGAGATATTGAATGGGTAATCAAATGCCGTAAATAATTAGCAAAGACTTTTCAGAAGACCCACCTCAAATACGTACAACTCTAGTTGGAGGAACCACCCAAATTTTAGTTAGAGGAATAGACAAATGGCTAACCCACATGTAAGACCCCGTTTATTCCATACAACTTTCTATACTTATGTACACGATGATCGAAGCCCTTAGCTAGACCTAGATTTGCCGTTCATAGTACACACCTAATTGACCAAAACCCCAAGACTTCGAAATATATCTCATATCGACCGCCCCGTCGCCGCGATCATGGAGGTACCATCCGTGCATTTGTACGATACTCACTTAGAGAGATATGCCGCAAAGAATTGTTGTTGTATCACGTGCGCATGGCGCCATGTACCCCCATTCCACACATGTGCACAATACATGCCATGCACACATGTACATGCACACATGGGTGAGAGAATCTTTACCCATGTGTGTGATGTCACACACCCATCCCTCACCTCTCTCATGTGCTCCCTTAAGTCAACTTCTCTCCATTTCATACCCTATGTATGACATCATCACACCATGCCATCTCATGCTCGTTTAATCCACCGTTAATTACAAATCATGAATTAATTGTCATAATCTTAGTCTAAGCTAATCAAGATAACATTAATTGAATCTAACCACATTTTAACAATTTCTCTACAAATAGTCCTTCATCCCTTAGTATGTCACCATTTTTCTACACGAGAGAGAGAGAGAGGAGTGATCTTAGTGGGCCATCAATTCTGTCAATCCCATCCCTTCCATCCATCTCAACCATCCATCTAGTCCATTAAGGTGAGTACACCCTCTCCACTCTTACGGTTTGTTCTCTTTTTGATTATTTGGATGAATTAATAGTGGAGATGATTTGATGATAATGATGTGATCAACGGTGTGGATGTATAGGAGAATTCATATAAAAAGATGATTTATAGTTGTGATGATATGATGATAATGATGTGATTAATGGTGTGCATGCATAAGAGGATTCATACAAAAAAATTAATAGAATAATAAGTCATTATAGACTTTATCTAGGACCCATTGATAGTGGTCCCCATCAGAACCTTTGTATGTTGTCCAAACCATCTAAAGTGTGGCTCATTGGGCTGGCCAAACACACTCACACCCATACACACGTGTGCACACCACACCATAAAAATAAAAAAAAATAAAAAAAAAAACAAAACGAAGAGAAGTGGACGGCGTCCCTGCTACTGCTTGAAAGAAAAGAGGGAAGAGGGTGTGGGTCCACAACGGGCCCCACCCATGATGTATATATTTAATCCATGCCGTCCATCTGATTCCCCAGCTCATTTTAGGCATGGAGCCGAAAATTGAAGCTAATCCAAATCTTTAGTAGGCCACACCATCAAACAACTGTTTTAATAGTGATAAATTATTAAGGCCTACTGTGATGTTTCTATACGTAAAAAATGTTGAATATTGGGCTTGTTAGATCCATACCGGGCCATAGAATCTAACAGATGGGGTGGATCATCCTAATGAACGCCCCACCTATGAAAAACTACACTAAAACAAAAAAAAAAAAAACAATATATATATAGGCAAGGGGCGTTAGCCCCTAGCTGCTGCTGACGTCTAGCGTCCTTTGGATGCTGCAACTTCTACTGCTTATGGTAGGCAGGGACCGCAGGTCTCAGCCATAGGCCCACCATGATGTATGTCAAACATCAGCACCATGCATTTGATGGGTCCCCTTTAAATGATGGGATCCCCCAAAAATCAGACGTATACGGAACTCAAGTGGCCCACACCATCAAATATCATGTGAAGACATGCTAAAACATATAAAAGTACTTTCTGGGGCCCACCTGAAATTTTGATGCATCTGAAACTTGGACTGACCCCTCCACCAAGTGGGACACACACAATGGATGGACTGGATCTCTCAAGTGACCCACCTTGATGAGTAATATACAAAATAATAATAATAATAATAATAATAATAATAATAATAATAATAATAATAATAATAATAAGAAAGAAAGAAAGAAAGAAAGAAAGGGCATGGAGGAGGTGACGTCCTCCCTGGACGTCCAGAGAGGGTGGTCCCTGTCCACATTTGGGGTAAAGTTTTGTGGGGCTGATCATGGCCACACCATGATGTATGTGTTAAATCCACACCATTCATCCATCTTACCAGCCCCATCCATTGTACAGTATCAAAAATCAGGCCCATTAGAAGCTCATGTCGGCCATGCCACTTGGATAGTGGAAATTGTACTCAATATGCTTAGATTTTTCTAGGGCCCACCTTGGTGATGAAAAGTATATCTGGGCCATTCATCCACTCCTTCAGACCATTTTAAGTCATGAGTAAAAGAATGAGGTAGATGCACGCCTTAGGTGGACCACACTATAAGAAACAGTGGGAATAAAAATCCCTACCATTAAATCCCTTGAGTTCTACCATGATGTGTAACTGCCACCAAAGTTGGGTCGATCAATGGACAGCAGAACCAACTCATTACATGTATTTTATATCCAGGTCATCCATCATTTAGACCATGCATGTGTTGAGGGCCCCACCCAACGTATGTACCTTATAGCCATGTCGTTCATCTAGTGGGTGGTATCAACTATGATGTTGTTTATTGTACACACTGTTCATGGGGTGGACCCCACCATGTCAATGGGATCCACAATTATACAAAATATAATAATAATAATAATAACAAGGAAAGGGAATTGCATGCTTACCAATGAAAACTTCTCTGGACATAACGTGATACATGTAGAGCCCACCTAGGTGCATGTGTTGTATACCCACAATGCCTATATTTTCCAGTCACTAGGGAAGTGGGCCCACCTCCTGCCCGTGGACTCAAGATGAAGTAGAACTCAATTTTAGGTGGGCCACACTACATGTAGAAGTAATAGTAATAACCATTGGAAATTCTTAGGCTCTAGTGTGCTCCCTATATGCTGCGATGCTTCCTTGACCATGGACTCCACCTTGTAGTATGATATAGATCCATGCCATTCATCGGTTTATCCTTATCATTTTAAGGTATGGTCCCATAGACTAGTCAGATCCAAATCTCATGCCACGGGAGCAATATTGATCACTTGTCCACCATTAAATATTTCCTAGAGCTACGGTAATATTTGTGAGAAATCTATACATCTATTCTTTTTTAACTGATCATGGATCACCTAATATACATGTTTTACCAGCCATTCATCTATTTTGATTAGATCATTTTAGAGTGTGGGGCTGCCTATATATTTACTGCAATCTAAGTCATTTTCATGGTACCCATTATAATGGTTAGTACTCATTTAGACCATCAGTTGGTAGGAATTATGTGGATCACTACACTATAGGAATTTGGGATTTTGGGTGGCCTAACTAGTCGTGTGAATTGGTGGAAGTTGTGTGGACCACCACACCATGTGAGTGTGTGATTTTTATAGCCCACTTAACTATATGAAATTAGGACAATTGTGTGACTACTTGTTTAAGTGGATTTATAATTGTTGCAGCCCTTAACCATATGATCACTGACGGGATGAATGGCAGCTAGATTTGGCAAAATGGGGTTGAATATGTAGCTCATAAATCTTGTGATCGTGCGTGATGCGGATAGCCGTAAATCATGTGGGTATGTGGGGAATGTGTGGCCCAACCATATGATCAAGTGGTGCTTAGGTGACTGCTAAACTATGTGAAATTGTGGCACTAGCCACCTGATTATGTGAAAGTTTAGTAAAGTGGTTGCCCCATTATGCGAAATATGGTATAATAATAATAATAATAATAAGTAACCATCTCACCTTAAGTCTCTTATTATGACAAGTAGAGGGACATTTGTGTGGCCACTCAACCATATGGACTTCTGATAATGGAGTTGCCAAAGACCATGTGGGCATATGAGGATTGTGTGATTAGTCAGACTCGTGGACTATGCTAATGGTGTAACCTCTTAGGTATGTGAACTTAAAACGTGTGTCAGATTGATTATGGACCCTACCTTGATGTAAGTAATTGCATATTTCACCATTTAGGCTAGCTAATTCTAGAACATGATTCCAAAATTACCTAGATCTAATTTCTAAATAAGTTAGATGATATGAAATAGTGTTAATTGAACGTATAACTTCTGAACACTTGTGAACCCACTCAATGTACATATTTTATCTGCACTGTTAAATTGTTTTACCAACGAAACAGTTCGATCATGGAGCCTATTGTCGTGTGCCTTGTACATTTGAACTGTTCTTCCTTGTACTACCTTATTATATGTGAGTTACTTATATTATCTACTTGATGGGACCCATCATAATGTTTGTATGTGGACCAATCTACTTGCAAGACCATTTCGAAGTAGGACCCACTGCGTTGTATGAGACAAACCCACATTATCCAACCATGACTAACTCTTATATGTCTATTATATACCAAGTCGTTCAACTTAGGGATCACTATATCTTATGAAGTTTACTTGTGCCTTCCAAACCATTATGGAACTATTACAATAATTATGTAACACCCTGAAATTTGGGGGTCGAGCATAACTCAGCTCCCGAGTTTCAAAACATCACTTATGCACATATTGAATGATGGATGTATGTTGTCTGTATGAGTCCATAAAACATGGAATAGATTAAGCCAAACTGCAAACATAATTAAGGGATAAGTGAAGAAGGCAAGCGGAAGACTTAAAGAAATATATGTGTACATGTGCAAATCCCTGAAATACGTATACATACCAGGTCATACTTACAAGTGTTACTATCAAAATTACAAGTATCAAATGACAACATCTATTCCAAAAAAGAAATCCCAGAACCCCACGCATCAGAACAAGGCTCACAAGAACCCACCTGAAAACTGCATGAAAGAAAATGCAGCCTCATCATCCTCGAACTCCTGCTCTGCCTCGCAGGCTGCGCCATCATCTGAAACTACAATAGGGTCTGGTGGGTGTTTAAACACCATCCCAGAACGTGGGAGTGAGTGATCAACTCAGTGGAACAATAAAGCAAAAGTTAACATGTTATCAATTCAATCAAGCAGTAATGATAAAGCAGAACAATCAAACATGTCCTAAGTACTCTTGTTAGTGTAAGGATGTATGTAGAATGATGCGTGCCCTCGCGCATACACCCTCAGCGTCTTCATCTTACGTTACGCATGACATCACCTCAAGTGCTCCACCTCTTCCAGGCACATGCAATGCGGTGCATGAACATGATTACCAAGTTGTTATTAGTCCTTTTCATACAGCAGGATTGGGAAGTTAAGGTACCTTTCTCATATCAATTTCCAAACAGTGATCCATTCTAGGGTCGTCAGTCCTAGACATCTCATACGATCATATGGTTTTAGGTCACTGCAAAGGGCTCGTCACCAATCAATGCACGCCTATCATACCTTCATTACTACAATGAGGCTCGTCACCTCAATGCAGTATCCAGGTATGCTCGAGGTCACTACAAAGGGCTCATCACCAATTAATGTAGGCCGACGGCACGAATATAGTGTCCCATACCACCATAATTGGCTCATGAGTTTGGTTGCTCACTGGTCACTATGGGGAGGCTCGTCACCCCAGCATAGGCTAACAGCCCGACCACGGTGTCCCATACCACTATGTCCGGCTCATGAGTCTTAGCGGATCAAGGTACAATGGTTAATAGGATTTTATCGGTAAGTTTGGTACCGTAGATTCAAACAATAGCGGCCATACATGGTGAACATACATCGGACAATCGGGTTACTTGATGAACTCGACTAGCACGAGCGTACGTTGGGTTGAACGACATAGAGTGCGCAAACACTCCGTGTGGCCAAGCCACTGCCGACAACTCTAATACGACTCGGGTTCGTCAAATCACGTCCTTTATGGTGAAAGCAGCCTCAGCCACAATCTCAAGGCCGATTACCGATTTCCTGGACTATTTCATAGTCCCAAACACATTCCACTACAACAGATATTCATATCAACAATTTAGAATAGCAATGGAACAACAACTCAAATCATGTGGTATGTAAGCATTTGAAGAATATCAACTTAACATGGATTTTCACACAAGTAATACTGGAAGTTAAACAACAAAGAATATGACTTGCATGTAAGAAATCATACACACCAAGAAGAGAGTTGAGAATCGCTTCTCAACGCCTGTAAATAGGATAGTATTTTGCACTTTAGATCATTCAGACATTTCTACAAACACTTAGAATACATAGGTCAACATACATGATGTATGTTGGAATACACACATTTGGACAATTCCTTTTGCCAAGGAGTTGACACACATACATCTTGCATAAATACACGACAAATAATCATGGCAAACACATGTTCATATTTTATACGTATACGGTACTTCCTACATATACATAGAATACACAAATCTCAACATAACACATGCATATCAGGAACGCAAAATAAATATAGCATTTGGCATGTGAAATTTCATCCATAACAAGAATAAACCATTCACTGGCATTGAAAGCCTTGAAAACCATAACCTATACGATTAAAGTCCACACCTTAAACCAGAAATGGAGCACCGAGCTGATTCAGACGATATGTCTTCGTCAACGGCGACTAGATAACCTAAGGCAAGAATAGAAATGAGCTACAACAACACATAAACTATTCTAAGCTCTAAAATAGATTAGGGTTAGGTTAACTTACCCAAGGATGAACTTAGAATCGCCGGAATAACGATTCAAAAGTGATGGTTTAAGGATGCAGAGTAACAGGAAAGAATCTAAGAAGATTCACCAACTTCTCTCTCACTTTCTCTCTCTTTTCCCCTCTCTTTCTTAGCTAGGGTTAGGAAATTCGTATGGAAAAGAGAGTTAGGGTTTTAAGGTCTATATATAGGCCTAACATTGATGAAATAGCCCCAGAGCCAAGGTATACTTAGGTTATAACCAAAACAGGCCTCTCTCGATCCAACGGGACACTTCCGGTGGGCCTTTTTCCACGTGCGGTTGGACTTAAGCTCATTGACCATGGATGTAGGTCAGACTGAGTTTTCGTACCGATCGGATCTTCGGATCAGCCGTGGCGGACCACACTCAATTCAACGGTCACCGAAACTCGATTAGGTCCACAAGCACTATGACCTACCTGGGCCATCTTCCCTAATCCGAGGGTGAAATTGGGTTAGAATCCAACGGTTAGATTGCTTAAAATTGTTGCGCAAGCGACACGACTCAGATTTCATAAAATCACATTTAATCTCTCACCGTTCTCACACTCTTCACTCTGGACTCAATCAAATCGACCCAGGACATCATCTGAACTTAATTTTTGAGGTGATTGTAACGCCCTGAAATTCGGGGGTCGAGCATAACTCAGCTCCCGAGTTCCAAAACATCACTTATGCAACATAATTAATGAATGATGTATGTTGACTGTATTAGCACATAAACATGGGATAGATTAAGCCAAAACGCAGATATGATTCAGGGATAAGTGAATAAAGCAAGCGGAAGACTTATAGTAAAATATGTGTACAAGTGTAAGTCCCTGAATTACATATACAACCAGATCGTGTAAAAGTGTTATTTATCAAAATTATAAGTACAAGTTACATCATTTCAGTTCCCAAAATAGTCATCCCATAGGTCCCGCGCAACAGACCGAGGCTCGCTAGAACCCGTCTGAAAACTGCATATAGGAGAAGGCAGCCTCGTCGTCATCCAGCTCCCGCTCTGCCTCAGACGTCGCATCCACATCTGCAACATCAGGGCCTAAGACAGAGTCTGGTGGGTGTGAAACACCGCCAAACGTGGGAGTGAGTGATCAACTCGGTGGAACAATAAGGCAATCGGTTAACATGCTATCGCGTTCAATCAAACAGTAATGATAAAGCAGGACAATTAAATAAATCCTAAGTACTCTTGTTAATGCAGGTATGAATGCAATATGATGCGTGCCCTCACGCGTACACCCTCAGCGTCTTCATCTTACGTTACGCATGACATCGCCTCAAAGTGCGCCACATCTACAAAGCACATGCAAATGCGGTGCATGGATATGATTACCAAGTTGTTATTAGTCCAATTCATACAGCAGGATTGGGAAGCTAAGATACCTTCCTCATATCACCATCCAAAAAGTGATCCATACTAGTGTCGTCAATCCTAGACATCTCATACGATCATATAGTTGAGGTCGTAGCAAAGGGCTCGTCACCAATCAATGCACGCCTTTCATGCCCTTACTACCACGATCGGCTCGTCACCTCCTTGCGGTATCCGGTATGCTCGAGGTCACTACAAAGGGCTCGTCACCAATCAATGTAGGCCGACGACGAATATAGTGTCCCATACCACCATAATCGGCTCACGAGTTTAGTTGCTCACGGTCACTACGGGAGGCTCGTCACCCCGGCGTAGGCCGACGGCTCGACCACGGTGTCCCATACCACCATGTCCGGCTCATGAGTCTTAGCGGATCGGTACCATGGTTATTAGGATTTCACTGGTAAGTTCGGTACCCTAGATTCAAGCAGTAGCGTCCATACATGGTTAACATACACTGGACAATCGGGTTAGTTGACGAACTCGACTAGCACGAGCGCACGTTGAATTGAGCGACATAGAGTGCGCAAACACTCCGCGTGGCCAAACCATTGCCGCCAACTCTAATACGACTCGGGTTCGTCTAATGCGTCTCACGTGGCGAAAGCAATCTCAACCACGACCAAAGGGTCAATTACCGATTTCTGGACTAAGGCATAGTCCCAAACATCCTACACTACGACAAATATTCATATGGAATGTAAAACAGTAATGGAACAACCACTCAAATCATGGTGCATACACATCTGAAGAATATCAACTTAACATAAATGTAAGCATAGGAATGCTTGAATTTAAATAACTTGGAATGTAAATGCATAAGGGAAATCATGCGCATCCATAGAAGTATTGAGAATCACTTCTCAACGCCCGCATTTAGTGTAATCACAGTTACACGTAGGTCATGCATGCATTTCTACAAACACTTAGCTTCCATGGACCAACATACATGACGCATGTTGAAATACATGCACTTAGACAATTCCTTCTTCCAAGGAGTTGTCATACATGCATCTAGCATACATACATGACCAAAAATCATGGCAAACATAGGTGCGTATTTTATACGTATACGGTACTTTATAAATACACTTAGAATACACAAATCTCAACATAGCACATGCATATCAAGAAAGCAATGTAAACATAACATTTGACATGTGAAATCTCATCCATAACAAGAATAAATCACTATCGGGATTGAAAGCCTTGAAAACCATAACCTATACACTTAAAGTCCGCACCTTAAGCGAGGAAAGAATAGCCGAATTGATTTAGACGAGTTGTCTTCGTCATCGGCGCAAGAATACCCTACACTAAGGATAGACCTGAGCTACAACAACACCAAGTCTAATCTAAGCTCTAACACAGGTTAGGGTTAGGTTAACTTACCCCAAAAGAACTCAGAATCGTCCGAGGAACGATTCAAAGTAAAGGTTCAAAGGTGAAGAAGAACAAGGAAGAATCAAGATGATTCACCAACCAATCTCTCTCACTAACTCTCTCTTTTCCACTCTCTTTCCAAGCTAGGGTTAGAGAAAATTCGTATGGAAATGAGAACTAGGGTTTAAGGACTATATATAGGCCTTAAAATGATGGAAATAACCCATGGTCAAGGTATACTTAGGTTATAACCAAAGTACGCCTTTCTCGATCCAACGAAGCACTTCTGGTGGGCCTATAACCACGAAAGGTCGGACTTAAGCTCACTGACCATGGATCTAGGTCAGGCTGAGTTTTCGTACCGACCGGCTCTTCAGATCAGCCGTGGCGGACCACACTCAATTCAACGGTCATGGAAACTCGATCAGGTCCACAAGCACTAGGATATGCCTGGGCCAACCATCCCGATCAGAGGGTGAAATTGGGTCAGAATCCAACGGTCAGATAGCTTAAAATCGTCGCGCAAGCACGACTCAGATTTCATAAAAAGCTTATTAAATTCCAACCGTTCTCACACTCTTCACTCCGAACTCAACCAAATCGACCCGGAACATCAGATCGACTTGATTTTCGAGGTGAAGACCAAGCCCAACTCAGTGACCGCAACAGCCTAAGATCCATCGGACTTTCGACGCGCGGTCTAGGTCCGATCCAGATCTTCCAAAAATTCCCCAGAACAGCTGGATTTAGCGATGGATCCCGTTTTGGAGTAACGTAGCGCTCACTAATCGCACGTTTAGAGCCATGCAGATACAATTTAAAGTGATTGATGCGAATTTCACAAGCAATCAAGTAAAGCGCTAATTACCCCAAAAACAACTACTTAAGGAAAGATTAGCACAAAAATTCCAAGGTCGTTACAATCTACCCCCTTAAAGAAAATTTCGTCCTCGAAATTCATACCTTCATATAATCCTCGAGGATCGGAGGGTAGGTCTTCCTGACCTCAGATTCCCAAGTAGCCTCTTCTACGCCATGATGCGACCATAACACCTTCACGAGAGGGATAACCTTGCTACGCAGCACCTGCTCCTTTCTATCCAGAATACGTGTCGGTTGCAGTACATAAGTGGCATCCTCACTTAACTGCACTTGCTCCCAACTAATAATATGCGAAGGATCAGGAACGTACTTCTTCAGATAGAGATATGAAATACGTTATGCACGCCCGCAAGAGGTGTGGGCAAAGCAAGGCGGTAAGCTACGCTCCCACTCGATCCGAACTTGAAATGGACCAATAAATCTCGCGTCAGTTTTCCTTCTTACCGAACCGCAAAACTCCCTTCATAGGAGAGACCTTGAAAAACATGATCTCCCACTACGAACTCAAGCGGTCGACGCCTCGTATCGGCATAACTCTTCTGGCTCTGCGCCGTCAGAAGTCGACGCCGAATGATGTCGACCTTCTCTGAAGTCACCTGCACCAACTTCGGGCCAAGCAAACTACGCTCACCAATTTCAGCCCAACAATGTGGTGCTCTGCACGGCGACCATACAACGCCTCGAAGGGAGCCATGCCGATACTCGCCGGAAACTATTATTATACGCGAACTCGGCATAAGGGAATCATCCCAACCGTCTTTGAAATCCAAAACACAAGCTCGCAACATATCCTCTAGACTTGATTCACGCGCTCCGTCTGCCCATCTGTTATGCGGATGAAACGCAGTCTTGAACTTCGATTTCATACCCATCGCTTCTGGATACGAGTCCGGAAGATAGATGTAAAACGCGTGTCTCTATCGGACACAATCTCCAGGGGAACCATGCACACGCACTATCTCCTTGATATACAACCTAGCCAACTCGTCTGCGAGTAAGTGACTCGATCGGTAAGAAATGCGCCGACTTCGTTAATCGATCGACGATCACCCAAATAGAGTCAAATCCCTTTCTCGTCCTCGCAACCCGAAATAAAATCCATAGAGATGAAATCCCACTTCCATTCAACTATGGGCATGGGTGCAACCCAGGAGGTCGGCGATGCTCTGCCTTAACCTGGGCACGTGAGACAACGAGAAACAAATTCGGCAATCCGGACCTTCATATTGTCCCACCAATAAGACCTCTTCATATCTGATACATCTTCGTGCTACCTGGATGCATCGCAAGCTTAGAACTATGGGCTAACTCGAGAACCTCACGTCTCAAGTCGGGGATGTCAGAACACATAACCGCCACGAAAACGTAGGCCCCCATCGGAACTAACACTCCAGTCGGAGTTCCCATCTGTACCAACCCGCCGCCTCATCTTCACCAAAAGCTCATCATCTGCCCGAGCCGCAACGATCCTCTCGTCGATAGCGGGCTATACACGAATGTGTGCGATAACCTCATACGGCTCAACCACCGTAAGCTTCTACTCAAAATCGCGCACGAACTCCAACATCTCCCACTCTGCTATCATCAGCGGAGCCGCAAACTCCAAAGCTTCTTGCGACTCAACGCATCTGCCACAAGGTTTGCCTTACCAGGATGGTAAGAAACATCGAACTTGAAGTCCTTCAATGTTTCCATCCATCAGCGATGCCTCATATTCAAATCACTATGCGTGAAAAAATCCATAAGTCTCTTGTTGACGCAAAAGAGATAGAACTCCACACAAAAAAGGTAATCTCTCCAAAGCATAAATGCGAAGATTACAGCTGCCAATTCAAGGTCGTGCGTAGGGTAATTCTCTGTTTCCTTAACTGACGCGAAGCATAAGCAATCACCCTGTCCTTCTGCATAAGGACACAACCCAGGCTAACGCGAGAGGCGTCGGTATATATAATATACTTAACCCCTTGCTCGCAATACTAGCACAGGGGCGGACGTCAACTTGTCCTTCACCTCCTGCAACTCCGCCCGCTCACTCCAAGCAAACTTCAAATCCTTCCGTGTCACCGCGACAACGGTCGGCAATCTTCGAAAGTCCAGAATAAAGCGTCGATAATATCCTGCAAGGCCAAGAAAACTCCTCACCTCGATAACCGAACTGCACTGCACCTACCTTGGCAAGGTCGACGGCTATACCTTCCTTGGACACCACATGTCCCGGGGAACTTGACTTCCTCTTTCCGGAAATCACACTTCTTGAATTGTGCGAAAAGCTGATGCTCCCTAAGAGTACCCAAAACCGCTCTTAAGTGCTCCTCGTGCTCTGCCGGCTCGCCGAATAAATCAAGATGTCATCAATAAATACAATGACGAATCGAAACAGGAAAGCCGAAACACCCTGTTCATCGATCCATGAACACGGCCGGTGCGTTCGTCGATCGAACGACATCACAAGGAACTCATAATGACCGGAGCTGGTCCTAGCGGTCTTCTGGACGTCCCCATCCTTGACGCGCAAACTGATGATACCTCGATCGCAGATCAACCTTCGAAAAGTACCGCTGCCCCCTTCAACCGATCAAACAGATCATCAATCCTGGGCAAGGGGTACTTATTCTTCACGATTACCAGAAGTTCAACTGCGATAATCAATACACAATCGCAAGGAACCATCCTTCTTCTTCACAAACAAAACAGGTGCTCCCCCAGGAGACACACTGGGCCGAATAAAACCCAATTCTAGCAAACCATCTATCTGCTTCCTCAACTCCTCCATTTCACTCGGAGGCATCCGATAGGTGGGTAAAGAAATGGGCGCCGCACTAGGCATAAGATCGATAGCAAAATCAATCTCACGCTGAGGAGGTAATCCAGGAATCGACTCAAACACATCTTCAAACTCCTGAACTACCGGCGTACTAACCAACGCCGACTCGGCCGAACTCTCCAACAGAGAAGAATAAAAATCAATACGAATAGGGTAACTGACCTGAACTGGGAAAGTAACAATCTCGCCCTCAGGTCCATGGATCGTCACTGATCTCGCTTCACAATCAATCTCAGCTCGCATCCTCGTGAGCCAATCCATACCCATAATAACATCGTAGTGATAAAGCGGTGCGACTAGCAAATCAACACGGATCGATCCACTTCCATGATCAATCACAGCACAACTCCAAAAACAAACAACATGCATTCCATTAACCAAAATCGTCGCAATACAAGTAGTGCAGCAATACATGAATCACGACTAGGAAAGCATGAAAACAACAACATCTAACACTTCAAACAACCACAACTACTACAACCACTAACAGCTACCACACTACAACAACTCCAACTACAAGCCAACAACGGCTACACACAGAAAGAAAAACACAAACAAAGCAAAGACGGCCACGACGATGCTACTCGTCGGAATCAGGAGACGGAGGCGGAGCACCCTTATCCTGCAAGCAACACAGGATAGACTTCAAAGTCCGGGACATCTTCTTGAACTTGTGCTTAACCAAGCCTCGAAGATCCACCATCTCCTGGCGTAAAGCAGCTTGCCCTTCTTCAAGCCGTGTAAGACGGGCATCTCTGGCAACCTGCTCTGCGCCCTGCTCTGGCACCAC
Source organism: Magnolia sinica (assembly GCF_029962835.1). Taxonomy (NCBI): domain Eukaryota; kingdom Viridiplantae; phylum Streptophyta; class Magnoliopsida; order Magnoliales; family Magnoliaceae; genus Magnolia; species Magnolia sinica. The sequence continues at coordinate 67,939,174 of NC_080574.1, forward strand.
AGGAGGAGAGCGATCACTCGAATCCTGTGCCCCAATCTCTTCCTCGTCTTGCTCTGCTTCTTCCTCAGACTCCGCACCACCTTCAGCATAACTCTCATCATCACTCTCAGACCCGGCCTCACCCTCAGAGGCAAGCCGACCAGAACCAACCTCCATCAGCTTAAGGGTCCTCAAGTTGATATAGCGAACAGGGACCGGCTTCTCAGCTCCAAGCCTATAGCCAAACTCATGTGCGATCTTGCAAATGAGGCGGCCAAAGGGAAGAGACTCGGTCCGTCTACTCGAACGAGCGATGAGAATAATCTGACGCAGGACGTACGTCGGCACACACAACTTCGCATCCTGCCCCACCTGATATAGAAAATCTACCATCAGGCGCGTACACTCGCTGCGGTTGCTCCACCTGGGATACACATTGAACGTAAAGATGTGGTGAAGCAAACGGAAGTCGTCCGTCATGTGAGAAGCCAAAAGACTCCTATTCGGCTGCCATTCGACCAGACGACCACACAAGGATCGGGTGCGACGATCCCTCTCGCGCACACTGTCCACATTCTTCTCGCTGGCATGCACTTCCCCAAGTGGCACCTTCAAGAGTCGGGATATCAAAGCAACATTGACAATTCCAACTCGACCGCTACCACAGGAAATCTTGAACTGCAGAGGATCCAGCGAAGGCTCCAGAATGTTGGCATAGAAGGCCCGAACAGTGCTAGCATTCGCGCGATACTCGCCTTCGAACAAGGGACCCCAACCAGCCCCTTCTAGGCGCTCCAACAAAAAGAACTCTCCAAAGAGCCGCGGATCAACATGAGCCTCAAAAAGGACTCTACGCCCCTCATAGACTCCATGCGACAATTCCGCCAACAAGGTCCTACTGACAGGAGCTCGAGGATCGAGGTCCCGCTTCGTCTGGAACTCGCGCGTGGCGGACGTGCTAGCGGCGGCACCTCTCGGCCTCCGTGCACGGGTTGGGCGGCTCGGCCCGCCTTCATCCACGGGCGCTCTCTTCTTCCCCATCAAGGAAAGAAGGGAAGAAATGGAAAAGATGGCCGTCACAATCTCAAAGAGGGCCATGAGAAATGAGAGAAAGAGAGAAATAGGAAGATGGTGAAGCTTCCACACAACTATGAGCCAAAAAGGGAATGAAAGGGCTCAAATGAGAGGGAAAAATGGGGAAATCAGCAATGGAATAGAAGATTTGAGAATGGGGTGATGGGTTTGCACGAAAATGGAAGGAAGATGAAGATTTGGGAGAGATTTGGGAGAGTTTGGAGAGGTTGTTGAAGAAAAGGAGAGCTTGGAAGAGGGTTTTGTAAAGGAAATAGGTAAAAGGAGTGGTTTTAAAGTGAAACCCGTGGAGGGGTGGGCCACACAAGCCTCATGGACGATCGGCCCGCGTCGGCCCGGCCCGCCTGGCCCGCCGACCGGCGATCCCTCGCCGAACCGGCGATGGCATCGCCGGTCTCTGGACATATCGGCGATGCCTCGCCGATTTGGCGAGGTCCTCCTGGTCCTCCTTGGTCCAAATGATGTGGTTCCCCCCTGGGTCCCACGGAAAATGCCCCGATTGGCCCCTTGTGTAATTTGAAGTTTATCGGGTCATTCTGACAGAAATCTGATACAAACAGCGATTTCTGGAAGGTTTAAAAATGAATAATGGGAGGGTAGACCATCTACACTCATTAATAGAGGGTCTAGAACAGGTTTCGGGTCGCTGTGTGTGATCAGGTAAGGGTACAGACTCGATCTCGGCAAAGGTTTTCAGGAAACTTTCGCCGATAGAAACTACGGAGCACAAACACAAAGCGATGATAGACCCGCACCCAATTACACTATAGTGGTGACAACGTGCGGTGTGTGACCATAACCCAGGTCCGGTTTAATCCAGATCATGCTTTGATACCAACTTGTAACGCCCTGAAATTCGGGGGTCGAGCATAACTCAGCTCCCGAGTTCCAAAACATCACTTATGCAACATAATTAATGAATGATGTATGTTGACTGTATTAGCACATAAACATGGGATAGATTAAGCCAAAACGCAGATATGATTCAGGATAAGTGAATAAAGCAAGCGGAAGACTTATAGTAAAATATGTGTACAAGTGTAAGTCCCTGAATTACATATACAACCAGATCGTGTAAAAGTGTTATTTATCAAAATTATAAGTACAAGTTACATCATTTCAGTTCCCAAAATAGTCATCCCATAGGTCCCGAGCAAATGACCGAGGCTCGATAGAACCCGTCTCGAAAACCGCATATAGGAGAAGGCACTCATCGTCATCCAGCCTCGCTCGCCTCGACGTCCGCATCCACATCTCGCAACATCGTGGCCTAAGATGCAGTCCGGTGGGTGTGAAACACCGCCGAAACGTGGGAGTGAGTGATCAACTCTGGAACAATAAGGCAATCTTTGGTTAACATGCTATCAGCTCAATCAAACAAGAATGATAAAGCAGACAATTACATAAATCCTAAGTAATCTTGTTAATGCAGTATGAATGCAATATGATGCGTGCCCTCACGCGTACACCCTCGCGTCTTCATCTTACGTTACGCATGACATCGCCTCAAAGTGCGCCACATCTACAAAGCACATGCAAATGCGGTGCATGGATATGATTACCAAGTTGTTATTAGTCCAATTCATACAGCAGGATTGGGAAGCTAAGATACCTTCCTCATATCACCATCCAAACATTGATCCATACTAGGGTCGTCAATCCTAGACATCTCATACGATCATATAGTTGAGGTCGTAGCAAAGGGCTCGCCACCAATCAATGCACGCCTTTCATGCCCTTACTACCACAGATCGGCTCGTCACCTCCTTGCGGTATCCAGGTATGCTCGAGGTCACTACAAAGGGCTCGTCACCAATCAATGTAGGCCGACAAAGCACGAATATAGTGTCCCATACCACCATAATCGGCTCACGAGTTTAGTTGCTCACCGGTCACTACGGGAGGCTCGTCACCCCGCGTAGGCCGACGGCTCGACCACTGTCCCATACCACCATGTCCGGCTCATGAGTCTTAGCGGATCGTGTACCATGGTTATTAGGATTTCACCGGTAAGTTCGGTACCCTAATTCAAGCAGGAGCGTCCATACATGGTTAACATACACCGGACAATCGGGTTAGTTGACGAACTCGACTAGCACGAGCGCACGTTGAATTGAACGACATAGAGTGCGCAAACACTCCGCGTGGCCAAACCACCGCCGCCAACTCTAATACGGCTTGGGTTCGTCTAATGCGTCTCACGTGGCGAAAGCAATCTCAACCACGACCAAAGGGTCAATTACCGATTTCTGGACTAAGGCATAGTCCCAAACATCCTACACTACGACAAATATTCATATGGAATGTAAAACAGTAATGGAACAACCACTCAAATCATGGTGCATACACATCTGAAGAATATCAATTTAACATAAATGTAAGCATAGGAATGCTTGAATTTAAATAACTTGGAATGTAAATGCATAAGGAAATCATGCGCATCCATAGGAGTATTGAGAATCACTTCTCAACGCCTGCATTTAGTGTAATCAGTTACACGTAGGTCATTCATGCATCTCTACAAACACTTAGCATCCATGGAACAACATACATGACGCATGTTGAAATACATGCACTTAGACAATTCCTTCTTCCAAGGAGTTGTCATACATGCATCTAGCATACATACATGACCAAAAATCATGGCAAACATAGTGCGTATTTTATACGTATACGGTACTTTATAAATACACTTAGAATACACAAATCTCAACATAGCACATGCATATCAAGAAAGCAATGTAAACATAACATTTGACATGTGAAATCTCATCCATAACAAGAATAAATCACTATCTGGGATTGAAAGCCTTGAAAACCATAACCTATACACTTAAAGTCCGCACCTTAAGCGAGGAAAGAATAGCCGAATTGATTTAGACGAGTTGTCTTCGTCAACGGCGCAAGAATACCCTAAAATAAGGATAGAAATGAGATACAACAACACCAAGTCTAATCTAAGCTCTAACACAGTTAGGGTTAGGTTAACTTACCCCAAAGAACTCAGAATCGTCCGAGGAACGATTCAAAGTAAAGGTTCAAAGGTGAAGAAGAACAAGGAAGAATCAAGATGATTCACCAACCAATCTCTCTCACTAACTCTCTCTTTTCCACTCTCTTTCCAAGCTAGGGTTAGAGAAAATTCGTATGGAAATGAGAACTAGGGTTTAAGGACTATATATAGGCCTTAAAATGATGGAAATAACCCATGGTCAAGGTATACTTAGGTTATAACCAAAGTACGCCTTTCTCGATCCAACGAAGCACTTCCGGTGGGCCTATAACCACGAAAGGTCGGACTTAAGCTCACCGACCATGGATCTAGGTCAGCCTGAGTTTTCGCATCGACCGGCTCTTCAGATCACCGTGGCGACCACACTCAATTCAACGGTCCCCGAAATCGATCAAGTCCACAAGCACTAGGATATGCCTGGCCAACCATCCTGATCGAGGGTGAAATTGGGTCGAAATCCAACGGTCCGAGATAGCTTAAAATCGTCGCATAAGCACACGACTCAATTTCATAAAAGCTTATTAAATTCCAACCGTTCTCACACTCTTCACTCCGAACTCAACCAAATCGACCCAGAACATCAGATCGACTTGATTTTTGAGGTGAAGACCAAGCCCAACTCAGTGACCGCAACAGCCTAAGATCATCGCCATCGGACTTTCGATGCGCGGTCTAGGTCCGATCCAGATCTTCCAAAAATTCCCCAGAACAACTGGATTTAGCGATGGATCCCAGATTTCAGAGTAACGTAGCGCTCACTAATCTGCACGTTTAGAGCCATGCAGATACAATTTAAAGTGATTGATGCGAATTTCACAAGCAATCAAGTAAAGCGCTAATTACCCCAAAAACAACTACTTAAGGAAAGATTAGCACAAAAATTCCAAGGTCGTTACAGTGATGGTCAAGTCCAACATGGTGACCATAACTGACTAACATCATCGCTATCGGACTTTCGACGCGCTGTCCAGGTCCGATCCAAAACTTCCAAAAATTCCCAAGAGCAACTGGATTTAGCAATGAATCCCAGATTTCAGAGTAACATAGCGCTAATTATTCTATAAGTTTTGAGTCATGCAGATCAAATTTAAAGTGATTGATGCTAATTTTACAAGCAATCGAGTTTAACGCTAAGTAACCCACAAATAACTTCTAAGGAAAATAGAGGTAGTACTCGGGTCTTGGCACAAAATTTTTCGGGTCATTACAAATTATTTGCAAATCCAACCTACTAATAGCCCACTTGAAGGTGAAACCCTCTACATTATATGATTTTCACTAGCACCATTCATCCTGTGGCTCATTTACTATGTGTTATATCTATGCCTTTCATCTCATAACCACTTGGTGCATGTACTTTGCGTCACCGGCACTCATTAACCATAAGGCCCAGTTAGAGTATAACCATATGGTTTCAATAGAAGAGAATCACGTTGGGCCAAAACCACTAATGGAATATCTATCTTGCGAAGGATATGGTGTAACTCTGAATATAATTAACACTCATGATTATGATAGCTATGGATGATATTAGTGATGTTAGAAGTATATGATTTAATATCTTGATTAATGTTGTTCCATTTCCTGGCATACTAAATTCATTTACTTGACCATGTTGTTATTGATCATACTCATGCACCATGGAATGATGGTATGGCAAGTGTACTTCAATACATTTGTTCATGTGTAAGATATGTCCACTTCAGTTTAGTCACATGACTATGGGTTGATATAGCTGATAGTAGCACATGATGATTGTATGTCATTTTTGGCTTAAAGGTTAAGCAGACCCTAAACTCATGGCATTATACGCATACCACATGCACTTGAACGTATGCCTTATCATAATTGCTTGAATTCATGATTAATCATGGCATACATGATGATTGAAATACCACAGTCGTGTCGTATAACATGAGTTGGATCTTGACGATGAAATGTACATCTATGATGATGACTTAGGTTATCCGTGAAAATGAACGGGACACCGGAAGTGTGGAAATAGTAGGGGATGATGTGCCCCTTAGGTTGAAAGTCCCTAAACCCTGATGCTAGCTAGGGATACCTCACCGTCGGGCCGAGTGGATACAGGGGTCATGGATTTAACTCCCACTGACGAGGTCAGGTTGAGAAGAGGTGGGTCCAACCTGCTTAAGGGCTGAGGTGCAAACAGGGACCAGTCTGACCCATCGGCGAGAAGTGCGAATGAGGCCCGCTACTAGCATGTCGGGTGGAAGTCTACCGTAGGGCGGGTATGCAAGGTCGATTACTTGTGTCTGGTGCATAGGTGTCAACCACGGTGTTTCCCATGATATACAATTGGTGGAAGTCCACCGCAGGGCGGGTATGTGAGGTCGATTACTAGTGTCTGGTGCATGGGTGTTGACCACGGTATTTCCTGAGATATACAGTTATGATATGGCATGACAATATGATGATTATGATATGATTACGGATGTGTGTAGTACGGTTATGGCTGTGGTATACGAGAAATGAAAATATGACTTGGTGATGCTAGTAGCATTGATTCGGAGTATCATTATGATGCATATGCGTTGCATTGGCATTGGCATCATACCTTACATACTACACGCATATTTATCTTGCTTACAAGCAAGATACACTGCACACACGAGTGTACTCACTAGGCTTTTTGCCTAAGCTTCCTATTTCTCATTTTTTTCAAGGCTTGAGTATCTTGGAAGACTTAGCTTTCTCAATGCATTGCGCCTATTTTTCGATTTGGCAATGTTGACGTTATGTACCTTTTGCAAAGCATTATACTTGTAAACATCAGGATTTATAATGGAGAGTTTTGTTTGGTATTTTGATCATGGATCTTCATGCTCAGGTATTATTATATGTATATAGAAAAAAATCAGTAAAAAATCTTCCTTGTGTTGCACCGAACTTGGGACTTGGTATATGGAAGTCGAGTGCTGGATTCGGGCCATCATAGAAGCTGTCTGTCCCCAGATTTTATGGTGTGATAGAAGATGGTATCAGAGCATAAGATTTGGGATCGGTTACGAGCAAAGTCAGCAGCTGGAAAACATAGAACTTAAACTTAGTCTCTCACCGTCATTGATTGAGAGCCTATATGCTATTAATATCCCTAATTTGTATGAATCTAGAGACATAAATCTAGGATTCCCAATTTGAGAACCTAGTCAAAGCAGGATTCCCTAGTTGAGAACGTAGAGATTATACTTAGCACCCAGGCATGAGGGAGATTGCCGCAAGCAATACCCTCACTTGTGGGATGGATGATTGTATTGTATATGTATGATTCCTTGTGGTGTGCCGAACTCGGGACCTGGTGTATGGAAGTCGAATGCCGGATTCGGGACACCACGGAAGCTGTTCGACCCTAGATTTGGGGCTTAAAACCACAAGAGGCCCTTACGCAATTCTTAAATCAAAAGAAGCCCCAAGAGGATATGGTTCAAAAGTTCATGGAAAACCAAGAACTATTTAACCAAAATACAATACAAGCATTCCAAGATCTCAAAACAACAATGAGAATGTTTGCATCATCAATTCAAAAGATTAAGTCACACTTAGCGAATGAGGAGAAAGGGATGCTTCCAGCCCAACCCCTCACCAATCCAAAACCATAATATGAAATAAGTGACCCAGGCTCTTTACATCATATGGAACAAGCTAAGTTTATCACCACTCTTAGAAGTGGGAAGATTATTGATAAAACCATTCTGGCGAGGTTTGAAAACCTAAGGACCTGGAAGAAATTGAGAATGATAGACCTAGCAATGCTCCACATGGGTTAGAACCGGAACATCAAAGTAAGCCGATTGCGCCATTCCCTCAACGATTGATTGCACCAAAACCTCTCTCCAACTCTCAGGATATTCTAAAGGTGCTTAACTAAGTGAATGTCAATATTCTTCTACTGAATGTCATTAAACAAATACCTTCATATGTTAAATTTTTGAAAGATCTATGCACTACCAAAAGACAGCAAAACATACAAAAGAAAATCATTTTGATAAAGAAAGTGAGTTCACCATCAAGCAAGATGTGTTATAAAAATACAAAGATCATGCTAGCCCAACCATCACTTATGTAATTGGGAACCACCGGATTGAGCAGACACTTCTTGACTTGGGGGCGAGTGTTAACTTGATCCCTTACTCGATTTATGAATAATTGGGTCTAGGAGAATTGAAACTCACTCGGACCACATTATAACTTGCCGATCGCTCAGTTTGCTTACCGAGAGGGATGATTGAGAATGTGTTGGTCCAAGTTGATAAATTCTACTATCTAGTAGATTTTATTGTCCTGGATACTCAAACCATAATAGATATGAGCACTTAAATACCCGTCATTCTTGGTCATCCATTCCTTGCTACATCAAATGCTATCATTATTTGTAGGAATAGAATTATGAATTTATCTTTCGCAAATATGACATTGGAGCTCAACATAATTTTCAATATGAATAAACACTCAAAGGATGATGACGATATCCATGACATTAACATGGTCGATTCTTTTATGGAAGATAGATCACTTTTGAGTCTATACTCTAACACTTTAGAGACATGGTTGGCTCACTCCCTTGATTTAGATGATGACATGATTATGGAGATGGATGCCTTGCTTGATGTTACGTTGGTACTTGAAGTTAACTTGTGGAGGCCACAATTTGAGAAATTGCCCCAAACTAATGTAGTGCCTCTACCGTCTAGCCTCAAAGCACCGATGCTTGACCTAAAGCCTTTGTCCACTGATCTTAAATATGTCTGCTTGGGTCAAGATGAGACATACCCGGTCATGATTTCTTTTCACCTAGAGAAAGAACAAGAGAGTATGCTTATTGCCACTCTCATTGAGCATAAAAGAGCCCTTGGATGGTCAATTGCGGATCTCAAGGGACTTGATCCTTTGATTTGTACTCACCGCATTCATCTTGAGGATAATATAAAAACCTCCCGACAACCATAACGTCAACTCAATCCAAATATGAAGGAAGTGGTTAAGGCTGAGGTACTTAAGTTGCTAGATGTGGGTATAATATACCCTATATCCAACAGTCAATGGGTGATTCCAACTCAGGTGGTTCTTAAGAAGTCCGAAATTACTATCATATCCAATGTTGACAATGAATTCATACCAACTAGAGTTATTACTGGTTGGAGAATGTGCATTAAGTACAAAAATTGAATACCATCATAAGGAAGGACTACTTTACCCTTTATTGATCAAATTTTAAAATGGCTAGCTAGTCACTCTTACTATTGCTTCCTTGACAGCTATTCAGGTTACAACTAGATTGAGATAGACCTTGAAGATTAAGAAAAGACAACTTTCACATGTCCATTTGACACCTTTGCTTACCGAAGGATGCAATTCGGACTACATAATGCCCCTGCCACTTTTCAAAGATGCATGTTGAGTATTTTTTCTGACATGGTGGGGCAATATTTAGAGGTCTTCATAGACGACTTCTGTCTTTGGTCCATCCTTTAACGAGTGTTTGGAAAATCTTAAATGTGTGCTGAAGCGATGCGAGGAAAAGAATTTGGTTCTGAATTGGGAGAAATGTCATTTCATGCTTCCTAAGGGAATTGTGATTGGACACATAATTTTGTCCAAGGGAATTGAGGCAAACAAACCTAAAATTGATCTTATCTCTAACCTACCTCCACCCAAGAGTGTACGTGACGTGCGATCCTTCCTAGGACACACCAGATTCTAAAATTAATCGGCATTTGCGCGTGACCCTGGGTTGTGTCCTGTCAATGTGAGTCGGCTTAACCCGAGACTTGTATCATTGCGACCACACCATTACCACGGTTCTGACGCCGCATACTACGTGCCGAGGCGATACTCGGGCTAGGAGATGTGGGCCCATATTCAATTCGAGGAAAAACACCGCATAATTGTAAAACCTAAGAGAGAACTTTCAAATCAATCCCATTAATCACATCTCATGTCAAGTACACATCACCTCACACCCCATCCCCAAGCAACCCCAAAGTCAACTTTCTCTTGCAACCAAGTACACCCATCACTTACCCCATCCATCACCCATCCCTCTCTCTTATAACCTCTCTCTCTCTCTCTCATCTCTCTCTTATTTTTTCCCAAGCAACCCAACGTCCAACATTTCCATGGGAGAGAAGAGAAGCTAGTGTGGCCCACCTTTCTACCCCCCATCTCCACCATCCAAGCTTCATCTTGACGTTTATTCTCATCCATTAGAGCCCTAGAATGAGTTGATGGAAGGAGAAGTCTATGATCAAAGGTGGGTGATTTTATTATTTGATTTTATGATTTGAGGGCCCACCTATGTGGGGCCCATCTTGATGTATGCATGTATAGGGAGGGCCCATAGTGACGGGGTCCCTCCCCTCTCACAATCGTCTCTCTCTCTCTCTCTCTCTCTCTCTCTCTCTCTCCCTCTTGATGTGCGGCCCACCTGATGCATGTGACATATCCACGCCATCCATCACCATAGAGCCCACCATGATGCATGTGTTGCATCGAAACCATCCAACGGTGGGACCCCAACCGGCTGACTGATGTCAATAAGTTTTGTGGGTCCCATGTGATATATGTGTTATATTTAAACCATCCAAATAGTGGGACCCATCTGCTGACTCTCGTTAGCGAGTTCTGTAGGTCCCACGTGATTGTATATGTTGGATCCCAACCGCCCACCTGCTGTAGGGCCACATAATGATGTATTTATTTCATCCACACCATCCAGACCATCTGGACGGTGCTGGACAGGTTAGACGGCCCTATAGGGCCATAAAATGATGTATTTGTTTAATCCACACCATCTAAACCATCTGGACGATGCTAGACAGGTTGGACGGCCTTATGGGGCCATGCCATGATGTATTTGTTTCATCCACACCGTCCAGACCATCTGAACGGTGCTGGACAGGTTGGACGAACCTGTGGGGCCAGCTTAGCTGCTACAACGTCAGCAGTGCTGTGGGTCCCTTGAATCCAAGTCATTCATCTGCTGGGACCAGCAGCTGCAGCTGCTATTATAGCATGTCAACAAGCCCTATGAGTTTCACTGTTGGGGTATTGACGTCAGTAGGTTCTGTGGGACCCACCTCCCTGTACATCAAAATCGTACGTCCATTGGCGTGCTCATCTTAGGTGGGCCACGCTTGTGGACCCCACCTTGATCTACGTGTTTCATCAGCACCGTCCATTTGGACAGTGCCATGTACAACCCACCTTGATGTTTTATATCTGTACCATACGTGCAGTGACCCAATATGATGCATGTGCTCTATCTTCACCTTCCAACCATTTTGAGAGATAATTTTATGGCATGAGAAAAAGAATGAGACAGATCTAGTTATCCAGTGGACCACACTAGTAAAACAGTGGGATTGAACGTCTACCATTGACACTCTTTTGGCACACAGAAGTTCTGGACCAATATTATATTTATTTTTCCTATTGGGTCAGGTCCTTGTGACTTAATGAATAGACTAGATGGAAAATACATGTTATGATGGCCCCCCATGAAATTTTTGTACAGTGGAAATCACCGTCTCTGCTGCTATTTATGATGTGGTCCAACTGACCATTTGATCACTATCACCACTGTTACTTATGGTATGATCCAGATGATCTTTTGATATGATTCATATTTTTTATATAATACTCTAAAATGACTTCTAAAAATAGATGAACGGTGTAGATGATGCGGCCCAAGTAGTGCGGCCCACTTATTGTATTTGAGAGGCCCAATAAGTTATGTTTGTGGCCCATTTGTTAAACCCTAATGTGATGTATTCAGGGCCCATGGGTTAAGGCCTATTGTGATGTGTTTGGGGCCCATGGGTTAAGGTCCATTGTGATGTGTTTGGGGCCCATGGGTTAAGGCCCATTGTGATGTGTTTGGAGCCCATGGGTAGAGGCCCATTGTGATATATTTGAGGCCCATAGGATGTGGCCAATGTGATGTATATTAGGCCCATGTGAAACGCTCATTGTAATGTGTATTAAGCTCCTGAGCGAGGCCCATGGTGTTGTATATTAGGCCCTTGTGTGACACCATGGGCCCACTATATGTTTGGCTTCATATAGGCCACTCCTTGGGAGCAATGTTGGTTAAATAACCACATTGATGGGCAATAATGGTTAAATGTCCTCATTGTGACCTTCCCTTAGGCCCTTTAATAGGCTGATTATCAATGCCAATTATCGATGCTGGTTATCGATACCGATTATGAGTATGTGACAGCATAACATCATGATAGATGCCCATATGCATCTTCTGCATGTTTGTTATGAGATATGGTTGGCCACTGCATATGCCATAGGGCAGGTTGTTCATGAGACTCCCTAATAGGCAGAGTTGCCCCACATGAGCGCACGGTATATGTAAGATTGATGCATGATTGGACTGTATGACTCATGCATCTCACATTATGTGATTATGATTACAGTACGCCCTAGCGACATTAGGGTCATAGCCTCCAGAAGCATATCGTGGATGGCCAGATGAGACACTGAAAATCTGTTCTACATGGGGTGTTATAGATATCCTTGGGTGAAATTCTCTAAACCCTTTTCGTTCATAGGTTGCTCTAACATCTACACCGAGTGGATGCATGAGCGCATGAGAGCCATATACTGTTAAGCCACGTCTCCCACTGTGTCGTGGTCGGTTGGAAGAGGGTGCAGTCTTACTTGCTTGAGAGGAGGAGCCAAAGCTAGGCTGAGTTTGACTAGCTCAAGGAATGGGTCAGTTATCGACGAGCCGGGCCTGATATTGGTAGGTGGATAGTGAGGTATCTTCCACTCACCTTGTTGCGTGCAATGTGGCGGCAATCTGGTTTGGAGTGTACTAGACCCCGGTGATTTTCCAGAGAGGAACTATACTGATATGTGGACTTATTGAGTAGGAGTTGCATACTCATTCATTTATTAATTCACTATTCACTCGAGCTGGTGGTGCACAACTAATTATTGTGTACCTTCATAATAACATGGATTTCGGTTGGGGCGTGCAAATAACCTGAGATCAGGAGTCTACTACATTGTGTCTGGCTATCCAAATTTAGGTTTGGGACTGATTTGGATAAAAGTCCCTTGTGATGGACCCCATAGTATGTGATACTACGTATTATCATCCCGACCTCACACTCAAATTTGGTCATTTCATTCGCATCGCATATTACATTACATCCGCATCATTTAGCATTTTAGGTTGCCATGTTTCTGCACTTATATGGCCTAGACGGACTTAACAGGATTTGCTTATTGCATTACATCCTCGGTATAAGATATTTGCCTCATTATGATCTACATTGCATATTCTGATATCGTATGATTCATGATCTTACTAGTATATTTCTACTTACTCTGATAATTCATGATCTTGTCTGTATTTTTGCTTATTCCGTTATTATATGGTTTATAGCATTGTATTGCATACTTGGCACTTACCTTGAGCACACACTTTCCCCACCCTCTAAGCTTTCTATAAGCTTATGCATGATAGATGCATGCAAGTGACATTAGGTTACAGCAGCATTGAGCTTGGAACGTATAGCGGTCTTCTGGAGCTTTGATTTTCGATACATGTATTTCCCTTTTAGTATTGTATTCAACTGTTTATATTAGTGGATATGTCATGATGATGTTGCCTTTGTAATTTGGGTATACTTGTGGTTATGCTTATTACGAGATAAATGTACATTGGCAAAATTCTCCTTTTAGAATCCTAGGATCATAATCTGGTGTATAGGCGCTGGGAGCAGAGAATGGGGTACTATGGAGGCTATTAGCACCGATTCAATGATCGGGAATTTTGTGAGCCCGGTTTCCGAGTTTGGGGTGTGACACATATCGAAGGACATATCGAAGACACTTCGATAGAATCGAAACAACGTAAATTTAAGGTGGTTTTTATATTTTTCCAAGTCAGTGAGAAAGGAGGTGTTGCACAACTATGAATAGGAGTCCCCAGGGTATCCTTGGGAATCATCTAGGGTTTGGAGGAGCAAAGCACAAGGGTAGAGAGTCATCGCTAAGCATTTTTCTTCTCTTTCTCCTTAGTTTTTCATGCTTTCTTTTGGGATTTTAGATCTAATCATGTCTATGGTTGGCTAAACCTCTTAGCTAGGACTAAGAGGTGAAGCTTGTAGCATGATGGGTTGTTTCTATTGCTTTGATTCATGTTTATGATGAACCTTTATGGATTATAATTTGATATTTAAGGAATACTTTCAGTTTTTAATGGTTTACTGTGACTCAAATTATAGTAGATCTGCAATAACTTTAAGTATCTTCTTTTCTTGATTTGTGATTGTGAATTTAGTAAGTCTTGTTGTTCACCATCATCCCTTGGGCATGGTAGGGTGATGGAATCATTCCTAATCTTCACAATTCTCCTGCTCTGAGATTATGGGATTGGTAAATCCTATTATTTGCCATTGCCTCTTGGGCATGGTTTGGTGATGGAATCCTTGCCAATTATCATAGTTCTCCTTCATTGAGAATTAGGTCAATGGAAATTCAGATTTGATTTTATTAATATATCTTCCAATTGGATAAGATAAGAGTCCAATTCCAATTATATTACGTGAATCAAGCAAGAGGGCTCCCGATCACTAAAAGTGGATCTTTGGAAACCTTAGTTCTCACCTTTAAATTTATTAGTTTTAATCACTTTAATCGCAATTACTCTCTCAATTCATTCAGATTTAAGTTTACATCTTCTTCTAGTTTTACTTCTAGTTGCTTTTAGAATACTCACGAGATTAGTCCACGTGGATTCTACCTCGGTCTAACCGAGATTATTACTACATCGTGACCCTACACTTGGGGTTGTGAATAGGCAGTGTTAGGCCAGAGAAAAAAAAGAAGCCCTACATTATTCACTATGCAAGTAGAACTCTAAATTCTGCCCAAGCGAATTACTCTACTATGAAGAAGGAACTCTGCTATAGTGTTTGCATTGGACAAATTTAGCTCCTACCTGATCAGATCTAAGATCATCATTTACATGGACTATGCGGCGCTAAAGTATCTTCTTTCTAAGACGGATGTCAAGCCCCGCTTGATAAGATGGATCCTCTTACTCTAAGAATTTGATATTAAAACACGAGACAAAAAAGGAGTAAAAAATGCAATGGCTGACCAGCTTTCTCGACTTGACCTCCTGATTTCCTTGAGCCGACATAGATAAACGATATGTTCCCTGACGAACAATTATTTAAATTCTCCCAACTACCTTTGTTTACTAACATTACAAATTATCTTCCTAAAGGTTTCACACCAACATATTGGACTGTGCAAAATAAGAAAAAAATTCTTCGCCGAGGTACTTAAGTTTTTCTAGGATGATCCTTATTTGTTTAAATATTACGTAGACCAAATTATAAGGAGATGCGTGCTAGACAATGAGCATCAAAGTGTCATCTCCTTTGGTCATTCTCAGGCATGTGGTGGTCGTTTTCTGCTAAAAAGACCATGACCAAAATTCTGCAGTGTGGCTTTTACTAGCCCACAATGTTCAGAGATATTCATGAGTTTTGCAAAGCTTGTGAGCGTTGTTAGAAATTGGGAGGGTTGTCTGATCGAAATATGATACCTCTAAACCCCATTGTTATTATTACAGCATTTGATTGTTGGCGCATCGATTTCATTGGACCATTCCCCCAATCTTATGAGAATATTTACATTTTATTAACAGTAGATTATGTCACTAAGTGGGTCAAAGAGAGCCCGTGCCAGAATAATGATCATAAAACGGTCATTCGATTCTTAAAAGAAAATATCATTTCCCAGTTCGGAACACCTCGGTCCATCATTAGTGATGGAGGTTCACGCTTTTGTAATAGGCCATTTGAGAACTTAATGTAGAAATATGTCATCTCTCATAAAGTGAGCACTCTATACCACCTACAAACAAGCGAGTAAGCCAAGATTTTCAATATGGAAATTAAATAAATTCTGTAAAAAGTGGTTAACCCTGACCATAAGGATTGGTTAATTTGCTTGACTCATGCCTTATGGGTTTATCGTACAACTTTTAAGACCCCCATTGGAATGTCTTCTTTTAGACCTGTCTATGAAAAATCTTATCACCTACTTGTGGAGTTGGAGCATAGAGCCTACTGGGCTATCAAAAATCTGAATTTTAATTTGGACAATGCTGGCTCACCGTGCAAACTTCAATTAAATGAACTCGAAGATATTCAGAACGACGCTTATGAGAACTCAAGAATTTACAAGGACAAGATGAAGGTATTCCATGATAGGAACATCCTTCAGAAATCATTCATAACCGGTCAAAAAGTCCTTCTATACAATTCTCGGTTACATATTTTTTCGGGTAAACTTCGATCTCGTTGGACCGGTCCCTTCATTCTTACTAATGTCTATCCTCATGGGGTCGTTAAGATAAAGAATTCAACGAATGAAAATGTTTTCAGAATGAATGGACGTCGTCTAAAGCCATTTGTGGAGAAGTTTGATTCAAAGGACATGTCCATACCCTTGACTAATCCATTTGTACCAGGATTGACCTCCTAGTCTGTCGGAGGTGTAATTAGGTTTATTACTTTCATTGGTTTTAGGATTAGAATAGTTTGATCTCAGTTTATTTAGTCTTCATGCTAACCCATTTACATGTTAAGAACTTTGGAAAAGCTTCAATTCTCCTTCTTTAGGTATTATCTTCTCATCACTTCCCATTTCTTTTCTTTGTCTCATGTGCATTACATGTTATATCTTTTACATTGAGGACAATGTAAGTTTTACGTTGGGGGCTGGATTAGGTAAACTAATTAGTGTTTTCTTAGTTTTGAGCAAAAATTGTGAAAATTTTCAAAATTTCAAGCTAAAAATACGTTTGGGAGATGATAATTAGTGGAATTAAGAATGCTTTGAGTATGATGATAAGATAGGAGATTAAACTTTGAATTGTTAGAGTTTGATCATACTAATCTAAGTCACAAACCACATTTAAATTGTTTTCTATGAATTGTACTGGAATTTCTCATTGTTAGTATGTATATCATTGAAAGATATTGAGAATTAAGTCTGAAGAATTTTATCCACCTTAAAATGATGAAAAGAACCAATCAAAAAATAGAGAGATCGACAAAAAGGTCATGTATGATGAAAAGATTGGAAAGGAAAGAAAAGTCTTAAAAGAATGAATAAATAAAAGGGACCGTCGATATAAAATTAAAAACTGGAAAAATAAGGAAAAGGTAATAATTTAGAATCAGTACTTGATAATTTAATAAAACTTAAGGTGATGAGCATGGTTAACATTATGAAATAGCAGTATGTTATGGAAAGTAAATAGAATTCACTAAGCACATTGGAAAAACTTGATATATGAACTTATACTCTTAAATGATTGATAAAGAACTTATTTGACTGATTGCTCACGTGATTCAGCTCTAGGTTTTCAAAATTTCACTGTCATTTCTTTGGATTATACTCATTCATACTTGATTGCACAAAAGATTGTTTTCTGAATGTGATTTGAACATTAAGAATTGAGGAGTTTATTCACAACCTCAAGTGTAGGGTTACGATGTAGTAATAATCTCGATGAGATTGAGGTCGAATCCACAGGGACTAATCTTGTACGTTTCTACAAGTAACTAGAATTAGAACTAGAAGATGTAAATCTAAATTTGAATAATTGGAAAGAGTAATTGTGAATAATGTAACTGAAAGTTGTGAATTTAAAGGTGGGAACTAGGGTGCCAAGGATCCACTTGTATCTATTGGCAAGCAACCTTGCATGATTAAGAGATCCAACTGGAATCGGAATCCTATCTTATCCAGTTAGAGAAAGAAAAACGGTTAGATCTCTGAATTTCTCATGAACCTAGTCTTAACATATGAGAGTTGTGAGGATTGTAAGTGATTCCATCACCCAACCATGACCCAGGAGACAATGGCAAACAATGGGATATACTAATTTCACAACCAATCATAGGAGAATTGTGAAGATTAGGAAGGATTTCATCACCAAACCATGCCTAGGGACGATGGTGAACAACGGGACTTACTAATTTCACAATATCAAATCAGGAAAAGAAGATATTCAAAGCAATTGCAGATATATTGTAATTGTCACAACAAACCATTAAAAACTAAAACTATTCCTTAATAAAGAACTAGAATCCATAAGTTTCAATAAAAACATGAATCAAAGCAAAGAAAACATCCCAATCATGCTACAAGCTTTACCTCTTAGCCCTAGCTAAGAGGTTTAGCCAACCATAGACATGATTGAATTAAAATCTCTTAAGAAAAGCATAAAAATAAACTAAGCAAGAAGAAGAAAATTCATGGCGACGACTCTCCATGCTTTTGTTCCACTCCTTAAACCTTAGGAGATGCCTAGGAACATCTTAGGAACTCCTATTTATAATTGGAGAACGCCTCATAGCGAACCGACTTGGAAAAAATTGAAAACCGCCACTAATTTATGTAGTTCACCCAAAATCTGCGTAACCCTCAACTAGTCAAGGACAACCTTCAACTGGTTGAGGGTCGGCTTCGACTGGTCAAGGATGATGGGTATTTTAAAGGATAATGTTGCGGGAGTTCGAGTCAAGAATTCCTAGGCTAGTTGATCAGGACCCAGGACTAGTCGAAGCTTAGACTAGTATAGGATTACAAAAATTCACTTCAAAACTTCGATTCTCTTCATTCTTCACTTAGTTTTCTTGGATCTTTGGCATGTGAATTCTTCATTCTTAGTCTTCTAAGATCCA
The DNA here is from genome assembly GCF_029962835.1 of Magnolia sinica. Taxonomy (NCBI): domain Eukaryota; kingdom Viridiplantae; phylum Streptophyta; class Magnoliopsida; order Magnoliales; family Magnoliaceae; genus Magnolia; species Magnolia sinica. The sequence goes on from NC_080574.1 coordinate 67,958,011, forward strand.
ATCTTTGGCCTGGTGATCTTGAGCATCAAATCCATGCTTTTAACATTCTTTTCAATTTAAGCTCTCAGATTCACCTTGGAACAAAAACATGTGTAAAATATAACATTGAGCAGTATCATGTTCATAAAACCAATATATAACTAGGGAAAAATATGCAATATTTGAGTCTCAACACACTCCCCAACCAGCATTTTGCTAGTCTTGAGCAAAATATGCGTGATGTAATCTTCAATTCTCAACATTCAAACCCATTTCAGAAACAATCCTTTATGAAATCAAGTATGAATGGGTAGAAATAAGAGGAGTAAGCGGGATTTAAAAAACCTAGAGCCAAATCACATAAGCAATCAATCAAATAAATTCTTTATCAATTCTTTCGGATCATAAGTTCATATATCAAGTTTTTTAATATGCTTAGTGTAAATCAACTTACTTCTCATAAAAATACTATCTTTTCATAATGTTAGCCATGCTCATCACTTCAAGATTGGTTGAAAAACTCAAGTATTGATTCCAAACTTATCCCATTTTCCCTCTTTTTCCAGTTTTTGATTTTATATCGACGGTCATTTGTATTCATTCAGTCTTTTCATTTTTTTTCTTGTCTTTTAGATTTTTCATTCTTTTTCAAACTTTTTCAATCTTTTCACCATTCATGAGCTTTTTATTGATCTCCTGTTTTTTAACTGGTCCTTTTCTTCTTTTAAGGTAGATGAAATTCTCCCGACTCGATTCTCAATATCTTTCAATGATCATCATACTAACAATCAGAAAATCTAGTATTATTCAGAGAAAGCAAATTGAACGTGTCTTATGATTTAGATTAACATGATATTCAAACTTCCCCTTAATCAATTAAGTGTAAGAACCGTAAGTGATAGGCTACTTAGTTAATCAAACTCCAACAATGCAAAATTCACTTCCTATCTTATCATTTAAAAAAAATACTCAAAGCATCCCTCAATACACAAATTATCAATTTCCAAACAGGTTTTATCTTGAAAAATTGAAAAAAATTCACATTTTTTACTCAAAACTAAGAAAACTGTAATGACCCGAAAAATTTTGTGCCAAGATCCGAGTACTACCTCTATTTCCTTTGAAGCTTTTTGGGGTAATTAGCGCTTAACTCGATTGCTTGTGAAATTTGCATCAATCACTTTAAATTAGATCTGCATGACTTAAAACTTGTGGAATGGTTAGAGCTATGTTACTCTGAAATCTGGGATTCATCGCTAAAGCCAGTTGTTCTTGGGATTTTTTAGAAGTTCTGGATCGGACCTAGACCGCGCGTCGAAAGTTCGATAGCGATGATCTTAGGCTATTGCGGTCACCATATTAGACTTGACCATCACCTCAAAAATCAAGTCCAGATGATGTCTTGGGTCGATTTGATTGAGTCTGGAGTGAAGAGTGTGAGAACGGTTGGAAATTAATTAAGATTTTATGAAATCTGAGTCGTGTTGCTTGCGCGATGATTTTAAGTAATCTGACCATTGGATTCTGACCCATTTTCACCCTCTGATCAGGAAAGGTGGCTCAGGCATGTCCTTGTGCTTGTGGACCTGATCGAGATTCGGTGACCGCTGTTTTGAGTGTGGTCCGCCACGGCTGATCTGAAGATCCAGTTGGTACGAAAACTCAGCTTAACCTAAATCCATGGTCAGTGAGCTTAAGTCCGACCTTTCGTTGTAATAAGCCCACAGGAAGTGCTTCGTTGGATCGAGAGAGGCTTGTTTTGGTTATACCCTAAGTATACCTTAGCCCTAGGGTTATTTTCATCAATGTTAGGCCTATTTATAGACCTTTAAATCCTAGCTCTCTTTTCCATACGAATTTCCTAACCCTAGCTAAGAAAGAGAGGAAAAGAGAGAGAAAGTGAGAGAGAAGTTGGTGAATCATCTTGGATTCTTTCCTGTTCTTCTTCATCCTTAAACCTTCACTTTAGAATCGTTATTTCGGCGATTCTGAGTTCATCTTTGGGTAAGTTAACCTAACCCTAATCTGTGTTAGAGCTTAGAATAGTCGTGGTGGTGTTGTATCTCATTTCTATTCTTGCCTTAGGTTGTGTTGTCGCCGTTGACGAAGACTTATCGTCTGAAATCAGTTTAGTGTTCTTTTCTGGATTAAGGTGCGGACTTTAATCATATAGGTTATGGTTTTCAAGGCTTTTAATGTTAGTGAATGGTTTATTCTTGCTATGGATGAGATTTCACATGCCAAATGTTATGTTTATTTTGTGTTCCTGATATGCTTGTGTTGCATTGAGATTTATGTATTCTACGTGTATGTATAAAGTACCGTATGCGTATAAAATATGAACCTGTGATTACCATGATTATTTGTCATGTACTTATGCTTATTGTGTGTGCGGCAACTGCTTGGTAAAAGGAATTGTCCAAATGTGTGTATTTCAACATATGTCATGCATGTTGAACTATGTATTCTAAGTGTTTGTAGAAATGCCTGAATGAACTAAAGTGTAATATATTATACTATTTGCAGGTGTTGAGAAGCGATTCTCAACACTCCTATTGATGTGTATGATTTCCTTCATGCAAGTCATTTTCCATGTTGTCTAATTTCAAGTCTTACTTATGTGAAATTCCATGTTAAGTTGATATTCTTCAAATGCTCATGTACTACATGATTTGAGTTGTTGTTCCATTACTATTCTAACTTGTAGATATGAATATCTGTTGTAGTGGAATGTGTGTGGGACTATGAATAGTCTAGGAAATCGGTAATCAGCCTTAAGTTCGTGGCTGAGGTTGCTTTCACCACGCAGGACGTGATTAGACGAACCCGAGTCGTATTAGAGTTGTCGGCAGTGGTTTGGCCATGCGGAGTGTTTGCGCACTCTATGTCGTTCAACCTAACATGCGCTCATGCTAGTTGAGTTCATCAAGTAACCCGATTGTCTGATGTATGTTCACCATGTATGGATGCTACTATTTGAATCTAGGGTACCAAACTTACCGATGAAATCCTATTAACCATGGTACCTTGATCCGCTAAGACTCATGAGCCGGACATGGTGGTATGGGACACCGTGGTTGAGCTGTTGACCTACGCTGGGGTGACGAGCCTCCCCGTAGTGACCAGTGAGTAACTAAACTCATGAGCCGATTATGGTGGTATGGGACACTATATTCGTGTTGTCGGCCTACATTGATTGGTGACGAACCCTTTGTAGTGACCTCGAGCATGCCTGGATACCGCATTGAGGTGACGAGCCTTATTGTGGTAACGAAGGTATGATAGGCATGCATTGATTGGTGACGAGCCCTTTGCAACGACCTACAACCATATGATCGTATGAGATGTCTAGGACTGATGACCCTAAAATGGATCACTGTTTGGATGGTGATATGAGGAAGGTACCTTAGCTTCCCAATCCTACTGTATGAAAAGGACTAATAACAACTTGGTAATCATGTTCATGCACCGCATTTGCATGTGCTTTATAGACGTGGTGCACTTTGAGGTGATGTCATGCGTAACGTAAGATGAAGACGCTAAGGGTGTACGCATGAGGGCATGCATCATTCTGCATACATCCTTGCATTAACAAGAGTACTTAGGACATATTTGATTGTTCTGCTTTATCATTACTCCTTGATTGAACTGATAACATGTTAACCTTTGCTTTATTGTTCCACTGAGTTGATCACTCACTCCCACGTTCTGGGGCGGTGTTAAACACCCACCAGACTCTGTCTTAGCTGCAGATGTTGATGAGACTTCTGAGGCAGAGCGGGAGATCGATGATGATGAGGCTGCTTTCTCTTTTATGCAGTTTTCAGACAGGTTCTAGTGAGCCTTGTTCTGATGTGTGGGATGCTGGGATTTCTTTTGGAATTAAATGATGTAATTTGATACTTATAATTTTAATAGTAACACTTGAAATACGACCTGGTATGTATATGTACTTCAGGGATTTGCACATGAACATATATATTTCTTTAAGTCTTTCGCTTGCTTTCTTCACTTATCCCTGAATTATATTTGCTATTTGGCTTAATCTATTCCATGTTTTATGCACTAATACAGACAACATACATCCATCATTAAATATGTTGCATAAGTGATGTTTTGGAACTCGGGAGCTGAGTTATGCTCGACCCCCGAATTTCAGGGCATTACAAAAACGCAGATTAGTTTACCTAATCCACACCCCCAACCTAAAATCTACATTGTCCTCAACGTAAAAGTTGTAAGCATGAAATGGCAAATAGGCAATAAAAAGAAAGGAGTAGTGATGGAAAGATAGTACTTGAAGAAGGAATTTTTTAGGCTTTTCCAATGATCTCAATATGAAGATGGGTTAGCCAAAATACGAAACAAACAGAAAGCAAACTATCCTAATCTTAAATTTTATGAAAGCTATAAATTCTAATCCTAAACTATGAGAGCAGGGGAAATCTATTCAATCATGTATCCAGGTTCTTCCTTCGGCCAGTATCTTGATAAATTTCTCAGTAGGTTTCTTAACAAGATCATCTAAAAGCCCCCTTTTACAATAGGCTTGGGTGTCCTGGAGCATGAATTTCCAGAGAAATTTATGGACCTCAACATAAAGTTTCCTTTTAATCTCCTGAGGTGTCCAAAGTATATACGACTCACCTGTGATAGAAAAAGTTTCAATGTTAGTACACCATGGTGAATAAGAGACTACAAGTAGATGAAATTCAGAAAAATTCTCAGTAGGTGATGTAGTCTCCACACATTCTGAAGTTTCAGACTCTAGTTTAATTTTTTGCTATTCCTCCTTTAATGGTGAACATTCAAGATCTGGGGAAGGAGGGGCTTCAGAATAAGGGTTCTCTCGGTCAGCAACAACTACTGAGGTATTGTCTTGCAAGGCATCCACTATGTCCTGTATCATGGGATCGTTTGAATCCACAAAGTGCGCCGAGCAATCTTTGAAACATTTAGTTTAAAGGAGTTCATTCACCACATCGAGATATGTGATGATATGCCCAATAACTCCGTTATCCTTTTCGAGAGTGGAAACGAGCATACTCTCTTGTTTTTTCTCAAGGTGGGATGAAATCACCACTGGGTATGCCTCTTATTGACTTAAGTAAACCTGTTCAAGATCAGCGGGTAAAGTTTTTAGGTCAAGCTTCGGTGTCTTAAAGCTATATGGTAGAGCCATTTCATCAGTTTGGAGCAAATCTTCAAATTGTAGCCTTCACCGATTAACTTCAAGCACTAGCGCAGTTTCAAGCATAACATCCATCTCCCTAATTGCATCATCATCTAAATCAGGGGAGTGGGCCAAGCAAGTCTCAAGAGGGTTAAAGTATAGAGTCAGGAGCACTCTATCTTCCAAGAACGAGTCAATCATGTTAATGTTATGGGCCTCATCATCATCCTCTGCCTGTTTTCTCATATTGAAAAAGATATTGAGCTCCAATGTCATATTTCTGAAAGATAAACTCATTACCCCATTCCTGCAATTAATGAGTGCATATGCTGTAGCAAGGAGTGGGCGGCCAAGAATGACAAGAATCTGAGTGCTCATGTCCATGATGGGTTAAGTATCTAGGACTCTAAAATCTACTGGATAATAGAATTTCTCAACATGGACCAACACATCCTCAATGATCCCTCTCGGTACACGAACTGATCATCGGCAAGTCGTAATGTGGTCCAGGTGGGTTTTAATTCACCTAGGCCCAGTTGTTTGTAAACTGAGTAAGGAATCAGATTAACACTTGCACCCAAGTCAATAAGTGCGTGCTTGATTTGATAATTCCCAATTACACAAGTGATGGTTGGGCTACCAGGGTCTTTGTACTTTTATGGCACATCTTTCTTGAGGATGACACTCACTTTTTCTGTCAGAAAAATTCTCTGTTGAATAATCTTTCGTCTCTTGGTAATGCATAGATCTTTCAAAAATTTGGTGTGTGAAGGGATTCGTTTAACGGCATCCAATAGAGGGATGTTGACCTTCAATTGCTTAAGCACTTCTAGAATATCCTAAGAGTTCGATAGAAGTTTTGGAGCAATCAACTGTTGAGGGAATGGAGCAATCGGCTTGCCTTGAGGTTCCAGTTTTAACCCATGGGGGGCAATGCTAGGTCTATCATCTGTGTCTTCTTTTGGGTCCTTAGACTTTTCAGTCTTTACTGGAATAAATTTGTCAATTGTTTTACCACTCCTAAGACTGGTGATAGACTTGGATTGTTCCACATATTGGTTTTAAGAGCTTGGGTCACTAATTTCATATTGTGGTTTAGGGTTGGGGAGAGGTTACGCCGGAAAGATCCCTTTCTCCTCAATCGAAATTTTTATCTCACACCCTTGTATGGCCTTTGAAAGATCTTGAATGGCTTACAATACACTCTGATTAAAAAGCTCTTGATTTTAAAGGTGATTTAAGACCAGATCCTCTTGAAGATTCCCTTAATTCAGGAATTGGTCAGGGAATCCTTGAGGAGTAGTAGTTTGTCCATTCCTCCAGCTGGAGTTATATGTATTTGAGGTGGGTCCACTGAAAGGTCTTTGGTAGTTGTTCATGGCATTTGACTGATCATTCAGAATTTCTTAAAAAGTAGGTATTATTGGATAATTTTCAGTTGTATGTATGTTTTAAGCGTAAATACCATAGACTACTTCCTTAGCCTTATCCTTTTGAAGTTCATAGCCTCAACTCTTCTTGTGAGATTGGCCACCCCTGCACTCAAGTCATCTTCTTCTTTTAAAGCATACATTCCTCCCCTTTCCTTTGATTGAGTAGGCTTATAAGTGGTGGGTTTTGGAAAGATGTCCCATGATTGTGCGTTTTCAACAAGTATGTCTAAATAATCCCACACATCATTGACATCTTTGTTCATAAATTCCCCATTGCACATCGTCTCGACCAATTGGCGCATGGAAGATGTCGGTCCATCGTAAAATAAATTTATGATGTGCCATGTTTCAAAACTGTGTTGTAGCATGAACTAATAAGATCCTTGAATCGCTCCCAACATTGGAAGAATGTTTCATCTTCCTTTTGGGTGAAGTTCATGATTAATTTTCCGAGGGTGTTCGTTTTATGATATGGGAATATTTTCTTAGTGAACTCCCTTGTCATGTCGTTCCATCTGCCAATCGATCGTGGACGTAGCGAGTGCAACCATGTCTTGGCCTTTTCTTTTAAGGAGAAGGGAAAGAGTTTCAGCCTGACTATGATCTCAGACTCATTAGGAAAGTATATAGTGGCTATTATCTCATCAAACTCTTTCAAGTGTAGATATGGATTTTCATATTCAAGTCCATAAAATTTTGGAAGGAGTTAGATCACTCCCAGCTTGATATTCATGTGTCTTGCATTCTCTGGAAAAACTATGCATGAGGGTGTACTTACCCCCTCCGGTTGTAAATAATCTCGTAAAGTATGAGGCAGGGGTGCATGATGCACTTCATTCTCATCTTGGGCTTCCTCAACTGGAGGTTGAGAAGGATTTGGAGGGTTTGGAGGTTAATTTGCAGCCATAACTTCAGTTAACTCTGAGGATCTCAAGTGGTGTCTAATCCGGTGATGGATAGGAAACCCTTCGACTAATCCTCCTTCACTCAAAAGACGTAGAGTGTTATCATAGACCCACCTGGGTATGAAATACTCTCAACCCTCAAGTAACTAAGTTAACATAAACCTAAGAGAGAAAGATAAGTAAAGTAATTAAGAAATTTAGAAAAGAAAAGAGAGAGAATTGGAAAGAGGTTACCAGGTTAGAGATCTCTATGTTAGAACCCTACAAAACATAAAATTCAATTAGTTTCTAAAAACAAACCAGAAAAATCCTAATCTAGAAATCAAAAATCAGTCCTAATCTTAACCTAATTCTAAAACCAATTAATTTCAGAAAAGCACAGTCGTTAGTCCTGGCAATGGTGAAGAAACTTATTCACAACCCCATGTAGGGTCAAGATGTAGTAATAATCTTGGTCAGACTGAGGTCGAATCCACAATGACTAATCTTGTACGTTTCTGAAAGTAACGAGAACTAGAACTAGAAGAAGATGTAAATTTAAATCTAAATAATTGTAAAGAGTGATTGTGAATAATGTAATTAAAACTTGTGAATTTAAAGGTGGGAACTAAGGTGCTAAGGATCCACTTATAGCTATTGGGAGGCCACCTTGCATGATTTAAGAGATCTAACTAGAATCAAAGCACTATCTTATCCAGTTAGAGAAAAAAGAGACAGTCAGATCTCTGAACTTCTCATGAACCTAGTCTTAACAGATGAGAGTTGTGAGGATTGTAAGCGATTCCATCACCCAACCATGCCCAGGAGACAATGGCAAACAACAGGATATACCAATCCTACAACTGATCATAGGAGAATTGTGAAGATTAGGAAGGATTCCATCACCCAACCATGCCCAAGGGACGATGGTGAACAACAGGACTTACTAATTTCACAATCTCAAATTAGGAAATGAATATATTCAAAGAAATTGCAGATCTATTGTAATTTATCACAATAAACTATTAAAAACTAAAAATATTCCTTAATAAAGAACTAGAATCCATAAGGTTCAATAAAAACATGAATCAAAGCAAAGAAAACATCCCAATTATGCTACAAGCTTCACCTCTTAGCCATAACTAAGAGGTTTAGCCAACCATAGACATGATTGAACTAAAATCTCTTAAGAAAAGCATAAAAACAAAATAAGGAAGAAGAAGAAAACTCTTGGCGATGGCTCTCCATGCTTTTGTTCCACTCTTTAAACCTTAGGAGATGCCTAGGAACATCCTAGGAACTCCTATTTATAATTGGGGAATGCCTCCTCGCAAACCGACTTGAAAAAATTTAGAAATTGCCTCTAATTTATACAGTTCACACAAAATTTGCATAACCCTCGACTAGTCGAGCACAACCTTTGACTGCTCGAGGGTCAGCTTCGACTGGTCAAGGATGATGGGAATTTTAGAGGATAATGTTGCTAGAGTTCAATTCGAAAAAGCCTAGGCTAGTCGAGCAGGACCCAGGACTAGTCGAAGCTTAGACTAGTCGAGGATCACAAAAATTCACTTCAAAACTTCGATTCTCTTCATTCTTCACTTGGTTTTCATGGATCTTTAGCTTGTGAATTCTTCATTCTTGGTATTCTAGGATCCAATCTTTGGCTTCGTGATTCTTAAGCATCAAATCCATGCTTTTAACATTTTTTTTTAATCTAAGCTCTCAGATTCACCTTTGCAACACAAACATGTATAAAATATAACATTAAGCGATATCATGTTCATGAAACTAAGATATAATTGGGGGAAAATATGTAATATTTGATTCTCAGTAGATTTTTACACGCATATTTTGTTAGGGACTAGAAAAATGCTAGCTGGGTGGGTTGAGTGTGAAATATTACATATTTCCCCTTATTTATACCTTGGTTTTATAAACATGATAGTGCTTAATCAATCTAATTATGCATGGTTTCATGTGCGAGGTGATTTCGAGAGCTTAAGGTGAAATTGATGTCAAAAGGAAGATTTATGCTCAAAAGATTACTAAATGAAGATTTAGAGATTTGGAAGTCATTAATGAAGAATTCACATGCCAAAGATCCAAGTAAACTAAGTGAGGAATGAAGAGAATCGAAGATTTGAAGTGAAGAAAATAAAATAAATCTTGAAAATTGTCTTTAAAAAACATATTCCTGACAATTGTCCTGAAAAAAACATATTCTGAAACTCTGAGTCTAAAAAATTAAAGTTCAAGACGTCTATTTTAGGAAATATTGAGACTCAAAGATTGCATATTTTCTCCATTTATATCTTGGTTTTATGAACATGATAATGCTTAATAGTATACTTTATACATCTTTGTGTTGTAAGGTGAGTTTAAGAGCTTAGATTGAAAAGAATGCTAAAAGCATGGATTTAATGCTCAAGAAATGCCAAGGCAAAGAATGGATCTTTGGAGACCAAGATTGAAGATTTCAAGATCCCAAGATCCAAGAAAACCAAGTGGAGAAGAAAGGAAGTCGAAAGAACAAAGTGCTGAAATTCACTTTATTACCTGTGTCATCGACCACTATTCGATGACATCAAAGCCATGGTTCGATGACATCGAATACAACTCGATGACATCGAAGCCATGGTTCGATGATATTGAATACAGCTCGATGACATCGAATTTTTACGTGAAAATCAAGTTGGTCACTGGACATATTGGGTGTTATTCTCGATTACTTGAAGACTCTCTCGATGACATCGAGATCAGCTCGATGACATCAAATTTTCTGAAGAATTATGAAGCAACTCGTAGGACTGTTTTGGACACTTTTTCGATTGCTCGAAGACCTGTTTGATGACTCGAAGATACGCTCAATGACATCGAAGGAAATTTCGATGACATAGAGACTTATGCAGTGCAAAAAGAAAAAAAGCAAGACTTCTAGATTCAAACCCCTTCGATGACATCGAAGGCGCTATGCAGAGTTACGCAGACTGCGTAAAATTAATACGATCTTGCGATTTTGTGGAAACTAGCCTATAATCTGGGTTTCTTAAGTCTTTTTAGGATATCTAGGGTTTTGAGGAGCAGAGCAAAGGGGTGGAGCTGTCATCCAAGATTTCCTGCTTCCTTTCTTCCTAGTTTTTAATGCTTTCTTCTAGGTTTATAGATCTAATCATGTCCATAGTTGACTAAATCCCTTAACTAGGACTAAAGGGTGAAGCTTGTAGTGTGATTGGGATATTTTTCTTATTTGGTTTTTGTTCTTGTTGAACCTCTTTGATTCTAATTTGATGTTTAAGAAATACTTTTAGTTTTTAATGGTTTGTTGTGACTCAAATTATAATAGATCTAAAATAACTTTAAGTATCTTCTTATTCTAATTTGAGATTGTAAAGATAGTAAATCTTGTTGTTCTCCATCATCCCTTCGACATGGTTGGGTGATGGAATCTTTTTTAACCTTCACAATTCTTCTATGTTTGGTTATGAGATTGGTATATCCTATTGTTTGTCATCGTCTCCTGGGCATGGGTAGATGATGGAATCACTTCCAATCCTCACAACTCTCATCCAATGAGAATTAGGTCAACGAAAGTTCAGATTGATTTTATTGATGTATCTTCTAATTGGATAAGATAGGACTCCTATTCCAATTATGTTCCTTGAATCAAATAAGGAAACATCTTAATAGTTGCAAGTGGATCCCTAGGCACCCTAGTTCCCACCTTTGAATTCTTAAGTTTTAATTAAATTATTCACAATTACTTCTTATTATTCCAGATTTAGATTTAGATCTTCTTCTAGTTCTGATTCTAATCACTTTAAAAATATACACAAGTTCAGTCTCTGTAGATTCGACCTCGGTCTCATCGAAATTATTACTACATTGCGACCCTACACTTGGGGTTGTGAACAGGAAACTGCGCATAGTGTGTAAATTTGAGGCGATTTCCAGATTTTTCCAACTCGGTACGAAAGTTGGAGTTCCACAACTATAAATAGGACTCCCTAAGATACTCCAAAGCATCTTCTAGGTTTTGAAAAGTTCTTAAGGAGCATAACATAAGGGTGGAACGGCCGCTAAAGAGTTTTCTTCTTCATTAGTTTATTTTTCATGTTTTGTTTAAGTGATTTGGTTTCAATCGTGTCTATAGTTGGATAAACCTCTTAGCTAGGGCTAAGAGGTGAAGCTTGTAGCGTGTTTGGATGATTATTTTACTTTGATTCTTGTTCTTATTGGACATCATTGATTTCTAGTTTGATATTAAAGGAATATTTTCAGTTTTTTATGATTTATTGTGACTTAAATTACAATAGATGCTGTGATAGCTTTGGATATCTTCTTTTCCTACTTTGAGATTGTGAGATTGGTAAATCTCGTTGTTCACCATCGTCTCCTGGGCATGGTAGGGTGATGAAATCCCTTCCAATCATCACAATTCTCCTCCATTGAGAATTAGGTCAATGAAAATTTCATATTGGATTTAAATTTCTTTATCTTCCAATTGGATAAGATAGGACTCCAATTCCAATTGTGTTTCTTGAATCAAGTAAAGTAGCATCTCGATAGCTACAAGTGGATCCCTGGCACCCTAGTTCCCACTTTTAAATTCATAAGTTTTAATCAACATTATTCACCATTACTCTCAATTATTCAGATTTTAATTTAGATCTTTTTCTAGTTCTAGTTATTCTAAGAATACGTACAAGTTTAGTCCCTGTGGATTCGATCTTGGTCTTGCCGAGTTATTACTACATCGCAACCCTACACTTGGGGTTGTGAATAGTTTTACACACAAGGTTGGCAGCAGTAACTCTCTAGAGTTCTCGGGGCTCACAAGGCTACCTTAAAGACTACCAATTCTAAGGTTGTCAGTCCATCGATGAGGGCGTAACTCATTTAGAGGTCCATCCCCATGAGTTTATAATGAAATCAAGCTAAGATCTAGGGGGTCTTATGCATGCTTGACTATCTATGGACAAGCGAAAGAGCATACACTGTAGCCCACCTTTTCTTCACCCACAAAGTCTAAACCATTCATGGGAGGGCATTTTCTCTCACCATCCCCCATGGCACTGTTAGAAGTTGTATAGATGGCATTAGTCTTACGTGTGGTTGGCTGTATAGGCACACTCCCATTACCAAAAAAAGAAGCAAAGGCTATGGACTATATGAATTTTTGGCCATAGCTATCAGCCATAGCTATATTGCTATGGCTTCAGTCCGTAGCTAAAGGCTACTGGCCACTATGACAAAAATAGAGATTACCATCTCATGAGGGCCTCTATAGGACCCATTATTATATATGTTTTCTTTATCTAAGTCGTCCATATATTTTGACAGCTTATTCTAAGTCATGAGCCCAAAAAAGGAAGCAGATTGAAGGCTCAAGCGGACCACACCATATGAATCATTAGAAATTAAGTGCTCACCATTGAAAGTTTTTAAGGAGTGGTGTGGTTGACTTGGGCCTTCAATCTGCCTACTTTTTGTTTCATGCTTTAAACTTAGGTATCAAAATGAATGGAGGGCATGGATAAACTACATCCATCATAGTAGGCCCCACGGAGCTCCTAACAGGACCGTCTGTCTCTAAAAGTTTGGCGGAGCATATCAGCCGCCGATAGGTTTAGTAGCGAGACTTGCTACTAAAGTGACGTCACTAAGTTTTTTGGGCCCACTATGATGTATGTGTTGTATCCACACCGTCCATCCATTTGGAGAGACCATTTTAGGGCATGATCCAACTAATAAGTCAGATGCAAAACTCGAGTTGACCCCACCACAAAAAACAGTAGGGAGAGTGATGCCAACTATTAAAAACTTTTAAGGGCTTAAGAAGTTTTCGATCGAGCTGATATTTTTATTTTCCCTTTGTTCATGTCTGTGTTAACTTATTAACAGGTTGGATCTCAAATAAACATCATGGTGGACCTAGGAAGGTTTTAATGGTGGGCGTCACTCTCCCCATTATTTTATGTGGTGGGATCCACTCGAGCTTTGGATCTGCTTCATTATTTAGCTTATGCCCTAAAATGATCTCTCCAAATGGATGGATGGTGTGGATACAACACACGCATCATGGTGGGGACCACAGGACTTGGTGAGGTCACTTTAGGTGCTAGTCTCGCTACTCAAACATCCGCAGACTGCATCTTACCCTCGGGCATGCTCGCTCTCTCTCTCTCACCCTAAAAACCCTAAAAGCCCCAATCTCAAATGAGAGCTCTCTTTCTCTCTTTGTCCATTGTTGTGCTACCCCCATCTCTCAAGCTCTTACTCCCTCTCTGCCCTCTCTCAATTTCTCGAGTGGTGCAGCGTGGTGGGTTTAATGACGCTGGAATCGAGTGGGAGTGCGGACGATCATCCTGGGGTTTCTCATCCTTTTGTAAAACGTTCACCTATAAGGGGTCATTTGGATGCATGTAAAATCCTTAAGTTGTAACAGGATTACGGGTAATCTAATTACTGATTCTCTTGTTCAATTCTTCTCCATTCTTGTTGGAAAATGATGTTAAGAGTGTAAAATATTTGTTTGTTGTTGTATTAGGATTTGGCATTTGGTTGTTTTAAGTTTGTGTTTTTTTATCGGGCCATTAGATAAAGCAGTCATTTTTTGGTTTTTGTTGTACATTAACCGTTTGTTGAATTTCCTGAGAGGAGGCAAGATTTGTCCTTAAAAAATTTTAGTTTTTACATTTCTATTTTTTTATTAGGCCATTACACTTTGCCCAAATGTGCCGGTTTATTGAATGAATTGGGTATTATGCCATTGGAAGAAGAAAATGTCCAGTGTGTTCGTGCACCTTTTCTCTAGGTGCACGAATCCTAGTTCCTAATTACATTTTTACTTAAGTATCATTTTTCTTGGTACCAAATTACCTCTAACCTAATCAACTGGTTTAGGATGTGGATTTTAATGCAGAACATGGTAAATTGACCTACCTGACATGATTCCATGCATGCACCTTAGTGCATAGATTTGTTCTTCTAGTGTTACTTTGTGTTTCAATGAGCTGATTAACTGATTTAGGATATCTCTAGGTATGTGGCAGACTCAGAACCATGTCTAGATTGGACAGACTACAAGCTAGCCAATGAAAACTTGAAGTTCAAAATATCTCCTCTACTTCTGTTTGTTCATGATATTTTGTTCAGATATGGATGGTGCTTACAAAAGCACAATATTCCCTCACCTATTCTAGTGTAATTTTCGTTATATATTAGTTGATTTCTGGATTAATCTATGCCTTTCTCCTTGTGTATGTTTGCCCTCTTCTTTAAATTTTCTATGACCAATAAATTCCTGGTTGTTTCCCTTGTTTTCCTTTTCATCCTTAAAATTCGAGTTATTAAAAAAATAAAAATAATAAAAAATAAAAAAGAACTTTTTATGCAGTTTTGCCTTGTTTGTTCATCAATATAGCATGCATATGAATTATTGTCAATTGATGCAGAAAAATCTCTTGAGCCTAAGTTTGACATACGGCATAGTTCTTAGTGTAATATTACAAGTATTCCTTCATAGAACTCATTTAATTGATTGCATTGTATAATTTTTTTCCTTAGAGTCTCTCAAGTAGCTAATGTTAGTAATGCAGGTACCAAAGTCTTATTGAGAGAGCTCTTAGAGCAAGGCTTGTGTACGAAAGCCCTTATATGAACCGAACTGCTAGTTTTGAATACATGAATCATCAGTTGAATTCTCGGTAAATCTTCATCCCCTCATTCTGAATTATAGTGATCTAATGCATTGTGGTTTAGAGTTATAAGTGGACATTTTTGAGGTCCACTTTTGGTCTGTGTGTGTGCCCGCGTGTTAGCATCTAACTGGTCTAAAATAATTGCTCCATAAGGAAAATTGGCTGCCCCAAATATCATGCCGATCTAACCATCAAGTGGTCCTCAACATGAATTTCAAGGTTTTTCAGGGCACTCCATTATTTTATGTCATTCAGCTAACTTGATGATTAGATTGGCAAGATTCTTAGGCTATATCCTATTTTCATGATGGGGCAACCCTGTTGGACGGATAGGGTGACATTATAACACTGATGAGTATCACATGCATCTATTTACACACCCACATGCACCCAAACACATGTACAAACACCGACACCCACACCCACTCATAGATCATTAGTGGAAAGGACATGCTTAAGTAGCTAGCACACATAGAGAGGGACCAAAACTGGAAAGGGAACTGGAAAGGGATGTAGTGTATGGTATTGAAAGTTTTAATTTCATGCTAGTTTTTTGTCCTGCGAGATGTAAGCTGCCCCCATCGGCTTTACTAATATAGAATGTTCTAAATTATTTATATTATCAATTAATCTTTATAGCTCCCATCCTTATTCACGGTCTCTCATTATGATGTTTATGCAGGTGAAAGATGTCATCCTTCCAATGTATAATGCATTCGTTGTCACGCCCCAAACTCGGGAATCGAACTCATAAAATTTCCGATCACCGAATCTGGTGCTGACAGCCTCCGTAGTACCCCATTCTCAGCTCCCAGTGCCCATACGTCAGATTCTGATCCCGAGATCCTACAAGGAGGATATTCTGTGTGAATTTTTTTTGTAAAGAAGCATAACCACAAGTATACCCAAATCACAAGAACAACATCATCACCACATATCCACTAATATAAATATTAGAATACCGTATTGAAAGGGAAATACATAAATAACAAAATCTTGAAAACGAACTTCCACAAGCTCCTGCCTCAATGCTGCTACGACCTAACGTCACCTGCATACAACGGTCGTGCATAAGCTTACTAAGAAGCTTAGAGGGTGGTGCGTGTGTGCGTAATACATGTGCCAGGCACACAAATATCAGAGTAAGCAAAAATACTGGCAAGTCCATGAATGCTGTCAACTGTAATAAGGCAATGAGATGTAAGACATAGTATGTTAAATGTCACATGCTGAGCATGCAATGCAATGTACAAATCTTGATGAGTTCATGAATACCATCACCCTTATCTAGGCCATGTAATGTAGAAACATAGTAAACCAAATGTCATATGCAGAGGATGCAATGCAAAAGAGATGAAAAAGCTAGAGTGTGTAGTTGGGATGATAGTACGTGGTATCACAAGCTATGGGGTTCATTACAAGGGACTTCTATCCAAACTAGTCTCATACCTAAATTTTGATAGTAAGACTCAATGTGGTAAACTCCTGATCTCAAGTTGGTCATGTGCCCAGCTGAAATCTTGGCCATTACGAAGGTACACATAATGATTTGGTTACGCACCACCAGCCCGAGTAGATAGTGAATGAATGAATGAATGAGTCGAGTACTAAGTATGTAACTCTTGCTCAGCAAGTGTTTCGAACAAGAAACAAATGTATTTTATTTGAGGAGATTTCACTCACTTAATAATTAACAAAAGAAGATGAAGAAGATAATCACAATATGAATTCATTCTGAATTCTTTTACATCCTTTCTCTCCTTTAATTCCAAAATAAAATATTCATAGAATCATAATACAAAGTAAATATGACATATATGTTAATCACTCCTTTGATCAAATCTGAAGTTTTTTGTTGATCTTTAACTACTGGAGAAATCACACATATGTCACTTTAATAGAGAAACATCATTGTGCACTAGAACATCGTGCACTGGAGGGCACTATGCGTTGGAGGGCATTATGCACTAGAGGGCATTGTGCGCTGAAGCTCAGTGTGCACTACAGCTTGTTGTGCACTGACAATGTTGTGTTCCGCACAATAGCTATTTTTCACAATGGGTGCGAGCTCTACCTCTTTCTCTCCAAAGTCTGCTCCTCTCCTTTCTCTTCTCCTGAATCTGGTGCTAATGATCCCTTTAGAGGGGTCATGGGGTATTTATAGCCCTCTCACACATGTGAATATGCCACGTATTCATTATGCGCTGATCCCTTCTGTGCAGACCCAAATGTGCAGTCTTCATTGTGTGGCCCTCATTGTGCGGTCCTCACTATGCGGTCCCCAGTGTGCGGACTCCACTGTGCGTACTCCTCTATGCGGACTCCATTGTGCAGACTAGTCTGCTTTGGTGCACAACAGCAGTCACCTTTCTCTCTTTTTTCCATGCCTCAACAAATGCCCCCTTGATCCTGCATTTTTGATTTTTTATCACAAGATAAATAAATAAAAAATGTGGGATCAATATTTCAATACTCTAACTAAATTTCACTCCTTTCTTTTCATTGTGCACTTTCTATAATTTCGTGCACAATGACTTGCGCACAACAGATTGTGCATAACAAATTGTGCACACTATATCACGTGAGTCTATAAATACAGGGTCAATGTTTGTTTCCTTCATTCCTTACTCTACTTCATTTCCCACTCGCCCAAGTCCTTTGCGCGCTGAACCTTCCTACGCACAACAACATCTTGCACACAACAAAATTTTGCTCACAACAACAAGTAGCACACAACAACAGGTAGCGCACAACAATAGGTGTGAACAATGCAGACTTGTACATAACTAGAACTTGCTTTCTCCCTGATTCTAATTTATTCACTAACTTTTGTTCATTTGCAAATTCCGCAGATCTTCGATGGCTAGCTCTAAAAGACCTCATGCTTCCCCAAATACAGCTGGACCCTCAGACTTTCAACCAGCTGAGACTCATAATAATAAAAAAACCAAGATCTACCGAAGGTTATTATTCCTTCTTTAAGGAACCCACTCCTTCAATTATCAATTTTGCTAATCGCATTTAACGTCTGTCCAGCCACATTCGCACGACCGTTCTAATGAGGGAGATAGAGGGACCTCCCACCGAGGGACAAGAGTCTAATTAAGAAGACTGGCTAAAATCCACTACCAATCTCCGAACGGACGACACCCATCTGGCCCCTACCGAATCTTCCCCCTCTCCAGCGATTTCGAAGAAAGCAAGGGAAAAGAATAAAGATGAAGCCTTCCAAGAGAAAATTCGGGAGCACAATAAGAGACACTTCCAAAACGCCTGGGATATGGTCAAGTCTAACGCTGACGCCGTCAAATTTCACAATCCCTACAAAGATGAGATTATTACCATCCCCTTACATCTTCAACGTCATCTGTCAATACCCTAAAGTGAACCAAGAGATTACATGACACAAAATCAACTCTTGTATGTATCAAACTGGGTCATCAAAGAGCCAAAAATCCTCGAGGGCTATCTCACGAAGAAATGCCTAATCTAGAAGACCGGCCAGATATCATACATATGCTTCCTTATGCCCTGTTATAACCCTCATGACAAATGCCCCATCATTACTTCAAGACAATTCAACAATGTTTTCGTGATCGTGACTCCCTGTGGGGTAAAGATGAATTTAGAACACGGGGTCTTTAGGCCGATCATCCATACTATAACGCATGGACTAAATCAATCTTGAAGAAGTATAAAGATGCTCTCATTACAACGAAGATATATTATGCCATAGAAACCACCTCAGAGTTCTTCCATAGGGACACCATGATTTACAAGAGCTTTCTAAAGTACCGGTCTTCTACTACAAATTCTTTTCACCTCCCGGTTGGTGAAGTAAGTATCACTCTGTGGGATCTGCATAGGATGGAAGGTTTGCCTATCTCCATATCCTTTCTGGATGAGTACGTTCCTATGAATGAGGAATTTGCTTACGTTGCCCCCAATAAGGTGCCTAAGATTTCAGCATCTACCATTGAACTCTTCCGCGAGATGTCTTACTTCTTAGATGTTCACAAGATATCCCCTCTTCAATGGCTTGCGTATTTCTCACGATACCTACTATAAGCATTTCATCATTCCTTTTCTCTTTCAGATAAAATTTCTCACACATGTATACATCCTTATTTCACCTTTTTTCATCCCTTAGGTTACTTGGTAGTCATTACACCGAATTGGAAGCAACTCTCAAAAAGATAAATGGCCTAGCCAAATTCACTACTGAGACCGAGTTAGCTGCTTTCTTGGCTTATTAGTTAAGCATGGTCATCCTTCCTAGTTTGAATAGCTCGGACTCTTTTCAACCAACCTTATTTGTAGCGGCAGGTGCTATGGTGGAAGGCAGGAAAAAAATACTCTCTAGCTCCCCCTATATTATGTTCGCTATATAGAGCTTTTGGACATGTTGCGGCGCATTGCTCAAGCCCAGCAATTAGAGCCTTATCCTCTTTCACCCCATGGCATTATTTCTTGAGCTAGCTTGGTGTGTACTTCCCTTGGACTTATGGAGACCCGGAAAAGGCCTACGTCCACCCTGAACATCTACCCTTATGGCATTTCCTTAAGTAAAAAATGATAAAGAAAGGGTATGATTGCATAGTGGACAAGATCAAAAACACAGAATCTATTGATTTCTTTCCTTTCTATCTGGATTACCAAGCCGAAGACAGGGAGGTCAAAGATAATAATAACTTGGAACCCATTGAGAGGACCTTCTTTCTTTGTATCCGCTCTTGCAGCCTACCCATGCGATAAGGGGTAGAGTTCTCGAGAGAGCCGTACTATCCGAGTAGATTCGCCAAAAAATTTGGACATGATCAAGCCATACCTTAGACAGGAGAGGAGGTCACACAGATAATGAGAAGCTATGGAGTTGGTCCCTATAATTGGGCTATGATATGGAAGCAACTCTTAACAAGAAATTTTAGCTCCCACTTTCTTCTTCCGGGGTATAATCATCGAGTAACAGCCTCCTACTCCTACATGCGGTAGTGGACGCATCATTACTACTTGGTGCACAACTATTTTCCTGTGGATCGTCCTATTTGGGTTCCTCCTCTGCATTTGAGAAACTACAGACCGGAGTAAGGAATCAGTTATTTTATTGAGAAAGACCATGCCATTGTTCTGGGGCAACTTCACCGCAAAATTTCTATAGAAGAACTAATTAGAGAGATAAAGTTGTCGAACACTATGGAAGGATGGATTGCTTTCGGCTCTCCTTTGGACTTGATAAGATGGGGAGAAAGACCAGCTACTCCTCATGATGAATTCGAGATTGTGGGTGGTATTCTGCCTTCCCCTACTCTTGAAGGAAGAGACAAGCCTAAACATCCTGCTCCTGTCACCTCTCCTGCTACAGAGCCTGTCGCAACTATGACTTCTCTCGCCATTGATCATGTAGCCACCATGGTTATCTCTGTCATGGGTGATGCAACAGCCACAGTCTCCCCCATTATAAGTCGTGCTACAGTTATAGCTTCCCCTACTGCAAATCGAGTCACTATTACTACACCTCGTATGACTCGTTCACGTGCCAAGTCATTATCTCCTGAAGTTCTGCACAACAGGCCCCTTCTCTTGTTCGAAGAGCTCGTCTTCTCCCTGTGAAGACTGCTTATAAGGGGAAACAAACCATGTCGGAAGAAGATAGTTCATCAAAATACTCAACTAACACTTCAAGCAGTGATACGTCTTCTTCTACAAGCCTGACCGACGAAGGAGACATCTTATTGAATCAAGAAACTGAGGCTGACGTAGATATTGAAGAAGAGGATGAGGCTAGGGCCAAATCTCTGCCTCCTGACACCCAAATCAGTCATCCTGATGCCCCTTTTCCAATCACGATGACCTCCTTAGAAGAAGAGCAACTTGATAATGGAGAGTCTGGCTATTCTCTTGGCGTAAATATCTTTCTTTCTTTTGATGCCTTATATTCTCCATGTATCGTGGAAGCTGCCGATGTAATTTCTCGTGAAGCATCGACACTAAGGAAAGCAGAAGCCCAATCATCAGAGATTCAAATAGGGATGGAAAATATGCTCCTTCCTCAAAGCATAGAAGAAGTCTTACCGATAGTCATCACAGCATCTAATGCCCCCATTGTAACGCCCTGAAATTCGGGGGTCGAGCATAACTCAGCTCCCGAGTTCCAAAACATCACTTATGCAACATATTTAATGATGGATATATGTTGACTATATTAGTGCATAAAACATGGAATAGATTAAGCCAAAACACAGATATGATTCAGGGATAAGTGAATAAAGCAAGCGGAAGACTTATAGAAAAGTATGTGTATAAGTGTAAATTCCTGAAGTACATATACAAGCCAGGTCGTATGAAAGTGTTATTTAACAAAATTATAAGTATCAAGTTACATCATTTAATTTCAAAAAATAATCCCAGAGATCCCGCGCATCAGACCAAGACTCGCTAGAACCCGTCTGAAAACTGCATATATGAGAACGCAGCCTCATCATCATCCATCTCCCGCTCTACCTCAGACGTCACATCCACATCTGCAACATCAGAACCTAAGACAGAGTCTGGTGGGTGTTTAACACTGCCCCAGAAATGTGGGAGTGAGTGATCAACTCAGTGGAACAATAAGGCACTGGTTAACATGTTATCAGTTCAATCACACAGTAATGATAAAGCAGAACAATTAAATAAATCCTAAGTACTCTTGTTAATGCAAGGATGTATGCAATATGATGCGTGCCCTCACGCGTACACCCTCAGCGTCTTCATCTTATGTTACGCATGACATCGCCTCAAAGTGCGCCACATCTACAAAGCACATGCAAATGCAGTGCATGGATATGATTACCAAGTTGTTATTAGTCCATTTCATACAGCAGGATTGGGAAGCTAAGATACCTTCCTCATATCACCATCCAAACAGTAATCCATACTAGGGTCGTCAATCCTAGACATCTCATACGATTATATAGTTGAGGTCGTAGCAAAGGGCTCGTCACCAATCAATGCACGCCTTTCATGCCCCTACTACCACAGTTTGGCTCGTCACCTCCTTGTGGTATCCAGGTATGCTCGAGGTCACTACAAAGGGCTCATCAACAATCAATGTAGGCCGACAGCACGAATATAGTGTCCCATACCACCATAATCGGCTCACGAGTTTAGTTGCTCACTGGTCACTACTGGGAGGCTCGTCACCCCAGCGTTGGCCGACAGCTCGACCACGGTGTCCCATACC
The DNA here is from genome assembly GCF_029962835.1 of Magnolia sinica. Lineage (NCBI taxonomy): Eukaryota > Viridiplantae > Streptophyta > Magnoliopsida > Magnoliales > Magnoliaceae > Magnolia > Magnolia sinica. Next base: position 67,980,405 of record NC_080574.1, read on the forward strand.
ACCATGTCCGGCTCATGAGTCTTAGCGGATTGAGGTACCATGGTTAATAGGATTTCACTGGTAAGTTCGATACCCTAGATTCAAGCAGTAGCGTCCATACATGGTGAACATACATCGGACAATCGGGTTACTTGACGAACTCGACTAGCACGAGTGCACATTGAATTGAGCGACATAGAGTGCGCAAACACTCCGCGTGGCCAAACCACTGCCGACAACTCTAATACGGCTCGGGTTCGTCTAATACGTCCTACGTGGCAAAAGCAATCTCAACCACGAACGTATAGTCGATTACCGATTTCCTGGACTAATGCATAGTCCTAAACACCTTACACTACAACAGATGTTCATATTGAATGTAAAACAGTAATGGAACAACAACTTAAATCATGGTACATACGCATCTGAGGAATATCAACTAAACATAAATGTAAGCATAGGTAATGCTTGAATTTAAATAACATGGAATGTAACTTACATAAAGGAAATCATGCACATCAATAGGAGTGTTGAGAATCACTTCTCAACGCCCACAATTAGTGTAACAAATTACACTTTAGATCATTCTTGCATTTCTACAAACAATTAGCATACATGGAACAACATACATGACGTATGTTGAAGAACATGCATTTAGACAATTCCTTTTACCAAGGAGTTGTCATACATGCATCTAGCATACATACATGACAAATAATCATGGCAAACATAAGTGCATATTTTATACGTATACGGTACTTTATAAATACACATAGAATACACAAATCTCAATATAGCACATGCATATCAGGAAAGCAACGTAAACACAACATTTGGCATGTGAAATCTCATCCATAACAAGAATAAATCACTAACTGGCGTTGAAAGCCTTGAAAACCATAACCTATGCACTTAAAGTCCGCACCTTAAGCAAAGAAAGAAACACCGAACTGATTTAGACGAGTTGTCTTCGTCAACGGCGATAGAATACCCTAAAACAAGGATAGAAATGAGATACAACAACACCAAGACTAATCTAAGCTCTAACACAGGTTAGGGTTAGGTTAACTTACCCCAAAATGAACTCAGAATCGTTAGAAGAACGATTCAAAGTGAAGGTTCAAAGATGAAGAAGAACAAGGAAGAATCCAAGATGATTCACCAACTTATCTCCTTCACTTTCTCTCTCTTTTCCACTCTCTTTCCAAGCCAGGGTTAGAGAAAATTCGTATGGAAAAGAGGGCTAGGGTTTAAGGACTATAAATAGGCCTATATTTGATGAAAATAACCCCAGGGACAAGGTATACTTAGGTTATAACCAAAGCATGCCTTTCTCGATCCTACGAAGCACTTCTGGTGGGCCTATAACCACGAAAGGTCGGACTTAAGCTCCTTGACCATGGATCTAGGTCAAGCAGAGTTTTCATACCGACCGGCTCTTCAGATCAGCCGTGGCGGACCACACTCAATTCAACGGTCACGGAATCTCGATCAGGTCCACAAGCACTGGGATATGCCTGGGCTAACTATCCTGATCAGAGGGTGAAATTGGGTCAGAATCCAACGGTCAGATAGCTTAAAATCGTCGCGCAAGCGACACGACTCAGATTTCATAAAAACTTATTAAATTCCAACCGTTCTCACACTCTTCACTCCGAACTCAAACAAATCGACCCAAAACATCAGATGGATTTGATTTTCGAGGTGATGGTCAAGCCCAACTCGGTGACCGCAACAGCCTAAGATCATCGCTATCGGACTTTCGACGCGCGGTCCAGGTCCAATCCAGATCTTCCAAAAATTCTTTAGAACAACTGGATTTAGCGATGGATCCCAGATTTCAGAGTAACGTAGCGCTAACTAATCTACAAGTTTTAAGCCATACAGATACAATTTAAAGTGATTGATGCGAATTTCACAAGCAATCGAGTATAGCGCTAATTACCCCAAAAACAACTACTTAAGGAAAGATTAGCACAAAAATTTCAAGGTCGTTACAATCTACCCCCCTTAAAGAAAATTTTGTCCTCGAAATTCATACCTTCATATAAGCCTCAAGGATCAGAGGGTAGGTCTTCCTGACCTCAGCTTCAGATTCCCAAGTAGCCTCTTCCACACCATGATGCGTCCAAAGCACCTTCACAAGAGGGATAACCTTGCTACGCAATACCTGCTCCTTCCTATCCAGAATACGTGTCGGTCGCAGTACATAAGTGGCATCCTCACTCAACTGCACTTGCTCCCAACTGATAATATGCGAAGGATCAGGAACGTACTTCTTCAGCATAGAAACATGAAATACGTTATGCACGCCCGCAAGAGGTGTGGGCAAAGCAAGGCGGTATGCTACCGCTCCCACTCGATCCAGAACTTGAAATGGACCAATAAATCTCAGCGTCAGCTTCCCCTTCTTACCGAACCACAGAACTCCCTTCATAGGAGAGACCTTCAGAAAAACATGGTCTCCAACCTCAAACTCAAGCGATCGACGCCTCGTATCAGCATAACTCTTCTGCCTGCTCTGCGCTGTCAAAAGTCGACGTCGAATGATGTCAACCTTCTCTGAAGTCACCTACACCAACTCTGGGCCAAGCAAACTACACTCACCAATTTCTGCCCAGCAATGTGGTGCTCTGCACGGGCGACCATACAACGCCTCATAGGGAGCCATGCCGATACTCGCCTGAAAACTATTATTATACGCGAACTCTACATACTGAAGACAATCATCCCAACTGTCTTTGAAATCCAAAACACAAGCTCGCAACGTATCTTCCAGGACTTGATTCACGCGCTCCATCTGCCCATTAGTTTACGGATGAAACGCGGTGCTGAACTTCAGTTTCACACCCATTGCTTCCTGGATACGAGTCCAGAAGATAGATGTAAAATGAGTGTCTCTATCAGACACAATCTCCAGGAGAACTCCATGCAGACGCACTATCTCCTTGATATACAACCTAGCTAACTCGTCTGCAAGCAAGTGACTCTGATCGCTAAGAAATGCGCCGACTTCATTAATCGATCAACGATCACCCAAATAGAGTCAAATCCCTTCCTCGTCCTCGGCAACCCAGAAATAAAATCCATAGAGATGAAATTCCACTTCCATTCAGCTATGGGCATGGGCTGCAACAACCCAGGAGGTCGGTGATGCTCTACCTTGACCTGCTGGCACGTGAGACAACGAGAAACAAATTCAGCAATCTGGACCTTTATATTGTCCCACCAATAAGACCTCTTTATATCCTGATACATCTTCATACTACCTGGATGCATTGCAAGTTTAGAACTATAGGCTAACTCGAGAACCTCACGTCTCAAGTCAGGGATATCAGGAACACATAACCGGCCACGAAAACGTAGGCCCCCATCAGAACTAACACTCCAGTCGAAGTTCTCATCTGTACCAACCCGCTTCCTCATCTTCATCAAAAGCTCATCATCTGCCTGAGCTGCAACGATCCTCTCGTCGATAAGGGGCTGTACACGAATATGTGCGATAACCTCATACGGCTCAACCACAGTAAGCTTCTGCTCAAAATCGCGCACGAACTCCAACATATCTCACTCTGCTATCATCAGCAGAGCCGCAATCTCAATAGCCTTCTTGTGACTCAACGCATCTGCCACAAGTTCGCCTTGCCCGGATGGTAAGAAACATCGAACTTGAAGTTCTTCAATGTTTCCATCCATCTGCGCTGCCTCATATTCAAATCACGCTGTGTGAAAATATACTTAAGGCTCTTGTGGTCGCAAAAGAGCTCGAATTCCTCACCATAGAGGTAATGTCTCCAAAGCTTTAATGCGAAGATGACAACTGCTAATTCCAGGTCATGCGTAGGGTAATTCTCTTCGTGTTTCCTCAACTGACGCGAAGCATAAGCAATCACCCTGTCCTTCTGCATAAGGACACAACCCAGGCCAACGCGAGAGGCGTCAGTATATATAATATACTTAACCCCTTGCTCTGGCAATACTAGCACAGGGGCGGACGTCAACTTGTCCTTCAGCTCCTGAAAAGCTAACTCCGCCTGCTCACTCCAAGCAAACTTCAAATCTTTCCGTGTCAGCTGCGACAACGGTCTGGCAATCTTCGAGAAGTCTTGAATGAAGCGTCGATAATAGCCTGCAAGACCCAGAAAACTCCTTACCTCAGTAACTGAACCAGGCTGCTTCCAGTCCTGCACTGCAGCTACCTTGGCAAGGTCGACGGCTATTCCTTCCTTGGACACCACATGTCCCAGGAACTTGACTTCCTCTTTCCAGAAATCACACTTCTTGAACTGTGCGAAAAGCTGATGCTCCCTAAGAGTATCCAAAACCGCTCTTAAGTGCTCCTCGTGCTCTGCCCGGCTCGCCGAATAAACCAAGATGTCATCGATAAAGACAATGACGAATCGGAACAGGAATGGCCGAAACACCCTATTCATCAGATCCATGAACACGGCCGGTGCGTTCATCAGACCGAACGACATCACAAGGAACTCATAATGACCGAAGCTGGTCCTAAAAGCGGTCTTCTGCACGTCCCCATCCTTGACGTGCAACTGATGATACCCTGACTGCAGATCAACCTTCGAAAAGTACCGTGCCCCCTTCAACTGATCAAACAGATCATCAATCCTGGGCAAAGGGTACTTATTCTTCACAGTTACCAAATTCAACCTGCGATAATCAATACACAATCGCAAGAAACCATCCTTCTTCTTCACAAACAAAACAGGTGCTCCCCAAAAAGACACACTAGGCCGAATAAAATCCAAATCTAGCAAACCATCTATCTGCTTCCTCAACTCCTCCATTTCACTTGGAGGCATACGATAGGTGGGTAAAGAAATGGGCGCCGCACCAGGCAGAAGATCGAAAGCAAAATCAATCTCACGCTGAGGAGGTAATCTAGGAATCGACTCAAACACATCTTCAAACTCCTGAACTACCGGGGTACTAACTAACGCCGATTCGGCCGAACTCTCCAACAAAGAAGAATAATAATCAATACGAAGAGGGTAACTGACCTGAACTGAGAAAGTAACAATCTCGCCCTCAGGTCCATGGATCGTCACTGATCTAGCTTCACAATCAATCTCAGCTCGCATCCTCGTGAGCCAATCCATACCCATAATAACATTGTAGTGAATAAGCGGTGCGACTAGCAAATCAACACGGATCGATCCACTTCCCAGATCGACCAAACAATCCATACAACGCTTGCCCAAAGCAGAGAAAATCCCAGTAGCGGTAGTAAGCGTCACTCCTTGCATAGGAACAGATCTCAAACCCAAACGCTTAACTGCCGCATAAGATATAAGAGAAGTAGTGAACCCTGTATCCACTAACATAGAAATGGGAATACCTTCAATGTGCGCTGTCACCTCAAAGGACCTCGGCACTAAGTCAGACATAGGCGCTTCAGCTGAAAGCGCATGAACTCGAGCCTGCTGCTGACGATTCGGCGGAGGAACCATGGGCCGCTGAGGTGGCCTGAAACCAGGAACTGCAGATCTGAAGGATGGATGAGCCGGCGCTGATCGAAGAGGAGGAGGAGAAATAACCTGAGGCATCGGACGGCTAACCCTCTGCGGTGGAGTAAAACCACCGGCTCGCATACGGGAGAAGCAAAAATGGTCCAAGTGCCCCACCTTCCCACAATAGGAACATCGAAGATCAGCTCTCATCTGCTGAGCGGGCGGCGCTGAACGCCTAGGAGGAGAATCTGCTCGCGACTTCTTGCCGAGGAAAGGTGTACCCTGGAAATCCAGTCGCGGCCTAAGAACCATCGGTGCTCGCATGCGGGATGTTATATCTCCGTCCTGCTCTACTCGCAAGGACATGCTCACCAGCTCCGCATAAGAAGAAATGCTAGCACAACAAATCTTCGATCGGATCTCAGGTCTCAGTCCCTCAGAGAAACGCCGCATCCTCATCGGCTGATCACCCAGGATCAAAGGAACATACCGCCCCAACTCAGTAAACCGGTTCTCATCCTCCGTCACCGACAACCCTCCCTGGCGGAGGCGAAGGAACTCACTCTCCTCATGTCGGTACGTAACCGGAAAATACTTCTCATGGAAGCGCACCTCAAACACCTGCCACGACCACTCAAAGCCTTCCTCGATAGTGCGAAGAACACTGTCCCACCACAGACTGGCCTCCTTCTCAAACATGAAGGTGACAAGCTCAACCTGCTCGACCTCAGAGCAGTGCAGTGGTCTCAGCATCTTAGAGATGCGGTCGATCCAATACTCGGCCTCCTCGGGTTTATGAGAACCCGCAAAAGTAGGAGGTCGCAAGCGCTGGAATCGCTAGAAAGTGCCGCTGGCACTGGCGCTCCCAGATGGAGGCATACGTGAAACAGGTGGAGTCGCCCCCACTTACTGAGCAAAGATGCCAGCCATGGAAGAGAGGAACTCCTGCTACTGCTGCTGCTAGTGCTGCTGCTGCTGAATCTGCTGCTGCTGCATCAACAGCATCATCTGCTCAAACCTATCAACAGGCGAAGCAGACAAAGGTGCACGGCTCGGCTCAGGAACTGAGGGTGTGACTGGAGGAGCCATAGGTGTCGACCCAACACCGGCTCGAGATGGACCCGCCTGTGGATCTGACTGGCTATCGCTCAAGGGAGGAACCCCAGCAAGCGACTCAATCAAAGAGAGATGGGCCGAAGTCTTCGAACCCTTAGGAGGCATCCCTACATTCAACAGAGGATGCAACCTGTCAGATTCTAAGTCACATAATCCATCCACATAACAACACAGCACAACTCCAAAGGCAAACAACATGCATTCCATTAATCAAAATCGTCGTAATACAAGTAGTGCAGCAATACATGAATCACGACTAGGAAAACATGAAAACAACAACATCTAACACTTCAAACAACCACAGCAACTACAAACAACCACAAACAACTACAACAACCCAACTACAAAGCCAACAATGGCTACACACAGAAAGAAAACAACAAACAAAGCAAAAACGGCCACGACGACAGCTACTTGTCGGAATCAGGAGATGGAGGCAGAGCACCCTTATCCTGCAAGCAACACAGGATAGACTTTAGAGTCCGAGTCACCTTCTTAAACTTATGTTTAACAAGGCCTCGAAGATCAACCATATCCTGGCGTAAAGCAGCCTGCCCTTCTTCAAGCCGTGTAAGACGGGCATCTCTGGCAGTCCGCTCTACGCCCTGCTCTGGCGCCACAGGAGGAGAGCTATCACTCGAATCCTGTGCCTCAATCTCTTCCTCGTCCTGCTCTGCTTCTTCCTCAAACTTCGCACCACTTTCATCATAACTCTCTTCATCACCGCTCTTAGACTCAGCCTCAGCCTCACCCTCTGAGGCAAGCCAACCAGAACCAACCTCCATCAGCTTAAGAGTCCTTAGATTGATATGACGAACAGGAACCGGCTTCTCAGCTCCAAGCCTATAGCCAGACTCATGTGCAATCTTGCAAATGAGGCGGCCAAATAGAAGCGACTCGGTCCTTCTACTCGAACGAGTGATGAGAATAATCTGGCGCAGGACGTACGTCGGCACACACAACTTCGCTTCCTGCCCCACCTGATATAGGAAATCCACCATCAGGCGCGTACACTCACTGCGATTGCTCCACCTTAGTTATACATTGAACGTAAATATGTGGTGAAGCAAACAGAAGTCGTCCGTCATGAAGGAAGCTAGAAGACTCCTATTCGGCTGCCATTCGACCAGACGACCACACAAGGATCGGGTGCGACGATCCCTCTCACGCACACTGTCCACATTCTTCTCGCTGGCATGCACTTCACCAAGTGGCACCTTCAAGAGGCGGGATATCAAAGCAACATCTACGATACCCACACGACCGCTACCACAAGGAATCTTGAACTGCAGAGGCTCCAGCGAAGGCTCCAGATTGTTGGCATAAAAGGCCTGAACAGTGCTAGCATTCGAGCGATACTCGCCTTCAAACAAGGGACCCCAACCAGCCCCTTCAAGGCGCTCCAACAAGAAAAACTCACCAAAGAGTCGCGGATCAACATGAGCCTCAAAAAGGACTCTATGGCCTTCATAGACTCCATACAACAATTTCGCCAACAAGGTCCTACTAACGGGAGCTCGAGGATCAAGGTCCCGCTTCGTCTGGAACTCACGAGTGGCGGACGTGCTCGCGGTGGCACCTCTCGGCCTCCGTGCACGGGTTGGGCAGCTCGGCCCGGCTTCATCCACGGGCGCTCTCTTCTTCCCCATCAAGGAAAGAATGGAAGAAATGGAAAAGATGGCCGTCATAATCTCAAAGAGGGCCATGAGAAATGAGAGAAAGAGAGAAATAGGAAGATGGTGAAGCTTCCACACAACCAATAGCCAAAAAGGGGATGCAAGAGCTTAAATGAGAAGGAAAGAAAAAGAAATCAACAATGGGAGGGAGGATTTCGAAATAGGGTGATGGGTTTGCATGAAAAATGGAAGAAGAAGAAGATTAGGGAGAGATTTGAGAGGATTTGGAGAAGGTTTTGAAGAAAGGGAAAGCTTGGGAGAGGGATTTGTGAAGGAAATAGGTAAAAGGAAAAGGTTTAAAGGTGAAACCGTGGAGGGATGGGCCACACTAAGCCAAGGGAGCGTCGGCCCGCAACGGCACGGCCCGCCTGGCCCGCTGACCGGCGATCCCTCACCGAACCGGCGATGGCATCGCCGGTCTCTGGACATCCCGGCGATGCCTTGCCATTTTGGCGAGGCCCTCTTAGTCCCCCATGCTCAGAAAAGTGTGGGTCCCCCCCTGGGCCCCACAGGAATTGCCCCGATTGGCCCCTTGCATAGTTTGACGCCTATCGGGCCATTCTGGCAGAAATCTAATTCAAATAGAGATTTCTTGAAGGTTTAAAGGTGAAAAAGGGAGGATAGACCATCTCAACTCATTAATAGAGGGTCTAGAAAAGTTTTCGGGTCACTGTGTGTGATCAGGTAGGATTACAGATTCGATCTCGGCGAAGGTTTTCAAGAAACTTTCGCCGATAGAAACTACGGAGCACAAACACAAAATCTATGATAGACCCGCACCCAAATACACTAAAGTGGTGACAATGTACGGTGTGTGACCATAACCCAGGTCCAGTATAATCCAGATCATGCTCTGATACCAACTTGTAACGCCCTGAAATTCGGGGGTCGAGCATAACTCAGCTCCCGAGTTCCAAAACATCACTTATGCAACATATTTAATGATGGATGTATGTTGACTGTATTAGTGCATAAAACATAGAATAGATTAAGCTAAAACACAGATATGATTCAGGGATAAGTGAATAAAGCAAGCGGAAGACTTATAGAAAAGTACGTGTACAAGTGTAAATCCCTGAAGTACATATACAAGCCAGGTCGTATGAAAGTGTTATTTAACAAAATTATAAGTATCAAGTTACATCATTTAATTTCAAAAAATAATCCCAGAGATCCCGCGCATCAGACCAAGGCTCACTAGAACCCTTCTGAAAACTGCATATACGAGAACGCAGCCTCATCATCATCCATCTCCCGCTCTGCCTCAGACGTCGCATCCACATCTGCAACATCAGAACCTAAGACAGAGTCTGGTGAGTGTTTAACACCGCCCCAGAAATGTGGGAGTGAGTGATCAACTCAGTGGAACAATAATGCACTGGTTAACATGTTATCAGTTCAATCAAATAGTAATGATAAAGCAGAACAGTTAAATAAATCCTAAGTACTCTTGTTAATGCAAGGATGTATGCAATATGATGCGTGCCCTCATGCGTACACCCTCAGTGTCTTCATCTTATGTTACGCATGACATCGCCTCAAAGTGCGCCACATCTACAAAGCACATGCAAATGCGGTGCATGGATATGATTACCAAGTTGTTATTAGTCCATTTCATACAGCAGGATTGGGAAGCTAAGATACCTTCCTCATATCACCATCCAAACAGTAATCCATACTAGGGTCGTCAATCCTAGACATCTCATACGATTATATAGTTGAGGTCGTAGCAAAGGGCTCGTCACCAATCAATGCACTCCTTTCATGCCCTTACTACCACAGTTCGGCTCGTCACCTCCTTGCGGTATCCAGGTATGCTCGAGGTCACTACAAAGGGCTCGTCACCAATCAATGTAAGCCGACAGCACAAATATAGTGTCTCATACCACTATAATCGGCTCACGAGTTTAGTTGTTCACTGGTCACTATGGGGAGGCTCGTCACCCCAGTGTAGGCCGACAGCTCGACCACGGTGTCCCATAGAACCATGTCCGGCTCATGAGTCTTAGCGGATTAAGGTACCATGGTTAATAGGATTTCACTGGTAAGTTCGGTACCCTAGATTCAAGCAGTAGCGTCCATACATGGTGAACATACATCAGACAATCGGGTTACTTGAAGAACTCGACTAGCACGAGCGCACGTTGAATTGAGCGACATAGAGTGCGCAAACACTCCGCGTGGCCAAACCACTGCCGACAACTCTAATACGGCTCGGGTTCATCTAATACGTCCTACGTGGCAAAAGCAATCTCAACCACGAACGTAGAGTCGATTACCGATTTCCTGGACTAATGCATAGTCTCAAACACCTTACACTACAACAGATGTTCATATGGAATGTAAAACAGTAATGGAACAACAACTTAAATCATGGTACATACGCATCTGAGGAATATCAACTTAACATCAATGTAAGTATAGGTAATGCTTGAATTTAAATAATATGGAATGTAACTTGCATAAAGGAAATCATGCACATCAATAGGAGTGTTGAGAATCACTTCTCAACGCCCACAATTAGTGTAACAAATTACACTTTAGATCATTCATGCATTTCTACAAACAATTAGCATACATGGAACAACATACATGACGTATGTTGAAGAACATGCATTTAGACAATTCCTTTTACTAAGGAGTTGTCATACATGCATCTAGCATACATACATGATAAATAATCATGGCAAACATAAGTGCATATTTTATACGTATACGGTACTTTATAAATATGCTATCGGACTTTCGACGCGCGGTCCAGGTCCACTCCAGATCTTCCAAAAATTTCCCAGAACAACTGGATTTAGCGATGGATCCCAGATTTCAGAGTAACGTAGCGCTAACTAATCTACAAGTTTTAAGCCATGCAGATACAATTTAAAGTGATTGATGCGAATTTCACAAGCAATCGAGTATAGCGCTAATTATCCCAAAAACAACTACTTAAGGAAAGATTAGCACAAAAATTCCAAGGTCGTTACACCCATTCATGCTGATAAATCTCCTACTACGCGCCCTCCTCCTATCCAGCTAGTAACCCAGAGTTCGGAATTCTTCTCCGACCCGGTTGACGTTTCGACTCTGACAACTCTCGACTCGAGTATCGGAGGGGCTTAGGAGCTTTCTTTCAACATTGTCATGGCTATAGATGTGCCCAGATCTACAGTACCTGGAACCTGTTCTATTCAAGCTCCTTCTGCAATTGCCCCTAGACAGGGTATATACTTTCTTTTCTTCTTCTCGTTTTCTTTACATCGTTATATATATATATGTAGTATCTTCTTTTTAATTTATAATTCTTCTTTTGTTTCCGGCTTTAATCGTACCAACTCTAAGTGGGTCTAAAGGCTTTAACTCAGTCGCTACAGTTTTTTATAGACTTTCATTAGAGAAGGTGTCACCTCTCATGCTGGGATTCTTGAAGAACGCAATCTCTGTCATCATAAGTGCTTTTAAGGATCTAGCCCAATGGCCATTTTTAGACAGTGCCTTAGCCGTTCTTGACCACTCAGCTCATCTAGCGCATGTCAATTTTCAATCCCTTCATGATTCCTTATCACAGTTTTATGACTCCACCAAAAATTTAGAGGTAGCAAGAGGTGTAGTCATCACTCCTGAAATTCTGAACCCTCAAAAAGAGCTAGTGCTGCTCAAGGAGAAACTTTCTCATTCAGATGACATTCTCTCTAATTGTGGTGCTGTTAGTCAATCTCTTCATGAGAGGTTGAAAGCTTCTGATAGAAATAAGACGATCATTGATGACCAAATCGCCCTTCTGGAGAGAGAGATTATGCTACTTAAGGGTCAAAAAGAAGCAGAGGAATTAAATATTTGTACGACTAGGGAGGAACTTGAAATGAATAGTCAGGTTGCCGACATCGAGAAGGCTGAACAAATGAAGAATAGGGAAGCTGCTACTTTTTTGGAATCAGAATTGGCTGCGTTCCTGATCAAGCTAAGATTATTCTTGAGGCTGAACACATGACTGCTACAGCACAAATTCAGTTAAAAGAGGAATTACAGCGTTATGTAGCAGCATGTTACATATCTGAGGATCTATAAGAATTGCATCTTTCATGTAAATTTCTTCACTTCTTTTTGTTTCTTTTTGTGCTGTGATGTATAGATAGATTGTGGTGTTTTATTCGAAGTAAGTATATTATTCTTGATAATACAATCATTGATTTTGGAATACATGTTGATGCAATACTTTCATATTCATGCTTTATTATATCTACCATTTATATTCATGTATCGTAAAGCAATCTTATGTGATATTCATTTCAATGGGTGGAACTATTTCATTTTAAAATTAGTCAGTTTTACACACAGTTTAAGCTCTTGAGTAGTGAAGCAATCACAGTTTTTTAGACTCATAAGTAGTTGAAGTCAAGTCTTATGCTAATGGTCTCTCTAACTCTCCTAAGTTCTCTGGACTTATCGCGGTCGGGGAGTTCACAAATCGCGGTCCATCAAAGGGGCCCAGTGAAGCTACCAGGGCCATGAACTCAATGGGATTTACGTGTAGGGTTGGCCATAGTAACTCTCTAGAGTTCACGGGGTGCACAAGGCTACCTTTGGTACCAAATTTAGGGCTTCCAGTCCATCAATGAGGGGGCGTTTATTGAGACCCTATCCTCATAAGTTAATACTGAAATCAAGCCAAGGATCTAGGGTCTTTTTCTATTCCCCATTTTTCTTCATTTGTAAGTTTGAAACCATTCACATGAGGGTATTTTTATCCTTGTCTATGACACTATCGGAGTGCTTACAGTTGGCATTGGTCTCATGTGTGACTGGTTGTTGAGGACTTCAGGCCTTTTGAGGCTTTTAGTCATTGGCTCTGCCGGCTGCCCACATAGGTATGCATGTGATGTGGGCTATACGGGCTTTTTAGGGCCGCTGGCTCCACACTGCTATCCCAGATAATATATATATAGGTCTTATGCATAGTTGGCCGTATACGGCTTGACTAGGCTACCTTAGATGATGAACCACCATTGCTGTCATATGAATCTACATGCGCTTGGTTGTATACGTCATTCTACTGCCTTGAATGGTGAATCAATAATTGATATATCGTTATTGCTTCCTATTGTCCATAATAATCTGATGATATCTGTCTTTATATTCAGCCAGCTTGGTGATAATAGCAATTTTGATAGGTGACCAATAATGACAGTGATGGCGACGACTTTAGCAATAGTCATTGATGTTTACTCTTGATATGCTTGAGAATTCACCTTTTATTCATCATTTGTGAAGAAATAATACAAGGCTCCACCTTTAAAGGTTGTTTCACCATTTCATCTATGATTGCCCCCTTTTGATATAGAAGAATTATTCTGATAATCTTCTAGATCAAAACCTTTCCCACTGATAGGGATGATATTTCTTAATGAAGCGAGCATTGACCAGTATGCCGATGCCTCATCCTTCTTGGTCTATTACTCTATATGCCCCATTACAATAGACTTTAGTTATGATGTACAGCCCATCCCATTTAGGGTTAAACTTGCCCCCTGTCCTTCGGGTGACCATTATCGGTCTTTTCAAGATCAGAACCAGATCCCCTTTCTTAAAGGATCGGTGTTTAAATCTTTTATCAAAGGTGGCAGAAATCCTAGCCTGATATAACTGCAATCGCTGCTGAGCTGCCAGTCTTTTTTCATCAAGTAGGTCCAATTCTGTCAATCTTATTATTACGTTCTCACCATCTATAATTGACTGGTACACTGCTACTCTAAGTGAGGTGACTTGCATTTCAATTGGCACAACGGCCTCTACACCATAAACCAATGAGTACGAGGTAGCTTGTGTCGTCGTCCGATGGGTGGTCCTGTAGGCCCATAAAGCTTCTTGTAGCTTTTCATCCCAATCACGCTTATTCCTGGTCATTATTTTCTTCAATATTTTTACAATTATTTTATTGAACGCCTCTGCCAACCCATTGGCTGGTAGATAATATGGTGTTGAGAATGAATGGTGAATATATTGAACTTGAAACATAACTTCTCCATGCCCCTATTCATGAAAGGAGTGTCGTTGTCTGTGATGATTTTCTTCGGGATGCCATGACAATAGATTATTGCATGGCGAATGAAATTGAAAACATCTTTCTCTTTAACATTCCGCAGCGCAATTGCCTCTGTCCATCTGGAGAAATAGTCCATTGCTGCCAATATATACTGCTTTCCTTTGGACGACAGTGGATTTATGGGGCCAATGACATTAAGTCCCCATACAAGAAAAGGCTAGGAAGTAGTTGATTGATGAAGGTCTTTAGGGGGTACATCTATAATATCCCCGTGGATCTAACATTCGTGGCATCGCTTTGCATAGTCTACGGTGTCTTTAAACATTGCTGGCCAGTAATATCACATCCAGTGTACTCGGTGAAATAAATTTCGCCCAGCGTGATGCACCCCACACTCCCCGGAATATGCATCTCATAGCACTTGACCTACTTCTTCTTCACTCGGGCATCACAGTAGTATTTCATTATACGATCTTCTATATAACACTTTGTTACAAGTAATGAATCTTTTCGATCTCTGCTTAATTTACAACTTCATCTTTGGATCTTCTGGTAGGATATCGTACTTGAGATAATTGACAAAAGGCTGACGTCAATCATCTGTTGTCACCTCTAAACACGATATAGGGAGTGCTTCAATAGTTTCACTGATGATTTTTGTTAATGGTAAAAATCTTCTTTTTTCAATTGTCACTTGTAGGGGGCTTCGATCTAGGTAAGATAGTATTGCTGCTAAACTAGCCAAAGCATCTGCCTTCTCATTCTCACACTGCGGTACACGCTTAATTTCAACATACAGGAATTGTTCTGACAAACACTGCGCTTTTCGACAGTATGGGAGAAGTTCTTGTTTCCTTGTTTCAAACTCGGTCGTCAACTGGTTTATGACCAGCTTGGAATCCCCATAAATTTAGTCTTTATTTTCAGCTAACTGGCTATTTTCATTCCATTGATAAGGGCATTATATTCACCTTCGTTATTTGTGCATGCAGTGCCCAATGTGAAGGAGTAAGGCAACAAATCACCTTGGGGTGATAAATATCACCCCAGCACCTACTCCTATTGTTCATGCTGCACCGTCAAAGAACATTTGCCAAGAAATTGGCGATTCAGTCATCATGACTTGCTTGTTGGTAAACTCATCGATAACGGCTTCGCTATCTGTCACAGGATGGGCTGCCAAAAAATCTGTCATTGCCTGCCCTTTTACTGCTTTTTTCGGCTCATATGTAATCGCATATTCTGATAATAGTAACAAACACTTAGCTAGTCTTCCTGACAACATCGGCCTTGTCATTAAAAACTTGATGGGGTCTGCTCTAGATATCGAGGTTATGTCATGGGATAAACAATAATGTCATAGCTTCTGTACAGCAAATATCAATGTCAAACATACTTTTTCAATTAGCGTATAATTGCATTCCGCACCTATTAAAGTTCGACTTAGATAATAGAGTGTTGCTTCCTTCCCGCTTTTGTTTACTTGCGCTAACAAAGCTCCCAATGAAATTTTGGTTGCAGATATGTACAAGATAAGAGGTCTTCCTTTCACCTGGGCTGTTAACACTAGAGGTTGTTTCAACAATTCTTTTATCGAATCAAAGGTGTTCTAGCAAGGCATGTCCCATATGAATTATGTTCATTTCTTCATCAAATGAGAAAATGGCTGACATCTTCCTGCCAGGTTTGAGATAAAGCGGTGAATATATGCTAGTTTACCCTGTAGGCTTTTCAATTCTTTCAACGTCTTTGGGGGCGGCATATCTCGAATAGCCTTTACTTTTTCTGGATCTATCTCGATGCCTTTATTTCTTAAAACAAAACCAAGGAATTTTCCTGATGATACTCCGAATGCACATTTGGCTGGATTCATCTTTAATTGTTTCTTTCTGACTTGGTAGAAGACTGAAGCCAAATGCTTGCGGTCTTCCTTTCACCATGCGAAGGCGTCTTTGTTCTCTTTCAAAAGACTGATATACTGATTAGCTTCTTCCTCTGGCAAACTGGCACTTATAAATGTGTTTCACGGTTCTTCCTCTGTTCCTAAATTTATCTCTCTCATACTGGCAAGCGAAGACGTCTTCTATCTGCTTCGGAGCTATCTCAGCCTTTTTGATCATTTCGAATTCCGTTTCTTCCATCTGGCTGACTGTTACCATGTTTACTAAGCTTCTGCCCCTAGCCCTTGGAACTTTTCTCGCTTTTTCTGATTAACTCTGATTGGATTCCCTTTCCATAATTTAAGCCAACGGGTTCTTGGTAATCAAAGCCTGTTTTCTTCATGATTTTCTGACTTGTCGGACTATATCTTTCAAGCTCTTCGGGTGTTAATTTTCCATTCCTCATATCACTGTTAACTACTTCCTCTATCTTTTCTTTTGAGGGGGGGGGGGGGGGGGTAGAATTCAATTGGCTCTGGGTATTTTTTGCTGGACTTAACATGAAATCTTTTTGGGATGAGAGGAAATGGTTTACTCCTTTCAACATATGGGAGTGGCACCATGTAATTAGACTGTAGAATTTCCATTTGTTCTGGTGACAGTAATGTCAATGGTGTTTGTCCTAGCTGTCGCAGATGCTTTGGCACAAAATAGAATTTGTTTTACACGTTTTTTGTTACTGATGATTCTGTTTCTTTTTCCTTTACTATTTCCATGCAAACATTTTCTGGAACCTTGTTCTCATCATTTCTCTTTTATTCTTTATTAGCAAATGCATCATAATAACTGGCATCTGTGAAAAAGGCATCAGCTTCTGTATACTGTCTCGCATCAGCTAGCACTTTAAGTTGCACTCCATCTTTGCAGTATCTGAAGCACTAGTGTAAGGTAGAAAGTATGATGCATACTGATGCATCCATGGTCTTCCCAGAAGGAGATTATATGTTGTCACAGCATTTATAACGTGGCAGACAACATTCGTAGTCAACTCTCTTATTTTCAATGTTATTGTGATCTTACCAAGTGCATGTTGTCCATCTTGATTAAAGCCCTGTATCATCATTCCACTAGAGCGTAGGTTCGAGCGTCGATAACCTAATTCATTTAACATCGTCAACGGTAACATGTTTACAACAGACCCATTATCAAGCATTATTCACTTTACTTATTTACCATGAATGTGACTCACTATCATCAACGACCTATTATGTTCCCCGTCACAAACCAGGTCGTCATCAGAGAAGGAAATAACTGGCATACAATTTCCTCACTTCTCATTCTCCATCCCAATTAGCAACACTCCTTTTATATCTTCATCAGATAAGGCTTTAATCAGGCTCTACTAGGAGTCTTCTGACAATTTCAGAGCATCATAGACACTCAACTGAGTTGGAATGCCTTTTAAATGGCTTATAATTCATAAGTTACTTTCTTTATCTCCTTTCCCTTTTCTTTCTCGCCACCGTCACTGCTGCTGGCATGATTCTTGACTATTTCTGTCTTTGATTTTTCACTTTTCAAACTTAGTGGGCCTGCCATCTTCTTCCCTGATTGCAAGGTAGTTATTACAACTTTCCCCATTACTTTCTAATTATTCGCTCTTGTCCTTCCCTGATAGTCTTCTTGCATGGTGAATACATTTATTATCGCTCTTCTATCTCTTTATTTCTCTTTTCTGATTATTATCTCACCCTGTTTATCATCCTTTGTATTATACATTTCAATGTACAACAATTCTCTGTCGTATGCCCTACGATGCAGTGATAATGACAGAAGTCTCTTTCTTTCGTTTTGGACACTTCTTCGGGTCGCTTTGACATGGGCAGCTCAATTGTTCCTACTTTTAGTAACTGATTCATCATAGGAAGTACGTCCTCCTTTTCAAATGCAAAACTCTCATGAGAATTCAACGATCGGAGTTTTTTGTCGTAAAACCTTCCCCTGGGGCTATTCGACTCTTCTTTCCTTTTTGTCCTTTTACCCATTGCTTCTCTCGCGTCCTGACTTCTGTATTCTCTCGCATCTTGTCTTCTCTTTTCGTGCTCAACCATATTCATGATCAACTTCTGGGGTCCTCTTCTAACCAGTTCACAATTGAACGCCAGCATTTGTCGAGTCATCAGTTCCAAGGCGTGCACTTTTGTAGCCAAATCACGGAAGGTCCTAATGTCAACACTGGTGAGACCGAATGCCATTCCCGTTTCCATAGAATTCAGGCACATTTTCTATAAAACTTTCCACTGGTTCTCCCTCTCTCTATCGTACCGAAGCCAGTTCTATGATACTAGCATCTCATTCTGATGAGAAAAAATTTGACATGAACACGTCTTGCATCTGTTCCCACATCCTTATCAACCCAGGTGCTAAGCTAGAATACCATCTGAATGCTTTATTCATCGAAGAAGACCCAAATAACCAGAGGCAATACTGGGCCACTATGGAGAAATTCCCCATGCTGGTAATAAAATGCATTAGAACTTCTGGTGATCCATCCCCGTTGAATTTCTGAAAATCAGGATGCTTGAAGTTGTTCAGGAACAGGATATCTTCTACTTCTTTCAGGTATGGCGTTCAATATTGGAACCTTCATGTGCCTCACGTTCTCTTTCTGACCTGACTGCTTCTTCGACAACTTGTCATACCTCTTCTTGTGTCACTACTCTTATCATGAGGGTAGATCTGTGCGACCCGGTCCTTAGCGGTTGTGACCCTTTGGGGTGCTGTTCTCATTTATTTGTGTTATCGGTCATTGGGGGTGTCATCATCCAGGCTATATTATGCATTAGAGTCCCCAAGGCCTCCCGGAGGTTCCTACATTCCTCCATTAGTGCTTTTTGTGCCTCTGCCATTTCATCTATGCGATCCTCTATAGTTGGGGAAGACCCTCGATTTGTCCCAGCCATGTAAACAGCAGCCTCTCCATTCCCTAACGAGGCGGTAGTCGAGGCCGAATGAGAGTGTATTGATGTTATAGGGGTTGCTAAAAGAGGAGACTTATATAATCTTTGCGTATTGCCATGGTAGCTATTGATTGGGGGGATGTGGAGATTAGTGACGTGGATCCTAGTGAGCTCATTAGTAGAGCTTTGCCCTTTTGCTTTCTTGTCCACCGGGAGTTCTTAGTAGGCAGGGTAGGAATATCTTGTATCACTGAAGGAATGATAGCTTGCCTAGGGTGGATTGCTGGTGGAGTGAGTTCGAGATGTTTCTTGGCTATATTTCGCATTACCAGTCCCCTAGCTCTTTTCAGTGGTGAACTCATTCCTGCAGCAGTGATGTTCTGGGTCCTTGTCCTTTTGCAAGTAACAACGATTTAGTAATCTTTTTCTTCCTGTGCTATTGGCCAAGCACTTATGACTGCAACAACTGCTTGTGATTCTGTATGCTTGACTGATGCTGCTCTTCTTTTGTGACATTCAACTTGTTTATCGGCAAATTCGATGACGAACCCTATCGCAGTGAAGTAAAAGACTGTATTTTTCTAAATGATTGCCATTTATTGGTTATAATATCTTCTTTCTCTCTTGAATCCTCTTATATTACAAAATGGCACAAGTTAGTAGTTAAATGAAGTTATATTCTATTTTGGAGATGAAAGGGAGGATGTTCCCACCGAGAGTCGCCATTTTGGCACCTTAAAGACGTCAAATAGTAGTGATTGTCCTCTACACAGTTCATAAGTTAATATCAAGTGAATACAATATCCCCAGTAAAGTCGCCATTTTGTTTCGAACAATAAACAAATGTATTTGATTTGAGGAGATTTCATTCAATTAATAATTAACAAAAGAAGATGAAGAAGATAATCACAATATTTATTCATTCCGAATTCTTTTACATCCTTTCTCTCCTTTGATTCCAAAATAAAATATTCATAGAATCATAATACAAAGTAAATATGACATGTATCTTGATCACTCTTTTGATCAAATCTGAAGCTTTTTGTTGATCTTTAACTGTTGGAGAAATCACACATATGTCACTTTAATAGAGAAACATCATTGTGCACTAGAACACTATGTGTTGAAGGGCACTGTGCATTGGAGCTCAGTGCGCGCTGCAGCTTGTTGTGTGCTGACAGTGTTGTGCACCGCACAATAGTTGTTCTGCACAATGGGTGCGAGCTCTACCTCTTTCTCTCCAAAGTCTACTCCTCTCCTTTCTCTTTAATTGAATCTGGTGCTAATGATCTCTTTAGAGGGGTCATGGGGTATTTATAGCCCTCTCACACGTGTGAATATGCCATGTATTCATTGTACGTAAATCCCTTCTGTGCAGACCCAAATGTGCAGTCTCCATTGTGCAGCCCTCACTATTTAGTCCTAACTATGCGGTCCCCAGTGTGTGGACTCCACTATGCAGACTCCACTGTGCGGACTCCATTATGCAGACTAGTCTGCTTCAACACACAATCCCTTTTGCGCATAACAATAGTCACCTTTCTCTCTCTTTTTTTCATGCCTCAACAGTAAGTCCGCATATGATCGTGACAGCCCTTCTAATGTGGGACAAGGTTCCGCCTCACTGTATGCACAGTGGTGTGTCAGTACAATATCCTACCAATCACTAGTAGCTCGCCTAGGCCCTTAGGCCCCTCCCACATCAGCGTCCACCGACGTGTGCCCTCCTATGTGTGTAATAGTGATGGGGCATCACAATATCAGTACCGTACATCACCGGGATATCACCGGGGTCTAGTACACTCCACACTGGTTGTCGCCTCCATAGCCGTACAACCCAGCAAATGGAAAAGAACTCACTACCTGTCGGCCAGTAATCTGCCAATACCTACTCGGCTCATCGATAGCAGACTCATTTGTGAGCTGGTCAAACTCAGATTAGCTTATAGCCCCTTTACTTGGTCAAATAAGGTCACACCCCCTTCATAACTAATTACGACATAGTGGGAGACACCACCTACAGGTATTCGACACTCGGGTGCTCATGTATCCACTCGGTCTAGACGTTGGAGTATCCCCTGGCCATGGGGGTTTAGAGGCTTTCACCCACGGACATCGAACGTGCTCATATGCTGAGTCCCAAATATTTCTGGTGTCCCATCTGGCCATCCGCGATATGCCTGTGGAGGCCACAGCCCTGATGTCGCTGGGGCGTAAAGTGATCATGTCACCCCAAATACAAAATGTATGAGTCATACCATCCAGTCATGCATCCAACCCACGCGTACTGAGCGATCATGTGGGGTAACTCTGCCTCACAAGGAGTCCCCGAGATATCTTTGCCCAATGGCATATGCTATGATCAATCATTCCTCATAACAGGCATACAAATGATGCATATGGGCATGTATCATGATGTAATATTAAGCATGTTCTCTGTATGTCATACTAGACTAAGTACACTAGCATGATTATTAGATGTAGCAGACAATAACATGCCCTAACCGGTATATCACATACAAAGACTGGGAGCTTAACGACATGCCCCATATTGAAGTCCTTGATGTATGTTCCACGTTAGACTAACATTAGCTTCTCAAGACACTAATATAACATATATCCTAAGGCGGGGTCCACTGGAAGGACGGCGAATCTAACCCATTCATCGAGATAGGCTCTATAGAGTGGATATACCAAATCTGATACTACATATTCTTCCATTCATGGTAAGGGGTGATGATGTACTCTCCTTCAATCAGCGGATAGCCTAGATGATATACTAATGTCAAGGATGGGCCTCACCCTTATCCCAAAAATTAAATGGACGGTGTGGATGATACATACGTGATATCGCGGTCCTAGCAACTAGGTCCAAGGATAAGATATGCCTCATAGGGTGAGTCAAGTGGGTATACAACAAGGTGAGTTAAGAGGATGAGTCTAAGTATAACAAATGGGCTTCCCCACCCTCTCTATCATGTAATAAATTGGGCATTCCTATGAGGCCCAATACGTACACAAGGTGGGCTTTGGTGGGATGCATACATCTAGGACTATGTGCCCTTCCACATGGATTGGGTAGCCCGCTCAACATCTAAGTGGGCCTTGGGTATGGTTACTAAACTTGGGCAAACACATGTATTTAGGTGGGCCACATTTCCTATGGAATGCCCAGTATGAACACAAGGTGAGTTCCATGGTTTGGATAATCCTATAAGGTATGGTGGAAGACACCATCATCAATGGGGCCCCAAAGGTTTGGGATAGCCCAACAAGGGAAGATGGGTATCACTAACATCAATGGGGATAGATCTCATGGGGTGAACCTAATGGGCATACAACAAAGGGACTCAAGAAGATGAGCCTAAGTGCAATAAGTGGGCTTCCTCATCCACTCTATCATGCCATGAACTGGCTTCCCTATGGAGGCCCAGTACGAATAAGGTGGGCCTCAAGGCTGGGATAATCCTACAAGGTGAGGTGGAGAGCACTAACATCAATGGGGCCCAATGGTTCGGGTTAGCCCAACAAGGGAAGATGGGTATCGCCAATGGGGGCCCAACAATTTAGGTTAACCCAACAAGGTATAGGTTTAACAATGGACCTTAGGGAGGTTTACAACGGTGGACTTTAACCACTATTGTTGTAAGGTGCGGTCCATTTGGCATCAGAATCGAAATCAAAATGGGGCTCTCGGCCCTCCAATTATCTAGGAAGTGGATGGACAGCGCATACCCATCACTCATACATGGTGGGCCTGCATAAGGCGGTGGAGCCCCTGGCCTAAAAATGGATAAATGGTGTGTATATAACACATACCTTGTGATGGGCCTCACACATTCCCAATGGGCCTCATATACAATCACAGTGGGCCTTGTATACATCACAATGGGCCTCATAACATGGGCCTAATATACATCACAATGAGCCTCTCACACGGGCCTCATATACAGCAGGTGGGCCCTGCACATATAGCAGGTGGGCCTGTCATAATGCAGATGGGCCTTACACAAATAGCAGGTGGGCCCTGCAGGAGTTAGATGGGCCCCACCAGATGGACAGCATGGATATACAATGCATACATGATGATGGGTTGTCTGCCCTGGACGGCGTGGATAAAATACATCATGGTGGGCCGCTGCCCATGGACGACAAAACATGCCTCAAGTGGGTCCCATCCCAGCTAGATGGTGTAGATAAAATACATACACCACGGTAAGGCCCACCATCCTATGGATGGTGTAGATAAAACACATTCATCATTATGGGACCCACCATCCACGTGCTGGATAATGGATGGTGTGGATCAGAACATTCATCACGGTGGGTCACACCGTCCCACGTATAGGGATGGTGTAGATAAAACACTTACATCAGGACCCCACTGTCCATGTGGCTGGACGGTGGAGTACAACAGATATATTATGTGGGACCCACCGTCCCTTGCTGGATGGTGTGGGTACACCACATATATCAAGTTAGGACCCACGGTTGATGGATAGCGTGGATAAAATACATAATGGTGGGCCCCACTTGAAATTTAGATCTATCTCATTCTCTTTGTAATGCTATAAAATGATCTCTACAAATGATTGGATGGTATGGATAACACATCATGGTGGGTCCCGTAGCTGCTGGACTGATGTCTAGCAATGTCCACTGATGGATGGTGTGGATATACAACACATCAAGTGGGGTCCGCGTCAGTGTGGCCCACTGATTTTGAATCAAGCCGATATTTGTGTATCACTTCATATAGTCCAGCAGCCTATGTTGTTGGACGTGGCTGGATGGTCTGCATGAAACACCATGGTGCATCCCATGCCGTTAGACGATCCAAATAAAAAATACATTCATCATGGTGGGCCGCATAATAGGGAAGAGAGAGTGAGATAGAGAGAGAGAGAGAGACGTGAGGTGGAGGGCTCCACCACTATGAGCCCACCTAGGATTACAATGCATACATCAAGATGGGTCCTAAATCATGTAGGTCTTCAAATCATAAACATCAACGGTGGAAATCCCTTTCCCACCCACAAGTTCAAGGTCTAGATGACCTTTTAACAATAGGAAAATAAACATCATGATGGGGTCCATGGAGAATGGCCCCATCATGGGATGATGTAACACCCTGGATTTCGAGGGTCGAGCAAAGCTCAACTCCTAAGATCCAACGCATCACTTGTGCAACATAAATAATGATGTTTAAATGTTGTCCATGTTAGTGCATTAAACATGAGGGGGGTTATACTAAAATAACAAATCATACTCCAGAGATAATTTAATTTAGCAAGTGGAAGACTGAAACACATATATATAAGTACGCGAGGGTGTCGCAACCTCCAGAGTATGAGTATGGTATCGGGCTGAATATAAACATGTATTGTTTCAAAATTTATAAAATATCAAAATGTACATGTCTGACTAATCCATATAATCCCTATGATCCCGTTGATCAGCGCATGGTCTACATAGACCTGCCTGATAGCTGTACATAGGAGAACTCCTCCTCCTCGCCAAAGAAGTCCATCTCAGATGTATAGACTCCATCATCACCTGCATCTAAAATAGAGTCTGGTTGGTGTTTTAAAACACTGTCTTAGAGTGAGAGTGAGTGATCAACTCAATGGTACTATAAGACAAAGGTTAACATGTTATCAATTCAGTCAAGTAGTAATGATAAAGCAGTACAACAATCATATCCTATGTACTCTTGTTAATGTAGGGGTGGTATGTTGTAATGATGTTTGCACTCGCATGAAGCTCCTTCACAAGCGACTTTGTCAACCATTCGCGCATGATAAACTCCCTAAGTGTGCCCTTCATCGCCAAAGCACATGCAATGTAGTACATGGCCGTGTTAGCCAAGTACTTAATTAGGCTTCTTCATACAGCAGATTTGGGAAGCTAAGGCACCTCCCTTTATATCACTAACCTCAAACAGAGATCCATCTAGGGTAGTCAGTCCTAGTTAATCACATACGATAGGCAAGTTATAGGGCATCACCCCTAATGAAAGCAGTGATAGGCAAATTCAAGAGTTTATATTCAAGGTCACGTCGAGGAGGCTCGTCACCTCAGCATAGGCCGACAACTCGAATACAGTATCACAAACCACCGTATTCCACTCACAAGTTTGAGTTACTTACTGATCACTATGGGGAGGCTCATCACCCTAGCGTAGGATGACAACTTGACCACCATGCCCGGCTCATGAGTCTTAGCGGATCGTTATACCATGGTTGAAACGGTTTTACATTGGTAAGTGGTACCTTAGATTCAAGCAGTAGTGTTCATATATGGTAAACACACAATAGGCTAATCGGGTTATTTGACAAGTTTGATTGGTACGAGCGCACGCTGAATTAATCGACATGGAGTGCATAAGCACTCCTCGTGGCCTAACCACTGTTGACAATCGTCATACGACTCGGATTCATCGAACGTATCCAATGTGACAAGACTAATTTGGCCATTTAATCGGGAACCATTACTGATTGCCTGGGCTACATTGTAGTCCCAATCATACTCAAATGCAACATGTAGATACACATGAAAATCATATAAGCATTTAACAGACATTCCCAATACGAATCTCATTCGAGCATTTCATCGAACACATTGCACATATTACCAAATATTATATTTCATCCATAAACTGCATAATCGAAATTTAGGTTACATGAAGGAAACTATACATATAGATAAGGTAATTGAGAATCATATCTTAATACCCTTAATAATTACAATTCACCAACAATTTTCTCATTTAGACAATTTATCAAACACTTAGACTACACATTACCACATACATAGACTAAATTAGTTACAACATATATTATGGCAAATCCTTTCAGAAGTAGATTATCATACACACAACAACACATGAATTCTAGGTTAATAGTCAGGGTAAGCACAAATCATAATTTCGAGTTCATTCAAACACGTGGAGTAGTGGGAGTGAATCCCGGCAACGATCTCCCGAACTCTCTCTATTCTCTTCACTCTTTTCTCTTCTTTTCTCTCTTCTCTCTCATAGGGTTAGAGAAATTTGTATGGAATGGGAATGGGGTAGTTTAAGGGCATTATATAGGCCCAGAATTGATGTAATGGCCCTAGGGCCATGATATGCTTAGGTTATAGCCAAAAGGGTGTTTGTTTCGGGCAGACGGGACACATCCGGAACTCCATTATCTGTCTATCTCACAGAGTAAGTTCCCTGATAATGGATCTATGCCAGGATGTGATTTAAGCATTTGGATAGGCCGATCAACCGTCACGGACCTGTATCAGATTAACAGTCGTTGTCACTCGATCAGGGCCACAAGTATACAGATATGTGCATGAAATTTCCCTGATCCATGGGTGCAATTGGCTCAGAAACTGATGGTCTGAAGTCTTCAATTTTGCCCGTAAATGAATGGTCCAATTCACTTAAGTTTAGGTTCATTTTCTAAAGATATTCGTGTTTCTCACACATTTCTCTCGAGGCTCAAGTTATGTGTTTCTGGATACTATTTGGGCTTGATTCCCACGATGATTGTCAAGCCCAATAAGATGATCCTAACCCTAGAGTTTCACGGTCATCAAACTTTCGACGCGCGATCTAGGTCCGATATAGAGTTTCAATGTGCACTCGAGAGCAACTGGATTTTGGGATTCCTCCTAGGTTTTTAAGTAGTGTGGAGTTAGTGATTTCGACGGTTTTGGGTCTTACAGTTTGTATAGATAGTGGTTCAATCTAATCCACCGATTAATTTAGTTTAATACTTAATTAATTTTCGTCTAATTTTCACAGTATACGGTGTTTAGGGATTTCTACCTAAGGTGGTACTTGGGTCTTTATACAGATTTTTCCAAGACGTTACAATCTACCCCCCTTAAAGAAAAATTTCGTCCCCGAATTAGTACCTTTTTGTACTCATTGAGGATTTGAGGGTAGTTCTTACGGACTTCAGCTTCTATTTCCCAAGTAGCCTCTTCCTCAGTGTGATGAGTCCACAATACTTTCACAAGTTAGATAACTTTGCTGCGAAGCACCTGTTCCTTCCTATCCAGAATACGTGTTGGTTGCAGTACATAAGTAGCATTTTCACCTAGCTGCACCTGCTCCCACTTGATAATGTGAGTGGGATCAGGAATGTATTTCTTCAGCATGGACACATGAAATATGTTGTGCACGCCGGCGAGTGGCGTGTGCAAAGCAAGGAAGTATGCTACCACACCCACTCGGTCTAGAATCTAGAATGGACCAATAAATCATGGTGTGAGTTTCCCTTTCTTGCTAAATCGAAGGACTCCCTTCATGGGGGGAAACCTTAAGAAATACATAGTCCCCAATTTCGAATTTCAGCCGTTGCCTTCGAGTATCGGCGTAACTCTTCTGTCTACTCTAGGCTACAAGAAGTCGATGCCTGATAATGTCGATCTTCTCTGAGGTCGCCTGTACTAAATCTAGGCCAATCAAACTCTTCTTACCAACTTCTGCCCAATAATGGGGTGCTTAATATGGGCATCCATACGAGGCTTCATAAGGGGCCATGTCAATTCTCACTTGGAAGCTGTTGTTATAAGCGAACTCAGCATAGGGAAGACAATCATTCCAACTGTCGTTCAAATCGAGCACACACACTCGCAACGTATCTTCTAATATCTGGTTTACCCGTTCCGTTTGCCCATTAGTCTATGGGTGGAACGCGGTACTGAACTTCAGTTTCACTCCCATTGCTTCCTAGATTCAAGTCTAGAAAATTGACGTGAATCACATGTCTCGATCTGACATAATCTCCATAGGAACTCCATGAAGCCGTATGATCTCTTTGACGTACAGCTTGACTAAATCATCTGCTGAGTTTGAAACTCTAATCGGGAGGAAATGAGCCGATTTCTTCAATCGGTCTACAATCACCCAAATGGAGTCATGTCCCTTCCTCGTCTTCGGTAACCTAGAAATGAAATCCATAGATATGAGGTCCCATTTCCATTCAGCTATGGGCATAGGTTGAAGTAAACCAGGAGGTCGGTGATGCTTGGCCTTGACTTGCTGGCACGTGAGATAATAGGATACATAATTTGCTATGTGGGCCTTCATGTTATCCCACTAGTACGAACGCTTCATGTCTCAATACATCTTCGTACTGCCCGGATGTATTGTCATCCTTGAATTGTGAGTGGAGTTCAGGACTTCCTTTCTCATGTCATGGAGATTCGGGACGCATAGGCGGCCGTAATATCTCAAACCTCCATCTAAGCCAACCCTCCATTTGAAGTCTTCACTGTTACTTGCTTGTTTTCTCATCTTCACCAACAGTTCATCTTCTTTCTGAGCCACAATAATTCGATCATCAATAAGTTGGTGTATGTAGATGTGTGTGACACTCTCAAACGACTCTTTTACTGTAAGCTTCTGTTCGAAGTCTCACACAAACTTTACCATGTTCCATTCTTCTATCATCAGCTGAGCTGCAAATTCTATTGTCTTCTTACGGCTCAACACATCGACCACAAGGTTTGCCTTGCCAGGATGGTAAGAGACCTCAAACTTGAAGTCTTTCAAGGTTTCCATCTAACAATGCTGCCTCATATTCAGGACTCTCTGTGTGAAGATGTACCTGAGGCTCTTGTGGTCACAAAAGAGCTCGAACTCCTCTCCATTGAGGTAATGTCTCTAGAGCTTTAATGTAAAAATGACCACCACTAATTTCACGTTGTGCATGGGGTAGTTTTCTTCGTGTTTCATCAACTGTCGCGATGTATAGGCAATCACTCTGTCCTTTTGCATAAGAACACAACCCAAACCAACACGAGATGCGTCAGTGTATATAGTATATCTCACCCCATGTTCTGGCAATACTAACATGGGTGTGGACATCAGCTTATCCTTCAATTCCTGAAAGGCTACTTCTGCTTTCTCGTTCCAAGTAAACTTAAGATCTTTTTGAGTGAGTTAAGCAGCGGTTGGGCTATCTTGGAAAAGTCCTTAATAAATCGACGACAGTAGCCTGCAAGGCCGAGGAAACTCCTCACTTCAGTAACCGAACCGAGCTGCTCCCAGTCTTGTACTGCGATCACCTTAGCGAGGTCCATGGCAATACCTTCCTTGGACACCACGTGTCCCTGAAACTTGACTTCTTCCTTCTAGAAGTTACACTTTTGATATTGAGCAAACAACTGATTCTTCCTAAGAGTATCGAAGACTACTCGGAGGTGCTCTTCGTGATCCTTTCGGCTCATAGAGTATATCAATATGCCATCTATAAATATAATGACGAACCGGTATAAATACGGCCAAAATACCTAGTTTATGAGGTCCATGAACACGACCGATGCATTTGTAAGTCCAAACAACATCACGGGGAATTCATAGTGCCCAAAACTGGTTCTGAATGTTATTTTTTGCACGTCTTCATCCTTGACACGTAACTGATGATACCCTGACTGTAGGTCAATCTTAGAGAAATATTGTACCCCTTTCAACTGGTCGAACAGGTCATCTATCCTGGGCAGAGGATACTTATTCTTAACTGTGACGTGATTCAGCCTGCGATAATCAATACACAACCGCAGCGATCCATCCTTCTTCTTTACAAACAATACAGGTGCTCCTCAAGGAGATACACTAGGCCGTATAAAACCTAATTCCAACAAATCATCTATCTGTCTCCTCAATTCCTCCATTTCACACGGAGGCATGCGGTATGTTGGTAAGGAAATGGGTGTCGCACCAGGCACAAGGTCGATAGTAAAGTCGATCTCGCGCTGAGGAGGTAGTACGGGTATTATCCTGAACACGTCCATGAAATCTTGGACGACAGGGGTGTCCTTAAGTGTCGGACCATTAACATTTTCCAACATGGAAGTGTAACAACTAATGCGATAGGGCCAACTGACTTGAACTGGGAAAGTGAAGGTCGTGCCTATGGGTCCACGGGCTGTCACCAATTTGGTATCACAATCGATCTCTGCCTTCATTTTGGTGAGCCAATGCATGCCGAGGATGATGTCGTAATGATGCAGTGGACTGACAATCAGGTCAATGCACACCGTTCTGCTCCTTAAGTCTATTGGGCAATCTTTACAAAACTTAGTAGCGTGGAGAAAGTCCCTGTTGCAGTAAGGACTCACCCCAACCATAGGAGTAGTGCTCAACCCAAATCGCTTGACTATAGAGCGCGATATTATTGAAATAGTGGACCCCGTGTCCACTAATAGAAATACAGGTGTACCTTTAATGTGGGCAGTGACTTCAAAGGCTAAGGGCACTGCAATTGCTGTCACAGATGCTCTAGCTACTAGTGCATGTACACGTGCCTATTGACGATGATTTGGTTACACTAACATAGGTTGTTGAGGCGGCCCATTTCAAGATACGGGAGGTCGGTTGTACAGCTGTACTGGCATTGTCGATCATAGAGGTGGAGTTAAAATAACTTGTGGCAGCTGGCGGTTAATCTTCTGAGGTGGCATAAAGCCATCGTCCCTCGTCTTGGTAAAGCAAAAGGGCTCATTATGGTCCATCTTCTTACAGTAGGTGCACGAAAGGTCTGATCACCTCTGCTGGGTCGATGGAGCCATAAGCCTGAGAGGTGAATCTACACGTGGCTTCTTGCCTAGAAATGGTTAGTTCGATAATTCAGATCGAGGGCTTAGGCCCATTGGTAAACGTGTACAAGACAGTATATCTCCATCCTGCTCAGCTCGTAGGGACATGTTCACTAGCTCAACATAGTTGGGAATGCTAGCGCAACACATCTTCATACGGATATCGGGCCGCAGACCCTCAAAAAATCACCGCATTCTCATCGACTCATCTGCTAGGATCAAAGGAGCATATCTGGCTAGCTCAGTGAAGTGGTTCTCGTACTCGGCCACGGTCATTCCTCCCTGACAGAGGCAGAGAAATTCACCCTCCTTTTCGTTATGGTAACTGAGGGGGAAATACTTTCCACGAAAGCGTTCTTCAAACACGTCCCACGTCCACACGTATCCTAAAGGAATGGTTCGTAGGATGTTGTCCCACCAGAGACTGGCCTCCTTCTTGAACATGTAGGTCACAAGCTCCACATGCTCTGCCTCAGTATAGTGCAATGGCTTCAGCATCTTGGATATGTGATCCAACCAATACTCTGCCTCCTTGGGTCAGTGAGTGCCTGCAAAGGTAGGAGGGCAGAAACACTGGAAGCGTTCAAATAGACCACTGGTATTTAAATTTCCAATAGGCTGCATAGGTGGTGCAGGAGGGACCATACTCATATTTTGGGCAATGGCCCCCGCAATAGTGGTCCAAACTTACTGCTATTGCTGCATTGAGAGCATCATCTACTCCAACCTCTCAGGGGAAGGAGCTGCCTGAGGCATGTGTGGTGTCGATGTAAACACACAGTTCTGTTCCGGAACTGGTGGTACATAAGGTGATGGCTCATTAGTGGGGCTAGTGGCCGACTATGAATCTGGCATAGTCTCGATGTCCAGGCCTAAACTGGGGTCCGTATAGCAATCACTTAGGGGAAGTGCCCTGTCAATCGATCCGCCAAGTGCGAGACATGGAATTTTCTGAGTTCTTTTAGGAGGCATTCCCCATATGCAACATGTGTGAGATTTTAGAACAACATTACTCAATTTTCCAAACATTCCACACATTCCATAACAAAGGAAGTTTCATGCATTTCATTTAGCCAAAATTGTCACAATACATGAGATGTAGTATTACATGAATCATGACAGAGAATGCATGTAAGCTAACCTAACAGAAGCTTTAAACACTAAGCACATCAACATCTAACTGAGCCTACTAAGGCTATCATAAAGAAAAACAAGAAACAAGGAAAACCATAAGACAACTACAACACAGGACTAGTCTGCTGACTCTGGTGAAGCTGAAGGCACACCCTTATCCTGCATACAGCACAGGAGGGCCTTCAAGGTGCGAGACATTTTCTTAAATTTCTATTTTAGGTAGGCCTGATTCTCTTTAATTTTGGCCATGCGGGCTTCTAAGGCAGCCCGATCATAGCAGTCGTCATGTGTAATAGGAGGAGGCTCCCTATCTGAATCTTCGGCCTCCTCCTCTTCCTGCTCTTCCTCCTCACTTCGCTCTTCATCACTGCCTTCTCCCACACTTCCTCTATTTCATTTTCTTCCCCTTCTTCACTACTTTCTTCCTCTTCACTCTCTTCTTCTATCTCATCCCCATACTTATCGAGTCGGGCTTGACGTTGCCTAGGACCAATTCCCATGTTGTTGAGTGTAGTGTCATTAATGAAGTGGATCGGCGTAAGCTCATTTATATTAAGTCTGAAGATAAAATTACGAGCAATCTTACATATAAGTCGGTCGAATAGGAGTGAAGCATCACCCCTAGTAAAGCATACAGTCATAACTATCTGTAACAGGATGAACGTAGGCAGACACAACTTGTCTCCCTGCCAGCTCTGTACAGGAAGTCCACCATCAAACGAGTGCATTTGGTGTGGTTACTCCACCTAGGATATACGGTGTACATACATATGTGGTGGAGTAGGCGAAAGTCTCCCGTCATCCTAGTCGATGAGAGGCTATTGCCTCTCCTCCAATGAGCCAGTCGGCCACAAAGAAACCGCATGCGACAATCTCTCTCTCACACACTAGTGAGACGAGATTCAGTAGCATGTACCTCACCTTGTAAAATTCCCATAATTTGGGCCTTCATATTTACATCGACTATGGCTTCCTGCCTTCCTAAGGGAATAGTAAACTGAAGAGGCTCCAGTAGTGGATTTCGTATGTGGGCATAGAAGGCTCTGATAGTGCCTTCACTCACATGAGACTTGCCCTCAAATATGGGACCCCACCCGGACTCCAACAGGAGGTCCATCACTGGATAAAGCCCAAATAGCCTTTCATCAACATATGCTTCAAACACGACTTTACGGCCACGACACTTACCAAGTCCGGTGCCCGCCAGTAAAGATCTTTCGAGCAGGATTTGGAGATCGAGATCTCGTTTCATTCTTCGCTCTTGCTTGGCGCTTGTCTGCTTCCTCGAGCGGATCGGACATCTTGGCTCGGCCTCATATGGGGCCTCCCTTCTCTTTTCCATAAGGG
The DNA here is from genome assembly GCF_029962835.1 of Magnolia sinica. Lineage (NCBI taxonomy): Eukaryota > Viridiplantae > Streptophyta > Magnoliopsida > Magnoliales > Magnoliaceae > Magnolia > Magnolia sinica. The sequence continues at coordinate 68,013,603 of NC_080574.1, forward strand.
AAAGGAGCGTTAAAATGGAAAAGATAGTGGTGACAAGCTCAAAAAGATCCATGGAGTTAGAAAAGCTTGAGAATATGGTGGATTTGGGAAGTTTGAGAGTTATGAGACATAAAAATGTAGGCTTTGTGCTCAAATAGGTAGGAATAGGGAAGGTAGGGAGTTATAAGAGGTGGGTTTGAGGAAAATGGTGGAGGTGGGAGTGAAATGTAGAAGAAGAAGAAACTTGGTGTGTATATAAGGGAGATTTGAGAGAGAAAATTAAATTTTGGAGGGGTTTGGAAGCTTAAAATGGGGAAAAATGAGGCAAAGGGGAAGAAATAGAGTGGCCCCACACGTGGGGGGCCCCACATGCATGTGTGAAGGGCAGCGGGCTGCCGGAACCAAGGGCTTGCTGCGGCCTGCTGTGAAGGCGGGCGGCGCGCCGCCATCTGGGCGGTGCCGCCATGCCCCCCTGGGTTGCCGGTAGTGCCCCCTACCTGGGGCTATGGCCACCTCGTCCGGGGTCCCACCGTATTTTATGGTGTGGGCTCCTATGCCTGCGAAATGTATTTTCTTGGTCTAACACACACATATTCATGCCCTTTAGCGTGTTTCAAGTTTGGGATTCACCGACTCTTAGCTTAAACCCGTCGGTTGATGGCCTAGAAAAGTATTGAGATCATTTCACATGATCTCGGATGCGTTTGGGCTAAATTCAATGGTTGATTTCACCCATTCGCAAAACCTTAGGATCCTACAATCCCTTTTACATTTTATCACCCCCTCCTAAGTCAGTGCATCAGTGTGCATCGTGTTACCATAACCTTAGTCCAATTTAATCCAAATCATGCTCTGATACCAACTTGTAACACCTCAAATATCGAGGGTCGAGCAAATCTCAACTCCCGAGATCCAACGCGTCACTTATGCAACATAGATAATGATGTTTAAATGTTGTCCATGTTAGTGCATTAAACATGAGGGGGATTATAGTAAAACAACATATCATATTCCAGAGACAATTTAATTTAGCAAACGAAAGACTGAAACACATATATAAGTACGCGAGGGTGTCGCAACCTCTAGAGTATGAGTAGGGTACCGGGCTGAATATAAACATGTACTGTTTTAAAAATTACAAAATATCAAAATGTACATGTCCGACTAATCCATATAATCCCTGTGATCTCATCGATCAGCACATAGTTTACATAGACCCCCCCTGATAGTTGTACATAAGAGAACTCCTCCTCATCAAAGAAGTCCATCTCAGATATATAGACTCTATCATCACCTGCATCTACAACAAAGTCTAGTTGGTGTTTTAAAACACCGTCCTAGAGTGGGAGTGAGTGATTAACTCAGTGGTACTATAAGGCAAAGGTTAACATGTTATCAATTCAGTCAAGCAGTAATGATAAAGCATTACAACAATCATATCCTATGTACTCTTATTAATGCAAGGATGGTATGCTGTAATAATGTATGCACACGCACAAAGCTCCTTCACAAGCGACTTCATCAACCATTCACGCAAGACAAACTCCCTAAACGTGCCCTTCATCGCCAAACACACATGTAATGTGGTACATGGTCGTGTTAGCCATGAACTTAATTAGGCTTATTCATACAGTAGATTTGGGAAGCTAAGGCACCTCCCTTTATATCACTAACTCCGAACAGAGATCCATCTAGGGTCGTCAATCCTAATTAATCACATACGATAGCCAAGTTGTAGGGAATCACCCCTAATGAAAGCAGTGGATAGGCAAATTCAAGAGTTTATACTCGAGGTCACTACAGTGAGGCTCGTCACCTCAGCATAGGCCGACAACTCGAATATAATGTCCCATACCACCGTATTCGGTTCACAAGTTTGGGTTGCTCACTGGTCACTACGAGGAAGCATAGGCCGACAGCTCGACCACGGTGTCCCATACCACCATGTCCAGCTCATGAGTCTTAGCAGATCGTAGTACCAAGGTTGAAATGGGTTTTACATTGGTAAGTGGTACCTTAGATTCAAGCAGTAGTGTCCATACATGGTAAACACACAATAGGCCAATCGGGTTATTTGACAAGTTCGATTGGTATGAGCGCATGCTGAATTAATCGACATGGAGTGCATAAGCACTCCTCATGGCTTAACCACTGTTGACAATCATCGTACGGCTCAGATTCATCGAACGTATCCAATGTGGGGAGACTAATTCGGCCACTCAATCAAGAACCATTGCCGATTGCCTAGGCTACATTGTAGTCCCAATCATACTCAAATGCAGCATGTAGATACATGTGACAATCATATGAGCATTTAACAGACATTCCCAATACAAATCTCATTCAAGCATTTCATCGAACACATTGCACATATTACCAAATATTGTATTTTCATCCATAAACTGCATAATCGAATTTTAGGTTACATGAAGGAAACTATACATATAGATAAGGTAATTGAGAATCATATCTCAATACCTTAATAATTACAATTCACCAACAATTTTCTCATTCAGACATTTTATCAAACACTTAGACTACACATTACCACATACATAGACTAAATTAGTTACGGCATATATTATGGAAAATCCTTTCAGAATGAGATTGTCATACACACAACAAACATGAATTATAGGTTAATAGTCAGGGCAATCATAAATCATAATTTCAAGTTCATCCAAACATTTCAACAAACACATATAATGCATATTTGTCCAACAATGTTCATACATGTATAATATATGGAAAACATCGTAACTAAGGTCATATGGCAGCAATCAAGTCAGACATAAATCATTAGCTGACATTAAAAGCCTTAAAAACCATAAACTAAACATTTATAGTCTGCACCTTTAATCGGATAACTTGTTTCGAACGTGGTTCGAATCCTACGTTCCCAAATACAGAACAACGAGTACTTAAATGACGAAATAAGTTAGCTATTTTGTCGATTACTCTATTTAGATTCCTAAATCAAGATTAGGATTAGGATTTCTTACCTAAATCTTAGTTAAAATGATTCACGTAGGGATGGTGGGGAGGTGAATCAACACGTGGAGTAGTGGGAGTGAATCCCAGTAACGATCTCCTGAACTCTCTCTCTTATCCTAACTCTTTTCTCTTCTTTTCTCTCCTCTCTCCTAGGGTTAGAGAAATTCGTATGGAATGGGAATGGGGTGGTTTAAGGGCATTATATAGGCCCAGAATTGATGTCAATGGCCCCATGGCCATGGTATACTTAGGTTATAGCCAAAAGGGTATCTGTTTTGGGCAAACGAGACACATCTAGAGGTCCATTACCTGTCTATGTTGCAGAGTAAGCTCCCTGACAATGGATCTAGGCCAGGATGTGATTTCAGCGCATTTGGATAGGCCAATCAACTGTGACGGACCTGTATCAGATCAACGGTCATTGTCACTCAATCAGGGCCACAAGTATACAAATATGTGTAGAAAAATTTCCCTGATCCATGGGTGCAGTTGGGTCAAAAACTGATGGTCTGAAGTCTTCAATTTCACTTGCAAGTGAATGGTCCAATTCACTTAAGTTTGGGTTCATTTTCTAAAGATATTCACATTTCTCACACACTTTGCTCGAGGCTCAAGTTGTGCATTTTTGGATACTATTTGGGCTCGATTCCTATAATGGTTGTCAAGCCCAATAAGACGGTCGTAGCCCTAGAGTTTCGCGGTCATCGAACTTTTGACGCGCGGTCTAGGTCTGATAGGAGTTTCAATGTGCTCCCGAGAGAAACTGTGTTTTAGGATTCCTCCTAGGTTTTTAAGTAGTGTTGAGTTAGTGATTTTGACAGTTTTGGGTCTTACAGTTTGTATAGATAGCGGTTCAAGCTAATCCACTAATTAATTTTGTTTAGTACTTAATTAATTTTCATTTAATTTTCACAGTATATGGTCTTTAGGGATTTCTGCCTGAGGTGGTACTCAGGTCTTTGTACGAATTTTTTTCGAGTTGTTACAAATGAACATATGAATCATGGCATGCCATTGGCCACAACTAGGGTCCAAAATAGGATCCGTACCATCAAAAAAATTACAATCTAATCCTACAAAACACCCACCGTTGGATCTTCTTATTGGTTCCTTGGAATGCTAAGCTCCTTGGCTCAACCTTTTATGGTGGAAGATGAAGATTGAAGGGTCAGATTGAGAGTTTTGGGGTAAGAAGTGGGCCACACACTTGGCTAATCTCTCCTTGGAATGCTTGGATGTTTTCTCTCCTTGGTTGCTTGGGGAATGGGTAGAGAATAAGAATGAGAGGATGGGTTGTAAGGGAGATGGGATAGAGTGATGGGTAGAGTGATGAGTGTGAGTAACATGAGAGTTAACTTTAGGGAGGGTTTCTTGTCTTTTGGAGAAAGAAAGCATGGGTTGTGATGGGATGTGTACTTGACTTGTACTTGATTGATTGATGTGATGGGTGGGTAGAGATTCTCTTAGGATTTAAAATGCACGGCGTTTCCTCAAAATATACATGGGCCCACAACTCCAGGCCTGGTATCGCATCGGTGCGCAAGACATGGCGTTAGAATCGTGACGATGGTGCGGTCGCTAGGGTATAAGTCTTGGGTCGAGTCAACTCAGATCTACAGGATATGACTTAGGGTCACGTGCAAATCCTGTCGACAGGTCATGAGTTGTCGAAATTCGATGGGGAGGATCGCGAGAGTCTAAGGAATAGTACAGACTGGGATACGGGCCTTACATTTGTGCCTACCGACCAAGTCACCCTTCACACATCAAGTTCACATTCTATGTTAACAGAAGCTGAGTTTTGGGTAATGAGCAAGGTCAGTTATATCTATGCCTGGATTTATTATTTACATCATTCTATATCAGTACATTGTTGATGATTTTTAAACTTTGTCAGATGCTATAGTTTCTAGCTCAGGCTCTTTCATGAATATAATGTACCCTCCTCTTCATATTTTCATCAGGGGATGCCAAAAGATTACGATTTAATTTGTGATAGGAATACTTCTCATGATCTATTTCCATGCATGCAGAATTTGCTTGATGTTGATGCTCATATAAAAATCTAAGAATGGGCCAACAAGTTTGAATGGTCTTGGTTGAAATGCATGCATGTTGTGTGTACTTTAGATGGGTTCTACCATTTACAGTAGCCAAGTAATAACTAATGTTTGTGTAATTTGTAATTTCATTGATCTTATACAACTAGTTGTACTATTGGATCATTTTAAAAAATTATAGAGATAAAGAAAGATTTATTGGAATAAATTTATCAGGCCCATGGAGAAAGGTAAATTTTGGAGTTGTACTTATATGTTCTTACTCTAACAATTTTGAGCTTATAGTTCTTTCTTTTTTGATTTGTTTGCAGATGAAAGGCTTAATCTAACCGCCCAATCTGTGGACCCGACTTCAGATATGGTACATCACAATCAAATTAGTTTGACATCATGATTTCTTATTAATGGGTATTTGTTTGTTAAATTGGAACCATTGACTTTCTTTAATTATTATTATTTTTTTTCATTTTAACTCCCTAATAGATGTCCAAATCTCATGCAGACACTCTTAGCTTGGAAAGCAAGGTTGTGTGCTAGGGGCCATCAAACAATCCCCACTTTAATTGATAAGCTTTTTCATGTTGAATACAGACTGTTGGATGGTGATGTTTGGCTAGACACATTAATTTTATTTTAACAGTTTTACAAGGTGAAGTGATGTGGAAGATGAGCATGAATCATTCCGTATGTTCATATTATATTATTCTTTATTTGTATTAGTTTAGTTGGGTATACGCGTTTGTAAGTCATGAAATCTTTATTTGTATTAGCTTAGATGATTTGATCAATTAGGCATGTACCAACAATAGTTATTGCCAACTTCAGCATATTGCTACGGATATTGGCAGTAGCCCTAGTTCTGAAAGCCATAGCTATTGCTAACTTCAGCATATTGCTACAGATTTCATTCTATTTTTAGCAACAAATATTACCCGTAGCTATATGTACATTTCACTACAAAAAACATGGCTACGGATTATATCTGTAGCTACTGGAGTCTATAACTACAGATTAAATCTATAGCCATCTCTTTTAGACATATGGCTACGGTGCTTATAGCTACGAATGATAACCATAGCCATAGGTCTTTAGTTATGGTTTTTATCCGTAGCCTTTGCCCCTTTTTCTGGTAGTGTTCGTTGCTTGCATGAGTCTAAGCAGGTCATTGCCTTCACAGACTTTTTAGGGCCACTGCTTTTCACTGTTGCCCTCATAATATCTGATAAATCACCAACATGATAGGGCTTACGTGTAGTTGGCCTTATAGGCGCACTCCACTACCATAAATGATAAATCACCATCACCGATAATATTCTAATAGTCTTTATGTTTTGAAGTAATGTATTTGCTTGGTGATAATTTCAATTTGGTGATAGTAACTTTTGCAATGATATTCAGCGATCAATGATTGCATCAATTTAACGGCGATAGCAATAATTGGTGACATTTGATAACTAAATTTGGCACAGATAACTTTGACACACTTGAGAAATTTCCTTTTATCTTGTATTCATGTGGAGAAGATTACATGTCATTGCCTTTTGAGGTTTTTTCATCATTTTACTTATCTTGCCCCCATTTGATTGGGATAGATTATTTTGATAATGTTCGTAATCAAAACCCTAGCGATCTTCAGGGATGATATATTTTAATGAAACGAGCATTAACGGGTATGCCGATGCCTTGTCAGTTCTGATTTACAACTCGATAGGATCCGTTTAAGTAAACTTCAGTTATCATGTATGGATCGTCCCATTTAGGATCGAACTTGCCCCCTGTTCTACGAGTGACTATTGTGGGTCTTTTCAACATTAACACCATATCGCCTTTCTTGAAGAAGCAATGTTTGACCTTCTTATAGAAGGCAGCAGAGATCCTTGCCTGATATAATTCTAATTGTTGTTGGGTTGCTAGATGCTTTTTGTTGAGTAAATCAAACTCGGTTAGTCTCATTTTTTGGTGTTTTCATCTTCTGTGATAGATTCATGTACTACAACCCTGAGTGACGCGACTTGCGTTTCAATGGGGATGACGACTTTGACACCATATACTAATGAATATGGTGTAGCTTTTGTTGCAGTTTGATGAATTGTCCGATAAGCCCGTAAAGCTTCTTGTAGCTTTTTGTCCCAGTCACGTTTATTTCCCATGACAGTTTTCTTCAATATTGTTACAATTGTCTTATTGAAGGCTTCATCTAGTCCGTTGACTGGCGGATAGTAGGGCGTCAAAAACGAATGCTGGATGCCAAATTTATGGCATAATTTCTCCATAACCCAGTTCTTAAAAGGAGTGCCATTGTCGATGATGATCTTCAGGGGGTACATGTATGACATTGCCATAGACTTGCCATTCATGGCATCGCTTTGCATAAGCAATCAGATCTTTGAACATGGTGCACCAATAATATCCCATTCGATATATTTGATGGAATAAATTTTGACCAACTTGATGGGCTCCAAATTCACCTGATGGGGCTTCTTTCAACACACAACTTACTTCTTCTTTGTCAATACATCTTAACAACATATCATTATAGGATCTTCTGTATAGCTCTTCATTGCATATGATAAATTTCTTTGCTCGCTACTTAATCTGTAGCTTCTGCGGTGGATCTTTTGGCAGGATATCATATTTGAGATAATTAATAAATGGTTGGTGCCAATCGTCTATAGTGATTTCTAAACATGACACGGGAAGTGCTTTAAAATTTTCATTGACAATTTTTGGTGACAGTAAGAACCTTCTCTCTTTGATCGTTACCTGAACAAAACTCCGATCAGGGCAGGATAAAACTACTGCCAGGCTAGCTAAAGCGTCGACCCATGTGTTCTCGCATCCCGGTATATGCTTGATCTCAATATTACAGAACTGCTCAAATAACTGCTGGGCTCGTCGGCAAAATGGCAAAAATTCTTGCTTTCTTATTTCATACTCCATCGTCAACTGATTTATCACTAGTTTAAAGTCGTCAAATATTTGCAGGTTCTTTATTTTCATTTCTCACGTTATTCCCATTCCTATAATGAGTGCTTTATACTCGGCCTCGGTCAAACCCCAGACTCGGAAACCGGCCTCACAAAATTTTTGATCGCAGAATCCAACGCCGACAGCCTCCGTAGTACCTCATTTTAGGCTCCCGGCACCGATACACCAGGTTCCGATCCTGGGATTCTACAAGGAGGATTTCTAACATAATTTTGATTCGTAATGAGCACAACCATAAGCATAACCCACAAACAATAACCATAAGAACATCATCATAAAATCTATTGTAATTAAAAACTTTAAGTACAATGCGTATGAAGGAAAATACAAGATGATAATAATAATGGAAACTCTAAAAGCTCGACTGCACGCTCCTAATGCGGCTAAGCTACAGCTGTGTCCTAGCGTCACCTGCACGCATCAATCGTGCATAAGCTTATAGAAAGCTTGGAGGGTGGTGTAAGTGTGTGCGTAATGTGAATGTGCTCAGAGTGCAATATTAGAGTAATGTGGATCATGCTGATGGATACATGAATGCAATCAGTCGTACCAAGGCTATGCAGTGAAATTTATGAATGTTATCGGCCATATCAAGACCATGCGATGTGAGATACAACTCAAGCATGTCAATCCTCATCCAAATCCACATATTAATGCAGCTCATCACTAGAGCATCAAATATCAGTACGATTCTCATTCTGGATAATCACCGAGGTTTAGTACACTCCAAATGGCACTACCCCTTTCCCAGCTGCGCAACCCAAGTGAGCGTAAAAAATCTCACTATATGTCTGGCCAATAGTTTGCCAATACCTATCCAGTACGTCGATAGCAGACCCATTTACAAGCTGGTCAAACTCAGCCTAGCAATGCCCCCTACGCTCAGGAGGATAAGGCCACACCCCTTTCCAAACGACCATGACACAGTGAGAGATGTAGCCTCCTGGTATTCAGCCTTCATGTGCTCATGTATCCACTCGGTCTCGATGTTGAAGTCATCCTCTGGTACCATTGAGTTTAGGAATTTTCACCCAGGGACATTTATGATGCCCCGATGCTAGAATTAATATTTTTAGTATCCAATCCGGCCACCCACGATGTGTTTGTGGAGGCTATGGCCCTAATATTACTAGGGCATACAGTAATCACAATCACACAAATACAAAGTGCATGAGTCACGCAATCCAATCATGCATCAATCCTGCACATACCGTGTGCTCAAGTGGGATAACTCTGCAGATTAGGAAGTCCCATAAACCAGCTTCACTAAGGCATATGCAATGACCAATCACATCACATAAGAAACATATAGATGATGTGTATCGACATGAATCATAATGCTATATTGTCACAATCTCATTATTGGCAACGATAGCCGGTATCGGCAATTGGCACCAATAATCGGCATCGATAATCAACCTCGATGCGAGGCAGGGTCCATAGATGGACGACCGATGATGAACCAATTAAAATCAATGGGACCCAAGCATTTGGGTTAACCTATGAGAGAATGATGAGGAAGGGCCTAACATGGCCTAAGGGAAGATCACAATGTGGACGTCCAACCATCATTGCCCATCAATGTGGACCTTTAACCAACATTGCTCCTAAGGAATGACACTCATAGGGCCAATCGTATAATGAGCCCACGGCCTCATACAAGCACCTAATACACACCATCATGGGCCTTGCTTAAGGGGTATATACGCATCACATTGGGCCTCACTCATGGGCCAATATATATATAACATCAGGTTGTATCAAATGGGCCGAATCAATGGGTCGAGTCAAATGGGCCAATTTAAATGAGCAGAATCAAATGGGCTGAATCAAATGGGCCGAATCAATGGACCAAGTCAAATGGGCCGAATCATTGGGTCGAGTCAAATGGGCTGAATTAATGGGCCGAATCGAATGGGCCAAATGGGCCGAATCAATGGGTCGAGTCAAATGGGTTCATTCAAATGGGTTGAATCGAATAGGCCGATTCATATGGGCAGAATCAAATGGGTCGAATCATTGGGCCGAATCAATGGACCAAGTCAATGGGCCGATTCAAATGGGCCAAGTTGAATGGGCCAATTCAAATGGGCCAATTCAAGTGGGCTGAGTCAAGTGAGCTGATTCAAGTGGTTGTTCAACCATAGTTAGAGATCATTATAGAGCATAAAAAAATGAATCATATCCAAAGGATCATCCGCACCATACCACAATTGGCAGTGGTGATAATGATTCACATTGTAAAAATTTAGAGGGCCCACCATAGCATTTACTTCCCATCCAGACTATTCATAAGGTCACAAAGACCTGAACAGTGAGTGAAAACAAATATCATATTGGTTCAAAACTTCTATTACCCAAAAGGGGTTTTAATGGTGGGTGTTCAATCCACTGTTTTCTGTGGTGTGGTCCACCTGATAATTGGATCTGTCTTATATCTTACCCTAAGGCCTAAGCTGAGCTGCCAGTAGGATGGACGACTTTAGATGTAATACATGCATCAATAGACCCCATAGAACAGCTGATTATATAAGATCGTTAATGTACGGTATAGATGCAACATAGTTAGACGGTATAAATACAATACATGCATCGAGGTGGGGTCGTTCCTGGCATCCATGCTGCTGGACTGCTGGGCTAGCAGTCCAGCATCCAGCAGATGGACGGTATGGATACTACACATGTATCATGGTAGGGTCCAGGAGCGTGGCCCACCAGAGACGTGAATCTATTTCTTTTTTTTTCCTCAAGCTTAAGACAAGCTCATCAAATGGATAGACGGCTGAGATATAACGTCAGCACTATGGAAGTTGGGTCCCACGTCCCACGTGTGGAGGACCCACACACATCACAGATGGCCCCACCATTATTGCCTTTGGACGGTGGGGATGGATGCATCAGGTGTGGCCGACCATTTGCACGGTGGATCAGTACAGAGAAGTGGGGTCCCACCTACTTGCTGACATCAATACATCAACTATATATATAGCTGGTGTATAGACGACCAACAATCATCTATGACGTGGATAATCGCCACGTGGGCCCATAGCAATGTATTATATATATATATATATATATATATTATTGTTGTTGTTATTATTTTATTTTTATTTTTATTTTTATTTTTTTAAAACCACAGCATCCTGCATCCCTGTCTAGGCCTGGACAAACAGCTGGATGTACACACATATCATGGTGGGCGCCACACGCTGCCATGGTGGGGTCCACATGTACAGCAGATGTATCAAGGTGTGACCCACACAGGTGGCCCACTAGCTTAGGACCAAACTGATATCTGTATTTTCCTTCATGCAGTCTAGCAGCCTCAACTGCTGGACAGTGTGAATACAACACCTGCGTCAATGTGGGGTTCCATCTACACCTGGCCCACCACCCACACACATCGAGGTCGCCCCACGTATGGATGGCATGGATATTGAATACATACATCATGATGGGGGTGCATCAGGGTGGGCCACACATATCAAAAGAGAGAGAGAGAGAGATCGGTGAGAAGGGGAGGGACCCCGCCACTATGGGCCCTCCCTATACAATACATACACAATGATGGGTCCCATAACAAGTGGTCCCTAAACAAATTGAAATCTAATGGTCGATCACCCACCTATCGGCCTTCTCCTTTGGCTCATTATACTCGTATGCTCCTTGCCTTCTATTTTAATGGAGGTTGATGGAGAATGAATAGTTGAGATAGGAGATGAGAGGGTGGGAAAGTGGGCCACACATGTTTTTAGGAGAGAGAGGTTAAACGTTGGAAGCTCTCATGGGATTTAGGAAATTGCTTAGAGAATGAGAGAGAAAGAGAAGTGATGGATTGATATGGGATGGGTGTTGTAAGGAAAGGGGATGGAGAGGTATGGGTTTGTTGGAAATTTTGGTAAAAGAGGGATAGGTAGGGAGAAAGATAGTTGACTTGTGGAAAAGAAGGAATGGATGCTTGTATTGGAATAGGGTGAGGTGGCATTGAGGTATGGGGAATGTACTAGACTTGATGGATGTGACATGTTGTAGAGATTCTCTTAGAATTTGCAACGCGTGATGTTTCTTCAAAATGAACAGTGACCCACATCTCCTGACCCGAGAATTAGATCGGTGCATGAGTCGCGACATTAGAACCACGGTGACGGCGCGGTCTCTAGGGTACAAGTTTCGAGTCGAGCCAACTTCGGTATGCAGGACTCGACTTAGGATCAAGTGCAAACGTCGGATACAAGTCGAGGGTTTCTGAAATTCGACCGGGAGGACCGCTGAAGCCTACGGAATGGTACGGACTATGATACGGGTCTTACAGCTCTCCTCTCCAAATAAAAATTTCATCTTCAAAATTTACATTATCATTACAAGTAAATATAACTCATGATAGAAGAGGAACAAAGCATCATCATATAAAATTGGAGACAACATACAAGGTATAACATATAATCAATCGTTAAAGGGATGGGGATAGCGCTCTAATATATGGGCCTCATGCTCCCAAGACACTTCATCAACAGAATGGTGACCTCACTAAACCTTCACCAAGGGGATGACCTTGGTCCGGAGGACCTGTTCCTTCCAATCGAGGATAAGAACTGGCTGCTCAATGTAAGAAGCGTCCTCACGAACCTCCAGCGGTTGTCAATCGAAAACAGGAACAATGTCTGATCCACACTTCCTCGGCATAGAGACACGGAAAATGTTATGAACGCCAGATAACTGAGATGACAAGGCAAGCCAATAGGCCATGATGCCAACATGCCCAGTGATCTCAAAAGGTCCTATAAATCTTGGGGCAAGCTTGCACTTTACTCCAAATAGAACTACGCCCTTCATGGGTGAGACCATGAGATACACTGTCCCCAACAGGGAACTCCTAAGGACGATGCCGGCCATCAGCAAAACTCTTTTGTTGGTTCTGAGCTATACGCATTCTCTGCCTGATGATATCAATAGCCTCTGACATCTACTCCACCAGCTCGGTACCTAGGAGACGCCCCTCTCTAACCTCGGTCCAACAACTCGGAGATCTGCACGGTCTGTCATACAATGCCTCAAAAGGAGCCATGCCAATGGTCACCTGATAGTTATTGTTGTATGCAAACTCAGTCAATCGCAGATGCTCATCTTAACTACCCCTGAAGTCAATCGCGTAGGCCCAAAGCATATCCTCAAGGATCTGGTTGACCCTCTCGGTCTGTCCATCAGTCTGCGGATGATACGTGGTACTGAGGGGTAAATCAGTGCCCATCGCTTTCTGAAAGCTCCCCCAAAACTGAGACGTGAACTTTGGGTCTCAGTCTGAAACGATCGAGACAGGAATATCATGCAATCTCACGGTCTCATCAACAAATAGCCTGGCGAGTCGGTCCAAATGTCAAGTCTCACGAATCGTAAGAAAATGTACCGACTTCGTCAGACAGTCCACGACAACCCAGATGGCGTCATGACCACGCTGAGTCCTTGGTAAACCCATGATAAAATCGATAGATACGTGCTCCCACTTCCACATCGGGATGCTCAACGGCTGCAATGGACCAGGGGGTCTCTGATGATTGGCCTTGACACACTGGCATGGGTCACACTCGGCCACAAAACTAGCAATCTGGCTTTTCATCCCCGCCTAAAACTATTGTCTCCTCATATCCGATACATCTCCGTCAAGCTAAGGTGGATAGAAAACCACGATCGATGTGCCTCGGTCATAAGATCTTTGTACAACTCAGGAATATCCGGGACACATAATCAGCCTCTGAAGCGAATCCACCATTAGAACCAATCTATCAATCTGTCTGACTCTCAGATGTTGCCTCTGCTCGGTAATCCTATAACGACTCACCTGTCTGCGGAGCCTTGATCACCCTTGCGATAAGAGAGGGTTGAATCGATATGCTCGATAGCTAAACGATTAAAGACTGCAAACCAAACTCGAAGTCGTACTCTGCTATATCCTCGAGCATCCTCCACTCCTGAATCATCATGTGTGCCACCAATCCTCGTGGCTGACGGCTAAGGGCATCCGCCACCACATTCACCTTGCCTAGGTGGTACTAGAGGTCAAAATTATAGTCCTTCAGGAGCTCTAAATCATGTGTGCGGTAGTTCAGCTAATGGGCCTTGAGCTGGAAAGACAAGAAGGATACATGCTTGTCGTGCTGCATTAGGACAGCACCTAAACCAATATGTGAGGCATCGGTAAATACAACAAACCCAACACTCCCAGAGGGAGGAGTGAGAATAGGAGCGGATGTCAAACGGTCCTTTAGTTCCACGAATGCCTGCTCACATGCATCAGTCTAAATAAAATTTATGCCCTTTCGAGTCAACCTGGTCAATGGGGCTGCAATACCGGAGAAGCCCTTAATGAAACGTTAATAGTATCCCGCTAAACCAAGGAAACTGTGGATCTCGGAAGCAGTCGTGGGCTAGCCCCATTGACGCACTGCCTCAACCTTCGAGGGGTCAACTACGACATCCGCCCTCATCACCACATGACCAAGGAATTTCACCTCCTCCTACCAAAACTCGCACTTCTCTAGCTTCGCATACAGCTGGTGGGCACGTAGGGTTTGCAATGCGATCTCTAGATGTTGCATATGGTTCACACGGGTCCTCGAATATATCAGAATGTAGTTGATGAAGACCACAACAAACTGATTGAGATACGTACGGAAGACCTCGTTCATCAACTGCATGAAGACTGCAGGTGCATTGGTCAGTCTGAAGGACATGACCTGAAACTTAAAATGACCATAACGTGTCTTGAAAGCCATCTTGGGGATGTCCTCCTCTCGGACCCGAATCTGATGATAACCAAAACGCAAGTCAATCTTCGAAAAGAACTTTGCACCCTACAGCTGATCAAACAAATCATCTATCCTCGGGAGCGGGTACTTGTTCTTGATCATAACCCGGTGGAGCTCACGGTAATTTACGCAAAGCCTCAACGAGCCATCCTTCTTACTGATGAAGAGTATGGGCGCTCCCCAAGGTGAATTGCTGGGATGAATGAATCCCAACTCATGTAACTCGTCCAACTGTCGCTGTAGCTCCCTCAACTCCATCGGTACCATACGATACTGGGCCTTCGAGATAGGCACGGTACCGGGCATAAGATCGATGTGGAACTCAATATGTCGATGAGGCAGCAACCCTGGAATCTCCTGGAACACGTAGGGAAAATCATAGACAATCGGCCACTGATCAATACAAGCGGCAACAGGCTCCTCAACGACGCAGGACATCAAGTAAGACAACGACTATCCTTGGGGCTCGGCAACGAACTCAAACTACGGCAAGATTGATATGTAAAACGTGACTGTCCTCGCAGAACAGTCCAAGATGGTATGGTGCTCAGCAAGCCAATCCATGCCCAATATAACGTCAAAATCTGACATCAACAGCATGTACAAGTCGACGGGCAAGAAAATCTATCCCACTAACACGAGGCAAGATGAACAAAAGCAGCCTAATACTATAGTCTTCCCCAAGGGCGTCCATACAGTCACCCCCTCTCAAGTAGACTCTGTCGGCAATCCAATCGAACGGTAGAATCCCTTGGACATAAATGAGTGCGAAGCATCAGAATTAAATAAAATTCGAGCGATGCATGTAGGGACTGGAAGTATATCCTTAACGACTCCTCCGGAGAACTACGGGTCATGCTGAGCCGCGTATAACCTAGCTTGAGCTGGATGGGGAGGTGCTTGTCCCCTCTGGGGTCCCTTTTTCTTCTGCTGCCTCTACAACTACCTATACTACTGTCTCTGCTACTGCTGAAGCCACGACAGTTGGGGTGACTACGGTCGTTGCTGCGCTAGAGAGTGCTACTACGGTCGCTGATGCGTTGGAGGCTGTTATAGCCCTCTCTGCTGCTATAGATGAGGGCGAGGGCATTCATACACGCGGTGCCCTATCCCACCACATCCATAACAAGTCCATGTAAACAGCTACTGAGGTGGCACTAGAGGTGCCGCTAGTGTTGCTGGTACTTTGATAGATGGGTGGATCATGTGCCTCTGTGGTCATCCATACTGTTGGGAGCTATTGGAGGGGGCCTGCCTCTTCCGACCTCTCCTCGGATCTCGATCACTTTGTGTGTCGGCCCACTCAGTCTCATAAATTTAAGCCTTCTATACTACCGCCTGAAAGGTTAGGAGCTCATGCCTAATAACACGGCCTCAAAGACCGTAACGCAAGTAGTTCTCAAAACGGCGGGCCTTCCACCCCTCATCATCAACCAAATATGAAGCGAACCTCGATGCCGCCATAAAATGAATTACGTACTGTGCCATAGACATATCTCCCTATACCAAGGTCGTGAACTCTAGTGCTCGCTGTCGACGAATGTGGTTGGGAACGTACTACTCCTCGAAACAATCAATAAAATCCTCCCATGTCCAGAAAAAATCAGGCCCTGCACCATGGGTAACAGAGGTCCACCAGTGCTCGGCCTCAACCTGGAGAAGAATTGCAACCAACCAAACTCGCTGATAGGTCATACATGCCATAGTATCAAAAATCTTCTCCACATCGAAGCACCTTCTCTCGGCTGCTGTCGGATCAAACTGTCTAAACTCTCAAAGAAGGGCGCTCGCATGCTCCTGCTCTGCCTGGGCTGGTGAAACAACAGGATGTCTACCCTGTCCATGAAGCGCACCCATCACAGTCTGTAACATCTGCTGTAACTGGAAGGCACTCACAGGTACGGTCGGATCCGCAGTGGTCTCAGGTGGAGGAACGACATCCTCAAGCTAGGGAGCAGGGATCTCTAGGGGTGGAGCAGGAGTCGTAGGTGGTAAAGCGGGAGCCTCAAGTGGTGGAGTGAGAGTCACTCAGGTTACTCTCCTGGGCGGCATGTCCTATAAGAAGAATAAGGACGCCAATCAACCTTGAGAATCACACGTTAGGGAACTAAATAAGAAGGTTACGCACTCAGAACCTAATCGTCATAAAATCATAACAAACATGTGATGTTGTTCTCAGTTATTCCCAAGTTATGCTCTAATACCAACTTTTGTCATGCCCCATACTCAGAAACTGGGCTCACAAAATTTTTGATCTCCGAATCCGGCACCGACAACATCCGTAGTACCAAATTCTCGGCTCCTGACAGCCATACACCAGGTTCCGATCCTGGGATTCTACAAGGAGGATTTGTAACATGATTTTGATTCGTAATGGGCATAACCATAAGTATAACTATAAGCATAACCCATGAACAATAACCACAAGAACACCATCACAAAATCTACTATGATTAAAAACTTTAAGTACAATGTGTATGAAATGAAATACAAGATAATGATAATAACGAAACCTCCAGAAGTTTGACTGCACGCTCCTACTGTGGCGAAGCTATAGCTGCGTCCTGGCGTCACCTGCATGCATCAATCATGCATAAGCTTATAGAAAGCTTAGAGATTGGTGTAAGTATGTGCGTAATGTGAACGTGCTCAGAGTGCAATGTCAGAGTAATGTGGAATCATGCTGATAGATACATGAATGCAAACAACTCTACCAAGGTTATGCGGTGCAATATATGAATGTTATCAGCCATATCAAGACCATGCAATGTGAGCTGCAAATCAAGCATGTCAGTCCTTATCCAAATCTACATATCAATGTAGCTCAACACTAGAGCATCAAATATCAGTACGGTTCTCATTCTGGATAATCACCGGGGTTTAGTACACTCCAAATGGCATTGCTCATTTCCCAGGCGTGTAGTCCAAGTGAGCGTAAGAAACCTCACTATCCGCCTGGCCAATAGTCTGCCAATACCTATCTGGCATGTTGATAGCAGACCCATTCACGAGCTGGTCAAACTCAGTCTAGCAATGCCCCCTACGGTCGGGTGGGTAAGGTCACACCCCTTTCCAACCGACCATGACACAGTGGGAGACGTGACCTCCTGGTATTCAGCCCTCGTGCGCTCATATATCCATTCGGTCTTGATATTGGAGTCATCCTCTGTTACCATCGGATTTAGGAATTTTCACCCAGGGACATCTATGGCGCCCCAATGCTAGAATTAGTATTTTCGGTATCTAATCCGGCCACCCGCAATGTGTCTATGGAGGCTATAGCCCTGATATCGCTAGGTCATACAGTAATCACAATCACACAAATGCAAAGTGCATGAGTCACGCGGTCCAATCATGCATCAATCCTTAGCATACCATGCGCTCAAGTGGGATAACTCTACCTATCAAGAAGTCCCATAAACCACCTTCACTAAGGCATATGCAATGGCCAATCACATTACATAACAAACATACAGATGATGCGTATGGGCATGTATCATAATGCTATGTTGTCACAATCTCATAATCAGTAACTATAGCCGGTATCGGCAATCGGCACCGATAATCGGCATTAATAATCAACCTCGGCGTGAGGCGGGGTCCATAGATGGACGGCCGATGATGGACCAATTAAAATCAATGGGGCCCAAGCGTTTGGGTTAACCCACGAGAGAATGATGAGGAAGGGCCTAACAAGGCCTAAGGGAAGGTCATAATGTGGACGTTCAACCATCATTGCCCATCAATGTGGACCTTTAACCAACATTGCTCCCAAGGAATGACACTCATAGGGCCAATCGTATAATGGGCCCATGACCTCATACAAGGGCCTAATACACACCATCATGGGCCTTGCTTATGGGGCATATACGCATCACATTAGGCCTCACTCATGGGCCAATATATACATAACATCAGGTCGTACACATGGGCAGAATCAATGGGCTGAATCAATGGGCCGAGTTAAATGGGCCGATTCAAATGAGCCAAATCGAATGGGCGAATCAATGGGCTGAGTCAAATGGGCTGATTCAAATGGGGCGAATCGAATGGGATGATTCAAATGGGCTGAATCAAATGGGCCGAATCAATGGACCGAGTCAAATGGGCCAATTCAAATGGGCTGAATCGAATGGCCCGAATCAAATGGGCGAAATCAATGGGCCAAGTCAATAGGCCGATTCAAATGGGCCGAGTTGAATGGACAGATTCAAATGGGCCAATTCAAGTGGGTCAAGTCAAGTGGGCCGATTTAAATAGGCCATTCAACCATAGTTAAAGATCATTATAGAGCATAAAAAAATGAATCATATCCAAAGGATCATCTGGACCATACCACAAATGGCAGTGGTGATAATGATTCTCACTGTTAAAAATTTAGAGGGCCCACCATAGCACTTACTTCCAATCCAGATTGTTCATAAGGTCACAAAGACTTGAACAGTGAGGGAAAGCAAATATCATATTGGTTCAAAACTTTTGTAACCCAAAAGGGATTTTAATGGTGGGTGTTCAATCCACTATTTTCTATGGTCCACCTGATAATTGGATCTGTCTTATTTCTTAGCCTCAGGCCTAAGATGAGTTGCCAGTAGGATGGATGGTTTTAGATGTAATACATGCATCAATAGACCCCATAGAACTGCTGATTATATGGGACCGTTGATGTACAGTATAGATGCAACATGGTTAGATGGTATAAATACAATACATGCATCGAGGTGGGGCCGTACTTAGCATTCATGCCTCTGGACTGCTGGACCAACAGCTCATTGTCCAGCAGATGGACAGTATGGATACTACACATGCATCATGGTGGGGTCCAGGAGCGTGGCCCACCAGAGACTTTAATCTACTTCTTTTTTTTTCAAGCTTAAGACAAGCTCGTAAAATGGATAGACAACTGGGATATAACATCAGCACTATGGAAGTTGGGTCCCACATCCCACATGTGGAAGACCCATACACATCACAGATGGCCCCACTGTTATTGCCTTTGGACGGTGGGGATGGATGCATCAGGTGTGGCCGACCATTTACACGGTGGATTGGTACAGAAAAGTGGGTCCCACCTACTTGCTGACGTCAATATATCAGCTATATAGCTGGTGTATGGATGTCTAGCCAATCACCTACAACGTGGATAATAACCACGTGGGCCCACAGCAATGTATTTTATGTATATATATTATTGTTATTATTATTTTTTTAAACAACAACATCCAGTGCCCCTGTCCAGGCCTGGACAGATGCCTGGATGTACACACATATCATGGTGGGGTCCACATGTATGGCAGATGCATCAAGGTGGGACCCACACAGGTGGCCCACCAGCTTAGGACCAAACTAATATTTGTATTTTCCTCCATGCAGTCCAATAGCCTCAGCTACTGGATGGTGTGAATACAACACATGCGTCAATGTGGGGGTCCATGTACACATGGCCCACCAGCCACGCACATCGAGGTGGCCCCACCTATGGATGGCATGGATTGAATACATACATCACGATGGGGGTGCATCAGGGTGGGCCACACATATCAAAAGAGAGAAAAAAGGAGAAAGAGATCGGTGAGAAGGGGAGGGACCCTACCACTATGGGCCCTCCCTATAGAATGCATACACCATGATGGGTCCCACAACAAGTGGTCCCTAAACAAAATGAAATCCAATAGTCGATCACCACCTATCGGCCTTCTCCTTTAGCTCCTTGGACTCGTATGCTCCGTGCCTTCTATTATAATGGAGGTTGATGAAGAATGAATGGTTGAGATGGGAGATGAGAGGGTGGGAAAGTGGGCCACACATATTTTTGGGAGAAAGAGCTTGGACATTGGAAGCTCTCATGGGATTTGAGAAATTTCTTAGAGAATGAGAGAGAAAGAGAGGTGATGGATTGATATGGGATGGGTATTGTAAGGAAAGGGGATGAAGAGGTATGAGTTTGTTGGAAATTTTGGTAAAAGAGGGATGGGTAAGGAGAGAGAGAGAGAGAGAGAGAGAGAGAGAGAGAGAGAGTTGACTTGTGGAAAAGAAGGAATGGATGCTTATACTTAGAATAGGGTGAGGTGGCATTGAGGTATAAGGAATGTACTTGACTTGATGGATTGACATGTTGTAGAGATTCTCTCAGAATTTGCAACGCGCATCATTTCTTCGAAATGAACGCGGGCCCACATCTCCTGGCCCGGGTATCAGATCGGTGCGCGAGTTACGGCAATGGCACGATCGCTAATGTATAAGTTTCGAGTTGAGCCGACTTCGGTATACAAGACTCGGCTTAGGATCGCATGCAAACGTTAGATACAGGTCGAGAGTTGCCAAAATTCTACCGGGAGGATCCTGGAAGCCTAAGGAATGGTACGGACTATGATACAGGTCTTACGGCCTCATTGTAAAGGAATATGGCAGCAGATCACCCTGGGGGCTGATGAATATCACTCCGGCGCCTAATCTTGAGGTTTTAAAGGCACCATCAAAATAATTTGCCACAAATTAGGTGATTCAATAATCATTACTTGTTCATCTGGGAAATCATCAGTGATTATCTCGCTGTCTATCATGGGGTGAGCTACTAAAAATTCTGTCAACGCTTGTCCTTTCACTGCTTTTACTGGCTCATAGGAGATTGTATATTCTAAAAACAATGGCATCCGCTTGTCCAGTCTTCTCTATGGGAAAATAATTACATTCTACACCTATCAGAGTCTAGCTCAAATGATAGAGCACAATTTCCTTCACTTACTCATTCACTTGCGCCAATAGAGCTCCTAGAGAATTTTCAGCCGT
The DNA here is from genome assembly GCF_029962835.1 of Magnolia sinica. NCBI lineage: Eukaryota > Viridiplantae > Streptophyta > Magnoliopsida > Magnoliales > Magnoliaceae > Magnolia > Magnolia sinica. The sequence goes on from NC_080574.1 coordinate 68,035,216, forward strand.
AGAAATATATAGAATGAGGCGTTTGCCTTTCACAGGAGCTATTAATACCGAGGGCTGCTTCAGTAACTCTTTTATAGAGTCGAATGCATTCTAACATGACTAGTCTTATACAAATTCTATTCCTTTCTTCATTAAATGGGTGAATGGCTCCCAACTCAATTAGAGATAAGGCGTCGGATATATGATAACTTTCCTTGTAAGCTCTTTAGTTCTTCAATGTTTTCGGAGACAAATTTCTTGAATAGCTTTGATTTTCCCTAGATCAATTTCAACTCCCCTATGCATAATTACGAAGCCAAGGAACTTTCCTACCGAGACACCGAAAGTGTATTTTGCCGGATTCATTTTGTAATGACCCGAAAAATTTCGTGCAAAGACCCGAGTACTACCTCAAATTCTTTAGAAGTTAAATGTGGGTTAACTAGCGCTAAACTTAATTACTTGTGAAATTAGCACCAATCACTTTAAATTTGATCTACAAGACCCAAAACCTATAGAATCGTTAGCGCTATGTTACCCTGAAATCTAGGATTCAACGTTAAATCCAATTGCTCTCGGGAGTACATGGAAACTTTGTATTGGACTTGGACCGCGTGTCGAAAGTTCGAGAGCGATGATCTTAGAAAATTATGATCACCTTGTTGGGCTTGACAATCACCTCAAAAATCAAGTCCAGATGATGTCCTGAGACGATTTGCTTGAGTTCGGAGTAAAGAGTGTGAGAAAGGTGAGAAATTAAATATAAATTTATGAAATCTAAGTCGTGTCGCTTGCGCGCCAATTTTAAGCATTCTGACTATCAGAATCTGACCCAAATTTACCCTCAGATCAGGAAAGTTGGCCCACATATGTCAAAGTGCTTGTGGCCCTGATCGAGTTTCGGTGACCATTGAATTGAAATTGGTCCGCCACGGCTGATCTGTAAATCCGATCAGTACAAAAACTCAGCCTGACCTAGATCCATGGTCAGTGAGCTTAAGTCCGACCGCACGTGGAAAAGGGACCACTAGAAGTGCTCCATTGGACAGAAATAGACCCGAATTGGTTATAACCTAAGTATGCCTTGGCCCTGGGGATATTTTCATCAATATTAGGCCTATATAAAGACCTTAAAACCCTCACTCTTAACTCCATACGAATTTTCTAAACCCTAGCTAAGAGAGAGAGAGAGAGGAAAAGAGAGAGAAAGTGAGAGAAGTTGGTGAATCATCTTAAGGTTCTTCCCTGTTACTCTGCGTACCTAAACCATCGCATCTGAATCGTTATTCTGGCGATTCTATGTTCATCCTTAGGTAAGTCAATCAAACCCTAGCCTGTTTTGGAGCTTAGAATAGTCTAAGTGTTGATGTAGCTCATTTCATTCATGCCTTAGGTTATTTAGTTGTCGTTAATGAAGACTTATCGTCTAAATCAGATCTGTTGCACACTTTCTGGTTTAAGGTGTGGACTATATTCGTATAGGTTATGGTTTTTAAGGCTTTCAATGTCAGTTAATGGCTTATTATTGTTGTGGGTGAAATTTCACATGCCAAATGCGATGTTTGTATTGCGTTCCTGATATATATGAGCTATATTGAGATTTGTGTATTCCTTGTATATGTAGAAAGTATCATATACGTATGAAATACGAACATGTGTTTGCCATGATTAATTGTCGTGTATTTGTGCTAGTTATATGTGTATCAACTCCTTGGTGAAAGGAATTGTCCAAATATGTGTTATCACCAACATACGTCATGTATGTTGGAATATGTAGCCTAAGTGTTTGTAGAAATGTCTGAATGAATAAGTGTGTCATATATTATACTTTTTATGGGCATTGAGAAGAGATTCTCAACTATCTTATTGATGTGTATGATTTCCTACATGCAATTTACATTCTTTATTGTTTAAATTCAGGCACTACTTATGTGTAAATCCATGTTAAGTTGATATTCATCAAATGCTCACATACTGTATGATTAGAATTGTTGATCCATTATAGTTCTGAATTGCTGGTATGAATATCTGTTATACTTGAATGTGTTTGGGACTATGAAATAGTCCAGGGAATCGGTAACAAACCTTGAGTTCGTGGCTGAGGTTGTTTTTGCCACGTAGGACGTGTTTGACGAACCCGAGTCGTATTAGGGTTGTCGGCAGTGGTTTGGCTACACGGAGTGTTTGCGCACTCTATGTGGTTCAACTCAATGTGCGCTCGTGCTAGTCGAGCTCGTCAAGTAACCCAATTGTCTCGGTGGATGTGCACTATGTATGGACGCTACTGTTTGAATCTAGGGTACTAAACTTACTAATGCAATCTCGTTAACCATTGTACCTCGATCCGCTAAGACTCATGAGCCGGGCATGGTGGTATGAGACACCGTGGTTGAGCTACCGGCCTACGCTAGGGTGACGAGCCTCTCCATAGTGACCAGTGAGCACACCAGACTCGTGAGCCGATTATGGTGTTATAGGACACTATATTCGCGCTGTCGGCCTACATTGATTGGTGACAAGCCCTTTGTAGTGACTTCGAGCATACCTTGATACTGCATTGAGGTGATGAGCCTTAAGGTAGTAACTAAGGTATGATAAGTGTGCATTGATTGGTGATGAGCCCTTTGCAGTGACCTAGAACCATATGAACATATGAGATTGTCTAGGACTGACTACCCTAGAATGGATCACCATTTGGGAATTAATATGAGGAAGGTACCTTAGCTTCCCAATCCTGCTGTATGAAAAGGACTAATAACAACTTGGTAATCATGTTCATGCACCACATTGTATGTGCTTTGGCATCGTGGAGCACTGCGAGAGGTTGTCATGCGTACCGTAAGATGAAGACGCTGAGGGAGTGCAGGTGAGAGCATGCGTCATTTCTACATACATCCTTGCATTAACAAGAGTAATTAGGACGTGTTTGATTGTATTACCTTATCATTACTGTTTGATTGATTTGATAATATGTTAACTTTTACTGTATAGTTCCACTGAGTTGATCACTCACTCCTATATTCTAGGACGGTGTTTTAACACCTACCAGACTCTGTCTTAAATGCAGAAGATGATGCGACCCCCGAGGCAGAGCAAGAGTATGAGGATGACGAGGACGCATTTTCTTTTATGCAATTCTCAGGCAGTTCATGTGAGCCATGCCCTGAGCTACGGGGATTCTGGGTTTCTTTTGTAATGGATGATTTCATTTTGATACTTATATTTTGAAAACAAACACTTGTAATTATGACCTGGCAAAGCATACATATCTCAAAGACTTATATAGATATACATATATGTTTCTTCAGTCTTCCGCTTGTAGATTTCACCTATCCCTGGATTATGTTTGCATTTTGGCTTAATCTACTCCATGTTTTATGAACTCATACAGACAACATACATCCATCATTACATATGTTGCATAAGTGATGTTTTGAAACTCGGGAGCTGAGTTATGCTCGACCCCCGAATTTCAGGGCGTTACAAGTTGGGATCAAAGCATGATTTGGATTAAACCGGACCTAGGTTATGGTCACACAACGCATGTTGACACCACCTTAGTGTAGGAGGGTGCAAGATTAATCTAGAATTTGTACAGGTTTTCTAGTTGCTCCTATCGGCAAAAGTTTACTAAAAACGATCACCGAGATCGAGTCCATGCACACTCCTGATCTCATACATCGACCCCAAATCTTTCTAGACCGTCCATTGACAGGTTTAGACTGTGTATCATCCCTTTCCAGCCGTTAGAAATCCATTAAAAGTGAATATATATCAGATTCTATTCAAAGTGACCTGATCAGCGTCGAAACAGACTAAGGGCCCAATCGGGGCATTTATAGGGGGACCTAGGGTGGGACCCACATCAATTGCTGACCTAGGGCGTAGGAGGACCTCGCCCAAATGGTGAGTCCTCACTGGAATGTCCAGAGACCGGCGATGACCTCGCCGGTTCGGCTAGCCCTCGCCGCCCAGTGGGCCGGCTCGGGCCGACACATGTAGGGACTAGTGTGGCCACTCCTCCACGGTTGCACATTTTTAACTCCCCCAAAACCCTCTTTCCTTCACAAAGCTACCCTCCAAGCTTCCCTTTTCTTGAAGTTTCTCTCAAAACCCCATAAAAACCCATCTCCAAACCCTTTCTTTTTCCATTTTCGTGCATCCCCATTCTACCCATCTCAAAACCCACCTTCATTACTGTTTTCCCTCTCTTTTCTTCCCATTTGAGTACTCAAATCCTTCCTTTGAGTCTCAAATTTGTGGAAGCCTCCCCATTCCTCCCATTTTCCCTCTTTTCTCTCATTTTCCATGGCCCTATTTAAGCTTATCACGGCTATATTTTTCATTTCCACCATTCTCTCTTTCATGGGGAAGAAAAGAGCTTCCATTGATAAAGCTGGGCCTAGCCGCCCAACCCGTTCCCAGAGGCCGAGAGGTGCCGTTGAGAGCTCAACCGCCACTCGAGAGTTTCAGACAAAGCGAGATCTCGATCTCAGTCTCCCGTTGGAAGAACTTTGTTGGCGGAGCTATCTCATGGAGTTTATGAGGGCCGTAAGGTCCTTTTTAAAGCTCATGTAGATCCGTGGCTATTTGGAGAATATCTCTTATTTGAGCACCTGGAAGGGGCCGGTTGGTGTCCGCTATTCGAGGGCAAATACCGCGCCAATGTGGGTACTATCCAAGCTTTCTATACCCACATTCGAGAACCTTCACTGGAGCCATTGCAATTCAAGATCCCTTGCGGAAGAGATCAGGAAGCCACAATCAACGTCGCTTTGATATCCTGACTTTTGAACGTGTCACTTGGCGAGGTTCATGCAAGTGAGAAGAATCTGAGTAGTGCGCATGAAGGGGATTGCCGCACGCGGTTCCTCTGTGGTTGTCTGGTTGAATGGCAGCCTAACAGAAGCCTTTTAGCGACCAACATGATGGATGACTTCCGCTTACTTCACCACATCTGCACATTCAATGTTTATCCAAGGTGGAGCAACTGCAGTGAGTGTACGCGCCTGATGGTAGATTTCCTGTATCAGGTGGGGTAAGGAGAGAAGCTGTGTGTGCCAACATACATCTTACGTCAGATTGTCCTTATCATTCGTTAGAATAGGAGGACCGAATCGCTTTGATTTGGCCGACTCATCTGTAAGATTGCACATGAGTTTGGCTACAGACTCGGGGTGGAAAAGCTGGTACCTGTCCATTACATTAATGAGATGACTCTTAATTAGATGGATATCGGGCCTCGTCGACGACAAGCCTTACTTGAGGAAAGTGAGGATGAGACTGAGAGCGATGAGGAAGAGAGTAATGGCGAAGGTGGAGCTGAAATAGAAGAAGAAGAAGAGCAAGATGAGGAAGAAGTGGAGGCTCAGGACACGAGTGAGAGTTCCCCTCCAGCGGCACCAGAGCAGGGCTCAGATCAGGCCGCTAGGGATGCCTGTATAGCTCACCTTGAGGAGGGTCAGGCTGTCCTACGGCAGGACATTATGGATCTTCGGGGCCTCGTGAAACATAAGTTCAAGAAGGTGTCTCACACTGTGAAGTCTATCCTGTGTTGTCTGCAGGATAAGGGTGCCCCTCCTCCATCTCCTGATTGCGATGAGTAGTTGCAGATGTAGTCGTCCCTTTCTCTGTTTTGTTGCTTGTTATTGTGTGTAACCGTTATAGGCATAGTAGTTTGGATGTTATTTTGTGGTTTGAAGCTTAAGATGTATGAGCTCGCATGCTTTCTCTGTCGCGCCATGTAATGCTGCACTTCCTGTATTGCGACAATTTTGTTAAATGAAATGCATGTTGTTTTTTATAAGTTGTGATGAAAATGTTGTGTGGGTGGATTATGTGGATGTTGAATCTCACAGGTTGCATCCTCTGTTGAATGTAGGATATACCTCCTAAGGGCTCGAAGACTTCGGCCCGCCTTTCTTTGGGCGAGTTGCTTGCCGGGGTTTCCCCCCTAGGCGATAGCCAAACGGATCTACAGTCGGGCCCATCTCATTTTGGTGCTAGGGTAGACTCTCAGCCAGCTACTGACCCCGCTGCTGGGCCGACTCCTGTGATACCACCCATAGCTCCACCAGTCACGCCTTCAGTTCCTGAGCCGAACCGTGCATCTGCGTCGACACCTTATGCATCTTCATCCGCTCCGCCTCCTAATAGGCTTGAGCAGATGATGCTGTTGATGGAGCAGCAGCAGATCCAGCAGCAGCAGCAGCAGTTTTTATCTTCCATGGCTGGTATCTTTGCTCAGTCGGTGGGGGCGACTCCACCTGCTTCACCTATGCACTCATCTGGGAACACTAGTGCTAGCAGCACATTTGAGCGATTCCAATGCTTACGACCTCCCACATTTGTGGGTTCTCATAGACCCGAGGAGGCAGAGTACTGGATTGACCGCATCTCTAAGATGCTGAGGCCGCTTCACTGTTCTGAGGCTGAGCAGGTCGAGCTTGCCTCCTTCATGTTTGCGAAGGAGGCCAGTTTATGGTGGGATATTGTTCTCCGCACAGTTGCAGAGGGTTTTGAGTGGACGTGGTAGGCATTTGAGTCTCACTTCCACAAGAAGTATTTTTCGGTCACTTACCGACACAAGAAGGAGAGTGAGTTCCTTCGCCTCCGTCAGGGAGGGATGTCGGTGACAAAGTATGAGAACCGGTTTACTGAGCTGGGTCGGTATGCTCCATTGCTTCTGGGTGATTAGCTGATGCGAATGCGGCATTTTTCTGAGGGGCTGAGGCCTGAGATTTGATTGAAGATGTGTTGTGCTAGCATATCTTCTTATGTTGAGTTGGTGAGCATGTCCCTGCGAGCTGAACAAGACGGGGATAGGTCACCCCGTATGCGAGCACCTATGGTTCCCAGACCGTGACCTGACTTTCCGGTATAGATAAAGCATTTATAATTACAAAGTATAGATATTAAAGAAGTTCATATATCAATTCCGGTAGCATTCCGACTTGTGATGTATTCATCTCAACAAGAGAAGTGTTGTGCGGATTTGAACATCCTTTCGCTCTTTCCTTCAATTCATTTAGAATAGAAGCTTCTTATGTAAGAACACCGAATTGCATTGAACACTTACAATAATCCGATATTCGACAGCATATCCACACCACACATCATTCGGTCTAGCGCAAATTGACATAGTCCATTTCTTCCTCTTTCTCCTTCTTCTTCTCTAAGTACATGTCAGGGTACTAAGGGTCTTCTTATTTCTCATGAGCTCTGATCTCTTGTCTATGTGCAAATGAGAGGGGGAGTGGGGTATTTATAGGACTTCACATGTGTGGACTCTCGAACTTTGTGCCATAGGGCCCACCTTGCACAACACTTCTTTTCAGTCAGCGCACAATAACTATTCATCTTACCAGTGTTACGCGAACCCGTGCAACCACTGTTTGTTGTGCAGTCACACACAACACTGCTTACCCTACTTTTTCATCTTCTCCTTTCTCACTCGTTTTCTTCATAGCACTTATCTTCATCATCATTTTTATGCTCCAATAGTGCGATCTGAGTGGCATTACCAATTAGTGGTTCGACCTCTCTTTTAAGGGTCAGACGACTGGTAAGAATGTTTTTCCCTTTTACAAAGGGAAGTCCTCATAGTTGATTTTACAGCTTATATAGTCAAATTTTAAAAGAAGTTCTCTTTCCCTAACTTAGGGAAGTTTTTTTCAATGTAGAATAGTAGAGGAGGAACAGTATTAGTATTGCGAGCACCTTCTTCCATTTTAGAAATGGAGGTCGCCCTTATCGAGTAGCTCGGTCAGTTGACATGCCTTATTACAAAGCTCAATTAATTGGTTTAGCTCAGTCGTCAGGTTTCATTTACCAACCCAGCTTCCTTAAGTACCTGCTCCGGCTTGGTGTTCAAAAGAGTGTACCGATGGAAGCGACTTTCTGGATGTCGGTTAGTCCGATTGTCTCGGTCTTGATCGTCCTCTTTTTTTCATTTGGCGTTAACGTCAAAGGGCTCCCGTTTTCCCCTTCACTTCCTATCCTCACTCGAGTTATTTCCTCTTTAAGCAGCTCTTTATGAACTACAGATCTCCTCGGCATTGAAATATTTTTTAGCTCGGTAAAGTAGGTTGACGAGGGTAGTCGAGGGGTTCTTACCAATAAAGAAGAGGAACCTTCCTTGTTTGAGGCCAGTTAACATGGTGGTCAGAGCTATTTGGTCAGAATAATCGTCAACCTAGACAGCTTTGGCGTTTAAATGGATGAGGTAGTCTCTTAATAGCGCGTTCTCCCTCTGCTTAATTGTGAGAAGATGAGCTGATGGCTTTCTTTTGTCTCTCCCACTGATGAACTGTGTGAGGGAGGCTTTACTGAGTTGGGAGAAGGAACTGAGGGACCTCGACTTCAGTTGCCTGAACCACTGCTGAGAAACTCCTGATAAGGTCGAGGCCCGAGGTGCCATGAAGCTCCTTCCAGGCTTTGAAGGACTCGAGGTGCTCGGCTGGATTGGTGGTTCCAGAGTAAGGGGTCATCTGCGGTATCTGGAACCTGGGCGGAAGCGAAGATGCCATAATGTCATCAGTGAATGGTGGTTCGGTTTCTCCTAACATGGCCTTTACTGAGTTTGCAGTCGGGCATGGTAGGCTTGTCTGATGTCGTTGATCTGCCCTTAAATTTTCCTGATCTCTGTCTCCAAGGGTCCTCGTTTTGGGTCACTGCTTCGAGAGCTTTTCCACAATTCTTCCTCTCTGGTGTGGGGTGCACGTCAGAGTCTACGAGTCTAACGGTTCCCAAAGTATGGGAAAGAGCCTGGGCTGACAGCTCAAGAGGCTGCTTATTTCTCTATGAGTTGACCGGTGCTTGAGGTGGTGCTGTGGTAGCACCCTTCTGTGCATCGCGACCAAGGGGGTAGATTCTATCTTTCCAGGAGTTGCATGATTTGATCCATGTTTTTATTCAGGCCTTCGACTCGGTTCTCTAAGGAGACTAATCGACCGACTTGGGTGCGGGATCGAAGAGCGGGCGCTGCGGGAGTAGAGTCGGCCCACTGCTGATAGGGCTGGGTACCTTGCTCGGCTGATGACTAAGGAAGTGCTGGGATCGTTGCAGCAGATGATTCAGGAAGAGTTGGGATGGCTACAACAGATGAATCAAGAAGAGTTGTGATAACTGCAGCAATGACGACTAGAGCTTTCTTCTTTCCTTTCACCATTATGCTTTTCTGGTAAAGCAGGAACGACTTTTATGTTGTTTCCCATAGACGGTGCCAAATTGTTATTGTAAAAATATGGTCCACCTACCTGCATAGTAAGAAGACAAAGGAGACCCTAACTAGAGCATGGGACCCTTCGATGCCTAAGTCACGCTAGGAATCTGGGTTTGGTAGTATCGAGGGGTTTTGGGTGAGAGATTCTGCATACCCTTCACCATTAGAGATGCTCCTATTTATAGTTGAGGAGAGGTGGTGGCTAGAGGAGATCTTCCTATTGTAGAGGGAATCGAGTCCCAAATATGTCGGGATGATCTCTCGAGATCCTCAACAAATATCTATGGAGATCTGTATTCCGAGCGTGTCGTAGTTGCCTCCAAGATCTTCGGCAGAGATCTTGGGCTGGTCTTTTGGATAAGACCTGATTAATAGGAACTAGGGACGACGCGCAGTAGGAGGACGAGCCAACCTGTCCAGTGGGGTAGTATGCAGACTTGGATTCTCTAGCAAGCTTTGACCATTCTCTCTTTATTGTGTGGATTGTTGACTTGCCAACCTGCCCTAATGCCAGGGCAGTGAGGCTGAGATCCTTTCCTTAGTAAAGTTCGGATGAAATATGTTGTGGGGGTCAAGCTCAAGAGTCTGAGGTGGTCTTAGCCTCCTCTTATCATTGGGTAGATGGCCAACCTGCGACCTACCGACCTACCTTCATATGTAATAGGTGACCGACCTCCCTTTGGTGGATGGGATCTTCCTTGGCCATTGAAGAACTCATTAGTCATGACCGGTGCTGGTCAACCTCATATCCCGCGGAGATATCCAACCTAACCTCTTCTCTTTAACCAGTTCATTTTTACCCATTATGAATCATTACATCCTCTTGGTCAGATGAAGATCAGGTAGCATGAGGAGGTGAGATTAGATGTGTTGTGTCCATGACAGTGCGAATCGGGTAGCATAGCACGTTCGACAATGACAACGACAGGGTCTGACAAATTACAACATAAGGGGAATCAATCAAAATAAAGTTAAAGACTTACTCAAGACATCATCATCTGCTCCAAAACAGCTTTAGCACACATCGTGTGTACAAAATTTTGAATGTATTCCTTACATGACAGTGGGCTCCACACACTGCATAGAGTAAGGATTCGGATTCGGCAGTGACCACTCCAACCCCGAGATTACGATACTGGTCGGTGTTGTGGCCCCCACCATGATGGAAGTGGATTGGCTGGTCTACTACACACCAACTATATAGCTGCTGTAGGTACCTGTCATGCTAAGACGAGCACTGTCGCTCCTCAAGCTCCGAGTTGTACGAACGGTTCAAAGGAGATCAAAGTTAAATGAGCCTCACAGTTATGTATTTATTATATCTACATCATTTATATATTTTTAGAGATCATTTTAGAGCATAATCCAAAAACTGAATCATATCCAAAGATCAAATGGACCACACCACAAATAGCAGTGGAGATAATGATTTTCACCACAAATGGACCACTATAACGTTTATTTTCCATCCAATCTGTTCATAAGGTCACATAGACCTGGATGAAGATGAAGAACAAATTTCATATTGATCCAAAACTTTTGTGACCCTAAAAAGGGTTTCAATGGTAGACGTTCAATTTCCCACTGCTTTTGTAGTGTGGTCTACTTGAAAGGTAGATCTGTCTTATTTTTCATCTAAAGCCTTAAGACGAGCTGGTCAAATGGATGAACAACATCAATACAGCAGCTATATAGCTGGTGTGAGGAAAGAGCACTACGTGAAAAATGAGAAAAAATGACGGATTTAGAGACAGTTATGGACCATCTCTAAAATTGCTTGGTTTAAAGACGCTTTAGAGATGGCCGTAAACCGTCTCTAAATTTTTAGACGGCCCTTGACCGTCCTTATTATTGTCTTAAAAATTTGAACATCCAGAAATCAATTAAGGCGGTTAAAAACCATCGTTAATTGCAGATAAAAGACGGCTATTGACCGTTTGGAATAAGAGACGGTCCCAGACCATCTTATATGCCGGAATTTGAGACGGTCAAAGACCGTCCCTATTAGAGACGGTCATTGGCCGTCTCTTACTGGTAATTTGAGACTGTCAAAGACCATCTCAATTAGAGACAGTCGTTGGCCGTCTTTTCCTGTAATTTGGGACTGTTAAAAATAGTCTGTATTAGGGACGGTTTGTAGCTCTCTGTTTAAGACTATCAAGGACCGTCTCTATTAGAGACGGTCATTGACCATCTCGTATTGGTAATCTGAGACTGTCATTGACTGTCTCAATTATAGACAGTCATTGGCCGTCTTTTACAGCCAGTTAAAATAGCCTGTATTAGGGACGGTCCTTAGCAGTCCTTATTTGAGACTGTCAATGACCGTCTCTATTCTTAGCCGTCTAATTGTGGTTATTTGAGACTATCAAAGACCGTCTGCATTAGAGACAGTCCTAAACCGTCTCTAATGCTCAAGTCAAACATTAAAAACAAAAAAAAAAATTATGAATTTTGAAAAAAAAAAAAGTTAAAAAACATAGAAAAATAACTAACAATGTTTAAGAAAAAAATTTAGATTTTGAAAAAAAAATGTAATTTTATAAAAATCTAGATTTTGAAATAAAAATTAAGAACTTTTAATAATGTTGATAATTTTGAAAAAAAAATTCGATATGAAAATGATATTTTGAAAAAGAAAATTTTAAAAATTAAACAAAATTGTAAAAAAATTGTCAAATTGCAAAAAAATATATATTTTAAAAAAAGAAAACTAGATTTTGTATTTTGGAAAGAAAAATTAAAAAGTTGTATAACAAAAGTGATATTTAAAAAATGATATTTTGAAAAAGAAAATTAAAAAAATTAAACAAAATTGTGAAAAAATTGACAAATTGTAAAAAATATATATATTTTAAAAAAGAAAACTAGATTTTGTATTTTGAAAAGAAAAATTAAAAAGTTATATAACAAAAATGATATTTAAAAAAATGATATTTTGAAAAAGAAAATTAAAAAAATTAAACAAAATTGTGAAAAAATTGACAAATTGTAAAAAAATATATATTTTAAAATAGAAAACTAGATTTTGTATTTTGACAAGAAAAATTAAAAAGTTATATAACAAAAGTGATATTTAAAAAATGATATTTTGAAAAAGAAAATTTAAAAAATTAAACAAATTTGTGAAAAAATTGACAAATTGTAAATAATATATATATATATATATATATATATATATAAGAAAACTAGATTTTGTATTTTGAAAAGAAAAATTAAAAAGTTATATAACAAGATTTCGATAAAAAAAAATGATATTTTGAAAAAGAAAATTTAAAAAATTAAATGAAATTGTCAAAAAATTGACAAATTGTAAAAAAAAAATGTATATTTTTTTTAAAAAGAAAACTAGATTTTGTATTTTGACAACAAAAATTAAAAAGTTATATAACAAAAGTGAGATTAAAAATTGATATTTTGAAAAAAAAAAAAAAGGAAATTAAACAAAATTGTGAAAAAATTGAAAAAATATAAAAAATATATAGTTTTTAAAAAAGAAAACTAGATTTTGTATTTTGACAAGAAAAATTGAAAAAAAAGGGATCTATACCAAATTGAATGGATGTGGCCTACAATACACAAGGTGGGATTAAAAACATGTAAATGTGAAAAGAAAAAAGAAAAAGAAGAAGAAGAAGAAGAGTGTTAACTCGAGGTTAAAAAAAATATATATACACGTTTAAGAAAGAGGAGTGCAAATCAAAGTTCTTCAATACCTTGGTAAAAAAGAAAATGCTCTAAATTCAACGGTAATATCGGATGGTTGAGATTATTCAATCATTGTGATATTCAAATAAGTGTTCTACCCAACAGAATAGATGTACCCTTCAAAACAAGTGCAAACCAAAGGAGATTGAAGTATATAGATGTTTAAAAAGAATAGTACAAGTCAATGTTCCTTAGGATGGTCAAAAAGAAAATGGTCCAAATTAACCCAACGGCAATTTCAGACAGTTAAGATCATCCAATCAGTGTGACCATTGGATCAAGTACAGGTATGCCAGGTGTTGCCAACATTAAGAATTGGTACCAAATGCATACATTAGTATATGCCATTCTCATGTTATCATTTTTCGGCTATTAACTCGTCTCCAAAGCAATGAGATGTAAACTTGCATAGCTTAGATATAGTTTAAGCTGCTTGTTAATTAAAAAGGAACTGGAATATAGTTTAAGCCAAATGAAATCTCAAAAAAAAAAAAAGGCAGATGACCGACATCCATCCAATCGTACCAAGTCCACCAATCAGGTGGCAGAGATTGTTCCATAAAAGGCATTCCCTGCTCTCCTCCCATCCACAGTCGGCCCCCACATATTAGCTCTAAGGACTCCAAAATAGTAAAACACAACACATAAGTCTCACTAGAAATCCTAGAACTTGCAGAAACATAAGACATTGACACAAACAGAATTTTTCCCAAATGAAATCAAATTAATATCAGAGGTTAGTTTCCAAACACCACTAGTAGAATCGAACAATCCTTAACAAGAAAACAAAATCAAACCCTACAACCCCTAGAATTCAACATACAGCCTCATCAAAACACTAAAATTCAAAGGTGAAAAAATCATCATAAGAGCGATTTCATGACCCACCTGAGATTATTGAGTTCTTATGATTCGAAATCACATCCTAAATATATGATGGAAAAATATATGGATGATGTCGATATACATAAAATATATGAAGGTGAGCCATACATGGTTAGAGTAACACCCATGAAGGAGTTATCTAAATAGTGAAATGGTACTAAAAGGTCACCTCTTGGGAACTTCCCATGAGGTTAATCTGTGTGCGCCCCATCATGATGTATGTATAACATCAACAACATGCATTTGATGTGTCCCATTTAAGTCCAAAAATCAGTCGTATACAAAACTTAGGTGAGCCATAGCATCTAAAACTATGTGAAGACATCCCTAAAACATATAAAAGCATTCAATTGGTGGGGCCCACATGAGTTTTGGATGTGTGTGAAACTTGGGCTGACTCCTCTCAACTATAGTGAATGGGCTGGATCTATGAACTAGATCTAGGTGGGCCCAATAAATGATTATGAATGTTTTAATGGGAGGGTAACCCTCTCCACTATAGTATATGGTGTGGCCCACCCAAGTCATGGATTGACTTTATTTTTAAGCTCGTGGCCCAAAGTTACGGTTTATGATATCCACATCATCAATCCATTTTTCTAGATCATTTTAGGGCTCGTTTGGACAAGTAGATTGGAAGGGATTGGAAGTTAAATCCCTATGGATTGGCCGGGCGTGCCAAACAAACTGGGTGATCTGATCCTGAGATATATAGCAATCCTATGGATCTTAAGACAATCTACTGATAACACCATCATTACCTTTAAATCCCATCCAATCCACCCTAATCTGGTCAAATTTGCCTGGGACATGTTTGGTTCGAGGGATTGGAAGGGATGGGAAGGTTTAATCCTGGGATTGGCCGAGTGTGCCTAACAGACTTGATATAGCAATCCGGGGGGATATAGTAATTCCATGGATCTTAAGACAATCCATTGACAATGCCATCATTACCTTGAAATCCATGCCATCCACCCTAAAACCATTCAATCCCTTCCTTCCACCCATCCAAACAGGCCCTTAGTGGTTAAGTCCACAATTAAAGTATATCTAAAGCTCAAGTGGACCATACCACAGAAATAGTGGGAATAATGATTTCCACCATTGAAATCTTCCTATGGCCTATAGTGATTTTGATTTGTCAGCCAACCTGTTCAATAGATCACAAATACATGGATGAAGGGAAAACTAAAATATCAACTTGATCCAAAACTTCAGTGGCCTCCTAAAAATTTTCAATGGTAGACGTTCAATTTATACCGTTTCCTATGATGTGGTCCACTTCAGATTTTTATAGGTAGGCTTCAATTTTGACCTTACGTAATAAAATTATATGTTAAAATGGATGGATGGAGTGAATAAATTGAATAAATCATAGTGGGCCCCACAGGATGCTTACGGTATAAGGGCCCTATAGGGCCTAAAAATATGTCTTATCTAAACCGTCTATATATTTTAAAATATTATTATAGGGCATGAAACTGTAACGACCTTGGAATTTTTGTGCTAATCTTTCCTTAAGTAGTTGTTTTGGGGTAATTAGCGCTTTACTCGATTGCTTGTGAAATCCGCATCAATCACTTTAAATTGTATCTGCATGGCTCTAAACGTGTAGATTAGTGAGCGCTACGTTACTCTGAAATCTGGGATCCATCGCTAAATCCAGTTGTTCTGGGGAATTTTTGGAAGATCTAGATCGAACCTAGACCGCGCGTCGAAAGTCCGATGGCGATGATCTTAGGCTATTGCGGTCACCGAGTTACGCTTGATCTTCACCTCGAAAATCAAGTCGATCTGATGTTCTGGGTCGATTTGCTTGAGCTCGGAGTGAAGAGTGTGAGAACGGTTGGAATTTCTTAAGCTTTTATTGAAATCTGAGTCGTGTCGCTTGCGCAACGATTTTAAGCATTTTGACCATTGGATTCAGACCCAATTTCACCCTCTGATCAGGATAGTTGGCCCAGGCATATCCTAGTGCTTGTGGACCTGATCGAGATTCCGTGACCGTTGAATTGAGTGTGGTCCGCCACGGCTGATCTGAAGAGCCGGTCGGTATGAAAACTCAGCTTGACCTAGATCCATGGTCAAGGAGCTTAAGTCCGACCTTTCGTGGTTATAGGCCCACCAGAAGTGCTTCGTTGGATCGAGAAAGGCTTACTTTGGTTATAACCTAAGTATACCTTGACCCTGGGGTTATTTTCGTCAAGTTAAGGCCTATTTATAGTCCTTAAACCCTAGCTCTCTTTTCCATACGAATTTTTCTCTAACCCTAGCTTGGAAAGAGAGTGGAAAAGAGAGAGAAAGTGAGAGAGATAAGTTGGTGAATCATCTTGATTTCTTCCTTGTTCTTCTTCACCTTTGAACCTTCACTTTGAATCGTTCCTCTGACGATTCTGAGTTCTTTTGGGGTAAGTTATCCTAACCCTAACCTGTGTTAGAGCTTAGACTAGACTTGGTGTTGTTGTATCTCATTTCTATCCTTATTTTAGGATATTCTAACGCCGTTGACGAAGACAACTCGTCTAAATCAATTCGGTGTTCCTTTCTTTACTTAAAGTGAGGACTTTAAGTGTATAGGTTATGGTTTTCAAGGCTTTTAACGCCAGTTAGTGATTTATTCTTGTTATGGATGAGATTTCACATGCCAAATGTTATGTTTACATTGCTTTCCTGATATGCATGTGCTATATTGAGATTTGTGTATTCTATGTGTATTTATAAAGTACCGTATACGTATAAAATATGCACTTGTGTTTGTCATGATTATTTGTCATGTATGTATGTTAGATGCATGTATGACGACTCCTTGGTAAAAGGAATTGTCTAAGTGCATGTATTCCAACATACGTCATGTATGTTGTTCCATGTATGCTAAGTGTTTGTAGAAATGCATGAATGATCTAAGTGTAACTTATTACACTTGTTGCGGGCATTGAGAAGTGATTCTCAATACTCCTATTGATGCGCATGATTTCCTTTATGCAGTTACTTCCCAAGTTATTTAAATTCAAGCATCTCCTATGCTTACATTTATGTTAAGTTGATATTCTTCAGATGCGTATGTGCCACGATTTGAGTTGTTGTTCCATTACTGTCTTATAATCCATATGAGTATCTGTAGTAGTGTAAGGTGTTTGGGACTATGCCTTAGTCCAGGAAATCGGTAATTGACCCTATATACGTGGTTGAGATTGCTTTCGCCATGTAGGACGTATTAGACGAACCCGAGTCATATTAGAGTTGTCGGCAGTGGTTTGGCCACGCAGAGTGTTTGCGTACTCCATGTCGCTCAATTCAACGTGCGCTCGTGCTAGTTGAGTTCGTCAAATAACCCGATTGTCCGATGTATGTTAACCATGTATGGACGCTATTGCTTGAATCTAGGGTACCGAACTTACCAATGACATCCTAATAACCATGGTACCTGATCCACTAAGACTCATGAGCTGGACATGGTGGTATGGGACACCGTGGTCGAGCTGTCGGCCTACGCTGGGGTGACGAGCCTCCCCATAGTGACCAATGAGCAACTAAACTCGTGAGCCTATTATGGTGGTATGGGACACTATATTCGTGCTGTCGGCCTACATTGATTGGTGACGAGCCCTTTGTAGTGACCTCGAGCATACCTGGATACCGCAAGGAGGTGACGAGCCAAATTGTGGTAGGAAAGGCATGAAAGGCGTGCATTGATTGGTGATGAGCCCTTTGCTACGACCTCAAATGTATGATCGTATGATATGTCTAGGATTGACGACCCTAGTATGGATTACTGTTTGGATGGTGATATGGGGAAGGTATCTTAGCTTCCCAATCCTGCTGTGTGAAATGGACTAATAACAACTTGGTAATCATATCCATGCACTGCATTTGCATGTGCTTTGTAGATGTGGCGCACTTTGAGGTGATGTCTTGTGTAACGTAAGATGAAGACGCTAAGGGTGTACGCGTGAGGGCACGCATCATATTGCATTCATACTTGCATTAACAAGAGTACTTAGGATTTATTTAATTGTTCTGCTTTATCATTACTGTTTGATTGAACTGATAACATGTTAACCAGTGCCTTATTGTTCCACTGAGTTGATCACTCACTCCCACGTTTCTGGGGCGGTGTTACACACCCACCAGACTCTGTCTTAGGCCCTGATGTTGCAGATGTGGATGCGACGTCTGAGGCAGAGCGGGAGCTGGATGACGATGAGGGTGCCTTCTCCTATATGCAGTTTTCAGACGGGTTCTAGCGAGCCTCGGTCTGTTGCACGGGATCTTTGGGATTATTTTTGGGATCTTAAATGATGTAACTTGATACTTATAATTTTGTTAAATAACACTTTTATTCGATCTGGCTTGTATATGTAATTCAGGGATTTACACTTGTACATATATTTTGCTATAAGTCTTCCGCTTGCTTTATTCACTTGTCCCTGAATCATATCTGTGTTTGGGCTTAATCTATTCCATGTTTTATGTACTAATACAGTCAACATACATCTCTCATTAATTATGTTGCATAAGTGATGTTTTAGAACTTGGGAGCTGAGTTATGCTCGACACCCGAATTTCAGGGTGTTACAGAAACCAAAAATCATCTAGATCGAAGCTAAAGTGGACCATACGGTAGGAGACATAGAGATTAAATCATATGTATTTGCTATGGTGGGGAACAGATTGGCTACTCCCCCTGACACCGGCCAATGGCTGGTGGTTGGTGCTCTATGGGGCCCACCATGATGTATGTGTATCATCCATGCCGTCCATCTATTTTTATATATATCATTTTATGAGATGATAAAAAAATGAGTTATATCTCAATCTCAAGTGGACTACATTACAGGAAATAGTGTTGAATGAATTTTGACCATTAAAAATGTTTTGGGGGCCATAACAGTTTTGGATCAAGCTGATATTTTTTCCCCTTCATCTGGGTCTTTATGACCAAATAAACAGATTGGATGTCAAATAAACAGTACAGTGGGCCTTAGGAGGATTTTAATTGTGAATATCCATTCATTAATTTTGTCCTGTGGTGTGGCCCACCTAGGATTTATATCCCTATCATTTTTTGCATAAAGCACTAAAATGATTGGTAAAAATGAATGAACCGAATGGATGAAACATTTACATCATGGTGGGGCCCACAAAGCATCGACCACCAGCCACGGCCCCCAACCCTAAATTTGGGCGCACGCTCAAAACAGAGTCGCGCACCCAATGACCCCTCCTCCCCATTTCAACAGGCCACTGCCCAATCTCTCTCTCTCTCTCTCTCTCTCTCTCTCTCTCTCTCTCTCTATCTCTCTCTTGCACCGTCCCGGTCTCTCTCTCTCTCTCTTGTCATCCTGGTCTCTCTCCCAGACCCGCGCCACTCTCTCTCTCTCCGTCTCGGTCCCAGCTTCTTCCCACCCCGACTCTCTCTCTCTCTCTCTCTCTCTCTCTCTCTCTCTCTCTTTTCCTCACTTGCATCATCTCCAGATCTGGTGTGGCCAGCAGCCCCTGCCCTTCATCTCTTCCCCGGCCAGGTACTCATTTCTCTATTTAGGTTTTTAATTTTTAGATTTGTAAATCTGCAGTGGGGGTTCGTTGGCCATGTCTGGTAAGCAATGAGACCAATGATCTAGATGGCCTGGGTTGCTATAGATGTATACCATGTATACAATGGATGCAGACATAGAATAGTCTTGCCATTCATCATTTGTTGTGAATGTTTAAGGTGTGCACAACATGTGTTTGATGAAATGTCTCTGCGGGAGAAGGTGGATTGCATACTTTGCAACTCAAGCATGCGAGTAAACTCTATAGGGCCACTGCGATGTGTGTGTCTTATCCATGCAGGCCATCTATTTTTCAACTCATTTTATGGCATGAGCCTAAATGGAAGCATATCCAGAGCTCAAGTGGGCCCACCACAGGAAACAGTGGGAATCAAAGACTCATTGTTGAAAACTTCTTAGGGCAGCAGAAGTTTCAAATCAAGCTGATATTTGTGTTTTCCCTGTCTGTGTCAGCTTATGAACAAGTCGGGTGATAAATAAACATCGCTGCGGGCCCTACGAAAGTCTCAACGGTGGATGTCATAATCCCCACTCTTTCCTGTGTGTGGTCCAGTCGAGCTTTGGATAAAATGAGGATTGTTGGTCTCTGTTGGTCTGTACAAATCTCACTCTTGATTCTTGCCACCTCCAGTGACCATGAAGCTGCCCGCTGCATTGGAAGCTCTATTCTCATGTGGGTGCAGATAACATTACACTTACTCCATGCGGGTGCAGTTGGGTTTTGGCACCAGTGCTGGTGGATGGGATGCAGCCTCTCCAAACAGAAAGTGAGATAAGAACAGGGCGTACGTACCTTTTATCTTGGTGGTCATTCGGATGCCTGTAAATGGGGCTAACCGTAAATGATTTGCAATGTGTTTGGATGCTGAAAAATGTCTGTAAATGATTTAAAGGTGGCCCCAATTGATTTACAGGAAAAAAGCTGTGATTTCATTTACTGGCTCTTCATTTAAAGCCTAACGGCTATAAATGAAAAGATTGGCTCTCCATTTACAGGACTCAAATAATTTACAGGCTGTCCAAACAATCATTTACCTGTAAATCATTTACTGCTTTCAGTCAGACAGGATAGGGTGTAAATAATTTAGACCTGTAGATCATTTACCACTTAAGCTAGCCTTCCAAACGACCCCTTATATTCAATTTGGAGCGAGAAAGAGGAGTAAAATGCTAATTTGCCTGACGAGATTTATATTTTCCACACAGCTCCAAATGAAAAGTCAAATGCATTCAAATTAGGTACAAATAGAGCTTCCAATGTAGAATGTGAATTAGGTATATTCCTTCCGCTAGTTATGATCAGGGTGAACTGATTCAAGAAAATACTTATTGGATGGTACAAAATAAATTCTTTTGAACCACCAGGGAAACCAAAATGCCAATGAATTTAACATGTTATATAAATCAAAACACAATTTTTCTTCATATTTTCATTTTTAGTGCTGATTGTTTATCGGTTTTCTTTTCTATCATGTAGAACAAATGTAATATTAGTAATATCATCCATGGTATTGCAACAATCAATATCAAGGATGCATTTCCACATGATGTATAATAATAGGGAATCCTAGTAGTGAGATGAATCATGGAATATCAGAGAAAAAATTTCAAATCATCAAGCTTCATGAGAGCAAGTTTATTCTACACATGACTATTACTACTCACCACTGAGCAAGAACCATATGAACAAAGAATGGAGATGGACAATTTTATTTTACAGATCATTTTATAAATATTTAGAATTAAGAAGTCTCAAGTCCAACTAGTTGGACTGCAATTTATTGCATCTTAAACAATTTTACAGATCATTTTATAAATCATTTACATCTTTGTTATAAATTGTATTATCAAATGAAATTCAAACTCTTTGTTGGGGTTAACTGTAAATCATTTATAGTTGTTTATAATAATATGAAAAAAATCTGTTTTTGTTTATAATAATATTAAAAAAATCTATTTGTAAAAAAATAATTTCATTTGATTTTTTTTTGTATGGATGCATCATGCATGGTTTTATGATACAACACATGTATGTATGTGTGTATATGTATGCATGCACACATGGATGGATGAAACGTATGCATGCATGCATGGATGGACAGATTATGCATGTGTGTATGCATGCATACATGCATGGATGGATTTATGTGTGTGTATATGTATGTATGTATGTATGCATGCATGGATGGAAGACTGGATGGATGGATCATCACGCCTGTGTGTGTATGTGTGTATGCATGCATGGATAGATGGATGGATTGTTAGATCATGGATGGATGGATCATCATGCATGTGTTTATGTATGTATGCAAGCATGGATGGATGGATGTATCATCATGCATGTTTGTATGCATTTATGTATGTATGCATGATCCCAAACCTAAACCCGACCACAAACCCGAACCCGATTTCCTAAACCTAAACCTTAACTTATCCTCAATTCCCTAAAGCTATAACCTATAACCTATAAACTATAACCTAAAAGCTACACCTAATCATGTGCATATATTTACGGATATATATAGATCTATATTTTTTTGTGATTGGTGACCACATGTGTGACATGTTTTGACAGTTTATGAAAAGCCTCTTTTTTATTGTATCTCACTTTTTATATGCTACATGCACGTGATATCAGAAATGGATTTGATGCCCCCGAGCAAGAATTGGATGACGAAAGATATATTGAGTGATGAATACATTAAAGGCGTTGAATCGTTTATTATTTTTGTGAAAAGGAATTCGAGAGGTGTTGATTGGCATAGTTGTCCTTGTGCTAGATGTCGTAATGTGCATGGGAAGAAAATACCAAGTACAGTTTCTGAGCATTTGATTATGAATGGTATAGATCAGACATACACAACTTGGTTTTTTCATGGAGAACAACTTCCCAATATGGGTGTCAATGCCAAGGCTCCTAGTACATCTGTCACTGATTGTAATGAAGAGCTATTGCCCAAAATGGTTGATTTGGTAAATGATACTTTTGGTCATGTTCAACCCGATGACTTAGATGCATGTATGAATGAGGTCAATGAGGAACATGATAGTCAGCTTCAAGATGACATAGACAATGATACTCAGTACAATAAATTAAGGGAGGATGCGGTGCAACCCCTATATCCATCGTGTAAACATGAGTATACAAAGTTGTCAGTGACACTTGAGTTGATGAGCATGAAGGCTAGATATCAGTGGTTAGATAATAGCTTTACGAGTTTGCTGCAACTGCTCAAGAAGATTTTGCCAAGCGAGAACTCTTTGCCAGATAGTACCTATAATGCAAAGAGATTGATCGGTTCGTTGGGTATGAACTATGAGGTGATACATGAATGTCGTAATGATTGTATTCTATACTGGAAGGAGCATGCTAATAAGGAAAGTTGTCCTACATGTAAAGCAAGCAGATGGAAAGTGAATAGTGTTGTAAGATCAAGAGTCTCACATGTACCATGGAAGGTGTTAAGATACTTCCCATTAACACTGAGGTTAAGAAGACTTTATAGCGTATCATGGATTGCAGAGAATATGTTGTGGCATTCAAAGGGGGCTAAAAATGACTCGTACATGCGTCATCCCGTGGATTCTTCTATGTGGAAGTTTGTAGATAGAAAATTTAGTGATTTTGCTGCGGATCCACGTAATGCTCGGTTGGGACTTGCAATAGATGGATTCAACCCCTTTGAGCATATGAGCATCTCATATAGTTGCTGGCCTATTATGGTTGCTCCATACAATCTTCCACCTCATTTATGCATGCGGAAGGAATTTATTATGTTAACACTTTTAATTCCCAGAAAAAATGGTCTAGGGCATGACATCGACGTATATTTACAACCATTAATCGAAGATTTAAATGAATTGTGGAAAGGGTCGATAACATATGACTCGTTCGGGAAGAACAGGTTTACAATGAAGGCGATTTTATTATGGGCAATACATGATTTTTCAGCCTATGGACATCTTTCTGAGTGTAAGACAGGAGGAAAGTATACATGTCCTGTTTGTAGTGAGGAGACTGACTCTGTTTGGCTAAAATATGGAAAGAAGTTTGCTTATATGGGGCACAGAAGATTCCTCCCAAGAGCTCATATCTTTAGGAGCCAAAGATCTCGATTCAATGGGAATGATGAAAACCGGCAGGCTCCAAAGTGTTTGTCTGGAGAACAGGTATTGGTTAAAATGAATAATATACAAACCAAGTTTGGAAAGTATATAGAAAATAAGAGGAAGAAGACCACAGATGAGGATTCTGACCTTACTGCTTGGTCGAAGAGATCAATCTTCTTTACATTGCCATATTGAGAGCATATGCCCATTCGCCATAATTTGGATGTGATGCATGTTGAGAAAAATGTTACTGAGAACCTTATTGCAATAATCATGGACATGAAGGACAAGTCTAAGGATGGTTTACAAGCCCATCAAGATCTTATGGCTATGAATATAAGATCAAAATATTGGCCAGAGGAAAAAAATGGTACGTTGTTATTGCCTAAGGCTCTTTTCACATTATCTAGATCTGAAAGAGAACTCATTTGTCGAACCTTGAGTGATTTAAAAGTTCCGAGAGGATATAGTGCAAACTGGAAACATCATATCAGTATGGATGACTATCATCTCAAGTCACATGATTATCACATTCTAATGCAGCAGTTACTACCCATATTATTGATGCATTCATTCAAGAAAGAAAAGTCGTTGCGCGCCGCCATTATACAATTGTCAAGATTCTTTAATGTCATATGTTCTAAAGAAATTCATCGTATGGAGCTTCAAGAAATGAAAAATAAAATAGTGGAAACATTATGTGTTTCCGAAAAGTATTTTCCACCATCGTTTTTCGTTTCTATGACACACCTTGTTGTGCACTTGGTGGAGGAGGCACAAGTTTGCGGACCTGTCAGATATCGATGGATGTATCCTTTTGAGAGGTAACTTTAACTATTTTAATTTATTAACCTTTTCAAAATAGCTTATACTTTTTGAGCAATACCTGATTTTAATATTTAGCAGGATGATGACAACATACAAGAAGTATGTGATGAATCAAGCTTACCCAGAGGGCTGTATTGCGGAACGCTACATTATAGAGGAATCTATGATGCACTGCATGAAATACTATCCTGATAATACAATAGGAGGTCATAAGCAAGGACTAAAAATATTCAATGATGATGAAAATGCTGGTGATTCCCAGAATGATAAGACATGAAAAGTTTATAATCTTACTATAGTGCAATACCAACAAGCACGTAGATGGGTTTTGCAACATCACGTTGAAAATCATCAATGGGAGGAGTAAGTTAATGAAGTATATTATTCTTTTTTTATATTTTTAAATGGCTTATGGTAATAAACATTGTTATATATATATAATTAATTAATTGCTATGATGTGGAATTTGTAGGAAGTACCAAACATACATCCAGGGCCAAATACGTACGGGATAAAATCGAAAGGGTAATCTGTCAGCAGGAAAACCAATGGAATACATTCCTTGGTTAAGACATTAACTACATAATCAAGAAATGTCTCCATTTAAGAGAATTGCCGATGGTCCTGACTTCAAATGCATATCATATAATACTTACTCAGTAAATGGATATGTTTTTAGCACTGCGAATTCTGAAATGAACAGAACAACACAGAACAGTGGAGTCTCAATGAAAGCGCTAACTAGCTTCAGGGCAAGCGCCAGGGATAAGAATACTATACAAGAAGAAGTCACTTATTATGGCATCATTAGGCAAATTCTTGAATTGAACTACTTCAACTTCAGAGTAGTACTCTTCTATTGTGATTGGGTGCATATTGAAGATAAATTGAATGGATGTTTCATAGATCCCGAAACAAATTTGATATTTATCAATCTAGGAAGGTTTAGACGAAACTTAAAGGAAGATGATGAGCCATTTATTCTTACATCTCAGGCAACTCAGGTCTTCTACTGTAAGGATCCAACTAGAGATGACTGGCATGTTGTACTGGATGCTCCTAAGAGATTGACAAAAGATGTATATGCATTTGAAGATCCACTTGAGTTTAAGGCCAGAAGGAATGTAGGTTCTTCAGCACTTTCATTAATCGATGATTTAAATGAAGAAGAAGATGTACAAGAAAAATCATGGGTAGAGGGTGAGCCGAGTACCTCACGTCATAAGAAACGGAAAAGAAACTAACAAGATTCAAATCAATTTGAAAGTGAGTTGAATTCTATTTAGTAATGATTGTTACAATTTTTTTGCTATCAAAATATTAATAGAATGTCAATTACATAATAATGAGATATTGTTTTGTTTTATAAAATTGCAAGAATTATGTCAGATTTTGGTGGTTCATCAGCTTCAGCCTAAGGAAGCAATACAAGGAAGAGACTTGAATTAAATGAATATAAACAACCAGTCAGAGAAACATCAGCGCCTTTCAACACATTTTTAGGCAACTTAGCAGGACACATTGTCCAATTTCATTTGTTGATTGGCGCAAAGTGCCTGGTGCAATTAAAGATAATATCTGGTCTATGGTTTTGGTGAGTATATTTGTTCTTGATTTTATTTCTAATTCTTACTCAATAAGATTGTTTGATTATTAATTTAATGAAATAGGCCACGTATGACATCGATGATGAGTTAAAAGAATATGCATTTTCAAAAGTAAGCAAAGCTTGGAAGGTATGGAAATACAATCTGCGAAAGGAATATGATAAATTTGATAATGATGTAGAAAGAAGAAGAAATTGTCCCATTGGTGTGAAGCAAGAGGATTCGGACATTTTCATTAATCTACAATCCACAGAATTATTAATCAATCTTCGTAAGAAGGGAAAGACTTCCAGAGCACAGGTGAAATGCCCTCACACGATTGGAAGACGAGGTGCTGCTAGGACATTAGAGAAAATGGTAATTTGTACTACATTTTTTAACAATTTAATTGATGAATATAAATTCTTGTTGACTAATTTGCTTATATAATTACAGCGAAAAGAAAATTCAAATACTATCATCACTAGGACCAATTTGTTTGTCGACACTCATAGCAGATCTGATGGGTCTTACCCAACACAAACACATCTTAAAACAGCGGTGAGAATAATTTTTCAGTTTTTAATCATTTTTTTATTTAAGTACAATAAAGGATTTATTATAACAATTATCTTCTAATAGGAAAGAATATTATCGATAGCTGGCAGAGATCCTTCCAGTAAGCACAAGGATTTAGACCACGACCCAGTTTCACAGGTTTTCCATCAATTCTACTCACTTTACAAACATTGTCGTTGGTTTTTTTTAATAATAATATACACACATCACTAAACTTAAAAATTATTGTTTAGGTTTGTAGTCGTGATAGTAGAGGCCAGGTTAGGGGCATGGGTTTGGGTATTTCTAAGACTACTATGAAGGTTGCCACCCCCTACATCATAGAAGCTCGGTCGGAGAGGAATGCATGTATGTCCATTGAGGCTAAATTTGAAGCATCAATGACTCAAATGCAAGAATTTCGTACGATTGTTGAGCAATAATTTGCTAAACTTAGGCAACAAATTACTTATCAAAGCCAACTACTTCACCGCTCCCCTGATACAGCTGCATCTTAGGTACTGCATTTGCCGCAATCAAAAGATATAATTATTATTTTTAAAGATAAAAGTAGCATTATTATTTACATGAAACCATTATTTTATTTATAGGCCCACCGTCGATTTGGTGAACCCTCAAGTATTCGAGAAGACTCTATAACAACTCCATAGATGGAACAAATTTGCCAATTGAGAGATATCTATGGTCGGACTGTCGCTAGTGGGCGGATGGTGTCAGATACTACAGGCATCCCTCCAGAATGCATCAGAGTTGTAATCGATGATATCAATGTTCGCATAGTAGAGTTGTTTAATAATGACAGGACATTTAAAGATATTCAATTGGGTAAAATTGTTGTCTAGCCCAAATTCCTGATGAGAATTTGAATATTCAGTAGTTTTGTTTAACTTTTTGAACTCTAGGACATATTTTATGACGAAAACTTGATTATTCACTGAAATCCTTTTTTGATCAAGTTGCTTTTTTTCTTTATTTAATCTTTAGCATCTTTTTTTTTATTAATTATGGCTTGTTGTCATTTGCTTTTTATTAACCAAGTCACTAAAGGATTTCAATTTCAAATGTAACTGAAGTATTGACAGAACGTTGTCTATTGTTGCAGTACGAGATGTAACAAGAATATACATTGATTGTGTATTTGAATTTTTTTAAATGGACCAACCAGAAACGATTTGAGACAACGTTCAATGATACTTTGTTAAATATGAATTTTATGACCTTTAGTTACTTGGTTAATTAAAAAGAACTACGAAGTGGCTTGATCTCAATCTGACTTTTTGAGTACGTAGGCAGCTGTTCGTAATATACTAGAATATCAGTGCAGCCACAAATCTTTTTTCTCCTTTGAATTGTAACAGACTGTATCGGTTGCATTTTTCTCTGTCATACAAGTTGTGGCTATCAAAGATATAATATCACCTCCTTATAGGGAAACATTTAATGATGTGCACAGGTAAATTCATTTTTTCTTATTCCTTATATTGTTTCCCAGTTATATTTGTGTTGCTTTCAGAGTATAGGTAGCAATAGAAAGTGTTGGTCGATTGTGGCTTATAGACAAAGGGATGAGTAACTAACAATACGAATATGGGAGGCCTTCCCCAGGAATCCAAATGCTTTTAGATATAATTATGTTGTTTTTAAATGTATTAGATCGAAATTGATCGAGCGGACTCGGATGTGCGTCGGAGCTATCCGGATGTTGAGCGAGGGTCCGTGGAAGGTGGGAACCGCTGTTATGACCATGATGAAGCTGTCCATTTCCTATGGACAGCATTGGAGTGGCTTGACCATTTGGACAGGCCATGTTTATATATTTACTCAAAATTTATGGAGCAGACCCGGATGTGCGTCGGAGCTATCCGGATGTTGAGCGGGGGTCCGTGGAAGGTGGGAACCACTGTTATGACCATGATGAAGCTGTCCATTTCCTATGGACAGCATTGGAAGGGCATGGCCATTTGGGCAGGCCATGTTTATGTATTTATTCGAAATTGATGGAGTAGACCCGGATGTACGTCGGAGCTATCCGGATGTTGAGCGGGGTCCCTGAAAGATGGGAACCGCTATTATGATTATGATGAAGCTGTCCATTTCCTATGGACAGCATTGGAAGGGCCTGGCCAATTGGAGCAGGTCGTGTTTATATCTATATTTGCAGGGACCACACCCTTAACCTATAACCTAAACCTATTCTCAAATCCCCAAAACGTATAACTACAACCTAAACCTATAACCTAAACCTATAAACTATAACGTAAACCTATAACCTAAACTCAATTCCCTAAACTTTAACCTACAACCTAACCTAAACCTATACTTATTCCCTAAACCTATCCTCAAATCCCAAAACCTATAACCTAAACCATACCCTAAACCTATAACCTATAACCTGAACCTATAACCTAAACTCAATTCCCTAAACCTTAACCTATAACCAAACCTAAACCTATACTTATAACCTAAACCTATTCTCAAATCCCAAAACCTATAACCTAAACCTATAACCTATAAACCTATAACCTGAACCTATAACCTAAACTCAATTCCCTAAACCTTAACCTATAACCTAACCTAAACCTATACTTATAACCTAAACCTATTCTCAAATCCCAAAACCTATAACTATAACCTAAACCTTAACCAAAAACCTATAACTTAACCTAAACCTAAACCTATAATCTATACCTATAACCTTAACCTAAACGTAAACCGAAACCTAAACCTATCACCTAAATCTTTTCTCAAATCCCTAAACCTAAACCTAAACCTTAATGTATTCTCAAATCCCTAAACCTAAACCAACACCTAATCCTAATCTAAACTCCATAACCATAACCTAAACCTGTAACCTATGACCTCAACCTAAACCTAAAACCTAAATGTATTCTCAAATCCCTAAACCAAAACCTATACCTAATCCTAATCTCAATTCCCAAACCTAAACCTAAACCTAAACATGAAAATCCAAACCTAAACCCGATCCCGAACCCGAACCCGATTTCTTAAACATAAACCTTAACCTATTCCCAATTCCCTAAACCTATTGCTTATAACCTAAACCGAAATCTAAAAATATACCTTAACCTAAACCTAAACCTAAACCTATAACCTATAACCTAAACATAAACCTAAAACCTAAATGTATTCTCAAATCCCTAAACCTAAACCTACACCTAATCCTAATCAAAACTCCCTAACTTGAACCTAAACCTAAAGTTGATAACCCAAACCAAAACCCGATCCCGACCCCGAACCCGATTTCCTAAACCTAAACCTTAACCTATTCTCAATTCCCTAAACCTATATCTTATAACCTAAACCTAAGCCTAAACCTAAACCTAAACCCATAACCTATAACCTAAACATAAACCTAAAACTTAAATGTATTCTCAAATCCCTAAACCTAAACCAACACCTAATCCTAATCTAAACTCCCTAACCTAAACCTAAACTTAAACATGATAAACCAAACCTAAACCCGATCCCGAACCCGAACCGGATTTCCTAAACCTAAACCTTAACCTATTCTCAATTCCCTAAACCTATATCTTATAACCTAAACCTAAGCCTAAACCTAAACCTAAACCTGTAGCCTATAACCTAAACTTAAACCTAAAACCTAAATGTATTCTCAAATCCCTAAACCTAAAGATACACCAAATCCTAATCTAAACACCCTAACCTAAACCCGATCCCGAACCCGAACCCGATTTCCTAAACCAAAACCTTCACCTATTCTCAATTCCCTAAACCTATAGCTTATAACCTAAACCTAAGGCTAAACCTAAACATTAACCTAAACCTAAACATAAACCTAAACCTGTAACCTGTAACATAAACCTAAACCTAAAACCTAAATGCATTCTCAAATCCCTAAACCAAAAACTACACCTAATCCTAATCTCAACCACCTAACCTAAAACTAAACCTAAACTTGAAAACCAAAACCTAAACCCGATCCTGAACCCGAACCCGATTACCTAAAACTAAACTTGAACCTATTCTTAATTCCCTAAACCTATAGCTTATAACCTAAACCCAAACCTTAACCTAAACCTATAATATATAGCATAAACCTAAACGTGTAACCTAAAACCTAAACCTAAACCTAAAACCTAAATGTATTCTCAAATCCTTAAACCTAAACCTAAACCGTAACCTAAACCTATAACCTATAGCCTTAAACTAAACCTGTAACCTATAACCTAACCTAAACCTAAAACCTAAATGTATTCTCAAATCCTTAAACCTAAACCTACACCTAATCCTAATCTCAACTCCCTAACCTAAACCTAAACTTAGACTTCAAAAACCCAAACCTAAACCCGATCCCGAACCAGAACCCGATTTCCTAAACCTAAACCTTAACCTATTCTCAATTCCCCAAACCTATTGCTTATAACCTAAACCGAAATCGAAACCTATACCTTAACCTAAACCTAAACCTAAACCTATAACTTATAACCTAAACATAAACCTAAAACCTAAATGTATTCTCAAATCCCTAAACTGAAACCTACACCTAATCCTAATCTCAACTCCCTAACATAAACCTAAACTTAAACTTGATAACCCAAACCTAAACCCAAACCCGATTTCCTAAACCTAAACCTTAACCTATTCTCAATTCCCTAAACCTATATCTTATAACCCAAACCTAAACCTAAACCTAGACCTAAACCTATAACCTATAACCTAAACATAAACATAAAACCTAAATGTATTCTCAAGCCCCTAAACCTAAACATACACCAAATCCTAATCTAAACTCCCTAACCTAAACCTAAACCTAAACTTGATAACCTAAACCTAAACCCGATCCCGAACCCGAACCTAATTTCCAAAACCTAAACCCTAACCTACTCTCAATTCCCTAAACCTATATCTTATAACCTAAACTTAAACCTAAACCTGTAACCTCTAACCTAAACCTAAACCTAAAACCTAAATGTATTCTCAAATCCTTAAACCTAAACCTACACCAAATCCTAATCTAAACACCCAAACCTAAACCTAAACTTAAACTTGATAACCCAAACTTAAACCCGATCCCGAACCCGAACCCCATTTCCTAAACCTAAACCTTAACCTATTCTCAATTCCCTAAACCTATAGTTTATAACCTAAACCTAAGGCTAAACCTAAACCTAAACCTAAACCTAAACCTGTAACCTGTAACATAAACCTAAACCTAAAAGCTAAATGTATTTTCAAATCCCTAAACCTAAGCCTACACCTAATCCTAATCTCAACTCCCTAACCTAAACCTAAACCTAAACTTGAAAACCAAAACCTAAACCCGATCCCGAACCCGATTACCTAAAACTAAACCTTAACCTATTCTCAATTCCCTAAACCTATAGCTTATAACCTAAACGTAAACCTAAACCCAAACCTTAACCTAAACCTTAACCTAAACCTATAATCTATAGCATAAACCTAAACGTGTAACCTATATCCTAAACCTAAACCTAAAACCTAAATGTATTCTCAAATCCTTAAACCTAAACCTAAACCTTAACCTAAACCTATAACCTATAGCCTTAAACTAAACCTGTAACCTATAACCTAACCTAAACCTAAAACCTAAATGTATTATCAAATCCTTAAACCTAAACCTACACCTAAGCCTAATCTCAACTCCCTAACCTAAACCTAAACTTAAACTTCAAAAACCCAAACCTAAACCTGATCCCGAACCGGAACCCGATTTCCTAAACATAAACCTTAACCTATTCTCAATTCCCTAAACCTATTGCTTATAACTCAAACCGAAATCTAAACCTATACCTTAACCTAAATTTAAACCTAAACCTATAACTTATAACATAAACATAAACCTAAAACCTAAATGTATTCTCAAATCCCTAAACCTAAACCTAAACCTAATCCTAATCTCAACTCCCTAACATAAACCTAAACCTAAACTTGATAACCCAAACCTAAACCCGAACCCGATTTCCTAAACCTAAACCTTAACCTACTCTCAATTCCCTAAACCTATATCTTATAACCTAAACCTAAGCCTAAACCTAAACCTAAACCTATAACCTATAACCTAAACATAAACCTAAAACCTAAATGTATTCTCAAGTCCCTAAACCTAAACATACACCAAATCCAAATCTAAACTCCCTAACCTAAACCTAAACTTAACTTGATAACCCAAACCTAAACCCGATCCCGAACCCGAACCTGATTTCCTAAACCTAAACCTTAACCTATTCTCAATTCCCTAAACCTATATCTTACAACCTAAACCTAAGCTTAAACCTAAACCAAAACCTGTAACCTGTAACCTAAACCTAAACCTAAAACCTAAATATATTCTCAAATCCTTAAACCTAAACCTACACCAAATCCTAATCTAAACACCCTAACCTAAACCTAAACTTAAACTTGATAACCCAAATTTAAACCCGATCCCGAACCCGAACCCGATTTCCTAAACCTAAACCTTAACCTATTCTCATTTCCCTAAACCTATAGTTTATAACATAAACCTAAGGCTAAAACTAAACCTAAACCTAAACCTAAACCTGTAACCTGTAACATAAACCAAAACCTAAAACCAAAATGTATTCTCAAATCTCCAAACCTAAACCTACACCTAATCCTAATCTCAACTCCCTAACCTAAACCTAAACCTAAACTTGAAAACCAAAACCTAAACCCGATCCCGAACTCGATTACCTAAAACTAAACCTTAACCTATTCTCAATTCCCTAAACCTATAGTTTATAACCTAAACCTAAGGCTAAACTTAAACCTATACCTAAACCTAAACCTGTAACCTGTAACATAAACCTAAACCTAAAAGCTAAATGTATTCTCAAATCCCTAAACCTAAGCTTATACCTAATCCAAATCTCAACTCCCTAACCTAAACCTAAACCTAAACTTGAAAACGGAAACCTAAACCCGATCCCGAACCCGATTACCTAAAACTAAACCTTAACCTATTCTCAATTCCCTAAACCTATAGCTTATAACCTAAACTTAAACCTGAACCCAAACCGTAACCTAAACCTATAACCTAAAGCATAAACCTAAACCTAAACCTAAACCTGTAACCTACAACCTAAACCTAAACCTAAAACCTAAATGTATTCTCAAATCCTTAAACCTAAACCTAAACCTTAACACAAACCTATAACCTATAGTCTTAAACTAAACCTGTAACCTATAACCTAAACCTAAACCTAAAACCTAAATGTATACTCAAATCCTTAAACCAAAACCTACACCTAATCCTAATCTCAACTCCCTAACCTAAACCTAAACTTAAACTTCAAAAACCAAAACCTAAACCCGATCCCAAACCGGAACCCGATTTCCTAAACCTTAACCTTAACCTATTCTCAATTCCCTAAACCTATTGCTTATAACCTAAACCGAAACCTAAACCTATACCTTAACCTAAACCTAAACCTAAACCTATAACCTATAACCAAAACATAAACCTAAAACCTAAATGTATTCTCAAATCCCTAAACCTAAACCTACACCTAATCCTAATCTAAACTCCCTAACTTAAACCTAAACCTAAACTTGATAACCCAAACCTAAACCCGATCCCGTTCCCGAACCCGATTTCCTAAACCTAAACCTTAACCTATTCTCAATTCCCTAAACCTATATCTTATAACCTAAACCTAAGCCTAAACCAAAACCTAAACCCACAACCTATAACCTAAACATAAACCTAAAACTTAAATGTATTCTCGAATCCCTAAACCTAAACCAACACCTAATCCAAATCCAAACTCCCTAACCTAAACCTAAACCTAAACTTGATATACTAAACCTAAACCCGATCCCGAACCCGAACCGGATTTCCTAAACCTAAACCTTAACCTATTCTCAATTCCCTAAACCTATATCTTATAACCTAAACCTAAGCCTAAACCTAAACCTAAACCTGTAGCCTATAACCTAAACCTAAACCTACACCCTAAATGTATTCTCAAATCCCTAAACCTAAACCTACACCAAATCCTAATCTAAACACCCTAACCTAAACCTACACCAAATCCAAATCTAAACACCCTAACCTAAACCTAAACCTAAACTTGATAACCCAAACCTAAACCCGATCCCGAACCCGAACCCGATTTCCTAAACCTAAACCTTAACCTATTCTCAATTCCCTAAACCTATAGCTTATAACCTAAACCTAAGGCTAAACCTAAACCTTAACCTAAACCTAAACCTAAACCTAAACCTGTAACCTGTAATATAAACCTAAACCTAAAACCTAAATGTATTCTCAAATCCCTAAACCTAAAACAACACCTAATCATAATATCAACCCCCTAACCTAAAACTAAACCTAAACTTGAAAACCAAAACCTAAACCCGATCCCGAACCCGAACCCGATTACCTAAAACTAAACTTTAACCTATTCTCAATTCCCTAAACCTATAGCTTATAACCTTAACGTAAACCTAAACCCAAACCTTAACCTAAACCTTAAACTAAACCTATAATCTATAGCACAAACCTAAACGTGTAACCTATAACCTAAACCTAAACCTAAGACCTAAATGTATTCTCAAATCCTTAAACC
This sequence comes from Magnolia sinica, assembly GCF_029962835.1. Lineage (NCBI taxonomy): Eukaryota > Viridiplantae > Streptophyta > Magnoliopsida > Magnoliales > Magnoliaceae > Magnolia > Magnolia sinica. The sequence goes on from NC_080574.1 coordinate 68,070,242, forward strand.
TAAACCTAAACCTTAAGCTAAACCTATAACCTATAGCCTTAAACTAAACCAGTAACCTATAACCTAACCTAAACCTAAAACCTAAATGTATTCTCAAATCCTTAAACCAAAACCTACACCGACTCCTAATCTCAACTCCCTAACCTAAACCTAAACTTAAACTTCAAAAACCCAAACCTAAACCCAATCCCGAACCGGAACCCGATTTCCAAAACATAAACCTTAACCTATTCTCAATTCCCTAAACCTATATCTTATAACCTAAACCTAAGCCTAAACCTAAACCTAAACCTGTAGCCTATAACCTAAACCTAAACCTACACCCTAAATGTATTCTCAAATCCCTAAACCTAAACCTACACCAAATCCTAATCTAAACACCCTAACCTAAACCTACACCAAATCCAAATCTAAACACCCTAACCTAAACCTACACCAAATCCAAATCTAAACACCCTAACCTAAACCTAAACCTAAACTTGATAACCCAAACCTAAACCCGATCCCGAACCCGAACCCGATTTCTTAAACCTAAACCTTAACCTATTCTCAATTCCCTAAACCTATAGCTTATAACCTAAACCTAAGGCTAAACCTAAACCTTAACCTAAACCTAAACCTAAACCTAAACCTGTAACCTGTAATATAAACCTAAACCTAAAACCTAAATGTATTCTCAAATCCCTAAACCTAAAACAACACCTAATCATAATATCAACCCCCTAACCTAAAACTAAACCTAAACTTGAAAACCAAAACCTAAACCCGATCCCGAACCCGAACCCGATTACCTAAAACTAAACTTTAACCTATTCTCAATTCCCTAAACCTATAGCTTATAACCTTAACGTAAACCTAAACCCAAACCTTAACATAAACCTTAAACTAAACCTATAATCTATAGCACAAACCTAAACGTGTAACCTATAACCTAAACCTAAACCTAAAACCTAAATGTATTCTCAAATCCTTAAACCTAAACCTAAACCTTAAGCTAAACCTATAACCTATAGCCTTAAACTAAACCTGTAACCTATAACCTAACCTAAACCTAAAACCTAAATGTATTCTCAAATCCTTAAACCAAAACCTACACCGAATCCTAATCTCAACTCCCTAACCTAAACCTAAACTTAAACTTCAAAAACCCAAACCTAAACCCAATCCCGAACCGGAACCCGATTTCCTAAACATAAACCTTAACCTATTCTCAATTCCCTAAACCTATTGCTTATAACCTAAACCGAAATCTAAACCTATACCTTAACCTAAATCTAAACCTAAACCGATAACTTATAACATAAACATAAACCTAAAACCTAAATGTATTCTCAAATCCCTAAACCTAAACCTACACCTAATCCTAATCTCAACTCCCTAACATAAACCTAAACCTAAACTTGATAACCCAAACCTAAACCCAAACCCGATTTCCTAAACCTAAACCTTAACCTACTCTCAATTCCCTAAACCTATATCTTATAACCTAAACCTAAGCCTAAACCTAAACCTAAACCTATAACCTATAACCTAAACATAAACCTAAAACCTAAATGTATTCTCAAGTCCCTAAACCTAAACATACACCAAATCCAAATCTAAACTCCCTAACCTAAACCTAAACCTAAACTTGATAACCTAAACCTAAACCCGATTCGGAACCCGAACCCGATTTCCTAAACCTAAACCTTAACCTATTCTCAATTCCCTAAACGTATATCTTATAACCTAAACCTAAGCTTAAATCTAAACCAAAACCTGTAACCTATAACCTAAACCTAAACCTAAAACCTAAATATATTCTCAAATCCTTAAACCTAAACCTACACCAAATCCTAATCTAAACACCCTAACCTAAACCTAAACTTAAACTTGATAACCCAAATTTAAACCCGATCCCGAACCCGAACCCGATTTCCTAAACCTAAACCTTAACCTATTCTCAATTCCCTAAACCTATAGTTTATAACATAAAGCTAAGGTTAAACCTAAACCTAAAACTAAACCTAAACCTGTAACCTGTAACATAAACTTAAACCTAAAACCTAAATGTATTCTCAAATCCCTAAACCTAAACCTACACCTAATCCTAATCACAACTCCCTAACCTAAACCTAAACCTAAACTTGAAAACCAAAACCTAAACCCGATCCCGAACCCGATTACCTAAAACTAAACCTTAACCTATTCTCAATTCCCTAAACCTATAGTTTATAACCTAAACCTAAGGCTAAACCTAAACCTAAACCTAAACCTAAACCTATAACCTGTAACATAAACCTAAACCTAAAAGCTAAATGTATTCTCAAATCCCTAAACCTAAGCCTACACCTAATCCTAATCTCAACTCCCTAACCTAAACCTAAACCTAAACTTGAAAACGGAAACCTAAACCCGATCCCGAACCCGATTACCTAAAACTAAACCTTAACCTATTCTCAATTCCCTAAACCTATAGTTTATAACCTAAACCTAAGGCTAAACCTAAACCTAAACCTAAACCTAAACCTATAACCTGTAACATAAACCTAAACCTAAAAGCTAAATGTATTCTCAAATCCCTAAACCTAAGCCTACACCTAATCCTAATCTCAACTCCCTAACCTAAACCTAAACCTAAACTTGAAAACGGAAACCTAAACCCGATCCCGAACCCGATTACCTAAAACTAAACCTTAACCTATTCTCAATTCCCTAAACCTATAGCTTATAACCTAAACTTAAACCTGAACCCAAACCTTAACCTAAACCTTAACCTAAACCAATAACCTAAAGCATAAACCTAAACCTAAACCTAAACCTGTAACGTACAACCTAAACATAAACCTAAAACCTAAATGTATTCTCAAATCCTTAAACCTAAACCTAAACCTTAACATAAACCTATAACCTATAGCCTTAAACTAAACCTGTAACCTATAACCTAAACCTAAACCTAAAACCTAAATGTATTCTCAAATCCTTAAACCAAAACCTACACCTAATCCTAATCTCAACTCCCTAACCTAAACCTCAACTTAAACTTCAAAAACCCAAACCTAAACCCGATCCCGTACCGGAAACCGATTTCCTAAACCTTAACCTTAACCTATTCTCAATTCCCTAAACCAATTGCTTATAACCTAAACCGAAATCTAAACCTATACCTTAACCTAAACCTAAACCTAAACCTATAACCTATAACCAAAACATAAACCTAAAACCTAAATGTATTCTCAAATCCCTAAACCTAAACCTACACCTAATCCTAATCTCAACTCCCTAACCTAAACCTAAACTTAAACTTGAAAACCCAAACCTAAACCAGATCCATGCCCGAACCCGATTTCCTAAACCTAAACCTTAACCTATTCTCAATTCCCTAAACCTATATCTTATAACCTAAACCTAAGCCTATACCTAAACCTAAACCTGTAGCCTATAACCTAAACCTAAAACTAAAACCTAAATGTATACTCAAGTCCCTAAACCTATGCATACACCTAATCCTAATCTCAACTCCCTAACATAAACCTAAACCTAAACTTGATAACCCAAACCTAAACCCGATCCCGAACCCGAACCCGATTTCCTTAACCTAAACCTTAACCTATTCTCAATTCCCTAAACCTATATCTTATAACCTAAACCTAAGCCTAAACCTAAACCTAAACCTGTAACTTATAACCTAAACCTAAACCTAAACCCTAAACCTGTAGCTTCTATTCCATAAACCTAAACCTACACGAAATCCTAATCTAAAGACCCTAACCTAAACCTAAACCTAAACTTGATAACCCAAACCTAAACCCGATCCCGAACCCGAACCCGATTTCCTAAACCTAAACCTTAACCTATTCTCAATTCCCTAAGCCTATAGCTTATAACTTAAACCTAAGGCTAAACCTAAACCATAACCAAAACCTAAACCTAAACCTAAACCTGTAACCTGTAACATAAACCTAAACCTAAAACTAAATGTATTCTCAAATCCCTAAACCTAAACCTACACCTAATCCTAATCTCAACTCCCTAACATAAACCTAAACCTAAACTTGATAACCCAAACCTAAACCCGATCCCGAACCCGAACCCGATTTCCTAAACCTAAACCTTAACCTATTCTCAATTACCTAAACCTATATCTTATAACCTAAACCTAAAGCTAAACCTATAACCTATAACCTAAACCTAAACCTAAAACCTAAATGTATTCTCAAGTCCCTAAACCTAAACATACACCTAATCCTAATCTAAACTCCCTAACCTAAACCTAAACCTAAACTTGATAACCCAAACCTAAACTCGATCCCGAACCCGAACCCGATTTCCTAAAACTAAACTTTAACCTATTCTCAATTCCCTAAACCTATAGCTTATAACCTTAACGTAAACCTAAACCCAAACCTTAACATAAACCTTAAACTAAACCTATAATCTATAGCACAAACCTAAACGTGTAACCTATAACCTAAACCTAAACCTAAAACCTAAATGTATTCTCAAATCCTTAAACCTAAACCTAAACCTTAAGCTAAACCTATAACCTATAGCCTTAAACTAAACCTGTAACCTATAACCTAACCTAAACCTAAAACCTAAATGTATTCTCAAATCCTTAAACCAAAACCTACACCGAATCCTAATCTCAACTCCCTAACCTAAACCTAAACTTAAACTTCAAAAACCCAAACCTAAACCCAATCCCGAACCGGAACCCGATTTCCTAAACATAAACCTTAACCTATTCTCAATTCCCTAAACCTATTGCTTATAACCTAAACCGAAATCTAAACCTATACCTTAACCTAAATCTAAACCTAAACCGATAACTTATAACATAAACATAAACCTAAAACCTAAATGTATTCTCAAATCCCTAAACCTAAACCTACACCTAATCCTAATCTCAACTCCCTAACATAAACCTAAACCTAAACTTGATAACCCAAACCTAAACCCAAACCCGATTTCCTAAACCTAAACCTTAACCTACTCTCAATTCCCTAAACCTATATCTTATAACCTAAACCTAAGCCTAAACCTAAACCTAAACCTATAACCTATAACCTAAACATAAACCTAAAACCTAAATGTATTCTCAAGTCCCTAAACCTAAACATACACCAAATCCAAATCTAAACTCCCTAACCTAAACCTAAATCTCAACTCCTTAACCTAAACCTAAACCCGATTCGAACCCGAACCCGATTTCCTAAACCTAAACCTTAACCTATTCTCAATTCCCTAAACGTATATCTTATAACCTAAACCTAAGCTTAAATCTAAACCAAAACCTGTAACCTATAACCTAAACCTAAACCTAAAACCTAAATATATTCTCAAATCCTTAAACCTAAACCTACACCAAATCCTAATCTAAACACCCTAACCTAAACCTAAACTTAAACTTGATAACCCAAATTTAAACCCGATCCCGAACCCGAACCCGATTTCCTAAACCTAAACCTTAACCTATTCTCAATTCCCTAAACCTATAGTTTATAACATAAAGCTAAGGTTAAACCTAAACCTAAAACTAAACCTGAACCTAAACCTGTAACATAAACTTAAACCTAAAACCTAAATGTATTCTCAAATCCCTAAACCTAAACCTACACCTAATCCTAATCACAACTCCCTAACCTAAACCTAAACCTAAACTTGAAAACCAAAACCTAAACCCGATCCCGAACCCGATTACCTAAAACTAAACCTTAACCTATTCTCAATTCCCTAAACCTATAGTTTATAACCTAAACCTAAGGCTAAACCTAAACCTAAACCTAAACCTAAACCTATAACCTGTAACATAAACCTAAACCTAAAAGCTAAATGTATTCTCAAATCCCTAAACCTAAGCCTACACCTAATCCTAATCTCAACTCCCTAACCTAAACCTAAACCTAAACTTGAAAACGGAAACCTAAACCCGATCCCGAACCCGATTACCTAAAACTAAACCTTAACCTATTCTCAATTCCCTAAACCTATAGTTTATAACCTAAACCTAAGGCTAAACCTAAACCTAAACCTAAACCTAAACCTATAACTGTAACATAAACCTAAACCTAAAAGCTAAATGTATTCTCAAATCCCTAAACCTAAGCCTACACCTAATCCTAATCTCAACTCCCTAACCTAAACCTAAACCTAAACTTGAAAACGGAAACCTAAACCCGATCCCGAACCCGATTACCTAAAACTAAACCTTAACCTATTCTCAATTCCCTAAACCTATAGCTTATAACCTAAACTTAAACCTGAACCCAAACCTTAACCTAAACCTTAACCTAAACCAATAACCTAAAGCATAAACCTAAACCTAAACCTAAACCTGTAACGTACAACCTAAACATAAACCTAAAACCTAAATGTATTCTCAAATCCTTAAACCTAAACCTAAACCTTAACATAAACCTATAACCTATAGCCTTAAACTAAACCTGTAACCTATAACCTAAACCTAAACCTAAAACCTAAATGTATTCTCAAATCCTTAAACCAAAACCTACACCTAATCCTAATCTCAACTCCCTAACCTAAACCTCAACTTAAACTTCAAAAACCCAAACCTAAACCCGATCCCGTACCGGAAACCGATTTCCTAAACCTTAACCTTAACCTATTCTCAATTCCCTAAACCAATTGCTTATAACCTAAACCGAAATCTAAACCTATACCTTAACCTAAACCTAAACCTAAACCTATAACCTATAACCAAAACATAAACCTAAAACCTAAATGTATTCTGAAATCCCTAAACCTAAACCTACACCTAATCCTAATCTAAACTCCCTAACTTAAACCTAAACCTCAACTTGATAACCCAAACCTAAACCCGATCCCGTTCCCGAACCCGATTTCCTAAACCTAAACCTTAACCTATTCTCAATTCCCTAAACCTATATCTTATAACCTAAACCTAAGCCTATACCTAAACCTAAACCTGTAGCCTATAACCTAAACCTAAAACTAAAACCTAAATGTATACTCAAGTCCCTAAACCTATGCATACACCTAATCCTAATCTCAACTCCCTAACATAAACCTAAACCTAAACTTGATAACCCAAACCTAAACCCGATCCCGAACCCGAACCCGATTTCCTTAACCTAAACCTTAACCTATTCTCAATTCCCTAAACCTATATCTTATAACCTAAACCTAAGCCTAAACCTAAACCTAAACCTGTAACTTATAACCTAAACCTAAACCTAAACCCTAAACCTGTAGCTTCTATTCCATAAACCTAAACCTACACGAAATCCTAATCTAAAGACCCTAACCTAAACCTAAACCTAAACTTGATAACCCAAACCTAAACCCGATCCCGAACCCGAACCCGATTTCCTAAACCTAAACCTTAACCTATTCTCAATTCCCTAAGCCTATAGCTTATAACTTAAACCTAAGGCTAAACCTAAACCATAACCAAAACCTAAACCTAAACCTAAACCTGTAACCTGTAACATAAACCTAAACCTAAAACTAAATGTATTCTCAAATCCCTAAACCTAAACCTACACCTAATCCTAATCTCAACTCCCTAACATAAACCTAAACCTAAACTTGATAACCCAAACCTAAACCCGATCCCGAACCCGAACCCGATTTCCTAAACCTAAACCTTAACCTATTCTCAATTACCTAAACCTATATCTTATAACCTAAACCTAAAGCTAAACCTATAACCTATAACCTAAACCTAAACCTAAAACCTAAATGTATTCTCAAGTCCCTAAACCTAAACATACACCTAATCCTAATCTAAACTCCCTAACCTAAACCTAAACCTAAACTTGATAACCCAAACCTAAACTCGATCCCGAACCCGAACCCGATTTCCTAAACCTAAACCTTAACCTATTCTCAATTCCCTAAACCTATATCTTACAACCGAAACCTAAGCCTAAACCTAAACCTAAACCTGTAACCTATAACCTAAACCTAAACCTAAAACCTGAATGTATTCTCAAATCCGTAAACCTAAACCTACACCAAATCCTAATCTAAAGACCCTAACCTAAACCTAAACCTAAACTTGATAACCGAAACCTAAACCCGATCCCGAACCCGAACCCGATTTCCTAAACCAAAACCTTAACCTATTCTCAATTCCCTAAGCCTATAGCTTATAACTTAAACCTACGTCTAAACCTAAACCATAACCAAAAGCTAAACCTAAACCTAAACCTGTAACCTGTAACATAAACCTAAACCTAAAACTAAATGTATTCTCAAATCCCTAAACCTAAACCTACACCTAATCCTAATCTCAACTCCCTAACATAAACCTAAACCTAAACTTGATAACCCAAACCTAAACCCGATCCCGAACCCGAACCCGATTTCCTAAACCTAAACCTTAACCTATTCTCAATTACCTAAACCTATATCTTATAACCTAAACCTAAGCCTAAACCTAAACCTAAACCTATAACCGATAACCTAAACAAAAACCTAAAACCTAAATGTATTCTCAAGTCCCTAAACCTAAACATACACCTAATCCTAATCTAAACTCCCTAACCTAAACCTAAACCTAAACTTGATAACCCAAACCTAAACCCGATCCCGAACCCGAACTCGATTTCCTAAACCTAAACCTTAACCTATTCTCAATTCCCTAAACCTATATCTTATAACCTAAACCTAAGCCTAAACCTGTAACCTATAACCTAAACCTAAACCTAAAACCTAAATGTATTCTCAAATCCGTAAACCTAAACCTACACCAAATCCTAATCTAAAGACCCTAACCTAAACCTAAACCTAAACTTGATAACTGAAACCTAAACCCGATCCCGAACCCGAACCCGATTTCCTAAACCTAAACCTTAACCTATTCTCAATTCCCTAAACCTATAGCTTATAACCTAAACCTAAGGCTAAACCTAAACCATAACCAAAACCTAAACATAAACCTAAACCTATACCCTATAACATAAACCTAAACCTAAAACTAAATGTAATCTCAAATCCGTAAACCTAAACCTACACCTAATCCTAATCTCAACTCCCTAACCTAAACCTAAACCTAAACTTGAAAACCAAAACCTAAACCCGATCCCGAACCCGAACCCGATTACCTAAAACCAAACCTTAACCTATTCTCAGTTCCCCAAACCTATAGCTTATAACCTAAACTTAAACCTAAACCCATACCTTAAACTAAACCGTAACCTAAACCTATAACCTATAGCATAAACATAAACCTAAACCTAAACCTGTTACCTATAACCTAAACCTAAACCTAAAACCAAAATGTATTCTTAAATTCTTAAACCTAAACCTAAACCTTAACCTAAACCTACAACCTGTAGCCTTAACCTAAACCTGTATCCTATAACCTAAACCAAAACCTAAAACCTAAATGTATTCTCAAATCCTTAAACCTAAACCTACACCTAATCCTAATCTCAACTCCCTAACCTAAACCTAAACTTAAACTTGAAAACCCAAACCTAAACCTGATCCCAAATCGGAACCCATTTTCCTAAACCTAAACCTTAACATATTCTCAATTCCCTAAACCTATTGCTTATAACCTAAACCGAAATCTAAACCAATACCTTAATCGAAACTTAAACCTAAACATAAACCTAAAACCTAAAACCTAAATGTATTCTCAAATCCCTAAACCTAAACCTACACCTAATCCTTGTAAGTGTTATAGTTTCTATCCCTCTTTGTTGTCAAATTTGTAGTGCCAAAATCACTATTATACTCTGTTATATATAACTTGCATAAGTGAAGCTTTCTCAAGGATCAACATTCATTAACAAGCTAAGCTCACAACAAGCAAAGCTCTCAAGTACAAGACTCAAGATCTTGTAGAAAGTACAAGGCAAGACTCAAGTTGATCTCAAGACTCAAGTTGAAAGTCAAGCTGAACTCAAGACTCAAACTGAAACTCAAGCCACTTTCAAGATTGAGCTACTTCAAGGTTTAATCTACATCAAGACTTCAAGGCTCATTCTTCATGGTCTCTTGTTTCAATGTCCATACTTCATGATTGAGGTTTGTTTGACCATAGGTTGACCTTAGAAGTAGGTCATTTCGGATACATAAGTTGAATGTTATTTTTCATGTGATTGGTCTGTTCTTCGACTAGTCCTAGGCCTTCTTCGACTAGTCTTAGACTTGCTTCGACCAGTCTAAGATATTCCTCGACCAGTCTAAGATATTCCTCGACCAGTCGTAAGTTTGTTACAAATTCTGGATAAAATCTGTTAGCCTTCGACTAGTCCTGGAATCTGTTCGACCAGTCGTAGGAACAGTGTCGACTGATTTTCGACCAGTCGTACAATCTACGACTCGAAGTCCAAATGAACCTGCGGGACCTACGACCGATCGTAGGAGAGCTACGACCAGTCGTAGAACGGTCTGAGCATATCCCGCCGAATTTTTCAAATATCTGTTAGAGCTTCGACTAGTCGAAGAGCACTCTAGACCAGTCGAAGACCCGATCTTCTCACCTATAAATAGAGCACGAATCTCAGAAGAAATCATTGATTTAATTAAAGTATTCAAGACAATCTTCGTCGAACTTCTGAGAGATAATTCTGTGCTCCATCTAAGCTAAGTGTGCTTATTTAATATTCTCTTTCCTTAACTTTATTTTAATTGATTTTGTTTCTTATATTCCAATCTGATTCGATAAAGAGGAATTATTATTCCCTTTCTTTGGAATCAAAATCAATTAAGGCAAGCCCTATTTGGTTTAATTTAAAATCTATTAGAACTAGAACCATTGTAATCGAGTACTGGACATTGAACTAAGTATGCCATTTGGTTCTACCGGGCTGCTGCAACGAAGGAGATTTTCAGGTATTTTACATATTGTAAATTCCTTTCTATTATTTTGGTTTCTTTCAAGATTTGCCAGAAAAATCTTGTTATATTGGTTATCTGAGGAAAGCCAGGAAAACTCAGAAGTGGGGTTTTTTTAATTGTGTAAGCCCACAGACAAAGACACAATTGTAAGGGTTTTGGGTGAACCTGGGAAAACCTATTTTTAGTGAACGCTAATATCCCCTATGTGAGGATATTAGGAGTGGAGTAGCTTTTTGTGTGGCTGTTATATAACAGTTGGTGAACACACAGGCGAACCACTATAATCCCTTGTGTCACGCTCCGAACTCGGAAACCGGGCTCACAAAATTCCCGATCGCCGAATCTGGCGCCGACAGCCTCCGTAGAACCCCATTCTCGGATCCCGACACCCATTTACCAGGTTCCGATCCTGGGATACTACAAGGAGGGTTTCAAATCATTAGTCTGATTCATAATGAGCATAACAAAAGCATAACCCACAAACAATAAGCACAAGAACACCACTACAAAATCCACTATGATCAAAAACTTTTTAGTACAATGCGACAGAAAGGGGAAATACAATGTAACAAAAGAAGCAAAACTCCAGAAGCTCGGCTGCACGCTCCAACTATGGCAAGACTATGGCTGCGTCCTGGCGTCACCTGCACGCATCAATCGTGCATAAGCTTATGGAAAGCTTAGAGGGTGATGTAAGTGTGTGCGCAATATAAACGTGCTCAAAATGCAAGGTCAGAGTGATGCGGAAACATGGTAATGAGCACATGAATGCAATCAGTCGTACCAAGGCTATGCGGTGCAAGATATGAATGCTATCGGCCATAACACGGCCATGCGATGCAAGATGCAACTCAAGCATGCCAATCCTCATCATGTATCAGTACAGTTCTCATTCTGGATAATCACCGGGGTTCAATACACTCCAAATGGCACTGTCGCTCTCCTAGCCGCACAGTCCAAGTGAACGTAAGAAACCTCACTATCCGCCTGGCCAATAGTCTGCCAATACCTATCCGGCACGTCGATAGCGAACCCATTCGCGAGCTGGTCAAACTCAGCCTAGTATTGCCCCCTACCCTCGGGCGAGTAAGGCCACACTCCTTTCCAACCGACCACGACACAGTGGGAGACGCGGCCTCCTGGTATTCGGCCCTCATGCGCTCGTACATCCACTCGGTCTCGACGTTGGAGTCATCCTCTGGTACCATCGGGTTTAGGGATTTTCACCCAGGGACGTCTATGGCGCTCATATGCTAGAACCAAATATTTCCGGTATCCAACCCAGCCATCCACGATGTGTCTATGGAGGCTATGGCCCTGATGTCGTTAGGGCATACAGTAACTACAATCACACAAATGCAAATGCATGAGTCACACTATCAGTCATGCAACAGTCCTGTATATACCATGCACTTATATGAGGCAACTCCGCTTATTAGGGAGCCCATAAACAGTCTGTCCAAATACATATGCTATGATCGGTCACCCTCACATCAGGCATACATATGGTGCGAATGATCATGAATCATGGATCTATACTAAACATGTATAAAGGGATGGGCTCTAGATATAGTGGAGATGGGCCTAGACGGCCTACTTACCACAAGTTTGGGCCTATCAGTGGGCCTTAGGGAGAGTTATAATGCGGACATTTAACCAACATTATCCGTTCAATGTGGACATCAAACCAACATTGCTCCCAAGGCACTATCGCTATAGGGGTCAACACATAAATCAAGAAATGGGCCTCATGTACATCCCATTGGGCCTCTAATACATCGAATGGACCCCATGCATGGGTCTCGTATGCATATATCAAGGTAGGCCTCAATGACGGGCCACAAATGCATCCACGTGGGCCTAGTCACATGGGCCTGCATACATCACAATGGGCCTCATAAAATGGGCCTTAAATTATCTCCAAAATGGATGGACAGTTGGATGAAACACATGCATCATGATGAAGCCCACTCTAATGGAGGGTATGGTTTACAACACATACATCAGTGGGTCCCATGAGGGGCCTACCATAATGTTTATTTCCCATCCAACCCATTGTTAAGGTCATTCAGACCGGGGCCCACAGAAATGTTTATTTTTCCAAGCAACCTAGGGCCCAACGTAATGTTTATTTTCCAACCAACTGTTCATATGGTCATGTGGACCCGGGTAGGGCCCACTACAATTTTTATTTATCACCCAATCTATTCATAAGGTCACGTGGGCCTGGATCATTTGACATCCAAACTATTCATGAGGTGATATGGGCCTGGATAGGGCCCACTGAAATATTTATTTTCCATACAACGTGTTGAGGGGTTGTGTGGGCCAAGGGCCCACTGAAATACTTATTTTCATCTAACCTGTTGAGCAGGTAACGTGGGCAGGGAGCCCACTGTAATGTTTATTTAACGTCCAACCTGTTGATAAGGTCATTGGACCTTGGGGCGGATGTGGGGCCCACCGAAATGTGGTTCACAAATCCAGCCCATTCATTGTGTGAGTCCCACCTAACTGACGGTCCATGCCAAGTTTCAGCGACATCCAAAACTCAGGTAGGCCCCACCAAGCGATTTTATATGTTTAGACATGTCTTCACATGATTCTAGATGGTATGGCCCGCCTGAGTTCTGTTTACGGCTGATTTTTGAGATGGATGGGTGGTACGTGGGGACCCACCGAATGCATGGCCTTGATGTTCGAAACACATCACGTGGGGCCCACAACTGGAGCCGTGAGGCCCCAGCGTCCGCCCGCTCGTCGCTGCTGCAGCAGCAGCACTGCTACTTTGAAAAAAAATTTTATTACTATATATATTTTTTTGTTTTGAGGCCCACCGAGATGTGATTCACAATCCAGCCCACCCATCATGTGTATCCCACTGTTCTACCCGTCCAGAACTAGTTTCACCTGCATCCGAACTTCAAGTGAGTCCCACCGAGTATTTTTTTATGATCTGGCATGTCTTTACATAGTTTTAGATGCTATGGCCCACCTGATGATCAGATCGCATTAAAATTTTGGTTCAACGCCTAAAGAAGACTGGAGAATAGATTGGACGGTGTGGATCACATACATACATCAAGGTGGGGCCTGCATGAGCAGTCCACTAAAAAGTAACCTTTTCTTCCTTTGCTTTTTTTTTTTGTTTTTTTTTTTTTTTGCTAGCCATGCCTACGTCCAGCGTCTCTGGACGCTGGACGGTTTGGGTAAACACTGCCTCATGGTGGGTCCCACGCGTGAGTGGCCCATGTTCATCAAGGTAGGTCCCACATGATCATGGCCTACCATATATATAAATATTAATAAAATATTATAATATATCATTTACTCTAAATAGGGGGGGGTGGATCTTTCCTAAAATGAGGTGGGCCACCCTATTTGATGGATGGAGTAGATTTAATATATTGGTGGGGCCCACTTCATTCTAAGGAAGAGAGAAAGAGAGGGAAAGAGAGAGAAATAGAGAGAGCTACACGGTGAGATAGAGGAGGGACCCCGCCACTATGGGCCCTCCATTTCATACATGCATACATCAAACGGGTCCCACCACATGTGGCCCAAAAATATAGGAGAAATGACGGTGGATCACCCACCTTTAAGCCTCCTCCTTGCTCCCTTGGCTTCAAATGCACCTTTCCTATACCTTGGATGGTGGATGATGGGGGATTAATGGTGTGGATGAGAGATGGGAGGGTGTAGATGGATGATGGAAGGTGGACCACACTTGTGGTTTGGGAGAGGAGTGTTTGACGTGAGAGGCTTGGTTGCTTGGAGAGATTTGAGAAAATGAGAGAGAAAATGAGAGGATGGGAGTGATATGAGGTGATGGAGTGATGGGTGTAATTAATGAAGCATGGGTTTGTTTGAAAAGTGTGTAAAAGAGGGATGGGTGAAGAGAGAGAGAGAGTTGACTTTGGAGAAAGAGGGATGGGTTGTTGTACTTGAGATAAGGTTGTATTTAATGGTTGATTGATGGGACTTATTGCGTAGAGATTCCCTCAAAATCCGCAATGCGCGGTGTTTCTTCGGAATAAACGCTGATCGGCATCTTCTTGCCTGGGTATCGGTTCGGTGCGCAAGTCACGGCATTGAAACCGCGGCGATGACGCGATCGCCAAGACATAAGTTTCGGATTGAGCCGACGTCGGTGTGCGGGACTCAGCTTAGGATCGTGCACAAACACCGGATATGGTGCGAAGGTTGCCGAAATTTGACCGGAAGGACCGCGGAAGCCAACGGAACAGTACGGATTAGGACACGGGTCTTACACCTTGAGTTGTGGTTGATTGATTTATTCTTTTAATCTTTTAATTAATTTTTGTGGGATGTATGTATGGTGGTGAATGTTGTAATTATTTCAAGCTTTGTGAGAATGTTGTAATAGCTTAGAATTTACTTTCTGCTATTCCTTTATAAGCTTGATTTTCAAATTCATTTGAAAGTTGTTCCAGCAAGGTTGCCCTGCCATTTTTATGGTGTATGGCTGTCCCTAGAACAATACATTTTTAATTACAAGTTATTTCATTTCAGTTTATATTTAATTCTGTATTCCTCTTCGATTTGAGACTTGATGCAAAGACCTTTCTAGAAATAAGGTTGTCCTACCATAAACTCTATTTTTGGTGTAAGGTTGTCCTTAGAATAACGTTTGTATCAACCTCTCAAGATCTGAATTTTGAGGTTGTTTTTCTTTCCTGCATTGTTATTTAATTTGGCTATCATTTTCTTTATTATTCCGTTGTTATTAGTTTTTATTTGGAATTGTCCTATCCCCCCCCTCTAGGACATATAGCTTGGCCTTTTCAATCCTAATCTCAACTCCCTAACATAAACCTAAACCTAAAGTTGAAAACCAAAACAAAATCCCAATCCCGAACCCTAACCCGACTTCTTAAACCTAAACCTTAACCTATTCTCAATTCCCTAAACCTATAGCTTATAACCTAAACCTAAGCCTAAACCTAAACCGTAACCTAAGCCTAAACCTAAACCTAAACCTGTAACCTGTAACATAAACCTAAACCTAAAACCTAAAAGTATTCTCAATTCCCTAAACCTAAACCTACAGCTAATCCTAATCTCAACTCCCAAACCTAAACCTAAACCTAAACTTGAAAATCCAAACCTAAACTCGAACCCGATTTCCTAAACCTAAACCTTAACCTATTCTCAATTCCCAAAACCTAATGCTTATAACCTAAACCGAAATCTAAACCTATACCTTAACCTAAACCTAAACCTAAACCTATAACCTATAACCGAAACCTAAACCTAAAACCTAAATGTATTCTCAAATCCCTAAACCTAAACCTACACCTAATCCTAATCTCAACTCCCTAACCTAAACCTAAACCTAAACTTGAAAACCAAAACCTAAACCCGAACCCGTTTTCCTAAACCTAAATCTTAACCTATTCTCAATTCCATAAACCTATAGCTTATAACCTAAACCTAAGCCTAAACCTAAACCTTAACCTAAACCTTAACCTAAGCCTAAACCTGTAACCTGTAACATAAACCTGAACCTAAAACCTAAATGTACTCTCAAATCCCTAAACTTAAACCTACACCTAATCCTAATCTCAACTCCCTAACCAAAACCTAAACCTAAACTTGAAAACCAAAACCTTAACCCGATCCTGAACCCAAAACCGATTTCCTAAACTTAAACCTTAACCTATTCTCAATTCCCTAAACCTATTGCTTATAACTTAAACCAAAACCTAAACCTATACCTTAACCTAAACCTATAACCTATAACCTATAACCTAAACATAAACCTAAAACCTAAATTTATTCACAAATCCCTAAACTTAAATCTACACTTAATCCTATTCTCAACTCCCTAACCTAAACCTAAACCTAAACTTGATAACTCAAACCTAAACCCGATCTCGAACCCGAACCCGATTTCCTAAACCTAAACCTTAATGTATTCTCAAATCCCTAAACCTAAACCGACACCTAATCCTAATCTCAACTCCCTAACCTAAACCTAAAACCAAACATGAAAACTCAAACCTAAACCCGAACCCGAACCCGAACCCAATTTTCTAAACCTAAACCTTAACCTATTCTCAATTCCCTAAACCTATAGCTTATAACCTAAACCTAAACCTAAACCTAAACCTTAACCTAAACTTAAACCTAAAAACTAAATGTATTCTCGAATCCCTAAACTTAAACCTACACCTAATCCTAATCTCAACACCATATCCTAAACCTAAACCTAAACTTGAAAACCCAAACCAAAACCCGATCTCGAACCCGAACCCGATTTCCTAAACCTAAACCTTAACCTATTCTCAATTCCCTAAACCTATATCTTATAACCTAAACCTAAGCTTAAACCTTAACCTAAACTTGTAACCTATAACCTAAACCTAAACTTAAAACCTAAATGCATTCTCAAATCCCTAAACCTAATCCTAATCTCAACTCCCTAACCCAAACCTAAACCTAAACTTGAAAACCATAACCTAAACCTGATCCCGAACCCGAACCCGTTTTCCTAACCCTAAACCTTAACCTATTCTCAATGCCCTAAACCTATAGCTTATAACCTAAACCTTAACCTAAATCTAAACCTAAACCTGTAACCTATAACATGAACTTAAACCTAAAACCTAAATGTGTTCTCAAATCCCTAAACCTAAACCTACACCTAATCCTAATCTCAACTCCCTAACATAAACCAAAACCTAAACTTGAAAACCAAAACCTAAACCCGATCCCGAACCCGAACCCGATTTCCTAAACCTAAACCTTAATGTATTTTAATCCCTAAACCTAAACCTACACCTAATCCTAATCTCTACTCCCTAACCTAAACCTAAACCTAAACTTGAAAACCAAAACCTAAACCTGATCCCGAACTCGAATCCGATTTCCTAAACCTAAACCTTAACCTATTCTCAATTCCCTAAACCTATAGCTTTTAACCTAAACCTAAACCTAAACCTAAACCTTAACCTAAACCTAAACCTAAAACCTAAATGTATTCTCGAATCCCTAAACCTAAACCTACACCTAATCCTAATCTCAACTCCCTAACCAAAATCTAAACCTAAACTTGAAAACCAAAACCTTAACCCGATCCCAAACCCTAACGCGATTTCCTAAACCTAAACCTTAACCTATTCTCAATTCCCTAAACCTATTTCTTATAACCTAAACCGAAACCTAAACCTATACCTTAACCTAAACCTATAACCTATAACCTAAACATAAACCTAAAACCTAAATGTATTCTCAAATCCCTAAACTTAAACCTACACCTAATCCTAATCTCAACTCCGTAACCTAAACCTAAACCTAAACTTGAAAACTCAAACCTAAACCCGATCCCGAACCCGAACCCGATTTCCTAAACCTAAACCTTAATGTATTCTCAAATCCCTAAACCTAAACCTACACCTAATCCTATTCTCAACTCTCTAACCTAAACCTAAGCCTAAACTTGAAAACTCAAACCTAAACCCGAACCCAATTTCCTAAACTTTAACCTTAACCTATTCTCAATTCCCTAAACCTATAGCTTATAACCTAAACCTAAACCTAAACCTAAACCTTAACCTTAACCTAAACCTAAACCTAAAATCTGAATGTATTATTGAATCCCTAAACCTAAACCTACACCTAATCCTAATCTCAACTCCCTAACCTAAACCTAAAATTAAACTTGAAAACCCAAACCTAAACCCGATCTCAAACCCGAACCGGATTTCCTAAACCTAAACCTGTAACCTATAACCTAAACCTAAACCTAAAACCTAAATGTATTCTCAAATCCCTAAACCTAAACCTACACCTAATCCTAATCTCAACTCCCTAACCTAAACCTAAACTTAAACTTGAAAACCTAGACCTAAAACCGATCTTAAACCCGAACCTGATTTCCTAAACCTAAACCTTAACCTATTCTCAATTCCCTAAACCTGTATCTTATAGCCTAAACCTAAACCTAAACCTATAACCTAAACCTAAACCTAAAATCTAAATGTATTCTCAAATCCCTTAACCTAAACCTACCCCTAATCCTAATCTCAACTCCCTAACCTAAACCTAAACCTAAACTTGAAAATCCAAACCTAAACCCGATCTCGAACCCGAACCCGATTTTCTAAACCTCATCCTTAACCTTTTCTTAATTCCCTAAACCTATAGCTTATAACCTAAACCTAAACCTAAACCTAAACCTAAAACCTAATGTATTCTCAAATCCCTAAACCTAGCCTACACCTAATCATAATCTCAACTCCCTAACTTAAACCTAAACCTAAACTTGAAAACCCAAACCTAAACTCGATCCCGAACCCGAACCCGATTTCCTAAACCTAAACCTTAACCTATTCTTAATTCCCTAAACCTATAGCTTATAACCTAAACCTAAACCTAAACCTTAACCTTAACCTAAACATAAAACCTAAACCTATCCCTTTTAACACATGCCCCCTTTTGCAAAGCTTTAATTTTTATTTTTGTTTCTATTAACTTGAATTGAAAAACTTTTTTGCATTATTTGCTTGCATTATTTTTATTTTAATGATCAGTTTTATTTTAAAGAAGTGCCCACTTTTTTGGAAGAAGTTTATGCAATTCTTCATGATTTTGAATTATAATGTTTTGTTGGTTTAATATTTTTTTCAGATGAAAGGCACACAAAGAAAATTGTTGCTGATTTTTTTCCTTTTTTTATTTATGATGTTAAACTTATATGTATTTATGCGTGGATGAATGTAATGTGGATAAGATTGTTTGTGTTTAGATAGATGTAGTTTATGTTTGGATGAGTGTAGTTTATGTTGGATTTACGTAGTTTGGGTTTAGATGAATATGAATGTGAATATGATGAAATATATTATATAACAGGTGTATATCAGGAAGAATACGATGAAATATATTGTAACAGGTGTATATTGATCCTCTCAAATTTGAAAATGTTCTTTGAAGGCTCATAAGGAACGGTCCATGACAATCCTTTTTAAGGACGGTTTGTGGTCGTCCTTTGAAGGCACGTAAGAGACGGTCCATGACAGTCCCTTTCAAGGACCGTCCTTTTAACGGACAGTCCATAGCCATCCTTTGAATGGCGATAAGAGACGGTCCATGACAGTCATTTTTAAGGACGGTCCATGACCATCCTTTTAAAGGCTTATTAGAGACGGTCTATAACAATCCTTTTTTAGGACGGTCCATGACTGTCCTTAAAAAGGACTGTTGATGACAGTCCTTTAAAAGCTCATAAGAGACGGTCGATGACGGTCCTTTTTTCGTCAATAAGAATGACGGTTTTCGACCGTCCTTTAAGTAATACGACACGTCAAAAATTGACAGCCTTTGCGACGGTCCATGACCGTCTTTTTTGGTCATTTGAGATGGTTTTGGACCGTCCTTTTTTCGCAGTTTTAGCGTAGTGCAGCCAATCCGCTTCCCACCATGATATATGTGTTTTATCTATGCGGTCGATCGGTTTTTCCATTTCATCATAGGCATGATCCCATAAATGACACTAATCCAAATATCAGGTGGACCACCCCACAGGAAATAGTGGTGATTGAATGCCCATCGTTAAAATTTTATTCGGATCCAATGTAATGTTTATCTGACATCTAACCTTTTTATTAGATCACACAGACCTAGGTGAAGAGAAAACACAAATATAAGGTTGATCTAAAACTTTTGTGGCACCGAAGAAGTTTTTAACGGTGGGCTTTCGATCACCCCTTGTTTTTTGTGGTGTGGTCCACTTGAGATTTAGATCTGCTTCATTTTTTGGGCTAGTGCCAAAAAATGAACTGGAAAAATGAATGGATAGCATGGATAAAACACATAAATAATGGTGGGCCCACAGTATCGACCAGCATCCACGTCGGTGCTAGAGGTGTCACGACCCGGTCCATAGTATAATGCCTCTTTGCAAACATCTTGTGTTGTGAAGACGTAAAAGGATGTAAAGACGCTTTGATGTGAAGGCATAAAAGGATGTAAAGAAGCTTTGTTTTGAAGGTAACTAGGATTTTGCGTCGTATAGACCCAACGTACTACCCATGTTTTTTCGTTGGACCGAGTAAAACATTAAGCATCAAAGTAGAGTATAGTTGTAGTGGACAAGCCAAATAAAAAGAAAAAATTACCCTTACTTTTTTCTAACTGCTTTATCCTAACATACGGCTATTTTCAAAAAAAAAAAAATTTGAACTCTATTCCCTACTAATGGCCTTTGGTTAGATAAATTTTTAGGTGGCGATTACAAAAAGGGCGTTCTTCTGGAATGGTAGACCATGCTCATGCACATGTCCCAGCTACACCATTACAGACTGTTGGGTCCCACGGGAGTAGTGCATGCATCACAGTACACATGGGGAAAAATTGGTGACCGTTGAATGCGATTAACAGGAACAAATGTTCAACAGTTGAGTTTTGGTGAGCAAATCGGATAGCTAAAAATGTTTTGCTGGTTTTACTTTTTATCGCCGCTTGATCCCCGGTGGGCCCCACATTTGGAAGATTACGGTGGGTGAATGGATAAGCATGGTCCACTGTGCTCTCCCAGCGTACTTTATAGTTACGTGGCTTCTGTTACAGTTACGAGGTTTGTTACTTTTCTAAGGATCCAAATGATTGATGTTTCTTCAAACGTATGATACAGGTAGTGGACACGTGAAACGCACGTGATGTGAAGATAAGTATGCTGTCGCCCCCACATGGTCCCGAGACAAAATAAATATTTCATAATTTTACTAATTTATTTTGTTTGTTTCGCTCATGGAAGGACGAGACTGAGATTTCCGTTCTCCGCGCTGGATAAGAAATTGCCTTCCGTTACGAAATACCTTACACCTGGCATTTGAATCAATGGATCCAGACCGCCCATCTGGTGAGTGATACGTTGGGATGGCTCTTGATTAAAATAATTTCAAAATAATGACTCTATCCTTATTGATGGTGGCCTTGAAATGGAAGATTAAGAATAACATCGTTTAAATAGGGGATGCTGGTGACTAGGATTCCATTCTCTGAGATTCGCGACCAGGAGCCATCATCCAATAGGACCCATAACGATCCGATCAACCTTGACACCTGTAATGTGATGGGGATGATCAAGCGGAACGGATCAGGATATCTAGGCATGTTCAAACGCCTGTATATAAACTCGAATCTCTTGGTATTCGAGGGACTTTTTAAAAAATAAAAATAAAATTATTATTATTATTTTTTAACACACGCACACACACCCTACACACTCACACTAGTGGAATTTCACCACCGTACTCGAGGGACTTATCGAGTCCATTTGTACTCTGCGTATTTTAATGTTTCGGCCACATTCGAGCACATGAGTGAAATGTGCACCAACCCAAACCGCATGGGGCCCATTCACGAAGCGTAGCCAATCGAGTCTACCCCTCTCAACTTTTAATGTGCCGTGGCCCACACAAGTCACGGATTGACTTGATTTGTAAGCCCTAGGCCCACTATGGAATGGTGCATCTGACTGATAGGGTAGATATTCGACATACATCATAGTGGGGCCCACACAGCTCGGCCTCATGGGGAGTTCCCATGAGCTACTCCCCATGAGGTCGAGCTGTGTGGGCCCACCATGATGTATGTCAAACATCGACACCGTGTATTTAATGGGTCCCCTTTAAATTATAAGATACCCAAAAATCAGCCGTATACGGAACTCCAGTGGGCCATACCATCTAAAATCATGTGAATACATGCCTAAAACATATAAAAGCACTTGATGGGACCCACCTGAAATTTGGATGTATCTTAAACATGCTATGATCCCTAATCCAAGTGGGACACACATAATGGATGGTCTGGATTTGTGAGACACATCTCGGTGGGTCCAAAAAGTGATTATGAATGTTTTAATGGAGGGTAACCCCTCTCAACTTTTGTATGTGGTGTTGCCCACACAAGCCACGGATTGACTTAATTTTTAAGCCCTAGGCCCATTATGAAATGGTGCATCTGACTGATGGGATAGATCTTCGACATACATCATGGTTGGGCCTGCACAGCTCAACTTCATGGGGAGTCCCGTGAGCTCGACCGTATAGAACCTTTTCCCTGTATGTACATATGCTTGCCATTTGTCAGCGGCAACTTGGTTTCATGGACTCAGATAAGTCTGATTCAACTCGTCCGAGTTGACTCGGACTTGATTGGACAGAATAAGAATCGGTATCACAAGTCACCCCCCAATTCAATCCCTGACTCAGGTGAGTCGGGCCGATTCAGGCGATTCCCTACTCAGGACCGTACGAATCCGGGCAACATCCAGACCATTAGCTTATGTAATGGGTTGCGTCTTTTCCGTATTGTTTGTAAGAGCTTTTTTAAGGTGCATCTATTCCAAAAAAAATTAAGACGACTAATGTGTTTCGTTACCGCTCTTTTAGGATGGACATAGGATGGACATGGGTAATACATGGGTAATACATCTCTGCATATTGCCAAACAGGCCTTTTGGAAGGCGTTACACTTATTATAGATCTTTGCATATAGCACGTGTACTAGGGATCAGGGCCATCAATCAGGTATAGCGAGTTGTAGAGATGCACATGCAAGAAGTAAGGTATCGATTCCCTAGAGGGGGTGGCTAACAGTGAAGTGTGAAATGACAGTGAGTGTACTAACAGGCTAAAAAAAAATAACATGAAAAAAAAAAAAAAAGAGAGAAGGGCCTCATGCTTACCAATTGTGCCACGCATTTACTTCAAATATTGACTATCGAACATTTTTTGGGTTCTTTCAACAGTAAACCCCACCTTTTACCCACCGTTTTTTTCCGAACACTCCCAAACTTTAATTTCCAAAATTAAACCATTATGCACGGACACATTATTTGCATACGAAAATACCCTTGCATTCAGGGTGGCACTGTGATATCCATGGTGCTACTGTAATACTTTGTCTTGTCGACAGTGGTACCGCGGATGTCACGCCCTAAACTCGGAAACCGGGCTCACAAAATTCCCGATCACCGAATCTGGTGCTGACAGCCTCCGTATTACCCCATTCTCGGCACCTAGTGTCCATACGCCAGATTTCGATCTTGAAATCCTAAAATGAGGATTTTCTAATGTACATTTAACCTATAATAAGCATAACCACAAGTATACCCAAATCACAAAGGCAACATTATCATCACATATCCACTAATATAAATATTTGAATACAATGCTGAAAGGGGAATACATATATCGAAGTCAAAGCTCCAGAAGACCGTTGCACGCTCTATGCTCGACGATGCTGCAAGTTAACGCCACCTGCACGTATCTATCGTGCATAAGCTTATAAAAAGCTTAGTGAGTGGTGAAAGTGTGTGCGCAAAATAAGTGCCGAGTATGTAATACAATGTCATAAATCATACAATATCGAAATATGTGGAAATACTGACAAGATCATGAATCATACGATATCAGAATAAACGGAAATATACTGATAAGTCCATGAGTGCCATCAGCCGTACCAAGGCTATGTGATGCAAGACATGAATCCTAACGGCCATATTAATGTAGAAACATGGCAACCCAAAATGTTAAATGCTGCGGATGCAATGCAATATGCAGTGCGAATTAAATGACCAAGCTAGAGTGAAATCGGGATAATAGTACATAGTATCGCAAGCTATGAGGTCCATCACAGGGGACTTCTATCCAAATCAGTCTCATACCTAAATTTGAATAGTCAGACTCAATGTGGTAAACTCCTGATCTCAGGTTAGTCGCGCGCCCTAACTGAAATTTTGGCCATTATGAAGGTACACGTCACAGATAGTTGTGGACCACCAGCCCGAGTGAATAGTGAATGAATGAATGAGTATGCAACTCCTGCTCAATAAGTCCACATATCAGCACTGTACATCTCTGGGATTATCACCGGTGTCTAGTACACTTCAAGCTGGCTACCGCCCCAGCCTGCCGCGTAGCCTAGCGAGTGGAAAAGACCTCATTACTCGCCTGTCAGTGGTATACCAATGCCTACCCGGCTCGTCGATAGTGAACCCATTTGGGAGCTGGTCAAACTCAGCCTAGCTTATAGCCCCCTCACTCGGGCGGATAAGGCCACACCCTCACCCAACAGATCACGACACAGTGGAAGACGCGACCTACTGGTATGCGGCATTTGGGCACTCATGTATCCAATCAGTCTAGACGTTGGGGCGTCACCTCGGAGGTTTAAAGACTTTCACCCACGGACATCCAAAGTGATCAGATGCTCGAACCAAACATTTTCGGTGTCCCATCTGGCCATCCACGACATACCTGTGGAGGTCACAACTCTAATGTCATTAGGGCATACAGTAAACACAATCACACGATGCAAAATGCATAAGTCATGTAGTTCAATCATGCATCAATTCTGCGTATACCGTGCGCTCATGTGGGATAACTCCACCTATCAGGGAGTCTCATAAACCATCTATACTTTAGCATATGCAAGGGTCAATCATAGCTCACAATAAATATGTAGATGATGCGTATGGGCATGTATCATGATGCTATGCTATCACATACTCATAATCGGAATCAATAACTGACATCAACAATCGGCCTCGACAATGTGGATATTTAACCAACATTGCCCCAAAGGAATGAACCACATAGAGCCTAACATATATTGGACCCATGGCCTCACAAAAAGACCTAATATATAACACCATGGGCCTCACTCAAGAGCTTAATACACATCACGATGGGCCTCTCACATGGGCCTCATATACATCACAATGGACTCCATCACCTGGCCCTCAAATGCATCACAATGAGCCTCATCACATGGACCTCATATTCATCACATTAGGCCTTAAACACGGGCTGCATATACATTACACAGGCCAAATACATACCACAATGGGCCTCAACTATGGGTCGCGTATACATCATATAGGTCTCAACAATCGGACTCGACAATTAAAATCGGACTCAACAATCGAAATCGACCTCGATACTCGGCCTCGACAATCAGAATCGACTTATACAATCGGCCTCGACAATCAGAATCGGCCTCGATACTCGGCCTTGAAAATCGAAATCGGCTTGTACAATCGGCCTCGACAAATTGGAAATAATCGTATACAATCGGCCTCGACAAATCAGAATGGGCCTCGATAATCGGAATCGGCCTATACAATCTGCCTCGACAAATCGAAAATCAGCCTATACAATCAGCCTCGACAAATTAGAATCGGCCTCGATACTCGGCCTCGACAATCAGAATTGGCCTATACAATCGGCCTCGACAAATCGGAATCGGCCTATACAATTGGCCATGACAAATCGGAATTGGCCTCGATACTCGGCCTCGACAATTGGAATCGGCCTCGATACTCAGCCTCGACAATCGAAATCGGCCTATACAATCGGCTCGATAAATCGGAATCGGCCTCGATACTCGGCCTCGACAATTGGAATCAGCCTATACAATCGGCCTCGACAAATCGGAATCAACCTCGATACTCGGTCTCGACAATCGGAATCGGCATATACATTCGGCCTCAACAAATCATAAATTGGCCTATACAATTGTCCTCGACAAATCAGAATCCTCCTATACAATCGACCTCTACAGATCGGAATCGGCCTTGACAATCGGAATCGACATATACAATTGGCCTCGACAAATCGAAAATCGGCATATACAATCGGCCTTGACAAATTGAAATTAGCCTCGAGACTCGGCCTCGACAATCGGAATTGGCCTCTATACTTGGTCGCAACAATCGGAATTGGCCTCGACAAATCGAAAATTAGCCTATACAATCGGTCTCGATAAATCAGAATCGGTCTCGATACTCTGCCTCGACAATTGGAATCGGCTTACACAATCGACTCGATAAATCGGAATCGGCCTCGACAATCAGCCGAACAAGCCCTAAGGGAAGGTCATAATGTGGACATTAAACCATCATTGCCCATCAATGTGGATATTTAACCAACATCGCTCCTAAGCAGTGGTCCACATAGAACTAAACATATAATGGGCCCTACAAAGGCCGAGTTATATGTCTGAGAGGGGGGGGGGGTGAATAGGACAATGCCAAATAAAAAAAATAACAGCGGAATTAAACAATAAGTAGACAAACGAATTGCAAATAATTAAAGGAAGCAACAACCTCAAAATTCTAGTATTGAGAGATTGATACAAATGTTATTCCAAGGACAACCTTACACCATAAAAATCAAGGGTTTATGGTAAGACAACCTTACTAGAACGATTTGTGTATCAAAAATTCAAACTTAAGAGGAATAAAAAGGAAATAGCAAGAAAGGATATCTAAGCTATTACAACATTCCCCACAATGCTGAAATGTAAAGATTACAACATTCACATCCATAAATACATCCAACAATCTTGAACCAAAAGGAATAAAGAAAGGAAACCACAAAAACCATAAAATATAAAGAATTATAGTGGTTCGCCTGTGTGTACACCAACTGTTAAACGACAGCCACACAGCTACTCCACTCCTAATATTCTCACATAGTGGATAGTAGTGTTCACTATGAAAATAGGCTTTTCCAGGTTCACCTAAAACTCTCACAATTGTGTCTTTCAAGTGGGCTTACACAATTCAAAACCCCCATACTCTGAGTTTTCTGAATCACCTCAGACAAACCACAATAGAGATTTTTCTGGCTCAATCTCAATGAAAACCAAAACAAAGGAATTTACAAAAATTGTAAAATACCTGGATATTCTCTTTGATATAGCCTGGAAGAACTAAATCGGAGTAGAAGTTCAACATAGAAGTTCAATATTAAATACTCATATATGAAAAGGTTCTAGGTTGTAAATTGATTTTAGATTTAAAGTACCTTGGGCTAACATGATTTGATTTTGATTCTAAGAAATGGGAATACCTCAATCTCTCTTTCAAAAAAATTTGAAATGCGAAAATTCAAAATCAAATACAAAGAAAGCTAATAAAAGAGAATATTAAATGAGCACAATATAGCTTAAAATAATGACTAACTTATCTCTCAAAGTATCGTATTGAGTTAGCTTGAATTGAATGAAAAACTCTTAAATTTGATGTCTATTTATAGGTGAAGAAATTCGTTCACGACTGGTCCTGAGGACACCACGACTGGTCGTAGGACCAACTGATTTTTGAAATTTTTGAACGCGATTGAGTAAAGCTGTCACACCCCAAACACGAAAATCAAATTCACAGAAATCTCGATCGCAGAATCAGGTGCTGACAACCTCCGTAGTACCCCATTCTCGGTTCCTAGTGTCCATATGCTATATTCCGATTCTAGGATCTTACAAGGAGGATTTATTTTTATTTTTTGTACATTTAACTCATAATAAGCATAACCACAAGATTACCCAATTCACAAAGACAACATCATCATCACATATCCACTAATATAATCATTTCAGTACAATGCTAAAAAGGAAATACATAAATCGAAAATCAAGCTCCAGAAGACCACTGTACGCTCCTAGCACAACACTGCTGCAACCTAACATCACCTACATGCATCTATTGTGAATAAGCTTATAGAAAGCTTAGATGGTGGTGTAAGTATGTGCATAAGGTAAGTGCCAAGTATTCAATATAATGACATAGTCATACAATACCGAAAATACTAGTAATCCATAAATCGTACAATGTCGGAATAAGCAGAAATACTGACAAGATCATGAATTATAAGAGTAAGCAGAAATACTGACAAGATTAAGAATTATCAGAGTAAACAGAAATACTGACAATAATAGGAATTATCAGAGTAAACAGAAATACTGACAAGTCCATAAGTCATACAATATTAGAATACGCAATGCAAATCAACTATACAAATGAGGAGTCATAGAGCGCCAAATATCAGATGTAGAGGATGCAATGCAATATACATTCCTGATGAGTAACACAAATAGCGTCAGCCGTACCTAGACCATATAAATGCAGAAACATAATAACCCAATTTGTCATATGCCGCAGATATAATGCAATATACGGTGCGAATGGAGTGACCATGCTAAAGTGTGAAGTCAGGATGATAGTACGTAGTATCGCAGGCTATGGGGCTCATCACAAGGGACTTCTATCCAAACTAATCCCATACCTAATTTGGATAGTCAGTCTCAATGTGGTAAACTCCTGATCTCAGGTTAGTTGCGCACCCCAACCGAAATCCTGGCCATCGCGAATGTACACATAACAAATAGTCGCGCACCACCAGCCCGAGTCGATGGTGAATGAATGAATGAATGAGTATGCAACTCCTACTCAATAAGTCCATGTATCAATACAGTTCATCTCTGAGATCATTACCGGGGTTTAGTACACTCCAAATTGCATTGTTGCTCTCTCAGCCACACAGTCTAAGTGAGAGTAAGAAACCTCACTATCCGCCTAGCCAATAGTCTGCCAATACCTATTCGGCACGTCGATAGCGGACCCATTCACGAGTTGGTCAAACTCAGCCTAGCAATGCCTCCTGCTCTCGGGCGGGTAAGGCCACACCCCCTCCCAACTGACCATGACACAGCGGGAGACGCGGCCTCCTGGTATTCGGCACTCAGACGCTCATGTATCCACTTGGTCTTGACGTTGGGGCGTCCTCTGGTACCAAGAGGGTTTAGGAATTTTCACACATGGCCATCTATGGCAGCCTGATGCTAGAATAAATTTCCAATGTCCCGTCTGGCCATCCATGATATGCCTGTGGAGGCTACGACCCTGATCCTACTAGGGCATAGAGTAATCATAATGCAAGATGCATGAGTCATACAATCCAGTCATGCATTAATCCTGCGCATACCGTGCGCTCATGTGAGATAACCTCTGCCTATCAGGGAGTCTCATAACAACACGCTTAATGACATATGCAATCATCAACCACATCTCACAACAAACATGAAGATGATGTGTATGGGCATGTATGATGCTATGCTATCATGTACTCATAATCGGTATCAATAACTGACATCGACAATCGGTCTCGACAATGTGGACATTTAACCAACATTGCCCCCAAGAAATGGCCCACATAAAGCCTTACATATGGTGGACCCATGGCCTCACACAAGGACCTAATATTCACACCATGGGCCTCACTCAAGAGCTTAATACACATCACGATGGGCTTCATATACATCAAAATGGACTCCATCGCTTGACCCTCAAATGCATCGCAATGGGCTCATCACATAAACCTCATATACATCACATTGGGCCTTAGACACGGGCTGAATACACATCACGTCGGGCCTCAAATACAGGCCGCATATACATCACATTGTGCCCTGACAATCGGAATTGGCAATCAGTCACGACAAGTCAGAATCAGTAATCGGCCTCGATCAATAATCGGCAATCGGTCACAACAATTCAGAATTAGTAATCGACCTCGATCGATAATTGGCAATCGGGCATGACAAATCATAATCAGTAATTAGCCTTGATCGATAATCGGTAATCGGCCACAACAAATTAGAATGGGTAATCAGCCTCAATCGATAATCGGCAAACAGCCACGACAAATCAGAATCGATAATCGACCTCGATCGATAATCGGCAATCAGCCACGACAAATTAGAATCGATAATCGACCTCGATCGATAATCGACAAACGGCCACGACAAATCAGAATTGATCATCAACCTCGATCGATAATTGATAATCGGCCACGACAAATCATAATCGGTAATTAGCCTCAATCGATAATCGGCAATCGGCCATGACAAATCAGAATCGGTAATCGGCCTCGATCGATAATCGGCAAATGACCACGACACGACAAATCAGAATCGATAATCGACCTTGATCGATAATCGGCAATCAGCCACGACAAATCAGAATTGATAATCGACCTCGATCGATAATCGGTAAACGGCCACGACAAATCAGAATCGATAATCGACCTCGATCAATAATCTGTGAACGGCCACGACAAATCAGTATCGATAATCGACATCGACGATAATCGGCAAACGGCCACGACAAATCAGAATCGATAATCGACCTAGATCGATAATCGGCAATTGGTCACGACAAATCATAATCGATAATTAGCCTCAATCAATAATTGGTAATCGGCCATGACAAATCAAAATTGGTAATCGGCCTCAATCAATAATTGGTAATCGGCCATGACAGATCAGAATCGGTAATCGGCCTCTATAAATAATCAGCAAACGGCCACGACAAATCAGAATTGATATCAACCTCGATCAATAATCGACAATCAGCCACGACAAATCAGAATCAATAATCGACCTCGATCGATAATCGGCAAACAGCCGCGATAAATTAAAATCGATAATTGACCTCGATCGATAATCGAAAATCAGCCACGACAAATCAGAATCGGTAATTAGCCTTGATCGATAATCGACAATCAGCCACAACAAATCAGAATCGGTAATCGGCCTCGATCGATAATTGGCAAATGGCCACGACAAATCAGAATCAGTGATCGGTCACGATAATCGGCCTTAATCGCTAATCGGGAATCGGCCACGACAATTAGAATCGGCCTATATAATTGGCCTTGACAAATCAGAATCGATCTCGATGCAAGGCGGGGTCCATTGATGGACAACTGATGATGGACCAAGTAATCTCAATGGGGCACATTCGTTTGGGTTAACCCACTAGAGAATGATGAGAATGGGCCTAACCAGGCCTAAAGAAAGGTTACAACGTGGACATTTAACCATCATTGTCCATAAATGTGGACATTTCACCAATATTGCTCCCAAGGAGTGGCCCACATAGGGCCAAACGTTTAGTGGGCCCACAGTCTCACACAAGGGCCTAATGTACATCATCATGGGCCTCATAGATGGGTGGTAGGGATAAAACATCTATATCATGGTGGGCCAACATCTGTAACACGTACATCATAATAGGCTCTCATAGGGCAGCCCATGGCCCAAAAAATGGATGGACAACCCATTTATACATCATAGTGGCCCTACAAGTCAGCCCATGTTTCAGTAAAATGGATGGGTGGTGTGTATATACAACAAGGTGGGCCCTACATACAACAGGTGGGCCTCAAAGGGTTTCAACGGTGGGTGTCAACCCACTATTTCCTGTGGTGTGGACCATTGAATTTGGAGCTGCCTCATTTCTCTTAAGCCTTAGGACGAACTCACCAAATGGGATAGACGGTATGGATTAAGCCCACATATCACGGTGGGATCCATGTAAATGGACGGATGGCGTAGATTCCATCCACACATCCAGTGGGTCCCGTCCAGATGGACAAACAGTGTGGATGAAATCCACACACAGGTGGGTCCCACATGGGCCCACCACATATACATATATAATATAATAATAATACTATTACTATTATTATAATACTATTATTATTATCTGTCCACAACTTGAACGCTGGACAGATGGCATGCATGGAACACATGCACCTAGAGGGGTCCCACCGTCCTGGGCAAGTGGACAGTGGATATAAAATAGAAATATCAATGTGGGTTAGCACCATCCACCTGGCTAGATTGTGGACGGTCCATGCATCCAGCAGGATGATGGATGGAGTGGATGAAACACATGCATCATGGGGAGTCCACGTGCTGCACTCAACACGTCACAAAGGAGGGCCCCACATCCCCTACATGGATGGGGTGGATATGAATACATCAAGGTGGTGTCCATTACATGGACGAACGGTGTAGGTTAAAACCCATACATCATTGGAGGTGGCCCCACCTGTTCACTAACGTCAGTAACAGCAACTGTTATTGCTACAAAGGGATGCACGGCATGGATGAAACCCACATCACAGTGGGCCACATCTAGATGGACGGATGGCGTGAATAATTACATCAGGGGGTCCCAATGCAGTAGCCTTGCTGCTGGACGACTGGACTGTTGTCCCAGCGTCCAGCAGATGGACGGTGTGGATAAACACATAACCCACAGTGTAACCCCAAACTAATTTCAATGGTAGACGTTCATTCTCCACTAATTTACAGTGTGGCCCACCTGAAAGGCTGATCAATCTTATTTTTAGTCTCAAGCCTTAAAACAAACTCAAGAAGTGGATGGACAGTTGGGATATAACATATATCTCATGATGGGCCATAAAACCACAGACGTCCATACACATGGAGCTCTAGAACTTGCTGACGGTAATCCAGTAGCTATATTGCTGCTGGATGGATGAAATATATACATTGGTGGGTCCACACATGTGGGACCCACCAGCTTAGGACAGAGCTGTCATTTGTGTTTTCCAATCGTCCATGCCTACGGACAACCTAGATGAGGCCTGGCATTAAGGTAGGCTCCACAGCAATGGATGGACGGACGGTTCTGATACAACACATACATTGTGGTGGGGCCACCTAACTTGCTGATGTCAGATAGTAGTGGGACCCACCGTCCCTGGTAGATGGACAGTGTGGATACACCATGTCTTCCAGGTAGGGTCCACACCACTGTGGCCCACCAATGCTTGAAACAAGCTGGTATTTGTGTTTGTCAACATCCAACAGCGCCTGCTACCGGATGGTGTAAAACAACACATAAATGGTCGGGTCCACGCAAGTGGATGGCAAGGACAAAATACATACATCATAGTGGGCTCCACATTGTGGTCTGGATGTGCTATACACATCAGGTGGGCCCCACACCATTATAAAAAAAAGGAAAGAGAGAGAGAGGTAGACGGTGTAGTTGAGGGACCTCACCACTATGGGCCCCTCTTAAATCATATCACTTACCTCAAGATGGGTCCCACCATAAGTGGGCCCTCAAATCATCAAATCATACAAATCAAACCTTAGGAAACACCCACCTTTGATCTTCTTAGACTCCTTCCATCAACACATTCTATAGCTCCAAAGAATGCATGTCAACGATTAAGATTAATTTTTGAGGGTGGGATTAGGTGTTAGGAAGGTGGGCCAAACCTAGCTTCTCTCCCATGGAGAGCTTGGACGTCCACTCCCATTGGAGTTGCTTGGGATGGAGTGAAAAAATGAGAGAGAGAGGAGTGGTGATGGATGGGGTGATGTGATGAGGGAGCATGGTGCTTGTTGACTTTTGGATGAAAAAGGAATGGGTGCCATGCCATGTTGGTGAAAAAGGAATGGCTAGGTAAGGTTGAGTACTTAGACTTTGATTGATGGATTGATGTGATGTTTAAGGTAGAGATTCTCTTAAAAATTACAACGCGCAGTATTTTCCTCGAACTGAACGTCGGCCCACATCTCCTGGCCAGGGTACCGCATCAGCGTGCAAGACGCGGCATCGGAATAGCGGCGACGGCGCGGTCGCACTGGTACAAGTCTCGGGTCGAGCCGACTTAGATATATGAGACACATCTTAGGGTCACGCGTAAACGCCGATAACCGATCGCGGGTCACCAAAATTAGACCGGGATGACCGCGGAAGCCTATGTAACAGTACGTATCACGCCCTAAACTCAGAAAATGTGCTCACAAAATTTTCGATCGCAGAATTCAGTGCCGGTAGCCTCCGTAGTACCCCATTCTCGACTCCCAATGCCCATATACCAGATTCCGATCCTGGGATCCTACAAGGTGGATTTTTAATATATTTTTTTGTAATGGAGCATAACCAAGTCACAAAACAACATCACCACATATCCATTATATCAAAACTTTAAGTACAATGCGTATGAAAGAGAAATACAATATAATGAGAGTAACAGAAACTCCAGAAGCTCGACTGCATGCTCCAAGCTCAACGCTCTGCAACCTAATGCCACCTACACGTATCTATCGTGTATAAGCTTATAGAAAGCTTAGAGGGTGGTGAAAGTGTGCGTAAGATGAGTGCCAAGTGTACAATACTAGAGTAATGCGGAAATATGCGGTAAGTCCCTGAATGCTATCAACTATACCAAAGCTATGTGATGTAAAGCATGAATGCTATCGGCCATACCAAGGCCATGCGATGCGAGGCCTATGTAGTCAAATGTCATATGCGAGATGCAAAGCAAGCGTGCCAGTACTCATCAAGTATACATATCAGTACAGTTCCTCTCTGAATATCATCGGGGTCTAATATACCTCATACTGACTGCCTCCTCCCTAGCTGCACAGTCAAGCAAGTGGAAGAGACCACACTATCTGCCTAACTAGTAGTCTGCCAATACCTACCCGGCTCATCGATAGTGGACTCATTTGTGAGCTAGTCAAACTCAGCCTAGCTTATAGCCCCCTCACTCGGGCGGATAAGACCACACCCCCTTCCAACAGACCACAACATAGTGGGAGACGCGGCCTACTGGTATTCGGCACTTGGGTGCTCGTGTATCCACTCAGTCTAGACGTTGAAGCATCTCCTGGTACCAAAAAGGTTCTGGGATTTTCACACAAGGACATCCTAAGTGCCCACAATGCTAGAGCCAATATTTTTTGTATCCGATACGACCATCCATGATGTGCCTATGGAGGCCACGACCCTGATGTCGCTAGGGCATGTAGTGAATCATGACACACGATGCGAAATGCATGAGTCACACCGTCAGTCATGCAGCAATCTCGCGCATACCACGAGCTCATGTGGGGCACTTCGTCTCATAAGGAGTCTCGTAAATGTCTCAGCCCAATGGCTTATGCTATGATCAAACATTCCTCATATCAAGCATACATATGATGCGTATGCACATGAATCATGGAAGTGCACAAAGCATGTTATAAAGTAATGAATTGTCCTTACAATGAAGATGGTCCTAGATGGCCTATACATATTAAGTACGGGCCTATCACTGGGCCCTAGGGAGAGTTTTAATGCGGACATTTAACCGACATTATTCTTACAATGTGGACGTCAAATCAACATTGCTCCCAAGGCATGGCCCTCCATAAAACATCATTACACAAACCATGGAGGCATCACACATTGCAATGGACCCAAGGACATCCCGTTGGGCCTCGACCCATGGGCGTTAGATACATCAAATGGGCCGCACCATATGGGCCTTATATAAATCAAGTGGGCCGTATCAATGGGCCTTATGTACATTGCAATGGGTCATATCCCATAGGCCTTTGAATACATCACAATGGGCCTCGTATATATCAAAGTGGGCCTCAACAACGGGCCACAAATACATCGAATAGGCCTCATAACATGGGCCTTATGTATGTCAGATGGGCCATATCCCATGGGCCTTTGAATACATCATAGTGGGCCTCGCATATATTAAGGTGGGCCTCAACAACAGGCCACAAATACATCAAGGTGGGCCTCCTCAAATGGGCCTTAAATATGACAAGTGGGCCACATCGCATGGGCCATATGCATATCAAATGGGCCACACCAAATGGGCCTGATCACATGGGCCATATGCATATCAAATGGGCCACACCCAAATACAAGTGGTGGTAATGATTTCCAACATTAAGTTGTTAAGGCCCACCATAATATTTATTTCCCATTCAATCTAATTATAAGGCCTCACAGACCTGAATTAAAAGGAAAGACCAATATCATATTTGGTCCCAAACTTAGTAGCCCAAGGGTCTTAATGGTGGGCCTTCAAACCCACTACTTTCCATAATGTGGTCCACCTATTCCTAGAACTATCTCATTTTTGAACTCAAGCTTTAAAATGAGCTTTCAAGTGGTTGGATGACTTGGATGCAACACATGCATCATAGGGGGGGGGGGGGGGGTCTGTGTTGGGGTTTCACATGAACCATGGATCTGATTCATTCTTTAGTTCATGCCCAAAAATGAGCTTGCAAAATGGATTGACAGTTTGGATGCAACACATGCATCATGGTGGGTCCCACCGTCCAGGTGTGGACGGTGTGGATAAACACATAAATCATGGTGGGACTCACTGGCCGTCCAGTCACTGGATGACATTGGTAAAACACATACATCTGGGTGGGATCCATCATCCACAACAGTGGACGGTGTGCCTAGAACACATACATCACTGTGGGTCCCACGTGGGGCCCACCATAATGCTTATATGCCATCCAATCTGTCCATAAGGTCACTCAGACCTAGATGAAGAGTAAAAATAAATTTCATCTTGATCCAAAACTTCTGTGAACCCAGAAACGGGTTTCAATGGCAAAGGGTTCAACCCCACTGTTTACTATGATGTGGGCCACATGAGCCTTAGATGGGGCTGATATTTGGGTGGGGCCTACTTTAGGAAGGGGCTCACATAATGAATGGGTTGGATGACAAACAAACATCATGGTGGGGTCATGGCTGGGGCCGTGGATCCCTGCCCGTTTCACGCTGACGCTAGCAGCGTCCTGCTGCAAAGCAACAGCAGGCGCTGCACCCTCATATATATATATATATATATATAATTTTGAAATCACATTTTTCATGGTTTTTCATATATGGGGCCCACATCAAGTGAATCCACTCTAGCCATTGCATTCCATGGCTCAAGACAAGCCAAGCAAGTCCAATATTGAATATATTTCGGCGTGTAGCAAAATTTAAAGTGAATTTAAACGGTGAGAATCACTATTTTAAAAGGTATGGCTTGCCAGAAGCTTCGATCAGCTTCATCTTTCGGCTCAACGCCTAAAATGATTTGGAAAATGGAATGGACGGTGTGGATTAGTCCCATACATCAAGGTGGGGCCTACATGGACAAGCCCCTTCCAAAGCTTATGAATCAAGCTGATATTTGTGTTTTCAATTGACGTCCAAGGATGTCCCTGGACGTCTGGACATAACACATGCATTGAGGTGGGCCCTGCTTAGGTGGGCCACCAAATGGTGAGTGGTGTGAATACAACACACGCATAAAGTGGGCCCCACGTATAAGTGACTTGGATTCAATACCTGCATCATAGTGGGGGTCCATCCAAGTGGGCCACATGGACATATCATCACACACAAAAAATAAAATAAATAAAAGGAGAGGGAGAAAGAAAGAGAGAAAGAGGGACACGTGTGATGGAGGGACCCCGGCACTATGTGCCCTCCATTTCAAGCATCCAATCATACATTAAGTGGGTCTCATTGCATGTGGGCCCACCAAATCAACGATCAATAGTGGAGATCCCTCCACCAAGATATAAGGTCTAGGTGACCCATTTTCAAGCTAGAAATAAACATCATGATGGGATCCATGGAGAATGGCCCCATTATGGAATGATCATGAAGATCAAGGTGGGCCATCGGCCATATCTTACGGTACAAAGCGAGATCTATACCATCGATCGATAGGCCTCACTTGATCCATCATAAAAACATGGAAACTAGTGTGTAGAAGCACCCACCGTTCGATCTTCTCGGTCCGTTGGAACGCTAGTCTCCTTGTGCTTCACTTTAACGGTGGAAGATGGGAAATGAATGGCTAGGATAAGGGATTTTGGGATGGAAAAGTGGGCCACACAACTGACTTTCTCTCTTGGAATTCCTTGGACGTGTGATGCTCTTGCTAGCTTGGGATAGAGTGTTGAGAAAGAGAGAGAGAGAGAAGGGGTTGTAAGGAGAGAGAGTGATGGGTGATGGAGTGATGGATGGGAGAGAGGGATGGGTGTGTAAGGACTTTGTTGACTTTAGGGGTAGATGATGTAAGAAGGGTATGGGGTGTGTAAGAAAATTTTAACTTGTGGGTTGCTTGGGGATAAGTGTGAGGTGATGATGTACTTGACCCTTGATGGGATTGATTGATTGATGGGACATGTCGTAGAGATTCTCTTGGGATTGCAAACGTGCGGTGTTTTCTCGAACTGAACATCGGCCCACATCTCCCTGCCAGGGTCTCGGATCGGTGCATGAGTCACGACGTTGGAACTGCGGTAACGGTGCGGTCGCAATGGTACAAGTCTTGGATAAAGCCGACTCAATTCTATAGGATATGACTTAGGGTCATGCGCAAACGTTGATTATCGGTCGTAGGTTGCCAAAATTCGATGGGAAGGATCGCGGGATTCGACAGAAGAGTACGGACTAGGATACAAGTTTTACAGTACGGGCTAGGATACGGGTCTTACAAAAGCCGTTCCACGACTGGTCGTAGGCCCTCCATGACCGGTCGAGAGACCTCCACGACTAGTCGTGTGGAACCTGGAATAGTTGCTTGACTTGAGTCGTAGCTATAGGACTGGTTGTGAACGAGTCGAGCATTGTTCACACCACCGGTCGAGCAGTCTCCAGGACTGGTCGTGGCTTAACAAAAAATTCTAAAAATTTGTAACAAATTTAGGACTGGTCGTGGAATTTCTTAGACTGGTCGAGCCAGTATTAGGACTAGTCGAACAGAGTCTAGGAATAGTCGAGAAACAGACCATTCACTTATAAAATGATATAACTGAATTATGTATTCAAAATGACCTACCCTAAGGTCAATCTAAGGTCATTCATACTTTAACCATGATGTATGAACATTGAAACTTCTTTTCCTTCAGTTGATAGCTGATCTTTGAAGTTCACGAAGCTTGTGACCAATACATGATGGAGCTTGAACTTGAAACCTTTTGAAGCTTCAATTTGAATCTTGAATATGTAACTTTAAGACGCTTGAATTTGAAACCTCGTTAGTCTTGAGCTTGAGGTCCGAAGAAAAAGTCTCTGTCTTGACTTGGACCTTGATCTATGAATCTTGAACTTGTTGTTGTACTTGACCATGACCATGTAAACTTGCATTTCTTGAAGTCTTTGTTCTAGAGTGATACATAGTCTTCATTATGTAGGAGTGCTATACAAGACACAGATTCCAAGAGAGGTTTTGACATTACAAAATTTGACAATATAGGAGCTAGAAACCATAACACTTACAATCTCCCCCTTTGTCAAATTTGTGACAAAACACAAAACACATTCCATATAAACATAAGCATTATATGCACAAAGAATCATGCACCAGTGATCAATATGAACCAGTCAACCTGGTTAAAGAATCATGCACTAGAGATATAAAAAAGAAAGCAAGCATTTTAAGCATTTTGCTACTACTCCCCCTTACACCTATTGTCACGCCCCAAATCCGAAAATCGGATTCGCGGGAATCCCGATCGCCGAACCGGTGCCGACAGCCTCCGTAGAACCCCATTCTCGGCTCCCAGCGTCCATACGCCAGAATTCCGATCCTGGGATCCTACAAGGAGGATTTTTTTTTTTAACTCGCAATAAGCATAACCACAAGATTACCCAATTCACAAAGGCAACATCATCATCACATATCCACTAACATAATCAGTTGAGTACAATGCTGAAAGGAAATACATAAATAAAAACCAAGCTCCGGAAGACCGCCGCATGCTCCAAGCTCAACATTGCTGCAGTGTAACATCACCTGCACGCATCTATCATGCATAAGCTTATAGAAAGCTTAGAGGGTGGTGTAAGTGTGTACAAGGTAAGTGCCAAGTATTCAACATAATGACATCATCATATAATACCAAAAATACTGGTAATCCATAATCATACAACATCGGAATAAGCAGAAATATTAATAAGATCATGAATTATCAGAGTAAGCAGGAATATTGACGAGATCATGCGATGACAGAGTAAGCGAAAATACGGACAAATCCATGAGTCAATCAATGTCAGAATACGCAATATAGAACAACTATGCAAATGAGAAGTCATAGATAGCCAAATATCAAATGCAGAGGATGCAATACAATATACATTCCTGATGAGTAACACAAATAGCGTCGGCCATACCTAGACCATATAAATACAGAGACACAATAGCCCAAAATGTCGTACGCCACGATGTTATGCAATATGCGGTGCGAATGGAACGACCATACTGGAGTGTAAAGTCGGGATAATAGTACGTATTATCGCAGGCTATGAGGTCTATCACAAGGGACTTCTATCCAAACCAGTCCCATACCTAAATTTGGATAGTTAGACTCAATGTGGTAAACTCCTGATCTCAGGTTAGTCGCGCGCCGTAACCGAAATCCTGGCCATTGCGAAGGTACACGTAACAAATAGTTACGCACCACCAGCCCGAGTGGATAGTGAATGATGAATGAATGAATGAGTATGCAACTCCTACTCACTAAGTCTACATATCAGTACGGTTCATCTCTGGGATCATCACCGGGGTTTAGTACACTCCAAATGGCACTGCCGCTCTCCCAGCCGCACAGTCCAAGTGAGCGTAAGAAACCTCACTATCCGCCTGGCCAATAGTCTAGCAATACCTATCCGGCATGTCGATAGCGGACCCATTCACGAGCTGGTCAAACTCAGCCTAGTATTGCCCCCTACCCTCGGGCGGGTAAGGCCACACCCCCTCCCAACCGACCACGACACAGTGGGAGACGCGGCCTCCTGGTATTCGGCACTCGGGCGCTCATGTATCCACTCGGTCTCGACGTTGGGGCGTCTCCTAGCCACGGAGGTTTAGGGATTTTCACCCAGGGACATCTATGGCGCCTGTATGCTAGAACCAAACATTTCCGGTGTCTCATTTGACCATCCACGATATGCCTGTGGAGGCTACGGCCCTGATGTCGCTAGGGCGTACAGAAATCATAATGCATGAGTCATACAATCCAGTCATGCATCAATCCTTCGCACACCACGTGCTCATGTGAGAAAACTCCCGCCTATCAGGGAGTCTCATAACAACATGCTCAATGACATATGCAATGAGTAACCACATCTCATAACAAACATGCAGATGATGCGTATGGGCATGTATCATGATGCTATGCTGTCACATACTCATAATCGGTATCAATAATCAACCTCGACAATGTGGACATTTAACCAACATTGCCCCCAAGGAATGACCCTCATAGATCCTACATATAGTGGACCCATGACCTTACACAAGGGCCAAGTATAGAACACCATGGGGCTTACTCAAGAGCTTAATACATATCACGATAGGCCTCTCACATGGGCCTCATATACATCACAATGGACTCCATCGCCTGAACCTCAAATGCATCACAATGGGCCTCAACTACGGATCGCATATACATCATATAGGTCTCGACAATCGGCCTCGGCAATCAAAATCGGCCTCGACAATCGAGATCGGTAATCGGCCTCGATCGATAATCAGCCTCGTTCGATATTCTGCAATCGGCCAAGATAGATCAAAATCGGTAATCGGCCTCGATCGATAATCAGCCTCGATCGATAATCAAAATCGGCCACGACAGATCAGAATCGGTAATCGGCCTCGATCGACAATCGACAATCGGTCGCGACAAATCAGAATCGGTAATCGGCCTCGATCGATAATCAACAATCGGCCACGACAGATCAGAATCGGTAATCGACCTCGATCGACAATTGACAATCGGCCGCGACAAATCAGAATCGGTAATCGGCCTCAATCGATAATCAACAATCGGCCACGACAGATCAGAATCGGTAATCGACCTCGATCGACAATTGACAATCGGCCGCTACAAATCAGAATCGGTAATCGGCCTCGATCGATAATCAGCCTCGATCGGTATTCTGCAATCGGCCAAGATAGATCAGAATCGGTAATCGGGCTCGATCGATAATCAGTCTCGATCGATAATCAATAATCGGCCACGACAGATCAGAATCGGTAATCGACCTCGATCGACAATCGACAATCGGCCGATAAGGCCTAAGGGAAGGTCACAGTGTGGGCGTTTAACCATCATTACCTATCAGTGTGGACACTCAACCAACATTGCTCCTAAACAGTGGACCACATGGAGTCAAACATAAGGTGGGTCCAAATATCCAACACGTGGGCCTTAAATAGTCATCACAGGTTGGCTTTACACATCACGATGGGTCGATACATTGGGCCACACCGTTTGGGCCTAATATACACATCACGGTGGGTCGCATCATTGGGCCGCACCAATGGGCCTCATACACATCAAGTGGGCTGCATCAAATGGGCCACATCAATGGGCCTATCACCATGGGCTTCAAATATACAACGAGTGGGCCTCATGGATGGGTCACAAATACATTAAGGTGGGCCTCACAGATGGGTCACAAATACATTAAGGTGGGCCTCACAGATGGGTCACAAATACATTAAGGTGGGCCTCATCTACCAAACTGATGGATAGTATGGAGTGAAACACGTACATCATGGCAGGCCCACCGTCCTATGCTGGATGGTGCGACAGATACATCACCAAGGTGGGCCCCACATCTAGGGATGGACGATGTGGATACAATAAGTACGTCAAGGTGTGGCCCATCGTCCAGATCTACTGGGTGTAAATACAATAAATTCATCACGGCGGGTCCACGGCACCGCGGGATGGTGTGGGAGAAACACGTACATCACAGCGGTGTTCCACTATCCCACGACCGAATGGACAATATGTACAAACATCATGTAGGTCCCACTAATCTAGATGATGTGCACAGTGGGTGGGTGTCCACCGCCCAGACTATGGACGGTATGGATACAACATATGCATCATGGATGGGTCCACGCACATGACCCACCAGAGATTTGAATCTACCACATTAGATGGTATGGATGTGTACATCAAGCAGGGCCCACGACCTAGACGGTCCGAATGAGCACAAACGTCATCGTGCAACCCACTGTCCAGGGAGATAAAACACATGTATCATGGTATGGTCCACGGCTAAGATGGACGTTAGTGATAACACACTTACATTATGGTGGAGGCCTACCAGGTGAGTGGCATGGATGCTAAGGTGGGACCTACACAGCAGTGGACAATGTAGATGAACCACAATATCAAGGTGGCCCCACGTGGACTACGTGGATGCAAGTTACATACATCAAAGATGGCCCATGCCCTGCACGTTCAGCACGTGCAGGGTGGCCCTATAGTAGACCGCACGTGTCGTACATGGGCAACACATAAAATGGGTACAATGAGGTGGGTCCAATTAATCTGAACAGATGAACGGCTTAGAGCAATACATGCTTCACAGTGGACCCTTGAGATGGACAACAAGAAATGAAGTACATGCATCAAGGTGGGGTCCACGTTCCTTTATTGGATGGATGGAGTGGATTACACATACATCACGGTGTACTGCACCTACCACCGTCCAAATACGGACCTCAAAATGGGCCCACCAGTTGAACATGGTGAACATAAATTACATACATCATGGTTAGTCCCCGCAGCACCGTCCACATGGACTGTGTGCATATCCAGCACATACATCATAGAGAGGCCCATGCGGATGAACCTATGGCATGGACGAGATCCACACATCAGTGGGTCCCACTGTCAGATAGACAGTGTGGATTTCAAACACCCACATAAACTGCTGACATCTCGTACAGCAGCTATATAGATGGCGTGTGACGTACGCCAGCCAACCCTCTTCTTCAGAGGTGTGTCTCACACGGGGCCCACCATAACGTTTACTCTCCATCCAATCCATTGATAAGGTCACAAGGACCTG
The DNA here is from genome assembly GCF_029962835.1 of Magnolia sinica. NCBI lineage: Eukaryota > Viridiplantae > Streptophyta > Magnoliopsida > Magnoliales > Magnoliaceae > Magnolia > Magnolia sinica. The sequence goes on from NC_080574.1 coordinate 68,114,391, forward strand.
GATGCATGGTAAAAAAAAAAACAAATTTCAAGTTGATCCAAAGCTGCTGTGAAACCAAACAGGATTTCAATGGCAGATGATCAATCCCACTGTTACCTGTGATGTGGGCCACCTGAGAGCTGTATACAGATAATTTTTGGGGGAAACCCGCTGCCCTAAAGGGGCCATCAAATGCACGGCCTTGATGTTCCAAACACATCATGGTGGGGCCCACGGCTGGGACCGTGGGTCCTTGCCTGGTCGTCCGTCCGTCAGCGCAGCAGGCGCTGCCTGCTCGCCCGCTGGCAGCAGCAGTGTCCTGCTGCATGCTTATATTTTTTATTTTTATTATTTTTTTTTACTGTAGTTTTTCACAGGTGGGACCCACCATAACAAAATCCACTCCATCCATTGGCTCCTGCAACCTATAACAAATGCAACGAGTCCAATATTGGCCATGTCTTGGGGGTACAGAAAATAGCAGGGTAGTTTTCAACGGTAAATAACTGTTTTCTATGCTATGGCCCGTCAAAACCTCTGATTGGCTTTATTTTTTTGTCTCAACGCCTAAAATAGGCTGGGGAGTGGAATTGACGGTGTGGATTAGAACGATACATCAAGATGGGGCCTGTATAGGCGGCCCTTTCCAAAAGCCTAAAAACCCTCCCCTTTTCCTCCTTTTTCTTTTCTTCTTTATTTTTGTTTTTTTTATTTTATTTTATTTTTTATTTTTTTAAGGGAGTGCACCTCACTGGCTCTTAACTCCCCAGTGAAGACGTCCAGCGTCTGACGGACTGCATACACATTTTTACCAAGGTAGGTCCCACGTATATGGGGCCACCCCACACGGCATGGATGAAATACATCAGTCATAGTGGGGTCCACATGGACCAAGATGATATTTGTTATTTCCCTCCATCCCAACTGGCTCAAAATGGGCAGCAAGACGGGTCCCATTCACTGGACGTCCAGAAAATCTGGACAGTCCAGATTGTCGATCAGGTGGGCCATACATACATATCATCCTATCATAAAAGAAAATAAAGGGAGGAGAGAGAGAGATAAAGATGGATCTAACCATAGAAGACACCCACATCATAAAAATGGAGAAATCTTCCCTAAAGATGCACCCACATTCCTTCTTTTCCTCCATAGTGCTCCAAAGCTCCAATGAGGCTCCTTCAACGGTGGAGATGGACTTCTAGTGGTTGGATTGAAGGGGATCTAAGTTGGATGTGGCTAGAAATGGGAGGGTTGCCATGGACGTTTCACCTTTTCTCTTGCTAGGGGAGAAAAAATAATGAAGAAGAAGAATAGAAAGAGAATAATTAATTCATGTATGGCCATAAATGCTAGGGTTGACCCATGGGGAGAATAAATGCCATAATTGCTTGTAAGCATTTATTACTTGGCATGGGGTGATGACATCACCCCATGACAACCTAGGAAATGGTGTCATTGTGATATGTGGGCCCCGCAAATGTGTGGTCCATAGCTATTATAATGCGCGAGTTACATCTCATGATCTAAGCGTCGCATTGATGCACGAGACGCGGCGTTGGAATCGCGGCGTCGGTGTGGTCGCAATGGAATAAGTCTTGGATCGAGTCGACTCGGGTTGACGGCATGTGAACCAGAGTCGTGCGTAAATGCCAGTTAAGGATCGACGGTTGCCGGAATTCGACTGGAAAGACCGTGAAAGTCTATGGAACGGTACGGTCTAGGATACAGGGCTTACACCTATCCTCCATTCACAATTCACAATCACATGTCGAAATTCTCCCCCTTTTTGTCACAATATGACAAAGGAAGAACCTAATACAAGTAACAGGATGTAGATAAACATGGAAGAATAAGACGAGTAAAGAAGAATAAAGACGCAAGACATGAAAATTCAGAAGCAAGTAAAGTTCAAGTATCATCAAACATCATCCAAGCTTAACCAAAATCAACCCCACAAACTGAAAGGAAGCAAAGTATCAGAAGAGTTATTACAATCCAAACTTAGAAAATACTAATTAGATCTTGAAGAGGGATCAGGAATAGATGGATCAATCTGATGTAAACCCTTAATGTGCCTCATATATTTACGCATATAAGCAAATTGAGAATCCTGGGTTACATGAATCTGAGCCACCTGTTCCTCAAGAGAATGCAACCTCTCAGCAAAATCAGAAGGCTGATAATCAGGGTAAGCATCAAAATCTGATTCAAGCTCATTAAAGATATTGTCCATGTTAATATCATCAAGATGAAGATCGCCTTCTTCTTCATTTACTACTTCAGCTCCACCACCACCCACATTGACCTGGCCGTCGGCTAACCTCAAATTCATCTTGTTTATATTTGAGTTGTTGAAGATGAGGTGATGAATGGGTGCCTCTCCAATAGGCATAGGCACTAACATATGAGTAGCTAACACAATCATAAGATATGCAAAATGGAAATCACTGTGTCCAGGATGGAGGCGGAATTGTATGATGGAATGATAGATTAAAGAAGGAAGGCAAACTTTTGTACCAGAGATAATGGAATGTGAAATCTGAAGCATGAAAGAGGTGAGTTCGGTTTTGTTACTAGACCGAGGATAAAGATTTGAAATAAATATCCTATGAAGGACCCTATATTTGGGTAACAAGTACTTTGAAGCAAGCGCATTCCCATTTTGACTCCATTGCACATCTATATTACACAATGCTCTAGTAAGTATACATTTTTCTGATTCAGAAGGTTTAGCTACTAGAGTGCTAATTGTAATATCTTCATCATTAACGGGTATATCCATTAGGCCAGAAATCAAATGACGATCTACTTCAAAAGGGCCTTCTCTAGTTGCTATAAGAAAAGTTAAATTTTCAGTTGAAAAATTAGAAATACATGCAAACATATCCTACGCAATAGACCAGTATGCCGGCCCACCCAAATGTAAAATGTTATCCCATCCTACAGATTAGAGAAGATGAAGGAGATCAAATGGAGCAAGATGTTCAATATGAACAGGTCGCTCAATAATAACATTGTGCAACCCTAAATCCCGCACATATGGAGGATCATCTTCGGGTGACCGAAGGTGGCACCTTGTTATTGGTGTCGATCTAGATGTTGAAGGACCACAAGTATATTTCTTTCTACCTCTAGCATCCATTTGCAACTGGGAATACAAGAAACCAAGAGGTTGTAAAAGATGAAGAGTGGATATCTTCAAAATTAGATTTTGGAGAAGAAAACTCCAAAAACTTCAAGGAAACAAGAAATATATCACTCCAAGTATGAAAATGAAGTGATATTGACTTGAATCTACAAGAAAAATGGAATTAATGTACTAACCTTGAAGATCTAGGAAGGTGGGTACGACCGGTCGAGCTTAGACTCATTGAAGAGGAAGCACAAATGAGGAAGAAAAGGGTTTTCCCCTAAAATTAAAGCACCAGATGTGCTACACGACTGGTCGAGTACGTCCTCGACCGGTCGTGCCACGACTAGTTGAGTATGTCCTGGACTTGTCGTGCACAGCCAAAAATATGCATTTTACTTGAAATATGAAATTCTAACAATTTAAAATAACAAATATATATAGTATGATACAGAAATGCATGATTAATCAATTCAAATTGAACATGCCAAGATCAAATTTCAATTTAGAAAGCCTACTTTTGTTAAGCGGTTTTGTGAATATGTTAGCAAGTTGAGTCTCGGTCGGAATGTTTTCCAAAGAAATTATCTTTTCTTCTACTAATTCACGAATGTAATGAAATCTAATGTTAATGTGCTTAGTTCGTGAATGCTGGATTAGGCTTGTAGATATATTAATTGTACTCAAATTATCACAGTATAATACTATAGAGTCCTGTGCAATTCCGTAATCGTATAACATTCTTTTCATCCATGCAAGCTGAGTGCATGCATTACCTACATCAATGTATTCAGCCTCAGTGGTAAAGAGCGATACAGAACTTTATTTCTTACTCTGCCAAGAAACTAAACAGTTCCCGACATAAAAACAACCACCACTGGTTGATTTCCTATCATCAACATTACCAGCCCAATCAGCATCAATGTACCCAGCTAATTGAACATTAGCATCATGTGGATACCAAAGACCCAAATAAGCTGTACTTACGACATATCGCATAATCCACTTAACAACAGTTAAATGTGACTCTTTAGGGTTAGATTAATATCAGTGCAAATTCCTACGCTAAACGCAATATCAGGTCGGCTTGCAGTTAAATACAACAAACTACATATCATACTGCAATATAATTTATGATCCACTTTCTTACCTGTAGAGTCCTTTGAGAGTTTTAAAGTCATACTCATAGGAGTATTAAAAATCTTACCATTCTCAAATCTGAACTTTTTAACTAAGTTCAGAGCATATTTGGTTTGAGAGATAAAGAAACCCTCAAGTTGATGTTTAACTTGTAACCCTAGGAAATAATTCAATTCCCCAACCATACTTATTTCGAACTTAGATTTCATCAAATCTGCAAACTCAATAGTCATGTTAGCACAGGTAAATCCATAAATAATATCATCAACATAAATTAGTACTATTAAAATGTGATCATTATGTTTCTTTACAAATAAAGTCTTATCAACATTTCCCATTAGAAAATTATGACTTAGTAAAAACTTAGTCAACTTTTCATACCATACCCTGGGAGCTTGTTTTAAACCATAAAGAGCCTTTTTTAGGCAGTAAACATGATCAACATTCTTAGGGTCTTCAAAACCCGCTGGTTGTTCAACATATACTTCTTCATGCAAATCGCCATTTAAAAAAGCACTCTTTACATCCATTTGATATATTTTAAAATTTTTAAAGCAAGCAATGGATATAAATAGTCTAATTGATTCAAGACGAGCTACTGGGGCAAAGGTTTCATCATAATCAATGCCTTCAATTTGAGTGTACCCTTGCACAACCAGTCTAACCTTTTTTCGAATTATATTACCGAGTTCATCAAACTTATTTTTTAAAATTCACTTAGTTCCAATAATATGTTTATTTTTAGGTCTAAGAACTAAGTACCAAACATCATTTCTAACAAATTGATTGAGCGTTTCTTGTATCACAACTATCCAGTTTTCGTCAATAAGAGCTTCTTTTACGTTAGCCGGTTCTATCTGGAATGTAAAGCACACGTAATTACATATGTCTTCTAGTTGTCTACGAGTGCGCACACCAGTGAGAGGGTTTCCAAGAATCTGAGTGGTTGGATGATCTTTAACCGTCTTCAGTTCAAAGTTATTTTGACTTGATGAAGTATCTGGTTTGTCAATTAGAAGAACTTTATCATTATCTGAACTTGAGGCAGATGTATTCAAGTGATCGTTAATGACAACATTGATGGACTCTTGAATTACACCGGTCCTCTTATTCAGTACTCGATTGCTCAACTGGTCAGGACATATCCTAAAAAGATCCCTTCATCACTTTTGGTGTCAAACTTACCCAGATTTTCACGGTCACGTAAAATATAACACTTGCTGCCAAAAACTCGAAAGTATTTGATAGTAGGTTTCTTATCAAACCACATTTCATAAGCCATTTTACTGTTTGATTTTCTAGTGTAAACACGGTTAATTATATAACATGCATTATTTACGGCTTCGTCCCAAAGATTTTTATGGAGCTTCATACTATTTAACATTACATTCGCCATTTCTTGAAGCACTATATTTTTTTTTTCAACAATTCCATTTTGTTGTAGTGTTTTGGGCGCAGAGAATTCATGTGATATTCCTTGATCACAACAGAATTTCTCGAAACTGCTATTCTCAAATTCTAATCCATCATCACTACGGATCTTACTGACTTGAGAACCTTTTCCTGTTTGAATCCGTTTGAGAATCCTTTTTACTTCATCAAGGGTTTCTGATTTATCCCTTAAGAAGGCTACCCAAGTGAATCTGGTAAAATCATCCACGATTACCAGTATGTATTTTTTGCCACCTTAACTCTCTATCCTGGTTGGTCCTATAAGATCCATGTGGAGAAGTTCGAGCGGTTTGAATATGGCATTGGAGTCCACTTTTTTGTGAGTACTCCTAGTTTGCTTGCCAATATGGCATTCACCACATATTTTATCTATTTTTTTGTATTTTGGGTAGGCCTCTTACTAACTCTCTTTTGCTTAATCTATATAAGTTACGGTAGTGTACATGTTTAAGGCGTTTATGCCATAATTCGGTCTCATCGGTATGGACTATGTAACATGATAAACTAGATGAGCTAGAATCACTTACAATATAGCAGTTTTCAGAAGTTCTGTGACTAGTTAATATTACAAAACAGTCTTTAATTAAAATTTCACGCCCTAGGTTAGAAAATTTTACGCTGTGGTTTTTATCTCATATTTGAGAAATGCTTAATAAGTTATGTTTTAAACCTTCTACATATAAAACATTCTCAAATAAAGGGAGGTTAGAAAGTTGAACCGTACCTTGGCTAATAATCCTGCAGTTGCTACCATCACCAAATGTGACTGATCCACCAGTCATGTCTTTAAGAGTGGTGAACAAACCTTTATCACCAGTCATGTTCCTAGAGCATCCACTGTCTAGGTACCACTTTTAATGGCTTGATGCTTTGAAAGTTGGGTGGGTAACCAAGTAACCTTAGGAACCCATTTCATAATTGTTTTGGGTTTAGGAGTATAGTTGGTCTTTTATGATTGTAGTTGTTATAAGACCGACCCATTGAGTTAGATTTTAAGAACTCCTTAAGGAAATCAACTATTTTCTCAGCTAAAGGATTACGATTCTGATTTTAATAGTTGATATGGTTGCTTTTAGGTTTTAACGATTGAAAAGTTTTAGCATTTTTAGAATAATTTTGATTTGAACTTTTTCCTTTGAGTTTGAAGACTCTCCTTTCATAAACTTAAGAGTATTCTTATATTTAGGAGGAGTACTTTTATTGTAGCCTAAACCGGATCGGTCGTCACATTTTTTGGATCTGGATAATAGTTTTTCTAACTTAGGATCACCTTGGGCATACCTCCATGTATCTTTTAAACTCTAAAGTGAAGAGACTTCAAGTTTTAGTTTTTCGTTTTCAGATTTAAGATTTTTAATAAGGGAGGTTTTGAAATCTAAATCGCATTTAGTTTTTTTAAAAGAATTTGAAATGTGGGATTTTTCTAAAACAAGAGTATCAAAATTTTCTTTAAGTTTCAAAAACTTTTCTTTCTGAAGTTTTAGTTTTATGGCAATTTTATAACTTTCCTTGTATAGGGCATTGTAAGCATCTTAAAGATCTTCTTCATTTTCATGATCATTATTTAGATTTTCTTCAATAGTTGAATCATCATGATCTAAAAAAGTGAACTTGGCTGGAGTCATAAGGGCTTTAACTTCATTACCAGAGTAGGTTTCAAAATCTTCTGATTCAGAATAGACTTCAAAGCTAGAAGATTCATCCCAAGTAGCCAACATACCTTTCCTTTTAGGTTTGTCCTTTTTAGGACACTTGTTCGCTAAATGCCCATATTCACGGCAGTTGTAACATTGACTATCTTTTAAAGATTTTCAAGTTTTAGATTTATATATTTTCTTATCATTTGATATTTGAAAATCAACCCTCTTTTTACTTTTGAAAATCATATCAAACTTTTTAGGTAAAAGGGCCATATCATCTTCAAGAATTTTCTAAATCAGAATTACTATTTTCTTGAGAAATGCATTTAGAAGATTTAAGGGTGATGGATTTACCTTTAGGAGCTTTAAAGTTTAACTCATAGGTTTGTAAAGAACCAAATAACTCTTCTACCCTCATACTGTCCGTATCACGAAGTTCCTAGATCGCAGTCACCTTTGAATTGAACCGTTCAGGTAGTGACCGTAGTATCTTTATACAGACTTTACTTTCTAGGATTTTATCACCGAGACGCCACATAGAGTTGACAATGTCATTTAATCTAGTATAAAAGTTCATGAAAGTTTCACTTTCCTCCATACATATTTCCTCAAATTTGGTTGTGAAGATTTAGACTTTAGATTTCTTGACAATTGTTGTTTCCTCGTATGTCATTCCTAAAATATCCCAGGCTTGTTTTGCAGTATCATATGATATAATTCTTTTGAATTCATCTGGTGATAGTGCGCAAGTTATGGGATTTAAAGCCTTTGCATTGGCATTACTCTCATTTTTCTGAAGTGTGGTCCAAGTAAAATAAGGTGTGACTTTCATTGATTTGGATCCATCGGTACTAGTTAATTTAATGGTAGGAGGGGTCCATTCAGTCACTGTGGCTTGCTACACGCTCTCATCCATAGATTTTAAGAAAATCCTCATTTTAGCTTTCCAATAAGCATAATTGGAGCCATCAAATGGTGGAGGCCTAGTGACTAAAAGACTATCAAAATATGACATCTTAAATAGCTCAGATCAATTAGCTCAGGAAATAAATCCAAATAGAATAATTAAAAACGAGCTATTATGCTCTGATACCACTTGAAAAGGCCAAGATATATGTTCTGGGGGGGGGGGGGGGGGATGAATAGGACAATGCCAAATAAATAAAATAACAGCGGAATTAAACAATAAGACAGTTAAATGAATTACAAATAATCAAAGGAAGCAACAACCTCAAAATTCTAGTATTGGGAGGTTAATACAAATGTTATTCTAAGGACAACCTTACACCATAAAAGTCAAGGGTTTATGATAGGACAACCTTATTAGAATGATTTGTGCATCAAAAACTCAAACTGAAGAGGAATAAAAAGGAAATAGCAAGAAAGGATATCTAAGCTATTACAACATTCCTCACAATGCTGAAATGTAAAGATTACAACATTCACATCCACAAATACATCCAACAATCTTGAACCAAAAAGAATAAAGAAAGGAAACCACAAAAACCACAATTGTGGATATTAACGTTCACTATGAAAATAGGCTTTTCTAGGTTCACCTAAAACCCTCACAATTGTGTCTTTCAAGTGGGCTTACACAATTCAAAAACCCCACGCTCTGAGTTTTCTGGATCACTTCAGACAAACCACAATAGAGATTTTTTTGGCTCAATCTCAATGAAAACCAAAACAAAGGAATTTACAAAAATTGTAAAATACCTGGATATTCTCTTTGATGCAGCCCAGAAGAACCAAATCGGAGTAGAAGTTCAACGTAGAAGTTCAATGTCCAATACTCACATACGAAATGGTTCTAGGTTCTAAATTGATTTTAAATTTAAAGTACTTTAGGCTAACTTAATTTGATTTTGATTCCAAGAAATGGGAATACCTCAATCCCTCTTTCAAATAAAATTGGAATGCGAAAATTCAAAATCAAATACTAAGAAAGCTAATAAAAGAGAATATTAAATGAGCACAATATAGCTTAAAATAATGACCAACTTATCTCTTAGAGTATCATATTGATTTAGCTTGAATTGAATGAAAAACTCTAAAATTCGTCATCTATTTGTAGGTGAAGATATTGCGTTCACGACTGGTCCTGAGGACACCACGACTGGTCATAGGACCAACTAATTTTTGAAATTTTAAGCACGATTGGATAAAGTCGTTCTACGACTAGTCGTAGGCTCTCCGACTGGTCAAGAGACCTCTACGACTGATCATGACCTGCCCACGACTGGTCGTGTGGAACCTGGAATAGTTGCTGGACTTTGCATCGTAGCTGTAGGACTAGTCGTGAACAAGTCGAGCACTGTTCACACGACCGGTCGAGTAGTCTCCAGGACTGGTTGTGGGTTAACAAAAAATTCTAAAATTTTCCAACAAATTTAAGACTGGTCGTGGAATTTCTTGGACTGGTCGAGCCAGTGCTAGGACTAGTTGAACAGAGTCCAGGACTAGTCGAGAAACAGACCATTCACTTATAAAATGTTATAATTGAATTATGTATTCAAAATGACCTACCCTAAGGTCAATCTAAGGTCATTCATACCTTAACCATGATGTATGAACATTAAAACTTCTTTTCCTTCAGTTGATAGCTGATCTTTGAAGTTCACCAAGCTTGTGATCAATACATGATGAAGCTTGAACTTGAAACCTTTTGAAGCTTCAAATTAAATCTTGAATATGTAACTTTAAGATGCTTGAATTTGAAACCTCTTTAGTCTTGAGCTTAAGCTCTAAAGAAAAAGACTTTGTCTTGACTTGGAGCTTGATCTATGAATCTTGAACTTGTTGTTGTACTTGACCATGACCATGTAAACTTGCATTTCTGGAAGTCTTTGTTCTAGAGTGATACACAGTCTTCATTATGTAGGAGTGCTATACAAGACACAGATTCCAAGAGAGGTTTTAGCATTACAAAATTTGACAATATAGGAGTTAGAAACCATAGCACTTACAGGCTCACGGCCTCACACAAAGGCCTAATATACAATACAATGAGCCTTACTCAAGGGCCACATATACCCAATAGGTGGGCCCTTCTCATGGGCCTCAAATACATGACATGTGGGCCCTACACATGGGTCTCATATGCGTCAAATGGGCCACGCATCTGAGCCTTGAATACATCAAATGGGCCATGCATCATGGGCCTAATACATATCACAAATGGGCATTGCCCATAGGCCATGAATACATCACAATGGGCCTTGCCTATGGGCCTCAAATACATCACAATGGGCCCCATCATATGGGCCTTAAATACAAGGGAGGTGGGCCCTATCACATGGGCATCAAATATACATCATGATGGGCCTCGTAGATGAGCCGCACTAATGGGCCTCAAGTGGGCTACAAATATATCAGAGTGGCCTCAGAGATGGGCCACAGAATACATCAAGGTGGGCCTTATTAACGTCAAATTGGGCCCACCGTTCTAGGTGAGCAACCTACACCATACATCTATTTTTAGAGATCATTTTAGAATGTTATCCAAATGAATCATAACGGGAGATCATCTGGGCCATACCACAAATAACCATGGAGATAATGGTTCTCACTGTTAAACTAATCACAAGGCCCACCATCAAGTTTATTCCCCATTCAATCCAATCATAAGGTCACAAAGACCTGGATTAAGGGGGAAAATAAATATCATATTGATCCAAAAACCTCTGTGACCCAAAAAGGGTTTCAATGGTGGATGTTCAATCTCCACTATTCTTTTATAGTGTGGTCCACCTGATCACTAGATCTACCTTATTCTTCTTCCCAAGCCATAAAAATTATCTCTCAAAATGGTTGGACATTGTAGATATAGCACCCGCATCATGGTGGGTCACTGCAAGGACGGTGTAGATATAAAACATCAAGGTGGGCCGTACATGGCACCGTCCAAAGGGACGGTGCTAGTGAAACACGTAGACCAAGGTGGGATCCACGAGCGTGGCACACCTAAGACGAGCACGACAATGGATGGGCGGTTTGGATATAATACACACGCCATGGTGTAACACCCTATCCATTTCGTACCATTTTCTATGCATATGTGCACAATAATCGATGCCCTTAGCTAGACCTAGATTGACCATTCATAATGCACACCCGACTGACTGGAACCCCAAGATCTTGAAACCTATCTCATATCGACCGCCCCGTCGTCACGATCGTGGAGGTACAACTCGTGCATCTATACGATACTTCGTTTGTGAGATACGCCATGAAGAATAATTAGTGTATCATGTGCGCAAGGAGTCATGTACTCCACTCCACACATGTGCATAACACATGTCATATACACATGCACATGCCACACATGGGTGAGAGAATCTCTACCTATGTGTGTGATGTCACACACCCATACCTCCCATCTCTCATGTACACCTCAAGTCAACTCTCCTCCATGCCACGCCTCATGTATGACATCATCACACCATGCCATCTTATGTCTCTTTAACCCACCATTAATTACAAATCATAAATTAATTATCATAATCCTAGCCTAAGCTAATATTAATCACATTAGCCCAACTTAACCAAAAGTTTATCCATTTCTCTATAAATACACCTCCATCCCTTAGCATTTCACTATTTTTTTCTACACATGAGAGAGAGAGAGAAGTGAGCTTGGTGGGCCATCAACTCCATCAATCCCATCCCTTCCATCCATCTTAACCATCAATTCCATCCTTTCCATCCATCTCAACAATCCATGTAATTCATCAAGGTGAGTACACCCACCCTACTTATTCTTATTTTGTTTTTGTTGTGTACTTATGTATGGTGGAGATGATGTTGATGATAATGATGTGATCAACGGTGTGGATGTATAGGAGAATACATATAAAAAGATGATTTAATAGTTGTGATGATATGATGATAATGATGCTATCATTGGTGTGGATGCATAGGAAATATATGTATATAAAATTAAATTGTTCTAGACTTCTTGTGGGACCCATTGATAGTGGGCCCCACCAAAATATTTTTATGTCATCCAAACTGTCCAAGAATGGCCCTTTTGGGCTGGCCCAACTCTCACACACACATACATCCATATGCACATGTGCACACCACACCCAAATAAATAAATAAATAAGTAAATTAAAAATTAAAAAAGAAAAAGAAAAAATAACCTAAGGAGTGGACGATGTTGCTGCCAGCGTCCAGAGGACGTTGCAGCAAGCAGCGTCCCTGCTGCTACTTGAAAGAGAAGAGGGAAGGGGCTGTAGGTCCCCAATGGGCCCCACCCTTGATGTATGTATCTGATCCACACCGTCCATTCTATTTTCCAGCTAATTTTAGGCATTGAGCCAAAAAATGAAGCCAATCCAAATTCTAGTAGGTCACACCATCAAAAAAAAAATACGAGTGTCTAGGGATGCTGTAGCGGCTGCTGCTTGTTGGAATGGGCAGGGACAGTGGGTCCCACCATTGGTCCCACCATGATGCATGTCGAGCATCTACACCGTGCATTTGATGGGTCCCCTTTAAATTGGGTCACCCTCAAAATTCAGCCATACACGAAACTCAGGTGGCCCACACCATCAAAAATAAAAATAAAAATAAATTTATGAAGCTGAATAAATCAGCAATTTTCATGGGCCTGATCATGTGGTATATGTTATATCTAAACCATCCATCCATTTGGTGAGCTTGTCTTAAGGTTTGAGAAGAAAAATAAGATAGATTTAACTATCAAGTGGGCCACACTACAAAAGCAGCAAGGAATAAACATCTACCATTGAAACCCTTTTTGGGTCAGAAGTTTTGGACCAATATGAAATTTGTATTTCCTCTTAATTCAGGTCTTTGTGACCTGATGAATAGATTGAATGGAAAATAAACGTTATGGTGGGCCCTGTGAATGGTTTAACGGTGAAATCATTATCCTCACTGCTAATTGAGGTGAGGTCCAGATAATCGTTGGTTATGATTCATTTTTGGATAATTTTCTAAAATGATCTCTAAAAATAGATGAACGGTATAGGTATAATAAATATCACTTTAGGACCCATGTAACTTTGATCTCCTTGAACCATTCGTACAACTTGAAGCTCGAGCATGTAAAATCACTTGTTAGGTCCACCTGAAATTTGGATTTATCTAAAACTTGGTCTGACCCCTCAACTAGGTGGGACACACATAATGGATGGGCTAGATTTATGAACTACATCTCTGTGGGCTGAACAAATTATTGTGAATGATTTAATGGAGGGTAACCCCCTCAATTTGTGTGTGGTATGGCCCACTTTGATGTAGGTGTTATGCCACTTAATCCACCATGGTTGTGACATGATATCTATTTAAGATCCTCATCGTTTATCTATTTTATCAACCCCTTTGACAGTATGTTACCAAGACTCAGGCCCATCCAATGATTAGATAGCCGTACATTATGAAATAATGTAAATTGAACTCTCATCACTAAAAATTTATTATGGGCCATCCTGATGATGCATTAAATATTCAACCCATCTAGCCCATGTACCAGGTCCCCTTTAGGGCATTGTCCCAAAGATCAGTCAATCCAACCTAAATTGGTGGGTCATGCACAATTCAACCTCATGGGAAATCCCCATGGACTCCACTGCATAGGACCCATTGTGAATTCCATTCATGTGTGGGCCCAAGAATGTTAAGGCCCATTTTGAGTGAATGCCATGTGGGCCCATCAGTGGTAGCCTTATTTGGGCCAACCATTAGGCCTCTTCGACAAGAGTGTGTAATCTCCATGCGTTGAACATATGACGAACTGGTATTGTAATTTTTAAAGTAACGATGATTAATCCCTTAATTGGGCTTAGTGTGGACAGCCCTTGATCACTTGACACTTTAGTTAGAGTGCGGCCCTAAGTAGTAAGATCATATGACATGTGTTTAAACCCATAAACATGTTCAATTATAACAATTAGGTAAACTCTAGATGTGTGAGGATGCGATATGTGTTTGACCCCTTAATCATGTGGACATGTGACGTATGTAAGGTCACTTAATCATATGCAATTGTGGAGTATATGTAGTCATTTAACCATATGATTTCGAAATTCACACAAGGCCAACCAACTACATGAAGTCAGGTGGCATTGGTGACCACCCAATGTTATGACCATGTGCTTATGGGCATAGCCATAGTCACCCAAACCATGAACAATCGGATTGTAGTGCAGATTTTCTTAGTCATGAGAATTATGGTAAGGGTTGGATTATACAACTTGATAATGGAGTGGCCCTCAATTCGGTGTCATGCGGCATAAATACAACCATTACATTATGTTCATATGTGAGACAGATGCGGGGACCACTAACCTATATCTGATGTGATAGAAGCTAGTTCTTGGCCTCTTGATTATGTGACACCGAATCTGAGTCATTCTTCGTTTAAAGTATAAGGCAATCATAGTTTAAGAGTTAGTGTAACGTCGTGTAGCCTAGTATGGTGGGTATGATTGTGATTGTGTCTTAGATGCTTTGAGATACGGTCACTAGACCATGATACTAATGTATGTCCACTCAACCAAGTGAAATTATGACATCGACAACCTGCCCATGTGGGAGCTTAATAAAGTGGTTGTCCATAGATGTATGAGTTGTAATATAGTAAAAATAAGTAACCATGTGACCTTAAATCCTTTCCTATGGCAAGTAGAGTGACATTTGTGTGGCCACTCAACCATATGGACTTCTGATAATGAAGTGGCCATGAGATCATGTGGGCATATGAGACTTGTGTGATTAATCAGACTCGTGGACTATGCTGATGGTGTAACATCTTCTGTATGTGAACTTAAGGCATGTGTCACATTGTTTATGGACCCTACCTTGATGTGAGTATTGCATATTTCACCATTTATCCATTAGGCTAGTTAATTCTAGAATACGATTCCAAAATAACCTAGATCCAATTCCTAAATAAGTCAGATGACATGAAATAGTGTTAATTGAACGTATAACTTTCGAACACTTGTGAACCCACTCAATGTACATATTTTATTCGCACTGCTCAATTGTTTTGCCAACCAAATAGTTCGATCATGGAGCCCACTGATATGTGCCTTGTGCATTTGAACTGTTCTTTCTTGTACTACCTTAATGAATGTGAGTTACCTATACTATCTACTTATTGAGACCCACCGTAACGTTTATGTGTGTATCAATCTGCTTGTAGTACCATTTGGAAGTAGGACCCACTACGTTGTATAAGACAAACCCGCATTATCCAACCGTAACTAACTCTTATGTGTATATTATATACCAAGTCATTCAACTTAGGGCTCACTTTATCTTATGAAATTTACCTGTGCCTTTTAAACCATTGTAAAATTATTACGATAATTATTTGTAAATCCAATCTACTAACAACCCACGTGAAGGTGAAGTCCACTACATTATATGAGTTTCGCCAGTACTATTCATCCTGTGGCTCATTTACTAAATGTTATGTCTAAGCCTTTCATCTCATAACCACTTGGTGCATGTATCACTACCACTCATTAACCATAAGGCCCAGTTAGGGTATAACCATGTGGTCCCAATAGAAGAAAATCATATCGAGCCAAAGCCACTAATGGAATATCTATCTTGCGAAGGATATAGTGTAACTCTTATTACCATTAATGCTCATAATTATGATAGTTATGGATGATATTAGTGATGTCTGTGATTGTGGTTAATAGAAGCATGTGATTTAATACTTGATTAATGTTGTTCTACTCCCTAGCATACTAAATTCATCTACTTAACCATGTTGATATTGATCATACTCATGTACTATGGAATGATTGTATGTGCAATACATTTGTTCAAGTGTAAGACATGTCCTCTTCAGTTTAGTCACATGATTATGGATTGATATAGTTGATAGTGGCATGTGATGATTATACGTCATTTTTGCCTTAAAGGTTAAGCAGACCCTAAACTCATGACATTATATGCATACCACATGCACTTGAACATATGCCTTATCATGATTACTTGAATTCATGTATAATCATGACATACATGATGATCGAAATACCATAGTCGTGCCGTATAACATGAGTTGGATCTTGACGATGAAATGTACATCTATGATGATGACTTGGGTTATCCCTGAAAATGAACGGGACACTGGAAGTGTAGAAATAGTAAGGGATGAAGTGCCCTTGGGTTGAAAGTCCCTAAACCCCTATGCTAGCTAGGGTTGCCTCACCGTCGGGCCAAGTGGATACATAGGTCATGGATTTGACTCCCACTGACGAGGTTGAGTTGAGAAGAGGTGAGTCCAACCTGCTTAAGGGTTGAGGTGCAAACAAGGACCGGTTTGACTCATCGGCGAGGAGAATTACGAATGAAGTCCGCTATTGGCATGCTGGGTGGAAGTTCACCGCAGGGCGGATATGTGAGATCGATTACTAGTGTCTGGTGCATTGGTGTCGACCACAGTGTTTCCCATGATATATAGTTAGTAGAAGTCCATCACAGGGCGGGTATGCGAGGTCAATTACTAGTGTCTGGTGCATAGTATCGACCAAGTGCTTCCTGAGATATACAGTTATGATATGGTATGACAATATGACGATGATGATGTGATTACGGATACGTGTAATGTGGTTATGGCTGTGGTATGAGAGAAATGAAAATATGACTTGGTGATGCTAGTAGTATTGACTCGGAGTATTACTATGATGCATATGCATTGCATTGGCATTGACATCTTACCTTACGTGCTACACGCCTTTCACCATACATGATTTCCTTATGGTATATTTGTCTTGCTTGCATGTAGGACACACTGCACACACGTGTGTACTCACTAGGCTTTTTGCCTAAGCTTCCTATTTCCCATTTTTTCAAGGCAGGAGTAGCTTGGAAGACTTAGCTTTCTCGATGCATTGTATCTATTTTTCGCTTTGGCAATGTTGACGTCGTGTACCTTTTAAAAAGCATTGTACTTGTAACCATCAAGATTTATAATGGAGAGTGTTGCTTGGTATTTTGATCATGGATCTTCATGCTCAGGTATTATTATATATATATACAAAAAAATAAAAAATTCAATCATAAATCTTCCCTGTAGTGCGTCGAACTCAGGACTTGGTTTATGGAAGTCGAGTGCCAGATTTGGGGCATCACGGAAGCTGTCTATCCCCGAATTTGGGGCGTGACACATGGTGGGGCGTTGGGCTATGCATGGCACCGTCTAGATGGACGGTGCAGATGAAACACACGCATCTTGGTGAGGTCCATGTGGCGTGGCCCACCAGAGGTTGCTGCGTATAGTAGCTTCTTGGCTGGCTGCTGACTAGCGTTACACCAGCCAATCCGTTAAAAAGGTGGGTCCCACATGCGGCCCACACGTTCAGACATATATCTGTATATATATATATATAATATAATATTATATCATATCATATAATTATAATAAAATATAATATTATAATATATACATATCATATATATATACATATATTTATATAATATACATACATCCACCGTCCAGCAAGCTAGACAGTGCTAGATGATGCACATACATCATGGTTGTACCACGTAGTGGGCCACCAGATTTGGATCAAGCTGATATTTAACTTTCCCTTTCATCTGGGCTTGTGTGACTGTCCGGTCATGCAGGCCCCAAATTGGGATCAAGGTGGCCCACTAGTTGGGTGGCATGGATAAAATACACACATCATAGGTGGGCCATGATCATAGAGAGAGAGAGAGATCGACGATAATGAAGGGGCCCCGCCACTATGGGCCCCTCTTAGATACAAGCATACATCAAAGTGGGTCCCACCATATGTGGGCCCTCAAATCATCAAATCCAAGCAAAAATATATGAATCTAATCCTAGGAAAGAACCCACCTTTGATCTTCTCCTCCTCCTTCCGCCAAAGCATCCTAGAGCTCCAGAGGACGAACTTCAACGGTTGAGATAGGTTTTGGAGGGTGGGGATGGGAGATAGGAAGTGAGCCACACAAAGCTCTCTCTCATGGAGCTTGCTTGGACGTCGGTTGCTTGGGGGAAATGAGAGAGACAGGTGTAAGAGAGAGAGGGATGGGTGAGTGATGGGGTGTGATGGGTGAGTGAGTGATGGATGGGTACTTGTGTAAGAGAGAGTGTTGACTTTGGGGAGGGTGATTGTACTTGGGGATGAGATGGAGTGATGAGTTGTACTTTGATTGATTGATGCGATGTGTCATAGAGATTCTCTCGAAATTGTAACGCGCGGTGTTTTCCTCGAACTAAACGTGGGCCCATATCTCCTGGCCCAGGTATCGCCTAAGCACGCGAGACTCGACGTCAGAACCGCTGCGACGATGTGGTCACATTGGTACAAGTCTCGGGTTGAGTCGACTCAGATATGCAGGACTTGACTTAAGCTCACGCGCAAACATCGGTTACAGGTCGCAGGTCGCCGAAATTCGACCGGGAGGACCGTAGGGGTATATGGAACGGTATGAACTAGGATATGGGTCTTACAGTGGATATCAAGGTGGCACCGTCCATTGGTATAGTATCCATTGCTTCATTAAATTCGTAACCATTAGATTTATGGCTACGGATCTAACCGTAGCCATTGGTATAGTAGCCATTGCTTCATTAAATTTGTAAACATCAATTCTATGGCTACGGATCTAATCCGTAGCCATTTGTTCTGTAGCGAAAAGTACATATAATTACGAATAATTGAGTCAGCCTAACATGAAATTGAACAAGCCTAACATGAAATTGAGCGAGCTTCAAATGAAATTGGACAAGCCTAACATGAAATAAAGAGAGCTTAATATGAAATTGAACGAGCCTAATATGAAATTCAACGAACCTTAAAGGAAATTGAGCAAAGAAAACATGAAACTCAACGAGCCTTAAAGGAAATTGAGCGAGGCTAACATGAAATTCAACGAGCCTCAAGGGAAATTGAGCAAGGTGAACATGAAATTCAGGAAACCTCAAAGGAAATTGAGCGAGGCAAACATGAAATTCAACGAGCCTGAAAGGAAATTGAGTGAGGCTAACATGAAATTCAACAAGCCTTAAGGGAAATTGAGCGAGGCAAACATGAAATTCAGTGAGGCTAACATGAAATTGATCAAGGCAAACATTAAATTTAACAAGCTTCGAAGGAAATTGATCGAGGCCAACATGAAATTCAATGATCCTTAAAGGAAATTGAGCACTAGAATGCAATTGAGCGAGGCAAACATGAAATTGAGCGACCTTCAAATGAAATTGAGCGAGGCTAACATGAAATTGAGCGAGAATAACTTGAAATTGAGCAAGGCAAACATGAAATTGAGCGAGCTTCAAATGAAATTGAACAAGCCTAAATTGAAATTGAGCGAGGCTAACATGAAATTGAGCGAGACTAAAATAAAAAGGTGCGGGCTTCAAATGAAATTAAATAAGGTAAACATAAAATTGAGTGAGCTTCAAATGAAATTGAGCAAGGCTAACATCAATTTGAGTGAGCTTCAAATGAAATTGAACGAGCCTAACATGAAATTGACCGAGGCTAACATGAAATTAAGCGAGGCTAACATAAAATTGAGCGAGCTTCAAAGGAAATTGAATAAACCTAACATGAAATTGAACGAGCCTAACTTGAAATTAAGCGAGGATAACTTGAAATTGAACAAGCCTAACATGAAATTCAATGAGTGTTGAATGTCAAATATTACATATTTTCTCCCATTTATGTCACGCCCCAAACTCAGAAATCTGATTCACAAGAATCCCGATCACCGAATCCGGTGCTGACAGTCTCCGTAGTACCCCATTCTTGGCTCCCAGCGCCCATATGCCAGGTTCCAATCCTGGGATCCTGGGATCCTACAAGGATGATTTTTCAACATACATTTATCTTGTAAGAAGCATAACCACAAGTTTACCCAAATCACAAAGGCAACATCATCATCACATATCTAGTAATATAAACATTTGAATACAATGCTAAAAGGAAAATACATATGTCAAAATCAAAGCTCCGGAAGTCAACTAAATGCTCCAAGCTCCACGTTGCTACAACCTAACATCACCTGCACGCATCTATCGTACATAAGCTTATAGAAAGCTTAGAGGGTGGTGTAAGTGTGTGCATAAGGTAAGTGCCAAGTATTCAATGTAATGCCATAATTATACAATATCGAAAATACTGGTAAAATCATGAATCATACGATATCAGAGTATGCATAAATACTGACAGGTCCATAAAGATATCATCAACCTCATCCAGGATATACGATGAAAAGACATAGCAAACCAATGTCATATACTGAGAAAGTAATGTAAATCGGTTATGTAATGTGAAAATATAATGAACCAAATATCATATATCGAGGATACAATACAATATGCAATTCGAAAGAGCTACGAATACCATCAACCTCATCTAAGTCATATAAATGCAAAAACATAGCAACCCAGAATGCCATATGCCGAGGATGTAATGCAATATGCAACATGTGGTGCGAATGAAATGACTAAGCTGCAGTATGAATTCGAGATGGTAGTATGTGATATCACAGGCTATGGGGCATATCACAAAGGACTTCTATCTAAACCAGTCCTATACCTAAATTTGGATACATAAACTCAATGTGGTAAGCTCCTGATCTTAGGTTAGTCACGTACCCCAACCAAAATCCTGGCCATTGCAAAAGTATACATAATGATTAGTTGCGCACCACCAGCCCAAGTGGATAGTGAATGGATGAATGAATATAATATCAAGTATGCAACTCCTGCTCCACAAATCAGTATTGTACATCTTTGGGATCACCACTGGGGTCTAGTACACTCCAAGCTGGCTACCGCCCTAGCCGGCCGTGTAGCATAACGAGTGGAAAAGACCTCACTACCCGCCTGCCAGTAGTATACCAATGGCTACCCAGCTCATCGATAGCGGACCCATTTGGGAGCTGGTCAAACTCAGACTAGCTTATAGGCCCCTCACTCGGGTGAATAAGGCTACACCCCCTCCAACTGACCACGACACGGTGGGAGATGTGGCCTACTGGTATTCGGCACTCAGGCGCTCATGTATCTACTCAGTCTAGACGCTGGGGTATCTCCTAGCCTCGGAGGTTTATGGACTTTCACCCATGGATATCCAAAGTGCCCAGATACTCGAACTAAACATTTTCGGAGCCCCATCTGACCATCCACGACATGCCTGTGGAGGTCACAACCCTGATGTTGCTAGGGCATACAGTAATCACAATCACACAATGCAAGATGCATGAGTCATGTAGTCCAGCCATGTATCAATCCTGCGCATACCGTGCACTAATGTGGGATAGCTCCACTTATCAGGGAGTCTCATAAACCACCTATCCAATGACATATGCAATGGTCAACCACATCTCATAACAAACATGTAGATGATGCGTATGGGCATGTATCATGATGTTATGCTATCACATACTCATAATAGGTATCAATAACCGGCATCGACAATCGACCTCGACAATGTGGGCATTTAACCAACATTGCCCCCAAGGAATGGCCCACATAGAGCCTAAGATATAGTAGACCCATGGCCTCACACAAGGGCCAAATATATAACACCATGGGCCTCACTTAAGAGCTTAATACACATCACGATGGGCCTTTCACATGGGCCTAACATACATTATAATGGGCTCCATTGCCTGATCCTCAAATGCATTATAATGGGCCTCATCACATAGGCCTAACATACATCATAATGGGCTCCATCGCTTGGCCCTCAAATGCATCACAATGGGCCTCATCACATAGGCCCCATATACATCACATTGGGCCTTAAACAGAGGCTGAATACACATCACAATGGACCTAAAATACAGGCCGCATATACATCACATTAGGGCTAAAACACGGGCCGAATGCACATAACAATGGGCGTTAAATACGGGCCACATATACATCACATTGGGCCTCGACAATCGGCCTCAATATCCAGCCTTGATAATCAGAATCAGCATCGATAATTGACCTTGATAATTGGAATCGAAATCGAAATCGGAATCGGCCTCGACAATCAAAACCGAAATCGACCTCAACAATCGAAATCGGCCTCGACAATTGGCCTCGAGAATCAAAATCGGCCTCGATAATTGGCCTTGACAATTGGAATTAAAATCGGCCTCAACAATAGGCCTCGACAATCAAAATTGGCCTCGACAATCGGCCTATAAAATTGGCCTCGATAATTGGAATGGCCTTGACAATCGGAAACAGTATCGACAATCAGAATCGACCCCGATAATCAGAATCGGCCTCGACAATTAGAACTGGAATCGACCTTAACAATTGAAATCGGTCTCAACAATCGGCCTCGATAATCAGAATCGGAACTGGCCTCAATAATCGACCTCGACAATCAAAATCGGCCTCGATAATTGGCCTTGATAATCGATATCGGCTGAATAAGGCCTAAGGGAAGGTCACAATATGGAAATTAAACCATCATTGCCCATTAAATGTGGACATTTAACCAACATTGCTCCCAAGGAGTGGTCCACATAGAGCCAAACGTATCGTGGGCCCATGGCCTCATACAATCACCATGGGCCGTATTAATGGGCCACACCGACGGGCCTCGTATTACATCAAATGGGCCGCAATACATGGGCTACAACACATGGGCCGAAAATACATCTCAATGAGCCTCCTCATATGGGCCATAAACACATCACATCAGGCCTTACCCATGGGCCTCATGGATGGGCCGCACCAATGGGCCTCAAGTGGGCTTAGATTACATCTAAAATCATTTTAATAGTTGAAGGTATAACAGGTGTGTCACTATACACTATCATTCTATGGGGCACATGGCCCACTAACGATGATCAATACTATCCAAACATTATCCGGCACCGTCCGACACAATCTGGACGGTGTGAATGAAGTAAATACATCGTGACAGGCTCCGTTGGACAGCATATATAAGACACACAATCAAGGTGGGCTCCACAGAAATGGCTGACGTCTCCATCAGCTATGTGGCTGGTGTTGAAATGCACCAACTAATCTACTAGCATCAGGTGGGTCCCACATGGGGCCCACCATAATATTATATATATATATATAAAAATATATTATTATTATTATCATAATTATCATTTATTTTATTTTATTTTTATTCAGGACAACCAGCGTTGACAACCACCATCCAGGCCTTGGACGGCCTGGATGTAAAACACATAATCTAGGTGGTCCCCACCGTCCAGACCACTGGACGGTGTGGATAAGCATCATGTGTGGGTCTCACACAGATGAACGGTTCGGATATAATACATACCTCGTGATGGAGGCCCAAAGAAGAACAGTTCAAATATACCACATACCTTATGATCAGATGCACAGAACCTGCTGCATCCAGCAGCTACTGCGTGCAACGTAGGACCCACCGTTTGAATGGATAGTGTGGGTAAAACTCAACATTTCATGGGGTCTACTAAGCTGGTGACGTCACTGTAGCTAAATAGTTGGTTTGCACTAGCTAACCACGTCCAAATGAATGGACGGTTAGGATACAACACATGTATCAGGTGGTACTACCGTCCATGGATTGGGCAGTTTAGATTTATATACATCAAGGTGGGCTCCACCAGCCACCGTCCTGATGGACGAACACATACATCATTTGTTGGACCCCACCCAGCTTGCTGCGTCAATATAGCAGCTGGTGCTACGTCAGTACAACATACGTCATGATGGGGCTCATAGAGCTTGCTGGCGCCCATCCAGCAGCCACTGCTGCAGGGACCCACTAGCCATGTGGATGGCAGGATACAGAATACATATCACAAGGTGGGTTGGACCCTCACACGTGTAGCACGTGTGAGGTGGGTCCCACACCCAAAAAATGAATGAGCAGAGGGGATAAAATACATAAATCATGGTGGATTCACGTACAACCATCCAAGCAGATGGACGACGGGGATAAAACGCATACAGTGTGATGGCCCACGTGCTAAGTAGCACTTCATCAAGGTGGGCCCCATGTCCCATGCATGGACGGGGTGGACAACATATAAACATCAAGGTGTGACCCACATAGATGGGTCCACTGTCAGATGGATGGTGTGATAAAATCCATACATCAAGGTCGGCCTTACCTAGCATGTCTAGATGGATGGCTGGATGACATGGGTTAACTGATAAAGTGGGCCACATCATCTCTAAAAAAAGGGAAAGAAAAAGAAAGGTAGAGAGAGAGAGATCAGAGTAATGAAGGGACCCCGCCACTATGGACTCTTCTTTGATACTAATCATACATCAAGATGGGTCCCACCATAGGTCGGCCCTCAAATCATCAAAACCAAACAAAATCACCCACCGTTGGAAATCTTCTAGCCTCCTTGATCTCTTGAGCTCCAAGAGATGCGATTTAATGGTCGAGATAGGTTTTAGAGGGTGGGGATGGGAGATAGGAAGGTGGGCCACACTAGCTTCTCCATGGAGCCATGGACATTGGGTGCTTAGGTTGCTTGGGAGAATGAGAGAGAATGAGAGAGAGAGGTGATGGGAGAGAGGGATGGTGAGTAAGTGATGGGTGATGGGGAGAGTTGACTTTGGGGATGGGTAGTTGTACTTAGGGATGGGTGAGTGATGGGGTGTGATGTGTACTTGATTGATGGGATTGATGTGATTGATGCGATGGATTCTTTTGGGGTTAGCAACGCAGCACATTTTTCTCAAACTGAACGCGGGCCCACATCTTGTGGCCCGGGTATTGGATCGGTGCGCGAGTCACGGCATTAGAACCGTGGCGACGACGTGGTCCTTAGGGTAAAAGTTTCGAGTTGAGCCGATTTTGGTATGCAGGACTCGACTTAGGATAGCGTACAAACATCAGATACAGGTCGAGGGTTGTCAGAAATCAACTAGGAGGACCGCGGAAGCTTAAAGAACGGTATGGTCTAGGATATGGGTCTTACAATTTATATCTTGGTTCTATGAACATGATACTGCTTGATGGTATACTTTATGCGTGTTTGTGTTGCAAGGTGAATTTGAGAGCTTGTATTAAAAAGAATGTTAAAAGCATGAATTTAATGCTCAAGAATCACCAAGGCAAGGAATGGATCTTTGGAGACTAAGATTGAAGATTTCAAGACCTCAAGATCTAAGAAAATCAAGTGGAAAAGGAAAAAACTGGAAAGAATAAAGCGCTGAAATTTACTTCACTATTTGTGTCATAGACCACAGTTCGATGACATTAAAATCATTGTTTGATGATATCGAACACATGTCGATAACATCGAATTTTTACATGAAAATCAAGATTGGTCATTGGACAAATTGAAGACATCTTTTTGATGGCTCGAAGAACTGTTCGATGACTCGAAGATCTGCTCGATGACATTGAATCCCGTTCGATTGCATCGAAATTTCTAAATAATTTTGAACACATTCTTGATGGATTGAAGACCCTTCGATGGCATCGAAGGAAGGTTCAATGACATAAGAACTTACACAGTGCGTAAAGGCCCAACATCCAGAATTTACTTGCGCTCGATGACATCGAAGGTTGTTCGATGTCATTGAACATGTTATGCAGATTTACGCGGACTGTGTAAATTGAGGCAGTTTTGTGAAACTGATTGGACAAGTCTATAAATATAGGTTTCCTACAAACTTTTTGGGATATCTAGGGTTTCAAGGAGCAGAGTCAAAAGGTGGAGGAGCCTCCCCAAAGTTTTTCTTCTTTCATGGTTTGTTTTTAATGCTTTCTTCTAAGGTTTTAGATCCAATCATGTTTATGGTTGGCCCAATCTCTTAGCTAGGGCTAAGAGGTGATGCTTATAGCATGTTGGGATGTTTTTCTTATTTTGATTCTTGTTCTTGTTGAACTTCTTTTATTTTAATTCGATACTTAAGGAATACTTTCACTTTTTGAAGGTTTGTTGTGACTCAAATTATAATAGATCTACAATAGCTTTGAGTATATTCTTTTTCTTATTTTGAGATTGTGGGATTAGTAAATTTTATTGTTAGCCATTGTCTTCAGGGCATAGTTTGGTGATGGAATCCCTTCCAACCCTCATAATTCTCCTTCATTGAGCATTAGGTCAAGGAAAGTTCATATTTGATTTTATTGATATATCTTCCAATTAGATAGGATAGGACTTCAATTGTAATTGTGTTCATTGAATCAAATAAGGAAACAACCTGATAGCTGCAAGTGGATCCTTGGAACCCTAGTTCCTATCTTTAAATTTATCAGTTTTAACTACTTTATTCACAATTACTCTCTCTATAATTTCATATTTAGATTCACATCTTCTTCTAATTCTACTTCTAGTTGCCTTCAGAAATGTACAAGTTCAGTCCATGTGGGTTCGACCTCGGTCTCACCAAAATTATTACTACATTGCGACCCTACACTTGGGGTTGTGAACAAGTTTTTGGCACCATTGCAGGAAACTAGCAGTTGCATTTTTTTGAATTTAATTGGTTTTAGAATTAAGTTAAGATTAGGGTTTATTTGCTTTCTATTTTTAGGTTAGGAATTTTTCTACTTTGTTTTTAGAAACTAACTTTATTTTTGTTTGGTAGGATTTTGACCTACCAACTCATACCTGGTAACTTCGTTCTAACTCTCTTTCTTACTTCTTAATCACTATAGTTTTTAATTTTTAGGTCTTAGGTTCAAAATTCTGAAATTGAGGGCTGAGAGTTTTTCATGCCCAAGTGGGTCCATGACAACACTCGACGTCTCTTAAGTGAAGGAGGATTGGTCGAAGGGCTGCCTATCCATCACCGGATTAGACACCGCTCGAGATCCTCAGAGTTAACTGAAGTTATGGCTGCAAATCAACTTATAAATCCTCCTTAACCTCCAGTTGATGAAGCCGAGGATGAGAATGAGGCATCAAGCACCCTCGCCTCATATTTTTGAGATTATTTACAACCAGTGGGGGTGAGCGCACCTTCCTACATGATTTTTCCAGAGAATGTAAGAAATATGAATATCAAGCCAAGAGTGATCCAGCTCCTTCCAAAGTTTCATGAACTTAAATTTGAAAGTCCATATCTACACTTGAAGGAGTTTGATGAGATAATAACCACTTTATACTTTCCTAATGTGACTGAGGACACGGTTAGGCTGAAACTCTTTCCCTTTTCTTTGAAAGAAAAAGCTACGACGTGGTTACATTCTCTATGTCCATGATCTATTGGTAGATGGAATGACATGGCAAGGGAGTTCATAAAGAAATTCTTTTCATACCATAAAACGAACACCCTCAGAAAGTAAATCATGAACTTCGCCCAAAAGGAGGATGAAACATTATTCCAATGTTGGGAGCGGTTCAAGGATCTTGTCGGTTCATGCCCACAACACGGTTTTGAAACGTGGTGCATAACAAATTTCTTCTATGATGGACTGACATCTTTCATGTACCAATTAGTCGAGACAATGTGTAATGGGGATTATTTTGACAGACTTGCTGAAAACGCACAATCATGGGACATCTCCCTAAAACCCAATACCACTTCTAAGCTAACTTAACCAAAGGAGAGGGGAGGAATGTATGTTTTGAAAGAGGAAGATGATATAAATGCTAAAGTGGCCAATCCCATAAGAAAACTCGAGGCCATGAAAGTTAAGAAGGATAAGGCTGAGGAAGTAGTTTGCGGTATTTGTGCTTGCAACGTGCATACTACTGAAAATTGCCCAACTATACCTGCTTTTCAAGAAATTCTAAATGAGCAATCGAATGCGGTAAACAACTACCAGAGGCCTTTTAAAGGGACCACCTCCAATATATACAACTCTAGCTAGAGAAACCATCCAAATTTCAGTTGAAGGAATGAATAAACCACTATACCTTAAGGGATCCTTAACTAATTTTTAGAAAAAAAGAAACCTCAGGAGGATCCAGTTTCAAAACACATCCAAAATCAAGAGCTTTTCAATCAAGGCACATTACAAGCCTTCCAAGACCTCACCAAGGCTATTCAACGGATTGAGTCACATTTAACGACTGGGAAAAAAGAGGTGCTTTTAGCCTAACCTCTCCCTAATCCTAAACCACAATGTGAAATTAGTGACCCAAGCTCTTTAAATCAAATAAAGCAAGCTAAGTCCATCACCACTTTTAAGAGTGGGAAGATAATTGACAAAACTATTCCGGTAAGTGCTGAAACGCCTAAAGATCCAGAAGTAGATGAGAATGATAGAACTAGCATTGCTCCACATGGTTTAGAACCGGTACCTCAAGGTAAGCCAATTGCTCCATTCCCCCAACAGTTGGTTACACCAAAACCTCTGTTTAACTCTTAGGATATTGTAGAGGTGTTTCAACAAGTGAAGGTCAACATCCCTCTACTGGTTGCCGTTAAACAAATTCCTTCATATGCTAAATTTCTGAAAGATCTATGCACTACCAAAGACGACAAAACATACAAAAGGTCTTTTTGATAGAAAAAGTGAGTACCATCCTAAAGAAAGATGTGCCACAAAAATACAAGGATCCCAGCAGTCCAACCATCGCTTGCGTGATTAGAAACTATCGGATTGAACACTCACTTCTTGATTTGGGGGCGAGCATAAATCTGATTCCTTATTCAGTCTATGAACAACTAGGCCTTGGTGAATTACAACCCACCAAAACTACATTGCAACTCGCTGATCGCTCAATTTGGGTACCGAGAGGAATAATAGAAGATGTTTTGGTCCAGGTTGACAAATTTTACTATCCAGTAGATTTTATAGTCCTGGACACTCAACCCATCATGGAATGAGCACTCAAATCCCTGTCATACTTGGTTGTCCATTCCTTACTATATCAAATGCAATCATTAATTGCAGAAATGGGATCATGAACTTATCTTTCGGGAATATGACATTGGAGCTAAATATATTTTTCAATAAGGGCAAACTGTCAGAGGATGATGATGATTCCCATGATATTAACATGATCAATTTTTTGGTGGAAGAGAGAGCACTCCTGACTCTATATTATGACCCGCTAGAGATGTGCTTGGCCCACTTCCCCGATTTAGACGATGATATGATTAGGGAGATGAATGCCTTTCTTGATGCTCTGCTGGTACTTGAAGTTAACCAGTGGAAGCCATAATTTGAGAAATTGGCCCAAACCGATGTAGTGCCTCTACCGTCTAGCTTTAAAGCATCGAAGCTTGACCAAAAACCTTTGCCCTCTGATCTTAAATATATTTATTTAGGTCAAGATGAGACATACCCAATGGTGATTTCTTCCCACCTTGAGAAAGAATAGGAGAGTATGCTTATTTCTACTCTCATCAAACATAAAGGAGCCCTTGGATGTTCGATTGCGGATCTGAAGGGAATTGATCCTTTGATTTGTACTCACTGCATTCATCTTAAGAATAATGCGAAGACCTCTCGACAACCACAACATAGATTAAATTCAAACATGAAGGAAGTGGTTAAGGCTGAGGTTCTTAAGCTATTGGATGTGGCTATCATATACCGTATATCGGATAGTCAATGGGTGAGTCTAACTCAGGTGTTTCCTAAGAAGTCTGGAATCACCAATGTAGCCAATGCCAAGAATAAATTCATACCAACTAGAGTCACTGCTGGTTGGAGAATGTACATTGACTATAAGAAGTTGAATACCATCATGAGGAAGGACCACTTTCCTTTGCCGTTCATTGATCAAATCTTGAAAAGGCTAGCTGGTCACTCTTATTATTGCTTCCTTGACGGATATTTGAGCTACAATCAGATGGAGATAGCTGTTGAAGATCTAGAAAAAACCACTTTCACATGTCCCTTTGGCACATTTACTTACCGAAGGATGCCATTTGGGCTGTGTAATGCCACCGCCACATTTCAGCAATGCATGTTAAGTATTTTCTCTGATATGGTGGGGAATATTTAGAGGTCTTCATGGACAGTTTCTCTATCTTTGGTCCATCCTTCAGCAAGTGTTTGGATAATTTAAAAAATGTGTTGAAGAGATGTGAGAAAAAAAATTGGTACTTAATTGGGAGAAGTGTCACTTCACGGTTCGTAATAGAATTATTCTTAGGCATATCATCTCGTCCAAGGGAATAGAGGTAGATAAGGCTAAAATTGATCTCATCTCTAACCTACCTCCACCCAGGAGCATACGAGATGTGCGATCCTTCTTAGGACACGCTAGATTTTACGGAAGATTCATAAGGGACTTTAGTCACCTCTCTCATCCTTTATGTAATCTACTGCAAAAGGATGTACCATATGAGTGGACTGAACAATGCCGAGAAGCTTTTACTATGCTCAAGGGTATGTTAACTACCACATCTATCATGCAGCCACCCAATTGGAACATCCCTTTCGAAATCATGTGCGATGCATCCGACTATGCCATTGGGGCGGTGTTAGGCCAGAGAAAAGAAAAGAAACCCTACTTTATTCATTATGCAAGTAAAACTCTAAATCCTGCCCAAGTGAATTACTCTACGAAAAAGGAACTCTTAGTCATAGTATTCGCTTTGAAAAAATTTAGATCCTACTTGATTAGATCTAAGATCATCATCTACACTAATCATGCAGCGCTCAAGTACTTTCTTTCTAAGAATGAAGCTAAGCCCCATTGATAAGATGGATCCTCCTACTCCTGGAATTTGATTTGGAAATAAAAGATAACAAGAGAGTTAAAAACATAGTGGTCAACCATCTTTCATGTCTTGATCTTCCTAATTCCCTTGAGACGATACCCATAAACGACATATTTTCCGACGAACAACTGTTTAAACTCTCCCACTTACCTTCGTTTACTGATATTGCTAATTATCTTGCCATAAGTTTCACACCAATACATAGGACTGCACAAGATAAGAAAAAATTCTTCGCCGATGTACGTAAATTTTCTTGGATGATTCGTATCTGTTCAAATATTACCCAGACCAAATTTTAAGGAGATGTGTACCTGATAATGAACATCAAAGTGTCATCTCCTTCAGTCACTCTCAGGCCTTTGGTAATCACTTTTCTTCCAAAAAGACCACAACTAAAATTCTATAGCGCGGCTTTTACTG
The DNA here is from genome assembly GCF_029962835.1 of Magnolia sinica. Taxonomy (NCBI): domain Eukaryota; kingdom Viridiplantae; phylum Streptophyta; class Magnoliopsida; order Magnoliales; family Magnoliaceae; genus Magnolia; species Magnolia sinica. Next base: position 68,145,733 of record NC_080574.1, read on the forward strand.
GCTCACTATGTTTAAGGACACTCATGAGTTTTGCAAATCTTGTAAGCATTGTAAAAAATGAGGAGCATTGTCCCGTTGAAATATGATGCCTCTGAACCCAATTCTTATCATTGAAGAATTTGATTGTTGGGGCATCAATTTCATGGGACCATTCCCTCAATCTTTTGGGAATCTATATATTTTGCTAGTAGTAGACTATGTCACTAAATGGGTCGAAGTGATCCCGTGCCAGAATAATGACCATCAGATGGTCATTAGATTCTTAAAAGAAAACATCCTTTCCCGGTTCAGAACGCCACAAGCTATTATTAGTGATGGAGGTTCACATTTCTGTAATAGGCCATTTGTGAACTTAATGAAGAAATATGACATCTCTTATAAGGTGAGCACTCCATACCACCCACAAACAAGTGGGCAAGCTGAGATTTTCAACAGGAAAATTAAACACATTTTAGAAAAAAATGGTTAACCCTGACTATAATGATTGGTCAATCTGATTGATCGATTGTAACACCCCTAATTTCAAGAACCCGAGTACACGACTTGTATTCCCAAAACCCAGGTGTTAACTAAATAACAATGATGATTAATAAGAAATTAAAGTGCAAGTAGTGGAAGCAACCATAATATAGATATGAGTAAAGTGTCAACAATATCCTGGCCCACTCATCTTGGGGCCAATATACAAAAATCCTCAAATATAGAAATAATAGTCCCAAACATCTAACATAACTGGAAACTACTGATTTAAGCCGTACTATGCAGCCGCTTCCTGATATGGCTCTTCATCGCAAGGCTCCTCCTCGACTGCAGCCTCCTTCTGATCCAACGTGAGTCCATGTAGATTAATCGATTGTAACACCCCAAATTTCAAGAACCCGAGTACACGACTTGTATTCCCAAAACCCAGGTGTTAACTGAATAACAATGATGATTAATAAGAAATTAAAGTGCAAGTAGTGGGAAGCAACCATAATATAGATATGAGTAAAGTGTCAACAATATCCTGGCCCACTCAGCTTGGGGCCAATATACAAAAATCCTCAAATATAAAAATAATAATCCCAAACATCTAACATAATTGGAAAATACTGATTTAAGACGTACTATACAGTTGCTTCCTGGTACGGCTCTTCATCGCAAGGCTCCTCCTCGACTGCAGCCTCCTCCTGATCTAACGTGAGTCCATCTACCTTTGTATCCTCTCTACGGTTGAAAATTGATGAATGAGTGGCCAGCTCAGTGCGATCTACCCTCAAGATTACACACCACTGCCATAGATAAGAAATAGCATAAAACATACAGGAAGTCCAAAACATAACTAATGTAGTCTTATTATGTGTATGAATGTATGAATGAAATCATCACCTTGGGGATGCTCATCCGTGCGGTCAGTGGGCTCGTCACCCATGTAATCATTGTCCTGGGAAAGACATCCAGAGGGACATTGGGCTTGTCAACCATGCAATCATTGTCCCGGAAAAGACATCCAAATGGACATATACGTACGTCACGTACGATAGCAATAGATGTTGGTCTGTGTCATGTATGCATGATTAACCATCCATTATTAGTCTGATTACAATCAACCAGTTTAAATAAGCTCACGGTCAGTACGGGGAGCTCATGGCCTAGTGTAGGCCTATGGCTCGGGCATAGTGTCCTATGACCACCACACCTGGCCCATGAAGTTACCGCCTTAGGGTGTGTGTAGAACCCACAAACACGTGGCCAATCAATTCAAAATGAAGGGGGCCACCACCAATGCTGACTGGGAGTGACATGTCAAAATTACTAAGTACGGTGATTAAAACATGATGGCATGAATGGTTCAAAGACGAGTAAACAATGATATTTAGAAGGTTGTAAGGTTCATCCCACGTCAGTTAGGTGATACTACACGTGGATGGTAAAGCCCCTAATCAAATACCCACAACCAAAACCTCCATATCAGGGGCCTACTCATATTATGACCAGTCTAGTTACATCCTAAGCATGGACTCTCCCTTGATAAAATTTTTCATGGGGAGATTTCAATAATGTGACTTACAATCAATACGATCTCGTAGAGATCCAGACATGCTTGGATGTTCGAAGTAAAACTCATGTATGCGAATAGTTCAAGAATCATATAATCCTAACTTATCATGTTCTAAAGTGTGCATTTCAATTAAACAACAAGTACCCTAGCAAGTCTGAGTCATGCTTTTGAGTTAAACTAATTAGAGATTCGGCAGGTTCCAAGAGCATATGATAGATGAATCCTATGACATGTGACAATATAGATTAAGGATTCAATTCATTCTAAAAATATACATACAATCGTTAACCAATGGTAAATAAACTATGATGCATGTATCCACTTTGACAAGTTGAATGATCATCCACTCCTATGAGTTCATTTACAACTATGATAAAATACTACTTCTAGTTTAGTTTAGAGATGGAAAGCTCAAGGGGAAGAAAGTCATCACTAGAGTCGTTGAGGTCTTTCCCTTGATGTAAATTCTCAAGTGAAGCTAGTGGCACCAAGCTACACAAATAGTTCCTTAGAGAACCAACTTACATTAGATAATATTTTATAAGCATAACAAAAGTTTGTGGGGGTTTTGAAAGGCTTATAAATACATTCATTTGGGCCCACTATAGAATGGCTAAACCCACCAGGCCTTTGTTCCTCAAATGGCTTAGATTGGGCCTGGCCTTGGCTTGATTTTGTAATGACCCAGAAAATTTTGTGCAAAGACCTGAGTAGTACCTCAAATTCTTTAGAAGTTAATGTGGGTTAACTAGCGCTAAACTTGATTGCTTGTGAAATTAGCACCAATCACTTTAAATTTGATCTGCAAGACTCTAAACCTGTAGAATCGTTAGTGCTATGTTACCCTGAAATCTAGGATTCAACGCTAAATCCAGTTGCTCTCGGGAGTACTTAAAAACTTTGTATCAGACCTGGACCGCGCATCGAAAGTCCGATAGTGATGATCTTAGACAATTATGATTACCTCGTTGGGCTTGACAATCACCTCAAAAATTAAGTCCAGAAGATGTCCTGAGTCGATTTGCTTGAATCTGGAGTAAAGAGTGTGAGAAAGGTGAGAAATTAAATATGAATTTATGAAATCTGAGTCGTGTCGCTTGTGCATCGATTTTAAGTAATCTAACCATTGGATTCTGACCCGAATTTACCCTCGGATCAAGGAAGATGGCCTGGACATGTCATAGTGCCAGTGGACCTGATCGAGTTTCGGTGACCGTTGAATTGAGATTGGTCCGCCATGAGCGATCTGTAAAACTGATTAGTACAGAAAATCAACCTGACCTAGATCCATGGTTAGTGAGCTTAAGTCCGACCGCATGTGAAAAAGGGACCACCAAAAGCGCTCATTAGATTGAAATAGACCCGATTTGGTTATAACCTAACTATACCTTGGCCCTGGGGCTATTTTCATCAATTTTAGGCCTATATAAAGACCTTAAACCCTCACTCTCAAATTCCATACGAATTTTCTAAACCCTAGCTAGTGAGAGAGAGGAAAAGAGAGAGAAAGTGAGAGAGAAGTTGGTGAATCATCTTGAGATTCTTCCCTATTATTCTGCGTCCCTAAACCATCACTTCTGAATCGTTATTCTGGTGATTCTAAGTTCATTCTTGGGTAAGTCAATCAAACCCTAGCCTGTTTTGGAGCTTAGAATAGTCTAAGTGTTGATCTAGCTCTTTTCATTCATGCCTTAGGTTATCTAGTCACCGTTCACGAAGACTTATCATCTGAATCAGATCTGTTGCGCACTTTCTGGTTTAAGGTGCGAACTATATTCGTATAGGTTATGGTTTTCAAGGCTTTCAATGTCGGTTAATGGTTTATTATTATTGTGGGTGCAATTTCACATGCCAAATGCGATATTTATATTGCGTTCCTGATATACCGGACCTGGGTTATGGTCACACAACGCACGCTGACACCACCTTAGTGTAGGAGGGTGCAAGATTAATTTAAAATTTGTGTAAGTTTTCCCATTGCTCGTATCGGTGAAAGTTTACTGAAAACGATCGCCAAGATCGAGTCCGTGCACACTCCTGATCACACACAGTGACCCCAAATCTCTTTTAGACTGTCCATTGACAGGTTTGGACGGTGTATCATCCCTTTCCAGCCATTAGAAAGCCGGTAATAGTGTATATGTATCCGATTCTATTCTATGTGACCCGATAAGCGTCGAATCGGACTAGGGGCCCAATCGGGGCATTTATAGGGGGACCCAGGGTGGGACCCACATCATTTTTGAGCCTAGGGGGTAGGAGGACCTAGCCCAAACGCCGAGTCCTCACCGAACTGTCCAGAGATCGGTGATGACCTCGCCGCCCAGCTGGCCAAGCCGGGAGGGCCGGCTCGGGCCGACACATGTAGGGACTAGTGTGGCCCACTCCTCCATAGTTACACAGTTTTAACCCTCCCAAAACCCTCCTTCCTTCACAAAGTTACCCTCCAAGCTTTCCTTTTCTTGAAATTTTTCTCAAAACCCAACAAAAATCCCTCCCCAAACCCTTTCTTCTTCCATTTTCATGCATCCCCATTCTACCTATCTTAAAACCCACCTCCATTGCTATTTTCCCTCTCTTTTCTTTCCATTTGAGTACTCAAATCCTTCCTTTGAGTCTCAAATTCGTGGGAGCCCCACCATTCTTCCCATTTCCCTCTTTTCTCTCATTTTCCATGGCCCTATTCGCGCTTGTTACGGTCATATTTTCCATTTCCTCCATTCTCTCCTTCATGGAGAAGAAGAGAGCTCCCGTTGATGAAGCCGGGCCTAGCCGCCCAACCCATGCACGAAGGCCGAGAGGTGCCGCCGCGAGCACGACCGCCACTGAAGAGTTTCAGAAAAAGCGGGATCTTGATCCTCAGTCTCCCGTTGGAAGAACCTTGTTGGCAGAGCTATCTCATGAATTTTATGAGGGTCGTTAGGTCCTTTTTGAAGCTCATGTAGATCTGTGACTATTTGAAGAATATCTCTTATTAGAGCACCTAGAAGGGGCCGATTGGTGTCCACTGTTCGAGGGTGAATACCGCGCCAATGTGGGTACTGTCCGAGCTTTCTATGCCCACATTCAGGAACCTTCACTGGAGCCTTTACAGTTTAAGATCCCTTGCGGAAGAGATCGAGTGGCCACGATCAACGTCGCTTTGATATCCCGACTTCTGAACATGCCGCTTGGCGAGGTTCATGCAAGTGAGAAGAATCTGAGTAGTGCAGGCTAGAGAGATCGCCGCACGCGGTTCCTGTGTGGTCATCTGGTCGAATAACAACCTAATAGAAGCCTTTTAACAACCAACATGATGGACGACTTCTTCTTGCTTCACCACATTTGCACATTCAATGTTTATCCAAGTTGGAGCAACCACAACGAGTGTACGCGCCTGATGGTAGATTTCCTGTATCAAGTGGGGCAAGGAGAGAAGCTGTGTGTGCCAACGTACATCTTATGTCAGATTGTCCTTATCGCTAGTTCGAATAGGAGGACCGAATCGCTCCCATTTGGCTGACTCATCTGTAAGCTTGCACATGAGTTTGGCTACAGACTCGGGGTGGAAAAGCTGGTAACTGTCCGTTACATTAATGTGACAACTCTTAATCAGATGGATATTAGGCCTCATCGATGACAAGCCTTACTTGAAGAAAGTGAGGATGAGATTGAGAGCGATGAGGAAGAGAGTAATGAAGAAGGTGGAGATGAGATAAAAAAAGAAGAAGAGCAGGACAAGGAAGAAGTGGAGGCCCAGGATATGAGTGAGAGTTCTCCTCCTGTGGCACCGGAGCAGGGCACAGATCAGGCCGCCAGGATATTATGGATCTTCGAGGCCTCGTGAAACATAAGTTCAAGAAGATGTCTTGAACTCTGAAGTCTATCCTGTGTTGTCTATAGGATAAGGGTGCCCCTCCTCCTCCTGATTCCGACGAGTAGCTACAAATGTAGTCGTCCCTTGTTCTGTTTTGTTATTTGTTGTTGTGTGTAGCTATTATAGGCGTAGTCGTTTGGAAGTTATTTTGTGGTTTGAAGCTTAAGATGTATTAGCTCGCATGCTTTCTCTGTCACGATCCATGTAATGCTGCACTTCTTGTATTGCGACAATTTTGTTAAATGAAATGCATGTTGTGTTTTCATGAGTTGTGATGTAAATGTTGTGTGGGTGGATTATGTGGATGTTGAATCCCATAGGTTACATTCTCTATTAAATGTAGGGTATGCTTCCTATGGGCTCGAAGACTTCAGCCCGTCTCTCTTTGGGCGAGTCGCTTGCTGGGGTTTTCCCCCTAGGTGATAGCCAGACTGATCCACAGTCGGGCCTATCTCATGTTGGTGCTGGGCCGGACTCTCAGCCAGCTACTGGCCCCGCTACTGGGCCTACTCCTGTGATACCACCCATGGCTCCACCAGTCACGCCTTCTGTTCCTGAGCCGAATCGTGCATCTGTGTCGACGCCTTATGCATCTTCGTCCGCTCCGCCTCCTGATAGGCTTGAGCAGATGATGCTGTTGATGCAGTAGTAACAGATTCAGCAGCAGCAGCATCAGCAGCAACAGCAGCAGCAACAACAACAACAACAGTTTTTATCTTCCATGGCTGACATCTTTGCTCAGTCGATGGGGGCGACTCCACCTGCTTCACTAATGCACCCATTTAGGAACACTAGTACTAGCGGCACACTTGAGCGATTCCAACGCTTACGACCTCCCACATTTGTGGGTTCTCATAGATCCGAGGAGGCCGAGTACTGGATTGATCCCATCTCTAAGATGCTGAGGCCGCTTCACTGTTCTGAGGCTGAGCAGGTCGAGCTTGCCTCCTTCATATTTGAGAAGGAGGCCAGCTTATGGTGGGACAGTGTTCTTCACACAGTTACAGAGGATTTTGAGTGGACGTGGTAGGCATTTGAGGCTCACTTCCATGAGAAGTATTTCCCGGTCACTTACCGACACGAGAAGGAGAGTGAGTTCCTTCACCTCCGTCAGGAAGGGATGTCGGTGACTGAGTATGAGAACCGGTTTACTGAGCTGGGTCGATATGCTCCATTGATTCTGGGTGATCAACCGATGTGGATGCGTCATTTTTCTGAGGGGTTAAGGCTTGAGATTTGATCAAAGATGTGTTGTGCTAGTATATCTTCTTATGCTGAGTTGGTGAGCATGTCCCTACGAGCTGAGCAGGACGGGGACAGGTCATCCCGTATGCGAGCACCTATGGTTCCTAAACCGTGTCCTGACTTTCCGAGTACACCATTTCTCGGCAAGAGGCCGTGAGCAGATTCTCTTTCGAGATGTGTAGCGTCGCCGGCTCAGTCGATGCGTTTTAACTTGCGCTGTTCGTACTGTGGGAAGATTGGGCATTCGGATCGTAATTGCTTTACGCGAATGCGGGACAGTGGATTTACTCCGTAAAGAGGATCAGTCGTCCGATGCCTCAGGTCATATCAACTCCACCCCTTCATTCAGCGCCAGCTCACCCATCCTTCAGACCTTCTGTACCTCGCTTCAGGCCACCTCAGCGGCCCATGGTTCCACCACCGAATCGCCCACAGCAGGCTCGAGTTCACATGCTCACAGTTGAAGCGCCTGGGACTTGGCACCGAGATCTTTTGAGGTTATAGCTCACATCCAAGGTATTCCCGTTTCCTTGTTGGTGGATATTGGATCCACTACCTCTATTATATCGTATGCGGTAGTTAAGCGCCTGAGTTTGGGCACTGTTACTATGAAGGGAGTGACACTCATTACTGCTACAGGGACCTCCTCTGATATTACCAAGATTTGTATGGGTTGTTTGATTGATCTAGGGAGCAGATCGATTCTTGTTGACCTGTTTATCACATCTCTATATCATTACAATGTCATTTTGGGTATGGATTGGCTCACGAAGATGCGAGCAGAGATTGATTGTGAAGCTAAGCTAGTGACAATTCATAGACCTAAGGGTGAGACATTTACTTTCCCAGTTCAGGTCAATTACCCTTTCCGTTTTGGTTATTATACTTCTCTGTTGGAGAGTATTGTTGGTTCGGCACTTGAAAACACGCCAGTAGTTTGAGATTTTGAAGATGTATTCGAGTCGATTCCTAGATTACCCCCTCGGCGCGAGATTGATTTTACTATCGATCTCATGCCTGGTGCGACACCTATTTCTTTGCCCACCTATCATATGCCTCCGATTGAAGTGGAGGAATTGAGGAAGCAGATAGATGGCTTATTGAAGTTGGGCTTTATTCGACCTAGTGTGTCCCCTTGGGAAGCACCTGTTCTGTTTGCTAAGAAGAAGGATGGTTCCTTGCGATTATGTATAGATTATCATAGGTTAAATCAGGTGACAGTGAAGAACAAGTATCCCTTGCCCAGGATCGATGATCTATTTGATTAGTTGAAGGGGGCACAGTACTTTTCGAAGATTGATCTGTAGTCAGGGTATCATCAGTTACGTGTCAAGGATGAAAACGTGCAGAAGACCACATTCAGGACTAGTTTTGGCCATTATGAGTTCCTTGTGATGTCGTTCAGTCTTACGAACGCACCGGCCGTGTTCATGGATCTGATGAACAGGGTGTTTCGACCATTTTTGTTCCGATTCGTCATTGTCTTTATCGATGACATTTTGATATACTCTACGAGTCGGGAAGAGCACGAGGAGCACTTAAGAGCGGTCTTGGATACTCTCAAGAAGAATCAGCTTTTTGTGTAGTACAAGAAATGTGACTTCTGGAAGGAGGAAGTCAAGTTCTTAGGACATGTGGTGTCCAAGGAAGGGATAGCTGTCGACCTCGCTAAGGTAGCTGCAGTTTAGGACTGGAAGCAGCCTGGTTCGGTTACTAAGGTGAGAAGCTTTCTGGGTCTAACAGGCTATTATCGACGCTTCATACGAGACTTCTCGAAGATAGCCAGACCATTGTCTCAGTTGATACGGAACGACTTGAAGTTTGCTTGGAATGAAAAGGCGGAAATAGCTTTTCAGGAGCTGAAGGACAAGTTGACGTCCGCCCCTGTGCTAGTATTGCCAGAGCAAGGGGTTAAGTATACGATATATACTGATGCCTCTTGTGTTGGTCTGGGTTGTGTCCTTATGCAGAAGGACATGGTGATTGCATATGCCTCGAGACAGTTGAGGAAACACAAAGAGAATTACCCTAAACACGACCTGGAGTTGGCAGCTGTCATTTTTGCATTAAAGCTCTAGAGACATTACCTCTACGGAGAGGAGTTCGAGCTCTTTTGCGACCACAAGAGCCTTAAGTTAATCTTCACGCAGCGTGACTTGAATATGAGACAACGCCGATGGATGGAAACATTGAAAGACTTTAAGTTTGATGTCTCTTACCATCCGGGCAAGGCAAACCTTGTGGCAGATGCGTTGAGTCGCAAGAAGGTTGTAGAGTTTGCGGCTCCGCTAATGATAACAGAATGGGACATAATGGAGTTTGTGCGAGACTTTGAGCAGAAACTCACGGTAGAAGAGTCGTATGAGGTTATCGCACACATTCGAGTACAGCCCCTCATTGACAAGAGGATCATTGCAGCTTAGGTAGATGATGAGCTATTAGCGAAGATGAGCGAGCAGGTTAGTACAGATGAGGACTCCAAGTGGAGTGTTGGTTCAGATGAGGGCCTATAATATCGTGGCCGGCTATGTGTCCCAGACATTCCTGACTTGAGATGGGAGGTTCTCGAGTCAGCCCATAATTCTAAGCTTGCGATGCATCCAGGTAGCACGAAGATGTATCAAGATATGAGAAGATCCTATTGGTGGGACAACATAAAGGTTCACATTCCTGAGTTCGTATCTTGTTGTCTCACGTGCCAGCAAGTTAAGGTAGAGCATCGCCGACCTCCTGGACTGCTTCAGCCCATGCCCATAGCAGAATGGAAGTGGGACTTCATCTCTATGGATTTTATTTCAGGGCTACCAAGAACGAGGAAGGGACATGACTCTATTTGGGTGATCGTCGACCGATTGACGAAGTCGGCTCATTTCTTACCGATCAGAGTCACAAACTCTGCAGACGAGTTGGCTAGGTTGTACATCAAGGAGATTGTACGTCTGCACGGAGTTCCCTTGGAGATTGTGTTTGACAGAGACACGTGATTCACATTTATCTTCTGGACTCGTATCCAGGAAGCGATGGGTGTGAAATTGAAGTTCAGCACCGCGTTTCATCTGTAGACAGACGGGCAGACGGAACGTGTGAATCAGGTTCTGGAAGACATGTTGCGAGCTTGCGTTTTGGATTTCATGGACAGTTGGGATGACTGTCTCCCTTATGTAGACTTCGCTATAACAGCAGCTTCCAGGCGAGTATCGGCATGGCTCCCTACGAGGCACTATATGGTCACTCGTGTAGAGCACCGTATTGCTGGGCAAAAGTTGGCGAGCGTAGTTTGATTGGCCCAGAGTTGGTTCAGGCAACTTCAAAGAAAGTTGACATTATTCGACGTCGACTTCTGACAGCCCAGAGCAGGCAAAAGAGTTATGCTGATACGAGGCAGCGACAGCTTGAGTTCGAGGTTGGAGACCATGTATTTCTTAAGGTTTCCCCTATGAAGGGAGTCCTGCGATTTGGTAAGAAAGGGAAGCTCACGCCGAGATTTATTGGTCCATTTCAAATACTGGATCGAGTGGGAGTGGTAGCGTACCGCCTTGCTTGGCCCACACCACTTGCGGGCGTGCATAACATATTTTATGTTTCTATGCTGAAGAAATACGCTCCTGATCCTTCACATATTATCAATTGGGAGCAGGTGCAGTTGAACGAGGATGCCACATATGTACTGAGACCGACGCGTATCCTGGACAGGAAGGAGCAGGTATTGCGTATCAAGGTCATCCCTCTTGTGAAAGTACTGTGGATGCATCGCAGTGAAGAAGAAGCTACTTGAGAGATTGAAGCTGAGGTCAGAAAAAACTACCCTCAGATCCTTGAGGAGTATGAGAAGGTACAAATTTCGAGGACGAAATTTTTCTTTAAGGGGGGTAGATTGTAATGACCCGAAAAATTTCGTGCAAAGACCCGAGTACTACCTCAAATTCTTTAGAAGTTAACGTGGGTTAACTAGCACTAAACTCGATTGCTTGTGAAATTAGCACCAATCACTTTAAATTTATCTGCAAGACTCTAAACCTGTAGAATCGTTAGTACTATGTTACCCTAAAATCTAAGATTCAACGCTAAATCCAGTTGCTCTCGGGAGTACTTGGAAACTTTGTATCGGACCTGGACCGCGAGTCGAAAGTCCGATAGCGATGATCTTAAACAATTATGATCATCTTGTTAGGCTTGACAATCACCTCAAAAATCAAGTCCAGATGATGTCCTGAGTCGATTTGCTTGAGCCCGGAGTAAAGGGTGTGAGAAAGGTGAGAAATTAAATATGAATTTATAAAATTTGAGTCGTGTCGCTTGCACGCCGATTTTAAGCAATCTGACCGTTGGATTCTGACCCAAATATACCCTCGGATCAGGGAAGATGGCCCAGGCATGTCATAGTGCCGGTGGACCTGATCGAGTTTCGGTGACCGTTGAATTCAGATTGGTTCGCCATGAGCGATTTGTAAAACCGATCGGTATAAAAACTCAGACTGACCTAAATCCATGGTCAGTGAGCTTAAGTCTGACCGCACGTGGAAAAGGGACCACCAAAAGCGCTTCGTTGGATCGAAATAGACCCGATTTGGTTATAACCTAAGTATACCTTGGCCCTGGGGCTATTTTCATCAATTTTAGGCCTATATAAAGACCTTAAACCCTCACTCTCAAATTCCATACGAATTTTCTAAACCCTAGCTAGAGAGAGAGAGGAAAAGAGAGAAAGTTAGAGAGAAGTTGGTGAATCATCTTAAGATTCTTCCCTGTTATTCTGCGTCCCTAAACCATCACTTCTGAATCATTATTCCGGCGATTCTAAGTTCATTCTTGGGTAAGTCAATCAAACCCTAGCCTGTTTTGGAGCTTAGAATAGTCTAAGTGTTGATGTAGCTCTTTTCATTCATGCCTTAGGTTATCTAGTCGTCGTTGACGAAGACTTATCATCTGAATCAGATCTGTTGCGCACTTTCTGGTTTAAGGTGCGGACTATATTCGTATAGGTTATGGTTTTCAAGGCTTTCAATGTCGGTTAATGGTTTATTATTATTGTGGGTGCAATTTCACATGCCAAATGCGATATTTATATTGCGTTCCTGATATATATGAGCTATATTGAGATTTGTGTATTCCTTATATATGTAGAAAGTATCGTATACGTATGAAATACGAACATGTGTTTGTCATGATTAATTGTCGTGTATTCGTGCTAGTTATATGTGTGTCAATTCCTTGGTGAAAGGAATTGTCCAAATGTGTGTTATCACCAACATACGTCATGTATGTTGGAATATGTAGTTTAAGTGTTTGTGGAAAAGTCTGAATGATCAAGTGTGTAATATATTATCCTATTTATGGGCGTTGAGAAGAGATTCTCAACTATCTTATTGATGTGTATGATTTCCTACATATAATTTACATTCTTTGTTATTTAAATTCAGGCACTACTTATGTGTATATCCATGTTAAGTTGGTATTCATCAAATGCTCACATACTGTATGATTAGAATTGTTGATCCATTACTGTTCTGAATTGTTGGTATGAATATCTGTTATACCTGAATGTGTTTGGGACTATGAAATAGTCCAGGGAATCGGTAACAAACCTTGAGTTCGTGGGCGAGGTTGTTTTCGCCACGTAGGACGTGTTTGACGAACCCGAGTCATATTAGGATTGTCGGCAGTGGTTTGGCCACATGAAGTGTTTGCACACTCTATGTCGTTCAACTCAAACGTGCGCTCGTGCTAGTTAAACTCGTCAAGTAACCCGATTGTCCCGGTGGATGTGCACCATGTATGGACGTTATTATTTGAATCTAGGGTACCAAAATTACCAATGCAATCCCGTTAACCATTGTACCTTGATCCGCTAAGACTCATGAGTCGGGCATGGTGGTATGGGACACCGTGGTCGAGGTGTCGGCCTACGCTGGGGTGACGAGCTTTCCCATAGTGACCAGTGAGCACACCAGACTCGTGAGCCGATTATGGTGGTATGAGACACTATATTCGTGTTGTCGGCCTACATTGATTGGTGACGAGCCCTTTGTAATGACCTCGAGCATACCTTGATACTGCATTGAGGCGACGAGCCTTAGGGTAGTAACTAAGGTATGATAGGCATGCATTGATTGGTGACGAGCCCTTTGTAGCGACCTAGAACCATATGACCCTAGAATGGATCACTGTTTGAAAATTGATATGAGGAAGGTACCTTAGCTTCCCAATCCTGCTGTATGAAAAGGACTAATAACAACTTGGTAATCAAGTTCATGCACCGCATTATATGTGCTTTGGCGTCGTGGGCACTGCGGGAGGTTGTCATGCGTACCGTAAGATGGAAGACGCTAAGGGAGTGCAGGCGAGAGCATGCATCATTTTTACATACATCCTTGCATTAACAAGAGTAATTAGGACGTGTTTGATTGTATTGCCTTATCATTACTGCTTAATTGATTTAATAACATGTTAACTTTTACTGTATAGTTCCACTGAGTTGACCACTAACTCCCACATTCTGGGATGGTGTTTCAACACCAACCAGACTCTGTCTTAGATGCAGATGATGATGCGACCCCTGAGGCAGAGTAGGAGTATGAGGATGACGAGGACGCGTTTTCTTTTATGCAGTTCTCAGGCAGGTTCATGTGAGCCGTGTCCTAATCTACGGGGATTCTGGGTTTCCTTTGTAATGGATGATTTCATTTTAATACTTATATTTTGAAAACAAACACTTGTAATTATGACCTGACAGAGCATACATATCTCAGGGACTTACATAGATATACATATATATTTCTTTAAGTCTTCCTGTTGGGTCTTTCCCTTATCCCTGGATTATGTTTGCAGTTTGGCTTAATCTACTCCATGTTTTATGCACTCATACAGACAACATACATCCATCATTACATATGTTACATAAGTGATGTTTTGAAACTCGGGAGCTGAGTTATGCTCGACCCCCTAATTTCAGGGTGTTACAGATTTGGCCCAAAGCCTACCTGGCCAGTTGTAGCCTAAACTGGGCCTGCTCATGGCCCAGTGTGGCTGGTCATTGATGATCCAGTAGGAGTTTGTAGTGAGGCCCACCTGACATTAGTGTCTGGCCCACCAACTTTGAGCATGGTGCAGCGCACCTGTTACTAGTGTGTGGCCCACCAACTTTGAGCATGGTGCAGCCCACCTGTTACTAGTGTGTGGCCCACCAGCTTTGGGCATGGTGAGGCCCACCTGCTGCTACTCAAGTGTGGCCCACCCATTCCATGTGGTGCAGCCCATAACCTGCATGGTGTGGCCCATTGAGATTTGAACTCAGGTGCGGCCTACTACAGTGTGGTGAAATCCACATCAAGTGAGGCCCACACTATGTGAAGTACGGCTCACCTGCTGGGAAGGACTGAAAGTTCGACGGAGAGCTTTTCTCAACCCGACTGCAAGGCCCATCCTTGGTCCGGTTTAGGCCTGAGTGCAGCCCACATAGAGTTTGGTTTCTAGTCCAGTTCTGGGCTAGTCTTCCGCCCAGAAAACGTCTCACTGCTGGACTGATTTCTGTCATCCTTCCGACCTAAACTGATGGGTGATTTCAGCATCCAACCTGGTCTAGTTGGGGTTGACTCTCACCACAAACTTTGGCCTGATGGCTATTAGATTCAAGGCCCTAATGAGAGCCCAACTAGGTTGTTTTCCAACCCAAAACACAGTCTGTTGGAGGATTGATTCTTGTCTTCTTTCATCCTAACGTTCGAAACATTTAAAAGGCTGACTTCACCACCTGATTGCGGCCATCCCTAGCCCATAGTAGAGCTCGTTTAGGAGCCTCTTTTCTGCCATAATCCTGGCCCTATATTTGGCCATTAATCAACCTGATTTTGGCTCGAAACAGAGCCTCGACTTTGGCCTAGTTCCAGCCCAAAACGCAACCATCAATTGGCCTGGTTTTGGTCTAAAACAGAGTTTGTTTCATGGCCTTGTCTTGGTCTGAAAATACCATCGTTGTTTAGCCCGAAACATGGCCATTGTTTGGCCTAGTTCCGGTCTTGATTCACTGGCTCACTAGAGCTTAGTGCAGCCTGTCTTCATGGTCTGAAGGAGGCCGACAACAACTCCCCAGTTGACATGACATGGGTTGAAAGACGAGGAAACACAAGGAACGAAGAGGGAACTGATTAACTCGGTTTAGGGACCCAAACCTGACGGTAACTTGACCGAGTCGAGCAAAGGGTTGGGTCGAGCCGACTCACTCACTCACTCAACCACTCACTCTCTCTTTTCTCCCTCTTTTTCTCTCTTTTCTCTCTCTCTCCTTGGGGCGAATCCCAAGGTCTATAGGACCCTATTTATAGAGATGGAGGGAGCTCAACGGTTGGAAATGGACCACCTTATAGTGGTTGTGATTGATCCTTGGCCTTAACTGGGGTCCATCCACATGCTAGGGTAGCTAACCCCCGGGCCCACCAGAAAAGTAACTTTTCTAATCTGGTGGGGCCCATCTCATCATTTCATTTAAGGTTTTACCAGGGAAGATGATTTGGCCTCTAATGCCAGACCATCATCTGATGTGTATGGTTATGATCTGGTCCATTTGGTCGGTCCAGATGAGACCTCAGATCAGTGTGGGGCCCACTTTTTGGGTCCCAAACGTCAGTTTCAAAACATCTTACGAGAATCTCTAATTCTCATGAGATAGCATGTATTCTCATCTCTTACTCATTTCATCTAGAACTAGTGGTAGAGATGGAGCCATGTGGCCCTAGGAACAGCTGAAAATGAGCTAGCACTCCTTTCCTGAAGTGGAAGTTTGCTTTTCGCTTTACTATGGGTAGGCCTTGCTCGACCAGTTTTAGAAAGGAGAGAGCACGTTTCTCCCTGGCGATGGACGACTGGGATGACCAAATCAAGACGATCTGGGGCCACCCAGGTGGTCCCAAATGGGTCCCACCTTCTAAATATCCTCCATGTGCAATGCATTGGACGGTTGCAACCTATATCCTTCTTCCGTTTACATGGGCCCAAAAGCCTATATGGTTTTGGTTGGATGAACCCCACGAGCTTAATGAGTGGTTTGGATTTTTTGAAAAGTGGCCTAGGTGGGCCACTTTGGGGTTGAAAGATCATCAGTTAGAAAATCAAATGGGCGGGAGAGCCTGCTTCCTCGTTTTCGAATATGGCTTGGTCAAAGGTCGTTTGACCGAGCCCACCTTTCTAGTGCACGTCGTGCATGAGCATACTTAGTGCACTTGCATGCTATGTAGGGGTCCACTATAATGTTTATGACTCGATCCACACCGTCCATTCACCTTAGAATGTTGAGGTAGGGGTCCCGGCTAGTTTTGGGCGGAACCGAGGCCTAAGTGGACCATATTGTACCTCTAAAAGCTCTGTTTGGACAACATACCTTGATCCCAAGGTTGGATTGTTTTGAAAATTAGTTTCAATAGTCAAAATGGGGTCCAGGTCATGATGAGGTCTCAAATTGCCACTAATTGACCCTTAAGAGTTGGTTATAGGAGCGTTGTCCCTAATATGGTTAAATTAAATGACACCGAACCATCATAAATCGGGGTTTTTGGTTGATCTTACCTTCCTGGCCGTCATGGAGTTCGTCTCAGCTCCTATGGCCCTCGATGGATGACTTTACTGCTGATTGGAACTCCCATCTTGCATGTGTTGAGTGTAAACTATCTAATTAATCCATCCTGATTTCTGATGATGCAGGTTTAAAAAAGGTAACACCCGCATACCAAGGGTATAGGTTGTTACATCGATGCTTTATGGACTTACCGTACTGCTTTTAAGACCCCCAATGGAATGTCTCCCTTTAGACTCGTCTGTGGGAATGTTTAACACTTGCTTTTGGAATTGGAACATAGAGTTTACTGGGCTATTAAAAATCTGAACTTTGATTTGGACAATGCTGGCTTGCTGTGCAAACTTCAGTTTAATGAACTCGAGGAAATCCGGAATGATGCATACGAGAACTCGAGAATTTACAAGGACAGGATGAAGGTGTTCCATGATAAGAACATCCTTCGAAAATCATTCTTGACTGGTCAAAAAAGTACTTTTGTACAATTCTCAATTATATCTCTTTTCGGGCAAACTCCTATCTCGTTGGACCAATCCTTTCACAGTTATTAATGTCTATCGTCATGGGGCCGTTGAGATAACGAATTTAAATAATGACAATGCTTTTAAAGTGAATCTACATCACTTAGAGCCATTTGTTGAGAAATTTAATTCAGAGGACATTTCCATACATCTGATTGATCCTGTTTACCAGGATTGACCTCCTAGTCTGACAGAGGTGTAGTTAGGTTTATTACTTCCATAAAAATTAAGATTAAGATAGCTTGCTTCCAACTTTTTTTAGTATTTTGTCTAACCCATCTTCATGTTGAGATCCATGGAAAAAGCCCCAGAATTCCTTCTTCACATACTATCTTTCCATCATTACCCTTTTCTTTTCGTTACCTCTTTTACTTTGCATGCTTATATCTTGTTGTTCACAACCCCAAGTGTAGGATCGTGATGTAGTAATAATCTCAGTGAGACCGAGGTCGAATCCACATGGACTAATCTTGTGTATATTATGAAAACAACTAGAAGTAGAACTAGAAAAAGATATGAATCTAAATTGGAAATAAAGGAAGTGATTGTGAGGGATTTTATTAGAAATTTAAGAATTCAAAGGTGGGAACTAGGGTTTCCAAGGATCCACTTGTAGCAATCAGGGTGATCTATGCTTGATTCAAGGACACAACTAGAATCAGAGTCCTATCTTGTCCAGTTGGAAGATATAACAATTAGGATCAAATTTGAACTTCCATTGACCTAATTCTAAATGGATGAGAGTTGTGAAAACTGGAAGTGATTCCATCACCTAGCCATGCCTAGGAGACTATGGCAAACAACAGGATAAACTAATCCCAAAATCAATCACAAGAGGATTGTGAAGGTTAAAAGGGATTTCATCATCCAATCATGCCTAAGGGACAATAGTGAACAACAGGATTTCCTAATCTCATAATCTCAAAGCATGAAAGGAAATACTCAAACCTTTGCAGATCTATTGTAATTTAAGTCACAACAAACCAATAAAAACTGAAAGTAAATTAGAATCAAAGAGAATTCAGCATAAACATAAATTAAAGCAATAAAAACATTCCATCTGTTACAAGCTTCACCTCATAGCCCTAGCTAAGAGGTTTAGCCAACCATAAACATAATTAGATCTAAAACCCTAAAAGAATGCATGAAAAACTAAGGAAGAAAGGAAGAAACGTGTGGCAACGGCTCTTCGCCCTTGTGCTTCAATCCTCCAAACCCTAGATTGATATATAGGGATGCCCTGGGGACTCCTATTTATAGTTGTGCAACACATCCTTTCGCACTGCCATGAAAAAATTCAGAAACTGCCTCAAATTTATGCGCTTCGCATAACTCTACGCAACTCTACGTAAATCATTCAATGTCATCGAAGGTACCTTTTATACATGTTTTTTTCTACTATTTTAACTTCATCCTCATTGAACCTACCTTCGATGTCATCGAGGGTGTCTTCGATGTCATCGAGCCTTGTTCGAAGAATCGATAATGCGTCCAAAATAGTCCAGCGAGTTATTTCAATTTCTTCAATGAATTCAATGTCATCGAAATGGCCTTCGATGTCATCGAAACGGCCTTCGATGTCATCAAACATGTCTTCGATATCATCAAGGAGTACTTTGAGTAATCAAACATTGTGCCTAATCTGTCCAGTGAGTTTTGCTAAAAATCGACAAAAAATTTGATATTATCGAACTGGCTTCAATGCCATCGAGCAAAGCTTCGAGTCATCGAATAAATCCTCGAGTCATCGAAGAACATCTTCAATTTGTCCAGCAACATTTTCATTCATAAATTCGATGTCATTGATCCGTGTTTGATGTCATCAAATGGTGATCGATGACACAGTCAATGTGAATTCTGCACTTGTTCTTTCGACTTCTTTCATTCTCCACTTAGTTTTCTTGAATCTTGGGACTTTGAAATGTTCATTCTTTGTCCCCTAAGATCCATTTTTTCCCTAGGTGATCTTTGAGCGTTAAATCCATGCTTTTATCACCTTTTCCAATCCGAGCTCTTAAATCACCTTGCAATACAAACATGAGTAAAATCACGCATTAAGAAGTATCATATTCATAAAACCAAGATATCATTAATGGATAATATGCAATATTTGACCCTCAACACAATCCCCAACCAACATGTTGCTAGTCCCAAGCAAAGTATGTGTGAAATAAATCTCAATGCTTAATGTTCAATCCTCTTTAGAAAAATAATCTTTTGTTCACTCAAGTATGAATGGGTAGAAATAAGATACGAAAGTGAGATTTTGAAAACCTAGAGCCAAATCACAAAAGCAACCAATCAAGTAAATTCTTTGTTCATTAAATCGAAACATAATTTGCATATCAAGTTTTTCAATGTGCTTATTGAAAATCAACTTACTTCCCATATGAATACTATCTTTTCATCATACTAGCCATGCTCATCACTTCAAGATGGGTTTGAAACTCAAGTACTGATTCCGAACTTATCCGCTTCTCCTTCTTTTTCCAGTTTTTGATTTTATATCGACGATCAATTTTCATTATTTATTTTTGCATTCTTTTCCAGTCTTTTCATTTTTTAAAAATTCTTTTTCATAATACATGACCTTTTTGTTGATCTCCTATTTTTTAACTGGTTCTTTTTTCTTTTAAGGTGGATAAAATTCTCTAGACTCGATTCTCACCATCTATCAATGATTCTCATGCTAACAATCAGAAATTCTAGTATATCTTACAGAAGACAAATTGAATGTGTCTTGTGATTTAGATTAACATGATATTCAAACTTCTTCTTAATTAATTGAGCACAAGAACTTAGGTGATAGATTACT
Organism: Magnolia sinica; assembly: GCF_029962835.1. Lineage (NCBI taxonomy): Eukaryota > Viridiplantae > Streptophyta > Magnoliopsida > Magnoliales > Magnoliaceae > Magnolia > Magnolia sinica. Next base: position 68,165,776 of record NC_080574.1, read on the forward strand.
TAGTTGATCGGACTCCAACAATCTAAAATTCAATCTCTATATCATCATACCTAAAGCATTCTTAAGTACATAATTCATCACTTCCCAAATAGATTTCACTTGAAACATTGAAAAATTTTAAATTTTTTGCTCAAAACTGAGAAAATACTGATTAGTTTACCTAATCCCCTATCCCCAACCTAAAACTCAACATTGTCCTCAATGTAAAAGAAATAAGCATGTAATGCAAAAGAGGTAATGAAAAGAAAAGAAAGTGATGGAAAGGTAATACCTGAAGAGGGAATTTTGAGGCTTTTCTTTCAATGATATTAGTGGGAAGATGGGTTAGCACAAGAATTAAACCAATAGAAAGCAAATTATCATAAACAACGGAAATCAAACTATCTTAAACAGCAGAAAGTAAACTATCCTGAACGATCATATATGAAAGCAATAAACCTAACTATACCTCTGTTAGACTAGGAGGTCAATCCTGGTAAATAGGATCAATCAGAGGTATGAACATGTCCTCTGAATCAAATTTCTCAACAAATGGCTTTAATTAATGTCCATTCACTTTGAAGACATTGCCATTGTTTGGATTCTGAATCTTGACGGCCCCATGAGGATAGACCTTAGTTATTGTGAAAGGGCTGCTCCAACGAGATCGGAGTTTACCCAGAAAAAGATGTAATCGAGAATTGTACAAAAGGACATTCTGACCTGGTATGAATGATTTTCAAAGAATGTGTTGGTCATGAAACAACTTCATCCTGTCCTTGTAAATATTTGAGTTCTCATATGCATCATTCCAGATCTCTTCAAGTTCATTCAACTGAAGTTTGCGTAGTGAGCCAGTGTTATCTAAGTTGAAGTTCAGATTTTAATAGCCCAGTAAGCCCTATATCCAACTCCACATGCAAGTGGCAGGCCTTCCCATAGATAAGTCTAAAGGGAGACATTCTAATAGGGGTCTTAAATGCAGTATGGTAAGCCCATAAAGCATTGGTTAAGTGGATTGACCAATCCTTACGGTTAGGGTTTGTCATTTTTTCCAGAATACATTTAATTTCCTTATTGGAAATCTTAGCTTGCCCACTTGTTTGTGGGTGGTATGAAGTGCTCACTTTGTGGGAGATGCCATATTTCTTCATTAAGTTCGTAAATGGCCTATTACAAAAATGTGAACCTCCATCGATAATGATGGCTCGAGGCGTTCCGAACCGGGAAAGCATGTTCTCTTTTAAGAATTTAATGACCGTTTGATGATCATTGTTTCGGCACAGGATTGCTTCAACTCATTTAGTGACATAGTCTACTGTGAGCTAAATGTATAAATTCCCAAAAGATTGGGGGAATGGACCCATGAAATCGATGCCCAGCAATCAAATGCTTCTATGTCATAATGAGGGTCCAAGGGCATCATATTTCGATGGGACAATGCTCCCAATTTTTGACAATGCTCACAAGCTTTGTAAAATTCATGAGTGTCCTTAAACATAGTGGGCCAGTAAAAGTCGTACTGCAGAATTTTGGCCGTGGTCTTTTTAGTAGAAAAGAGACCACCACAGTCCTGAGAATGACAGAAGGAGATGACACTTAGGTGTTCATTGTCTAGCACACATCTCTTTAAGATTTGATCTGAGCAATATTTAAACAAATATGGATCATCCCAAAAGAATTTGTGTACCTTGGTAAAGAATTTATTCTTATCTTGCACAGTCCAATGTGTTGGCGTGAAACCTGTAGCAAGATAATTAGCAATATCCACAAACCAAGGTGTTATCTCAAGTGAATCAGCGGGATTAAGGTAGGAAAGGTGGTTAGCCACTACATTCTCTACTCCCTTTTTATCTTTTATTTCCAAATCAAATTCTTGGAGTAAGAGGATCCATCTTATTAAGTGAAGCTTAGCATCATTTTTAGAAAGAAGACACATGAGTGCTGCATGATCTGTGTAGATGATGATTTTAGAACCGATAAAGTAGGATCTAAATTTATCTAAAGCAAACACTACGGCTAAGAGTTCCTTTTCCCTAGTAGAGTAGTTCACTTGGGCAGGATTTAGAGTTCTACTTGCGTAATGAATAATGTAGGGCTTCTTTTCTTTTCTCTGGTCTACAACCACCTTAAGAGCATATTCAGACGCATCACACATAATCTCAAAAGGAAGGTTCTAATCGGGTGGCTGCATGATAGGTGCAGTGGTCAACATACACTTGAGTTTAGAGAAATCTTCCTGGCATTACTCAGTCCACTCGTATGGTACATTCTTTTAAAGTAGAACCTTCATGAATCTTCTATAAAATCCAGTGTGTCCTAAAAAGGATCACACATTTCGTATGTTCTTGTGTGGAGGTAAGTTAGAGATAAGATCAATCTTAGTATTATCTACCTCAATTCCCTCGGATGAGATGAAATGTCTGAGGACAATTCCCTAATGAACCATGACATGACACTTCTCCCAATTCGGTACCAAATTCTTTTCCTCACATCGCTTCAACACACATTTAACATTCTCCAAATAATCGTTGAAAGATGGACCAAAGACAGAGAAGTTGTCAGTGAAAACCTCTAAATTTTGCCCCACTATGTCAGAAAAAATACTCACCATGCATCGATGAAAAGTGGCGAGGGCATTACTGTCATGCCCCAAACTTGGAAACCGAGCTCACAAAATTCCCAATTGCCGAATCTGGCACCAACAGCCTCCGTAGTTCCCCATTCTCGGCTCCTAGCACCCATATACTAGGTTCCGATCTGGGGATCCTACAAGGATGATTTTTTATATAAATTTGTTTCATAAGAAGCATAACCATAAGCTTAATCCACAAACAACAACCAACAACATCACCACATATCCACTATCATAAAAAAAAAATTGAGTACAATGCATAAAGGAAATATAATAGCAATATCAAAAGCTCCAGAAGCTCAGCCGCACGCTCCTGCCTTAGCTCGACTATGTCCTAGCATCACTTGCATGCATCTATTGTGTATAAGCCTACAAAAAGCTTAGAGGGTGGTGTAAGTGTGTATGCAAGGTAAGTGCCAATTATACAATATCAGAGTAATGTGGAAACATACTGGTAAGTCTATGAATGCTATCAGCAATACCAAGGCTATGCGATGCATGGCCTACATGGCTAATGCCATATGTAAAATGTAACTCAAGCATGCCAGTCCTCATATGAATCCACATAACAATACAACTCATCTTTGGAATATCATTGGGGTCTAATACACTCTACACCAGATCGCCGCCCCAATTGGATGCGCAACCATGTAAGTGGAAGAGACCTCAATACCAGCCTAACTAGTAGTCTACCAATATCTACCTGGCACATTGGTAGCGGATCCATTTACGAGCTGGTCAGACTCAACCTAGCATTACCCCATACCCTTGGGCGAGTAAGGTTACACCTCAATCCAACAGACCACGACACAATGAGAGACTTGGCCTCCTGGTATTCGACTCTCATACGCTCATACATCCACTTGGTCTAAACATTGGAGCATCCTCTATGGTACCATAAGGGTTTGGGGACTTTCACCTTGGGACATCTATGACGCCCCCGTGCTAGAACAAGTATTTTCGGTATCCAACCTGCCATCCACCTTATGCCAGTGGAGGCCACAACCGTGATATCGCTAGGGCATACAGTAATCATTTCACATAATGCAAGATGCATGAGTCACACCATCTAGTCATGCATCAATCATGCGTGTACCGCGTGCTCATGTGGGACAACTCCATCTATCGGGGAGTCCCATAAACAATCTGCCCAATGACATGTGTTATGATCAGTCACTCTTCATAACAAGCATACAAATTATGCGCATGGGCATGTAACATGATGCTATGCTAATTCATACTCAGTGCGTATACTAACATGGTCGAGATCGATAATCAGCCTATATATATGGCGGGGTCCATAGAAGGATAGCAGATCCTTAACTTGAAGGTTAGTCCTCAACTGTGGATATACCAAATCTGACATCACAGATCCTACCATCTACGGTAATGATATACTCTCCACATGTCAAGGATGGGCTTAAGAACAAGGTGTGGGCTTCCTCTCCCGTTTCGACACATAGCAAACTGGGCTTCCCAATGGGCCTGATATGCATGAGGTGGGCTCTATGACCTTGGACGAATCTACAAGGCATGATGGGGACACCCGCAATAATGGTGGTCCACGATTTCGGGTGAGCCCAATGAGGTGAGATGGATCATACTATTAATAGTGGGGGCCCATCAATTTGGGTTAGTCCACTAGGGGGAGATGAGAATGGGCCTAACAATGGGCCTTAGGGAGATCACAATGTGGGCATTTAACCACCATTAATCTTACACTGTGGACATTTAACCATCATTGTTCCTAGGGCATGGCCCATTTAGAACTTATCCTATAATGGGGGCCCATAGGCCTTATTCTAGCTAGGATATGGTTGGGCATCATAAACATTATCACATACATCATGTGGAATCACAAATCACAATTGGGCCTCATCACATAGGCCTCATATGCACTACAATGGGCCTCACACAAGGGCCTCATATACATCACATTGGGCCTCACATAAGGGCCACATATACATCACATTAGGCCTCATCATATGGGCCTCACATATATCACATTGGGCCTCACACAAGGGCCACATACACATCATATTGGGCCTCACCACATGGGCCACATATACATCACATCAGGCTTCATCACATGGGCTCATACATCACATTGGGCCTCATCACGTGGGACTCATACATCACATTGGGCCTCACCATACGGGCCTCATACATATCACAATTGGGCCTCGTGAAACAGCACATGATTCTAAGTACAATGGGAAGATGGTGTGTGCAACACATGCATCATAGTGGGCCTAATGGTGCATCCCATAATTTGGTAAAACTAGATGATCAACATGTGTAGGAAATACACCAAGGTGGGCCTCACAGGTCAGCGTTATGGTCCAGAAAAATAGATGGATAGTGTTCTTACAATACACACATCAAGGTGGGCGTTATGCATGACAGAATGAGCCCCACCAACTAGATATACAACGCATACATTACAGTGGATCCCATGAATGGACTATGTGTATATAACACATACATCACAGCTGGCCCCACCGTCCACGGATCTGGACGGTAAGGATATACAACACATGCATCATGTGGGTCGCACCATCTAGGGATGGACGGTGCAGATACAACACATATCATTAAGGTGAGCCCCACCCCCACACGTGCAATACATGTAAGGTGGGTCCCACATCCAGCAAACGGATGGACGACGTGGCTATAGAATACATACATCAGGGTGGAGTCCCACCGTCCAATAGCTGGATGGTAAGGATGAAACCCATACATCAAGGTGGGTCCACACATGTGGCCCACCAGTTCTGGATAAAGCTGATATTTGTGTGGTCTCTCATCTATCCAGGCGCGCTGGATGTCCAACGGACAGACGACCTGGAAGGAACATGGTGGCCTCACGTCTAGGGGCTGGATGGACGACCTGGATAAACACTTACAACTGGTGGGTCCCACGTAGTGGCCTACCAAGGTTTGGATCAACTGATATTTGTATTTTCCTCTATCCGGGCTAGCCTGAAAATAGGCAGCAAGTGGCCTCCATTAACTCCAGCCCATCTAAAATTTGTTAGATGTCTAAAAAAATTTGGACAGTTTGGATTTGTTGTACACATTAGGTGGGCCACACACATCATCATCACGATAAAAAAGAAAGAGAGAGGGAGAAACGTGTGATGGAGGGGCCTCGCCACTATGGGTCCCTCAATACATACATCATCCATCATACATTCATCAAGATGGGTCTTATGCATTGCATGGCCCTACATAAGAGATCCAAGGTGGGGATGCCATCCCCACCACAACTCAAGTGTCTAGATGACCCATCAATAGCATGGATTCAAATAAAACATCATGATGGGCTCCATGGAGAATGGCCCCATTATGGATCATGCATGCAATAAGGATGGACCGTTGGCTACATCCAAAGGGTGAAGTAGGGTCTCCACCATTGATTGGTGGGTCCTACATGATTCCATGCAAGAAAAGACAAAGATCCATGAAAGAAAAAGGGAAATCTCATCCTAAACATGCACTCACCTTGTATCTTCGACTTCTTCTTCCACCACTAGGTTCCAATGCTTTAAGGGAAGAGATTTTAATGGTTGAGATGGCTTTGGAAGGGTTGGATTGGGAGGGGTAGAGGGTAGAAGTTGCTGGATTTTAGAGATGGGTTGGGACGTCCATTGTAAGATCCTAACCCAAGTGTACACGATATTCCTTAGGGTCATGCGGTCCTAGTGGTCGAATTTCAGTGACCCGCGACCTATGGATAGCATTTATAGTCGTCCACAAGTTTGATCACGTCGACTCGAAACCTATGCCATATTGTCCATATCGGTGCTGCGGTTCCAACGCCATGTCCCTTGTGTGAATCCGACGTGTACATCATGAGTTATGGGCAACGTTCGATTTGGGCCTTTGATGTGTGATGGTGGACCCCACCACACACATTTTCCTAGGTGCTTGTGTAAGGATGATATCACCTTATAGTAGGTTTACTAGAAAGCTTACTAGCCTACCATCCTAAGGCCTATTAAAGCCTAGTACTTTGTTATTGTCATCATAGGCTATCATGGTTTCTCTAACCAAGGAGAGAGAGGCAATGATTGCCTCCTTACAACTCCCTCCCTCTCTCTCTTTCTTCTCATTCTCTCTACCTCTCTCTCTCCTCTCCCTTTGCTAGGACGTCCCACCTCCCCCAAAAATTTTGGCCCTCTCACCTCCCAACACCTCATAATCCACCCAACATCAACCAATCTCAACCATTAAACCATGGTCCTTGAAGCTTATTGATGTTAGTGGTGTAGCTTTGGAGTTTTTTTAATAGGTGGGTGTGTTGCATTGTTTAAATTTTAGATTTCTTCTTCTTCCTCTTGATTCTTCATTCTCCTTCCATTGATGGAGCTTGTGTGGCCCATCAGGTGATGATGGTGGCCCCAAGACTCCATGAATATGGCTCGAAGCCTATCCTGTATTGCATGCATGTGCATGCAAGGGACCATTCTCCATGGATCCATTCATGCTCCTTTCTCCCTTAGATCAGAGATCTTTGGGTCATCTAAACCCTTAATCCTTGGTGGAGATTGGATCTCCACCATAGATCTCAATAGATAACCTTGATCATGTAGATTATACATCTTATGGTAACGAAATGTCTATGTATGTGTGTGAAGAGGAGGGCCTCATTGAGGTGGAGACCCTTCTCTTGTGGCCATTTTCTTCTCCTTTTCTGATTAGAAGTTTGTGATCATGAGTGTGGCCCACCTTATGGACCGACAAGATCCAAACCGTCCATAAAGGAAGGACGTTTTTCATAGTCCATCCCTTGGATGTGTGGCCCCTAAAATCACCAAAATGGGGTGCATGCAAGGATGATTTAGATGATGGGATAGTTTATATGTTTGTGAGGCCAACTTGGGTGGAACACACCATGATTTTCTAGGGTTAAATCCCTATTTAAATAATATTTGTAATTTATTTTTATCAGACATGTGTTATTGTCCAGACTGTCTGGACAGATTTTGGGCCATCTTGGGGCCTGATTTTTGGTCATTTGGTGGGGATTTTGATACCATCCAATATGTGATTCTTAAAGGTTTATGTCCCACCTATAAGCCTACCAAATTTCAGCCCCAACTGACCCCATTCGAGCCTCCAAAAGAGTGGGCCAACATGGGTATTCAACCGGATTTCTACTGCAATTTCCAGCAATGCAGGCTGCTGTAACTCATAATTTAAAAATATTTTCTATAATTGTGGGCCACGTTTCTGGGTCCCACCTTGTTCTAGACTTGATAAGGGACCTTAGCCCCCAATTTTAAAATTTTGGAGACGCTAGACCCACTCCATTGGGGAGCCCAAATTGGTACAACAACATGAACATTGCTGAAATTTTTCTATATTGCTGTATTTTTGTGTTTGTGGAGATAATTGGGCCCAGCCCATTTGGACTTTTGTGTATATTTGTGGGGCGCACCTTGTGATGATCTAGAGGCCACAAAGGGCCATTTTTATAGGGCCAACCAATTGGACCAACCATCCATGCTGAACATCCACTACGGGCTGGCTGTCCTTGGCCAGGCCCACCATGATGTATGTCTTTCATCCATGCCGTCCCTCCATAATTGTGGGGCCCATGTGGGTTGGGTCCACCCTAGGTGGACATCTCATGTGGGGCCCACTTGGGACGTGGGAGCCCAACTTGTTGCATGTGTATGGGGCCCAGACTGTCCACACCTTGGACCACCCAGGCCTGGGATGCCCCTGCCCTTTTGGGGCTGCTATTGGGCCTACAGTCATGCAGCAGGCCCACCTTTCTGAGTGCCAAATACCTATCTCTAAATTGGTGGGGCCCCTATGATGTATTGATGGATACTATGGGAGTAGCTCTCAAGTATTTTGACATGTTTCTGGGCCTCAATAGGCCCAGAAGATTTGGTGGACTAAAAGTCTAGCCATGGCCATTTAAATACATAATGTATGGCTAAATTTTTATTAGAATTGAGGGCCCACCACATTGATAAATTGGGTACTTATTCCTCACTTATACCTTAGTATAATTATTTGGGCTTAATTAATGCATGTTTTGGGCCACCTTTGATAACCATTTATGGGACCCAATGCATACCAGATTTTGGGGCTTCCTAGTCAGCCCAAGTTGGGCTGGAATGTCTCACCTTGGCCAGCCAAATGATAGGCTGACCTTCCACCATTTCCTAGACTTATGGGGTGAGGAAAAGGTGGATTTGGGCCCTTGAATGCTCACTTAATGACTAGTTATTGGGCTGATGTAATGGGGCCCATTCCACTCAATAAAAAAATTTATTTTGGGCCATATACTTATATACATGGGCTGCCCACTAAGTCTATCTAAATGCTTGGACTCTATGGCCCTTAGGACTTGGGCTTTGGGCCTTGGTTCCCCTCCTTGGGCCATGATTGTTAGAGGTAATATTAGACCTACTTCCTTATGCCTTTTATGGGACCTATGTGCATATGGTTTGGATATGGGCCTTGGGCCTTATGTTTATGTGGTTTGTGGATTAGATGCCTTGGGGCAATGGTGGTTGAAAGTCCCCATTTGGACCCCTCTAGGTCCATTAGTTGCTAAGTGTAGTTGAATGCCCACCTTAGTCCCTTGCTAGGCCCATTTCCATATTATCTAGGCCCTAGCTTTGTATTCTTAGTCTCATGGGCTACCCCAGGTAAATGGGCCCCCACTAGAGGTTGTATTCCTTATGAGGAATTGGTTAAGTACCTAGACCCTTCATGGTTAGGTAGAGAGTACATCTTCTCATTTACCTCATTGGCACCCTTATTCATCTTCATGGCCCACTCCCATATGCATCATATGCATGCTTGGTTGAGGTATGATTGGCCATAGTTGTGCCATTGTGCAGGAGATGTTGTTATCTCCCCGAGGGATGAAGTTTATCCTCGTGAGCATGGTGGATGCTTGGGATTGATGCATGGTTGATTATGTGATTCCTGCATCTAGCATTACATAACATGTAGATATTCTCCCTTGCTTCATCAGGGCCATAGCCTCCACAGAGATATCGTGGATGGCCGTGTGTGGACACCGAAAATGATTCTTGAGCATTTAGAGTGCATAAGATATCCCTGGGTGAAAGCCCCTAAACTTCCACGGTACCGAGGGGATGCCTCAATGCCAAGACCGAGTAGAAAACATAAATGCACAGGTGCCTTTATACCATGAGGCCGTGTCTCCCACTGCAACGTGGTCGGTTGGGAAGGGGTGTGGCATTACCCGCCTGAGAGAGAGGGCAACTGCTATGCTAAGTTTGACTAGATCGTTAATGGGTCTGCTACCGTCAAGCCTCGCTGGTGATTGGCTGTCCACAGGCGGGTAGTGCGGTCACCTCCGCTAGTTTGACTGTGTGTGTCTTACAAAGTGGTAGTGATCCAGCAGTGTACTTGACCTTGATGTATTCCTTATGATGGAACTGTACTTGATATGTCGATTGGATATGACATAATACCCCGAAAATTGGAGGTTGAGCAAAGCTCAACTCCTGATTTCCAACGCATCACTTATGTAACATAGATAATGATGATTAAATGTTGTCCATATTAGTGCATTAAACATGAGTAGGATTACACCAAATTAACATATCATACTCCAGAGATATTTAAATTGAGCAAACGGAAGATTGGGATAAATGTATAGAGTATACACATGTTCCATAACCTCCAGAGTATGAATGTATTACCGGGTTGAATACATACATTGTTTGTTTCAAAATATACAAAATATCAATACGTAAATGTTCAACTAATCCAATATCGCTAAAATTCCTGTAATGTAGCCCTAGGTCTACATAGACCCTCCTAAGAGCTGAATGTAGGAGAACTCCTCCTCCTCGTCAAAGAAGTCCGGCTCCATCGCATAAGCCTCGCCATAATCTGCATCTAAAATAGAGTCTGGTTGGTGTTTTAAAACACCGTCCCAGAGTGGGAGTGAGTGATCAACTCAGTGGTACTATAAGGCAAAAGTTAACATGTTATCAATTTAGTTAAGTAGTATGATAAAGTAATATGACAATCATATCCTAAGTACTCTTGTTAAAGCAGGAATAGTATGCTGTAATGATACATGCCCTTGCCTGCTCTCCCTCAGCGACATCATCTCACGATCGCGCATGTCAAACTCCCTAAATGCGTAGTTCCTTGCCAAAGCATATGCAATACGATGCATGGTTGTGTTAGCCAAGTAATTTATTAGGCTTATTCATATAGCAGATTCGATAAGCTAAGGTACCTCCCTTTATGTCATTAACCCAAGCAAGGATCTATCTAGGGTTGTCAAGCCTAGTTAATCGCAAAACGATAGGCAAGTTGTAGGGCATCACCCCTGATGAAAGTAGTGGATAGGTAAGTTCACGAGTTTACACTCAAGGTCACTACGGAGAGGCTCATCACCTTAATGTATGCCTAGTTTATACTCGAGGTCACTATGGGAAGGCTCATCACCTTAGCGTAGGCCGATAGCTCGAATACAGTGTCTCATACCACCATATTCGACTCACAAGTTTGGTTTACTCACCAGTTACTACGGGGAGGCTCATCACCAGCGTAGGCCGACAACTCGACCATGGTGTCCCATACCACCATGCCCAGCTCATGAGTCTTAACAGATCGTGGTATCATGGTTGAAATGGGTTTTACATTGGTAAGCAGTACCTTAGATTCAAGATGTAGCGTCCATACATGGTAAACACACAATAAGCTAATTGGTTTATTTGACAGGTGCGATTTATATGAGCGCACGTTGCATTGATCGACACGAAGCATGTAAGCACTCTGCGTGGCCTAACCACTATCGACAATCACCGTACGGCTCGGATTCATCGAATGTATCTAATGTGGCGAAACTAGTTCGACCACTCAATCAGGAGCCATTACTAATTGCCTGGACTAGGTGGTAGTCCCAAACATACTCAAATGCCATAGGAAATCACATATATTACTCATAATAACATTTAATGAACAATTCAAACATAATTCTGATTTGAACATTTTAACAAACACATTGAGCATGTTGACATACATATGCATTTCATCCATAAATCATATAGCAACAATTTACGTTATACAAAGGAAACTACCAATATGGATACGGTAGTTGAGAATCCCATCTCAACACCCTTGATAAAAGTGATTTACCAAACAATTAATCATTCAGACATTTTTTCGAACACTTAGACTACATAATGCTACATACACAAACTAGATCGGTTATAACATATAGTATGGCAAATCTTTTCCCAAAGGAGTTGTCATACATACAACAAACATGTATTCTAGGTTGATGGTCATGGCAAGCATAAATCAGAATTGCACTTCATTCAAACATTTCAATAAACACATGGAATGCATTATATATTCACATAGTTCACACACATGTATAGTTTATCAAATATATCATAACTAAGCTCATATGGCAACAATCAAGTTAGACATAAATCATTGCTAACATTGAAAGCCTTGAAAACCATAACCTAAACGTTTATAGTCTGTTACGAACTCGGTTTGTACACTACGTCCCGTCGACAGCACAACGACTACCTAAATCACAAAACAGATTAGCTATTTCATAGATTCCTCTATTTAGATTCCTAAAACAAATTTAGAGTTAGGATTTCTTACCCAAGTTGAGGCTAGAATCAATGGTGTAGCGATGTTGTGGTTAAGATTCGGTATGTGGAGAGTGGGAGTGCATCCCAGCAACAATCTCCCTATCTCTCTCTCTTCTCCTCACTCTTTCCTCCTCTTTTCTCTCCTCTCTCTCCTAAGGTTAGAGAAATTCGTATGGAATGAGATAAAGGCGGTTTAAGATCCTTAAATAGGCCCAGAACTGGTTAAAATGGCCCTAGGACCATGATATACTTAGGTTATAGTCAAAGGGTGTCTGTTTCGGGCAAACATGACTCATCTGGAGGCTCATTACTCACCTACGTCATGGAGTAAGTTCCCTGATCGTGGATCTAAGCCAGGTTATGATCTCAATCCGATCGGATTTGTGAATCGACCATGGAGGACCTATTTCAGTTCAGCGGTCATCGTCACTCGATCAGGGCCACAAGTATACTGACATGTGTAGGGAAATTTCCCTGATCCAAGGGTAAAGTTTGGTTGGAAACTAACAGTTTAAAATCTTTAATTTCGCCCATAAGTGAATGGTCCAATTCACTTAAGTTCGAGTTCACTTTCTAGAGATACTCACATTTCTTATTCTTTGTTCAGGGCTCAAGTTGTGCGTTTCTGGGTACTACTTGGGCATGATTCCCACGATGGTTGTCAAGCCCAATAAAGTGGTCATAACCTTATAGTTCCACGGTAATTGGACTTTCGAGGCGCAGTCCAGGTCTGATACAGAGTTTCAATGTGCTCTCGAGAGCAACTGGGTTTTGAAATTTTTCTTAGGTTTTCAAATAATGTTGAGTTAGCGATTTTAATAGTTTTAGGTCTTGTAGTTCATATAAATAGTGGTTCAAGCTAATTCCACTGGTTATTTAGTTTAATACTTAATATATTTTCGTCTAATTTCTACAAAATTGGATCCTTAGTAAATTTTGCCTGAGGTGATACTCGGATCTTTGTACGATTTTTTCCGAGACGTTACAATCTACCCCCCTTAAAGAAAAATTTCATCCCCGAAATTAGTACATTTTCGTACTCCTCAAGGATCTGAGGGTAGTTCTTATGGACTTCGGCTTCTGTTTCCCAGGTCACCTCCTCCTCAGCGTGGTGAGTCCACAATACTTTCACAAGAGGGATAACTTTACTGCGTAGCACCTTTTCTTCCTGTCTAGAATACGTGTTGGTCGCAGTACATAAGTAGCATCTTCACTCAACTGTACCTGCTCCCATTTGATAATATGGGAAGGATCAGGAACATACTTCTTCAGCATCGATACGTGAAACATGTTATGCACGCCTGTGAGTGGTATATGCAAGGCGAGGTGGTATGCTACCATACCTACTCTATTTAGAATCTGGAATGGGCCAATGAATCTCGGCGTGAATTTTCTCTTCTTACCAAACCGGAGGACTCCCTTCATCAGGGAAACCTTCAAGAATACATGGTCTCCAACCTCAAATTTCAACTGTTGCCATTGTGTATTGGCGTAACTCTTCTGTCTGCTCTGTACTGCAAGAAGTCGATATCTGATAATGTCGTTCTTCTCAAAGGTTGCCTGTACTAAATCTGGGCCAATCAAGCTTTTCTCGCCAACTTCTGCCCAACAATAGGGTACTCAACATGGACACTCATACAGTGCTTCGTAGGGAGCCATGCCAATGCTCACTTAAAAGCTGTTGTTATAAGTGAACTCTGCATAGGGAAGACAGTCATCCCAACTATTTTTGAAATCGAGCACACATGCCCGCAACATATCTTCTAACACCTAATTTACCAATTCCGTCTGTCCATTAATCTATGGGTGGAACGTGGTACTGAACTTCAGTTTTACTCCCATTACTTCTTGGATTCGAGTCCAAAAGATAAACGTGAATCGTGTGTCTCGATCTGACACAATCTCCATAGGCACTCAATGCAGACGTACTATCTCCTTGATGTATAGCTTGGCTAAATCATCTGCTAACTTTGAGACTCTAATCGGGAGAAAATAAGCCAATTTCATCAATCGGTCCACAATCACCCAAATGGAGTCATGTCCCTTCATTGTCTTTAGAAACCCGGTAATGAAATCCCACTTCTATTCAGCTATGGTCATGGGCTAAAGCAATCCAAGAGGTCAGCGATGCTCGACCATGACCTGCTGGCACATGAGACAACGGGATACAAAATATACTATGTGGGCCTTCATGTTGTCCCACCAGTACGAACGATTCATATCTCGATACATCTTTATACTACTAGGATGCATCGCCATCTTCGAATTGTGAGCAGCTTTGAGAACTTCCTTCCTCAAGTCATGAAGATTTGGGACGCATAGGTAGCCATGATAATGTAAACCCCCATCTGAACCAACTCTCCACTCAGAGTCTTCATCGTCAGTTGCTTGCTTCTCATTTTCACAAACAGTTCGTCCTCTTTCTAAGCCACAATGATTCAGTCATTAATAAGTGGCTGCACGCAGATGTGTGTGACTCTCTCGAACGGCTCCTCTACTGTAAGCTTCTGTTCGAAGTCTCGCACAAATTCTACCATGTACCATTCTTCAATCATTAGCGGAGCTGCAAATTCTATTGTCTTCTTACGGCTCAACCATCTGCCACAAAATTAGCTTTACCAAGATGGTAGGAGACCTCAAACTTGAAGTCTTTCAAGGTTTCCATCCATCACTGCTGCCTCATATCAGGTCCCTCTATGTGAATATGTACTTGGGGCTCTTGTGGTCGTAAAAGAGCTTGAACTCCTCTCCGTAGAGGTAATGTCTCTAGAGGTTTAATGCAAAGATAATTGCTGTCAATTTCAGGTCGTACGTAAGGTAGTTTTCTTCATGCTTCCTCAACTATCGCAAGGCATAGGCGATCACTCTATCCTTCTACATAAGAACATAACCCAAACCAACACGAGACGCGTCGGTGTATATCGTAT
Organism: Magnolia sinica; assembly: GCF_029962835.1. NCBI lineage: Eukaryota > Viridiplantae > Streptophyta > Magnoliopsida > Magnoliales > Magnoliaceae > Magnolia > Magnolia sinica. Next base: position 68,180,943 of record NC_080574.1, read on the forward strand.
ATCTGACCCCTTGCTCTGGCAATACTAGCACGGGTGCAGACGTCAACTTGTCCTTCAATTCCTGAAAGGCTGCTTCTGCCTTCTCATTCTAGGAAATTTAAGATCCTTTTGAGTAAGCTGAGATAATGATCTGGTTATCTTAGAAAATTATTTAATGAATCGGTGATAGTAGCCAGCAAGTCTAGAAAACTCCTCACTTCTGTAACCGAATCGGGCTACTCTCAGTCCTGAACTACGGCCACCTTGGCAAGGTCCATAGTGATACCTTCCTTGGACACAACATATCCTAAGAACTTGACTTCTTCCTTCTAGAAGTTAGATTTCTTATATTAAGCAAATAACTTGCTCTTCTTAAGAGTATCGAAGACTGCTCGCAGGTGCTCTTCGTGATCCTTTCGGCTCTTGGAGTATATCAAAATTTCATCTATAAATATGATGATGAATTGGTACAGGTCGGTTAAAACACCTAGTTCATGAGGTCCATGAACACTATGGTGCATTTGTAAGTCCAAACGACATCACGAGGAAATCGTAGTGCCCAAAACTGGTTCTGAATGCCATCTTCTATATGTCTTCATCCTTAACGTGCAACTGATGGTACCCGGACTGTAAGTCGATCTTCCAGAAATATTATGCCCCTTTCAACTGGTCAAATAGATCATCTATCCTGGGCAAAGGATACTTGTTCTTGACTGTCACTTGGTTCAACCCACGATAATCAATACACAGTCACATTGATCCATTCTTCTTCTTCACAAACAACATAGGTGCTCCCTAAGGAGATACACTCGGTCGTATGAAACTTGAATCCAACAAATCATCAATCTGTCTCCTCAATTCCTCCATTTCACATGGAGGCATGCAGTACGTACGTAAGGAAATGGGTGTCGCACTAGGCACAAGGTCAATAGTAAAGTTGATCTTGAGTAGAGGAGGTAATCCAGGGATCGTCTTAAACACTTCCCAGAAGTCCTGGACCACAGGCGCGTTTCCAAGTGTAGTCCTAGACCACAGGCGTGTTTCCAAGTGTTGGACCATTATGATATTTCAATAGGGAAGCATACAAAGAACTCGAAAGGTGCAATTGACCTGAATGGGGAAAGTGAAGGTTGTGTTTTTGGGCCCGTGTGCCTTCACCAGTCGGGTTTTGCAATTGATCTCGGCCTTCATTTCAGTAAGCTAATTCATGTCGAGGATGACGTCGTATATCATGGTGACGATCAGGTCAATAGACACCACCTTGCTTCCTAAGTCCATCAAGTAACCCTTACAAAGCTTAATGGCATCTGTGAAGGTTCCTGCTGCCGCAATGACTCTCACCCCAACCATAAGGGTAATATTCAACCCTGAATGCTTGACCGTAGAGTATGATATCATCGAAATAGCGTACCCAGTGTCCACCAATAGAAAAACTAGTATACCTTGGATGTGGGCAGTGACTTCGAAGGCTAAAGGCACTGTAGTTGTTAACTCAGATGCTTCAGCTGCAAGCGCATGCACACATGCTTCTTGAGGATGATTTGGTTGCGCTACTATAGGTCATTGAGGTAGCCTACTTCGAGGTACATTCGATCTGTAAGACGGTTGTGCTGACGGTGTTGATCGTAGAGGTGGAGCTGAAATGGCTTGTGGCCACTGACGGTTCATCTTCTGAGGCACCGTAAAGTTTTTATCCCTCATCTTGGTAAAGCAATAAGTATTTATATGGCCATCCTCTTATAGTAGGTGCACCATAAATCTAATCACCTCAGCTAGGTTGGTGGACTAGTAAGCCTAGCGGCACGTAGCCTCTTGTTAAGGAACGATCGATTTGATAAGTCCGGTCGAGGCCTCGGGCCCATGGGCGCATGTGTACAGGACAGTTTGTCTCCATCCTGCTCAGCTCACAGGGACATGTTCATTAGCTCAGCATAATTGAGAATGCTAGCGCAACACATCTTTGTGCGGATTCCAGGCCGCAAGCCCTCAGAAAATCGTCGCATCTTCATCGGCTCGTCTGCTAGTATCAAAGGAGCATATCTAGCCAGCTCTGTGAATCTACTCTCGTACTCTAACACGGACATTCCTCCCTGTCGGAGGTGAAGGAACTCACCCTCCTTTTCATTACGGTAAGTGAGGGGGAAGTATTTTCCATGGAAGTGGGTCTCAACCGCATCCCATGGCCATACGTGTCCAGGGCAACTGTTTATAGGATGCTGTCCCATCAGATATTGGCCTCCTTCTCGAACATATAAGTAATCAATTCTACCTGCTCTACCTCAGTGCAGTGCAGCAGATTCAACATCTTGGAGATGCAGTCAAGCCAGTATTCAGCTTCCTCGGGCCTGTGTGTGCTCGCGAAGGTGGGAGGTTGGAAACGCTGAAAGCGCTCAAATAAACTGCTAGCATTTATATTTCCAGCAGGCTGCATAGGTGGTGTAGGCGGGACCACATTCATGTTTTGGGCAAGGGCCCCCATAATTAGGTCCAAACTTGCTGCTGCCACTGCATTAGGAGCATCATCTACTCCAACCTATCAGGAGGAGGGGCTGCCTGATGCATGTGTGGTGTCGAGGTAGACACGCAGTTCTGTTCTGGAACTGGTGGTGCACTAGGTGTTGACCCATTGGTGGGGCCAGTGGGCAGCTGTGAATCCGGCATGGTGTCACTATCAGGGCCCAAACTGGGGTCCGTGTGGCTATCACTTAGGGAAGGTGCCCCATCAAATGATCCGCCAAGTTCGAGATGTACAGTGCTCCAAGTGCTCTTAGCTGGCATTCCCTATATACAACATAAGGTACAACACGTGTAAGATTTTAAATGACAGCATTCAAAATTTTCAAGCATTCTACACATTCTAAATCAAAAGAAGCTTCATGCATTTCATTTAACCAAAATTGTCATAATACATGAGATGTAGTCTTACATGGATCATGACAGAAGATGCATGTGAGCTAACCTAACAAAAGCTTTAAAACTAACTACTAATATCCAACTAAGCCAACAAGGGCTATTACATAAAAAGCAATGAACAAAAAAATAACCCAAAAGATGACTACAACATACGACTAGTCGTCCAACTCTGGTGAAGGCGGAGGAGTACCCTTGTCCTACATACAGCACACGAGAACCTTCAAGGTGTGAGACATCTTCTTAAATTTCTGTTTCATATAAGCCTGATTCTCTTCAAGCTTTTACTCCTTGACCTCCTGTCTCAGGGCGGCCTGGTTCTCCACAATCTGAACCATGTGAGCTTCTAAGGCAACCTGATCACGGCGGTGCTCATGTGTAGCAGTACGAGGTCTCCCATCTAAATCCCAGGACTCCTCTTCACCACTCCCTTCTTCCTCACTGCTTTTTTCTTCTTTACCTTCTTCACCTTCACTTTCTTCCTCTCCACCACTTCCTTCTTCATCACCACTTTCATCTCCATATTCATCAAGGTGGGCTTGTTGTTGTCATGGGCCAATTCTCATGTTGTTGAGTGTAGTGTCATTAATGAAGTGGATCGGCGCGAGCTCATCCATGTTAAGTCTATAGCTGAACTCTCGAGCAATCTTGCATATAAGTCGGCCGAATGGGAGTGAAACATCTCTCCTAACAGAGTGTGCGGTCTGGATTATCTGTAGTAGGGCGAACGTAGGTAAACACAGCTTGTCTCCCTGCCCAGCTCTGTACAGGAAGTCCACCATCAAATGAGTGCATTCGGTACAGTTGCTCCACCTAGGATACACATTGTGCGTGAAGATGTGGTGGAGTAGGCAAAAGTCTACTGTCAGCTTGGTCGATGGGAGGCAATTACCTAGCTTCTAGTGAACCAGTCGGCCATAAAGAAATCACGTACGACGATCACTTTCTCGTACACTCTTAAGACAGGACTCACTAGCATGTACCTCACCATGTGCAATTCCCATGATTCGGGCCATCACATTTACATCGACTATAGCCTCTCGCCTTCCCATGAGAATAGTGAACAGTAGAGGATTTAGTAGTGGATCCCATATATGGGCATAGAAGGCTCAGATAGTGCTTTCGCATGCATGAGACTTACCTTCAAATATGGGACCCCACCCGGATTCCAATGGGATGTCCATCACCAGATATAACCCGAATAGCCTTTTGTCAACATGTGCTTCAAACACAACTTTAAGACCACGAAACTTACCATGTCCGATATCCAGTGGTAGAGATCTTTCGAGTGGAATCTGGGGATCAAGATCCCACTTCGTCCTTCACTCTCGCTCGGCGCTTGTGCTTACTTGTGCCCCCACTTTCTTCCTTAGATGGGTGGGCGGCTAGTCCCAGCTTCATCTGTGGATGCCCTTCTCTTTCCTATGAGGGAAAGGAATGTGGAAAGAGAAAAGATGGTAGCCACTAGCTCAAAAAGAGCCATGGAAGTGAAGAAAGCTTGAAAGAGGAGATGGGTTGGTGGGTTTTGGGGTTTATGAGACACAAAGGTGGACTTGTGTGCTCAAATGAGAGGAAATAAGGCAGATAAGAGGTGGTAGGAGATGGGTTTTGAGGAAAATGGTGGGAGACGGGCATCTAATGAAGAAGAAGAAGAAGATTTGAGAAGAAAAATGAGATTTTGAGGGGTTTAGAAGGTTTAGAAGCTAGGTGGGGGGATAAAATGATGCAAAAGGGGAGATAAAGTGGTCCCACACGTGGGGGGGGGGGGGGACCCACACGCATGTGTGGAGGGAGGTGGGTCACCGGACCCGTGGGCTCGCTTGAGAGGGATGCGGTGCGCCGCGGTGGCGCCATGGTCCTCTAGACCATGGGTAGTGGCCCTCCCTCCCGGGGTACCGGAAAGGTGCGGGGGACCCCTTGGGTCCCACTATATTTTGTGGTTTGGGCCCCCTCGTCCGTTTGAGGTGGTTTCAAGTTCCAATACGTGCGTATTCACGCCTTTCGGGTAATTTGAGTATGGGATTCACTAAATTATCATCCAAACCCATCGATTGATAGTTTAAAAAGAACTTAGGATCATTTCCCATGATCACAAATGCACACGGGTCACATTTCAACAGTTAGTTTTGGCCGTCGGTGAAACTTGGGATCCTATGATCATTTCTATGTTTTATCGCCCCCACCTAAGACAAAGTATGTCAGTGTGCATCGTGTTACCATAACACAAGTTCATTTTAATCCAAATCATGTTTTAATACCAACTTGTAATGCCCCAAAAATTGAGGGTCGAGCAAAGCTCAACTCCCGTGTTCCAACGCATCACTTATGTAACATAGATACTGATGATTAAATGTTGTCCATATTAGTGCATTAAACATGAGTGGGATTACACCAAATCAGCATATCATACTCTAGAGGTATTTAAATTGAGCAAGCGGAAGGCTGGGATAAATGTATAGAGTATATACGTGTTCCATAACCTCCAGAGTCTGAATGTATTCTCAGGCTGAATACATACATGTTTGTTTCAAAATATACAAAATATCAATACGTAAATGTTCGACTAATCTAATATCCCTGAAATTCCCGTGACGCAACCCTAGGTCTACATAGACCCGCTTGAGAGTTGAATGCAGGAGAACTCCTCCTCGTCAAAGAAGTCTGCCTCCGTCGCATAAGCCTCGCCATAATCTGCATCTAAAACAAAGTCCGGTTAGTGTTTTAAAGCAACATCCTAGAGTGAGAGTGAGTGATCAACTCAGTGGTACTATAAGGCAAATGTTAACGTGTTATCAATTTAGTCAAGCAGTAATGATAAAGCAGTACAACAATCATATCCTAAGTACTCTTATTAATGCAGGAATGGTATGCTGTAATGATATATGCCCCCGCCTGCACTCCCACAGTGACATCATCTCACGATTGCGCATGACAAACTCCCTAAACATGTACTTCCTCACCAAAGCATATGTAATGCGGTGCATGGTTATGCTAGCCAAGTAATTTATTATGCTTATTCATACAGTAGATTCAGGAAGCTAAGGTACCTCCCTTTATATCATTAACCCAAGCAAGGATCCATCTAGGGTCGTCAATCCTAATTAATCACATACGATAGACAAGTCATAGGGCATCACCCCTGATGAAAGAAGTGGATAGGTAAGTTCACGAGTTTACACTCAAGGTCACTATGGAGAGGCTCGTCACCTCGATGTAGGCCTAGTTTATACTCAAGGTCACTACGAGAAGGCTCGTTACCTTAGCATAGGCCGACAGCTTGAATATAGTGTCCCATACCACCATATTCAGCTGACAAGTTTGGGTTACTCACCAGTCACTATGGAGAGGCTCGTCACCCCAGCATAGGCCGACAGCTTGATCGCGGTGTCCCATACCACCATGCCTGCCTCATGAGTCTTAGCGGATCATTGTACCATGGTTGAAACTTTCCCTAATCCAAGGGTAAAGTTTGGTTAGAAACTAACGGTCTAAAGTCTTCAATTTTGCTTATAAGTTAATGGTCCAATTCACTCAAGTTCGAGTTCATTTTCTAGAGATACTCGTGTTTCTCACACTCTTTGCTCAGGGCTCAAGTTGTGCATTTTTGGGTACTACTTGGGCTTGATTCCCATGACAGTTGTCAAGCCCAATAAGACGGTCATAACCTTATAGTTTTATGATAATCGGACTTTTGACGTGCGGTCCAAGTCTGATACGGAGTTTCAATGTGCTCCCGAGAGCAACTGGGTTTTGGAATTTCTCCTAAGTCTTTCAATAATGTTGAGTTAGCGATTTTAATAGTTTTGGATCTTGTAGTTCGTATAGATAGTGGTTCAAGCTAATTCCAGTAGTTATTTAATTTAGTACTTAATTAATTTTCATATAATTTCTATAGAATTCAATCCTTAGTAATTTCTGCCTAAGGTGATACTTGGGTCTTTGTATGGATTTTTTCGAGATGTTACATATGAGGACTAGCATTACTTCGCATTGCATTCACATCGGCTGTATAAGCCTTATATTGCATTGCCTTGGTATGGTGTCTAGTACTCATGTATTACATTGCATGGCCTTGGTATGACTTACTACATTCAAAGCTTAGCCTCGGTATGGCTAGTGGCGTTGGTATTGTTCATTGGCTCCTTCTGCATTCTCCTTATTCTTCTGAACACCATTGTCACACACTTACACCGCTCTCTAAGCTTTCTATAAGCTTATGCATGGTTAATATGTGCAGGAGATCCTAGATTAATGCAACAGCAGAGGAGTTATGGATTGGATTGGCGCAAGATGAGGACCTGTTGCAGACCTTTCCTTCCCTTATTTATATATTATGTATTTCCTTTTGAGGCTTATACCTATAAAGTTTAAATTCTTAGTGGACTTTGCAATGTGTTCCTTGTTTATTTTATGAGATTTACTTGTTATGATCTTGGGTATGCTCAATTGGATTGAAATTGTGATATGAAAATCCTCCTTATAGGATCCTAGGATCGGAACCTGAGCCAGGAACTGAGAATGGGGTACTACGGAAGCTGTCGTGACCGAAACTGGCTATTGGGTTCCTTGTGAGTCCAGTCACTGAGTCTGGGGCATGACTTCCATGGCTATTGCAAGGGAGGAATGAGAAATGAAAGAGAGAGGGAGGCAGATAAGAGAGAGAAAGAGGTGATAGTTTCTAGGCAATGAGTGGTTGTGTAAGAGGCATGGGGGCTAGCAATGAGTGCATGTAAGAAGCATGACATTAGGGGCTAGGGTAGGGTGTTGTCACCCCTAAGGTGACATCATCCTATTGATGGGCTTCTAGGAGAAAGCAACAACTGGGACAGGTGGGTCCTGAAATCAAGCGATCAACGGACGTGATAGAGCGCAGGCCACATCTCATGATTTAAGCGTCAGATTGGCTCACAAGAGACAGTGTCGGAACCACGGCGACGACATGGTCGCAATGGCATAGGTCTTAGGTTGAGTCAGCTCAGGCTATAGGATGTGACTTAAGGTCACGCGTAAATACTAACTACAGGTTGCGGGTCATTGGAATTCAACCAAGAGGACCGTGGGATCCTCTAGAACGACGAGATACTAGGACATAAGCCTGACAATTACACAGTCTGAATGCCATTATTTGGTAAGAAAAGGTGCCAAAGGGACATGTGAATGTGGTCTTTTCCTGATCTTCAGGGGCGATCTCTATCTGGTTGTAGCCCGAATACCCGTCAAGGAAACATTAATAGGAATGACCAGCTATCCTTTCCATGATTTGATTAGTGAAGGGCAAAGGAAAGGGGTCCTTCCTCATGACGATATTCAACTTCTTGTAGTCAATGCACATTCTTCAACCAGTAGTGACTCCTTTTGGCAGAAGTTCATTGTCGGCATTAGCTACGATAGTATTCCAAACTTCTTACGAACCACCTGAGTTGGACTCACCCATTGGCTATCGGATATAGGGTATATGATACGCACATCCAATAGTTTAAGTACCTCGGCCTTAACCACTTTGTTCATGTTTAGATTTAATTAACGTTATGGTTGCTAGGAGGTCTTCGCATTATCCTCTAGATAAATGCGGTTAGTACAAATCAAAGGGTCAATTCACTTGAGATCTATAATCGACCATCCAAGGGCTCTTTTGTACTCAATGAGATTAGAGATAAGCATACTCTCCTAGTCTGGCTCAAGGTGGGAAGAAATCACTACCGGGTATGTCTCATCTTGACCTAAATAGACATATTTCAATTCAAAGGGAAAAGGTTTTAAGTCAAGCTTCAGTGCCTTGAGGTTGGACAGTAGGGGCACTACATCGGTTTAGGGTAATTCTTTAAATTTTGGCCTCCACGGATTAACTTCAAGTACTAGCACAGTATCAAGCATGACACCCATCTCCTTAATCATATCATCATCTAAATCATGGGAGTGGGCCAAGCACATCTCTAGAGAGTTAGAGGATAAGATTAGAAGTGTTCTATCTTACACGAAAGAATCAATCAAGTTAATATCGTGGGCATCGTTATCATCCTCTACCTATTTGCTCATTTTGAAAAAGATATTGAGCTCTAATGTCATATTCCTAAAAGACAAATTCATGACTCCATTCCTACAATTGATGATTGTATTTGATGTGGCAAGGAATGGGCGACGAAGAATGTCGAGAATTTGAGTGCTCATGTCCACGATGAGTTGAGTATCCAGAATGATAAAATCTACTTACTAGTAGAATTTGTTAACTTGGACTAACACATCCTCAATTATTTCTCTCAATACACGAACTTAGTGATCAGAAGTTGTAATGTAGTCTGGGTGGGTTTTAATTCACATAGACCTAGTTGTTCATAGACCAAGTATGGGATCAGATTTATGCTTGCTCCTAAGTTAAGAGTTCGTACTCGATCCAGTAATTCCCAATTATACAAGCGATGGTTGGGCTACTGGGATCTTTATACTTTTGTGGCACATCTTGCTTTAGGATGACATTCATGTTTTTTGTTAGAAAGATTTTCTTTTGAATATTTTACCGTCTTTTGGTCGTACATAAGTCTTTCAAAATTTTGGCATATGAAGGTATTTGTTTCACGACATCCAATAGAGGAATGTTGACCTTTACTTGTTTCAGTCCTCTAGAATGTCCTAAGAGTTAGAAGGAGGTTTTGGTGCAATCAACCGTTTTCTTTGAAATTTCAATTCTACCTCATGTGAAACATCGCTAGGTCTATCAGTCTCATCTACATTCGGGTCCTTAGGGTTTTCAGCTTTTATTGGAATAGATTTGTCAATTTTCTTCCCAATCTTAAGAGTGGTGATAGATTTAACTTGCTCCATTGGATTTGAAGAGCTTGGTTCACTAACTCCGTATTGTGGTTTAAGGTTGGGGATAGGTTTGGCTGGAAGTATCCCTTTCTCCATGACTATAACATGTGAGTCTATCTTCTGTATAGCCTTTGTGAGTTCTTATAAGGCTTAAAGAGTACTTTGTTGGATGAGATCTTGAGGATTTTGAACCAATTCCTCTTGAGGTTTCCCTTGATTTAAGAATTGATTAGGGATTCCTTGAGGCGTAACAGATTGTCCATTCCTCCAATTGAAATTTGGATGATTTCTCCAGTTGAAGTTATATGTGTTTACAGTGAGTCCTTTGAAAGTCCTTTGAAATATTTCTTGAAATGTAGGTATTATTGGGCAATTTTCAGTTGTATGAATGTTGCAACCACAAATACCGCAGACAACTTCCTTATTCTTATCCTTCGTAAGTTCCACGGCCTCGAGTTTCCTTGTGAGACTGGCCACTTTAGCATTGATATCATCTTCTTCTTTCAAAAGATATATTTCACCTCTCTCCTTTAATTGAGTAGGCATAAAGATGATGCTCGTTCTTGGGGAGATGTCTCATGATTGTGTGGTTTCAGTAAGTTTATCAAAGTAATCCCATACTTCATCGACATCTTTGTTCAGGAATTCCCCATTGCACATCGTCTCAACAAATTGGTGCATGGAAGATGTTAGTCCTTCATGGAAAAAATTAGTTATGTGCCACGTTTCAAAACCGTGTTGTGGGCATGAACTGACAAGATCCTTGAATTGCTCCCAAAATTGGAAGAATGTTTCATATTCCCTTTGGGCGAAGTTCATGATTGACTTTCTGATGGTGTTTGTTTTATGATATGGAAAGAATTTCTTTGTGAACTCCCTTGTCATGTCATTCCATCTGCTAATAGATCGTAGACGTAATGAATGTAACAATGTCATAGCCTTTTCTTTCAAGGAGAAAGGAAAGAGTTTCAGCCAGATTGTGTCCTCAGAAAGATTAGGAAAGTATAAAGTGGCTATGATCTCGTCAAACTCTTTTAAGTGTAAATATAGATTTTCATATTCAAGCCCAAGTAACTTTGGAAGGAGCTAGATCACTCCTGGCTTGATGTCTATGTTTCCTGTATTTTCTAGAAAAACCATACAGGAAGGGGTGCTCACCACCGCCAGTTGTAAATAGTCTCGTAAAGTACCAGGTGCGGGTGCTCAATGCACCTCATTCTCATCCTGGATTTCCTCAACCCTAGATTGAGGTGGATTTGGAGGTTGATTGGCCAGTTGAGTAGCAGCCATAACTACAGTTAACTTTGTGGATCTCGAGTGGTGTCTAATCCTGTGATGGATAGATAACCCATCAACCAATCCTCCTTTGCTCAAGAGACGTCGAGTGTTATCACGGACTCACTTGAGCATGAAGTACTCTCAACCCTCAATTTCAAAATCTAACTTAAACCTAAAAAGAAAGAGGGAAAATATAAATTTAAAAATAGAAAGAGAGAGAATTAGAAAGAAGTTACCAAATTAGAAGTTTTTATATTGGAATCCTGCAAAAGAAAATTAAAAGTGAATTACTTTCTAAAAAAGAAATAAGAAAGCAACCTAGTTTCTAAAAACGAAAACGGAAAGTAAGCTACTTTCTAAAAGCAAAATAAGAAAGTTTCTAAAAAAAATAAAAAGCTAGTTTCTAAAAACAAATTAGAAAACCATAACCTAAAAATAAAAGTAAAGAAACTCTAATCTTAACCTAATTCTAAAAGTAGTTAATCTTAGAAAAACGCAACCGTTAATCCCCAGCAACGGTGCCAAAAATTTGTTCACAACCCTGAGTGTAGGGTCACGATGTAATAATAATCTCATTGATACCGAGGTTGAATCCATAGGGACTAATCTTGTGTGTATTTTGAAAACAACTAGAACTTGAAAAAGATATGAATCTAAATTGGAAATAAAGGAAGTAATTGTAAGGGATTTAATTAGAAACTTAAGAATTCAAAAGTGGGAACTAAGGTTTTTAAGGATCCACTTGTAGCAATCAGGGTGATTTATGCTTAATTCAAAGACACAATTGGAATTAGAGTCCTATCCTGTCTAGTTGGAAGATATAACAATTAAGATCAAATCTGACCTTCCATTGACCTAATTCTCAATGGATGAGATTTGTGAGAAATGGAAGTGATTCCATTACCTAGCCATGCTTAGGAGACTATGGCAAACAACAGGATACACCAATCCCACAAACAATCATAAGAGGATTGTGAAGGTTAGAAGGGATTCCATCATCTAACCATGCCCAAGGGATGATAGTGAATAACAAGATTTCCTAATCTCATAATCCTAGAGCATGAAAAGGAAATACTTAAAGCTATTGCAGATATATTGTAATTTAAGCCATAATAAACCATTAAAAACTAAAAGTAAATTAAAATTAAAGAGAATTCAACATAAACATGAATCAAAGCAATAGAAAAATTCCATCAGGCTACAAGCTTCACCTCTTTGCCCTAGCTAAGAGGTTTAGCCAACCATAGACATGATTGGATTTAAAACCCTGTAAGAAAGCATGAAAAACTAAGGAAGAAAGGAAGAAAACGCTTGGTGACGGCTCTCCTCCCTTGTGATTCACTCCTCCAAACCCTAGATTAATACATAGGCATGCCCTGGGAACTCCTATTTATAGTTGTGCAACACCTCCTTTCGTACCGTCATGAAAAAAATCCAAAAACTGCCTCAAATTTACGCGATCAGCGTAACTCTCCGCAACTCTGCGTAAGTTATTTGATGTCATTGAACCGCCTTCAATGTCATCGAAAGTGCCTTTTATACATGCTTTTTCGTGCAATTATAACTTCATCCGGACTGTGTAACCTTCTATGTCATCGAACTTACCTTCGATGTCATCGAGGGTGTCTTTGATGTCATCGAGCGTTGTTTGAGGAATAATAATGCGTCCAAAACTGTCAACTGAGTTATTTCAATTTCTTCAATAAATTGGATGTCATCGAAATGACCTTCGATGTCATCGAACATGTCTTTGATATCATCAAGGAGTACTTTGAGTAATCGAACATTGTGCCTAATCTGTCCAACGAGTTTTGCTGAAAATCAACAAAAAATTCGATGTCATCGAACTGGCTTCGATGCAATCGAGCAAAGCTTTGAGTCATCAAACTTGTCTTCAAGTCATCGAAGAACGTCTTCAATTTGTCTAGCGACCAGCTCAATTTTCATTCATAAATTCGATGTCATCGACCTGTGTTTGATGTCATCTAACGATGATTGATGACACAGTCAATGTGAATTCCGCACTTGTTCTTTCGACTTCTTTCCTTCTCCACTTGGTTTTCTTGAATTTTGGGACCTTCAAATCTTCATTCTTTGTCCCCTAAGATCCATTCTTTTCCTAGGTGATCTTTGAGTGTCAAATCCATGCTTTTAGCACCTTTTCCAATCCAAGCTCTTAAATTCACCTTGCAACACAAACATGAGTAAAATCGGGCATTAAGTAGTATCATATTCATAAAACCAAGATATAATTGGGGGATAATATGCAATATTTAACCCTCGACACTTGTACATTGAGGCTAATGTAGATTTTAAGTTGGGGGGTGTGGATTAGGTAAACTGATTAGTAGTTTCTTAGTTTCTGAGCAAAAATTGTTCATTTTTTTTTATTTCAATTAAAAACCAGTTTGGAAATAAAAGTTTGTGTTCTTAAGAATGCTTTGAGTATGATGATAAGGTAAAAAGTGAATTCTAAATTGTTGGAGTTTGATCAACTAAGTAATCTATCACCTATGGAAGTCTGATATCATGTTAATCTAAATCACAAGACACATTCAATTTAGCTTCTGTGAGTCATGCTAGAATTTCTGATTGTTAATATGTGAGTCATTGATAGATTGTGAGAATCAAGTCTAGAGAATTTAAGCCACCTCAAAAGAAGAAAAGAACCAGTTAAAAACAGTGAGATCGACAAAGAGGTCATGAAAAAGAATAGAAAAAGAATGAAAAATCTGAAAAGAGTTGAAATTTTTCACAACCCCAAGTGTAGGGTCGCGATGTAGTAATAATCTCGGTAAGACTTAGGTCCAATCCACGGGGATTGAAACTTGTAAATTTATGAAATTAACTAGAAGTAGAACTAGAAAAAGATGTGAAACTAATTCTGAAGTATTTTAAAAAGTAATTATGAATAAAGTAGTTAAAACTAAGAATTTAAAGGTGGGAACTAGGGTACCAACTATCCACTTGTAGTGATCAGGGAGCCCTCTTGCTTGATTCAAGTAACATAATTGGAAATGGAGTCCTATCCTATCCAATTGGAAAATATATCAATAAAACAAAATCTGAACTTCCATTGACCTAATTCCCAATTAAGGAGAATTATGATAATTGACAGGGATTCCATCACCCAACCATGCCTAGGAGACAATGGCAAACAACAGTGTTTATCAATATTATAATCTCAAAGTAGGAGAACTGTGAAGATTAGGAAGGATTCTATCACCTTACCAAGCCCAAGGGACGATGGTGAACAATAGGACTTACTAATTTCACAATCTCAAATCAGGAAAAGAAGAAACTCAAAGCTATTGCAGATCTACTGCAATTTGGGTCACAATAAACCATTAAAAACTGAAAGTATTCTTTAAATATCAAATTAGAATCCATAGAGTTCAACATAAATATAAATCAAAGCAATAGAAACATCTCATTATGCTACAAGCTTCACCTCTTAGCCCTAGCTAAGAGGTTTATCCAACCATAGACATGATTGGATTAAAGTCTCTTAAGAAAAACATGGAAATAACTAAGGAAGAAGAAAAACTCTTGTCGACGGCTTCTCCACCCTTTTGCTCCACTCCTTAAATCTTAGAAGATGCCAAGGAACATCCTACAGAGTCTAATTTATAGTTGTGGAACTGCATCTTTCGCACCTCGTTGGAAAACTTTAAAAACTGCCTCAAATTTACGCAGTCAGCTAAAATAGACTTCACTCTGCACAGTTTCCTAAAATAGACTTCACTCTGCGTAATTTTACAAAATGACCCAGAGTTTCAGAATATGCTTTTTCAAGACGATTTCAGGATTCCTTTTCTTCACTTCAAATCTTTGATTCTCTTCATTCCTCACTTGGTTTTATTGGATCTTTGGCATGTGAATTCTTCAATTTTAGTCTCCTAAGATCCATCCCTTGCCTTGGTGATTCTTGAGCATTGAATCAATGCTTTTAGCACCCTTTTCAACTAAGCTCTTAAATTCACCTTGCAACACAAACATGAGTGAAATAGAACATTAAACGTTATTATGTTTATAAAACCAAGATATAAATGGGGGATAATATGTAATATTTGACCCTTAACACAATTCTCAACCAGCATTTTGCTAGTCCCAAGCAGAGTATGCAAAAAATATTTCGAGAACTATAGGATAATTTATATAAGCTCAAGTGGTTTTAAAAAAAATTCAGATAATAGAATTCTAAAATACATCAATGTTATGCATTAGCTTCTCCTAAATCTAGCACTCGGTAAGTTTCATAATCAAGTTCAAAGCATTAATCCTCCAATTAGAACAATTCCAAACATTGAGTTCCATGGTTGTATAGGGAAGTCTAGACTTATCACAATCCAAGGTTTAGTTCTTCACTTTCATGATAACATTGATAGTTAAAAGTGCATTTAGGACAACCGAAACTTGCCTTATAGTTCATCTTTTAATTCCCTCTTTTATTCCTTCAGTTTTTGATTTTCAATCGATGGCTTTCATGTTGTGTCAACCTTTTTAAAGATCTTTAATAGGCAGCCCTTTTCGATGATTTTTTTTTAAGCTGAGTACTTTCTTTTTCTTTCTTTTCAATTCTTCCCATTGAACATGATGGACAAATTCCCCAGGTTGGTTCCTTCTATGCTTAATAATCATCAAGATTCAATATCAAACTGACACTTTAATGTGTCAGTTAGATGTGACATGTGAAATCATGACTCAATCAATGTTTAAAACTTCTAATCGAGGATCAATGACTTAGCTTAACTTTGAGATCCCCCAAGTGACTAAAATCTAAGAGACATAAGGCATCAACATTAAGTATCTTATAATTCTAATTCATGGATTAACTTTGAGATCACTTAAATTTACAAAAATTTTAGAAAATTTTCTCAAATTTTTACAAATTCGCCTAAAGAATAAGAAAATAACTGATTAACCTGCCTAATCCACACCCCCATCCTAAAATCTACATTGTCTTTAATGTAAAAGAGATAAGCATTCAATGCAAACGAGTCAACGAAAAGAAAAGGGAAGTGGTGGAAAGGTAGTACCTAAAGAAGGAATTTGGAGGTTTTTTTTTTCTTCAAAATATCTTAATGTGAAGACGGGTTAGCACAAGAATTAAACCATTAGAAAGAAAACTTTCCTAAATAGCAAAAAACAAACTATCTTAAACAGTGAAAATAAAACTATCTTAAACAGTGAAAAGCAAACTATCCTAATCCTAAATTCTTTGAAAATAATAAACATAACTAGGAAAACAGGGAAAATCTACTTAGTCATACTGCAAGGTTCCTCCTCCGGCCAGTATCTTGATAAATTTCTCAGTAGGTTTCATAACAAGATCATCCAAAAGCCCTTTTTACAATAGGCTTGGATGCCCTGGAGCATGATTTTTCAGAGAAATTTGTAGACCTCAGCATAAAGTTTCCTTTTAATCTCCTGAGGTGTCCAAAGTACATATGATTCACCTGAGACACAGAAAGTTTTAGAGTTAGCGCAACACGGTGAATCAGAGACTAGAAGTAGATAAAATTTAGAGAAATTCTCAGTAGGTGATGTAGTCTCAACATATTCCAAAGTTTCAGGCTACAGTTCAACTTTCAGCTCCTCCTCCCTTAATGGTAAATATTCGAGATCTGTGGGAGGAGGGGCTTTAGAATAAGGGTTATCTCGGTTAGTAACACCGAGGTATTGTTTTACAAGGCATCCATTATTTCTTTTATCATAAGATTATTTGAATTTGTAAAATATACTAAGTGATCTTTCAGAGAGTTGAGATAATCAGCTGAGAGAGGCTCATTTTCCACATTGAGGTCTATGATGATATGCCTAATAATTCCTTCATCTTCTCTTAGAACAGAGGGAAACATGATCTCTTGCTCTTCACCTTGGTGAGAGTCAATTGTCACTAGATACATTTCACCCTGCCTTGCATAGACAGATTGTGGATCAGTAAGCATATTGATGTGAAGACTCTGTTCATTGTTACTACTCAGTAGAGACATTATATCGTCAAGTGTTGACGGCTTAGAAGGTGGCCTTAACTGAGTGATTTCAAATTCTAGAGTCATCTCGGGCAACTTGTCCATCTCCCTAATCATATTATAATCTAAATTAGGGGAGTGGTCTACACATGCCCCAAAAGAGTCATGCGGTTCACTTGGAAGGGACTCTTCCTCCACATGTAAATCAAATGTGTCAGATGGGTGGAGTAGATCATTATGGTCGACAATGTCCTGTATCTTGTGATCACTTTCCTGAACCATAATTGAAATCGATTCCAGTGAATCTTGGGCTATAAACTCATGATTCTCATCCTAATACTTATCATTTTCCAATTCAGTACAGTTCACAAGGGAGATGAGATCACTTTCCTTACACTATTTTTCTAGATTAAGTTAAGGCTTGAATGTACTAGCCTCTTCCTCCTCATTGAAGTCAAGTGTGTCAAATGACTGGAGCGTGTCAGTATCATTATATTTGAAAGACACCCATGTCTCTTGATCATTCCTTTAGATAGTCATCGAGATCGACTATTTGAGAAATTGAGTCATATGGTCATTAACAGAGTCCAACTCTTCATTCTCAATTTTAGTACTCTCTACAAGCGAGTTAGGATCACTTTCCTCGCATTGTGTTTCTAGATTGGGTTGAGATTGTGATAACCTAGCCTCTTCAACCTTATCGAGGCACAATTCAGTTACTTCTAATAATTTTATCATGTCTGCAACAAGTTGGTTGAACTGTTCTTGATAGTCCGTGAAATTCAAATGTGAATCCTCTTGGATCATTTATGGTTAGATTTCAAAGGTAGGATATAAGAGAATAGTCACTATAATCAATTGTTGGCTCATCTCTCCAATGTTGATGTTTTCACTGATCATAGTTGTACAGGTCATAGGTGGGAGAGTTTGATGGTTGTTGGTACATATTATTACTCGTAATATAATCTCTCATCATTTTCTTATTATCTGATGGGTGATAATAGTTCTTAGTCTCATAATTATGGTAACCCCAACAATCACGTACTGTTTTCTTAATCTGTGGGTTGTAATTATTCTCTTGTCTATGATCAGGTTAGGACTTCTTAACTGGTGGAGCATTGTATTCTGGTTGGTTCTCGATGATGATTTCAAAAAAAATTTGAGACATAGGTTGTTTCCTAACATAATCATCTGATAGCCCTTCACAATTTCTCGCATTCTCTAAAACTAGCTCAGCATACTGACGTTCCCACTATTGCATATACATGGTCAAACCCTCACTACAAGAAAGATGGTTTTTAGCAACGAAACTTTTAGCGACGAAATCAGTTTCGTTGCTAAAAGTCGCTTTTAGCGATGAAAATTTTCGTCGCTAAAGGCTGTAAATAGATTTTGAAAAAAATCGAAAGGTATACTTTTAGCTACGAATATTTTCGTAGCTAAAAAACGTTGATGAGACTTTTAGCGATGAAAATTTTCGTCGCCAAAAGCTCTAAATAGTTTTTGAAAAAAAATTGAAAGGTATACTTGTAGCTACGAAAAGTTTCGTAGCTAAAAAACGTGGACGAGACTTTTAGCGACGAAACTTTTCGTCACTAAAGGCTATCAACAGTTTTTGAAAAAAAATCGAAAGGTATACATTTAGCTACGAACATTTTCGTAGCTAAAAAATGTGGATGAGACTTTTAGCGATGAAAATTTTTGTCGCTAAAGGAACTTGAAAGGTACACCTTTAGCTACGAAAAGTTTCGTAGCTAAAAAACTTGGCTGACACTTTTAGCGACGAAATGCTTCGTCGCTAAAGGCTGTCAATAGTTTTTGAAAAAAATCGAAAGGTTTACTTTTAGGTACGAAAATTTTCGTAGCTAAAAAACGTGGATGAGACTTTTAGCGACGAAAATGTTTGTTGCTAAAGGCTGTTTTGAATTTTAACAAAAAAATCCGCGCTGTCTTGGAAATATTCACGCTAAGATTTTTAGCGACGAAAATGTTCGTCGGTAAAAGTGTTTTTCCTATATCTTTTTCCCAACGGCCGAAAACCGTCGGTAATAATGTAAAAATGTTTTAATTTTTAAAATTTTTTGTCAGTAAAAATGTGTGTATGTGTGTGTGTGTGTGTGTGTGTGTGTGTTTATAGTTTTTATATCATATGAGTGGAAATTTTATATATATATATATATATATATATATATATATTAAAAGGTAATGTTTAAATGATTTGTAATATCACATAAAAAAGAATATTGAGAAGTTTAGAAATTTTAACAATGTTTGAGAAAAATTTTGAGAACAAAATGATGCTTTTGAAGAAAAAAATTGGCAATTTGAAATTTTTGAGAAAAAATTAAAATATGAGAAAATTTTTGAGATTTCAAAAATAAAAATTCAAAATTTGTATTTCAAATATTTTTTAAAATATTTTTTAATAAAAATGATATTTTGTTAAAAAAGAAAAAATATACGTTTTAAAAAAAATGTTATTTTTAAAAGAAAATTGAAATTTATCTATGAAAAATAAAATTACTAAATTATTAGTGAAAAGGCCAAGCTATATGTCCTAGAGGGGGGGTGAATAGGACAATGCCAAATAAAAACTTATACCAGCGGAATAATAAAGAAAATGATAGCCAAATTAAATAATAATGCAGGAAAGAAAAACAACCTCAAAATTCAGATCTTGAGAGATTGATACAAACGTTATTCTAAGGACAACCTTACACCAAAAACAGAGTTTATGGTAGGACAACCTTATTTCTAGAAAGGTCTTTGTATCAAGTCTCAAATCGAAAAGGAATACAAAAACAAATATGAACTGAATTGAAATAACTTGTAATTAAAGATGTATTGTTCTAGGGACAGCCATACACCATAAAAATGGCAGGGCAACCTTGCTGGAACAACTTTCAAAATGAAATTGAAAATCAAGCTTATAAAGGAATAACAGAAAGTAAATTCTAAGCTATTACAACATTCTCACAAAGCTTGAAATAATTACAACATTCACCACCATACATACATCCCACAAAAGGAATAAAAAAAATAGAAGAATAAATCAATCAATCACAACTCAAAGGTTTATAGTGGTTCGCCTGTGTGTTCACCAACTGTTATCCAACAGCCACACAAAAAGCTACTCCACTCCTAATATCCTCACACAGGGGATATTAGCGTTCACTAAAGATAGGTTTTCCCAGGTTCACCCAAAACCCTTACAATTGTGTCTTTGTATGTGGGCTTACACAATTAAAAAAACCCCACTTCTGAGTTTTCCTGGCTTTCCTCAGATAACCAATATAACAAGATTTTTCTGGCAAATCTTGAAAGAAACCAAAATAATAGAAAGGAATTTACAATATGTAAAATACCTGAATATCTTCTTCGTTGTAGCAGCCCGGTAGAACCAAACCAAAGTAGATGATTGAATGTCCAAGTTCAATGTCCAGTACTTGATTACAATGGTTCTAGATCTAATTGATTTTAAATTAAACCAAACAGGGCTTGCCTTAATTGATTTTGATTCCAAAGAAAGGGAATAACAATTCCTCTTTTCAAATCAGATTGAAACACAAACAAAATCAATTAAAATAAAGCTAAGGAAAGAAGATATTAAATAAGCACACTTAGCTTAAATGGAGCACAAAATTATCTCTCAGAAGTTCGACGAAGATTGGCTTGAATACTATAATTAAATCGATGATTTCTTCTGAGATTCGTGCACTATTTATAAGTGAAAAGATCAGGTCTTCGACTGGTCTAGAGTGCTCTACGACTAGTCGAAGCCATAACAGATATTTGAAAAATCCGGCGGGATAAGCGCAGACCGTTCTACGACTGGTCGTAGCCCTCCTACGATCGTCGTAGTCACCTACGATGGTCGTAGGTTTCCTTCGGCTCTAGTCGTAGGTCCTGAATATCTTCAGTTGGACTTCGAGTCGTAGATTCTACGATCGGTCGAAGATGCGAAACACTGCTCCTACGATGGTCGAATGCAGTTCCGTGACTAGTCGAAGGCTATGATTTTATCCGGAATTTGTAACAAACTTACGATCGATCCAGGAATTCTTAGACTCGTCGAAGCAAGTCTAGGACTAGTCGAAGCAGGACCTAAGACTGGTCGAAGAATGACCAATCACATGTAAAATAACATTCGACTTATGTATCCGAAATGACCTACTTCTAAGGTCATCCTATGGTCAAACAAACCTCAATCATGAAGTATGGACATTGAAACAAGAGACCATGAAGAATGAGCCTTGAAGTCTTGATGTAGACTAAACCTTGAAGTAGCTCAATCATGAAAGTGGCTTAAGTTTCAGCTTGAGTCTTGAGTTCAGCTTGACTTTCAACTTGAGTCTTGAGTTCAGCTTGAGTCTTGCCTTGTACTTTCTTTTTCTTTTCAGCTTGAGTCTTGTGAGCAGTTCTTGCATTCAAGAGTCTTGTTTTGTGATCAGTTCTTTCATTCAAGATCTTGAGTCTTGTACTTGAGAGCTTTGCTTGATGTGAGCTTAGCTTGTTCATGTATGTTGATCCTTGAGAGAGCTTCACTTAAGCAGGTTATATATAACATAACAGTGATTTTGACACCACAAATTTGACAACAAACAGGGATATAAACTATAGCACTTACAATTAGGCACATCCACTAATTGAACCTTTAAATGTTTTTGGACAATCTAATCAGTTCAAATTGAAGAATAAATAACTTCGGTTGTTTAAATCAAATTTCAGTGAAATTGTTGATCAATCTTAATATACCCAATATCTTTTCTCATATGTAGCCTGATTGAGGCGAGTAACTAGTCAAATTGAGGGTATTGATCAGTAAAATAGAGTGAATGGACCAGACATGTAAAATGGGCCAAATATTCTGGTCAAAATTGTGACCCAACTTACTGACCTCGTAAGAACCTAAGAATTGATGTTAGTAAGTTTTGTGGGCCCCATCATGATGTGTGTCGAACATCAACACTGTGGATTTGATGTGTCCCCTTTAAGTTATAAGATATCTCAAAAATCATCTGTATACGAAACTCAAGTGGGCCATACCATCTATAATTATGTGAAGACATCCTAAAAAATTTAAAAGCACTTGGTGGGGCCCACATGAGTTTTGGATGCGGCTGAAAATTGGTCTGACCCCTCATCCAAGTGGGACACACATAATGAGTGGGTTGGATATGTGAATCACATTTAGGTAGACCCAATATATGATTACAAATGTTTTAAGAAAACCCCTTTCCATTATATTATGTGGTGTGGCCCACCCAAGTCATGGATTGACTTTATTTTTAAGCTCTTGGCCCACCTAAGTCATGGATTGACTTTCTCCATACCGTTCAACGCTTTTCTCAGATCATTTTAAGATATTAACCAAAAAATGGGGTGGGTCCAAAGCTTAAGTGGACTACAAAGTTGGGACTGAACGTCCACCATTAAAAATAACATTCATAGAAGTTTTGTATCAAGTTGATGTTTGTGTTTTCTCTTCATTTATATCTTTTTGATATTATGAACATGTTGGATGTCAAATAAACATTATTGTGGGCCCAAGGAAGGTATCAACGGTGAAAATCATTATTTATCTTGATGGGCTTAACAAAATAACATAAATTGAGTTATTACTCCATACCAGTAAGTAACTTTCACTTGTAAGTGACTTGTAGGTAAGTCACTTGCAACTTAAAAGAACTTACAGGCATCCAAACAAGCCCATCAAGATTTATATACCTCTCATTTTTGGAATCAATATTTCATGTCTTTTTTAACTTTTGGATAGGTTGGATTTCAAATAAACATTGTGATGGGCCTTAAGATAGTTTCTGTGGTGGGGTCCACTATAGAGTTTCTATTTGCCTCATTCTTTAGCTCATGACTTAAAATGATATCTCAAAATGGATGGATGGTATGGATATAACAAATACATCATAGTGGGGCCTACAAAACTTGGTGTTGTCACCATAGGGCGTCCAAGAAGGAAACAAATTGGCTACTCAGTGCTTTGTAGGTCCCACCATGATGTATGTGTTTCATCCATGCCGTCCATCCATTTGTACATAATGTTAGGGCTTGATACAAAAAATGAGAGGGATATAAATCTCAGGTCGAACACACCACATGAAAACAATAGTGAGTGAATATCCATGATTAAAACCCTCCTAAGGCCCACTGTACCTTTTATTTGACATGCAATCTGTTGATTAGGTCATATAGGCTCAGATGAAAGTAAAAAAAACAAATATCAGATTGATCTAAAACTTCTATGGCCACCTAAAAGGTTTTTAATGGTCGACGCTCATTCAACACTGTTTCCTATAATGTGGTCCAGTTGAGATTGGGATATACCTCATTTTTTGTCTCATACCATAAAATGATATGGAAAAATAGATGGACGGCTGGGATTAACATCATGGTGGGCATGTTTGTATGAGCCTCGTATAACAATGTTACATCTTTGCACATAATACAACAGTTTTGAACAAGGTTTGAATTATTGGCCGCCTTATCGATGGTGAATGATATGATACCTAATACACTGATTTTAATCCACGGTTTTCAATGACAGGTGGGGTCCATGGTCCAATAATTCAAACCCATGTTTGTTTGTCCCGACAACAGATGGACTACGCCTAAGAATCTCCTCGATAGGATAATCTTAACCTTTTAATTTCTAGCTTGCAGATAAAAGGTTATGTTGTGAAAACACAACACCAATCCATGTTCAACTGAAAAAGGTCCTAATATCAGTCAAAGCGATCGACCGATAGGAGATTTTTTGGGCATGCTCCATCAGAGGTGGGGTCTACTCAACAGACCACTGGTCCGAATTACAAAACCATGAGCTCCACTTGTTTATAATTGAAAACTCATGTATAATTTGCAAAGATACAGGGTCTACTAAACTTTAACTTTTTTTGGACAATTTGATCTGTCCAAATTGGAGAATAAATAACTTCATATGTTTAAATCAAAATTCACCCGAATTGTTGATCAATCTTTTTAGCCTAATATATTTCTTATATGTAGCATGATCGGGACAAGTAACTAGTCAAATTGAGGGTAATGATCAGTGAAATAGAGGGAATGGACTAGACATGTAAAATGGGTCAAATATTATCGTCAAAATTGTGACCTAACTTATTGACACCCCGAGAACCTAAGAATTAATGTAAGTCTTGTCGGGCCCATCATGATGTGTGTCGAATATCAACACCGTGCATTTGATGTGTCCCCTTTAGCTTATGAGATATCTCAAAAATCATCTGTATACGAAACTCAGGTGGGCCACCCATCTAAAACTATGTGAAGACATCTAAAAAAATATAAAAACACTTGGTGGGGCTCACGTGAGTTTTGAATGCGGTTGAAATTGGGTCTGACCCCTCATCCAAGTGGGGCACACATAATGAGTGGGTTAGATATGTGAATCACATTTAGGCAGGCCCAAATAAGCTGTCGGCGAAACCAATTTTTTAACGGTGGACGTTCAATTCACTACTGTTTTCGCATTGTGTGGTCAACCCAAGCTTTAGTTCAAGCTCATTTTTTGGGATAAATGATAAAATTATGTTAAGAAATGGATGGACGGCATGGATGAAACAAATCGATCATGGTGGGGCCCACAGAGCCATACCAGATCCAAAGCTTAATTTACCCTTTTTATTTTTGTGTTTTTCACTGTGAGTTTTGTATTTAATATAAAATAGTGGTGACTTGTTCATAACAATAGTGGCTAAGATATAGAGTTATCCAGACCATCCAAATAATCGGTTTAGTTGTAAATGGTAAATATTTATAAATTTTTATTATATAATACAATATTAACCATCCAGAAATTGGTCCCATGCATGTACGACCGTTAATAGAGTTTGTGTTATTATTTAATGTAAAACTCACAACATACGGATTTCAAAGAGTTATCTTATTTGAAAGAGGATTTCCAAATCCATCCCAAATCCATCGAGCGCCCATCTCTTCCCTCTTTTCCCTCTTTCATCTTCCATCGAGAAATCTCTCTCTCTCTCTCTCTCTCTCTCTCTCTCTATTCCAGGGAGGGAAATGGATTCCCAGAAGGACATCAGGATTCTTACCATGGATATCTACTTCCCCCTACATGCGTTCAACTGGTAATTGCTTCCTAAGGTTCTTCTCTTTCTCTTTCAAGAATCATTTTTGCATGGGATGGATTTTTCGCTTATCTGGTATCTCCTACGAATAGATTGGAATTGGATTTCTGCATCTATTTTCGTCGCCTTCAGAGTCATTCATTCCTCTTTTTTATTCTTTTCTTCTTTCTAAAATTCCACCAATGTACTTCACTGGCGCTGTTTTCTTGCTTCAGGGTTTCTTTGATTCACCAGATTTCATGAAATATCATGACATTTTTCACTAAATTAGACTGATTAATCGTGAGAAATTTCATGAGATTTTCTACTGCCATTGCATTGAATTTCTCTCTGTCTCTCTAATTTGTATCGTGAATTGTCAAAATTTAGTTGATTCTGTTGTTTTTGTCCTGTTTAAGAAAGAGTGAAATTTCTGAAGAGAAATGCTGAGGTTATTTTGCATGAGGATTAGATTGAAGAGGGGATTTGTGGCCCACATGTCAATTGAAGTGTGTATGAGAGAGAGAGAGAGATCTGGGCTATTTGATGGTAGTGATGTAGACATGGAGTCCAATGATGAGTGGACTAGACTGGTCTTTTTGGCTATGGAATGCTCACGGTGGGACCCACCTTATGAATGGTCTGGATGTTGCCTTTGTGTACCACGAATTGGCCACTATCCTTGGCTATAACCGTTACCTTGTAATAATCTGCCAGACAGAGAAACCATGAGAGGATAGAGCGAGACTGGATCAGCTTCCATTTTGAAAATGGTGGCAAACCATCACCCTAATGTTGTTCAATTTTCAAAAGGAAAAGAGGAGAGAGTATAGGAGAATTTGATCAGATCAACCTTCTTCCTATTATCTCTTTCTCTCTCTCTCATGCATGCATGATGCAAATGGTGTTGTAGGCATGTGCTTTGAATATTTTTAATTGCTATACTTTTCTTTGTTTTTATTTTTTATTTTTTATATTTAAGTCCTTTTCATGTGCAACCATAAGAAGCTCATGAGGATCGTGACACATGCGATTGAACCAGACTAACGAAAATCTAATCCAGCCAAAACTAAAGCATATAAAATGAATGGGACTGTGAGGTACTTGATAACATAAATTAAGGAAATTCTTGACACTTGGATGGCAGCTTTGTTCAAAAAGAAAAAAAAAGAAGAAGAAGAAGAAATGATGGGTTCACATTTTCCCTACTTGGATGTTGGTATTTTCTCATGACTGCATGCATGTAAAAAACTAGTTGGAACTTGTGAAGGCATCATCACCATTAAGACTTAGGTAGTATTGTTGCCACTTCCTAGAACCCAAAACTGTAGCTAGAGATGCAACTGGACTTGACTGCCCTGGGGCAAGCCTGAGTCCACCTTGGCCAGGTTTGGGCTTAGCCTAGAGCCAAGATAGGTCAACTAGCCAACCTACTCCTTGCTACTGGAGTATTCAACAAATATACCTATGTTTTTCATAATTTCCAATATGTGGAAAGCCTTGAAGATTGGTAGAGGAGATTTCCTTATTTCATTTAGTTCTCTTTAATGATTTTTATTTTTATTTGGCTTCATGTCAACTTATTTGCATTATGTGAATTTGTTGATTTTATTTATTTATTTATTTAGTACGTTGGTCAGTTGATTTCTGTTTCTTGTTGGCTATAGTGGATGTTACTATTATTCTCTGTAAGTTGCTATGCTTTGGTCAGCAAATGGGATTAGTGGGTTGGTTTTGAAGAGTCCCGTGAATCAGATGTGGCATGATCTTCAGGCTTTAATGGGAGACATTATCCCATGAATAGGGTTTGACAGTAGCTATAAAGGAAGGTAGAATTTTCAACTCTGAACAGAACAGTCTAAGGTTGTTATATATCTCGGCTCTTCAGAGGGCATACATACCTGGTTATGTTTGTGTTCAGAATTTCCTCTTATTTCCTTTCTTTCATTTCCTTTTTTCCTTTGCTGCATTCTTTCTATTTCATGTTTGGATAAACAGAATCCAAAATATGGAAATGGAAAACCCCTGAAGAATCCTTAAGGAATGGAAAACTACAAAATCCAACCAAATCCAATCAACCTTAATTCCATTGTTTGGTTATGAGTGCTGTCTTTTATGTAAATGTGAAAAGGTCAACAGTTGAACAGTGAGACTTGTCTCTCACATGGGGGAGTGTGGAATGGTTTTCCTCATTATTCGAGGAAAAGGAAACTGATTTCCCCCTCATTTTTTATTTTTCAAACAAAAGAAATCATCTCTTAAGTGGAGTTTGTATAACTTTTGTACAAATTTCCACTTAAACAAACAGGTGTGTTTGGAAGCTCAACTGAATTGAATCACAATGATTAAGCTCATTCAAGTGGAACTACTCATTGTGAGGAAATAGCCCACAAATAGCCATTGGCATTCCTTTCAAATCCAACTTCAATCTTACATGATTGTGATTTTGAGCAAAGAACCTCAAGATGCAAAATGAGGAAGGGTGGCTAAATTTAGCTGAGGAGCATTAATTTTCAGTACCCATTATGCTTGTGGACCTACTTCTATGTATGATTCCAATTGTTAATTCCACCATCAGTTGAAATCTATGTTTGGATGCACTAAGAAATTGCATTACAATAGTCAGTCCCATAAAGTGGAAATGCAATTATCTTGCTTGGCATACATATCAAGGAACTAGGCTCCTTAAATGTAAGTGGCAAACTAATAATAGTTAAAAAGTAGCAAGCAAAGTTTTCAAAATGTTTTGTTCAGAACAAAATGTTGCACATTCACTGTTTTGTTCTATTCAGAACAAAATGTTGCGAGATTGGATCTTTGATTTACCATTTATCTATTACAGTAGTCTTAATTTTTTGTTCATGACCTTCATCTAATGATTTGGCAAGTAAAGCCAGTACGCAGAAAATGAAAGAAACTATTCTCTGTTTCTAAAGAAGTAATAGCAATTCTTTTGCACAACTGCATTGGTAGGTATTATAAAGGGGGGATTTCATCAGTATACATGTGGGAAGATGATGAAGACTTTGTGGCTTGCTACCTAATAATGAAAGGTCAGTTTTTCAACTACGAATGCATGTCATATGATTGCACTAATTTGTGATGGTTGTTGGGGATGAAGATTGCTCAAAGTCAGGGCATGGCTGAAGAAGTTATTTGCAAGAAGGTGCATGGGATGCTATTCATGTTATTGAAGTAAGCTCTATTTGCTTTTTGCCTTGTCTATTCTAATTTCAAAGTTCTTATGCATGCATAGTATGCCCCTTTCCATGATTATCATGACAGATGATCTTCTTTAATTTTCTTGCAGTATATATGGACAAAACTAGACAAAACTCGAGTTCAGCTTCCGAATTTGAAGTGTTGTGGCATATTTCTGCATATGGTATTGTTCAAAAGTTAAGAGGACTTTTAATCATCACATGTGGCATATTTCTGCATATGTTATTGTCAGATTTCTTAACTCAGCTCCTTGTTGAATCTTGCAAATTTCTGTTACTAAGAATACTATACTCAGAAAGTTGTGTTGGTGTTTTTTTTTTCCTGGTTATATTTATTAAATAGGTATGAGATGAGTTGCACTAGTAGGAGCCTCACCTACTTTGAAATGGTTATGTATGGATGCTATCGAATTTGGTTGCAATTAAAAGTATACTAAAGTGGAAAGAAGCAAAAGTACCTGGCAATCATATTCAAGGACTTGGCTTCTAGTTGCAACTATGCCACTTTCAAGTCAGATTGGAAAGGAATATGGTTCCAGTTTGAGGCTTACTTCTTCATTACAATAATTAGGGAACACCATTAGCTTAATTGTACATACAAACATGGGTTTTTTTTTTCTTCTTGAATCTTATTTTCATAAAGGTTGTAAACTGATTTCATGAATCCCTTTATATGCATCCCCAATAATCACACTATGGGAATTTTGAATCTTTGAATTGGTGCTGAAATGGTGGTTAGATTAGGGTGGAATTTCAGTGTTTTTTTTTTTCTTTTCTTTTCTTTTTCTTTTGTAGCTGAGTTTTTCCTGAGTGGTTTTTTTATTGGGTTTTTAAATGAAGAAGCTGAAAAGCACATTCTACACCATCCGATGAAAGCACATTCTGCACCATCACACTGGAAAAGGATGAGACCAAGGTATGCATGACGATCTAACACCTGATTTGAGAACATGTAGAGGGCTTAATTATTTCTACAAATGCATGTATGGCCCAGCTGGGCACATGTCTATGATGGCATGTACCTTATATATTGGGGGGCCTGGAAATTGGGCCGTTCACAGTACTGTATGAAACAAAATGAATGGCAAAACCAAGTTGGTCTGAATTGATGGTGGGATTGAGGCCTACATAGTAGCTACGATGCAGGGCCTTGCATTATATCAAAATCGAAGAAAGGGTTGTACCACTGGGCCAGTTGGATGTGATAAGGTATTTTGAGTTAAACCTGGATATGGGTGTTGTGAATTTTCAAAATAAAAGGATTATTTTGTCTCTTGGTTGTGTCTTCTGTTGACTCCTGGTTATCTCATGGTGCTTTTTAGTGACTAGTTAGTCTTGTAGTGAATAATGTGGTGGAAAGTTAAAACCAAATCGAGAGACGCTATGAAAGGACATGTAATTATGGGTCTGTAATTGAGACTCTTTTTTTTGTTTCTTTTCTTTTTTATGTAATTGAGTCGTTTATTCTGAAGTTGAAATCATGCAATTCTTGGGTTTTTCATTATTTTTATTTTTATTTTATTTTTTTATAGTATAGATTGTTGATTTTGGATTAACATATCATGGCCCCACATCGTTTTATCATGTAGTTGATGGGCCATAAAGTGCCTAGCAGCATGGCGGATTGGATATTCATAATATTTTAATCACTCCTTTGTGGATAGGCTATATCCCAAAAGACAGGAGGATTGTTATATTTTAATCTCTTAGCTGCATGTCAGCTTGCATTTGTTTGGTTCCTTATTGACATTGTTATCTTGATCTAACTGGATTGTTTACCTATTTTGAATTCTTACTTGTTATCAATGAGTTGGAAGAATATAGAGTTGCCATGGTGTGTAAATGGTAATTTAATTCAGTTTTAACTGTCATGGGTGTTGTTTTAAACTGTATTCTAGTTTTTTTTTTTTTTTTTTGTGTTGGCCTTGGAACTTGCATTGTTTTCTACTAACAATGCATCTTTCACGTTATATTTTCATTTCATTCTTCTTTACTCTCTCTCCTTTTTTTGTGATGGGGAAGTTTTTTTTATAGGTAAAAACGTTCTTTGCAAAATGTGAACTGATTAGGTGTGCACGTGATGGACCATCCATGCACATTGTATAACTACCCTGGCACAAAGTATAGGCTACTCTTACAATGTGATGGACCATCCATGCACATTGAGTGCGGGCAGTCCACAAATGCTTATAGTCATGAATGTGCAATTTGGCCATAAATGCTAAGTCATTTGCAATTTCAGTGCATCATATATGATTGCTTTATTTTTTCATTTGATTTCATTTTGACTTGATTCATGATTTTTCTTGCTCAGTTTTAATAATTCATTGCTTTGAAGCATTGCTGGAAATTTTTGTTGTTGTCAATGTGGTGGCCTGTGCTTGGTTTAAGGATTTAGTTTATGGATCTTGGGCCCTTCATTTGGATTTAAGAATAACCAATCGTCCTATGTCTTGTGGGTTTGAGATCCGATGGATTTGAGTTGAAATGTATATGATTGTGCCATCATATTGTGAAAAGCCTGATTCACTTACTGTATTTCTTGATTTTGCCATCCTGACATTGTGTGAAAGTTTCTGGATTTTCTCTGTATTTCTTGAAGTTCAGCACAGTAGATAACCTGATCTAATTGAACTCATTCTTGCATAAACATTCTCCCCATTGCTTTGCTTTTACTGTTTGTCATGACAGGTGAAATATTTCGTGTTTAATTTGCTCAATTGTTCTGGATTTTGGGTGCATTGAGGACCGGTGTAGGTGTGAATGATTGAACTATTGCATTGGTGACAGGTGCTGAAGGATGGACTTGCAACTTTACACGTTCCCTATGCATATGGATTTGCAATTATCTTGCTCACTATTATTGTGAAGGTGGCTACATTGCCTTTGACAAAGAAGCAGGTGAATGACTCCATTGCCACTCTAATATATAGAAAAGCGAATGTTGACTTCTAATTCTTAAACATGTTAAATATAATGTTTTTAGTGTAGATTGACTGTGAAATACTGGGAGGAGTGTATCTTCTTATTTACAAGGCATCTCATGCATGAGCAGTTTTCAAGAATTAGTTTTAGCTTTTCTTTTCTTTTTTCTTTTTTAATTCATTTGTACTGACTGGATTTTAGTGGGTGGGTTTCTTATTAGCACTGCATTCTTGAGCAGAAATGGGAAAGGCACTGATGGTAGGTTGGGTATGCAAATCCACATGTTCTTGTCATAAGTTATCTGATGCAAGGTTTTGGTTTTTTCTACTACATTATGTGCCATTTCATGTTACTATATTCTTAACTTCCTGTTTAAGTTTTCTTACTCATCAGTTGATGGTAGCATTCTCTTCCACTACATTGGCAATGTTGATGCCATTGTTCAGAAAGTAATATTTCCAATGCTGATGTCATGTTATTGTGATAGGTGTCCATGATGGTGGCAATGTTGATGTCATGTTATTGTGATAGGTGTCCGTGATGGGCTTTTCAAATTGGGTTGGTGTTTTTCAATGCTAGGCCAACCAGAACTTGGGTCTGAACCCAAGTTGCAGCCCTAGACCAAGCATGCACCTGGGCCCAACACTTCTTCTTTACTTTGTAATGGGTGCCACTACTAGCTAACTATCATAGTAATAAAAAATCTGCATATTTGCAAATTGCTTTGAAACTGAAATTCACTCTTTTGGGTCTGTGTATCTTCTTTCAATATGATTCAATCCACTTGATCTATTTAATGATATAGATATACCAATGCAGAGAAAATATTCTTTTCTTTTTTGGTAAATTGAAATTCATTACATGCCCACTTTATCAGTTATAATATCTGGACTGCAACATTTCAGGATGCAGGAGGAACTTGGTGCAAATGCTATATTAGTTATGTCAATTGCTACTTGTAAAGCTGGTGCTGCTGAAAAGGAGGCAAGTTTATATATATATATATATATATGGTTATTGCCAAGCTGACCTGTTTTTAAAGCCATGCCCCAGGAGATTTTTTCCTGTGTTTCAATTTTCATTTGCTTCAATGTTTCTAGTACTTTTTATACTATTGCTCTTCCAAAAATTTTACTACTTTTTTTTTTTTAATGAAATACAACTAGGAGCAATTTATGGCCCCTAAGCAGAATCCTCTCCCCAAAGTTAGAGCCAAACTTAATGGAAAAGGAAGTAGAGGATGAAGCGAGAGCCACCCTAAGACACCATGTGCATCCCCTGTTTTGGGTCAATTTTTTTTTAATTTTAATTTTTTTATATATATGGCTGACCTTAGACTGTACAGGTTTTTTTTCTTTTTCGTTTTCTTTTTCTTTTATATATGAGCACATCTCACTTTACATATGCATGTGGCTCGTTTGATGAGTGGATTGGCTTCAGTCAGGGCACTTACACAGTGCAGCCAGCCTAGACCCAGATCTCACACCAATGTTTCTACACTCACACATGTAGTTTGTTACATAGGGATGAAAATGAAGTGAACGTTCAACCTTCAAATGATTCTAGTTTTAATTTCTACATGCCAATTTCACTTACCTGTTATCTATGCAGGGAACTCCAATAGCCTACCAACTGTGATATGCCAAAATGACAATTTGAATGCTATTTGAAATGCTTATAGATTCCTACCAACTGTCCGTGTTCTGCATCGAAGTCATTCTCTTACTATTATGATTATCAAATTCTTTTTTTTTTACAAACATCATGTCAGACTTCTTTTTTACTCTATTCCAATTTTCTAGCTGAGGGAATGTGCATTTTCTAGTTGAGGGAATGTCCATGCACACCCGGTAAAGTGCTCAACTCATTAACTGATTACTCCAGTAGATTATAAATGTATAAATTTCACTATATAGTTGACTTGGAAATATTGATCAATCAAATTTTGTAGATAAAAGATTTAGCAACTCTGCAGATGGAAAATCTTTCTTTTTCATATTTTCAATTTTTTCTGTCATATTCATTTTTGAATTTTATTTTGGAAAGGATTGGTTACATTGGCACCGTGAGGCAGAAATGTAAATAACATCTATCAATTTTCCTTTTTTCCCCAAATTCATGAGAGAAGTCTATTACTCTGTATAAGTAATTTAAATTAAATTACATGTTTCAGGAACCTATTGTTCCTCTCCCTCCAAATCCTCCATAGGATCCTAAAGAAAACCAATCCCCAAATGAGGCATTGAAGATCCGGCTAATTTCAAACATTCCTGAGAAGCAATTCCAATCAGACTTGGCAATAGCACAGTGAATAAAAATATGATAGACTGATTCTAGTTCTGAATTGCACATGATGCATCTACCCATAGTACTAGGAATGTTTTGTGTGGATTGCATTTGAGTCCCTTTTTTTTTCTCTACCCATGAGTCCACCCACATCGTTGTATGGTTGGATGACCTACATTGAAACTTGATGCTGTAGGACATGCATTAACAATTGAAAGCGAGGCTTCTAGAAGAGGTGGGAGAGCACGATAGAGAACGGATTGTCTGTAGGCACGGTGTTTTCATGCCTTAGATTGTGTCATGAGTTTCTTCGGTTTGAAACTATTGATATATGGTTTTTTATTTGATTTCTTTGTTGATATATGTGTGGATGTGATCTTTTATATTTTATTTTTAAGTTTACGACTTCCTGGCTATTTATATGATGTTTTTGTTTATATGAATGAATATTCCTTTGACACTGTTTATTGATTTTATAATGTGTCAGAAACTAGGAAGTATTCCTTGTGGTTATTTCATTTGATTATGCTAACTTAAATTTGATATGAATGCCAATGAGTTAATTTCAGTTCTTTAATAAGTGCTCCAAATGTACTTTTAGAGTTTCCTACATACCTTCACATCTTTGCAATTCAATTTAATAAGTTCTCCACTATCCCTTCATGTTTTCTTTGAATTGCAAAAGAAAATTATTAGAAATGCTAGTGTTTTTATTTTTGAATTTTGTTTTTCATTTGATTTATTTGGATGGAATTTCAAGGCTTTATAGTAATCAACTGCAATTTTATTTTCTCTTATTTGAGGCCTGTTTGGATGCACCCCGAAATGAGAATGATGTTGGAACTTGGGTGTTTGTTTTGGATGTTGGGTTTGATTTAGTTCAGAGGGGAGTAGTGCATTACTAGTTAGAAAATTATGCTCCATAACCATGGATGTCAAGGAACTCTTACTGAAGCTCAGTTCTGTCAAAGAGTCGCTGAATCAGGCTAATTCTAATACAAGTTCGTCCATTGAAATGGCCACATTGAGCTTGTAAAAATGAAAGACATTGAGGTGAGTTTGTCTGAAAGAGAACCGTTTATAGAGAAACATTTTTCAAGGAAGTTTTTTCATAAAAATTTCCCAAACCTACCCTTGTCTTTTTTTTACTCTCTAAATACTTATTGGAAAATAGAAAATGTCACTCTCTCCTTTATTTTCCATGATCTCAAACTGGCCTTTAATTTCTTTCTTCTATCCGTAGCCTTTACCCATTTTCCTGGTAGTGTTCTCTAATGAGTAGAGCTCATGATTTGATTGGCTCAAGGTGTTACTATTTGATCGTCATTCTCCTTTTTTTAGGTAAATTATTTTGATGGATGTATTTTATACAGGTGTTGATGTTGGTGGATTTTTTGGCAACCCTGAGCCTAAATTGCTAGTTCACTGGTATCAGCTAGGTGCTTACTATCCTTTCTTTAGAGGCCATGCCCATCATGACACTAGAAGGAGAGAACCTTGGCTGTTTGGGTAATATATTTATTTAGGTTAAAAGAATGTTCAAAATGGAAATTTATACTTTACACTTATATTGCATTGTGCATATTAAATTGCTAGCTTCTGTACTGGTTCCTCATAGCCTCTTTCTTGATGTTATTTTTTTGATGTCTCTCTTAATAAAAGTTGCTGTCATATATTAAAACAAATAAACATAAATAAATCCATGGTAATATTTTTCTATCTAAGACACTAATTTTATCTCTATGGTTCCTTTTCTGTTTATATTTTTATCTTGTTTTATGCTAGCTTTAATGTGTAAATGTGCATTCAAATTTTAATACTTGATTCCTATTTAGACAAAGTAGAGATCTAATTCCTTCAAATTTGTATATGCACCATATAGGCTAGATGGGATGTACAAATGTACCAAGGTTTGGTTGGTTCACCAAATGTAGTCAATCATTATGCAGAAGTACAGCTATACCAGGAGCGAACCTAGTAAGCAATTCATTCTAGATTAATAAACCCTCTATCTGTGGTGTAAACTGTTTACATCCTCAAATGAAGAAATGTCAGGGTTATCTGTATTTTCATACATATGTACATAGGCATGCACATCTATTCCCAAGTCTGCATGCTTGTAGTGTGTAGTGAGTGGCATAGGCTACATAGTGTGTAGGGTAACTTTTAGATTTTTAATTACAATAATAGGAAAAATAGGGCAAATACTAAAAATAAAGATGCTTCAGATTGTTTCTTGTGCAAGTCCTATTCATCAATACTTTAGATTGTAATTATTCTTCACTCTGCTTTCTGCTTTTTTCCTTTCCTTTTCTTGCTTTTTCTTTTTTATTTTTCTTTTCTTTTCTAGCTTACTGTACTGATACAACCAGATATGGTTATTCATCTGGGATTTCTTTCTGATGGATCTACTTACACATTTTTACATCAAGAAAATCTTAGCTCCAGAAAACATCTATTAACATCCTTTTGGAACTCAAGACTACAAAAGATATTCATAAGACACTAATGTGCGATGCTCTTCACACTGTGATTGATTGACCTCATTGGTGGAGCCTGTACTTTCCTTCTTATAATTCTTCTAAAAATGTCAACAGTGGCCAAATTTGGTGTTATCTATTAATACCTTTAAAGTATATGGATCTCTAATAACTTCAACTTCCAAGAAACATTTAATTTGGCAGGGTGCTATTTGCTTTAAAGTATAGGTGGATGTTGTACATTCTTATATTGATTACTCAAGTATGACGGTTATGCGCATTCTTTCAGGTGGATGTTGCATGTGGGAGGGTTGGAGCTGCATATTTTAGATTCAAGCATCTGGTTCGTCTCTTGTCAAGAATGCACATGTGTAGTTCATCAAATAATACATTATGTGATATCGTGTGCATAATATCTATGTTCTAATTTCCCTTATGTATTTTGCTTAAAATCCATGTTTAGGCATGATTCTCATGCATTGACATGGATTTGGGCAAAAAAAGATTGAAATGGAAAATTTGAGAAAACAGGAGAAATTTTCTTTTATAAAGTAAGTATTTGGGGCCAAGTGGTTATGTATTTGCTCCATTAAATTTTCTCAAAATTAATGGAGCAGACCCGGATGTGCGTCGGAGCTATCTGGATGAGCGGGGGTCCTTGGAGGTGGGAACCGCTGTTATGACCATGATGAAGCTATCCATTTCCTATGGACAGGATTGGAGGGGCCTGGCCATTTGGACAGGCCGTATTCATGTATTTGCTCGAAATTAATGGAACAGACCCGGATGTGCGTCGGAGCTATCTGGATGAGCGGGGGTCCTTGGAAGGAGGGAATCGCTGTTATGACCATGATAAAGTTATCCATTTTTTATGGACAATATTGGAAGGGCCTGACCATTTGTGCCGGATGGCCGTATTTATATCTGTATTTGCAGGGACCATACCCTTAACCTAAACCAAAACCTATATCCTAAATCCTAAACCCGAGCACATTCTCAAATCCTAAAACCTATAACCTAAACCAAAACCAAAACCTATAGCCTAAACTCGAACCCATTCTCAAATCTAAAAAACCTAAAACCTAAACTTAAACCTTAACCTAAACCGTTAACCTATAACCTAAATCAAAACCTATAACCAAAACCAAAACCAAAACCTATAACCTAAACCCGAAACCATTAACAAATCCCAAAACCTATAACCTAAACCGAAACTAAAACCTATAACCTAAACCCGAACCCATTCTCAAATCCCAAAATCCAAACCTAAACCTAAACCTAAAACCTAAACCTAAACCTATAGCCTAAACTCAAATCCTTAAACCTTAACCTATAACCTAACCTAAACCTATACTTATAACTTAAAACTATTCCCAAAACCTATAACCTAAACCTAACCTTTCCCTAAACCTATAACCTAAACTCAAATCCCTAAACCTAAACCTAGACCTAAACCTAAACCTATAGCCTAAACTCAAATCCCTAAACCTTAACCTATAACCTAACCTAAACCTATACTTATAACCTAAAACTATTCCCAAATCCCAAAACCTATAACCTAAACCTAACCTTTCCCTAAACCTATAACCTAAACTTAATTCCCTAAACCTAAACCTAGACCTAAACCTAAACCTATAGCCTAAACTCAAATCCCTAAACCTTAACCTATAACCTAACCTAAACCTATACTTATAACCTAAAACTATTCCCAAATCCCAAAACCTATAACCTAAACCTATAACCTAAACTCAATTCCCTAAAGCTAAACCTACACCTAATCCTAAACTCAATTCCCTAAAGCTAAACCTACACCTAATCCTAATCTCAACTCCCTAACCTAAACCTAAACATAAACTTGAAAACCCAAACTTAAACCCAATCCCGAACCTGAACCTGATTTCCTAAACCTAAACCATAACCCATTCTCAAATCCAAAAACCTATAACCTAAACCTAAACCAAAATCAAAACTTATAACCTAAACCCGAACCCATTCTCGAATCCCAAAGCCTATAACCTAAACCAAAACTAAAACCTATAACCTAAACCCGAACCCATTCTCAAATCCCAAAACCTATAACCTAAACCAAAACCAAAACCTATAACCTAAACCCGAACCCATTCTCAAATCCCAAAACCTATAACCTAAACCTAAACCTTAACCTAAACCTATAACCTATCACCAAAACCTATAACCTAAACCTGAACCCATTCTCAAATCCCGAAACCTATAACCTTAACCTAAACTTATAACCTATAACCTAAATCAAAACCAAAATCAAAACCTAAAACCTAAACCTGTAACCTATAACCTAAATCAAAACCCATTACTTTTCCCTAAACCTTAACTTAAACCTATAACCTATAACCTAAATAAAAAACAAAACCAAAACCAAAACCTAAAACCTAAACCTATAACCTAAATCAAAACATATAACCAAAACCAAAACCTATATCCTAAACCCGAGCACAATCTCAAATCCTATAACCTATAACCTAAACCAAAACCTATAACCTAAACTAAAACCAAAACCTATAGCATAAACCCGAACTCATTCT
Organism: Magnolia sinica; assembly: GCF_029962835.1. NCBI lineage: Eukaryota > Viridiplantae > Streptophyta > Magnoliopsida > Magnoliales > Magnoliaceae > Magnolia > Magnolia sinica. The sequence goes on from NC_080574.1 coordinate 68,219,464, forward strand.
CAAATCCAAAAAACCTATAACCTAAACGTAAACCTTAACCTAAATCAAAACCTATAACCTAAACCAAAACAAAAACCTATAACCTAAAACCTAAACCAAAACCAAAACCAAAACCTATAACTATAACCTAAACTCGAACCCATTCTCAAATCCCAAAACCTATAACTTAAACCTAAACTGTAACCTAATCCTATAACCTAAACTCAAATCCCTAAACCTTAACCTATAACCTAACCTAAACCTATACTTATAACCTAAAACTATTCCCAAATCCCAAAACCTATAACCTAAACCTAACCTTTCGCTAAACCTATAACGTAAACTCAATTCTCTAAAGCTAAACCTACACCTAATCCTAATCTCAACTCCCTAACCTAAACCTAAACCTAAACTTGAAAACCCAAACTTAAACCCAATCTCGAACCTGAACCCGATTTCCTAAACCTAAACCATAACCCATTCTCAAATCCAAAAACCTACAACCTAAACCTAAACCAAAACCAAAACTTATAACCTAAACCCGAACCCATTCTCAAATCCCAAAACCTATAACCTAAACCAAAACCAAAACCTATAACCTAAACCCGAACCCATTCTCAAATCCTAAAGCCTATAACCTAAACCTAAACCTTAATCTAAACCTAAACCTTAACCTAAACCTATAACCTATAACCAAAACCTATAACCTAAACCTGAACCCATTCTCAAATCCCAAAACCTATAACTTAAATCAAAACCAAAACCAAAACCTATAACCTATAACCTAAATCAAAACCTATTACTTTTCCCTAAACCTTAACCTAAACCTATAACCTATAACCTAAATCAAAACCAAAACCAAAACCTAAAACCTAAACCTATAATATATAACCTAAATCAAAATATATAACCAAAACCAAAACCTATATCCTAAACCTGAACACAATCTCAAATCATATAACCTATAACCAAAACCAAAATTTATAACCTAAACCAAAACCAAAACCTATAGCCTAAACCCGAACCCATTCTCAAATCCTAAAAACCTATAACCTAAACCTAAACCTTAACTTAAACCGTTAACATATAACCTAAATAAAAAACCTATAACCTAAACCAAAACCAAAACCTATAACATATAACTTAAACCAAAACTAAAACCTATAACCTAAACTTAAACCTTAACCTAAACATAGAACCTATCACCAAAACCTATAACCTATAACCTATAACCTATAACCAAAACCTATAACCTAAACCCGAACCCATTCTCAAATCCCGAAACCTATAACTTAAACCTAAACTTAAACCTAAACCTTAACCTAAACCTATAACCTATAACCTAAATCAAAACCAAAACCTAAAACCTAAGCCTATAACCTATAACCTAAATCAAAACCTATTACTTTTCCCTAAACCTTAACCTAAACCTATAACCTATAATCTAAATCAAAACCAATACCAAAACCTAAAACCTAAACCTATAACCTATAACCTAAATCAAAACATACAACCAAAATCAAAACCTATATCCTAAACCCGAACACAATCTCAAATCCTAACCTAAACTTAAAACCTATAACCTAAACCAAAACATATATATAACCTAAACCTAAACCTAAAACCCAAACGTAAACCCGATCTCAAACTCGAACCCGATTTCCTAAACCTAAAACTTAACGTATTCTCAATTCCCTGAACCTAAACTCAATTCCCTAAACCTTAAACTATAACCTAACCTAAACTTATACCTATAACCTTAACCTAAACATAAAAACCTAAACCTAAACCTATACTTATAACCTAAACCTATTCTTATAACCTAAACCTATTCTCAAATCCTAAAACTTATAACCTAAACCTAAACCTTAACCTAAACCTATAACCTACAACATAAATCTAAAACCTAAACCTAAACCTAAACCTAAACCTATAGCCTAAACCTAAACCTAAAACCCAAACGTAAACCCAATCTTAAACCCGAACCCGATTTCCTGAACCTAAACCTTAACGTATTCTCAATTCCCTAAACCTAAACCTACACCTAATCCTAATCTCAACTCCCTAACCTAAACCTAAATCTAAACTTGAAAACCCAAACCTAAACCCGATTTCCTAAGCCTAAACTTATAACCTTAACCTAAACCTATTCTCAAATCTCAAAACCTATAACTTAAACCTAAACTTATATAACCTTAACCTAAACCTAAAATATAACCTATAACTTAAACCTTAACCTTAACTTATGACCTTAACTTATAACCTAAACCTATATGATAAACTCAATTTCCTAAACCTTAACCTATAACCTAACCTAAACCTAAACCTATAACCCGAACCCGATTTCCTAAACCTAAACCTTAACGTATTCTCAAATCCCTAAATCTAAACCTACACCCAATCCTAATCTCAACTCCCTAACCTAAACCTAAACCTAAGCTTGAAAACTCAAACCTAAACCCAATCCCGAACTCGAACCCGATTTCTTAAACCTAAACTTATAACTTTAACCTAAACCTATTCTCATATCCCAAAACCTATAACCTAAACCTAAACCTAAACCTTAACCTATAACCTAAACCTATAACCTAAACTTAATTTCTTAAACCTTAACCTATAACCTAACCTAAACCTAAACCTATAACCCGAACCCGATTTCCTAAACCTAAACCTTAACGTATTCTCAAATCCTTAAACCTAAACTTACACTTAATCCTAATCTCAACTCCCTAACCTAAACCTAAACCTAAACTTGAAAACCCAAACCTAAACCCAATCCCGAACCCGAACCCGATTTCCTAAACCTAAACTTATAACCTTAACCTAAACCTACTCTCAAATCTCAAAACCTATAACCTAAACCTAAACCTATATAACCTTAACCTAAACTTAAAACTTAACCTATAACCTAAACCTTAACCTATAACCTTAACTTATAACCTAAACCTTTAGCCTAAACTCAATTTCCTAAACCTTAACTTATAACCTAACCTAAACCTAAACCTATAACCCGAACCCGATTTCCTAAACCTAAACCTTAACATATTCTCAAATCCCTAAACCTAAACCTACACCTAATCCTAATCTCAACTCCCTAACCTAAACCTAAACCTAAAATTGAAAACCCAAACCTAAACCCGATCCCGAACCCAAACCCAATTTCCTAAACCTAAACTTATAGGTTATAGGTTGGTTTGGTTTAGGTTAAGGTTTAGGTTATAGGTTTTAAGTTTTAGGTTTAGGTTAAGGTTTAGGTTTAGGGTATTTTTGTTTATGATGTTAAGCTTATATGTATTTATGCGTGAATGAATGTGATGTGGATAAGATTGTTTATTTTTGGATGAATGTAGTTTATATTTGGATGGATTTACTAGTTTGGGTTTAGATGGATGTGAATGTGAATATGATGAAATATATTATATAACAGTTGTATATCAGGATGAATATGATGAAATATATTGTAACAGGTGTATACCAGGAATTTTGTACTGAATTTTTTTTTTTTTTTTTAAAAGAGACTTTTAGTGACGAAAATGTTCGTAGCTAAAAGTTTTGCTAGCAACAAAAATTTTCGTCGCTAAAAGATATGCAGCTAAAAGTTTTGCGAATAATTTTTATCGACGAAAATTTTTGTAGCTAAAAGTTTTGTAAAATATTGTTAGCGACGAAAATTTTCGTAGCTAAAAGTTATGCAAAATATTTTTAGCGACGAAAATTTTCGTAGCTAAACGTTTAACATTCATTTTTTAACGACGAAAATTTTCGTCCCTAAAAGTTTTGCAAAAGTTTTTTTGCGACGAAAATTTTCGTCGCTAAAAGTTTTTTCAGCAATGAAAATTTTCGTCGCAAAAAAGCTTCCCTTTGGCGACGATTAAAATTTTTCGTCGCTAAAAGCTATTTACCTCGGTCTTTTAGCAACGAATTTAGCGACGAAAATTTTCGTCGCTAAAACTTTTTATCTACGAAAATTTAGCTTTTAGCGACGAAAATTTTCGTTGCTAAAGGTGGGATTTCTTGTAGTGCCTAATCCTGAACCTAATCCTAAAATAGAATGAAAGAAAAATCCTATAGCAGTATAGAAAGTAAGTAGAGGAGAAGTTAGAAGGAGTTTACCGGTTTGGAGAGTTCTATTTTAGGATATTACAAAACAGAAAACAATGTTAGTTTTTTTTTTTTTTTTTTTAAAAAACTTAACTTAAAAATAAAACAAAAAGTTAGTCCTAAAAACAAATTAGTTTCTAAAAAAATAAAAAATTAGTTTCTAAAAATAAATTAGGAAAGCTTCTAAATTTGGAAATAGAAAGAAAAGTTAGTTTCTAAAAATAAATTAGGAAAGTTTCTAAATCTGAAAATAGAAAGAAAAGTTAGTTTCTAAAAAAAAAATCGAAAAGTTTCTAAATCTAAAAATAGAAAGAAAGTTAGTTTCTAAAAATAAATTAGGAAAGTTTCTAAATCTGGAAATAGAAAGAAAAGTTACTTTCTAAAAAATAATTTAGAAAGAACCCTAACATAAAAATAGAAAGTAAATAAATCTTAATCTTAACCTAATTCCAAAACTAATCAAATCCAGAAAATGCAACCGTCAATCCCCGACAACGGCGCGAAAAACATGTTCACAACCCTAAGTGTAGGGTCGCAATGTAGTAAGAATATCGGAAAGACTAAGGCCTAATCCACAAGGACTGAAACTTGTACATTTCTAAAATTAACTAGAAGTAGAACTAGAAGAAGTGTGAAACTAATTCTTTAGTATTTGAGAGAGTAATTGTGAATAGAGTAGTTAAAACTAAGAATTTAAAGGTGGGAACTAGGGTACCAAGTATCCACTTGTAGTGATCAGGGAGCCCTCTTGCTTGATTCAAGTAAAACAATTGGAATTGGAGTCATATCCTATCCAATTGGAAAATATAACAATAAAACAAAATCTGAACTTCCATTAACCTAATTCTCAATGAAGGAGAACTATGATAATTGGCAGGGATTCCATCACCAAACCATGCCTAAGGGACAATGGCAAACAACAGGATTTATCAATCTCATAATCTCAAAGTAGGAGAATTATGAAGATTAGGAAGGATTCCATCACCCTACCAAGCCCAAGGGATGATGGTGAATGACAGGACTTACTAATTTCACAATCTTAAATCAGGAAAAGAAGATACTCAGATCTATTGCAGATCTACTGTAATTTGAGTCATAATAAACCATTAAAAAATAAAAGTATTCCTTAAATATCAAATTAGAATCCACGAAGTTCAACATAAACATGAATCAAAGTAATAGAAACATCCCATCAAGTAACAAACTTCACCTCCTAGCCCCAGCTAAGAGGTTTAGCCAACCATAAACATGATTGGACCAAAGTTTCTTAAGAAAAACATGAAAACAATTAAGGAAGAGAAGCTCTTGTGATGACTTCTTCACCCTTTTCCTCCACTCCTTAAACCCTAGAAGATGGCTAGGAAAATCATATGGAGTCCTATTTATAGTTGTGGAACTCTAACTTTCACACCTAGTTAGAAAACTCTAGAAACCTCCTCAAATTTACACAGTTTGCTAAATTAGACTTCACTCTGCGCAGATTTTCAAAATAGACTTCACTTTGCACAGTTTCACATAATAACCCAGAGTTTTAGAATGTCTTTTCAAGATGATTGCAGGATTCTTTTTCTTCACATCAAATCTTTGATCTCTTCATTCCTCACTTCGTTTTCTTGGATTTTTGACATGTGAATTCTTCAATCTTGGTCTCTTAAGATCCATCCCTTGCTTTGATTCTTGAGCATTAAATCCATGCTTTCAACACCCTTTCAATTAAAGCTCTTAAATTCACCTTGTAACACAAACATGAGTAAAATAGATCATTAAGCATTATCATGTTCATAAAACCAAGATATAAATGGGGGATAATATGCAATATTTAACCCTCAATAGAAATAAAAAGAATGAATGAATACAAATGACTGTCGATATAAAATCAAAAACTAGAAAAGGAAGGAAAAGGGGATAAGTTCGAAATCAGTACTTGAGTTTTCAACCAATCCTGAAGTGATGAGCATGGCTAACATTATAAAAGGATAATATTATTATGGGAAGTAAGTTGATTTGTACTAAGCACATTGAGAAACTTGATATATGAACTTAAGATATACTTTAATCGATAAAGAACTTATTTGATTGATTGCTTATATGATTTGACTCTAGGTTTTGAAAATCCTACTTTCTCACCTTATTTCTACTCATTCATACTTGATTGCAGAAAGGATTGATTTCTGAAAGGGGTCTTAAACATTGAGAATTGCAGATTATTTTATGCATGTTTTGCTCGGGACTAGCAAAATGCTGGTTGGGAAGTGTGTTGAGTGTCAAATATTGCATATTTTCTCCCATTTATATCTTGGTTATATGAACATGATACTACATAATAGTATACTGTTGAGGGTCAAATAATGCATATTATCCCTCATTTATATCTTAGTTTTATGAATATGATACTACTTAATGTCCTATTTTACTCGTGTTTGTATTTTAAGGTGAATTTAAGAGCTTGAATTGGAAAAGGTGCTAAAAACATGTATTTGATGCTCAAAGATCACCAAGGTAAAGAATGGATCTTTGAAAACAAAGAATGAAGATTTTAAGGTCCCAAGATTAAAAAAAACCAAGTGGAGAAGGAAAGAAATCGAAAGAACAAGTGCAGAATTCTCATTAACTGTGTCATCGATCATAATTCGAAGACATCGAAGCTACCGTTCGATGACATCGAACATGGGTCGATGACATCGAATTTATGGATGGAAATTGAGTTGGTAGCTGGACTAATTGAAGATATTTCTCAATGACTCGAGACTCGAAGCTTTAGTTGATGACATCAAAGACAGTTCGATGACATCAATATTATTGTGGATTTTTGGGAAAACTCGTTGGACATATTGGGCACAATGTTCGATTACTCAAAGTCCTCCTCGATGACATCAAATTTTCTGGAAATTATTGGATTAACTCGTTGGACTGTTTTGGACGCATCCTCGATTCCTCGAACACCATCCGATGACAATCGAAGGTAGGTTCGATGACATTGAAGGTTACGCAGTCTGGACGAAGTTACGCAGTGTAAAAAAAAGAACATGTTCAAGACACCTTCTATGATATCAAAGGCAGTTCGATGTCATTGAACGATTTACGGAGAGTTACGTGAAGTGCATAAATTTGAGGCAGTTTCTAGAAATTTTAAGGTCGGTTCGGAGCTTGGAGTTCCTCAACTATAAATAGGAGTCCCCAGGGCATCCCTGGGCATCATTTAGGGTTTGGAGGAGTGAAGCACAAGTGTGGAGAGCAGTTGCCAAGTACTTTTCTTCATTTCTTCCTTAGTTTTCATGCTTTCATTTAGGATTTTGAATCCAATCATGTCTATGGTTGGCTAAATCCATTAGCTATGGAAAGGGGTGAAGCTTGTAGCATGATTGAGACGTTTTTCTTGTTTGATTCTTGCTCTTGTTGAACTTTTTTGATTCTAATTTGATTTTTAAGAAATACTTTTAGTTTTTAATGGTTTATTGTGACTCAAATTACAATAGATCTACAATAGTTTTGAGTATCTTTTTTTCCTATTTGAGATGGTGGGATTGGTAAATCCTATTGTTTGCCATTGTTTTATGGGCATGGTTTAGTGATGGGATCCCTGCCAATTATCATAATTCTCCTGTTTTGAGAATTAGGTCAAAGGAAGTTCAGATTTGATTATAATTGCTATATCTTCCAATTGGATAGGATAGGACTCTAATTTCAATTGTGTTACTTGAATCAAGTAAGGAATCACCGTGATTAGTACAAGTGGATCCCTAGAAACCCTAGTTCCTACCTTTGAATTCTTAAATTTCTAATTAAACACTTCACTATTACTTCCTTTCTTTCCAGATTTCTAATTAAAATTTTTCTTCTAGTTTTGATTCTAGTTACTTTTAGGATGCACATGAGTTTAGTCCATGTGGATTCAACCTCGGTCTTACCGAGATTATTTTTACATCGGGACCCTATACTTGGGGTTGTGAACATATACTTTATACATGTTTGTGTTGCAAGGTGAATTTGAGAGCTTGTATTGAAAAGAATGTTTAAAGTATGAATTTAATGCTTAAGAATCACTAAGGCAATGAATGGATCTTTAGAGACTAAGATTGAAGATTTCAAGACCTCAAGATCCAAGAAAATCAAGTGGAAAAGGAACAAAGTTGAAGGAACAAACTGCTGAAATTCACTTCACTGTCTGTGTCATCAAACATAGTTCGATGACATCAAAGCTATTGTTCAATGATATCGAACACATGTTGATGAAATCAAATTTTTACATGAAAATTAAGATTGGTCGCTGGACAAATTGAAGATATCTTTTCAATGGCTCGAGGAGTTGTTTAATGACTTAAAGATCTGCTCGATGACATTAAATCCCGTTTGATTGCATCAAAATTTTTGAAAAATTTCGAAGCAGCTCGCTAGACTATTTTGAACACATTCTCAATGGATTAAAGACCCTTCGATGGCATTGAAAGACTTCTCGATGACTTCGAAGGAAGGTTCGATGACACAAGAACTTACGCAATGTAGAAAAGTTATGCAGTGCATAAAGGCTCGATTTGTAAGGCTCGTATCTTAGTCTGTACCATTCCTTAGACTCCCTCAACCTCCCCGTTGAATTTCGGCAACTCGTGACCTGTAACCAGCATATGCGAGTGGCCCTGAGTCACACCCTGTCAACTAGAGTCGACTCGATCCGAGACTTATACCCTTGCAACCGCATCATCACCACGGTTCCAATGCCATGACTTGCGCATTGATGTGATACCTAGGCCAGGAGTTATGGGCCCGCGTTCATCTCGAGGAAAATGCCATGCGTTGCGAATTCTAAGAGAATCTCTACCCAAACATCACATCAATCAATCAAGTACAACCCATCACTCGCCCATACCTCTCTCTTCCCCAAAGTCAACACAACCCATACCTCTCAAGTCAAGTACACCCATCACTCACACCCATCACACCCATCACACCCATCCCTCTCTCCTTACATCCGCTCTCTCTCTCTCTCTCTCTCTCTCTCTCTCTCATTCTCCACCCATTCCCCAAGCACCAAGAGAGAGCCATCGTCCAAGCATTCTAAGGGAGAAGGAGAGCCAAGTGTGTGGGCCACTTCCTACCCCAAGATCTCATCATCCAACCCTTTAACCTTCATCACCCTCCATCAAAGAGGAAGCTTAGGAGCTTATAAGATTAAGAAGCCAAGAAGAAGTGAAATCGGTGGGTGTTCATAACATTAGATCTCGATTTTGACTTAGGGTCCACATGATTTGGGACCCATCTTGATGTATGCATTGTATCATAGAAGGGAGCTCATAGTGGTGGAGCACCCCCCGTCTCTCTCTCTCTCTCTCTCTCTCTCTCTCTCTCTCTCCCTTTCCTTGTTGATGGCCGACCTCGATGCAAGGGTTTTCATCCACGCTGCCCACCCAAGTGGGACCTACCATGTATGCGTTATATCCAACGTCCTGCCCCATCTAGCGGGTTCCACCATGCTGTCCATTTGGACACACTTGGACGGAGGTAAAATACAAATATCAACTTGATCTTAACCTGGTGGGCCACCCACGTGGGCCCCACCATGACGTATGGATTTAATCTCCACCGTCTAGATCATGAGACCACCATGATATGTGTTTTATCTAGGCCGTCCAGCAGGCCTAAACATTAGGAAAATACAAATATCTACTTGAACCAATCCAGTGGGCCATGTGTACGTGGACCCCGCCTGATGTATATGGTTCACCCATGCCATCCACTGCCCAGATCCTGGATGGTGGAGCCTACCTTGATGCAGTACCTCATCCAGGCCGTCAGTAGGCCTGGATGATCAGGAAAACACATATATCAACCCTGTTCAAAGCTGTTGGTGGGCCACACGTGTGGACCCACCTTGATGTTTGTTTATCCTCACCGTCCAATCTCTATACGGTGGGACTGGATTGATTAGAGTAACTCATACCAGCAATATAGATGCTGTTAACGTCAGTAAGTTCTATGGGTCCCACGCAGCTGTCCAATTGCTGTATTGACGCTTACAAGTTCTATGGGCCCCACCGTGAGGCTTTATGCCAACCGTTCATCTGGATGGTGAGACCACCAGCAACTGTAGCTGTTGTATTAACATCAACAAGTTTTGTGGACTTCACGATGATGTGTATGTTTCAAATCCATGTCGTTCGTTTGTGAGATGGACGTGTGACCCACCTCCATGATGTATGGGTCTGATCCTCACTGTTCAACACATTGGACAATGGGACACCTCTTTAATGTATCTATTACTGGCACAACGTCCCTTTATTTTAGACGTGGGGCCACCCCACACGTGTGGCACCCCCCTTGAGGTACATGTTATATCCACACCATCCAAAGGCCAGACGTAGGACCCACTAATGTATCTGTTTCATGCAGGTTGTCCATCCATGTGGCTCACCGTGATGAGGCCCATCTTGATGTATAGGAGGCCCATGTGATGCAGGGCCAACCTAATGTATATGAGGCCCAGATATGAGGTCCATCGCGATGTATTTGAGGCCCAGATATGAGGCCTATTGTGATCTATATGAGGCCCATCATGATGATTTTGAGGTCCAGATATGAGGCCTATTATGATGTATTTGAGGCCCAGATATGAGGCCCATTGTGATGTATTTGAGGCCCAAATATGAGGCTCATTGTGATGTATATTAGGCCCGTGTGAGAAGCCCATTGTGACGTATATTAGGCCCATGTGAGCGGTCCATTGTGATGTGTATTAGGACCATATGAAAGGCCCATTGTGACGTATATTAGGCTCGTGTGAGCAGCCCATTGTAATGTTTATTAGACCCATGTGAGTAGCCCATTGTGATGTAAATTAGGCCCATTGTGATGTGTATTAAGCCCATGAGATGCGGCCTGCTTGATGTATGAGACACATGTGTAAGGCCCATTGTGATTGTATTTTAGGCCCATTCGATGCGGCCCATTGATTATATAAGGCCCATGTGATGCGACCCACTTGATGTATATGAGGCCCATGTGATGCGGCCCACTCGATGTATGAGACTCTTGTGCAAGGCCCATTGAGATTGGATGTGGCCCATTATGTTGTATATGAGGCCCTTATGTGAGGTCATGGGCCTAGTATGCGTTAGGCTCTATGGGCCACTCCTTGGGAGCAATGTTGGTTAAATGTCCACATTGATGGGCAATGATGGTTAAATGTCCATAATGTGACCTTCCCTTAGGTCTTGTTAGGCCCATTCATATCCTTCTCTAAGTAGGTTGACCTTAATCATTGGGCCACATTGACATGTGCATGACCCATCTATTCATATTGGGATAACCATAATGTTAGGCCCCCATTAGTTGCTAGGAGGATTGTTTTGATCTTGGAGTCCATCTATGGACCTCGCTTTGAATATAGGTCAATTAACGATACCGATTATGAGTATGTGATAGCATAACATCATGATACATGCCCATGCTCATCATTTGCATGCTTGATATAAGACGTGGTTGACCATTACATATACCATTGGGTAGTTTGTTATGGGACTCCTTGATAAGCAGAGTTATTTCACATGAGTACATGGTATGCGCAGGATTGATGTATGACTGGATTGTGTAACTCATGCATCTTTCATTGTGTGTTGTATGCCCTAGCGATATGAGGGCTGTAGCCTCCACAGGCATATCGTGGATGGCCAGATGGGACACCAAAAATCTTTTTCTACATGGTGTAATATAAATGTCTCTGGGTGAAAGTCCTTAAACCCTCTTGGTACCAGAAGACGCTCTAACATCAAGACCAGGTGGAAACAAGAGCGCCTGGATGCCGAATACCAGTAGGCGACGCTCCCACTGATCGTGGTCGGTTGGAAGGGGGTGTGGCCTTACCCGCTTGAGCATAGGGGGCATAGGTAGGATGAGTTTGACCAGCTCGTAAATGGGTCCATTATCAACATGCCGGGTAGATATTGGCTGACTACTAGCCAGGTGGACAGTGAGGTCTCTTCCACTTGCATGGTTGCGCGTCTAGTGGGCAGCGATCTGGTATAAAGTGTACTAGACCCCGGTGATGATCCCAGAGATGTACAGTACTGATATATGGACTTACTGAGTATGAGTTACGTACTCAACATTTAACTCATTCATTCACTATCCACTCGGGCCGGTGGTGCGTAACCAAATCATTGTGTACCTTCATAATGGATAGGATTTCAGTTGGGGTGTGCGACCAACCTGAGATCAGGAGTTTACCACATTGAGTCTAGTTATCCAAATTTAGGTATGAGACTAGTTTGGATAGAAGTCCCTTATGATGAACCCCATAGCTTGTGATACCATGTTCTATCATCCCGACTACACACTTCAGCTTTGTCATTCCTTTGCATTACATGTTGTATTGCACCCTCAGTATATGACATCTGGGTTATTATGATTCTGCATTGCATGGCCTAGATATGTCATTAGTCTATTATATTTTTACATCACATAACATGGATAAAGCTGATGGTATTTATGGACTTACCGGCATGTTTCCATATTGCCCTGACATTGCATACTTGACACTTACCTTGCGTGCACACTTACACCACCCTTTAAGCTTTCCATAAGCTTATGCAAGATAGATGTGTGCAAGTGGCGTTAGGTCGCAGCAACGTTGAGATTGGAGCATGCAACTATCTTCTGGAGCTTTGATTTTCGATATATATATTTTCCTTTGAGCACTATATTCAACTGTTTATATTAATGGATATATGATGATGATGTTGCCTTTATGATTTAGGTAAACTTATGGCTATGCTTCTTATGAGATAAATGTACATTGGAAAAATCCTCCATGTAGGATCCCAGGATCGAAATATGGTGTATGGGCATTGGAAGTCAAGAATGGGGTACTACGGAGGCTATCGGCGTCGGATTCGGCGATTGAGAATTCTATGAGCCCGTTTTTCGAGTTTAGGGCATGACACGACTTCCGTAATTTAACTTGTGCTCAATGACATCGAAGGTTGTTCGATGTCATCGAACGCGTTACATAGAGTTATGTGGACTGCGTAAATTGAGGCAGTTTTGTGAAATTGACCGGACAAGTCTATAAATATAGGTTTCCTACAGACTTTTTGGGATATCGAGGGTTTCTAGGAGTAGAGCCAAAGGGTGGAGCAGCTTCCCAAGTGTTTTTCTTATTTCCTAGTTTATTTTTAATGCTTTCTTCTTAAGGTTTTAGATCCAATCAAGTCTATGGTTGGCTAAATCTCTTAGCTAGGGCTAGGAGGTGAAGCTTGTAGCATGTTAGGATGTTTTTCTTGTTTTGATTCTTATTCTTGTTAAACTTCTTTGATTCTAATTCAATACTTAAGGAATACTTTCAGTTTTTAATGGTTTATTGTGACTCAAATTATAATAGATCTGCAATAGCTTTGAGTATCTTCTTTTTCTTATTTTGAGATTGTGGGATTGGTAAATCTTGTTGTCATCCATTGTCTCCAGTGCATGGTTTGGTGATGGAATGTAATGACCCAGAAACTTTTGTACAAAGACCCGAGTACTACCTTAAATTCTTTAGAAGTTATTTATGGGTTAATTAGCGCTAAACTCAATTTCTTGTGAAATTAGCACCAATGACTTTAAATTTGATCTGCAAGACTCAAAACCTGTAAAATCGTTAGCGCTATGTTACCCTGAAATCTAGGATTCAACACTAAATCCAGTTGCTCTTGGGAGTACTTGGAAACTTTGTATCGGACCTGGACCGCGCGTCAAAAGTCCGATAGTGATGATCTTAGACAATTATGATCACCTTGTTGGGCTTGACAATCTCTTCAAAAATCAAGTCCAGATGATGTCCTGAGATGATTTGCTTGAGTTTGGAGTAAAGAGTGTGAGAAAGGTGAGAAATTAAATATGAATTTATGAAATCTGAGCCGTGTCGCTTGCGCACCAATTTTAAGCATTCTGACCGTTGGATTCTGACCTAAATTTACCCTCGGATCAGGGAAGATGGCCTAGGCATGTCATAGTGCAGGTAGACCAGATCGAGTTTCGGTGACCATTGAATTAAAATTGGTCCACCACGGCTGATCTGTAAATTCGATCGGTACAAGAACTCAGCCTGACCTAGATCCATGGTCAGTGAGCTTAAGTCCGACTGAACGTGGAAAAGGGACCACCAGAAGTGCTCCGTTGGACCGAAATAGACCCGATTTGGTTATAACCTAAGTATACCTTGGCCCTGGAGCTATTTTCATCTATATTAGGCTTATATAAAGACCTGAAAACCCTCACTCTCAACTTCATACGAATTTTCTAAACCCTGCTAAGAGAGAGAGAGAGGAAAAGAGAGAGAAAGTGAGAGAGAAGTTGGTGAATCATCTTGAGATTCTTCCCTGTTACTTTGTGTACCTAAACCATCGCATCTGAATCATTATTCCGACGATTTTAAGTTCATTCTTGGGTAAGTCAATCAAACCCTAACCTATTTTGGTGCTTAGGATAGTCTAAGTGTTGATGTAGCTATTTCATTCATGCCTTAGGTTATCTACCCGCTGTTGACGAAGACTCATCGTCTAAATCAGATCTGTTGCGCATTTTCTGGTTTAAGGTGCGGACTATATTCGTATAGGTTATGGTTTTAAAGGCTTTCAATGTCGGTTAATGGTTTATTATTGTTGTGGGTGAAATTTCACATGCCAAATGCGATGTTTATATTGCGTTCTGATATATATGAGCTATATTGAGATTTGTGTATTCTATGTATAGGTAGAAAGTATCATATATGTATGAAATATGAACATGTGTTTACCATGATTAATTGTCGTGTATTTATGCTAGTTGTATGTGTATCAACTCCTTGGCGAAAGGAATTGTCCAAATGTGTGTTATCGCCAACATACGTCATGTATATTGGAATATGTAGTCTAAGTGTTTATAGAAATGTCTGAATGAATAAGTGTGTCATATATTGTACTTTTATGGGCATTGAGAAGAGATTCTTAACTATCTTATTGATGTGTATGATTTCCTACATGCAATTTACATTATTTGTTGTTTAAGTTCAAGCACTACTTATGTGTAAATCCATGTTAAGTTAATATTCATCAAATGCTCACATACTGTATGATTAGAATTGTTGATCCATTACTGTTCTGAATTGCTGGTATGAATATCTGTTATACTTAAATGTGTTTGGGACTATGAAATAGTCCAGGAAATTGGTAATAAACTTTGAATTCGTGGCCGAGGTTGTTTTTGCCACGTAGGACGTGTTGGACGAACCCGAGTCGTATTAGGGTTGTTGGCAGTGGTTTGGCCACACGGAGTGTTTGCACACTCTATGTCTTTCAACTCAACGTGCGCTCGTGCTAGTTGAGCTCATCAAGTAACCCGATTGTCCCGGTGGATGTGCACCATGTATGGATGCTATTGTTTGAATCTAGGGTACCAAACTTACCAATGCAATCCCGTTAACCATTGTACCTTGATCCGCTAAGACTCATGAGCCGGACATGGTGGTATGGGACACCGTGGTCAAGCTGTCAGCCTACGCTGGGGTGACGAGCCTCCCCGTAGTGACCAGTGAGCACACCAGACTCGTGAGCCGATTATGGTGGTATGAGAGACTATATTCGTGCTATTGGCCTACATTGATTGGTGACGAGCCTTTGTAGAAACCTCGAGCATACCTTGATACTGCATTAAGGTGACGAGCCTTAGGGTAGTAACTAAGGTATGATAGGCATGCATTGATTGGTGACGAGCCCTTTGCAGCGACCTAGAACCATATGATCATATGAGATTGTCTAGGATTGACGACCCTAGAATGGATCACCGTTTGGGTATTGATATGAGGAAGGTACCTTAACTTCCCAAATCCTGCTGTATGAAAATGACTAATAACAACTTGGTAATCATATTCATGCACCGCATTGCATGTGCTTTAGCGTCGTGGGCACTGCGAGAGGTTGTCATGCGTACCGTAAGATGAAGACGCTGAGGGAGTGCAGGCGAGAGCATGCATCATTTCTACATATATCCTTGCATTAACAAGAGTAATTAGGACGTGTTTGATTGTATTGCCTTATCATTACTGCTTAATTGATTTGATAACATGTTAGCTTTTACTGTATAGTTCCACTGAGTTGATCACTCCCTCCCACATTCTGGGACGGTGTTTCAACACCAACCAGACTCTGTCTTAGATGCAGATGATGATGTGACCCCCGAGGTAGAGCAAGAGTATGAGGATGACGAGGACGCATTTTTTTTTGCTGTTCTCAGGCGAGTTCATGTGAGCCGTGTCCTGATCTACAGGGATTCTGGGTTTTCTTTGTGATAAATGATTTCATTTTGATACTTATATTTTGAAAACAAACACTTGTAATTATGACCTGGCAGAGCTTACATATCTCAAGGACTTATATAGATATACATATATATTTCTTTAAGTCTTCCGCTTGCAGATTCCACCTATCCCTGGATTATGTTTGCAGTTTGGCTTAATCTACTCCATGTTTTATGCACTCATACAGACAACATACATCCATCATTACATATCTTGCATAAGTGATGTTTTGAAACTCGGGAGCTGAGTTATGCTCGACCCCCAAATTTCAGGGCATTACATGGAATCTCTTCCAACCCTCATAATTCTCCTTCATTGAGAATTAAGTCAATGAAAGTTCAGATTTCATTTTATTGATATATCTTCCGATTGGATAGGATAGGACTCCAATTCCAATTATGTTCATTGAATCAAATAAGGAAACATCCTGATAGCTACAAGTGGATCCTTGGAACCCTGGTTCCCACCTTTAAATTTATTAGTTTTAACTACTTTATTCACAATTACTCTCTCTATAATTTCATATTTAGATTCACATCTTCTTCTAGTTCTACTTCTAGTTGCCTTCAGAAACGTACAAGTTCAATCCCTGTGGATTTGACCTTAGTCTCACCGAGATTATTACTATATCATGACCCTACACTTGGGGTTGTGAACAACGAGCCTAGCATGAAATTTGTTAGCCTTGTTCAATTTCATGTTAGGCTCATTCAATTTCATTTGAAACTCGCTCAATTTCATGTTAAGCTCGTTGAATTTCGTGTTAGGCTTGTTGAATTTCATGTTAGGATCGTTCAATTTCATGTTAGCCTCGCTCAATTTCAAGTTAGGTTCATTCAATTTCATGTTAGGCTCATTCAATTTCCTTTAAAGTTCGCTCAATTTCATTTTACCCTTGCTCAATATCAAGTTAGGCTCGTTCAATTTCATGTTAGCCTCGCTCAATTTCATGTTAACCTCGCTCAATTTCAAGATAGGCTCGTTCAATTTCATTTGAAGCTTGCTCAAATTGATGTTAGCCTCGCTCAATTTCATTTGAAGTTAGCTCAATTTCATGTTTGCCTTGCTCAATTTCATTTAAAACTTACTCATTTTTATGTTAGCCTGCCTCAATTTCATGTTAGCCTCACTCAATTTCAAGTTAGGCTCATTCAATTTCATTTCAAGCTCGCTCAATTTCATGTTTAGCTTGCTCAATTTCAAGTTAACCTTGCTCAATTTCATGTTAGGCTCGTTCAATTTCATTTGAAGCTTGCTCAATTTCATGTTTGCTTCCCTCAATTTCATGTTATGCTCGTAAATTTCATTTGAAGCTTGCTCAATTTCATGTTTTCCCTGCTCAATTTCATGTTAGGCTCATTCAATTTCATTTGAAAATTGCTCAATTTCATGTTTTCCTTGCTCAATTTCAAGTTAGCCTCTCTCAATTTCATTCTAGGCTTATTCAATGTCATTTGAAACTCGCTCAATTTCATGTTACCCTTGCTCAATTTCATGTTAGCCTCACTCAATTTCATTTGAGGCACATTGAATTTCATGTTTGCTCGTTCAATTTGCTTTGAGGCTCATTGAATTTCATGTTTGCCTTGCTTAATTTCCTCTAAGGCTCGTTGAATTTCATGTTTGCCTCACTCAATTTCATGTTTGCCTTACTCAATTTCCCTTGAGGCTCGTTGAATTTCATGCTGGCCTTGCTCAATTTCCTTTGAGGCTCGTTGAATTTCATGTTAGGCTTGTTGAATTTCATGTTAGGCTCATTGAATTTCATGTTAGGCTCGCTTAATTTCATGTTAGGCTTGTTGAATTTCATGTTATGCTCGTTGAATTTCATGTTAGGCTCGCTCTGTTTCATGTTAGGCTCGTTCAATTTCATTTGAAGCTCGTTGAATTTCATGTTATGCGTGTTCAATTTCATGTTAGGCTTGCTCAATTATCCATAGTTATATGTACTTTTCACTACAGAAGCATTGACTACAAATTAGATCCGTAGCGATAGAACCAATGGTTACGAATCTAATGAAGCAATGACTACTATACTAATGGCTACGGTTATAATCCGTAGCCATAGGTATTTAGCTACGGCCTTTGGCCCATTTTATGGTATTGGACGGTGCCAACTTGATATCCACAGTGCTATTGTGGACAAGACAAAGTTCCACGGTGGCACCGTGAATGCAAGGGTATTTTCATCTGTAAATAGTGTGTCCGTACAGAATGGTTTAGTTTTGAAAAGTAAAGTTTAGGAGTATTTAGAAAAGAAGGTGGGTAAAAGGTGGGATTTACAGTCGAAAAAAACTCAACATTTTTTTGAGGGCTCTATTTCTTTACAAAATTTTATTATTCTGATTCAGGTTATTTTACCTTATTTGTATTCGTTTTTATGATAGCGAATCTAAAAGAGACATGTAATTTTATGGGAGTTATGTAGTGGTGTATTCGAGATATGTAAATATAGCTGAAGTGAATTTTTGGTGATTCCATCGGCATATATCGAGTGATACTGTTTCGAACAAGAAGCAAATGCATTAGGTTTGGGGAAGATTATCATATTCGAACATAACAAAGAGAATATGTAGAGAGCAATCATCGTATTATTAATACTGAGTTCATTTACATCCCTTTAGTATCCATTGATTCTAAGATAGATAATTTGAAATACATAAATTGAAATTAAAAAAGCTCGAATGTTGAATCTTGAATTTGGCAGCATTTCGACAGTTGCTTTAGTCGTCTCCGTAGGGGGAATGTTGTGTCGATTTGATCATTCGACTTCTCCCCTTTTGAGCTTGTCCCTTACGTAAAGGAGAGCTTAGAGCAATGAAGGTCAAACTGGAAGATTTCAGTAGCATCTCGATCCCTTTCATAACTGGCCATATAATGACCTCGTTGCGCGACCCATGCAATAAGTTATTCGTTGTGTGGTCCTCGTAACCAATTTCTGACTTCCTTCTCACCTCTAGTGTTCTTTCAGAGCTCTATCCCTCTTCCAAAATTCTTCTCCCTCTTAAATGAGAGGGGGAGTAGGGTATTTATAGGCCTTCACATGTGCGAACCCTTGATCCTTGTGGCATGGGGCCCACTTTACATCAGATCTGACCATTCATAATAACTATTTATCTGTTCTTGATTGCGCAACCGGCACAACGATGAAGTTGGTTGTGCGATCCGCCCAACGATGAAATCAGTTGCATGATCCACATAATGGATGAAATCCTTTGCATAGAACCATTAACAAATTAGGTTAGTTGCGCAGATCCGGTTGCTCGACCCGCCCAACTGCTGAACAAAGTACTTGATCTTCTTCTTTCTTTCTCATTTGTTCACTTCATGTTTAATTTCTGATCTTTAACTTCTTCATGATTTTTATGCTCCAATAGGTGCCCCCTTGATCTGTTCTTTGTTCCCTTGAATCAAAGAATCAGGATCAATCTTCTCAAAATTTTGAATTTCCTGAAGTTGTTGCGTGACCCGCACAACGAGCACCCGAGTGCTGTACTGGGCCTCGTTCTCTATAAATAGTAGATTCCAACTCATTTTCCTACCTTCCACTTTTGCAGCGAAGCTCTCGCAAACTTTTTTCTTCTCGTGTAACCAGACTTGACTGTGCAACCCATGCAACAAGCACTTTATTCACGCAAGGTAAAATGCATTGCACGAACTCGCGCAATGGTCTTCAGTTGCGTGACCCGCACAACAAACTTCAATTGCGCGATCCGTGCAACCGACCCTTAGTCATTTCCAGACTTAACATTTTTTTCTTTAACTTTGCTCACTTTCTTGTACTAACTTTTTTTAACTCCATTCTTTTTTAGGATTCAACTTCTCTCATCATGGCTCACACAAAGAGAACTTTCATCGCCACCGACCCTCCTCTTGCTCATCCCTCGCATAAAGAAATGCCAAATCCTGCACCCTTTCAAGCATTGGAATCTCAAGCCACAGAATCTCCATCATCTCCAGTCCAACCTTCGTGCAAGTGATTTAAAACAATCGCTACGCGCCTTGCCTATGTAAAAGAGCCAGTACTCCCCACCTGCGACTTCACTCAACATATTCAAACACTACCATCCCCCATCCATAGAGCCATCGTAATGGGCGATCTTGAAAGACCTCCCAAATATGGTAGTGAATACGACTAGGAAGAATGGTTGAAGACGACAGCGCATCATCAGATGATCAGCTAAAAGCCTCCCGCCAGAGAAGATACTCCTCCTCCCTCTCGACTAAAGAAGAATCGTTGGAACAAGGCTCAGGAGTTTTAAGAGAAAATCAAGAAACACAATAGGAAGAAACTCCACAATTCTTGAGAATTGATCTGTGCAATTGAGGGTGTCATAAATTTGACAACCCCTATAAGAAAGGTATTGTAGTGATCCCAGTCAGCATCTATTGCCACCACTCCATGTTGATTTGTGAACCTAAGGATCATCTGAATGCAGAAAGATTAGCTTACACAAAGTCTTGGTTGTTCCGGGAACCAAGATTATTGGAAGGCATTCTGCAGCCACCGTAACCAAGACAATAGATTGGTGGCATTCACTCTATGATTTTCCTTGTCTCATCTTATGATCTTCACAGCCTATATCCCACCTGCTTTTATTAAACACTCCAGAAACGTTTCAGCGATCGTCGCCCCATCTGGAGCCCAGAGGAATTTAGAACAAGAGGTCTCCTGACTCCTCGCAATTATTATTCTGAATGAGCCACGTCAATTCTAGCGAAACATGTGGGGACTTTATCTAAGATTGATATCTTCACCGTGATTGAAGCAACGTCACATCCTTTTTACAAGGAGTCCTCCATTTTGAAGGCTTTTCTCAACTACTGGTGTCCTTCTCCCAATTCTTTCCACCTTCCCAAAGCTGAAATGAGCATTACACTCTGGAACATTCATAGAATTACTGGTCTGCCGATAACTAAAAAATTCTTTGATGAATTTGTCCCCACCAATGAGGAGCTAGCCTTTGTTTCTTCGCCTAACCGCATCCCCTCCATCTCAGAATCAACCATCGAACTCTTTAAGGAAATGTCCAAATTTCTGACTATTCACAAGATTCAGTCCATGCAATGGCTGGCTCACTTCAGTAGAGCTCTTCAATAATTTTTCTTCTTCTTAAATTAGTGCTTCTATTGCATCCTAATACATAATCTCGATTTCACTTGTTTCTCACTTTTTCTTCTAGGTTTAATGGTAACCATTCGCGAGAGCATGAACATCTTCATAAGGGTATAAAAGATCATGCTGAGTAATCTGTTTATAGGGAGCTTACAGCATTCATTGCTTACTGGCTAAGCATAGTGGTCTTCCTAAGCTCTAAGTCAGTAGACGCCATCCACCCTTTGTTGTTTGTAGTAGTAGGTGCCATGGCTGAGAGAGTCAAATATTCTCTTGCTCCTCTCGCTCTTTGCTCAATTTACAAAGGTTTCGAAGAGATTGCTTCTCACGTAAAAAGCCCCTCTGTCGACTCTGCTTCTACTTATATGCCATGACATTACTTTCTTGGCTGGTTTGGTGTCTATTTCCCTTGGACTTTTGAAGTGCCAGAAAAAGCTTACATCCATCCTTCTCATATCCCTCTCTAGTTTTTCCAAAAGAGAGTCATGGCAAAGAGTTCCTATGACTGGGCAAAAGCTGTCATCTCCTTTGATTCCAAGATTAATTACTTTCGTTTCTATCTGCCTTGTTACACTGTAGACACAGAGAAATCAGACACAAAATCACTCACCATAAGAGAAAGGGGATTCTTTCTGTCGATTAGATCATGCAGTCTTCCATCGAGGGAGGGGACATAATTTTGGAGAGAACCATACTACCCTAGTTGTTTTGCTCGTCAATTCGGCTTTGATTAGGCAATTCCAGAAGATTGCGGACTTGTAACTCAAAGAATGCAGAGTTATAGCACTGACCCATTTAATTGGGCAATGGTTTGGAAGCAACTGTTTGGTCGAGCCAATTCTTCTTTAATCATCTCGGGCTGCGATCGTACTCCTCAGGCTTCATATAACCATATGAGATGGTGGGTTCACCAATCATATCTAATAAGAAAAGGTTTGCCAGTAGCTAAGCCCATATGACTTCCACCTCCCAAGCTCAAGGGTCGCACAATTGAAGAGGGAGTAGGTTTCATAGTGGAGAGCAGTCATGCCCCTTTTACTGGCCATCACTGTGTCAAAATATCTGTAAAAGAACCTATCCGTGAGAAGAAGCTTGACAATACACTTGAGGGGTGGATAGCCTATGGTGACATTTGTGAGTTTGAAAAGATTCCTCTCCACCGTTCACGAAGAGAAGAAGTCACAGAAGTTGCTTCCCCTCCGCCAGAGAATATTACCAATATTTAAGATCGGCCAACCTCTTCTACTTATCCTCAACATTAGTCGACTTCTTCTCCTGCCCTCAGGACTGTCCATCCTAGCCCTTCTTCGCCAATGACAAGGTCTTAACTGCGTGCCCAAACTTCTCCCCAAGAAGGGACCATTGCTTCTACTTCTCCAGTTTTGGCCAGTGTAGATCCTCAACTGGAAAGCAACCAGTCTCTTCCTTCTAAAGGGAAGCAGGTTGTTATTGAAGAGTCTGGTGAAGGAGATTCGGACAGTGAAAGTTTAACTTCTTCATCTGGACATATTATTTCTGATGAAAACGAGGCAGAAGGAGAAAATCATGACGATGATTATGAGGAGGGGGAAGTTGATATTAGCAGTGAAGATGATATCATTGCTGACGATGTCCTGGCTAATGAAGGACATATCCTCCCGACCTCCGAAGTTGTTCCTTCAAAGACTTCACCCATCGTGGGGGAAGAAGAAGATAAACCTCTAGACTACGGGGAATATGGTTATTCACCATGTAAGAGAATCTTAGTGTCTTTGTTCACTTTCATTCTCTTCTCCTTCCTTGTCTTATGTATTTTATTTCAGGTGATCATGTTGTCAACACGGAGGCAAATAGTACTTCCCCCATAGATATACCTCCCATCGCACCAATAACTTCCCTAAGATGCTTGATGCCTCCACGAGTAGTGGCACGTGAAATTGCTTTTCCGATGGAATCAACTGATCTACCAACTCCAGTCACTGTTTATTCGAGTACCAAAGCTAAGGCTCCATTTTTTGCTGAGATGGTGGAGCTTAATCCTCCTCTTGCTAGAGAGACACAACTGCTCACTATTCCAGTAACAGCAAAAGGTATGTCCCTTATTTTTCGTTCATACTGTCCATCTTATTTGCACTTACAGTTTTGCTATAACTTTATATTTCTTATTTCTTAATAGGGAACTTACCTCAAAGTGGTACGACAAGTTCTAGCTCTATTGGGACTTCATCAAATGTGTTATCCTTTGAGAAGGTTTCTATATACAAATTGGCACTGATCAGGAATTCCATATTAGCTATTGTCGAGATGTTCAAAGATCCTGATCAATGGTCAGATCTGGGTGTTGCTTTGGATGTCCTGGACAATGCTCAACGGATAGCTAAAGTCAATGTTTCTTCTGTATGCGATGCTCTCCTAAGATTCCATAATTCGATAACTGTTCTGTCATCAACTGAAATTGCGATTGTCCCGCCCGAAATTTTGGAGTATAGGAAGCAGCTTGCAAACTCTAAGGAGAAAGTTTCTCAGATTGCTCCCATTGTCTCTTGCCACGATCAATAACAATTATCTTTGCGAGAGCAACTGAAGACTTTTACTGATAAGAAGATGACTATTTAGGATCATATTACTCTTTTGAAGCAAGAAATCCCTCAGTTGGAGAAGTAAAGTCTGGAGGAAGATCTGAATATTGAAAGAGTACAAGAAAAGATACAGTGCAGCCTTCATTCTATGGACTCTAAAAGATCTGAATTAGCTAAGAATGAAGAACTAATTGCCTCTTTGGAAGAAAAGCTAGCTGGTATCCCGGATCCTACCAAAAATATTTCAAATGCCAGACTGGAACATGCGACAGGTCAAGTTAATCTTCAAGAAAATTTACAACAATACTTAGCAACATTAGGCATTATAGGAGAACTATGAGATGTAAAACTTTGATACTTTCTCTTTTGTTGCTATAAGTACTTTCAATTGCAAATTCTACAAGTATCTCATGATATTGTTGATAATAATGCTCTTATCTTGCTTGCGTGATGTTTTGATTGATGTGTTATGATTGATGTACTATGCCTCTTCCCTTTTTTTTAATATCCTCTTATGGTTTGTTAGTAAGGGATTTCCTATATGATTCCTATCTTAATTGTCGGTGCTAAGTTTTAGTTTAGTCAGATAATCACACACAGTCTAGGCTCTTGAGTAGTGGTGCCACACAGTTTTTAGACTCTTGAGTAGTGGAGTTGGGTCTCACGTGATGGTCTCTGTAACTCTTAAGAGTTCACTGGACTTCTCACTGCCTAGTGAGTTCACAAACCGTGATCCATCAGAGGGGCCCAGTGAAGCTACCGGGGCCATGAACTCGGTTGGATTTACGCACAGGGTTGGCCGCAGTAACTCTCTAGAGTTCACGGAGATCACAAGGCGACCTTTGGGGTACCAATTCTAGGGTCGTCAGTCCATCAATGAGTAGGTTTAACCCCTTCCTCATGAGTTAATATTGAAATCAAGCCAAAGATCTTTGTCAAAGGTTAAGCAAAACATGGTCGAGTTAATAAGAAAGCTTGTATCAGTTATTAGGACATACGACAAGTTTAGAAGGAAGTCTCCAAATGGTCATGTAATATTAAAACAGTTATAGCAATCGTTAAAACATGGGAAGTCTACAGATCATCGATTTAAAGTTATAAATAACAAGATAATTTAGCAGAAGAAGTGTCTCATATAAACTAAATCAAATCAAATATATCATTCAATTAATTTATGCTCCTTAACATTATCAGACATTTACATTCCTTAGTGTAATTGGTAGTAGTAATCAAGTAGTTATAAGCTTTAGTTGTAATTTGGGTTTAAGCTCATACATTGGATTCAATTCAAATATCAAGCAAATTCTCCATTTAGAAAGGTGCTCTGTAGTAGTTCTCCGTGGATGACTGTAAGAATTTTCTTTTTGTTTTTATTTGTATTTAAAAGGTCCTTTCATACAAAAGGCAAAGGTGCAACCCATCTTCAGAGGAGCAACCCACCCTCTGATAATCATATGATCATCTTAAACAATGTTTTGCAAGTGGTGTGTTGAGGGTCAAATATTGCATATTAGACCCCATTTATTACCTGGTTTTATGAACATGAGAATGCTTAATGATCTATTTTAATCATGTTTGTGTTGCAAGGTGACTTTAAGAGCTTGAATTAAAAGAATGCTAAAAGCATGGATTTAATGCTCAAGAATCACGAAGCCAAAGATTGGATCTTAGAAGACCAAGAATGAAGAATTTGTAAGTGCTATAGTTTGTATCCCTGTCTGTTGTCAAATTTGTGATGACAAAATCACTGTTATGTTAAATATAACTTGCATAAGTGAAGCTCTCTCAAGGATCAACATTCATGAACAAGCTAAGCTCACAACAAGCAAAGCTCTCAAGTACAAAGGATCAATCTTGAATGAAAGAACTGCTCACAAGACAAGACTCAAGCTGCAAGACTTCAAGAAGAGTTCAAGGCAGTTTGTACACTTTCAAGATTGAGCTACATCAAGGTTTGATCTACATCAAGACTTCAAGGCTCATACTTCAAGGTCTCTTGTTCCTAATGTTTCAATGTCCATACTTCATGGTTGAGGTTTGATTGACCATAGGTTGACCTTAGAAGTAGGTCATTTCGGATACATAAACCGAATGTTTATTTTACATGTGATTGGTCTGTTCTTCGACTAGTCCTAGGTCTTCTTCGACTAGTCCTAGACTTGCTTCGACCAGTCTAAGAAAATCCTCGACCAGTCGTGAGTTTGTTATAAATTCCGGATGAAATCTGTTAGGCTTCGACCAGTCTAGGAATTTGTTCGACCAGTCGTAGGAACAGTGTCGATTGCTCTTCGACCAGTCGTACAATCTTCGACTCGAAGTCCAGCGAAGATTTTTCAGGACCTACGACCAGTTGTAGGTGACCTACAACCAGTCATAGGAGAGCTTCGACCAGTCGTAGAACGGTCAAAGCATATCCAGCCGGATTTTTCAAATATCTGTTGTTGCTTCTACTAGTCGAAGAGCTCTCTAGACCAGTCGAAGACATGATCTTCTCACCTATAAATAGTGCACGAATCTCAGAAGAAATTATCGAATTAATTAAAGTATTCAAGCCAATCTTCGTCGAACTTCTGAGAGATAATTCTGTGCTCCATCTAAGCTAAGTGTGCTTATTTAATATTCTCCTTCCTTAGCTTTATTTAATTGATTTTGTTTCTGCTATTCCAATCTGATTTGATAAGAGGAATTATTATTCCCTTTCATTGGAATCAAAATCAATTAAGGCAAGCCCTATTTGGTTTAATTTAAAATCTATTAGAATTAAAACCATTGTAATTGAGTACTGGACATTGAACTTGGACATTCAATCATCTACTCTGATTTGGTTCTACCGGGGTGCTACATCGAAGGAGATAATCAGGTATTTTACATTTAATTGTAAATTCCTTTCTATTTTGGTTTCTTTCAAGATTTGCCAGAAAAATCTTGTTGTATTGGTTTTCTGAGGAGAGCCAGGAAAACTCAGAAGTGGGTTTTTTTTAATTGTGTAAGCCCACAGACAAAGACACAATTGTAAGGGTTTTGGGTGAACCTGGGAAAACCTATTTTTAGTGAACGCTAATATCCCCTGTGTGAGGATATTAGGAGTGGAGTAGCTTTTGTGTGGCTGTTGTTTAACAATTGGTGAACACAGGCGAACCACTATAAACCCTTGTGTTTGATTGATTTATTCTTCTAATTTTTAATTATTCTTTTGTGGGATGTATGTATGGTGGTGAATGTTGTAATTATTTAATTCAAGCTTTGTGAGAATGTTGTAATAGCTTAGAATTTATTTTCTGCTATTCCTTTATCGCTTGATTTTCAATTTCATTTGAAAGTTGTTCCAGCAAGGTTGCCCTGCCATTTTTATGGTGTATGGCTGTCCCTAGAACAATACATTTTTAATTACAAGTTATTTCAATTCACTTTATATTTATTATTGTATTCCTCTTCGGTTTGAGACTTGATACAAAGATCTTTCTAGGAATAAGGTTGTCCTACCATAAACTCTGTTTTTGGTGTAAGGTTGTCCTTAGAACAACGTTTGTATCAACCTCTCAAGATCTGAATTTTGAGGTTATTTTAATTTACTGCATTGTGATTTACTTTAGCTATCATGTTCATTTTAATTCCGCTGTTATAAGATTTAATTTGGCACTGTCCTATTCACCCCCCATCTAGGACATATAGCTTGGCCTTTTCAAGTGGTATCAGAGCCTAATAGCTTGCTCTTATTGCTTTTTATTTGGATTTAATTCCTGAGCTAACGATTTAAGTTATTTAAGATGTCAAATTTTAATAGCCTTTCAGTCACTAGGCCTCCACCCTTTGATGGCTCCAACTATGCCTATTGGAAAGCCAGAATAAGGATCTTCCTCAAATCAATGGATGAAAATGTGTGGCAAGCCACAGTGACTGAATGGAATCCTCCTATCATGGAAGTTACTAGGGTTGATGGTTCAAAGTCTATGAAAACCACACCATATTACCAATGGACCACTCTTTAGAAAAGTGAGAGTAGTGCAAATGCTAAAGCACTAAATGCAATTACTTACGCACTATCACCGAATAAGTTCAAAAGAATCATTTCCTGTGATACTGCAAAGCAAGCTTGGTATATATTAGAAATGACACACGAGGGTACTACAATTGTCCAAAAATCTAAAGTCCAACTCCTCACAACCAGATTTGAAGAAATTCATATGGAGAAAAATGAAATGTTTATGGACTTTTACACTAGATTAAATGACATTGTAAACTCAATGTGAGGTCTTGGCGATAAAATCCCAGAAAGTAAAGTGTGTGCAAAAATATTACGCTCACTTCCTGAACGGTTCAATTCTAAAGTAACCGCAATCCAGGAACTTCATGATATGGATAATATGAGGGTAGAAGAACTAGTTGGTTCACTACAAACCTACGAGTTAAACTTTAAAGCTCCTAAAGGAAAATCTATCGCACTAAAATCTTCTAAATGTAATTCAGAAGAAAATTCTGATTCAGAAGATGATATGGCTCTTTTAGCTAAAAAATTTTACAAGATTTTCAAAAGCAAGAAAAGGGTTGATTTTCAAAAATCAAACGACAAAAAGAAGTTTAGACCCAAATCTCGAAAATCTTTGAAAGATAGTCAATGTTACAACTGTCTAGAATATGGGCACTTACCAAAAAGATGTCCTAAAAGAGACAAACCCAAGAAGAAGGGTATGTTGGCTACATGGGATGAATCATCTGATTCTGAAGGTTCTTCTGAATCAGAAGATTCTGAAACTGAGTTGGGCAATGAGATTAAAGCTCTTATGACTTTAGCCAAATTCACATTTTCAGATAATGACTCAACAAGTGAAGAAAATCTGAATACTGAATGTGAAAATGAAGATGATCTTCAAGACGCTTACAATGCCCTATATAAGGAAAGTTATAAAATTACTGTCAAACTTAAACTTCAAAAAGAAAAATTTTCTAAACTCAAAAATTGTTTTGAATCACTTGCCTTAGAAAAATCACAAATTTCAGATTATTTTGAAAAATCAAAATGCGATTTGGAATTCAAAAACTCACTAATTGTTGATTTAAAATCTGAAATTGACAAACTTAAAATTGAAGTATCTTCTCTTCTGAGTCTACAGGACACATGGAAATATGCCCAAGGTGATCCAAAGTTAGAAAAACTGTTATCTGGATCTAGAAAATGTGGCGATCGATCCGGGTTGGGCTATGATAAAAATTTATCTCCTAAACAAATGTATACTCCTCCTATGTTTGTTAAAGGAGAGTCCTCAAACTCAAAAGGGAAAAGTACTCATCAAGATTTTTCTAGAAATTCAAAAACTTTTCAAAAACCTAGAAGCAGCCATATCAACTTTAATCAGAAACGAAATCCACTAGCTGAAAAGATAGTTGATTTACTCAAGGAGCTCTTAAAATCTAACTCTATAGGTCATTCCTACAAATGTACACAAAAGAAGACCAACTATGTTTCTAAACCCAAAATAGTTATGAAATGGGTTCCTAAAGTCACCTTCTTGGTTGCTCACACTGCTTTCAAAGCAACAAGTCATTCAAAGTGGTACCTAGACAGTGGATGCTCTAGACATATGACAGGTGACAAAGCTTTATTCACCGATCTGAAAGATATGACTGATGGTTCAGTCACATTTGGTGATGGTAGCAACTGCAAGATTATAGGCCAAGGTACGGTTCAACTTTTTAATCTTCCCGTGTTTAAAAATGTTTTATATGTTGAAGGCCTAAAGCACAACTTGCTTAGTATATCACAAATATGTGATAATAACCATAATGTTCGGTTTTCTAATCAAAGCTGTGAAATACTAAACAATAAGCGTTCTGTAATATTAACTGGACGTAGAATGTCTGAAAATTGCTATATTATTAGTGAATCCAGCTCATCTAATCAAACATGTTACATGGTCCATACAGACGAGACTGATTTATGGCACAAACATCTTGGACATGTATATTATCAAAATTTATATCGATTGAGCAAACGAGAACTTGTAAGACGTTTACCCAAACTTCAGAAATTAGATAAAATATGTGGTGAGAGCCAGATAGGCAAACAAACAAAGAACTCACATAAAAAGGTGAATTCAAATACCACATCAAGTCCACTCGAACTTCTCCACATGGATCTGATAGGACCTACCAGAACGGAAAGTCGTGGTGGGAAAAAGTATATCCTGGTAATAGTTGATGACTTTACCAGATATACGTGGGTAGTCTTCTTAAGGGACAAATCGGAAACCCTTGAAGAAGTAAGAAAAGTTCTCAAAAGGATTCAAACTGAAAAATCTTCTCAAATCAGTAAAATTCGTAGTGATCATGGATCTGAATTTGAGAATAGCAATTTTGAGAAGTTCTGTACCGACCAAGGAATATTACATGAATTCTCTGCTCCCAAAACTCCACAACAAAATGGAATTGTTGAAAGAAAGAATAGGGTGCTTCAAGAAATGGCTAATGTCATGTTGAATAGCATGAAGCTCTCTAAAAATCTTTGGGCTGAAGCAGTTAACACAGCTTGCTATATTATTAACCAAGTCTACACTAGAAAAGATAATAATAAAACGGCTTACGAATTGTGGTTCAATAAAAAGCCTACTGTTAAATACTTTCAAGTTTTTGGCAGCAGGTGTTATATTTTACGTGATTGTGAAAATTTGGGAAAGTTCGATACGAAGAGTAATGAAGGTATTTTTCTAGGATATTCTTTAAACAGTCGAGCTTATAGAGTTTTGAACAAAAGGACTGGTGTGATTCAAGAATCCATTAATGTTGTCATTGATGATCACTTAAACACACCAATTTCTAATTCAGATAATGTCACGCCCCAGACTCGGTAACCGGACTCACAAGGAACCCGATGGCCGGTTCTGGCCGCAGCAGCCTCCATAGTACCCCATTCTCGGCTCTTGAGGTAGGTTCCGATCCTGGGATCCTACAAGGAGGATTTTCATAACAATATAATCACTTCCAATGCGAGCATACCCAAGATCACAGCAAGTACGTCTGAGAATAACAAAGGCACACATCACAAAATCCACTAAAAATTTGAACTTTTACAATCATTCAAAAGGTCCAAAAGGACATACATGAGAATAAAAGGAAAAGAGAGAGAAATCAGCAACACTGTAGTCCTCACTGCTCAACTCTACTCCACGCTCTGCTGCTACGGCGCCTACCTAAAGTCTCTTGCACGTATCAATCGTGCATAAGCTTATAGAAGCTTAGAGGGTGGTGTAAGTGTGTGACAATGGTGCACAGAAGAATAGTAGGAGGTATAAGGAGAGAAGCATAATCAATGAACATATCACTAGTCTTACCAAGGCTTATCATGAATGCGATGCAATAAGTAATGGGTGCCATACCAAGGCAATGTATGAAAGGGGGGCTTGTACAGTCAATGCTAATGCGATGTAAGTGATGTCAGTGCTCATGTCCAAACCATAAGTCAAGTACATTTTCAATCATAAGGAAATCACCGGGGTCCATTACACTGCTGAATGACTGCCACTCTGCAGACCCCGCACAGTCAAACGAGCGTAAGAGACCTCACTACCCGCCTGTGGACAACCAATCACCAACAAGGCCTGAAGGTAGCGGACCCATTTACGAGCTGGTCAGACTCAGCCTAGCAATGCCTCCTCACACCAGGCAGGTAAGGCCACACCCCTATCCAACCGACTACACGACAGTGAGAGTCACGACCTAACGGTATAAGGCCCTCGTGCGCTCATGTATTCCACCCGGTCACGGCGTTGGAGCAGATCCTTGGTACCATGGAAGTTTTGGGAATCTCACCCATGGGCATCCTATGCACCCAGTATGCTCAAGTAATATTTCCAGTGTCCACACATGCGGCCATCCACAAATGTCCCTGTGGAGGCAAGGCCCTGATGAAGTAAGGGCGGTATCCTCATGAAATGCGATGCCAATGCATGAGTCGCACACACAGATCATGCACAAGTTTCAGGCACTCAATGTGCAAAAGGGGAGAAACTCCATCCCTGAATGACCACTATACAATGCAATCAATTCATACAGATGATGCATATGGGTCGCAATGATGTAAGTGTGCTACCTGAGGAATATGAAATCGTCTGTCCCAAGGAGGGTCAAGATCTAGGCATATCGACAGGTATTCTAAGAAGAAGAGAAGTCCTCTAGTGGGAGCCCAGTACTTTGGGATGACCCACAAACTAAGAGAGTCAAAATCCTAAGGAGGAACAGTCCTAGCCAGGCCTAAGGTGGGCCTTTAACCACCTATGAGGGCCTCTATGGGCTTACCTTAGGGCCACCAAGGAGGACATCCAACCTCAACTGGGTCCCAAAAGGTAGCCTACTACATATGCAAAGAGAGGTCCAAGGCACAATCAACCCATGGCCTAGTGGGCCATACACTAAGCCCAAAAACAAAGGCAACCTGGTGGGCCCTTAAGCAAGGTTAGGGCCCAACCATGAGGGTCATAGGTTCATTCATTGTGGTGGGCCTAATGGGCAGCCCATTATCCCAACATATGGGAAATTCTTAAATTTTTAACACATGTAAGTTGGGCCTCACATCTCGGCCCAAGTATGGATTTATTATAGTGGGCAAACAAGGGCCCAACTACTTGAGTATTTGGCCCATAAGGCCCATCACAATGACATGGTAAATATAGGACCCAAGGGTTCAATGGGCCTATCAAAAGTTCCAGCCCAACCAAGGCTATAAGGCCCATACTTAACTAAGAGACTAGCCCAATAAGAATCCTATTTGGGATGGGCATTTAATCATACACTAATTAAGCCCAAAAATAAAAAAATAAGATGATAAGATACTGACATAAATCCTCCTCAAATCTAGTGGGCCATATTGCCCCAAAGAACATCTATAGGCAACAGTTATTGGGCTCAATGCCAAATTCTAGCCCACCCAAATTTCTGGGTTGGTTGGAGTTCAACATTAGAAGTATTTCTTAGTATAATTAATCCTGGATGGCTCACACACATCACTGTGGGCCCCACCAGATGAGAGAAGATATACAATACATATATGAAATGGGCCAGACCGTTAGAATGCAAACCCAGCAGTAGCCTAAGGCAGGGATGTTAGGCAGCCCTATGGGCCTGGGGTATCTGGCCCAAAAATCCACCTAATGTGTTCTAATTAAATAAAAAGAGGGAAATTATGATCAATCCCCTAAGGACCCTACATGGATGGGTGGTGGGACATTCAACACATCAAGGTGGGCCCACGAAGCAGGCTAGATGCCCCAGCCTGGGCGTCCCTGCCTAGCAGACCACTTCCAGCCATACCACGGGCGACTCAAATGTATTTTGGGTCTAAAATTTTACAGAGTGATACTTCCATAGGTGACCTACACCCCCACAAAATTTCAAGATTTTTGGACACTTAAAAATATTTTAATTTATTTAAATAAAATAGACTGTCCAGAAAATCGGACTGACCTGGACGTCCCAACGTGGTGGGCTAGTCCGGCCCTTGACACGGTGTACACAGAGGTCCATTGGCCCTGAAATTCGGTAAGAGGGTCCTATAATGGGTGGAACATATCTCCACAAAATTTCAGAATTTTTAGACATATATAAATACTTTAATTTATTTAAAGAAATCAATCTGTCCTAAAAATCGGACTGATTTGGGCACCGTATTGTAATGGGCCAGTCCAGCCACCACCATGGTGTGTACAGGTGTCCATTGGCCTCAAAATTTTGTAGGTGGGTCCTACCATAAGTGAACCACCTCTCTGCAAAATTTCATGATTTTTGGATACTCATAAATATTTTAATTAAATTAGGAATTTCAATCTGTCCAGGAAGAGATGTTGCTGTCCATGCATTGTTTACCCAATAAGGTGGGCCCAACCTTCATCCAAGAGGGGGAAAATGAAGGTTTAGTATTTTCTTCATAAAATAAAGTAAGGTGGGGTCCATAAAGGTGGCCCATCCTTTAGAGAAACCAAGCTGAAGTGTATGTTTTCCCTCCATACATGTGGGTTGGACAGCCCAACAAGGTGGACCGCCCACCCCTATGGGCCTCCCTTTTGGGTACCATATCATGGACCATCTGAGGTATGACTCATCATACCTCATGGTGGGGTCCACACCTTCTCATTACACCCCATACTTATAAAAAAAATAATGACAATCATGATCCAAAAATCCATGCCAAAGATTGAACATGACAATCCATGCAACAGTCCAGGTTTTTGGACAGCAATACATGGCTGGACACATCAGCCTATATCTCAATAATCTCAGCCATAAAAAGGGTGTGTGGCCTTCCTCAGTAGGCCCCACATAAGTCCAGATCACATACTAGAACTAGGACACTTGCATGCATTGATTAAGGTGTCCGATGATCATGGAGTTAGGTGATAAGAGCATCCCACCTTGTTGGATTTTTATTTTTACTTATTTTGGGACATCCAAGGCCCACTATAAATGGGCCACACACACACTATCATCCATACATCAGAGAAA
The DNA here is from genome assembly GCF_029962835.1 of Magnolia sinica. NCBI lineage: Eukaryota > Viridiplantae > Streptophyta > Magnoliopsida > Magnoliales > Magnoliaceae > Magnolia > Magnolia sinica. The sequence goes on from NC_080574.1 coordinate 68,254,010, forward strand.
AGAGAAGAAGGAAAGAGAGTAATCCGGCCATGGGGGTAGGGCCCCGCCACTAGTGGGCCCTCCCAAGAGTGAATCATACCCATACAACTACATTGATTGTACATGCAACATAAAATCACTACATGCATGATATATAATTGCTATGGATGGTTGGGATGTCATCCCAACATGATCCTTAGGGTCTAGATGACCTTAAGATGGAGTGGATCATTAAATACATCATGATGGGGTCTATGGAGAATGGCCCCATCATGGATCATGACATGCATGTAGGATGGGCCAAAGGACCACATCCATGGGATCAAATGGGATCCCCACCATGGATTGGTGGGTCCCATATGATCCATCTAGAAAGAAAAATAAGATCAAAGGGTAGAAAAGAAAATCAACAATTATAATCACCCACCTTGAATCTTCAAGCTACCACCAACACTAGGTACTCCAAGCTCCAAGCTTAAAGGTTCAATGGTCAAGATGAGTTTGTGGTGGCTAGATGGAGGAAGAAAGGAAGGGGAAGTTGCTGGAAATTGGGAGAGGGAGGGCTGAAAATTCCACCATGGAAGAGGAAAATGAGAGAATGAAGGAGGAGAGAGAGGAAGGAAAGGTTGTAGGAGAGTCATCATTACTCTCTCTCCTTGGTTAGAGAAAGAAATCATGACCTATGGTGATACAAACAATGCTTGCTAGGGTAGGTTAGGTGTGGGTAGTGTTTAGGATGGGTAGTGTTTATTCCATGGGAATTGTAGTGTGTGTGGGTGGTGTGCATGGGAACTTGTGCCTGAGAGTGGTCCATATGCTTTTGTACAAAAAGTGGGCCACATGATGAAATGCTCACAACTTTGATCTATAAATCGGATGAATGCACAAGATGCGTCATTGGAATCGCAACGACGATATGAACGAGATAGCATAGTTCTCGGGCCGATCCGAGTCAGGTCAAAGTGACCAGACTCAGGGATGACCGCAAACGCTACCCAAAGGTCGCGGGTTGCCGAAATTTAACCGGTAGGACCGCGGGACCAAAAAGAACAAAATGCATACTCACACACACACATGCACACAAGCGAACTCGGGTCGGGTCTCACAGATAATGATGAAGTACTAATCATTGATAAACCCGATACTTCATCGAATCAGACTGATTCTGAGTTGAGGACTGTTAAAGATCATCCAACCACACAAATTCTTGGAAACCCTCTCACCGGTGTTCGCACCCGTAGACAACTTGAGGATATATGTAATTATGTATGTTTTACATCACAAATTGAACCATCAAACGTAAAAGAAGCTCTTGCTGATGAGAACTGGATTGTTGCGATGCAAGATGAACTCAACCAATTCGTAAGAAATGATGTTTGGTATCTCGTACCAAGACCTAAAGATAAACACATCATTGGAACAAAATGGATTTTCAAAAATAAGTCTGACGAATGTGGAAATATAATTAGAAACAAGGCTAGACTGGTGGTACAAGGTTATACTCAAATTGAAGGGATTGATTTCGATGAAACCTTTGCACCAGTAGCACATCTTGAATCTATCAGTATTTATATCCATTGCATGTTTTAGAAAGATAAAGATTTATCAGATGGATGTGAAAAGTGCTTTTCTAAATGGCGATTTACATGAAGAAGTCTATGTTGAACAGCCAATGGGATTTGAAGATTCCAAAAATATTGATCATGTATATTGGCTTAAAAAGGCACTTTATGGATTAAAACAAGCACCTAGGGCATGGTATGAGAAACTAACGAAATTTCTTTTAAGTCATAATTTTCAAATGGGATCTGTTGATAAAACTCTATTTGTTAAGAAACATAATGATCATATCTTAATGGTGTAAATATATGTTGATGATATCATTTATGGATCAACTTGTACTAACTTGACTACTGAGTTTGCAGATTTGATGAAATCACAGTTCGAAATGAGCATGGTTGGGGAATTGACTTATTTCCTTGGATTGCAAGTAAAGCAACAACCTGAAGGAATATTCATTTCTCAATCTAAGTATGCCTTGAATCTAATCAAGAGATTTGGATTTGAGAATGGTAAGAATTTCGATACTCCTATGAGTACTACCCTGAAACTATCAAAAGACTCTAATGGTAAAAATGTTGACTCAAAACTTTATCGGAGTATGATTGGTAGTTTGCTATATTTAACTGCTAGTAGACCTGATATTTCTCTAAGTGTTGGTATTTACGCAAGATATCAATCCGATCCAAAAGAATCTCACTTGATTGCTGTCAAGCGAATTATTAGATATATCGCAAGTACTGTAAATCTCGGTCTCTAGTATCCTCATGAAACCAATGTCCAATTAGCTGGGTACTCGGATGCTGACTGGGCTGGTAATCTAGATGATAGAAAATCAACCAGTGGTGGTTGTTTTTACATTGGAAATTGTCTAGTTTCCTGGTTTAGTAAGAAACAAAATTCTATATCACTTTCAACAGCTGGAACACTTTCAAGATTGAGCTACACTTGTTTGGATGCAACGAATGCTAAGTGATTATGGAATTAAACAGGATTCTATGTTATTACATTATGATAATTACAGTGCGATAAATATTTCAAAAAATCCTATTCAGCATTCTCGTACTAAGCACATTGACATTAGATTTCATTATATAAGGGATTTAGTAGAAGAAAAAGTTATATCTCTAGAATATATTCCTACTGAAGATCAACGTGCTGATATTTTCACAAAACCTCTTGATAAAAGCAGGTTCAAAAAGATGAAATTTGATCTTGGCATGTGCATTTTAAATTGATAATCTATGCCTTCTTGTATAATATTGTATATATTTGCTAGATTGAATTCCATTTTTTGTTTAAATGGCAAGAAATTTGAATTTTGGGGGTTTATATGACCAGTCGTGAGTATACACGACCAGTCGTCCTATGACCGGTCGTAGATACCCACGACCAGTCGTGGAACACGGGTTTCACTTTAAATTGGGGATTTTTCACTTTCTTCCTCATTTCTTCTTTCTTCTCCTTGGAGCCGAACTTCGACTCGTCGAACCCATCCTTCAAGTCCTTCAAGGTTAGTGTTCCAAATCCCGTTTTTCTTGCAGATTTGTGTCAAGATTGTTTCCTTTTCTCTCTTGAAGCTTTCTATTTTGAAAATCTTTGAGATTTGGGGTTTAGATTTTGAAAAATCTGTTTTGAGCAAACCCACTTCTCAATCCTTTGCAACTTCCTATTTTCTTGAAATCCTTGTTACAAATGGCTTCTAGAGGTAGAAAAACTACTTCACGTGGTCCTTCTTCTTCCTCCAGATCGATCGCTATCTCTAAGCATCATCTTCTTGTTCCTAATGATGATCCATCATATGTTAGGGACATTAGATCTCTTAATGTTATTGTTGAGCATGCTGTTAATGTTAATCACATTGCTCCTTTTGACATCCTTCCTATGCTTGAAGCTGTAGGTTGGGTTAACTTATTGCATTGGGGTGGGCTTGCATACCGGTCCATTGCCCAATCCATGTTTACATGTATTAGTGCATTTTCACAGGATAATTTAACTTTTCAAATTTCTATTAGAGAAGGGCCATTTGACGTTGATCGTCATTTAATTTCAGCCCTTATGGAAATTCTTGTGAATGATGAGGGTATTCCTATCCATAATTTAACCGATAAACCCTCAATCGCTGAAAAACGCGTGCTCACTAGAGACTTGTGCAATATGGATGTTCAATGGACTCAAAAAGGGAATGCGCTCCCCGTAAGGTATTTGTTACCCAAGTACAGAATTCTCCACAGAATCTTTTTTTCTAATCTGTATCCTCGTTCAGGTAATAAATCTGACTTGACTTCATTTATGGTTCGTGTTATCCATGCTATCTCAAATGGTACTCAGATTTGTTTTCCATCCTTAATCTGTCATTTCATTATTTAGTTTCGCCTCCATCCTGGTCATAGTGACATTCCTTTTGCCTATTTAATGACTGTATTGGCTACACATATGTTAGTCGATATGCCTATTGATGAAGCACCTATCCATCATCTGATCTTCAACAATACAAATATCAATAAGATGAAGTTAGATCTGCTTCCTGAACAAGGTGGTGGTGGTGGTGATGGTCATGAAGAAGCTGGTGTTGACATTAATATGGATGACATTTTTGAGGAACTGGATTCTGACTCAGCAAATGATCCAGATTTTGTACCATCTAATGTTGATGCACGTCTGAGTGCATTAGAGGATAAAGTTGAGAATATAAATGTTAAGTTGGAAAATATGTCTGTTGCTCATGATTTGCAATTCAAGTACATGCGCAAATATCTTAGGCGCTTGAACAAAGGCATGCACCAACTTGATCCCTCTATTCCTGCTCCTTCATCAAGTTCTAGTTCTGACTAGTTTTTATGAGACTTCTGGTCTGTAATAACTTTATTACTTAGCACTTGTTTGCTTGAGTTTGAGTTGGATTTTATGCTAGATATTTGTTCTTGATGTAATATTTATGCTGGATATATGTGATGCTATCTTGAGTATCTCTATGACTCTTTTTGTTATACTCTCTTTTCCTCTCATGACTTCCTTTATTTAGTTCTCCTTTGTCATATTGTGACAAAAAGGGGGAGAATGGTTTGTTCTTAATATGATTATGAGAGGAGTAGCACTAGTTATGTTACTCAAGGGGAGTGGGGAGTCAAGGGGAGTATATGTTTGATCTTGTTGAATGAAACTGGTTGAATGTTGTTTTACTCTTGTTTATCTTGATTATGTGTTTTGTCACTAATTTGACAAAGGGGGAGATTGTAAGTGCTATAGTTTATATCCCTGTCTGTTGTCAAATTTGTGATACAAAATCACTGTTATGTTATATATAACTTGCATAAGTGAAGCTCTCTCAAGGATCAACATTCATGAACAAGCTAAGCTCACAACAAGCAAAGCTCTCAAGTACAAAGGATCAATCTTGAATGAAAGAACTGCTCACAAGACAAGACTCAAGCTGCAAGAAGAGTTCAAGGCAGTTTGTACACTTTCAAGATTGAGCTACATCAAGGTTTGATCTACATCAAGACTTCAAGGCTCATACTTCAAGGTCTCTTGTTCCCAATGTTTCAATGTCCATACTTCATGGTTGAGGTTTGATTGACCATAGGTTGACCTTAGAAGTAGGTCATTTCGGATACATAAACTGAATGTTTATTTTGCATGTGATTGGTCTATTCTTCGACTAGTCCTAGGTCTTCTTCGACTAGTCCTAGACTTACTTCGACCAGTTTAAGCAAATCCTCGACCAGTCGTGAGTTTGTTACAAATTCCGGATGAAATCTGTTAGGCTTCGACCAGTATAGGAATTTGTTCGACCAGTCGTAGGAACAGTGTCGACTGCTCTTCAACTAGTCGTACAATCTTCGACTCGAAGTCCAGCGAAGATTTTTCAGGACCTACGACCAGTCGAAGGAAACCTACGACCAGTCGTAGGTGACCTACGACCAGTCATAGGAGAGCTTCGACCAGTCGTAGAACGGTCAAAGCATATCCCGCCGAATTTTTCAAATATCTGTTGTTGCTTCGACTAGTCGAAGAGCTCTCTAGACCAGTCGAAGACACGATCTTCTCACCTATAAATAGTGCACGAATCTCAGAAGAAATTATCGAATTAATTAAAGTATTCAAGCCAATCTTCGTCGAACTTCTGAGAGATAATTTTGTGCACCATCTAAGCTAAGTGTGCTTATTTAATATTCTCTTTCCTTAGCTTTATTTAATTGATTTTGTTTCTGCTATTCCAATCTGATTTGATAAGAGGAATTATTATTCCCTTTCATTGGAATCAAAATCAATTAAGGCAAGCCCTATTTGGTTTAATTTAAAATCTATTAGAATTAGAACCATTGTAATTGAGTACTGGACATTGAACTTGGACATTCAATCATCTACTCTGATTTGGTTCTACCGGGGTGCTACATCGAAGGAGATAATCAGGTATTTTACATTTAATTGTAAATTCCTTTCTATTTTGGTTTCTTTCAAGATTTGCCAGAAAAATCTTGTTGTATTGGTTTTCTGAGGAGAGCCAGGAAAACTCAGAAGTGGGGTTTTTTTAATTGTGTAAGCCCACAGACAAAGACACAATTGTAAGGGTTTTGGGTGAACCTGGGAAAACCTATTTTTAGTGAACGCTAATATCCCCTGTGTGAGGATATTAGGAGTGGAGTAGCTTTTTGTGTGGCTGTTGTTTAACAGTTGGTGAACACACAGGCGAACCACTATAAACCCTTGTGTTTGATTGATTTATTCTTCTAATTTTTAATTATTCTTTTGTGGGATGTATGTATGGTGGTGAATGTTATAATTATTTAATTCAAGCTTTGTGAGAATGTTGTAATAACTTAGAATTTATTTTCTGCTATTCCTTTATCGCTTGATTTTCAATTTCATTTGAAAGTTGTTCCAGCAAGGTTGCCCTGCCATTTTTATGGTGTATGGCTGTCCCTAGAACAATACATTTTTAATTACAAGTTATTTCAATTCAGTTTATATTTATTATTGTATTCCTCTTCGGTTTGAGACTTGATACAAAGATCTTTCTAGGAATAAGGTTGTCCTACCATAAACTCTGTTTTTGGTGTAAGGTTGTCCTTAGAACAACGTTTGTATCGGCCTCTCAAGATCTGAATTTTGAGGTTATTTTAATTTACTGCATTGTGATTTACTTTGGCTATCATATTCATTTTAATTCCACTGTTATAAGATTTAATTTGGCACTGTCCTATTCACCCCCCCTCTAGGACATATAGCTTGGCCTTTTCAGAATTCACATGCCAAAGATCTAAGAAAACTAAGTCGATAATGAAGAAAATTAGAATTTTGAATTAAAATTCAGTGATCTTCCAATAGTCTTAGCTCCGGCTCGACCAGTCCTGGTTACGCACGACTAGTCCTGGCTTCTACGTCAAAGGTGCTTCGACTCGAACTCCAGCGAGTAAAACCTCAAAATCTCTATCCTGCTCGACCAGTCGAGGATGTCCCATGACCGGTCGAGGATTACGCAATTTTTGTGTGGACTGTGTAAATTTGAGACGGTTTTCAAAAATTTCCACTTGGTGTGAAATTCTAACGCCTAAAATTAGAAATAGGGGTCCTTAGGGCATCCTTAGGCATCATATAGGATTTGAGGAGTGGAGAAAAAGGGTGGAGCCGCCGTCCGGGAGTTCTTCTTCTTCTTCTTTAGTTGGACTTTTTGTTTAGTTTAAGAGTTCTTAGTTCAATAATGTCTATGGTTAGCTAAACCTCTTAGCTAGGGCTAAGAGGTGAAGCTTGTAACATGATTGGGATGTTTACTTTGTTTTCATTCATGTTTTGTTGAACTCTCTTGGATTCTAGTTTGATTATGAAGGAATATTTTTAGTTTTTAATGGTTTGTTGTGACAAATTACAATAGATCTGTGATAAGTTTAAATATTTTCTTTTTATGATTTGAGATTGTGAAATTAGTAAGTTTCACTTTTCACCATCGTCCCTTGGGCATGGTAGGGTGATGAAATTCTTCCTAACTTTCACAATTCTCTTATGATTAGTTGTGGGATTGGTAAATCCTGTTGTTTGCCTTGTACCCTGGGCATGTTTAGGTGATGGAATCACTTCCAAATCTTCACCACTCTCATCCATTGATGAGATCCATGAGAAGTTCAGAGATCTGACAAATCTCTTCCTACCAACTGGATAAGATAGGACTCTGGTTCCAGTTGTGTCCTTAAATCATGCAAGGTAGCTTCCCAATTGTTACAAGTGGATCCTTGGAACCCTAGTTCCTACCTTTAAATTCACTAGTTTTAATTATGTTAATCACAATTACTCTCTTAAATATTCCAGATTTAGTTTCCATCTTATTCTAGTTCTAGTTCTAGTTACTTTTAGAAGACACACAAGTTCAGTCCCTGTGGATTCGACCTCGGTCTCATCAAGATTATTACTACATCGCAACCCTACACTTGGGGTTCTGAACACGGTGGAATTGGTGACCGATCTTATTCGATCTCAGTCACATACAGTCAATTCTGTTGTATCCGATAATGTTGGCGCTTGGGGTCATACTTGTTCGGTTTGAATTGAGTCACACATTCAATTCCAGGATGCCCGCATAAATAGTGTGACCAAATTGTAAACCGAGAGGTAACATCTTTGGCATGCCCAATGGGACATTGTTTCTAATTTACTTACCAGGGTGACATTGCAAATTAACTAATCAAAAATATGAATAGAAGGAGCAATCGAATTGTTAGGGTTAAACCCTTGACGCCAACTGCACCACCTCCGATCGAGGACGTGTCGGTTCAAATGACCCCTGAATTATTGAATTTAAATACTAATCTGACACTTAGTCTCATCAACTAGGAAGGGACATCGACCTCTTTAACCATTTCTCTTAAAAAGATAATGACCGAACTTTGGGATATGCAACTAAGTAACCAACATGTTTAGGAATATGAAAGAGTTCAGATAGAGTTGGTACATGCTTAAGCCAAGAAATTTCATGTTCAAACTAAGAATGTTAACAAATGTATGGCTAACCAGACCAAGGCCATGCATTAATTGAGGGCCATCATTACCGAAAGTGCACTAACGAAGATGCAATATAATGCCAAAGAAAGTTCTATCAGTAACATGGCTCAACCACCATCGATACCTCCCCTACGGTGGATCACACTTTCCGTTTCGATCCAAAATGTGTGGAATGCTCTGCTTCCAACCTAATTCAGGCAATTAAAGAGAAAAGTCAGGAATTTATCTCTAAAGCTCAAAATAAAGGTATGCTAGGAGGGAAACCTATCCTGCATTTTCTTATAAATCCATTGTTCTATGAGGGACAAAACCAGGTAGGTCATGATCCACCTCCGATGGTTGAACCATAGTGTGTGGATCGTGACCAGATCATGCAAATGCTTCAAGAGGTAGCAGGCCAAATCCTTGGCCATAATACTATCCCGGTTTACCGTAAGCATAACCCGAGTGGATTGACTGACAACTCCCATTGTCGAGGAATTATCGATTGGATTTTGCACTATTCTTGGGTGATCCTAGTCAATCAACCATCGAACACGTAGGTTGATGCACTATGTAGTATCGTAAACTAGCTAATAATGACTATTATAAGTTGCAACCATTAGGTCATTAACTGACTGCAATGGCATTCATATAGTACTCCAACTTACTATCAAATTCAGTTCATATCAGGCAAGAGATGGAAGAAAATTTTCATATTCAGTTCTTTTCTAATGACATGGAGATGACCATGGCCGATCTCGCATGCTTCTGATAGTTACCAAGGAAATCTTGCGAGAGTTACATAACCTGGTTTAAGAAAGCGAAAAGCTGGTGCAAGTTAGTAGCTTGATTGATGGGTTGACGATGGATGGATGGGTTGATTGATTGATTAGACAACATTGGAATTTGTGAAAGTGTAGCCCACGTGCTTTGCGCAGCCCACCTCAGATTGTGCCAAAACTGTAACTTCTAATCTAGCTTCATAATGGGGTGTGACATGTAGCACTTTAATCGTAGTGCCCATGTGGTCACTAAGGTAGAAGTCTCGGGGTGTTTCGGTATAAAAATTGGGCCATGGTCAAAACTCGTCGATCTAGTCTGTCAAGAACAAGATGGTGCCAAAGTTGAAGCATAGGGAAGGTCTTACGAGGTTATGGGTCTTACACGAGAAATACAGACTTCCAAGGGTCGAAGATTGTAGTCAATATTGGATCCTCCTTCATAAGTGCATCAATCATGTTTAGCTCATGGATCTCATCTACATCCTCGGGTTGTTTGCTGAGATTAAGCACTTTCATCTCTAATGTCATTTTCCAAAGGACAACTTCATTACTCCAGTCCAACAATTGATGATTGCATTTGAAGTGGCCAGGAATGCACATCTTAGGATGACTAGAATTTCAGTGTTAGTGTTTATAACTGCTTGTGTGTCCAGGACGATAAAGTCTAATGGATAGTATAACTAATCAACTTAGACTGACATATCCTTATTAACTACCTCTTTAGTATATGAATAGATCAGTTAGTGTGGGTTTTAATTCACCAAGTCCCAATTGTTCATACACTAAGGGATGAGGTTAAAGTTTGCCCCCAAGTCTAGCAAGGCTTGTTAAATCTAAAATTTCCCTATGATACATGAAATCGTAGGACTACCTAGGTCTTTATATTTTGGGGGAGTGTTTTGTTTAATAATCACGCTCACTTGTTCCATAAAAAAGGCTTTCTTTTGCACATTTTGATTTACATTTGACCATGAAAAGGTCCTTAAGAAACTTAGCATATGACGAAATTTACTTAATTGCATCTAACAAGGGAATGTTGATTTGACTTGTTGAAAAATCTCAAAGATGTCCTGATTATCATATGGGAATTTTAATGAGACAAGGTGTTGGGGAAACAAGGCCATAGGCTTGTACTCATACATCGACTCTTTATCATGTGGAGTAAGGCTTGTTCCATCGTAATCCTCAGATTTATTCAAATCCTTAGGCATGTCAGCCTTCATCGGGATAGTCTTATATATTTCCTTTAAACTTCTAACAGTTATGGTGCACTTGGCTTGTTATGCATATTTTTTTAGGAGGATTCGAATCACTCACTTTATATTGTCCTTTTGGGTTAGGTTGAGGTTGGGACAGAAATGTCCCTTTCTTCCTAGCAGTCAAGTGTGATTCAATCCTCAAAAGTGACATTTTAAGATCACTTATGGCCTGTATGGTGGTCTGATTGAATTGCATTTGCATTTGACTGAATTCTTTTAGCGTATCCTCAAGGGTTCTCTTTTGTGGTTTCACTTATGATGCTCTTGGGAGTGCTGGGGAGGTTCTTAAGGAGGAGTGCTTACATTAGTGATTGATCCATTTCTCTAACTAGAGTTAGGATGATTATGCTAGTTAGGAATTTATAAGTTAGAATTAGGTGAACTAAATGCGCATTGGTATGCATTCATGGCATTTACTTGAGCTTGCAACACATCCTTAAAAGCTAGAATTGTAGAACAATCCTTTGTAAGGTGTGCATCACTCTTGCATATGCCACAAGCGCTTTCAACATTCACATTGGTGGGTTGGATCGCTTCCATCTTCATTAGTTCTATGACCTCAAATTTTTGAGTAAGACCTGCAATCTTGGTATTCACATCGTCCTCCTCCTTAAGGACGTATAGTCCCCACTTCTCTTTAGCAATGGGCTTGGAATTACTTGATTTCTTGATGGTATGCCATGATTGTGCATTTTAAGCCAACTTATTAAGGTAATCCCGTGCCTCTTCTGGATCCTTAGTCATGAACTCACCATTGCACATCATCTCAACAAATTGGCACATAATCAAGTTCAATCCATCATAAAAGAAGTGAATTACTCATTAAATTTCATAACCGTGATGTGGGCATGAGAGTAAAAGGTCCTTGAATCTCTCCCAACATTGGAAGAATATCTCATCCTCCTTTTGGGAGATTTCATGATGGTGCGCCTCATGGTGTTGGTTTTATGAATCTGGAAGAACTTTTTAAGGAACTCCCAGGTCATCTTAAAAAGGGTGAGCTCTCAATCCTAAAGGGGGGGGGGGGGGTGGGTGAATAGGACTATGTTAAATAAAAAATAAATGCTGAATATAAATACAGAAGCTGAACCAAATAATAACCTCAATTGTAATAGTATTGAGAGGTTGACACAAACGTTGTTCAAAAGACAACCTTACACCAAAAACTAAAGTTTATGGTAGGACAACCTGATTTTTTGAACTCAGTAAGGATAAAAAACTCAAACTAATACAAGAAGCAATTGACATAAATCTATCTATTACAACATTTACCACAAGTATATGAAATAAATACAAGCATTCACCACACATAAATCACATACATCATCATCATCATCATCCACCAAACTCTAAGAATTATAGTGGTTCGGTGTGTATACCAACTGTTCTAAAATAGTCACACCTACTCCACTCCCAATAATCACAACCAACGTGATATTGGCTTTCACTATGAAAGAAGATTTTCCAAGGTTCACCTTAAAACCTTTACAATTGTTTTTCAATGGCCTACCACAATTAAAAACCCCACTTTGAGATTTTCTGTCTATCTCAGTCAAAACCACAATAGAGATTTTCTGGCAATCTCAAAAACCAAAAGCTGTAATTCAAAATACTTATCTGTAGATTCTGTTTTAATGTAGCCTGGAAGAACCGCTTCTTTTTGAAGATGAAGGTGCCCAATGTTCAAACACACAAATGGAAGGGTTCTAGGTCTAAATGAATTTTAAATTAATCCAACCTTAGGCTACTTTAATTCAATTTCTTGGATCTCAAAAGGGGTAGATCAAAATTCCTTTTTATCAAATAAGATTGAAGTAGTAAGAGATCAAGAAATTAGAAATCAAAAAGTTATAAAAAGAGTCTTAAATTACCATACAATAGCTTGACAATCACAGGGACTTATCTCTTAGAGTAGTGGCTAGAATTGGGTTGGAATGAATGAAAAAAGCTGAGAAAAGTCCTCTATTTATAGGCTGAAAAACGGTTCCCTCGACTGGTCTAAGGTCAGCCGTGACTAGTTATGTGAGCAACCAAATTTTAAAAATTCTGGCACGATCGGATAAAACTGACCCTCGACTGGTCGAGTGGACCTTAAAATGGTTGCTGGAGTTCAAGTCGAACCCTTCTCGACTAATCAAGCCAGTCTCCATGACCGATCGAGTAGGGTGCTCGACTGGTCAAGGACCTACTAGAAAATTTCAAAATTTTGAATTTAAATTTGGACTGGTCGAGAAAAATCCCTGGAATGATCGAGCCAGAGCTTAGACTAGTTGAACATTGACTAGGACTAGTCGAAGCAAAGCCTATAATAAGCACAATAACCCATATTAAATGTGCAATATGAATGACCTAAACCTAAGGTCTTTCTAGGGTCATCTATACCTAAAATGTTTAACATTGAACTTGTAGCTTTGGTAGATCCGGTAGATCTTCTTCTTGAAGTATTTGAAGCTTGAACTTGTATACTTGAAACTTGATCTTTTTCTAGATTATGAAGTGTACTTGAACTTGATCTTGCATTTGAAGTAACACTTGAACTTGGTCTAGATCTTGAAGTCGATGTAGCACTTGAAGTTGATATTGGACATGAAGTTGATGTAGATAGAACAATCTTCATGTCTTCTAACACATCTTCATATGAAGGTGAACATCCATCACTTGAAGGTCACTTGAAGGTGAACTTTCCATCATGAACAAGTCCATCATTCCAAAGTGATTTGTCATTACAAAATTTGACAATAAAGGGTGCTTGATATGCAACATAGCAGTTACAATCTCCCCCTTTGTCAAATTTGTGACAAAACCAACTTAGAAGATTTCACAATAATACACAAGTCCACAAACATCACAACTCCACTTCATGATATGATACTCTTTCAATCTACTCCCCCTCAATCTGACCTTGGTGACTTATAGAGTACCTGTATTAACAAATAGATATTTTCAAAAGAAAATGCAACCTCTACACCATACACCATTTAATCTCATGAACACAACCACAGAACTACTAAATTCCCCCCCCCTCTTTTGTCATAACTTGACAAAGGAAGATAAATAATAAAGTGCAAACATAGTTATGATTATGATAATAATAGAGAGTAGTAGAAAAAGAGTTAAAGTTAAGAGCATAATTAAGCAGAGTATCAACATCAACAAGTTATACATAACAAGTCCAAAAAGAAGTGAAAGTTAAAGTTTAACATTAATACATGCCCAAAATATCAAGAAAAACTAGTATGATCCAGATGAAGAAGGAGGTGGAATGGATGGATCAATCTCGTGCAGTCCCTTAGTTATGCGTCGAAAATACTTACGCATATATTTCATTTGACTATCCTGGGATATTTTCAATGCATCCACCTTCTCCTCTAAAGCTCGAAGGCGCTCATCATACTCAGGTGGCTGATAATCAGGATCAGCCTCAAAATCATCCGATTCTAACTCATCAAATATATCTTCCATCATGGTGTCGGTTGGTAATACATCTTCTTCTTCAACTTCCTCTGCTTCCCCATCCCTTTGACCAGGATTTAGCTTCAGGTTCATCTTGTTTATATTTGAATTATTGAACGGAAGAAGCGAAATAGGAGCCTCACCAGGCAGCATTACCACATTACAATGCAAAGCTAGGGTGGTCATCAGGTAAGTAAATGGGATATGGATGTGGCCTAGGTGAAGATGAAATTGAATAATAATGTAACATATCAAAGAAGGAAGACAAATAAGAACACCCGACATAATGGAGTGAATAATACAAACCATAAATGATGTCAATTTAGCTTTGTTGCTAGATCGGGGATAGACATTTGAAATAAAAATGCAACGCAAAACCCTCTATTTGGACAATATTTGGTTGGCCTAGAGCGCATTTCCCGCACTCCATTTTGAGTCCATGCTACATAATTTGCGAGTTAGTGTATGCTTTTCCGACTCAGACAATCTTTCGACTAAGGTCGGTATTAGAATACCATCATCACTTACATTAACATCAAGTAAGCCCAAAATTAAGTAACAATTGACTTTAAATGATCCTTCTCTAAAGACAATTGTGAAGGTCAATTCATCAAGAGTCACCAATGCAACAAACATCCCTTGCGCAATGGAGCGGTATGCCGGTCCACCCCAATTCAAGATGTTCTCCCAACCTACGGTGGTAAGGAGGGGAAGAATGTGAAATTGAGCAGGGTGATTTGAATTGATCGACTGCTCAACAATAACCTCGCGATGATGAAGATCCCTCACATACTTGGGATCCTCTTCAGGAGGACGAAGGGTTCGCACCCTAATTGCAGTGGATCGAGAAGAGGAAGCTCTAGTAGCTTTCTTCTTAGGTCTTCCTTCCATTACAAGATAAAAAGAAAGAAATACAACAAAGGAAATAAGGATTTTAAAACCAATCAATTTTTAACTAGAAATCCTTAAAAACCACTAGAAAAGCTCAAATCAACCTAAGAATCTAGTAATATATGATCCAAAGAACCCAAATATGAAAGGAAATAAAAATTGGAGTACTTACCAAGGAAGATGGGTTCGATTGGTCGGAGAGAGGGCAAGTGAGGAAGATGAGAAAATGGGTGAAAAAGTGATTTTCTCACTCATAAAGGGATCCCAACCACACAACTCGACCGGTCGAGTACATGCTGGACTCGTCGTGCAAGCACAAAAAATTCAAATATTTTTATTTCAAAATTATTTCAAAATTACTTGCATAAAAATATATAAAAAATAAAACATGCAAACATGATAAACTCAGTTAGAATTACACATACCAATATCCATTTTCAATTTCAAAAACCTATTCCTATCAAGTGGTTTAGTAAATATATCCGCAAGCTGATTTTCCGTTTGAACGTATTCCAATGAAATGATTTTATCTTCTACTAATTTCTGAATATAATGATACCGAATGTTAATATGTTTGGTACGAGAATGTTGGATGGGATTTTTAGAAATATTAATTGTGCTAGAGTTATCGCAATACAATATCATTGTATCTTGCGTAATACCATAATCATTGAGCATTCTTTTCATCCATACAAACTGGGTACAAGCATTTCCAGCAGTAATATATTTAGCCGCAGCTGTGGATAATGATATGGAGCTCTATTTCTTGCTATGCCAGGAAACTAAACAATTCGCAGTGTAAAAACATCCACCACTGGTAGATTTTCTATCATTTATGTTCCTAGCCCAGTCAACATTTGTATATCCACCTAATTGAACAATAGTATCATGTGGATACTAGAGGCCTAGATTATCCGTACTTACAACATTCTAATAATACGCTTGACAGCAATAAGATGAGATTCATTAGGATTTGATTGATATCTATCACAAATACCTACACTGAACGCTATATGAGGTCAGCTCGCAGTCAAGTATAGCAAACTACAAATCATACTACGATATAACCGAGGATCTACACTTTTACCTATTGTATCCTTTGAAAGCTTAAGAGTCGTACTCATAGGAGTATTGATTTTTTGTCATTCTCAAATCTAAATTTCTTAAGTAGGTTTAAAGCATACTTGGTTTAAGAAATGAAGATACCGTCTTCTAATTGTTTAAGTTGTAAACCTAGAAAGTAGTTCAATTCTCCCACCATACTCATTTCAAACTTAGATTTCGTCAACTCTGCAAACTCAATGGACAGGTCAGAGCATGTAGAACCCTAGATAATATCATCAACATAGATCTGTATTATTAGTATGTGTTCATTAAATTTTATAATAAAAAGAGTTTTATCAACACTCCCCATAACAAAATTATGACTTAGTAAGAACTTAGTCAATTTCTCATACCATGCCCTGGGAGCTTGTTTCAAACCGTAAAGTGCCTTTTTAAGGTGATACACATGATTAGAGTGTTTAAGGTCCTCAAAAGGTTGTTCAACATAAACCTCTTCATGTAGATCGCCATTTAGAAATGCACTTTTAACATTCATTTGATAGATCTTAAACTTTTAAAAACATACAATGGATATGAATAATTTGATGGATTCAAGACGATCTACTAGGACAAAGGTTTCATCATAATCAACTTCTTCTATCTGAGTGTACCCTTGTACAACTAGTCTAACCTTGTTTCTTATTATATTCCCTAACTCATCAGATTTATTTTTGAAAATCCACTTGGTTCCAATTATATGTTTATTAGATGGTCTTGGAACTAAATACCATGCATCATTCCTAACAAATTGGTTTAGTTCATCTTGCATGGAAACTGCCATGCTCCAAACTTAGTGACCAGAACTCCCAAGAATCTCGATAGCCGATTTTGGCCGCAACGGCCTCCATAGTACCCCATTCTCAGCTCCTGGCACCCATTCACCAGGTTCCAATCCTGGGATCTTAAAAGGAGGATTTCTATAACATAATCTGATTCATGAAGAGCATACCCAAGATCATAACATAGTAACCACAGAAAGTAACGTACATGAATACATCACAAAATCCACTAAGAAATAAAACTTTATACAAGGTACAATGCTCAACAAGGAAATATAAGGTCTGAACAACGACGACTCCAAAAGGTCTGTGGCACGATCCGATGCTCCTCCTCAGCTACTGCGGCTGCCTAGAATCTCTTGCATGTATCAATCGTGCATAAACTTATAGAAAGCTTAGAGGGCGGTGTAAGTGTGTGTAATACTAGTGCCGAACAGAAATATCAGAGAATGCAGAAGCTCGGCATGAACCATGAACACTATCAACGCCACTAGCCATACTAAGGCTAAGCTATGGCAATCATGAATGCAATAATCCCTACCAAGGTTGTGCAAAGAAATACATGAGTACTAGGCGCCATACCGAGGCGATGCACAAAAGGCCTATATAGTCAATGGTAATGCAATGCAATGCATGTCAGTCCTCATATTAAGTCCATGAATCAGTATAGTTCCTTTATAGGGAAATCATCGGGGTCAAACCTACATAGTCAAGCGAGCATAAGAGACCTCACTACCTACCTGTGGACAACCAATCACCAAGAGGCTCGATGATAACGGACCCACTCACGAGCTGGTCAGACTCAGCCTAGCTATGCCCACTCATTCAGACGGATAAGGCCACATCCTATCTCAACTGACCTCGCGACAGTGGGAGATGCAGCCTACCGATATAAGGTACTTGGGTGCTCATATTTTCCACTCGGTCTCGGAGTTGAGGCATCTTCTTAGTACCGTGAAGGTTTAGGGGCTTTCACCCAAGGGCATCCTAAGTGCCCTATATGCTCAAGAGATATTTCCAGTGTCCAATATGGCCATCCACGATATTCTTGTGGAGGCTACGGCCCTGATGAAGCAAGGGCGAATATAAACCATGTAATGAGATACCAGATGCACGAATCACGCATACCAGTCATGCATCAGCTCCAAGCATCCTATGTGCTCAAGAGGGGAACTCCATCCCTATGGGAAGCCATAATATCTTGCCCAATGGCACAACCATGACCACACACACACAATGTCAACTAAGCACACAATGATGTATATGGGTCATGAAGATGAACAAGATGCGCCATGTGGGGATGCATGATGTCATACTCTCCACCTATCCAAGAAGGGACTAAGTCTAGGTACTTAGACGAATTTTCATAAGGAAATCAACCTCTAGTGGGGGCCCGATAGTCTGGGGTTGCCCACAAAGCTAAGGAAGGACAATGACATGGGCCTATGTAAATGAAACGGGCCTAGCTAGGGTCTATAGTTGACCTTTAACCACTCATAGAAGTAAGTGGGCCTACCTTAGGGCCACCAATGTGGACATTCAACCACTATTGTCCCAAGAAGGTAGCCCTTCAATATTCGATCACAGATCAAGGCCCAAGGCCCAAACATCACCATGAATAAGAAATGGATAGTTATAACATTCCACATACATTCATATTGGGCCTCAAATAAATGGCCTAAGGCCTATTGAATACATAGGTCCAAAGGGCAACATATATAGCCCAACCCATATGCAATACTATGGGCCCATAAGGGAGGTTAGGGCCCAATATAAGGGTCACCAAATCCATATATTGTGGAGGGCCTAGTGGGCAGCCCATTACCCCAACCACGTGGGCAATAACCATATTCTAGCCAAGCAAGTTGGGCCTACATTCTAGCCTAAGGATATAGTTGATTTGGTGGGCAACCAAGGGCCTAACCACTCGTATAATATGACCCACTTGCTTAACACAATATCATGGGGAATATAGCCAAAAGAGTCTAAAAATCTTATTACTTACGTGGACCCAAATAACCCAACTATGGTGGGCCTCAAGAGTACATTAATTAAGCCCAAAATTTGGGGATTAAAGGCATGAATTTATCCCTCCAAAGTCCTCACAATATGGTGGGCTCCACTCCTTAAAACTTCAACCTAAAAGCCATGTACATTTATAACATCTTGCTGGATTTTTTATTTCACCAGCTTTATAGGCCTGCTGGAGCCCAGAAAATGTTCATCTGATTGGGACACGAGTCCAGGTGGTCCAACAATAAGGTCAAAGGGTCCCACCACATAAGAGTGAACCCATCAACATAAAGAAGTAGGTGGGTCACACTACTGGACCAAGGTCCAGCAGCAACCCACCATGGGCGTCCCACAGTTGGGCCTGGATGGTCTAATGAACTGGACGACCAGCCCTATACCAATGCACACAGTGGGTCCCACCTTGGATGTTCCACAACAAGGTGGGCCACATCTAAGTGGGTCACAAAATCGATGGACATGTGGATAAAATATAACATCATGGTGGGCCACAATTAAGGTGGACGACTAGCCTTACTGGACGTCACCACCATGGATATCTAGCTAGGTGGGCCGGTCCAGCCCCTACACTGTAACGCCTTGAAATCGGGGGTTGAGCAAAGCTCAACTCCCAAGTTCCAACGCATCACTTATACAACATAATTAATGATGTTTAAATGTTGTCCATATTAATGCATTAAACATGAGTGAGATTACACTAAAACAACATATCATACTCTAAAGATAATTAAAATTAAGCAAGCGGAAGGCTAAGATAGGTATATAAAATATGAAAGTGTTTCTCAATCCCCAGAGTATGAGTATAGTACAAGGTTGAATATATACATGTATTGATTTCAAAATTTATGAAATGTCAAAGTGTAACTGTCCAACTAATCCATGTAACCCTATAATCTTGTCAAATCAGAATAAGGTCTATGAAGACCCACCTGATAGCTGAACATAGGAGAATTCCTCCTCCTCTCCCATGAAGTCCATTTCCGCTACATAGACTGTACAATTACCTACATCTACAATAGAGTCTAGTTGGTATTTTAAAACACCATCCCAAGTGGGAATGAGTAGCTAATTCAGTGGAACTATAAAGCAACTGTTAACATATTATCAATTCAGTCAAGCAGTAATGATAAAGCAATACATCAAACAATCCTAGCTACTCTTATTAATGCAGGGATGATATGTGGAAATGATGCGTGCCCTCACCTGTACTCTCTTAGTGACATCATCTTACGGTCGCGCATGCTAAACTCCCACTGTGCTCTTCCTCGATAAAAGGCACATGCAATGCGGTATATGGTCGTGTTAGCCAAGTTCTTAATTAGACTTATTCATACAACAAATTCAGGAAGCTAAGGTACCTCCTTTTATATCACTTACCCAAACAATGATCCATATAGGGTCGTCAATCCTAGTTAATCACATATGATAGGTAAGTTGTAGGGCATCACCGTTAATGAAAGCAGTGGATAGGCAAGTTCAATTAATTGGTTACTCCACCAACGCCCTACCACTTGGAGCGCTATTTTTGAAGGGGGTCCGGATCAGACGGTACGGCCTAACCCATGCTAGGACCGCAGCTAGGCTATGCCGGGGTAGGCCGATAGCTCGAATACAGTGTCCCATACCACCGTATTCAGCTCATGAGTTTGGGTTGCTCACTGGTCACTACAGGGAGCCTTGTCAACCCAGCATAGGCCAATAGCTCAACCACGGTGTCCCATACCACCATGCCCGACTCATGAGTCTTAGCGGATCGTGGTACCATGGTGGAACGGGCTTTACATTGGTAAGTGGTACCTTAGATTCAAGCAGTAGCATCCATACATGGTAAACACACAATAGGCCAATCAGTTTATTAGACAAGTTTGACTGGTACGACCATACGTTAAATTAATCGATATGGAGCGCATAAGCAGTCCACATGGCTTAACCACTGTCGACAATCATCGTATGACTCAGATTCACCGAACGCATCAAATGTAGCGAGACTAATTTAGCCATTCAAACAGGAATTGTTACCGATTGCCTAGACTAGGTAGTAGTCCCAATCATACTCAAATGTAGCATGTGGAGATATGTGATAATCATATAGGCATTTAACAAAAAATCCAAATATACCACTCATTTGAGTTTTTTTATCAACATATTGAACATGCTACCGAACATTTCAATTCATCTAAAAATTGCATAGTTGAAATTAAGATTAAATGGAGGAAAATTTTACATGTAGATAAGGTAATTGATAATCCCATCCCAATACTCTTAATAAATGCAATTCATCAATAACTTCTTATTCAGACATTTTATCAAACACTTAAATGACACCTTACTAATTACATAGACTAAATTAGTTACGACATGCATTATAGAAATTCATTACACAACATCGGTTATAGCACATATAACATACATGGATCTTAGATTAGAAATCATGACAAGCATAAATCAGGATTTCATACTCATTCAAACATTTTATCAAACACTTAGGCTACACATTACTACATACATAGACTAAATTAGTTACGGCATATATTGTGGCAAATCCTTTCACAAGGAAATTGTCATACACACAACAAACGTAAATTTTAGGTTAATAGTCAGGGCAAGCATAAATCATGATTTCAAGTTCATTCAAACATTTCAACAAACACATAGAATGCATATTTGTACATCATAGTTCATACATGTATAATATATGGAAAAGATTGTAACTAAGATCATATGGAAGTAATCAAGTCAGACATAAATCATTAGCTGACATTTAAAGTCTTGAAAACCATAACCTAAATGTTTATAGTCCTCACCTTTCATCGGTTTGCTCATTACAAGCTCAATTCGTACCCTACGTCTTTGTCTACGACACAACAACTAACTAATTATTGAAATAGGTTAGCTATTTTATTAATTCCTCTATTTGGATTCCTAAAATAGATTAGGGTTAGGATTTATTACCCCAAAATGGATTTAGATTTGATGGTGTAACGACATGGGAGAGATGATTCGGTACGTGGAGTGGTGGGAATAAATCCCAGCAACTATCTCTCACCCTCTCTCTCTCTCCTCACTATTTCCTCCTCTTTTCTCTCTTCTCTCTCCTAGGGTTTTAGGAAATTCATGTGAAATGAGAGAGGGGTGGGTTTAAGGTCTTATATAGGCCTGTAAGTGATGTCAATGGCCCTATGACCATGGTATACTTAGGTTATAGCCAAAGGGCATCTGTTTCGGGGTAATGGAGCTCATCTGGAGATCAATTACTGCATATGCTCTAGAGAAAGTTTCCTGATAATGGATCTATGTTAGGTTAAGATTTTGGTCCAATCAGATTTGTGGATTGACTGTGGAGGACCAGTTTCAGTTCAATGGCTATCGTCACTCGATCAGGGCCACAAGTACACTGACATGTGTAGGAAAATTTTCATGATCCGAGGGTGTAATTGGGTCAGAATCTGACGGTCTAAAACCTTAAATTTGGCTTGCAAGTGAAAGGCCTAAATCACTTATGTTTGAGCTCTTTTTCTAAAGATATTCGCGTTTCTCACACACTTCACTTCAAGTTCAAGTTGTGCATTTTCGGATACTATTTGGACTCGATTCCTGTGATGGTTGTCAAGCCTAGTAAGGAGGTCATAACCGTATAGTTTTGTAATAATCAACTTTCAATGCGTGGTCTAGGTTCGATACGGAGTTTCAATGTGCTCCCGAGAGCAACTGAGTTTTGAAACTGATCCTAGGTTTGTAGGTAATGTGGAGTTAACAATTCTAATGGTTTTGGGTCTTGCAGTTAGCATAGAAAATGCTTCGTGCTAATTCCACTGATTATTTAGTTTAGTACTTAATTAAGTTTTATCTAATTTCTAAAGGATTCTGTCCTTAGTGATTTCTGCTTGAGGTGGTACTCGGGTCTTTGTACGAATTTTTTCGAGACGTTACAATCTACCCACCTTAAAGAAAAATTTCATCCTCAAAATTGCCTAAGGGTAATAAGTAAAGGTTTTATTATTTCATTTGCTTAGTTCTGTTGGTTTCAGGTTTCTATACATATTAGGGTATATAATAACTACACTAGCCTAACTCATATTGGTCTACCCCCATTAAAAGTTTCTACCTTTGAGGTTTGAAAACAAATGTCCAAATCATTATTATCATGCTAAGTGTTTGATGATAAGCTTCGCCTAAGAGTAGTATATTCTACTCTTTATGATTGGGCTAATATGAAAAGAAAATTATGGTAGATTCAAATCCGATACGTCGATTCCCGCCTGACCAGGGTAGACAACATGTTGTATCACTTCCTAATCCCGATGGATCCTGGTCTTCTGCTCGGTCAAAGCAGTGAGTCCGTTGGTAATCACCCAGGATTGAGAATTGAGTTAAGCTGCGAATGACTCGTAAGGATATGGTTCTGAGATTCTGAAATCTGATCATCCTAAGTACTTAAGGAGTATTATAATTCATTAGAAGGTTCAAGCCTCATGTTTATAAGGTTGTCCTTCAGGTCTTGTTCAATGAGAATTCTTATTTAACCTATGTTTAATTTGGTGGATAATAAGTTCTTCTATGATGCTCATAGTCAAAAGGCTATACTAGAAGGGTTTTCAATCTCCTAAAATTATATTTGTATGTCACCATTTCGATCATATGGCTAGGGGGTTATGGGCAGATTGCACTTTGCTTTCGTTAACTTCGAGAGGGAAGGAAGAGTCGAGAGTTCTAAAATATTTCAGAAGTTTGGAATGTTATCAACATAAGGTCGCGGGAAAGGAAAGAAGAGGGACATCTCCTTGACGCAATATGAACCTAGAATTTACAAGGCGATAAGAAACTTATAATATTTTACTATAGTCAGCCTCTAACATGAGCTTATGGAGTATTAAACAATGAAACTCAATCCTACCCAAGGGTCCTAATTTAATTGCACAAAAATAACTAATATATATATGTATAATCAAACTTAATCACGGGATGATTCCCAGTATGATTATAAATAATACCTAAATAGACACCAAATACTAAACTTTAATATGAAAGATATGACCAGTCTATTGGCAACTCGAAGTTGTAGAAATTTTTTGTTTCAACCCTTCTATTATTTATAACATATTTGTCACCTCTACTTACCATATTATTTTTATAATTTTTATAGTAATCCATTGTTAGGCCTATTCTTTAATATGAACTAGCTTAATACTTGAACCCTAATTGCTTTCCTTGAATGACTTCAATATTGACATTCTAAGAAAGATTTAAATCCTATTTAGTGACCTAACCTTATGTATAACCTGGATTAATTGCCTTCGATCCTGGGCTAGTGGGCTATTTAGCCATAAGCTTCCGTTGCGCTATAATACATGACGGCTGATGGTCGATCGTCGGAGGTGGCGTGAAACCGTTGTCTTTCATATTAGTAAAACAGAAGGGGTCAGGGTGTTCCCCTTTGTTGCAATATGTACACCAACGACCCGTTCATCTCTGCTGGGTCGGGGGAGTCATGAGCTTGGGAGGCGAGTTTACATGTGGCCTCTTACCTAGGACTGGCTGGTGTTGTAATTCGAGCTGAGGCCTCGGGCTCATTGGTATATATGTTTGAGAAACTCTATCTCCATCTTGTTTGGCTTATAGAGACATGTCGACTAGCTCGGCGTAATTGGAAATGCTAGCGCAACACATCTTAGTGTGGATATTGGGACGCAACCCATCTAAAAAATGCCGCATTTTCAATCAGTTCATCTATAAGTATCAAAGGAGCATATCTGGCTAACTCCATAAACTTGTTCTCGTACTCTAACATGGTCATTCCTCCCAGTTGGAGGCAGAGAAACTCACCATCCTTTTCATTACAGTAAGTGAGGGAGAAGTACTTCCGATGGAAGCATATCTCAAATGCATCCCAGGTCCGCACGTATCCTGCGGGAATTGTTCGTAGGATGCTGTCCCACCATAAACTAGCCTCCTTCTCGAACATATAGGTGACTGCCTCAACTTGCTCTGCCTCAGTGCAGTGCGATGGCTTCAACATCTTAGAAATGTAATCTAGCCAGTACTTAGCCTCCTCGGGTCTATGAGTACCTAGAAAAGTGGGAGGACGAAAATGTGAAAATGCTCAAAACGATCGCTAGTATTCATATTCCTAGGAGGCCACACACGTGGTGCAGGCGGGACCAAACTCATATTCTAGACAAGAACCCCCGCAATGGTGGTCCAAATCTGCTGTTGCTACTGCATAAGGAGCATCATCTACTCCAACCTATCAGGAGGAGAAGCCGCCTGAGGCACGTGTGGCACAGATGAAGACACGGTTTTGTTCTAGAACCAGTGGTGTAAAAGGTGTCGGCCCATTTGTGGGACCAGTAGCCGGCTGAGAATCCGGTATCGTCTCACTACCCGGGCCCAAACTAGGGTTCGTATGGCTATCACTTAGGAGAGGCGCCCCGTCACTTGATTCACCAAGTGTAAGACGTTCTGTACTCTGAGTGGCCTTAGGTGGCATTCCCTATATACAACATGTAACGACCTTGGAATTTTTATGCTAATCTTTCCTTAAGTAGTTGTTTTTGGGGTAATTAGTGCTATACTCGATTGCTTGTGAAATTCGCATCAATCACTTTAAATTGTATCTGCATGGCTTGAAACTTGTAGATTAGTTAGCGTTACGTTACTCTGAAACCTGGGATCCATCGCTAAATCCAATTGTTCTGGGGAATTTTTGGAAGATTTGGATCGGACTTGGACCGCGCGTCGAAAGTCCGATGGCGATGATCTTAGGCTGTTGCGGTCACCGAGTTGGGCTTGACCATCACCTCGAAAATCAAGTCCATCTAATGTTCTGGGTCGATTTGATTGAGTTCGGAGTAACGAGTGTGAGAACGGTTGAAATTTAATAAGTTTTTATAAAATCTGAGTCGTGTCACTTACACGACGATTTTAAGCTATCTGACCATTGGATTCTGACCCAATTTCACCCTCTGATCAGGATAGTTGGCCCAGGCATATCCTAGTGCTTGTGGACCTGATCGAGATTCCGTGACCGTTGAATTGAGTGTGGTCCGCCACGGCTGATCTGAAGAGCCGGTCGGTATGAAAACTCAGCCTGACCTAGATCCATGGTCAATGAGCTTGAGTCTGACCTTTCGTGGTTATAGGCCCACCAGAAGTGCTTCGTTGGATCGTAAGAGGCGGGTTTTGGTTATAACCTAGGTATACCTTGTCCCTGGGGTTATTTCCATCATTTTGAGGCCTATATATAGTCCTTAAACCCTAGCCCTCTTTTCCATACGAATTTTCTCTAACCCTAACTTGGAAAGAGAGTGGAAAAGAGAGAGAAAGTGAGAGAGATAAGTTGGTGAATCATCTTGGATTCTTCCTTGTTCTTCTTCACCTTTAAACCTTCACTTTGAATCGTTATTCTGACGGTTCTGAGTTCATTTTGGGGTAAGTTAATCTAACCCTAACCTGTGTTAGAGCTTAGATTAGACTTGGTGTTGTTGTATCTCATTTCTATTCTTGTTTTAGGGTATTCTTTCGCCGTTGACGAAGACAACTCGTCTAAATCAGTTCGATGTTCTTTCCTTGCTTAAGGTGCGGACTTTAAGTGTATAGGTTATGGTTTTCAAGGCTTTCAATGCCAGTGAATGATTTATTCTTGTTATGGATGAGATTCTGCATGCCAAATGTTGTGTGTACGTTGCTTTCCCGTTATGCATGTGTTATATTGAGATTTGTGTATTCTATGTGTATGTATAAAGTACCGTATACGTATAAAATATGCACCTGTGGTTGCCATGATTATTTGTCATGTATGTATGCTAGATGCATGTATGACAACTCCTTGGTAAAAAGAATTGTCTAAATGCATGTATTTCAACATACGTCATGTGTGTTGTTCCATGTATGCTAAGTGTTTGTGGAAATGCATGAATGATCTAAAGTGTAATTTGTTACACTAATTGCGGGCGTTGAGAAGTGATTCTCAACACTCCTATTGATGCGCATGATTTTCCTTATGCAAGTTACATTCCATGTTATTTAAATTCAAGCATTCCTATGCTTACATTTATGTTAAGTTGATATTCTTCAGATGCGTATGTACCATGATTTAAGTTGTTGTTCCATTACTATTCTACGTTCAACATGAATATCTGTTGTAGTGTGAGTTGTTTGGGACTATGCCTTAGTCCAGGAAATCGGTAATCGACTCTATGTTCGTGGTTGAGGTTGCTTTCGCCACGTAGGACGTATGAGACGAACCCAAGCCGTATTAGAGTTGTCGGCAGTGGTTTGGCCACGCGGAGTGTTTGCGCACTCTATGTCGCTCAACTCAACGTGCACTCGTGCTAGTCGAGTTCGTCAAGTAACCCGATTATCTGATGTATGTTCACCATGTATGGATGCTATTGCTTGAATCTAGGGTACCGAACTTACCAGTGAAATCCTATTAACTATGGTACTCGATCCGATAAGACTCATGAGCCGGACATGGTGGTATGGGACACCGTGGTCGAGTTGTTGGCCTACGCTGGGGTGACGAGCCTCCCCGTAATGACCAGTGAGCAACTAAACTCGTGAGCTGATTATGGTGGTATGGGACACTATATTCGTGCTGTCGGCCTACATTGATTAGTGACGAGCCCTTTGTAGTGACCTCGAGCATACCTGGATACCGCAAGGAGGTGACGAGCCAAATTGTGGTAGTAAAGGCATGAAAGGCGTGCATTAATTGGTGACGAGCCCTTTGTTACGACCTCAAATATATGATCGTATGAGATGTCTAGGATTGACGACCCTAGTATGGATTACTGTTTGGATGGTGATATGAGGAAGGTATCTTAGCTTCCCAATCCTGCTGTGTGAAAATGCACTAATAACAACTTGGTAATCATATTCATGCACCGCATTTGCATGTGCTTTATAGATGTGGCGTACTTTGAGGCGATGTCATGCGTAACGTAAGATGAAGACGCTGAGGGTGTACGCGTGAGGGCACGCATCATGTTGCATACATCATTGCATTAACAAGAGTACTTAGGATTTATTTAATTGCTCTGCTTTATCATTACTGTTTGATTGAACTGATAACATGTTAACCAGTGCCTTATTGTTCCACTGAGTTGATCACTCACTCCCACGTTCTGGGGTGGTGTTCAACACCCACCAGACTCTATCTTAGGCTCTGATGTTGCAGATGTGGATGCGACTTCTGAGGCAGAGCGGGAGCTGGATGATGATGAGGCTGCGTTCTCTTATATGCAGTTTTCAGACGGGTTCTAGCGGGCCTTGGTCTGATGCGCGGGATCTCTGGGATTATTTTTGGGAATTAAATGATGTAACTTGATACTTGTAATTTTGTTAAGTAACACTTTCATTAGACCTGGTTTGTATATGTACTTCAGGGATTTACACTTGTACACATATTTTCCTATAAGTCTTCCGCTTACTTTATTCACTTCTCCCTGAATCATATCTGTGTTTTGGCCTAATCTATTCCATGTTTTATGTACTAATACAGTCAACATACATCCATCATTAATTATGTTGCATAAGTGATGTTTTGGAACTCGGGAGCTGAGTTATGCTCGACCCCCGAATTTTAGGGCGTTACACAACATAGGGTGCAACATGTGTGAGATTCAGCATAAGAACTCACACCCATCCAAACATCATTTACATTCTGAATCAAAAGAAGCTTCATGCATTTCATTTAACCAAAATCGTCACAATACATGAGATGTAGTCTTACATGGATCATGACAAAAGATACATGTGAGCTAATCTAAACAAAGTTTTTAAACACTAAAACATACCAAGCACTCTACCATACTACTAAGCCTATCAAGGCTTTAACATAGAAAACAAGAAAACAAAGAAACCCCAAAGACTACTACAACATATGACTAGTCGTCTGACTCTGGTGATGGAGGAGCACCCTTGTCCTACATACAACACAGGAGAGCCTTCAAGGTGCGAGACACCTTCTTAAATTTCTGCTTCATGTAGGCCTGACTTTCTTCAAGCTTGGCTCAGGTCTCTCTGACCTCATGTCTTAGAGCGACTTGGCTCTCCTTAATCTGAGCCAAGCGGGCTTCTAAAGTAGCTTGATCACGGTGGTGCTCATGTGCAGTAGGTGGAGAGCCCTCATCAGAGTCTTGGGCCTCCTCTTCTTCCTCTCTCTGCTCTTCATCACCACTACCCTCTTCATCACTTCCTTCCTCCTCTTCTTCATCTTCACTCCCCTCATCCTCTACACTTTCTTCCTCTATCTCATCGCCATACTCATCAAGACAGGCTTGGCATTGTCATGGCCCAATACCCATGTTATTGAGCGTAGTATCATTGGATCAACATAAGCTCTAAGTCAAGTTGGTAGCCGAACTCACGAGCAAGCTTACATATGAGTCTCCCAAATGGGAGTGTAACATCTCCCTTAACAAAGCGTGCTATGTATACTATTCATAGCAGGATGTATATAGGCAGGCACAACTTGTCTCCCTGCCCAGCTCTGTATAGGAAGTCCACCATCAAACGTGTGCATTCGGAGCAATTGCTCCACCTAGGATACACATTGTGTGTGAATATATGGTGGAGTAGGCGGAAGTCAGGAGTCATCATAGTCGATGGGAGGCAGTTGCTTTAATTCCAGTGGATCAGTCGGCCGCAAAGAAATTGCATGTGACGATCTCTTTCACGCGCACTCTTGAGATTTTTCTCGCTAGCATGAACCTCACCACGCTCCATCCCCATAACTTGAGCTATCACACCAACATCAACTGTGGCTTCCCGCCTCCCCACGGGAATAGTGAACTGTGGAGGCTCCAACAATGGGTCCCGTATGTGGGCGTAGAAGGCTCGAACAGTGCTTTCACTCCCACGTGACTTGCCCTCAAATATGGGACCCCATCCGACGTCCAACAGGAGGCTCATCGCTAGATAAAGCCTAAATAGCTTCTCGTCCACGTGTGCTTCACAGAGAACTCTATGACCCTAGAACCTACCATGTACGATGCTTGGCGGTAGTGCCCTTTCAAGCTAGTTTGGGGATCGAGATCCTGCTTCGTCCTCTGCTCACATGCGGCGCTTGTACTTGCTTTGGCACCCGATTTCTTCTTTGGACAGGTTGGGCAGCTAGGCCCAGTTTCATCTGTGGAAGCCCTCTTCTTTCCCATGAGGGAAAGAAGTGTAGAGAGGTCGAAGATCGCAGCCACAAGCTCAAAAAGAGCCATCGAAGTTGGGAAAGCTTGAGAATAGGGTGGATTGTGAGGCTTGTGAGTTATGAGACACAAATGTATAGGCTTTGTGCTCAAATAAGGAGAATGATGGAGATGGGTGGTTATAGAAGATGGGTTTTTGAGGAAGATGGTGGAGATGGGTATGTAGTGAAGAAGAAGAAGAAGATATGAGAATGGAGGGGGGATTTAAGGTGAAAAATTAAGGTTTTGGAGGGGTTGGAAGGGTATAGAAGTTAGGTGGATGAAATGAAGCAAAAAGGGAAGAAATAAGGGGTCCCACACGATTTTGTGGCCCCTACATGTGTGTACATAGTCAGCCCACCGCGGCCCGCTGCATCCCGCCCGGCTTGTTGGACTTGGACCGGGAGGCCTCCTAGTAAGCGGGATGCCATCGCATTCCACTGGACCACTCGGCAATGGCATCCCCCTCATGGGTTGCTAAAAATGTATGAGACCCACTTGGGTCCTATTGTTTCATGCGGTTTGGACCCCTACACCTGTTTGGCACGTTTTCAGGGTCATTGCGCATATTCACGCTTTTCGCGTCATTTGAGTGCAGAATATGCTGAATTATCATCTAAACCCATCAATTGATGGTCTGGAAGGGAATTAGGATAATCTCGCATGATTACATGTGCATACGGGTCCAATTTCAACGGTCAGTTTCGCCCGTTGCCGAAACTTGGAATTCTACGACTGTTTCTACGTTTCATCCCCCCCTCCCAAGTCAAAGTACGTTAATGTAAATCATGTTACCATAACTTAGGTCCATTTTAATCCAAATCATGCTCTGATACCAACTTATAACACCCTGAAAATCGGGGGTCGAGCAAAGCTCAATTCCCGAGTTCCAACGCATCACTTATGCAACATAATTAATGATGTTTAAATGTTGTCCATATTAGTGTATTAAACATGAGTGGGATTACACTAAAACAACATATCATACTCCAGAGATAATTAAATTAAGTAAGCGAAAGACTGAGATAGGTATATAAAATATGAAAGCGCTTCTCAATCCCAAGAGTATGAGTATGATACTAGGCTGAATACATACATGTATTGATTTCAAAATTTACGAAATGTCAAAGTGTAGTTGTCCAACCAATCCATGTAACCCTATAATCCCGTTGAATCAGAACAAGGTCTATGAAGACCCGCCTGATAGGTGAACATAGGAGAATTCCTCCTCCTCGTCCATGAAGTCCATTTCAGCTGCGTAAACTCCGCCATTACCTGCATCTACAATAGAGTTTGGTTGGTATTTTAAAACACCATCCCAAGTGGGAATGAGTCGCTAATTTAGTGGAACTATAAAGCAATGGTTAGCAAGTTATCGATTCATTTAAGCAGTAGTGATAAAGTAATACATCAAACAATCCTAGCTACTCTTATTAATGCAGGGATGATATGTGAAAATAATGCATGCCCTCACCTGCACACCCTCAGTGACATCATCTCACAATCGCGCATGTTAAACTCCCACTGTGCTCTTCCTCGCCAAAGGCACATGTAATACGGTGCATGGTCGTGTTAGCCAAGTTCTTAATTAGACTTATTCATACAGTAGACTCGGGAAGTTAAGGTACCTCCCTTTATATCACTTACCCAAACACTGATCTATCTAGGGTCATCAATCCTATTTAATCACATACGATACACAACTTATAGGGCATCACCCTTATGAAAGCATTGGATAGGCAAGTTCAATTGATTATACTCGAGGTTACTCCACCAATGCCCTACCAACTAGAGTGCTATTTTTTAAGGGGATCCGGATCAGACGGTACGCCCCAACCCACGCTGGGACCACAACCAGGCTGCGCTGGGGTAGGCCGACAGCTCGAATACAATGTCCCATACCACTGTATTCAATTCACGAGTTTGGGTTGCTCACTGGTCACTATGGGGAGTCTCGTCACCCCAGCGTAGGCTAACAACTGGACCACGTTATCTCATACCACCATGCCCGGCTCATGAGTCTTAGCGGATCGTGGTACCATGGTTGAATGGGCTTTACATTGGTAATTGGTACCTTAGATTCAAGCAGTAGCATCCATACATGGTAAACACACAATAGGCCAATCAGTTTATTGGACAAGTTCGACTGGTATGAGTGTACGCTGAATTAATCGACATGGAGTGCATAAGCACTACACATGGCCTAACCACTATCGACAATTATCGTACAACTCAGATTCATCGAATGCATTAAATGTGGTGAGACTAATTCGACCATTCAAATAGGAATTGTTACCGATTGCCTGGACTACGTAGTAGTTCCAATCATACTCAAATGCAGCATGTGGAGACATGTGATAATTATATAGGCATTTAACAAACAATCCAAGTACAACACTCATTTGAGCATTTTTATCAACATATTGAACAAGCTATCAAACATTTCAATTCATCCAAAAATTGCATAGTTGAAATTAAGATTACATGAAGAAAATTTTACATGTAGATAAGGTAATTGAGAATCCCGTCTTAATACTCTTAATAAATGTAATTCATCAATAACTTCTCATTCAGACATTTTATCAAACACTTAAACTACACCTTACTAATTACATAGACTAAATTAGTTATGACATGCATTATAGCAATTCATTACATAACATCGGTTATAACACATATAACATACATGGATCTTAGATTAGAAATCATGATAAGCACAAATCAGTATTTCACACTTATTCAAACATTTTATCAAACACTTAGGCTACACATTACTACATACATAGACTAAATTAGTTACGACATATATTGTGGAAAATCCTCTCACAAGGAGATTGTCATACACACAACAAACATGAATTCTAGGTTAATAGCCAGGGCAAGCACAAATCATGATTTCAAGTTCATTCAAACATTTCAACAAACACATAGAATGCATATTTATACAATATAGTTCATACATGTATAATATATGGAAAACATCGTAACCAAGATCATATGGCAGCAAATAAGTCTGTACCTTTCGTCAATTTGCTCGTTACGAACTCAGTTCGTACCCTACGTATTTTTTTATGGCACAACGACTACCTAATCATTGAAATAAGTTAGCTATTTCATCGATTCCTCTATTTGGATTCCTAAAACAGATTAGGGTTAGGATTTTTTATCCAAAAAGGGATTCGGATTCAATGGTGTAGCGACACAAGAGAGATGATTCGGCACGTGGAGTGGTGGGAATGAATCCCAACAACTATCTCTCACACACTCTCTCTCTCTCTTCTCCTCACTCTTTCTTCCTCTTTTCTCTCTTCTCTCTCCTAGGGTTTTAGGAAATTCTTATGGAATGAGAGAGGAGTGGGTTTAGGGTCTTATATAGGCTCAGAAGTGATGTCAATGGCCCCAGGGCCATGATATACTTAGGTTATAGCCAAAGGGCATCTGTTTCGGGCCAACGGAGCTCATCTGGAGGTCCATTCCCTACATAAGGTCTGGAGAAGGTTTCCTAACATTGGATCTATGTCAGATTAAGTTTTTGGTCCAATCGGATTTGTGGATCGACCGTAGCGGACCAGTTTCAGTTCAACGGTTATCGTCACTCGATCAGGGCCACAAGTAACTGACATGTGTAGGGAAATTTTTCTGATCCAAGGGTGTAGTTAGGTCAGAATCTGACGGTCGAAAACCTTAAATTTTTTGTGCAAGTGAACGGCCCAAATCACTTAAGTTTGATTTCATTTTCTAAAGATATTCTCGTTTCTGATACACTTCGCTGCAGGTTCAAGTTGTGCGTTTCTAAATACTATTTGGAATCGATTCTCAGGATGGTTGTTAAGCCTAGTAAGGCAGTCATAACCATATAATTTCAGGGTAATCAGACTTCTGACGCATGGTCCAGGTCCGATATAGAGTTTCAATGTGCTCCCGAGAGCAATTGGGTTTTGAGACTGATCCTAGGTTTTTAGGTAATGTTGGGTTAACGATTCTAATAGTTTTGGGTCTTATAGTTCATATAGAAAATGGTTCGAGCTAATTCCACTGATTATTTAATTTAGTACTTAATTAATTTTTGTCTAATTCCTAAAGGATTCGGTCCTTAGTAATTTCTGCCTGAGGTGGTACTCGGGTCTTTGTACGGATTTTTCCGAGACGTTACATACACACTAAAATCTAGTGGCTCGATTGGCCCCAAATCTAGTTAGGTTAGTCACAGCAAGGGTGGGCTACCTTAGGAATTAATTTCACAATTTTACAGATATGATAAATATTTTTAAGAATTAGGACAACAATACATATCCAAAAATCTTGTTAGTGCAGAAATCCTGCTGACCCTATGTTTGGCACCACATGGAGTGGGCCTAAACTCATCCAATCCCCAGAAAAAATTGTGGGAAGGGTAGTCCCACATGTGGACAGCAAGTGGGGTCCACTGGGGTGGCCTTCTTACTCCAGAAAATACGGTAAACGTACTCATTTCCATCATACAGTATTATTGAACTGTCCAGAAATTTTTGGATAGTTAGCCCTCTTTAGCCCATCCCATGGGCCTCAAGCATAAGGGAAAAGGTGTGGGCCCCATTACATGTTAAAGTGGGGTCAACACACTACAAAATCCCCAAAGAAATTTGGAAGAAGAGGACATGTAAACAGATCTAAACATCATCTCAAAAGTCATGCTCCAACTGGGCTTGAAATCTGGACAGCAACATATGTTGCCATATTTTGGCCCATATAATTAAATCAAAGGGTTTTATATACCTTATCCATCATGTAGGGTCCACCTTGATGAGTTAGCAAAATTCTAGACCCATGAGTTCACCATATCCTCCATGAAAAAAAAAAAACCTATGTCGGACGCCACCCAATCCAAGCATGCATGGTGGGCCTGGAAGTCCAGAAATGGTGGGCTTGGACATGCCATCTTGCTTTGGGTCTGAGATGTTGCTGACCTCCTTGGTGGGCCACACATCATCAAAAATACATAAAAGAAAATAAAGATAGAGGGAGAGAGAAGGAGAGAGATTGACCATTAGTGAAAAGTCCCGCCACTAATGGACCCTCCACACCACAATCCACACCTTCTACTATGTTGTATGATACATGCATGCTATGATACGTCAAGAAAACTTACTGAATGGTAGGTACACCTTCCCCACATGTATGCAAAGGCCTAGATGGCTTATGAGATGTAAGAAATAAAAGGAAGGCATCATGGTGGGTCTATGAAGAATGGCCCACCATGGAATGGATTGTGTAGGATCTAGGCCCTTAGCCTGTATCCTAGGAGCCATGTACGACCTCCACCATGGATTGGTGGGTCCTACATGCTTCCATGTATGCTAGGAAAAGAAACGAATAAGAAGGAGAAGAGATGATCTTCTAGGTTGCACCCACCTCCAAAGATGCCTTCAAAACTTCAAGGATGGTGTTCTAGGCTCTAAGGGAAGAAGATTGAAGGGTGTAGATGGGATTCTAAGGTCTAGATGGAGGGGAAAATGGGGAAGAAGGGTCTGGAGTGGAGGGAGCTTGGGGACGTCCTTAGCAATGGAGGGAGGGAATGAGAGTATGAGAGGGAGAGGGAGAGAAGGGAGGGGTGTATACCAAAGCACTCATTGCTCTCTTGGCTAGGGAAGAGCAACTCCATGATAGTGCATGGGGGGTGAAGCCCAAAGCACGTGATTATCTCTCTAGAAAAGGTAGCCTAGGCTAAGCTATGATAGGTTAGGTGCCAGGCATGATAGGGTTTCAAGGAAAAGGTAGCTAGGTAGGGCCTACCTTGAAAAACATGCAAGCAAACAAGTGGGTCCCACCACATGATGCATAGCCAAGAAATGCTTAGATTGATATGTTAAGATGCACACGCCGGATTTATACATGAGACGCGGTGTTGGAACTGCAGTGCCGATGCAGTCGCAATGGCATAGGTTTCGAGTCGATCCGTGTCGGGTCTAATAACATGACTTAAGGATGACTGCACACGCTATCCACAGGTCGCGGGTCATCGAAATTCGACCGGTAGGACCGCGGGACCTAGGGGAACGAAATGGATACTCGGGGTAGGGTCTTACTGCTCTCCCCACCAACAAAGAAATTTTGTCCTCAAAATTGCCAAAATCAGGACAAAAGGAAATGTATAACAACATCATACATATCATCAATAATTACAGGAGAAGGCAATACATAAAGCAATATAACAATCAATCAGCAAACAAATGGGGATAGCGCTCTCGAATCTTTGCTTCGCACTCCCAAGACGCCTCGACTTCCGAATGATGACCCCATTGCACCTTCACTAGGGGAATAACCTTTGTCTTGAGAACCTGCTCCTTCCGATCAAGGATATGAATAAGCTGCTCAATGTAAGAAGCATCCTCACGAACCTTAAGGGGCCACCAATCAATCACTGGAATAATGCCCGACCCACACTTCCATAACATCGATCTATGGAATACATCGTCGATCCTGGACAACTCTGAAGGTAAGGCAAGCCTGTAGACCACAACGCCCATGTGCTCGGTAATCTCGAAAGGTCCAATAAATCTCGGGGCAAGCTTACCCTTCGCTCCAAACCGAACCACACCCTTCATGGGCAAGACCTTGAGATATACCAAGTCCTCAACTACAAACTCGAGGGGTTAACGTCGACGATTAGCAAAAATCTTTTGCCAGCTCTAAGTTGTGCATATCCTCTACCTGATAATATCAACAATCTCTGAGGTCTGCTGCATAAGCTTGGGACCTAGGAGACAACGCTCTCCAACCTCGGTCCAATAGTTAGGAGATCTACACATTCTGCTATACAGTGCCTCAAAAGGAGTCATGCCAATGGTCACCTGATAACTATTGGTGTACGGGAACTCGGCCAGGCACAAATGCTTATCCCAGCTATCTGCAAAGTCGATCATGTAAGCTCTTAGCATATCCTCAAGGATTTGGTTGACCCTTTCAGTCTGCCCATCTGTCTACGGGTGATAAGTGGTATTGAGCTACAAAGTAGCCCCCATCGCCTACTGAAAGCTCCTCCAAAACTGAGACGTAAATTTGGGGTGTCGGTTACAAACAATCGAAACTGGAATGTCGTGTAGTCTAACTATCTCCTCGATGAATACCTTCATAAGCCGGTCTAATGTCCAGGTCGCACGCATCGAAATAAAATGTGTCGATTTTGTCAGACGATCAATGACAACGTAGATAGCGTCGTGACTGTGCTGAGTCCTCGGCAAGCTCATGAGGAAATCAGTCGACACGTGCTCCCACTTCCACTGTGGAAAGCTCAACGGCTGCAAAGGACCGGGGGGGTCTCTGGTGGTCAGCTTGTACACGTCGGCAAGTGTCACACTCGACCACAAAACTAGCAATTTGGTGCTTTATCCCTGACTAGAAATACTACCTCCTCATATCTTTATACATCTTCATAGAGCCCGGGTGGATCGTAAGTCTTAATTGATGTGCCTCGGTCATTAGATCTCTACGCAACTCTAGCACGTCTAAAACACATAACGACCTCTGTAGCGAAGTCCACCATCGGAACCAATCTGACAGTATGACTACTCCACGGATACTGCCTCTGCTTGGTACTCCTAAAGTAACTCGTTTGTCTGCAGAGCCTCGATCACCTTAGCAACCAGAGAGGGTTAAATCGACAAGCTTGAAAGTTGAACAATAGAAGAATGCAGACCGAACTCAAAGTCGAACTCTGATACATCCTCGAGCATCTTCCACTCTTGAACCATCATCTGTGCCACCAGGCCTCGTGGTTGACAGTTGAGCACGTCCGTCACCACGTTCACCTTGCCCAGGTGCTACTGAAGGTCGAAGTCACAATCCTTCAACCACTCCATCCATCACCTCTGACGCATGTTCAACTTTGACTACGAAAACAGATACTTTAAGCTCTTATGGTCTGAAAAGAGCTTGAACCTAACCCCATATTGATAATGCCTCAACACCATCAGTGTGAAGACAACATCTGCTAGCTCCAGATCATGTGTGGGGCAGTTCAACTCATGGACCTTGAGCTGGCGCAAGGCATACACCACTGGCTTCCCGAGCTGTATCAGAACAACACCCAAGCCAGCTCTAGAGGCATCAGTAAAAACAACGAAACCATCACTCCCATCAGGAAAAGCGAGGATAGGAGCAGACGTGAGGTGATCCTTCAACTCCATAAATGTCTCCTCACAGGCATCACTCCAGATAAACTAGGAGCCCTTCCCTGTCAACTAGGTTAGCGGTGCTACAATACGGGAGAAACCCTTGATGAATCGTCGATAATATCCCGCCAAACCATGGAAGCTATGGATCTCGGATGCATTCATGGGTTGGCCCCACTGATGCACTACATCAATCTTTAAGGTGTCAACAGCGACACCCTCCTCGTCACCATGTGACCGAGGAACTTCACCTCATCCTGTCAGAAATCACACTTCTCCATCTTTGCATACAGCTGGTGGGCACGGAGGGTCTCAAGCACAATCTGTAAATGCATCTCATGGTCCTCCTAGGTCCTCAAATATACCAGAATATCATCGATGAACACTACAACAAAATGGTCGAGGTAGTGTCGGAAGACCTCATCCATCAGTTGCATGAACATGGCAGGAGCAATGCTCGGCCCAAAAGACATGACTAGAAACTCAAAGTGACCGTATCGCGTCTGGAAAGCTGTCTTCGGAATGTCCTCCTCTCGGACCAGAATCTGATGATAACAAGAGTGCAAGTCAATCTTGGAAAAGAACTGAGCACCCTACAGCTGGTCAAACAAATCATCAATCCTTGGAAGCGGGTATTTGTTCCCAATAGTGACCTTATTGAGCTCGCGATAATCCACGTAGAGCCTCAACAAGCCATCCTTCTTCTTCACAAACAAAAGTGGGGCTTCGCACAACGAACTACTAGGATGAATAAAAACCAACTCTCGAAGCTCATCCAATTGCTCCTGCGGTTCCCTCAACTCCATCGGTGCCATCCAATGAGGGGCCTTCAAAATAGGCATAACACCGGGCACTAGATCAATCTGAAACTTTATCTGTCGACTCGACGGTAAACCTGATATCTCCTGGAACACATCTGGGAACTCACAAACTGCTGGCGGCTGCTCAATACACCCTGTCATAGACTCCTCAATAATGCAAGCCAACAAACTCGATAGCGGCTCTCCTCTGGGCTCGACAACAAACTGGAATATCGGCAAGCAGTGAATATGAAACATGACTGTCCTCGCGGCACAGTCCAAGATAGCATGGTACTCGGCAAGCCAATCCATACCCAGGATGACATCATACTTGGGCCATCGGTAACATGAACAAATCAACAGGCAGGAACATCTCACCAACCAAAACTGGACAAAATGAACATCGACAACTCAAAACTGCAGACTTCCCCAAGGGAGTCAAAACGGATAATGCCTCAGATGCGAACTCTGATGGAATACCAGTCGATCAACAGAACTCCTCAGCCTTGAATGAATGAGATGCGCCAGAATTAAATAGCACACGAGAAATATAAGCAGAGATCAGAAGAATACCCTCAACTACTCCTCTAAAAGATGACTGCGGGTCCTACTGGGCGACGTAGAATCTATCCTGAGCTGGCAAGGGAAGTAAGCCTAAAGACCGCAGATCCTGACCATGCACCTATTGTGTGGCAATATATACTCGACCCAGGGCTTTTGGGGAAGGTACCTGTCCCCTCTGCTGCTACCTCTGCTGCTGATGTGGCCACTACGGTAGCCTACCCTATTGCCTCTACTACTGGGGAGGAGGTCTAGGAAGTTGATACTAAGGTCACTATTGCTGCTGCTGTGGAGGATGGGGCGGGGGCAGCCGCGGTGCCCTCTACTGCTACTATATAAGAGGACACTTGCGCCTACGATGCCTAGACTGTCCGTATCCATAACATACGCCATAAAATGGCCTAGATGAAGGAGCTGGCTACGACGAGGATGAAGCTTGCTGCACTGCAAGTGGTATGAATCCAGAACAGCCCCGGTGCTGTCAGTGCTGGTGCTAATGGGAGCTACCGGAGGGTGCCTTCCTCTTCCGGTCTCCACCGGAACTCTGCTCTCTAGTCCTCTAGGACAAGGTCTGGTCCTCCACATAAACCAAGGCTCGATGCATGACCTCATCAAATGTCATCAACAAATTTCCCACGATGCGACTGTGAAGGGCGGGACGTAAGCTGCTCACAAAACGGCGAGCCTTCCGCTTCTCGTTGTCGATGATGTAGGAGGAAAAGCGAGACAACGTAACAATTCAGGTCTCATACTAAGCCATCATCATCTCACCATGCACTAGCGTCTCGAACTCTAGGTCCCTCTGCTCACAGATATGCTCTGGGAAGAACTTCTGGTCAAAACGGACCATGAACTCCTCCCACGTCTACACGAAATCATGTTCGGCCATCCTCGAAACTGATGACCACCAATGACGGGCCTCGCCCTGAAGATTAAAGACAGCCAGTGGAACTTCTGCTCTGTTTTGACAAGAAAACAAATGCGTTCTATTTAGGAGATTATCTTATTTGAGTATAACAAAAAGAATGAACATGGATCAATCATCATATTATTATTGCTAAATTCATTTACATCCCTTTAATATCCCTTGATTCTAAGATAGGTAAAAAATAACAAGTTAAAATTAGCAAGTTTTATATGTCCAATCTTAAATCCAGCAGCATCTCGACGCTATTTTAGCCATCTCCTAATACTTAGGAGGAATTGTTGAATTGATCAGCCAATCTTCAATAAGATAGAAATTTCGGTAGCATTCTGGCGCTATTTCGACCATCTCCCAATACTTAGGAGGAATTTCTTCTTTCCAAAGAAGAATTTGTGGAGATGAAGGTTGGACTTGAACGCTCCCTGTAATTCCAATAGTATGCTTGGCTTAATCATGAGCCTGTTGTGCGACCCGCGCAACCCATAAATGTGTTGCGCGATCCACGCAACCTGAAAGAGATGTTGCGCGATCTGCGCAACGGATAGACACATTGCGCAATCCGTGCAACCAAGCCTTCACTCTACTCTCTATCTTCAATCGCTCTACTCTGTTCTATAAAATATTTGATCCCTAAAATGAGAGGAGGAATGGGGTATTTATAGGTTATTTCACACATGCCAATCCTCAATTCTCGTGCCCTTAGACCTATTTTGCATGTAGAGAAGGTCATTCATCACAATGCCTTTCTTTTGTTAATTGTACAATCCATGCAACAGTGTTTACTGGTTGCGTGATCTGTGCAACGGACTTCCTTAGTTGCCTGATCTGCACAATGATGCTTTTTTGTTACGTGACCAGTGCAACGGAGCTTCGTTGTTATGTAGCCCGCGCAATTTACTAAACTATTCTTCCATCCATCCCTTTCATTCTATATCTATATCCATCTTTCAATCTTGAATCTTTATCTCCTTCATAATTTTTTATGCTCCAACAGATGCCCCCTTGATCCGTTGTTTGTTCTCCTGAACAAAAAAATTAGGATCAATCCCCTTTTTTCTTCTAGTTTTTATTGCTCTTAAGGCCATTGCGTAACCCGCACAACGCCTACCCAAGTACGGTACTCGACCAAAACTTCTATAAATATTCAAACTTGGTTCATTTTCTCATCCTTCCATTCTGCAGTGGAGCTCTCGTGAAAAAACTTTTTCTCGCGCAACTGATATTTATTGCGTGATCCGCGTAAGGATTTCAACTCATTACGCCGCCCGCTCAATGTGTTATCTATTGCACGAACCGCGTAACACCCTGTTCGTTGTGTGATCCCCACAACTGCCACTCTAGCAATCTCCTCGATCTTAACACAATTTCTTCATCTTCAACATGGCCCGAAACAAAAGAACTTTCATTACCGTCGATCCTGCTTCTGATCAACCCTCCCACCGAGGGCTACCAAACACCGAGGCTTATCAAATAGCAACACCTCAAGAAACAAAATCACCATTGTCTCCAGCTCAACCCCTGTGTAAATGATTTAAAATGACCGCTAGACGCCCTGCCTATATAAAGGAACTCGTACTCCCCACTTTCAACTTCTTCCAACGCATTAAGATGCTATCGTCTCCCATCCACAGGGCTATCGCCATGGGCGATCTAAAAATGCCTCCAAGGCATGGTCGTGAATACGACTGGGTGCATTATCCACCATGGTTGAAGACAACGATGCATTATCAGACGATCAGTCAAAAACCTCCTGCTAGAGAAGAGACCCCTCCTCCTTCCAGACCTAAGAAGCATCGTCGAAGCAACGCCCAAGAGTTTCAAGAGAAGATTAAAGAATACAATAGGAAGAAACTCCACAACTCTTGGGAATCTATCCGTGCTGTTCAGGGTACCATTTAATTTGATAACCCTTACAAACAGGGCATCATCACGATTCCCAACAGTATTCACCGCCATCACTCCATGCTGATCTGCGACCCAGGGATCACCTGACCGCAGAAAGATTGGCTTATACAGAATCCTGGTCATTTAAGGAACCAAGACTTTTAAAAGGCATCCTGCAGCCGCTGAGACCGAGACAACAAATAGGCGACATTCATCCCATGATTTTCCTCGTCCCCTCTTACGACGTTCATAGTCTATACCTGACTTGTTTTTATGAAACACTCAGGCAACGTTTTAGCCATCGTCGCTTCATCTGGAGCACAGAAGAATTCAGACTGAGAGGTCTCCTAACTCCCCACAATTATTATCCTGAATGGGCTACTGCAATTTTAATGAAACATGCTGAGAGGCTGTTGAAGATTGACATCTTCCACGCAATTGAAGCGATGTCGCATCACTTCTGCAAAGAACCTTATATTTTGAAGGCATTCCTTAACTATTGGTGTTCTTCCACTAATTCTTTCCATCTTCCTGAAGACGAAATGAGTGTCACACTTTAGGATGTTCACAGGATTACTGGTTTGCTAATAATCGGTCAATTCTTTTATGAATTTGTTCCTACCAATGAGGAATTTTCTTTCGTCTCTTCTCCTGATCGTATCCCTTTCATTTCGGAGTCGACCATCGAACATTTCAAAGAAATGTCAAAATTCTCAAACATCTACAAAATTCATCCTATGCAATGGCTGGCCCACTTCAGCAGAGATTTCAAGTAATTTTCCTCTCCTCTCTCTTCTATCACAACTGAATATGTATATAATCTTGACTTCATTTACTCATTTCTCTCTTCTCTTTCTTTCTAGATTCAATGGCAACCATTCATGAGAGCTTGAATGTCTTTGAAAAGATATAAAAGGACGTGCTAAGATTTCTATCTATGGGAAGCTCGCAGCATTCATCGCGTATTGGCTAAGCATAGTGGTCTTCCCAAGTTCTAAGTCAGCGGATGTTATTCGTCCTTCATTATTTGTAGTAATGGGCGTCATGGCTGAGGGACTCAAATTTTCTCTTGCTCCTCCTGTTCTTTGCTCGATCTATAAAGGCTTTGGAGAGATTGCATTCATGTAAAAAGCCCTTTTGTCGGTTCTGCTTCAACTTACATGCCATAGCATTATTTTCTTGGCTGGCTTGGTGTATATTTTCCATGGACTTACGACGTACCAGAAAAAGCTTACATCCATCACTCCCAGGTTCCCCTTTATTTTTTTAAAAAGAGATCCATGGCAAAGAGATCTTACAATTAAGCCAAAGAT
Organism: Magnolia sinica; assembly: GCF_029962835.1. Taxonomy (NCBI): domain Eukaryota; kingdom Viridiplantae; phylum Streptophyta; class Magnoliopsida; order Magnoliales; family Magnoliaceae; genus Magnolia; species Magnolia sinica. Next base: position 68,297,639 of record NC_080574.1, read on the forward strand.
GCCATTTCCTCTGACGCAAGATAAACTACTTCCACTTTGGTCTATACCATTATATTATAGATACAGAGAAGGCAGACATGGAATCACAGCAGAAAAGGGATTTTTATATCGATTAGATTATATAGTCTCCCACTGAGAGAAGGGACCGAGTTCTGGCAAGAACCCTATTATCCTAGTCGTTTCGTTCGTCAATTTGGCTTCGATCAAGTAGTGCCAGAAGACTGTGGGCTAGTCACTTAAATAATGTGAAGCTATAGTACTGATCCATTTAATTGGGCCATGATTTGCAAGCAGTTACTAGGCCAGGCTAATTCTTCCTTCATCATCCCAGGCTACGATCATACCCCGAGGGTGTCATGCAATCATATGAGATGGTGGGTACACCAATCTTACTTAGTCAGAAAAAGTTTACCAGTAACTAGGCCAGTATGGCTTCCACCTCCCAGGCTCAAGGGTCGTGTCATCGAAGTGGGAGTTGGTTTTATTGTAGAAACTAGTCATGCTCCCTCTGCTGGTCATCGTTGTGTCATGATCTCTGTGGATGAACCCATTCGTGAGGTAAAACTCGATAATATGCTCGAAGGATGGACAGTATATGGTGATACTCGTGAATTTGAACAAATTCCTCTCCGTCGTCCACAAAGAAAAGAAGTTGCAGAAGAGGCTTTCCCTCAGCCAGAAAATATTGTCAATTCCCAAGATCATCTTCAGCAACAACCGATTTCCTCTCCAATATCTAAGACTACACTTCCTCAACAACAGCAAACTTCTTCTCCGATGACAAGGTCCCGAACACATGATCAAGCTTCTCCACAGGGAAAGACCACTGCTACCGCTTCTCCAATTTTGGCTGCTGCAGATATTCAACCGAAAGGCTCTTAATCTCTTCTTTCTAAAGGAAAGCAAGTTGGTGTCGCGGAGTCAAGCACAAAAGACACTATTGGAGAAGATTCAACTTCTTCGTCTAGACATACTTCCTCCGAGGAAAGCAATATAGGAGGAGAGGTTCAGGAGAATGACTATGAAGAAGGAGAAGTGGATATCAGCGGAAGATGATATAATTACGGAAGATATCCCCATTACTAAGGGACATATTCTTTTAACTTCTGAGGTCGTTCCTGCAAAGACTTCTTCTATGGCAAGGGAAGAAGGAGAACCACTAGACTATGGGGAATATGGATATTCACCATGTAAGGAAGTCTTGATACTGTTATTTATTTTTGCCTTTCTGTATTCCTTATCTTACACATTTCATTTCAGGTGATCGTGTTACAAATACGAAGGCAGATAGTGTTTCTCCTCCGAATTTTCCCCCCGTTGCACCAACAACCTCACCAATATACTTAAAGCCTTTACGAACGATGGCACGTGGGATTGCTTTTCCAGAGGATTCAACTGATTTACCCTCTCCTACCATTATTGCCTCGAGTGTTGGATGCAAAACAGTTTTTTCGGTAGAATCAACTATTCTACCCATCTCTACCACCATCACTTCGAGTACTGAAGCTAGGGCTCCATCTTTCACTGAGATGGTAGTACCTAATCCTTCCCTTGCTGGAGAGATGCAACTGCCTGCCGTTCCAATACCAGCGGAAGGTATTTCCTTTTCCTTGCCTACACTTTCTTAGATTACTCGTACATAAAACTTCTACCATAACTTTATATTTCTTAATAGGAAATTTACCTCAAAGCAGTGTGGCAAGTTCCGGCTCTATTAACACTTCACTGAATGCATCGTCACTCAAGAAGATTTCTGGGTACAAATTGGCGTTGATCAGAAACTCCATATTGGCGATTGTTGAGATATTCCAGGATCCTGAAAAATGGTCTGATCTGACTGCTGCTTTGGATGTCCCAGATAGTGCCGCACGAATGGCCAAAGTTGATGTTTCCTCTGTACATGATGCTCTTCTTAGGTTTCATAATTCAATAGCTGCTCTGTCATTAGCCGAAGCCATGATTGCTTCACTTGAACTCTTATAATACAAGAAGCAACTTGCATGTTCTAAAGAGAAAGTTTCTCGGCTAACTCCGATTGTGTCTCGCTATGATCAAGAACACTTATCTTTACACGAGCCATTGAAGACCTTTGCTGATAATAAGATAGTTATCCAAGATCACATTTCTCTCCTGAAGCAAGAAATAGCTCAAATAGAGAAGTAAAGTTCAGAGAAGGATCTGAACATTGAGAGAGTGCAAGAACAAATAGATTGTAGCCTTCATTTTGTGGACTTTGAAAGATCCGAACTGCTTAAGAATGAAGAACTAATTGTCTCTTTGGAGGAAAAGTTAGCTGGCATCCCTGATCCTGCAGAATGACTTCGACTGCCAGGCTAGAACATGCGACTGCTCGAGTTAATTTTTAAGAAAGTTTGCAGCAGTATTTAGCAGTACTAGGCATTACAAGGGAATTCTGAAATGTATAATTTCAATACATTGTATCTTGCTACTGTAAATATTTATTTTGATTATTGCTTTATTTACACCTTTTTGTGCCATCCTTTTATGCTGTGTTAGTAAAGGAATTCTGAAATGTATAACTTCAATACATTGTATCTTGCCATTATAAATATTCATTTATGATTACTACTTTATTTACACCTTTTTGTGCCATCCTTTCATGCTGTGTTAGTAAAGGATTTCCTAAATGATCCTTATCTTAATTGGCGGTACTAAATTTCAATTTAGTTAGTCACACACATTTAATCTCTTGAGTAGTGGAGCATACATAGTTTCTTAGACTCTTGCGTAGTGGAGTCCAGTGGTCTTACATGATGATCTCTATAACTCTTAGGAGTTTGCTGGACTTCTCACTGCCTGGGGAGTTCACAAACCGCGGTCCATCAGAGGGGCCCAGTGAAGCTACCGGGGCTGTGAACTTGGTTGGAATTACGCACAGGGTTGGCCACAGTAACTCTCTAGAGTTCACAGAGCTCACAAGGCGACCTTTGGGGTACCAAATCCCCAGCTACCAGTCTGTTAATGAGTATGCTTAAGCCCTTCCTCATGAGTTAGTACTGAAATCGAGCCAAAGATCTAGGGAGTCTTATGCATGGTTGGCCTATCTATGGACATGGCCAAAGAGCTCACACTGTAGCCCGCTTTTTCTTCATCTGCAAGGTCGAGCCCATTCATAGGAGGGCATTTTCCTTCGTTCCCCGTGACGCTGCCGGAAAGCTATACAGATGGCATTGGTCTTACGCGTGACCAGCCATTTGAGGACTTTTAGCCTTTCAAGCTTTTAGTCGCTGGCTTTGTCAGCTACCCGCATAGGTATGCATACGATGACCTTCACGGGCTTTTTAGGGCCACTGGCTTCTCACCGCTGCTCGAATGGCGAAAATGATAGGTCTTATGCGTAGCTAGCACTTTTTAAGGCTTGGCCTTTTAGGGCTTGACTAGACCGCCTTAATAGGTGTGATCATTGTTGTTGTGAGAATGATAGACATCTCTGATTGCGATTGATGCATTGCTGCTTCTGCTAATGTCTTTAAGAAGATCCATTTGTACTGTTTATAATACATCAGCTTAGTGATGATATTAATTGTGACAGTTTTGTATTTCATTTGATCAGAGCTCTCTTAGTCTGACGATGTTCACTTTCTTTTCACGACACTTGTCGATACATAGTCTTGATATGCCTGCGAATTTCTTCTTTATTTATTCATCTGTCAATACATTGTCATGGTCCTGCCCATTCTTGCCCCTTTCTGATACAGAATCATTATGCTAATAATATTCTTGATCAAAATCAATAATGTCTTCAAGGATGATATCTCTTTATGAAGCGAGCATTGACCGATATACTTATACCTTTCTCGTCTTGATTCACCACTCTATATGCGCCATTGGAGTATACCTCTTTAATTATATAAGGTCCATCCCATTTAGGCTCAAATTTGCCCCCTATTTGTCGGGTGACCACTATGGGTCTTTTCAACATCAGCACCATATCCCCTTTCTTGAAAGAGTGATATTTAACACGTTTATCGAAAGCAGCCAATATTCTTGCTTAATACGATTGTAATCACTATTGGACTGCCAAGAATTTTTCATCAAAAAAATCTAACTCTTTCAGCCTCATTTCTGCATTTCCATCCTCTGTTATAGACTGATGTACTGCCACTTTGAGTGACGCTACTTGCATTTCAATTGGGATCACTGCTTCTACACCATAAACCAATGAGTACAGTGTTGCATTTGTTGCTATCCGGTGAGTGGTTCTATATGCCCATAATGCTTCTTCTAATCTTTCCTCCCAATCACATCTGTTCCTTGTCACTATTTTCTTCAGTATCTTGACTATTGTTTTATTAAACACCTCTACTAATCCATTGGCCGGTGGATAGTAAGGCGTTGAAAACGAATGATGAATATTGAATTTTTGACACAGCTTTTCCATGCCTCTGTTTTTGAAGGGCGTACCATTATCTGTAACAATTTTCTTCGGAATACCATGACGGTATATTATTGCTTGCCGGATGAAATTCACCACATCCTTTCTGTTGCTGTCAAGATATATTGCTTTTCTTTGGACGAATGCGGATTTATAGGACCAATGACATCAAGTCCCCAGACTAAGAAGGGCCAAGAGGTAACTGACTGATGTAAGTCTTCTGGGGGGATGTGTATAACATCTCCATGAATCTAACATTTATGACACCGCTTTGCATAATTTATCGCATCTTTGAACATAGAAGGCCAATAATATCCCATTCGATGTATTCGATGGAATAAGTTTTGTCCCGCCTGATGCGCCTCACATTCCCTAGAGTGTGCTTCCCGTAACAATTGATTTGCTTCTTGTTCATCTAAACATCATAGCAGTATTCCATTATAAGATCTTCTATACAATACTTCGGTGCATATGATGAATCTGCTTGACCATTGCTTAACTTGTTGTTTCTGCACTGGCTCTTCTGCATGTTGTATTTAAGATAATCAATGAAAGGCTGACCCTAATCATTTTCCGTTATCTCTAACACGATGCAGGAAGGGTTTCGATTTCTTCAATAACCTCCGAGGATGGCAAAAATCTTCTCTCTTTTATAGTTATTTGGAGGGGGCTTCTATTTGGGCAGGACAGAGCTGCTGCCAGGCTGGTCAAAGCATCTGCTCTTGCATTCTCAGACAGCATTATATGCTTGACTTATACATGATAGAATTGTTCTAGTAATTGTTGTGTTTTCCGACAGTATGGTAAAAGTTCTTACTTTCTCACCTCAAATTCAGTCGTCAATTGATTTATAATTAATTTAAAATCTCCAAAAATATGCAACGCTCTTACCTTCATTTCGTGAGCCATTTCCATTCTAATAATGAGGGCCCTGTACTCAGCTTCATTATTCGTGCATGTGGCACTCAACGTGAAGGAGTACGGTAGCAAGTCACCTTGAGGAGTGATAAATATTATTACTGCCCCCGCTCCTGACGCTTGAGCAGCGCCATCAAAATACATCTGCCACTGGTTTTGTGTCTCACTCAAGATGACTTGTTCATCCAGAAAGTCATCACTAATAACTTCGCATTCTACTATGGGATGTGCTGCAAGAAAGTTTGCCACAACTTGTCCTTTTACTGCTTTTGCTGGCTCATATGTAATGTCATATTCTGAAAGCAATAAGATCCATTTGGCTAATCTTCCAGACAACATTGGTCTTGTCATCAAAAACTTTATAGGATCCGCTCTTGAAATCAAAGTTATGCTATGAGAGAGACAATAATGTCTTAAATTTTGTACCGCAAACATCAATGCCAGACACCCTTTCTCAATTGGGGAATAGTTGCATTCTGCACCCATCAGAGTTCGGCTTAAATAATAAAGAGCAGTTTCTTTTCCTGTCTCATTCACCTGAGCTAATAAGGCTCCTAAAGAACCCTCTGTCGCAGAGCTATGTAAAATTAATGGCTTCCCTTTTATTGGAACTGATAATACTGGCGGCTATTTTAGCAAATCTTTGATTGAGTCAAATGCATTCTTGCAGGCTTGGTCCCATACAAATTCTGTGTCTTTCTTCATCAAATGGGAAAATGGCTGACATCTTCCTACTAAATTTGAAATGAAGTGACAGATGTATGCCAACTTTTCTTGCAAACTTTTCAATTCTTTGAGTGTTTTTGGTGGCTGCATATTTTGAATAGCTTGGACTTTCCCTGGATCAATTTCAATGCATCTATGCCGGACAATAAAACAAAGAAATTTACCTGAGGATACTCCAAATGCGCATTTGGCTGGATTCATCTTCAGCTGTTTCTTTCTTAGTCAGCGGAAAACTGAAGCTAAATGTTCACGGTGTCGCTGATGATTCCCGGATCTGACCGCCAAGTCATCGACATAATATTCAATATGCTTGTGCATCATATCTTGAAAGATATTCTTCATTGCCTTCCGATATGTCGCCCCAGTGTTTTTGAGACCAAACGGCAAAACTTTATAGCAATAAATTCCCAAGGACGTCCTGAACGTCGTTGCTTCTTCATCTTCAAGTGTCATCCTAATCTAATTATACCCTACATAGCCATCCATAAAGGAATAATAACATACTAAGTTGTACTATTAATTAGTAACTCAGTTATTTGGAGAGGAAAATCATCTTTTGTTTAGGCTTCATTTAGATCTCTGAAGTCAACACACACCCTGACTTGTCCGTTTTTCGTTTTTACAGGGATAATGTTTGATATCCACTTATGATATTTGACCTCCCTGATAAATCCCACCTTTATTGACTTATTCACTTCTTCTTCTATCAGAGGAACTAAGTCCGGATGGAATCGTCTTTGTGCCTGCTTACTGGTCTTTTCTCTTTAGACATATTCAATCGGTGCATCGCTACGGAAGGTTCTAAGCCCGACATCTCTGCATACGTCCAAGCGAAAACATCTCTATTCTCTTTGAGAAGCCAAACATATTCCTCGGACTCCTTTTCAGAAAGACTGGCACTGACAAATGTGTTCCTCGGCTCTTCTTCCGTACCCAGATTTACTTCTCGTATATTACCTATCGTTGGCTGCCCCCCCTCTTCTATTTTTTTGGGGCCATTTCAGGGTGTTCGATTATCTTGCGATTCTCCTCTAATGACTGCATGGCCGTGACTGTGTTCACTGATGATTCTGTCACCAGTCCTTGAGACTTCCTCCTCTTTTCCTGACTCACCCCAATGGGAATTTGAATTCCTCTTCCGTGATTCAGACCAGTAGGTTCTTCATAATCAAAACCCATGTTTTTCATAATTTTCTTGCTCACCCAACTGTATTTTTTGAGATCTTACGGTGTAAGCTTACCATGATATACGTTACTCTCAGTTTCTTCACTGACCCTTGCTTCTTCTACGGCGTAAAATTCTATTGATTCCTAATGCTTTGCCCTGGCCTTAACTTGAAATCTTCCTGGAGTGATTAGAAATGGTTTATTCCTTTCAACATGTAGCAACGGCATTGTATAATTAGATTGCAAAATTCTCAACTACTTGTGAGATAACAAGGTTAATGGCGGCTGCCCTGGTTGTCTCAGATGTTTCGGAACAAAGTAGAATTTCTTCTTTATTTCTGCGATCTTGGACGATTCTACCCTTTCTTCTTCAACCTCATTTACCAGGATGTCCCTCAGGACTCTGCTTTCATCATTCTCTTTATCCTTTTTAGCAAATCCTTTATAGTAGCTGACGTCCACGAAGAAAGACTCGGCTTCAGTATACGGCTTCGTGTCGGCCTTTACTTTATACTGCTTCCCATTTTTACAATACTTAAAACATTGATGCAGGGTAAAAGGTATAATGTTGTACTGATGTATCCAGGGCCTTGCTAACAGAAGACTGTATATTTTCACAGCATTTATAACGTGGCACACAACATCACTTGTTAATTCTCCCACTTCCAGTATCACTGTAATCTTACCGAGTGCACGTTGCCCATCTTGATTAAAGCCATATATCATCATTCCACTAGGGCGTAGGTCCGAGCGACAATACCCTAATTTTCCCAACATTGAGAGCGATAAAAGGTTTATAGCAAACCCATTATCTATCATAATCCACTTGACCTTCTTCCTGTGTATGTGGCCTTCTATCAGCAGTGGCCTATTGTGCTCTTCTTCACAAATCAAATCATCATTAGAAAAGGAGATGACTGGAAGGAAATTCCCTTACTCCCCATGCTCTTCACATTCTAACTCTGCCAATAAGGTTTCCCTGGCATCTTGATTAGAAAATGCTTGAACTAAATTCTATCGAAACTCTTTTGACAATTTGAGAGCATCATAAATGCTTAATCGAGCCGATATGCCTTTCAAATGGTTTACCACATCATAGGTCATCTTTGTTGCCACACTCTTTTCCTCTTCTTTATTAACATTGCTTTGCTTTTCAATGAATTCTTTTCTTGTGAGACCAGACTTTTGCTTTACCGGGCTTATCATTTTTTTTCCTGATCTTAGTGTGATTACTGCTACCTTTTTCATCGTATCGTTGTCTCCTTTCTCTTTCATACCCTAAATCCTTTCTCAGAACATGGACATATTCACCGTAGCCATTGTGCCTCTTCCCTTCTCTTTTCTAATTACTATTTCTCCTCTATCCATCATTCGCTATATTATGCACTTCAATGTATAGCAGTTTTCTGTTGGATGTCCCACTAGACGATGATAGCGACAAAAGTCTCTCTCTCTCTCTGGTTTTTGTCACATCTTCAGGGCATTTGGGTTCTGGTAATTCAAGCGTGCCGGCCTTTAACAGTTGGGTCATCATTGGAATGACATCTTCTTTATCGAATGTGAATCCCTCATAAGAATTGAGCATCCTAGACCTCTTCCCGCCGTATCTATTTCTTGATTGGTTCCATTCTTCTTTTCGTTCCGACCTTTTTTTCCTTTATGTCCCTGGCGTCTTTGCTTATTTTATCACAATCAACGGTGTTTACGGCCATTCTGCTGGGTATTCTCCTTGTCGTTTCATGGTGGAATGCTAGCATCTTTCGGGACATCAATTCCAGAGCATGGACCTTGGTAGCCAAGTCACAGAAAGTCCTGATATCGGCACTGGTGAGTCCGAACGTGATTCCTATTTCCATGAAATTCAAACACATTTTGACTTGTTCCTTTTCTTCTGGCAATTTTCTACACACGGCTCCCAATGTCTTCCACCTGTCTATGAACTTTTCTACCAGTTCTCCTTCTTTTTGCCGCACAGAGGCCAATTCTGTAATACTAACATCTCATTCTGAGGAGAAGAAATTTCACATGAAAGTGTCCTGCATTTGCTCCCAAGTACATATGGATCCCGGGGCTAGACTGGAGTACCACCAAAATGTCTTGTGTGTCAGTGAGGACCCGAACAATTGTAAGCTATACTGCTGTATCGTAGAGAAATTTCCCATGCTGATAATGAAATGCATTAAATGTTCTTCTGGCGATCCCTCTCCATTGAACTTTTGAAAGTCCGGTTGCTTGAAATTGGCTGGAAAGGGTATATCTTCTACCTCCCTTGGGTATGGCATTTGGTATCTAAAACGGCCTGTATTTTCGCATTCTCTTTCTATTCTAATAGCTTCTTCGACAACTTGCCTCACTTCATCTTGTGTCACGGTTCTCGTGGCTGGGATAAACCCTCTTGATCCCACTCCTTGTGGTTGAGAGCCTGCGGGCTGGTTTTCTTGTTTATTCATTGGCAGAGCTACTATCTGAGATACATTATGTGTCAGGGTTGCCAAGACTTTCCTAAGGCGCCTGCACTCCTCTATTAATGTCCTTTGTGTTTCCGCCATTGCATTCATATGCTCTTCTGTAGTCCGCATATCATCTTGATTTGTCCCGGCCATATATACTGTGGCCTCTCCACTCTTCGACGCAGCTGTAATTGGAGTGGAGCGGGAATATGTCGGTGTAATAGGGCTTACGCAGAGAGGAGGGGAAGAAGTTTCGTTCGACTTCTGTACACTCCTAGTGCTATTGATCGATTGGGGCGACGTACACATCGGTGAACTTTCTTAGGGTGACACAAGTATCGACGAGCTTGCCATCAATGCCTTGCCTTTCTGCTCTTTCGTTCATCTGGCCTGTGGAGTAATCAACGCTGGGAAGTCGCGTGTTGCGAACTGTGGAATCACTCGTTCAGGGTATATCGCAAGAGGGGCGAGCTCGGGATTTTTTATAGCTACATTGCGCGTTACTGGCCCTCTGACTCTTGATGAAGACAGATTCATTCTAGGGCTTCTTGAATTTTGTATTTTCGTCCTACAAGATGTTACGACGGTCCATCCTTTATCGCCTTCCAGCAGTTGAGGTGAAGCAGATACAACCCCAACTGTCATTCGAGCCATATATTCTGAAGTTCGATTCGGTATGTATTCTATTATGAATCCAGTTGGAGTGAAGCGTAAGCTCACTTTCCTTGTAGAAATTGCCATTGGTTGTACTTCGTAGTTAGATTCAGAAACTTCCTGGTATGAAGCACAATCGTAATTAGTATTTGGTTAACCAGATAACCTATCTTAGAGATAAAGGGGGAGGATGTTCCCACTGAGAGTCGCCATTTTGGCATTGAAAAGACGCTAAAACATAATGAAAGCTCCATAATTATCCCAATGTTAATATCAAATAAGAAGATATTCCTCAGCAGAGTCACCATTTTGTTTCGACAAGAAAACAAATGCATTCTATTTGGGAGATTATCTTATTTGAGTATAACAAAGAGAATGAACATGGTTCAATCACCATATTATTATTGCTAAAATCATTTACATCCCTTTAATATCCCTTGATTCTAAGATAGGTCAAAATAACAAGTTACAATTAGCAAGTTTTATATATACAATCTTAAATCCAGCAGCATATCGACGCTATTTTAGCCATCTCCCAATACTTAGGAGGAATTGCTGAATCGATCAGTCAATCTTCAATAAGATAGAAATTTTGGCAGCTTCTGGCGCTATTTCGATCATCTCCTAATACTTAGGAGGAATTTCTTCTTTCTAAAGAAGAATTTATGGAGATGAAGGCTGGACTTGAATGCTCCCTGCAATTCCCACAGTATGCTTGGCTGAATCATAAGCCTGTTGTGCAACCCGTGCAACCCATAAATGTGTTGCGCGATCCCCGCAACCCGAAAGAGATGTTGCGCGATCTACGCAACGGATAGACACATTGCGCGATCCACGCAACCGAGCCTTCTCTCTACTCTTTACATTCAATTGCTCTACTTTATTCTCTAAAATATTTGATCCCCAAAATGAGAGAGGGAATGGGGTATTTATAGGTTTTTTCACACATGCCAATCCTCAATTCTCATGCCCTTGGACCTATTTTGCATGTAGAGAAGGCCATTCATCACAATACCTTTCTTTTGTTGATTGTGCAATCGCGGAACAGTGTTTACTGGTTGTGCAATCCACGCAACGGGCTTCCTTGGTTGCGCGATCCTAGGAATGATGCCTTTTGGTTGCGTGACCCGCACAACGGAGCTTTGTTGTTATGCAGCCCGCGCAGCTAACTAAACTATTCTTCCATCCATCCCTTTCATTCTATATCCATCTTTCAATCTTGAATCTTTCTCCCCTTCATAATTTTTTATGCTCCAACATGCTCACTAGTGTACTGCACGATGTTGAAAAGCTTCTCCACCTCGGTGTGACATAACTCTGCTACAGATGGGTCTAGCTCACCCCGGAACCCTGGGGGATCGTGCTGCCTAAAGTCTCGGAGCAGCGCGCTTGCTCGCAATTGCTGAGACTTCTTAGGGGTCTCAGGAACTAGATGATGGGTCTAAAGAGTAGCAGTGATAGTCTGCATCATTTGCTGGAAATTCTCAACCCCAACTAGAACCGTGGGATAAGCGGGGGCGGTACTGGCCTCTGGCAGAGGCACAGGTGCAGTGGGGGCCTCTGGAACTGGAACAGTAGGCTCGGGTGGAGGAACAGGTGCCACAGGGGGTGGAACCAAAACCTCAGGAATTGGGTCCTCAACGGGTAGAGCAGGATGCACTCAGGTCAATCGGGTCGCTCAAGTATCATGGGTGCCTCTACCTCTCGTGCCTTGACCACGGGTGCCTCGTTTAGGTAGCATCTTCTACAAAACAACAAGGATGATGGACGCATTGAGATTAGAACCTCGAAGGCTCAAACGAAAATAAGGGAAACACACTTAGGACATGACTTGTCCTAAGCTCGTAACAAATATGTAATGGTGTCCTAAGTTATTTTGTAGGTTACTTATTATGCTCTGATACCAACAACCGTCACGCCCCAGACTCGGTGACTGGAACTCACAAGAATCCCGATAACCGATTTCGGCCACAACAGCCTCTATAGTACCCCATTTTCGGTTCCTAACACCCATTTACCAAGTTTAGATCCTGGGATCCTACAAGGAGGATTTCTATAACATAATCTAATTCATGAAGAGCGTACCTAAGATCATAACATAGTAACCATAGAAAGTAATCCACAAGAACACATCACAAAATCCACTAAGAATTAAAACTTTTATACAAGGTACAATGCTCAAAAGGGAAATACAAGGTCTAAACAACGCCGACTCCAAAAGGTCCTCGACATGATCTGACACTCTTCCTCAGCTACTGCGGTTACCTAGAATCTCCTGCACGCATCAATCGTGCATAAGCTTATGGAAAGCTTAGGAGGTGGTGTAAGTGTGTGTAATACCAGCGCCGGAAAGAAATATTAGAGAATGCAGAAGCTTGGCATGAACCATGAACACTATCAATGCCACTAACCATATTAAGGCTAAGATATGACAATCAGGAATGCAACAAGCCGTACTAAGGCTATGTAAAGAAATACATGAGTAATGAGCACCATACCGAGGCGATGTATAAAAGGCCTATATAACCAATGCCAATGCAATGCAATACATGTCGGTCCTCATATCAAGTCCACAAATTATTATAGTTCCTCTCTAGGGAAATCACTGGGCTCAAGTACATTATTGGCTGACTGCCGCTCTCTACGACCCACATAGTCAACCGAGCATAAGAGACATCACTACCCGCCTGTGGACAACCAATAACTAAGAGGCTTGACAATAACGGACCCACTCACGAGCTGGTTAGACTCAGCCTAGCTATGCCCACTCACTCAGGCGGATAAGGCCACATCCCATCTCAACCGACCTCGCGACAGTGGGAGATGCAGCCTACCGGTATAAGGCACTCGGATGCTCATGTTTTCCACTCGGTCTCGGTGTTGAGGCGTCTTCTTTGTACCATGAAGGTTTAGGGGCTTTCACTCAAGGACATCCTAAGTACCCTATATGCTCAAGAGATATTTTCGATGTCCAATATGGCCATCCACGATACTCCTGTGGAGATTACGACCCTGATGAAGTAAGGTCGAATATAAACCATGTAATGAAATGCCAAATGCATGAATCACGCATACCAGTCATGCATCAGCTCCAAGCATCCTATGTGCTCAAGAGGGGAACTTCATCCCTTTGGGAAGCCATAATATCTTACCCAATGGCACAACCATGACCACACACATACAAAATGCTAACCAAGCACACAATGATGTATATGGGTCATGAAGACGAACAAGATGGGCCATGTGGTGATGTGCGATGTTGTACTCTCCACCTATCCAAGAAGGGACTAGGTCTAGGTACTTAGACGAATTTCCATAAGAAAATCAACCTCTAGTGGGGGCCCGATAGTCTGGGGTAGCCCACAAGGCTAAGGAAGGACAATGACATGGGCCTAAGTAAATGAAATGAGCCTAGCTAGGGTCTATGGTGGACCTTTAACCACTCATAGAAGCAAGCGGGCCTACCTTGGGGCCACTAATGTGGACATTCAACCACTATTGTCCCAAGAAGGTAGCCCATCACTAATTGATCATGGATTGAGGCCCAAGGCCCAAACATCACCATGAATAAGAAATGGATAGCCATAACATTTCACATACATTCATATTGGGCCTCAAATAAATTGGCCAAGGCCTATTCAATACATAGGTCCAAAGGGCAACATACATAGCCCAAACCATATGCAATACTATAGGCCCATAAGGGAGGTTAGGGCCAAGCATAAGGGTCACCAAATCCATATATTGTGGTGGGCCTAGTGGGCAGCCCATTACCCCAACCACATGGACAATAATCATGTTCTAGCCAAGCAAGTTAGGCCTACATTCTAGCCCAAGGATATAGTTGATTTCCTAGGCAACCAAAGGCCCAACCACTCGTATAATCTAGCCCACTAACCCAACACAATATCATGGGGAATATAACCCAAGATTCCACTGGGCTTATCTAGAAAGTTCCAGCCCATTTAGGCCTAAAGAGTGCAAATATCTTATTACATACATGAACCCAAATAACCCAACTATGGTGGGCCTCAAGAGTGCATTAATTAAGCTGAAAATTTGGGAATTAAAGGCATGAATTTAACCCTCCAAAGTCCTCACATTATGGTGGGCTCCACTCCATAAAACTTGATCCCAAAAGCCATGTACATTTAGAACATATTACTGGATTTTTATTCCACCAGCTTTATGGGCTTGTTGGAGCCCAGAAAATGTTCATCTGATTGGGACACGAGTCCAGGTGGTCCAACAATAAGGTCAGAGGGTCCCACCACATAGGAGTGAACCCATCAACACAAAGAAGTAGGTGGGTCACACCATAGGACCAAAGTCCGGCTGCAACCCACCCTTGGTGTCCCACAGTTGGGCCTGGGTGGTTCAATGGACTAGACTCCCAGCCTTATACCAATGTACACGGTGGGCCCCACCTTCGATGTTCCACACTAAGGTGGGCCATGTACAAGTGGATCACAAAATGGATGGACATGTGGATAAAATAGAACATCATGGTGGGCCATGATTAAGGTGGATGGTCAGCCTTGCTAGACATCACCACCCTGGACGTCCAGCCAGGTGGGTCGTCCAGCCCCCACACACTGAAATCTAGTGGCCTAATTAGCCCCAAATCTAGTTAGGTGGGTCACAGCAAGGGTGGGCCACCTTAGGAATTAATTTCATAATTTTACAGATATGATAAATAGTTTTAAGAATTAGGACAGTAATACATATCCAAAAATCTGGTTAGTGTAGAAATCCTGTTGACCCTATGTTTGGCACCATATGAGGTGGGCCTAAGCTCATCCAAACCCCTGAAAAAATTGTGAGAAGGGTAGTCCAATATGTGGACAGGAAGAAGGGTCCACTGGGGAGGCCCACTTACTCCAGAAAATAAGGTAAACATACTCATTTCCATCATACAATATAGCTGAACTGTCCAGAAATTTATGGACAGTTAGCCCTCTTTAGCCCATCTCATGGCCTCAAGCATGGGGGAAAATGGTGTGGGCCCCATTCTACATCAAAGTGGGGTCTACACACTACAAAATCTCTAAAGAAATTTGGAAGAAAAGGACATGCAAACAGATCTAAACATCATCTCAAAAGTCATGTTCCAACTGGGCTTGAAATCTGGACAGCAACATGTGTTGTCCATATTTTGGCCCATATAACTAAATCAAAGAGTTTATTTCCATGATCCATCATGTAGCGTCCACCTTGATGGGTTAGAAAATTCCAGACCCATGAGTTCACCATATCCTCCATTCAAAAAAAAAACCATTTTGGAGGCCACTTAACCCATGCATGCATGGTGGGCCTAGACATCCAACAATGGTGGGCTTGGATGTCCCACTAGCTATGGATATGAGATGTTGTTGACCTCCTTGGTGGGCCACACATCATAAGAAATACATAGAAGAAAATAAAGAGGAAGGGAGAGAGAAGGAGAGTGATCGACCATTGGTGGAAGGTCCCACCACTTATGGACCTTCCACACCACAATCCTCACCTTCCACTATGTTGTATGATACATGCATTCTATGATACATCAAGAAAACTTACTGAATGGTAGAGACACCTTCCCTACATGCATGCAAAGGCCTAGAAGGCCTATGAGATGCAAGAAATAAAAGGAAGGCATCATGGTGGGTCCATGGAGAATGGCCCACCATGGAATGGATTGTGTAGGATCTAGGTCCTTGGCCTTTATCCTAGGAGCCATGTAGGACCTCCACCATGGATTGGTGGGTCCTACATGCTTCCATGCATGCTAGGAAAAGAAAGGAAGAGCAAGGAGAAGAGATGATCTTCTAGGTTGCACCCACCTCCAAAGATGCCTTCAAAACTTCAAGGATGGTGTTCTAGGCTCCAAGGGAAGAAGATTGAAGGGTGTAAATGGAATTCTAAGGGCTAGATGAGGGGAAATGAAGAAGAAGGGGCTGGAGTCAAGGGATCTTGGGGACATCCTCAGCAATGGAGGGAGGGAATGAGAGAATGAGAGGGAGAGGGAGAGAAGGGAGGGGTGTATACCAAAGCACTCATTGCTCTCTTGGCTAGGGAAGAGCAACTCCATGATGGTGCATGGGGGGTGAAGCCCAAAGCACATGATTATATCTCTAGAAAAGGTAGCCTAGGCTAAGCTATGATAGGTTAGGTGTTAGGCATGATAGGTTTTCTAGGAAAAGGTAGCTAGGTGGGGCCCACCTTGAAAAACATGCAAGCTGACAAGTGGGTCCCACCGCTGATCCATGACCAAGAAATGCTCAAATTGATAAGTCAATATGCACACATTAGATTTATGCATGAGACGCAGCATTGGAACCGCGATGCCAATGCAGTCACAATGGCATAGGTTTCGAGTCGATCCGGGTCGGGTCTACATAACGCGACTTAAGGATGACCGCAAATGCTATCCACAGGTTGTGCATCGCTGAAATTCTACTGGTAGGATAGTGGAACATAGGAGAATGAAATGGATGCTCAGGGTAGGGTCTTACAGCAACTATCCAATTTTCATCAGTGAGTGCCTCTTTTACATTGACTGGTTCGATTTAGTAAGCAAAACACACATAATTACATATGTTTTCTAGTTGTTTTCGAGTACGCACACTAGTGAGAGGGTTACCTAGTATTTGATCAATAAAATGGTCTTTAACTGATCATAGTTTAGTATTGATTTGATAAGATGAGGAGTTAGATTTATCAATTACAGTGATTTCATCATCTTCTAAACTAGATGTTGGTGTGTTCAGGTTATCATCAATAACAACAGTTATTAAGAATACGGTATGCTCAACTATTCAGAGCATAACCTAGGAATATCCATTCATCACTCTTAGTATTGAACTTCCCTAAATTTTCTCGGTCTCATCAAATGTAGCACTTACTTTCAAAATTTTGAAAGTATTTAGCTATAGTTTTCTTATTAAACCACAATTCATAAGCCGTTTTATCTTTAGATTTTCTAATGTAAACATGGTTTATGATATAACATGCAGTATTAACAGCTTCGGCCTATAAATTTTTAGGTAACTTCATGCTATTTAACATTACATTGGCCAGGTCTTGTAACACTATGTTTTTCCTTTCGACAACCAAATTTTTTTGAGGCATCTTAGGAGTAGAAAACTAATGCGATATACCATGATCACTATAGAACTTCTCAAAATTGCTATTTTTGAATTCCGATCCATGATCGCTTCGGATCTTAACAACATTCATTTCTTTTTCAGTCTGAATACGCTTGAGTATTCTTTTGACTTCATCGAGAGTTTTAGATTTTTCTCTCTTGAATGCAACCTAAGTAAACCTGGTAAAGTCATCCACAATTACCAAGAAATACTTATTACCACCTCTACTCTCTGTTCTAGTTGCTCTAACAAGATTTGTGTGGAGAAGTTCAAGAGGTTTGGATGTGGCAGATGAGTTCACTTTCTTGTGACTACTCCTTGTTTGTTTTCCAATCTGACATGCGCCATATATTTTATCCATTTTCCTCAATTCGAGTAGACCTCTAATAAGATCGTCTTTGCTCAACCTATACAAATTTCGGTAGTTCACATGTCCAAGGCGTTTGTGCCATAATTCGTTATCATCAGTTTGGGCCATGTAACAAGATAATTTAGATGAGCAAGATTCATTCACGATATAGAAATTCTCAGATGTTCTACGACCATTTAATATCACACAACCATTCTCATTTAAGATCTTGTATCCTTGATTTGTAAATTTAAAACTATGCTTGTTATCGCAGATTTGAGATATGCTCAAAAGATTATGCTTAAGTCCTTATATAAATAAAACATTTTCAAAAGGAGGAAGGTTATAAATATGAATCGTACCTTTACCAATTATCTTGCAGTTTCTTCCATCACCTGAGCCATCACTCATTTCTTTGTAGTTGGTGAACAAATCTCTGTCACCTGTCATGTGTCTTGAGAAACCACTGTTTAGGTACCACTTTGATTGACTTGAAGCCTTGAAGGCAGTGTGGGCAACCAGACAAGTAACCTTAAGAACCCATTTCATTGTAGTTTTGGGTTTTGTAGCACTGCTGGTTTTTCTTAGCTTGAAATTATTATTAACTCTCACATTAGAGTAAGATTTGAGAAGCTCCTTAAGTAAGTCCACAATTTTTTCAGCTAAAGAATTATAGCATTATTTTTTAAAGCTAACATTATTAGTATTAACTTTAGAAGCTTGAAAAGTTTTTACATTTTTAGAGTTGTTTTGATTATTATATTTCAAGCCCTTTCCTTTTGAGTTAGAGGAATTCTCATTTGACAAATGTAGGAGATACACTCTTATTTTTCAGAGAAATGTATTTGTCATAACCCAGACCCAATCTGTCTCCACATGTTCTAGATGTGGTTAATAACTTTACAAGTTTAGGGTCTCCATGGGCATACCTCCATGTATCCTTTGAACTCAATAGGGAAGAAACTTCAAATTTTAGTTTCTCATTTTCTGTTCTTAATTTTTCAAGTTCAGATGTTTTGAAATTCAAATCACATTTTGTTTTTACAAAATAATCAGAAATATAAGAATTTTTTTTTTAAACAGAGTTTTCAAATTCCTCTTTCAATTTCAGAAATTTCTCTTTTTGAAGTTTTAGCTTGACAGCAATCTTACAACTCTTCCTATATAGGGCATTATAGGCATCCTGAAGATCATCTTCATTATCATTTTCAGGGTCACTCCTTAGATTTTTATATTTGGTTGAATTGCAACTATTTGTGGAAGTGACTCTGGCTAGAGTCATTAAAGCCATGCCTTCATTTGAAATTTCGGGTTCTAAATCATCCAACTCAGAAGAAGCTTCAAAGTTGGATGATTCATCCCATGTGGCTAACATGCCTTTTCGCTTTGGCTTGTCCCTCTTTGGACACTTATTTGACAAATGCCCATATTCGTGACAGTTGAAACACTGACTATCTTTTAGAATTTTCATGTTTTAGATTTACCCTTTTTCTTCTCAGAGGTTTTTTGAAAATCAACTCTTTTCTTACTTTTAAACATCATGTAAAACATTTTTGCAAGTAAAGCCATATCATCCTCCGAGTTTTTACTATTAGAATTAACATTACTATCATGAGAAATAGATTTGGATGATCTAAGAGCTATAGACTTACCTTTTGGAGTTTTGAAATTTAACTCGTATGTTTGAAGTGAACCAACAAGTTCCTCAACCTTCATCTGATCCGTGTCTCTCAGTTCTTGAATGGTAGTCACCATAGAATTAAATTTCTCAGGATGTGATCGCAGAATTTTTGCACAGACTTTGCTTTCTGGGATACCATCTCTAAGACCCCACATAGAGTTGACTATGTCATTTAGTTTCGTATAGAAATCCATGAAAGACTCATTTTCTTCCATATGAATTTCCTCAAATAAAGTGATAAGGATCTGAACTTTAGACTTTTTACAATAGATGTACCCTTATGTGTCATTTCAATAATGTCCTAGGCTTGTTTATCAGTATCACAAGAAATTATTCTTTTGAATTCATCAGGTGATAGTGCACAAGTGATTGCATTTAAAGCCTTAGCATTTACACTGCTCTCATTTTTCTAAAGAGTAGTCCATATATAAAACGGTGTTTCCTTCATGGACTTGGTTCCATCACTGCCTAGAACCTCAGACACTGGTGGTTTCCATCTAGTCACCATGACTTACCACACACTTTCATCAATGGATTTCAGAAATAACCTCATCCTTGCTTTCCAATAAGCATAGTTGGAGCCATCAAACGGTGGTGGCCTTGTAATGGATAGGCTATCAAAATTTGACGAACTAAAAGCTTTTGATCGATGAGCTCAGGAAATAAATCCAATAGAGTGCCACTTAGCTCTGATACCACTTGAAAAGGGTGAGCTCTCAGTCTTAGAGGGTGGGGGGTGAATAGGACTATGCCAAATAAAAAATTAAATGTGAAATATAAATGCAGATAGCTGAACCAAATAACAACCTTAATTGCAATAGTATTGAGAGGTTGATACAAACATTGTTCAAAGGACAACCTTACACCAAAAACCAAAGTTCATGGTAGGACAACCTGATTTCTTGAATGTAGTAAGGATTAAAAACTCAAATGAATACAAGAAGAAATTGAAACAAATCTAGCTATTACAACATTCACCATAAGTACATGAAATAAATACAAGCATTCACCACACATAAATCACATACATCATCATCATCATCCACCAAACTCCAAGAATTATAGTGGTTTGGTGTGTACACCAGCTATTCTAAAACAACCACATCTACTCCGCTCCCAATAATCACAACCCACGTGATATTGGCTTTCACTATGAAAGAAGGTTTTCCAAGGTTCACCTTAAAACCTTTACAATTATGTTTTCAATGGGCGACCACAATTAACCTCACGTTGAGATTTTCTGGCAATCTTAAAAACCAAAAGTTGTAATTCAAAATACTTATATGTAGATTCTGTTTTGATGTAGCCCGGAAGAACTACTTCTTATTTAAGATGAAGGTGTCCAATGTTCACACACACAAATGAAAGGGTTCTAGGTCTAAATGAATTTTAAATTAATCCAACCTTGGGCTACTTTGACTGAATTTCTTGGTTCTCAAAAGGGGTAGATCAGAATTCCCTTTTATCAAATAAGATTGAAGTAGTAAGAGATCAAGAAATTAGAAATCAAAATGTTATAAAAAGAGTCTTAAATTACCGTACAATAGCTTGACAATCACGGGGACTTATCTCTTAGACTGGTGGCTTGAATTGACTTGGAATGAATGAAAAAAGCTGAGAAAAGTCCTCTATTTATAGGCTGAAAAATGGTTCCCTCGACTGGTCTAAGTTAACCTCGACTGGTCATGGGAGCAACCAAATTTTAAAAATTCTAGCGCGATGGGATAAAACTGACCCTCGACTGGTCGAATGGAGCTCAAAATGGTTACTGAAGTGTGAGTCGAGCCCTGCTCGACTGGTCAAGCCAGTCTCCATGACCGGTCAAGTAGGGTGATCAAATGGTCATAGACCTACTAGAAAATTTTAAAATTTTGAATTTAAATCTGGACTGGTCGAGAAAAAACTAAGGACTAGTCGAGCTGGAGCCTGGACTAGTCAAAGCAAAGCATATAATAAGCACAATGACCCATATTAAATGTGCAATATGAATGACCTAAACCTAAGGTCTTTCTAGGGTCATTTATACTAGAAATGTTGAACATTGAACTTGTAACTTTGGTAGATCCGGTAGATCTTCTTCTTGAAGTATTTGAAGCTTGAACTTGTATACTTGAAACTCGATCTTTTTTCTTAACTATGAAGTGTACTTGAACTTGATCTTGCATTTGAAGTATCACTTGAACTTGGTCTAGATCTTGAAGTTGATGTTGAACATGAAGTTGATGTAGATAGAACAGTCTTCATGGCTTGCAACACATCCTCGTATGAAGGTGAACATTTCATCACTCGAATGTCACTTGAAGGTGAACTTTCCATCATTCCAAAGTGGTTTGTCACTACAAAATTTGACAATACAGGGTGCTTGATATGTAACATAGCACTTACATATCTTAGCCCATGTGCTTATTGAGTGTGATCTTAGTTAATGGAGTGATGACTTGGTTCTCTCCTTTAAAGAGAAGAGAAACAACTTAAGTTTAATAACGTCTTGAGAGATATTATGATAATGTAAGTTTGCTATAATCTCATCGATTTCCTTGAGATGTAGTTATGGACTCTCTGAGATGAGTCCATGAAATTTAGAAAGGAGTTGGATCACTCCCAGTTTGAAATTTAGAATACCTACATTAATTGAAAAATTCATACAAGATGATGTGGTTGTTTCTGCCGGTTGTAAATAATCTCTTGAAGTTCTGACTGGGGGAATGTAGTGTGCCTTATTCTAATCACGCACCGTCTTAATGGGGCTCACGGACTCGAGCACATCGACTTCACCCTAATTGACAAACGTATGTACTTACGGTACCGACCAATGAGGTGGACGAAGATGGCATAGATCTTAAGGACCTGACTAAAGCTTCAAAAAAGCTAGAGGACTCTTAATCCTAGGTCCAAGATCCATTGTTAGAAGTAATTTAGGAACATATCAGAACCCTAAACTAACTTTCATTATAAGAACCCTAAATTGACTTTTATCAGCGGTTTGATAGAACCACAAGTCTAGGCCGAGCTCATTGACCTACTTAAAGAGTTTATTGACTGTTTTGGGTGGGATTACTATGAAATGTCTGGCTTAGACCGAAACCTGGTCGAGAATAAATTACCAATAAAGGAAGGGTATTAACCACACAAACAACCTCCTAGATGAGATGACAGTAGAGGTTACCCAGAAAATAAAGGAGGAAATCGAGCGGTCGTCAGGACCATTAAATATGCTGAATGGATCTCTAACATGGTTCCAGTCATTTAGAAAAATGGTAAGCTTCAAGTCTGTATTGATTTTAGAAAATTAAACCAAGCCACACCCAAAGATGAATATTCAATGCCAATGGTCGATTAATTGATCGACCGAGTAGTTGGGCATTGGATGGTTTCCTTCTTGGATGGTCATTTAATATATAACTAAATAGGCATAAAACATGAGGATGTGCCAAAAATAACATTGAGATGCCCGGGGCCTTTAGGAACTTTTTGTTGGCTAGTTATGCTATTTGGGTAAAAAATGTAGGGGTTATTTATCAAAAGGGCAATGAATGCTATCTTTCACAATATGATTGGATGTTTCATGAAAGTATACATCAATAACATAGTGGTCAAATCGGATGATGTTGCAAAGCATTTTTCCCTTTTACGAAACTCCCTTAAGGGAATGAGCGTCTATAGGCTGAAAATGAATCCCCTCAAGTGTGCTTTTATAATTTTAGCCAACAATTTTTGGTATTCCTTGTGCATCAACAAGAGATGGAGCTAGACCAAAATAAGGCATGAGCGATCATAGATATTTAGCCACCAAGGAGCAAAATGAAGTTGCATCGTTTTCTCAACCAAGTTAACTTTATGCACAAATTTATATCAATATGCGCATGAAAGACTTACATATTTTCTCCCTTTGTGAATCTAATTTAAACAAAGAGATGAAATCATATGGAAAGCAAAACATCAGTTGGTTTTTCACAAAATCAAGGAATTCTTGATGAAGCCACCGATGCTGATGCCACTCAACAGTCAATCGCTCAAAATGTATGTTACGTTTGTTGTATAGTCAATTATAGTCCTATTGGCGTTAGATGACGATGATCGAAAAGTGCATACAATCTACTATCTTTGTCGGACACTGGTTGATACTGAAAGAAGATATTCTGTAATAGAAAAGTTGTGTTTGTCATTTTATTTTACAACCACAAAATCAAGACATTATTTATTGGTCAAAACTGTCAATGTAATTGTAATAACTAATTTAGTGAAATATATATTAAATAAATTGATTTTGAATGTACGAATTGGAAAATGGATTTTATCTAAGTCAGAATCTGATCTTGAGTATGTACCTCAAAGAGCAGTAAAAAGGCAGGCCATAAAAAATTTGTCGGATGACCATCCAACCATATAAAAGGTTAACTTCCCCAAAAAGTGTGCTACTTGTATCGGGTTCATCTGATACCCTGTAAGCTAATTTTTTATAGTACAAGTGTAACATCCCGAATTTTAATGGCCAGAGCTTATACTCGTGTTCGAGAAAATCAGGTATTAATAATGTATAAATTGGATGCTTTAAAAAATTACACCTTATTATTATTATTATTATTATTATTATTATTTACATTTAGATCACATCCAGATGCATTAATGAAGGTAACATTCACGAGAATAAAATCGACTGTATTGATTATTTTGTTAGAGTAAAAAATTTCATCAAATAATCAAATGCCCTTTCAATGGGAGTTTATTACATTATCGAGTTCGATGCGGAAGTATAAAAATAAATCACAAACTATCTTCTTATTCTTTCAGTATAATCTTCCATAGGGAGATGGTCCTTTAGGTCTTCAATCTGTACATCACCTGCATCATCTGTACGGTTGGAGAGGGTCAACGCCCTACTCATAGTGATGGTTATCATTTAAGATTAATAATAATTCAAGAGATTCATAAAAGAAATGTAAAGGTTCTGATATGTTACATACTTTACTACTACGAGAGGTATCAATATGCGCAACCAATATAAATGAATGCATACCTAGCAAAGTGTGTGTGGCTCATCATATGTAGTGATCATCACAATGTGGAATATAATTCATAGCAAAACCCGGCTAACCTCACACTCTCACATTATGGAGATTCGCCAACATGTCGAACGCTACCGTGGATTTACGCGAATACCTCAAGGTGGCACAACATATGAGTCGGATGAATTACGTGACATGATTTTTCATGGAGCGACTATTTGCGACATCCAATCCCGGAAGTAATGTAACACGCATTGTGAATTACTTACATCGATTAGTGCACTACTACCTAAAAACTTATGGAATTACGCATCGACCAAGAGAGTCTTTACCCAAAGCGCATTACATTCATGATATATTAATTGAATCACTAGTTGTGATACCTTCAACATAGCACTTGCATTAAGAGAATGTAAATTGAATTATGGGATTTCTGAAATATCAAGACACATGCCCAAGCCTTAAAGGTAAATAACACAAGGCTTAAAAAAGAATAGGAGAGTAGCAATGGCTAACTCACAAAATTGATAAGGCAAAGGCAAGGCTTGTATCCATCGTCCCCCCAAAAATTCATAATGATCACATGTAATTAAAGTCAAACTATAATTTTCCAAAGGATAGACAATTGATGGTGGTAAAATTATACGATCACAGGGAGAGAATCATAATAACATATAAACATGTAAAAAGGCAATTAAATCATACCAACTTAAATTAAGGTAAGCATAAAGGATAAAACCCTCACTTTTAGTAGTTTGTTTGCTTGCTACTAGGTTAAATATCAAGTGGCATGTTTCAAAGGTTAACCTTACCCTAATTCACAAATTCAAATAGTTAGGTTGGAGTAATTTTTGTGGACAGTTTAATGAGAATATGATTTTTTGTTTGGGATTCTTTTCCAAATTCTAAGTTTGTTTATCACCTTATTGATTTTAGTTCAACACAGTGAAAATTTCCTCCCCAGCTATCGAAGGAGCAATAGATACGAAAAATTTAGAAAGGAGGGAAGGGAGTAAAAGGAGAAAGAAGGAAGGAAGAGAACCTATACCGAATTCAATAGGGCTCGGGGTTTCTTAGACGTTCTCCCTGACGTCAAACTTCTTTTCCTCTCTCTATTTTGTCACTCTCTCTTTCTCTCTTCCTCTTCCTCTCTCTTTCTCTCCTACGTTTTCTTCTGTTCGTGGATTCGAGGGGAATATATAGGGGATGAGAGTCTCTAGACTCTTCTACGAAAATTCTTGCACAGGTCTGTTTGCACAGCAAAGAAACCAGAGATATTCCTTTCGTAAATTCAGTTTATGTAAGCAAGAAAGCGGGCGGTTCTCACGGACATCTCTCTTATTGGATTCCTCCTTTATTTCTCAAAATGATCTGATTATAGACGATATGTTGTCTAGATGTTTTAGATTTTGAAATAGGCAGACTCCAACAGCCCAGATCTTTATTTTTACCGAGGGAGATGGTCCTGTTTCCATGGTGGATTATGCTATAGCCATGTGATCCTTACAATGGTGCTCATGGTCGGTCCAGATGGGTCTGTAGGCATTGTGTAATCCATTAGATCATCAAATCGACCCTTCTTATGCAGAGCTTTTTCTTGGAAGTTAAGTTTTCACAGGCTGCGTTAGGTGTCCGTGGAAAAGGGCGACATTGCGGTTCTTCCATTACTCTATCTCTTTTCTGTCGATGTGGGAGGAATCAGAATTCTCTCTAGAGGTTTTGAATGGCTAGGATTTAGTTATGATTTGGGTAGATGGAAGAAGAAGTGGGAGGTTTTCTTGACCGTTGTATGTTGTACGTTTTCAAACGGGTCATTTATGCTTGAAACCGTGCACACACGACTGCCTGGAAACTGGCGGCGAAGCTTAAGGTCTAGTCAGTTTTGATTTGTGGCCATATTAAATGGTTCGGATCATATGGAGTGATTACCATGGTGGGCCATAGTGTCTCCAAAGAGACGTTGTCTATTTATGTTGCAAATGGCCAGGAGTCAGGGAGGGATTTCCTTCTTTGAGCGCATGCGGTCAAACCCGCTTTGACTAGGTTTCCCAGTCTAGTGTGTGGTGAGTGCATGCACTCCACATGCACACGTGTCAAATGTGGGGCTCACAGGGGCGATCCTGATAGATCCGCTCCATACATTTACTTTTTCAGCTCTCATTAAGGCCTAACCTAAAGAAAGAGGCAGATCCAAAATTCAGGTAAATATGCATGGTATAAAGTTTCTCATCAAACGGATCGTGAGAACCTTGTGATCTAGAATTTAAGGTCTAAGTTAATGGCATTTTCTTAATTATTGCTAATCTAAGAGTTTTGTGAAATTTAATGGTTCTACAGGGTTATATGCACCTTTTTAAATAAGTTTTACAAACGAACTTACATCTAAATTATTATGGATGAAGGGTTATTCACCAATTCATTTAAGGGAAGGTACATACGTCAAATGACATGATGGATGGTCTTGTCTTAAAATCAACGGTCAGATGGCCTGATCTATAAATGGAGATCATTCCCAATGGTTAAATTCGTGTCAGAAAATAGATGTAAGGTTAGGATAGTTAGATTGGTATCGTACACATGTTCATATTACGTTAAATTTCATGGTAACACTCGAGAACACTCAATACTTAGGTATTAAGAAGTTCGGTGTGTTACATCAAGGGCCTAAAAATCATGATGGGCATGAATTATTTTAATTTCCTTATATGGGAAAAGGAAGGAGCTTGTGTTTCAATTACAATTTGAGTGCATTAACCAGGTCTAATATGAAGCTTTAGTGATTGAATTGGAGATGTTAATAGAATTAGGCGCAATGAACATATCAGTTGTCAAAATTATAAATTTAAATGTGGGATCTAGGGTGCCAAGGATCCACTTGTAGCTATCACGATGCTAACTTATTTGATTGAAGAGATTCAACTGGAATCAGAGTCCTATCTTATCTAATTGGAGAAAGAGATGATCAAATCTCTAAATTTCTCATTGATTCGGCCTAAATGGAGGAGAATTGTGAAGGTTGGAAGGGATTCCGTCTCCCTACCATGCCTAAGGGATAATGGTGATAGAGGTTTAGCAAACCATAGTCATGATTGAACTAAAATCTCTTAAGAAAAGCATAAAAACTACTAAGGAAGAAGAAGAAAGACTCTTGGCGGTGACTCTCCATCCTTTGACTCCACTCAAACCCTAGATGATACCTAGGAACATCCTAGGGACTCCTATTCAGAGTTGTGAAGCTCAACCTTATGCACCGACTTGGAATTTTCGCAATCCGTTGCGAAAATGCCTTCATTTATGCAGTCCGCAGCTTTTCCACGTTACGCTTCAATCCGACCAAACCAGACTGAATTAAGATTAAAAATCGCACTTTCTCGCTGCACAATTCTGCGTGATTTCGGTCGCACCGAATTTGCCTTCAGTCGCACCGAAATTGCGTCTGAAGTTTATGTGCAGAGTACTTATGTGGGACCGAAATTGGCTTGGGTGAGACAGAATTAAGCTTGAAAATCTTGATTTCTTGCTGGACTGTTTTATGCGATTTCGGTCGGACTGAAGTTGGCTTAGGTTGGACCGAATTGTTTGATTTTTCTTCTGTTTAACTTGTTCTTTTGCAGTCTTTTCTCTATCCTTTGTACTTGGTTTCCTTAGATCTTTGACATGTAAATTCGTCATTCTTGGTCTCGTAAGATCCATCTTTTGCCTTGGTGATTCTTGAGCATTAAATCCATGCTTTTAGCATTCTTTTCAATCCAAGCTCTCAAATTTACCTGGCAATACAAACATGTATAAAATATACCATTAAGCAGTATCATGTTCATAAAACCAAGATTTAAATGGGGAAAAATATACAATATTTAACACTCAACACACTCCCCAACCAACATTTTGCTAGTCCCTAGTAAAACATGCGTGAAGTGAACCTCAATTCTCAATGTTCAAGACTTTTTTTAGAAAACACTTTTTTGTATGAATGAGTAGAATTAAGATGAGAAAGTGGGACTTTGAAAACCTAGAGCCGAATCATATAAGCAGTCAATCAAATAAAGTTCTTTATCAATTTCTTTAAAGTATAAGTTCCTATATCATTTTTTTTTCAATGTGCTCAGTGAAAATCAAATTGCTTCCCATGAAAATACTATCATTTCATAATGTTAGCCATGTTAATCATATCAAGAGTGGTTACAAACTCAAGTGTAGATTCCGAACTTATCCCCTTCTCCTTCTTTTTTTAGCTTTTTTTATTTTTTTTATTTTTTTAAGTCAACAATCCTTTGTTTTTTATTATTCATCCTTTTCCAAATTCTTTTTAGAATTTTTTTTCTTTCTTTTTCCAACTTTTTCCAATCTTTTCATCATACATAACCTTCTTGTCTATCTTACTTTTTTTTAACTGATTTTTCATCTTTTAATGTTGATAAAATTCTTCAGACTGAATTCTCAACATCTATCAATGATTTACATACTAACCAGAAGAAATTCTAACATAATTCACAAAAAATGAATTGAATGTGTCTTGTGAATTAAATCCACATGATATTCAAAACTTCCTCTTAATCAATTAAGTGCAAGAACTTAGGTGATATTATACCTAATTGATCAAACTCCAACAATTCAAAGTTCAATCTCAATCTCATTATACTCAAAACATTCTTAAATACACAAATTATCTCCTTCCAGATAGGTTTTTTAGTTTGAGAAATTAAAAGTTTTCAATTTTTTTCCTCAAAGGCTAAGAAGATACTGATTAATATATCTAATCCACACCCCCAACCTAAAATCTACATTGTCCTCAATGAAAAAGATATAAACATGCAATGCAAATGGGACAACAAAAAAGAATGAAGAAGTAATGGAAAGATAGTATTGAAGAAGGCGAATTGCAGCTCTTCCAACGTTCTCAATGCAAATGGGTTAGCACAACAACTAAGCAATTGAAAGCAAACTCTCGTAGTCCCAAGTCTTATCAAAGTAATAAGCCTAACTACACCTTCGTCAGACTAGGAGATTAATCATGGTATACAGGATCAGTCAGAGGTATGCACATATCCTCTGAATCAAATTTCTTAACAAATGGCTTTAAATGATGTCCATTTACTTTAAAAGTATTGCCATTGTTTAGATTCTTTATCTCGATAGCCCCATGAGGATAGACATTAGTAATAGTGAAAGGGTCAGTCCAACGAGATCAGCATTTTTTTAAGAAAAAGATGCAACCGAGAATTGTACAAAAGGACTTTTTGACCAGTCAAGAATGATTTTCGAAGGATGTTCCTGTCATGGAACACCTTCATTGTCACGCCCCAAACTCAAAAACCGGGCTCACAAAATTCCCGATTGTCGAATCCGGTGTCGACATCTTCTGTAATATCCCATTATCGGCTCTCACCATTCATGCACTAGATTCCAATCCTGAGATCCTACAAGGAGTATTTTCTAACGTACATTTATCTCATAATAAGCATAACCACAAGTATACCCAAATCACAAGAACAACATCATCACCACATATCCACTAATATAATCATTTGAGTACAATACTGAAAAGGAAATACATGCATATAATAAAATCTCCAGAAGCTCTGCTATATGCTCCTGCCTCAACTCGACTGTGTCCTATCGTCACCTACACGCATCTATCGTGCATAAGTTTATAGAAAGCTTACAGGGTGGTGTAAGTTGTGAGCAGTATATGCATGCTCAGAATGCAATATCAGAGTAAGCAGAAATACCAGCAATCCATAAATCATACAACATCGGAGTAATGCAGAAAACATGCTGGTAAGTCCATGAACATCATTAGCCCTATCCAGTTTATGCGATGCAAAAACATAATAAAGTAATATCATATACTGAGGAAGCAATGTAGATCAACTATGCAATGCGGAGACATAGTAAATTAAATATCAAATACTGAGGATACAATACAATATGCAATTTGGAAGAGCTACGAATATCATCAACCTCATCCAGGTCATAAAAATGCAAAAACATAGCAACCCAAAGTGCCATATACAGCGGATGTAATTCAATATGCGGCATGTAGTGCGAATGAAATGAGCAAGCTGCAATGTGAAGTCGGGATGATAGTACATGGTGTCAAAGGCTATGAGGTCTATCACAAAGGGTTTCTATCCAAACCAATCCCATACCTAAATTTGCATAAATAGACTTAACGTGGTAAACTCCTGATCTTAGGTTAGTCACGCGCCCCAACCAAAATCTTGGCCATTGCGAAGCTACACGTAACAGACAGTTGCGCACCACTAGCTCGAGTGGATAGTGAATGAATGAATGAATATGCAACTCCTGCTCAATAAGTCCACATATTAGTACTGTATATCTTTGGGATCATCACCGGGGTCTAATACACTTTACATGCAATTGTCGTCCACTGTACATGCAATCATGCAAGTGAAAGAGACCTCACTATCCGCCTAGATAGTAGTCAGCCAATATCTACTCGGCACATCGATAGCAGACCCATTTACGAGCTAGTCAAACTTAGCTTAGCTATGCCCCTTACCCTCGGGCGGGTAAGGCTACAGCTCCTCCCAACCGACCATGACACAGTGGGAGACGCAGCCTACTAGTATATGGCCTTCATGTGCTCATATATATATCCACTCAGCCTCGATGTTGGGACATTCTCTAGTACCAAGAGGGTTTAGGGATTTTCACCTAAGGCCATCTATGGCAGACCGATGCTAGTAATAGATTTTCGGTGTCCTATCTGGCCATCCACGATGTGCCTGTGGAGGTTATGACCCTGATGTCGCTAGGGCATAAGTAATCACAACACACAATGTAAGATGCATGAGTCATACAATCTAGTCATGCATCAATCACGCGCATACCATGCGCTCATGTGAGACAATCTCCACCTATCAGGGAGTCTCATAGCAACCTACCCAATGACATATGCAATGGTCAATCACATCTCATAACAAACATGCAAATGATGCATATGGGCATGTATCATGATGTTATGCTGTCATATACACATAATCGACATCGATAAACGGCCCCGACAATCGGAATCAGCTTTAACAATCAAAATCAGCCTCGGTAATCAAAATCGGCCTCGACAATCAGAATCAGCCTCAATAATCGGAATTGGCCTCGACAATCGGAATCGGCCTCAATAATCAACCTCGACAATCGGAATTGGCCTATCAAAGGGCCTAAGGGAAGGTCACAATGAGGACATTTAACCGTCATTGCCCATCAATGTGGACATTTAACTAACATTGCTCATAAGGAGTGGCCCACATAGAGGTAAACGTATCATGGGCCCATGGCCTCACACAATAGCTTAATGTACATCACGATGAGCCTTACCAAATGAGCCGAAAATACATCACAATGGGCCATGACATGTGGGCTGAGTATACATCTCAATGGGCCATGACCCATGAGCCTCAGTACATCATAATGGGCCACAACCCATGGGCCTCAAATACAACAAGTGGGCCACATCAATGGGCCTCATATACACAGTAGGTGGGCCCTGCTCATGGGCCTCAATTACATGACATGTGGGCCCCACACACGGGTCTCATATGCATCAAATGGGTTATGTATTTAGACCTCAAATACACCAAATGGGCCACGCGTCATGGGCCCAGTACATATCACAATGGGCCTTGCCCATAGGCCATGAATACATTACAATGGGCCTTTCCCATAAGCCTCGAATACATCACAATGGGCCTTGCCCATGGGCCTCAGATTCAAGTAGGTGGGCCCCATCATATGGGCCTTAAATATACATCATGATGAGCCTCATGGATGGGCCGCACCAATGGGCCTCAAGTGGGCATGGACCACATAAAAAATTATTTCAATAGTTGTAGGTGTAACATGTGTATCACTATAGACTGCCATTCCATGGGGCACATGGCCCACTAATGATGATCAACACTGTCCAAACATTGTCCAGGTAAATCAGCGCCATCCAAACATTGCCTATGCAAATCAGCACTGTCTAAACATTGGGCAGCACCGTCCAAACACTGTCCAGTACTATCCAGCACCATCTGGATAGTATGGATGGAATAAATACATCATGATGGGGTCCCACAGAACCTGTTGATGTCAAAACAGGTGGGACCCACAGAACTTGTTGATGTGGTACAACGGCTATATAGCTGGTGTGAGTATCAACCAACCCGTCCAACAGGTGGATCCCACATGGGGCCCACCACATACACACACACATATATAATATAATATTATATTATTATATATATAGCAAGTGTGAGGTATACCACCGTCCCACCATCTAGGGATTGGACGGTGAAGACGTAACACATTCATCACGGTAGGCCCTACACCCCACACATGCACGTGTGCAGGGTGGGTCCCATCGTGGATGGACGGTGTGGATATAAACCACATATATTATGGTGGGTCCCACGCCATGTACAGGATGAATAGTGGGGATTGAACCCAAACTTCATGATCGGCCAGACTTGATGGCGATGCAGCAAGGGCTGCTGGGACCCACCGTCCTATGGACAGTTTGGATATAGCACCACATCATGGTTAGCCCCAGTCCCATGTGTGGAAATCCCACATACATCAAGTTGGTTTCCACCGTCCAGCAGATGAATGGTGGGTATATATAATATGTACATCAAGGTGGGTCCACGTGGGTGTGGCCCACTAGGCTTGGATCAAAGCTGGTATTTGCTATTCCCTTCATCCAAGCCTATCCTCAATGGACAGCCAAGAGGGCCCCATTAGACGTGGCAGCGGTGCGGGCCCCTATTGGGTGGACGGCTTGGATAACATACGTGCATCATGGTGGATCACAAGATGAGAAAGAGGGGGAGAGAGAGAGAGAGAGAGAGAGAGTGAAGGATCGGAGTAGCGGAGGGGCCCCGCCACTATGGGCCCCTCTTGATGCAAATCATACATCAAGATGGGTCCCACCATAAGTGGGCCCTCTAATCATCAAAATTATAGAAAAAAATCACCCACCTATCCTTCTTCTTCCTCCCTAGCCTTCCAATGCACCAAAAGTGCTCCTTCAATGGTGGAGATGACGATCCAAGGGTGGAGATGTGAGATAGGGTGGTAGGGAGTGGGCCACATAAAGTTCTCTCATGGAGTTAGCTTAAACGTGGGTTGCTTAGAGAATGAGAAAGAGAATGAGAGAGAGAGAGAGAGGTGATGGGAGAGAAGTGATGGGAGAGAGGGATGGTGAGTGATGGATGCGTGTACTTGGTTGTAAGAGAGAGAGAGAGTTGACTTTAGGGAGGGGTGGTTATACTTGGGGATGGGTGTTTACTTGACATTTGATTGATGGATTGATGTGATATGTCGTAGAGATTCCCTCGGTATTTGCAACATGTATCATTTTTCTCAAACTGAACGCAGGCCCACATCTACTGGCCCGAGCATCGCCTCAGCACGCGAGATGCGACATCGGAACCCCGACAACATCGCAGTCATAAAAGTACAAGTCTCAGGTTAGGTCGACTCTGAAATATGAGACATGACTCAGGGCTGCGTGTAAATACCAATAACAGATCGTGGGTCTCTAAAATTCAACCGGGAGGACCGCGGAAGCCTATGGAACGATATGGTCTAAGATATGGGTCTTACATTCATCTTGTCCTTATAAATTCTCGAGTTCTTGTATGCGACATTTTGGATTTCCTCGAGTTGATTTAACTGAACTTTGCGCAACAAGCCAGCATTGTCTAGGTTAAAATTTAGGTTTTTTATAGCCCAGTAGGCTCTATGTTCCAGCTCTACACGCAACTGACAAGATTTCCCATACACGAGTCTAAAGGGAGACATTCTAATGGGGGCCTTAAAAGTTATACGGTGTGCCCATAAAGCATTAGTCAAATGGATTGACCAATCCTTGTGATCCGGGTTAACCGTTTTCTCCAGAATGTGTTTAATTTTCCTGTTGGAAATCTCAGCTTGTCCGCTTGTCTGCGGGTGGTATGGAGTACTCACTTTACGAGAGATGTCATATTCCTTCATTAAATTTACAAATGGCCTATTATAGAAGTGTGACCCTCCATCACTAATGATGGCCCGCGGTGTTCCGAACTGGGAAACAATATTTTCCTTTAAGAATCGAATGACCATTTTATGGTCATTGTTCAGGCACAGAATCGCTTCGACCCATTTAGTGATATAGTTTGTGGCTAGTAGAATGTATAAATTCCCAAAGGATTGGGGGAATGGCCCCATGAAATCGATGCCCTAGCAGTCAAATGCTTCAATAATTAGTATGGGATTCAGAGGCATCATATTTCGATGGGACAATGCTCCTAATTTTTGACAATGCTCATAAGCTTTGCAGAACTCATGAGTGTCCTTGAACATAGTGGGCTAGTAAAACCACACTGCAGAATTTTGGCCATGGTCTTTTTAGCAGAAAAGTGACCACCACGGGCCTGAGAATGACAGAAGGAGATGACACTTTGGTGTTCATTTTCTGGCACACATCTCCTTCGAATTTGGTCTAGGCAATATTTGAATAAATACGGGTCATCTCAAAAAAATTGTGTACCTCAGTGAAGATTTTTTTCTTATCACGCACAGTCTAATGAGTCAGCGTGAAACCTGTAGCAAGATAATTTTCAATGTCAGCAAACCAAGGTAGGTGGGAGAATTTAAATAGTTATTCATCATGGAACATGTTGTTTATAGGTGTTGTCTCAAGTGAATCAAGGAGATCAAGTATGGAAAGATGGTCGGCCACTACATTTTCTACTCCCTTTTTGTCTTGTATTTCTAAATCAAATTCTCGAAGTTAGAGGATCCATCTTATCAAGCAGGGCTTAGCATCATTCTTAGAAAGAAGGTACTTAAGCGCCGTATGATTGGTGTAGATGATAATCTTAGATCCAATCAAGTAGGAGTTAAATTTATCCAAAGCAAATATTACAACCAAGAGTTCCTTCTTCATAGTGGAGTAATTCACTTGGGCAAGATTTAAAATTCTACTTGCATAGTGAATAACATAGGGCTTTTTTTTTTCTTTTCTCTAGCCTAACACCGCCCCAATAGCATAGTCATTGGACGAGATGATATGTCCAAGAACAATTCTCTTATGAACCATGAAATGACACTTCTCCCAATTTAGTACCAAATTATTTTTCTCACATCACTTCAACACATTTTTCGAAATTTCCAAACATTTGCTGAAGGATGGGCAAAAGACAGAGGAGTCGTCCATGAAGACCTCTAAATATTACCCCACCATGTCAGAGAAAATACTCAACATGCATCATTGAAAGGTGGTAGGGACATTACACAGTCCAAATGGCATCCTTCTACAAGCAATTGTGCCGTAGGGACATATGAACATTGTCTTTTCCTAATCTTCAAGGGTTATCTCTATCTAATTGTAGCCTGAATACCCGTCAAGCAAACAATAGTAAGAGTGACTAGCTAGGCTTTCTTGATCAATGAAGGGCAAAGGAAAGTAGTCCTTCCTTATGACGGTATTTAACTTCTGTAGTCAATGCACATTCTACAACCAATAGTAACTCTAGTTGGCAAGAGTTCATTGTTAAGATGAATGTGGTGAGTACAAATCAAATGGTCAATTCCCTTGAGGTCCGTAATCAACCATCTAAAGGCTCCTTTGTGCTCAATAAGAGTAGAGATATGCATACTCTCCTATACTTACTCAAGGTGGGAAGAAATCACCACCAGATATGTCTCATCTTGACCTAAATAAACATATTTAGGATCAATAGGCAATGGTTTTAGGTCAAGTTTCAGTGCTTTGAGGTTAGACAGTAGAGGCATTATGTCAGTTTGGGGTAATTTCTCAAATTATGGCCTCCACCAGTTAACTTCAAGTACCGGTGTAGCATCAAGCAAGACATCCACCTCCCTATTCGCATCATCATCCAAATTAGGGGAGTGTGCCAAGAACATCTCTAGAGGGTTAGAGGATAAGGTCATTAGAGCTCTATCTTCCACGAAATAGTCTATCATATTAATGTCATAGGCCTCGTTATCATCCTCTACTTGTCTGCTCATGTTGAAAAGGATATTGAGCTCCAACATCATATTTCCAAAAGATAAATTCATGACCCCATTCCTACAATTGATGATAATGTTTAATATAGCATGGAACGAGCGGCTAAGTATGATAGGAATTTGAGTGCTCATATTTGTAATGGGCTGAGTATCTAGGATGATAAAATCTACTATATAGTAGAATTTGTCAACCTGGACCAACACATCCTCGATCATTCCTCTCAGTACACAAACTAAGCGATCAACAAGTTGTAATGTGGTCTGGGTGGGTTTTAATTCACCTAGACTCAGTTGTTCGTAGACTAAGTAAGGGATCATATTTACGCTCACCCCCAAGTCAAGAATTGCATTTTTAATTTGGTGAATCCGAATTATACAAGTGGTAGTTGGGATACTGGGATCTTTAAATTTTTGTGGCACACTTTGCTTGAGGATGGCAGTTACTTTTTCTGTCAGGAAAATTTTCTTTTTAATACTTTGCCGCCTCTTGGTCGTGCATAGGTCTTTCAAAAATTTAGTATATGAAGGAATTTATTTCATAGCATCTAGAAGAGGTATGTTGACCTTCACTTATTTCAACACCTCTAAAATGTCCTGAGAGTTAGCTAGAGGTTTTGGTGCAATCAACCGCTGGGGGAATGGAGCAATTGGCTTACTCAGAGGTTCTGGTTCTAATCCGTGTGGAGTAATGCTTGGTCTATGACATATTTCTTCTTCCAGATCCTTAAATTTTTCAGCCCTTACTGGAATAGATTTGTCAATTGTTTTTCCACTCCTGAGAGTAGTGATAGACTTGCTTTGCTTCATTGGATTTGAAGAGCTTGGTTCACTAACTCCGTATTGCGGTTTAGGATTGGGGATAGGTTAAGCTGAAAGGATCCCTTTCTCCATAACCGTAATACGAGAGTATATTTTTTTTATATATAGTGATGTAGAACATGACACATGTATGTTCCTAGCATGGTTGAGACAAAAGAAGGCGGGCCATAAATTGACTGTAACTTTTGATCCGAGTATCATTACGGGGCACACAAACAATCAATCATTACTGAAATGGGCCATCCGAGGTGAACCAACCCACCAAGTGGGTTGCATGTGTCTATTTTGTCAAAAAATGCTCGCTTTCAGCTCAAAAATGAATATTTAGAAAAGAAATTACTATTTTTAGTAATTCTGAATTTTTTAATATTTTTCTATTTTAAGAGTTTTAGAATTTTTCCTTTTAAGAAATAACTTTTAATTATACTAGGACTCTTCTAGAGAAAGTTTATTTAGAATTTTTATTTTTAGAAATTAGGCTTTAAAAGTGTTTTATTAGAATTATGATTTTTATTAGATTTAGAATTTTGCTATTTTTGGTAATTACGAATTTTGGTTTATTTTTTCTTTATTAATGGTGTAAGGAGACACATTAGACAATTATTCATTAATCAATTTTAAATTTATTAGAATTTATTTCTATTTTCTTGCTTTCTTTCCTCGTAGATTCGAGAAGTCTTTGTGAGGAGTCCAGAGAAGTTCCGTGGATTCGGAATAGTTATTCTTTTGAGGAAGAATATGCTCGACTTCATGTCCTCTCCTGCGTCAATTTAGTATTAAAGTGAGGTTTTTCCTTGGATCGATGGCTTCCATAGAATCATCTTTTAATAGTTTTCAAAGCGGCACAGCAAGAGAATCGACAAGCCATGCAAGGGCTGCAGGCTTCCATCGATCGCATGGAGGATCGCATAACGGAGACCCTAGGGCAGCTCCGTGTTCATGGTGGTGATCCACCACCAGTAATTGTTGGAATTCATAATCGTACTGATCATATGGCAATGTTATCAATGAACCACAGGATCACTCCTGAGAAGGTGGGATCCAGCGAGATGATTCCACGACATCCTAGATGATGCATTGATCAGATAGATCGTATGGATCAAGAATTTAAGATGAAAGTCAATCTTCCTAGTTTTAATGGCCAACTCTACTTCAAGGACTTCCTCAATTGGTTGTTTAAAGTCGAACATTTCTTCGACTACATGAACATCGTGGAAGAAAAAAAAAGTTAAACTCATGGCCTACAAGTTGACGGGTAAAGCTTCAGATTGGTGGGAACAACTTCAACTCAAGCGGACGAGACAGATGAAGGCGCCAATCCACACATGGTCGTGGATGAAGTAGTTATTGTGCATGCGATTCCTCCCCCGAGATTATGATCAGGTATTATCCCAATAAAATCAAAATTATTAGCTAAATAACCAATCATTAAAGGGTTATGCAGAGAAATCTCATTATTTGTTGGCGAGAGGTGACCGGGTTGAAACGGAATTGCGACAGGCCACAAGATTCATCAATGGCAAACATGTGACCCCTATGGGAATGGAGAACCATCCCAAGACTTCTAAAGTGGAGGGACAATCTCTCACGAATGAACAGGCCTTTGTTAAACAATATGAGGAAATGGGAGATATATATGCATTAGTTGAAGAGAAAATATATGGAGCCTATGAACTTCCCAGAGGATTTGGAACCAGTGTTGTAGGACTTCAAGTCGGTTTTGCTCAATATACTCCCTAATAACTTGCATCTCATACAAGATATACAAGACCACATTGATCCCGTCTCAGGGGAAAGTTTGTGTAATTACCCATGTTATCAGAAAGAATGTGATATCTTGAAGGTAGAAGTGAAGGAACTGATTGATACTAGTCAAGTCAAGGAAAGCATGGGGGCATGTATTGTGTTAGCTAAAAAGCCTAATATCAAGTATAAGAAAAGGGCTAATAAACATCGGTGTCAAAAGTTATCTCAGAATCATGAGCCAAGTCCCTTGAGTAACTCGAGGATGAGTTTTTTTCAAGTGGAGGGGTCTGATGTAGAACATGGCATAAGTATGTTCCTAGCATGTTTGGTACAAAAGAAGGTGAGCTATAAATTGATTGTAACTTTTGATCCGGGTATTGTTACAGAGTGCATAACCTATCAATCTTTACTGAAACGGACCATCTGTAGTGAACCAACCCACAAAATGGGTCGCATCTGTCCATTTCGTCAGAAAATGTGCGCTTTCAGCTCAAAAATGAATATTTTAAAAAAATTACTATTTTTAGTAATTTTGAATTTTTAAATAATTTTTTATTTTTAGAGTTTTAGATTTTTTTTCCTTTTTAGAAATAACTTTTAATTATACTAAGACTCTTCTTGAGAAAGTTTATTTAGAATTTTTATTTTTAGAAATTAGGCTTTAGAAGAGTTTTATTAGAATTAGGATTTTTATTAAAGTTAGAATTTTGCTATTTTTTGTAATTATGAATTTTGGTTTATTTTTTCTTTATTAATGGTGTAAGGAGACACATTAGACAATTATTCATTAATCAATTTTGAATTTATTAGAATTTATTTCTATTTTCTTGTTTTCTTTCCTCGTGGATTCGAGAAGTCTTTATGAGGAGTCTAAAGAAGTTCCGTGGATTCGGAATAGTTATCCTATTGAGGAAGACGATGCTCGACCTCATGTCCTCCCCTGCATCATATAGCCTTAGTAAGTTCTTGTAAGGCTTGGAGAGTACTTTGTTGGATAAGCTCTTGAGTTTGTATGAGATTTTGAACCAATCCTCTTGAGGTTTCCCTTGATTCAAAATTTGTTTAGGGATTCCTTAAGGATTAGCAATTTGTCCATTCCTCCAACTGAAGTTTGGATGATTTCTCCTACTTTCATTATGTGTGTTTGAAGTGAGTCCTTTGAAAGGTCTTTGGTACTTCTTTATAAAATTTGATTGCTCGTTCAATATTTCTTGAAAATAAGGTATTGTTGGACAATTCTTAGTTGTATGAATGTTACAAGCACAAATACCGCAGACAACTTCGTTAGTATTGAGGTTCAAATATTGCATATTAGACCCCATTTATTACTTGGTTTCATGCACATGATAATGCCTAGTGATCTATTTTAATCATGATTGTGTTGCAAGGTGAAATTAAGAGCTTGGATTGAAAAGGATGCTAAAAGCATGGATTTAATGCTCAAGAATCACCAAAGTCAGTAAGGATCAGCTAGGAGCTATTGATATGGGGCTACCTGATCCTTAGATATGCTTCTATTATGCGCCTGACCCCCTTAAATTGGATGGGAAAGCGGATGGATGGAGTAGATCTCACTAGATCATCAAGATGGGCCCCACTTTGCATGGCCAGAGCATACAGCAATGTTACACACACTGTGCACCGGACCAAAGAAAGCAATCAAACCTATTTTCACCCACAATCTCCTTCTTCCCAGATCTGTTGCCACATGATGTCTTTCAGACGGTTTCCTTAGGCCACCATCTCGATCTACATGATCGATCTGGACCACTCAGTTGAATCGGACGAGACCTAGACCATGAAAACTATGTGAAGAATGCAAACAGAAACCGCCCTCGGCATGCTGAACGTTTGAACCATTACCGTGTAATTGACTTGGTGGGCCACGCCCATAGGAAATCAAAACACTCCCTCCTAAGCTAAGATCTCTTAAT
Organism: Magnolia sinica; assembly: GCF_029962835.1. Lineage (NCBI taxonomy): Eukaryota > Viridiplantae > Streptophyta > Magnoliopsida > Magnoliales > Magnoliaceae > Magnolia > Magnolia sinica. Next base: position 68,338,630 of record NC_080574.1, read on the forward strand.
GGAACTAATGGACGGGATGAATTTCCTAGACACTGGAGTGTGTGGACCCCACTAATGCCACCGAAATAGCTCATCCATAGTGATTCGTCGGTGCAGGAAACCTGGAACGACCGGCCACCATTGCACGTTAGGCGTTCCAATATGGAAATCAAGAACTCGATCCGAACCATCCAAACTTCCGCAATGAAGGTCCCAACTTTGTCCAAGAAGGCAGATTTGAAAATCTGGATGTTCCTTCCTCCCAAATTCAGGTCAAATGTAATAAGTTTATGCGTTTTGCTGCACAAAAACAGAGGTGCGGAGTCCGATTCTGCTGTAAATTGCATTGCGGAAATAAAGTCAGTTCTCTGACTCTAGCTGACCTATGGATAGCAATCCTATAAAGGGAAGACAAGAGAGAAAGAAAATTGGATGGTGGGATGTGAGGAACAGCATGAGCAAGAGGAGAGAGAGAGAAAGGATCGGCCGACTCCATTTAGAGTTTTTTTCTCCCCTTTTTCTAAACTATTTTTGTTATGTTTTTTTTTTCTTAAGAGATTTTAGTTTAATCATGTTTATGATTGGCTAAACCTCTTAGCTAGGGCTAAGAGGTGAAGCTTATAGCGTGATGGGTTATTTTTTATTACTTTAATTCATGTGTTTAACTCTCTTTGATTTTAGTTTGATTATAAGAAATAGTTCTCGTTTTTAATGATTTGTTGTCACGTAAATTACAATGGATCTGTGATAGCTTTGAGTATGTTCTTTTTATTGAGATTGTAAAATTGGATAAGATGGGACTTTGGATAGCTTTGAGTATGTTCTCATACCTCTCATCCATTGAGAACTAAAGCAAAGGAAGTTCAGATTTGATTTTACTGAGATATCTCCTAATTGGATAAGATGGGACTCTGCTTACAGTAGCGTCATTGAATCATGCATAGATCTTCATGATCTCTATAAGTGGATCCTTGGAAACCCTAGTTTCCCGCCTTTGAATTTACAAGTTTTAGTTAAATAAGTCACAATTACTCTCTCAAATATTCCAGATTTAGTTTTTCATCTTCTTCTAGTTTTAGTTCTAGTTGCTTTTAGGAGACACACAAGTTCAGTCCCTGTGGATTCGACCTCGGTCTTACCGAGATTATTACTACATCGTGACCCTACACTTGGGGTTGTGAACAAGTTTTTAGTGTCGTTGCCGGGGACATTTTTCTAAGATTAGCTAGTTTTGGGATTAGTTTAAGATTAGGTTTTTATATTCTCTAATTGTAGGATTAGGTTTTCTTGTTTGATTTTTAGGAACTAACCTAATTTTCCTAATTTGTAGGATCCTGATATAGACTTTCTAAATTGGTAACCTCTTTCTAATTTTTATTTTTTCTGTTAGGGTTTGTTTTCTATTTTTAGAAACTTTCTAATTCTAGGATTTCTTTTAAAAACTAACTTACTTTCTAATTTTAGAGTTAGAAACTTGTTATTTTTTGTTTTTAGAAACTAACTAATTTTGTTTTATTTTGTAGCATTTTAATTAGGAACTTCCAATTTGGTAACTTCTTTCTAATTCCCTTTCTCTTCCTATTTCTAGATTTCTATTTCCTTTCTGTTTTTAGGTTTAGGTTAGAATCTGAATTTGAGGGCTGAGAGTGTTTTATGCCCAAGTGAGTCCGTGATAACACTTGACGTCTTTTGAGTGAAGAAGGATTGGTTGAGGGGTTATCTATCCATCGCAAGATTAGACACCACTCGAGATCTTTAGAGTTAATTAAAGTGATGGCTGCAAATCAACTAGTAAATCAACAACTTCAACCTAGGGCTGAGGAAGTCTAGGATGAGAATGAGGTCCATCAAGCACCCCCACCCCGTACTTTACGAGATTATTTACAACCGGCGGGGGTGAGTACACCCTTATGCATGGTTTTTCTAGAAATTACAGGATATATGAATATCAAGCCCGGGGTAATCCAACTCCTTTAAAAATTCCATGGGCTTGAATATGAAAATCCTTATCTACACCTGAAATAGTTTGATGAGATTATAGCCACTCTAAACTTTCTAAACCTGTCCAATGACACGGTTAGGCTGAAACTCTTTCCTTTTTCTTTTAAAGAGAAAGCTAAGACGTAGTTGCATTCACTATGTCCTCGATCTATTAGTAGATGGAATGACATGACAAGAGAGTTTGTAAAGAAAATTTTCCCATACCATAAGATGAACACCCTTAGAAAGTCGATCATGAACTTCGCCCAAAAGGAAGATGAAACATTCTTCCAATGTCGGGAGTGGTTCAAGGATCTTCTCAGTTCATGCCGACAACACAGTTTTGAAACGTGGCACATCACGAACTTTTTCTATGATGGACTAACATCTCCTATGGGCCAATTAGTCGAGACAATATGTAATGGGGATTTCATGAATAAAAGTGTCGATGATGTGTTAGACTACTTTGATAAACTTGATGAAAACACACAATCATGGGACATCTCCCCAAAATCAAGCACCACGTCTAGGACGACTCAATCCAAAGAGAGGGGTGGAATGTATCTCCTGAAAGAGGATGATGATATCATTACTAAAGTGGCTAATCTCACCAGAAAACTTAATGCCATAAATTAAAAAAGGATATGGTTAAGGAAACTGTTTGTAGTATTTGTGCTTGCAACGTTCACACAACTGAAAATTGTCCAACGATACCTGCCTTTCAAGAGGTGTTGAATGAGCAATCTAATGTTGTAAACAATTATCAAGGACCTTTCAATGGACCTACTTCCAATACATACAATCCTAGTTGCAGAAATCATCCAAATTTCAGTTGGAGGAATGGACAAATGGCTACCCCTCAAGGTTTCTTCAACCAAATTCCAAATCAAGAGAAACCTCAAGAGGATCCATTTTTAAAACATCTTCAAAAGCAAGAGCTTTTCAATCAGGGGATGTTATAAGCCTTTCAAGACATTACAAAAGCCATATAAGGGCTTGACACAAGGAATACGTTTGGGAATGAGGGGAGCGTTCCAGCTCAACCTCTTTCCAATCTAAAACCACAATATGAATTAGCACCCCGAGCTCTTTAAACTAAATGGAACAAGCTAAATCTATCACCACTCGTAGGAGTGGGAAGACCATTGATAAAACCATTCTGGTTAGGGCTGAAAAGCTTAAGGACCCGGAAGAGGACAACAATGATAGACCTAGCATTGCTCCACAAGAATTAAAACTGGAATTTCAGGGCAAGCCGGTTGCCCCATTCCCCTAATGGTTGGTTGCATCAAAACCTCTCTCTAACTCTCAGGACATTCTAGATGTGTTGAAACAAGTGAAGGTCAATATTCCTCTACTGGATGTGGTTAAACAAATACCTTCATATGCCAAATTTCTGAAAGACTTGTGTACGACCTAAAGACGGCAAAATATTCAAAAGAAAATCTTCTTAACTGAAAAAGTGAGTGCCATCCTAAAGTAAAATGTGCCATAGAAATTCAAAGATCTTGGTAGCCCAACCATACCTTGTATAATTGGGAACTACCGAATTAAGCACGCACTTCTTGACTTAGAAGCATGCGTAAATCCGATTCCCTACTTAGTCTACAAATAGTTAGGTTTGGATGAATTGAAACCCACTCTAACCACATTACAACTTGCTGATCACTCAGTTCGTGTACCGAGAGGGATAATTGAGGATGTGTTGGTCCAGGTTAACAGATTCTACTACCAAATAGATTATATCATCCTAAATACGAAACCCATTAGTAACATGAGCACTAAAATTCTCATTATTCTTAGTCGCCCATTCCTTGCCACTTCAAATGCAATCACTAGTTACATGAATGGAGTCATGAGTATGTCTTTCAGGAATATGACATTGGATTTGAATATTTTTTTCAACACGGGCAAACAGTTAGAGGATGATGATGGTTTCCATGACATTAACATGATTGACTCTTTCGTGGAAGATAGAACACTTTTGACCTTATCCTCTGACCCTTTAGTGATATGCCTAGCCCACTCCTATGATTTTTATGATGACATGATTAAGGAGATGGGTACCATGCTTGATGCTATGACAATACTTGAAGGTAACCAGTGGTGGGCACAATTTAAAGTGCTGCCCCAAACTGATGTCGTGCCTCTACCATCTAACCTCAAGGCACCGAAGCTTGACCTAAAACCATTATCCTTTGATTTGAAATATGTCTATTTAGGTCAAGATGAGACATAACAGGTAGTGATTTCTTCCCACCTTGAGCAAGAACGGTAGAGTATGCTCATCTCTACTCTCATTGAGCATAGAGGAGCCCTTGGATGGATGATTGCGGACCTCAAGGGAATTGACCCTTCGATTTATACTCACCGCATTTATCTTGAGGATAATGCGAAGACCTCTCGTTAATCACAATGTAGACTAAATCCAAACATGGAGGAAGTGGTTAAGGCCGAGGTTCTTAAACTATTGGATGTGGGTATCATATACCCGATATCCGATAGTCAATGGGTGAGTCCAACTTAGGTGGTTCCTAAGAAGTCTGGAATCACCATCGTAGCCAATGCCAACAATGAACTCATACCAACTAGAGTTACTACTGGTTGGAGAATGTGCATTGACTACAGGAAGTTGAATACTGTCACGAGGAAGGATCACTTTCTTTTGCCCTTTATTGAACAAAATTTTGAAAAGGCTAGTTGGTCATTCATATTACTATTTCCTTGACAGATATTCAGGCTACAATCAGATCGAGATAGCCCTTGAAGATCAAGAAAAGACCACGTTCACATGTCCTTTTGGCACCTTTGCTTACCAAAGGATGCCATTTGGACTGTGCAATGCTCCCGCCACCTTTCAGCGATGTATGATGAGTATTTTTTCTGATATAATGGGGCAATTATTGAGGGTCAAATATTACATATTAGACCCCAGTTATTACCTGATTTTACGAACATGATAATACTTAATGCTTTATTTAATCATGTTTGTGTTGCAAGGTGAATTTAGGAGCTTGGACTGAAAAGAGTACTAAAAGCATGGATTTCATGCTCAAGAATCATCAAGGCAAGCGATGGATCTTAGGAGACCGAGATTGAAGAATTCACATGCCAAAGATCTAAGAAAGTCAAGTGATTAAAAATAAAGAAGCCTAAAAATCATCCTGAATGCAAGATCACAGGATTCCCACCATCCATTTTGCACGAAAGTTATGCCTGGCCTGAGGATCATAAAGTAACCATACACATAAACTTTCAACCATTGGATCTTTGTGAAAGTGGCCCAATAGAAAGATCAGCCATAAAATCACCGATTTGGGGCCCACCTGATCTCTGGATATGCTTCAATTTTGGTCTCAACCCCTCAAATTATATGAAAAAATGAATGGATGGTGTAGATCTTACATTACATTACTGTGGACCCCACCTTAAGTGGCGTGCGCACGCAGCGCACGCACACTAGCCATGCACCGACCCGTCTCCTTCTCTTACGCAGCGTGCACATGGGGTCCCCGCTGTGATGCGCTGTGGCCCAACACCTTTACTCAATTCACTGATTTGAACCTTCCAACATGTCCGGACAGTGGAGCCGACCAAACCTATGAATTCCATCCACTCCCATGCACGTGCTCGCAAGAATACCACTTCAAACGCAGGATGAACGGTAGGAAGATTTGATCCCTTGGGCCGCACCAAACTCGAGTAAAAGTGGCAATTCATAACTAAAATTTTGTTAGGAATCCAATAGATGGAGTGAATTTCTTTGTTGAAATTGATTTGGGGCCCACCGAACACCTCAGCGCAGCTCACGTGCGCAAGAACAGTGTCTAGACGCACCCGGCCACCATGGGCCATTCTGTGATCACGATCATAGTCGGATGAGTGATCCGGACCGTTTAAAACTCTCCTAAGGTGCAAACAACCAAGGCCTAAAATTCTAAATGGATCAGATGGTGAAAATCGGTAGTCCATCCGCCCAAACGTGGGTCAAGCGCGGTTTTGCTGCGAAAGGGAGTGCGTAACTCCTTATGCGAAGCTCCCACCGACTTCTCTCCAGCCACTGAACCTCTCCAGCCTATAAAAGAGAGAGAGAAAGGCACATGAAGGCATCATCAGATGTGAAAGGGTAGCCGAGGCCATGGATGTGGAGACAGTTTCTAGTTTTTTTTCTTTATTCTTCATTGTTTTTTCTTTCCTTCAGATTTTAGTAATAACGGCTATGGTTAGCTAAACCTCTTAGCTAGGGCTAAGAGGTGAAGCTTGTAGCATGATGGGGTGTGTTCTATGGCTTTGATTCATGTTTAAGTTGAACTATCCTTGATTTTAGTTTGATTATGAGAAATGCTTTTAGTTTTTAATGGTTTATTGTGACTTAAATTACAATAGATCTACGATAGCTTTGAGTTTGTTCTTTTCATTATAGGGATTGTGAACGTAGGAACCCTGTTGTTCACCATCGTCCCTTGGGCATGATTGGATGATGAAATCGTTTCTAACGTTCATAATTCGCTTAGATTGGTTGTGGATTGGTATATTATGTTATTGGCTTTGTCTCATGGGCATGATTTAGTGATGGAATCACTTCTACTTCTCATACCTCTCATCTATTGAAAACTAGATCAAAGGAAGTTCAGATTTGATTTTTTATCTTCCAATTAAATGAAGATAGGACTTTGATTCTAGTTTTGTTCGTGAATCAAGCATAGATCTCCCTGATCTCTACAAGTGGATCCTTGGAAACCCTAGTTTCCCACCTTTGAATTGTACAAGTTTTAGTTTAATAATTCACCAATATTCTCCTACATTCTTCTAACTTAGATTACATCTTCTTCTAGTTACATCGCGACCCTACACTTATGGTTGTGAATAGGAATATCTTGAGGTCTTCATGGACAATTTCTCAATTTTTAGTCCATCCTTCATCGAATGCTTTGAAAATTTGAAAAATGTGTTGAAGCGATGTGAGGTAAAGAATTCAGTACTCAATTGGGAGAAGTGTCATTTCATGGTATATAAGGGAATTGTCCTTGGGCATATCATCTCGTCTAAGGGAATTGAGGTAGATAAGGCTAAAATTGATCTTATCTCTAACCTATCTCCAACTAAGAATATATGAGACGTGCTATCCTTCTTAGGACACGCTGATTTTTACAGGAGATTCATAAGGGACTTTAGCCATCTCTTTCATCCTCTATGTAATCTACTTCAAAAGGATGTATCATACGAGTGGATTGAGTAATGATGGGAAGCTTTCACTAAGCTTAAGGGCATGTTAACCACTGCACCTATCATGTAGCCACCTGATTGGAGCCTTCCTTTTGAACTTATGTGCGATGTACCTGACTATGCTCATGGGGTCGTTTTAGGTTGGAGAAAAGAAAAGAAGCGCCATGTTATTCATTATGCAAGAACTCTAAATCCTGCCCAAGTGAACTACTCGACTACGGAAAAGGAACTCTTAGCCTTAGTGTTCGCTTTGGACAAATTTAGGTCCTACTTGATCGGATCCAAGATCGTCATTTACATAGATCATGCGATGCTCAAGTATCTTCTTTCTAAGAATGATGCTAAGCCCTGCCTGATTAGATGAATCCTCCTACTCTAAGAATTTGATTTAGAAACAAAAGATAAAAAGGGAGTAGAGAATATAGTGGCCGACCATCTTTCTTGCCTTGATCTCCTTAATTCCCTTGAGACAACACATATCAATGACATGTTCCCTAACGAACAACTGTTCAAAGTCTCCCATTCACCTTGGTTTGCTGATATTGCTAAATATCTTGCCACAGGTTTCATGCCGACACATTGGACTACGTAAGAAAAGAAAAAATTCTTCACTGAGGTGCGTAAGTTCTTATGGGATGATCCGTATTTGTTTAAATATTGCCCAGACCAAATCTTAAGGAGATGTGTGCCAGACAATGAACACCAAAGTGTCATCTCCTTTTGTCACTCTCAGGCTTGTGGTGGTCACTTTTCTGTTAAAAAGACCACGACCAAGATTCTGCAGTGTGGCTTTTACTGGCCCACTATGTTCAAGAACACTCATGAGTTTTGCAAGGCTTGTGAATGTTGTCAGAAATTGGGAGCATTATCCCGTCAAAATATGATGCCCTTGAAACCCATACTTATCATAGAAGCATTTGATTGCTCGGGCATCAATTTCATGGGACCATTCCCCCAATCTTTTTGCCACTTATATAATTTGCTTACAGTAGACTATGTCACTAAATGGGTCGAAGTGATCCCATGCTGGAACAATGACCATCAAACGGTCATTAAATTTTTAAAAGAGAACATCCTTTCTCGGTTCGGAACACCTCGAACCATCATTAGTGATGGAGGCTCACATTTTCGTAATAAGCCGTTCGTGAACTTTCTCACAAAGTGAGCGCTTCATACCACCCACAAACTAGTGGGCAAGTTGAGATTTTCAACAGGGAAATTAAACACATCTTGGAAAAGATGATCAACCTTAACTGTAAGGTTGGTCAATTAGATTGACTGGTGCCTTATGGGCCTACTGTATTGCATTTAAAACCCCTATTGGAATGTCTCCCTTTAGACTTGTCTATGAGAAAGCTTGCCACTTGCTTGTGGAGTTGGAACATAGATCATATTAGGCAATCAAAAATTTGAATTTCAATCTGGACAACGCTGGCTCACTACGTAAACTTTAATTAAATGAACTTGAAGAAATCTGAAATGATGCGTACGAGAACTAAAGAATTTACAAGGACAGGATGAGGCTGTTTCATGACCAACACATTCTTCAGAAATCATTCACACTAGGTCAGAAAGTCTTCTTATATAACTCTCAATTACATCTCTTTCCAAGTAAGTTCCGATCTCGCTGGACCAGCCCTTTCACTGTTACCAATTTTTATCCTCATGAGGTTGTCGAGATTCAGAATTCAAACAATGGCAATGAATTTAAAGTGAATGGACATCGATTAAAGCCATTTGTTGAGAAATTTGATTAAGAGGACATGTCCATACCTCTGAATGATCTTATTTATTAGGATTGATCTCCTAGTCTGATGGAGGTATAGTTAGGTTTTCTGTTTTTTATTCTAGGATAGTCGGCTTTATGCTATTTAGGATAGTTTGCTTTTTGTTTGTTTTAGGATAGTTTGCATTTTGTTGGTTTAACTCTTGTGATAACCCACCTCCACGCAGCAATCCATTGGAAAAAGCTTTAAAATTCCTTCATCTTATTAGGTACTATCTTTCCATCATTCTCCTTCAAGTACGTTGTCTCTTTTGTAAATCATGCTTATTTCTTTTACATTAAGGATGATGTAGATTTTAGGTTGGGGATGGGAGATAGGTTACCTAATCAGTGTCTTCCCAGTTTTGAGCAAAATTTGTAAAATTTTTTGAAAATTTTTCAATGTTCATCTGTTTGGAAAGCGATAAGTTGTGTAGTTAAGACTGTTTTGAGTATGATAATAAGATAGAAATCGAGTTTTGAATTGTCTTATGGTTCTTACATTTCACTTGGTTAAGAGGATGTTGGAATATTATGTTATTCACATTGTTTTCTATGAATAGTATTAGATTTTCTAATTGTTAGTATGGTGATCATTGAAAGATATTGAGAACTGAGTCTAGAGAATTTTATCCACACTAAAAGAAGTAAAGAACCTGTTAAAAAACAGGAGATCGACAAAAAGGTCATAAAGAACAAAGAATGACAACATCTTTGAGGGGGATGAAAAATGTCCCTAAAAAGAATGTAATGTCTTAAAAAAAATTGATGAAAAGACCGAATGAATAAAAATGACCATCAATATAAAATTAAAAACTGGAAAAAGAAGGAAAATGGGATAAGTTCGAATCAATACTTGGGTTTTCAACCAATCTTGAAGTGATGAGCATGGCTAACATTATGAACATATAGTATATTCATTGAGATGTTAAAAAACTTGATATGCGAACTATGCTCTGACCTAATGGATGGAGGATTTATTTGATCAGCTGCTTATATGGTTCGGCTCCAAGTTTTCAAAAACTCACTTTCTCATCTTGAGTCTACTCATGCATTCTTAATACACGAAAGATTACTTTCTGAACAGGTTGAACATTGCGCATTAAGTTCATTTTTTGCATACTTTGCTCAGGACTAGCAAAATGCTAGTTGGGGATTGTGTTGAGGGTCAAATATTGCATATTATACCCCATTTATTACTTGGTTTCATGCACATGATAATGCCTAATATTCTATTTTAATCATATTTGTGTTGCAAGGTGAATTCAAGAGCTTGGATTGAAAAGGATACTAAAAGCATGGATTTAATGCTCAAGAATCACCAAAGTTAGTAGGGATCAACTAGGAGCCATTGATCTGGGGCCACTTGATCCTTGGATATGCTTCCATTATGGGTCTAACCCCCTTAAATCGGATGGGAAAGCGGATGGATGGAGTAGATCTCTCTAGATCATCAAGATGGGCCCCACTTCATGTGGCCAAAGCATACAACAAAGGTACACACGCTGTGTACCAGACCAGATAAAGTGGTCAAACCTATTTTGACCCACAATCTCCTTCTTCCTGGATCTGTTGCAGCAGGATGTCTTTTGGACGATTTAGGCACACGGGCCAAGGTCCCACTAGGAACCTACACGAGTTTGTTGATAGTAAACTCTTAGCCTCAATCCTACATGAGAATAGAGACTAACTTGTAGAGTCTTAACAATGACACTTATCGGATTGAGTCCTCTTTCATAGCTTGCATTGGGTTACTTGATCTTTGCTTTCTCTAGATTGAATCAACTCCTAGATGCTCCCCCGTTCGCTATGTTGTAGTTTGCCTGTTGTTTCAGCTTCACTGTCACACCCCAAACTCGTACACCGTGCCTACAAAATACCTGATCACCGAATTTGGTACCGATAGCCTTCGTAGTACCTCATTCTTGGCTCTCAGCGCCCATACGCCCGATTCTGATTCTAGGATCCTACAAGGAGGATTTTCAAATGTACATTTATCTCGTAAGAACTTTAACCACAAGTTTACCCAAATCACAAAGGCAACACCATCATCACATATCCACTAATATAAATAGTTGATCACAGTGCTGAAGGGGAAATGCATATATCGACAATTAAAGCTCCAAAAGACAGCTGCAAGCTCTAAGCTCAACTCTGTTGTGACCTAATGTCAGATGCACTCATCTATCATGCATAAGCTTATAGAAAGCTTAGAGGGTGGTGTAAGTGTGTGCGCAAGATAAGTGTTAAGCACACAAATATCAGCGCAAGCAGAAAGCTGACAAGGCTAACATTCATTCAATATCAGAGTATGCAATACAGATCGGTTATGCAATACAGAGTCATAATGAGCCAAATATCAGATATTGAGGATGCAATGCAATATGCAGATCCTAGTGAGTCCATAATACCATTAACCTTATTTAGGCTATACAAAATAGAAGCATAGTAAACCAAATGCTATGTGCTGAGGATGCAATGTAATATGCAGTGTGAATGAAATGAACAAGCTAGAGAGTGAAGTCAGGATGATAGTATGTAGTATCACAGGCTATGGGGTCCATCACAAGGGACTTTTATCTAAACCAGTCTCATAACTAAATTTGGATAGCCAGACTCAATGTGGTAAACTCCTAATCTCAGGTTGGTTGCGTGCCCCGACCAAAATCCTAGTCATTACGAAGGTACATATAACAAATTAGTTGCACACCACCAGCCTGAGTGGATAGTGAATGAATGAATGAATGACGGGGTAAAATGATGATTATGGAACTCCTACTTAATGAGTCCACATATATGTACCGTACATCTCTAGGATCATCACGGGGGTCTATTACACTTATGGCAGCTTGCCACCCCTATCCGAGTGCACAATTGTGTAAGTGAAAGATACCTCACTATCTGCCTGCCAATATTGGGCCCGACTTGTCGATAGGAGACCCATTCCTGAAGATGGTCAAACTCAACCTAGATATTGCCCCCTCACTCAAGCGAGTAAGGTCACACCCCCTTCCAACCGACCATGACACAATGGGAGACACGACCTACTAGTATGCAGCCCTCATGCACTCATGTATATCCACTCTGTCTAGACGTTGGAGTGTCCCCTGGCCTTGGGGGTTTAGGGATTTTCACCTAGGGACATCTATCACGCCCATATGCTAGAACAAAACATTTTTGGTGTCCCATCTGGCCATCCATGATAGGCCTATGAAGGCTATGACCCTGATGTTGGTACGGCATACGATGGTCGTATCACAAGATGTGAGATGCATAAATCATACCATTCAGTCATGCAGCAATCCTACCCATACCGCGTGATCATGTGGGAAACTCCACCTATTAGAGAGTCCCATAATAATCCACCCAATGGCATGTGCTATGATCAATCACTCCTCATATCAAGCATACATATGATGCACATGGACATGGATCGTGAAGCTATACTAAACATGTTATATGATGATGATGTACTCTCCTTATATCAAGGATGAGTCTAGATGGCCTACTCTTATCAAGAATGGGCCTAACGATCTTGGGGGCCCAGCGGTTTGGGTTACCCCACTAAGGGGAGGTGAGAATGGGCCTAACAATGGGCCCTAGGGAGAGTTATGATGTGGACATTTAACCATCATTACTCTTACAATGTGGACATCAAACCATCATTGCTCCCAAGGCATGGACCATCATAAACATCATTACATACATCATGGTGGAATCACACACATCACATCGGTCCTCATGTACATCACTTTGGGCCTCACACAAGGGCCTCACATACATCATATTAGACCTCACTCATGGGCCTCACATGCATCGCATTGGGCCTTATACAAGGGCTTCATATACATTGCATTGGGCCACATCCCATGGGCCTCAAATATATCACAATGGGTCATGTCCCATGGGCCTTGAATACATCACAATGGGCCACATCTATAGGATTCTCATACATCACATCGGGCCTCATCATATGGGCCAATATATATCACATCGGGTCTCATACAATCATAATGGGCCACATACAATTACGATGGACCTCATATAATCACAATGGCCTCATATAATCACAATGGGCCTCATGCAATCACACAATGGGCCTCATATGATTACGATGGGCCTCATATAATCACAATGGTCTCATACAATCCTAATGGGGCTCAAGCAATCACACAATGGGCCTCATACAATTACAATGAGCCTCATATAATCACACAATGGGCCTCATACAATTAAGATGGGCCTCATATAATCACACAATAGGCCTCATACAATTACGATGGGCCTCATATAATCAGAATTGGGCCTTACACAAGGGTCTCATACAATCACATGGGCCTTACACATTGTAATGGGCCGCATCTCATAAGCCTCTTAAATCACAGTGGGCTGCATTACACGGTTCTCATATACATCATAATGGGCCTCTCACAGAGGCCTAATATACATCATAATGGGTCACTCACACAGGCCTAATATACATCACAAAGGGCCCCATCGCCTGACCCCTGAATGCATCATAATGGGCTTCATCATTGAGGCCCAATATACATCACAATGGGCTGCATCAGATGGGCTTCACATACATCACAATGGGCCGCATAACATGGGCTTCACATACAACACATCGGGCCTCATGAAATAGCCCATATGGCCCAGAAAAATAGCTGGGCAGAGTGCTTATAATACATACAAGTGGGCTAGTGCACCACAAAATGGGCCTAATGGGGTAGCCCATAACCTAGGAAAGACGGATGGGTAGCCTGGATATACAATGCATTCATCAAGGTGGGTCGCTGCCCTGGGCTGTGTGAATATACAACACATAAATCACGGTGGCCCCACGTCCCATGTGGACGGTTTGGATAAAACACGTACGGCATGGTGGGCCCACGTCCAGTGGACTGGACAGCGTTGATAAAACACATACATCGTGTCCAGGCCCCACTTCTTGGACGGACGGAGTGGATAGACCACAGCATCAAGGTGGGGGTCCATATCCCACGTGGCTAGACCTGACAGTGTGGGAAAACACATATATCATGGAGTCCCATGTGGGACCCATGGTCCGGAAGGACGGCCTAGATATACAATACATATCTTGAGGTGGGTCCACATGTCTAACCTAATGGACGGCCGGATATAGAATACATCCATCAAAGGGGCCCACCATCCCTGGTAGATGGACGGTGTAGATATAACAATACCTCAAGGTGGGCCCCACCCCACACGTGCAACACGTGTGGGTGGGTCCTATACCCAAAAAAGGGGGGAAGGATGGTGGATATAACAATACCTCATGATCATTCCCATTGCTAACAATGATACAGCAGCTATATAGTTGGTGTGGAGTACTACAGCCAACCTGCTTGCCACTGCCCATCATCTATCACAGTCGCCCCCACGGATAGACTGTTGGATGAAACAATACATCTGGTGGGTCCCACCATCCTTGCTGGACGGTGTGGACACTGCACATCAAGGTAGGCCCCCATGTCCAAAGGCACGGTGATGGTATCACGCACACATCAAGGTGGGTCCACACGTGTGGCCCACCTGCTTGGAGAAAGCTGACATTTGTGTTTTCTCTCCGTCCAAACCCCAGCGTCTGGATGGTCTGGATGCAATACGTGCATCAGGTGGGTCCACATGGTGGCTGTAATGACCCAAAAATTTTTGTGCAAAGACCCGAGTACTACCTCAAATTCTTTAGAAGTTAAATGTGGGTTAATTAGCGCTAAACTCAATTACTTGTGAAATTAGCATCAATCACTTTAAACTTGATCCACAGGACTCAAAACCTGTAGAATTGTTAGCGCTATGTTACTCTGAAATCTGGGATTCAACGCTAAATCCAGTTGCTCTCGGGAGTAGTTGGAATCTTTATATCGGACCTGGACCGCGCGTCGATAGTCCGATAGCGATGATCTTAGACAATTATGGTCACCTTGTTGGGCTTGACCATCACCTTAGAAATCAAGTCCAGATGATGTCTTGGGTCGATTTATTTGAGTCCGGAGTAAAGAGTGTGAGAAAGCTGAGAAATTAAATATGATTTTATGAAATCTGAGTCGTGATGCTTGCGCGACGATTTTAAGCTTTCTGACCGTAGGATTCTGACCCAATTTCACCCTCGGATCAGGGAAGATGGCCCAGGCATGTCGTAGTGCTTGTGGACCTGATCGAGTTTTGGTGACCGTTGAATTAACATTGCTCCACCACAGCTGATCTGTAAATCCGATTGGTGCGAAAACTCAGTCTGACCTAGATCCATGCTCAGTGAGCTTAAGTCTGGCCGCACGTGGAAAAAGGACCACCTGAAGCGCTCCGTTGGATCGAGAGAGACCTGATTTGGTTATAACCTAAGTATACCTTGGCCCTGGGACTATTTTCATTAATGTTAGGCCTATATATAGACCTTAAAACCCTCACTCTCTATTCCATACGAATTTCCTAAACCCTAGCTAAGAGAGAGAGAGGAAAGAGAGAGAAGTAGGTGAATCATCGTGAGATTCTTCCTTGTTACTCTGCATCCTTAAACCGTCACTTCTGAATCATTATTCCGGCGATTCTAAGTTCATTCTTAGGTAAGTCAATCAAACCCTAGTCTATTTTAGAGCTTAGAATAGTCTATGTGTTGATGTAACTCTTTTTGATTCATGCCTTAGGTTATCTTGTCGCCATTGACGAAGACTTATCGTCTGAATTAGATCGGTGCGCTTTTTCTGGTTTAAGGTGCGGACTACATTTGTATAGGTTATGGTTTTCAAGGCTTTCAATGTCAGATAATGGTTTAGTATTGTTGTGGGTGTAATTTCACATGCCAAATGCGATGTTTATATTGCATTCCTGATATATTTGAGGTATATTGAGATTTGTGTATTCCTTGTGTATGTAGAAAGTATCGTATACGTATGAAATACGAACATGTGTTTGCCATGATTAATTGTCGTGTACTTGTACTAATTGTATGTGTGTCAACTCCTTGGCAAAAGGAATTGTCCAAATGTGTGTATCACTAACATATGTCATGTATGTTGGAATATGTAGTCTAAGTGTTTGTAGAAATGTCTGAATGATCTAATGTGTATTATATTATCCTATTTACGGGCGTTGAGAAGAGATTCTTAACTCTCCTATTGGTGTGTATGATTTCCTACATTCAATTTACATTCTTTGTTATTTAAGTTCAAGCACTACTTATGTTAAAAACCATGTCAAGTTGATATTCTTCAAATGCTCACATACTGTATGATTTGAATTGTTGTGACATTACTGTTCTAAATTGTTAATATGAATAACGGTTATAATTGAATGTGTTTGGGACTATGAAATAGTCCAGGAAATCGGTAACAGACCTTGAGTTCGTGGCTGAGGTTATTTTCGCCACGTAGGACTTGTTTGACGAACCTGAGTCGTATTAGGGTTGTCGGCAGTGGTTTGGCCACACGGAGTGTTTGCACACTCTATGTCGTTCAACTCAACGTGCGCTCGTGCTAGTCGAGTTCGTCAAGTAACCCGATTGTCCCGATGTATGTTCACCATGTATGGACGCTATTGTTTGAATCTAGGGTATCAAACTTACCGATGCAATCCCGTTAACTGTTGTACCTTGATCCGCTAAGACTCATGAGCAGGGCATGGTGGTATGGGACATTGTGGTCGAGCTGTCGGCTTATGCTGGGGTGACGAGCCTCCCCGTAGTGACCAGTGAGCACACCAGATTCGTGAGCCGATTATGGTGGTATGGGACACTATATTCGCGCTGTCGGCCTACATTGATTGGTGACGAGCCCTTTCTAGTGACCTCGAGCATACCTTGATACTGCATTAAGGCGACGAGCCTTAGAGTAGTAACTAAGGTATGATAGACGTGCATTGATTGGTGTAGAGCCCTTTGCAGCGACCTAGAACCATATGATCGTATGAGATTGTCTAGGACTGACGACCCTAGAATGGATCACTATGTGGAAATTGATATGAGGAAGGTACCTTAGCTTCCCAATCCTGCTGTATGAAAAGGACTAATAACAACTTGGTAATCATGTTCATGCACCGCATTGCATGTGTGTAGGAGTCGTTGGCACTGCGGGAGGTTGTCATGCGTACCGTAAGATAAAGACGCTGAGGGAGTGTAAGCGAGGGCATGCATCATTTCTTCATACATCCTTGCATTAACAAGAGCACTTATGACGTGTTTGATTATATTGCCTTATCATTACTGCTTGATAGATTTGATATCATGTTAACTTTTACTGTATAGTTCCAATGAGTTGATCACTCACTCCCACATTTTGGGACGGTGTTTCAACACCAACCAGACCCTGTCTTAGATGCAGATGATGACGCGACCCCTGAGGCAGAGCAGGAGTACGAGGATGATGAGGACGCGTTTTCTTTTATGCAGTTCTCAGGCGGGTTCATGTGAGCTGTGTCCTGATCTACAGGGATTCTGAGTTTTCTTTTGGAATAGATAATTTCATTTTGATACTTGTATTTTGAAGATAAATACTTGTAATTATGACCTGGTAGAGTATACATATCACAGGGACTTGCACATGTACACATATAGTTCTTTAAGTCTTCCGCTTGCGACTTCCACTTATCCCTGCATTATGTTTGCAGTTTGGCTTAATCTATTCCATGTTTTATGCACTCATACAGACAACATACATCTATCATTAAATATGTTGTATAAGTGATGTTTTGAAACTAGGGAGCTGAGTTATGTCGACCCCTGAATTTCAGGGCGTTACAGTGGCCCACTAATCAAACTAAAATTTGTGTATTGCCTTCGACCAGGCCCCACTGTGATTGCTGGACATACATCAACTTAGACAGCAAAGGCATCCGTGCTATCGGATGGTCCAGATCCTTCACACATGCTCGTTAAGTGGGCCATCAAAACATGGGAGAGAGAGAGAGGGAGAGAGAGAGAAATGGTGTGCGATGGAGGGCTCCGCCACTATAAGCCCTCCCTTCCATGCATTACAAAACATACATCGAGTGGGTCCCAAATCATGTGGGCCCTAAATCAAAAATCAAGATCTAGTGCTATAAACACCCACCAATGTCGCTCCTTCTTAGCTCCTTGGAATGTTATGCTCCTAAGCTCTCTCTTTGATGGTGGAAGATGAGGATTGAAAGGTGGAGATGTGAGATTAGGAGGAAGGAAGTGGGCCACACCTAACTTCTCCTTGGGAAGCTTGGACAGCTGCTCTCTCATAGCTTGCTTGGGAAATGGATTGAGAAAGAGAGAGAGAGAGAGAGAGAGAGAGAGAGGTGATGGGATGAAAGGGGATGGGTGAGTGATGTGTGAGGGTTGACTTTAGAGGAGAGAGGTATAGATTGCCATGCCTTATTGGTGAGAGAGGGATGAGCTTGGTATGGGTTGTACTTTAATTGATTGATGTGATGTTTGGTAGAGATTCTCTCAAAATTCACAACGCGCGACGTTTTCCTCGAAATGAACACAGGCCCACAACTCTTAGCCTGGGTATCACATTGGTGCGCAAGACGCGGGGTTGGAACCACGATGGCGGCGTGGTCACAATAGTACAAGTCTCGAGTTGAGCCAACTTAGATCTAGGGGATGCAACTTAGGGTCATGTACAAACACCAATTACAAGTCACGAGTTGTCAAAATTCGACAGGGAGGATCGCGAAAGTCTAAGGAATGTTACATACTAGGATACGAGCCTACAACTCTCCCCTCCTAATAAAAATTTCATCCTCAAAATTTACACTATTATGCAACTAGACATAACTTATAAGGCAAGGGAGGAGAAATCATAGCATTATATACATCGAAAATAAAATAAAATCGAATAGCACTTGCGAATATCAGGCTCTTACTCTCAAGACCCCTCATCTACACTATGATGACCTTACTGATCCTTGAATCCAAGTTAGAAATGATCGAGACTGGAATACTATGTAGCCTCACAATCTCAATGGTACGGAGCTATATCAGAAAGTTTCTAAGTTATTCGAACTCGGGGACCTAATCATTCTAAGTTCTCAACAATCATAAAGTGTAGGATAGCTATCAGAAGATATGTGATATTTTCCCCAGGTATTCCCAAGTTATGCTCTGATACCAACTTCTTCACGCCCTAAACTCGGAGGCCGGGCCCACAAAATTTTTGATCCCCGAATCCGGTGCCGACAGCCTCTGTAATACCCCATTCTCGGCTCCCAATGCCCATACGCCAGATTCCGATCCTGGGATCCTACGAGGAGGATTTTTCAATGTACATTTATCTCGTAAGAAGCATAACCGCAAGTTTACCCAAAACATAAAGGTAACACCATCATCACATATCCACTAATATAAACAGATGATTACAATACTGAAGGGAAAATACATATATCGATAATCAAAGCTCCAAAAGACAGCTGCACGCTCTAAGCTCAACACTGTTGTGACCTAACGCCAGCTGCACACATCTATTGTGCATAAGCTTATAGAAAACTTAGAGGGTGGTGTAAGTGTGTGCACAAGATAAGTTCCAAGCACACAAATATCAGCGTAAGCAGAATATTGGCAAGGCTAACAGTCATTCAATATCAGAGTATGCAATGCAGATCAGCTATGTAATGTGGAGTCATAATGAGCCAAATATAAAATATCGAGGATGCAATACAATATGTAGATCCTGGTAAGTCCATAATACCATCAACCTTATTCAGGCTATGCAAAATAGAAGCATAGTAAACCAAATGCTATGTGCTGAGGATGGAATGCAATATGCAGTGTGTATGAAATGACCAAGCTGAAGAGTGAAGTCGGGATGATAGTACGTAGTATCGCAGGCTATGGGGTCCATCATAAGGGACTTCTATCCAAATCAGTCTCATACCTAAATTTGGATAGCCAGACTCAATGTGGTAAACTCCTGATCTCAGGTTGGTTGCGTGCCCCAACCGAAATCCTGATCATTGCGAAGGTATGCATAACAAATTAGTTGCACACCACCAGCCCGAGTGGACAGTGAATAAATGAATGAATGAGTAAAATATTGAGTATGGAACTCCTGCTCAATAAGTCCATATATCAGTACCGTACATCTTTGAGATCATCACCGGGGTCTACTACACCCTATGCCAGCTTGCCACCCCTATCTGAGCACACAACTTGGTAAGTGGAAGAGACCTCACTATCTACTTGCCAATATTGAGCCCGCCTCATCGATAACGGACCCATTCCTCAAACTAGTCAAACTCAACCTAGATATTGACCCCTCACTCAAGTGAGCAAGGTCACACCCTATTCCAACCGACCATGACATAGTAGGAGATGTAGCCTACTAGTATGCGTCCCTCATGCGATCATATATATCCACTCGGTTTAGACGTTAGAGTGTCCCCTGGCCTCGGGGGTTTAGGAATTTTCACCCACAGACATCTATCACGCCCATATGCTAGAACCAAACATTTCTGGTGTCCCATCTGGCCATCCACGACATGCTTGTGGAGGCCACGACCCTAATGTCACTAGGTTGTATGGTAATCATATCACAAGATGCGAGATGCATGAATCATATCATCTAATCATATAGCAATCCTACGTGTACTGTGCACTCATGTGGGTAACTCCTCCTATCAGAGGGTCCCATAATAATCTACCCAATGGCATGTGCTATGATCAATCACTCCTCATATCAAGCATACATATGATGCGCATGGACATGGATCGTGAAGCTATATTAAGCATGTTATATGATGATGATGTACTCTCCTCATATCAAGTATGGGCCTTGATGGCCTACTCATATCAAGAATGGGCCTAACGATCATGGGGGCCCAACGGTTTGGGTTAGCCCACTAGGGGGGGTGAGAATAAGCCTGACAATGGGCCCTAGGGAGAGTTACAATGTGGACATTTAACCATCATTGCTCTCACAATGTGGACATCAAACCATCATTGATCCCACGGCATGGCCCATCATAAACATCATTACATACATCATGGCGGAATCACACACATCACATAGGTCCTCATGTACATCGTTTTAGGCCTCACATACATCGCATTAGGCCTCACTCATGGGCCTCACATGCATCACATTAGGCCTCATACAAGGGCCTCATATACTTCACATTGGGCCACATCCCATGGGCCTCAAATATATCATAATGGGCCATGTCCCAATGGCCTCGAATACATCACAATGGGCCACATCTATGGGCTTCTCATACATCACAT
Source organism: Magnolia sinica (assembly GCF_029962835.1). Lineage (NCBI taxonomy): Eukaryota > Viridiplantae > Streptophyta > Magnoliopsida > Magnoliales > Magnoliaceae > Magnolia > Magnolia sinica. The sequence continues at coordinate 68,359,788 of NC_080574.1, forward strand.
CGGGCCTCATCATATGGGCCAATATACATCACATCGGGCCTCACACAATCACAATGGGCCATAATCAATTACGATGGGCCTCATATAATCACAATGGCCTCATATAATCACAATGGGCCTCATATAATCGCAATGGCCTCATACAATCCTAATGGGCCTTAAGCAGTCACACAATGGGCCTCATATAGTTACGATGGGCCTCATATAATCTCACAATGGGGCTCATATAATCACACAATGGGCCTCATATAATCACATAATGGTCGTCATATAATCACAATTGGGCCTTACACAAGGGTTTCATACAATTAAAATGGGCCTCATCACATGGGCCTTACACATCGCAATATACATCACATCGGGCCTCATGAAATAGCCCATATGGCCTAGAAAAATAGTTGGGCCAAGTGCTTACAATACATACATCAAACTGAGCCTGTTGCACCACAAAATGGGCCTAATGGGGCAGCCCATAACCCATGAAAGACGGATGGGCAGCCTAGATATACAACGCATTCATCAAGGTGGGCCGCTGTCCTAGGTAGTGTGAATATACGACACATAGATCATGGTGCCCCCACGTCCCACGTGGACAGTTTGGATAAAACACGTACGGGATGGTGGGCCCATGTCCAATGGACTAGACAACATTGATAAAACATGTACATCGTGTCTAGGCCCCACTGCTTGGACGGATGGTGTGGATAGACAACAACATCAAGGTGGGGGGCCCACGTCCCATGTGGCTGGACCGGACAGTGTGGGAAAACACATACATCATGGAGTCCCACGTGGGACCCAAGGTCCAGACGGACGGCCTAGATATACAATACATATCTCGAGGTGGGTCCACATGTCCAACCTGATGGATAGCCAGATATAGAATACATACATCAAAGGGGCCCACCATCCATGGCAGATGGATGGTGCAAATATAACAAAACCTCAAGGTGGGCCCCACCCCACACGTGCAACATGTGTGGGTGGGTCCCACGCCCCAAAAAAAGGGGGAAGGACGGTGAATATAACAGTACCTCATGATCAGTCCCATTGCGGACGTTGGTACAATAACTAGATAGCTGGTGTGGGGTACTCCAGCCAACCTGCTTCCCATTGTCCATCATCTATCACTATCGTCCCCATAGATGGACGGCTGGATAAAACAATACATCTGGTGGGTCCCATCGTCCTTGATGGACGGTGTAGACACCACACATCAAGGTAGGCCCCCACGTCCAGATGGACGGTGAGGGTATCACGCATACATCAAGGTGGGTCCACACGTGTGGCCCAGAAGCTTGGAGAAAGCTGACATTTATGTTTTCTCTCCATCCAAACCCCAGCGTCTGGATGGTTTAGATGTAATACGTGCATAGGTGGGTTCACGTGGTGGCCCACCAATCAAACTAAAATTTGTGTATTGCATTCGACTAGGCCCCACCATGATTGTTGGACATGCAGCAACTTGGACAGCAAAGGCGTCCTTGCTGCCAAACGGTCTAAATCCATCACACATGCTCGTCAAGTGGGCCATCAAAACATGCGATGGAGGGCTCCACCACTATGAGCCCTCCTTTCCATGCATTATAACACATACATCAAGTGGGTCCCAAATCATGTGAGCCCTAAAAAAATATCAAGATCTAGTGCTATAAACACCCACCGATTTCGCTCCATCTTGGCTCCTTGGAATGTTAAGCTCCCAAGCTCTCTTTAATGGTGAAAGATGAGGATTGAAGGGTGGAGATGGGTGCTTAGGGGGTAGAAAGTGGGCCACACCAGGCTTCTCCTTGGGAAGCTTGGACAGTTGCTCTCTCTTGGCTTGCTTGGGAAATGGATTGAGAAAGAGAGAGAGAGAGAGAGAGAGAGAGGTGATGGGATGAAAGGGGATGGGTGAGTGATGTGTGAGGGTTGACTTTGGATGAGAGAGGTATGAGTTGTCATGCCTTGTTGGTGAGAGAGGGATGGGCTAGGTATGGGTTGTAGTTTGATTGATTGATGTGATTTTGGGTATAGATTCTCTTGAAATTCGTAACACGCAGCGTTTTCCTTGAGATGAACGTAGGCCCATAACTCCTGACCTGGGTATCGCATTGGTGCGCAAGACGCGGCATTAAAACCGCGACGACGGCACGGTCACAATAGTACAATTCTCAGGTTGAGCTGACTCAGATCTACAGGATGCGACTTACGGTCATGTACAAACGTCGATTACAGGTCGCGAGTTGCCGGAATTAGATAGGGAGGATCACGAAAGTCTAAGGAACGGTACAGACTAGGATACGGGCCTTACATTCATGATCAAGAACCTTGCATATAATGTTCTTATAAAGATAACCGAGGTAATGGTAGTTGGTTGAATCTCCTATCAAAGGATATGAATGGATTTCCTAAGGGATTCAACTAATGGATGTTCTAGAGTATTGTGGAGACTGAAGATTTGCCAATAGGTTCGGTCTCTATACTCTAGAACAGGCTAGAGATATGTTCTTCATAATAGGAGCTTTGAATGCTCATTATAGTGAGAAATCTTAATGAAGAAGCATGAATCTATTGTGGATAGAGTCTAAGATGGGTAGGATAAGCTTGGGATACACTATAGACTTTGGAATGCCTATATCCACACTTACCATAAAGTTTTGGGTCCTATATTTATAAGAAAAAAGTCTCAACGGATCTAAAATGGCTAGTTCTTGGTTCTACTGAGTGAACCTTCAGTGGTACTGAATTTCACTTGGTAGCACCGAAATATCACTCGGTGGTACCGAATTAGATCCTGAAGTTGCTGGACATTTTTTACTACTTTCGGTTGCACCGAAATTTGTACATCGATAGGAGTCAGTGGTACTGAATTTTTAGCTGGTGGTACTGAATTATCTTTGAAAGTCGTTGGATTGTTTTGAGCACATTCGGTGGTACCGAAGGTATCCTCTGTACTACTGAAGGTGCCATTCAGTGGCACTTGCTCCTACTGAATTAGGACAAATTTCCTATTTTAATTACTTGTCCTATGATTCACCAACTCTATAATGGTGGAACTTATAAAGTTAGAATGACTTTATATAGATGATCTAAGAAGGTTTTTTTATTTATGGGTCAAGGACATCTATATGTAGGATCCAGATCATAGAGGCTTTTCTTTTCATGAACTTGTAGCTCGTGCTTCTACTCCAGTTGCATTATCAGTCTTCTTTTCCCAAGGACTCATCCGACTACTCGATACAACTAGTCAGTGATTGACAAATACCAATGCATGGTGGGTGCACTAATAATCTCTCCCTTTGTCAATTACGTGACAAAACAACCTAACCTACGACTCTGTCATGGCCCATGTCAATGACATACCAAAACAATAAAAGATTACATATCAATATATCAATTTACAACTCAAATACATTAGATATGTAACATAGTCATGTTGCTCCCCCGTAGTTTGTCACGCCCCAAACCCAGAAATCGGATTCACAAAAATCCCGATCGTCGAATCCGGTGCCGACAGCCTCCGTAGTACCCCATTATCGGCTCCTAACGTTCATATGCCAGATTCCGATCCTGAGATTCCACAAGGAGGATTTTTTTTTGTACATTTAACTCGCAATAAGGATAACCACAAGATTACCTGAATCACAAAGGCAACATCATCATCACATATCCACTAATATAATCATTTGAGTACAATGCTAAAAGGGAACAAATCAAGCTCCAGAAGACCGCTGCACACTCCAAGCTCAACGCTGCTGTGACCTAACGCCACTTGCACGCATCTACCATGCATAAGCTTATAGAAAGCTTAGTGGGTGGTGAAAGTGTGTGCACAAGGTAAGTGTCAAGTATTCATTACAATGCCATAATCATACAATACCGAAAATACTGGTAATCCATAAATCGTATAATATCAGAATAAGTAGAAATACTGACCAGATCAGGAATTATCAGAGCAAACAGAAATATTAACAAGATTATGAATCATATGATATCAGAGTAATGCAAAAACATACTGATAGGCCCATAAATACCATCAGCCTTATCCAGGCTATGCAATGCGAAAATATAATGAAACAATATCATATACTGATGAAGCAATGCAGATCAGCTATGCAATGTGGAGACAGCAAGCCAAATATCTAATGCCAATGATGTAATGCAATATGCAAATTCTGATGAGTCCACGAATACCGTCAGTTGTATCTAGGCCATATAATGCAGAAACATAGCAACCTAAAATGCTAAGTACTGCGGATGCAATGTGATATGCGGTGCGAATGAAATGACCATGCTGGAGTGTGAAGTCGGGATGATAGTACGTAGTATCGCAGGCGACGGGGTCCACCACTAGGGACTTTTATCCAAACCAGTCCCATACCTAAATTTGGATAGTTAGACTCAATGTGGTAAACTCCTGATCTCAGGTTAGTCGCGCGCCCCAACCAAAATCCTCGCCATGCGAAGGTACATGTAACAAATAGTTACGCACCACCAGCCCAAGTGGATAGTGAATAAATGAATGAATATGCAATTCTTGCTCAATAAGTCCACATATCAGTATGGTTACTCTCTGGGAAATCATCGGGGTCTATTACACTCCAAACCAGGTTGCTACCCCATTACGCGTAATAAGGTGAGTGAAAGAGACCTCACTATTCGCCTGCCAATATCGAGCCCAGCTCGTCGATAGCGGACCCATTCCTCGAGCTGGTCAGACTCAGCCTAGCATTAACCCCTCCTCTCGGGCAGGTAAGGTCGTACCCCCTTCCAACCGACCATGACACAGTGGGAGACGCGGCCTAACGATATACGACCCTCATGCGCTCATGCATCCATTTGGTCTAGACGTTGGAGCAACCTCTGGAACCAAGAGGGTTTAGGGACTTTCACCCAGGGATATCTATAACACCCCATGTAGAACAGATTTCTGGTGTCCCATCTGGCCGTCCACGATATGCCTGTGGAGGCTACGGCCTTGATATTGCTAGGGCGTACAGTAATCATAATGCAAGATGCATGAGTCATACAATCTAGTCATGCATCAATCTTGCGCATACCGTGAGCTCATGTGAGATAACCTCCGCCTATCTGGGAGTCTCATAACAACATGCTCAATGACATATGTAATGATCAACCTCATCTCATAACAAACATGTAGATGATGCATATGAGCATGTATCATGATGTTATGCTGTCACATACTCGTAATCGGTATACAATACCATGGACCTCACAATCGACAATCAACCTCAACAATGTGGACATTTAACCAACATTGCCCCCCTAAGGAATGACCCTCATGGATCCTAACATATAGCAGACCCATGACCTCACACAAGAGACAAATATAGAATACCATGGACCTCACTCAAGAGTTTAATATACGTCACGATGGGTCTCTCACATGGGCCTAACATACATCACAATGGGCTCCATCACCTGGCCCTAAAATGCATCACAATGGGCCTCATCACATAGGCCTCATATACATCACATTGGGTCTTAAACACGGGAAAAATACACATCATAATAGGCCTCAAATATGAGCTGCATATACATCACATTGAGCCTCAAATACGGGCAAAATATACATCACAATCAGAATCCACAATCAATCACGATGATTGGCCTTGATCGATAATCGGCCAATTGGCCATGACAATCATATTCAGCAATCGGCCACGATAATTGGCCTCAATCGATAATCGGTCAATTGGCCATGACAATCATAATCGGTAATCGGCCACAATAATCGGCCTCGATCGATAGTCGGTCAATTGGCCATAACAATCATAGTCGGTAATCGACCACAATAATCGACCTCGATCGATAATCGGTCAATCGGTCATGACAATCGTAATCGGTAATCGACCATGATAATCAGCCTCGATCGATAATCGGTCAATCGACCACAACAATCATAATCGGTAATCAGCCACGATAATCGGCCTCGATCGATAATCGGTCAATCGACCACAACAATCATAATCGGTAATCGGCCTCGATCGATAATCAGTCAATCAGCCACAACAATTATAATCGGTAATCGGCCTTGATCGATAATCGGTCAATCGACCACAACAATCATAATCGGTAATCGGCCACGATAATCAGCCTCGATCGATAATCGGTCAATCGGCCACAACAATCATAATCGGTAATCGGCCTCTACACAAGGTAGGATCCATAGATAAACAACCGATCAACCATAATATAAAGATCGGTCCTCGGCCGTGGTTATGTCAAATCTTATAGTGCGAAACCATCCATCTAGGGTGGATAGGGCCCACTTATCTGGATTAAGCCACAAGAAGATTATGAGAATGCCTAAGGGAAGGTCTCAATGTGGACATCCAACCATCATTGCCCATCAATGTGGACATTTAACCAACATTGCTCCCAAGGAGTGGCCCACATAGAGCCATACGTATAGTGGGCCCATGGCCTCACACAAGAGCATAATGTACATTGCTACGGGCCTCACTCAATGGCCTCACGCTCATCGCATTGGACCTCACTCGTGGGCCACAATTGTATCACAATGGGCCTCGCCCATGGGCCTTGAATACATCATAATGGGCCTCGCCCATGGGCCTCAATAGTAGGCCCATATATTAAGTGGGTCACATTATATGGGTTGCATCAATGGGCCGTAAATGCATCACCATGGGCCTCGTACGTAGGCCTCATATACAACAAATGGGCCGTTCTCCAAATATTGGTGGTGATAATGATTTCCACCATTGAAATTCCCAAGGCCCACCATAACATTTATTTTCCATCTAATCGGATCATAAGGTCACACAGACTTGAATAAAAGAAAACAAATTTCACGTTGATCCAAATTTTCTGTGATACCAAGAGGATTTCAATGGTAGATGTTTAATGCTCCACTGTTTGTAGTAGTGGCCCACCTGATAAGTAGATCTGTCTCATTTTGCCTCAAGCCATAAAATGAGCTTGCCAAAAGGATGGACAGTTTGGATGCAACACATGCATTAGCGGCCCATGGAGATGGATGGCATAGTTAAAGCACACCTCGTGGTGGGGTCCACACGTGTGGCCCACCAGATCACGAAATGGATGGACAGTTTGGATGCAACACGTCCAGGACAGAGGTCCCACCGTCCAGAGCACATGGACGATGAGGATGCACTTACATATACGAAGGTGGGCTCCCACGTGGGGCCCACCATCCCATATATAAAAATTATAATATATTATTATTTATATTATTATTATTATTATCATTACTATAAATAGCAACCAACATCCTAAATGGACGCTGGATGAAATATATACAACGAGGTGGCCCACCGTCCAAGTAATGGACGGTGAGGATCCACGTGCACATCACGGTGAGGTCCACCATGATATGGACGGTGTGGTTGCATACCATACATCGTGGTCCAGGCCACCTGGTAAGTAGATCTGTTGACGTCTTGGGTAGCCAAGTCGCTGGTGAGACCCACGGAGTTGCTGACATACAGCTGCTGCTGTCCAGGCCGCTGGACGGATGGCTTGGATCTAAGACACATATATCATGCTGTTTCCCCACCATCCAAACCACTAGACGGTGTGGATGGAAGGCAGATGCACCATGTGTGGGTCCCACACGGTGAACAGTCTGGATATGAAACACACCTCACGATTGGGACCCACATGGCTTGCTAACGTCACAGCAGTTGTGGCTGCTGGCCGTCTAGCAGATGGACGGCCCAGGTACTACACATACTTCATGATCAGACCCTTCTACTGACGTAAATCAGCACCAAATCAGTTGCGTGGGACCCGCTTCTCAGATGGATAGTTGAGATATAGCACATACGTCATGATCAGGCCCACCTAGCTTGCTGACGTATCGGCAGCTATTTGTTGGTGTGAAGTACACTAGCCAATCCATTTTTTTCCATCATCCAGGGATTTAGACGGTGAGGATATACATATCATCAAGGTAGGCTCCCATGCGTGGGGTGGGTCTCACCATCATTGATGGACGGTTTGAATATATGCAGCAAGGTGGGCTCCCACGTGGATGTGGTCCCACCGCAATATGCATATTTATATTATATATATTATATATAAATATATATTATATAATATATGCCACAAGATTCGTTCCAGCGTACAGACTCTCTGGACGCTGGATAGCTATTCGGGGTTTCTCATGCTACAGGGTGGGTCCACGTGGTGTGGCCCACCAGGGATTAGATCAGCTGACATATGTGGTTGCACATGCCCAGCAGTGCGGTACACATACAATACATATATAGATGGTGGGATCCACACCAACGGGCCACTCCACCAATCGCGCTAATATTGTGTTTTTCCCTTCATCAGATCTGTCCCAAAATTGGGTAGCAACATGGTGGGCCTCAAGATCGGACGATGAGGATAGTACATCAAGGTGGGCCATGCAATCAAGGATAGAGAGAGAGAGAGACACACGAGCGTGAGAGGGGATGGACCCTACTACTATAGGCCCTCCCTATACATGCATACATCAAGATGTGTCCCACTACAAGTAGGCCCTCAAACCATCAAAATCAACAAATAAAAGCACCCACCTATTAGCCGCCTTCTTGGTCCGATGGAATGCCAAACTCCTTGGCTTCGGCTTAGATGGAGGATGATGGAAAATGGATGGTTGGATTGAGTGATAGGGAGGTGGGCCACACATGACTTCCCTCCCATGGACATCCACCTCTCCCATGGTTGCTTGAGAGATGAATTTTATTTTTTTTGAAAAATGAGAGAGAGAGGAGTGGTGTGTAAGAGATAAGGCATGGAAAGTATGGGTCTCTTTGAGTTTTAGGATAAGAGGAATAGGCTAAGCATGGGTTGCTTTAATTAGTTGGTCGGAGAGGTGTGGGTGAGTGATGTGATTGATGTGATGTTGGGTAGAGATTTTTTTCTCAGGATTTGCAACGCGCGACATTTTTCCTCAAACTGAATGCGGCCCACATCTCCTGACCAGGGTATCGCCTCGGCGCGCGAGACGTGACATTGGAACAGCGGCGACAATGCGATCGCACTGGTACAAGTCTCAGGTCGAGTTGACTCAGATATGCAGGACTCGGCTTAGGATAGCGTGCATACGTTGGTTACAGGTCGAGGGTTGCCGAAATTCGATCGGGAGGACCGTATGAGTATATGGAATGGTACAGTCTAGGATACGGGCCTTACATAGTTTCTTCCATGATTAACCTATAATAAGAAGCAATAAATTCATTAGAAAATAACAGATTGTTTTGGTGGGTGGGTTTCTTCTCCCCTTTATGTCAGTCATTGGCAAAGGATTTACTAAGAAGTAAGCCAATAACAGATATATGATAAAGTTTAGTTTTAGAGAGAAGGAACATGTAAATCACATAAAGTTAGAATGAAAGAGTAGAGAATATATAAACATTATGTGAGAATCTCATGTCAGAAAGAGCATATATAACCATGAAACAAAATGGTTGACATGAGCATAAAAGATTTTATCATGAATTTCATCAAAATTACTACCTTACGCTTGGGTAGAATCAATTATCATCCAAAAAGAAAAACAAACCAAGCCCTTAAGGGCATAACATATCAATAACAACCTAGAAAAGTATCATTTAGAAGATCCATCCTCATGTGAGGGGATATAAGTATGGCGAGATAGAAGTAGCTCCGTAATGTTCTCCCCAGTATGTTGTAAAGCGTCAAAACTCAAGTCGATCCTAGAGAGTCGATATTCACACTGCCGAATGTGAGCTTCTATATTGGATTGTCCATCAATAAGAAGATAGATCGGATTGTTCTGACGAAGAAGGCGCCCGGTGCTCACTGAAATTGGACTTGGTGCAGGCACGGGAGTGCGACAAGAGTCTCAGGCAGTGGCCATGGGTGTGTTTTAAACTTCTTTGTCACTCTTGCATTCATAATTCTCCTTAAGAGTAGGTGTAGTTACATTTAATTGAATTAAAGTTTCTTTGGTAAATTACACGGCAAGATATATAGTATCATTGGTCGACGACAATCCGAGGAATTTTGAAAGTTTATAGATAATACTTAAAAAGGGAAGGCTAGTACAATGAACACCCTTAATGACTAGGATCAATTGTTTTAAGATAAGAGTGGGCAGGCACACCTCAATCCCCTGAAAAATGTTATACAGGATATTCAGAACAAATGGAGAAATAAAATCTCCTGAAACTTTGCACAGGTATGCATTAGTACTCAAAATGTTGTGTAATACTTTTGTGGTTGAGTCCAAATGCGATGAGTGGAGACAGTTTCATTTGTTTCAGGGAATTGTTGAGCCATCACACAACAATCAAGTTAATTCACCCCAAACTCCTAGATGATTTAAAGAGCGATCAGTTGGGGGAATATGTGTGACTCTGAGGTGTAGTAATTTGCTCAGCACCAACGGAGTGATCTCCTTGGATTTGTTTATAAAGTTGATGTTGAATAAAAATGTCCCTAAAAAGAATGTAATGTCTTAAAAAAAATTGATGAAAAGATTGAATGAATAAAAATGACCATCAATATAAAATCAAAAACTGGAAAAAGAAGGACAATGGGATAAGTTCGAATCAATACTTGGGTTTTCAACCAATCTTGAAGTGATGAGCATGTAATGACCCGAAAAATTTCGTGCAAAGACCCGAGTACTACCTCAAATTCTTGAGAAGCTAATTGTGGGTTAATTAGCGCTAAACTCAATTGCTTGTGAAATTAACATCAATCACTTTAAATTTGATCTGCAGGACTCGAAACCTTTAGAATCGTTAGCGCTATGTTACCCGAAAATCTGGGATTCAACGCTAAATCCAGTTACTCTCAGGAGTACTTGGAATCTTTGGATCGGACCTGGACCACGCGTCGAAAGTCCGATAGCGATGATCTTAGACAATCATGGTCACCTTGTTGGTCTTGACCATCACCTCAGAAATAAAGTCCAGATGATGTCTTGGGTCAATTTATTTGAGTCCGGAGTAAAGAGTGTGAGAAAGCTGAGAAATTAAATATGATTTTATGAAATCTGAGTCGTGTCACTTGTAAAATGATTTTAAGCTTTCTGACCGTTGGATTCTGACCCAATTTGACCCTCGGATCAGGGAAGATGGCCCAGGCATGTCGTAGTGCCGGTGGACCTGATCAAGTTTCGGTGACCGTTGAATTGAGATTGGTCCGCCATGACTAATCTGTAAATCCGATCGGTACGAAAACTCAGCGTGACCTAGATCCATGGTCAATGACCTTAAGTCTGACCGCATGTGGAAAAAGGACCACCGGAAGTGCTCCGTTGGATCGAGAGAGACTTGATTTTGTTATAACTTAAGTATACCTTGGCCCTTGGGCTATTTTCATCAATGTTAGGCCTATATAAAGACCTTAAAACCCTCACTCTCTATTCCATACGAATTTCCTAAACCCTAGCTAAGAGAGAGAGAGGAAAAGAGAGAGAGAGTGAGAGAGAAGTTGGTGAATCATCGTGAGATTCTTCCTTGTTACTCTGCATCCTTTAACCGTCACTTCTGAATCGTTATTCTACCGATTCTAAGTTCATTCTTGGGTAAGTCAATCAAACCCTAGTCTGTTTTAGAGCTTAGAATAGTCTATGTGTTGATGTAACTCATTTCGATTCATGCCTTAGGTTATCTAGTCGTCGTTGACGAAGACTTATCATCTGAATCAGATCGGTGCACTTTTTTCTGGTTTAAGGTGCGGACTATATTCATATAGGTTATGGTTTTCAAGGCTTTCAATGTCAGATAATGGTTTAGTATTGTTGTGGGTGTAATTTCACATGCCAAATGCGATGTTTATATTGCGTTCCTGATATAATTGAATTATATTGAGATTTATGTATTCCTTGTGTATGTAGAAAGTATCGTATACGTATGAAATACGAACATGTGTTTGCCATGATTAATTGTCGTGTACTTGTACTAGTTGTATGTATGTCAACTCCTTGGCAAAAGGAATTATTTAAATGTGTGTATCACCAACATACGTCATGTACATTGGAATATGTAGTCTAAGTGTTTGTAGAAATGTCTGAATGATCTAATGTGTAATATATTATCCTATTTATGGGCGTTGAGAAGAGATTCTCAACTCTCCTATTGGTGTGTATGACTTCCTACATTCAATTTACACTCTGATATTTAAGTTCAAGAACTACTTATGTGTAAATCCATGTTAAGTTGTTATGCTTCAAATGCTCACATACTGTACGATTTGAATTGTTGTTCCATCATTGTTCTAAATTGTTATTATGAATAGTGGTTATAATTGAATGTTTTTGAGGCTATGAAATAGTCCAGGAAATCGGTAACAGATCTTGAGTTCGTGGTCGAGGTTATTTTCACCACGTAGGACGTGTTTGACGAACCCGAGTCGTATTAGGGTTGTCGGCAGTGGTTTGGCCACACGGAGTGTTTGCGCACTCTATGTCGTTCAACTCAACCTGCGCTCATGCTAGTCGAGTTCGTCAAGTAACCCGATTGTCCCGGTGTATGTTCGCCATGTATGGACGCTATTGTTTGAATCTAGGGTACCAAACTTACCGATGCAATCCTGTTAACCGTTGTACCTTGATCCTCTAAGACTCATGAGCCGGGCATGGTGGTATGGGTCACCGTGGTCGAGCTATCGGCCTACGCTAGGTGACAAGCCTCCCCGTAGTGACCAGTGAGCACACCAGACTCGTGAGCCGATTATGGTGGTATGGGACACTATATTCGCGTTGTCGGCCTACATTAATTGGTGACGAGCCCTTTGTAGTGACCTCGAGCATACATTGATACTGCATTTAGGCGACGAGCCTTAGAGTAGTAACTAAGGTATGATAGGCATGCATTGATTGGTGATGAGCCCTTTACAACGACCTAAAACCATATGATCGTATGAGATTGTCTAGGACTGATGACCCTAGAATGGATCACTGTGTGAAAATTGATATGAGGAAGGTACCTTATCTTCACAATCCTGCTGTATGAAAAGGACTAATAACAACTTGGTAATCATGTTCATGCACCGCATTACTTGTGCGTAGGAGTCGTTGGCACTGCGGGAGGTTGTCATGCGTACCATAAGATGAAGACGCTGAGGGAGTGCAGGCGAGGGCATGCATCATTTCTTCATACATCCTTGCATTAACAAAAGTACTTAGGACGTGTTTGATTGTATTGCCTTATCATTACTACTTGATTGATTTGATATCATGTTAACTTTTACTGTATAGTTCCATTGAGTAGATCACTCACTCCCACATTCTGGGATGGTGTTTCAACACCAACCAGACCTTGTCTTAGATGCAGATGATGATGCGACCCCTGAGGTAGAGCAGGAGTACGAGGATGATGAGGATGCGTTTTCTGTTATGCAGTTCTCAGGCGGGTTCATGTGAGCCGTGTCCTGATCTACGGGGATTCTGGGTTTTCTTTTGTAATAGATGATTTCATTTTGATACTTGTATTTTGAAGATAAACACTTGTAATTATGACCTGGCAGAGCATACATATCACAGGGACTTGCACATGTACACATATATTTCTTTAAGTCTTCCGCTTACGACTTCCATTTATCCCTAGATTATGTTTGCAGTTTGGCTTAATTTATTCCATATTTTATACACTCATATAGACAACATACATCCATCATTACATATGTTGCATAGTGATGTTTTGGAACTCGGGAGCTGAGTTATGCTTGACCCCCGAATTTTAAGGCGTTACAAGTTAGTATCAGAGCATGATTTGGATTAAACCGGACCTGGGTTATGGTCACACACTGCACGCTGTCACCACCTTAGTGTAGGAGGGTGTGAGTTTATTTTAGAATCTGTGTAGTTTTCCTGTTGCTTTTATCGGTGAAAGTTTACTGAAAACGATCGCCGAGATCGAGTCTGTGCTCACTCCTGATCACACACAGCGACCCTAAATCTCTTCTAGACCATCCATTGACCGGTTTAGATGGTGTATCATCCCATCCCAGCCATTAAAATGTTTGTAAACCTGCATCTGTATCAGATTCTATTTATAGTGGCACGATGTGCGTTGAATCGGACTGAGGGCCCAATCGGGGCAATTCCAGGGGACCTAGGGGGGACCCATAATATTTTTCAGCCTAGGGGCTAGGAGGACCTCGCCCAAATGGTGAGTCATCGCTGAAATGTCCAGAGACCGGCAATAATCTCATAGGTTCGGCGAGCTCTCGCTGTCCAGCGGGCCAGGCCGGGCGGGCCGGCTCGGGCCGACGTATATGGGGTCTAGTGTGGCCCACTCATCCAGGGTTGCAGGATTTTAACCCTTTCTAAAACCCCTTTTCTTCACAAACTCACCCTCCAAGCTTCCCTTTTCTTTAAATCTCTCTCAAAACTCCACAAAAACCTCTCTCCAAACCCTTCCTTCTTTCATTTTTGTGCATCCCCATCCTACCCATCTCAAAACTCACCTCCATTGCTATTTTCCCTCTCTTTCCTTTTCATTTGAGCACTCAAGTCCATCCTTTGGGTCTCAAATTTGTGGAAGCCTCACCATTCTTCCCATTTCCCTCATTTCTCTCATTTTCCATGGCCCTATTCGAGCTTGTTACGATCATATTTTCCATCTCCTCCATTCTCTCTTTGATGGGGAAGAAGAGAGCACCCGTTGATGAAGTCGGGCCTAGCCGCCCAACCCGTGCACGGAGGCCGAGAGGTGCCACCACGAGCACGACCGCCACTTGAGAGTTTCAAACAAAGAGAGACCTCGATCCTTAAGCTCCCATTGGAAGAACCTTGATGGCGGAGCTATCTCATGGAGTTTATGAAGGCCGTAGGGTCCTTTTTGAAGCTCATGTAGATCCACGGCTATTTGGTGAATTTCTCTTGTTGGAGCGCCTAGAAGGGGCCGGTTGGTGTCCCCTATTTGAGGGTGATATCGCGCCAATGTGGGTACTGTCCGACCTTTTTATGCCCATATTCGAGATCCCTTGCTGGAGCCTTTGCAGTTCAAGATCCCTTGCGGAAGAGATCGGGAGGCCACGATCAACGTCGCTTTGATATCCCGACTTCTGAATGTGCTGCTTGGCGAGGTGCATGCTAGTGAGAAGAATTTGAGTAGTGCGCGCGAGAGGGATCACTGCACGCGGTTCCTGTGTGGTCGTCAGGCTGTCCTACGCCAGGATATTATAGATCTTCGAGGCCTCATGAAGCATAAGTTCAAGAAGATGTCTCGAAGGTGGAGCAACCGCAGCGAGTGTACACGCCTGATGGTAGATTTTCTGTATCAGGTGGGGCAAGGAGAGAAGCTGTGTGCCAATGTACATCTTGTGTCAGATTGTCCTGATCGCTCGTTCGAATAGGAGGACCGAATCGCTCCCATTTAGCCGACTCATTTGTAAGCTTGCACATGAGTTTGGCTACAGGCTTGGGGTGGAAAAGCTGGTACCTGCTCGTTACATTAATGAGACGACACTTAATCAGATGGACATTGGGCCTCGTCGACGACAGGCCTCACTTGAAGAAAGTGAGGATGAGACTGAGAGCGATGAGGAAGAGAGTTATGGCAAAGGTGGAGCAGAGATAGAAGAAGAAGAAGAGTAGGACGAGGAAGAAGTGGAGACCCAGGACATGAGTGAGAGTTCTCCTCCTATGGCACCAGAGCAGGGCGCAGATTAGGCCACCAGGGATGCCCGTATATCTCGGCTTGAGGAGGGTCAGGCTGTCCTACGCCAGGATATTATGGATCTTCGAGGCCTCTGAAGCATAAGTTCAAGAAGATGTCTCTAACTCTGAAATCTATCCTGTGTTGTCTGCAGGATAAGAGTGCCCCTCCATCTCCTGATTCTGACGAGTAGTGCAGATGTAGTCGTCCTTTACTTTGTTTATTGTTTATTTTTGTTTGTAGCCGTTATCGGTGTAGTAGTTTGGAAGTTGTTTGTTGTTTGAAGCTTTAGATGTTATAGCTCACATGCTTTCTCTGTTGTGATTCATGTAATGCTGCACTTCTTGTATTGTGACAATTTTATTAAATGAAATGCACTTTGTTATCTTTGATTTGTGATGTAAATGCTGTGTGGGTGGATTATGCGGATGTTGGATCTCACAAGTTACATCCTCTGTTGAATGTAGGCTATGCCTCCTAAGGGATCGAAGACTTCAGCCTGTCTCTTTCTGGGCAAGTCACTTGCCGGGGTTTCTCCCCTAGGCGATAGCCAGACGGATCCACAGTCTGGCCTGTCTCATTTTGGTGTTGGGCCAGACTCTTAGCCAGCTACTGGCCCCGCTGCTGGGCTGACTCCTGTGATACCACCTATGGCTCCTCCAGTCACGCCTTCGGTTCCTGAGCCGAACTGTGCATCTGCATCAACGCCTTATGCATATTCGTCCGCTCTGCCTCCTGATAGGTTTGAGCAAATGATGCTGTTGTTACAACAGCAGCAGCAGTAGCAGCAGCAGTTTGTCTTCCATGGCTGACATCTTTGCTCAGTCGATGGGGGCGACTCCACCTGCTTCACCTATGCACCCATCTGGGAACGCTAGTGCTAGCGGCACATTTAAGTGATTCCAGCACTTATGACATCCCACGTTTGGGGGTTCTCATAGACCCGAGGAGGCCGAGTACTGGATTGACCGCATCTCTAAGATGCTAAGGCCGCTTCACTGTTCTGAGGCTGAGCAGGTAGAGCTTGCCTCCTTCATGTTTGAGAAGGAGGCCAGTTTATGGTGGGACAGTGTTCTCTGCACAGTTATGGAGGGGTTTGAGTGGATGTGGTAGGCGTTTGAGGCACGCTTCCACAAGAAATATTTTTCGGTCACTTACCAACACGAGAAAGAGAGTGAGTTCTTTCGCCTCCGTCAGGGAGGGATGTCGGTGACTGAGTATGAGAACCGGTTTACTGAGCTGGGTCGTTATGCTCCTTTACTTCTAGGTGATCAGCCGATGCGGATGCGGCATTTTTCTGAGGGGTTAAGGCCTAAGATCCGATAGAAGATGTGTTGTGCTAGCATATCTTCTTATGCTGAGTTGGTGAGCATGCCCCTGCGAGCTGAGCAGGATGGGGACAAGTCATCCCATATGCGAGCACCTATGGTTCCCAGACCGCGACCTAACTTTCAGAGTGCACCATTTCTCAACAGAGGCCGCGGGCAGAGTGCACCATTATGATCTAAATCCACTATCCCGTTCAGCAGATGCGTTCTAACTTTCGCTGTTCGTACTATGGGAAGATGGGGCATTTAGATCATAATTGCTTTACGTGAATGCGGGATAGTGGATTTACTCCACTGCAGAGGATCAGCCGTCCGATGCCTTAGGTTATATCACCCCCACCCCTTCGTTCAGCGCCAGCTCACCCATCCTTCAGCCCTTTTGTGCCTCACTTCAGGCCACCTCAGCGACCCACGGTTCCTTCGCCGAATCGTCCACAACAGGCTAGAGTTCACGCGCTTACAGCTGAAGCGCCTGGGACTGACTTTTCATTAAGATATTTTGAGGTTATAACTCACATCCCAGGTATTCCCATTTCTTTGTTGGTGGATACAGGGTCCACTACCTCTATTATATCGTATGCGGCAGTTAAGCGCCTAAGTTTGGGCACTATTACTATGAAGGGAGTGACGCTCACTACCGCTACAGGGACCTCCTCTGATATTACTAGGATGTGAATGGGTTGTTTGATTGATCTAGGGAACAGATCGATCCTGGTTGATCTTTTTGTCGCACCTCTATACCATTACGATGTTATTTTGGGTATGGATTGGCTCACGAAGATGCGAGCAGAAATTGATTGTGAGGCTAGGCTAGTGACAGTTCATGGACCTGAGGGCGAGACATTTACTTTCCCTGTTAAGGTCAGTTACCCTTTCCATTTTGGTTATTATACTTCTCTGTTGGAGAGTATTGCTAGTTCGGCGTTTGAAAGCACGCCTGTAGTTCAGGATTTTGAAGATGTGTTCGAGTCGATTCCTGGATTACCCCCTCAACGCGAGATTGATTTTACTATCGATCTCATGCCTGGTGCGACACCTATTTTTTGCCTACCTATTTCATGCCTCCAAGTGAAATAAAGGAATTGAGGAAGCAGATAGATGGCTTGTTGAAGTTAGGTTTTATTCGACCTAGTATGTCCCCTTGGGGAGCACCTGTTTTGTTTGTTAAGAAGAATGATGGTTCCTTGCGATTATGTATAGATTATCGCAGGTTGAATCAGGTGACTGTGAAGAATAAGTATCCTTTGCCCAGGATCGATGATCTATTTGATCAATTGAAGGGGACACGGTACTTTTTGAAGGTTGATCTGCAGTCAGGGTATCATCAGTTACACGTCAAGAATGAGGACGTGTAGAAGACCGCTTTCAGGACTAGCTTCGGCCATTATGAGTTCCTTGTGATGTCGTTCGGTCTTACGAATGCACCGGCCGTGTTCATGGATCTGATGAACAGGGTGTTTCAACCATTTTTGTTCTGATTCGTCATTGTCTTTATCGATGACATTTTGATATACTCTGTGAGTCGGGAAGAGCACGAGGAGCACTTAAGAGCGGTTTTGGATACTCTTAGGAAGAATCAGCTTTTTACGCAGTTCAAGAAGTGTGATTTCTAGAAAGAGGAAGTCAAGTTCCCAGGACATGTGGTGTCCAAGGAAGGGATAGCTGTCGATCTCGCTAAGGTAGCTGCAGTTCAGGACTGGAAGCAGCCTGGTTCGGTTACTAAGGTGAGAAGCTTTTTGGGCCTGGCAGGCTATTATCGACGCTTCATTCGAGACTTCTCAAAGATAGCTAGACCGTTGTCTCAGTTAACACGGAAATGCTTGAAGTTTGCTTTGAATGAAAAGGCGGAGATAGCTTTTCAGGAGCTGAAGGACAAGTTGACGTCCGCCCCTGTGCTAGTATTGCCAGAGCAAGGGGTTAAGTATATAATATATACTGACGCCTCTCGCGTTGGTCTGGGTTGTGTCCTTATGCAGAATGACAGGGTGATTACATATGCCTCGACACAGTTGAGGAAACATGAAGAGAATTACCCTACACACGACCTGGAGTTAGCAGCTGTCATTTTCACATTAAAGCTCTGGAGACATTACCTCTATGGAGAGGAGTTCGAGCTCTTTCGCCACCACAAGAGCCTTAAGTATATTTTCACGCAACGTGACTTGAATATGAGGTAATGTCGATGAATGGAAACATTGAAAGACTTTAAGTTCGATGTCTCTTACCATCCGAGCAAGGCAAACCTTGTGGTAGACGCGTTGAGCCACAAGAAGGCTATAGAGTTTGCGACTCCGCTAATGATAGCAGAATGGGAAATGATGGAGTTTGTGTGAGACTTTGAGCAGAAACTTATGGTGGAAGAGCCGTATGAGGTTATCTCACACATTCGAGTACAGCCCCTCATTGACGAGAGGATCATTGCAGCTCAGGAGATGGTGAGCTATTGGCGAAGATGAGAGAGCAGGTTGGTACAGATGAGGACTCCGAGTGGAGTGTTGGTTTAAATGGGGGTCTACGATATCGTGGCCGGCTATGTGTCCTAGACATTCCTGACTTGAGATCAGAGGTTCTCGAGTCAGCCCATAATTATAAGCTTGCGATGCATCCCGGTAGCACGAAGATGTATCAAGATATGAGAAGATCTTATTGGTGGGACAACATGAAGGTTCACATTGCTGAGTTTGTATCTCGTTATCTCACGTGCCAGCAGGTCAAGGTAAAGCATCGCCGACCTCCTGGACTGCTTCAGCCCATGCCCATAGCAGAATGGAAGTGGGACTTCATCTCTATGGATTTTACTTCAGGGCTACCGAGAACGAAGAAGGGACATGACTCTATTTGGGTGATCGTTGACCGATTGACGAAGTCGGCTCATTTCTTACCGATAAGAGTCACAAACTCTGGAGAAGAGTTGGCTAAGTTGTACATCAAGGAGATTGTACGTCTACACGGAGTTCCCTTGGAGATTGTGTTTGACAGAGACACGCAATTCACATTTATCTTCTAGACTCGTATCCAGGAAGCGAAGGGTGTGAAATTGAAATTCAGCACCGTGTTTCATCCGTAGACAGATAGGCAGACGGAATGTGTGAATCAGGTTTTAGAAGACATGTTGCGAGCTTGTGTTTTGGATTTCAAGGACAGTTGGGATGATTGTCTCCCTTATGCAGAGTTCGCATATAACAATAGCTTCCAGGTGAGTATCGGCATGGCTCCTTACGAGGCATTGTATAGTCGCCCGTGCAGAGCACTGCATTGTTGGGCAGAAGTTGGCGAGCGTAGTTTGATTGGCCTAGAGTTGGTGCAAGTGACTTCAGAGAAAGTTGACATTATTCGACATTGACTTCTGACAGCCCAGAGCAGGCAGAAGAGTTACGCTGATACGAGGTGGCGACCGCTTGAGTTTGAGGTTGGAGACCATGTATTTCTTAAGGTTTCCCCTATGAAGGGAGTTCTGCGGTTCGGTAAGAAGGGGAAGCTCACGCCAAGATTTATTGGTCCATTTCTAATACTGGATCGAGTGGGAGCAGTAGCATACCGCCTTGCTTTGCCCACACCTCTTGCGGGCGTGCATAACGTATTTCATGTTTCTATGCTAAAGAAGTATGTTCCTGATCCTTCGCATATTATCAGTTGGGAGCAGGTGCAGTTGAGTGAGGATGCCACATATGTACTGCGACCGACATGTATCCTAGACAGGAAGGAGCAGACATTGCATAGCAAGGTCATCCCTCATGTGAAAGTACTATGGACGCATCATAGTGAAGAAGAGGCTACTTGGGAGACTGAAGCTGAGGTCAGAAAGAGCTACCCTCAGATCCTTGAGGAGTATGAGAAGGTACAAATTTCGAGGACGAAATTTTTCTTTAAGGGGGGTAGATTGTAATGACCTAAAAATTTTCGTGCAAGGACCCAAGTACTACCTCAAATTCTTGAGAAGTTAATTGTGGGTTAATTAGTGCTAAACTCAATTGCTTGTGAAATTAGCATCAATCACTTTAAATTTGATCTGCAGGACTCGAAACCTGTATAATCGTTAGCGCTATGTTACCCGAAAATCTGGGATTTAACGCTAAATCCAGTTGCTCTCAGGAGTACTTGGAATCTTTGGATCGGACCTAGACCACGCATCGAAAGTCTGATAGCGATGATCTTAGACAATCATGGTCACCTTGTTGGGCTTGACCATCACCTCAGAAATTAAGTCCAGATGATGTCTTGGATTGATTTATTTGAGTCCGGAGTAAAGAGTGTGAGAAAGCTGAGAAATTAAATATGATTTTATGAAATCTGAGTCGTATCACTTGCGTGACGATTTTAAGCTTTCTGATCGTTGGATTCTGACCCAATTTCACCCTCAGATCAGGAAGATGGCCCAAGCATGTCCTAGTGCCGGTGGACCTGATCAAGTTTCGGTGACCGTTGAATTGAGATTGGTCCACCACGGCTGATCTGTAAATCCGATTGGTACGAAAACTCAATCACTTTAAATTTGATCTGCAAGACTCAAAACCTGTAGAATCGTTAGCGCTATGTCACTCTGAAATCTGGGATTCAACGCTAAATCTAGTTTTGGTTATAACCTAAGTATACCTTGGCCCTGGGGCTATTTTCATCAATGTTAGGCCTATATAAAGACCTTAAAACCCTCACTCTCTATTCCATACGAATTTCCTAAACCCTAGCTGAGAGAGAGAGAGAGAGGAAAAGAGAGAAGTTAGTGAATCATCGTGAGATTCTTCCTTGTTACTCTGCATCCTTAAACCGTCAATTCTGAATCGTTATTCCGGTGATTCTAAGTTCATTCTTGGGTAAGTCAATCAAACACTAGTCTGTTTTAGAGCTTAGAATAGTCTATGTGTTGATGTAGCTCATTTCGATTCATGCCTTAGGTTATCTAGTCGTCGTTGACGAAGACTTATCGTCTGAATCAGATCGGTGCGCTTTTTTCTGGTTTAAGGTGCAGACTATATTCGTATAGGTTATGGTTTTCAAGGCTTTCAATGTCAGATAATGGTTTAGTATTGTTGTGGGTGTAATTTCACATGCCAAATGCGATGTTTATATTGCGTTCCTGATATAATTGAATTATATTGAGATTTGTGTATTCCTTAGGTATGTAGAAAGTATCATATATGTATGAATTACAAACGTGTTTGCCATGATTAATTGTCGTGTACTTGTACTAGTTGTATGTGTGTCAACTCCTTGGCAAAAGGAATTGTTCAAATGTGTGTATCACCCACATATGTCATGTACATTGGAATATGTAGTCTAAGTGTTTGTAGAAATGTCTGAATGATCTAATGTGTAATATATTATCCTATTTATGGGTGTTGAGAAGAGATTCTCAACTCTCCTATTGGTGTGTATGACTTCCTACATTCAATTTACACTCTGTGATATTTAAGTTCAAGCACTACTTATGTGTAAATCCATGTTAAGTTGTTATGCTTCAAATGCTCACATACTGTATGATTTGAATTGTTGTTCCATCATTGTTCTAAATTGTTATTATGAATAGCGGTTATAATTGAATGTTTTTGGGGCTATGAAATAGTCCAGGAAATCGGTAACAGACCTTGAGTACGTGGTCGAGGTTATTTTCACCACGTAGGACGTGTTTGACGAACCTGAGTCGTATTAGGGTTGTCGGCAGTGGTTTAGCCACACGGAGTGTTTGCGCACTCTATGTCGTTCAACACAATGTGCACTCGTACTAGTCAGGCTCGTCAAGTAACCCGATTGTCCCGGTGTATTTTCGCCATGTATGGATGCTATTGTTTGAATCTAGGGTACCAAACTTACTGATGCAATCCTGTTAACCGTTGTACCTTGATCCGCTAAGACTCATGAGTCGGGCATGGTGGTATGGGACACCGTGGTCGAGCTGTAGGCCTACGCTGGGTGACAAGCCTCCCCGTAGTGACCAGTGAGCACACCAGACTCTAGAGCCGATTATGGTGGTATAGGACACTATATTCGCGCTGTCAGCCTACATTAATTGGTGACGAGCCCTTTGTAGTGACCTCCAACATACCTTAATACTGCATTTAGGCGACGAGCCTTAGAGTAGTAACTAAGGTATGATAGGCGTGCATTGATTGGTGATGAGCCCTTTGCAGCGACCTAAAACCATATGATTATATGAGATTGTCTAGGACTGACGACCCTAGAATGGATCACTGTGAGGAAATTGATATGAGGAAGGTACCTTAGCTTCCCAATCCTGTTGTATGAAAAGGACTAATAACAACTTGGCAATCATGTTCATGCACCGCATTGCATGTGCGTAGGAGTCGTTGGCATTGCGGGAGGTTGTCATGCGTACCGTAAGATGAAGACGCTGAGGGAGTACAGGCGAGGGCATGCATCATTTCTTCATACAACTTTGCATTCACAAGAGTACTTAGGACGTGTTTGATTGTATTGCCTTATCTTTACTGCTTGATTGATTTGATATCATGTTAACTTTTATTGTATAGTTACACTAAGTTGATCACTCACTCCCACATTCTGGGACGGTGTTTCAACACCAACCAGACCCTGTCTTAGATGCAGATGATGACGCGACCCTTGAGGCAGAGCAGGAGTACGAGGATGATGAGGACGCATTTTCTATTATGCAGTTCTCAGGCCGGGTTCATGTGAACCGTGTCCTGATCTACGGGGATTCTGGATTTTCTTTTGTAATAGATGATTTCATTTTGATACTTGTATTTTGAAGATAAACACTTATAATTATGACCTAGCAGAGCATACATATCACAGGGACTTGCACATGTACACATATATTTCTTTAAGTCTTCCGCTTGCGACTTCCACTTATCCCTGGATTATGTTTGCAGTTTGGCTTAATTTATTCCATGTTTTATGCACTCATACAGACAACATACATCCATCATTACATATGTTGCATAAGTGATGTTTTGGAACTCGGGAGCTGAGTTATGCTCGACCCCCGAATTTCAGGGCGTTACAGAGCATGGCTAACATTATGAACATATAGCATATTCACTAAGATGTTAAAAAACTTGATATGCGAACTATGCTCTGACCTAATGGAAGGAGGATTTATTTGATCAGCTACTTATATGGTTCGGCTCCAAGTTTTCAAAAACTCACTTTCTCATCTTGAGTCTACTCATGCATTCTTAATACACGAAAGATTATTTTCTAAACAAGGTTGACCATTGCGCATTAAGTTCATTTTTCGCATACTTTGCTCAGGACTAGCAAAATGCTAGTTGGGGATTGTGTTGAGGGTCAAATATTGCATATTATACCCCATTTATTACTTTGTTTCATGCACATGATAATGCCTAATATTCTATCTTAATCATGTTTGTGTTGCAAGGTGAATTCAAGAGCTTGGATTGAAAAGGATACTAAAAGCATGGATTTAATGCTCAAGAATCACCAAAGTTAGTAGGGATCAACTAGGAGCCATTGATTTGGGGCCACCTGATCCTTGGATATGCTTCCATTATGGGTCTGACCCCCTTAAATCGGATGGGAAAGCGGATGGATGGAGTAGATCTCTCTGGATCATCAAGATGGGCCCCACTTCATGTTGCTGGAGCATAAACAAAGGTACACACTGTAAGTGCTATAGTTTATATCCCTATCTGTTGTCAAATTTGTGGTGCCAAAATCACTTTTATATATAACTTGCATAAGTGAAGCTCTCTCAAGGATCAACATTCATAAACAAGCTAAGCTCACAACAAGCAAAGCTCACAAGTACAAGGATCAATCTTGAAAGCAAGAACTGCTCACAAGACAAGACTCGAGCTGCAAGACTTCAAGAAGAGTACAAGGCAGTTTGTAAAGAACTCAAGACACTTTCAAGATTGAGCTACATCAAGATTTCAAGATTGAACTACATCAAGACTTCAAGGCTCATACTTCAAGGTCACTAGTTCCTAATGTTTCAATGTCCTTACTTCATGGTTGAGGTTTGACTGACCTTAGGTTGACCTTAGAAGTAGGTCACTTTGGATACATAAATTGAATGTTTATTTTACATAAGTTTGGTCTGTTCTTCGACTAGTCCTATGCCTTCTTCGACTAGTCCTAGAGTTGCTTCGACCTAAGACTTGTTCGATCAATCGTGAGTTTGTTACAAATTTCGGATAAAATCTTAGACTTCGACTAGTCCAGAAATCTGTTCGACCGATCGTAGGAACAGTGTCGACGCATCTTCGACCCAATCGAAAATCTTCGACTCAAAATCCGTGGATGTTTTTCGTTCTTCGACGATGAAGGTGACCTACGACGATCGAAGGAGACCTTTGACCGATCGTAGAACGGCCAAAGCTTATCGCGCCTAATTTTTCAAATATTCATTATTGCTTCGACTAGTCGAAGAGCTCCTAGACCAATCGAAGACACGATCCGCTCACCTATAAATAGTGCACGAATCTCGTAAGAAATCATCGAATTAATTAGTCCATTCAAGCCAATCTTCCTCGAACTTCGAGAGATAATTTCGTGCTCCATCTAAGCTAAGTGTGCTTATTTAATATTCTCTTTCCTTAGCTTTATTTAATTGATTTTGTTTCTATTACTCCAATCTGATTTGATAAGAGGACTTGTTATTCCCTTTCTTTGGAATCAAAATCAATTAAGGAAAGCCCTATTTGGTTTAATTTAAAATCTATTAGACTTAGAGCCATTGTAATTGAGTACTTGGACATTGAACTTGGACATTCAATCATCTACTCGATTTGGTTCTACCGGGCTGCTACAACGAAGGAGATAATCGGTATTTTACATTTAATTGTAAATTCCTTTCTGCTTTGTGCTTTCTTTCAAGATTTGCCAAAAATCTTGTTGTATTGGTTATCCGAGGAGAGCCAGAAAACTCGAAGTGGGGTTTTTAATTGTGTAAGCCCACAGACAAAGACACAATTGTAAAGGTTTTGGGTGAACCTGGGAAAACCTATTTTGTTAGTGAACGCTAATATCCCCTGTGTGAGGATATTAGGAGTGGAGTAGCATTTTGTGTGGCTGTTGTTTAACAGTTGGTGAACACACAGGCGAACCATTATAATCCCTTGTGTTGTGGTTGAATGATTTATACTTCTGATCTTTAATTATTCTTTTCTGGGATGTATTTATGATGGTGAATGTTGTAATCATTTAATTTAAGCATTGTGAGAATTTTGTAATAGTTTAGAATTTATTTTCTGCTATTCCTTTATCAGCTTGATATTCAATTTCCTTTAAAAGTTGTTCCAGGAAGGTTGCCCTGCCATTTTTATGGTGTATGGCTGTCCCTAGAACAATACATTTGTGATTACAATTTATTTCAATTCAGTTTGTATTTATTTCTGTATTCCTCTTTGGTTTGAGATTTGATACAAAGATCTTTCTAGAAATAAGGTTGTCCTACCATAAACTCTGGTTTTTGGTGTAAGGTTGTCTTTAGAACAACATTTGTATCAACCTCTCAAGATCTGAATTTTGAGGTTATTTTACTTTCTTGCATTGTGATTTATTTTGGCTATCATATTCTTTTTAATTCCGTTATAAGTTTTTATTTGGCATTGTCCTATTCACCCCCCCTCTAGGACATATAGCTAGGCCTTTTCAAGTGGTATCAGAGCCTAATAGCTCTTTTTTAATTCTTGGATTTAATTCCTGAGCTAACGATTTAAGCTATTTAAGATGTCAAATTTTGATAGCCTTTCAGTCACAAGGCCTCCACCCTTTGATGGCTCCAACTATACCTATTGGAAAGCCAGAATGAGGATCTTCCTCAAATCAATGGATGAAAATGTGTGGCAAGCCACAGTGACTGAATGGAAACCTCATATCATGGAAGTTACTGGGGTTGATGGTTCAAAATCTATGAAAGTCACACCATATTACCAATGGACCACTCTTCAGAAAAGTGAGAGTAGTGCAATTGCTAAAGCACTAAATGCAATTACTTGCGCACTATCACGGGAGGAGTTCAAAAGAATCACTTTCTGTGATACTGCAAAGCAAGCTTGGGATATATTAGAAATGACACACGAGGGTACTACAATTGTCAAAAAATCTAAAGTCCAACTCCCCACAACCAGATTTGAAGAAATTCATATGGAAGAAAATGAAACGTTTATGGACTTTTACACTAGATTGAATGACATTGTAAACTCAATGTGGGGTCTTGGCGATAAAATCCTAGAAAGTAAAGTGCGTGCAAAAATATTACGCTCACTTCCTGAACGGTTCAATTCTAAAGTAATCGCGATCTAGGAACTTCGTGATACGGATAATATGAAGGTAGAAGAACTAGTTGGTTCTCTACAAACCTACGAGTTAAACTTTAATGCTCCTAAAGGTAAATCTATCGCACTAAAATCTTCTAAATGTAATTCAGAAGATGATTCTGAAGATGATATGGCTCTTTTAGCTAAGAAATTTTACAAGATTTTCAAAAGCAAGAAAAGGGTTGATTTTCAAAAATCAAATGATAAAAAGAAGTTTAGACCCAAATCTCAAAATTTTTTGAAAGATAGTCAATGTTACAACCGTCTAGAATATGGGCACTTAGCAAATAGATGTCCTAAAAGGGACAAACCCAAGAAGAAGGGTATGTTGGCTACATGGGATGAATCATCTGATTCTGAAGGTTCTTCGGAATCAGAAGATTCTGAAACCGAGTCGGGTAATGAGGTTAAAGCTCTTATGACTCTAGCCAAATTCACATTTTCAGATAATGACTCTACAATTGAAGAAAATCTGAATAGTGAATGTGAAAATGAAGATGATCTTCAAGACGCTTACAATGCCCTATATAAGGAAAGTTGTAAAATTGTTATCAAACTTAAACTTCAAAAGAAAAGTTTTCTAAACTCAAAAAATGTTTTGAATCACTTGTCTTAGAAAATCACAAATTTCAGATTGTTTTGAAAAATCAAAATGCGATTTGGAATTCAAAACTCCCTAATCATTGATTTAAAATCTGAAATTGAGAAACTTAAAACTGAAGTATCTTCTCTTCTCGAGTTTAAAGGACACATGGAAATATGCCCAAGGTGATCCAAAGTTAGAGAAACTTTTATCCGGATCAAGAAAATGTGGCGATCGATCCGGTTGGGCTATGATAAAAATCTACCTCCTAAACAAAAGTATACTCCTATGTTTGTTAAAGGAGAGTCCTCAAACTCAAAAGGGAAAAGTACTTATTAAGATTTTTCTAGAAATTCAAAAACTTTTCAAAAACCTAGAAGCAGCCATGTCAACTTTAATCAGAAACGAAATCCACTAGCTGAAAAGATAGTTGATTTACTCAAGGAGCTCTTAAAATCTAACTCTATATGTCATTCCTACAAATATACACAAAAGAAGACCAACTATGTTCCTAAACCCAAAACAGTTATGAAATGGGTTCCTAAAGTTACCTGCTTGGTTGTTCACACTGCTTTCAAAGCAACAAGTCATTTAAAGTGGTACCTAGACAGTGGATGCTCCAGGCATATGACAGGTGACAAAGCTTTATTCACGGATCTGAAAGATATGACTGATGGTTCAGTCACATTTGGTGATGGTAGCAACTGCAAGATTATAGGCCAAGGTATGGTTCAACTTTTTAATCTTCATGTATTTAAAAATGTTTTATATGTTGAAGGCTTAAAACATAACTTGCTTAGTATATCTCAAATATGTGATAATAACCATAATGTTCGGTTTTCTAATCAAAGTTGTGAGATACTAAACAATAAGGGTTCTGTAATATTAACTGGACGTAGAACGTCTGAAAATTGCTATATTATTAGCGAATCCAGCTCATCTAATCAAACATGTTACATGGTCCATACAGACGAGACTGATTTATGGCACAAACGTCTTGGACATATACATTATCGAAATTTATATAGATTGAGCAAACAAGAACTTATAAGAGGTTTACTCAAACTTCAAAAATTAGATAAAATATGTGGTGAGTGCCAGATAGGCAAACAAACAAAGAACTCACACAAAAAGGTGAATTCAAATACCACATCAAGACCACTCGAACTTCTCCACATGGATTTGATAGGACCTACCAGAATAGAAAGTCGTGGTGGGAAAAAGTATATCCTGGTAATAGTTGATGACTTTACCAGATTCACTTGGGTAGTCTTCTTAAGGGATAAATCTCAAACCCTTGAAGAAGTAAGAAAAGTTTTCAAAATGATTCAAACTGAAAAATCTTCTCAAATCAGTAAAATTCGTAGTGATCATGGATTTGAATTTAAGAATAGCAATTTTGAGAAGTTCTGTACTGACCATGAAATATTACATGAATTCTCTGCTCCCAAAACTCCACAACAAAATGGAATTGTATAAAGAAAGAATAGGGTGCTTCAAGAAATGGCTAATGTCATGTTGAATAGCATGAAGCTCTCTAAAAATCTTTGGGCTGAAGCAGTCAACACAACTTGCTATATTATTAACCGAGTCTACACTAGCAAAGATAATAATAAAACGGCTTATGAATTGTGGTTCAATAAAAAGCCTACTGTTAAATACTTTCGAGTTTTTGGCAGCAAGTGCTATATTTTATGTGATCGTGAAAATTTGGGAAAATTCAATACGAAGAGTGATGAAGGTATTTTTCTAGGATATTCCTTAAATAGTCGAGCTTATAGGGTTCTTAACAAAAGGACTGGTGTGATTCAAGAATCCGTTAATGTTGTCATTGATGATCACTTAAACATGCCAATTTCTAATTCAGATAATGATGAAGTACTAATCATTGATAAACCTGATACTTCATCGAATCAAACTGATTCTGAGTTGAGGACTGTTAAATATCATCCAACCACACAAATTCTTGGAAACCCTCTCACCGGTGTTCGCACCCGTAGACAACTTGAGAATATATGTAATTATGTATGTTTTACATCCCAAATAGAACCATCTAACGTAAAAGAAGCTCTTGCTGATGAGAACTGGATTGTTGCGATGCAAAAAGAACTCAACCAATTCGTAAGAAATGGTGTTTGGTATCTCGTACCAAGACCTAAAGATAAACACATCGTTAGAACAAAATGGATTTTCAAAAATAAGTCTGACGAGTGTGGAAATATAATTAGAAACAAGGCTAAACTAGTGGTACAAGGTTATACTCAAATTGAAGGGATTGATTTCGATGAAACTTTTGCACCAGTAGCACGTCTTGAATCTATCAGACTATTTATATCCATTGCATGTTTTAGAAAGATAAAGATCTATCAGATGGATGTGAAAAGTGCTTTTCTAAAAGGCGATTTACACGAAGCATTCTATGTTGAACCCCCAATGGGATTTGAAGATTCCACAAAAACTAATTATGTATATCGGCTTAACAAGGCTCTTTATGGATTAAAACAAGCACCTAGGGCATGGTATGAGAAACTAACGAAATTCCTTTTAAGTCATAATTTTCCAATGGGATCTGTTGATAAAACTCTGTTTGTTAAAAAACATAATGATCATATCTTAATGGTGCAAATTTATGTTGATGATATCATTTATGGATTAACTTGTACTGACTTGACTACTGAGTTCAGATTTGATGAAATCACAGTTCAAAATGAGCATGGTTGGGGAATTGACTTATTTCCTTGGATTGCAAGTAAAGCAACAACCTGAAGGAATATTCATTTCTCAATCTAAGTATGCTTTGAATCTAATCAAGAGATTTGGATTTGAGAATGGCAAGAATTTCGATACTCCTATGAGTACTACCTCGAAACTCTCAAAAGACTCTAATGGTAAAAATGTTGACTCAAAACTTTATCAGTATGATTGGTAGTTTGTTATATTTAATTGCTAGTAGACCCGATATTTCTCTAAGTGTTGGTATTTGCGCAAGATATCAATCGATCCAAAAGAATCTCACTTGATTGTCAAGCGAATTATTAGATATGTCGCAAATCGTAAATCTCGGTCTCTGGTATCCTCATGAGACCAATGTCCAATTAGCTGGGTACTCGGATGCTGACTGGCTGGTAATCTAGATGATAGAAAATCAACCGGTGGTGGTTGTTTTTACATTGGAAATTGTCTAGTTTCCTGGTTTAGTAAGAAACAAAATTCTAGCTGAGTATATCGTAGCTGGTAATGCATGTACACAGCTTGTTTGGATGCAACGAATGCTAAGTGATTATGGAATTAAACAGGATTCTATGTTATTACATTATGATAATTCTAGTGCGATAAATATTTTAAAAAATCCTATTCAGCATTCTCGTACTAAGCACATTGACATTAGATTTCATTATATAAGGGAATTAGTAAAAGAAAAAGTTATATCTCTAGAATATATTCCTACCGAAGATCAACGAGCTGACATTTTCACAAAACCTCTCGATAAAAGCAGGTTCAAAAAGATGAAATTTGATATTGACATGTACATTTTAAAATGATTATTTATGCCTACTTGTATTATAGTGTATATATTTGCTAGATTGAATTCTAATTTTTGTATAATTTGCAAGAAATATGAATTTTTGGACATTCTTCGACCAATCGACCTTCGACCAGTCGTAGATATCCACGACCAGTCGTAGAACTTGGGAATCTCTTAAAATTTGGGAATTTTTGCTTTCTTCCTCATTCCGTTTTTTCTCTCTAAGGAGCTGAGCTTCGACTTGTCGAACCCATCTTTCATGTTCTTCAAGGTTAGTGTTCTAAATCACATTTTTCTTGCAGATTTGTGTCTAGATTGTTTACTTTTCAAGCTTTAAGCTTTGTATTTTGGATTTCATTGAGATTTGGGGTTTGGATTTTGAAAAATCTGTTTTGTGTAAACCCACTTCTTAATCCTTTGCAACTTCTTATTTCCTTGATATCCTTGTTGCAAATGGCTTCTAGAGGTAGAAAAACTACTTCCCGTGGTCCTTCTTCTTCCTCCAGATCGACCATTATCTCTAAGCGTCATCTTCTTGTTCCCAATGATGATCCATCTTATGTTAGGGACATTAGATTATGTAATGTTATTGTTGAACGTCCTGTTGATGTTAATCAAATTGCACCTTTTGACATCCTTCCTATGCTTGAAGCTGTAGGTTGGGTTAACTTATTACATTGGGATGGGCTGCATACCGGTCCATTGCCCAATCCATGTTTACATGTATTAGTGCTTTCTCACAGGATAATTTAACTTTTAAAATATCTACTAGAGAAGGGCCTTTTGACATTGATCGTCATTTAATTTCAGCCCTTATGGACATTCCTGTGAATGATGAGGGTATTCCTATCCATAACTTAACTGATAAACCCTCAATGTCTG
Source organism: Magnolia sinica (assembly GCF_029962835.1). Classification (NCBI taxonomy): domain Eukaryota; kingdom Viridiplantae; phylum Streptophyta; class Magnoliopsida; order Magnoliales; family Magnoliaceae; genus Magnolia; species Magnolia sinica. The sequence goes on from NC_080574.1 coordinate 68,391,983, forward strand.
AAAAACGCATGCTCACTAGAGACTTGTGCAACATGGATGTTCAATGGACTCAAAAAGGGAATGCGCTTTCCGCAAAGTATTTGTTACCCAAGTACAGAATTCTCCACAAAATCTTTATGTCTAATCTGTATCCTCGTTCGGGTAATAAATCTGACTTGACTTCGTTTATGGTTCGTGTTATCCATGCTATCTCCAATGGTACTCAAGATTTGTTTATCATCCTTAATCTGTCATTTCATTCGTCAGTTTAGACTCCATCCTGGTCATAGTGACATTCCTTTTGTCTATTTTATGTGTTAGTCAATATGCTGGTTGATGAGGCACCAATCCATCATCTGATCTTCAACAATTCTAATATCAATAAGATGAAGCTGGATCTACTTTCTGAACAAGGTGGTGGTGGTGGTGGTCATGAAGAAGCTGGTGATGACATTAATATGGATGACATTTTTGAGGAACTGGATTCTGACTCAACAAATGATCCAGATTTTGAACCATCTGATGTTGATGCTCGTCTGAGTGCATTAGAGGATAAAGTTGAGAATATAAATGTAAAGTTGGAAAACATGTCTGTTGCTCATGATTTACAATTCAAGTACATGCGCAAATATCTTAGGCGATTGAACAAAGGCATGCACCAACTTGATCCCTCTATTCCCGCTCCGTCATCTGGTTCTGGTTCTGACTAGTTTATATGAGACTTCTGGTCTGTAATAACTTTATAACTTAGCACTTGGTTTTTGAGTTGGATACTATCTATGTTTTATGCTGGATATTTATTCTATGTGAAGCTATGCTGAGTATCTCTATCATTGTTTTGCTATACTCTCATAACTCCTCATGTTTACTCTCATATATCCCTTTATTTAGTTCTCCTTTATTGTTGTTTCCTTTGTCATATTGTGACAAAAAGGGGGAGAATGGTTTGTTCTTAACGATGTGATTGTGAGAGGAGTAGCATTAGTTATGTTACTCAGGGGGAGTATGTTTGAACTAGTTGAATGAAACTGGTTGAATGTTGAATGTTGAATATTGAATATTGATTTGCAGTTGTTTTACTTTATGGTTCATAACTCTTTAACCAGTTGTTTTACTTTATGTTTATCTTGGTTATGTGTTTTGTCACTAATTTGACAAAGGGGGAGATTGTAAGTGCTATAGTTTATATCCCTGTCTGTTGTCAAATTTGTGGTGTCAAAATCACTATTATATATAACTTGCATAAGTGAAGCTCTCTCAAGGATCAACATTCATAAACAAGCTAAGCTCACAACAAGCAAAGCTCACAAGTACAAGGATCAATCTTGAATGCAAGAACTGCTCACAAGACAAGACTCAAGCTGCAAGACTTCAAGAAGAGTACAAGGCAGTTTGTAAAGAACTCAAGACACTTTCAAGATTGAACTACATCAAGATTTCAAGATTGAACTACATCAAGACTTCAAGGCTCATACTTCAAGGTCACTAGTTCCTAATGTTTCAATGTCCTTACTTCATGGTTGAGGTTTGACTGACCTTAGGTTGACCTTAGAAGTAGCTCACTTTAGATACATAAATCGAATGTTTATTTTACATAAGTTCGGTCTGTTCTTCGACTAGTCCTAGGCCTTCTTCGACTAGTCCTAGAGTTGTTTCGACCAGTCTAAGAAATTCCTCGATCAGTCGTGAGTTTGTTATAAATTTCAGATAAAATCTATTAGACTTCGACTAGTCCAGGAATCTGTTCGACCAGTCAAAGGAACAGTGTCGACTGCATCTTCAACCAGTTGAAAATCTTCGACTCAAAATCCAGTGATGTTTTTCAGGTTCTTCGACCAGTCGAAGGAGACCTTCGACCAGTCGAAGGTGACCTACGACCAGTCGAAGGAGACCTTTGACCAGTCGTAGAACGATCAAAGCTTATCGCGCCTGATTTTTCAAATATCTGTTATTGCTTCGACTAGTCGAAGAGCTCCCTAGACCAGTCAAAGACGCGATCTACTTACCTATAAATAGTGTACGAATCTCAGAAGAAACCATCGAATTAATTAGTCCATTCAAGCCAATCTTCGTCGAACTTCTGAGAGATAATTCTGTGCTTCATCTAAGCTAAGTGTGCTTATTTAATATTCTCTTTCCTTAGCTTTATTTAATTGATTTTGTTTCTGCTATTCCAATCTAATTTGATAAGAGGAATTATTATTCCCTTTCTTTGGAATCAAAATCAATTAAGGCAAGCCCTATTTGGTTTAATTTAAAATCTATTAGAATTAGAACCATTGTAATTGAGTACTGGACATTGAACTTGGACATTCAATCATCTACTCTGATTTGGTTCTAACGGGCTGCTACAACGAAGGAGATAATCAGGTATTTTACATTTAATTGTAAATTCCTTTCTGTTTTGGTTTCTTTCAAGATTTGCCAGAAAAATCTTGTTGTATTGGTAATCTGAGGAGAGTCAGGAAAACTCAGAAGCAAGGTTTTTTAATTGTGTAAGCCCACAGACAAAGACACAATTGTAAAGGTTTTGGGTGAACCTGGGAAAACCTATTTTGTTAGTGAACGCTAATATCCCCTATGTGAGGATATTAGGAGTGGAGTAGCATTCTGTGTGGCTGTTGTTTAATAGTTGGTGAACACACAGGCGAACCACTATAATCCCTTGTGTTGTGGTTGAATGATTTATACTTCTGATCTTTAATTATTCTTTTGTGGGATGTATGTATGGTGGTGAATGTTATAATCATTTAATTCAAGCATTGTGAGAATTTTGTAATAGTTTAGAATTTATTTTCTTCTATTCCTTTATCAGCTTGATATTCAATTTCCTTTAAAAGTTGTTCCAGCAAGGTTGCCCTGCCATTTTTATGGTGTATGGCTGTCCCTAAAACAATTCATTTGTGATTACAATTTATTTCAATTCAGTTTGTATTTATTTCTGTATTCCTCTTTGGTTTGAGATTTGATACAAAGATCTTTCTAGAAATAAGGTTGTCCTACCATAAACTCTGGTTTTTGGTGTAAGGTTGTCCTTAGAACAACATTTGTATCAACCTCTCAAGATCTGAATTTTGAGGTTATTTCACTTTCATGCATTGTGATTTATTTTGGCTATCATATTCTTTTTAATTCCGCCGTTATAAGTTTTATTTGGCATTGTCCTATTCACCCCCCCTCTAGGACATATAGCTAGGCCTTTTCACACACGCTGTGTACCAGACCAGATAAAGCAATTAAACCTATTTTGACCCACAATCTCCTTCTTCTCGGATCTGTTGCTGTAGGATGTCTTTTGGACGACTTTCGTGGGCCACCATCTCAATCTACATGATCGATTTAGACCACTCAGTTGAATCGAACGAACGGTCTAACCTAGACCATGAAAAATACACCAAGAATGCAAACAGAAACTGCCCTCGCCGTGCTGAACGTCTGAACCATTACCGTGTGATTAACTCGGTGGGCCACGCCCATAGGAAATCAAAACACTCCCTCCTAAGCTAAGATTTCTTAACGGAACTAATGGACGGCATGGATTTCTTAGACATTAGAGTGTGTGGACCCCATTGATGCCACCTAAATAGCTCGTCCGCAGTGATTCATAGGCTCAGGAAACCCGAAACAACCGGCCACCGTTGCACATTGGGCAGTCCAATATGGAATCAAGAACCCGATCCGAACCGTCCAAACATCCGTAATGAATGTCCCAACTCTGTCCAAGAAGGCATATTTGAAAATCTGGACGTTCCTTCATCCTAGATTCACGTCAAACGTAATAAGTTTATGCGTTTTCGCTGCACAAAAATAGAGGTGCGCAATCCGGTTCTGCTGCGAATTGCATTGCGGGAACAGAGTCTATTATTTAACTCTAGCCGACCTATAGATAGAAATCCTATAAAGGGGAGACAAGAGAGAGAGAGAAAGAAAATTGGACGGTGGGAGAGGAGGAAGAACGTGAGCAAGAGGGGAGAGGGAGATAGAGAGAGGATCGGCTGACTCCATCTAGACTTTTTTTCTTCCCTTTTTCTAAACTCTTTTTGTAATTTATTTTTCTTAAGAGATTTTAGTTTAATCATGTTTATGATTGGCTAAACCTCTTAGCTAAGGCTAAGAGGTGAAACTTGTAGCGTGATGGGTTGTTTTCGATTACTTTAATTCATGTGTTGAACTATCTTTAATTTTAGTTTGATTATAAGAAATACTTTTAGTTTTTAATGATTTGTTGTGACTTAAATTATAATGGATCTATGATAGCTTTGAGTATGTTCTTTTTATTGAGATTGTGAAATTAGGAAATCCTGTTGTTCACCACAGTCTCCTGGGCATGGTAGGATGATGGAATCTTCCCTAACCATCACAATTCTCCCAGATTGGTTGTGGATTAGTAAATTCTATTGTTTGCTTTATCTCATAGGCATGGTTTTGTGATGGAATCAATTCTAGTTCTCAAACCTCTCATCCATTGAGAACTAAAGCAAAGGAAGTTCAGATTTGATTTTGTTGAGATATCTCCCAATTGGATAAGATGGGACTCTGATTCCAACTATGTCATTGAATCAAGCATACATCTCCCTGATCTCTACAAGTGGATCCTTAAAAACCCTAGTTTCCCGCCTTTGAATTTACAAGTTTTAGTTAAATAATTCACAACTACTCTCTCAAATATTCCAGATTTAGTTTTTCATCTTCTTCTAGTTATAGTTCTAGTTGCTTTCAGAAGACGCACAAGTTCAGTCCCTGTGGATTTGACCTCGGTCTTATTGAGATTATTACTACATCGCAACCCTACACTTGGGTTTGTGAACACTTAGCCTTATCCTTCTTAAGTTCCATGGCCTCGAGTTTCCTTGTGAGACTAGCCACTTTAGCATTTATATCATCTTCCTCTTTCAAAAGATATATTCCATCCTTCTTCTTTGATTAAGTGGGCTTCAAAGTGGTGCTAGGTTTTGGGGAGATGTCCCATGATTGTGTGTTTTCAGTAAGCTTGTCAAAATAAACCCAGATCATCGACATCTTTGTTCATGAATTCCCCATTGCACATTGTCCCGACTAATTAACACATGGAAGATGTCAGCCCATCGTAGAGAAACTTGCTATACGTGATGTTTCAAAACCGTGTTGTGGGCATGAACTAACAAGATCCTTGAACTGCTCCCAACATTAGAAGAATGTTTCATCTTCCTTTTAGGGGAAGTTCATGATTGACTTTCTGAGGGTGTTCGTTTTATGATATGTGAAAATTTTCTTAATAAACTCCCTGGTCATGTTGTTCCATCTGCCAATCGATCATGGATGTAGTGAGTGCAACCGTGTCTTAACCTTTTCTTTTAAAGAGAAGGCAAAGAGTTTCATCTTGACCATGTCCTCAGACACGTCGGGAAAGTATAAAGTGGCTATGATCTCATCAAACTCTTTCAAGTGTAAATATGGATTTTCATATTTAAGTCCATGGAATTTTGAAAGGATTTGGATCACCCCTAACTTGATGTCCATATTCCCTATATTTTCTGGAAAAAACATACATGAAGGTGTGCTCACCCCGGCGGTTGCAAGAAATCTCATAGAGTACGAGGCGGGGGTGCATTCCGCACTTCGTTTTCATCTTGCATTTCCTCAACTGTAGGTTAAGGTTGATTTACATCCATAACTTTCACTGACCTAGAGGATCTCAAGTGGCGTCTAATCTTGTGATGGATAGTCAAACTTTCGACTAATCCTCCTTCACTCAAGAAACATAGAGTGTTGTCACGGACCCACCTGGGCATGAAACACTCACCCCTTAAGTTCAGAATTTAATCTAACCCTGAGAAGAAAGAAAACAAAAAGCAATAAGAAATGTAAAAAAGAAAGAGAGAGAATTAGAAAGAGGTTACCAGATTGGAGATCTCTATGTTAGGATGCTAAAAAATAGAAAAACAAATTAGTTTCTAAAAACAATGCAGAAAAAATTCCTAACCTAAAAATAAAATAGAAAATAAAACCTAATCTTATCATAATTATAACACTTCTTAAGTTTAGAAAAGCGTAACCGTAGTCCCTGGAACGATGCCAAAAACTTGTTCACAACCCTAAGTGTAGGGTCATGGTGCAGTAATAATCTCAGTGAGACCGAGGTCGAATCCACAGGAACTAATCTCGTATGTTTCTGAAAGTAACTAGAAATAGAACTAAAAGAGGATGTAAATCTAAATTTGAAATATTTGGAAAAAGAAACGTTGAATAAGGTAATTGAAAATTATAAATTTAAAGGTGGGAACTAGGGTGCCAAGGATCCACTTATAATTATTAGGATGCTACCTTATTCTATTCAAGAGACCTAACTGGAATTAGAGTCCGATCTTATCTAGTTGGAGAAAGAGATGATCAAATCTCTGAACTTCTCATTGATCCAGCCTCAATGGAGGAGAATTGTGAAATTGGAAGGGTTTCTGTCACCATACCATGCCCAAGGGACAATGGTGAACAACAGGATTTACCAATCCCACAATCTTAAAGAGGAAAAGAAGATATTCAAAGCTATCGCAGATCTATTGTAATTGGAATCACAACAAACCATCAAAAACTGAAAATAATCCTTAAAATCAACTAGAAATCAATGAAGTTCAGCATAAACTTGAATCAAAGCAATGTAAACATCCCAATCATGCTACAAGCTTCACCTTTTAGCCCTATCTTAGAGGTTTAGCCAACCATAGTCATGATTGAACTAAAGTCTCTTAAGAAAAGCATAAAAACTACTAAGAAAGAAGAAGAAAGACTGTTGGCGACGGCTCTCCACCCTTTAGCTCCACTCCTTAAACCCTAGATGATGCGTAGGAATGTTATAGGGACTCCTATTTATACTTGTGAAGCTCCACCTTACGCACTGACTTAGAATTTCCACAATTCATTGTGAACTACCTCAATTTATGCAGTCCATAGCTTTTCCGCATTACCCTTCAGTCGGATAGAAGTTAGGTTAGGTTAGACCGAATTAAGATTGAAAATCGCATTTTCTCGCTGGTTAATTTTGCGCGATTTGGGTTGCACCGAAATCGCATTTGAAGTTTATGTGCAGAGTACTTAAGTGGGAGTGAAATTGGCTTAGGTGAGATTGAATTAAGCCTAAAAATCTTGATTTCTTGCTGGACTGTTTTTTGCAATTTTGGTCGGACCGAAGTTGGCTTAGGTGGGATCGAATTGTCTAATTTTTCTTTTGTTTAACTTGTGCTTTTGCCAGTCTTTTCTCCATCCTTTGCACTTAGTTTCCTTGGATCTTTGGCATGTAAAATCTTCATTCTTGGTCTCCTAAGATCCATCTTTTGCCTTAGTGATTCTTGAGCATTAAATCCATGCTTTTAGAATTCTTTTCAATCCAAGCTCTCAGATTCACCTTGCAACACAAACATGTATAAAATATTCCATTAAGCAGTATCATGCTCATAAAACCAAGATATAAATGAGGAAAAATATGCAATATTTGACACTCAACACCGATCTCACTAAATTCCTAGCCACTAAATTTAGTGCCGACAGCCTCTATAATACCCCATTATCAGCTCCTAACTCGTATACAGTGGGTTTTGATCCTTGTACCCCACAAGGAGGATTTTCACGGTGATTTATTTTATAAAGGAGCATAATCACAAGTGTACCCAACTTACAAAACATCATCACCACATATCCACTAACATAATCTTTGAGTACATTACTGAAAGAAAAATACATGATATAACAAAACTCCAAAAGATCAGGCACATGCTCTTACCTTAATATTGTTATGGTCTGTATAGCATGCACATAATAAACGTGCATAAGCTTACCAAGAAGCTTAGAGAGTGCGTGCATGTGTGTGCAATGCATGTGCCAAGCATACAAATGTCATAGTAAGTGAAAGTGATGGACGGTTAAACTAGCAAGTCCATAAATGATGTTAGTCATTCCTAGGCTATGCAATGCAATGCCTATGTGGCAGAATGTCATATGCTAGAGATGCAATGCAAACATGCTAATCCTCGACTAGTCCAGATATCATAACAGTTCATCATTAGGAATATCACCAGGGTCTAGTACACTCCAACACTGGCTACCACCCCATCGCGTGCATGACCAAGTGAGTGGAAGAGACATCACTATCCACCTTGCTAGTGGTATGCCAATGCCCACTTGGCTCGTTGATAGCGGACCCATTTACTAACTGGCCAAACTCAACCTAGCTTACAGCCTTCTACCCTTGGGCAGATAAGGTCACACCCCTACTGGCCACAACAATGTGGGAGATGTGGCCTACTGGTATTTGGCACTCAGGTGCTCATGTTATCCACTTGATCTTGACGTTGAAGCATCCTAGTTGTACCATAAGGGTTTAGAGACTTTCACCCAAGGACATCCACAACGCCCTAATGATAGAATAGATATTTTCGGTATCTAATCCAACCATCCACGATATGCCTGTGGAGGCCATAACCCTGATGTCGTTAGGGTTTAAAGTGATTGTGACATGAGAGATGCGAAATGCATGAGTCATGCCATCTAAGTCATGCACCAAACCAATGCGTACTGCACGATCATGTGGGCCAAACCTATCTCATATGGGGTCCCCTATGTATCATAAGCCCAAAGGTGTATGCTATGATCAATCATCATCCACAACATGCATATAAATGATGTGCATGGGCATATATATGCGCATGATATCATTATATTAAGTATGTTATTATTGTGTCCTATCAGGTTAAATACATCAACATGTTATCGGGTATCTAGTTGTACAGCCTTGTGCCTTTGCTAATGAATATATATCTTCTTGAGAAAAAAAAAAAACATTAGCATGTTATCATACTTATCATGAGATAATCGGCTTTAATTGGCACATCATAAAAAGTGAGAGCCACACGATAAAATCCACTATAAATACAGAAGTCTATGTGGTGTGGCCCATGTTAGACTAACATTAGCTCCTTATGTAACCTGCATGGCATAAATAAAATACATATAACAAGGGGGGTCCATTAGGAATGACCTGGATGTACACCTATACGTACAATATGTATGCCACTAGGCTACCAATCTATTTGGGCACATGGCTCAATGATGGTGACCCAAAATAATCAGATTATTAATGACATCACTTAATTACTTTAATAGGATGATTTACATCATCTGAGTCTTAGGATTATAGATCATTGGTTAGTCACTAGGATATGATCCTATACTTATGGCCCATATGAGTCTTATAATTTATGTTCACAACCCCAAGTGTAGGGTCGAGATGTAGTAATAACTCGATGAGACCGAGGTCAAATCCACAAGGACTATACTTGCATGTATTCTAAAAGTAAGTATAAGTAGAATCAGAAATAAATAAAAATCTGGAATACTTGAGAACAATTATGAATAAATCATTAATCATAAAATGGAACTAGAGTGCCTGGGATCTACTTAAAGCTATTAAGATGCTACCTTACTTGATTCAACAAAACACAACTGGAATCAAAGTCCCATCCTATCCAATTAGAAGACAAAACAGTTGAAGCACAATCTGAACTTCTCGTTGAAAGAGTTCACACATGATGAACCATTGTTGAGATGATTGGAAGGGAATTCAACAATCCACCATGCCCGAGAGACAATGGTGAATCACGAATTTTACCAATCTCAACAATATCAAAATAAATAAGAAGATATTCAAACCTATTGTTGAGACTCAAATATTGCTTATTTAACCCTTCAATTATATTAGTTTTCTTAGCATTTAATTGATAATTTGATTTAATTATATATGTTTTTGTCATGCGAGGTGATTCGGGAGCTTATGATGAATATGCACTTGAAAGGATGGATTTAGAGCTCAAAAGAAGATAGTGAAAAATTGAAGATTTGGAAGTCATTAATGAAGAGTTTGAAATTGTGGTTTAGACCGCTATAGTAGAAGTATGGAATAGTCCAAGGGTCCTAGAGGGGGTGAATAGGACTTTTCAAATATTTTGTCAATATAAATATCTTAATTGCCTAACACAATCTATTTACCAATTAAACTGAGTAAGGCAATCATAACTCTAAAGGCTTCCAAGCCTATAAAGGATCTAATTGCATAGGCTACTCAAGATCTGCAAATAGAGTAACTAGCCTATAACATTGTGAACTTGTGTGTAGAATGTGCTACCAATCAATCTTAAGCATTCAAACATATATAAACAAGATTAAACAAATGTGCAAATGACAATTCTAAAGATAAGGATGTATAGTGGTTTGGCTATGTGCCTACTCCACTCCTGATAACTACACTCTCTTCTAGAGTGTGTCCGATTTCACTATCACTAGTTTTAAAATAGGTTCACCAGAAACCTTTATAGCCCTACATAAAGGACTCAACAATTTATGCTCTTCACATGAGCAAAGGTCCTCCACTAAAAACCCATGTTCAGGCGCCACGGCCAAGGTCCCACACTAGGCACCTATATTTAGGCCTTGTGACAAAGGACCCAAAAAGCACTTACTTTTAGGCCCCACGACCAAGGTCCCACAATAGGCACCTATGTTTAGGCACACAGGCTAAGGTTCCACAATAGGCACCAACGATTTAGGCACATAGGCCAAGGTCCCACACTAGGAACCTACACGAGTTTGTTGATAGTAAACTCTTAGACTCAATCCTACACGAGAATAGAGACTAACTTGTAGACTCTTAACAATGACACTTATTAGATTGAGTCCTCTTTTATAGCTTGCTTTGGGTTACTTGATCTTTGCTCTCTCTAGATTGAATCAGCTCCTAGATGCTCCCTTAATCGCTATGTTGTAGTTTGCCTATTGTTTCAGCTTCATTGCCATGCCCCAAACTCGTACACCGTGCTCACAAAATACCTGATCTCCGAATTTGGTACCGATAGCCTTCGTAGTACCTCATTCTCGGCTCTCAGCACCCATACGCCCGATTCTGATCCTGGCATCCTACAAGGAGGATTTTCAAACATACATTTATCTCGTAAAAACTTTAACCACAAGTTTACCCAAATCACAAAGGCAACACCATCATCACATATCCACTAATATAAATAGTTGATCATAGTACTGAAGGGGAAATACATATATCGATAATTAAAGCTCCAAAAGATAGCTGCACGCTCCAAGCTCAACTCTGTTGCGACCTAACGTCACCTACACGCATCTATCATGCTTAAGCTTATAGAAAGCTTAGAGGGTGGTGTAAGTGTGTGCGCAAGATAAGTGTCAAGCACACAAATATCAGCGTAAGAAAGAAACTGACAAGGCTAACAGTCATTCAATATCAGAGTATGCAATACAGATCGGTTATGCAATACAGAGTCATACTGAGCCAAATATCAGATATTGAGGATGTAATACAATATGCAGATCTTAGCAAGTCCATAATACCATTAACCTTATTCAGGCTATGCAAAATAAAAGCATAGTAAACCAAATGCTATGTGCTGAGGATGCAATGTAATATGCAGTGTAAATGAAATGAATAAGCTAGAGAGTGAAGTCAGGATGATAGTACGTAGTATCGCAGGCTATGGGGTCCGTCACAAGGGACTTTTATCTAAACCAGTCTCATACCTAAATTTGGATAGCCAGACTCAATGTGGTAAACTCTTAATCTCAGGTTGGTTGCGTGCCCCAACCAAAATCCTGATCATTGCGAAGGTACACATAACAAATTAGTTGCGCACCACCAGCCTGAGTGGATAGTGAATGAATGAATGAATGACGGAGTAAAATGATGATTATGTAAATATATGTACCGTACATCTCTAGGATCATCACCGAGGTCTATTACACTCTATGGCAGCTTGCCACCCCTATCCGAGCGCAATTGGGTAAGTGAAAGATACCTCACTATCTGCCTACCAATATTGGGCCCGACTCGTCGATAGGAGACCCATTCCTGAAGATGGTCAAACTCAACCTAGATATTACCCCCTCACTTAGGCGAGTAAGGTCACACCCCCTTCCAACCAACCATGACACAATGGGAGATGCGACCTACTGGTATTGAGCCCTCATGCACTTATGTATATCCACTCGGTCTAGACGTTGGAGTGTCCCCTGGCCTTGGGAGTTTAGGGATTTTCACCTAGGGACATCTATCACGCCCATATGCTAGAACAAAACATTTTCAGTGTCACATCTGGCCATCCATGACAGGCTAATGGAGGCTACGACCTTGATGTTGGTGGGGCATACGATGGTTGTATCACAAGATGGAGATGCATGAATCATACCATCTAGTCATGCAACAATCCTACCCATACCGCGTGATCATGTGAGAAACTCCACCTATCAGAGAGTCCCATAATAATCCGCCCAATGGCATGTGTTATGATCAATCACTCCTCATATCAAGCACACATATGATGCGCATGGACATGGATCGTGAAGCTAAACTAAACATGTTATATGATGATGATGAACTCTCCTCATATCAAGGATGAGTCTCGACGGCTTACTCTTATCAAGAATGGGCCTAACGATCTTGGGGGCCCAGCGGTTTGGGTTACCCCACTAAGGGGAGGTGAGAATAAGCCTAACAATGGGCCCTAGGGAGAGTTACGATGTGGACATTTAACCATCATTACTCTTACAATGTGGACATCAAACCATCATTGCTCCCAAGGCATGGCCCATCATAAACATCATTACATACATCATGGTGGAATCACACACATCACATCGGTCCTCATGTACATCACTTTGGGCCTCACACAAGGGCCCCACATACATCATATTAGGCCTCACTCATGGGTCTCACATGCATCGCATTGGACCTTATACAAGGGCTTCATAGACATTGCATTGGGCCACATCCCATGGGCCTTAAATATATCACAATAGGTCATGTCCCATGGGCCTTGAATACATCACAATGGGCCACATCCATGGGATTCTCATAAATCACATCGGGCCTCATCATATGGTCCAATATACATCACATCGGGCCTCATACAATCATAATGGGCCACATACAATTATGATGGGCCTCATATAATCACAATGGCCTCATACAATCACAATGGGCCTCATGCAATCACACAATGGGCCTCATACGATTACGATGGGCCTCATATAATCACAAGGGTCTTATACAATCCTAATGGGCCTCAAGCAATCACACAATGGACCTCATACAATTATAATGAGCCTCATATAATCACACAATGGGCCTCATACAATTAAGATGCGCCTCATATAATCACATAATAGGCCTCATACAATTACGATGGGCCTCATATAATCAGAATTGGGCCTTACACAAGGGTCTCATACAATCACATGGGCCTTACACATCGTAATGGCCCACATCTCATGAGCCTCTTAAATCACAGTGGGCTACATTACACGGTTCTCATATACATCATAATGGGCCTCTCACAGAGGCCTAATATACATCACAATGGATCGCTCACACGGGCCTAATATACATCACAAAGGGCCACATCGCCTGACCCCCGAATGCATCACAATTGGCCTCATCATTAAGGCCCAATATACATCACAATGGGCTGCATCACATGGGCTTCACATACATCACAATGGGCCGCATAACATGGGCTTCACATACAACACATCGGGCCTCATGAAATAGCCCATATGGCCTAAAAAAATAGCTGGGCTGAGTGCTTATAATACATACATCAAAGTGGGCTAGTGCACCACAAAATGGACCTAATGGGGTAGCCCATAACCCAGGAAAGACGGATGGGCAGCCTGGATATACAACGCATTCATCAGGGTGGGCCGCTGCCCTGGGCTGTGTGAATATACAACACATAAATCACGGTGGCCCCACATCCCATGTGGACGGTTTGGATAAAACACGTACGGCATGGTGGGCCCACGTCCAGTGGACTGGACAGTGCTTATAAAACACATACATCGTGTCTGGGCCCCACTTCTTGGACGGACGGTGTGGATAGACCACAACATCAAGGTGGGGGTCCATATCCCACGTGGCTGGACCTGACGGTGTGGGAAAACACATATATCATAGTCCCACGTGGGACCCATGGTCCGGAAGGACGGCCTAGATATACAATACATATCTCGAGGTGGGTCCACATGTCTAACATGATGGATGGTCGGATATAGAATACATACATCAAAGGGGCCCACCATCCTCGGTAGATGGACGGTGTAGATATAACAATATCTCAAGGTGGGCCCCACCCCACACGTGCAGCACGTGTGGGTGGGTCCTATGCCCAAAAAAAGGGGGAAGGATGGTGGATATAGCAATACCTCATGATCAGTCCCATTGCTAACATTGATACAATAGCTATATAGTTGGTGTGGAGTACTCCTGCCAACCTGCTTGCCACCACCCATCATCTATCACAGTCGTCCCCACGGATGGACTGTTGGATGAAACAATACATCTGGTGGGTCCCACCGTCCTTGCTGGACGGTGTGGACACCACACATTAAGGTAGGCCCCCACGTCTAAATGCACGGTAATGGTATCACACACACATCAAGGTGGGTCCACACGTGTGGCCCACCAGCTTGGAGAAAGCTGACATTTGTGTTTTCTCTCCGTCCAAACCCTAGCGTCTGGACAGTCTGGATGCAATACATGCATCAGGTGGGTTCACATGGTGGCCCACCAATCAAACTAAAATTTATGTATTGCCTTCGACCAGGCCCCACCGTGATTGCTGGACATACATCAACTTAGACAGTAAAGGCATCCGTGCTGTCGGATGGTCCAGATCCACCACACATGCTCGTTAAGTGGGCCATCAAAACATGGGGGAGAGAGAGAGAGAAATGCCGTGCGATGGAGGGCTCCGCCACTATAAGCCCTCCCTTCCATGCATTACAAAACATACATCGAGTGGGTCCCAAATCATGTGGGCCTTAAATCAAAAATCAAGATCTAGTGCTATAAACACCCACCAATTTCTCTCCTTCTTAGCTCCTTGGAATGCTATGCTCCTACGCTCTCTTTGATGGTGGAAGATGAGGATTGAAAGGTGGAGATGTGAGATTAGGGGGTAGGAAGTGGGCCACACCTAACTTCTCCTTGGGAAGCTTGGACGGCTGCTCTATCTTAGCCTGCTTAGGAAATGGATTGAGAGTGAGAGAGAGAGAGAGGTGATGGGATGAAAGGGGATGGGTGAGTGATGTGTGAGGGTTGACTTTAGAGGAGAGAGGTCTAGGTTGCCATGCCTTATTGGTGAGAGAGGGATGGGCTTGGTATGGGTTGTACTTTGATTGATTGATGTGATGTTTAGGTAGAGATTCTCTCAAAATTCACAACGTGCGGCGTTTTCCTCGAAATGAACATAGGCCCACAACTCCTGGCCTTAGTATCACATTGGTGTGCAAGACGCGGGGTTAAAACCGTGATGACGGCGCGGTTGCAATAGTACAAGTCTCGAGTTGAGCCGACTTAGATCTACGGGATGTGACTTAGGGTCATGCACAAATACCAATTACAGGTCACGAGTTGTCAAAATTTGAAAGAGAGGATCGCGAAAGTCTAAGGAATGGTACAGACTAGGATATGGGCCTTACAACTCTCCTCTCCTAATAAAAAATTCATCCTTAAAATTTACACTATTACGCAACTAGACATAACTTATAAGGCAAAGGAGGAGAAATCATAGCATTATATACATCGAAAATAAAATAAAATCAAATAGCACTTGCGAATCTTAGGCACTTACTCTTAAGACCCCTCATCTACACTATGATGACCTTACTGATCCTCGAATCTCAGTTAGAAATGATCGAGACTGGAATACTATGTAGCCTCATAATCTCAATGGTAGGGAGCTATATCAGAAAGTTTCTAAGTTATTCGAACTCAGGGACCTAATCATTTTAAGTTCTCAACAATCATAAAGTGTAGGATAGCTATCAGAAGATATGTGATGTTTTCCCCAGGTATTCCCAAGTTATGCTCTGATACCAACTTCTTCACGCCCTAAACTAGGAAATCGGGCTCACAAAATTTCTGATCACCGAATCCGGTGCCGACAGCCTCCGTAATACCCCATTCTCGGCTCCCAACGCCCATACGCCAAATTCTGATCCTGGGATCCTACAAGGAGGATTTTTCAATGTACATTTATCTCGTAAGAAGCATAACCACAAGTTTACCCAAAACACAAAGGTAACACCATCATCACATATCTACTAATATAAACAGATTATTACAGTGTTGAAGGGAAAATACATATGTCGATAATCAAAGCTTCAAAAGACAGCTGCATGCTCTAAGCTCAACACTGTTGTGACCTAACACCACCTGCACACATCTATTGTGCATAAGCTTATAGAAAGCTTAGAGGGTGGTGTAAGTGTGTGTGCAAGATAAGTGTCAAGCACACAAATATCAGCGTAAGCAGAATACTGGCAAGGCTAACAGTCATTCAATATCAGAGTATGCAATGCAGATCGGCTATGCAATGTGGAGTCATAGTGAGCCAAATATCAAATATTAAGGATGCAATACAATATGTGATCCTGGTAAGTCCATAATACCATCAACTTTATTCAGGCTGTGTAAAATAGAAGCATAGTAAACCAAATGCTATGTGCCGAGGATGTAATGCAATATGCAGTATGAATGAAATGACCAAGCTGGAGAGTGAAGTCGGGATGATAGTATGTAGTATCGCAGGCTATGGGGTCCATCATAAGGGACTTCTATCCAAATCAGTCCCATACCTAAATTTAGATAGCCAGACTCAATGTGGTAAACTCCTGATCTCAGGTTGGTTGTGCGCCCCAACCAAAATCCTGGTCATTGTGAAGGTATGCAGAACAAATTAGTTGCACACCACCAGCCCGAGTGGATAGTGAATAAATGAATGAATGAGTAAAATATTGAGTATGCAACTCCTGATCAATAAGTTCACATATTAGTACCGTACATCTCTGGGATCATCACCGGGGTCTAGTACACCCTATACCAGGTTGCCACCCCTATCCGAGCGCACAACTTAGTAAGTGGAAGAGACCTCACTATCTACCTGCCAATATTGGGCCCGCCTCGTCCATAGCGGACCCATTCCTTAAGCTGGTCAAACTCAACCTAGATATTGACCCCTCACTTAGGTAGGTAAGGTCACACCCTGTTCCAACCGACCATGACATATTGGGAGATGTGGCCTACTAGTATGCGGCCCTCATGCGATCATGTATATCCACTTGGTCTATACGTTAGAACATCCCCTGGCCTCGGGGGTTTAGGGATTTTCACCTACAGACATCTATCACGCCCATATGCTAGAACCAAATATTTCTGATGTCCCATCTGGCCATCCACGACATGCTTGTGGAGGCCATGACCCTAATGTCACTAGGTTGTACAGTATTCATATCACAAGATGCGAGATGCATGAATCATATCATCTAATCATGCAGCAATCCCGCGCATACTGTGCACTCATGTGGGCAACTCCTCGTATCAGAGAGTCCCATAATAATTTGCCCAATGGCATGTGCTATGATCAATCACTCCTCATATCAAGCATGTATATGATGCGCATGGACATGGATCATGAAGCTATATTAAGCATGTTATATGATGATGATGTACTCTCCTCATATCAAGTATAGGCCTTGATGGCCCACTCATATCAAGAATGGGCCTAACGATCATGGGGGCCCAACGGTTTGGGTTAGCCCACTAAGGGGAGGTGAGAATAAGCCTGACAATGAGCCCTAGGGAGAGTTACAACGTGGACATTTAACCATCATTTCTCTCACAATGTGGACATCAAACCATCATTGATCCCACGACATGGCCCATCATAAACATCGTTACATACATCATGGCAGAATCACACACATCACATAGGTCTTCATGTACATCGTTTTGGGCCTCACACAAGGCCCTCACATACATCGCATTGGGCCTCACCCATGGGCCTCACATGCATCACATTAGGCCTCATACAAGGGCCTCATATACATCACATTGGGCCACATCCCATGGGCCTCAAATATATCACAATGGGCCATGTCCCAATGGCCTTGAATACATCACAATGGGCCACATCTATGGGCTTCTCATACATCACATCGGGCCTCATCATATGGGCAATATACATCACATTGGGCCTCATAAAATCACAATGGGCCATAATCAATTACGATGGGCCTCATATAATCACAGTGGCCTTATACAATCACAATGGGCCTCATGCAATCTCACAATGGGCCTCATATAATCACAATGGCCTCATACAATCCTAATGGGCCTCAAGCAGTCACACAATGGGCCTCATATAGTTACGATGGGCATCACACAATGAGCCTCATATAATTACGATGGGCCTCATATAATCACACAATGGGCCTCATATAATCACATAATGGGCCTCATATAATCACAATTGGGCCTTACACAAGGGTTTCATACAATTAAAATGGGCCTCATCACATGGGCCTTACACATCGCAATATACATCACATCGGGCCTCATGAAATAGCCCATACCACAAAATGGGCCTAATGAGGCAGCCCATAACCCAAGAAAGACGGATGGGCAGCCTAGATATACAACGCATTCATCAAGGTGGGTCGTTGTCCTGGGTAGTGTGAATATACAACACATAGATCACGGTGGCCCCACGTCCCACGTGGACGGTTTGGATAAAACACGTACGGCATGGTGGGCCCATGTCCGGTGGACTAGATAACATTGATAAAACATGTACATCATGTCTAGGCCCCACTGCTTGGACGGACGCTGTGGATAGACCACAGCATCAAGGTGGGGGGTCCACGTCCCATGTGGCTGGACCGGACGGTGTGGGAAAACACATACACCATGGAGTCCCACGTGGGACACAAGGTCCGGACAGACGGCTTGGATATACAATACATATCTCGAGGTGGGTCCACATGTCCAACCTGATGGATAGCCAGAAATAGAATACATACATCAAAGGGGCCCACCATCCATGGCAGATGGACAGTGCAAATATAACAAAACCTCAAGGTGGGCCCCACCCCACACGTGCAACACGTGTGGGTGGGTCCCATGCCCCAAAAAAAGAGGGGAAGGACGGTGAATATAACAGTACCTCATGATCAGTCCCATTGTTAACGTTGATACAATAACTATATAGCTGGTGTGGGGTACTCCAGCCAACCTGCTTCCCACTGTCCATCATCTATCACTATCGTTCCCACAAATGGACGGCTGGATAAAACAATACATCTGGTGGGTCCCACCGTCCTTGATGGACGGTGTAGACACCACACATCATGGTAGGCCCCCACATCCAGATGGAAGGTGAGGGTATCACGCATACATCAAGGTGGGTCCACACGTGTGGCCCACCAGCTTGGCGAAAGCTGACATTTATGTTTTCTCTCCATCCAAACCGCAGTGTCTGGATGGTTTAGATGCAATATGTGCATAGGTGGGTCCACGTGGTGGCCCACCAATCAAACTAAAATTTGTGTATTACATTCGACTAGGCCCCACCATGATTGGACAGCAAAGGTGTCCTTGCTGCCAAACGGTCTAAATCCATCACACATGCTCGTCAAGTGGACCATTAAAACATGCGATGGAGGGCTCCACCACTATGAGCCCTCCTTTCCATGCATTACAAAACATACATCAAGTGGGTCCCAAATCATGTGAGCCCTAAAAAAAGATCAAGATCTAGTGCTATAAACACCCACCTATTTCACTCTATCTTGGCTCCTTGGAATGCTAAGCTCCTAAGCTCTCTCTTTGATGGTGAAAGATGAGGATTGAAGGTTGGAGATGGGTGCTTAGGGGGTAGGAAGTGGGCCACACCAAGCTTCTCCTTAGGAAGCTTGGACAGTTGCTCTCTCTTGGCTTGCTTAGGAAAAGGATTGAGAGAGAGAGAGAGAGAGCAGTGATGGGATGAAAGGGGATGGGTGAGTGATGTGTGAGGGTTGACTTTAGATGAGAGAGGTATGAGTTGCCATGCCTTGTTGGTGAGAGAGGGATGGGCTAGGTATGGGTTGTACTTTGATTGATTGATGTGAGGTTTGGGTATAGATTCTCTTGGAATTCGTAACACGTGGTGTTTTCATCGAGATGAACGTGGGCCCACAACTTCTGACCTGGGTATCGCATTGGTGTGCAAGACACGGCATTAAAACTGCGACGACGGCGCGGTCACAATAGTACAAGTCTCAGGTTGAGCTGACTCAGATCTACAGGATGCGACTTAAGGTCATGCACAAACACTGATTACAGGTCGCGAGTTGCCGAAATTAGACAGGGAGGATCACGAAAGTCTAAGGAACAGTACAAACTAGGATACGAGCCTTACATTTATGATCAAGAACCTTGCATATAATGTTCTTATAAAGATAACCAAGGTAATGGTAGTTGGTTGAATCTCCTATCAAAGGATATGAATGGATTTCCTAAGGGATTCAACTAATGGATGTTTTAGAGCATTGTGGAGACTAAAGATTTGCCAATAGGTTCGGTCTTTATACTCTAGAATAGGCTAGAGATATGTTCTTCATAATAGGAGCTTCGAATGTGATTATAGTGAGAAATCTTAATGAAGAAGCATGAATCTATTGTGGATAGAGTCTAAGATGGGTAGGATAAGCTTGGGATACACTATAGACTTTGGAATGCCTAACTCCACACTTTCCATGAAGTTCTAATTGTCTAACACAAACTATTTACCAATTAAACCGAGTAAGGAAATCATAACTCTAAAGGCTTCCAAGCCTATAGAGGATCCAATCACATAGGCTACTCAAGATATGCAAATAGAGTAACTAGCCAATAACATTGTGAACTTGTGTGTGGAATGTGTTACCAATCAATCTTAAGCATTTATCTAATCATGTATAAACAATCAAGCATTCAAACATATATAAACATGATTAAACAAATGCGCAAATGACAATTCCAAACATAAGGATGCATAGTGGTTCGGCTATGTGCCTACTCCACTCCCCATAACCACACTCTCTCTCCTAGAGTGTGTCAGATTTCACTATCACTGGTTTTAAATTAGGTTCACCAGAAACCTTTATAGCCCTACATAAAGGACACAACAATTTATACTCTTCACACAACAAAGGTCCTCCATTAAGAACCCACGTTTAGGCCTCATGGCCAAGGTCCCATAATAAGCACCTAGGTTTAGGCCCCACGACCAAGGTCCCATACTAAGCACCTACGTTTAGGCCCCACGGCCAAGGTTCGACAATAGACACGTAAGTTTAGGCACACCAGCAAAGGTCCCACAATAGGCACCTACGATTTAGGCACATGAGCCAAGGTCCCACACTAGGAACCTACATGAGTTTTTTTTATAACAAACTCTTAGCCTTAATCCTACACGAGGATAGAGACTAACTTGTGGACTCTTAACAATGACACTTGTTGGATTGAGTGCTCTTTTATAGCTTGTCTTGGGTTGCTAGATCTTTTCTCTCTCTAGATTCAATCAGCTCCCAGATGCTCCCCCGATCACTATATTGTAGTTTGCATGTTGCTTCAGCTTCACGATCAAGAACCTTACATATGATGTTCCTATAAAGGTAACCAAGGTAATGGGAGTTGGTTGAATCTCCTATCATATGATATGAATGGATTTCCTAGGGGATTCAACTAATGAATGTTCTAGAGTATTGTGGAGACTAAGGATTTACCAATTAAGTTTGGTCTCTATACTTTAGAACAGGCTAGAGATCATGTTCTTCATAATAGGAGCTTTGAATGCTCATTATAGTGAGAAATCTAAATCAAGAAGGATGAATCTCTTGTCGATAGAGTTTAAAATGGGTAGGATAAGCTTGGGATACACGATAGCCTCTAGAATGCCTAAATCCACACTTTTTATAAAGTTCTGGGTCCTATATTTATAAGGAACAAGTCTCAATGGATCTAAAATGACTAGTTCTCGGTTCTACCAAGTGAACCTTCGGTAGTACTAAATTTCACTCGGTAGCACTGAAATATCACTCAGTGGTACCGAATTAGATCCTGAAGTTGCCGGATGTATTTTAGTACTTTCAATGGTACCAAAATTTGTACATCAGTAGGAGTCAGTGGTACTGAATTATCTTTGAAAGCCGCTGGACTGTGTTTAGCATTTTCGATGGTACCGAAGGTATCTTTGGTACTACTGAAGGTGTCATTTGGTGGCACCTGCTCCAGCCGAATTAGGAAACATTTTTCTATTTTAATTACTTGTCCTATGATTCACCAACTTTATAATGGTGGAACTTATAATGTTAGAATGACTTTATATAAATGATCTAAGAAGGTTTTTCTATTTATGGATCAAGGACATCTATATGTAGGATCCAAATCATAGAAGCTTTTCTTTTCTTGAACTTGTACCTTGTGCTTCTACTCCAATTGGTCTTCTTTTTCTAAGTACTCATCTGACTACTCGATACAACTAGTTACATGATTGATAAATACGAGTGCATGGTGGGTGCACTAATAGAATTCACGTACCAAAGATCCAAGGAAACTAAGTGAGGAATGAAGAGAATCGAAGATTTGAAGTGAAGAAAAGAAATCTTGAAAATTATCCTGAAAAAAGATATTCTAAAATTCTAGGGCAACAAAAAAAAAACATAGTTATAAAAAAGTGCCAAAATAGACTTCGATTCCATCGAAGGTGCAATCGAAATTCAATCGAGATTTTCAGAATTTTTCAAGCCAAACTCGCTGGACAGTTCTTGATAAGTTTCGACAACATCGAAGGCACTTTAATGACATCGAAGATGCAATCGAAGGCTCTTCGATGACATCAAAGGAGTGCACAGATTTTACGCGGAGTGCATAAAGTTGAGCTAGTTTCAAGAGTTTTCCAACTCAGTGTGAAAGTTGGAGTTCCACAAATATAAATATGACTCCCTAGGATGCCCCAAAGCATCTTTTAGGGTTTGAAAAGGGAAAGGAGGCCTAGGTGGAGCACCGACAATGTTCTTCTACTTCGATTTCTTCATGTGTTCTAGGAGATTTTTTGTTTTTCTTATGTTTTTGAGTTAGCTATGACTAGTTAATATCCTAGCTTCGGCTAAGAGGTGAAGCTTTTAGCATGTTAGGATGTTTATCTTGCTTTGATTCTTCTTTATGTTGAAATTCATTGATTTCTAGCTTGAATTTAAGGAATATTTTCAGTTTTCTATGATTTATTGTGACTCAAATTACAGTAGATACTGCAATAGCTTTGGATATCTTCTTTTCCTGTTTTGAGATTGTAAGATAGGTAAATTTTGTTGCTCACCATCATCTCCTGGGCATGGTAGGGTGATGGAATCCCTTCCAATCATCACAATTTTCCTCCATTGAGAATTAGGTTAATGAAAAGTTCAGATTTAATTTAAATTGCATTATCTTCCAATTGGACAGGATAAGACTCCAATTCCAATTGTGATTCTTGAATCAAGTAAGGTAACATCTTGATAGCTACAAGTGGATCCATGGTGCTCTAGTTGCCTTTTGATATTTGATAAATCATTCACAATTACTCTCTTTTATTCAGATTTTAGATTTAGATCTTCTCCTAGTTCTATTTCTAGTCATTTTTAGAATACGCACAAGATTAGTCCCTATGGATTTAACCTCGGTCACACCGAGATTTTTACTACATCACGACCCTACACTTGGGGTTGTGAAAAAGTTTTTGGCGCTGTTGTTGGGGACTATGGCTATATTTTTCTGAGTTTAATTAGTTTTGGAATTAGGTTAAGATTATGGTTAATCTTTCTGCTGTGCTTTTAGGTTGGGATTTTTTCGAAATTGCTTTTAGAAACTAACATTGTTTTGTATTTTGTAGGATCCTAACATAGCAACCCTAATCGAGTAACTTCTCGCCAACTCTCTCTTATCTTTTTAGATTTCTTATTCATTGTAGTTTTTAGTTTTTAGTTTTAACTATTCGAGGGATGTGAGTGTTTCATGCCCAAGTGGGTTCGTGACAACACTCGACGTCTTTTAAGTGAAGGAGGATTAGTTGAAGGTTTGCCTATCAATCAATGAATTAGACACTGCTTGAGATCCTCTGAATTAATTGAAGTTATGGCTATAAATCAAACTCAACACCCACTTAAGGAAGCCCAGGATGAGAATCAGGTGCACTATCCACCACCGCCTCGTACTCTACGTGATTATTTACAACCGACAGGAGTGAAGACACATTCCTTCATCATATTTCCATTGAATGCATGAACTGTGGATGTTAAACTGGGGGTAATTCAAATCCTTCTAAAGTTTCATGGACTTGAATCTGAAAGTCCATACTTGCATATGAAAGAGTTTGATGAGATCATATCTACACTACACTTCCCAAACATGTCTAAGGACATGGTAAGACTAAAATTGTTCCTTTTCTCTTTGAAAGAAAAGGCTAAGTCATGGTGTAACGTCCTGGATTTTCGCTGTTTTGGATTTCCAAATATCTTTGAAATTTTTTTATATAATTAACTTATATTATCACTTACTAACCATCAATACTCAATGTTAGTTTATACATGGGTGGAACTAGTAAAGAATTGCACAAATGCAATAAATCAATCGTAGAAAGCCGATGAACCCACCCGAACACTAATATCGAGTTTAATCTTGTGATTTGTTCACACAGGGCCCAAATCTAACTGACCTACCACTGATTAAAAACAGCCTCTGGACCGTAGTACATGCACTATATTCAACTTAGAGCTGAAACAGGTACATTTACAGGGACCTAGGGGGTCCCACGGAGTGAAAACACAAACCCAAGGGGAGTGGCCATTGCCAAATGGTGGCATACTGCTGAAGGCTCCAGAGGAACGTGGCGGCACCGCCACGAAGGCGACCCGCCGCCGCCGGCCCGACCATGTGGGTCCCTCCCACGTGTGGGGGTCCCCTCTACACGACCTTTTTGCCCCTTTTCAACTCATTTTTCACTCCCCCAAATCCTCCTAAACCCTCCTTCACTCTTGGATCTACCCGAAGCCAAGTGATAAGGCTTGAATCTTGACTAATGGACCAAATCAATCCTGTTACTCTTTCAGCCTAAAACCAATGGTTTAGAGTAATCATGACTAAATCTCCACTTTCACAAATTATAAATAGGCCACACTATGAATATAATTAATCCAAACCCTAATCATTGCCCATGGGAAATCTCAATACCTAATTCATTCCAAAAAGGTCCTAATTTTCTGAACAAGCTCTATACCGCTAGTTAGTGGACCACTTATTCCAAGATTATAGAATAATGTCCATTTTACTGGGCTCGACGTCCATCGCGGGAGTTGGACATGAGTAGTGTCCAAAACGGCTCAACTTGGGTCAGAAACTAAGTGTTTGCAATACGTGAATCCCCTAAGCCAAAATCTGAAACTTAAGCTAATTAGACCTTTCGCTCTTTCATGAAGTTGTGGCTTTCCAACCGTTAGATTACAACTAAACTCGAGGCATGAGTTAATGATATTTCTCTGCTCATATCTATATAGCCGCGGCCCCAATCGACCATCGATGACCGTTAAACAGACTTCTAATCATATCCTTTGACTAGCGCACCCAAATGACGGGCCGATTATATCCATATGTAGATCATCATTAGGTTTAACTATCCTACAGTATATATCAACATGTACACCCCATAGTGGGCCTTAGAAGTTAGAAAGATCCTCCCATAGGGCTAGTATAGTAAAAACCTAGCCCTTGAGGCCATTTGCACCAAATATGGTGCTATAAATAGGTCATTTAGGGGCCTCATTTGCTCCCATACGAATTTATAAAGGCAAGGAGAGAAAGATGAGGAGAAGAAGAGAGGAATGAGAGAGATGGTGGGGCCTAGTGCTGGATCACACCATCCAATCCACATGCTTACTAGATTCGTGCAAGACCTCATCTCTATCTACAATCTCATGTCTTCCACGGATGAAATCCAAAGATTTTGGGTTGGATTCTCCACTCACTTGCTAGATAAGAGATTTCCCTACATGTCTTTCCATCTCTTTCATTCATTTCTTTCATTTTGAGCCATCACGGTTAGAAACCCCATTTTATTTTCGTCGATTATCACAAACCCTAACATTAGGATTTAATATGTTAGGGCTTTAAGTCATAATTATCAATTAAAGTGGTTCATACTCTTGAGGGAGTCATAATTGGGCCCTATTACATTATGATTTCGATTGTACGCTGATTACGAGTCCCGATTTGTTGAACCGAGTTAATAGATCAATCAAATTGATTTAATTAAGCCATAATTCATTGTTTCATATTTAATTAGGACTAAGTCTATGTCATTAACAACAGTCTTATGCTTTAATTTAGGTTTGGAGCATTTTCCCTAAATCCCCAACCCTAGGAGCTCAAAATCTGAGATTTCTTCTTAAGGTTCGGACCATTATTTCTAGGTTTCCATTTATCGACCCTTGAGGTTCTCAGTTAATGATTAAATGCTTGTAGATGAATTTGTGCATGCTAATATGCTGACATTTTGATTTTTCTATAATATATGTTATTGGTTGCATACGAATTTTAACGTGTTTGATAAAATGCCTAAGTAAATGTATTATTCCATTGATGCTCACATGTTTGGTGAAATGCTTGAATGGTAGAATGTATTACTTATTCGATGCTCATGTGCTTGACTTAATATTTAAGTGATTGTATTACTTTATACTTGCTCACATGCTTGATTAAATGCCTTAGTGGATGTAGTATCCTATGTATGCTTACATGTTCAATGAAATGCTTATGTGGATGTGTTATTGAATCTATGTTGATGACATGATGAATTACTAAGTTTGTAGTGATGCTTAGGTTGCTTACAACATTGGGTCAGTCGGTAAATCACTCAAATCAACGGGTGGCCCGAGTTAGGGTGGCCACCCTAGGCTTATTCGATCAACCCGGGTTGAACATGAATGACCGACAGTAGTTGGACTACACGGGCTGCTTGCACCCAATGCCGGTTTTGTCATGCTTCTCCCATGTCAATCAAATTAGTCCACTAGTCGACGAATCATGTATGTTCACATGTATGACACAACTAAATGGAATTTAGGATACCCTGTTCCGAATGAATGTGTCCATTCATAACCGTTAGTACAATACGATCCTACTAAGACTCATGAGCCAGGCATGGTGGTATGGGACACCGTGTCTGAGCTGTCGGTCTACGCTGGGCCGACGAGTCTCCCCGTAGTGACCCAGTGAGTAACTAAGACTCATGAGCCGGGCATGGTGGTATAGGACACCGTGTCCGAGCTATCGGCCTATGCTAGGGTGACGAGCCTCCCTATAGTGAAAAGTGAGTATTAATGTTGGTGATAGACCATTGTTCGAACGGCCCCCGTCAAATTACCCGACTGATGGTTGTGTGCTAGAGTATAGTTTAAACGACATGGGCATGAATGGAATTGGGTGACGAGCCCTTTCTTTATGCTAATTTAGTTTTATATGACAAGCCCTTACCTCAGAACTAAGTGATCATTCTCGGTTTGGGTGACGACTCATACGGGTTGATCCTCATACGTTTAGGTACCATATCGTATCTTTGAAATTATTGATTTATAATATAAATGAGTGGTACCTAAATTTGGATCAAGGGACACTGGTAAGGAGCCACTACGTGCGACAACGAGCTATGTGATCCAGAGAAGGACTCGTGATATAACGTCGGTATCCTAGCTTCGCCAATGTGCTGGATGAATTGAACTTAATAATTACTTGACTAACATGATCATTCACCACATTATATTAGCTTAGAATATGGTGAACAGGCATGGTTGCCACATGATGAGGAAGTTTTGTCATTTGCGAAACAGGTGGTCAGAGTCGTGTGTGAGGAAGTATTATTTGGAAAGGGCATGCATCATGTCATATCTTCATGTGCGCATTTAACAAGAGTATAGAAAATGTTTGATTTCTTATTTTATCATTACCTGCGCTAATTATGTCGATAGCATGTGTAACTTAAAACTAATCGAACCACTGAGTTAGCTACTCACTCCCACCTAGGACGGTGTTTTAAAACACCAACTAGGCATATCATTTATATAGGTACTAGTGAATCCTCAAATAGGTAGGCTTATATCGGGTTATGCTAACATCATCACGTTTTGGAGAATTGAGAGTAAATTGAAAGCTTTACACTTTAATAATCTTGGGTATGTATATTGTGGCTTGTATAATCCCATTTTGGGCAATTATCACAATTAAAATTGTATCTTTAACTCTTAGCCCTAAATTTCTGAATCTATTATCATCTCTACCTCACTTTGGATCCGCTAGTTCAAATTGCGCTACTTTGATTATTTGTGTGTGAAATGAATTTGAATAGAATAAGGACTCACGTGCGTTTTCATTTGGTTAACACCTAAGAACTCGGGATTGAAGTCTATGTACTCAGGTGCCGATTTTTGGGGCATTACAAGCTAGTATCAAAGAGGAGTATTGAGATAACCAAGACCTTGGGAATGTGGATTGTACAAACCACAACAACTAATGTTGAGACACTTAGGATTAGAGGTTGGTCCAGCGGGGGGCATTTTCCTACATTTTAGGAGTATCTGACAGTGTAAGAAATTCATTAAATTAGGAATAATAAACCTGTTCCGAATGAATGTGTCCATTCATAACCGTTAGTGCAATATGATCCTACTAAGACTCATGAGCTAGGCATGGTGGTATGGGTCACCGTGTCTGAGCCGTCGGCCTACGCTGGGCCGACGAGTCTCTCCGTAGTGACCAGTGAGAAATTAAGACTCATGAGTCGGGCATGGTGGTATGGGACACCGTGTCCGAGCTGTCAGCCTATGCTAGGGTGACGAGCCTCCCCATAGTGAAGAGTGAGTATTGATGTTGGTGATAGACCATTGTTCGAACGGCCCCCGTCAAATTACTAGGCTGATGGTTGTGTGCTAGAGTATAGTTCGAACGACATGGGCATGAATAGAATTGGGTGACGAGCCCTTTCCTTATGCTAATTTAGTTTTATGTGACAAGCCCTTACCTCGGAACTAAGTGATCATTCTCGGTTTAGGTGACGACTCATACGGGTTGATCCTCATATGTTTAGGTACTATATCGTATCTTTAAAATTATTAGTTTGTAATATAAATGAGTGGTACCTAAATTTGGATCAAGGGACACTGGTAAGGAGCCACTACGTGCGACAACGAGCTATGTGATCCGGAGAAGGACTCGTGATATAACGTCGGTATCCTAGCTTCGCCAATGTGCTGGATGAATTGAACTTAATAATTACTTGACTAACATGATCATTCACCACATTATATTAGCTTAGAATATGGTGAACAGGCATGGTTGCCACATGATGAGGAAGTTTTGTCATTTGCGAAACAGGTGGTCAGAGTCGTGTGTGAGGGAGTATTATTTGGAAAGGGCATGCATCATGTCATATCTTCATGTGCACATTTAACAAGAGTATAGGAAATGTTTGATTTCTTATTTTATCATTACCTGCGCTAATTGTGTCGATAGCATGTGTAACTTAAAACTAATCGAACCACTGAGTTAGCTACTCACTCCCACTTGGGACGGTGTTTTAAAACACCAACTAGGCATATCATTTATATAGGTACTAGTGAATCCTCAAATAGGTACGCTTATATCGGGTTATGCCAACATCGTCACGTTTTGGAGAATTGAGAGTAAACTGAAAGCTTTACACTTTAATAATCTTGGGTATGTATATTGTGGCTTGTATAATCCCATTTTGGGCGATCATCACAATTAAAATTGTATCTTTAACTCTTAGACCCAAATTTCTGAATTTATTATCGTCTCTACCTCGCTTTGGATCTACTAATTCAAATTATGCTGCTTTGATTATCTGTGTGTGAAATGAATTTGAATCTGAATAAGGACTCACGTGCGTTTTCATTTGGTTAACACCTAAGAACTCGGGATTGGAGTCTATGTACTCAGGTGCTGATTTTCGGGGCGTTACAAGTTAGTATCAAAGAGGAGTATTGAGATAACCAGGACCTTGGGAATGCGGATTGTACAAACCACAATAACTAATGTTGAGACACTTAGGATTAGAGGTTGGTCCAGTTGGGGGGATTTTCCTAAATTTTAAGAGTATTTGACAGTGTAAGAAATTCATTAAATTAGGAATAATAAACCTTAGGACGAAACTCCCTTTTTTGTTATGCTTTGAAATTCAAAACTCAGAAACTAGACTCTAGGATTAAATTTCATATTGTGTGCTTGATTTTGAATTTGAACTTAAAAGTGATGAATAATAGGATCAAATCCCTGATTTTGTAATGTTTTTGAACTTTAACTTAGAAATCAGAAACTTAGGACTGCCCTGGTTGTTTGGCACCATAAAGTAACTGAGAGTTTCAAATCCCCTCAAAGAGGAGGTTTGAAATCATTGGTGAAAGATTGGATTACATCTAAATTGCTTCCAAGAGTTGCATGTGTAATATGTGTGTCACTAGACTATTAAACCATTAGGCACATGACCCACTAATAATATCCTAAAACAACTAGATTTTCAATTGCATCACTATAATTACTTTAATATAATGATCAGTTCTATCTAAACATTGTCCATCTAAATCAACGGTTAAAAGTTGTTTGTTAGTCACTCGGACATGATCTTGTGCTTATGGCCCCTCTAATACTTGGAATTTCATCATTTTCGAGTAAAGTAGATATTTCAATGGGCTTATTACAACTATTACGTCAAACATTACATACGTTCACTAATTTGAGATATTAAAGTTGATTTAGTAATTAAATTCAAGCCCTTTTAAATATACCATGTATAACTACTTTTGGATTAAAGTTGATTCCAAATCAACAGTTTCATACACAATAAGAGGATTCCAAATCCATGAGGTTCCAAGTTTAGAGGGTTCCAAATCCACGCTCCTAAACGAGCCCTTAAGAAAATGAAAGGCATAAGAAATAAAGAAAAGGAATGGGGTAATGAGGTCGATCACCATCTTCCTCAAGAATACAACTACTCTGAATCCATGGAGCTTCTTTGGATTCCTCATGGGGATACCCCAAATCCACAAGGAAAAATAAGAAAATAGAAGTAAATTATTGAAATTTTGAAATCCCATTAGTAGATAATAAAAATGAATTTACAACCCTTTAAATAGACATACCAAACCTTATAAGAAGTTACAAAATCAAACTCCAACTCAGACTCCCTAGAATTCGTAACTTAATATAAATAGTAAATTTATTATTTATAGTGTCTTATTTGGCTTAACCACTTTATTCTTCAAATCTTTCTAAGTAATTTCATGTTAGACACAAATCCTAAAGCTCAAAAGATGAAGAGTTATAATTAAACTAAAATTTAATATAAATAGTGATAATATAAATAAAATAGACTTTTAACCATTAAAATTATGAAAATTCATAAAATAACTAGATTATTTCGATAGATCAACTTCTCCCACCCCAAATTCATATATAGCACGCCAAGCAACTCATTCTGGACTGGGAGATACACTTGTTTCAAATATCAAGTGGCAGAACCACCATCAGGACCACTAGAGGACCGTGGCAGTGCCACCAGATCGGTGGTGTATGGCCGCCGGCACCAGAAGCAGGTAGCGCCACTGCCCAGTCGACGGCACGCCACCAGCAACCCCAGCCCACTAGATTTTCTGTAATTTTTTTGCCTTGTAAAACCAACTTCAAAAAGTCATATCTCCCTCAATATAACTCCGATTAAGGTGATTCAAATACCAGATTGAAGCTTAATAAGTCTAGTTTCATATAAAAATAAATAAAAATATTAATATAGTTAAATTTAGGGTGATTTGACAACTATCTAAAAATCATCAGGCAGTGGTTACTTACAGAATTTTAACAATTATCGACAATTCCAAATAAGATGAAATTTTGTAGGATAGCTTTAAACTTAATGATAAATTATAATAAAAAATTTTAAAATAATTTAGTTACTAAAATTATAAGAAACATTACAATTATAGACGTTTTAGTATCTTACAGAAAATCATTAGTTTCGAATAACTTATGCTTCTAAAATTTTTTATAATTTTTATGGAACTTGAAATAAATTGAAATTTTGTATGAAAAGGAAAAAAATTAATGATAAATTACCATAAAAATTATAAAACTTATCCAGTAATTAAAAGTGATAAATACATTATAAACAAAAGATGTATTGAAACCGAAGGTTTCTACAACTAAAAGTTGTGATGGACCAGATGTATCTCCTTCATCATAGAGTTTTAGGGTTTCAATTATAATTAGGAATTTATTTCTAGGATCCTAGGAATCATCCTGGGTGATTAAATTAAATTCTTATTTTTAGTATATTTTAATATTTCAAACAAAATTATAACTTAGACGATTAGACTTCTTAAGTAGGGTTTCATTTCATTGCTTAAAACTCTATGAGTTCGTATTCAAAGTGGACTTTACTAAAACATTTTGAGTTCTTATTATCTTATGGATTCAAAGTTCATACCACTTTGAGGAGATAATGTTCTTCCTTTCCCTTTTTTGCGGCATTCCTTGCGTCACCATCACTTCAAACCTTCAGAATACCTTAAAACTTTCGATTCTTCATTCCTTGTTAAAATTTATGAAACCAAAGCGTGATTTGCCCATAAGTCACTAGCCATATGATTGAAATGGATATTGAAAACCCTTCTAGCATAGCCGTTTGACTATGAGCACCATGGAAGAATTTATTATTCACCAAGTTAAACATAAGTTAAACAAGAACTCTCATTGAACAAGACTCAAAGGACAACCTTATAAACATGAGCCTTGAACCTCCTAATGAATTATAATACTCCTTAAATACTTAGGATGATCAGATTTAAGAATTATAGAACCATATCCCTATGAGGCATTCACGGCTTAACCCAATCCTCCATCTTGGGCAACTACAAACGAACTCACTACTTTGGCCAAGCAGAAGACCAGGATCCATCAAGATTAGAAAGGGATAAAATGAATTGTTTGCCCTGATCGGGCGGACAATTGATGTATCGATCAAAGCCTACCACAACTGTTTTTTGTATTAGCCCAATCATGAAGACTAGAATATACCACTTTAGGTAAACTTTATCATCAAACACTTAGTACAATAATGATGATTTCAACATTTGTTTTCAAACCTCAAAGGTGAAAACTTTTAAGGGGGGTAGACCACAATGAGCTAGGTTAGTGTAGTTATTATATACCCTAAAACGTATATAAACCCGAAACCAACAAAACTTAAGCAAATGAAATGATAATATATTTACTTATTACCATTAGGCGATTTCGGGGATGAAATTGTTTTTAAGGGGGGTAGATTGTAACGTCTTCGATTTTTGTTGTTTTGAATTTTCAAAAATCCTTGATTTTTTTATATAATTAACTTTTATTATCACTTACTGACCATTAATACTCAATGTTAGTTTATACACGGGTGATACCAGCAAAGAACTGCACAAATTCAATAAATCAACCGTAGAAAGCCGATGAACTCGCCCAAACACTAAGTATCGAGTTTAGCCTCGTGATTTATTCACATAGGGCCCAAATCTAACCGACCTACCACTAATTAAAAATAACGCCCCTGGACTGCAGTACATGCACCATATTAAACTTAGATTTGAAACGAATACATTTAGGGGGACCCATGTGTCCCACGGAGTGAAAACACAAACCCTAAGGGAGTGGCCACCGCGGAAGGCTCCAAACGAGCATAGCGGTACCGCTACGACGGCGGTGGACTGCTGCCGGCCCGACCATGTGGGTCCCTCCCACGTGCGGGGGTCCCCTCTACATGACCCTTTTGCCCCTTTCCAACTCATTTTCACTTCCCCAAAACCCTCATAAACCCTCCTTCACTCTCAGATCTACACGAAGCTGAGTCAGATAAGGCCCGAATCTTGACTAATTGACTAAATCAACCCCATTACTCTTTTAGCCTAAAATCAAAAGTTTAGAGTAATCATGACCAAATCTCCACTTTCACTAATTATAAGTAGGCCACACTATAAACATAGTTAATCTGAACTCTAATCATTGCCCACGAGAAATCTCAATATCTAATTCATTCCAGAAATGCCCTGATTTTCTGAACAAGCTCTAGACCGCTCATTAGTGGGCCACTAGTTTCAAAAGTATAAAATAATGTTTGTCTTACTAGGCTCGACGTCCATCATGAGAGTTTGACCTGGGCAGTGTCTAGAATGACTCGACTTGGGCCGGAAGCTAAGTGCTTGCAACACGCGAATTACCTAAGTTGAAATCTGAAACTTAAGTGAATTAGACCTTTCGCTCTTTCGTGAAGTTGTGGCTTTTTGACTGTTTGATCACAACCAAACCCGAGGCATGAGTTAATGATATTTCTCTACTATATCTGTATAGCCACGGCCCCAATCGACCATCGGTGATCATTAAACAGACTTCTAATCATATCCGTTAATTAGCGCACCCAAATGGTGGGCCAATCATATTCATACGTAGATCATCATTAGGGACAACTATCCTACGGTATATATCAACATTTACACCCCATAGTGAGGCCTAGAAGTTAGAAAGACCCTCCACAGGGCTAGTATAATAGAAACATAGCCCTTGAGGCCATTTGCACCAAATCTGGTGCTATAAATAGGTCATTTGGGGGCCTCATTTACTCTCATATAAATTTACAAGGCCAAGGAGAGGAGGAGGAGAAGAAGAGATGAATGAGAGAGATGGTGGGGCCCAGTGCCAGATCACACCAACCAATCCCTGTGCTCGCTGGATTCGTGCAAGACCTCATCTCTATCCTTGATCTTATATCTTCCGCGGATGAAATCCGAAGATTTTGGGTTGGATTCTCCACTCACTTGCTAGGTAAGAGATTTCCTTACATGTCTTTCTATCTCTTTCTTTCATTTCTTTCATTTTGAGCCATTAGTGTTAGAAACTCCATTTTATTTTCGTCGATTATCACAAACCCTAATATTAGGATTGAGTATGTTAGGTCTTTAAGTCATAATTATCAATTAAAGCGGTTCATACTCTTGAGGGAGTCGTAATCGGGCCCTATTCCATTACAGTTTCGATTGTACGCTGATTACGAGTCCCGATTTGTTGAAATGAATTGATGGATCAACCAAATTGATTTAATTAAGCCATAATTCATTGTTTAATATTTAATTAGGACTAAGTATGTGTCATTAATGATATTCTTATGCTTTAATTTAGGTTTGGAGCGTTTTTCCCAAATTCCCAACACTGGGAGCTCAAAATTGGAGATTTCTTCTTACGATGCTGACCATTATTTCTAGGTTTCCATTTATCGACCCTTGAGGTCTTAGTTAATGATTAAATGCTTATAAATGAATTTGTACATGCTAATATGTTGACATTTTGATTTTTCTATAATATATGTTATTGGTTGCATATGGATGTTTACGTGTTTGATATAATGCCTAAGTAGATGTGTTGTTCCATTGATGCTCGCATGTTCGATGAAATGCTTGAATGGTGGAATGTATTACTTGTTCGATGCTCATGTGCTTGATTTAATACTTAAGTGATTGTATTAATTTATGCTTGCTCACATGTTTGATTGAATGCCTTAGTGGGCGTAGTATCCTATGTATGCTTAAATGTTTGATGAAATGCCTATGTTGTTGTGTGGTTAAATCTATGTTGACGGCATGACAAATTGCTAAGTTTGTAGTGATGCTTAGGTTGCTTACAACATTGCTTCAGTCGGTAAATTGCCCAAATCAATGGGTGGCCCTTATTAGGGCGGCCACCCTAGGCTTGTTCGATCGACCTGGGTTGAACACGGACGACCGACAGTAGTTGGACTACACGGGCTGCTTGCACCCAATTCCAATTGTATCATGCTTCTCCCAGGTCTATCAAATTAGTCCACTAGCCGACAGATCATGTATGTTCATATGTTTGACACAACTAAATGGAATCTAGGATACCCCATTCCCAATGGATGTGTCCATTCATAACCGTTAGTGCGATCGATCCTTCTAAGACTCATAAGCCAGGCATGGTGGTATGGGACACCGTATCCGAGCTGTCAGCCTATGCTGGGGCAACGAGCCTCCCCATAATGACCAGTGAGTAACTAAGACTCATAAGCCGAGCATGGTGGTATGGGGAACTGTGTCCGAGTTGTCGGGTGACGAGCCTCCCCATAGTGACCAATGAGCATTGATGGAGGTGATAGACCATTATTCAAACGGCCCCCGTCAAATTATCCGACCGATGGTTGCATGCTCGAGTACCATTCGAACGACGCGGGTGTGAATAGAATTGGGTGACGAGCCCTTTCCTAATGGTAATTTAGTTTTATGTGACAAGCCCGTAACTCAAAATTGAGTGATCATACTCGGTTTGGGTGACAACTCATACCGGGTTGATCCTCATACGTTTAGGTACCATATCGTATCTTTGAAACTATTGATTTGTGATATAAATGAGTGGTACCTAAATTTCGGTCAAGGGACACTGGTAAGGAGTCATTACGTGCGGCAACGAGTCACGTGATCTAGATAAGGACTCGTGATATAACGTCGGTATCCTAGCTTCGCGTATATGTTGGATGAATTGAACTTAATAATTACGTGGCTAACATGATCATTCACCACATTGCATTAGCTTAGAATATGGCGAACAGGCATGGTTGTCACGTGATGAGGAAGTGTTGTCATTTGCGAAACAGGCGGTCGAAGTTGCGTGTGAGAGAGTATTGTTTGGAAAGGGCGTGCATCATGTTATATCTTCATACGCACATTTAACAAGAGTATCTAGAAAATGTTTGATTTCTTATTTTATCATTGCCTATGCTGATTGTGTCGATAGCATGTGTAACTTAGAACTAATGGATCCACTGAGTAAGTTACTCACTCCCACGTGGGACGGTGTTTTAAAACACCAACTAGGCATATCATTGATGCATATACTAGTGAATCCTCAAATAGGTAGGCTTATATCGGGTTGTGCCAATGTCGTCACATTTTGGAGAATTGAGAGTAAACTGAAAGCTTTACACTTTAATAATCTTAGGTATGTATATTGTGGCTTGTATGATCTCATTTTGGGTGATCATCACAATTGAAATTGTATATTTAACTCTTAAACCCATATTTTTGAATCTATTGTCGTCTTTACCTCGTTTTGGATTCGCTAATTCAAATTGCACTACTTTGATTATCTGTGTGTGAAATGAATTTGAATCTAAATAAGGACACACGTGCGTTTTCATTTGGTTAATACCTGAGAACTCGGGATCAAAGTATATGTACTTGGGTGCCGATTTTCGGGGCATTAAACGTGGTGACATTTCTTAAGACCACGGTCCATTGGCACATGGGCTGAGATGATAAGGGAATTCCTTAAAAAGTTCTTCCCATATCATAAAACAAATACCATAAGGAAAACAATCATAAATTTTACACAAAAAAGAAGAAAAGACCTTCTTCCAATGTTAGGAGAGATTTAAGGATCTCATAAATTCATGTCCACAACATGGCTACGAAACATGTAGGATAATGAGCTTTTCTATAAAGGATTGACCTCATCTATGTACCAATTTGTGGAGATGATGTGTAATGGTGAATTCTTGAACAAGGAAGCCGATGATGTGTGGGATTATTTTGATAAACTTGCTAAGAACGCACGATCATGTGTTATCTCTTCAAGAATCACTACTTCTAAGCCCACTCAATTAAAGGAAAGGGGAGGAATTTATGTCTTAAAAGAGGAAGATGACGTAAATGCAAGATTGATCAAACTTTAAAAAAAAAAGTTGAGGCCATGGAACTTAAGAAAGTAGAACTTGAAAAGGCTAAGGAAGTTGTTTATGGTATTTGTGCTTGTAACATACATACAACTAAAAATTGTCCAACAATTCCTGCTTTTCAAGAAATATTGAATGAGAAATCGAATGCCGTAAATAACTACTAAAGACCTTTCAGTGGACCCACCTCAAACACATATAACTTAAGTTGGAGGAACCATCCAAATTTAATTGGAGGAATGGACAAACTGCTACTCCTCAAGGGATCTTTAACCAATTTCTGAATCAAAGGAAACCTCAAGAGGATCCAGTCTTAAAACATATTCAAAATCAAGAGCTTTTTAACCAAGGTATGTTATAAGCCTCTCAAGACCTTACAAAGGCCATACAAGGGCTTGAGATAAAAAATACAATTGGAGAGAAAATGATCCTTCCGACCCAACCTTTCCCCAAGCCAAAATCGCAATATGAAACAAGTTACCCAAGCTCTTCAAATCAGATGGAGTAGGCTAAGTCTATCACCACTCTTAAGAGTAGAAAAATTAACAAAACTATTCTGGCGAGGGCTGAAAATCCTAAAGACCCGGAAGAAACTAAGAATGATAGACCTAGCAATGCCCCACATGAGGAAGAATCGGAAAGAGTGAGTAAGCCAATTGCGCCATTCCCTCAGCGGTAGATTGCACCAAAACCTCTATCAATTCTCAAGATATTTTAGAGGTGTTTAAGCAAGTGAAGGTCAATATTCCTCTACTAGATGTCATTAGACAAATCCCTTCATATGCCAAAATTTTAAAAGATCTATGCACTCCCAAAATACGACAAAATTTACAAAAGAAAATTTTTCTGAAAGAAAAAGTGAGTGCTATCATTAAGCAAGATGTGCCACAAAAATATAAAGATCTTGTGTAACGCCCCGTGTTTTCAAGACCCGAGTATATGATCCGTTTTCCAAAAACCTGAG
Organism: Magnolia sinica; assembly: GCF_029962835.1. Taxonomy (NCBI): domain Eukaryota; kingdom Viridiplantae; phylum Streptophyta; class Magnoliopsida; order Magnoliales; family Magnoliaceae; genus Magnolia; species Magnolia sinica. Next base: position 68,430,641 of record NC_080574.1, read on the forward strand.
TGTTAACCTCAAAAATTTAGTGTAAATTTGAACCGCTTATCATTAATTAGAGTTAGAATAAACCATGCATTAAATAAAAACATTCTGATCATCACCAAATTTTCAAATGTAGTGCCCATATAGGACTTATACATCCCAAACAACAAAGTTCATAAAACAAAAACAGGAATCTATTAACTAGTGGTGGAGCTTGATATGGGATGCAAGGACCCACTTAGCTTCCTAGCTACCCGATCTGCTCTAGCAACCTAGTAAATAGCATCGGCTTACTCCATACCTATATTAATTATTACGGTTTGATAGCGTCAATGGCTATCGTAGTGAGTAGCACCCTCTAAGATTATGCACTTCTCATTCAGAATCCAACATAAATCGCAATACATTAGAAGGGGCATTTTAAACAACGTAATTCAAGAATCATGATCATGCATTCAGAATTAAGCTAGTTAACACAATTTTAACATTAATGAAATGTAATGAAAACCGCAATGCAAAGGGACGAGTCTCGATAGTCAAACAGTCAATCTTACGACCTCCATACAGTGACTAGAAACTAAGTTTTCAAATGTTTGTTTCACCCGAAAATCATATCATACATGAATACCATAAGATAGCTAGGAAATCACTAAGTGAACACCCACTCCACCCGAAAATCATAGTACGATTGAACACCGTAAGATGAAGAGACAAGCAACATACAAAATCTAGACCACCCGAAAATCCTATCGTATGTGATCATCGCAAGATGGCTAGGAAATCGCTAAGCAAACACCCGCTCCACCTAGAAATCATAGTACGATCGAACACCGCAAGATGGCTAGCAACCCAACATGTGAAACTCTACTTCACCCGAAAATCATATCGTATGTGAACACCGCAAGATGGCTAGGAAATCGCTACGCGAACACTTGCTCCACCTGGAAATCACCATACGATTGAACGCCGCAAATTGAAGATAGAATCAACTAGCCACAAAAGGCACCAATGTTCCATCAAGGCCACCAAGGACAAATTAACAGTCCAAGCCACATGGAGTAATTATACGCTCTAATCCATGTAAGGCAAAGTGAGGTCTAAGCTATAAAAGGCAAGTGTGTGATCAAGCCCATATAAGTCAAATAGGGCCCGCAAGATGATAAGCCCTTAACATGTTATATTTAATCCGTAAGATAATCACGAACAACAACATTTGGTTAATTAGCAACTCTACAACATGTGGTAACTGAATCATTAATGTTACTAGCATTAAAGAGACACAACATTCATACATTACATGAGCCAATCATGCACCATATTAGCATATTCATGCAATGAAATAAGTAAACTAAATAATTTAAAGTCACTAACTACATGGATTTAAAGCATCATTCATGCGCAGGTTGGTGAATTTAAGTGGGAAGCTCAAAGGGTGAGTTCTCACATCAAATTATGATTGAAATAGGTTCAACTGGGATCGCCTTCATCGGTATGGATCCAACATGATGGAGAACTGGACAATGATAAGGATGTAAATATACAATTATCATAAAATGAGAATTTAATAATTGAAATCCTTCTAGAGGCTAATATAAGGTTTTATCTTACCATGATGTGCGGCCTATTCGACGTAACCCGAACTCAGCCCGTCAACTCGCCCGAGTCGACACACTCCCTCACTATCTTTTCTCTACCCTCTTTCACTCTCCTTCTCCCTTCATTTCTTTCTTTTCTTTTCTTCTTCCTAACACACTCTCTCTCTCTCTCTCTCTCTCTCTCTCTCTCTCTCTTCTTTCTTTCTTTTCTTCCTTCTTTCACTCCCAGTTGGGACTTCAGCAAAATCCAACCCAAAACAGGTCTAGACCCTTCTTGGCCCAGTCAGGCTCGATTTCAGCCGAGTCGACTCGGTTTTGACCGGGTAACATCCTCCTTTTCCTCTTTTCTTCCCTTCTTCTTCTTCCTTTCTTTCTCTCTCTTTTCTTCCCCTCTTTTCTCTTTCTTCCTTTCCTGCTGGAGCTCCAACATGACTCCAGCCCTGACCAGGTGGTGTGACAATGGCGGGTGCAGCAATGGCAGCAGTAAAGGCAGCGATAACGCTCTCCCTCTCTGTCCTTTCTTCCCCTGTTTCTCTTTTTCTCCCTTCTCTAGTTTCTTATCTATTTTTTCCTGCTGCAACTCCAGTAGAAAAGCTGGGCTAGTAGTGCCTGGCCGTGCTTAACTCGGCTGAGTCAAGTTGGGAAAGCAACTGTCCCTCTCCTTCTTCTCTGTTGTTTTTCTTTCTTCCTGTCTTCCTCTCTTTTCTCCCTTCTTCTTTCTCAGGTCAACAATAAAGCCGGAAAACAGATCCCGAGATTGAGCTGAAATGGTTCCGAGTTTAGTTGGTGTGATGCAGAGCAGGGAGGATGACGATCATGGCACATCCCTTCCCACTGCTTCTAGCTCCGATCCGACCATGTGGGACGGTCTCTAGAGACATAATGGAGCTTGTAAAACAAAGGTTTTGGAGCTTTAAGGGGAGTTGTCCTGGTGGGTTTAAGCTTGGGAGTTACGGTCATTCTCTCCTTTCATCCTTTTCCTTTTCTAAAAACTTATCTTGAAGGGCTAGGATCGCATGGTGGTGAACGACTAAGATGAAGGGAGAGTCCTTCACACGGATCCATCCAGCTGGAAAAGCAAGAAAATGGATTTCTTTCCATTTTCAGAGGTAGGTGTGTATTTTTAGGTTGATCTACAACTGATATTGTGTGCACGTGTGTGCACATCAATGGTTGAAATTTGGCAGGGATGGTCCCCTTCATGCCCTCTACAAGATGGATGGTTTGGATCATCCGTAGGACCCTGATGGTGGGCCATGATCCATCACAGCCAGCAGCCCCCTTTTTGAAATCGTCCGGACAGGACGCTGGAGAGAAATCTCCCTTTTTAGGAGATGTCGGGTTAAACCCGATTGACTGGCTCCTCCAGTCTGGTGTACGGTTGGTGCATGCACAATTCGTGCACACGCATCTGTGATGGGGCCCATAGAGATGTCTTGGAAAAATCCACTCCGTTCATTGGCTTTATTAGCCAACATTAAGGACCAGCCCAAAGTATGAGGTAGATCCAAGTCCTAGGTGGGCCATTCCCTATGTTTTGAGCCTTCACTTATGGGATTTCCTTGATCTGATAGTCAGATTGTTCCCTCTTTGAGCATTGGTGGTTAAAAGGGTCTTAGGGCTCATTTAAGTGGGTTTCAACTGCACATTCTTTTATTAGAAGTTGGGATAAGGGCGATCGATTAGTGAGCTATGAACTTGAGTGTTGTAGGCCCATTAATGGTGTGGGTGTATAGTTAGACTCCTAACTCAATGATCAAATTAGACTTGAGTTGGAGTTGGAGTGTCCACGGGGCTTCTCCCCAAGTATCAATAGTCGGATGATTTGATTAAACCGAAACAATTGATCACTTGGGTTCCTTAGAATCCTACGATGTGAATGCATGGTTAGATCCTCAGATCGACAGTCAGTTCACGTAACCTACGGCTAAATAGCTTCAAAGAGACTAATTTATGGTCTAGGATTCCCTTAGAGGTGTCCAAATGGGATTGATTTACTTGATCTAAAGCCAAACAGTTGTCCTGATGTGAATTCTAAGTAGGTATGGTATAAATCGAATTTTATAGTTTCTAGGATTGTCCAATTGAAACCTAAAAGTTCAATTTACAACCTGGTGGTTGGATTAGGGAATTCGAGTGTTAGAGCGATTAACAAAATGTTATGGATTTGATGAACGGTGGATCTCGCGATTCAGATTTCCAAATCTATGGCGAATGTGAGGGATGTTTTCAATGATTGGATTTAGGCTAGAATGAATGTGAATGTTCACTTAAGCTAGGCTTATATTCATACTAACTTAGAATTCATGGTAACACTCAAGTGTTGGAAAGTACAAGGTGTTACATCTTGGTAGCCCAACTATCACTTGTATAATTGGGAATCACCAAATTGAGCATACCCTTCTTGACTTGAAGGCGAGTGTAAACCTGATCCCTTACTCGGTTTATGAACAATTAGGTCTAGGTGAATTAAAACTCATCCGAACCACATTACAACATGTCGATCGCTCAGTTCATGTACCAAGAGGGATGATTGAGGATGTGTTGGTCAAGGTTGATAAATTCTGTTATTTAGTAAACTTTATTGTCTTGGATACTCAACTCATCGTAGATATGAGCACTCAAATTCTCGTCATTCTTGGTCACCCATTCCTTGCTACATCAAATGCAATCATTAATTGTAGGAATGAAATTAGAAATTTATCTTTCAAAAATATGACATTGGAGATCAATATCTATTTCAACATGAGCAAACGGTCAGAGGATGTTGATGTATCCTTGACAGTAACTTGATATATTCTTTTGTGTAAGATAGAGCACTCCTGACTATATACTCTGACACTCTAGACACGTGCTTAGCCCTCTCCCCTGATTTGGATGATGACACGATTATGGAGATGGATACCATGCTTGATGCTGCACCGGTACATAAAGTTAACTGGTGGAGGTCACAGTTTAAGAAATTGCCCTAAACTGATGTAGTGCTTCTACCGTCTAACCTCAAGGCACCAAAGCTTGACTTAAAACCGCTGCCTGATGATCTTAAATATGTCTACTTAGGTCAAGATGAGACATACCTGGTAGTGATTTCTTCTCACCTTAAGCAAGAACAAGAGAGTATGCTTATTTCTACTTTCATTAAACATAAAGGAGCACTTGTATGGCTGATTGCAGATCTCAAGGGAATTGATCCTTTGATTTGTACTCACTGCATTCATCTTAAAGATAATGCAAAAACCTCCTGACAACCACATTGTCGATTAAATCCAAATATGAAAGAGGTGGTTAAGGGAGAAGTGCTCAAGTTATTAGATGTGGGTATCATTTATCCTATATCTGATAGTCAATGGCTGAGTTCAACTCAGGTGGTTCCTAAAAAGTCTGGAATAACCATCGTAGCCAATGCTGACAATGAACTCATGCCAACTAGAGTCACTACTGGTTGGAGAATGTGCATTGAATACAAAAAATTGAATACCTTTACGAGGAAGGACCACTTTCCTTTGCCCTTCAATGATCAAATTTTGGAAAAGGCTAGCTGGTCACTCTTACTATTGCTTCCTTGATGGGTATTCGGGATACAATCAAATAAAGATAGCCCTTGAAGATCAAGAGAAGACAACATTCACATATCCCTATAGAACTTTTACTTATCGAAGGATGCCATTCGGATTGTGTAATGCCCTCGTCACCTTTCAATAATGCATGATGAGTATATTTTCTGACATGGTGGGGCAATATTTAGAGGTCTTAATGAACGACTTCTCTATTTTTAGTCCATCTTTTAGTGAGTATTTGAAAAATCAAAAGCATGTGCTGAAACAATGTGAGGGAAAGAATTTGGTCATAAATTGGGAGAAGTATTATTTCATGGTTCTCAAGGGAATTATTCTTGGACATATAATTTTGTCTAAGGGAATTGAGGTAGACAAGGCTAAAATTGATCTTATCTCTAACCTACTACCTCCCAAAAGCATATGCGACGTGCAATCCTTCTTAGGATGCGCCGGATTTTACAGACGATTCATAAAGGACTTTAGTCATCTATCTCATCATTTAAGCAATCTACTTCAAAAGTATGCACCATACAAGTGGAATGAGTAAGGCCAAGAATATTTCACTAAGCTCAAGAGTATGTTGACTACCGCACTATCATGTAGCCACCCGATTGGAGCATCCTTTTTGAGATTATATGTGATGCATCTGACTTTGCTATTGGGGCTGTGTTAGGCTAGAGAAAAGAAAAGAAGCCTTGCGTTATTTACTATGCAAGTAGAACTCTAAATTCTGCCCAAGTGAACTACTCTACCATGGAGAATGAACTCTTAGTCGTAGTGTTCACTTTGGACAATTTTAGGTCCTAACTGATCGGATCCAAGATCATCATCTATACAGACCATGCAACACTAAAGTATCTTCTTTCTCAGACAGATGCCAAGCCTCGCCTAATAAGATGGATCCTTCTACTCCAGGAATATGATTTAGAAATAAGAGATAAAAAGGGAGTAGAGAACATAGTGGCTGACCATCTTTCAAGACTTGATCTCCCCGATTCCCTTGAGACGACACCTATAAATGACATGTTCCCCGATGAATAATTGTTCAAACTCTTGCAATTACCTTGGTTTGCTGACATTACAAATTATCTTGCCACAGGTTTTACACCAACATATTGGACTACGCAAGATAGGAAGAAATTCTTTGCCGAGGTATATAAGTTTTTCTAGGATGATCCTTATCTATTTAAATATTTTCTAGACCAAATTCTAAAGAGATGTGTGCCAAACAATGAACATCAAAGTGTCATCTCCTATTATCACTCTTAGGCCCGTGGTGGTCACTTTTTTGTAAAAAAAGACCACAACCAAAATTTTGCAATGTGTCTTTTACTGGCCCACTATATTCAAAGATACTCATGAGTTTTGCAAAGCTTATGAGCATTGTCAGAAATTGGGAGGATTGTCCTATTAAAATATGATGCCACTAAACCCAATTCTTATCATTGAAGCATTTGATTACTGGGCATTGATTTCATGGGGCCATTCCCCCATTCCTTTAGAAATATTTACATCCTATTGGCAGTGGACTATATGACTAAATGGGTTGAAGCGATTCTGTGCCGAAAGAATGATAATAAAACAATCATTAGATTCTGAAAAGAAAACATCCTTTCCCAGTTTGTAACGCCTCATGCCATCATTAGTGATGGAGAGTTGCACTTTTGTAATAGGCCATTTGAGAACTTAATGAAAAAATATGGTATCTCTCATAAAGTTAACACTCTATACCACCAGTAGGCAAGCGAACAAGCTAGGATTTCCATCAGGAAAACTAAACAAAATTTGGAAAAAATGGTTAACCCATACCATACGGATTGGTCAATCAGCTTGACCAATGCTTTATGGGCTTACCGTACAACTTTTAAGACCCCCATTGGAATGTCTCCCTTTAGACTTGTAACGACCTTGGAATTTTTGTGCTAATCTTTCCTTAAGTAGTTGTTTTGGGGTAATTAGCGCTTTACTCGATTGCTTGTGAAATCCGCATCAATCACTTTAAATTGTATCTGCATGGCTCTAAACGTGTAGATTAGTGAGCGCTACGTTACTCTGAAACCTGGGATCCATCGCTAAATCCAGTTGTTCTGGGGAATTTTTGAAAGATCTGGATCGGACCTGGACCGCGCGTCGAAAGTCCGATGGCGATGATCTTAGGCTGTTGCGGTCACCGAGTTGGGCTTGGTCATCTCCTCAAAAATCAAGTCCATCTGATGTTCTGGGTCGATTTGCTTGAGCTCAGAGTGAAGAGTGTGAGAACGGGTGGAATTTATTAAGCTTTTATTGAAATCTGAGTCGTGTCGCTTGCGCGACGATTTTAAGCTATCTGACCGTTGGATTCTGACCCAATTTCACCCTCTGATTAGGATAGTTGGCCCAGGCATATCCTAGTGCTTGTGGACCTGATCGAGTTTCCGTGACCATTGAATTGAGTGTGGTCCGCCACGGCTAATCTGAAGAGCCGGTCGGTATGAAAACTCTGCTTAACCTAGATCCATGGTCAAGGAGCTTAAGTCCGACCTTTCATGGTTATAGGCCCACCAGAAGTGCTTCATTGGATCGAGAAAGGCTTACTTTGGTTATAACCTAAGTATACCTTGTCCCTAGGGTTATTTTCATCAAGTAAAGGCCTATTTATAGTCCTTAAACCCTAGTCCTCTTTTCCATACGATTTTCTCTAACCCTAGCTTGGAAAGAGAGTGGAAAAGAGAGAGAAAGTGAGAGAGATAAGTTGGTGAATCATCTTGAATTCTTCCTTGTTCTTCTTTATCTTTGAACCTTCACTTTGAATCGTTCTTCTGACGGTTCTGAGTTCTTTTGGGGTAAGTTAACCTAACCCTAACCTGTGTTAGAGCTTAGATTAGACTTGGTGTTGTTGTATCTCATTTCCATATTTGTTCTAGGGTATTCTAACGCCAAGCAGTTCGGTGGTTCTTTCTTCGCTTAAGGTGCGGACTTTAAGTGTATAGGTTATGGTTTTCAAGGCTTTCAATCCCAGTTAGTGATTTATTCTTGTTATGGATGAGATTTCACATGCCAAATGTTGAGTTTACATTGCTTTCCTGATATGCATGTGCTATATTGAGATTTGTGTATTCTATGTGTATTTATAAAGTACCGTATACGTATAAAATACTTACTTGTGTTTGACATGATTATTTGTCATGTATGTATGCTAGATGCATGTATGACAACTCCTTGGTAACAGGAATTGTCTAAGTGCATGTATTCCAACATACGTCATGTATGTTGTTCCATGTATGCTAAGTGTTTGTAGAAATGCATGAATGACCTAAGTGTAACTGATTACACGAATTGTGGGCGTTGAGAAGTGATTCTCAATACTCCTATTGATGTGCATGATTTCCCTTATGCAAGTTACATTCCAAGTTATTTAAATTCAAGCACTACTTGTGCTTACATTGATGTTAAGTTGATATTCCTCAAGTGCTTATGTACCATGATTTAAGCTGTTGTTCCATTACTGTTTTACATTCCATATGAATATCTGTTGTAGTGTAAGGTGTGTGGGACTATGCATTAGTCTAGGAAATCAGTAATCGACTCTATATTCGTGGTTGAGATTGCTTTCGCCACGTAGGACATGTTAGACGAGCCCGAGCCGTATTAGAGTTGGCGGCAGTGGTTTGGCCACGCGGAGTGTTTGCGCACTCTGTGTCGTTCAATTCAACGTGCGCTCATGTTAGTCGAGTTCGTCAAGTAACCCAATTGTCCGATGTATGTTTACCATGTATGGACGCTATTGCTTGAATATAGGGTACCGAACTTACCAGTGACATCCTATTAACTATGGTACTTGATCCGCTAAGACTCATGAGCCGGACATGGTGGTATGGGACACCGTGGTCGAGCTGTCGGCCTACGCTGGGGTGACGAGCCTCCCCGTAGTGACCAATGACCAATTAAACTCGTGAGCTGATTATGGTGGTATGGGACACTATATTCGTACTGTCGGCCTACATTGATTGGTGACGAGCCCTTTGTAGTGATCTCGAGCATACCTGGATACCGCAATGAGGTGATGAGCCGAACTGTGGTAGGAAGGGCATGAAAAGCGTGCATTGATTGGTGACGAGCCCTTTGCTATGACCTCAAACATATGATCGTATGAGATGTCTAGGATTGACGACCCTAGTATGGATTACCGTTTGGATGGTGACATGAGGAAGGTATCTTAGCTTCCCAATCCGGCTGTGTGAAATGGACTAATAACAACTTGGTAATCATATCCATGCACCGCATTTGCATGTGCTTTGTAGATGTGGCGCACTTTGAGGCGATGTCATGCGTAATGTAAGATGAAGACGCTGAGGGTGTACGCGTGAGGGCACGCATCATATTGCATACATCCTTGCATTAATAAGAGTACTTAGGATTTATTTACTTGTTCTGCTTTATCATTACTGTTTGATTGAACTGATAACATGTTAACCAGTGCCTTATTGTTCCACTGAGTTGATCACTCACTCCCACGTTTTTGGGGTGGTGTTAAACACCCACCAGACTCTGTCTTAGGCCCTGATGTTGCAGATGTGGATGCGACGTCGAGGCGAGGGAGCTGGATGACGACGAGGCTGCCTTCTCCTATATGCAGTTTTCAGACGGGTTCTAGCGAGCCTCGGTCTGATGCGCGGGATCTCTGGGATTATTTTGGGAACTGAAATGATGTAATTGATACTTATAATTTTGTTAAATAACACTTTCATACGATCTGGCTTGTATATGTAATTCAGGGATTTACACTTGTACACATATTTTGCTATAAGTCTTCCGCTTGCTTTATTCACTTATCCCTGAATCATATTTGTGTTTTGGCTTAATCTATTCCATGTCTTATGCACTAATACAGTCAACATACATTCATCATTAAATATGTTGCATAAGTGATGTTTTGGGACTCGGGAGCTGAGTTATGCTCGACCCCCGAATTTCAGGGCGTTACAAGACTCGTCTATGTGAAAGCTTGCCACTTGCCTGTAAGTTGGAACGTAGAGCATATTCAACTATCAAAAATCTAAATTTTAACTTGGACAACATTGGGTCGCTGTGCAAGCTTCAACTAAATGAACTTGAGGAATTCTAAAATGATGCTTATGAGAACTCGAGAATTTACAAGGACAGGATGAAGCTATTCCATGATAGGAACATCCTTTGAAAATCATTCATAACTGATCAAAAAGTCCTTCTGTACAATTCTCGATTACATATTTTTTCCAGTAAACTTTGCTCTCGTTGGACCGACCCTTTCACTGTTACTAAGGTCTATCCTCATGGGGCCATCAAGATAAAGAATATGATAAATGACAATATTTTCAAAGTGAATGGACATTGTCCAAAGCCATTTGTTGATCCTGTGTATTGGGATTGACCTCCTGATCTGATGGTGGTGTAGTTAGGTTTATTGCTTTCATAGGATTTAGGATTATGATACTTTGATTTCATTTTGTTTAGTCTTTATGTTAACCCATCTTCACATTGAGAACTTTGGAAAAGCTTCAATTCTTCTTATTCAGGTATTATCCTCCCATCACTTCCCATTTCTTTTTGCTGTCTCATGTACATAGCATACTTATATGTTTTACATTGAGGACATTGTAGGTTTTAGGTTAGGGGTGTGGATTTGCTATCTCAGCATCTATTATAATTTGAGTCACTATAAATCATAGAAAACTAAAAATATATCTTAATTAAAACTAAAAATCCATAAATTTTAACAAAAACATGAATCAAAGTAAGATAAACATCCCAACAAACTACAAGCTTCACCTCTTAGCCCTAACTATGAGGTTTAGTTAACCATTGACATGATTAAAACCAAATCTCTTAAACAAAACATTAAAAATAAATTAAGAAAGAAGAAAAAATATTGGGAAGTTGCTCCACCCTTTTTCTCTACTCATGTAACCCTAATTTGTGTCTAAAACTCCTTGGAGAACCCAAATATATAAGCTTTGTTCGGCCAACTTTGAAAACTGCCTCAAATTTGCGCACTTTGCGTAATGCTTTCGATGTCATCGAATAAATTTCAATGCCATCCAAGGAAGAATCCCAATTTGAATCGGATTTGAAAGTTGCACCCTTTCACATTGTGTAAGTTGTCGCTGCCATCAAGCGTCCCTTTGATGCCATCAAAACAGATCTTCGATTCCATCGAACATGTCCATAAGCCATCAGAAAAGTGTCCAGAATGTAAGTGTCTGGAATTTTCCAGCGAGTTTCTCTAATATTCTTTAAAAATATCAATCCCAACGGACAATCTTCAATGACATCTAACTAAGTTTTGATGAATCGAACATGTGGTTGATGCCATCGAGAAATGCACCCAATTAGTCCAGTAACCAAACTTGATTTTTTATGTAAGTTCCAATGCAATCGATCAGGTCTCGATGCCATTGAATACTTACTTCGATGTCATCGAACGGTGTTCGATGTTATCAACAATGAAGCTTCAGATTTCTGGATTTCTACACTTTGATCTGTTGACTTTCTTTCTTCTTCACTTGGTTTCCTTGAATCTTGGGGACTTGAGATCTTCAATGTGGTCTCTTGAGATCCATCCTTTGCTTTGTTGATCTTCAAGCGTCAATTCCATGCTTTTAACACTTTTTTCATTTCAAGCTCTCAGATTTATCTTGCAAGACAAACATGCATAAAATATACCTTTATTTATTTATTTTTTGTTACACACACACACACCCCCACACACTCACGCTAGTGGAGTTTCACCACCTATGGGTACTCGAACCCTTGACCGGGAGTTGAAACTCCTGAGAGTCTACCACCAGAGCAAGATGTGCATAAAATTGTGTAACTGCGTAAGTTGTTTCCTATTTCAATTGTAATAGCATTTTGCTAGTCCTGAGCAAACCATGCGTGAAGATATTCTCAATTCTCAATGTTCAAACCTCTTCTAGAAAAAAAATGTTTTGTGCAATCAATTATGAATGAGAAGAATCAAGACGAGAAAGGGGAAATTTGAAAACCTAGAGCCGAGTCACATAAGTAGTCATTTAAATAGGTTGTTTATCAATCACATAGGAGCATAAGTTCATATATTAAGCTTCTTAATGTGCATAGTGAATTCCAACTTACTTTCCATAAGAAAAATATTATCATTTCGTATTCTTAGCCATGCTCATCACCTTAAGATTAATTAAATAATCAACTACTGATTCCAAACTTATCTCATTTTGCTTCTTTTTTCAATTTTTAATTTTATATCGATGGTCCATTTTTTTCAGACTTTTCATTCATTATTATTTTCAAACTTTTCATTTTTTTCAATCTTTTCATCATGCATGACCTTTTTGTAGATCTTTATATTTTTTAACTGGTTTTTTTCATCTTTTTAAGGCAGATAAAATTTTCAAGACTTAATTCTCAATATCTATCAATGATACATATGCTAACAATAAAAAATTCTAACATTATTCATAGAAAGCAAATTGAATGTGTCTTGTGATTTAGATCAACATGAAATTTAAACTTCCACTTAATCAATTAAATGAAAGAACTTAAGTGATAGTCTACTTAGTTAATCAAACTCCAATAATTCAAAATTCAATCTCTATCTTATCATCATACTTAAGGCATTCTTAAATACACAAATTATCACTTTCCAAATAGGTTTTTAATTTTAAAAATTAAAATTTTTTAAAATTTTTGCACAAGGACTAAAAAATATAAATATTGATTAGTTTACCTAATCCATACCCCCAACCAAAAAATCTACATTGTCCTCAATGTAAAAGATATAAGCATGCAATGCCCATGAGACAATGAAAAGAAATGAGAAGTGATGGGAAGGTAGTACCTGAAGAAAGAGGATTGAAGCTTTTCCAAAGTTCTCAACATATAAATGGGTTAGCATAAAGACTAAACAAATGGAAGTCAAACTACCCTTATTTTAAATCCTTTGAAACCAATAAACCTAATTACACCTCCATCAGACTAAGATGTCAACCCTGATACACAGGATCAATCAGAGGCATGGACATATCCTCTGAATTAAACTTCTCGACGAATAGCTTGAGACGATGTCCATTTACTTTGAAAACATTTTCATTTGTCAGATTCTTTATCTCGACATCCCCATGAGGATAGACATTCGTAATAGTGAATGGGCGGGTCCAACGAGATCGAAGTTTACTCGAAAAAAGATGTAATTGAGAATTGTACAGAAGGACTTTTGGAGCAGTTATGAAAGATTTCTGGAGGATATTCCGATCATGAAACACCTCATCCTGTCCTAGTAAATTCTCAAGTTCTCATATGCATCATTCCAGATTTCCTCGAGTTCATTCAATTGAAGCTTGTGCAGTAAGCCACCGTTGTCCAAGTTAAAGTTTAGATTTTTGATAGCCTAGTAGGCTTTATGTTCCAACTACATAGGCAAGTGGCAAGCTTTCCTATAGACGAGTCTAAAGAAAGACATTCCAATGGGGGTCTTAAAAGCTATACGGTAAGCCCATAAAGCATCAGTCAAGTAGATTGACCAATCCTTACGGTCAAGGTTAACCAATTTTTTCAGAATTTGTATAATTTCCATATTGAAAAACTCGAATTGCCCGCTTGTCTGCGGGTGGTTCATTAAGTTCTCGAATGGCCTATTACAAAAGTGTAACCTGCCACTAATGATGGCCCGAGGTGTTCTGAACTGGGAAAGGATATTCTCTTTTAAAAATATGATGACCATTTGATGATCATTGTTCGGGCATGGGATCACTTCGACCCATTTAGTGACATAATCTACTGCTAACAAAATGTAAATATTTGCAAAGGATTATGGGAATGGTCACATGAAATTAATGCCAACAATCAAATGCTTTAATGACAAGAATTAGGTTTGGTGGCATCATATTTCGACATGACAATCCTCCCAATTTTTGATAATGCTCACAAGCTTTGCAAAACTCATGAGTATATCTGAACATAGAGGGCTAGTAAAATCTACATTGTAGAATTTTAACATAATCTTTTTAGCAGAAAGTGACCACCACAGGCCTGAGAGTGACAAAAGGAGATAACACTCTAATGTTCACTGTCTGGCACACATCTCCTTAGAATTTGGTCTGGGCAGTATTTAAACAGATAAGGATCATCTCAGAAAAACTTGCATACCTTGGTAAAAACAAATCTTATCTTGTGTAGTCCAATATGTCAGTGTGAAACCCGTGGCCAGATAATTTACAATGTTAGCAAACCAAGGTAATTAGGAGAGTTTAAACAGTTGTTCGTTAGAGAACATATCATTTATCAGTGTCGGCTCAAGGGAATCTGGTAAATCAAGTGTAGATAGATGGTCAGCTACTACATTCTCTACGCCCTATTTGTCTCGTATTTCTATGACGAACTCTTGGAGTTGACTAATCCATCTTATCAGGTGGGGCTTAGCATCCTTCTTAGAAAGAAGGTACTTCAGCGTCGCATGGTCTGTGTAGATAATGATCTTGGATTCGATCAAGTAGGACCTAAATTTGTCCAAATCGAACACTACGGCTAAGAATTCCTTCTCCGTAGTAGAGTAGTTTACTTGAGTAGAATTAAGAGTTTTAATAACATTGTGAATCACATTGGTCTTCTTCTCTTTTCTCTAGCCTAACACTACCCTAATAGTATAGTTAGATGACACATAATCTCAAAAGGGATGCTCCAATCGGGTGATTGTATGATAGGTGCGGTAGTTAAGTTAGCCTTGAGCATAGAGAAAGCTTCATGGCATTGCTCAGTCCACTCGTATGGTGCATCCTTTTGAAGTAGATTATATAAAGGATGGGAGAGATGACTAAAGTCTTTTGTGAGTCGTCTATAGAATTTAAAGTATCCTAAGAAGGATTGCATGTCACATACGCTCTTGGGGTGGAGGTAGGTTAGAGATAAGGTCAATTTTAGCTTTGTCCACCTCAATTCCTTTGGTGAAAATTATATGTCCAAGCACTATTCCCTTGGAAACCATGAATTGACACTTCTCCCAATTCAAAACTAAATTCTTTTACTCACATCGGTTCAGCACACATTTAAGATTTTCAAGGCATTTGCTGAAGGATGGACCAAAAATACAAAAGTTGACCATGAAGACCTCTAAATATTACCCCACCATGTTAGAAAATATACTTAACATGCATCACTGAAAGGTGGCGGGGGAATTACATAGTCCGAATGGCATCATTCGGTAAGCAAAAGTGCCAAAGGGACATATGAACATAGTTTTCTCTTAATCTCCAAGGGCTATCTTTATTTTATTGTAGCCCAAATATCTGTCAAGGAAAGAGTAATAAGAGTGACTAGCTAGCCTTTTCAAAATTTAATCAATGAAGGGTAAAGGAAAGTAGTCCTTCCTTGTGACGATATTCAACTTTCTGTAGTCAATGCACATTCTCCAACCAGTAGTGACTTTAGTTGGCACGAGTTCATTATCGACATTGGCTACAATGATGCTTCCAGACTTCTTAGGAACCACCTGATTGGACTCACCCATTGACTGTCGAATATAGGGTAAATGATACCCACATCCAACAATTGAAGGACATCTCCTTTAACTACTTCCATCATATTTGGATTTAGCCAATGTTGTGGTTGTCGAGAGGTCTTCGTATTATCCTCAAGATGAATGAGGTGTGTATAAATCAAAGGGTCAATTCCCTTGAGGTCTGCAATCGACCATCCAAGGGATCTTTTATACTCAATGAGAGTATAGATAAGCCCACTCTCTTGTTCTTTCTCAATGTAGGAAGAAATCACCACCGGGTATGTCTCATCTTGACCTAAGTATACATAACTAAGATCAATGTGCAAAGGTTTTATGTAAAGTTTTGGTGCCTTGAGACTAGACGGTAGATGCACTACATTAATTTGGGTAAAAATTTCAAATTGTGGCGTCCACCAGTTAACTTCAAGTACCAGCACAACATCAAGGTATCCATCTCCCTAATCATGCTATCATCTAAATAAGGGAAGTGGGCCAAGCATGTCTCTAGAGGGTTATAGTATAGAATCAAAAGTGCTCTATCTTCCACAAAAGAATTGATCATGCATGTTAATGTCGTGGGTATCGTCAATATCCTCTGATTGTTTGTTCATATTGAAAAGATGTTGAGCTCCAATGTCATATTTTTGAAAGATAAATTCATAATTTCATTCCTACAATTAATGATGGCATTTGATGTAGCAAGGAATGGGCGACCAAAAATGACGGGAATTTAAGTCCTCACATCCATGATGGGTTAAGTATCCAGGACAATAAAATCTATTGGATAATAGAACCTATCAACATGAACCAACACATCCTCAATCATCCCTCTCGGTACACGGACCGATCGATCGACAAGTTGTAATGTGGTCCGAGTAGGTTTTAATTAACCTAAACACAATTGTTCGTAAAATGAGAAAGGAATCAAATTGACACTTACCCACAATCAAGAAGTATGTGCTCAATTTGGTGGTTCTCGATTACACAAGTGATGGTTGGGCTACCGGGATCTTTATATTTTTGTGGCACATCTTTCTTAAGGGTGGCACTCACTTTTTCTGCTAAAAAGATTTTCTTTTGAATATTTTACCACCTTTTAGTAGTACATAAATCTTTCAGAAATTTGGCATATGAAGGGATTTGTTTAACGACATCCAATAAAGAGATAATGACTTTCACCTACTTAAGCACCTCTAGAATATCCTAAGAATTAAATAGGGGTTTTGGTGCAATCAACCGGCTTACACACTTTTTCGGTTCTTCCTCTTGTGGAGAAATGCTAGGTCTATCATTTGCATATTCTTTCAGATCCTTAGGCTTTTCAGTCCTCACTGGAATAGATTTGTCAATTGTCTTTCCACTCCTAAGAGTAGTGATAGACTTTTCCTGCTTCATTTAATTTGAAGAGCTTGGGTCACTAATTTCACATTGCAGTTTTGAATTGGGGAGGGGTTGGGCTAGAAATGTCCCTTTCTCCCCAATCACTAAGTGTGACTCAATCCATTAAATTGATGATGCAAACATTCTCATTTTTGTTTTGAGATTCTGGAATGCTTGCACCGTATTCTAGTTGAATAGATCTTGGTTTTGCATAAATTTTTGAACTTTATCCTCTTGAGGTCTTTTTTGATTTGAGAATTGCATAAGGGTTAGCCATTTATCCATTCCTCCAACTGAAATTTGGGTGGTTCCTCCATCTGGAGTTGTATGCATTCGAGGTGGGTCCTCTAAAAGGACTTTGGTAAATCTTCACGGCATTTGATTGCTTGTTCAATATCCCTTGAAAAGAAGGAATAGTAGGACAATTTTTAGTTGTATGTATATTGCAAGCACAAATATCACAAACAACTTCCGCAGTCTTATCGGGTTTAATAGGTTCTGCCTTCTTAAGTTTCATGGCCTTAACTTTCCTTGTGAGATTGGCCAGCCTTGCACTCATATCGTCTTCTTCTTTTAAAACATAAATTTCTCTCATTTCCTTTAATTGAGTAGGCTTAGAAGTGGCTTGTCTTGGGGAGGTATCCCATGATTGCGCATTTTTTGTCAATTGTTCAAGGTAGTCCCACGCATCATCGGCCTCCTTATTCATGAATTCACCGTTACACATTATCTCTACGAACTGGTGCATTAGTGAAGTTAATCCGTTATAGAAAAAGCTTATTGTTCACCATATTTCATAGCCATGATGTGGACAGGAATTCGTGAGATCCTTGAACCTTTCCCAACATTGGAAGAATGTCTCTTCCTCTTTCTGGGTGAAGTTTATGATTGCCTTCTTTAAAGTGTTAGTTTTATGAAAGAGGAAAAACTTTTTGAGAAATTTTTAGGTCATCTCGGCCCATGTATCGATGGATCTTGGCTTTAAGGAGTGCATCCGCGTCTTAGCCTTCTTCTTTAGTGAGAAGGAAAACAATTTGAGTCACATTGTGTCTTCGAACATGTTTGGAAAGTGTAATGTGTCAACTATCTCATCAAACTCTTTGATGTGCAAGTATGAACTTTCAGATTCTAGCCCATGAAACTTAGGAACGAGTTGTATCACTCCTAGTTTAACATCCACATTTCCTGCATTCAATGGGAATATCATGCAGGAAGGTGTACTCACCCCTGCCAGTTGTAAATAATCTCGTGGAGTATGAGGCGGGGGTGCATGGTGCACCTCATTCTCATCATGGACTTCCTCAATTGGGTATTGAGGTTGATGTGCAGTTATAACTTCAATTAATTTAGAAGATCTTAAGTGGTGTCGAATCTAGTGATGGATAGGCAACCCTTCAACTAATCCTCCTTCACTCAAGAGACAGAGAGTGTTATCACGAACCCACTTGGGCATGAAACACTCATAACCCTCAAATTCTAAAACTTAATAAAAAGAAAACTAAAAACTACAACAAGTAAGAAATCTAAAAGTAAGAAAGAGTTGGAGAGAAGTTACTGGATCGAAGTTGCTATGTTAAGATTCTACAAAACAGAAAACGAAGTTAGTTCTAAAAGTAAATTCAGAAAATCCTAACCTAGGAACACAAACTTAACGTTAATCCTGAACGAATTCCAATACTAATTAATCTCAGACAAACATAGCCGAAGTCCCCAGCAATGGCGCCAAAAACTTGTTCATAACCCCAAGTGCAGGGTCGCGATGTAGTAATAACTCGGTGAAATAGTTGAAGTACAATATGAACTTCTTATTGAAATAGTTCACATATGAAGAACCATTATTGAGATGATTGGAAGGGAATTCAACCATCCACCATGCCCAGGAGACGATGGTGAATCACGAATTTTACCAATCTTAATAATATCAAAATAGATAAGAAGATATTCAAAGCAATCTTAGCATCTATTATATTTTGAGTCATGATAAATCATAGAAAATTGAAAATATATCTTCATTCAAACTAGAAATCAATGAAGTTCAACATAAACATGAATCAAAGTAAGATAAACATCCCAACAAACTACAAGCTTCACCACTTAGCCCTAGCTACGAGGTTTAGTTAACCATTGACATCATTAAAGACAAATCTCTTAAACAAAACATTAAAAATAAATTAAGGAAGAAGAAAAAATCTTGGGAGGCTACTCCACCCTTTTGCTCTGCTCATGTGACCTTAATTCATGTCTAAAAATCCTTGGAGAACCCAAATATATAGGCTTTGTTCAGTAGACTTTGAAAAACGCCTCAAATTTACACACTCTCTATAATGCATTCGATGCCATCAAACAAACTTCAATGCCACCGAAGGAAGAATCCCAGTTTGAATTGGATTTGAAAGTCCCGCCCTTTTGCATTGTGTAAGTTGTCGATGCCATCGAACATATCTTTGAGCCATCGAAAAAGTATCCAAAATGTTCCAGTGAGTTACTCTAATATTCTTTGAAAATCTCAATCCCATTGGATAGTCATCAATGCCATCAAACTGAGTTTCAATGAATCAAACATGTGGTCGATGCCATAGAGAAATGCACCCAATTAGTCCAGCAACCAAACTTGATTTTTATGTGAGTTCTGATGCAATTCATCAAGTGTCGATGCCATCGAAGAGTGTTCAATGTTATCAATAGTGAAGCTTCTGATTTCTGGATTTCTACAATTTGATCTATCAACTTTCTTCATTCTTCACTTGGTGTCCTTGAATCTTAGGGACTTGAGATCTTCAATGTGGTCTCCTAAGATCCATCCTTTACTTTGTTGATCTTCAAGCGTCAATTCCATGCTTTTAACACTCTTTTCATTTCAAGCCCTCAGATTTATCTCGCAAGACAAACATGTATAAAATATACCTATTAAGCATTATCATGTTCATAAAACCAAGATATAAATAGGGGGAAATATAAAATATTTGACACTCAACAATTTCATCATTTCAAGCAAAGTATATCCCCTAATGGATTAATACCACCATACTGTCATTATTTCATACACATAGTAATTAGGGATTTGAATCCAGGATGCTAAACAATACTAAAAATCCAAGGGATCCTTTATCCAGCGATTCCCAAGTCCAAGGGATCCCAAAAATAGGGACTCCCAAGTCCAAGGGATCACAAGTCTAAGAGGTTTCTACCCCCATAGTTCCCTGTGGTGCGGCCTACCTAAGATCTAGATCAACCTGAGTTTTGGGCATATGGCCTAACATGATCGGTCAAGATGGATGAGCGAAGTGGATAGGATACATACAGCATGTAGGGTCCCACATGTGGCCCCACTTCCACAACCCTGGTTGGGGGTCTGCCCACTTAAGGTGCTGGAAGATGTTTCTTTTTTTTTTTTATTATATTATATTTTATTTTTATTCTTTTTTTGTCTGTTTTGGTCACATCATCAAAGCACTTACATAATCTACTCCGTTCACCACATAGACCAGCTCGAGTAGTGGCCAATAGGCTTAATTGGGACTGGTTAGGATGAACAAGGACCGCATGGTGGGCCCAGGAAGGTTTTAACATATAAAAATTGTTTCCCTCTTTGCAGTCCACTCAAATTTCGAATTTGCCTCATATTTTAACCCATGACCTAAAATGATCTGGAGAAGTTTGTGGACGACTCAGATTAAATATATACATCAAGATGGTCCCATTGGTGAGACCCAAATTTGTCTAGGAATCGGTTACCGTCCACGTTCATGGCCCTTTTTATTATTATTACACACAGACACACACACTATTAAGGTGGGCCCCAGATGGATGATCTACTCCATCCACTGTCTTGGCCAGCTCGAGTGAGGTCTAATAGACTCTGATTTGGATGATCAGGGACTCCATTGTGGCCACTGAAGATTTCAACAGATGGACATTGTTTCCCTTAGTACGGTCCACTCGAGTCTTAAATCTATCTCATGTTCTGGCCTACAACCTAAAATCATCCACAAAATTTGGTGGACGGCATGGATTAAACATATATATATATATATATCAAGGTGAGTCCCATGAGTGGGCCACCTGCACGCAAACCTCTTTCCCTTTTTTGTGTTCTAACGGATACGGCCCACACTGAGGTGATCCATTCCGTTAATCAAATTTTCTAGCTTGTCGTAGACCTAAGGAGATCAATATTGGACAGGTTCCTAGACACACACATATCACAGTGGGCCTTAGAAAGTTTCAACCATGGGGTTTTTTTTCCCTCAGTGCAGTCCACTCTGAACTCGGATCTGTCTCATTTTTTAGCCCATAATCTAAAATGATCTATAGAAAAAAGATGTGGATGGCGTGGATCTAATATATACATCAAAATGGGGCCCACGAGTATGGCACCCCCTCCACGTTTGAATGGTTTTGGTATGGAGTGGTCCATCCCACCACCCCTTTTGGTGTGGTCCACCTGATGATTGGATCATCCTCCTTTTTGGGGATCTACGACCAAAATAACATGCTAAAATGGATGGACGACATGAATGGAACATATACATTATGGAGGGGCTCCCGAGTGGAGTCACCGCATTTGCTCTCATGGTTAGCCAGGCACTGACAATAGCAGAGTCCAAGGATGTTGATTGCACACCAACGGCAGCTGTTGAACCCCTTTTTATTTTTTATCCATTTTATTTATATGTGGGGCACGTGTGAGAGATCCAAACCATCAATCAGGTTGGTAAACTCATGGTGGGCCATGGGGCTTTCGATCAAAATAATTTTGATGCCCTTTCCACCATCCGAATCTACATAAACCTACCAATATTGTTAGATTGAAAATAAATATCATGGTGGGCCATACAAGATGGTTCATGCTGTAATAGCGTGCAGGGCAAGCTCTTCAACAGCATGACCCACTTATGGGCCCTATAACATCATAATCTTAGGAGAAATAAGGAAAAAGAGAAATAAATGAAAAAAAAGGAAAGGGAAGGATCCGACCAATGGGGTGGGCCTCTGCTACTATGGGGTCCACCATACATTTTATACATGATCAAGGTGGGTACCACCCTTGTGAGCCCACCAAAATGGAAACAATCATAAATAAAGGGAGGGTTTTGACCCTCCCATCCACTCACTTAGAAGGATGGATGATTAGATTGGTTCGGATCGGCGATCAAACGGTCCACCAAGCTCCTCTCCACCCCTAACCTTCTCTAATCACTCTTTTCTCTTTCTCTTTCTTTCTCTTGATCCTTCTTAATCCTCTCACAAGCTCTCTCTTTTCTCTTAATCTCTCCCTAATCTTTCTTTCTTTTCTCTCTTTCCCTTTTAATCTCTCCCTAATTCTCTCTAATCTATTTTCTCTTAAAATCTCAAAAAAATTCTAAGTGTAGCTAAACTATGAGTGTAAGAGAGGTCTTACTCTTATATAAAAAATTGGGGGTTGAGGTGGCAAGATGATGTGGCAAGTTTATGGGGTGTCATTGGTGCTAAAAGTGAGGTGGAATATGGTGTATGTTACAGGTAGTAGATGGATGAGGTGGATGGTGTTAAGCATGTATTGGCTAAGGTGGAAGAAATCTAGGCATGCATTGGTAGTGTATGGATAAGGATTGTGGGTTGTAGGTGATGCATGGTAGATGATGAGGTGGACTAGTTCAAGTGGTTGTTTGAAGTGATGTGGCACAAAACAAGACATACATTAGATGAATGTGTAGGATGAGGTGGACATGGAATGATTAGTTTTTAAAGCATGGGGAGAGGGCTAATGATGGATTTTGAGGTATAATCCATTTTTGTCTCATAATGCATTGTCTCATATGGGCTAGATATTCATTTGTTATGTAGTAATTGTCCTATCTTGTGATGGATGATTTGATTGATGGATTAGTTGATTGGACAAGCTTGGGATTCATGCAAGTGGGGCCTACATGCGTTGCACAGCCCACCTCAAATAATGCTAAAATTGCAACTTCTAATCTAGGAATTGTAATGGGAAGTGCCATGTGGCGTTGGAATCGTAGCACCCGCGTGGTCACCTTGGTATATTTATCAAGGTGTTGCGGTACTAAAATACGGTCGTGATCAAAACTCGTCCATCTGGTCCATCAGGAACATGTCGTTGTCGAAGGAGGAGCATACGAAAGGTCTCGTAACATTACGGGTCTTACAGATGTCCCCTCCTAACAGAAAATTACATCCTCAAAATTTGCATTATAACCCAATTAATGGATATTTTCATTTTAATCATTGTACAAGTACTGTGGAAGAATGATTAAGTTTCGATAATTGTGATTAGATTTTTGAGCCACATGAGAACCGGACTAACCAAATTAGTAATTTAATTTTATGATTATTAACAAAATCAAGTACTTAACCTAGTTGGTATGGGTACTTTTGGTAGAAGGATATGTCGGTGGATCGATTCTTAACACTGCAGTATTCATATAATTTTTTTTCAAATTTCACAAAACCCCAGTGGAATCTTCTACATTCAGGGCTCATTTTTATATAAAGGGAAGAACCACAAGAAATTCCTACAAAATATTTTCCATCAATTTCCTTTATTCCTTTTGTAAAGTTTCTATTTAAAAGCCTAGATCTAAACAATGAATAAATTGGATTTATCCTATTATCATTATCTCGATCTGTGGGGAAGTTTTTATAAAAGAAATTAGTTTTAAGAAAGATCTCGTTTATGGGAGATTGGCGTTGAGAAATCCAACTGTATCAGTCTAGGAAGATTTAAATCAAGGGACTTTTAATTTAAATTGTGTTAAGACCTCGAATCATAGGGTGATCAAATGGAGGGATTTCCTACAACGATCTACAAATAATGTAGATGATGTTAGACTATGTTGAAAATAGTTTTAACCAACGATTGTAGATCTTGAATATTCTGGATCCGAGCAATCCTTTGGTTATTCTGAATTTGACGGTGAGAAAACCATAGGATGTGTTGAACCCAATCTAGGAATTGATTGAATTCACAAAAGATAAGAGTTGGAGGAGAAACCCTAAGATTTTCAGAAAATCAGATTGTATAATAGAACCTAGCCGACTTTGCTTTTTTAGGGCATAACTCTAACAAGCATGCGATGCTAGTGCAAAAGATGATTGTTGTTCAGCCCGTGCAACCTATTGGTATAGTAGATAAGTGCTTTTGATGTAGTGGGCACTAGAGTGATATACGAATTGAGTCAGCTCAAGTAACTCACTTGACTCACTTAGTTAAAGCTCGACTTGGCTCGAAACTAGGTTCAGGCCAAGTCGAGATAAATTTTTTATGCTCGAAAAAATTTGAGCCAAGTCGGTGTTAGAACAAGCTCAACTCAACTCGACTCAGTCTTGGGCTCAAACCTAACTCGGTTTGGGCCCATTTGACTAATTTGACCAGGTACGTAAATACTCGATCGTCTAGAACACTAAATCCTAATTTCAAAATTAAACCCCCCCTCTCTCCTTGTCACTGTCGAGCGCCGTCTAAATCCAAACTTTATCCGACCACCTCCTTTCATGTCGCGCCCATAACTCGGAGTCTGTGCTCGCAAAATTTTCGATCGCTGAATCCGGCGGTGATATCCTCCGTAGTGCCTCATTCTCTGCTCCTGGAGCCCGTTCACTAGGTTCCGATCCCGGGATCCTACAAGGAGGATTTCTATAACATAAGTCTGATTCATAATGAGCAAACCCAAACATAACATCATAACCACAGATAATAACTACAGGGATACCATTACAAATCCACTAAGAATTTAAAACTTTTATAGTACAGTGCCAGAAAAGAAAAGATACAAAGGCTAATATCCAATAACTCCAAAGGAAAGCTCTACTGTATGCTCTTGCTCCTGCTCCTACTCATTGCTTAGAATCACCTGCACACATCAATCGTGCATAAGCTTATAGAAGCTTAGAGGGTGGTGTAAGTGTGTGTAGGACAGGTGCCATGAATGTAATATCAGAGTATGTGGAATGTGCGGAAAGATCATGAATACCAACAGCCATAACAAGTTTATGCAAATGCATGGCAGGAATACCATCTACCAACCAAAGGCTATGTAACTCAATGCAAAATACCACATCCATCACAAGGCTAAGCAATGCGGGCCTATATAGCCAAGTGTCATATGCAATGTGCAATGAAATCATTCCAATCCTCATATCAAGTCCACATATCAGTACAGTTCCTCTCGAAAAAATCACAGGGGTCAAGTACATTCCCCATAAACTGCCCCCTCCCTAACCACACAGCCCAGCGAGTATAAGAGACCTCACTACCCACTTGTGGACAGCCGATCACTAATAAGGCTCGACGGTAGTAGACCGATTTACGAGCTGGTCAAACTAATCATAGCTTAAATGCCCCTTCACTCAGGAAGATGAGGCTACACCCCTTTCCAACCAACCACGATACAGTGAGAGACGCAGCCTAATGGTAAAGGCACTGACACTCATGTTTTTCACTCGGTCTTGATGTTGGAGCATCTCATGGTACCATTAAAGTTCTGAGACTTTCACCCGAGGACATCCTACGTGCCCACAGTGCAAAAGCTAATATTTTTGATATCCAAATCTGGTCATCCACGATGTGCCTATGGAGGCTACGACCATGATGAAGATAGGGCAAATATCAACCGTGCTATGCAATGCCAGATGCATGAATCACACAAATCAACCATGCATCAATCCTTCGCATACAGCGCGCTCAAGAGGGGCAACTACATCACTGGGGGAATCCCATAGCAACCTGCCTAATGGCATAAACCATGACCAATCACATCTCAAGCAAGACACATATGATGCACATGGGAATGGATCATCAAAAATAAATAAGTACATCATGCGGTGAAGTTGTACTCTCCTCATAACAAGGTAAGGTTTAGGTACTTAGACAATTTTACATGGAATGGAAAGAGCACAACTACTAGTGGGGCCCAACAATTTGGGGTAGCCCACAAAGACTAAGTAAGAAATACCATGGGCCTAATAGGTGAGAATGGGCATACCAAAGGGTCTAAGGTGGACATTCAACCACCAATAGATGAGAATAGGCCTAACAAATGAGCATATAGGGGTCCACAATGGGGACATTTAACCACCATTATCCCTGAGAAGGTGGCCCAACAAGAAAACTAGCTAAACCAAGGCCTAAGGCCCGAATACCACCATGTAAATAGAATGGGCAGTAATACATACATATCCTCTCACATGATGGGCCTCAAGAAAACGGCCGAAGGCCTACATACAACAACATGGGCCCAAAGGGTCAAATTATAGCCCAATAACAATGGCCACCAAATTCATGCATTATGTTGGGCCTAGTGGGAAGCCCATAAGCCCAAGTACATAGGTAAAACAAATCCAAGTTGGGCCAAGATGGGCCTTACAATATCATCCCAAGTCTAGGTAAAATAGGTGGGCAATCAAGGACCCAATCACATATACACTTCAGCCCACAAAGTCCACCATAATGTGAAAATAGCCCATGCACAAGGACTGGGCCAAAGCTAGACGTCCCAGCCCACTTGGGCTTATTGGACATCCCAAAAATCTGAACTAGGCTGGGTCGTCATTAATCAACTAAAGGTGGGCCTCATAAGGCACTAATAAAGCCCAGAAAAATCTCAAGAGTAAAGGCATGATGTATGTACACAAGTCTCTCCATTTAGTGGGCCTCACAGCCTCATAACTTTCAGCTATATACAAAATATTTTAAGGCCCATTGCTGGACTTTCAGCCCACCCAACTTCCTGGGCCTGTTGAGGTCCAACTGATAGTAAAACTAAGTGCACATTAATCTTATGATGGCCAACAATAATCACAGAGGGTCCCACCAGATGGAGGGTGAAGATATAACACATAAATCAAGTGGGCCTACTGTTGGACTGCAAGTCTAGTAGCAGCCCAAAATACTGGGCGTCACACATGGGCTAGGCAGTCCAATGGGTTGGCCGACCTCCCTTAAAACAACACCAAGGTGGGCCCCACTTGTGGACGTCCCACCAAGGGATGGTCCCCATCCAAGTGAGCCACACACGGGGGAGGACGACCTGGATAAAACATACATTAAGGTGGGCCACAAGGAGGAGGACGGCCAGCCCATTGGCCGCTGGCACAGCTCCAAAATCGCCTGAAAATGGGTGGTTCTGACGGCCCCCAAGCACATGAGGAGGGTCCCAACATGATGGACCACAAAATAGGTAAGAGGGGAAGCCTCAATCTCATACATACATTAAACAAATTTATGGACAGCAAGGTTGAAATTAAAATATATTGCTGGAAATACTATTGTCCCTGACTTGTACACCCCATTGGAGTGGGCCCAAGCCTACCAAAATTAGGGAAAATGGGTGGCTAACAAGCCTTCACAAGTGTACAGCAAGGTGGGGTCCACAAAAATGGCCCACCATCGCCAAAACCAAACAGATATTTATGTTTTTCCACCATACAAAGAGGCTGGATGGCCCAAAAATTTGGACCGTCCCCACCCTTTGGGCCTGCTCCAATAACGTCCAATTAGGGACGGTTGGAGGTGGGATTCAACATACATCAAGGTGGGGTCCACACCTCCAAGAATCCCCCCTTAGTAAGGTTAAATCAAGTCTTCATGCAAGGACAAAACCCCAGCCAAAGATCAATCACAATAGTCCAAAAAACAGTTCAGAAATTTCTGGACAACAACATATAACTGAATATATCTGTCCATATCTTGCTAGACAAAGGGAAATACTCTATAAAAATAATGGTATGACCTACCTAAGTGGGCCCCACAAACTTTCAGACCAAGATCCCACCTTAAAACTCATTGCATGTCACTTCGAGATAACAAGTAGGACACCCAATGTCCAGAAAATGGACAGCAAGGGGTGTCCCACCTTGCTGGATGGTCTGGACATTCCAGGGCCTCTAAGTGGGCCACACACATCAGAAATCAATAATAGAGAAAGGAGAAAGGAAATCCGACCATAGGAGAGGGGGCTCTGCCACTATTGAGGCCCCCTCCATCATGACAACTATACAACATTCACTATATCAAGATACAAGCTAGATCTTACACATTCATGGATCTAGAAATCGAATATAAGGTGGGGATGCCATCCCCACCAAGGATCTAGGGTCTAGATGACCCCAATAAGCCATAAATCAAAGGAAAATTTCCATGATAGGGTTCATGGAGAATGGCCCCATCTACGGAACATGCATGCACAAGGTGAGCTGTTGGCCACACCCATGGAGACATGGGGGACCTCCACCATCAATTGGTGGGCTCCACAAGCTCCTATGAAGAAAATAAAGAAGATCCAAGAAGAAAAATCTGAAAACTACTCTAAATGCTCACCCACCTAACAAGAACTCCTACTTTCTCCTATCACCAAGCTCCTCTAGCTCTAAGGGATAGAGATCAACAGTTGAGATTAAGTTTTAGGGGTTAGATTTAGGGGGAAATGAGAGAAAAGAGGGCTGAAATTTGCAGGAATGGTGGACGTTTTCTCTCTTGCAAATAGAGAGGAAGAAAGGAAAATTGAAGAGAAATGAGAGAGAGGGAGAGATGTAGCAAGAGAATGATGGTTTGTAAGCTCATGATGAGCTTTGAGAAGAGAAACAATGATGGCACATGGGAGAGAGGGAGTGATCATTGCCTTGAGAAGAGAATTCTCATGATAGCTAGGTAGGCTATAGGTGGGCTAGGCTAGCTAGGCTACCTAAGTAATTATGGAATAGATGATATCATGCTCCTAGGGGTATGTGCACATGCTAGGCGGGTCCCACAAACATGATCAAGGGTCCATATGAAGCGTGGCCTACAATTTTTGATGTACACATCAGATTTACACACGAGATGTGGCGTTGGAATCGCGGCGCTGACGCGGTCGCAAAGGTATAGGTTTCGTGTTGGATTGGATCGGGTTTACAGGATGGAACTTAGGGATGAACACAAATACAATTTATAGGTTGCGGGTTACCGAAATTCGACCGGGAGGACTGCGGGACTTGACGAAATAGAATGGATACTAGATGCAGGTCTCACATCTCTCCCCTCCTAACAAAAAATTCATCCTCGAAATTTACTATAACCAGGACAAAACAAGGGAAGGAAGATAAAAATATCATATATATATATATATATATATCAATTAACACATGACAAAGCAATACATGGCATACAATCAATCAATACAAACAATCACTCAACAAACAGATGGGGATAGCGCTCCCGAATCTTAGCCTCACGCTCCTAATATGCCTCTACCTCAGAATGGTGACTCCACTGAACCTTCACCAAAGAATGACCTTGGTCCAGAAGACCTGCTCCTTCCGATCAAGGATGTGAATCAGCTGCTCAATATAAGAAGCATCCTCACGGACCTCAAGAGGATGCCAATCAATAACAAGAATGATGTCTGATCCATACTTCCACAACATCAAGATGCAAAAAATGTTGTGGATACTAGACAACTCAGAAGGCGAGGCAAGCATGTAGGCCATGGCACCCACTGGCCCGGTGATCTCGAAAGGTCCAATGAATCTTAGGGCATGCTTGCCCTTTACTCTAAATTGAACCACGCCCTTCATGGGTGAGACCTTGAGATACACCCGGTCCCTAACTGTAAATTCCAAGGGATGACGCTGATGATCTGCATAACTCTTCTATCAGCTCTGAGTTGTACGCATCCACTGTCTGATAATGTTGATGACCTCTGACATTGTTGCACGAGCTCATAACCTAGGAGGCGCTGCTCTCCAACCTCGATCCAACAACTTGGAGATCTACATGATCTGCCATACAGTGCCTCAAAAGGAGCCAACGGTCACCTGATAGCTGTTGTTGTACGTGAACTCGGTCATGTGCAAATGCTCATCCCAGCTACCCATAAAGTCAATCACACAATCTCTGAGGATATCCTCGAGGATCTGGTTGACCCATTTCGTTCTGTCCATCGGTCTACGGATGATAAGCGGTGCTGAGCTGTAAAGTAGACCCCATTGCCTGGTGAAAGCTCCTCCAAAACTAAGACGTAATTCTAGGGTCTCAATCAGAAACTATCGAAACCAGAATGCCGTGCAGTCTCATTATCTCCTCAATGAATATCCTAGTAAGCTGATCAAAAGGCTAAGATGCACGAATCAGAATAAAATGTGCCGACTTCGTCAGACGATCGACAACAACCCAGATGGCAGCATGACCACACTGAGTCTTCGGCAAACTTATGATAAAATCTGTCGACACGTGCTCCCACTTCCACGACAGAACACTCAGTGGTTGCAAGGGACCAGGGGGTCTCTGTTGATTGGCCTTGACATGCTGGCACGTGTCACACTCGGCCACAAAGCTGGCAATCTGGCAATTCATTCTTGACCAAAAATATTACCTCCTCATATCTCCATATATCTTCATGGAGCCTAAGTGGATAGTAAGTCACGATTGGTGTGCCTCGGTCATCAGATCTCTACACAACTCTAACACGTCCGAAACACACAATCAACCTCTAAAGCGAAGTCCACCATCGGAACCAATCTGCCAGTCTGACTGCTCCACAGATGCTGCCTCTGCTTGGTATCCCTACACTGACTCATCTGTCTACTGAGCCTTAATCACCCTTGTGACAAGAGATGGTTGAATTGATAGGCTCGAAAGCTGAACAATAGAGGACTGCAGACCAAACTCAAAGTTGAACTCTGATACATCCTCGAGCATCTTCCATTCACAAACCATCATCTGCGCCACCAGGCCTCGTGGATAACGGCTGACCGCGTCCGCCACCACGTTTGCCTTGTTCGGGTGGTACTGAAGGTTGAAATCATAATCCTTCAGGAGCTCCATCCATCGCCTCTGTCGCATATTCAGCTCCGACTGTGAAAATAAATACTTTAGGCTCTTATGGTCTGAGAATAGCTCGAACCTAACACAATAGAGATAATGCCTCCATACCTTTAGTGTGAAGACAACTGCTACTAACTCCAGATCATGCGTGGGGTAGTTGCAACGCCCTAAATTTTAAGAGTCGAGAAAAGCTCTACTCCCGAGATTCAAAACATCACTTATGCATATGCAGATTTCTTTCATGGTAATGAGTTAAGCATGCATGGGATTATACTAAACAATACATCATACTCCAGATTTAAGCAAGTACGGAATTCTAAACTTATCTGTGTAAGTATACAAATGTTTCACAAGGTTTCTTCTAGAGTATAAGTATGTAACCAGGTTCAATATATACATGTATCATTTCAAAATGAACAAAATATGGATATGTAAAAGTGTCCAACTAAGCCCAGATGTCCTAGTGGTCCCTGCATAATGGCACGTGGTCTACATCGACCCGCCCGAGAGTTGGAAGTAGGAGAATTCCTCCTCCTCATCCAAGAAGTCCTGCTCTAAAGCATAGACGTCGTCTATACCTTCGTCTAAATCAATGTCTGTTAGTGTTTTAAAGCACTGTCCTAGGGTGAGAGTGAGTGATCAACTTAGTGGTTCTATAAGGCAAAAGTTACACATATTATCAAGTCAAGCAAAGCAGTAATGATAAAGCAATCATAAACAATCACTTCCTAACTATTCTCTTTAATGTAAAAATGGAGTGCGAGTAATGATGCATGCCCTCATCCATTAATGCTCCCTCATACACGACTCCGACAACCTATTTCATATATGACAACACTTCCTTAAATGGTGCAACTCAATGCCTTTTTGGCACTCCTAACTATGCAGTGCAATACATGGTCGTGTTAGCCAAGTAATTAATTAAGCTCATTCATACAGTAAGTTTGGGAAGCTAGGGTACCTCCCTTTATATCATTAACCCAAATCGAACAGTTAGCATTAGACCACCATAGTGGTCTTACTCCTATGTTCTGGATCCATCTAGGTTCGTCACTCCTAGTTAAACACATATGATGGGCAAGTTGTGGGTTCGTCACTCCTAGTCAAACACATACGATAGGCAAGTTGTGAGAAGTTGTGCTCGCGGTCACTACGGGGCGGCTCGTCACCCCAACGTAGGCTGATAGCACGAACATGGTGTCCCATACCACCATTCTCAACTCACAAGTCTTAGTTGCTCACTGGTCACTACGGGGAGGCTCGTCACCCCAGCGTAGGCCAACTGCTCGGACACGGTGTCCCATACCACCATGCCCGGCTCATGAGTCTTAGTGAATCGTGGTACCATGGTTAAAGCAGATTTTTACATTGGTGAGGGGTACCTTAGATTCAAGCAGTCGCGTCCATACATGGTAAACATAC
Organism: Magnolia sinica; assembly: GCF_029962835.1. Taxonomy (NCBI): domain Eukaryota; kingdom Viridiplantae; phylum Streptophyta; class Magnoliopsida; order Magnoliales; family Magnoliaceae; genus Magnolia; species Magnolia sinica. Next base: position 68,462,861 of record NC_080574.1, read on the forward strand.
AATAGGTCAATCGGTTCATTAGGCAAGCTCGATTGGTACAGGCGTACGCTGACTTAATCGACATGGAGCACGTAAGCACCCCTCGTGGCCTAGCCACTGTCGACAATCGTCGTGCATCTCGTATTCATCGAGTTTACCCAAGGTGGCAAGACTAACTCGGCCACCCGAACAAGGACTTTTACCGATTGCCTGGGATACCTTTGTAGCCTCAATCCTATCCAAATGCTGCTAAAACCATGTGTAATATCCATCCCAGCATTCAACAAAACAATCCAAATGGATTTCATCAAACACATAGACCATGTCAAATATAACTTGCATTTTACCAATTGATTTCATAGAGGAAAACATACATATGCATAAGACAACCGGGAATCCTACCTTAATACTTATGGTAAATACAAATCATCAACAATTTCTCATTTGAACAATTTATCAAACACATACACTACGTTAGTTACAACATATGTTTTATCAATTCTTCATATAGAGAAATCTATATGCATATGACGATGATGAATCCTAGATTAGAAATCATAGCAAGCACTAATCATTCTCTATTTCCCATTTAGGCATTTCCACAAACACATAGGTTGCATTATTTACTTATCACAATTAATAGGATATCTCATACAGAAATCAACGCATTTAAGACAATATGGCAGCAATCAAGACAGACATAAATCATTAGCTGTCATGAAAGTATTGATAAACCATAACCTAAGCGTTTATAGTCCGCACCTTTCGTTAGTATGCTCGACTTGGACTCGGTCCAAATTCTACGTTTCCAAAAATGGAACATTGGGCACCTAAATGATGAAACTGGTTAGCTAGGTTGACAAAAAACTATTTGGGAGTTCTACATCGATATTAAGGTTAGTATTTTGTAGCCGAAAGAGGTTTGGTAGCACAACGGGGTGCTGATTTGGCGTGTGGGTGCGTGGGAGAAGATTTCCCACAGTTGAAGTGATCTCCTACACTTCCTCTTCTCTATTTTCTCCTCTCCTCTCTCTCTCTCTCTATCTAGGGTTTGAAATTCGTATTTGTGAAAGTGGGGGTGTGTGGGAAGCTATTTAAAGCCCCAAATCGGGTGCAAATGACCCCAGGGCCTTCTTATACTATGTTTATATCCTACAGGCGGCCATTTCTGATGAACAGGGCTCAAAGGGAGGCCCACGATTCATCTACATCATAAAGTACACTCCCTGACAGTAGATCCATGCTAAGACATGATTTCGGGGCAATCAGATAAGCCGATCGACCATGGAGAGCCTGTGTCAGATTAAAGGTCATACGTGTCCAATCGGGGCAATGGTTATATGGATAGGTGTAGGGAAATTTTCTTTCCCCATGGCTGAAGTTTGGTCACAAACTAACGGTCCAAAATTTTCAACTTTGCATGAGAGTGAAAGGCCAGTTCACTTAAGTTTTAGTTCATTTCCTAAGGATATTCGCGTTTCTCATGCACTTCACTCATGGCTCAAGTTGGGCGTTTCTGGACACTATCCGGGCTTGATTCCGGTGATTGTTGTCAAGCCCAGCAGGACGGACATCTTCTTATAATTTTATGATCATCGGACCCTGCGGTTTAGGTCCATTACTGAGTTTCAATGTACTCCTAAGAGCGGCAGGCCCTTGGGATTTCTCCTAGGTCTTAAGATGACATTGAGTCAGTGGTACTAATGGTTTTAGGCCTTCCCATTTGTGAGAATGGTGGCCCAAGCTTAATCCACCAATTATTTAGTACTTAACTAAATCCCTTCTAAATCATACGACAGGATGCAGTCCTTGGGTTGTTCTACCTGAGGTTGTACTCGGGTCTTTGTATGGATTTTTCTAGGACATTACAGTAGTTCAACTCGTGGACCTTTAGCTGGTGCGAGGTATATGTCACTGGCTTCCCTTGCTACATTAAGACAACACCCAAACCAACTCTCGAGGCATCAGTAAAAATAAAGAACCCATCACTCCCAGAGGAAAGAGTGAGGACAGGAGTGGACATGAGGCGGTCCTTTAACTCCATAAATGCCTCCACACAAGCGTCACTCTAGACAAACTCGGCACCCTTCCATGTCAGCGATGTTGTAATGCGGGAGAATCCCTCAATGAATTGTCGATAATATCCCGCTAGACCAAGGAAACTACAGATCTCGGATGCGTTCGTGGGCTGGCCCCATTGACGCACTGCATCAATCTTCGAGGGGTCCATAATGACACCCTCCCTCATCACCACATGACCGAGGAACTTCACCTCCTCCTGCCAGAACTCGTAATTCTCTAGCTTCACATGTAGTTGGTGGGAACGGAGGGTCTCCAACAGAATCTGTAAATACTCCTCATGGTCCTCCTAGGTCCTTGAATAGACCAGAATGTCATCGATGAAGACTACAACAAACTAGGGCCGAAAGACCTCATTCATCAACTACATAAAGACGGTGAGCACATTGGTCAGCCCCAAAGACATGACCAGAAACTCAAAATGACCGTAGCGCTTTTGGAAAGCTGTCTTCAGAATGTTCTCCTCTCGGACCCAAATCTGATGATAGCCAGACCGTAGATCAATCTTGGAGAAGAACTGTGCACCCTATAGCTGGTCGAATAAATCATCAATCCTCGGGAGCGGGTATTTGTTCTTGATAGTGGCTTTGTTGAGCTCACGGTAATCCATACAGAGCCTCAATGAGCCATCCTTCTTCTTCACGAACAATACTGGGGTTCCCACAGTGAACTGCTAGGACGAATAAAACCTAACTCCCGCAACTCATCCAACTACGCATGCAGTTCCCGTAACTCCAATGGTACCATACGATACGGGGCCTTTGAGATAGGAGTGGTACCGGGTACAAGATCTATCTTAAACTCTATCTGCTGGTGCGATGATAATCTTGTAATCTCCCAAAACACATCAGGAACTCACAAACAACTGGTAACTGCTCAAAACACCCAGCCACTGACTCCTCTACTGCACAGGCCAACAAACTAGATAGCAGCTCTCCTCTGGGCTCGACAACGAACTGGAGTAACGGCAAGCCGGGTATGCAGAATGTGACTGTCTTGGCAGAACAGTCCAACACGGTGTGGTATTCGACAAGCCAATCCATACCCAGGATAACATCATACTCGATCATCGGTAATACGAACAAATCCTCAGGCAGAAACATATCCCTAACCAGAATGGGGCACGACGAACAGAAACGAACCAAAACTGCAGACTTCCCCAAGCGAGTCGATACTGATAAAGCTTCACGAGCAAACGCCGACGGTAGACAGTTGATCAACAGAACTCCTCAACTACGAATGAATGAGACACTCCAGAATCAAACAATACACGAGCAATATAAGCGGAGACAAGAAGAATACTCTCAACTACTCCTCGCGACGACTAAGGGTCCTGCTAAGTGACGTAGAATATGACCTGGTTCTGTGGGGGAGGTGCCTGTCCCCTCTGCATCTGCAGTTTCTGCTGCTGATGCGGTCACTACGGCGGCCTACCTTGTTACCTCTATTGCTGCGGAGGAGGCCTGGAGGCTGGTGCTAGGGTTGTTGTTGCTGCTGCTGCTGTGGAGGCTGGTGTGGGGGTCGTTGTGGTGCCCTCAGCTGCTGCTGTTGCTACTGGGGATGGGGACACTCATGCTTACGATGCCCCATCCATCCACATCCAAAATAGACTCTAGTAAATGAACCAGAAGAAGAACTTGGCTACGCTGCTGGCGCTCTAAACCCTGAAGGCCCCTACGCTAATGGTGTTGATGCTGGAGGGAGCTATCGGAGTGCGCCTTGCTCTTCCAGTCTCCTCCCTGATCGCAGGTCCTCTGTAAGGTAGCCCAATCATCCTCATAGACCAAGGCCCTCTAAACAACCTAGTCGAATGTAGTAAGTAAATGTACAACCACATAGCTACGAATGGCGTAACGCAAGCCGTTCACAAAACTGCGGGCCTTCCGCCTCTCATCATCAACAAGATAGGTAGTGAATCGGGACAAAGTGACAAAGCACGCCTCATACTGAGACACAGTCATATCACCCTAAACAAGCATCCCGAATTCCATCGCTCGCTACTGCTGAACGTGCTCAGGGAAGAACTTCTGGTCGAATCGATTCACAAAGTCCTCCCAGGTCCATACAAAATCTGGTCTGGCCGATCGAGAGATGGATACCCACTAATGCTGAGCCTCTCCCTAAAGAAGAAATAATGCCAATGGAACTCATTGTTGTGTCGTGCATCGCATGGTGTCGAATATCCTCTCCACCTCGAAGCGCCACAACTCAGCTCCCGAAGGATCGGACTCACCCCTTGAATGCGAGGGATCATGCTGATGGAAATCTCGTAGCAGAGCACTCGCTCGCATCTGGTCTTCCTGCTCAGGAGTCTTTACTGGATGTTTACCCTATCCTAGTAGGGCGGCGATGACTGCCTGCAGCATCTGCTGCAACTGCTTAGCTCCGACTGGAGTGGTAGGAAATGTAAGGGCTACATAGGCCTCAGGCAGAGGCAATGAACTGTGGGAGCCTGTGGAATAGGTAAAGCAGGCTCGAGTGGGGGAACTGGAGCAACTGGAGGCGGAACAAGGACCTCAGGAATAGGATTCTCAATCGGTGGAGCAGGAAATGCACAGGTCGCTTGAGTCGCTCAAGCACCACGAGTGCCTCTCATGCCTCGTCTAGGTGACATTGTCTACAAAAATAACAAAGGAGTCCATCAGCCTTAAGAATCTTCGAGGGCTTTAGACGTTAGGGAACCAATTCAAAGGATACGCATTCGGGACACTACTTATCCTAAGCACTTAGCAGATATGTGATGTTGTCTTGAGTTATTTCGTAGGTTATTCTCATATATGCTCTGATACCAATCCCTGTCGCGCCCTAAACTCAGAGACCGTGCTCACAAAATTTTTAATCACCGAATCCGGCAGTGATAGCCTCTGTAGTGCCCCATTCTCAGCTCCTGCCGCTTGTTCACCAGGTTTCGATCCTGGGATCCTATAAGGAGGATTTCTATAACATAAGTCTATTTCATAATGAGCATACCCAAGATCATAACATCATAACCACAGATAATAACTACAGGAACACCATTACAAATCCACTAAGAATTTAAAACTTTTACAGTACATGGCATGAAAAGAAAAGATACAAAGGCCAATACCCAATAACTCCAAAGGAAAGCTCCATTGTATGGTCCTGCTCCTATTCCTACTCACTGCCTAGAATCACCTGCACGCATCTATCATGCATAAGCTTATAGAAAGTTTAAAGGGCTGTGTAAGTGTGTGTAGGACAGGTGCCATGAATGTAATATCAGAGTATGCAGAATGTGCGGCAAGACATGAATACCAACAATAGTAACAAGGCTATGCAAATGCAAGCAAGAATATCATCTGCCAACAAAAGGCTATGTAACTCAATGCAAAATACCATCAACCATCCCAAGGCTAAGCAATGCGGGCTTATATAGCCAAGTGCCATATGCAATGTGTAATGAAATCGTGCCAATCCTCATCTCAAGTTCATATATTAGTACACGCCATATAAACTACCACCTCCCTGGCCACACAACCCAGCGAGCAGAAGAGACCTCACTACCCACCTGTGGATAGCCAATCACCAACAAGGCTTGATGGTAGCAGACCCATTTATGAGCTGGTCAAACTCAGCCTAGCTTAAATGCCCCCTCACTTGGGCGGATAAGGCCACACCCCTTTCCAACCAACCACAATACAGTGGGAGACGCGGCCTAATGGTAAAGGCATCGGCGCTCATGTTTTCCAGTCGATCTCGATGTTGTAGCATCTCATGGTACCATGAAGGTTCTGGGACTTTCACCCAAGGACATCCTACGTGCCGACAATGCTCAAACTAATATTTCTGGTGTCCAAATCTGGCCATCCATGATATGCCGATGGTGGCTACGACCCTGATGAAGCTAGGGTAAATATCAACCGTGTTATACAATGTCAGATGCATGAATCACACAAATTAACCATGCATCAGTCCCGCACATACAGCGTGCTCAAGAGGGGCAACTCCATCACTCAGGGAGTCTCATAACAGCCTGCCCAATGCATAAACCATGACCAATCACATCTCAACCAAGCACACATATGATGCACATGGGAATTGGTCATGAAAAATAACTAAGTACATCATGTGGTGAAGTTGTACTCTCCTTATAACAAGGTAGGGTCTAGATGCTTAGACAATTTTACATGGAATGGAGAGAGCACAACTACTAGTGGGGCCCAACAATTTGGGGTAGCCCACAAAGACTAAGTAAGAAATATTATGGGTCTAATAGGTGAGAATGGGCCTACCAAAGGGTCTAAGGTAGACATTCAACCACCAATAGATGAGAATGGGCCTATAGGTGTCCACAATGGGTACATTTAACCACCATTGTCCCCAAGAAGGTGGCCCAACAAGAAGACTAGCTAAACCATGGCCCGAATACCACCATGTAAATAAAATGGGCAGCAATACATACATATCCTCTCACATGGTGGGCCTCAAGAAAATTGCCCAAGCCTACATATCACAACATGGGCCCAAAGGGTCATGTTATGGCCCAAGAACAATGGCCACCGAATTCATGCATTATGTTAGGCCTAGTGGGTAGCCCATAAGCCCAAGTACATAGGTAAAATAAATCCAAGTTAGGCCAAGATAGGCCTTACAATATCAGCCCAAGTCTAGGTAAAATAGGTGGGCAATCAAGGACCCAATCACATATACAATTCAGCCCACAAAGTCCAGTATAATGTGAAAACAACCCATGCACAAGGACTGGGCCCAAGCTGGACATCCCAGCCCACCTGGGCCTACTGGACATCTCAAAATCTGGACTATGTTGGGTCATTAATCAACTAAAGGTGGGCCTCAAAAGGAACTAATTAAGCCCAAAACAATCTCAAGAACAAAGGCATGATGTATGTACACAAGTCTCTCCATTTAGTGGGCCTCACAGCCTCACAACTTTCAGCTATATATAAAATATTTTAAGGCCCCTTGTTGAACTTTTAGCCCACCCAAATTCCTAGGCCTACTGAGGTCCAACTGATAGTAAAACTGAGTGCACATTAATCTTATGATGGCCAACAATAATCACAGAGGGCCCCACCAGATGGAGGGTGGAGATACCACCCATAAATCAAGTAGGCCTGCTGTTGGACTGCAAGTCCAGCAGCAGCCTAAAATACTTGGCGTCACACATGGGCTGGGCAGTCCAATGGCCTGGATGGCTGGCCCCAAAACAACACCAAGGTGGGCCCCACTTGTGGATGTCCACCAAGGGAAGGTCCCCATCCAAGTGAGCCACACACGGGGGAGGACGGCGTGGATAAAACATATATTAAGGTTAGCCACAAGGAGGAGGACGGCCAACCCATTGCTGGATGTCCAGCAGTGGGGCTACTGGCCCAGCTCCAAAATGGCCCGAAAATGGGTGGTTCTGATGGCCCCCAAGCACATGAGGAGGGTCCCAACATGATGGACCAAAAAATGGGTAAGAGGGGAGGCCTCAATCTCATACATACATGAAACAAATTTATGAGCAGCAAGGTTGAAATTTAAAAATATTGTTGGAAATAATGTTGTCCCTGACCTGTACACCCCATTGGAGTAGACCCAGGCCTGCTAAAATTATGGAAAATGAGTGGCTAATAAGCCTTCACAAGTGTACAACAAGGTGGGGTCCACAAAAGTGGCCCACCATCCCCAAAACCAAACCGATATTTATGTTTTTCCTCCATACAAAGAGGTTGGACGGCCCAAAAATTTGGACCGTCCCCACCCTTTGGGCCTGCTCCAATAACATCCAATCAGGGACGGTTGGAGGTGGGATTCAACATACATCAAGGTGGGGTCCACACCTCCAAGAATCTCCCCTTAATAAGGTTAAATCAAGACTTCATGCAAGGACAAAACCCCAGCCAAAGATCAATCACAATAGTCCAGAAAATAGTTCAGAAATTTCTGGACAGCAACATAAAGCTAAATATATTTGTCCATATTTTACTGGACAAAGGGAAATACTCTACAAAAACAATGGTATGGCCTACCTAAGTGAGCCCCACAAACTTTCAGACTAAGATCCCACCTTAAAACTCATTGCATGTCACTTCGGGATACCAAGTAGGACACCCAATGTCTAGAAAATGGACGGCAAGGGGCATCCCACCTTGCTGGATGGTCTGGACATTCTAGGGCTCTAAGTGGGCCACACACATCAGAAATCAATAATAGAGAAAGGAGAAAGGAAATCCAGCCATAGGAGAGGGGGTTCTGCCACTATTGTGGCCCTCTCCATCACTACATCAAGATACAAGCTTGATCTTACACATGTAGGATCTAGAAATCGAATCTAAGGTGGGGATGCCATCCCCTTTAAGGATCTAGGGTCTAGATGACCCCAATAATCCATAAATCAAAGGAAAATTACCATGATGGGGTCCATGGAGAATGGCCCCATCTATGGAACATGCATGCACAAGGTGGGCCATTAGCCACACCCATGGAGACATGGGGGACCTCCACCATCAATTAATGGGCCCCACAAACTCCTATAAAGAAAATAAAGAAGATACAAGAAGAAAAATATGAAAACTACTCTAAATGCTCACCCACCTCAAAAGAACTCTTACTTTCTCTTATCACCAAACTCCTCTAGCTCCAAGGGATAGAGATCAACAGTTGAGATTGAGTTTTAAGGGTTAGATTTTGGGGGAAATGAGAGAAAAGAGGGCTGGAACTTGCTAGAATGGTGGATGTTTTTCTCTCTTGCAATTGGAGAGGAAGAAAGGATAAAAGAAGATAAATGAGAGAGACGGAGAGATGTAGCAAGAGAATGATGGTTTGTAAGCTCATGATGAGCTTTGAGAAGAGAAACAATGATGGCACATGGGAGAGAGGGAGTGATCATTGCCTTAAGAAGAGAATTCTCATGATAGCTAGGTAGGCTATAGGTGGGCTAGGCTAGCTAGGCTAACTAGGTAATTTGGAATGGATGATGTCATGCTCCCAGGGGACGTGTACATGCTAGGTGGGTCCCACAAACACGATCAAGGGTCCATATGAAGTGCGGCCTGCAATTTTTAATGTACACATCGGATTTATGCACGAGACGCAGCGTTGGAACCCCAGCGCCGACACGATCGCAAACGTATAGGTTTCGGGTGGGATCAGGTCGGGTTTATAAGATAGAACATAGGGATGATTGCAAATACAATCTACAGGTCACAGGTCATGTAAGTGCTATGGTCTCTTATGCCTTTGATTGTCAAATTTTATAGTGCCAAAACCATAATCTGTGTCTTGTGTAGCACGTTGATATATATGTTTAAGACAATGCATCTCATGTACAAGGACAATGCTTCAAGACAAGAGCAAGATCTACTTCAAAGAAATACAAGATCAAGTTCATTATTAACATCTTTAAGCTTCAAAGTTTAATGTTTTAAAGCGACATCGAAAGACAAGTGAACTGTTCATACTCAAGACTCAAGATGAAGTACAACTCAAGTACTACAAAATAAAGCTTCAAAAGATCAAGTCCAAGCTTCATTTTGTGTTGCGATATCAAGCTTCATGAACTTCAAAGATCATCTATCATCTGAAGAAAATAAGGTTCAATGTTCATACGTCATGTTCAAGGTATGAAAGACCATAGATTGAAATTATGGTAGGTCATTTCGGATACATAATTCAATTGTTTATTTTATAAGTGTTTTGGTCTGCTCTTAGACTAGTCCTGGACTTTGTCCGACTAGTCCTAGCACTGGCTCGACCAGTCCAAGAAATTTTAAGACCAATCCTAAGTTTGTTGCAAAATTTTAGAATTTTTTTGTTGAGCCACGACCAGTCCTGGATATTGCTCGACCGGTCGTGTGAACAGTGCATGACTCATCCTCGACCAATCCTACAACTACGACTCGAACTCCAGCGACTATTTCAGCACCGCATGACCAGTCATTAATAGGTTACGACTAGTCGTGGAGGTCCCTCGACCAGTCGTGGATGGCTTACGACCAGTCGTGGAACGGTCTTATCTGATCGCGCTCAAATTTTCAAAAATATGTTTGTCCTACGACCAGTCGTTGTGTCCACAGGACTAGTCGAAGGTGCGACTTCTGCACTTATAAATAGAGCATGATTTTCAAAGTTTCATATCGAATTCAAGTAAAATTAAGACATCACTCTGAGAGATAAGTTAGTCATTTATTTAAGCTATATAGTGCTCATTTAATATTCTCTTTTTGTAGCTTTCTTTGCATTTGATTTTGAGTTTCCACATTCTAATTATATTTGAAAGAGGAATTGAGGTATTACCATTTCTTGGAATCAAAATCAAATCAAGCTAGCCCAAGGTGCTTTAACTCTAAAATCAATTTAGAACCTAGAACCATTTCATAACTGAGTTTGGACATTGAACTTCTATGTTGAACTTCTACTCCGACTTGGTTCTTCCAGGCCGCAACAAAAGGAAAAAATTCAGGTATTTTACATTTGCATAAATCTTCTATTTTAGGTTTCTTTGAGATTGAGCCAGAAAAATCTCTTAATTATGGTTTATTTGAGGTGATCCAGAAAACTCAGAGTGTGGGGTTTTTGAATTGTGTAAGCCCATTTGAAAGACACAATTGCGAGGGCTTTAGGTGAACCTGAAAAAATGTATTTTAATAGTGAACACTAATATCCACTGTGTGAGGATATTAGGAGTGGAGTAGCTGTGTGGCTGTTGTTTAACAGTTGGTGTACACATAGGCGAACCACTATAATTCTTTGTGTTTGGATGTATGATTTATTTTCTATATCTTTTATCATTCAACATTGTGGGATGTATTTGTGGATGTGAATGTTGTAATCTTTTACATTTCAAGCATTGTGGTGAATGTTGTAATAGCCTAGATTTCCTTTCATTGCTATTTATTTATTTATTTATTCCTCTATATCCAAGTTTAAGTTTTTGATACAAAGACCTTTCTAAGAATTAGGTTGTCCTACCATAAACCTTGGTTTTTGGTGTAAGGTTGTCCTTAGAATAACATTTGTATCAACCTCTCAATACTCATACATTTGAGGTTGTTTTTAAATTCAGCATTATGAGGTTGTCTTTGCTATTTGCATTTGATTTATTTAAATTCTGTTGTTATCATTTTTAATTTGGCATAGTCCTATTCACCCCTCCCCCCCCCCTAGGACATATAGCTCGGCCTTTTCAAATGGTATCAGAGCCTAATGGCTCGTTTTAATTGTTATTTCTTTTTAGATTAATTTCCTGAGCTAATCGATCTAAGCTTTTTATAAGATGTCAAATTTTGATAGCCTTTTAGTCACTAGGCCTCCACCATTTGATGGCTCCAATTATGCCTATTGGAAAGCCAGGATGAGAATTTTCTTAAAATCCATGGATGAGAGCGTGTGGCAAGCCACAGTGACTGAATGGACCCCTCCTACCACTGAAGTGACTGATATCGATGGATCAAAATCTATGAGAGTAACACCTTATTTCTCATGGACCACTCTTCAGAAAAATGAGAGTAGTGCCAATGCAAAAGCACTAAATGCAATCACTTATGCACTATCACCGAATGAATTCAAAAGAATTATATCCTGTGATACTGCAAAGCAAGCTTGGGATATTTTAAAAATGACACACGAGGGTACATCAATTGTCAAGAAATCTAAAGTCCAAATCCTCACAACCAAATTTAAGGAAATACTTATAAAAGAAAATGAAATGTTTATGGACTTCTATACAAGATTAAATGACATTGTGAACTCTATGTGGGGTCTTGGCAATAAAATCCCAGAAAGTAAAGTGTGTGCAAAGATACTACGCTCACTACCTGAACGGTTCAACTCAAAGGTGACCGCGATCCAGGAACTTTGTGATACAGACAATATGAGGGTAGAAGAATTAGTTGGCTCTTTACAGACTTATGAGTTAACTTCTAAAGCTCCTAAAGGTAAATCTGTCACTCTTAAATCTTCTAAATCTTTTTCTCAAGAAAATTGTAGTAATTCTGATTTAGAAAATTCTGAAGATGATATGGTCCTTTTAGCCAAAAAGTTTTATAGAATTTTTAAAAGTAAAAAGAGGGTTAATTTTCAAAAATCAAATGATAAGAAAAGATCTAAATCTAAAACTTAGAAATCTTTAAAAGATAGTTAATGTTATAACTACCAAGAATATGGGCATTTAGTAAACAAGTGTCCTAAAAATGACAAACCTATTGGCTACTTGGGATGAATCTTCTAGCACTGAAGCCTCTTCTGAATCAGAAGATGAAAGTACCCTGGTTTGTCAATTAGCATGAGTGTTGAGTCACCTAGACAGTAGAGCCTCATAGGAAGATCAATTCATAGCGTCTGCCTCATCTGGATGTGTGCAAGCTCGCCACAGGTAAATCTAAGCCTCACTCCCATGTCCTAAAATACCAGGTATTTAAAACCCTTTAAAAAAAGTTAGAACATCATAGGGTTTTTATGTCAAGAAATCTTTTTCAAAAATCAAAATATCTCTAAGTTTTCTTAATCTGTCGATTTTATCCATACACAGCTCGATATGATCGACATGTGCTATTGATGTCCTCAATGACAAAATGATTCCATCAGAATGAGGACAAAAGTGTACAACAACCACATATATCTCTGGACGAATTTATCGATGTATCAATATTCCTATCGATATCATCGATATTTGAATCTCGAGTCCATCGAAGGTGACTTGATAATATCGATAGACAAAACTCCGGCACCCCTGTTTTCTCCTAAAAATATCATATGTGCATCGATGATACCATCGAAGTTCAAATCTTGATAATATCGACAGACTCTCGATTATATCGGTCATGGGCACGAAGTTTTCCAGTAAAATATTTCAGGATAATTTATTTATGATCGAGGGTCACTCGATAGAATCGATATTCAAATATCAATGATATCGGTATGGTTTCGATGGCATCAAACATTGACAGAAACTATCCAGCAAGCTTAAATGAAAATCCCTTAGATTTATCGATGCCTCGACACAAATATCGATATCATCGACATTCAAACTCCGATGATCTTGAAGGTCCCTCGATCATTCTTAAAAACTTAAAATATTTCATAGGAAGTCCCTCTCATTTTCAAATGTCGAGGAATTGAACCTTGCATCGATGGAATCAGAATTCAAAATTCGATGAAATCGATACATGTTTCAATTCCCTCGACAAGCCGGCAATAGGTTTCAAAATCGTATAACTTTTGAGTTTTTGTCATCGAGCAGACCGTCGATGCTATCGAGAGTATACGCTCAATGATATCGACCCTGCTCGATGATATCAAACTCTGTCATAAATGTGGCCGTTTTATATCCGTTGGAACCTTTTGCCTATATAAAGAGGACTTGTCTATTATTGCTGGTAGAGAAAGAAGAGAGTGCTTTTGTGTGTTTAACCTTAGATCATATACCCAAAGCCCTTTCTCTCATGGGAGTTCATCCTCCAATCCACTCTCATGATTGATATTCAATAGAGTGGATTGGGAAATGAACTTCCGCATTCAAGGATCCTCCAACGACCATCTTAATGGCAAATCATTAAGCTGGGATGCCTTAAATGCATAGAAAATTGGAATCACTCTATCTCCTTTATAGAAAAATATCTTGAGAGTAGGATTCCATCATTACCATGACCCAACTCGTCGCCGTGTATTGGTATATCTTCTGTGTTACGGATCAAGGAAGCGGAAGACTCTTCATCAACAAAGGAGGAGATCTTCTACAACGAGCAAAAAGGGACTCATCTGCTTATCTGTAAGTTATCATAGTCCAGAGGACACTTGTGATCATTCCTTTTTAGGATTAGGTTTAAGGTGTTTCTCACCTCGTTAAGCCCTCGTAGGAGGCCACCGACAGGAGTGTACGTAGTGAGTGCATTGAGTTGACCCTCGCTCTGTGGAGAGCATAAACAGTTAGGGTCTTGTGTAAGATCCTTGGCCAGTATGCCTAAAAAGTGGGTGCGTTGTGTTGACCCTTGCTCGTGAGAGCATAAACAATGAGGTTCCTTGTGTGGATCATTGGCCAATGTGCCTAAAATCAGGTGCTATGTGTTGACCCCTGCTCGTGTGAGCATAAATAGTCAACCTAGGTGTAGGTTGTAAAGGTTAAAGGTGAACCTGATTTAAAACCTTAAGTTTGAGGTGAACCGCTGTGAAACCTCCTTAGTGAAATCTGGTACACTCAAGGGTTAAGTGCATTTACCAGGAGTGGAGTAGACAAGTAGTCTAACCACTATAAAAATGATTGTGTTTGAGATTAATGTTTATTTGTTTATGTGATTTCCTTCTATATCTTCATATCTGATTATCTAAGATCACACCTCATACACAAACAGTCATATCCATCATAAACTAGTTTGCATATTATTCATCTCTAAAATAGTTTGTGATTGGATCCTCTATCGGGCTTGGAAGCCAGTAGAGTTACTTTTATAATCCTAATCTATGTGTGTGATTAGGATTAGTGTGATAGGATTTTAAATTGACGTGAAATTATTAAAAAGTCCTATTCACCCCCGTCCAGGACATATTAGCATATTCCCAGTTCAACTAAAAGCAGTTTTCACCGCCATTTCAATTGGTATCAAAGAAGGTCTCTCTTTAAGGACTTCACCGCCTAGAGAGTGATCTTGATTGAAGTTAGGAATATGGTAAAAGGAGAGGGCTCATCGGTCACTAGGCCTCCAGTATTTGATGGCCCAAATTATGCATACTGGAATGCTAGGATGCACTACTTTCTGAGATCTTTGGATCATAATGTTTAGGATGTAGTTGAAAGTGTATATGTGTCACCATCTGAACAAATTGTACTTGATAGTGGCATAACCATCACAAAACCTAAACCCAAAGAAAAGTGGATGACGTTCGATAAAGAAAAAGAGACTGCTGAAGCAAAAGCTATAAACGCCATCTACTGTGTCGTGTCCTAGGACATCTTCAATCAAATAAGTATGTGTGGGACATCCAAAGAAGCATGGGATCTATTGGAAACAACTCATGAAGGCACAAGCACTATGAAGAGGTTTAAACTTCAACTCCTGACTTCATAGTTTGAAAATCTCAGAATGAAAGAGCATGAGACCTTTATGGAGTTTTTCACAAAGTTAAATATCATTTGCAACTCCACGGGTGGATTAAGAGAGAAAGTTTCGGTACCAAAAATTTGTAGGAAAATTCTAAGATCCCTATCGGAATGGTTCAATCCTAAAGTAACAACATTAAAGAGTGTAGGAACATAGACAAAATGAAAGTAGAAGAACTGGTAGGTTCCCTATAAACTTTTGAACTACACTTTAAACAAACCCAAAAATCCAAAACTATCGTTCTAAAAGCTTCAAAGAAAACAACAAATGAGGAGAGTGGAAGTGAAAAAGATGATGAAGATGAGGAAGTGGCTTTGGTAGCACAACGATTCAGGAAGTTCTTTCAGAAGAATCGTGGCCGTCCTTCTATAGGAAGATTGGTGGACAACAAACCTACTGTGAGTAAATTTGGTAAAAAGGCCAAGGAACCACAATGCTATGCCTGTCAGAAGTACGGACACCTATCTACTGAATGCCCAAACAGAAAAACAAAGGATAAAGCAATGGCAGCCACGTGGGATGATATGAAGGAGTCAAACTCATAATATAATGACTCAGAAAGTGATGGAGATCAAAAATCCTTAAAAATTCCTGTGGTCTCCACTACTCCAATCATTCCCACAGAATCTGAAAACAAGGAAGAACAACAAGCCACTGAATCATTTCCATTAGACAATGAGGAATTTGAAAAAGAAGAAGAAGTAGAAAAGGATAAACTAAAAGATGCATACAATCCACTTTACATCCATAACATCAACATAGTTAGAAGACTCAGAATGGCTGAAAATAAAAAGGAATTGCTACAAAAAAAATTAGATAAAACTTTAGACATAAATACTCATCTAATTAATGACTTGCAGCAATATCATTCAGATAATGACAAACTTGAAAGAATTAACATTTCTCTTAAATCCGAGTCTGAGAAATTAAGTAAACAAATTAAAATATTAAATGAGAAAAACATGATCTTCAAAATGAAAATCATACACTCCTAGTTGAGTTAGAAGATTCCAGAAACATAGCCAAACTAAACTGTAACTTTTTCAAGAGTGGTGAGAAGTTAGAAAAACTTTTAGGCATGGGAAAATCTGGAAATAAAAAAAAAAATGGCTTAGGTAATGAGAAAGTTAGAACAAAAACTGGGTATGGAACACAAATACTGGAAAAATCTAATACCTCCAATAGCAACACAGGAACTAACTCAGCTTGTCATTTAGGTGGTTATGAGTTGAACAAAAGAAATGTACAATCATCACCACTCAAACTGATTGACAGAATGAGGGAGCCATTAAATCAAGTGGTTGAATCAAACAAGAAAACTAAATCTAAGAATCCAGTCTCAAAGTGGGTAATTAAAGAAAAGAAAATTTGTCTTACTACTCACTCAAATCATTTAACAGGCAATGACACTAAATGGTACCTAGACAGTGATTGCTCAAGGCATGTAATAGGTGACAAGTCCCTTCTTTCAAACTATAATAATCTTTATAATGGGATGGTCACCTATGGAGATGGAACCACTGCTAAAGTAATTGGATAGGGAATCATAAGAGGGATTAATTTGCTCAAAAATGAGAATACCTTTAGCATAAAAGGATTAACACACAATCTTTTAAGCATTTCTCAAAGATGTGATGCTGAGCATGTGGTTACATTCAACAAAGAAAAATGCGAAATCTTGGATCTCTCGGGAAAATCAGTAATGAAGGGTTCTCGCACAAATAACCACTGGTATGACATCAAATGTAAAGGAAAGGATGATCCTTATGCCTAGAAATATTGAGCATAGAGAAAACAAGTTCGGATCATGCGTCAACATTTGGATATTTGCTGAATTGATGCAACTTTGGATGAGCTTCTAATGATACATTTGAGGTCTCTCTGCTCAATTTTTTTATGTGTATAAACATCATAATGTTTATAATTTTGATTTATATAATGCTTGTACGAAATTTTGATGTGGATACTGATTTAAAAGATATTCCATTCTATAAGATTATGGAAGTATGGAAAAATGAAAATTATTTATCTTCGATATGTCCTTCGATATGTTATTCTCGATTAATCGATCAAGGGTCGATATCATCGATGCCTCTTTGTAATATGAAGAGCCATGTGATCCAAAATGATATCAAAAAGTTGTCTCGATAACATCGGGGGAGTTTCATCGACATCATCAAAACACTGGTCGATGATATCGATGAACTGCAGCCCAATAAAAGGCAGTTGAGCGGAAAATTTTTATTTTCGAAAAGAAAAAAAGGAAGGGGGCATTCTTTTTTTTTTTTTTGCTTATCCCCTCAGCTAGAGGTACATGTGGGTCCCAGAAGCTCCTCTAGAACTGGTATTATCCTTCCATTCCAGATTTTATCTTGCTTTTTGGTGGGGTATTTTCAGTTTCTTTAAAAGATGTATTTTGTCAGTTCTTCCCAAATCTGTCTTTATGGGTAAGGACAATGAAACAGTGTCGGGTCCTAGGGAGTCATCCAGAGCCTCTCGACGAAAGACCCTTACCTCAAAAGAAAAGGCAAGAGCTCCCGAACGTGGGACCCCCATTCATCAGAGATTTCGACAAACTTCACGTGGGGGGTCCCAGTCCAAAACACCAACACCTCCTCCGGCTAGCTTAAATCCACGTCCTGCAAAATACATGGGTAGGAAGCTCATTCATGAGAGGAAGGTAGAGAGGGATTGTTTAAAACCATACAATCTAGAATCCCTGTTTACTGCAATCGATTGGTTGCCCGTCCTAGATTTCGATGGGCCAAGTCAACTCGAACGAACACGCAACTTCCAGGCTGTGTGTCACTCACCCGTGTCTGATCCTCCTTCTATCATGGTCTCCCTGGATGGTGATGATGTACTGATCACTCCTAATACAATGGCAAACATCCTCGGGCTAACAATGGCACCAGAAGGTCCCCACTGAAATGGACCTTGAAGATGTTGAAATCCGGTCCATGGTTACTAAGTACCTTTGTCATGGTAGAGACATCCCTTAGTATTAAGGAAATGCGTTGAAATCTAGGTACATTGAACCATGATTTCGGGTGTTGCACAATATCTTCGCCATAAATATCTATCCTATAAGTACCAACCGGTCCGATCTCACGGGTTTCATAACCTCGATAGTGTACTCAATCGCCAAAGGGATAAAAATCTGTCTTCCGACTCTGCTTGTCCATCAGTTGGTCTACACCATTCATACATCTAGGGATCTTCACCTGCCCAATCCCTAGATCATAAACATGATATGCAATGCCATAGGCTTCCCAATGACCAATAATCTAGAACTTTCCCTCCAAGTCTTCAACAAAAAACAACATTCGAAAAATGGACTTGAAGTTCCACAGGTATCCCAAGGATCCAGAAGAAGGCATTCAAGAAGAAGGAGCAGGAAGTGAAGGTGATGCTCCCAGTGAAAGAGCTGAGGCTTTTGGGCATGAACCTTCTGCGTCCCATCAAGCACCATCCACATCAGCGGCCGGGCATGCAAAGTGGTTCAAGATGCATCAAGACAGAATTGAGGCAATACAGTGTGATGTCACTTAACTGAAAGAGTTTGTGGATACATGACTCACTATCTTAGAACGCATGATCAATGGAGTGTAGCAGACGGTGCAACAGTTGGTTTATCTACTCACTTGTCGGCGCGACGACACGACACCATCTTCCTGGACTCCATAAGTACTAGTTTCTGGTTGTTATCACATACACTTCACCCTTATTTTCATGTAAGAACATTAGTATCTTTTTGGATGTTCTGCGCTTTCATAAGTGTATGTGTGTTGTCCATAAATGGGCTAAAAACTGATGTTTGCTTTTGGGTGCCCATGAGTGGGGCTTGGAAGTTTCGTTGGGATAACTGTTTATCTACTGCCAATCTTGGGCAGCTTACTTTTGGATATTTTTCCATTGGCTAGATATAATTCTCATATTTATTGCCATATCTATCCCTTACAGATCCCCTGGTTTATCTACTCTCTGAATGCATGTGATTTCTTTTAATGATTATTCTATCTACTATATCACAGCAATGTTTGGACTGTTATGCATACATAGTCACTAAAAATAATGTCTGATCAACATGTTTAATTATTATCCATCTATCTTCACTCTCTGTATGCTTACTGAATGATGTTCTCCCACATGTTTTTAAACTTCAGTCAACATCGACAATCATGCAATCTTTGTTAATGACTGACAAAACGGGGGAGAACGACTCAAACACCCTGTCAAGAAATGTATATCTGCTTGAGTATGGTGATACTTAGGGGGAGCAGCTGCACCAAGTGAGGGGGAGTTTGCAGTCAGGGGGAGCAACTTTTAAATGTGTTATGTATATGACATTGTTAGAATTGTAAAATTGTGTAAAGTGCATGTAAACACAATTTAGGATGTCAGCATAGAAGCGGTTCTAGGGGTGTTTTGGTATTTTGTCACGTAATTGACAAAGGGGGAGATTGAAAGTACCCTGGTTTGTCAATTAGCATGAGTGTTGAGTCAGCTAGACTACAGAGCCTCATAGGAAGGTCAATTCATAGCGTCTGCCTCATCCGGATGTGTGCAAGCTCGCCACAGGTAAATCTAAGCCTCACATCCCATGTCCCAAAACATTAGGTATTTAAAACCCTTAAAAAAAGTTAGAACATCATGGGGTTTTTATGTCAAGAAAGCTTTTTAAAAAATAAAAAAATCTCTAAGTTTTCTTAATCTATCGATTTTATCCATACACAGCTCGATATGATCGACATGCGTTGTCGATGTCCTCGATGACAAAATGATTCCATCGGAATGAGGACAAAAGTGTCCAGCAACCACATATATCTTTGGACAGATTTATTGATGTATTGATATTCCTTTCGATATCATCGATATTTGAATCTCGAGTCCATCAAAGGTGACTCGATAATATCAACAGATAGATCTCCGGTGCCCCTATTTTCTCTTAAAAATATCATATGTGCATCGATATATTGAAGCCCCTCGATACCATTGAAGATAAAATCTTGATGATATCGATAGGCTCTCGATGATATCGATCATGGGCACAAAGTTTTCCACCAAATATTTCAGGATAATTTATTTATGATCGAGGGTCACTCAATAGAATCGATATTCAAATATTGATGATATCGGTATGGTTTCAATAGCATCGAACATGATAGAAACTATCTAGCAAGCTTAAACGAGAATCCCTTATATTTATTGATGCCTCGACACAGATATCGATATCATCAACATTCAAATTCCGATGATCTCGAAAGTCTCTCGATCATTCTTAAAAACCTAAAATATTTCATAGCAAGTCCCTCTCATTTTCAAATGTCAAGGAATCGAACCTCGCATCGATGGAATTAGAGTTCGAAATCCGATGGCATCGATACATGTTACGATTCCCTCGACCAGCTGGTAATAGGTTTCAAAAGCGTATGACTCTTGAATTTCTGTCATCGAGCAGACCGTCGATGCTATCGAGAGTATACGCTCGATGATATCGAACTCTGTCATAAATGTAACCATTTTATATCCGTTGGAACCTTTTGCATCTATAAAGAGGACTTGTCTATTATTGTTGGTAGAGAAAGAAGAGAGTGCTTTTAAGTATTTAACCTTAAATCATATAACCAAAGCCCTTTCTCTCATGGGAGTTCATCCTCCAATCCACCCTCAGGATTGATATTCAATAGAGTGGATTGGGGAATGAACTTCCGCATTCAAGGATCCTCCAGCTACCATCCTAATGGCAAATCATTAAGCTGGGATGCTTTGAATGCATAGATAATTAGAATCACTCAATCTCCTTTATAGAAAAATATCTTGAGAGTAGGATTCCATCATTACCTTAACCCAACCCATCGCCGTGTATTGGTATACTTCTGTGTTGCGAATCAAGGAAACGGAAGCCTCTTCATCAACAAAAGAGGAGATCTTCTGCAATCAGTAAAAAGGGACTCATCTGTTTATTTATAAGTTATCAGAGTCCGGATGACACTTGTGATCATTCCTTTTTAGGATTAGGTCTAAGGTATTTCTCACCCTTTCAAGCCCTCGTAGGAGGCCTCCGGCAGGAGTGTATGTGGTGGGTGCATTGTGTTGACCCTTGCTCTGTGGAGAGCATAAACAGTTAGGGTCTTGTGGAAGATCCTTAGCCAATGTGCCTAAAAGTGGATGTGTTGTGTTGACCCTTGCTCGTAAGAGCATAAACAATGAGCTTCCTTGTGTGGATCCATGGCCAGTGTGCCTAAAACTAGGTGCTATGTGTTGACCCTTGCTCAGGGAGCATAAACAGTCAGCCTAGGTGTAGGTTGTAAAGGTTGAAGGTGAACCTGATTTAAAACCTTAGGTTTGAGGTGAACCGCTGTGAAACCTCCTTAGTGAAATCCGGTACACTCAAGGGTTGAGTGCAGTTACCGGGAGTGGAGTAGACAAGTAGTCTAACCACTATAAAAATGATTGTGTTTGAGATTAATGTTTATTTGTTTGTGTGATTTCCTTCTATATCTTCATATCTAATTATCTAATATCACATCTCATACACACACACACACAGTCATATCCATCATAAACTAGTTTGCATATTATTCATCTCTAAAATAGTTTGTGATTGGATCCTCTACCAGGCTTGGAAGCTAGTAGAGTTACTTTTGAGTAATCCTAATCTATGTGTGTTATTAGGATTAGTGTGATAAGATTTTTAATTGACATAAAATTATTAAAAAGTCCTATTCACCCCCCTCTAGGACATATTGGCATATTTCCACTTCAACTAAAAGAAGTTTTCACCACTATTTGAGAAGATTCTGAAACCGAGTTGGGCAATGAAGTTAAAGCCCTTATGACTTTAGCCAAGTTCACTTTTTCAGATCATGATGATACAACTAGTGAAGAAAATTTCAATAGTAATCATGAAAATGAAGAAGATCTTCAAGATGCTTACAATGCCCTATATAAGGAAAGTTGTAAAATTGTCATAAAATTAAAACTTCAAAAAGAAAATTTTTCAAAACTTAAAGAAAAAATTATTTCTCTTATTTTTGAAAAATCCCACATTTCAGATTGTTTTGAAAAAACTAAATGTAATTTAGATTTCAAAACCTCCCTTATTGAAACTCTAAAATCTGAAAATGAAAACCTTAAACTTAAAGTCACTTCACTTTTGAGTTTAAAGGATACATGGAGGTATGCCCAAGGTGATCCAAAGTTGGAAAAGCTTTTGTCTGGATCAAGAAAATGTGGCAACCGATCCGGTTTGGGCTACGATAAAAATATTCCTCCTAAATAGAAGAATACTCCTCCAAAGTTTGTGAAAGGAGAGTCTTCAAACTCAAAAGGGAATAGTTCAAATCAAAATTTTTCTTAAAATGCTAAAACTTTTCAATCTTTAAAACCCAAATGCAACCATATCAAAACCCTTTAACTAAGAAAATAGTTGATTTACTTAAGGAGCTCTTAAAATCTAACTCAGTAGGTCATTCTTACAACAACTACAAACACAAGAAAACCAACTATACTCCTAAACCAAAAACAGTTATGAAATGGGTTCCTAAAGTTACTAGCATGGTTGCTCACACCGCTTTCAAAGCATTAAGCCATTCAAAGTGGTACCTAGATAGTAGATGCTTCAGGCATATGACTGGTGATAAAGGTCTGTTCACCACTCTTAAAGACATGCCTGATGGATTAGTCACATTTGGTGATAGTAGCAATTGGCCAAGGTACAGTTCAACTTTTTAACCTCCCTTTATTTGAGAATGTCTTATATGTAGAAGGCTTAAAACATAACTTATTAAGCATTTCTCAAATATGTGATAAAAATCTTAGTGTAAAATTTTCTAACATAGGGTGTGAAATTTTAAATAAAAATAATTCTGTAATATTAACTGGTCGCAAAACTTCTGAAAACTGCTACATTGTAAGTGATTGTAGCTCATCTAATCAATCATGTTAAATGGTCCATACCGATGAAACTAAGTTATGGCATAAACGCCTTGGACATGTACACTACCACAATTTGTATAGATTGAGCAAAAGAGAATTGATAAGAGGTTTACTTAAACTACAGAAAGTAGACAAAATATGTGGCGAATGCCAGATTGGCAAGCAAACTAGGATTACTCACAAAAAGGTGAACTCCAATGCCACATCAAAATCGCTCGAACTCATCTACCTGGATCTTATAGGACCAACTAGGATGAAGAGCTGAGGTGGCAAAAAAATACATACTGGTAATCATGGATGGTTTTACCAAATTCACATGGGTAGCCTTCTTAAGGGATAAATCAGAAACCCTTGATGAAAAACCGCTCGAACTCATCCACATGGATCTTATAGGACTAACCAGGACGGAGAGTCGAGGTGGCAAAAAATACATACTGGTAATCATGGATGATTTTACTAGATTCACATGGGTAGCCTTCTTAAGGGATAAATCAGAAACCCTTGATGAAGTAAAAAGGATTCTCAAACGGATCCAAACAGAAAAAGGTTCTCAAATTAGTAAGATCCATAGTGATCATGGATCAGAATTCGAGAATTGTAGTTTTGAGAAATTTCGTTGCGATCAGGGAATACTACATGAATTCTCTGCACCAAAACACATCAACAAAATGGAATTGTTGAAAGAAAAAATATAGTGCTTCAAGAAATGGAAAATGTAATGTTGAATAGTATAAAGCTCCCTAAAAATCTATAGGCTGAAGCCGTAAATACTGCCTACTATATAATTAACCGTGTTTACACTAGAAAATTTAATGGTAAAATGGCTTATGAAATGTGGTTTAATAAAAAGCCTACTGTCAAATACTTTTGAGTTTTTGGCAGCAAGTGCTATATGTTACGTAACCGTGAAATTTTGGTAAGTTTGACACCAAAAGTGATGAAGGGATCTTTTTAGGATATGCTTTGAACAGTCGAGTGAATCGAATACTGAATAAGAGGACCGGTGTAATTGAAGAATCCATCAATGTGATCATTGATGATCACTTGAATACTCTTGCCTCAAGTTCAGATAATGATGAAGTTCTTCTAATAGACAAACCAGATACTTCATCAAGTCAAAATAACTCTGAACTAAGGACTGTCAAAGATCATCCAACCACTCAAATTCTTAGAAACCCTCTCACTGGTGTGTGCATTCGTGGACAACTAGAAGATATATGTAATTACGTGTGCTTTACATCTCAGATCGAACCGGCAAACGTAAAAGAAGCTCTTACTGACGAAAACTGGATAGTTACGATACAAGATGAGCTTAATCAATTTATTAAAAATGATGTTAGGTATCTCGTTCCTAGATCTAAAGATAAACATACTATCAGAACTAAGTGGATTTTTAAAAATAAGTCTGATGAACTTGGTAATATAATTCGAAACAAGGCAAGACTAATTGTACAAGGGTACACTCAAATTGAAGGCATCGATTTTAATGAAACCTTTGCCCCAGTAGCTCTTCTTGAATCAATCATACTATTTGTATCCATTGTGTGCTTTAGAAAGATCAAAATATATCAAATGGATGTGAAGAGTACTTTCTTAAATGGTGATCTGCATGAAGAAGTATATGTTGAACAACTAACGGATTTTGAAGACCCTAAGAATGTTGATCATGTCTATCACCTAAAAAAGGCTCTCTACGGTTTGAAACAAGCTCCTAGGGCACGGTACGAAAAATTGACTAAGTTTTTACTAAGTCATAATTTTCTAATAGGAAGTGTTGATAAGACTCTTTTTGTTAAGAAACATAACGATCATATCTTAATGGTGTAGATCTATGTTGATGATATTATTTACGGATCTACCTGTACTAGCATGACCGTTGAGTTTGTAGATCTTATGAAATCTAAATTCAAAATGAGCATGGTTGGGGAATTGAATTATTTCCTAGGGGTGCAAGTAAACCAACAACTTGATGGTATCTTTATTTTTCAAACCAAATATTCTTTAAACTTAATTAAAAAGTTTAGATTTGAGAATGGAAAAAAATTTGATACTTCTATGAGTACAACATTAAGACTCTCAAAAGACTCTACAAGTAAAAGTGTGGATCCGAAATTTTATTGTAGCATGATTAGTAGTTTACTTTATTTAACTGCAAGTAGACCTGATATTGCTTTTAGCATTGGAATTTCT
The DNA here is from genome assembly GCF_029962835.1 of Magnolia sinica. Classification (NCBI taxonomy): domain Eukaryota; kingdom Viridiplantae; phylum Streptophyta; class Magnoliopsida; order Magnoliales; family Magnoliaceae; genus Magnolia; species Magnolia sinica. The sequence continues at coordinate 68,488,111 of NC_080574.1, forward strand.
GTTGGATATCAATCTGACCCTAAAGAGTTACATTTAATTGTTGTTAAGCAAATTATGTGATATGTCGCAAGTTCAGCTAATCTGGGTCTTTGGTATCCACATGATACTAGTGTTTAATTAGCTGGTTATACAGATGCTGATTGGGCTGGTAATATCGATGATAGAAAATCAACCAGTGGTGGTTGTTTCTATATTAGAAATTGTTTAGTATCTTGGTTTAGAAAAAAATAAAGTTCCGTATCTCTCTCGACAGCTGAGGCTGAACATATCACAGCTGGAAATGCATATACTCAGCTTATATGGATGAATAGAATGTTAAGCGATTATGGAATTGCACAGGATTCAATGGTTTTATATTGTGATAATTCCAGTGTAATTAATATATCTAAAAATCCAATCCAGCATTCATAAACCAAGCACATTAACCTTAGATATCACTACATTCATGAATTAGTGGAAGAAAGGATAATTTCATTGGAATACATTCCGACCGAGACTCAACTTGCTAACATTTTCACTAAACCGCCCGACAAAAGTAGGTTTAATAAATTAAAATTCGATCTTGGTATGTACAATTTGAATTGATTATTCATGCTTGTATGTGTCATAGTATGTATATTTGTTATATTATAATTTTAAATTTTAAAATTATGTGAAAAATGTATGTTTTTGTCTGTTCACGACCAGTTGAGGACGTACTCGACCAGTCGTGGCACGACCAATTGAGGACATCCCATGACCAGTCATGTAGCGCACTGGTGCTTTTAATTTGGGAGAAAAGCCCTTTCTTCATTTGCTTTTCCTCTCCAACGAGTCAAAGCTTGACCGGTTATACCCACCTTCTTGATTCTTCAAGGTTAGTCCATTATTTCCATTTTTCTTATAGATTCAAGCTCTAATCACTTCATTTTCACACTTGGAGTAATTTATTTCTTGGTTCCTTGAAGTTTTTGGGGTTTTCTTTTGTAAAATTTGATCTAGAAAAACCCAACTCTACATCTTTTGCATTTTCCTAATTTCTTATATTCTTAGTTGCAAGTAGATGCTAGAGGTAGGAAGAAAACTTCTCATGGTGTGTCATCTTCTAGATTGACACCTATTACACAGTGCCACCTTCGGTCACCCAAAGATGATCCCTCCTATGTGCGGGATTTGCGGTTGCGTAATGTGATAGTTGAGCAACCTATAGATGTTGCACATCTTGCTCCTTTTGATCTCTTTCCTCTTCTCCAATTTGTAGGATGGGACAACATTCTATATTGGGGTGGGCCGACATACTAGTCTATTGCACGGGCTATGTTCGCATGCATTTCTGATTTATTTACAGAAAAGTTAACTTTTAAAATTGCTACTAGAGAAAGCCCATTTGAAGTTGATCGTCATCTAATATCTGGCCAATGGACTTACCTGTCAATGATGAGGGTATTCCTATTAGTTCTCTAGTTGAGAAACCATCTGAATCAGAAAAACATATGCTTACTAGGGCATTATGTAATATAGATGCGCAATGGAGTTGGAATGGGAATGCGCTTGCTTCAAGGTACTTGTTACCCAGATATAGAGTCATTCACAGGATTTTTATTTCAAATGTCTATCCTCGGTCTGGTAACAAAACTGAACTCACATCTTTTATGGTTCGAATTTTACATTCCATCATATTTGGTGTTAATGTCTGTCTTCCTTCATTAATTTGTCATTTCATTATCCAATTCTGTCTCTATCTTGGCCACAACGATATTCCTTTTGCATACCTTATCACTGTGTTAGCCACTCATATGTTGGTAGTTATGCCTATTGGAGAGGCACCCATTCAACATCTCATCTTCAACAACAAAAATATAAACAAGATGAATTTGAGATTGGCTGATGGTCAAGTGAATGTGGGTGGTGGTGGAGTTGAAGCAGTGAATGAAGAAGAAGCGGTTTACCTCCTGATGATATAAATATGGATGATATCTTCAATGAGATCGAATCAGATTCTGAGGCTGACCCTGACTATCAGCCTTCTGATTTTGTTGAGAGGTTGCATTCTCTTAAGGAACAGGTGGCTCAGATACGTGTGACTCAAGATTCTCAATTTGCTTATATGCACAAATATATGAGGCACATTAACAAAGGTTTATACCAAATTGATCCACCTATTCCTGCACCCTCTTCTGGATCTGATTAAGTTTTACTTTGTTTGGTTTGTAATAACTCTTATGATACTTTGCTTTCTTTCAGTTTGTGGGACTGACATTGGATGAACTAGATTCTTGTTGGTTACTTATATATGCACAATATTTGCTTATATCTTGACTTGTTTGCTCCCTTATTCCTCTTTTGTTTATTTTCTTCTTCCATATCTTGATTTCTTCCTTTGTCATATTGTAACAAAAAGGGGGAGAAGTTTGGCATGCCTAATATATGAAGTATGTGGTGATTACACACACACACACACACACACACACACACATATATATATATATGTATAGGTATATTGGCATGGATTGTGGATATGTAGTTTTTTCCTTGTGAAAGGAGGAGGAGTTAAGATAGGGGAGTAGTATTGATTCAAGTTGATGATAACAGGTGCATGATTCTTTGTGTGTATATTGGTTATGTTATTGTAGTTTTTTTTGTCACAAATTTGACAAAGGGGGCGATTGTAAGTGCTATGGTCTCTTGTGCCTTTGATTATCAAATTTTGTAGTACCAAAACCACAATCTGTGTCTTGTGTAGCACATTGATATATATGTTCAAGACAACGCATCTCATGTACAAGGACAATGCTTCAAGACAAGAACAAGATCTACTTCAAAGAAATGAAAGATCAAGTACATTGTTCACATCTTTAAGCTTCAAAGTTCAATGTTTTAAAGCGACATCGAAAGATAAGTGAACTGTTCATACTCAAGACTCAAGATGAAGTACAACTTAAGTACTACAAAATCAAGCTTCAAAAGCTCACAAGTCCAAGCTTCATTATGTTTTGCGATATCAAGCTTTATGAACTTCAAAGATCGTTTATCATCTAAAGAAAAGAAGGTTCAATGTTCATACATCATGTTCAAGGTATGAAAGACCTTAGATTGACCTTAAGGTAGGTCATTTCGGATAAATAATTCAATTGCTTATTTTATAAGTGTTTTAGTCTGTTTTTAGACTAGTCCTGGACTCTATTCGACTAGTCCTAGCACTGGCTTAACTAGTCCAAGAAATTCCAAGACCAGTCTTAAGTTTGTTATAAATTTTCAGAATTTTTTGTTAAGCCACGACCAGTCCTGGAGACTGCTCAACTGATTGTGTGAACAGTGCACGACTTGTCCTCGACCAGTCCTGCAGCTATGACTCAAACTCCAGTGACTATTTCAACACCACACGACCAGTCATGGATAAGTCATGACCAGTTGTGCAGGTCCCTCGACCGGTCGTGGATGGCCTACGACCAGTTGTGGAACGGTTTTATCCGATCGCGCTTAAAATTTTAAAAATATGTTTGTCCTACGACCAGTCGTAGTGTCCACAGGACTAGTTGAAGGTGCGACTTCTGCACTTACAAATAGAGCATGATTTTCAGAGTTTCATATCAAATTCAAGTAAAATCAAGAAATCACTCTGAGAGATAAGTTAGTCATTTATTTAAGCTATGTAGTGCTCATTTAATATTATCTTTTTGTAGCTTTCTTTGCATTTGATTTTGAGTTTTCACATTCCAATTATGTTTGAAAGAGGAATTGAGGTATTCCCATTTCTTGGAATGAAAATCAAATCATGTTAGCCCAAGGTGATTTAACTCTAAAATCAATTTAGAACCTAGAACCATTTCATAAGTGAGTTTGGACATTGAACTTCTACTCCGACTTGGTTCTTTCGGGCTGCAACAAAATGAAAAATCCAGATATTTTACATTTATGTAAATCTTCTATTTTCTCTTCCTTTGAGATTGAGCCAGAAAAATCTCTTAATTGTGGTTTGTCTAAGGTGATCCAGAAAACTCAGTGTGGGGTTTTTGAATTGTGTAAGCCCATTTGAAAGACACAATTGTGAGGGTTTTATGTGAACCTAGAAAAACCTATTTTGACAGTGAACGCTAATATCCACTGTGTGAGGATATTAGGAGTGGAGTAGCTGTGTGGCTGTTGTTTAACAATTGGTGTACACACAGGCGAACCACTATAATTTTGTGTTTGGATGTGTGGTTTATTTTCTATATCTTTTATCATTCAATATTGTGGGATGTATTTATGGATGTGAATGTTATAATCTTTTACATTTCAAGCATTATGGTGAATGTTTTAATAGCCTAGATTTCCTTTCATTGCTATTTATTTATTTATTCCTCTATATCCAAGTTTGAGTTTTTAATACAAAGACCTTTATAGGAATCAGGTTGTCCTACCTTAAACCTTGGTTTTTGGTGTAAGGTTGTCCTTAGAACAACATTTGTATCAACCTCTCAATAGTCATACATTTGAGGTCGTTTTTAAATTCAGCATCGTGAGATTGTCTTTGCTATTTGCATTTGATTTATTTAAATTCTGTTATTATCATTTTAAATTTGGCATAGTCCTATTCACCCCCCCCCCCCCTATAGGACATATAGCTCGGCCTTTTCAGGTCGCCGGAATTCAACCGAGAGGACCGCGGGACCTGATGGAATAGAATGGATACTAAATACGGGCCTCACATTCCTCTCCTCTCTCTCTCCAGTGCCCGACTGGCCACTCTCCGATCCAGTGAGCACCGAGAATCCACCCATTTTCTCTCTCTCCCTCTGCCCTCTATGTCCGAAGTTTTGGGCTTTCCTTCCGGCTAATCTCCATCTCTGATCTAGCGAGCATCGAGCGGCGAGCAGTTACTCTTTCACTCTCTGTCCTCCTCTCTCTCTCTAACTCTTTAACTGACCCCTCCCCTTGCCCTACCAACCACTGTCAATGGCTAACAATGGCAGCCCCATATATGTGTGTGTGTGTGGAAATGGTAGTATGAGGTCGACCTCATGGGAACTTCCCATGTGATCAAGCTATATAGGCCCCACCGTGATGTGTGTCGAGCATCTAACCTATCGATGCGCCATTGCATGATTGGCCATGGTCTTAAAAATCAAGTGAATCCATAACTTGGGTGGGCCACACCTCATATAACAGTTAAGAGGGGTTACCCTCCCATTAAAACATTCATAATCATTTATTCGGCCCACTAAGATGTGGTTCAAAAATCCCGACCATCAATTGTGTGTGTCCCAATTAGATGAAGGGTTAGACCATATTTCAGCCGCATCCAAAACTCAGTTAGGCCCCACCAAGTACTTTTTCATGTTTTAGGCATGTCTTAGCATGGCTTTAGATGGTACGACCCACCTGAATTCCTTATACAACTGATTTTTGAGATATCCCATAACCTAAAGGTGACCCATCAAATGCACGGTGTTGATGTTCAACACACATCATGGTGGGGAACACATAGCTCGACCTCATGGGAAGTTCCCATGAGGTCGACCTTATAGTACTATTTCCCTGCACACACATATATACTCTACTGGAAATTAGCTTGAGTTGGCCTAAGCTGCTAACCAAATTGAGCCCAACTAGATAGTTAGGTTCAAGGATCGAGCCAAGCCGAGTCCGAGGTAGGGTTGCTTGTTAGACGAGTCAAACTGGCCCTACTAGACGAGTCGAGTTCGGTTCAATTTAAGTACAACTCTAGCAGCAACTACTGCTTAACACTTGTCTAACTATCATAATGATCATGCCATGACTAGCCTATGGTTTGAAAATAAAGAGAGGAAAGAAGAAAAGGAGAAGAAGAGAAGAAGAAGAAGAGGAAGAGAGAGAGAGAGAGAGAGAGAGAGAGAGAGAGAAAGAGAGTAAACTAGGGTTTAGAAAAACCAGACACCACGTAGTTTTGGGTGAAAAGGAGATTAAGGAGCAAATGCTCCCTGAACTAGTTTTTATTGAAAGTGCAAACCAGATGCATCCTCCCTGCATTTTCAGATACATCTAATAGATGCATTCTCCTTAGAATTTTAGATTCATCCAGCCAATTCATCCTCCTTATTTAATACAGATTCATCCAAAAAAATGATTGGTTGCCTAATACTATTTATTATTTTAAAAATGTGTAGTGTATTTACTCCTGGTGAATGTATCATACAGGGGCAGCAATGTCTTTTGTAAACACCAGCTAATCTTATAAATAGTTGTGCTGTGAAAGTGTAGAAATATCAAAGAAAAATAGCAACTGTTTTCTTTTTACAGCAGTAGCTTGGTTTTGAAAAATATAAGATAGTATATTTTCTCTCTCTTGCTAGTGGAGCCGCACTTGTCACCATTTGGGCTTTGTAAAGATAACAAACTGGTATCAGAACGCTAGGTTTTTGGTTGAAGTCAGCAACAATTTTTAGCCAATAGATTTTATTTTTTTTTTGAAATAAATCTGTTGAAGAAGTTAAATAAAAAATATATTTTTTTTTTTAAGAAAAAAGGATTTTATTTTTCCTTCTCCAAAACTTAGATTGTTTGGGTCATCTTGAGGCTTAGTAAAGCAAATTTATTTTATCCATCAAGAACTTGATCGTGTAAAGATGGCCACCACAATCCATCCACAAATTCAATAGTTGTCTAAGGATAACTATGAAAATTGGTGCATCCAAATGAAGGCTCTATTCGGATCACAAGATTTATGGGAGATCGTCATCGACAAGTACATAGAGCCCACTAAGGAGCAATAAGCCGCCTACTCCGCCGAACAAAAGGCCGCCCTTAAAGATCAAAGGAAGAAGGACACGAAGACATTGTTTCTTATTTATCAAGGGTTAGATGAATCCACCTTTAAAAGGATCGCTAAAGCGACATCAAGCAAGTAAGCATGGGAGACACTAAGTACCATCTTCAAGGGTGTGGATCGTGTAAAGAGAATCCGGCTACAGACACTTAGAGCCGAGCTCGAGGCCTCTCACATGAAGGAATGTGAGAGTATCTTAGATTATTTTTCACGACTACTAGTTATTGCTAATAACTTAAAAATAAATGGTGAAAAGATCGAAGACATTCGTGTGGTTGAAAAGGTGCTTCAATCCCTCACAATAAAGTTTGAATATGTGGTTGTGTCCATTGAAGAATCAAAAGATTTGGAAAATCTCTCCATTGAAGAGTTGATGGGATCGTTGTAAGTTCATAGCAACGAATGTAAAAGAATGCCGAATTTATGATGCTAGAACAAGCATTGGAGTTAAGATTGAATCTAAATGAATAAAAGACCAGTCATGGTCCTGGAAACTCTTATTTTCGAGGTGGCCGTGCCAATAACGATCATGTAAGAGGAAGAGGGCATGGATATAATCCAAGTAATCCACAAAATCAACAAAATTTTACCAATTTTCATGGTAGAGGAAATGGTAAAGGCCGATCCACACGAGGTCGTGGAAATATGAAAAAAATTCAGTGCTGAAATTACAACAAGTTCGTTCATTATGCATCAAATTGTTGGAGCAAGCCAGTGAATCAAGATGAACGATCCAACTATGCCGAAGCATCAAATCACGAAGAGGAAAAAACCACACTCTTCCTTGCACAAGAGAAAGATCATGATTAGTTAGATGTGTGGTATCTTGACATGGGTGCAAGCAATCACATGTGCAGCGACAAAAATCTATTTATGGAACTCACAAAAAGAGTTCATGGCGATGCGACTTTCAGAGACTCATCAAAAACTCTGGTGTAAGGCAAAGGTAAAATCAAAATTTAGCAGAAAAATGGTGAGCCATAATTCATCTCTAATGTTTATTATGTACCTAACAAGAAAAGTAACATCCTCAGCATCAGCCAACTACTTGAAAAGAGATATGTGATACACATGGAGAACTCAATTATGTCATTAAAAGATACATGCAGTAGACATGTGGCATGGGTCCAAATGACAAAAAATCAAATGTTCCCACTCCATATTAACACAAGGCTCGAGAAGTATCTTTATGGACATGCCAATAATGAATCATGGAAGTGGCATCTTTGCTTTGGCCATCTAAACTTTAATGGCCTTAAGCTCCTGTCCTCATTAAGCATGGTGCATTGATTGCCTACTATTGAAGCTTCAGAACATGTGTGTGAGGCATGCACACTTGGCAGGCAACAAAGGAACTCCTTCCCAGTTGAAGTATCCTGAAGAGCAAAGGAGCCATTAAAATTGGTTCACACTGATATTTATGGACCCATGGAGACACCATCTCTTAGAGGTAACAAATATATCATTACCTTCATTGATGATTACAGTAAAAAACTCTAATTATTCTGCATTAAAGAAAAGTCTGCAACCTTTTCCATCTTTAAAAACTTCAAAGCCCAAGTTAAAAATGAAAGTGGGTACAAAATCAAGGTCCTCGGATCTAACAAAGGTGGGGAGTACCCCTCAAATGTTTTTTGAGAATATTGCTTGGAACATGGCATTAAGCAACAACACACTGCAACTTACACGCCACAACAGAATGGAATTGTAGAACGGAAGAACTACACCATCCTCAACATGACAAGGACCATGTTGCATGTACTGCATGTACTGTATATTTGCTCAAAGAGCTTCTGGGGAGAGGGAGTTGCATGTACTACATATCTACTCAATCAATGTCCCACTAAGAGCGTCAGGTTCATAACATCACAAGCGGCGTGGAGTAGCTACAAGCCGAGTGTGCCACACATTAAAATCTTTGGGTGTGTTTCCTACGCTCAAGTTCCTGAGGCAAGAAGAAAGAAGCTCGATGATCGTGGTGAGAAATGTATCTTCAAAGGATATAGTTAAGAATTCAAGGCCTACAAGCTCTACAATCCACTAGTCAACAAAGTAGTGGTAAGTAGAGATGTGGTGTTCTGCGAGGAAGAAGTTTGGAAGTGGAACCCGGAAGATTCGGCCAAAGAAAATCAAGTCGAGGTCGAAGAATATAAAGAAGAGAGGCATGTGAATCAGGAGTAGACACCCACATCACCTCCTTTAGATCGCAGAAGTCTAGGAGTACATTCCATCTCCCCTGGAAGTACATCAAATTAGAATTCAGCTAGCACATCTTCATCCAATTCTCCTTCACCCTTGGCTCTTATCAAAATGACAAGCCTCAATGAGATCTACGCAAAAACTGAGGAAGTGAATTTACTCTGCTTGTATGCAGACCATGAGCCTCTCACATTCGAGGAGGTTATAAATGAAGAATGTTGGAGAAAGGTTATGGAAGAAGAGATTCATGCTATCGAGAAGAATCATACATGGGAGTTGATCTCACTCCCTAAAGGCCAAAGGACCATTGGTCTCAAATGGGTGTATAAAATCAAGTGGAATGCTGGTAGTAAGATTGAACGATATAAGGCAAGGCTCGTAGTAAAGGGCTACAAATAGAAATACGGGGTAGACTATGAAGAAGTTTTCGCCCCAGTTGCTCGCCTTGACACTGTGAGGATGATAATCTCACTTGCAGCCCATCACAGTTGAAAAATCTACCAACTTGATGTGAAATATACATTCCTAAATGGAGTACTCGAAGAGGAGGTCTATGTTGACCAGCCTGAAGGTTTTGTTATACAAGGGAAGGAACACAAAGTGTACCGCTTGAAGAAAGCTCTCTATGGGTCGAAGCAAGCTCCATGTGCCTGGAATGCACGCATCAATAGCTATCTTCAAGAAAATGGCTTTGCCCAATGTCCATATGAGCATGCAATCTACATCAAGAAGAATGCTCATGGTGATATCCTGATAGCATACATATATGTGGATGATATGTTGTTCATGAGAAATAGTCAGTAGATGTTCCAAGAATTCAAGCATGCCATGTTTCAGGAATTCGAAATGACTAATGCAGGACTTATGTCCTTCTTTCTCGGCATCGGGGTGAAGCAACAAGCTAACGGAATTTATATATCATAGAAGAAGTATGCAAAGGAACTTCTTGAAAAGTTCAAGATGACCGACTGCAATGCCGTAAATACGCCTATAGCAACGGGCCTGAAGATGGCAAAAGAAGGAGAAGGAAGAAGCATGGACTCAACTATATTCAAGAGTCTGATTGGAAGTCTCAGATACCTCACAATCACTAGGCTAGATATTATCTACAGTGTTGGGCTTCTAAGCAGGTACATGCAACCACCAAGAGAATCACACTGGCTTGCTGCAAAAATAATCCTCAGGTACGTCAAAGGAATCATGGAATTTGGTCTCTTTTATCCATATAATGATGAAGAAATATTATATGGATACTCAGACAATGATTGGGGAAGTGATCAAGATGAAAGAAAAAGCACCACAAGATATATATTCTATCTTAGGTCGACTGCCTTCACATGGAACTCAAAGAAGCAAAGTGTGGCTACTTTGTCCACATGTGAAGTAGAGTATGTGGCAGCATCATCCACAGTCGGTGAAGTGATATGGTTGAAGAACCTACTAAAGGAGCTGAAACATCCACAGGAGGAATCCACAGTTATATACGTGGATAACCAAGTCGGCAATCGAACTTGCCAAAAATTTGGTGCAGCATGGAAGGAGCAAGCACATTGATACTAGGTATCACTTCCTAAGAGATCAAGTAAAGTAGAAAATGGTGAAATTGGAGTACTTTCATACTACTGAACACGTGGCAGATATTTTCGCGAAGGCACTATAGACAGAGGCATTCAGACGACTAAGGTCGATGCTTAGAATGAAGCCAGTTTTGGTTTGAAGGGGAGTGTTGAAAGTGCAAACCAGACGCATTCTCCCTGCATTTTCAGATACATCCAACATATGCATTCTCCTTGGAATTTCATATTCATCCAGCAGATGCATTCTCCCTAGAATATCAAATTCATCCAACAATTCATCTTCCCTGTTTAATATAGATTCATCCAAAGAAATGTTTGGCTGCCGAATGTTATTTATTATTTTTAGAAATGTGTAGTGTATTTACTCCTTGTGAATGTATTATATAGGTGCAGCAATGTCTTTTGTAAACACCAGCTAATCTTATAAATAGTTGTGTTGTGAAAGTGTAGAAATATCAGAGAAAAACAACAAGCATTTTCTTTTTACAGCGGTAGCTTGGTTTTGAAAAATATAAGATAGTATATTTTATTTGTCTCCCATGCAAGTGGAGCCACTATAAGAAATAGCGTTTTTATCGACGAAAAAAATTTTGTTGGTAAAAGTACTGTTTTGCCGACAATTTTTTTTTGTCAGTTAAATAACACTTTTACTGACGAAATTTTTTTTCATCGGGAATAAAGTTTTTACCGACGAAAATTTTCACCAGTAAAAGTGTTATACTTTTAAGATAGAAAATTTTTGCGCTATTTTGAAAATTTTCCCACTAATAGATTTACCAGCGAACCTTTTCGTCGGTAAAAAGCAGAGAACCACTTTTATTGACAAAAATTTTCATCGGTAAAAGTGTTGTATATTTAAGTTGGAAATTTTTTGCCCTGACTTTTACCGACGAACCAAAACCGTCGGGAATAATATTTGTAGCAAAGAAATTTTTCATTGGTAAAAGTGTTGTATATTTAACTTAGGAAATTTCACCTTGACTTTTACCGACGAACCAAAACTGTCAGGAATATTATCTTTACCGATGAAAATTTTCGTTAGTAAAAGTATTATATTTTCAAGATAAAAAAATTTTCGCTGAGAGTTTTACTGACGAATCTTTTCATCGGTAAAAAGCAGAGAACCACTTTTAGCAACGACAATGTTCATTGGTAAAAGTGTTGTATATATAAGTTAGAAAATTTCCGCCCTGACTTTTACCAACGAACCAAAACCGTCGGGAATAATATTTGTACCGACGAAAATTGTCGTCGGTAAAAGTGTTGTATATTTAACTTAGAAAATTTGCGCCCTGACTTTTACCGACAAACCAAAACTGTCGGGAATATTATCTTTAAATTTCCATTGGTAAAAGTGTTATATTTTAAAGATAAAAAATTTTCCATTAAGGGTTTTACCGATGAATATTTTCATCGGTAAAAAGCAAAGAACCACTTTTTACAATGAAAATGTTCATCGGTAAAAGTGTTGTACTTTTAAGATGGAAAATTTTCGCCCTAACTTTTACCGACGAACCAAAACCGTTGGGAATAATATTTATACCGACGATTATTTTCGTTGGTAAAAGTATTGTATATTTAACTTATAAAATTTTCACCCTAACTTTTACCGATGAACCAAAACCGTCGGTAAAAAGCAAAAAACAACTTATACCGACGAAAATTGTTGTCGCTAAAAGTGTTATATTTTTTATTTAGGAAATTTGCGCGGTGAGTTTTGCTGACGAAACTTTTTGTTGGTAAAAAGAAAAATAACAACTTTTATCGACGAAAGTTTTTGTTGCTAAAAGTGTTACATTTTTGAAGTGGAAAATTTAGGTGGTGAATTTTACCGACAAACCGTTTCATCAGTAAAAAGCAAAAACAACTTACGTGGTGAGTTTTACTGACGAAAATTTGCTTCGGTAAAGGTTGTTTTCATGTAGAGTTTTACCGACGAACTGAAGCCATCAGGAATAATGATATAATTTTTGCCATACTAAATTTTCCCACTGTGTTGAAAAGTTTCGCAGTAAGAGTTTTACCGACGAATTGTTTCATAGGTAAAAATATTTCACAATACTTTTACCGACAAACACATTCGTCAGGAATAATGATATAAATTTTAACTTCAGAAGTTTTCCTACTGGCTTAAAAAGTTTCGCAGTAAGAGTTTTACCGATGAATTGGTTCGTAGGTAAAAATATTTCATAATACTTTTACCGACGAAAATGTTCATCGGGAATAATGATATAATTTTTACCTTAGGAAGAGTTTTACCGACGAATGGTTTTGTAGGTAAAAATATTTCACGACACTTTTACCTACGAAACTATGCATAGGTAAAAAACGTGGATGAGACTTTTACCTACGAAATATTTTGTAGGTAAGTCTCTTTTTTTTTTTCAATTTCCAACACAAAATTCTTGATATACACTTGTTACAATATATTTCATCATGATATACACCTGTTATATAATATATTTCATCATAAACATAAACAACATCCATCCAAACAGAAACAATCTTATCCACATCACATTCATCCACGCATAAATACTATAAGTTTAACCTCATAAATAAAATACAAAAAATTATTCATAGCCTATTTGCTAGTGGGGCTCACAAAATTCAGTGTGGTGAACACATTGCCGACTGTGCACACACACCTAGGTCCTTACTCATGCCTTCATGGTAGATTCAAAATAGTTTCAATACAAGGTCACGAGTTCAAGTACCCATTATGGTCGTAAGCGACTCTAGTGTGTGAGTGTGTGTTCAAACAAAAAGAAAGAAAGAAAATGCTAATTTATCTTTTAGGTTGAGCCTAATGGTACTTGGTGATTTCTCACCAGGTACTAATTATTATTAGTTGTTTTTAGAAAGGTGAGATTAGGTTTAGGTTATAAGTGTAGGTAATAGGTTTAGGTTTAGGTCAGGTTATAGGTTAAGGTTTAGGGAATTGGGTTTAGGTTATAGGTTATAGGTTTAGGTTATAGGTTATACGTTATATATTAAGGTTTATGTTATAGGTTAAGGTTTAGGTTTAGGTTATAGGTTTAGGTTTATGTGAAGGTTTAGGTTTAGGTTATAGGTTTTGGGATTTGAGAATAGGTTTAGTTTATAAGTATAGGTTTAGGTTAATGTTGTAGGTTATAAGTTTAGGTTATAAGTTTATGTTAATGTTGTAGGTTATAGGTTTAGGTTTAAGTTTAGGTTTAGGGATTTCAGAAAACATTTAGATTTTAGGTTTAGGTTCAGGTTTTAAGTTTAGGTTAAGGTTACAGGTTTAGGTTATAGGTTTAGATTTAGGTTATAAGTGTAGGTTATAGGTTTAGGTTTAGGTTAAGTTACAGGTTAAGGTTTAGGGAATTAAGAATAGGTTAAGGTTTAGGTTTAGGAAATCGGGTTTGGGTTTGGGTTCAAGTTTAGGTTTGGGTTTTCAAGTTTAGGTTTAGGTTAAGGAGTTGAGATTAGGATTAGGTGTAGGTTTAGGTTTAGGGATTTGAGAATACATTTAGGTTTTAAGTTTAGGTTTAGGTTTTAGGTTTAGGTTAAGGTTATAGGTTTAGGTTGTAGGTTTAGGTTTAGGTTTTAGGTTATAGGCTATATATTATAGGTTTAGGGAATTGAGAATAAGTTAAGGTTTAGGTTTAGGAAATCGGGTTCGGGTTTGGGATCGGATTTAGGTTTAGGTTTTCAAGTTTACATTTAGGTTAAGGAGTTAAGATTAGGATTAGGTGTAGGTTTAAGTTTAAGGATTTGAGAATACATTTAGGTTATAGGTTTACGTTTAGATTTTAGGTTTAGGTTAAGGTTATAGGTTTAGGTTAGGTTTAGGTTTAGGTTATAGGTTATATATTATAGGTTATAGCTTTAGGGAATTGAGAATAGGTTAAGGTTTAGGTTTAGGAAATCGGGTTCGGGTTTGGGATCGGGTTTAGGTTTGGGTTTTCATGTTTAGGTTTAGGTTTAGGTTAGGGAGTTGAGATTAGGATTAGGCGTAGGTTTAGGTTTAGGGATTTGAGAATACATTTAGGTTTTAGGTTTAGGTTTAGGTTATAGGTTTATGTAACGCCCTGAAAATCAAAGGTCGAGCAAATCTCAACTCTCGAGTTCCAACGCATCACTTATGCAACATAGATAATGATGTTTAAACATTGGTCATATTAGTGCATTAAACATGAGTGGGATTACACTAAAACAACATATCATACTCTAAAGATGATTAAATTTAGCAAGCGGAAGATTGTGATAGATATATAATGTATATGAGTGGTTATAAATCCCCAAAGTATGGTCATATCACCAGGATGAATATATACATGTTTCTTCCAAAATATACAAAATGACAAAGTGAAATGTCCCACTAATTCATACCCCTGTAATCTCACCGATCAGTACATGGTCTACATAGACTCGCATAATAGCTCCATAAAGAAGAAATCCTCTTCATCGTCATAGAAGTCAGGCTTCGCTTCGAAGCCTCGCCATCATCTGTAGCTAAAACAGAGTCTGGATGGTGTTTTAAAACACTGTCCCAGAGTGGGAGTGAGTGATCAACTCAGTGGAGCTATAAGGCAAAGGTTAGCATGTTATCATTCAATCAAGCAGTAATGATAAAGCAGTACAACAATCATGTCCTAAGTACTCTTGTTAATGCATGAATGATATGTTGTAATGATGCATGCCCTCGCCTGCACTCCCTCAGCGACATCATCTCACAATCACGCATGGCAAACTCCCTACATGTGCTCTTCAATGCCAAAGGCACATGCAATGCGGTGCACGGTTATGTTAGCCAATATTTAATTAGGCTCATTCATACAGCAGATTCGGGAAGCTAAGCTACTTCCCTTTATATCATTTACCCAAACAATGATCTATCTAGGCTCGTCAATCCTAGTTAATCACATACAATAGGCAAGTTATAGGGAAACATCACTCCTGATTGAAAAGTAGTAGATAGGCAAGTTCAGGTCACTACGGAGAGGCTCGTCACCACAATGTAGGCCTAGTTTATACTCGAGGTCACTACGAAAAAGGCTCATCAACTTGGCGCAGGCTGACAGCTCGAATATAGTGTCTCTTACCACCGTATTCGATTCACGAGTTTAGGTAGCTCACTGGTCACTACGGGGAGGCTCGTCACCCCAGCGTAGGCCGATAGCTCTTTCAAAGTGTCCCATACCACCATGCCTGGCTCATGAGTCTTAGCGGATTGGGGTACCAAGGTTTAAACGGGCTTTACATTGGTAAGTGGTACCTTATATTCAAGCAGTAGCGTCCATACATGGTAAACAAACAATAGACCAATCGGGTTATTTGACAAATTCGATTAGTACTAGCGCACGATGAATTAATCGACATGGAGCGCGAGATCACTCCACGTGGCCTAACCACTGTCGACAATCATCGTACAACTCGGATTCATCGAACGTATCCAATGTGGCGAATATAGTTCAGCCACTCAACCGGGAACCATTACCTATTGCCTGGACTACGTAGTAGTCCCAATTATACTCAATTACAATAGGCAATCATAGGTGATAGTCAAAACAGCATTTAACAACCATTTCAAATACAATTCTTATTCAAGCATTTTAATAACCATATTGCACATGTTATCATACATAAACATTTCATCCATAAATCACGTAGTAGCAAGATATGTTACATGAAGGAAACTGTAACTATAGATGAGGAAATTGAGAATCTTATCTCAAACCCTCATTAAATACATCTCAACAAACATTTTCTCATTCAGACATTTTATCAAACACTTAAACTACACATTTCAACATACATATAATAAATTAGTTATAACATATATTATGGTAAATCCTTTCTCCAAGGAGTTGTCATATGTACAACAAACATGAATTCTATATTAATAGTCATGGGAAGCATAAATCATAATTTTCTATTCATTCAAACATTTCAACAAACACAAGGAATGCATTTTAGTATACAACCTAGTTTACACATACACGATTTTATCGAAAACGTCGTAACTAAGATCATATGGCAGTAATCAAGTCAGATATAAATCATTGCTAACATTAAAAACTTTGAAAACTATAACCTAAACGTTTATAGTCCGCACCTTTCGTCGGTACGCTTGTTATGAACTCAGTTTGTACACCACGGCTTTGTCTACGGCACAACGGCTACCTAAAAATTGAAATAGGTTAGCTATTTCACCGATTTCTCTATTTGGATTCCTAAAACAGATTAGGGTTAGGATTTCTTACTAGAGTCAGAATTGACGGTGTAGCGATGGTGGGGTGGAGATTCAATACGAGGAGTAGTGGGAATGAATCCTAGTAACGATCTCCTAAACTCTCTCTCTTCTCCTCACTCCTTTCTCCTCTTTTCTTTCTTCTCTCTCCTAGGGTTAGAAAAATTCGTATGGAATGAGAGAGGGGTGGATTACCTTATATAGACCCAGAACTGATGTCAATGGCCCAAGGGCCATGGTATACTTATAGTATAGCAAAAAGATGGCTGTTTCGGGCCAACGAAGCTCATCTGGAGATCCATTGTTCGCATACGGTCTAGAGAAAGTTCCTTGGCAATGGATCTATGCCAGGTTAAGATTTTAGTCCGATCGGATTAGTGGATCGATCGTGAAGGACGCGTTTCAATTCAACGGTCATCGTCACTCGATCATGGCCACAAGTATACAATAAGTGCAGAGAAATTTTCCTAATCTAAGGGTGTAGTTGGGTCAAAATCTGATGGTCTGAAACTTTAAATTTAGCCTGCAAGTGAATGACCCAATTCACTTAAGTTTGAGTTCATTTCCTGAAGATATTCGCGGTTCTCACACACTTCGCTCCAGGCTCAAGTTGTGCATTTCTGGATACTATTTGGACTTGATTCCCACAATGGTTGTCAAGCCCAGTAAGGTGGTCATAACCTTATAGTTTCACAGTCATCGGACTATCAACGTACGGTCCAGGCCCCAATACGGAGTTTCAATGTGCTCCTGAGAGCAACTGGGTTTTGAGATTGACACTAGGTTTCTAGGTAATTTTGGGTTAGCAATTCTAATGGTTTTATGTCTTACGGTTCGTATAGAAAGTAGTTCAAGATAATTCTCCAATTTATTTAGTTTAGCACTTAATTAATTTTCGTCTATTTTCTAAAGGATTCGATCCTTAGTGATTTTTGCCTGAGGTGGTACTTGGGTCTTTGTATGGATTTTTTCGAGACGTTACAGTTTAGGTTATAGGTTTAGGTTTAGGTTAGGTTATAGGTTAAGGTTTAGGGAATTGAGTTTAGGTTATAGGTTATAGGTTAAGGTTTAGGGAATTCAGTTTAGGTTATAGGTTATAGGTTTAGGTTATAGGTTACATGTTATAGGTTAAGGTTAAGGTTATAGGTTAAGGTTTAGGTTTAGGTTATAAGTTTAGGTTTAGGTTAAGGTTTAGGTTTAGGTTATAGGTTTTGGGATTCGAGAATAGGTTTAGGTTATAAGTATAGGTTTAGGTTAATGTTGTGGGTTATATGTTTAGGTTATAAGTTTATGTTAATGTTGTAGGTTATAGGTTTAGGTTATAAGTTTATGTTAATGTTGTAGGTTATAGGTTTAAGCTTAAGTTTAGGTTTAGGGACTTGAGAATACATTTAGGTTTTAGGTTTAGGTTTAGGTTTTACCTTTAGGTTAAGGCTACATGTTTAGGTTTAGGTTTAGGTTTAGGTTATAAGTGTAGGTTTAGGTTAGGTTATAGGTTAAGGTTTAGGGAATTGAATTTAGGTTATAGGTTTAGGTTATAGGTTATAGGTTATAGGTTAAGGTTTAGGTTATAGGTTAAGGTTTAGGTTTAGGTTATACGTTTAGGTTTAGGTTTAGGTTATAGGTTTTGGGATTTGAGAATAGGTTTAGGTTATAAGTATAGGTTTAGGTTAATGTTGTAGGTTATAGGTTTAGGTTATAAGTTTATGTTAATGTTGTAAGTTATAGGTTTAGGTTTAGGTTTAGGTTTAGGGATTTGAGAATACATTTAGGTTTTAGGTTTAGGTTTAGATTTTATGTTTAGGTTAAGGTTACAGGTTTAGGTTATGGGTTTAGGTTTAGGTTTATAAGTGCAGGTTATAGGTTTACATTTAGGTTAGGCTATAGGTTAAGGTTTAGGGAATTGAGAATAGGTTAAGGTTTAGGTTTAGGAAATCGGGTTCGGGTTCAGGTTTAGGTTTGGGTTTCAAGTTTATGTTTAGGTTAAGGAGTTGAGATTAGGAATAGGTGTAGGTTCAGGTTTAGGGATTTGAGAATACATTTAGGTTTTAGGTTTAGGTTAAGGTTATAGGTTTAGGTTTTACGTTTATGTTAAGGTTACAGGTTTAGGTTTTGGATTAGGTTAAGGTTACAGGTTTTGGTTTAGGTTAAGGTTTTGGTTTAGGTTATAGTTTTAGGATTTGAGAATAGGTTTAGGTTTAGGTTTTGGGCTAGATCCAAAGCTCAAGTGGGCCTCAAAACGAATTGGGGCCACTAAAGTTTTTGATCAAGCTAATATTTGTGTTATTCCTTCTTCAAGTCTAGGTTTGTGTGAACTTACCAACAGGTTGGATCTTAAATAACCACCATGGTCAATCCCAAGAAGGAATCAATGGTCAGGGGCACTGTCCCACCATGATGTTTAGTTTTAAGTATTAGGTTTAGGTGTAGGTTTAGGTTTAGGGTTATACTAGGGTCAGCTCTAATAATTTCAAACTAATACATAAACACAGTCTGTCCAAATAGTCAGGCCACTCTAATGTTTTCCATACAAAATGGACAGCTTCATCATGGTCATAATAGCGGTTCTCACCTTCCAAGGACCCCCACTCAACATTCGGATAGCTTCGACGCACATCCGAGTCTGCTCCATCAATTTCAATCAAATACATAAACTTGGCCTTTCTAATTGGCCAGGCCACTCCAATGTTATCCATAGGAAATGGACAACTTCATCATGGTCATAACAGTGGTTCCCACCTTCCAGGGACCCCCGTTCAACATCCAGATAGCCCCGACGCACATCCGGGTCTGCTCGATCAATTTCGAGCTAATACATTTAAAAACAACATAAAAGGTAAGTAAAGCAAGAAACATCTATATGAAGATATTGAGGGAAATTACTAGTGTATCTATATTCCTTCTATATAGGGTTGTTATTATCCTAATCTAAACAATCAAGAAATTCAACATGATTTCAAAAGGGGGGATTTTATTATCCTCACTCATTTATTTATTTTTCATTGTTAATTAACTCAAGTACAAGTTTCAACTTCTATGGAGTTGGAACTCTCAACACCTATATAAAATGACACTAACAAAGGCCCAACCTGTTGTGTTGCGATAATTCTGAATGGAGTTAATGTTGAAAATGAAACAAGATTGGTTAGTCTTAAGTTTATGAAAATTGGGATCATTTCATGCATTCTTTGATGATTCTGATATCTTGTTTACTTGTAATTGCTTCATATTTAAGAATGATGAAACTTACAACCATGTGCAAGAAAAGTAGGCACCAGAAAAGGGAAAAGCAAGTAAAATCAGGTTTGACAAAGCTAGAAGCCAAGTCATATCTGATAAAAGTGAAATAAAAGTTGATGTGGAGTTTCAAACAATTCTAATGAGGAATGGTTAATTGATTCAAATTAACATATTATGCAGCATACTTTTCTAGCTCATGTTTGATGTCAAGTACTACTTCTTTGATAACAATTACCTTATAAAGGCACTTGTAACTGAGTTAAGGGAAGAGGTTCTCCATTCGCTACGAATAACTCATTTGATATAAACATGCAGTTGCAGATATCAGAGTCCAAGGCCAACCACATTCAACTTGCAACCAAAATAACCAGATATTGCCAGTAAATATTTTTATGCATCCATGGAGAAGAAGTTTTCAGTTTCCTAATATGTGCATGGCACACACAGAAGTATTGATCATATGTTTTTAGTCAACGTTTGATGGTTGGACCACCGTTAAGTTCAGGCCCATTTCAAAGGACCAATACATGATGGTTATCACCATTTCAAATGGCCGCAAAACCTCATTTATTCGACCCTTGCCTTCTGGGGCCATGTTTATCCAACCACCAGAATAGAATAAGAAAAAGATCCATGAAAATGATACCCACAAATTGCTAAAATCGTTAAAATGTGAAGTAATCCCCAAATTGCTAAAATCCACAAATTGCTAAATTCGCAAATCACTAAATCCCCAAATCCCTAAATCGGTATTGAGATTGAGAGAGATTGAGAGAGATTAAGAGAGACTCACGGTTGTGAATGCTAGCCTTCAACCGATCGACAACGCGTGGTAGGTTGGAGAGGGTGTGTGTGGGTAGGCTGTTCGGCGACGCTCGGTAGGGTGGAGAGGCCGTGCGTGGGTGAAGAGATCAGAGAGGGAGAGGGTGCGAGAGACAGAGAGAGAGGAGGGAGAGCATGCGAGAGACAAAGAGTGAGAGGCAGAGAGCGCGAGGTGGGAGAGCTGTGAATTAGGGCGTCCCTCTCTTGACACCCTAAAATGGTACCTGAGCCTACGTGCCACCCAAGTTCTGTGGGCCCCACTATGATGTATTTTTTATATCCACATCGTCCATCCATTTTAAGATATCATTTTAAGTCAGGAGCCAAAGAATGGGGTAGATAAAAATCTGTAGTGGACCTCACTACAGAAAACAATGGGGAGAGTGATTCCCACCATTGAAACTATCATAAGGCCCATTGTAATGTTTTTTTGAAATCCAACCTATTCAAAAGTTTTTTTTTTTAAATTTAACGGCTTGATCTAAAACTTTTGTGGCCAATAGAAGTTTTTAATGGTGGGCGTCACTCCCCTGACCCTTGCCTCGTGGCTGGTGGTCGGTGCTCTGTGGGCCCCACCATTATATATGTATTTCATCCATTATGTTCATCCATTTTTAAAGATCATTTTAGGGATTTATTACAAAAATGAGAGGTATGTACATCTCAGGTGGACCACACCACATAAAAACAATAGTGATTGGATATCAATCATTAAAATCCTCTTAAGGCCCATTGTACTGTTTATTTGACATCCAATCTGTTTATTAGGTCATACAGGCCTAGGTGAAGGGGAAAAACAAAAATCATCTTGATCCAAAACTTTTACGGCCCCCGAAATGCTTTTAATAGTTGATGCTCATTCAACACTGTTTCCTGTAATGTGGTCCATTTTAGATTGGGATATGCCTCATTTTTGGTCTCATGCCATAAGATGATCTTTAAAAATAGATGGACAACATGGATTAAACACATACATCATGGTGGGGCCCACAGAGCACCAACCACCAGCCATATGGCTAGTATCCGGGGAAGTAGTCAATCTATTCCCCTTCTTTGTGGTGTGGTCCATTTAATCTTTGGATATGATTCATTTATGGATAATTCTTTAAAATGATTTCAAAAAATGGATGAACGGTGTGGGTTGATCCCATATTTTCGGTAAATCCAAAACTCAAGTGGACCATGCCACACGAAATAATTTGGAATAATGATTTCCACCGTTGATACCTTCCTTGGGCCCACAGTAATGTTTATTTGTCATCCAACCTGTTCATAATATCAAAAGGATATGAATGAAGAGAAAACACAAACATTAGCTTGATCCAAAACTTTTATGGCCTCCAAGAATTTTTCAATGGTAGAGGTTCAATCACACTATTTCCTATGGTGTGGTCCACTTGAGCTTTGGATATGCTTCATTTTTGTTCTTTAGACCTTAAATCAACTGTTAACATGGATGAATGGAGTGGATAAAATAAATAATTAATGGTAGACCCCACAGAGTTTACTCAGAGTAATTAGTAAATCACCTAAATGGAGTGCAGATGGGTTTCCTTTCATAATCATATATTAGGCTTGCTTAAATGTGATTCACATATCCAACCCACTCATTATGTGTGTCCCACTTGGATGAAGGTTCAGACCTAGTTTCAGCAGTACTCAAAACTCATGTGGGCCCCACCAAGTGCTTTTATAATTATTACGATGTCTTCACATGGTTTTAGATGGTATGGCCCACCTGAGTTTCGTATACAGATGATTTTTGAGATATCTCATAAGCTAAAGGGGACACATCAAATGCACGGTGTTGATGTTCGACACACATCATGATGGGCCCCACAAAACTTACTAACATTAATTCTCAGGTTCGCAGGGTGTCAATAAGTTAGGTCACAATTTTGACCAGAATATTTGACCCATTTTACATGTCTGTTCCATTCACTCTATTTTACGGATCATTACCCTCAATTTGACTAGTTACTCGCACCGATCATGCTACATAGGAGAAAGATATTGGGCAAACAAGATTGATCAACAATTTGAGTGAATTTTGATTTAAACATCTGAAGTTATTTACTCTTCAATCTGGACTGATCAAATTGTCCAAAAACGGTTAAAGGTTGTTCATAATATCAAAAATATATGAATGAATAGAAAACACAAACATCAGCTTGATCCAAAACCCCACAAAACACAAACTCAAGTGTATCATGCCACGCGAAACAATGTGGAATAATGATTTTAAATGGTAGAGGTTCAATCACACTATTTCCTGTGGTGTGGTCCACTTGAGCTTTGGATATGCTTCCTATTTTTTCTTTAGACCTCAAATTATCTGTTAACATGGATGAATGGAGTGGATAAAATAAATAAATAACAGTGGACCCCACAGAGTTTACTTTGGTAAGGGTAACGAGTAACTCACCTAAATGTAGTGGAGAAGGGTTTCCCTAAAACATTCATAATTATAAATTGGGCCTGCCTAAATGTGATTCACATATCCAACCCACTCATTATGTGTGTCCTCTTTAGGTTATGAGATATCTCAAAAATCATCTGTATACGAAACTCAAGTGGGCCATACCATCCAAAACTATGTGATGACATCCTAAAAATATAAAAGCACTTGGTGGGGCCCACATGAGTTTAAGGGCAATATCCATTTGGAGAGATCATTTTATGGCAATATCCAAAGAATGAGTTAAATCCAAAGCTCCAGTGGACCCTAGCATGGAAAACAGTGGGACAGTGACGCCCACCATTAAAAACTTCTAAAGGCAACAAAAGTTTTATATCAAGACGATATTTGTGTTTTCCCATATTTCATGTATTTTTTAACTTTTCAACAGGTTGGATTTCAAATAAACATTACGATGGGCCTTAAGATAGTTTCAACGGTGGGAATCACTCTCCCCGTTGTTTTCCGTGGTGGGGTCCACTACAGATTTTTATCTGCCTCATTCTTTGGCTCATGATGTACGTGTTTCATCCATGCCCTCCATCCATTTTTACATATCATATTAGGGCTTGATACCAAAAATGAGAGGGATATAAATCTCAAGTGGACCACACCACATGAAAACAATAGTGATTGGATATCCACCATTAAAACCCTCCTAAGGCCCACTGTACTTTTTATTTGACATCCAATCTATTGATTAGGTCATACAGGCCCAAATGAAGGGAAAAAAATATCACATTTATCCAAAACTTTTATGGCCCCCAAAAAGTTTTTAATGTTCAACGCTCATTTAACATTGTTTCCTATAATGTGGTCAAGTTAAGATTGGGATATACTTCATCTTTTCTCTCATACCATAAAATGATATGAAAAAATAGATGGACGGCAGGGATAAAACACATACATCATGGTGGGGCCCACAGAGCACCGACCACCAACCCTTGGCGTTGGTGTCAGGGCGAGTAGCTAATCCGTTTCCTGAGAGAGACTACAAGTCTCTCTCTTTCTCTCTCTGTCCTCTCTCACTCTCACACCCTCTCTGTCTCTCTGTCTCTCAGTCCTCTCTCACTCTCGCGCATCCTCTTTCTCGCGCATCCTCTCTCTCTGTCTCTTTGTCTCTCTCGGTCCTCTCTCTCTCTCGCGCATCCTCTCTCTCTCTCTCTGTCTCTCTTGGTCCTCTCTTTCTCTCATGCATCCTCTCCCTTCTCTTTGTCTCTCTCGCATCCTCTCCCTCCTCTCTCTCTCTCTCTCGCTCCTCAGAGCTCGGGAACCCTATTTTCAGCATGAACTCATGACCGGCGGTCCAACTTAAACAAGAACTTGTTCTCTTCCTCTAAAGCTCGGTTGACTGTGAGGTATCTCTCTCTCTCTCTCAATCTCTCTCAATCTCAATATCGATTGAAACGATTTAGGGATTTAAGGATTTAAGGATTTAGGGATTTGGGGATTTGGGGATTTAAGGCCATGGTTGATCAGGCTAGAGACCCAAACACCAGCCAGCTAGCTGTTGTGAAAATTCTGTGGGCCTCCATCCATCCATTTTGTGGGCCTCCATCCATCCATTTTATGTGCCCATGAATCAGAGGATAGGATTGTTCAACCAATCTGATTACAGGACAGTGATTTAGCAACTGTGGTCTATAATTTAGTTGGTTTAACTCCAATCATGCTAGCAAGATGAGTTTTGGTGAGTGCATTTACAGTATCATAAGCTGCCTGAGTATTATATATGTTATCCATAAAAGAATATACATGTGGTATGCATTATCTCAAGTTAAACAGTCCAAATTGTGGGACCCACTGCAGACAGGTCAATATTATCCACCATGTGCGTATCATCCCTCAAAATCTGTCAACATATATATATATATATATATATATATATATATATATATATATATATATATATATATATATATATATATATATATATATATATATATATATACCCTTCTGTTTCATAATATGCATCTGGAATTAGCAAACCTTAATTTTTCTAACTATAGATGAGAGAAGCATATTTGGGTGGTGATCCCAAGTGCTAGGTGGCCCACCATGATGAGTGTGTTTTATCCTTGACATCAATCCATTTTGAAGCATATCAAGAGTTCAAATGGGCCATATGATAAGAAAGGGCACCCACCATTAAAAACTTCTTGGGCCACAAAATATTTGCATCAAATTGATATTTGTGTTTTCTCTTTGATCTAGGTCTTTGTATCCAGGTCTGTGTGACCTTTTTAACAAGTTGGATGGCAAATAAAAATTATGGTCGGCCCTAGGAAGTTTTAAAGTCTGGGTGTCATTATCCTCACTATTTCCTAGGTGGTCCACTTTAGCTTTTGATCTGTTTCATTTTTGGTTTCTGATTGTTTATGTTATAATATATTTCTTTCTATTTAATAGCAATTTCAGTATAACCTATTTATTCCTAGATTGCTAAGTACACATTTGACTTTAAGATATTACATTCTAGAGTTTTTCTTTCACGTAAAAGTTTGTTAGAAATGTTTATTTACTTAGCATTGTATTTCTGTTCTCAGTATGAAGATAACATGTGTATATTGTTTCATTGCCTTCTGTTGCCTAAAATTGTCCTTGCAAACCTTAATGAGCTTGTATATTACATTTTTTTGTCTTAAATTATTATTATAATTAGTTAGTTTATAGTTGTGACTTATAATTGTGATTTGTAAGTTAGATAATTAGTTACCCGTTTGAGGATTTCTATGGGGCCATACATAGATATGGTGTGTTTTTAGTGGCATATAAATCGCTTAAATTATCAAAATTTGGACAGTTCATGGTTAGATGGATAGTTTACTTTCATATAATCTATTTAAATGCTAATGCCTGATCTGCGGTCCATCTCCCTGTTTCTCTCTGGATCTGTTTCTTTTGTTCCGTATCCAATGCTAAATATCTTTACATTACTTTAGATATTTGACATCAGAATGTAACGTAAGATCAACTTATCTAGAGAGGCATGGGGTGATGCTGTCGGATTTTCGACGTGGACTAACAAATGGGAATATGAAAACATTACAATCTATCAAACCTTGGATGGGCAACTAATTTAGGATTTAATTGAGCGGGGGTCCCTGGAAGGTAGGAACCGCTGTTATGACCATGATGGTAGTTGTTCATTTCCTATGGACAGCAATATGGATGGCCTAGCCATTTGGATTGGCCCGTGTTTATGTATTAGCTCAAAATTGATGGAGCAAACCCGGATGTACGTCAGAGCCATCCGGATATTGAGTGGGGCTCCCTGGAAGGTGGGAACCATTATTATGACCATGATGATTAGTTGTCTATTTCCTATGGACAGTAATATGGGTGGCCTGGCCATTTGGACAGGCCAGTTTTATGTATTAGCTCGAAATTGATAGAGCAGATTTGGATGTGCGTCGGAGCTATCCGGATGTTGAGTGGGGGTCCATGGAATGTGAGTGTAATGACCCTGAAAATTTTGTGTCAAGACCCGAGTACTACCTCTATTTTTCCTTAGAAGCTTTTTGTGGTAATTAGCGCTTAACTCGATTGCTTGTGAAATTTGCATCATTCACTTTAAATTGGATCTGCATGACTTAAAACCTGTAGAATGGTTAGCGCTATGTTACTCTGAAATCTGGGATTCATCGCTAAAGCCAGTTGCTCTTGGGAATTTTTGGAAGTTCTGGATTGGACCTGGACCGCGTGTCGAAAGTCCAATAGCGATGATCTTAGGCTGTTGCTGTCACCATGTTGGGCTTGACCATCACCTCAAAAATCAAGTCCAGATGATGTCCTAGGTCGATTTGATTGAGTTCGGAGTGAAGAGTATGAGAACGGTTGGAAATTAATTAAGATTTTGTGAAATTTGAGTCGTGTCGCTTGCGCGATGTTTTTAAGCAATCTAACCATTGGATTCTGACCCGATTTTACCCTCTGATCAGGGAAGGTGGCCCAGGCATGTCTTAGTGCTTGTGGACCTGATCGAGATTCGGTGACCGTTGTATTGTTTGGTCCGCCATGGCTGATCTGAAGATCCGGTCAGTATGAAAACTCAGCTTGACCTAGATCCATGGTCAGTGAGCTTAAGTCCGACCTTTCGTGGTATTAGGCCCACCGGAAGTGCTTCATTGGATCGAGAGAGGCTTGTTTTGGTTATACCCTAAGTATACCTTGGCACTGGGGTTATTTTCATCAATGTTAGGCCTATTTATAGACCTTAAAACCCTAGCTCTCTTTTCAATACGAATTTCCTAACCCTAGCTTAGAAAGAGAGAGGAAAAGAGAGAGAAAGTGAGAGAGAAGTTGGTGAATCATCTTAGATTCTTTCCTGTTCTTCTTCATCCTTAAACCTTCACTTTAGAATCGTTATTCCAGCGATTCTGAGTTCATCTTTGGGTAAGTTAACCTAACCCTAATCTGTGTTAGAGCTTAGAATAGTCTTTGTGATGTTGTATCTCATTTCTATTCTTCCCTTAGGTTATCCTGTCGCCGTTGACGAAGACATATCGTCTAAAATCAGTTCGGTGTCCTTTTCGCGATTAAGGTGCGGACTTTAATCATATAGGTTATGGTTTTCAAGGCTTTCAATGTTAGTGAATGGTTTATTCTTGTTATGGATGAGATTTCACATGCCAAATGTTATGTTTATTTTGCGTTCCTGATATGCATGTGTTGCATTGAGATTTATGTATTCTATGTGTATGTATAAAGTACCGTATGCGTATAAAATATGAACATGTGATTGCCATGATTAATTATCGTGTACTTATGCTTATTGTATGTGCAACAACTCCTTGGTAAAAGGAATTGTCCAAATGTGTGTATTTCAACATACATCATGTATGCTGTATTGTGTATTCTAAGTGTTCGTAGAAATGTCTGAATGATCTAAAGTGTGACATATCGATCTAGTATGGGCGTTGAGAAGCGATTCTCAACTCTCCCACTAGTGTGTATGATTTCCTTCATGCAAGTTACATTCCTTGTTGTTTAATTTCAAGTATTACTTATGCTTAAATCCAAGTTAAGTTGATATTCTTTAAATGCTCATGTACTATATGATTTGAGTTGTTATTCCATTACTATTCTAAATTGTTGATATCAATATCTGTTATAGTGGAATGTGTGTGGGACTATGAGTTAGTCCAGGAAATCGGTAATCGACCCTAAGTTCATGGCTGAGGTTGCTTTCGCCACGTAGGACGTGATTAGACGAACCCGAGTCGTATTAGTGTTGTCGGCAGTGGTTTGGCGCGGAGTGTTTGTGCACTCTATGTCGTTCAACCCAGCGTGCGCTTGTGCTAGTCGAGTTCGTCAAGTAACCCGATTGTCCGATATATGTTCACCATGTATAGACGCTACTGTTTGAATTTAGGGTACCAAACTTACTGATGAAATCCTATTAACCATGGTACCTTAATCCGCTAAGACTCATGAGCCGAACATGGTGGTATGGGACACCGTAGTCGAGCTGTGGCCTACGCTGGGGTGACGAGCCTCCCCGTAGTGACCAGTGAGCAACTAAACTCATGAGCCGATTATGGTGGTATGGGACACTATATTCGTGCTGTCGGCCTACATTGATTGGTGACGAGCCCTTTGTAGTGACCTCGAGCATACCTGGATACCGCATTGAGGTGACGATCCTTAGTGTAGTAACGAGGGTATGATAGGCGTGCATTAATTAGTGACGAGCCCTTTGCAACGACCTACAACCATATGATCGTATGAGATGCCTAGGACTGACGACCCTAGAATGGATCATTGTTTGGATGGTGATATGAGGAAGGTACCTTAGCTTCCCAATCCTACTGTATGAAAAGGACTAATAACAACTTGGTAATCATGTTCATGCACCGCATTTGCATGTGCTTTGTAGACATGGCGCACTTTGAGGCGATGTCATGTGTAACGTAAGATGAAGACGCTAAGGGTGTACGCATGAGGGCACGCATCATTCTTCATACATCCTTGCATTAACAAGAGTACTTAGGACATGTTTAATTGTTCTGCTTTATCATTACTGCTTGATTGAACTGATAACATGTTAACCTTTGCTTTATTGTTCCACTAAGTTGATCACTCACTCCCACGTTCTGGGGCGGTGTTAAACATCCACCAGACTCTGTCTTAGTTGCTGATGTTGCAGATGTTGAGGCGACTTCTGAGGCAGAGCAGGAGATTTATGATGATGAGGCTGCTTTCTCTTTTATGCTGTTTTCAGACGGGTTCTAGTAAGCCTTGTTCTGATGCACGAGATGCTGAGATTTCTTTTGGGAATTAAATGATGTAATTTAATACTTGTAATTTTGATAGTAACACTTGAAATATGACCTGGTATGTATATGTACTTCAGGGATTTGCACATGTACACATATATTTCTATAAGTCTTCCGCTTGCTTTCTTCACTTATCCCTGAATTATATTTGCTATTTGGCTTAATTTATTCCATGTTTATGCACTAATACAGACAACATACATCCATCATTAAATATGCTGGATAAGTGATGTTTTGGAACTCAGGAGCTGAGTTATGCTCGACCTCCAAATTTCAGGGCGTTGCAAGTTGGTATCAGAGCATGATTTAGATTAAACCAGACCTGGGTTATGGTCACACACCACACGCTGATGTCACTTTAGTGTATTTGGGTGCGAGTCTTTCGTAGATTGTGTGTTTGTGTTCCGTTGCTTCTATCGGTGAAAGTTTACTGAAAACGATCACCGAGATTGAGTCTGTGCTCTCTCCTGATCACACATAGCGACCTGAAACCTTTCCTAGACCATCTATTAATGAGATTAGATGGTTTATCATCCCATTTCAACCCTTCAATCTTCAAAAAATCTGTGTTTGTATCAGATTTCTGCTCAAATGGCCCGATAGGCGTCGAATCATGCAAAGGGGCCGATCGGGGCATTTCCAGTGGGGTCCAGGGGGGACCCACATCTTTTTTAGCATAAGGGACTAGGAGGACCTCACCCAAATGGCGAGCCATCGCCGGTCGGTCCAGAGACCGGCGATGTCATCGCCGGTTCGGCGAGGGCTCGCCGACCAGCTGGCCGGCTCGAGCCGACGTATGTATGGCCTAGTGTGGCCCACCCTTTCACGGTTTGCTGGTTTAAACCCTTTCTATACCCTACTTCCTTCACAACTCACCCTCCCTAGCTCTCTTTTCCTTCAAGTTTCTCTCTAAACTCCTTCAAATCTCTTCTAAATCTTCTTCTTCTTCCATTTTCGTGCAAACCCTATCCACCCATCTCAAAACCCTCACCCCCATTGCTGATTTCACTCCATTTTCTTCTCATTTGAGCTCTCACATTCTCCTTTGGGATCTCTAGTGCGTGGGAGCTTCCCCTTTTCTTCCTATTTCTCTCTTTCTCTCATTTCTCATGGCCCTCTTTGAGTTTATCACGGCCATCTTTTCCATTTCCTCCCTTCTTTCTTTGATGGGGAAGAAGAGAGCACCCGTGGATGAAGTCGGGCCTAGCCGCCCAACCCGTGCACGGAGGCCGAGAGGTGCCGCCGCGAGCACGACCGCCGCCCGCGAATTCCAGACCAAGCGGGACCTCGATCCTCGAGCTCCCATTGGTAGAACCTTGTTAGTGGAGTTGTCGCATGAAGTCTATGAAGGCCGTAGGGTCCTTTTTGAGGCTCATGTTGATCCGCGGCTGTTTGGCGAGTTTCTGTTGTTGGAGCGTCTGGAAGGGGCTGGTTGGTGTCCCTTGTTTGAGGGCAAGTATCGCGTGAATGCTAGTACTGTTTGAGCTTTTTATGCCAATATTCGTGATCCTTCGCTGGAGCCTCTGTAGTTCAAGATTCCTTGTGGTAGCGGTCGGGAGGCCACGGTCAACGTCGCCTTGATATCCCGACTTCTGAATGTGCCACTTGGTGAGGTGCATGCCAGTGAGAAGAATTTGAATAGTATGCGCGAGAGAGATCGTCGCACCCGATCCTTGTGTGGTCGTCTGGTCGAATGGCAGCCTAATAGAAGTCTTCTGGCTACCAACATGACGGACGACTTCCGCTTGCTTCACCACATGTGTACGTTCAATGTATATCCAAGGTGGAGCAATCGCAGCGAGTGTACGCGCCTGATGGTAGATTTTCTGTATCAGGTGGGGCAAGAAGCGAAGTTGTGTGTGCCGACGTACATCTTGCGTCAGATTATCCTTATCGCTCGTTCGACTAGGAGGACCGAATCACTTCCTTTTGGCCGACTCATTTGTAAGCTTGCACATGAGTTTGGCTATAGGCTTGGAGCAGAGAAGCCGGTTCCTGTTCGTCATATTAATCTGACGACCCTTAAGCAGATGGAGATTGGTCCTCATCAGTAGGCCTCAGAGAGTGAGGATGAGTCAGAGAGTGATGAGGATGAGAGTTATGCTGAAGGTGGTGCTGAGATTGAAGAAGAAACAGAGAAGGATGAGGAAGAGGTAGAGGCACAAGATTCGAGTGAGAGCTCTCCTCCTGTGGCACCAGAGCAGAGCGTAAATCAGGCTGCTAGGGATGCCCGTATTGTTTGGCTTGAAGAAGGGCAGGCTGTTCTACGCCAAGATATTATGGATCTTCGAGGCCTTGTGAAGCATAAGTTTAAGAAGGTGACTCAAACTCTGAAGTCTATCCTATGTTGCTTGCAGGATAAGGGTGCCCCACCTCCATCTCCTGATTCCGACGAGTAGTTGTCGTTGTAGTCATCCTTTGCTTTGTTTGTTGTTTCTTTCTATGTGTAGCCGTTGTTGGCTTTATAGTTGGAGTTGTTTGTAGTTGTTTGTTGTTATTTGAAGTGCTAGATGTTATGGTTCTCATGCTTTCCTAGTCGTGATTCATGTAATGCTGCACTACTTGTATTGCGATGATTTTGTTTAATGGAATGCATGTTGTTTATCTTTGGAGTTGTGCTATGAATGCTGTGTGGATGGATTATGTGGACGTAGAATCTTACAGGTTGCATCCTCTGTTGAATGTAAGGTATGCCCCTAAGGGTTAGAAGACTTCGGCCCGTCTCTCCTTGGTTGAGTCGCTTGCTGGGGTTCCTCCCTTGAGCGATAGCTAGACGGATCCACAGACGGGCCCATCTCATGCCTTTGTTGGGCCGACACCTATGGCTCCTCCAGTCACACCTTCGGTTCCTGAGCCGAGCCGTGCATCTTCGTCTGCTCCGCCTACTGATAGGTTCGAGCAAATAATGCTGTTGATGCAGTAGCAGCAGATTCAGCAACAGCAGCGGTAGCAGTTCCTATCTATCATGGATGGCATATTTGCTCAGTCAGTGGGGGTGACTCCTCCTGCTTCATCTATGCCTCCATCTGGGAGCACTAGTGCGAGTGGCACTTTTGAGCGATTCCAGCGCTTACGACCTCCCACATTTGGGGGTTCTCATAAACCTGAGGAGGCCGAGTATTGGATCGATCGCATCTCTAAGATGCTGAGACCGCTGCATTGTTCAGAGGTTGACTAGGTCGAGCTTGCCTCCTTCATGTTTGAGAAGGAGGCCAGTCTATGGTAGGACAGTATTCTTCGCACTATCGAGGAAGGATTTGAGTGGTCGTGACAGGCGTTTGAGGCACGCTTCCATGAAAAGTATTTCCCGGTTACGTATCGACATGAGAAGTAGAGTGAGTTCCTTCGCCTCCGCCAGGGAGGCCTGTCGGTGAGGAGTATGAGAACCGGTTTACTGAGCTAGGTCGGTATGTGCCTTTAATTCTAGGCGATCAGCCGATGAGGATGCGACGATTTTCTGAGGGATTGAGGCCTGAGATCCGATCGAAGATTTGCTATGCTAGCATTTCTTCTTATGTGGAGTTGGTGAGCATGTCCTTGCGAGCAGAGCAGGACGGGGACAGGTCGTCCCATATGCGAGCACCGATGGTTCCTAGGCCGTGACCAGACTTTCAAGGTGCACCTTTTCTCGGTAAGAGGCCGCAAGTAGATTCTCCTCCTAGGCGTTCAGCGCCGCCTGCTCAGCAGATGAGAGCTGATCTTCGCTGTTCGTATTGTGGGAAAATGGGGCATTTGGACCGTTTTTGCTTTTCACATATGCGGGCCAATGGTTTTACTCCACTGCAGAGGATTAGTCGTCCGATGCCTCAGGTTATTTTACCTCCCCCTCTTCGTTCAACGTTAGCTCATCCATCCTTCAGACCTGCAGTACCTATTTTCAGGCCACCTCAGCGGCCCATGGTTCCTCCGCCGAATCGTCAGCAGCAGGCTCGAGTTCATTGCGCTCTCAGCTGAAGCGCCTATGTCTGACTTGGTGCCGAGATCCTTTGAGGTGACAGTGCACATTGAAGGTATTCCCGTTTCTATGTTAGTGGATACAGGGTCCACTACCTCTCTTATATCATATGCGGCAGTTAGGCGTTTGGGTTTGAGCACTGTTTCTATGCAAGGAGTGACACTTACTACTGCTATGGGGATTTCCTCTGCTATGAACAAGCGTTGTATAGATTGTTTAGTCGATCTAAAAAGTGGATCGATCCAGGTTGATTTCTTTGTCGCACCTCTTTATCATTACGATGTTATTATGGGTATGGATTGGCTCACGAGGATGCGAGCTGAGATTGATTGTGAAGCAAGATCGGTGACCATCCATGGACCTGAGGGCGAGACAGTTACTTTTCCAGTTCAGGTCAGTTATCCTCTTCGTCTTGATTATTATACTTCTCTGTTGGAGAGTATGGCTGAATCGGCGGTTAATAGCATGCCGGTAGTTTAGGAGTTTGAAGATGTGTTTGAGTCAATTCCTGGATTACCTCCTCAGCGCGAGATTGATTTTACTATCGATCTCATGCCTGGTGCGGCGCCCATTTCTTTGCCCACCTATTGTATGCCTCCGAGTGAAATGGAGTAGTTAAGGAAGCAGATAGATGGTTTGCTGAATTTGGGCTTTATTCGGCCTAGTGTGTCTCCTTGGGGAGCACCTGTCTTGTTTGTGAAGAAGAAAGATGGTTCCTTGCGATTATGTATTGATTATCGCAGGCAGAATCTGGTAACTGTGAAGAATAAGTACCCTTTGCCTAGGATTGATGATCTGTTTGATCAGTTGAAGGGGGCACGGTACTTTTTAAAGGTTGATCCGCAATGTGATCACCGATTGTCACGAGGCTTTGCCAAGGATGAGATGAGGACGCGTAAGACCTCTTTCAAGGGACTAGCTTCGGTCCACTATGAGTTCCTTGTGATGTCGTTCGGTCTTTCGAAGCCATGTTCATGGATCGATGAACAGGTGTTTCGGCCATTCTGTCCGATTCGTCATTGTCTTTATCGATGACATCTTGATATATAGATTTATTCTGGGAGTCGGGAAGAACACGAGGAGCACTTAAGAGCGGTTTTGGATACTCTTAGGAAGAATCGGCTTTTTGCAAAAGTGTGAATTTTGGAAAGAGGAAGTCAAGTTCTTGGGACATGTGGTGTCCAAGGAAGGGATATCGATCTGCCATCTTGCTAAGGGATAGTCGCGAGGGTAGCGGGAGACCGGAAGCAACACGGTTCGGGCTATTACTAAGGTAAGGAGCTTTCTGAGTCTTGCAGGTTATTATCGATGCTTCATTCAAGACTTCTCGAAGATTGCCAGACCGTTGTCGCAGTTGACACGAAAAGATTTAAAATTTGCTTAGAATGAGAGGGCGGAGGAAGCTTTTCAGGAGTTGAAGGACAAGTTGACGTCTGCCCCTGTGCTAGTATTGCCCGAACAAGGGGTTAAGTATATTATATATACTGACGCCTCTCGCGTTGGCCTGGGTTGTGTCCTTATGCAGAAGGACAAGGTGATTGCTTATGCTTCGTGTCAGTTGAGGAAACACGAAAAGAATTACCCTACGCACGACCTGGAGTTAGCAGCTGTCATTTTTGCATTAAAGCTCTGGAGACATTACATCTATGGTGAGAAGTTCGAGCTCTTTTGCGACCACAAGAGCCTTAAGTATATTTTCACGCAGCGTGACTTGAATATGAGGCAGCGCCGATGGATGGAAACCTTGAAAGACTTTAAGTTCGATGTTTCTTACCATCCGGGTAAGGTGAACCTTGTGGCAGATGCGTTGAGTCGCAAGAAGGCTATTGAGTTTGCAGCTCCGTTGATGATAGCAGAGTGGGATATGTTGGAGTTCATGCGAGATTTTGAGCAGAAGCTTACGGTGGTTGAACCGTATGAGGTTATCGCACACATTCGTGTACAGCCCCTTATCGACGAGAAGATTGTTGCAGCTCAGACAGATGATGAGCTTTTGGCGAAGATAAGGAAGCGGGTTGGTACAGATGAGAACTCTGACTGGAGTGTTAGTTCTGATGAGGGCCTACGATTTCGTGGCCGGTTATGTGTTCCTGACATATCTGACTTGAGACGAGAGGTTCTCGAGTTAGCTCATAGTTCTAAGCTTGCGATGCATCCCGGTAGCACGAAGATGTATCAGGATATAAGGAGATCATATTGGTGGGACAATATGAAGGTCTATATTGTTGAGTTTGTCTCTCGTTGTAATGCCCTAAAATTCAGGGGTCGAGCATAACTCAGCTCCTGAGTTCCAAAACATCACTTATGCAACATATTTAATGATGGATGTATGTTGTTTGTATTAGTGCATAAAACATGGAATAGATTAAGCCAAATAGCAATTATAATTCAGGGATAAATGAAGAAAGCAAGTGGAAGACTTATAGAAATATATGTGTACAAGTGTAAATCCCTGAAGTACATATACATACCAGGTCATAATGAAAGTGTTGCTATCAAAATTACAAGTATTGAATTACATCATTTAATTCCCAAAAAAAGAAATCCCAGCATCCCGCGCATCAGAACGAGGCTCACTAGAACCCGTCTGAAAACTGCATAAAAGAGAAAGCAGCCTCATCATCATCTATCTCCCGCTCTGCCTCAGAAGTTGCATCAACATCTACAACATCAGAACCTAAGACAGAGTCTGGTGGGTGTTTAACACCGCCCCAGAACGTGGGAGTGAGTGATCAACTCAGTGGAGCAATAAAGCACAAGTTAACATGTTATCAGTTCAATCAAGCAGTAATGATAAAGCAGAACAATTAAACATGTCCTAAGTACTCTTGTTAATGCAAGGATGTATGCAGAATGATGCGTGCCCTCACGCGTACTCCCTCAGCGTCTTCATCTTACGTTACGCATGACACCACCTCAAAGTGCACCACGTCTACAAAGCACATGCAAATACAGTGCATGAATATGATTACCAAGTTGTTATTAGTCCTTTTTATATAGCAGGATTGGGAAGCTAAGGTACCTTCCTCATATCACCATCCAAATAGTGATCCATACGATCATATGGTTGTAGGTCGTTGCAAAGGGGTCGTCACCAATCAATACACGCATATCATACCTTCATTACTACACTAAGGCTCGTCACCTCAATACAGTATCCAGGTATGCTCGAGGTCACTACAAAGGGCTCATCACCAATCAATGTAGGCCGACAGCACGAATATAGTGTCCCATACCACCATAATCGGCTCACGAGTTTAGTTGCTCACTGGTCACTACGGGGAGGCTCGTCACCCCAGCGTAGGCCGACAGCTCGACCACGGTGTCCCATACCACCATGTCTGGCTCATGAGTCTTAGCAGATCAAGGTACCATGGTTAATAGGATTTCATTGGTAAGTTTGGTACCCTATATTCAAACAGTAGCGTCCATACATGGTGAACATACATCGGACAATCGGGTTACTTGATGAACTCGACTAGCATGAGCGCACGTTGGGTTGAATGACGTAGAGTGCGCAAACACTCCGCGTGGCCAAACCATTACCGATAACTCTAATACGACTCGGGTTCGTCTAATCCCGTCCTACGTGGCGAAAGCAACCTCAGCCACGGTCTTCAGGTCGATTACCGATTTCCTGGACTAATGCATAGTCCCACACACATTACACTACAACAGATATTCATATTGATTGTAAAACAGTAAAGGAACAACAACTCAAATCATGGTACTTAAGCATTTGAAGAATATCAACTTAACATAAATGTAAGCATAAGTAATGCTTGAATTTAAACAACAAGGAATGTAACTTGCAAGAAGGAAATCATACACACTAGTGGGAGAGTTGAGAATCGCTTCTCAACGCCCATACTAGGTTGAAATATCACACTTTAGATCATTCAGGCATTTCTACAAACACTTAGAATACATAATACAATATACATGACGTATGTTGAAATACACACCTTTGGACATTTCCTTTTGCCAAGGAGTTGCCGCACATACCATTAGCATAAGTACAGGACAAATAATCATGGCAATCACATGTTCATAATTTATACGCATACGGTACTTTATACATACACAGGATACACAAATCTCAATATAACACATGCATTTCAGAAACGCAACATAAACATAACATTTGGCATGTGAAATCTCATCCATAACAAAAATAAACCATTCACTGGCATTGAAAGCCTTGAAAACCATAACCTATACACTTAAAGTCCGCACCTTAAGCCAGAAAAGAACACCGAACTGATTTCAAACGATATGTCTTCGTCAATGGCGACAAGAATAACCTAAGACAAGAATAGAAATGAGATACAGCAACAACAAGACTATTCTTAGCTCCAACACAGATTAGGGTTAGGTTAACTTACCCAAAGACGAACTCAGAATCGTCAAAATAACGATTCAAAGTGAAGGTTCAAGGATGTAGAAGAACAGGAAAGAATCTAAGATGATTCACCAACTTCTCTCTCACTTTCTCTCTCTTTTCCTTTCTCTTTCTTAGGTAGGGTTAGGAAATTCGTATGGAAAAGAGAGCTAGGGTTTCAAAGTCTATAAATAGGCCTAAAATTGATGAAAATAACCCCAGGGCCAAGGTATACTTAGGGTATAACCAAAACCAGCCTCTCACGATCCAACAAAGCACTTCCGGTGGGCCTATTACCACGAAAGGTCGGACTTAAGCTCACTGACCATGGATGTAGGTCAAGATAAGTTTTCGTACCGACCGACTCTTCAGATCAGCCATGGCGGACCACACTCAATTCAACGGTCATTGAATCTCGATCAGGTCCACAAGCACAAGGACATGCCTGGGCCACCTTCCCTGATCAGAGGGTGAAATTGGGTTAGAATCCAACGGTCAGATTGCTTAAAATCATCGCGCAAGCGACACGACTCAGATTTCATAAAAGCTTAATTAATATCCAACCGTTCTCACACTCTTCACTCCAGACTCAATCAAATCGACCCAGAACATCACATGGACTTAATTTTTGAGGTAATGGTTAAGTCCAACATGGTGACCGCAACAGCCTAAGATCATTGCTATCGGACTTTCGACGCGCGGTCCAGGTCCGATTCAGAACTTCCAAAAATTTTCCAGAACAACTGGATTTAGCGATGGATCCTAGATTTCAGAGTAACATAGCGCTAACTAATCTACACGTTTTGAGTCATGCAGATCAGATTTAAAGTGATTGATGTGAATTTCACAAGCAATCGAGATTAGCACTAATTACTCTAAAAACAACTACTAGGGAAAGATTAGCACAAAATTTTCAGGGTCATTACACTCATTGTCTCACGTGCCAGCAGGTTAAGGCAGAGCATCCCCGACCTCCTGGGTTGCTGCAGCCCATACCCATAGCAGAATGGAAGTGGGACTTCATCTCTATGGATTTTATTTCTAAGTTGCCGAAAACGATGAAGGGATATGACTCTATTTGGGTGATTGTCGACCGATTGACGAAGTCGGCTCATTTCTTACCGATCAGAGTCACAAACTCCGCAGACGAGTTGGCTAGGTTGTATATCAAGGAGATTGTACATCTGCATGGAGTTCCCTTGAAGATTGTGTCTGATAGAGACACGCGTTTCACATCTATCTTCTGGACTCGTATTTAGGAAGCGATGGGTGTGAAACTGAAGTTCAGCACCGTGTTTCATCCGCAGACAGATGGGCAGACAGAGCGCGTGAATCAGGTCTTGGAAGATATGTTGCAAGCTTGTGTTTTGGATTTCAAGGACAGTTGGGATGATTGTCTTCAGTATGCAGAGTTCGCGTATAATAATAGTTTCCAGGCCAGTATTGGCATGACTCCCTATGAGGTGTTGTATGGTCGCCCATGCAGAGCACCCCATTGCTGGGCAGAAGTTGGTGAGCGTAGTTTGCTTGGCCCGGAGTTGGTGTAGGTGACTTCAGAGAAAGTTGACAACATTCGACGTCAACTTCTGACAGCCCAGAGTAGGCAGAAGAGTTATGCTGATACGAGGCGTCGACCGCTTGAGTTTGAGGTTGGAGACCATATTTTTCTAAAGGTCTCTCCTATGAAGGGACTTTGCGGGTCGGTAAGAAGGGGAAGCGTACGCCGAGATTTATTGGTCCATTTCAAGTTCTGGATCGAGTGGGAGCGGTAGCATACAGCCTTGCTTTGCCAACACCTCTTGCGGGCGTACATAACGTATTTCATGTTTCTATGCTGAAGAAGTATGTTCCTGATCCTTCGCATATTATCAGTTGGGAGCAGGTGCAATTGAGTGAGGATGCCACTTATGTACTGCAACTGACGCCTATTCTCGACAGGAAGGAGCAGGTATTGCGTAGCAAGGTTATCCCTCTTGTGAAGGTGCTATGGACGCATCATAGTGAGGAAGAGGCTACTTAGGAATTTGAAGCTGAGGTTAGAAAGAGCTACCCTCAGATCCTTGAGGAATATGAGAAGGTATGAATTTCGAGGACGAAATTTTCTTTATGGGGGGTACATTGTAATGACCCAGAAAATTTTGTGCCAAGACCCGAGTACTACCTCTATTTTTCCTTAGAAGCTTTTTGGGGTAATTAGCGCTTAACTCGATTGCTTGTGAAATTTGCATCATTCACTTTAAATTGGATCTGCATGACTTAAAACCTGTAGAATGGTTAACGCTATGTTACTCTGACATCTGGGATTCATCGCTAAAGCCAGTTGCTCTTGGGAATTTTTGGAAGTTCTGGATTGGACCTGAACCGTGCGTCGAAAGTCCAATAGCGATGATCTTATGCTGTTGCGGTCACCATGTTGGGCTTGACCATCACCTCAAAAATCAAGTCCAGATGATGTCCTGGGTCGATTTGATTAAGTTCGGAGTGAAGAATATGAGAACGGTTGGAAATTAATTAAGATTTTGTGAAATCTGAGTCGTGTCGCTTGCGCGATGTTTTTAAGCAATCTGACCGTTGGATTCTGACCCAATTTCACCCTCTGATCAAGGTGGCCCAGGCATGTCTTAGTGCTTGTGGACCTGATCGAGATTCGGTGACCGTTGTATTGAGTGTGGTCCGCGACGGCTGATCTGAAGATCCGGTCGGTTCGAAAACTCAGCTTGACCTAGATCCATGGTCAGTGAGCTTAAGTCCGACCTTTCGTGGTATTAGGCCCACCGGAAGTGCTTCATTGGATCGAGAGAGACTTGTTTTGGTTATACCCTAAGTATACCTTGGCCCTAGGGTTATTTTCATCAATGTTAGGCCTATTTATAGACCTTAAAACCCTAGCTCTCTTTTCCATACAAATTTCCTAACCCTAGCTTAGAAAGAGAGAGGAAAAGAGAGAGAAAGTGAGAGAGAAGTTGGTGAATCATCTTAGATTCTTTCCTATTCTTCTTCATCCTTAAACCTTCACTTTAGAATCGTTATTCCGGCGATTCTGAGTTCATCTTTGGGTAAGTTAACCAAATCCTAATCTGTGTTAGAGCGTAGAATAGTCTTTGCGATGTTATATCTCATTTCTATTCTTGCCTTAGGTTATCCTGTCGCCGTTAATGAAGACATATCGTCTAAAATCAGTTCGGTGTTCTTTTCTGGATTAAGGTGCGAACTTTAATCGTATAGGTTATGGTTTTCAAGGCTTTCAATGTTAGTGATGGTTTATTCTTGCTATGGATGAGATTTCACATGCCAAATTTTATGTTTATTTTGCGTTCATGATATGCATGTGTTACATTGAGATTTATGTATTCTATGTGTATGTATAAAGTACCGTATGCGTATAAAATATGAACATGTGATTGCCATGATTTATTGTCATGTACTTATGCTTATTGTATGAGCGGCAACTCCTTGGTAAAAGGAATTGTCCAAATGTGTGTATTTCAACATACATCATGTATGTTGTATTATGTATTCCAAGTTAGAAATGTCTGAATGATCTAAAGTGTGATATATCGATCTAGTATGGGCGTTGAGAAGCGATTCTCAACTCTCCCACTAGTGTGTATGATTTCCTTGATGCAAGTTACATTCCTTGTTGTTTAATTTCAAGTATTACTTATGCTTAAATCCATGTTAAGTTGATATTCTTTAAATGCTCATGTACCATATGATTTGAGTTGTTGTTCCATTACTATTCTAAATTATTGATATCAATATCTGTTATAGTGGAATGTGTGTGGGACTATGAGTTAGTCCAGGAAATCGGTAATCGACCCTAAGTTCGTGGCTGAGGTTGCTTTCGCCACGTAGGACGTGATTAGACGAACCCGAGTTGTATTAGAGTTGTCGGCAGTGGTTTGGCCACGCGGAGTGTTTGCGTACTCTATGTCGTTCAACCCAACGTGCTCTCGTGCTAGTCGAGTTCGTCAAGTAACCCGATTATCCGATGTATGTTCACCATGTATGGACGCTACTGTTTGAATATAGGGTACCAAACTTACCAATAAAATCCTATTAACCATGGTACCTTGATCCGCTAAGACTCATAAGCCGAACATGGTGGTATGGGACACCGTAGTCGAGCTGTCGGCCTACGCTGGGGTGACGAGCCTCCCCGTAGTGACCAGTGAACAACTAAACTCGTGAGCCGATTATGGTGGTATGGGACACTATATTTGTAAGACCCGTATTTTCGCCCGTACTGTTCCGTAAATTTTCACGGTCCTCCTAGTCGAATTTCAACAACCCGCAGGTAGCATTTACGCACGCTCTTGAGTCACATCCTATAAACCCAAACTGACTCAAGCTGAGACCTATGTCATTGCGACCGCGCCATTGCTGCGGTTCCGACGACGCGTCTCGTGCGTCAATGCGACGCTCAGATTATGAGATCCGGCCCGTGCATTATCTCAGCCTTTGATCGCTTGATCACAGGACCTACCTATCCCTTTGGTTGTACTTTCCTAGAAACATAATTGCTATGATGTCACCCTAGGGGTGACATCACCCTACCCTACCTTAGCCATAACTCATAAATAACCACCCATTCCCTTTTCCCCATAAGTCAACTCATTAATTACCTATAAACCATCACCTCTCTCTCTCCCACCCTTTTTCTTCCTCACTCTCCATTGCAAAAGCCATGGACGTCCAACCATCCCAAAAATCCAACCACCATCTACCTTAGATCCCCACCAATCCAACCTCTAGATTGTCATCTTCACCGTTGAAAGAGCTTCATAGAAGCATTGGAGTATATGGGAAGAAGAAAAAGAGTAAAGTGGGTGCTCCTCTCTCTCTCTCTCTCTCTCTCTCTCTCTCTCTCTCTCTCCCTTTTTTCCTTTTTTTCCCTGGTTTAATGGCCCACCATGGAGGTATATTTAACATCCTCACTGTCCACAAATGGGACTACCTTGATGGAGCGTCCAAGGCCCCCCTTGCTACAGTTTTAAGCAAGCTCGGAGGGTGGGGAAAACACCAATATTGGCTTGATCTCCAGCTGTGTGGACCCCACATGAACCCACTATGATGTAAATGTTTTATCTACATCATCCACCCCCTCTCCCTGCTCGCCCGGACCATGGGATAGACAGCCCATTTCCAGCTGACCTGCTGCTGTCCAGCAGCAGGCGTTGATGGAGAGGGAATCACAAATATCATCTTGATTCAAAATTGGTGGACTGGTGGGCCACACTGATGTGGACCCACCTTGGCATGTATATTTCATCCATGTCGTCCGTACATCAGATGTGGACCCACATTGATGCATTTATTAAATTTGCACCGTCCAGCAAATTTGGACGGTGGCCACACCATGATGTTTGGGTTTTATCATCACCATCTATCTGACGATGGAGTGGACCCCATCTATGTGGTCTGTATTAAATCTAGACCGTCCAGACACTGGGTCGGGATGGTGGCAAAACCCCTGGCCAGCTTCTTCAAACGCTGGTAGTTTCACACGTGTGGACCCTTGATATACACGTGATACCCTGACCGTCCATGGGACGGTGACCCCAGCACCTAAGCTGCACGTGTTGTGGCCCCATCACGTAGTATGTGGTATATCCTATATTGTACGTCCATTGGCAAGCTCTGGTGGGACCCCACCCGTATGCATTGCATCCACACCGTCTACATTATCCTCACCGTCCAATGGAAGAGGATTGGTTAGAGTACCTTCACTAGCTACATAGCTGCTATATATGTGACGTCAGCAAGCTCTGGTGGGACCCACATGAGGTATGGGTCCATTTAACCGTCCATTTATCTGGACCGTCCATCTATGTGGACCACACTAGCTATATGGCTGCTATTGGACGTCAGCAGGTCCGTGGGACCCCTGATCCACATGTATTTTATTCACACTGTCCAGAGTCTCTGGATGGTGGAAATCCCACATCGATGTATGCTTTGGATCCACATAGTACATGTATGGGTATCCACCATTAGATAAGTGTTTGTACCCTCACTGTCCAAGGAAAGGATGGTGGAAAGTAGATTGGCTAGTGTACTTCACACCAGCAGAATAGCTGGTGAGTTGACGTCAGCAATTTCTGTGGGGCCCACCTTGATTTTTGTGTCTATGCCGTCCACCTTCATTTGCTGCATGGGCCACCCCCATGATGTATGTATCAGATCCACACTGTCCCTCCATTTCTCTTGAAAATTTTAAGGCGTGAGACCAAAAAGGAGGATCCCGATCTCCGCTAGGCCACACCACGGAAAGCAGTGGAGATATTGATGTTCACCGTTGAAACTTTTTTAAGGCCCATCTTGATGTTTATTTTCCATCTAATCTGTTCATGAGGTCACGCAAACTTGCATGTAGGGAAATACAAATGTCAGCTTGATCCCTGACTCCTATGGGCCCCACTATCATGAATCAGTGGAGATTGAACGGCCAAAAATGAGTGGGGTCCACCTTGATAATCACGTTTTATCTATGCCATCCATCTCCAGCTAGTGGAGCCTACATGAGATATGCGTTGTATGTATTTGAGGCCCAGGTGCGGGGTATTTAAGGCCCATTTGGCAAAGCCTGATGTGATGAAATGAGGCCCATGTGCAGGGCCCA
This sequence comes from Magnolia sinica, assembly GCF_029962835.1. Lineage (NCBI taxonomy): Eukaryota > Viridiplantae > Streptophyta > Magnoliopsida > Magnoliales > Magnoliaceae > Magnolia > Magnolia sinica. Next base: position 68,532,629 of record NC_080574.1, read on the forward strand.
CCTGTTATGTATATTAGGCCCATGTGCAGGGCCCACCTGTTATGTATATTAGGCCCATGTGTAGGGACCACCTATTGCGTTTTTGAGACCCATGGATTGTGGCCCATTGTGATGTATCCGAGGCCCATTATGATGTATTTGAGGTCCGTGAGCGAGGCTCAATGTGATGTATATGAAGATCATGTGATGCGGCCCATTATAATGTATTTGTGATCCATAGGTGTGGTCCCTTGTGATATATTTGTGACCTGTGTATAGGGCCCATTGTGATGTAATTCTAGCCCTTGTATGAGGCCCAATGCGATTTATATTAGGCCTTTGTGTGAGGCCATGGGCCCTCTATATGTTTGGCCCTATGTAGGCCACTCCTTGGGAGCAATGTTGGTTAGATGTCGACATTAATAGGCAATGATGGTTGGATGTCTACATTGTAACCTTCCCTTAGGCCTTGTTAGGCTCATTCTCAACATTCCCTTAGTGGGTTAACCTAAATAAGTGGGCCCCATTCACGGTAGACGGATGGCTCCGTGCTATCAGATTTGATATAACCACGACCGAGTGTCGATCTTTATACTATGGTTAATCGGCTGATCATTTATGGACCCTGCTTTATTTATCTATTGATTATCAGTGCGATCGATGTGACCGATTTGTATATTCTGATTATCGATCGATTCCGATTGTCGATTCCGATCGACGTGACCGACTTACCGATTCTGATTATCGATCAATTTCAATTGTCACGACCGATTGCCGATTTCGATCAACGTGACGATTTGCCGATTCTGATTATCGATCGATTTCGATAATCGAGGCCAATTCTGATTGTCGAGGCCGATTCCGATTTGTCAAGGCTGAGTATCGAGGCCAATTTTGATTGGTTGAGGCCGATTGTATAGGTCAATTCTGATTTGTCAAGGCTGAGTATCGAGGCCAATTTTGATTGGTTGAGGCCGATTGTATAGGTCAATTCTGATTTGTCAAGGCTGAGTATCGAGGCCAATTTTGATTGGTTGAGGCCGATTGTATAGGTCAATTCTGATTTGTCAAGGCTGAGTATCGAGGCCAATTTTGATTGGTTGAGGCCGATTGTATAGGCCGATTCCGATTTGTCAAGGCTGAGTATCGAGGCCAATTTTAATTGGTCAAGGCCGATTCCGATTGTCGAGGCTGAGTATCGAGGCCGATTCTGATTTGTCGAGGCCGATTGTATAGGCCGATTCCGATTGTCGAGACCGAGTGTCGATTCTGATTGTTGAAGCCGATTTTGATTGCTGAGGCTAATTGTCGAGGCCTATGTCATGAGGCCCATTGTGATGCATTTGATGGTCAGGCGATGGAGCCCATTATGACGTATGTTAGGCCCATATGAGAGGCCCATTGTGATGTGTATTAAGCTCTTGAGTGAGGTGCATGGTGTTGTATATCAGACCCTTGGTGAGGCCATGGGTCCACTATATGTGAGGCTCTATGTGGGCTACTCCTTGGGGGTAATGTTGGTTAAATGTCCACATGGTCGAGGTCGATTATCGATGCTGGATGTGGATACCGGTTATGAGTATGTGGCGGCATAGCATCATGATACATGCCCATACGCATCATTTGCATGTTTGTTATGAGAGGTGGTTGATCATTGCATATGTCATTCAGCATGTTGTTATGAGACTCCCTGATAGGTGGAGGTTATCTCACATGAGTACGCGGTATGTGCAGGACTGATGCATGACTGGATTGTATGACTCATGCATCTCGCATTATGATTACTATATGCCCTAGCGACATCAGGGCCGTAGCCTCCACAGACATATCATGGATGGCCAAATAGGACACCGGAAATGTTTTAGTTCTAGCATACGGGCGCCATAGATGTCCCTGGGTGAAAATCCTTAAACCTCCGTGGCCAGGAGACGCCCCAACGTCGAGATCGAGTGGATACATGAGCGCCCGAGTGCCGAATACTAGGAGGCCACGTCTCCCACCGTGTCGTGGTCGGTTGGGAGGGGGTGTGGCCTTACTCGCCCGAGGGTAGGGGGCAATACTAGGCTGAGTTTGACCAGCTCGTGAATGGGTCCACTATCGACGTGCCGGATAGGTATTGGCGGACTATTGGCAAGGCGGATAGTGAGGTTTCTTATGCTCACTTGGACTGTGCGGCTGGGAGAGCGGCAGTGCCATTTGGAGTGTACTAAACCCCGGTGATGATCCTAGAGATGAACTGTACTGATATGTGGATTTAGTGAGTAGGAGTTGCATACTCATTCATGCATTCATTCATTCACTATCCACTTGGGTTGGTGGTGCGCAACTATTTGTTACGAGTACTTTCGCAATGGCCAGGATTTCGGTTGGGGCGCGTGACTAACTTGAGATCAGGAGTTTACCACATTGAGTCTAACTATCCAAATTTAGGTATGGGACTGGTTTGGATAGAAGTCCCTTGTGATGGACCCCATAGCCTGCGATACTACGTACCATCATCCCGACTTCACACTCCAGTATGGTCATTCCATCCGCACCGCATATTGCAGAACATTCATGGCATATGGCATTTTGGGCTATTGAGTCTCTGCATTTATATAGTTTAGGTATGGCTGACGCTATTCCTGTTACTCATCAAGAATGTATAATGTATTGCAACCTCTACGTCTGATATTTGGCTATCTATGATACCTCACTTGTATAGTTGTTCTATATTGCATATTTTGACATTGATTGACTCATAGACTTGTCCGTATTTTCGCTTACTCTGTTATCGTATGTTTGTGATCATGTCGATATTCTGTTTACTATGACAATTCATGCTCTTGTCAATATTTCTGCTTATTTCGACATTATACAATTTATGGATTACCAGTACTTTCGATATTGTGTGATTTATGACATTGAATCCTCGACATGTAATATTTGACTCGCTCTGACTCCTCATTTGCATAGTTGACTTATGATGTGTACTCTGATATTGTTTGATCCATGGACTTGTCAGTACTTCCACTTAATTTGATTACTCTGATATGGAATACTTGACACTTACCTTGTGCACACACTTACACCACCCTCTAAGCTTTCTATAAGCTTATGCACGATAGATGCGTGCAGGAGATGTTATGTTGCAGCATTGTTGAGCTTGGAGCGTGCAGCGGTCTTCTGGAGCTTGATTTTCGAATTATGTATTTTCCTTTCAGCATTGTACTCAAATGATTATATTAGTGGATATGTGATGATGATGTTGCCTTTGTGATTTAGGTATGCTTGTGGTTATGCTTATTACAAATTAAACGTATATTGTATAAAAAAAAAATCCTCCTTATAAGATCCCAGGATCGGAATCTGGCGTATGAACGCTAGGAGCCAAGAATGGGGCACTATGGAGGCTGTCGGCACCAGATTCGGCAATCGGGATTCCTGTGAATCTGATTTCCGGGTTTGGGGCGTGACAATATTCGTGCTGTCGGCCTACATTGATTAGTGATGAGCCATTTATAGTGACCTCGAGCATACCTGGATACCGCACTGAGGTGACGAGCCTTAGTGTAGTAACGAGGGTATGATAGGCGTGTATTGATTGGTGATGAGCCCTTTGCAACGACCTACAACCATATGATCGTATGAGATGCCTAGGACTGACGACCCTAGAATGGATCATTATTTGGATGGTAATATGAGGAAGGTACCTTAGCTTCTCAATCCTGTTGTATGAAAAGGACTAATAACAACTTGGTAATCATATTCATGCACTGCATTTGCATGTGCTTTGTAGACGTGGTGCACTTTGAGGCGATGTATGAGGGCACGCATCATTCTTCATACATCCTTGCATTAACAAGAGTACTTAGGACAGTTTAATTGTTCTGCTTTATCATTACTGCTTGATTGAACTAATAACATGTTAACCTTTGCTTTATTGTTCCACTGAGTTGATCACTCACTCCCATGTTCTGGGGTGGTGTTAAACACCCACCAGACTCTGTCTTAGTTGTTGATGTTGCAGATGTTGAGGCGACTTCTGAGGCAGAGCGGGAGATTGATGATGATGAGGCTGCTTTCTCTTTTATGCTGTTTTCAGACGGGTTCTAGTAAGCCTTGTTCTGATGTGCGGGATGCTGGGATTTCTTTTGGGAATTAAATGATGTAATTTAATACTTATAATTTTGATAGTAACTCTTGAAATACGACCTGGTATGTATATGTACTTCAGGGATTTGCACATGTACACATATATTTCTATAAGTCTTCCGCTTGCTTTCTTCACTTATCCCTGAATTATATTTGCTATTTGGCTTAATCTATTCCATGTTTATGCACTAAAACAGACAACATACATCCATCATTAAATATGTTGCATAAGTGATGTTTTGGAACTCGGGAGCTGAGTTATGCTCGACCTCCGAATTTCAGGGCGTTACAGTGGGAACTGCTGTTATGACCATGATAAAGAAAATTATTTCCTATGAATAGCATTGAAATGGCTTGGCCAGTTGGACAGGTCATGTTTATATATTAACTCGAATTTGTTGGAGCAGGCAAAGTAATTAATAAATTTTAGGGCTTTATTTCAAAAATGAGGTAAATCTAAGACGTAGGTGAACCACAAAATTCGGAAAAAAGTAGTGATTGAATTTTCACCTATAACCTAAACTTAAACCTTAACCTGAACCTATATAACCTAAACCTAAACCTATAAACTAAACTTATACCTAAACCTAAACCTGCACCTAAACCTATATAACCTAAACCTAAACCTATACCTAAACCTAAACCTATAACCTATAACCTATAACTTAAACTATCTATAACCTACACGTATAACCTAAACATATAACCTACACTTATAAACTAAAACTAAACCTAAACCTATAACCTATAACATTAACATAAACCTATAACCTAAACCTATACTTATAACTTATAACCTACAACATTAATCTAAACCTATTCTCAAATCCCAAAACCTATAACCTAAACCTAAACCTTAACCTAAACCTATAACCTATAAACTAAACCTAAACCTACAACCTAAACCTGAACATAAACCCGAACCCAAACCCGAACCCGAACCCAAATTCCTAAACCTAAACCTAAACATATAACCTATAACCTAAGCCTATACCTAAACCAAAAACCTAAACCTAAACCTAAACCTATAACTTAAACCTAAACCTATAACCAATAACTTAAACCTATAACCTAAACTTAAACCTAAACCTAAACTTGAACATAAACCTATAAAACCTAAACCTAAACCTATAACCTATAACCTAAACCTAAACCTAAACTTATAACCTATAACTTAAACCACCTATAACCTACACTTATAACCTAAACCTATAACATATACTTATAACCTATAACCTACAACATTAACCTAAACCTAAACGTATACCCTTTACCTATAACCTAAACTCAATTCCCTAAACCTTAACCTACAACCTAACCTAAACCTAAACCTATAACCTTAACCTAAACGTAAAACCTAAACCTAAACCTTAAACATAAATGTATTCTTAATTCCCTACTATAACCTACAAAATTAAACTAAACCTATACTTATAATCTAAACCTATTCTCAAATCCCAAAACCTATAACCTAAACCTAAACCTTAATCTTACCTTAACCCTATAACATAAACCTATAACCTAAACCTAAACCTACACTTATAACCTATAACCTAAACCTAAACCTATAACCCAAACGTAACTCCGATCTCGAACCCGAACCCGATTTCCTAAACCTAAACCTAAACTTGAAAACCCAAACGTAAACCTGATCCCGATTTTCTAAACCTAAACTTGTAACCTTAACCTAAACCTATTCTCAAATCCCAAAACCTATAACCTTGAACCTAAACCTTAACTTAAACTTATAACCTAAACCTGAACCTTAACCTAAACGTATAACCTTAACTTATAACCTATAACCTAAACCCTAAACCTAAACCTATAACCTTAACCTAAACGTAAAACCTAAACCTAAACCTTAAACATAAATGTATTCTTAATTCCCTACTATAACCTACAAAATTAAACTAAACCTATACTTATAATCTAAACCTATTCTCAAATCCCAAAACCTATAACCTAAACCTAAACCTTAATCTTACCTTAACCCTATAACATAAACCTATAACCTAAACCTAAACCTACACTTATAACCTATAACCTAAACCTAAACCTATAACCCAAACGTAACTCCGATCTCGAACCCGAACCCGATTTCCTAAACCTAAACCTAAACTTGAAAACCCAAACGTAAACCTGATCCCGATTTTCTAAACCTAAACTTGTAACCTTAACCTAAACCTATTCTCAAATCCCAAAACCTATAACCTTGAACCTAAACCTTAACTTAAACTTAAACTTATAACCTAAACCTGAACCTTAACCTAAACGTATAACCTTAACTTATAACCTATAACCTAAACCTAAACCTAAACTTATAACTGATAACTTAAACTACCTATAACCTACACTTATAACCTAAACCTATAACCTACATGTAAGACCCTTATCCTAATCCGTACCATTCCGTAGGCTTCCGCACTCCTCCTGGTCAAATTTCAGTAGCTCTCGACCTGTATCTGATGTTTGCGCGCGATCCTAAGCCGGGTCCTGGATACCGAAGTCAGCTCAACCCAAAACTTATACCTTAACGACTGTGCCATTGCCGCGGTTCCAACACCACGACTCGCGCACCGAACCGATACCCAAACCAGGAGATGTGGGCTCGCATTCATTCCGAAGAAACGCCGCGCGTTGCAAATTCGAGGGAATCTCTTTAACATGTCTCATCAATCAATCAATCAATCAAGTCAAGTACACACCAAACCCCAAGTACAAGCAATCCATCCCTCCTTTTTCCCAAGTCAAAACTCTCTCTCTCCCTACCCATCCCTCCTTTACACAATTTTCAAACTAACCCATACCTCCTCATCCCCATTTCTTACAACAACCATTCTAACCATCCCTTTTCATCCATCATTTCTCTCCCTCTCTCATTGCTATCTTCACTCTCCAACCCTAAGAGAAACACCCTAACGTCCAAGCCTCCCTAAGCTCTCCAAAACATGTGTGGCCCACTTTCCTACCCTCTCATCTCCCATCTCAACCATTCATTCATCATCTACCTCCATCAACATTGAAGGCAAGGAGCTAAGGAGGCTAAGAGATCAAGGAGGAGTGTAATAGGTGGGTGATCCACCATCGATTTTCGTTAAAAGGCCCACTTGTGATGGGGCCCATTTTGGTGTGTGTGTTGTAATCTTGAGGGGCCCATAGTAGCGGGGCCCCTCCATCTCGTCTCTCTCTCTCTCTCTCTCTCTCTCTCTCTCTCTTTTATTCTCTTGGGGTGATGATGAAGCTATGTGGCGCACCCGAATAGACCCCGCCTTGATCTTATGTGTTGTATCCGCACCGTCCAATCAATGGACGGTGGGAGAGGATTGGATGGTGTACCTCACATCAGCTGACCATCTGCTATGTTGACGTGAGCACGAACTATGGGTCCCACCATCCCTAAAGCCACAAGCTGATGAATGTGGACCCCACACATCAAAACCATCCATACATGTGGGGCCTACCATCAGGCTGTCTGTTCAGAGGCGTTGACAGCGCTGGCCTCTCTCCCTCTTATACACACACATGTATATAAATATAATATATGTTGTATATTGTTATATAATATAATATATTATATTATATTACTTTAAGCTATATAATATAAAATATTATATTACTTTAAGCTGGTGGGCCACTTCCACGTGGAACCCACCTTTAATACAAAAATCTGCACCATCCAAATTCGTCTGGACGGTGGGTCTGGGTGATCTCAGCCTTTGATATATATGAATGATATACATATAGTACGTATATGTGGTGGGCCCTATGTGGGACCCACCTGTCTTAAACTTTGATTGGCTGGTACGCCAGCTGTATGGTTGTTGTGTGAGCACTGTGTGGGTTTAATCCACATCGCCTATCTATGCGGCCCACCAGATGCATGGCCATATCCTCACCATCCGTCCATATGCTGGACGGTGGGACCCAGCCACACGTGTGGGGTCCCCATCGTACAACTGGGACGTAGGCCCCAGACGTGATGTATGTGTCTCATCAAAACCGTCCATTCATTTCATCTGGACAATCCCACCGTGATGCATGTTTTACATTCAACATTGTCCATTTAATTGGTGGGTCACACGTATGTGGACCCCACCATGAGATAAGTGTTATATCCGTACCGTCCATCTAATTGGCGCAGTGGCTGGTTAATCCACCAGCAACTATTGCTGCTATATTGGGTCAGCGATTCCGTGGGGCCCACTAATGCATGTGTTGCATCCAAACTGTCCACACCATTTGGTGAACTCGTCCTAAGGACTTGAGACTGAAAATAAAATAAATCCTGTTATTAGGTGGACTACACTACAGGAACAGTGGGTTGAACATCTACCATGGAAACCCCTTATTAGGATTACAAAAGTTTTGGACCAATGTGATATTCGTTTTTCCTCTAAATTTTTAACTGTGGAAATCTTTATCACCACCATTATTTGCGGTATGGTCCAGATGATCCTTTGGATATAATTTTAAATAACGCTCTAAAATGATCTCTATCTACAGATGAATGGTGGTTAGTTTGGGCCCGTTTGACTCGGCCCAATGATTCGGCCCATTCGACTCAGCCCATCAACTCATCCCATTCGACTCGGTCCATTCGACTCAGCCCGTTTGACTCGGCCCATCGATTCGGCCCATTCGACTTAACCCGTTTGACTCAGCCCATTGATTCGGCCCATTCAACTCGGCTCGTTTGACTCGGCCCATCAACTCGGCCCATTAATTTGGCCCATTTGACCTAGCCCATTTGATTCGGCCCATTCGAATCGACCCATTCAATCGGCCCATTTGACTCGGTCTATTCGACCCGACCCATTGATTCGGCCCATTCGACTCGGCCCATTTGAATAGGCTCGATGTTATATATATATATATATATATATATATATATATATATATATATATATATATATATAATATTGTCCTAATTGATTCAGCCCAATTGATTCGATCCATTTGATACGGCCCATTGATATGTATTTGGGGCCCATTTGGAAGGGCCCGATGTGATGTATATGAGGCCCTTGCATAAGGCCCAGTCTGATGTGTTTGTGGCCCATTCATTAAGGCTTAATATGATGTATTTGGGGCCAATGGGTTGAGGCCCATTGTGATATATTTGGGGTCATGGGATGAGGTCCATTGAGGTGTATTTGGGGCCCATGGGTTGAGACCCATTAAGATGTATTTGAGACCCAAGTGTAGGGCCCACCTGTTGTGTATTTGAAGCCCATGTGATGTATTTGAGGCCCAGGTGTGGGGCCCACCTGTTGTGTATTCAAGGCCCGATGTGATGTGTGATTTTGCCATGATGTATGTACTGATGTTTATGTGGGTCACTCCTTAGGAGCAATGTTGGTTAAATGTCCACATCGATGGGCAATGATGGTTGAATGTCCACATTGTGATCTTCCCTTGGGCCTTGTTAGGGCATTCTCATCGATGTCGAGTGTCGATTCCAATTATTGATCGATTCCGATTGTTGTAGCCGATTGCCGATTCCAATTATTGATCGATTCCGATTGTTAAGGCCGATTGTATAGGCCGATTGTCGAGGCCAATTATTGAGGCCCAATGTGATGTATATACAACCCATATTTGAGGCCTGTTGTGATGTGTAATCAGCCCGTGTTTAAGGCCCAACGTGATGTATATCAAGCCCATTGTGATGCATTCGAGGGCCAGACGGTGGGGCCCATTAAGATGTATGTTAGGCCCATGTGAAAGGCCCATCATGATGTGTATTAAGCCCTTGAGTGAGGCCCATGGTGTCATATTTTTTACCCTTGTGTGAGGCTATGGGTCCACTATATGTTAGGATTTATGTGAGTCATTCCTCAGGGGCAATGTTGGTTAAATATTCACATTGTCGAGGTCGATTGTCGACGCCGATTATTGATACCGATTATGAGTATGCGATAGCATAACATCATGATACATGCTCATACGTATCATCTGCATGTTTATTATGAGATGTGGTTGATCATTACATATGTCATTGGGCAGGTTGTTATGAGACTCTCTGATAGGTGGAGGTTATCTCACATGAGCGCATGATATGCATAGGATTGATGCATGACTGGATTGTATGACCCACGCATCTTTCATTGTGTGTTGTGATTATTGTACGCCCTAGTAACATTAGGATCGTAGCCTCCACAGGCATGTCATGGATGGCTAGATAGGACACTGGAAATGTTTAGTTCGAGCTTCTGTGCACTTTGGATGTCCGTGGGTGAAAGTTCCTAAACCTCCGTGGTCAGGAAATGCCCCAACGTCGAGACCGAGTGGATACATGAACGCCCGAGTGCCGAATACTAGGAGGCCGCATCTCCCACTGTGTCGTGGTCGGTTGGGAGAGGGTGTGGCCTTACCCGCCCGAGCGTAAGGGGCATAGCTAGGCTGAGTTTGACCAGCTCGTGAATGAGTCCGCTATCGACGAGCCGGGTAGATAAGGCGGATAGTGAGGTCTCTTCCACTTGCATGGTCACGCGTCAGTAGGTGGCGATTTACATGTAGAGTGTACTAGACCCCGGTGATGATCCCAGAGATGAATATATTGATATGTGGACTTATTGAGCAGGCGTTGCATATTCATTCATTCATTCACTATCCACTTGGGTGGGTGGTGCGCAACTATTTGTTATGTGTACCTTCACATTGGCCAGGATTTCAGTTGGGGCGCACGACTAACCTGAGATCAAGAGTTTACCACATTGAGTCTGACTATCCAAATTAGGTATGAATTGATTTGGATAAAAGTCCCCTATGATGGACCCCATAGCCTGCAATACCACGTACTATCATCTTAACTTCACACTCCAGCGTGGTCATTCCATTCGCACCGCATATTGCATTGCATCCGCGACATATGGTATTTTGGATTACTGTCTTTCTGCATTTATATGGTCTAGGTACGACTGACGTTATTCGTGATACTCATCAGAAATTGTATATTGCATTGCATCCTCGGCATCTGATATTTGGCCCTTTATGACTCCTCATTCGCTTAGTTGATCTGTATTGCGTATTTTTGATATTGATTGATTCATGGACTTGTCAGTATTTTCGCTTACTCTGATATCGCATGATTCATGATTTCACCAATATTTTCGAAATTGTATGGTTATGGCATTGTATTAAATACATGGCACTTTCCTTGTGCACACACTTTCACATCCTCTAGACTTTCTATAAGCTTATGCACGATAGATGCTTGTAGGTGATGTTGGTCGCAGCGGTGTTGAGCTTGGAACGTGTAGCTGTCTTCTGGAGTTTCGATTTCATTTTTGTTATATGTATTTCTCTTTCGGCATTATATTCAAATGTTTATATTAGTGGATATGTGATGATGATGATGTTTCCTTTGTGATTTGGGTATACTTGTGGTTATGCTTCTTAAGAGTTAAACGTATATTAAAAAATTCTCCTTGTAGGATCCCAAGATCGGAATCTGGCGCATGGACACTAGGAGCCGAGAATGGGGTACTAAGGAGGCTGTCATCACTAGATTCGGCGATCCAGAATTTTGTAAGCCCGGTTTCCTAGTTTGGGACGTGACACTACACTTATAACCTAAACCTATAACCTACAACATTAACAAAAACCTATAACCTAAACCTATACTTATAACCTCTAACCTACAATATTAACCTAAACCTATTCTCAAATCCCAAAACCTATAACCTTAACCTAAACCTATAACTTATAAACTAAACCTAAACCTATAACCTAAACCCGAATGTAAACCCAAACCTAAACCCGAACCTAAACCTGAATTCCTAAACCTATACCTAAACATATAACCTATACCCTAAGCCTATACCTAAACCTAAAACCTAAACTTAAACCTAAACCTATAACTTAAACCTAAACCTATAACTTAAACCTAAACCTATAACCTATAACTTAACCTACAACCTAAACTTAAACCTAAACCTAAACCTAAACCTATAAAACCTAAACCTAAACCTAAACCTAAACCGAAACCCATAACCTATAACCTAAACCTAAACCTAAACTTATAACCTATAACTTAAACCACCTATAACCTACACTTATAACCTAAACCTATAACCTATACTTAACCTATAACCTACAACATTAACCTAAGCCTATAACCTAAACCTATACTCTTAACCTATAACCTAAACTCAATTCCCTAAACCTTAACCTACAACCTAACCTAAACCTAAACCTATAAACTACACTTATAACCTACACTTAAACCCTAAACCTAAACCTATAAACTTAACCTAAACATAAAACCTAAACCTAAACCAAAAACATAAATGTATTCTCAATTCCCTACTATAAACTACAATATTAAACTAAACCTATACTTATAACTTAAACCTATTCTCAAATCCCAAAACCTATAACCTAAACCTAAACCTTAACCTTAATAACCTAAATCTAAACCTATAACTTAAACCTATAACTTATAACCTAAACCTACACTTATAACCTATAACCTAAACCCGATTCCGAACCCGAAACCTATAACCTTAACCTAAACCTTAACATATTCTCAAATCCCTAAACCTAAACCTACACCTAATCCTAATCTCAACTCCCTAACCTAAACCTAAACCTAAACTTATACCTATTCTTAATTCCCTAAACCTAAACCTATAACCTATCCTAAGCTTAAACCTATTTCCGTAAACTGACTTTATTCTTTTTATTGTAGAGATGGATAAGAGTTGGATGCGAGCTAAGAACAGGTTTGGCCCAGAGTATAAACAAGGGGTTCAAGAGTTCATAGAATTTGTGCGAAATTGGGCAGATTCAGGGAATAGAATTAGGTGTGCATGTCGAAAATACAAGAACATGATTTATAAGACTTTAGACAAAGTAGAAGACAATTTGTTCATGGTTGGGATTAACCTGGGTTACACTTGGTGGATCCATCATGGTGAAGATATCTGTCATATAGTTGAGGCCACTGAAGTCTTTGCTGACCCAATTGTGTCGGATGACTAGGATGAAGATGTTGACGAAATATAAGATATCATAGGGGACGTGTTCAGGGAAACAATTGCGGATACTAATTTTGCAGCGACAAGCAGTAGTCAAGATATTCCTTCTATGGGTGATGTCGAATCAGAGAAGTTTAGCAGGTTGTCTAAGTCTCATTACGAGGCAAAATCCTTAATGCGAGACTTGGGCCTTAGTTACATCCCCATACATGTATGTATAAATGTTGTTTATTGTATTAGAAAGAGAATGAAAATATAGAAAAGTGTCTAGAATGTGGAGAGTCTAGGTGGAAGTATGACTAACCCAAGCGTAAGAAAATCCCGCAAAAGGTGTTAAGGTACTTCCCATTAAAACTCAGATTGCAAAGATGTTTATGTCTCGTAAAACGGCTGAAGATAGGAGGTGACATAAGTAGAAGCACGTTCATGATGATAGTACACTGAGATACCCTGCGAACTCTGAAGCCTAGCAAAATTTTGACAAGTAATATGACTGGTTTGCAGAGGATTCTCGCAATGTTCGACTAGGTCTTGCAAGTGATGCTTTTAATGCGTTTGGTAATATAAGTAGCTCGTATAGTATATGGCCAGTGGTACTTATGCCCTATAATTTACCTCATTAGTTGTGTATGAAGAAGTAATTTTTCATAGTATCATTGCTTATTCCTAGACCTAGGTCACTAGGGAATGACATTGTTACGTATTTGCGACCGTTAGTAGATGAATTAAACGAGTTGTGGAGTCATGGTGTACAAACATATGACACATTTACAAGATAGATATTTTGATTGCATGCAGCAGTCTTGTGGACAGTAAATGACTTTCCCACGTATGAGAATTTATCTAGGTGTAGCACGAAGTGAAAGTTGGCTTGTCCTACATGTGGTATTGAGACTTGTTCATTGTTATTGAAACATGGTAGAAAAATGTGTTATATGGGCCATCGTTGATTCCTTCTTAACGATCATAGTTGGCGTAGGAAGATGATAATCTTTGATGGTAAATAAGATTATAGGCCACCCCCGAAAGAGCTATATGGAGAAGATGTGATAAAATAATTGAGTAGCATTGGAGAAGTTAGATTTGGTAAGGCATCACACTTAAAGAAGAGGAAACGTGTAGTATTGGACTATAACTGGAGGAAAAAGAGCATTTTTTTTTAGTTGCCCTATTGGAGTGATCTGAAATTATGACACAACTTGGATGTCATACATATTGAGAAAAATATATGTGATAATGTCTTTGAAATATTGCTCAACATATAGAAGAAAACAAAAGACAGTTTCAAGGCTCGATTGGATCTACAAGCAATGGGTTTAAGGAAAGAGTTGTACTTGTAACCACATGAAAATTCATATACTATACCAGCAGCCTGCTACACATTTACAAAACTAGAGAAAAACTGTTTATGTGAATGGTTGAGATTAGTGAAGTTTCCCGATAGGTATATGTCAAACATATCTCAGCATGTAAACATTACGGACTGTAAGGTAACAGGAAAGAAAAGTCATGATTATCACGTCCTTCTGCAACTCCTACTACCGATTGCGATTCGTGGATTCTTAAGCAAGGATATCAGTGCAGCGCTAATTGAGTTGGGGATATTCATTAAGAATTTGTGTTCGAAATTATTGAATGTAGATGTCATTAAACGACTTGAGAGGGACATTGCTGTAATCCTTTGCAAACTTGAAAGAATATTTCCACCCACTTTTTCGATGTCATGGTACACCTAGTGATTCACTTACCGCACGAGGCGAAGCTTGCAGGCCCGATATAATATCATTGGATGTATCCGATGAAAGGTGGTACAACCTATTAAAAATTTTATTCATTCCATAAACTACATATATTTATGTTTTCATACGTATAACATAGTGATTTTATGTACAAATACCTTCACACACTAAAACGATTTGTGAGGAATAAAGCACGACTGGAGGGATCCATTTCTAAAGCGTACATTAATAATAAGTGCCTAACATTTTACTCCATGTATCTTCGTGGCATAGAGACTAGATTCAACCGAGAAGATCATAATGCTGATGAAGGGCAGGAGCATGAACAAGGAATCATATCTGTATTCGCACATAACATTTGTCCTTTAGGATCTCTGACATTTCAGTATATGGACCTTGGAGACCTAGCAAAAGCGCGATGGTATGTGTTGCATAATTGTGAAGAAATAGAGTCATACTTAGAGTAAGTCTTCCCTTGATTATTGTTTTCTCTATATACGATGATCTTAATATTTTTTTTGCTGATGACGTGCCATTTATGTGTAGCGAACACATTGACCAGATAAAGTCTCAATTCTCGATAAATTATGATCGAATGCATCAGGATCAGTTTCTAGAATGGTTCGCATAATGTGTAAGATTTCACATTATATCTCACCGCACTTAGAATTTTCGTTGTATTGCACATTATTTGAACCTAAAAAAATCCCTAAACAATTATATTCTGTACATGATAATAGATGAAGACGTTACGCACTAGCAACTTTACAGATGCGTCTGATGCACTTTACTCACTGGAGTGTAGCCTTGATTGATGTGTATCTAGATATACAGGTTGTATTGTAAATGGAATTCGGTTCTAGACTGAAGAACGTGAGAAGTATAAGACCACACAAAATAGTGAGGTGGTTGCGAAGGGAATGCATGAGAAGGTAGAAATTGACTTTTATGGAGTTTTGATGGATATTATTGAGCTGAGTTATTATATGAGAAAATGGGTGTACTTATTTAAATGTGATTGGTGGGACATTGAAAATAAGAAGTTGGGAATATAAACTAACAACTACTTTATGAGCGTAAATTTATCTCGAAAGTGGTTTAAGGACGATCCATTTGTCCTCGCCAGCCAAGCCGAACAAGTATTTTACCTCGCTGACACCAAGTTAGGTGACTCTTAGCACGTGGTGCAGAAAATAAAGCCCAGGAACGTATTTGACGTTCCCATACCAGAAGTTGAAGATAGCGAGGATGGGGAAAATGAAACGTCTAGGGTTGAACAAGCATATCAAGAAGACATGCCATCTGGGGATACAAGGACTAATTCAAGTGTCGATATTGATGTGGTGCAATTGGACAGAGATGGTGTGTCACCTGATCATGTTGATGTCTCAATAATATATGACATTGTTAGAAATAGCAGTGGTTTCATTGATGACGACGTTGCAGATGATGAAGAGGAAATACTGATCAGCGATAGTGATGGTGAAGAAGAAATAGTCCTAAGCGATAGTGATACAGATGACGATTATTAAATGTATACATGATTTACATGTCATTTTTCAATTCAAATAATTTATGTATTCCATGTATAGGTGAAAATTACAAGTCATGATTTATTCCTTTAATTGACTTGTTTATAATTTACATTTGCAGTTGAGTCAATTTCTAATCATATCCTCCTCAAACTGGAGCGTAGCGGAAGCACGCAACATACTTCATCAGCTATTGCAGAGGGACTTTCCGGTCCTATCTTCTTTTGGTAGGGCCAAAGAGATACCCAGTCTGGTCGATGAGTGTACTGTGGAATATATCGATGACGACTCAGATGAAAGATTAACCATCTTAAACAAATTTCGGAGCTGATGGATATATATAACCGTAAGAAACATGTTACGGAAGATGCGGCTTTGTTACTTGCACATCTAAATGGAGTCCCGAGAGACCAGATTTCTCCTATTGTGACTGACATATTAGTTATAACAATGTCGAGTGCTTCACGCAACATGACATATGCTTCTGAAGCATACGATAACTTACGCAGGAAGTACTTCGAATAATTTACCTAAAAGTTGTTTCATATTACAACGAAACATGTGTATTTAATATAAAATGAAAATGTGTAATGGAATTTCCAAGGGTTATAGATTAAAGTTTACAGTTTTATTATATTCTGCTTGCATTATAGTGTAATGGTCTACTCATATTTTAGTCATCTGTCTAAGCATAAGCACAAATGCATTGTACCATCAACACTACTTGTATAATGTTTTAGTATATTCCACTTGTATTGACATTGTTTAAATTTATAAGTTCGTAGCTCACACATATTCAATGATGGCACCAGGTGGGAGACCACGTCGTTCACGCACTGAATCTACCTCTTCTACCCGTGATGCGATAGAGACAGAATCGTCGTCACATGTTACATCGCAGGCATCTGATCCCTCAGTCACGCATACATGGGACACTGCACGTAATTCTAGACATATATTTCTTTTAATGACTTATGTTTATGTTCAGACTTACATATTTCTTTTGCAACAGAATTGTCGACCAGCTGACAAGGACGTGGACCCACGCGTGGGTTTTTTTTAGAGCGACTTACGCGTTAGACCTGTTGGGAACAATGTTAGGTTGTTTACGTCGGAGGTCGGTGTCTTATGCCATCTCTGATCCCCCCCACCAGCCCCCGTTGGGCGGACGTGACAAATGATGTGCAGTAGCTCATCTGTCAGCGCCTTCTGGTAAATTTTAGTAAATTAAAATTTATTTTATAAAAGTTCATTTACAGTTAAGTTATTTTGTTAATAAGTTTATTGCCTTAATTTATTTTTTATGAAACTGTAGGATAAATTTGACTTGGATTTGAGTGTTTCGCACATTTCCCATGCCGTCGACGACATTGTCAAGGAGAGGTTCAAGGAGTACCGTGGTGACTTACACAAGCGGTATAAGCGGTACGTGAGCCACGAGGAAGCGTACACAGTCTACACCGCCACACATGACCCATGACGACTAGCGAATACTTTGCGAGAGATTTTCGTCTGAGTCTTTTCAGGTAATATTTACATATTTATGATATCTTAAGGTAACAATTAAATTCATAATTAATAACAATGTATTATGAATAATGTGTTCAGAAGATGAGCAAAATAAATTCTGACAACAGGGGAAAGTTAGAAGTGAACCATGTAGTTGGTTCAAAGTCATGTGTACGACTTCGTCATAACATAGTAAGAAATTACTGGTAATTAATAAGTTGATATATTCTTTCCGTACATTTATATTAACTCTATTGTCCTTTCGATTGCGCAACGAGATTCTATCACTGGCCAGGAGTCCTGACCAGTAGACCTCTATAGAGGGACTCACTGTCGGCAGGCGACGGGATCTTAGGTACATCTTACAGCCAGCGAGAATTGGGTAAAAATTCTTACATTGTAAAATTTAATTGCATTGAATTATAATAATGTCATTTGTTATGAAAATTCATATATTTTCATTACAGGCGACGATGGACACCTTACGCAGTCAGCCCACTCTCGATGGTACTCAACGGAGTGAGCCAAAGATCCTGAGTGAGGTGCTTGGCACTCGTTCTAGATATGTGCGTGGGCTTGGCCATGGTGACAAGCTTATGGCACCCACTAAAGTTGCCTCTAGCCGATCCATCATCATTAGCGATAGCGCCGTACGTCAAGCTGGTATTGTAGAGAGAGGTTCAACAGCTACAAGTCGTCCTCCATGACATCAGAGAGCAGCTGGAGAGGCAGAGTGACTAGCCAGAGAGGTAGAGGGAGGAGCAGGCAACGCAGAGGGAATGGCAGGAGAGGAAGATTGGGGAGCTGGCGAGGCAGAGGGAGGAGCAGGAGAGGAAGACTGTCACGCCCCAAACTCAGAAAACAGGCTCACAAAATTTTCAATTGCTGAATCTGGTGCCAACATCCTCCGTAGTGCCCCATTCTCGAATCCCGACACTCATATGCCAGATTCTGATCTTGCGATCTTACAAGGAGGATTTTCAGTATGATTTTTTTTTATAATGGAGCATAACCAAGTCACAAAACAACATCACCACATATCCACTATATCAAAAACTTTAAGTACAATGTGGAAAGGGAAATACAAAGTGATCAAAAAGCTCCAAAATAATTCGATACGCACTCCTGCATCAGCGCTGCTGCGATCCAATGACACCTGCATGCAATGGTCGTGCATAAGATTATAAAAGCTTAGAGGGTGGTGTAAGTGTGTGCACAAGGCGAGTGCCAAGTATATAATATTAGAGTAATGCGAAAATATACGGGTAAGTCCATGAATACAATCAGCCGTACCAAGGCTATGTGATGTAAGGCATGAATGTTATCGGTTATACCAAGGCCATGCGATGCGAGGTGCACATAACCAAATGTCATATGCGAAATGCAAAACAATCATGTCAGTCCTCATCAAGTACACATATCAGTACAGTTTCTCTTTGAGATATCACCGGGGTCTAGTACACTCCACACTAATTGCCGCCTCCCTAGCTGCATAGATCAGTGAGCGAAATAGGCCCTACTATCCGCTGACCATTAGTCTGTCAATACCTACCCGGCTCATCAATAGTGGACTCATTTATAAGCTGATTAAACTCAGCCTAGCTTACAACCCCCTCACTCTGGCGGATAAGGCCACACCCTCTTTGATCTGACCACGACACAGTGGGAGACGCTGCCTACTGGTATTCGGCACTCAGGCGCTCGTGTATCCACTAGGTTTAGACGTTGGAGCATCTCCTGGTACCAAAAAAGTTCTGAGACTTTCACCCAAGGACATCCTAAGTGCCTACAGTGCTAGAACCAAGTATTTTCGGTATCTAATACGGCCATCCACGATGTGCCTGTGGAGCCACGGCCTTGATGTCACTAGGGCATACAATGATCATGTCACACATATGCGAGATGCATGAGTCACACCAACCAATCATGCAGTAATCCTGCGCGTACCATGAAATCATGTGGGGCACTCCGTCTCATAAGGATACTCGTAAATGTCTCAGCCCAATGGCTTATGCTATGATCAAACATTCCTCATATCAAGCATACATATGATGCGTATGGACATGAATCATGGAGTTATACTAAGCATGTTATATAGTGATGAACTATCCTTACAACAAGGATGAGCCTAGATGGCCTACACACAACAAGTATGGGCCTATCAATGGGCCTTAAGGAGAATCATAATGCGGACATTTAACTAGCATTATTGTTACAATGTGGACGTCAAACCACCATTGCTCCCAAGGCACGGCCCGCCATAAATATCATTACATAAACCATAGTGGAATCACACATTGCAATAGGCCTTATGTGCATCCCGTTGGGCCTCGACCCATGGGCTTTAGATACATTAAATGTGCTGCACATATGGGCCTCATATATGTCAAGGTGGGGCCTCATATATGTCAAGGTGGGCCTCAACAACGGGCCTCATACATCACATCAAGGTGGGTCTCAACAACAGCCTTGTACACATCACAATGGGCCCTCATATGGCAAGTGGGCCACATCACATGGGCCATATGTATATCAAACGGGCCACGCTAATGGGCCCCATGTATATCAAATGGGTCACACCCAAATATAAGTAGTGATAATAATTTCCACCATTAAAATCCCTAAGGCCCACCATAACATTTATTTTCCATCCAATCTGATCATAAGGTCACACAGGCCTGAATTAAGAGGAAAAACAAATTTCATGTTGATCTATAATTTCTATGATACCGAGGGGATTTCAATGGTAGACATACAATGCTCCGCTGTTATCAGCAGTGGCCCACCAGATAAATAGATTTGTCTCATTTTTGCCTCGAGCCTTAAAATGAGCTTGTCAAACTAGTTGGACGGTTTGGATGCAACACATACATCATGGTGGGTCCCATAGATGGACGGTGTGGATGAAACAGGTGGGACCCATGGAACTTGGTGACGCCACTATAGCAGCTATAGCTGGAGTGACGTACACCAGCCGTCCCACTCCCATGCGTGGGACGGTGTGGGATACAATACATACATCAGTGGGTCCCATGTGAGGCCCACCATAACTTTTACCTGCCATCGAAGATATTAATAAAGTCACACAGACCCTGATGGAGAGAAAAAACAAATTTGAAAATGATCCACAACTTCTGTGACAACCCCAAAGGGTTTCAATGGCAAACGTTCAATCCCACTATTTCCTACCGTGTGGCCCACCTGAGTCCCACATACAACTGATTTTTTGGAGTGGCCCACTAGTCAGAGGGGACCCAACAAATGCATGGTGTTGATGATCAATACACATTGTGGTGGGGCCCACGGCTGGGACCCCTGCCCACTGCCCAGCGTCATACGCAGCAGCACCTGCTGCTTATCTTTTTTTGTCTTCCAGTGGTTTTTCTTATGTGGGGCCCGCATCAGATGGATCCACTCCACCCAGTGGATTCCATGGCCCAAGATGGACCAAACAAGCCTAATATTCAATATATTTTGGCGTATCGAAACATCAGGGTAGATTTCAACGGTAAAAACAACTGTTTTCTATAAAATGGCCCGCCAGATAATCGGATTGGCCTCATTTTTCAGCTCAATGCCTAAAATGAGCTGGGGAACGAGATAAATGGCATGGATTGGATCAATGCATCAAGGTGGGGCCTGTAGGAGTGGCCCACCCAAATAGTTTTAAAATTATTATTATTATTTTTTTAGTACACCCACTGTCCTTCCCAACGTCCAGCGTCCAGGGACGCTAGACGTGGACGTAATTATCAAGGTGGGTCCCACGTGGATGTGGCCCACTTGATTTGAATCAATCTGATACTTATGTTTTCCCATCGCCATAAGGTAGGGCCCACATGGTTTGATGGCCATGGGGTCCATTTGATGGACGGTTTGGACATCACATACACTCATTAGGTGGGCCATAAAATAAAGGAAGGAGAGAGAGAGAGAGAGAGAGAGAGAGAGAGAGAGACGTGATGATGGAGGGACCTCGACATTATGGGCCCTCCCTTCCATGCATTCAATCATATATTAAGTGGATCACAATACATGTGGGCCCACCGATCAAAATCAACGGTGGAGATCCTTTCTCCACTGAAATGCAAGGTCTAGATGACCCTATCCATGCAAGGAAAATAAACATCATGATGGGGTCCATGGAGAATGGCCCCATCATGGAATGATCATGAGAATAAAAGTGGGCCATCGACCACATATAGGGTCCAAAGTGAGATCCATACCATCAATCGGTAGGCCTCACTTGGCTCATCATAAAAACATGAAATCTAGGCCTATAGAAGCACTCACCGTTCGATCTTCTTGGTCCGATGGAATGTCGATCTCCTTGTGTCTCACTTTGATGGAGGGTGATGAGAAGTGAATGGCTAGGATGAAGGATTTTGGGCTAGGAAGTGGGCTACACACATGCACTTTTCTCTCTTGGGATGCTTGGACGTCGACCACTTTTGCTTGAGATTTTTGTTGCTTGAAAAAATGTGAAGAGAAAAAGAGAGAAAGGGTGGTTGTAAGAGAGGTGATAGATGTGAGTGATGGATATGAGGTGATAGTATACTTGACTTGAGAGTTGACTTGGTAGGTTGCTTGACTTGGGGAGAAAGAAAGTATGGGTGTGTACTTTGATTGATTGATTGATTGATGAGATAGATCGTAGAGATTCTCTTCAGTTCGCAAATGGCGGTGTTTCTTTGAAATAAACGTCGACCCACATCTCCTGGCCAGGGTATCAGATCGGTGTGTAAGACGCGGCGTTGGAACCACGATGACGGTGCGGTCGTAATGGTACAAGTCTCGGATTGAGCTGACTCAAATCAATGGGATACTACTTAGGGTCATGCACAAACGTCGATTATAGGTCGCAGGTTGCCGAAATTCGATGGGAAGGATAGTGGGAGTCGACAGAACAGTACAGACTAGGATACGAGCCTTACAGCTCTCCCCACCTAATAAAAATTTTGTCCTCGAAATTTATACTACCATCATAATTAAGCATAACTCATAAGGGAAAAGGAACATAACATTATATATGATCAAAACACAATACAACATACAATTAAACATCGAAAAGATGGGTATAGTGCTCTTGAATCTCCGCCTCGTGCTCCTAAGACGCCTCATCCACACTATAATGGCCCCACTGCACCTTCATCAAGGGAATGACCTTGGTCCGGAGGACCTACTCCTTCCGATTGAGGATACGAATTGGCTGCTCAATGTAAGTAGCATCCTCACGAACCTCCAACGGTTGCTAATCAATAATAGGAACATTGTCTGACCCACACTTCCTCAATATAGAGACATGGAAAATGTTGTGGACGCCAAACAACTGAGATGGCAAGGCAAGCTGATAGGCCATGGCACCAACGCGCCAGGTGATTTCGAAAGGTCCTATGAATCTTGGGGCAAGCTTACCCTTCGCTCCAAAATGAACCACACCCTTCATGGGTGAGACCTTGAGATAAACATGGTCCCCAACGGCAAACTCCAAGGGACGAGTCCAACAATCAGTAAAAATTTTCCGCCGGCTCTGAGTTGTGCGCATCATCTGCCTGATGACGTCGATGACCTCTGATGTCTCCTATACAAGCTCGGGACCTAGGAGACACCGCTCTCCAACATCAGTCTAACAACTCAAAGATCTACACGGTCTGCTGTATAATGCCTCAAAAGGAGTCATGCTAATGGTCACCTGATAGCTATTGTTGTACGCGAACTCAGCCAATCGCAAGTACTCGTCCCAGCTACCCGAGAAATCAATCACGCAAGCCCGAAGCATATCCTCAAGGATCTGGTTGACCCTCTCGGCCTAACCATCAGTCTGCGGATGATATGTGGAGCTGAGCTACAAATCAGTCCCCATCGCTCTCTAGAAGCTCCCCCAAAACTGAGACGTGAACCTCGGATCTCAGTCTGAAATGATCGAAACTGGGACGCCATGTAGTCTCACGATCTCATCAACAAACAGCCTAGCGAGCCGGTCCGTATGCCAAGTTTCACGAATCGCAAGAAAATGTGCCGACTTCGTCAGATGATCGACGACAACTCAGATGGCGTGGTGACCGCGCTGAGTCCTTGGCAAACCCATGATAGAATCGGTGGATACGTGCTCCGACTTCCATAACGGGACGATCAACGGCTGCAAGGGACTAGGGGGTCTCTGATGATCGGCCTTAATACGCTGGCACGTGTCACACTTGGCCACAAAACTGACAATCCGACGCTTCATCCCCGCCTAAAAATAATGACGCCTCATATCGCGATACATCTTCGTCGAGCCAGGGTGGATAGAGAACTACGATCGATGTGCCTCAGTCATAAGATCTCTGCGCAACTTAGGAATATCTGGGACACATAATCGGCCTCTAAAGTGAAGTCCACCTTCAGAACCAATCAGCCAATCTAACTGACTCTCAGATGCTGCCTCTGCAAAGGGAGGAGCAGGAGAGGAGGATGGAGGAGCTGATGAGGCAGAATGAGGAGCAGGAGAGGAGGATGAAGGAGATGGCAAGGCAGAGGGAGGAGCAGGAAAGGAGGATGGAGCTGGCGAGGCAGAGGCAGGAGCAGAAGAGGAGGATGGAGAAGCTGACGAGGCAGAAGGAGGAGCAGGAGAGGAGGAGGATGGCAGAGAAGGCGCGGCAGAGCGAGGATCATGAGAGGAGGATGCAGGAGATGCGGGTGGAGCATGAGCGACGGATGACGGAGATGTTTTAGGCTATCGTTGCACGCTTACCCACCGATGCCCCCACCACCTCCGCCTTCATCTTTGTGATTTTTTATATTTTTATTTATGATGTTAAACTTATATGTATTTATGCGTGAATGAATGTGATGTGGATAAGATTGTTTGTGTTTGGATGAATGTAATTTATGTTTGGATGGATTTACTAGTTTGGGTTTAGATGGATGTGAATGTGAATATGATGAAATATATTATATAACAGGTGTATATCAGGAAGAATATGATGAAATATATTGTAACAAGTGTATATCAGGAATTTTGTGCTGGAATATTGAAAAAAAAAAGAGAGAGAGAGAGACTTTTACCTACGAAACTTTTTGTAGGTAAAAGTTTTGTAAATATTTTTACCTACGAAGATTTTCATAAGTAAAAGTATCGTTATTTTTACTTACGAATATTTTCGTAGGTAAAAGTTTTTACTTTTTCGTATAAGTTTTTTAAATATCTTTTCCTACGAAAAAAATCGTCGGTAAAAGTTTCTTACTTATTTTTTACCAACGAAAAAAATTCTAGGTAAAATTTTTGTAAATTTTTTTACCTACGAAAAAAATCATTGATAAAAGTTTTACACTTATTTTTTACCGATGAAGAAATTCATGGGTAAAATTTTTGTAAATATTTTTACCTACGAAAAAATTCGTCGGTAAAAGTTTTACACTTATTTTTTACCGACGAAACAATTCCTCGGTAAAAGTTTTACACTTGTGTTTTACCGACGAACAAATTCGTCGGTAAAAGTTTTAGACTTATTTTTACCAACGAAAACATTTGTCGATAAAAGTTTTGTAAATATTTTTACCTATAAAAAAAAAATCATTGGTCAAAGTTTTTTGCTTATTTTTTATTGGCGAAAAAATTCATTGGTAAAAATCTTGCCATTGCCGATGATTGAAATTTTCATCGGTACAAACCTTTACCGTCTGTCTTTTAACTAAGTAAATTTTTCCCCGGTAAAACTTTTTACCTACGAAAAAAGCACTTTTAGCGACAAAAATTTTCGTCGGTAAAAGTGGGTTTTGCGCTTCACTTGTCAGCATTTGCGCTTTGTAAAGCCAACAATTTTATTATTAGGTACAAGAACGGTAGTCCACTGGACTATCAAACTTATTACAACATAGTCAATAAAGCCCATTAACAAGCCCTATTTTAGACAATCGCAAAAGACAGAAGTAGACAAATCAAGCAACGGTATGATCCATTCAATCAGTGGGCTCCACCACTCGAGTGTGGCCCGCACGGGTACCAATTGGACTGATCAGGGCTTCATATTCTAGTAGCATCAGGGGTGGGCATCGCATCTGGTGCAAGTCATATTGCAATTTCAATCCCTGAAGAGGGTCCCACAATCAAAGTCGGCCTTATTCAGGTACATCCCAGCCATGAATCCAGCCAAACACTTATCCCTCAAGAAGCTCATCACCACCCCATTGCTTTGTTGTATAAAACCTAATACGTAGCCAGTAGGGATGAGATCAAAGCCTCTACATCTCCTTTCCTTGGCATACTTCTCCAAGCCCCTACTTATCCTACCACTTTCATCTCCTCCTGCAGTGGATTTCCCCAGCAAGGCCTCACCAATGCACCTTGCCAGAGTAACACCGTCTTCCAATGCCGAGCAGGCTCCTTGGCCGAGATCCGGAGTCATTGGATGGAATGCATCGCCAGCCACACAAACATTGTTCTTGCATATGCGCCCCCACAAAACATCCCATGGAAACCTGAATCTCAATGGAGATGAAAGGATAGTATCCAGTTCAGTCTTTTCTATGATGCCTGTTACTTCTTTGGGCGCTTTCTGAAGCAAGCTCAACAAGTAATGTTTCATCTTGGCCGGGTTTTCTTCCGCATCTTTAGCTATCAAAGAAGAAGGAAGCCAAAATTTCAATAATGGTAAAATGCAATGGCGTAAACAATGCGTGCATTAGTGCATTAGTAAAGCTAGGTATGCATTTTTCTAGTGGTCCAGTACAAGAATAGTTATATGGGTATAGGAGACATGGATGTGGGTGGTCCAATTGACCAATATTTGGAGCAAAAGTTGTGAAGATCAGAGGATTGAAACCATCCAATTAGCCCACGAAATGGATAAGAATAGGTTCAATCATCAACGCATAAACTACTCATTTTGTGTGTCCAAGCTTGAATTGTTAACAATTTTGAAGGAACACGTCCATCAGAAGCTCTAACCATCCTACACGGCTTCCAAAATGGAAGGGATGGGAAATAAGAAGACGGAAATCCTCCACAACACCTATTTTACGCAGAGATGCTAGAGCATGTTAGAATATAGGCTAGTATTATAGTTGCATGTACAGCTATAAACCTTTCCAAATTTTAGATAAATCTATCTATTTAGTAGGTAAAGTCATACATATGGCTGTAATAGTTGTTATATACTATTAACATATTCTAAATAAAACAGTTGAGATCATTGGGGCCAGCCATGATTTCTATTTAAAATCAACTCCGTCCATCACAATTCTTCCTCAATGATAGACCCTGGGGTAAAAAAATCCTCCAGATCCACAACTCATGTGTGCCGCACCATAGGGAAGAATGGAAATTAATGAGATGCCAACCATAGACTTGTGGATGGGGCTATCATGGTGTGTATCTTTCATCAAACCCATTCATCAGGTGTGACTCACTATCACGAAGAGAATATTCAAAATTCATCCGACTAGTGCGGGCCTAAATGATTAAACTTAGAGGTTTTACTTGCAATTTCACATTGGTCATATGATCATATGGCCAATCTGAGTTTTTTTTTCGGCCTCTGATCTTGTTTAGCCCGGAGTTCCTCTCCCACCATCCCTCTTTCCCTTCTCCCCTAAACATGCAAATAAAGACGAAAGCTAAAATTTGGCAATTGAAAGATTTACCTTGGGGTGACGAAATGAAAGTGAAAAACCAGTAGATGGTCTTTTCGTCGCATGGCAAGAAACCAGACCGGAAGCCATCTCCAACGTACTGCAAAAACTCAGACTTGAAACCATGTCCTCCTGGGTACTCAGCAATGCCCCTTGCAGCCGAACGCCGTGGGAAGGGTGGTTTCGGCAGACCCAACCATTTGGCCACCACTGAGTTCACTCCATCACATCCGACCAAGACCTGAAAATTGAGGATATGGATATATTATGTTTTGTTCCATGTAACTCACATATTCCAACATAGTCACTTGTAAATGAAGATGGGTTGGAGCTTTTTCAAACGATGGTGCTTTTGTACTATTCAGTTAAATTGCGATTTTCACACATAGGAAAAAGTCTTTATTGGGTCAACTATGACAGTGCGTGTTTGGGAGTGTGGATTCGTAACCCCTGGATTTGAAATTCTCCTCTTGTATTTAGGACCCTCCTTCTGTATTTGGCACCCAGGATTCAGAATCTCCACAAATCCAAAAGTAGCTATGCATAATATATTTACAGGAGTTTGAATTTAATTCCTAAATCACCTTTAATATATCTAACTAGTGTATGTAATGTTTGATACAATGGTTGTACTAAGACCGTTGAAATATATATTTTGCCCAAAAATGATAAAATCCCAAGTCTCAGATGGGTCACAAGCACAAGATCACATCCAAGTGACTAATCAACGATTTGTAACCATTAATATACATGAAAAATGTTTGAGCAGCACAGATTATCATATTGAAGTAATTATAACAATGCAATTAATAATCTGATTGTTTTGAGATATCATTAGTAGGCCATGTGCCCAGTAGATTAATAGCCTAGATGTAACTCTTGGAATGATTTTAAATGTAATCCAAGCTTTCACTTTGGATTTCAAACCCTCTCTTTGAGGTGATTTGAAACCCTTAGTTACTATATGGTGCCAAACATACCAAGGGGTTTGAAATCCTCTTAAAATCTTCTCAGACCCCCCAAATCCATGGTGCCCAATGACCCCTAAGGATGAGAAAGTAGGGAAAGTGAATGCGATTAGATACCCAAGTAGCCCTAATGGTAAACTATGGATACTTGCCTTCGTGCTTACTGACACGTGCATTGGGTCTGGATTTGGTGGGCCTGACCTCAATCAAATTGGTGAAGCCATAACCGTGGGGCCCACCTAGATCTGTGTATTGTATATTCATGCCATCCATATGTTTTTCTTGCTCATTTTAGGGAATGAGCCCAAAAATAAAGCATATCACATTTGAAGTGGGCCATAGCATGGGAAACAATGGTGATCGAATGCCCGTCATTAGAATTTTCCTAAGGCTCACCGTAATGTTTCCTTAACATTTATTTACCATCAACCTGTCGATAAGGTCACAAAAACCTATATGAAGGGAAGAAACAAGTATCAACTTGATCCAAAACATTTGTGGCCCACAATAAGTTTTAATGGTCAATCATGACTATTCCCTATGGTATGGACCACTTGAGACTTTGATCTGCTTCATTTTTTGGCACATTCCTTAAAATAGGATAGAAAAATGGATACACATAGTGGATATACAATGCATACATCAAGGTTAGCCCCACGATAAGGGCCAATCTGTCTTGAGAGGCCAGGCCACACCTCATCCTTTCCCTATCTAGTACGATTGCGTGTTGCCATTACCAGGGAAAGCTGATAGCCTACTAAGTACAACACACCAAGTGAACTCTATGGAGCCATCGCGTGATGCATGTGTTTGACACTTGGTTTTATTTATGTTGAGTGGGTGTGACAACATTAATATAGAGGTTTGATCCAAACCGATCAATTTTGACCCCAAGCGCCAAAATAAGCAGATACACCCATGAACGTATATGACCAGATTCTTAGAAGATCAGTGATCACTTACTTAGCCACTTGTAAAATTTGATAATAATCATGCAATAATCGGAGGGTGGGGTTCTTCCTCAGAAGATGGGTTACTTTGTGCCTTCCATAAAAAAGGAATTTTCAAAATACCAATGCAAATCAAAGAAAAGGAAAAACTCACAATCAATTACTAGGAACAACTACAAGAATGCGTCTCTTGAAAGAACAACTTGATTTTCGATAAGAGACAAATTCAATGTATGAGTGTAGACTTTGATTACAACTAAAGATTATGGCTAAGAATTACCGCTACTCCTGAGATAAGCTAAGATAAAAGATAAATTGGTACACTTGAGTGATTGTTGTTGTTGGTTGCATTTTTTATATTTTGGTTGTGATTTCTTTATTGGATTCCTCTACTATTTATAGATTTTTGTTATATCTTATTCTTCCATATCCTTCTTCCATTACTATAATGGTTACAATAGTCTAAAGGCCTCTCTAGATTCTTCTATTCTTTGGATCCTTCTTTTAGTACGTTTCTCTTTACTAATTGTTCCTCTTCTTTTGGCCAGGGCCTGCTTTTGTTGTTAATCGTTCATCAACCACAACGGTCATATTACTTTCACTGGTAGTCTGATGACATGTAGTATTAATTCTTCTAGATGTTTCCTTCTTTAATATGGTATCCAAACCACTACCATGTAGTTTTATAAATCCTTCTTTCTTTCATTGTCTTGTCCCTCTATCCTTTTTGCTTTTGAATGCTTCTTGCCTGCTTACTTTATTTCTGTTGGCCAAGGTTTTGTTACCCTTGGTCCCCTTTTATATACTTAATAGATCGACTGCATTCCACATCTTTCTATGTTGACCGTTCGGCCAGGCTTCTCGTATGTCAACTACAGTACTTCGTCGAAAACTACTAACATGTAGAATTAGCTTTACCCTAGCTATAATCTGCTAAAAGCACTCCAAGTCTTTGAAGATCTTTTTATCCACTTCCTATTCCTCATGCAATGCCACACATTGCCCTCCTATTGGCTTTCTCAGAATAGCCATAAATAGGGTATAACATTGCCTCCCACGTCGCTTCGCCTTTGGGAAAAAGGTGACAGTGGCGTTGTTTCATTGCCCAACATCATAAATGTAATCGATCATTAATCCATGCGTTATTTTCCCATTGATTCTACTTGATTGATGTCATATCAAGAGATATCCTTTGTCTCACGCTTTTAGGTTGTCCAGACGACACGTGGCATGAAATCATATCGTACAAGGAGTTATGATAACCTTTTCATTAGTGCACACCTATCACAACTGATACATAAGCAACTCTTAAGTTTGTTTTACTCCCTTTTCACTCTTCTTCTCTTGCATCAGACTCCTCTCAATTTCCTCTCCTGAAGTCACCATGGCTACATCTTCTTTTTCTTTTGCTCCATCTTTTCACTTGGAATTTATTAAAGACCATGATGACTTATCTTCCAAAGTAATTAATGATCTTCTATTCAATACTCCAACTAATCTAGACAATGCAGTGTTGATGTCAGGTCTTGCTTTCCATTCGGCTGTTGCCTATAAACAACTTCGTAAAATCAAACTCAGCTTCCTAAAGTGTCATGATGAAGTTCTTCTCATCCAATCAAATAATTTTCTAGACCCCTCAAATGCATTTGAGTCTCCATGAGCATGGCCAAAACCGATGAATGGTTGGGATGAATGGTATGCTTATGTTGAAGCACAACATGAAGATACATGGAAGCATGTAAGAATTTATGAATGCAGTAAATTTTCTCTGCATGAATATCCACCTACTTCCTTCGTTCTTATAATGACATCAACTTTCTAGAGTCAATCGACCAATATATTCCATTTTGGATGTGGCCCCATGGTCCATCGATCATGGATCTATATGCATTCATTTACCTTATGCCCTTCGGGGAACCTATCTTCCCAGGCTTTGCTATGAACAACCCACATTCCTTCACTCTCCCAGACAAGACTAACAAGGCATACTCCAATGCAAATTTATAGATGAGGTTAATGAACAAGAATACATGGCATTCTTGTTGATGTGGATCTACCGATTTTTGTTGTGTTTGAGCGCTCTATAAATCATTAAAGAATACATTTATCTGGCTGAGGCACTCGCTCAAGAATGTTAGCTTGCCATTGCCCCTTTCGTGCTTGACCACCTTTATCGTAGCATATATAAAGCAATAAAAAAGGGATTCTACCATTCTGGTAGGTCTATCTAGCTTATTCATGTATGGGTTTATGAATATTTTAGAGCTAAATTCATGAAATCCGCTCCATCAAAGATAAAATTTACTTCCTTCAACCATCCCGACATTTTCTTCTTCAACATTAATTATTCGTTTGCCAAATATATGAACTTCTTTCTTTCTTTCACTCTCAACAAGCCTAGTCATATTTTGTGCCCCTTCATGGATAAAGAGTTCAATCCGACATGGTTCACTAAAGAATATGAATTACTAAATCAGCAAACCTCAGGGATGTGGCTTGGAAAAGTTATCTAATTTGCAAAAACCTACCATATGGTGGCACCGTAGACATGGGTGTTAATGTTGAGGCTGTCATTAAACAATATTGTTCCAATCTTCTTGCGTGCTAGTTTGGTTTAGCTCAAGGTATCCATTTTCCTTTCATTTACCAAACTGGTAACCAACCTACGATTCATCGACCAGTTATGGACTCGGTCACCATCATTCAGACTCTCCCCAAACAGTTTAAATCCATCGATTTATCTTTCATTCTCCTTCTCTTCACCATTCATCCATAACAGCTAGAATCATTCCACTCATAGTGGAAGAATTATTATGAGAATCTAATCAATGGGTCTCATAAATTAATAATCGCTTGGCTTTCTTCTTCCTTCAAGGTAGAAAAACATGTGGCTGAGAAAATGAAATTAAATAAAGAAAGCACCAAGAAGTCAACTACTCCTCAGTCAGTCATGCCTCCTATTCAGAGAAAGACACAATCAAGGAAGGCAACATCGACCACATTGACAGTTTCATCACCATTACTAATAAAGATGGTCGATTGTTCTTTCTCTATAATTAAAATGGTCGAGCCAGTTCAACCTAAACCGAAGTGTTAGAGGACCATAATGGCATAAGACAGTTTTAACTACTACTTCGATACTAGAGCTTAAAATTCCTTTAACTATTTCTAAAATCTCTGACCTTGGACCTCTTACAGTACCTCACCCTATTCTACCTACAACATCTGGTGGAACTGCTTTAGGTATTCCCTCTTCAGCGAAAGTTATCGCTGATTTTGAGAAGTATTACAAAACTAAATTTTGGTTGGATATCCCACCTATTAAGTATTCTTGAGAGATGGAAGAGAAATATAAAGGACATAAAGATGCTCATTTTAATAGGGTCTTTAATAAATGCTAGTGTGAAAAGAAAAGATTAAATGATCCTAATCTTCCTTTCAACCAATATCTCAAGCCATATTGTCACAATCATCCTCCTTTTCCTCACTCCAATCAAGCTTTGGCTTTGGTTTTTGATCCTAACGAAAATTTCACCAGCGGACAACCAATTCATTACCATCATTGTTCAGTCAAATCTAGGTGGATGTCATTCCAATATTATGCTCTTTCCTTTTTGTAAAGATTGGGTAGTTTCCTTTACTAAGTTTCTTTATATATATATAGTAACTAAGGTAGCCACTGAAAAGTTAATTGTTGCCTCAAATCTTTAGGCCAACATGTATATTTTAGACATTTTGGTCAATGTTGCTCAGTCCAAGGCCGAAACATTTGAAGTTTCTAATTGAGAAAGGACCACGAGCGATATTCATCAATCGACAGATCAAATTAAATGCCAAGAGGCGGTAATTATATGCTAGCCTGCAAAGTCCTTCAGTCTTCGTTTGCAATCAATAAATTTGTCACTTATGCCTGATCAGGATAAAAAAATATCATGGATTCAATGGTGCCAACAACCTTGTTCCCCATTCAGCTTGCTTCTTCTTTAGAACTGACCAATCATGTCATCGCTCCAGTCAATGAACATGAGATGTTCTTCTAAATAAAGCAGAAACACAATAGTTATCTCGACCAACTCAAACTACTCCTTGTCAAAGTACATAAATTTCAATGATAAACGTCTCCACTCCTATGGTTGATGATTCTCATGCCTTTTTCTTCGGAGGAACTGCTTCCTATATAAGACATATTATCTTCCTTCGATCAAGCCTTGCCACATGACATCATGGTGGTCGAGTCTCTTATACCTTCATAAAAAATTCAGCAACTACAAGAAGAATTATGAATCCTCATTCGTTCTGGTGATGCTAACATAATTTCATCAGGATTGGTCAAGAGATTTAACTTTCTTGTTCACCGATACTGGACTCTCACTAGATCGGATGAAACCTTGTTTTCCAAGTTAAATGCTCTTTATGAACATATAGGCTTAATTTATGAACACTGGAACATAGTTATTGTGGTTAATAGACTTCAAGCTGAGCATTCAGTCATCTCCCTCAAGATGACTAGGATCACAATTGATAGGGAGCAACTTGCTGTATCATATAATAACCTGAAAGAGTTATATGCATCCTTGACCAATCTAAAGGTTTAAATCTCTATTATGGAAGAGAAACAAAGATTGCTAAAGGAAGAACCCAAATATTTAACCAACCACAGATATGATTAGAAGGCTGAAATCAATCGACTAGGTGCCTTCATGCAAAAACATACTCCATTGATTGGTGAGATTATATTCTCATAACCCAAAACCAAACTTGCTCTCCATCGGTAAGAAGTCAAGTATTCGAAGATTCAAAAAGCAATTGCATCTTTCTCGTCTTTCAATTTCTGATTGCCTTGTACTTACCCGTTGTCGGTCTTATAATTCTTTTATCTTCAATACAATCAACCAGAAGACTTATTCCTGAATTTGTATTGTTTTATCTCTACTACTTAGCTTTTCAACTCCTGTATGCATAATTACATTAATAACAATTTATTTACGAGAAGTTGTGCACCTGTTCATTTCCTCTCCTTAGGAAACATTTCATACAATTTATGAGGCACCTCAACCAATATGACTCCTCATCTTTAGGTGTGATTGTTCGTCCTGAATGCCTATTTAAAGAAATTGTTAGTGCCTATTCCTCTGTACACCTAAATTTCCTTTCTTCTCATCTTCAAGCAATCTTTCATTCTCTAATGGCTGATGACTCCATGTCTATTGTCGATCGAGCTTAGAGGTTTTTAAGTGAAATCCTGACCATTGATATCGAAACTTTTTCTCATTTTAGTCGTCAATATAACATTTTACCCATCCATTCATGACATTCATTTCATTGTTTGGGATAATGCTCCCTTGACTAAACTTATAAACACTTTGATAAAACTCAAGAGCATCGGTGACATATACTTCGTTGCCGAGAAATATCTAGAGAACTTGATGCTCATGTGAACGAGCGCGATGCCATTCACAGGGAGAAAACACATTAAATCTTCTAGCGCAATTGGAGGTAAATCACTGCATAAAGGGTGGATGTTTAATCCCCAATCTTTCCTTAGTTATCGTCCACTTATGAGTTAGATACCCCTCATTCTTTGGCCATGCCCTAATCTTGAAAATAAAAATAGATGGACGGTGTTGATAGGATACAAACCTCACAACGATGAGCTCTATCGACAGTGACCCAATGCCATATTATAGGCCCCACGAACACAAACCCCTATTAAGGTAGGGTTTGCGGTTCGAATGTTGGTCGTAGTTATGATGTGGCAAGGGTCCCTATTTGGACGTAGTAGGGGTCGCGGTTATGACATTATAGGGGTCAATGTCTTTAATGTCCTTACGTGGTAAGGGTTGGGGTTCGCACGTGACAGGGGTCACGGTTTGTACAAACCACAATCACTCAAGTGTGCACAACCACGACCCCTATAATGTAAAAACAAAGACTCCTTTAACGACAGAATTAACCATGGCTCCTACAATGCAGAACTAAGACCCGTACAACGTCTGAATCGTGACTCATACCCTGTGTGAACCATGATCTCAGCTACCTCACAGTAGACTTAAGTCTACTAAGAATGGGCCAATAAGTTCGTGTCCATGGGGCCTACTATATGGCATCGGTCACCATTTGTGGGCCTCACCGTTAGGTTTGTGTCATATTCACCATATCTATTAATTTTCAGTTTTTGGCCGCAAGCTAAAAAATGAGAGGTATCCAACTCATAAGTAGACCATACCTGAATAGGTAATTGGGATTGAACATCCATTATTTAGAACCTGTGGGGAAACAATGTATTTTAATCAAGTTATAATTTGTCTTCCCTTCATCCAGGCGCATGCAACCTTAGTATGAACAGGCCCATAAACATTCTCCGCATAGTGGGAGGTTTCAACGGTCTACATAAAAAATAGTTGTGGGCCCATGAGCATTTTCCGCGTGCAACCACCTCTATATGCGCTAAGATAAATTCAAGGGTAATTTTATCCCAATAAATAAAAAATAAAAAGCAGCCGAGGTCAAAAAAAGGTAGATATTAAAAAGGGGATCTATTTTGGTGCTTAAAAGTAAAGTTCAGTCGCGTTCGGTAAAAATCGCAAGAATCAACAACCTTAAAGTTCTTCACACGTATTTCCTTGGCTCCTGTGTATCAAGGCTTTTCTCTTTCAAGAAAGACTTATCTTTTATTATTACATTATAACCAGAGAGATGCTCCGGTGCTCTCGTTGCACTATAACTCCTAATTTTACTCCAATTAATCAATCTAAACCATCCATTAAGTCCAGCTCACAATTCATGGGAGCCCTGCAAAAATCTCGCTAATTGGAAGATCCGATCAATTCTTGATTTGGCCTTAATTTTCTATAGGAATCCCTTTTCCAAGCCATGAATGGGATGGTTGAGATTTTATAATAAAAGTAATTGTTTAGAATTGTAAGCATTCTATGATGGTCTTTACAAAAAGATGGATCAAATTGGACCTATTTTCGTGTAAAAAAATAAATAAATAAATAAATAAATAAAATAAATAATCTTGACTGTTCACATTAGAGGACATGGTCAAATGGTTAGTTAATATTCGTCACATCAGGGAAACAATTGCATGGTAACTCATGATATGTGCATTGGACCTAATGAATTGTCTAGATCAATGGATTGACTGGCTAGGTACCCAATGCAATTATGAGCACTCTTATTAAATTACAGTGCTCCGAGAACATGGAGCATATCTCTTCTATATCTATGCATTATTTATATGTTCGTATGTATTTCTATTAGAGAAATTCTTTGGCAATTCACGTGAGGAGAATCTGAAGATATGACTCCTAGCACATGTGCCACTGTGGCAAACTGTATGAAATCCTGGCCATGTTACTGTTGGGGCAAAAAAAAAGAAAAAGCCAGCTGGTTATCAGCTGATCTGGCGAGCCACATGTGTACCTTCGCTTTAAGGATCGAACCATCTGCCAAATGCACCAGCTTCAAATTCCATGTCTCCTCAATGGAAACCACCTTTGAGCCGAATCTGATGGTGCCGCGGGGTAGCTCCCTTTCCAGCGCTTCGAGCAACATGTTCCTTCTCACACACCGGACCTCATGGTCTCCTCTGTCTCATCCACGAACATGAGAAAATGACAAGACCGCGCAACATTATGATAGAATTCGTATTCATTCCTTTTCTATTTACTACATAATATTCTCATACTTACAGTTTCCCTTTTGCTATAAACGACACTTGTGAGGTAGCAAGTCCGGTGGCAACGGAGGCAACAACCAACCTGCGCAAACAATCTGTCAGCATTTCCCTGATTCAATTATCTTATGACGAGTTCGGATGCACAAGTGAATCTTCTGCCAACCTTTTCAAATCCAATTTCAAGGTAATCTAATTATTGCAATTCATTCCAATAGTGCATCAAAACACATGACACTGTCCGTACTTGATTCTCACCAATTCAGAGAAGAAGATTGGATTGCCGTTGCTTACCCATGAAGCTGGACATGTTGTTGCCTAAGGGAATCACCAATGCCAAGAGCATCCAAGGCCTTCCAAGCATTGGTCCATGCTGTGAACGCAAACCCAGTTGCTCTCAAGCTGTCCGAGGATTCCAGAACCACGCTTCTCAATCCCATTCTTCAAGATAGCAAACCAAAATCATAAGCATTGTTATTAAAAGGAAATGAATTGCAAACAGATACGATCATATAAAGATGATCATAGCTTATACCTGTAAAGTCCTAAAGAAGCAGCAAGGCCTGCTATCCCAGCACCCACAATGACAGTATCTTCCACAACTTCCATTTCCAGGCTTTGATGTGAGTGCGTTTGTGTGATCAACGGAGATGGGCAGATATAGAGAGGAGGAGAAGGAATCATGAGGTATGAATGAAGTCATTGATAATAAAATGAATCAGGCGGCCACATTAAAAAAAACTAGTATACATATAATTTTAATTTTCCATTGACGCCTTTCTTGTTTGGTAACGGCAAGATACAAATTCTATATAAGCACATAAATAAAATAATACACACCATGAGCTGGCCATGTCATTTTCCACCATTCGATAAACTCCAAAAGAGCTGAGGTTCAACAAAATAAATAGCCTATTAAATCACCTGTCACCTTCCCCCATGACCCCACAGATATCATTTTATTCTGCTGCTGTACATCCAAAGGTATTGCTAATGTTTACTACTAGAGCCAGTCCATAGGGATCATGTTACATTCCCCAAACATCTATGCCATGAGCTCACATAGGGGTCGCAATGGCTCGGCTGCCTAGTGCCGCCCTGGCTGTCCAACCTTCTATGGCTCGAGCTCAAAATTTGGTCCAAGGGCTCAGGCTTAAAATATGGGCCCAGCGTCCAAGGTGGGCCAGAGTGAGGGCCAATGAAAAAAGGCCAGCCCAATAACTTTCACGTGTAGTTTAAAGGGACTTTTCATATCGAAGGTAATGTTTCTATCTTCAAAATCATCCATAGGAAGAAACTCATCTTGAGTGTACGGCTATCACAAAAAATATATGTATATTCTTAGATTTGGACTATTTCAAACCTTTGATCATGTCACTCTTTTCCTCACGGGATGGCATGTAAGGCCAAGGTTAGGAATAGATGTTGGGGATGTCATTTTCGTTTTCTATTACTATTATAAGGCTGTTTTTGCATAAGGTGAATCTTAGAACTATCCCTCTGCAATTAACTACCGTGAAAAAATATCCATCAGAATGCTAATTATATTCACTGCAGATTTTAGATTGTCTTGGCAAATAATGCAATGGTTATCTTATGCCTTTTTATACGGTATAAAAGGCTTATCACGAAAAGAAATTAACCACATCACCAACAACACAGTTAGGCGGACCCAGATTACAAAGGAGCCGACCTTAGGCATTTTCCTCGCTTTTTCATTGGCCGACCCAAAAAAGAAGCATTGCATCTATACCACAAGGTCTTCAATTTTTAAACCATATAATACAAAATGCACAGATCACTTTGATGGCACTTTGAAAAGCAACGAGAGCGATCGAGGGCAAAAATTAGCATCTCATTGGTCATTCATACGTAGGACCATGAAAGAATGTGCTACGATCAGGGTCGGGCCGGTAGTGCAGGCAGCAGGGTAGTGGGGGACCCGAAAAGGTCCCAGGTCGCGTGACCCAGCAAGGATGTGCGACTGATACGACCCCGACTAGAAGGGTTGGGTCCAAGCCCACTTCGGTTGCAGCTCCATATCTTTTGATTCATACATGGGGCTGACCCGGACTTTTTGACATTTTGGGTTATAGTTTACACTTGCTAAGCTTTCAATTCGGTTCCTCTTTCCAAGTAATTAAATACGTCCGCGATGCTGGACCACTCCATTATATGTGATCACCGTTGATTCATTTTCTCATGATTTTGACTTTTGTTTACCTTGAACTGTTGAAGTATCTATATACTGCGGCATACTTCATAGTGAAGATATGATGTACGTAGGCCCTACTTGGCCTATTTATGATGAATGGCTGCATCGACTTGATTTTTGCTTGATTTCCCATCAACCTTTATACATGTTTTAGATGGAGCAGATCATCAATTTGTGTGTGCTTGATAGAGCAGATCTTCAGGTGGGCAACACTAACAGACTTATGATGATCAAACACAGATCTAGCTATCGGACTGACCTTATGAGCAATGTAGACTTCAGAACGACCTTCTCTAACTTCAAATTCAGTTGTCAAATTTATGGAAGATAATTTGACACAATTTGATTAGTTTGGATCAAGGATTTGAGCTCTTTATTATTGAATTGTGCTACAGGCAATTGAACCTAACTGTTGAGGTGAGTGTAGAACATTATTTGTAATTGTTTAATCACTAACGGGGGGTTATTTGGACAACTTTCCTCCACAATGTTGAAATGAGAAACATAGAGGCGAAAATAGAGGCTTGAGCACTGGTTAGTAGATTGTTGGTAGTTCTAGCTTTCAGACAAAACAAAACTTACAGGAAGATTCGAAAAGAGTTGGGATGATCTTCTTTATATCAGAGCTTAACACTTCCACTTGAACACTTGAAATGTTAGTTTCAAGAAGTCTCGATAAGCCGAGTAAAATAGAAGATAGACATCCAAATTAATACCCCATCAAGCTTTAAAGAAGAGAGGAAAATAAAGAACACCAATTACATTAAGCCACCATAGAAATTTGGGAAATGGTGTCTATTGTTCAGTTTAACTAAAAAAGAACACCAATTACATTAAGCCACCAATAATGTCACGCTTCAAATTTGGAACTCAGACACTATTGCTTTCCAAGTCCCGAACTCAGGTCGAAGCAACTTCCTCGTTACTCATTGGACTTAATGAACGGTTAACGAACTGCCCGAAGCACCAAACCTGACTCATGGCGAATGAATTAGTTTTTTTGAATGGTTAATCTGATTAGGCGGTTACACATCATATATATGTTATCACTGCATACATCCAAGAGATGATTGTGTTCAACATTTCGGACATAAGATGGTGCATCAACTCAACAATAAGAAAGAACAGATAACAAGCTCCTACGACTCCTTATTGTTGAACTGATGCACCATCTTATCTCTTCTCCCTTATTGGAGGATAAGCGTCTCCAATCACAGTAGCTAACCAGAGGTGGCCATATGCCCCCTTCTCAAACTTTCTCAATAATATCAACAACTTGGCCATCATAAGGCTCCAATACAAACCATCTCATCCAACTAGCCATCACGTAGCCATTATACAAAATATCTACTCATAAAATACGTCATTATAAAAGCCCATACAATCGAATGTGGAATCATAAAGGCATATACATACCCCAACTCTGAACATGCATCCAAGCACAAGGACCAAAATGAGGGCCCACATACTACCATAGGGACCAACAGAAGGGCCCAAACATAGTAATCTCCATATCTCATCCAATCATATGGACCAACACGAGGGCCCATATCAAAAGAACATCCATAATCCCGTAACTCCTCTGGATATTGTCCAGGTATATGGAACAACATAAGGGCCCCAATTTCATGATGCGCTCATGCATACGTATAATGGATACTCATGAATCAACTATATACACTAAACTATCAAGCTGGTGCTAATGTAAACACGAGCAGAATAGATCAACTTTTCAAGCTATGGCACATAGACAATTAATAGTAGACCCCAGATCATAGCCCATTGTCCGTGAAAATGTTCATCTAGACCCTTATTCTTGTCTTGATATGGACCTGATTATGGCCTTAATACCCATAAGCAATGAGCCTTAACTCTGTCCCAACTAAGATTTAATTATCAATCTATAATCTGGTTTCATGCCATATTTTTCAAATAATAGCTGCATAATGCATGTCATAATAATCGTGTGTGAGCTACATATTACACACCATTATTCTTCACCACATATCACAATACACCACATGCCTTCACCATAAATGACACATGCCATCACACATCTTTTATACATCGCATGCCCTCATGAGCTTTACTTAATGATGTAAAGCAGGTCACGAACACTTTCATGTCCAAGATGGATTACAGAAGACCCGATTAGAGGCAGAAGTCATCAAGACCGTCAGAACCTTAAAACAGGCATATCTCGCAAGCCGGAATGAGTTACTCGATGTACTATATATGATTTTGGGGTAGGACGAGCTACTTTAGCCAACCAACCCAGCATTGTTGGGTTACTCATGCCGAATTTGCAAGATCCCATCATATCAACCATTGAATTCCATGTTTAATTTCATTTTTACTATTTATAATAAGTTTTAGTTTAATTATTAACTCTTCATCCGTTGGGCTTTAGGAGTTGTGTCCAACATGAAAAGTTCTTAGAATAATTAGGAGAATATGTGATTAAGCCACATAGGATACTATAAAAAGTAAATTTACTATTTATAGTAAGTTACAAATTTTAGGGAGTTTTAATTATAGTTTGTTTTTGATTTCTCTCCCATTGCTTGGTATCCCTATTTAAAGGGTTGTGAACTTGTTTATTTCATCAATTAATCATTCAAAAATTTTCTTTTCATATATCTTAAAATTATTTCTATTTCTTTTCCTCATGAATTCGAGAAGTCTCTATGAAGAGTCTAGAGAAGCTCCGTGGATTCGGAGTAATTATCCTTGAGGAAGACGGTGATCGACCTCATCACGCTCATCCCTGCGTCAATTGGTATTAGAGCGAGGACTCCTCTCGGGCCGATGACAAACAACAAGAGTATGAACAAAAATCCTGTGGATGGTGATCTTGAGATTTGTTATCTTTCGAAAAGAATGGAAGATTTTCACCGGGAGAGTCAATTGACCATGCAAGGGCTACAAGCAACCCTCAATCGTATTGCGAATGTGCCAATTCCGCCCCGAACTCAAAGTGATGCTCAACTGCCCGTGGCCGCTGTATGACACAACCCCGATTTCTGTAAAACACCATCAAATGATGGTAAATCGCAGGCCAACACTTTGATTATGAGGAAGTCATTTTATATTATAAAGGTAGAAATAGATTTATAGCAAGACAATATCTTTCGAATGAGGTGTACTATAAACCAAAAAGTCTGTAATGTAATTATCGATGTCAAGAGCAGTGAAAATCTCGTCAAAAATAATGGTGGAAAACTGCAACTGGAAACAGAAAAGCATCCATCTCCATACACGATTAGATGGATCAAGGAGGTTAACAAAACAAAGGTAACCAAACAATGTACTATCTCGTTTTCAATTGGTAAAAATTATAAGGATCAAGTACTTTGTGACATAGTCAACATGGAAGTTTGTCATATGTTACTTGGTCGACTATAGCAAAATAATATTGATGTTATTGCTACGCATAGAGGTCGAAATAACGCATTTATATTTACTAAAGATGGCAGAAAGATTGGCCTTGTCTCTATGGGAACGGAGAACTAATTCAAGACTTCTAAAGTTGAGGAACGGTCTCTCACATCTGAACAGGCTTTTATTAAACAATCTGAGAAAACAGGAGATATATATGCATTAGTTAAAAAAAAGAATATGTGGAGCCTATGAATATCCCAGATGATTTAAAACAAGTGTTACCGGAGTTCAAGATGATTGTACTTGATGAACTCCCTAATAAATTGCCTCCCATACGAGATATACAAAACCACATTGATCTTGTCACAGGGATAAGTCTGCCTAATTGCTCACATTATCAGAAGGAATGTGAGATCTTGAAGACAGAAGTGAAGGAACTAATCCATACCAGCCAAATCAAGGAGAGCATGAGTACATGTATTATGTGTGTCAACTCAAGCGTGTAATGCCAAGCATAAGAAAGGGCTAATAAACATCGGCATCAAAAGTGATCTCAGAATCATGAACCTAGTCCCTTGAGTAACTTGATGAAAAGTTGTTTTCCAAGCGGAGGGGTCTGATGTGGAACCTGTCACAAATACATTCCTAGCATGGTTGGACCAAAAGAAGGTGGAGCGTAAATTGATCATAACTTTTTATCTGGGAATTGTTACGGCGCACCAGACCGAATATCATGAACCGAAGCAACATGAGAACTCGAAGACGAGTTCTTTTGAAGTGAAGGAGAGTGATGTAGAGCGGGTTGCGGACACTTTCATGTCTAAGATGGATTAGAGAATGCCCGATTAGAGGTAAAAGTCATCAAGACCATCAGAACCTTAAAACAGACATATCTCACAAACCAGAATGAGTTCCTCAAAGCATCATATATGATTTTGGGATAGGACGTGCTACTTTAGCCAACCATGTCGGGTTACCCATGCCAAATTTGCAAGATTCCATCATATCGATGGCCGAATTCTATGTTTAATTTCGTTTTTACTACTTATTATAAGTTTTAGTTTGATTATAACTCTTCATCTGTTGGGCTTTAAGAGTTGTGTCCAACATGAAAAGTGCTTAAAATAATTAAGAGAATAACGTGATTAAGCCACATAGGATACATACTATAAAAAGTAAATTTACTATTTATAGTAAATTATGAAT
The DNA here is from genome assembly GCF_029962835.1 of Magnolia sinica. Taxonomy (NCBI): domain Eukaryota; kingdom Viridiplantae; phylum Streptophyta; class Magnoliopsida; order Magnoliales; family Magnoliaceae; genus Magnolia; species Magnolia sinica. Next base: position 68,576,516 of record NC_080574.1, read on the forward strand.
TTTAGGGAGTTTTAATTATAATTTATTTTTTTATTTCTCTCCCATTGCTTGGTATCCCTATTTAAAGGGTTGTGATCTCGTTTATTTCATCAATCAATCATTTAAGAAGTTTCTTTTCGTATATCTTAAAATTATTTCTATTTCTTTTCCTCGTGGATACGAGAAATCTCTGTGAAGAGTCCAGAGAAGCTCCGTGGATTCAAAGTAGTTATCCTTGAGGAAGACGGTGATCGATCTCATCATGTTTATCCCTGCGTCACTTAACAATAGTGTCAATTGGCCAAATAGACCAGCAAACTAATAATAATCAAACACCCATCCCTTCAGCATGGAAGTAGAATCACTCGACTTCTCATTCAATAGTTACTTGTAAAAAGATTGCACCCCAAGTTCCATGGGCAAGTGGGCTTTCACTAACCTAAGGCACTAGGCCCAACTCAAAAATAACTAATGTGACACAAAGGTCAATACATTTAATTGTCCTCGATAGCACACTAAGGCCCCACACCTCTTGTAATCACTTAACAAATGGGCCATTAAGGCTTGTATAGCAAGCACATACGTAAGGTGCATACGTTATGATGGCACCCAAGTGTTCACATGTATTATCATTATCATAAACATCATTTAATATCAAATTTATCATCATAACTTGTATCATGCAAGCATGTTCCTTTTCAATGTGCATGTACATAGAGTACATAGTATACATGGATTCACATACATCATCAATATCATGGCCATCATCCAACACTATCATCATACATGCCTTTGGCATTAGGTGTATATATATCATGCATGAGGTTATCCTTACATTCACCAACATCATTTATTTATCCTCATCTAGGCATCAAGTAAAACATGATTTTCTTATCCATGTTATCATCATGACCATCACTAAGTGCATCATTAACACTTCGATATCAACATCTTATACTAGGTAAGAAATATCAATAAGAGCATGGTGGTCATATGCATGTCACTACCATGACCATCACCACATGCATTCATTATCATGTCATCTTTAATATGCATGCGACCATGACTACTCCATCTACAATCACATTATGTTAAGCATAAACAACATCATGCTCATCATCAGTACTAATCCATCATCAAGTTAATACTACTATAATCATCATCATTTAAATCATACCCATCATCATTAATTTACAACAAATATATCATCATCTCAACCAACAATAAGTGTGTTCCACCCAGGTGTGACCCCCACATTGACCTTGGACAACGTGCAAGGCACGCAATCCTATAGGTCAAACATGAGTCCCGCTTGTTAGACCACTAAGCAAATTCTATGTAAGATAAACATCCAATCACCAGGCTTTTCAATGATGTGGATCTAACTCTACAACTAAGTAGGCCCCACTAGCTAAGGGTTGCATGTTCCTGTATTTTACAACAAGTATGGTTGATGGGCTTTCCGTTGATTTACCATTCTTGTGGTACGACCTACTTAGGTTTGGGCTTAGTTGGGCAGTGAATAATAGTTCCACACTAAGGAAGGCATACATAAGATACATACATCTAAGGTGGATCCCATAACACAACTGGGCCCCACAGTTCCAACATCAACTTGAAGATAAATCACAATCCCAAACATAAACCCACCTGGCAACATTGTACAAAGTACACATCATGTTGGGCCTACAAACCTCATGCATAAGTAAAATAAGATAGCTCATCTATTACAACTTATATATATGATCCAAATGTGGCCCAACTAACTAGTGGTAGTGTGCAAGGCACATTTCCCACTAGGTAATTGGCCTACCTAATGGGCCTAAAAAGTGTTACCATGATGGGCTTCCAACTCCCAAGTGTTTCTCTTAGTATTGGGCCCAACTGGGCCTTACTTGTTGCTTCATTCGAATGGGCCCAAGGCCACATATAACCTAAGAGAAACAAATGGGCAGCAAGGTTGTCCATCACACATCCCGAACCCTCAGAAAATGATAGGCTTACATAGCATGTAAGGTGGGCCCGACTAGGCAAAATCCTAACTACCTAGAATCACTACTACAAAATTGTTGGGGAACCATGGAAGCAAACCCCAAATTCGGATCACACACTAATAAGTAAATGCAATCAAGGAATTCACAAGTACACCTGAATTTTACATGGAAAAATTCTCACGAGAAAAAACCATGGCAGAAAGTGAAAACGATCACTATGAAAATAAAAAGTACAAGAGATGGATGAACTTATAATTAGAAAATCATCATTTTCTCCGCTCCAAACCCTAAAAACATTTAAGCCTCGATTGGAATACCCTAATTATATAATTATACTCACATATATATATATATATATATATATATATATATATATATATATATATATATATATATATATATATATATATCATAACACCCAGAATATGAAAATAATCATGAATTATGCAAAATTGCGTGTGCCATTGATCTAACCATCGATCGATCAATATTGATCAAGTGGTCCTCGTTCGATCAAGCACCACATGTTTGATTACTCGAACATGCTCAAAAGTGTCTATAGAGATTATAAGTAGTTTCAAATTCTATCGATTGATTAGCCCAACCGTTCGATAGATCGAGACTATCCAAAAATGTCTAGAGACCAATCTCTACAATTCGGTGTGCTCTCAATTGATCGACAAAGGTGGTCAATCAATTGAACCCATATTGTATGTATATATTAAAGACGCCGAACAACAATCTCCACCATGGCTTCAATCATCATGAACCATTGCTCCACGATCCATCTCTAATCAGCTTCATCATAGCTTCACCACTGTTGTCACTTTTCGAGCACACTCCGTCTTCATCAACCTTTCGTCAGACCGAAAAAAGTCGAACAAAATTTGAACTTCTCTGCAGGAACCACCTAAGTAAGCATGTTTATCGGATTCATGCTTGGGTGGATCTTCTAAAGAGTGATGTCACCTTCCTCAAGCACTTGTCAGATAAAAGAGATTATGAACATCAATATGTTTTCTTCTCTAAATTGATCATATTTTTGCTGTCTAAGAATGGTATGTATTTTCCCAATTCCTGGTAGGGTTCTATGCATATTCAAAAAGCAAAAGATAAACAAAATTTTAGGGAAAGAAAATGAAAAGTATTGCTTACTAATAATAGATACAACATTTCCAAATAACTTCATGCACAACATAAATTAGGAACACAAAGATAGAAATTTACAATAATAATAATAATAAAGAAAGTAATATCTGCTAATACAACACTTTGATTGGAAGCAAAAGATGAAATAAGAAAGAGGTACCCTGACTTGCCAAATAATGCACTAATCTCATCCCATCTCTTCATGATTAGGCACCCATTAGAAAATCCAAACAAGCCTTTTATATTGTTTTCGAACTGAGGGCAACCACTAACTGTGATGCCTCGAGATGACAAGGGAGTTGGAGTGTCATGCATTTAGCCACACACATACCTACCAACACGACACGTGTGTGAGTTACAGGCCATTCATTAGGCAGGCCCACCATAGATGTGCCTTGCCTGAAAGTTAGGCCGATCCACCTTTGTGTGCATTAAATATGGAATGTTGGTCAATTTTTTAACAATTGATTTGTTACTAAAAGTGAGGCACGTCATTTTGTTGTGCAAATATGCTTGTGTGGGGGATAATTCTGATGTACAGGTCCCATCATTGGGCTTAATTTACAAGACAATTCCCCTAATCTCATAATCATCATCAACCATAAGAATGTATTCATACACATCAAAATGAGTGGAGGTGCACCATTATCAACAAAAGATCAAACAGTAAAAATATAAGCCATTTTAGGGTAGTCCAGAAATAAAGGGCTTTTGAAGCTAAAGATCAAACTAATCAGAGCATTTGTACAACTATACTTAGGATGTACTGCCTCTATGGTATCTGATAATGCATGTTTGTGTCTCTCATATTTATTTCTAAACTTATGGTGTGTGTTAGTGTGATAGATAGTGGCTTTTCAAAGTCATACTTGTCGACTGATCCATCTCCATATATATTTAAAATAACAAAACACATTCTAACATATATAATATTGTAACACTCCGAACTTTTCAATACCTGAGTATTGAAAGTTCTCGAGTGTTACCATGAAATTTAACTTATTATGTACATGTGTATGATACCAATCTAGCTATCCTAACCTTACATCTATTCTCCAATATGAAGTCAACCGTTGGGAATAATCTTCATACATAGATCAAGCCATCTGACCGTTGATTTTGAGATATGATCATCATATACCCAAGTATTCCCACTTGTTCATCATAACCAACCGTTCAGTCAACTATCCACCAAAAAGTAAATATATTTGACCATCCACTTTGAGTTTGGATCACTTAATCATAGTAAACTAATTACTTAATATCTGTATATACTCGTACACATATCAAATTGAAATTCTGATCCATTCATCTTGTTCACCACCTATGAATATACTTAACCCATCATCAGAACTACAATCTGAGACTACCTCTTAATCACTCCAAAAATCCACTTGTGTTCATCTATTTACAAAACCGACCGTACTACCACCTACATATATGACTAGATTATTAACCATCAATTTTTTCTATTTTAAACATGTCATCTGACCATCCATTGTGTGGTTTGATATATATACATTTCCTAAATAATTTGGTAAATAACTCTTTATTCATAATTATTTAGATATAAGTCTTTTTGTAGGAATTACTTAGAAACATGCCTATAACCATGTAGAACCATTAAATTTTTCAAAACTCTCATATCAGCAATAATTACGAAAAATGTCATTAACCTATACCCCTAAATTCTAGATCACATGGTTCCCATGATCTATTTGATGTGTACAATTCCTATGTATCATAAATTCACCATATATTTTAAATTTTGGCTCTTAGATTATTGTAAAAGTAACCCAATTGACAAATCAACCCCTTAATCGTTTATTTTGGTGTCCATTGAGTGAAGAAACCTCGTGAGTAGTCATAGTAGGATATTTTTCTTCATATGAATGACTTGGATTGCCCACAATATGGACCAAGTGCAAAATATGAAGACCTCACTTTGATAGGTTTTTCCTTAGGCGCGGAGTTAGCCTTTCAAGGCCTATCAACTCCTTATAAATATGGATATTCTAATTTAACCACTTCCTTCCATCCATCGCAACTCAAATTTGGACTACACTCTGGTCTCATATAACTATGAAATTATACAAAATTTAGGCCCCGATCTATGATCCCACACCGTTGAACGTTGAAGTCAATTCCTTTATTTTGATGTAAAATGTGATATTTTAAATCTAAGCCTTTTCCACCATCAATCAACCACCAAATTATATCTAGTCGTTTGCCTATCCTGACTACATATTTTTTTTCAAAATTGGGCCCTGATCATTAAGTGTGGACCGTTAATTGAGATAAAATTCGTTTTGGCACCTGTTAAGAGAATTTTCAAGATTGGTCAATCTAAATTTCGTATCACTAAGAAAATCATATACCCCGCCTATATTCGACGACCCTGATATAATGGACAAATTAGATTTAAAGAGAGATTGTTAAAAAAGGAAAATTTGGAGAAATACAATCCAAGTGAGATGGGAAACATGCCCCTCACACGCCCACTCCCTTTTAAAAAGGGGGCGTGCATTCCCCTCTCCACTCATACGCCCATCTCTCAAATGTCCAGAGAGTGAGTGAGAGAGAGAGAGAGAGAGAGAGAGAGAGAGAGAAGTTTAGACATCCATCATCCACTTCCTCTTCCAAACATTTGGTATCTCTCTCTTACTCAAGCGATATTGTGATTCATGTAGAAGGTTTTCTACATGGATATCATCCACTCTCCTTATTATTGAGTTGGCCATTGCCACTATCCTCTTTGTTGAGTTAGCTATTGCTTCTCATCTCCTTTATTATGTTAGCCTTGTGTTATTTACCTTTATGGCTTGGGCATGTGTCTCAAAATTCCAAAGCTCCCATGATTCAATGGATTTCTCTCTTTGGTGTAAGTATTATGTTGGGAATCCCACTTATAACGATTAAATAAATATTGTGGATGTAATGCATTTTCGATAGCATCCCCTAGGGTGACATGTAATTCCATGTATCATGGGTAGTGATGCACAAATCGATGTAAATAATTCACAATGTGTGTTACATCACCCGTTGAATTAAATGTTATAAATAGTCACTCCATGAACAAATCATGTCACGTAATTCATCCAATCATGTGTTGCATAGTCTTGGGATAACCACGTAAATCCATGTTAAACATGTAACACACCGGCGAATCTTCATAAAATGGGATGTGGGGCAAGCTGATTAACTCTAAATCATTTTCCACATTATGCTGATCGCTAAGTGTGGTGAATCATATATACTTTGTTAGGCATGCATCTCATGTAGGTTGCTTACACATGTTGATATCTCTCATAGTTGTGGAGTATGGGATGTATCAGAACTCTTACATTACTTTTATGAATCTCTTAAATTATTATTTATCTTAAAGGATAATCATTACTATGAGTAGGGCATTGACCCTCTCCAATTGTACAAATGATGCAGGTGATGTACAGATTGAAGACCTAAAAGACCATCTCCATATGGAAGATTATACTGAAAGAATAAGAAGATAATTTTATGATTTAGTTTTATACTTCTGTTGTAAACTTGATAAATATAATAAGCTCTTATTGAGAGGACATTTGATTATTTACTGAATTCTTTTACTCTAATGAAATAATCAATATGATCGATTTTATTCTCTTGAATGTTACTTTCATAAATGTATCTGGATGTGATCAAAATGAAAACAAAAATATGGTGCAATTTTTAAAACATCCAATTTATACATTATTAACACCCGATTTTCTCAGGCACGAGTATAAACTCTGGCTGTGAAAATTCGGTATGTTACAAATGTAGTTGTTTATAAGTAGTTCATTCACTGCCTCCAGGGTCACAACATTTTCATTTCATATCTCCAAATCATCTACCATACAGATGACACATTTGTATGATGGCATGTAATGCCATCCCTTAAGCCTCCATTGTTTGGCCACTAATAATAAGTTGCTTTACTCAGCCTATCCTTACCACCAAATTTGAAGTCAACGAACTTTATGTTTCGACAAATATCCAATCCCAGAAACTTTTCACAAAAAAAAAATGGAATGCCAGTACAAGAAAGTAGGGCAAAATCGGTGGTGGGGGAAGCCTTTGCCGACGGTAACTGAAACCGGGCACCGGCAAAAGTAAAAAAACTAAAAATAAATAAATAAATAGCCTATTCCATATCATTCGGCCTTTCCTCTCCTTGCAGCTGACTCTCTCTCTCTCTCTGTCTCTCTCTCTCTCTCCCACCCCCCCTCTCTTTCTCCCTCATGGTTGCTTTGGGATCTCTCCAGCTACAACAACCTTATAACCCATCGGGCATCTAGATCTGCTACTCTCTTGTTTCCTATGTTTTTGGATCTATTTTCTACACTTTGCAAGGTTTTTTTACTGCTTATGTGGGGATTTAGTAGATCTAGAACTAGGGTTTGGATTTCAGAAAATTGAAGTGAGAAGATGCTTTTTCTTTTTCCATTTTTCATTTGTGGATTTCTTGTATATTTTTCAGGACTTTCTTCTCTCGTGAGTTGAGAGAGTAAAAAGATAGATCTGAATCTCATTCCACGCTCTTCCATCTCCAATTTTAGGTATTGCCCTTTTCCAACTCACTCACTCATTTCAAAACCCTTAATTTCTACTCTTATTTCTCCAAATTTCTTTCCATATCCTGACTTCCTGATGAGGTTCAATGATGTTGCTTTGGACTTTGGTTTCACTTTCCAGATTCCTACAATTCTCTCCCCTTGATCTGATTTTTCAATAAACTTGCGCTTGCGACTGAATGGTTTTCAGTAGCAGTGGATCCAGCTCAGTGATCCATTCCATTTATCCAATGGGCCGCACTCTTGGATGGGGATGCCTATAAAGCTCTTGGATTGGAAGATCCTGACCTTTTAACCATTGTCATGTTTTCTGTTGGATGTGGACTGTTGCCGTACTCTCTGCTTCACAAGCCACTCAAAGGCCATTTGTCAGAGGTTCAGGATCTTCCAATCTGGCTGATTCTCATTTCTCAAGAGTCTGCTTTCTGCATTCGGGCCCTCCAAGTAGTAGGTTGGATTTGCCGAAATGTGGGCCCCACACTTGGGTTTGTCTATGAAATAATCAGTAATTCTACCGAGGGGTAGGCGTCGATTGTTGATTTGTTCAACTTTTTTCCTAGATACTTGTAATGACATCTTTGTGAATCTGAGTTCTGGTAGTAGGACATCTGAATTATACATCAGATGGACCTTACAACATAGATAAATTGGCCTAAGTATTGGGTGCATCAACTCATAAGGTTCACATTCGATGCACACGTGGCTGGTCCGATGAACGGACGACCTCTTCTTTGGGTTAGTAGATTTTTATGGTGGGACCCACATCACCCACCTGGCTAGAGCACAACTCGATATCTCACATGAGTATGCCCGCCTATAACAGCTATATATGGGCATTGTATTTAGCAAAGCTCCTCATTTTCCTCTTTCGCACTAATCCTTCTTGAGGTCCTATTATGTGAATCTGAAGCCTTTACTAATATAAAGTCTGGATGTAAGTTTTTCGATTCTGGTGGTGGTTTTGTTTCACAAACCGTTACAATCTGTAAATCCTTATTGTGATGAAAACATGGATGTTCTGTGCTTTGTACCTTTTTTGTACAAATGAGCTAGTAGGTTTGGTTATTAGTGCCCCATGCCTACAAAATCTCCCTGATTGGATAACTGTAAGCCATTGATGGTCTACCATCCACTCGATGTGGAAATGGACAACTGAAAAGATCAATCAAAGATTCGAACCTTTATATGCAGCTATCAAAATCCCACACTGACCATCAGCCACAAGGTCTGGTGTCATACATGATGATTCAGGAGTGGAGGATGCTCGAGGATATAGCAGAGTATAACTTCGAGTTTGTTCTGCAATCTTCTATCGTTTAGCTATCGAGCCTATCGATTTAACCCTCTCTTATTGCAAGGGTAATCGAGGCTCAGCAAACAGATGAGTCATTATAGGATTACTGAGCAGAGGCAGCATCTGAGAGTCAGACAGATTGGCAGATTGGTTCTGATGGTGGACTTCGTTTTAGAGGTCGATTATGTGTCCCGGATATTCCTGAGTTACGCCGAGATCTTATGACCGAGGCACATCGATCGCGATTTTCTATCCACCCTAGCTCAACGAAGATGTATCGCAATATGAGGCGTTAGTATTTTTGGGCAGGAATGAAACATCAGATGCCAGTTTTGTGGCCGAGTGTGAAACATGCCATCATGTCAAGGCTGATCATCAGAGACCCCCTGGTCTATTGCAGCCGTTGAGTGTCCCGATGTGGAAGTGGGAACACATATCTACCGATTTTGTCAAGGGTTTGCCGAAGACTCAGCGCGGTCATGACGCTATCTGGATTGTCGTGGATCGTCTGATGAAGTCGGCACACTTTCTTGTGATTTGTGAGACTTGGCATATGGACCGGCTCATCAAGATGTTTGTTGATGAGATCGTGAGACTACACGGTGTTCCTGTCTCAATTGTTTCAAACCGAGACCCGAGGTTCACGTCTCAGTTTTGGAGGAGCTTTTAGAGAGCGATAGGCACTGATTTGCAGCTCAGTACCACGTATCATCCACAGATCGATGGCCAGACTGAAAGGGTCAACCAGATCATTAAGGATATGCTTCGGGTCTACGCGATTAATTTCTCGGGTAGTTGGGACGAGCACCTGTGATTGGCTAAGTTCACGTACAACAACAGCTATCAAGCGACCATTGGCATGACTCCTTTTGAGGCATTATATGGCAGATTGTGCAGATCTCTGAGTTGTTGAATCGAGGTTAGAGAGTAGCCTCTCTTAGGTCCTGAGCTTGTGCAGCAAATGTCAGAAACTATCGACATCATCAGGCAGAGGATGCACACAGCTCAGAGCTGGTAGAAGAGTTTTGCTGATCGTCAGTGTCGTCCTTTGGAATTTGTTGTTGGGGACCATGTGTATCTCAAGGTCTCACCCATGAAGGGTGTGGTTCGTTTTAGAGTGAAGGGGAAGCTTACCCCGAGATTTATAAGATTTTTTAAGATCACCGGGCATGTTAGCGTCGTGGCCTATCGGCTTGCCTTGCCATGTCAGTTGTCTGGCGTCGACAATGTTTTCCACGTCTCTATGTTGAGGAAGTGTGGGTCAGACATCGTGCCTATTATTGATTGGCAGTCGTTGGAGGTTCGTGAGGAGGCTTCTTACATTGAGCAGTCAGTTCGTATCCTCGATCGGAAGGAGCAGGTCCTACAAACCAAGGTCATCGAGTTGGTAAAGGTGCAATGGGGCAATCATAGTGTGTATGAGGCATTTTGGGAGCGCAAGGCAGAGATTTGAGAGCGTTATCCCCATCTTTTCGATGTTTGACTGTATGATGTATGGTTTTTTAATTATATATGATGTTATGTTTTCTATTCCCTTATAAGTTATGTTGAGTTGTGATGGTAGTGTAAATTTCGATGAAAATTTTTTTATTATGTGGGGAGAGCTGTAAGACCCGTATCCTAGTCCATACTGTTCAGTTGACTCCCGCGATCCTTCCTGTCGAATTTCAGCAACCTGCGACGTATAATCGATGTTTGCGTTCGACCGTAAGTCGAATCCCATAGATTTGAGTCGGCTTAATCCGAGACTTGTATCATTGCAACCGCACCGTCACTGCGGTTCCAATGCCACAACTCACGCACCGATGCGATACCCTGACCGGAAGATGTAGGCTGGCGTTTATTTCAAAGAAAAGACCACGCGTTGCAATCCTAAGAGAATCTCTACAACATGTCCCATCAATCAATCAATCAATCAATCAATCCATCACCTCATGTCAACTACAAGAGCACTCATGCTTTCTTTCTCCACAAGTTAAGCAACCACCAAAGTCAACCCATCACTCACCTCACATCCATCACTCCATCACCCATCACTCTCTCTCCTTACATCCTCTCTCTCTCTCTCTCTCTCTCTCTCTCTCTCTCTCTCTCTCTCTCTCTCTCTCTTTCTCTACACAATTTTTAAGCAACCAAAGAGAGAAAAAAAGTGGACGTCCAAGCCATCCTAAGTGAGAAAAAAAGTGATTTTGGTGGCCCACCTTTCCATCCAAAAAATCCATCATCGTAGCCCTTCATTTCTCACCCTCTCCATCAAAGTGAAGCACAAGGAGATTGGCGTTCCAACGGACCGAGAAGATCGAACAGTGGGTGCTGATTAGGCTAGATTTTTCATGTTTTGATGATGAACCAAGTGAAGCCTACCGATTGATGGGATGGATCTCACTTTAGATCCTAGGTGTGGCCGATGGCCCACCTTGATGCTCATGATCATTCCATGATGGGGCCATTCTCCATGTAACCCATCATTATGTTTATTTTCCTTGCATGAAAAGAGGTCATCTAGACTGTCCATTTTGTGTGGAGAAGGGATCTCCACCGTTGATCCTTGATTTGGTAGGCCCACATATATTGAGACCCGCTTCATATATGATTTCTTGCAAGGGAGGGCTCATAGTGGTGGACCCTCCATCACACGCGTCCCACTTTATTTCTCTCTCTCCTACTCTCTTTCTCTCTCTCTCTTTTTCTTTTGTGTGATGGTGTAGTTGAGTGGCCCACTTGGATGGACCCCACCATGAAGCATGTGTTTTATCCAAGCCATTTGCGAGTGGGGCCCACTTTATATGTGTCTTACCCAAGCCATCCAGCCATTTGGTGGCCCACCTGAGCAGGGCCCACCTCATATACATGTGTTATGTATAAACCGTCCAGCGTCCACGGACGCTGGACGTGAAAAGAAAGTAAAAATATTAGCTTTTCCAAAGCTTATTCGGTGGGCCGCTTGTGTAGGCCCCACCCTGATGTATCAATCTCATCCAAGTTGTCCATCCCATTCCCTAGATCATTTTAGGTGTTGAGCCGAAAAATGAGGTTGATCTGAGCATCTGGTGGGTCATAGCGTTGAAAACAGGGTGTCTACCATTTAAATCAGCCGCGATATTTCGATAAGCCAAAAATATTCAATATTGGGCTTATTTGGCTTGTCTTGAGCTATGGGGACTAAGGGCGGGGTCAGATTCCACTGATGCGGGCCCCATACATGAAAAATCGTGATATTTCATGATTTAAAAAAAAAAATACATGTAGCAGACGCTACTGCTATCAAAGATGCAGGCAGCGCCTGCTGCTGTGGGCGGACGGTGCGCTTCGTCTATCCACACTGTCTGTTTTGTAGGACCTTAGGGCAATGGGCTGCCCTCCAAAAATCAGCCGTATACATAGCTCAGGTGGCCCACATTATTGGAAACGACGGTGTTTGAACGGTTGCCATTGAAACCATTTTTGTGGTCACAGAAGTTTTGGAACATTATGAAATTTGTATTTCCTATTCAGCCGGGTTCGGGCGACCTTATCAACGGATTGGATGGCATATAAACCTTATGGTGGGCCACAAGTGGGACCCATAATGAGGTAAGTGTTTTATTCACACTGTCCACTGCTGTGGACGGTGGAGCCCACCTAGATGTATGTGTTTTACCTATGCCGTCCAGCCATTATAGCTGGCTGCTGGACGGCAGGGGGACCCTCACCATGACGTATATGTTTCATCCATGCCGTCCATCTATATGGGACCCACCCCCACGTGAGGGATGGTGTGTGTGTGTGCGTGCATATATATATATATATAATATTATATTATATATAATATTGTATATATATATATAATATTGTATGCATATACTATATATGGATTATATATTATATTATATATAATATACATGATGATGGGCCTTCATGTGGAACCCCCACCATGATGCATGTGTTGCATCCAATCCGTCCAACCATTTTGAAAGATAAGACAGATCCATAGTTCAAGTGGACCCCACTTGGTATATATATAAGGCCTAAGTGATTAGGCCCATCTTGTTATATTTATGGCCCATTTGATGTATTGTGGCCCGTTGTTGGGGCCCACCTTGATATGGATATAAGGCCCATGTTATAAGGCCCATTGTGATGTATTCTAAGGCCCATGGGTTATGGCCCATTGCAATGTACATAAGGCCCATTGGTGCGGCCCATTAATGTGGCCCACTTGATTATATAAGGCCCATATGATACGGCCCATTTGATGTATCTAAGGCCTATGGGTCGAGGCCCAATGAGATGTATATAGGTCCATTGCAATGCGTGATTCCCTATGGTTTGTGTAATGATATTTTATGGCAGACCAAACCTTGGGAACATTATTTGTTTGAAGTCCACATTGTAAGTGCAATGTTGGTTAAATGTCTGCATTGTAACTCTCCTTAGGGCCCATTGATAGGCCCATACTTGTTGATAATTCATCACTTTATAACATGCTTAGTATAGCTCCATGATTCATGCCCATCCACATTATATGTATGCTTGATATGAGGAATGTTTGATCATAGCATAAGCTGTTGGGCTGAAACATTTACGGGACTCTTTATGAGATGGAGTGCCCCAAATGATCGCGTGGTACGCGCAGGATTATTGTACAATTGTGCGGTATGACTCATGCATCTCGCATATGTGTAACTTGATCACTGCACGCCCTAGCGACATTAAGGTCGTGGCCTCCTCAGGCACATCGTGGATGGTCGTATCGGATACCGAAAATATTGGCTCTAGCATTGTGGGTACTTATGATGTCCTTAGGTGAAAATTCCAGAACCTTTTTAGTACCATGAGATGCTCCAATGTCTAGACCGAGTGGATATACGAGCGCTCGAGTGCCGAATACCAGTAGGTCGCGTCTCCTACTGTGTCATGGTCGGTTGGAAGGGGGTGTGACCTTATCCGCTCGAGTGAGGGGGCTATAAACTAGGCTGAGTTTAACTAGCTCACAAATGATTTCGTTATCAACGAGCCGGGTAGGTATTGGCAGACTACTCGTCAGGCGGATAATGTAGTCTCTTCCACTTGCTTGACTGTGCAGCTAGGGAGGAGGCAGTCAGTGTGAAGTATATTAGACCCCGATGATATATAGAGAGGAACTATATTGATATGTGTACTTGATGAGGACTGGCATGCTTGCTTTGCATCTCGCATATGACATTTAGATACATAGGCCTCGCATCGAATGGCCTTGGTCTGGCCAATAGCATTTATGCCTTGCATTACATCATTTTGGTATAGCTGATTGCATTCGTGGACTTACCCGCATATTTTCGCATTACTCTGATATTGTACATTTGACGCTTACCTTACGCACATACTTACACCACCGTCTAAGCTTTTGTAAGCTTATGCACGACCGTTGCGTGCAGGTGTCGTTGGACAGCAGCAATGTTGAGGCAGGAGCGCGCATTTGATCATTTTGGAGCTTTTTGATCACCGTGTGTTTCCCTTTCCGCATTGTACTTAAAGTTTTTGATATAGTGTATATGTAGTGATGTTGTTTTGTGACTTGGTTATGCTTGTGGTTATGCTCCATTATAAAAAAATAAAAATTATACTGAAAATCCTCCTTATAGGAGCCCAGGATCAGAATCTGACATACGAGTGCCGGAATCCGAGAATGGGGCACTACGGAGGCTGTCGGTGACGGATTCGGTGATCGAAAATTCTGTGAACCCGCTTTTCCGAGTTTGGGGTGTGGCAAATGCAAAAATATGCTGATAAGCCCATAAATACCATCAGCCTTATCCAGGCTATGTGATGCAAAAATATAATAAAAACAATATTATATACTGATGAAGCTATGTAGATCAGCTATGCAATGCGAGGACAATAAGCCAAATATCAGATGCTAATGATGCAATGCAATATGCAGTGCGAATGAAATGACCAAGCTGGAGTGAAGTCGGATGATAGTACATAATATCGCAGGCTATGAGGTCCATCACCAGGGGCTTCTATCCAAACCAGTCTTATACCTAAATTTAGATAGCCAGACTCAATGTAGCAGACTCCTGATCTTAGGTTAGTCGCGCGCCCAACCAAAATTCTTGCCATTATAAAGGTATACAATAATTAGTTGTGCACCACCAACTCGAGTGGATAGTGAATGAATGAATGAATGAATATGCAACTCCTACTCGATAAGTCCACATATCAGTACGGTTTCTCTCTCGGATCATCACCGGGGTCTAGTATACTCTACATGCAAATCGCTTCCCACTAACGTGCGACCATACAAGTGGAAGAGACATCACCATCCACCTGCCCAGTAGTCAGCCAATATCTACCTGGTATGTTGATAATAGACCCATTCATAAGCTGGTCAAACTCAGCCTAGCAATGCCCCCTGCTCTCGGGCAGGTAAGGACACACCCCCTCCCAAGCGACCACGACACAGAAAAAATGGGGCCTCCTTGTATTCGGCCCTCATGTGCTTATATATATCCACTCGGTCTCGACATTGGGGCATTTCCTGGCCATGAAGGTTTAGGAATTTTCACCTATGGACATCTATGACACCCGTATACTAGAACCAAATATTTCCAGTGTCCCATCTGGCCATCCACAATATGACTGTGGAGGCTATGGCCCTGATATCTCTAGGGCATACAGTAGTCACAACAAATAATGCAAGATGCATGAGTCATACAATCCAGTCATTCATTAATCCTATGCATACCGTGCGCTTATGTGAGATAACTTCCGCTTATCAAGGGGTCTCATAGCATCCTGCCCAATGACATATGCAATGGTCAACCACATCTCATAACAAATATGTAGATGATGTGTATGGGCATGTATCATAATGCTATGCTGTCACATATTCATAATTGGTATTAATAACCGGCATCAACAATCAGCCTCGACAATGTGGACATTTAACCAACATTGCCCCTAAGGAATGGTGCACATAGAGCCTAACATATAGTGGACCCATGGCCTAGCATAAGGGCCTAATATACAACACCATGGGCCTTACTTAAGAGCTTAATACACATCACGATGGGTCTCTTACATGGGCCTAATATACATCACAATGGGCTTTATCACCTAGCCCTCAAATGCGTCATAATGGGCCTCATCACTTCGACCTCATATTCATCACATTAAGCCTTAAACACGTGTTGAATACACATCCCAATGGGCCTCAAATACGAGCCGTATAAACATCAAATTGGGCCTCAAACACAGGCCACATATACATCACATTAGGCCTCAAACACAGGACGAACACACATCACAATGGTCCTCAACTATGGGCCGCATATATATTATATGTGTCTCGACAATCGACCTCAACAATCGAAATTGGCCTCGACAATTGGCCTCGACAATTGGCCTCGACAGTCGGAATCGGCCTCGATAATCAGAATCGGTCTCGACAATCGGGATCGGCCTCGACAATCGGAATCGGCCTTGACAATCGTCATCGATAATTGGCACCTATAATTAGGATATAAACAAGGAGGGATCCATAGATGAACAGTTGATCAATCATAATATAAAGATCGGCCCACGGTTGTGGTTATATCAAATCCGATAGTGTGAAACCATCCATCTATGGCGAATGGGAACCACTTACCTGGGTTAACCCGCGAGAGAATTATGAGAATGAGCCTAACAAGGCCTAAGGGAAAGTGAAATGGCCAAGTTATAAGTACTAGAGGGGGGGTGAATAGGACTATGCCAAATTTTAAGATAAATACAATGAAAATATAGAAAGATAGAACTGAATAAATAAATCAATTCACACTGCTGAATGCTAGTTCAAAATATTGATTGTTCTAAGGACAACCATGCACCATAAAAATGGCAGGGCAACCTTACTAGAACAAATAGAGAAACTGAAGCTCAAAGTAATAAAGAGAAAGCAAAAATATAATGTTGAAATGTAAATCTAAATTATTACAACATTCCCCACTGTGCTTGAAATGTAAAATTTACAACATTCACATCCACACATACATTCCACAATTCTGAATGATAAAAGATAGGAAATATAAATCACACATCCATAACACAAAGAATTATAGTGGTTCGCCTGTGTGTTCACCAACTGTTAAACAGCAGCCACACAGAATGCTACTCCACTCCTAATATCCTCACACAGGGGATAGTAGCGTTCACTATCAAATAAGTTTTCACAGGTTCACCCAAAACCTTCACAATTGTGTCTTTTTCAAAGGGCTTACACAATTCAAAAACCCTCACTTCTAAGTTTTCTGGCTCTCCTCAAATAACCAACAACTTTGAGATTTTTCTGGCTTAACCTCAAATAAAACCAAACAATGTAAATTACACAAATTGTAAAATATGTGATTTTCTCCTTCGTTGTAGCAGCCCAGAAGAACTAAGTCGGAGTAGAGATTTGAATGTCAAAGTTCAATGTCTAATACTCACTTTATAATAGTTCTAGGTTCTAATAGATTTTAAATTAAAACAAAAGGGCTAGCTCTAATTGATTTTCATTACAGAAAAAGGAAAACAACAATTCCTCCTTTCAGATTAGATTGGAATACAAGAAACAAAATCAATTAAGAAAGCTAAAGAAAGAGAATATTAAATATGCACACTTAGCTTATATGGAGCACCGACTTATCTCTCAGAACGCCGAATTAATTTAGCTTGAAGTTCTTTAATTTCCATGTATAATTCTGAGATTCGTGCTCTATTTATAGGTGAGCAAATCATGCCTTCGACTGGTCTAAGGACCTCTACGACTGGTCGTAAAACTAATAGATATTTAAAAATTCAGGGGCGATAAGATTTGGCAGTTTCACGATTGGTCATAGGTCTCCTTCGACTAGTCATAGGTGGCCAAATTTCAACACTGTTCTTTGAGTCGTAGGTCTACGACTGGTCGAAGATGCAGTCGACACTGTTCCTACGACTGGTCGAACAGTCCCCAGGACTAGTCGAAGCCTAATAGAAAATTTTTGATTTTTATAACAAACTTACGACTGATCTTGGAAATGTTTAGACAGGTCAAAGCAGTGCTAGGACTAGTCGAACAAAGTCCAGGACTAGTCTTAGAACAGACAAACTCACTTATATAAAACATATGAATTATGTATCCAAAATGACCTACTCAAAAGTTCAACCTAAGGTTAGTCATACCTCAATAGTGAAGTAAGGACATTGAAACTTTAGAGACGAGTGACCTTTGAAAGTAATGGAGCTTGAAGTCTTGATGTCGTTTAAACTTGAGAGCTTTTTAAGATCTTGATATTGAACTTGAAAGCTTCTTGAGATCTTGAGGTTGAACTTGAAAGCTTCTTGAGATTCTTGACTTGTGAACAGTGCTTGCCAACTTTAGTTGATCTTGAGTAGAGCATTGTTCTTCACAGATGCAAACTTCATAACAGTGTCTTTGACACCACAAATTTGACAACACAAAGGGCTATAAACTATGGCACTTATAATCTCCCTCTTTGTCAAATTAGTGACAAAACACACTTTCAAGATATGTTACATAACACAGAATATTTGATTAAAGAATCATGCACCAGTTGTTATCAACTGGCATCCTGCAGACTTGTAAATCAATATTATTCAACATACAGTCCACCTCTGCACACCTCTAATCACACCTCTGCACATACTCCCCCTGAATAACATACTCATAAAATCCCATACAATATAATGCTACTCCCTCCTCATGACAACATCTATATCCATATACATATCCATAACATATCCATACTCTCCCTTTTTATCACAATAGGACAAAGGAAGCATGGAACAGATGGCTAAGGAGAAATAATCAATGAGAAATATGAGAGGTAACTAGTCAAGATATGAGAACACAGCATAAGAAATACACATAATTCATAAACTGAGCTAAGTTAAAGAGAGTGACAAACTCAAAACTAGTTAAGAGTACTAAAGTTATTACAGACTAGTAATCTTAAAAACACTAATCTTACTTTTGCATATTTTTCAAGATTTGAAAACTAAACTAGCAAATATATACACTATGATACAAATAGGTATAATTAATCATTTTAAAATGCACATGCCGAGATCAAATTTCATTTTGTTAAACCTTCTTTTGTCGAGCGGTTTAGTGAAAATATCAGCACGTTGATTCTCGGTAGGGATATATTCCAAAGATATAACCTTTTCTTCAACTAATTCTCGAATATAATGAAATCTAATATCAACGTGCTTAGTACGAGAATCCTGAATTGGATTTTTTGAAATATTTATGGCACTGGAATTATCACAATATAATAACATAGAATCCTATTTAATTTCATAATCACTTAGCATACGTTTCATCAAAACAAGCTGTGTACACACATTACCAGCTGCGATATATTCAGCTTCAGCGGTTGAAAGTGGTATAGAACTTTGTTTCTTGCTAAACCAAGAGACTAAACAGTTTTTGATATAAAAACAACCACCACTGGTTGATTTTCGATCATCAAGATTACCAGCCCAGTCAGCATCCGAGTACCCAGCTAATTAAACACTAGTCTCATGAGGATACCAGAGACCGAGATTAACAGTACTTGCGACATATCGTATAATCCGCTTGACAGCAGTCAAGTGCGACTCTTTAGGTTCAGACTGATATCTAGCGTAAATACCAACACTTAGAGCGATATCGAGTCTACTAGTAGTTAAATACAATAGACTACCAATCATACTCCAATTTAATTTCGGATCCACATTTTTACCTGTAGAATCTTTTGAGAGTTTCAAGGCTGTACTCATAAGAGTATCAAAGTTCTTACCATTCTCAAATCCAAATCTCTTAATCAAGTACATAGTATATTTAGATTGAGAAATGAATATTCCATCAGGTTTTTGTTTTACTTGCAACCCGAGAAAATAATTCAATTCCCTAACCAAGCTCATTTCAAACTAAGATTTCATCAAATCTGCAAACTCAATAGTCATGTCAGTATAGGTAGATCCATAAATGATATCATCAACATAAATTTGTACTAATAAGATGTGATCCTTATGTTTTTTAATAAACAGAGTTTTATCAACACATCCCATTTAAAAATTATGGCTTAATAGAAACTTTGTTAGTTTCTCGTACCATGCCTTAGGAGATTGTTTCAACTCGTAAAGTGCCTTTTTAAGATGATACACATGATTAACACTTTTGGGGTCTTCAAAACCCATTGGTTGTTCAACATAAACTTCCTCATGCAGATCGCCATTTAAAAATGCACTTTTCACATCCATTTAGTAAATCTTAAACTTTTTAAAACACGCAATGGATATAAAGAGTCTGATTGATTCAAGACGTGCTACTGGTGCAAAGGTTTTATCATAGTCAATACCTTCAATTTGAGTGTAACCTTGTACCACTAGTCTAGCCTTGTTTCTAATTATATTGCCAAGTTTGTCAGACTTATTTTTTAAAATCCATTTGGTTCCAATGATGTGTTTATCTTTAGGTCTAGGTACGAGATACCAAACATCATTTCTCACAAATTAGTTAAGTTCTTCTTGCATCACAACAATCCAATTTTCATCAACAAGAGCTTCTTTTACGTTAGATGGTTCAATTTAGGATGTAAAACATACGTAATTGCATATATCCTCAAGTTGTCTACAGGTACGAACACCAGTGAGAGGATTTCCAAGAATGTGTGTGGTTGGATGATCTTTAACAGTCCTTAGTTCAGAATTAGTCTGATTAGATGAAGTATCAGGTTTATCAATCACAAGAACTTCATCATTATCTGAACTTGAGACAAATGTGTTTAAGTGATCATCAATGACCAATGATGAACTCTTGAATCACACTGGTCCTTTTGTTCAGAACCTTATAAGATCGACTGTTTAAAGAATATCCTAAAAAGATCCCTTCATCACTCTTCGTATCAAACTTTCTCAGATTTTTACAATCTCGTAAAATATAGCACTTGCTGCCAAAAATTCGAAAGTATTTGACAGTAGGCTTTTTATCGAACCACATTTCATAAGCCGTTTTATTTTTACCTTTACTAGTGTAAACTCGGTTAGTAATATAACAAGCTGTATTGACTGCTTCAGCCCAAAGATTCTTAGAGAGCTTCATACTATTCAACATGACATTAGCCATTTCTTAAAGTACTCTATTTTTTCTTTCAACTATACCATTTTGTTGTGGAGTTTTGGGCAATAAGAATTCATATAATATTCTCTGGTCGCTACAGAACTTTTCAAAACCGCTATTCTCAAATTCAGATCCATGATCACTAGGAATCTTACTGACTTCAGAACCTTTTTCAGTTTGAATCCTTTTGAGAACCTTTTTTTACTTCTTTAAGGGTTTCTGATTTGTCCCTTAAGAAGACAACCCATGTATATCTGGTAAAGTCATCTACTATTACCAAAATATATCTTTTGCCACCTTGACTTTCCATCCTGGTAGGTCCTACTAGATCCATATGGAGAAGCTCAAGTGGTCTTGATGTGGTATTGGAATTCACCTTTTTGTGTGAGTTCCTCGTTTGTTTGCCAATCTGGCATTCACCACATATTTTATCTAATTTTTATAGTTTGGGTAAACCTCTTATAAGTTCCCATTTTCTCAATGTATGTAAATTTTGGTAGTGTACATGTCCAAGACGTTTGTGCCACAAATCAGTCTCGTCTGTTTGGACCATGTAACATGATTGATTAGATGAGCTAGATTCACTAACAATATAGCAGTTTTCAGACGTTCTACGTCCAGTTAGTATTACTAAACCCTTGTTGTTTAGAATCACACAGTTTTGATTAGAAAACCATACACTATGGTTATTATCACAAATCTGGTATATGCTTAGAAGATTATGTTTCAGTCCTTCAACATACAACACATTTTTAATCAAAGGAAGGTTATAGAGATGAACCGTACCTTAGCCCATAATCTTGCAGTTGCTGCCATCTCCAAATGTGACTGAACTGTCAGTCATGTCTTTGAGATCGATGAATAAAGCCTTATCACCTATCATATGCCTGGAGCATCCACTATCTAGGTACCACTTAGAATGGCTTGTTGCTTTGAAAGCGATGTGGGCAACCAAGCAAGTGACCTTTGGAACCCATTTCATAATCATTTTGGGTTTAGGAGGATACCAGGTCTTCTTTCGATTGTAAGAGTTATAAGTATGACCTAGTGAGTTAGACTTTAGAAGCTCCTTAAGTAAATCAACTATCTTTTCTGCCAAAGGACTTTGGTTTTACTTTTTATAGTTGATATGTCTTTTAAGTTTTTGAAAAGATTTAAATTTTTAGAAAACATTTGATCTTTTCCTTTTGAGTTTAAGATCTCTCCCTTTACAAACGTGGGAGAAGTATTCTTCGGTTTAGGAGGAACACTCTTGTCATAGCCCAGACCGGATCGATTGCCACATTTTCTCGATCCAGATAAGATTTTTTCTAATTTGGGATCACCTTGGGCATATTTTCAGGTTTCCTTTAAACTCAAGAGAGAAGAGACTTCATGTTTTAGTTGTTTGTTTTCAGATTTAAGATTTTCAAACTAGGAGGTTTTAAAATCTAAATCGCATTTTGTCTTTTCAAAACAGTCTGAAATATGAGACTTTTCTAAAGCAAGAGATTCATAGATTTCTTTGAGTTTAGAAAATTTCTCTTTTTGAAGTTTCAATTTCACAGCAATTTTACAACTTTCCTTGTATAGGGCATTGTAAGCATCTTGAAGATCATCTTCATTTTCATATTCACTATTCAGATTTTCTTCATTAGTTGAGTCATCATTATCTGAAAAAGTGAATTTAGCTAGAGTCATAAGGGCCTTAACATCACACCCTGACTCAGTTTCAAAATCTTCTGATTCAGAAGAGACTTCAGAATCAGAGGACTCATCCCAAGTAGCCATCATACTTTTCTTTTTTGACTTGCCTTTATTAGGACATTTGTTAGCCAAATGCCCATACTCATGGCAGTTGTAATATTGACTGTCTTTTAATGATTTTTCAGTTTTAGGTTTAGGTTTCTTTTTATCAAATGCTTTTTTAAAATCAACCCTCTTTTTACTTTTAAAAAATTTATAAAATCTCTTTGCCAAAAGAGTCATATCATCCTCAGAGTTTTCTAAATCAGAGTTTAAATCATTTTCATGAAAACCATTTTTAGAAGTTTTTAAAGCAATAGATTTACCTTTTGGAGCTTTAAAGGTTAACTCATAAGTTTGTAATGAGCCAACTGATTCCTCAACCCTCATATTGTCCGTTTCATGAAGTTCCTGGATTGCGGTTACTTTAAAATTGAACCGTTCAGGAAGTGAGCGTAGTATTTTAGCACATATCTTGCTTTCAAGAATTTTATCGCCTAGACCCCACATAGAGTTTACAATGTCATTTAATCTAGTATAGAAGTCCATGAACATTTCATTTTCTTCCATACATATTTCCTCAAATTTAGTTGTGAGGATTTGTATCTTAGATTTCTTGACAATTGAAGTACCCTTGTGTGTCATTTCCAATATATCCCAAGCATGTTTTGCAGAATCACAGGATATAATTCTTTTGAATTCATCCTGTGATAGAGCACAAGTAATTGCATTTAGTGCTTTAGCATTTGCATTACTTTCAGTTTTCTGAAGTGTGGTCCAAGAGAGATACAGTGTAATTTTCGTAGATTTTGAACCATCAATCCCAGTTACTTCAGTGGTAGGAGGGGTCCATTCATTCGCTGTGGATAGCCACACACTTTCATCCATGGATTTGAGGAAGATCCTCATCCTGGCTTTACAATAGGCATACTTAGAGCCATCAAAGGGTGGAGGCCTAGTGATTGATAGGCTATCAAAATTTGACATCTTTTATACAGTTGAGATCGTTAGCTCAGGAATTAAATCCAAATAAAACGCAATAAGAGCAAGCTATTAGGCTCTGATACCACTTGAAATGGCCAAGCTATATGTCCTAGAGGGGGGGTGAATAGGACTATGCCAAATTTTAAGATAAATACAGTGGAAATATAGAAAGATAGAACTGAATAAATAAATCAATTCACACTGCTGAATGCTAGCTCAAAATATTGATTGTTCTAAGGACAACCATGCACCATAAAAATGGCAGGGCAACCTTACGAGAACAAATAGAGAAACTGAAGCTCAAAGTAATAAAGAGAAAGCAAAAAATATAATGCTGAAATGTAAATCTAAATTATTACAACATTCCCCACTGTGTTTGAAATATAAAATTTACAACATTCACATCCACACATACATTCCACAATTCTGAATGATAAAAGATAGGAAATATAAATCACACATCCATAACACAAAGAATTATAGTGGTTCACCTGTGTGTTCACCAACTATTAAATAACAGCCACACAGAATGCTACTCCACTCCTAATATCCTCACACAGGGGATATTAGCGTTCACTATCAAATAGGTTTTCACAGGTTCACCTAAAACCTTCACAATTATGTCTTTTTTAAAGGGCATACACAATTCAAAAACCCTCACTTCTGAGTTTTTTGGCTCTCCTCAGATAACCAGCAACTTTGAGATTTTTCTGGCTTAAACTCAAATAAAACCCAATGTAAATTACACAAATTGTAAAATACGTGATTTTCTCTTTCATTGTAGCAGCCCAGAAGAACCAAGTCGGAGTAGAGATTTGAATGTTAAAGTTCAATGTCCAATACTCACTTTAAAATGGTTCTAGGTTCTAATAGATTTTAAATTAAAACAAAATGGCTAGCTCTAATTGATTTTCATTACAGAAAAAGGAAAAAAACAATTCCTCTTTTTAGATTAGATTGGAATACAAGAAACAAAATCAATTAAGAAAGCTAAAGAAAGAGAATATTAAATATGCACACTTAGCTTATATGGAGCACCGACTTATCTCTCAAAAGGCCGAATTAATTTTGCTTGAAGTTCTTTAATTTCCATGTATAATTCTGAGATTCGTGCTCTATTTATGGGTGAGCAAATCATACCTTTGACTGGTCTAAAGACCTCTACGACTAGTCGTAGAACTAACAGATATTTGAAAATTCGGGCACGATAAGATTTGGCAGTTTCATGGCTGGTCGTAGGTTTCCTTTGACTAGTCATAGGTCTCCTTCGACTGATCGTAGGATCCCTTCGACTGGTCGTAGGTGGCCGAATTTCAACGCTGTTCTTTGAGTCATAGGTCTACGACTGGTCGAAGATGCATTCGACATTGTTCCTACGACTGGTCGAACAATCCCTAGGACTAGTCGAAGCCTAAAAGAAAATTTTCAATTTTTGTAACAAACTTACGACTAATCTAGGAAATGTTTAGACAGGTCGAAGTAGTGCTAGGACTAGTCGAACAAAGTCCAGGACTAGTCTTAGAACAGACCAAACTCACTTATATAAAACATATGAATTATGTATCCAAAATGGCCTACTCTAAAGTTCAACCTAAGGTTAGTCATACCTCAATAGTGAAGTAAGGACATTGAAACTTTAGAAACGAATGACCTTTGAAAGTAATGGAGCTTGAAGTCTTAATGTCGTTTAAACCTGAGAGCTTTTTGAGATCTTGAGATTGAACTTGAAAGCTTCTTGAGATCTTGAGGTTGAACTTGAAAGCTTCTTGAGATTCTTGACTTGTGAACAGTGCTTGCCAACTTAAGTTGATCTTGAGTAAAGCATTATTCTTCACAGATGCAAACTTCATAACAGTGTCTTTAGCACCACAAATTTGATAACACAAAGGGCTATAAACTATGGCACTTACAGAAGGTCACAATGTGGACATCCAACCATCATTGCCCATGAATGTGGATATCTAACCAACATTACTCCCAAGGAGTGACCTACATATAGAACCAAAACATATAATGAGCTCGTGGCCTAACAGAAAGGCCATATACACATTAAGTGGGCCGCATCGCATAGGCCTCAAATACCTCACAATGGGCCACGCTCATGGGCCTCGAATACACCATATTGGGCCTTGCCCACAAGCCTCGAATGCATCACATTGGGCCTCACCCACGGGCCTTGAATACATCACATTGGGCCTCACACATGGGCCTCCAATACATCACATTAGGCCTTGCCCATGGGCCTCGAATACATCACATTGGGCCTTGTATAAATCAAATGGGTTGAATCAATTGGGCCTAATCAAATGAGCCAATCAAATGGGCCGAATCAAGTGGGCCGATTCAAAAGGGTCGAATCAATGGGCGGAGTCGAATGGGCCAAGTTGAATGGGCTGAGTCGAATAGGCCGAGTCAAATGGGCCGCGTCGAATAGGCCGAGATGAATACACCATTCACCCATTGTTAGAGATCATTATAGAGCATAAAAAAATGAATCATATCCAAAGGATCATCTAGACAATACCATAAATGGCTGTGGTGATAATGATTTCAATAATTAAATTCCAATAAGCCCACCATGGTATTTATTTCCATCTAGTCCGTGCATAAGGTCACAAAGATCTGGATATAGAGGAAAAACAAATATTATATTGATTCAAAACTGTTGTGACCTAAAGGGGATTCAATAGTAGACGTTTAACTTCACTGTATTCTGCAGTGTGGTCCACTTGATATTTGACCTGTCTTATTTTTCTTCTCAAGCCCAATGACAATCTCACCAAATGTATGGACGATTTATATATCAAGGTGGGGTCCACATAGGTGTCTATCCACCAAACGAATAAACGGTTTGGATGTAATACAAACATCAGGGGTGAGGTCCACGTACGTGGCCCACTAGAGGATTAAATCTGCTTCATATTTTATCTCAAGCTAAAGACGAGCTCACTAGATGTTTAGACGGCGTGGATACAAACATATATCATGGTGGACTCCACCCGTTCAGGTTGTTGGACGGTGTGAATGGGACCCACACATCTAGTGCGGCCCATCCAGCACCGTCCAGAAATGGACGGTTGGACAAACATCACTGGTGGGTCCTATGTAAGCAGGCCAACCCAGAAGGTATTACTTAATATAATATATGCTATATAATATAATATTATATATTATATGCTACACTGCCCATACTCACCGTCCAGATTCATCTAGACGGTGCAAATATCATATTAAAGGTGGGTCCCATGTAGGAGTGGCCCACCATAGAATTTTTTTATTAATATAAAATATTATATTATATAATATATATATATATATATATCATATATATATATATATACATGGATTGTTAACGTCCAGTGTCCAGAGACGCTGGACGGGCAGTCTGATGAATGGATGTTTGGATGGGGCCAACGCAGCAGCTGGGTCCCTCGCTGCTATTGCATTCCACGCTATAGGTGGGACCCACGTAGGGCCCACCATCATATATATAATGATATATTATATTATAATATTATTATATTTTATAATATGCATTTTTCTTTCTTTCTTTTTTTTGTTGCTGGACAGTACACCCCACTGCCGGATCATACTTCTATGGAGGCCAAGTCTAGCGTCCAGGGACACTGGACGGATGGGTACAATACAAGCATCATGGTGGGTCACACATGGATGTGGCCCACCTGTTTGGATCGATCCGGTATTTGTGTTTTTCCTTCCGTCCAGGCTTGGTAACGGGCTGGACGGTATAGATCCAACACATCCATCAGGTGGGTCCCATGAAGGTGAGTGGCATGGATAAAATATATACTTCATGGTGGGCCACACACACAAGCACACCATCATCCACATAAGAGAGAGAGAGAGAGACAATGAGGTAGAGGAACCCCGCCACTATGGGCCCCTCTCTACATTGCATACATCAATGTGGGCCCTAAAATTAAAATTAAGGGTGGATCACCCACCTATTGCACTCCTCCTTGATCCCTTGGACTCCTATGCTCCTTGCCTTCAATTTTGATGGAGGTAGATGATGAATGAATGGTTAAGATGGGAGATGAGAGAGTGAGAAAGTGGGCCACACTTAATTGCTCTTGGAAGGTTTGGACATTGGGTGTTACTTGGGGGGTTAGAGAGTATAGATAAAAATGAGAGAGAGAGAGAGAGAAATGATAGATGAAAGGGATGGATGGAGTGGTTGTTGTAAGAAAAGGATGGTTAGGGTATGGACTTGGTTGAAATTTGGGTGAAAAAGGGATGGGTGGAGAGAGAGATTTGACTTTGGAAAAGGGAAAGGGAAAGGGATGGGTTGCTTGTACTTGTGGTATGGGGTGTAATTGACTTGATTGATTGATTGATTGATGGGACATGTTGTAGAGATTCTCTCAGAATTTGCAATGCACGACGTTTCTTCGAAATGGACATGGGCGCACATCTTCTTGCCTGGGTATTGGATTGGTGCTCGAGTCGTGGCGTTGGAACCGCAGCGACAGCGCGGTCGCTAGGGTACAAGTCTCGAGTCGAACCGACTATAAAATACAGGATACGTCTCAAGGTCCCGCATAAATGTCGATAACAGATCCGGATTGCTAGAATTCGACAGGGAGAACCACGGAATCCTACAAAATGGTACGGGCTAAGATACGAGCCTTACAGCTCTCCCCTCCTAATAAAAAATTTCATCCTCGAAATTTACTATCATGTAGGACAAATTAAGGGAAGAGGAAGCATCGACTTATAATAAATTGATGAACAAATAGCGCTCTCTAATCTGAACCTCACGCTCTCAAGATGCCTCATCAACGCTATGATTACCCCACTGATCCTGGATCTCGAATCTGAAATGATCAAAACTCGAATACTAAGCAGTATCGTAGGCTATGGGGTCCATCACAAGGGGCTTTTATCTAAACTAGTCTTATACTTAAATTTGAATAGCTAGACTTAATGTAGTAGACTCCTGATCTCAGGTTAGTTGCGCGCCCAACCAAAATTCTTGCCATTATGAAGGTACACAACAATTAGTTGTGCACCACCAACCTGAGTGCATAGTGAATGAATGAATATGCAACTCCTACTTGATAAGTCCACATATCAATACAGTTCCTCTCTGGGATCATCATCAGGATCTAGTACACTCTACATGCAAATCGTCGCCCACTGACGTGCGCCCATGCAAGTGGAAGAGACCTCACCATCCGTCTAGCCAGTAGTCAGCCAATATCTATCTGGCACATCGATAACGGACCCATTCAGGAGGTGGTCAAACTCAGCCTAGCAATGCCCCCTACTCTCGGGCAGGTAAGGCCATACTCCCTCCCAACCAACCATATCACAGTGGGAGACGTGACCTGCTAGTATTTGGCCCTCATGTACTCATATATATCCACTCGGTCTCAACATTGGAGTGTCTCCTGGCCATGGAGGTTTATGAATTTTCACCCAGGGACATCTATGATGCTCATATGCTAGAAACAAACATTTTCGGTGTCCCATCTGGCCATCCACAATATGCCTGTGGAGGTTATGGCCCTGATATCTCTAGGGTGTACAGTAGTCACAATACACAATGCAAAATACATGAGTCATACAATCCAGTCATGCATTAATCTTGCGCATACCGTGCGCTCATGTGAGATAACCTCTGCCTATCAGGGGGCCTCATAACATCCTACCCAATGACATATGCAATGGTTAATCACATCTCATGCCAAACATGCAAATGATGCGTATGCACATGTATTATGATGTTATGCTGTCACATACTTATAATCGATATTAATAACTAACATCAACAATCGGCCTCGACAATGTGGACATTTAACCAACATTGCCCCCAAGGAATGACTCACATAGAGCCTAACATATAGTGGACCCATGGCCTTAAACAAGGGCCTAATATACAACACCATAGGCCTTACTTAAGAGCTTAATACACATCACGATAGGCCTCTCACATGGGCCTAATATATAACAATGGGCTTCATCGCTTGGCCCTCAATTACATCACAATGGACCTCATCACATAGACCTCATACTCATCACATTAGACCTTAAACATGGGTTGAATACACATCCCAACGGGCCTCAAATACGAGCCGCATATACATCACATTGGGCCTCAAACATAGGCCACTTATACATCACATTGGGCCTCAAACACAGGACAAACACACATCACAATGGGCGTCAACTACGGGCCGCATATACATCATAAGGGCCTCGACAATTGGCCTCAACAATCGAAATCGGCCTCGACAATTGGCCTTGACCATCGAAATCGGCCTCGATAATCAGAATTAGTCTCGACAATCGGGATCGGCCTCGACAATCGAAATCGGGCTCGACAATCGGCACTGATAATCAACATATAAACAAGGCGGGATCCATAGATGAATAGTCGATCAACCATAATATAAAGATCGGCCCTCGGCTGTAGTTATATCAAATTCGATAGCGCGAAACCATCCGTCTATGGCGAATGGGGCCCACTTATCTGGGTTAACCCATAAAAGAATTATGAGAATATGCCTAACAAGGCATAAGGGAAGGTCACAATGTGGACATCCAACCATCATTGCCCATCAATGTGGACATCTAACCAACATTGCTCCAAAGGAGTGGCCTACATAGAGAGCCAAAACATATAATGAGCTCGTTGCCTCACATAAGGGCCATATACACATCAAGTGGGCCACATCACATGGGCCTCGAATACATCACAATGGGCCTCGCTCATGGGCCTCAAACGCATCACATTGGGCCTTGCCCATGTGCCTCGAATACATCACATTGGGCCTTGCCCAAGGGCCTCGAATACATCACATTGGGCCTCGCCCATGGGCCTCAAATACATCATATAGGGCTTTGCCCATGGGCCTCGAATACATCACATTGGGCCTCGCCCAAGGGCCTCGAATACATTACATTGGGCCTCACCCACGGGCCTCGAAAACATCACATTAGGCATTGCTCATGGGCCTCGAATACAACACATTGGGCCTCGCCCACGGGCCTCGAATACATCACATTGGGCCTTGTATAAATCAAATGGGCCGATCAAATGGGCTGAATCAAATGGGCCGAATCAAATGAGCTAATCAAATGGGCCGCATCGCATGGGCCTTGAATACATCACATAGGGCTTTTCCCATGGACCTCGAATACATCACATTGGGCCTCGCCTATGGGCCTCGAATACTTCACATTAGGCCTCGCCCACGGGCCTCGAATACTTCACATTGGGCCTTGCTCATGGGCCTCGAATACATCACATTGGGCCTCGCCCACAGGCCTCGAATACATCACATTGGGCCTTGCCCATGGGCCTCGAATACATCACATTGGGCCTTGTATAAATCAAATAGGCCAATCAAATGGGCTGAATCAAATGGGTCAAATCAAATGAGCTAATCAAATGGGCTAAATCAAGTGGGCCGATTCAAAAGGGCCGAATCAATGGGCCAAGTCGAATGGGGAGAGTCGAATGGGCCGAGTTGAATGGCCGAGTCGAATGGGCCAAGTTGAATAGGTCGTGTTGAATACACCATTCATCCATTGTTAGAGATCATTATAGAGCATAAAAAAATAAATCATATCCAAAGGATTATCTGGACCATACCACAAATGGCTGTGGTGATAATGATTTCCACAATTAAATTCCAATGGGCCCACCATGGTATTTATTTCCATTTAGTCTGTGCATAAGGTCACAAAGATCTGGATATATAGGAAAAAGAAATATTATATTGATTCAAAACTGTTGTGGCCTAAAGGGGATTCAATAGTAGACGTTCAACTTCACTATATTCTGTAGTGTGGTCCACTTGATATTCAACCTGTCTTATTTTTCTTCTTAAGCCCAAGGACAATCTCACCAAATGTATAGACGGTTTGTATATCAAGGTGGAGTCCACATAGGTGGCTGTCCACTAAACAAATAAACGGTTTGGATGTAATACAAACATCAGGGGTGAGGTCCACGTACGTGGCCCACCAGAGGATTGAATCTGCTTTATATTTTGTCTCAAGCCAAAGACGAGCTCGCCAGATGAATGGACGGCGTGGATACAAACATATATCACATTGGACTCCACCCGTCCAGGTTGCTGGACGGTGTGGATGGGACCCACACATCTGGTGCGGCCCATCCAGCACCGTTCAGAATTGGACGGCTGGACAAACATCACTGGTGGGTCCCACATAAGTAGGCCAACCCAAAAGGTATTACTTAATATAATATATGCTATATAATATAATATTATATATTATATACTACACTACCCATACTCACTGTCCAGATTCATCTGGACGGTGCAAATATCATATTAAAGGTGGGTCCCATGTAGGAGTGGCCCACCATAAAATTTTATTATTAATATAAAATATTATATTATATAATATATATATATATATATATATATATATATATATATATATCATATATATCTGTATACGTGGAGTGTTAACGTCTAGTGTCTAGAGACGCTAGACGGGCAGTCTAATGAATGGACGGTTTAGAAGGGGCCAACGCAGCAGCTGGGTCCCTCACTGCTATTGCATTCCACGCTATAGGTGGGTCCCACGTAGGGTCCACCACCATATATATATATAATGATATATTATATTATAATAATATTATATTTTATAATATGCATTTTTTTTCTTTCTTCTATTTTTTTTGTTATTTTTGTTGCTGGACAGTACACCCCATTGCTGGATCATACTTCTATGGAGGCCATGTCCAGCGTCCAGGGACACTGGATGGATGGGTACAACATAGGCATCATGGTGGGTCCCACATGGACGTGGCCCACCTATTTGGATCAATCTAATATTTGTGTTTTTCCTTCCATTCAGGCCCGGTAACGGGCTAGACGGTGTAGATCCAACACATCCGTCAGGTGGGTCCCATGAAGATGAGTGGCATGGATAAAATATATACTTCATGGTGGGCCATATACACAAACACACCATCATCCGCACAAGAGAGAGAGAGAGAGAGAGAGAGAGAGAGAGAGACGATGAGGTAGAGGAACCCTGCCACTATAGGCCCCTCTCTACATTGCATACATCAATATGGGCCCAACAAGTGGGCCTTAAAATTGAAATCAACGGTGGATCACCCACCTATTGCACTCCTCCTTGATCCCTTAGACTCCTATGATCCTTGCGTTCAATTTTGATGGAGGTAGATGATGAATGAATGGTTGAGATGAGAGATGAGAGAGTGGGAAAGTGGTCCACACTTGGATTGCTCTTGGAAAGTTTGGACGTTGGGTGTTGCTTGGGGGGTTGGAGAGTATAGATAGAAATGAGAGAGAGAGAGAGAGAGAGAGAGAGAGAGAGAGAGAAATGATGGATGAAACGAATGGATGGAGTGGTTGTTGTAAGGAAACGATGGTTAGGGTATGGGCTTAGTTGAAATTTGGGTGAAAAAGGGATGGGTGGAGAGAGAGAGTTGACGTTGGGAATAGGAAAGGGATGGGTTGCTTGTACTTGTGGTATGGTGTGTACTTGGTTTGATTGATTGATTGATTGATTGATGGGACATGTTGTAGAGATTCTCTCAGAATTCGCAACACGCGGCATTTCTTCGGAATGAATGCGGGCCCACATCTTCTGGCCTGGGTATCGGATTGGTGCGCGAGTCACGGCGTTAGAACCATGGCGACAGCGTAGTCGCTAGGGTACAAATCTCGGGTCGTGCTGACTCTGAAATAGGAGAAACATCTCAAGGTCGCACGAAAATGCTGATAACAAATTGCGGATTGCCGGAATTTGACTGGGAGGATCGCGGAAGCCTACGGAACGGTACGGGCTAGGATACGGGCCTTACATAACCACATCAACTGCCATAAAACTAAGGTTAGAAAAATACCGATGTCTCAAGATTTTCACATAAGCTTATGGTGGGAAAAAGGAAAAACCCAACTCCAAAATCTCCTTGCCTTTTTACTCATGCAAACCTCAGCACTGCAACCGCCATTAACATCACAGCCCTGAAGAAAATAACATTCACACTTCTATTGACTTTTCTCACAATCTCATCCTCATTCAAAACCACCCTACTTGAATTCTTGCTGACATAGACGATCGTATCTCTAAAGTGGTTGAATGCCCATGAAAGCCAGACCAATCCTAACCCAAACCCAGTATTGAGTAGCTTGGTGGCACAAAATGGCACTCTTCCACCTGCGACCTTACAGAAGACAGAGAAGATGACGGCAAGGCTAGTCCCAGCAATCCTGACTGAGAATTGGGTCAGGAGTTAAGGGAGTTTTGGTCCAGATTTCTTCAGTGAAAGGATTGCCATCTTCCCCCTCAGTTTATTGAGGAGTACAGATAAAAGGCTTTCACATGCATGGAAGTAGCTCTTTCTATAGAGGTCCCTCCCCTGGCTGATTTTTTGCTTTGCTTTTTCCTTGTAATGGTTTCAACTTGATCTTCTCGGGGCTGGAATTGAAGAAAAGTCAGACATGGAGAAGAGGATATAATCAAAACATTTCGACAAATAATAACAAAAAAGATCCAATACATCATGATAGACTTGGCCTATGTAACTATTGAAAACATCAGGCATGTTAGGATTGGGGGTCAACTAGGAGAAGCAAACAATTTCCCTGTGATTGACATTTCCTCTTGTTTGGATTACATAGAAAGAGAAGGAAACCCATATGCTTTCCTTAGGAAAGGAGTCAACCTTCTCTCAAACAATCAAATGGTGTGAAGGAAGTTCTCTTCCAATGTGAGGTTTTGAATTTCAAAATTGGAGGAAAAAGAGGTTTTCTTTCAAAAATTGCAACCCAAACAATGGAAAATACAAAAGGAAAGCACTTTCCTTCACAGTTTCTCTAACAAAACAAACATGTGCAAGGGGTTTCTTTCCCCTCCTATTCTCCATCCTTCTTATGTCACAATTTCACTTTCCCTCGCATTCCCTATTTTACCCTCAATCCAAACAAGCCCATTATGTCATGATAGAAGTTATTGATGACGCAGTGTTGGGGTGAGAATCTGACATTAGGTGTGCTACACATATGCCAGATAATGATCATAGGTGTCAATAATTTAATCCATTAGCCTACTAGATGAGCACTCTGACCTAGCCATTGGGCCATGACACCTACATGGGGGCCATGGGTCCCAGCAGATGAACAACCTAGAACAACACACCAGTCAATTGGCATCTGCGACGAGAGTAAGATTCATAATCCTACCATCACCATTAGTCATCTCATTACTCAAAAACCAAAATATTGATCACATTGGTCAGTTAGGGTATGAAATCACATCATTATGCCCACTACAATGACAACAGGCTTGGCACTAGTTAGTTGCATAAAGTGGAAGAGAAAGCAGTGGTGGATTTGGGTGCAAGAGCGGTGATTCAACATTTCCAAAATGTTGCGAGTATGAACTCCCAGGAAGTAAGAGCAGGCAAAGGTAGAAGCTTTTCAGACGAGTTTAAAATCGGCAAAGCATCCCACACAGTAGATCCATTCAGGACCCTCATATTAGTTTTCTATAATGTTGTGGTTCAAAGCTCCTAATCTGTGCATCATATCGACCATATACTGCCCAAACTGTATTTTAATTAACTAAAACAACACAAAACTGAATCATGGAAAGAAAAGCTTTTAACAATGATACTTAAATTCCTTTGGATGGGGAAACATTCAATGATTTAAGTCGCTGGAAAAAAGGTTGAACACATTATATTCCGTGCTAAAAATTTGCAATTTAGCCAAAGAAGAAAAGATTGCTCTATAATAGATAGATCAATACCTTGCTAGGCTCAAAACCGCCACTGATAACCTCCCACTGCTCCTTATCTAACTAGAGAACTACCACATCTCCATCGTCATATAGTATCTTTGAAAGAAATATCATTCAAGAAGTCTTCAAGAAAGTAGATAGTTTGGACAGGGATAATTAAGAGAAGTACACAAGTCTCATAGTTCACCACATATTTCTTCTTTCCTGGGTTACAAGAATGCACAACACCTTCATAAAACCTGCAGGTAAGAAGGGTAGAGTTTACAATAAATAGGGTGTTAAACGAGTCCATCCTAACAACTCAGCTTCCTGTTATCTCAAAATATTTTTTTTTACTTCCATGCTAAGAAGCCATGAAGTTGAGTGTGCCCCCAAGTTGTGCTTTACAAGGCTACCCAAGCATATTTAACGACCTCGGTTTAGGCAAACAAGGAAGCAAGGAAGCACTAGTGTTGATGTGTAAGATTACTATGTTCAAACCATACACCATGTCAATATATTTTAATAAAAAAATATTAGAACATATAAAAATGAGGAAGAAAATAAAAAGTGTGAAGGGAAGAACCTGCTTTCACTAGGAGCAGAAAAATTGTTCAGGCCAAGGGCACACGATACTGACTGACAAATTAAAGCAAGAGGAAGAAAGATATCCTAAGGTCAGTGAGATATCACACATGAATACAAGCACTTGAACCTCAAACATAAAATAATGTTTCACTTTGAATGAGCATATTACATCCAAACATAGATAAAGTACTAATAAATCTCAAGCATTAAAGAAACAACTTATTGTATAGAAGTACTGAACATCAGTAGTAAAACCAAATCCCCCCCCACCCCCCAACACACACACACACACACAAAAAAAAAAAAAAACACCCACAAAGTGAATAGTTGAAAAAAAAGAAAAAACTGGAATATACAACAAATACTCTTAGGAGTCTATATAAAACTGGAATCATTGAAATCCATAGACTGCAACTGCTATGAAAAAAAAAAACTTCAACCTACGTCTACAATTCGAATGAACAGAAAAGATAGTAACTGACAGAAGTGAATAGTTGCATGCAAAACTGAGAGTGCTTTAAAAAGGAACCTCTGATCATTGTGCACTATCACAAGCCATTACCAAAAATAGATAAAAAATGAAGTTGCAAATCAGTAATGAAACTTCAACAGTCAATCGAATGCTTGGACAGCGGCATGTAATCCAACAACATATAATAGTGGGTTTGAAAACTACGTTATTACTCTTTTTTTCTTTTTTGGGTTAATCCACATGCATGTTATCCCAGCCCACCAAGCTACTGCCACATGTGCCAACATGGACGTGTGCAAGATCCAAGCTACTAGTCACCTTGAAGCTTTCCCTTTTCAATTGTATCAACTTTGAAGTCACTATGCCACTTCAGCATCTTTAAATACATATCCTCTGCTTTTTGCATGTTGAAAACCAACCAGAGAAATTGTAACACTTACCTCATATTCCGATATTGGAATTCCTTGTTGAGCACGTAGTAAATGTTCTTGCCTCCATGTTAACCGCTACAGGGTAAATGGCAGAAATCAGGACCACATGGAAGAATATATTTGGTATATGAACAAATAAAGAGATAACCAGTTATGAAGAGTTCATCCACACGTAGACAATGAGGTATATAAAAACTTTAAATTCAAGATGAGAATGAAAGGCTTTAAAACTAAGAACAAATTTGCACTCAATCACCCATGCCAAATAAATGATTGATTAAATAGGAAGTCCATTGAGATGTCAGGTATCTAGTTCTAGAAGAGCTCACCTTATGAACGGTTCATAAACGACAATCAGGAGAGTTCAACTGATGGACAAGTTCATTGATGAGATTGTTGTAGTACTACAAGCCTTTTGGGTCGATAGCTCCCCGTCCATCTGCATGTGAATGGCCACAAGAATCAAACAGGAAGTTTCAGCAATGCATCTAGGAAATTGAAAATTGAATCAAACTAATAGTCTACATACCAGGAATTAGCCTGGACTAGGAAATAGAAAATCTTTAGGCATCCAGGCCCATCTCATGCATTAGCTTCAAATCTTTCTGCCATCAACCAAAACAAGCATTTCTATTGAGAATCTACTAGGTTGTTTTTTCACCTTGTGCTTGAGATATTGATTTGCTGAAATGACTCACGTGCTCTTGTCAAAAAAATTTCCTGTGACAGAAAAAAAATCTCAGGTGATTAATTGAATCTTTTGATTCTGTCAGATGATGAAGATGCAGAATAGTGGTAGGTGAAAATGCTGTTAACCAGCATGTGTGTAAGTATCCCATATGATGGGCTTTCTTCCATCTTCAACAGCGGCTCCTTCAACGTGCAACAGGAGAGTAGTGAGTTCCTTGTCA
The DNA here is from genome assembly GCF_029962835.1 of Magnolia sinica. Classification (NCBI taxonomy): domain Eukaryota; kingdom Viridiplantae; phylum Streptophyta; class Magnoliopsida; order Magnoliales; family Magnoliaceae; genus Magnolia; species Magnolia sinica. Next base: position 68,614,483 of record NC_080574.1, read on the forward strand.
CACAGGCCAGCCCATAAGCTAAGAACCAGTGGCTTCATTTCCTGATATAATACAACCATGTTAATTTAAGTATCAAATGACTCGAGAATTAGTTGGCTGAGCAACTGCTTCCTACTCTTTACTAAACAGGGCTTTCCCATCATGGGTCCCATCAATACAAACCCCTCCAATCATGTAGCATACACCAGATGGCATAAATCTAAAGGAAGATCTATTAACAGATATTGTAAGCAAATATATAAATCGATAAGCCGCATGCAAATGGGAGCGATCGAATTCACCTGTGGCTAAATACAATTTAGTAAGATCATTGGGCTCTGAGTGTTGACGAATGGAAGCTTTATTTAAATTACAAACATTGGGAGCTTTAGCTTGCAAAATAGTAAGTTATTAGTTCAATCAACAGTTCGGTTTGACACGGATGTGGCAGTCATATGCTACAATTGCAGCTGAACAGCGAACCCCTAGATGAACACTCTGCAGAAGGTGTTGCATGTTTTCCTCATCATGCACTATGTCTACATCCTATATTCAAAGTAGACGTGATAGCTGATCCTGCATACATGACTGGTTCTTGCACACCTGGGCCATGTTGGCATGTGCCGTTAGTTGCCTCTTGAACCTCTCGTGCAAACTGCCTCCGGCATTGGTCACTGCAAACTAAAACCATGTATTTTTGCAACAACTATTTTTGTAATTTAATTAGTTTGACAAACCCCATCAACAAGATTACTTTCCAACACCAGATGATTGGTGTAGTTCCTAGACTTGAGAGATTTGTACTCTAGGGGCCAATAAAGTAAAATTCAGCCGATGGAAAGTGTTAATTATAGAAAACAGACCAACATAGTTTTTTTTTTTCTTTGAAGTAGCTGATCTTTGGTCCATGTTGCTAATTATTCATCTCCGGCACCTGTCAGTGTCAAATAGAAAGTTGAGAAAACAAGTACAATGACCTCAACTTCAGGTTTTTGTTTATAGGTTACTGAACTACTTCAGAAAGAGGGGTGTTGTGGGTTTGATGCAAAATGTTTTAAAAACATAACAAAATTTTGCAAAAATATAATGCCACAAAAGTAGGATTGTCAGCTAAACTGAATAAACTAGAGTGTGATCACAACTAAAATCGCTATATGCTGTAATTTCCCAATAATAAAATACCTAAGCTGTAATTTCCCACAAACATCATCATCATCATCATCTAAGCCTTATCTAAACTAAACAAATATAAAGGTAAAGCAATAGTGAAGTTCAGTGGTCAAGTTGCATGCTAGGGAAGATAAGAGCAACATATCCTAACTAAATAGCCACAAAAAGCACTTACATGCTGGATTTGGGTGGATTTGAAATGTTTCAGGAACAGGGGCTTCAGCAAACTGAAACAACAAGAAGGTGCAAATTGATTAAAAATAAGGATTACTTTGTTGCTTAGATGAACTTTCAGCATACCCAATCCACATCCAAATGCAATGCTGAAAGAAACTGTCTGGTAAATCCAGTATTAGAGGATCATCCCTACCTCAATACCATGAAAAAGAAAAGTGTGGAATCAACTACTTCTTCTTTTTTTTTAAATAAAAATTATTTATTCATGTATTTTTTGGACTTGGAGGGTCAATCAACTACTAAGGAAATATAAAATGTTTGATGGAATATATGCATGGCCTGATAAAGCTGTACATGAGAGGCCCACCTTCTGCAAAAATTAACAGTATCAACCATAATTAATTGATCCAATACAACTGTCATAAAATCAAACAAGATAAGGAAAACTCTATTACATTCTTCTAAGCATAAGAAGTAGTGTCTGAAGAATCACACTATTTTATTTTTTTAAGATCAGCCAACCTCACCTTAGTCGGGGCGCAACTGGAATTGCGTATTATTTCATTTATTTCAGGTCAAAACTGTGGACAACAGAGTAATCCAATAACAGCTGCATCAAAAGGTAAAATAGAAGAACTATTATTATTTATTGCAAATGCATCTAAAGCTAACTTGATAGAGGGAATCAAATACACCAACAACCAGTTGTAACACCTGGCTTCCATTTTGGTAAATCAGATCTGTGAGTGTGAAGGATTGCAGGTGACAGTTGCTTCCTTAAGACAACAGCTTTCTGCAGCACTGGAATCAAGGGATTCCAAATCGAATTGCCTTGTTAGATGCTTCACAAGCCACTTTTTTTTTTTTTTTTTTTAGTAACAAGTTTCCCTCCTTTCCACAAAGCAAAAGAAAACAGGAAGCAAATATATAAATCGACAAGCCGCATGCAAATGGGAGCGATCAAAATCATTTTTTTTTTTCTTTCCAATAGACCTTTCATTACCTGACAACGTCATAACGCACTTAAAGGTATCAACTAGAAGGGTGCCATTGAAACATTTAACAAAATCAGGTGCATCTTGAAGAATTGATTATGGTAAAGGTTTCTGAAATTAAGAATAGTTTTCTGGTGGTGTCTTCCAATTCCATGATTCCATCAAACTTCCATTACAGGATTCAAGCTGTTTACTAGCACCAATGTGGAGAAGGTTAATCATAAGGTAGTTGATTGCACCGAAAGTTTCTGCATAAAGTTCTCTTACCCATTTGGTCTCAGTATAGTAGATCTTTGTGGCACACTTGCCGATCATGAAATTACATGAGTACTAGCAATAACATGATGAATGTCACAGAAGTTCATCCAAAAAATAGCTAGGGATTTTGGGGGAAAAAAAAAAAAACCATTCCTAAGATGTGCTTTCTACAGTGTAGTATTTGGGTAACGGCAATACTTATGTTCAGAAAAAAGCCTCATGCACTGACTTTGGAGTGCACAGCAGAGATTATTTGTTTCAACAAAAATGCATTTCTATTCTGACAACCCGAAGAATTTTTCATACCCATTGCCACTATAAACCTCAAAGGGAGTTTCATTATGCTAAATATTAAAAATCTGGCAGAATTACCAAAGATTTACCTCAACTTTCCAACATATGCATTACTTCCTTGGGACAAGTCATCAGCATCAAGAGAGATTATATACTCAGTATGTGCGCCGTGCCTAAACCTTCTAGCTGCCAGCAGAAATTTCCCTTGATCCTGTCACGCCCCATACTCGATAATCAAACTCACAAGGAACCCGATGGCTGGTTCTAACAGCAACAGCCTCCGTAGTACCCCATTCTCAGCTCCTGAGGCAGGTTCTGATCCTGGGATCCTACAAGGAGGATTTCCATAACAATATAATCATTTCCACTATGAGCATACCTAAGATCACAGCAAGTATATCTAAGAATAATAAGGCACACATCACAAAATTCACTAAAAATTTGAACTTTTACAAATTTATATTAGGTTCAAAAGGACATACAGAAGATAATAGAAAAGGAGAGAAATGAAGGTCTACAACACTGGGTCCTCAAGCTTAGCTCTAATCTAAGCTCTGCCATTACGACGCCTCCCTAAAGTCTCCTGCACGCATCAATCGTGCATAAGCTTATAGAAGCTTGGAGGGTGGTGAAAGTGTGTGATAATGGTGCACAGAAAAATAGTATGAAATGCAAGAAGGAAAAACATGCTCAATGAGGATATCACCAGCCTTACTAAGGCTTATCATGAATACGATGCAATGAGTACTGGGTGCGCCATACCAAGGCAATGCATGAAGGGGCTTATACAGTCAATGCTAATACGATGCAAGTAATGTCAGTGCTCATATCCAAACCTCATGTCAAATACCTTTCCAATCATAAGGAAATCACCGAGATCCATTACACTGCAGAATGACTGCCGCTCTACAGACCCGCACAGTCAAACGAGCATAAGAGACCTCACTACCCGCCCGTGGATAGCCAATCACCAACGAGGCTCGACGGTAGCGGACCCATTTCATGAGCTGGTCAGACTCGGCCTAATACTACCCTCTCTCACAAGCGGATAAGGCCACATCTCTACCCAACTGACTACATGACAGTGGGAGTCGCGGCCTAACGGTACAAGGCCCTCGTGTGCTCATAGTTTCCACTCGATCACGGCGTTGGGGCAATCACTTAGTACCATGGAAGTTTTGAAAATTTCATCCATGGGCATCATATGCACTCGGTATGCTCGTAGTGGAAATGATTATATTGTTATGGAAATCCTCCTTGTAGGATCCTAGGATCGGAACCTGCCTCAGGAGCCGAGAATTGGGTACTACGGAGGCTGTTGTGGCTAGAACCAGCCATCGTGTTCCTTGTGAGTCTGATTACCGACTCTGGGGCGTGAAAAGATCTACTGATGCTGCAACATAACACTATAAATGAATAAGCTGAAACTTCAACCACCCATTTTGGTGAAATCTGCAACTAAGCAAGTGCTGAACACTAAAGACTATAAATAGAGACTATCAAAAGATATCAGACAAGGATATAATGAGATGACCCCACGTGTGGGGACTGTCGTGGGATGTTGGATTTTGCAGGGAGAGGGAGATCGAGAGAGAGGGTCAAGATCGGGAGAGGGAAATCAAAAAAGAGGAAGATCGAGAGAGAGGGTTGAGATTGGGAGAGGAAGATCGAAAGAGAGGGAGGTCGAGGGAGAGGGAGATCGAGAGAGAGGGTTAAGATCGGGAGAGAGGGAGAGGGAGAGGGAGATTGAGAGAGGGAGACAGAGATGGAGACGGAGACGGCGATGGATGCGAAATGAGGAATTTTAGGGCGTTTTGGCGTAAGAAATGATAAAAATTATTCGGTAGTCTGTGGTAGATTTACAGTATGTGACTCTTGGGCCATGTGGGGTCCACTTAAAGGTTACTAATCAATTCCATTCTGTCCATCTATTTCAAAATAAAACAATAAAGCACAATAATAACAAATAAGAAGATCTAACATCAATTGGGACACACCAACAAAACAGTAGAAAGAACAGCATATAACAGCAACAAATCTAGTACAGTTCACTACTGTTTCAAATCAGGAATGGCTTAAAGCCGTTTCTGAACCAAAATCCCAACTGTACCAGTTTGAAGATTTTGGTGTAGTGATTATTATTATTTATTTTTCTTAGTAAATGCAGGATCAATACATACTGGGGTGGATTTTTGTAAAAGTCTATGTGGTGTCTCAGTTATTAGAAGGTTGACTGTCATAGTTTGTTGCGAGTTCTATTATCAGTATTATTTCCACCTTTTAAGTACTGAACATGAAGAACGTCTTATTTATGCAATACCTCTTCCCATTTTTTCTGAACCACTTGCATTTTTGAATGCGTGGGTTTTATTTGGATGAAGAGGTCATGATCCAATGAGTTTCTAGGTTACTTGGATGCGACATTCTCTTTTTAGTTTTTAGAATCTATGTGCTGGTAAGAATGCCAATCAATGGAATCTTGGCATGTTCTTCAAGACTTTTGCATGATATGAAACATTTTTTCTCCTTTTAGGTTCCATCTTTGTTGCTATTTGCTGCAAATTTATTTATTTATTTATTATATATTTGTAGATCTTTTTTTTACTGGATTAAGTGGGCCTGGGTTGTATTATTAAAGTGGTTCTTTCACCTGCAACATTATAAATAAAGTGGTGTAGAGAGATCTTTCTACACTTTTTCTTCTGCTTAAATAACACACTAGGTTCTAGCCAATCATCCGAGATGGTAAGGGCTACTATGAGTCATCCACCATACAGCACAAAGCAAAATCAAAACCAGGGAAAAACTGGTCCTGGGCAAGTATAAACAGATGGTACCAACATAGCCAGCCCAAAAACACATGACCTGCACTAAAACCAAAAAGACCCAAAGCAGAAACAAGGAGCCTTAGCAACTACCAATGCAATGACCAACACAAACATGTCCAACACCTATTGCCTCCAAGGAGAACATTCCCATGTGCAGTCCACTTGAGTTGGATATGTCTCATTTTTGGGCTCATACCATAAAAATGATTTGGCATAATGGATAGACGGCATGGATAAAACAGGTACATCACAATCAACCCCATAGAGCCCTTTCCTTGCTCGAATCCATCCAAGCAAGTTATGCTTGGAGGACCAATAAAATAGTGCCACATCATAACCCAACGAACTCACTGTTACCTGGCCACACCGAGCTTATCAAAAAACATAAAAATAAAAATAAAAAGTCCCAACTTCTCATTTATATTCCTATTTTTAACCATTTTATCATTTATAAGGAGCCTTAGTCTTAATATTAGCCCTTCGAAAATTATTGGCCACCAGAAAATTATAGAGAACTCGTAGTGATTGGCACAATCAAAGTATCTGAAAAGCCCATGGACACCAATTTTCTACATCCCATTACTGACAGCCCATATAACCACACCCACCGTGGTGTGTTTATACACTCCATCTAGCCACTGTGCCAGCTCACGTTAGGAGGTGGGCTAAAAAAATCAGGCAGATTCAAGACACAAGTATAGACCATAAGAAACTATGGGAATTAAAAGCCCACCGGTGAAACCTTCTAGACACAAGTTTCTAGATGTTGCATGAGAATAATGACGATATGAAGCTCCTCTTGGAAATGAGTTAAAAACAGGGGATTTAGCTGGTCTTCATGCGGATTATCTCATAGATGTATGGATAGGGAGAGATAGGTTCATCTCTCTCTCTCTGGCTGTGTGTGTCTACATACATACATGTGTGCATCATAATCTGCACATTCTTCAACTTTATAAACATGCGTCTTTTAACACCTGAAGTTTAATTGAAAAGTTCCACTTTTTCCTAATGTTTCCTCAAGATTCCCCAACACTAACATTCCCTGGTTATGAATACATGTTCTGTATCCTAAGTCATCGAAACATGTAAGATACATGTAACGGCAATGATGCTCTGAACATGAGATCATGGAAGTTTCACATCTTCACATATTCTAGGTTTGTGCTCATTCCAAATGTCCTGTACAAATTGCATATGGGATCATTTTCCAAAGAAATTTCCTCTTGGCTCAAACGGTCTAAGGAACCAATCCAACCATGCACCATCTCTGGAATTCTGGAATGACCCAAGCAATATCAAAGAGCTGAAAGACAAAAACAGTTCATTTTTTTATGTGAGCTTACATTGCAAGAATTAATGATTCACTGATTCCTCACCTCTCCAACGTAAATAACAAGCACCAGGGAGTATTTCTCAAAGAAAGACGAACTTTAAAAACTTTTTTTTAAAAAAAAAAAAGCAAGAAAGGAAAAGAAAAAGAAAAAAGAAACACCAGGGAGCACCATATTTTATTTCTTCATTTTTCTTGAGGATCTTATTTGGGACTACCATCCTATAGAGAGCTTCCACCCAAGGAGGTACGTGTGAACCCCACACATTAGAACAAGGCTAACTACTTGGATTTGATTTGGAAAGGGCTTTTAATAACTCTTTTTATAGAGAACTTTTCTGGTAGTAAAATATTGTTGTGGTGGGTGGGGCATTTCTGGCTGCTTTCTATACCATACACATGCATCAAGATTGCAAAGGTTCAATTTTGTGTGCTTCCTGAACATTTCAATGAAAGAACCAGATAGTAAATGCAGAAGTGTGAGTCTTCAAGATCTAACAGTCTACATGATATAGAACCTTCATGAAGCCGAAGATTAATGCTCCAGATCTAGCAGCCCGCCTATTCATTACTAGAGTAGATGGGTCTATTCACCCGTCTAATTCTACGGTATAGATGGCCCCAGATTATGATCTATGACTTAGATCGTCCCAAGGACAAATTAAACGGACAAATTTCTATATACCAACCACTATTCCTCTTTGTACTCTCGATATTTCTGATGATATATTTCATGAGAGAACCTCATCCCTTATATAGGAAAGGATGGGAGTTTGGATGAGACTAGATTATCCGGTCTTATCCCTATCTCCCATCCTCATTCAAATTTATATTTGAAAATCATCTTCCAACCGAAGAGGCCGAAAGAGGTCTAAACTCATGGAACCCACCCACTAGTGATTGTCCACCAGTGGGCCCCACAGGCCTATGACCAACAGAACCACACCCAACTTCCATGCTTTGCATCTGCTCTCCAATACGGTAACTGATGCTGGTATTTTTAAAGTTGCAAATAATGGCAAATCAGGACCTCATGAATAAATGTAAACCACTAGATTGGCAAAAGGTAAACTAGAAAAGGAAATGCGCCATTTCATATCTTCTGTACTGCCTAATGGTAGAGTGATGTAGAGACGGTCACGGACAGTTTCATCTCCTAGATTGAATGATCTTCATCACCAATACCAGGACCCTTTCTTTTTTTCCTTTCTTTTTTTTTTTTTTTTTTTTTTTTTGCATTTGAATATGGGTCATTTCTGTACTTCTCTTTTTAACTCTGTTTGTAGGCCAAATGAAGACTCATGTATATATGCAAAGATGCACCTTGTGTATCACATAATTAATCATCTAGTCAATAGGCCTTTTTGAAATGAAGACCCATGTATGCATGCGAAGATGCGGCTCACGTATCACATAATTCCTCATCTAGTCAATAGGGCTTCGTTAAGTAGTAGTATATGAATGTACAAGAGAGAAAAAGGGCTTTGTACAGTTTTACAAGTCCAAAAGCCCTACATGGTTTGTATAAGCATGTGAGTGACTTGCTTTCCATTTATTTTTTTTATTGGAAAGTATATAAATCCCTTTTCCTTTGTTGATTTTCAGGTTGTTGGCAGAAAGTATATAAGGCTTTTACAATCAGACCTGCTTAATTTATTTTACAATATCTTTTTTTCTTTTCCATAGGGGACCTTCGTGCATGTACTGCCATTCATCCTCCATGCCCACTTGGAAAGATGGTTAACTGCTTCCAAAGGTGATGGAATTCGGTGCTTAGTCACAATTATGTAGTTGTAATTAAGCAAATCTGACATGGAGGTTATGGAGCCAATATCCCAGTTTTTGGGCTATACTCTGTCGAGATGGAAAATCATATCGGTTCTGATAAATCTGAAACAAATCTAGGCAAATCTTACATGCCATACAAAAAAAAATAAAAAATAAAAAATAAAAAATAAAAAAAATAAAAAAATCAAACAAACAAAACAAAACAAACAAACAAACAAAAAAAACAAAAAAAAAAAAAACAAAACAAAACAAAAAAATCAGGGCAGCACACTCTCCCATGAGCAAAACACTTCTACATTTGAGTATGCACTGTTGAACTATTTCTTTTCTTTTTCTTTTTGAAAGATGAAGATGGATTCTTAATGGATAAGCTCACTTGTGTATTGACATTGCATTGTATGTTTAACTGTTGATTTATATTTGTTATGGATTTCATTACAATATTCCTGCTAGCCTGTTGTTAGGATTCATTGCAGTACTCTTGTTGGTGTGATCAGTAAGAGCAGTGGGGATGAGGATAAATGCCTTGAAGATCAACTACGTGATGCCAAGGCTGCTGCCGGGAAAGGTGAGATAATTGAAAAAAAAAAAAAAAAAGATAAGATAAGTCAGTTTTTTTTTTTTTTGGTATATAGAGATTCTCTTTGTATATATATAGACAAATGATGTCTCTCTCTCTCTCTCTCTCTCTCTCTCTCTCTCTCTCTCTCTGTGTGTGTGTGTGTGTGTGTGTGTGTGTGTGTCTTTTATTTTATTTTATTTCATTTTTATTTTTAATGCAGGAGACTTCTAGAGGATATGAACCCAAGGGTAGCGTACTACTCTTCATCATTCCTCTTGAAGGCAGGCCATTTATCCTTTTTACATTAGAGGCAATATAAGATAAAAAGTGATTAGATAGTGCATACAACTGGATTTTCTATTTTGATTTACTTAATTTGTGCATTTCATGGCTGTGACAGACTAATTTCATGGATTCCTGTATTGTTTTGATGATTCAGCTTTGATTTATTTGATTTTCTTACAATTTTCTTTGAACTACAAAATTGATGTGGTTTTTGAGTTTTATATGTTGAATTCATGCATTTTATGGCAGTTTCAAATGTAATTTCAGATAGTTGTAACTATTTGCCTTGTGCTGCCACAATGATCATTTTTTAGTCATTTTTGTTTTATTGATTGATGTTTTGCATATTGGTAATTCAAGTATGTTGTAGCAGAACTCTGTGGTTCTGTCATACCTACCTTTGCCAATCTAAAAGGCCTATATGGTTTTATGTTGAGGTTCTAGGTTATCGAACTTCCTCTTTTCTAAGAATTTTGATGTATGCACCTTGTGTTTGTCCTACTAAAATTAATATGGTCGAGTTGATTTGAGGCTTTCGATTGGAATCTCATGGTGTACTTATTCCATTCTTTTGTTTTTTGAACAAATGGACAACTGTGGCCATTTCATCCACTGATCATATTTCAATGGCATCTTAAGAATTGGGACTAGAGTGCATTAGGATTGTGGAAACTGATGCATCCATTCTTGTTGTATGGTTACGAGGGGTTTAATGCAAGTCTTACACCATCATTTAGTGTAAGTTGCATTGTTCTTATATGCCATTTGGGTATTGTCTTCTCCATTGCAAATATACGTGGTGGTGGAGAGTATGGAGAGGAATGGCATAAAGCGGGATCCGTTTCAAAGAAACAGAATTGTTTGGATGACTTCATTTGAGCTACTGAGTATCTTGTGTCTGCTAGTTATACCCAGCCTAAAAAGCTATGTTAAAGGTGGAAGCAATGGTGGTCTTCTAGTTGCAACATGTGTGAATTAGGTATAGTGTTTGAGGCCATCATTGAGTCTCCTTATATATATACTTCAATGAATTCTCACGTGGGCCGATTTCACTTGGGAAATTTGATATGAGAATTTAATGAAGACCATGTTGGGGATTTGTGCTGCAGAATCACACAGCTATTGATCTAGGATAGCAATCCAAGAGCATCAAGCAAACACAAGATAGCACAAAGATTTAACATGGAAAACCCTTTCGAGAAAAAACCACGGCACAAAGCGACATAATTCCACTATAAAAGCATAAATTATAAAGAGAAAGGACTTATCCGATTTGAACAACCTCAAATTTCACCGTTGTTTTACCTTTTAAAACCCTAGAACTTCTTCTAGAAACCCTTAGAATACATTTAGAAAGTCTTAGCATACATTAGAATAGTCCTTGTGTAACGCCTTGAAAATCAGGGGTCGAGCAAAAGCTCTGCTCCCGAGTTTCAATGCATCACTTATGCAACATAGATAATTATGATTAAATGTTGTCTGTATTAGTACATTAAACATGAATGGAATTACACTAAATCAGCATATCATACTCCAGAGACAATTAGATTATGCAAGCGGAAGACTGTGATAGATATATAAAGCATATAAATGGTTGTAAGTCCCCAGAGTATGAATGTATTATCAGGTTAAATAATTACATATATAATTCCAAAATTTACAAGATGATAAGGTGTAATGTTCAACTAGACCATATCCCTGCGATCCCTGCGACGCAACTCTAGGTCTACAGAAACCCGTCAGAGAGTTGGATATAGGAGAACTCCTCCTCGTCGTCATAGAAGGCCGACTCCAACTCGTAAGCCTCGCCATCATGTGAAATACAACAGAGTCTGGTTAGTGTTTTAAAACACCGTCCCAAAGTATGAGTGAGTGATCAACTCAAGGAGCTATAAGGCAAAGGTTAACATGTTATCAATTCAATCAAGAAGTAATGATAAAACAATACAACAAGCATTCTTAATTACTCTGGTTAATGCGATGATGATATGTATTAATGATGCATGCCCTCGCCTGCACTCCCTCTACGACATCATCTCACGATCGCACATGCTAAACTCTCACCGTGCTCAACACCCACGTCAAAGGCACATGCAATGCGGTGCATGGTAGTGTTAGCTAAGTTCTTAATTAGACCTATTCATACAGCAGATTTGGGAAGCTAAGGTACCTTCCTTTATATCACTTACCCAAACAATGATCCATCTAGGGTCGTCAATCCTAATTAATCACATACGATAGACAAGTTCGTGAGTTTACACTATAGGTTGCTATGGGAGGCTCATCACCTCCACGTAGGCTTAATTCACACTCGAGATCACTACGAGGGGCTCGTCACCCGATTGTAGGCCTATTTTATACTCAAGGTCAATACGGAAAAGGCTCATCACCTTAGCGTAGGCCGACAACTCAAATACAGTGTCCCATATCACCGTATTCGGCTCACGAGTTTGGTTTGCTCACTAGACACTACGAGGAGTCTCGTCACCCCAGCGTAGGCTGATAGCTCGACAACAGTGTCTCATACCACCATGCCCAGCTCATGAGTCTTAGCAGATCGTGGTACCAAGGTTAAACAGTATTTTCAATAGTAAGTGGTACCTTAGATTCAAACAGTAATGTCCATACATGGTGAACATACATTAGGCCAATCGGGTTACTTGACAAGCTCAACTAGTATGAGCGTACGTTAAATTAATCGACCTGGAATGCACACGCACTCCTTGTTTCCTAACCACCGTCAATAATCACCATACGATTTGGATTCATCGAATGTATCTGTCATGCCGAAACTAGTTCGGCCACTGATCGTAAACCATTACCGATTGTCTGAACTACATATTAGTCCCAACCGTACTCAAACATAATAGGCATTCATATGTGATAATCCAAGTAGCATGTGACAATCAATTTAAACATAAATTTCATTTAAGCCTTTCAACAAACACATAGTGCACATGTTATTATACATAGGCATTTTATCCATAAATCACATAGTAGTTAGATATGTTACATAAAGGAAATTGTAACTATAGATAAGGTAATTGAGAATCGAATATCAACACCCTCATTAAATACATTTCAACAAGCATTTTCTCATTCAAGCGTCTTATCAAACACTTAGACTATACAAATCAACATACATGTAAGAAATTAGTTATAACATATATTATAGCAAATCCTTTCATAAGGGAGTTGCCACTGTTCACTCCCCAAGTATAGGGTTGTGATGTAGTAATAAACTCGGTAAGACCGAGGTCGAATCCACAGAGACTGATACCTGTACGTTATCTGAAACCAAGTAGAACTAGAACTAGCCTAAGATGTAATCAAAATCAAATGCAATTTAAGGAATAATTGTGGACTGAATATCTAAAACTTTAAACAATTCAGGGAAGGGAAACTAGGGATTCAGAGGATCCACTTGTAGAGATCAGGGAGATCTTATGCCTGCATTAAGAATCATGGAAATCAAACTGAACTTACTTGATTTAGTCTTCACGAGATGGAAGGAATATGAATCATAATGGATTCCATCATCAAACCATGCCCAGGAGACAGAGCAAACAACAGAATTAAACTGATTACCAACCAATCAGATGATTATGAAGGTTAGGAAGCGTACCGCCATCCAACCATGCCCAGGAGACGATGCTGAACAACAGGGCTTCTTGACGTCATAATCAAAATAAGGAAAAAGAAATACTCAAAGCCATTGCAGACCCATTGTAATTTCAGTCACAACAGACCATTAAAAACCAAAAGCATTCCCTTAATTAAAATAAAATCAACATCAGTTCAGTCTAAACAAAAGGCACATGCATAAATTCTCCCATCAGACTACAAGCTTCACCTCTTAGCCCTAGCTAAGAGGTTTAGCCCATCATAGACATGCTGGGGCTAAAAGACTCTCTAAAGGAAAGAAATAAATAAGAAAAATAGAAAAGGAAGAAAAACACTCTTGATGCCGGCCTGTTCCACGCCTCCATGGCTGGTCACGTCCCCTCCTCCTCTTCTCCCTTGAATCCTCCTTTTTTTCCCTTTTTATAACAGCCAAGTAGGGTTGGTGGAGGAAAACTTCAAGCGGACGTTTTTACGCAGCTGGCGACGCATCTTGTTTCGCAGCCAAAAGACAATGCCCAACAACTCCCACTTTCCCTGCATCTTGTCCACAAGATCAATGTCCCTTGGGATGTTTTGGACAGATACCCACGATAGACGGTCCAGATCAGCCATCTGATCATCATCGTGGGCCTACAATGTCCCCAAAACTAGTCAGCGCCGGACACAGAAAGCAGGGCCTGCGTAAGATTCGTTGTGATGATCGGTGGGCCCCTGATCAGCGTCAAATGGAAAATCCAGTCCGTCCATTGAAAGAGGCTCGAAAAACTGGTTAGGAAGGACGTGTTGCAACTCAGGTTCGATGTGGCCCATGAAAGCTTTCCTTGCACCGTCTATTTTTTGTTTGGATGATTGGAAATCGTTCTTCGCTGCCTTCTGGGATTCTGTCACCTAGGCTGTGATAATAGGATTGGTGAGATTCCAATGGACGGTCCAGATCGAACCTTCGATGCACGGTGGTGGCCCACAAGATTTCTCCGCAAGCTCTGTTGCGAAATAGAGCTTACGGACGTGACTGTGATGATCGGTGGGCCCCTTTATAGGCTTTTAAGGATAAATCCACTCCGTTCATTGTGATCCTCTCGAAAAATCAGTAAGAAATGGCTGATTTTGGATTGATTTCGGTGTGGCCCACATAGTTTTCTTCTTTGCCGTCCAACCTGCGTTTAACGGCTGGAAACGCGCATACACTCGCATGGGGGAAAAAGGACACCTAGACGTGGGTTACACCCACCCTTTGGATGCAATGGATGGATCCGATCTTCAAACTAGATGATGAGTGGGGCCCACAACGCAGAACAGCGGCGAACGGCGTAACGCTGTTGCGTTTTCATTTTTTGGAAGAAGAAGTCGGTCAAAGGTTGGTTTGACCGATTCTTCGTTTCAGTGCACGGCCAGTGCACTTGTGCACTATGCACACTCATACTCCAGTGGGGTCCATTATGATGTTTTCGAGAAATCCGCTCTGTCTATCCGCTTTGTCAGCTCATTTAAACAGTTGAGACCAAAACTGGAGAATATCCAAATATCAGGTGGGCCCCACCTAAGGATTTAAGGGGCTGATCTATCTGTTGGGCCACTCCATAGTGATCCGAGGGCTGAAATTTGATATGTACGGTTAATTTATGGCCCTCATGCCATGTATGAAGTTTTGAGCCAATCAGATGACGAAAACTATGTGATCTTGCATTTTTCACCAATTTCGGGCCTCTTTAACGTGAATAACTTGATTTCCTCGGATCCCTGGTGTGTAATTCCATCAATCTTGGTCCCCTAGAATCCGTCCCTTTCCTTGGGTGTCATCAGGGCGTCAAATCCATGGTTTAAGCACCATTTTTCAGTTCATGCTTGTAAATACACTCTGCATCACAAACACGATAAAATCAGGCTATTAAACGGTATCAATGATTGTAAATCTATGCAATAACTGGGTCTAACATGCAATATTTGACCCTCAACACAACCCCCAACCAGCATTTTGCTAGTCCCGAGCAAAGTATGCGAAAAGTAAGTTGAGAATTACAGAACAATTTCTATAAACTCGCGTGATTTTTATAGAATAATCCAGATATGAGAATTCTCAGATTCATGAATGTTGGATATTACTTCCTCCTGAACTCAAGCCCACAGTAATTTCACAGTCAACTTAAAGTAGTAATCCATCAATTAGAAAAAATTCTAAACATTAGGATCCCTGAGTATATAGTCTAGTCTCGACTTATCAACATTAAGATTCAATTCATTATTTCATGATATCATTGGTAACCACAAGAGCATTCAGGACACCCAAAACTTAAACTAAAACGTGCCTCATAGATCATTCTTTTTTTTTTTTTTTAGCCTTTGATTTTTCTATTAAAAGGAGCACCAAGGAGGGGAATCAAGTACTTACCTATAGGGAGTAAACCTATGGTGAAGACTGTACACCCAACCCTTTTCACATATGTCCATGGGGAATTAAATCTACACCTATAGGGAGCAAACCTATAGTGAAGATTATTTGCCCAATCCTTTCCAAAGGCATCTGTTTTTTTTTTTTTTTTTAGGTATTTTCTTTTCCTTCAATTGATCATGACAGACAAATTTTCCAGGCTGGTTCCTTTCATGTTTAATGATTACCAAGTCAATCCTTCGATATTGAACTGAAACCTTACTGTGTAAGCGAGATGTGACATGTGAAATCGTGACTCAATCAATGTTTAAAACTTCTAATCATGAATTAACAATTCAGACTTAAATGTGAAATCTACTAGATAATTGAATCCAAGAGTCATAAATGACCAGCATCATGTAGCTTGAGATTCTAAGTCAAAGATGCCCATCAAAATCACCTCGAATTCATAAAAAATTTCACAACTTTTGCTCAAAATCAAGAAAATACTGATTAGGAAACCTAATCTCCCACCCCCAACCAAAAATCTACATTGTCCTCAATGTAAAAGAAATAAACATGTAATGCACATGAGACAACGGAAATATAGGAGTGATGGAAAGATAGTACCTAGATGAAAAGAATCAAGAGGCTTTCCAAAGATATCTACGTAAGATCGGGTCAGCACAAGAGAGAAACCAACAGAAGTAAAATAAAAATAACAAAAATGAAATCCTACCTACACCACTTTCGCAGGTACTCTCGATTGCATTTAGCGTATGCAACAAGCCTTTAAACCCCTAGGTTACCCCTAGTGGACGAGTTGTAGTCTCGTGAGGGTTTGCAGTAATGTTACCCACAAACATTGAACTAACTAACTAGGAAAATGAAATGGAATGAAAAGCTGGATTGGCTCCCAGGAGCGCTAAGTTTACAGTCTATCCTAAAACAGCATAAAGGAAACTACCCTAGTCCCAAGAAAGCAAGGAAAAACTACTGAGTCAAGCCGCAAGGTTCCTCTTTCGGCCAGTATCTTGATAAGTTTCTCAGTAAGTTCCTCAACAGGATCATCCAAAAGCCCTTTTTGCAATAGGCTTGGACGCCTTGGAGCATGACCTTCCATAGAAACTTATGTACCTCATAAGAAATTTTCCGTTGAAGTGCTTGAGGTATCCATAGTATATACGATTCACCTGTGATAGAAGAAGTTTTAACGTTAGTATCCCATAGTGAATCAGAAACTACAGGTAGATAAAGTTTAGAAAACTTCACAAGAAGTAATGTAGTCTCAACACATTCCGAAGTGTCAGACTTCGGTTCAATTTTCAGCTCCTCCTCCCTTAATGGTAAACATTCAGGATCTATGGAAGAAGGGGCTTCAAAGTAAGGGTTCTCTCGGTCAGTGATGACTACCGAGATGTTGTCTTGCAAGGCATTCACTATGTCTCTTATCATGGGATCATTTGAATCTGCAAAGTGTGCCAAACAATCATCAAAAGAGTTGGGACATTCAGCTGAGGGTGACTCATTTTCCACATTAAAACTTGTGATGATCTGCCCAAGGAATCCATTGTCTTTAAAGGTAAACGGAGGTGTGCTCTCTCGCTCCAGCCCTACACAGATAGATTGAAAATCAATAGGGGAAGCATTGATGTGATCACTTTGTTCATTGAAACTACTCAATCGAGGTGTTGAATTGTCAAACGTATACAGCTCAGATGGTGGCCTCAACTTAGTGGTTTCAATTTCCAAGGTCGTAGCGAGCAACTCGTCCTTCTCCCGAATCACATCATCATTTCATTCAAAGGAGTGGTCCAAACATGTTTCACAAGAGTTAGAAGGGTCGATTGTAAGGGGCTCATCCTCCACCTTAAAATCAGACATGTCAGGTGAGGGGAGTGGCTCATTATGACCGACCACTTCATGTACATCTTGATCATTGACCTGGACCAAACTTGAGATTGATTCTAGGGGACTTTGGGTTGTATATTCATGATCATCATCCCAATAAGCATCATTGTCTAATTCCGTGCAATACACACTTGGGATGGGGTCGCTCTCCTCACATTCTACACCTAAGTTCGGTTGAGGTTTGAAAAAACTAACCTCTACGTCATCATTGAGATCTTGTGTGTCATGTGAGGAAAGTGTGTCATCATCACTGTATTTGAAAGATACCCACGCATCTTGACCGTTCCTTTAAACAGTCATTGAGATCAACTCATCGGGAAATTGAACCATATGCTCATTGATAGAATCCAACTCCTCATTTGTAATTTCAGAGTTCTTCCAAAGCGAGTTAGGATCACTTTTCTCGCATTGTATTTCTGAAATGAATTGTGGTTGAGATAACCGAGCCTCCTCTATCTTATCAAGGCGCGAATTAAGCGCTTCCAACGATTTTCTCATTTCCGTGAGATAGGCCAGGCTATCCTCTTGGATTGTTTCTGATTGAATATCAATGGTAGGGTATCCAAAAGGATAATCATTATAACATATAGTTGGTTCATCTTCCAAATTTTGATGTTTCCCCTGGTAATAGTCATACTGATCATACATGGGAGAATATGATGGTTGATAATAATCTTCGTTTCCATAATTACGATCATATACGGCCCTATTAACAGATGGAACATAACGTTTTAGTCGGTTCTCAATGTCTGTTCTTGATGGAGAAAAATCTTGAGGTATACGTTGAATTCCACAACCCTTAGGCATTCCCCAATATCTCTTATCCATCTCGGCATATGCACGTACCCATGCTTCCATGGTAGAACCCTAACTCTGAGTCTAATTCTAAGAAAAATAGAAGAAAAGATCCTACAGAAGTATGGAAAGTAAGAGGAGGAGAAGTTAGAAAGAAGGTACCAAATGAGAAGTTCCTATGTTAAGATCCTGTAAAAGAAAACAATAGAAAGTTAGTTTCTAAAAAGGAGATCTAGAATTAGAAAGTTTCTAAAATAGAAAATCGAAGCCTAAAAATAAAATAAATGAAAGATGAGTTAGTTTCTAAAATTAGAAAGAATTTCTAAAAAGGGCAATAATTAACCTAGTTTCTAAAAACAAAAGATGAAAGTTTAAAAATAAACTAATTCTTAAAAAAATAATAATAATAATAAAATAAAATAAAATAAAATAAAAATAAAAATAGAAAAAGTAGAGGAATTAGAAAGGGATTACCAGTTTAGAAGTTATTTCAGGATCCTACAAAACAGGAAAACAGGTTATTTCTAAAAATAAAATAAAATAAAAACCTTTAACCTAAAGTTAGTAAAATCCTAATCCTAACCTAATTCTAAAACTAATTAATTTCAGAAAAATGTAACCGTCAGTCCCCGGCAACGGCGCCAAAAACTTGTTCACTCCCCAAGTATAGGGTTGTGATGTAGTAATAAACTCGGTAAGACCGAGGTCGAATCCACAGAGACTGATACCTGTACGTTATCTGAAACCAAGTAGACCTAGAACTAGCCTAAGATGTAATCAAAATCAAATGCAATTTAAGGAATAATTGTGGACTGAATATCTAAAACTTTAAACAATTCAGGGAAGGGAAACTAGGGATTCAGAGGATCCACTTGTAGAGATCAGGGAGATCTTATGCCTGCATTAAGAATCATGGAAATCAAACTGAACTTACTTGATTTAGTCTTCACGAGATGGAAGGAATATGAATCAGAATGGATTCCATCATCAAACCATGCCCAGGAGACAGAGCAAACAACAGAATTAAACTGATTACCAACCAATCAGATGATTGTGAAGGTTAGGAAGGGTACCGCCATCCAACCATGCCCAGGAGACGATGGCGAACAACAGGGCTTCTTGACGTCATAATCAAAATAAGGAAAAAGAAATATTCAAAGCCATTGCAGACCCATTGTAATTTCAGTCACAACAGACCATTAAAAACCAAAAGCATTCCCTTAATTAAAATAAAATCAACATCAGTTCAGTCTAAACAAAAGGCACATGCATAAATTCTCCCATCAGACTACAAGCTTCACCTCTTAGCCCTAGCTAAGAGGTTTAGCCCATCATAGACATGCTGGGGCTAAAAGACTCTCTAAAGGAAAGAAATAAATAAGAAAAATAGACAAGGAAGAAAAACATTCTTGATGCCGGCCTGTTCCACGCCTCCATGGCTGGTCACGTCCCCTCCTCCTCTTCTCCCTTGAATCCTCCTTTTTTTCCCTTTTTATAACAGCCAAGTAGGGTTGGTGGAGGAAAACTTCATGCGTACGTTTTTACGCAGCTGGCGATGCATCTTGTTTCGCAGCCAAAAGACAATGCCCAACAACTCCCACTTTCCCTGCATCTTATCCACAAGATCAATGTCCCTTGGGATGTTTTGGACAGATACCCACGATAGACGGTCCAGATCAGCCGTCTGATCATCATCGTGGGCCTACAATGTACCCAAAACTAGTCAGCGCCGGACACAGAAAGCAGGGCCTGCGTAAGATTCGTTGTGATGATCGGTGGGCCCCTGATCAGCGTCAAATGGAAAATCCAGTCCGTCCATTGAAAGAGGCTCGAAAAACTGGTCGGGGAAGACGCGTTGCAACTCAGGTTCAGTATGGCCCACGAAAGCTTTCATTGCACCGTCTATTTTTCATTTGGACGATTGGAAATCGTTCTCTGCTGCCTTCTAGGATTCTGTCACCAAGGCTGCAATAATAGGATTGATGAGATTCCAATGGACGGTCCAGATCGAACCTTCGATGCACGGTGGTGGCCCACAAGATTTCTCCACAAGCTCTGTTGCGAAACAGAGCTTACAGACGTGGCTGTGATTATCGGTGGGCCCCTTTATAGGCTTCTAAGGATAAATCCACTCCGTTCATTGTGATCCTCTCGAAAAATCAGTAAGAAATGGCTGATTTTGGCTTGATTTCGGTGTGGCCCACGTAGTTTTCTTCTTTGCCATCCAACCTGCGTTTAACGGCTGGAAACGCGCATACACTCGCATGGGGGAAAAAGGACACCTAGACGTGGGTTACACCCACCCTCTGGATGCAATGGATGGATCCGATCTTCAAACTAGATGATGAGTGGGGCCCACAACGCAGAACAGCGTCGAACGATGCGTTTTGATTTTTGGGAAGAAGAAGTCGGTCAAGGGTTGGTTTGACCGATTCTTAGTTTCTGTGCATGGCCAGTGCACTTGTGCACTATGCACACTCATACTCCAGTGGGGTCCATTATGATGTTTTCGAGAAATCCGCTCCGTCTATCCGCTTTGTCAGCTCATTTAAACAGTTGAGACCAAAACTGGAGAATATCCAAATATCAGGTGGGCCCCACCTAAGGATTTAAGGGGCTGATCTATCCGTTGGGCCACTTTCATAGTGATCCGAGGGCTGAAATTTGATATGTACGGTTAATTTATGGCCCTCATGCCATGTATGAAGTTTTGAGCCAATCAGATGACGAAAACTATGTGATCTTGCATTTTTCACCAATTTCGGGCCTCTTTAACGTGAATAACTTGATTTCCTCGGATCCCTGGTGTGTAATTCCATCAATCTTGGTCCCCTAGAATCCGTCCCTTTCCTTGGGTGTCATCAGGGCGTCAAATCCATGGTTTAAGCACCCTTTTTCAGTTCATGCTTGTAAATACACTCTGCATCACAAACACGATTAAATCAGGCTATTAAACGGTATCAATGATTGTAAATCTATGCAATAACTGGGTCTAATATGCAATATTTGACCCTCAACAGCCACACGTACAACAAATGTGTATTCCCAAACAACAATCATGGCAAGCATAAATTATAATTCCATATTCATACAAACTTTTCAACAAACACATGGAATGCATTAATTTCAACATAGTTCATATATATATATATGTAATATGCGGAAAACATCGCATCTAAGCATATGTGATAGCAATCAAGTCAGTCATAAATCATTACTAACATAGAAAGCCTTGAAAACCATAATATAAATGTTTATAGTCCCCGCCTTCCGTCGTTAAACTCGTATCAAACTCATTTCGAATACTATGCCTTTGTCTACAGCACAACGGCTACCTAAATCATGAAATAGGTTAGTTATTTCACTGAGCTACCTATTTAGATACCTAATGCAGATTAGGGTTAGGATTCCTTACCCAAAAGTGGAGTCGAAATCCCCGGTATAGCGATACAGGTAGGATGATTCGGCACGTGGAGCGGTGGGATCGGATCCCAACAAATATCTCTCACTCACTCTCTCTCTTCTCCTCACTTTTTCCTTCTCTTTTCTCTCTTCCCTCTCTTAGGGTTTTGAAAATTCGTATAGAATGAGAGAGGGGTGGGTTAAGGGTCTTATATAGGCCCAGAACTGATGTCAATGGCCCCAGGGCCATGGTATACTTAGGTTATAGCCAAAGAGTGACAGTTTCGAGCTAATGGAGCTCATCCGAAGGTCCATTTCTTGCATACAATCTGGAGAAAGTTCCCTGACCATGGATCTAAGACAGATTAAAGTTTTGGTCCAATCGGATTTGTAGATCAACCGTAGAGGACCAGTTTCAGTTCAACGGCCATCGTCACTCGATTAGGGATACAAGTACACTGACATGTGTTGGGAAATTTTCTTGATCCAAGGGTGTAGTTAGGTCAGAATCTGACGGTCTAAAACATTAAATTTGGCCTGCAAGCGAACGACCCAATTTATTTAAGATTGAGTTCATTTTCTAAAGATATTTGCGTTTCTCACACACTTCACTCTGAGCCAAGTTGTGCGTTTCTAGATGCTATTTGGACTTGATTCCCGAGATGGTTGTCAAGCCCAGTAAGGTGGTCATAACCGTATAGCTTCGCGGTAATTGGACTTTCGACGAGCGGTCCAGGTCTGATATAGAGTTTCAAGATGCTCCCAAGAGCAACTGGGTTTTGAGAGTGATCCTAGGTTTTTAAGTAACGTAGAGCTAGCGATTCTGCTGGTTTTGGGTCTTGCAGTTCATATAGAAAGTGATTCAAACTAACTCACCGATTAATTCAGATTAGTACTTAATTAATTTTCGTCTAATTTCTAAAGGATTCGGTCCTTAGCAATTTCTGCCTGAGGTGATACTCGGGTCATTGAACGGATTTTTCCGAGACATTATAATCTACCCCCCTTAAAGGAAAATTTCATCCTCAAAATTAGTACCTTTTCCTACTCCTCGAGAATCTGAGGGTAGTTTTACAGACCTCAGCTTCTGTTTCCCAAGTAGCATCTTCTTTTGTGTGGTGCGTCCACAGTACCTTCACAAGTGGAATAACTTTACTGCGCAACACTTGTTCCTTCCTATTTAGGATACGCGTGGGTCATAGTACATAAGTAGCATCCTCACTCAACTGTACCTCCTCTTATTTGATAATGTGGGAAGGGTTAGGAATGCATTTTTTCAACATCGATACATGAAATACGTTGTGCATACCAGTGAGTGGTGTGGCTAAAGCAAGGCGGTACGCTACCACACCCACTCGGTCTAGTATCTGGAATGGGGCCAATGAATCTCGGCGTGAGTTTCCCTTTCTTTGCAAACCGTAGGACTCCCTTCATCGGGGAAACCTTTAGGAATACATGGTCCCTGACCTCAAACTCTAGCGGTCACCACCTCGTATCGACGTAACTCTTCTGTCTACTGTGCTATAAGAAGTCGACGCTTAATAGTGTCGATCTTCTCTGAGGTCGCCTGTACTAACTCGGGGCCAATCAAACTCTTCTCGCCAACCTCTACCCAGCAATGCAGTGCTCGATAGGGATGCCCATACAAGGCCTCATAAGGAATCATGCCAATGCTTGCCTAAAAGCTGTTGTTATAAGAGAAATCAACATAAGGGAGACAATCATTCCAACTATCCTTGAAATCAAGCACACAAGCTTGCAACATATCCTCTAACACCTGATTCACCCGTTTCGTCTGCCCATCTGTCTGTGGGTGGAATACGGTACTGAACTTTAGTTTCACACTCATTGCTTCTTAGATATGAGTCCAAAAGATAGATGTGAATCGTGTGTCTCAGTCCGACATGATTTCCATAAGAACTCCATGCAGATGCATTGTCTTCTTGATGTACAGCCTGACCAAATCATCTGCTGAGTTTGAAACTCTAATAGGGAGAAAATGGGCTAATTTCGTCAACTGGTTCACAATCACCCAAATGAAGTCATGTCCCTTCCTCGTCTTCAGTAACCTTAAGATGAAATCCATAGAAATGAAATCTCATTTTCATTCAGATATGGGTTGGGCTGAAGTAGTCCAGGAGATCGTCGATGTTCGGCCTTGACCTGCTGGCATGTGAGACAACGGGATACATAGTCTGCTATGTGGGCCTTCATGTTGTGCCACCAGTATGAGCGTTTCATATCTCGATACATCTTCATACTACCAGGATGCATCACCATCTTCGAATTGTGAGCAGCTTTGAGAACTTCCCTTCTCAAGTCATGGAGGTTTGGGACGCATAGGCGGCCACGATAATGTAAACCCTCATCCGTACCAACTCTCCATTCCGAGTCTTCACTGTCATTCACCTGCTCTCTCATCCTTGCCAATATTTCATCATCTTTCTAAGCCGCAATAATCCTGTCATCAAGGAGTGGCTGCACATGAACGTGTGCGATGCTCTTGAACGGCTCCTCTACCATAAACTTCTGCTCGAAGTCTTGCACAAACTTGACCATATTCCATTCATGTATCATTAACGGAGCTACAAATGTTATCGTCTTCTTGTGGCTCAACGTGTCTACCACAAGGTTGGCCTTATCAGGATGTAGGAGACCTCGAACTTGAGGTCCTTCAAGGTTTTCATCCACCATCACCGCCTCATATTCAAGTCTCTCTATGTGAATATATACCTAAGGCTCTTGTGGTCGTAAAAGATCTCAAACTCTTCTCTATAGAGGTAATGTCTCTAGAGCTTCAATGCAAAGATGATGGCCGCTAACTCCAGGTCGTGCGTAGGGTAGTTTTCCTCATGTTTCCTCAACTGTCGCGATGCATAGCCAATAACCTTGTCCTTCTACATCAGAACACAACCCAAACCAACATGAGACATGTTGGTGTATATCGTATATTTGACCCCTTGCTCTAGCAATACTAGCACGGGTACGGATGTCAACTTGTCCTTTAGTTCCTAAAAGGTTGTTTCTGCCTTCTCATTCCAAGCAAACTTAAGGTCTTTCTGAGTGAGTTAAGACAACAGTTTAGCTATCTTGGAAAAGTCCTTAATGAATCGACAATAGTAACCTGTCAGGCCGAGAAAACTCCTCACTTTAGTAACCGAACTGGGTTGCTCCCAATCCTAAACTACGGTCACCTTAGCAATGTCCACAGCTATGCCTTCTTTGGACACCACATATCCCAGAAACTTGACTTCTTCTTTCCAGAATTCACACTTCTTGTACTGGGCAAACAATTAGTTCTTTCTAAGCGTATCAAAGACTGCTCGCAGGTGCTCCTCGTAATCTGCCCGACTCTTAGACTATATCAAGATGTCATCTATAAATACGATGAAGAATCGGTACAGATACGGCCAAAACACCCGGTTCATCAGATCCATGAACGCGGCTGGTGCGTTTGTGAGTCCAAACGACATCACAAGGAACTTGTAGTGCCCAAAGCTGGTTCTGAATGCTGTCTTCTGCACATCCTCATTCCTGACTTGCAACTAGTGATACCCTTACTATAAATCGATCTTAATGAAGTACTGCGCCCCTTTCAACTGATCGAACAGATCGTCTATCCAGGGAAAAGGATACTTGTTCTTCACCGTCACTTGATTCAACCTGTGATAGTCAATACACAATCGTAGTGATCCATCCTTCTTCTTCATAAACAATACGGGTGCTCCCCAAGGAGATATACTCGGTCGTATGAAGCCTGCATCCAACAGATCATCGATCTGTCTCCTTAGTTCCTCTATCTCACATGGAGGAATGTGATATGTCGGTAGAGATATAGGTGTCGCACCAGGCATTAGATCAATGGTAAAATCAATCTCGCGCTGAGGAGGTAATCCAGGTATCTTCCTGAACACGTCTGCAAAATCCTGAACTACTGGCGTGTTCCCAAGTGTCGGACCACCAACATTCTCCATTAAGGAAGCGTAATAACTCATGCAACAGAGCAAACTGACCTGTGCTGGAAAGGTAAAGACCATGCCCTCATGTGCATGGGCTGTTACCACTCTGGTGTCGCAATCGATCTCTGCCTTCATCTCAGTGAGCCAATCCATACTGAGGATAATGTCGTAATGGTATAGTGGGGCAATGATCAGGTCAACGAGTATTGTCCTGCTTCCTAAGTCTACCGAGCAATCCTTACAAATCTTGGTAACGTCTGAAAAGGTCCCTGTGTCGGTAAGGATTCTCACCCCCTTCATAGGAGTTATTTCCAACACTAGTTGCTTGACTGCTGTGCAAGATATTATAGAGATAGTGGACCCAGTGTCCATTAATAAGAAGACTTGTGTACGTTGAACATGTGCTGTGACTTCAAAAGCCATCGGTGCTATAACTACTGTCTTGGATGCCTCAGCTGCAAGTAAGTGCACACGAGCTTGTTGAGAACGATTTAGTTGCGGTGCCATAGGCCATTGAGGTGGCCTAAATTGAGGTGCAAGTGGCCTATAAGAAGGCTGTGTAGGCGGTGCCGATCATAGAGGTGGAGCCGAGATAGCTGGTGGCATTTGACGATTCATCCTCTGAGGGGGCATGAAGCCATTGTCCATCATCCTGGTGAAGCAGTAAGTGTCAGAATGGCCCGACCTCTTGTAGTAGGTGCACCATACATCAGATCACCTCAGGTGTGTCGATGGAGCCGTAAGCCGAGGAGGAGAATCTGCACGTGGCCTCTTGCCGAGGAACGGTCTGCTCGGCAAGTCTGGTCGAGGCCTAGGAACCATATGTACACATGTACAGGATAGCCTATCCTCATCCTTCTTAGCTCGCAGGGACATGCTCACTAGCTCAACATAGTTGTTAATGTTAGCGCAACACATCTTCGAGCGGATCTCGGGCCGCAAACCCTCAGAAAATCACCGCATCCTCATCGACTCGTTCGTTAGGATCAAAGGAGCGTATCTGGCCAACTCCGTGAACCTATTCTTGTATTCTACCATGGTCATTCCTCCCTGATGGAGGTGAAGAAAGTCACTCTCCTTCTCATTACGGTACGTGAGGGGAAAGTATTTCTCATGGAAGCGAGTCTCAAATACTTCCCATGTCCATACGTACATAGCAGGCACTGTCCATAGGACGCTATCCCACTAGAGGCTGGCCTCCTTCTCGAACATGTAGGTGACCAACTCAACCTGCTCTGCCTTAATGCAGTGCAGCGGCTTCAGCATCTTAGAGATGCAATCAAGCCACTACTCGGCCTCCTCGGATCTGTGAGTACCCACAAATGTGGGAGGTCGGAATCACTGAAATCGTTCAAATAGGCCGCTGGCACTCATATTTACAGCAGGGTGCATAGGTGGTGCAAGCAGAACCACATTCATGTTCTGGACAAGGGCCCCATCAATGGTGGTCCAAATCTGCTACTACTGCTGCATAAGGAGCATCATCTGCTCCAACCTATCAGGAGGAGGAGCCTGATACATATGGGGCATCGATGAAGACACACGGTTCTGCTCTGAAACCGGTGGTGCAATAGGTGTTGGCCCATTTATGGGGCCAGTGGCTGGTTGAGGATCCGGCATAGTGTCACTGTCAGGGCCCAAACTAGGGTCCGTGTGGCTATCTCTTAGGGGAGGTGGCCCATCAAATGATCCGCCAAGTGCAAGACATGCTGTAGTCTGAGTGACTTTCAGAGGCATTCCCTATACACAACATAGGGTACAACACGTGTAAGATTTTTACAAAAAAACACTCAATTTCTCAAGCATTCTACACATTTCATAACAAAAGGAGTTACATACATTTCATTTAACCAAACTTGTCACAATACATGAGATGTAGTATTACATGGATCATGACAGAAGATGCATGTGAGCTAATCTAAGTAAAGTTTTAAGCACTAAAACATACCATCAAATCTACCCTACTACTAAGCCTATCAAGGTTATAACATAGGAAACAAGAAAGTAGAGAAAACTCAAAGACGACTACAACATAGGACTAGTCTTCAGAATGTGGTGATGGAGGAGGAGCACCCATGTCCTGCATGCAGCACAGGAGAGCCTTTAAGGTGCGAGACACCTTCTTGAATTTCTGTTTCATGAAGGTCTGACTCTCTTCAAGCTTAGCCTGGGTCTCATTGACCTCTTGTCGTAGAGCGACCTGGCCCTCCTTGATTTGAGCCATGCAGGCTTCTATAACAGCCCAATCACGGTGGGGCTCATGTGTAACGGGTGGAGAGCCTCCATCAGAGTCTTGGGCCTCCTCTTCTTCCTCTTCATGCTCTTCCTCTTCCTCTCTTTCTTCTTCTATCTCATCTCCACCTTCTTCATCACTCTCTTCCTCTTCACTTCCTATCTCATCCTCACTCTTATCAAGTCGGGCTTGACGCTGTTGGGGCCCAATACTCATGTTGTTGAGAGTAGTGTCGTTGATGAAATGGATCGACGCAAGCCTTCCTGAGCTAAGTCTGTAGCCGAATTCACGAGCAAGCTTGCATATAAGTCGACCGAATGGGAGTGAAATGTCTGTCCTAGGAGAGCGTGCAGTCTGAACTATCTGTAGTAGTATATACATAGGCATGCACAGCTTGTCTCCTTGCCAGCTCGGTATAAGAAGTCTACCATTAGACGCGTGCATTCGCTGCGATTGCCCCACCTAGGATACACGTTGTGTATGAAGATCTGGCGGAGTAGGCGAAAGTCAGGAGTCATCTTGGATGCTAATAGGTAGTTGTCTCGACTCCAGTGGACCAGTCGACCGCAAGGAAATCGCATACGTTGATCTCTTTCACACACACTCCTAAGACTCTTCTTACTAGCATGAACCTCACCAAGTGGCATCCCCATGATTCAGGCTATCAAGTCCACATTGACAATGGCTTCCCGCCTTCCCACAGGGATAGAGAACTGTAGAGGCTCTAGCAGTGGCTCTCGTATGTGGGCGTAGAAGGCTCGGACAGTACTCTCATTTGCACAAGACTTGCCCTCAAATATGGGACCCCACCCGGCGTCCAACAAGAGATCAATCGTCGGATAAAGCCCAAATAGTTTCTCGTCCATGTGTTCTTCAAAGAGAACCCTACGGCCTTAAAACTTTCCATGTGTCATATCTACCAGTAGAGCTCTTTTGAGAGGAAGCTGGGGATCGAGATCTCGCTTCATCCTTAGCTCCCAATCGACGCTTGTGCTAGCCTCGATGCCTTTCTGCCTCCTTAAGCGGGTAGGGCAGCTAGGCCTGACTTCATCCAGGGGAGCCCTCTTCTTTCCCATGTGGGAAAGAAGTGTAGAGAGGGAGAAGATCATGGCCACAAGCTCAAAAAGAGCCATGAAGTCAAGGGAGCTTGAAAGATGAAATGGGTTGGTAGATTTGGAGGTGTATGAGACACAAAGATGGCTTGGTGTGCTCAAATGAGAGGGATTAAGGGAGGTAGGTGGTTGTAGAAGATGGGTTTGAAAGGATGGTGGAGGTGGGTGTACGAAAAGGCGGAAGATGAGATTGAAGGGGGAATTTGAGAGAGAAAAATGAGGTTTTTAGAGGTTTAGAAAGCTTAAAGGGATGTAAAAGGGAGAAATGAAGCAAATGGGGGGGTTATAGGAGCCCCCACATGATTTCGTGGGCCCCACATGCATGTACAATGGCCGGCCTGACCGGCCTGTTGCAGCTCAATAGGCCCAGTCGAACCAGACCGCGAAGCCTCGCCCTAGGCACGATGCCATTGCGGTCCGATGGACTTAGGGTGATGACATTGCCCTAGGGGTGATGGTATCCCCCCTAGGTGCCGAAAATGTGTGGGACCCACCTCGGGTCCCACTGTTTTATGTGGTTTAGGCCCCCGAGTCCGTTTAGTGCAATTTGGGGTTCCATCTCGTGTATATTCACCCTTTTCGGGTTATTTGAGTGTGGGATACACCGAATCATCACCTAAACCCGCCGATGGATGGTCTATAAAGGAATTGGGATCATCTTGCTTGATCATAGATGCCTATAGGTCCGATTTCAATGATCAGTTTTTGCTCGTCGGTGAAACTTGGAATCTTACAACTGTTTCTACGTTTCATCGCCCCCTCCTAAGTCAAAGTATGTCAGTGTGCATCATGTTACCATAACCCAAGTCCATTTTCATCCAAATCATACTCTGATACCAACTTATAATGTCCTGAAAATTGGGGTTCGAGCAGAAGCTCGGCTCCCGAGTTCCAATGCATTACTTACACAACATAGATAATGATGATTAAATGTTTTCCATATTAGTGCATTAAACATGAATGAGATTACACTAAATCAGCATATCATACTCCAGAGACAATTAGATTATACAAGCGAAAGACTGTGATAGATATATAAAGCATATAAGTTGTAAGTCCCCAGAGTATGAACGTATTACCAGGTTAAATAATTACATGTATAATTTCAAAATTTACAAAATAATAAGTTGTAATGTTCAACTAGTCCATATCCTTGCGATCCCTGTGATGCAACTCTAGGTCTGCGTAGACCCGTAAGAGAGTTGCATATATGAGAACTCCCCCTTGTTGTCATAGAAGGCCGGGTCCAACTTGTAAGCCTTGGCATCATCTGAAACTACAACAGAGTCTGGTTGGTATTTTAAAGCACCATCCCAGAGTGGGAGTCAGTAGAGCTATAAAGCAAAGGTTAACATGTTATCAATTCAATTAAGTAGTAATGATAAAGCAATACAACAAGCATTCCTAAGTACTCTGGTTAATGCGAGGATGATATGTATTAATGATGCATGCCCTCGCCTGCACTCCCTTTACGACATCATCTCACGGTCGCGCATGCTAAACTCCCATTATGCTCAACACCCACGCCAAAGGCACATGCAATGCGGTGCATGGTCGTGTTAGCCAAGTTCTTAATTAGACTTATTCATACAACAGATTCAGGAAGCTAAAGTACATCCCTTTATATCACTTACCCAAATAATGATCCATCTAGGGTCGTCAATCCTAGTTAATCATATACGATAGGTAAGTTCACGAGTTTACACTATAGGTTACTACGAGAGGCTCGTCACCTTTGCGTAGGCTTAATTCACACTCAAGGTCACTACGAGGGGCTCATCACCCAATTGTAGGCCTATTTTATACTCGAGGTTACTACAGGAATGACTCGTCACCTTAGCGTAGGCCGACAGCTCTAATACAGTGTCCTATACCACCGTATTCGGCTCACGAGTTTGGTTTGATCACTAGACACTATGGGGAGGCTCGTCACCCCAGCATAGGCCGACAGCTCAACCACGGTGTCCCATACCACCATGTCAAGCTCATGAGTCTTATCAGATCGTGGTACCAAGGTTAAACAGGTTTTTCAATGGTAAGTGGTACCTTAGATTCAAACAGTAGCGTCCATACATGGTGAACATATATTAGGCCAATCGGGTTACTTGACAAGCTCGACTAGTATGAGCATACATTGAATTAATCGACATGGAGTGCACATGCACTCCTTATGGCCTAACCACTATCGATAATCACCGTATGACTCGGATTCATTGAATGTATCTGTCGTGGTGAAACTAGTCAGCCACTAATCGTAAATCATTACCGATTGCCTAGACTACGTATTAGTCCCAACCATATTCAAACATAATAGGCATTCATATGTGATAGTCCAAGCAGCATGTGACAACCAATTTAAACATAAATCTCATTTGAGCCTTTCAACAAACACATAGTACACATGTTATTATACACAGGCATTTCATCCATAAATCACATAGTAGTGAGAGAGGTTACATAAAGGAAACTGTAGCTATAGATAAGGTAATTGAGAATCCAATCTCAACACTCTCATTAAATAGATTTCAACAAGTATTTTCTCAATCAAGCATTTTATCAAACACTTAGACTATACATATCAACATACATGTAATAAATTAGTTATAACATATATTATTGCAAATCCTTTCATAAGAGAGTTGCCACACGTACAACAATCGTGTATTCCCAAACAACAATCATGGCCAGCACAAATCATAATTCCATATTCATACAAACTTTTCAACAAACACATGGAATGCATTAATTTCAACATAGTTCATATATATATATATAATACGCAGAAAACATTGCATCTAAGCATATGTGATAACAATCAAGTCACTCACAAATCATTACTGACATAGAAAGCCTTGAAAACCATAACCTAAATTTTTATAGTTCGCACCTTCTGTCGGTAAACTCGTAACAAACTCAGTTCAAACACTGCGCCTTTGTCTACGGCACAACAACTACGTAAATCATGAAATAGGTTAGCTATTTCACTGATCTACCTATCTGGATACCTAAAGCATATTAGGGTTAGGATTCCTTACCCAAAAATGGAGTCAAAATCGCCGGTATAGTGATACAGGTAAGATGATTCGGTACGTGGAGTGGTGGGATCAGATCTCAGCAACTATCTCTCACTTTCTCTCTCTCTTCTCCTCACTTTTTCCTTCTCTTTTCTCTCCTCTCTCTTAGGGTTTTGGAAATTCGTATGGAATGAGAGAGGGGTGGATTAAGGGTCTTATATAGGCCTAGAAATGATATCAATGGCCCCAGGGCCATGGTATACTTAGGTTGTAGCCAAAGAGTGGCTGTTTCGGGCCAACGGAGCTCATTTGGAAGTCTGTTTCCTGTATACGGTCTAGAGAAAGTTCCTTGACCATGGATCTAAGCTAGGTTAAAGTTTCGGTCCAATTGAATTTCTAGATCGACCATGGAGGACCAGTTTCAGTTCAACAGCCATCGTCACTTGATCAGTTTCATAAGTACACTGACATGTATTGGAAAATTTCCTTGATCCAAGGGTGTAGTTAGGTCAGAATCTGACAATTTGAAACCTTAAATTTGGCCTGCAAGCCAACGGCCCAATTTACTTAAGTTTGAGTTCATTTTCTAAAGATATTCGCATTTCTCACACACTTCGCTCTGGGCTCAAGTTGTGCGTTTCTGGATGCTATTTGGACTTGATTCTCGAGATGGTTGTCAAGTCTAGTAAGGCGGTCATAACCGTATAGTTTCGTGGTAATTGGACTTTCGACGTGCGGTCCAGGTTTGATATGGAGTTTCAAGATGCTCCCGAGAGCAACTGGGTTTTGAGATTGATCCTAGGCTTTTAAGTAACGTAGAGCTAACGATTCTGCTGGTTTTGGGCCTTGCAATTTGTATAAAAAGTGATTCGAACTAACTTACTGATTAATTCAGTTTAGTACTTAATTAATTTTCATCTAATTTCTAAAGGATTCGGTCCTTAGCGATTTCTGCCTGAGGTGGTACTCGAGTCAATTTACGGATTTTTCTGAGGTGTTACACCTAGGGACCCCTATTTATAGTTTAGGAAACTCCTTTTTCGCACTGACTTTGGAATAGTCAGGAAACCACCTTAAATTTACGCAGTCTGCATAACCTTCAACTAGTCGAGCCAGTGCTTCGACTGGTCAAGCCTATCCCTCGACTGGTCGAGCACCATGAAAATTCCATATACAGTAGTGATGGACTTCGAGTCAAACAAGCTTCAACCAATCGAACGGACCTTCGGCGTCCCTCGACTAGTCGAGCACCTCGGACCAAATTTAAGACATCCGTTTTAACAATAATCTCCACCATGTCTTCAATCTTCAACTGTGTGGCTTCTTGACCTCTTCTCTTATTTCTGCCTTACATCATAGCTCCATCAATGCTTCTCGTACACACTTCGTCTTCCTTTTATCTCATCGCCAAGCCCAGATAAGTTGCACAGAACTTGACCTTTTCTACAAGAACGATCTAGGTGAGCATGTCTGCCAGATCTGAATCCATGTGCCCAACTACCTTTGCTCTGTCTTCTAAAAGTAAGATGCAGTCTTCTGTACCTCGAATATATTGAAGTAACCATCTCACCATCATCCAATGTTGCTTGTCGGGGTATTTGCTCGCAACACTGATTGCCTGTGAAATAACTTGTCTAATACAGACCATGACATACACTACCAACCGCATTAGAAGAAGGCTCATGAGACATATCGTGTTTTTCCTCATCTGTTTTAGGACATGTCTTAAGGAAAATTGAACAGAGTCGTGTAAGGAACGATCTCCAACTTTGCCTACTCCATCACATACTTGATCAATACCTACCCAAGATATTCTGCCTGAGACAACCAAAGCCTATTCCTCTTTCAATCTCAATGCCGAGAACCATCTTTGCAGACCCCCGATCCTTCATCTTGAATGTCCCACTTAACCGAGTCTTTAGTACGTTGATTTCATACATGTTATGATTGGTGATCTACATGTCATCAACATACAATACCTGACTCACCATGAAGGAATCAAATTTTATACCACTGTATAGGTGACAGGTCGTGCCATAACCTCCTGCAAACTCTTTTTCTCAGCCCTTTTAACTTCAAACCACTCTAGTTGCTTCATATAGATCTGCTCTTCCAAGTTCCCGTACAGAAGTGTAAACTCTACATCCATCCTTCTAGCTCAAGATCACATTGGCCAACCAGCGCCAATCATGAATCTAATAGAAACTTGTTATACCGTTGTCATGCCCCAAACTCGCTAACCGGACTCACAAGGAACCCGATGGCTGGTTCTGTCTGCAATAGCCTCCATATTACCCCATTCTCGGCTCCTGAGGCACGTTCCGATCTTGAAATCCTACAAGGAGGATTTTCATAATAGTATAATCATTCCAATACGAGCATACCCAAGATCATAGCAAGTATATCTGAGAATAACAAAGGGCACACATCACAAAATCCACTAAGTATTTGAACTTTTACAAGTTTATATTAGGCCTACAAGGACATACATTAGATAATAGGAAAAGAGAGAGAAATCAGCAACACTGGAGTCCTCAAGCTTAACTTTACTCCATGCTCTGCCTCTGCGACGCCTGTCTAGGATCACCTGCATGCATCAATCATGCATAAGCTTATAGAAGCTTAGAGGGTGGTGAAAGTGTGTGTCAATGGTGCACAAAAGAATAACAAGAGGTACAAGGAAAGAACATGCTCAATTAGAATATCACTATCCTTACCAAGGCTTATCATGAATACCATGCAATGAGTGCTGGACGTCATACCAAGGCAATGCATGAAGGGGCTTACACAGCCAATGCTAATGCGATGCAAGTAATGCCAATGCTCATATCTAAACCACATATCAAGTACATTTCCAATCATAAGGAAATCATTGAGATCCAATACACTACTGAATGACTGCTGCTCTACAAATCCCGCATAGTCAAACGAGCGTAAGAGACCTCACTACCTGCCTGTGGACAGCCAATCACCAGCAAGGCCAGATGGTAGGGGACCCATTTACGAGCTGGTTGGACTCAACCTAGCAATTCCTCCTCATACCAGGTAGGTAAGGCCATGCCCCTATCCAACCGACTACACGATAGTGAGAGTCGCGGCCTAACGCTATAAGGCCCTCATGTGCTCATATATTCCACCAAGTTACGGCGTTGAAGTAGATCCTTGGTACCATGGAAGTTTTGAGAATTTCACCCATGAGCATCTTATGCACCCGGTATGCTCAAATAATATTTTCGGTGTCCACACATACGACCATCCACAAACGTCCCTATGGAGGTAAGGCCCTGATGAAGCAAGGGCAGTATCATCATGAAATGCGATGGCAATGCATGAGTTACACACATAAATCATGCACTAGTCGTAGGCACACAATGTGCACAAGGAGAGAAACTTCATTCCTCAATGACCACCACACAATGCAATCAATTCATACAGATAATACATATGGGTCACGAAATGTAAGTGGGCTACCTGTGAAAATTATGAAATCCTCCATCCTAAGGAGGGTCAAGGTTTAGGCACGTAGATAGGTATTCTAAGAAGAAGAGAAATCCTCTAGTGGCGGCCCAGTAATTTGGGATGGCCCACATGCTAAGAGAGAGCCATGGCCCTAAAGAGGGACAGTCCTAGCCAACCCAAGGTGGGCCTTTAACCACCTAAAAAGGCCTCTATGGGCCTACCTTAGGGCCACCAAGGAAGACATCCAACCTCAACTGGGTCCCAAAAAGGTAGCCCGCTATGCATATGATAAGAGATCTAAAGTCTAAGCAATGTATAGTCTAGTGAGCCATACCCCAAGCCCAAATCATAGGCCATGAAGTGGGCCCTCAAGTGAAGTTTGAGCCCAACCATAAGGATCATGGGTTCACTCATTGTGGTGGGCCCAATGGACAGCCCATTTTCCTAACATACGGGAAATCCTTATATTTAACACAAGTAAGTTGGGCCTCACATCTCGGCCCAAGTATGGATTTATTATAATGGGCAAACAAGGGCCAACTATTTGAGTATTTAGCCCATAAGACCCATCACAATGGCAAGGTAAATATAGGACCCAAGGGCCCAACGGACCTATCAAAAGTTCCAGCCCAACCAAGGCTATAAGGCCCATTAACTAGAAGACTAACCCGAGAAGAATCCAATTGGAATGGGCCTTTAACCATGGACTAATTAAGCAAAAAAATAAAATTAAAATTGTAAGATAACTGACTTAAATCTTCCCCAATTCTAGTGGGCCATACTACCCCAAAACAGATATTTATGGGGTGGCAACATTGGGCCCATTGCTGAATTTCCAGCCCACCCGCTTTCTGGGTTTATTGGAGTCCAATAAATAAATTGATTTATAGTATTTATTTTTTGATGACCCACATACATCACTATGGGTCCCACTAGATGAGAGGGGAATGCATAATACACACTAGAAGTGGGCCATGCTACTAGAATACAGGCCCAGCAACAGCCCAAGGTAGGGGCGTCCCATGGTGGTTAGTCCTACGGGAATTGGTATTTGGCCCAAAACTGACCTAAATTGCAGGTCGTAACACGGTCATTACAGGGGCCTGTTGGCCCTAAAAATTTTGAGTGTAGTCCTTCCATGGGTGGGCCATAGTTTTACAAAATTTCACAATTTTTGGATAACTAAAAGTATTTTAATTAATTTAAATAAGACAGTCTATGTAGAAAATTGGACAAACCTGGACGTCCCAATGTGGTGGGACAGTCCGGCCCTTGCCTGGTGTGCATAGGAATCCATTAGCCCCAAAAATTTCTAGGCAGGTCCCACCATAGGTGTACCACCTCCCTATAAATTTTCATAATTTTATAATACTCAAACGTATTTTAATTAATTTGAAGAATACAATCTATCCAGGGTGGAATATTGCTGGAATATAACTGTGCTGAATTTGGGCCATCTGGGTGGGTTCTGGAACTCAAAAATTTTTAAAATTTGGACCTAAGGTCCCTCATCAAGCCTACAACAAGTTAGGACTCAAAAATATAGCCCACCTTCTTATAAATTATTTTTAAAACTTTGTTTTTCACATGACTATGCTGTTGGACTGCAAAGCAGAAATTTTTAGCAGTCCAGTATGTTGGCCCACGCTTTTAGATGCCCAAATGAAGTTCATTGGCTTTAAAATTTTGTAGGTAGGTCCTACCATGGGTGGGACACTCCTCTAAAAAATTTTAGAATTTTTGGGATAGTAAAAATACTTTATTTAACTCCTACAATTTATGGATAGATAGGTATTCCTAAAGAAATCTACTGCTAAAAAAATGTTGCTGGAAATGTGACTGTCCCTATGTTTGAGACCACATGGGGTGGGCCTGGACCCACCTAAACCCTTGAAAAATTAGGAAAAAGGTGTCCCTACATCTGGACAACAAGTGGGGTCTACTGGGGTGGCCCACTTATTCCAGAAACTCAGGTAAAAATGCTCATTTCTAACTTACAGTGTTGCTGAACTATTCAGAAATTTCTAGACAGATAGCCCACTTTGGCCCATCCCATGGATCTCAATCATGGGGAAAATGGTGTGCCCCATTTCACATCAAAGTGGGGTCCATGCACTACAAAATCCCCAAGAAAATTTGGGAGAAAAGGGCATACAAACAGATCCAAACATTAGCTTAAAAGTCATGTTCCAACTGGGTCTGAATTATGGACAGCAACATATGTTGTCCATATTTCAGCCCAGATAAATAAATCCAAGGGTTTAATACCCTGATCCATTGAGTGGGGTCCACCTTGATGGGTTAGTATAATTTTAGATCCATTATTGCATTAAAATCTCCATGAAAAATCAAGTTTGGAGGCCACACAACCCATGCATGCATGGTGGGCCTGGACGTCCAACAAGGTGGGCTTGGACGTCCCGTCTCCCTGATGGATCTGAGATGTTGTTGACCTTCTTAGTGGGCTACACTACATCAAAAATAAATATATGAAAAATGAGAGAAGGGGGGAGAGAAGGAGAAAGATCCGGCCATTAGTGGAAGGTCCCGCCACTAATGGACCTTCCATACTACAATCTATGCCATCCACCTGGACATATGTTACATGCAAGCTATTATTTATCAAGAAAAGTTGCCGAAGGGTAGGGACACCTTTCCCTACTATGCATACAAAGACCTAAATGGCCTATGAGATACTAGAATGAAGAGAAAGTACATCATGGTGGGTCCATGGAGAATGGCCCACCATGGAAGGAATGAGTAAGATCAAGGCCCATGGCCTCTATCCTAGGAGCCATGTAGGACCTCCACCATGGATTGGTGGGTCTTACATGCTTCCATGAATGTAGCAAAAAGGAAAGGGAGAAAGGAAAGAATAAGAAGCACCCACCTTAATGGATCCTACTCTAAAGTTACATCAATCTACTCTTCATGCTCCAAGGGACATGTTTCAATGGGTGAGATGGATTGTTGAAGGTTAGATGAGAGGGGATTAGAGGGAGATCGGGCTGGATAGAAGGAGAAGGTGGGGACATGTGGAGGTGTTGCTAGGAGAAGAGAGAGAAGAGAGTAGAGAGAAATGAGAGGGAGAGGAGAAATTGCTAAAAGAGAGAGAGAGAGTCATCATGAGTTCTCTCTCCTAAGATAGGCAAATCCATCATGAAACTAGGGCTATATAAATAATGCTCATAGACTCATAGTCTTGGGGTAGGGATGGGTAGTGTGTGGGTAGTGGGTGGTATAGAGGATGGGGTTTAGGTAGTGTGTGGGTGGTGTGTGTCGGAATTTTCATAAAGGTGGCTGGCCATCTTGAAAAAGTTTCCTCCACATTAGGTGGGCCACATGATCATGATCAAGGGCTAGAAATGAAAAGCCTATATATTATGATCTACACGTTGGATGGACGCACAAGACGCAACATTGGAACCACAAAGACGAAGCGAACAAGATGGCATTTGTCTCGGCTCGATCCGAGTCAGGTCTACATAACCGGACTCAAGGATGACCGCAAACACAATCCGAGGGTCGCGGGTCACCGAAATTCGACCGGTAGGACCACAGGACCACAAGAAATGAAATGCATACTCACACACAGACATGCACATATGCAAACTCAGGTCGGGTCGTACAACCATCGACGCAAATATCTTTGAGAAGTCGATCCATTTGTAAGTGCTTTGGTTATTTGCTCCTTTGATTGTCAAATTTTATTGTGCTAAAACCACAATCTGTGTCTTATGTAGCACGTTGATATATATGTTCAAGGCAATCCATCTCATGCTCAAGGACAATGCTTTAAGTCAAGTACAATGATCTACTTCAAGAATTGCAAGATCAAGTACATTGTTCTCTTCTCTAAAGCTTTAGAGTTTTTAAGCTACGAGATCTTTTTCAAGACTCAAGGTGAAGTACAATGCAAGAACCACAAGTTCAAGCTTCCAAAGATCTCTAAGGTACAACTCAAAGTTCAAGCTTTTAAGCTTCATCAAGCGTCGAGATCTAAAGCTTCATAATCTTCAAAGATCATCCATCATCTGAAGAAAAGAATGTTCAATGTTCATACTTCATGTTTCAGGTATGAATGACCTTAGATTGACCTTAGGGTAGGTTATTTCGGATACATAAGTTAATTGCTTATTTTATATATGTTTTGGTCTGTTCTTAGACTAGTCCTGGACTCTGTTCGACTAGTCCGAGAACTGGCTTGACCAGTCCAAGAAATTCCAAGACCAGTCCTAAGTTGTTGTAAATTTTCAAAATTTTTTGGTTGAGCTACAACTAATCTTGGAGTCTGCTCGACCGGTTATGTGAACAGTGCCGACTCGTTCACGACCAATCCTTCAGCTACGACTTAAACTCCAGTAATGAATTCTGGTTTCTCATGACTAGTCGTGGGTAGGTCATGACCAGTCATGGAGGACTCAAAGTGCCTATGACCAGTCGTGAAATAGTTTTATCCGATCATTCTCAAAATTTCAAAATGTTGTTGGTCTTACGACTAGTCGTAGTGTCCACAGGACCAGTCGTAAATGCAATTTCTGTAACTATAAATAGAGCACAAATTTCAGAGTTTTATATCCAATTAAAGTAAAATCAAGGCATCACTCTGAGAGATAAGTTTCTGTTCTTTTTAAACTACAATATGCATATTTAATATTCTCTTTTGTTAGCTTTTTATATTTGATTTTGTTTCTGCATTCCAATCTGATTTGAAAGAGGAATTGTGATATTCCACTTCTTGGAATCAAAATCAAATAGAGCTAGCCCAACTTGATTTAATTTAAAATCAATTAGAACTTAGAACCATTTCAAAGTGAATATTGGACAATGAACTTCTACATTCGAACTTCTACTCCGACTTGGTTCTTCCGGGCTGCTACAAAAGGAGAAATTCAGGTATTTTACATTTGTGTAAATCTTCTATGTTTTTAGTTTCTTTGAGATTAAGCCAAAAAAATCTCTAAGTTTTAGTTATCTGAGGAGAGCCAAAAAACTCAGAGTGTGGGGTTTTTGAATTGTGTAAGCCCATTAGAAAGACACAATTGTGAGGGTTTTAGGTGAACCTGAGAAAAACCTATTTTCATAATGAACGCTAATATCTCCTGTGTGAGGATATTAGGAGTGGAATAGCAAGCTGTGTGGCTATTATTTAATAGTTGGTGAACACATAGGCGAACCACTATAATTCTTTGTGTCTTGTGATTTGAATGTTTGTTTATTTGTTATATCTTTTATCATTCAAAGTTGTGGGATGTATGTGTGGATGTGAATGTTGTAATATTTACATTTCAAGCATTGTGGGGGAATGTTGTAATAGTTTAGACTTTCATTCCTGCTATTTACTTTTTATTCATCTTTAGTTTGAGATATTAATACTAAAACCATTCTAGTAAGGTTATCCTGCCATAAACCCTTGATTTTTATGGTGCAAGGTTGTCCTTAGAATAACATTTGTATCAACCTCTCAAGACTTGAATTTCGAGGTTGCTTTACATTTCCGTACTGTGATTTTTTTAAAGTGTTATCTTTCCTTTATTCATTTAAATTCTTTTGTTAAAGATTTAATTTGGCATAGTCCTATTCACCCCCCCTCTAGGACATATAACTTGGCCTTTTCACCCTTCTCTCTGAGCATGACCCTATGCTACCAACCTCGCTATGTATCTATGTTGTATCCTTTTGAATATCTACTTGCATCCAACTGCTTTCCAGCTCATTGGAAGCTCTAACAGCTCCCATGTGTCAATCTGGTACAACAAGTCTATCACATCATCCATAGTCACCTTCCACTTCTCAGTACCAGACTCACTTAGAGCCATCTAAATTGAAGACGGATCTCCATCGTCTATAACGAGAGTATATGTGATATTGGAGTCGTTTGTATACCTCGCCGATAACTTATAATTTATGCAGTGTGATTCTTCTCACAGCTGCACTACAAGAAATAGCGCTTTTACTAACGAAAAAAATTTTGTCGGTAAAAGTACGTTTTTACAAACAAAATTTTTTTTCTTCGATAAAACTGTACTTTTACCGATGAAATATTTTTTCGTCAGTAATAATATTTTTGCCGACGAAAATTTTCATCGGTAAAAGTATTTTCATCTCCAAGAAAGAAAACTTTCACGCACTTTTGAAAATTTCGCGGTAAGACTTTTACCGACGAAAATTTCGCACAAAACCACTTTTACTGACGAAAATTTTCGTCGGTAAAAGTGTTATGTTTTTAACGTAGAAATTTTTGCCTTGAATTTTACTGACAAACTAAAGCCATCAGGAACAATGGTTTTACCGACAAAACTTTTCATCGGTAAAAGTGTTATGTTTTACACTTTGAAAACTTTCACCCTCAGTTTTACCGACGAACTAAAATCATTGGGAATAATGTCTTTACCGACGAAACATTTCATCGGTAAAGATGTTATATTTTTCAGATAAAAAATTTCGCTCTGAGTTTTACCAACGAAACTTTTCGTTGCTAAAAAACACTCAAAAGCTTTTACCGATGAATAGTTTCGTCGGTAAAAATGTTAAATTTTTAAGTTAGGAAATTTTAGCGATGAGTTTTACTAATGAAAATTTGTGTCAGTAAAAATGCTATATTTTTTAGATAAAAAAATTTTGCTCTGAGTTTTACCAATAAAACATTTCGTTGCTAAAAGGCGCTAAAAAAATTTTACCGACGAAGATTTTTGTCGGTAAAAATGTTAAATTTTTAAGTTAGAAAATTTTCGCGATGAGTCTTATAGACGAACTAAAACCATCGAGAATAATGTCTTTACCAATGAAAATTTTCATTGGTAAAATGTTATATTTTTTTAACTTAGAAAATTTTCCCACTGCCTTGAAAAATATCGCGGTAAGAGTTTTACCGACAAACCAAAACCGTCAAGAATAATGTTATTACCGACGAAATCAATTTCATTAGTATAACTTATGTTTTACCAATAAAAACTTTCGTTGAGAATAAGGATAGAATTTTAACTTACAAAAATTTTCCCGCTGCCTTGAAAAGTTTCGCAGTAAAAGTTTTACCGACGATCCAAAGCCGTCGGGAAGAATTTTCCGACAGATGAAAACCGTCAGTAATGTTTTTTACCAACGAACAAAAACATTATTTATATATATTTAGTTTATATATATATATATATATATATATATATATATATATATATATATATATATATATATATAGTTTTTATATCATATGAGTGCAAATTTTTTAATATATATAATTAAAAGATAATATTTAAATGATTTTTAATATCTGATCAAAAAGAATATTGAAAAGTTTAGAAATTATAACTATGTTTGAGAAAAATTTTGAGAACAAAATAATGCTTTTGAGATAAATTTTTGAGATTTTGAAAATAAAAATTCAGAATTTGTATTTTAATTTTTTTTTGAAATATTTTATAATAAAAATGATATTTTGTTAAAAGAGTAAAAAAATTTACATTTTGAAAAAAAAAATGTTATTTTTAAATGGAAATTGAAATTTATCTGTGAAAAATAAAATTACTAAATTATTAGGCACATTCACTAATTGAACCTTTAATTGTTTTTGAACAATATAATGAGTTCAGATTGAAGAGTAAATAACTTCATATGTTTAAAGCAAATTTCACTGAAATTGTTGATCAATCTTGTATGCCCAATATATTTCTCATATGTAGCCTGACTGAGGTGAGTAACTTGTCAAATTGAGAGTATTGATTCGTAAAATAGAGTGAATGGACCAAACATGTAAAATGGGCCAAATATTCTAGTCAAAATTGTAACCTAACTTACTGACCTCGTGAGAACCTAAGCGTTGA
Source organism: Magnolia sinica (assembly GCF_029962835.1). NCBI lineage: Eukaryota > Viridiplantae > Streptophyta > Magnoliopsida > Magnoliales > Magnoliaceae > Magnolia > Magnolia sinica. The sequence continues at coordinate 68,657,846 of NC_080574.1, forward strand.
TGTTAGTAAGTTTTGTGGGCCCCATCATGATGTGTGTCGAACATCAACATCGTGGATTTGACATGTCCCCTTTAGGTTATAAGTGTAACATCTTGGAAAAATCCGTACAATGACCCGAGCACCACCTCAGGCAAAAATCGCTAAGGACCGAATCCTTTAGAAATTAGACGAAAATTAATTGAGTACTAAACTGAATTAATCGGTGAGTTAGTTTGAATCACTTTCTATACGAATTGCAAAGCCCAAAACCAGTAGAATCGCTAGCTTTACGTTACTTTAAAACCTAGGATCAATTTTAAAACTCAGTTGCTCTCATGAGCATCTTGAAACTCCGTATCGGACCTAGACCATGGTCGAAAGTTTGATTATTTTGAAGCTATATGGTTATGACCGCCTTACTGGGCTTGACAACTATCTCGGGAATCAAGTCCAAATAGCATCCAGAAATGCACAACTTAAGTCCAGAGCGAAGTGTGTGAGAAACGCGAATATCTTTAAAAAATGAACTCAAACTTAAGTAAATTGGGTCATTCGCTTACAGGCCAAATTTAAGGTTTCAGACCGTCAGATTCCAACCCAACTACACCCTTAGATCAAGGAAATTTCCCGACACATGTTAGTGTACTTGTGGCCCTGATCGAGTAACAATGGCCATTGAACTGAAACTGGTCCTCCACAGTCGATCTACATATCCAATCAGATCAAAACTTTAACCTGGCTTAGATCCATAGTCAAGGAACTTTTTCCAGACCGTATGTAGGAAATGGACCTTCAGATGAGCTCCGTTGGCCCGAAACAGCCACTCTTTGGCTATAACCTAAGTATACCATGGCCTTGGGGCCATTGACATCAATTCTTGGGCCTATATAAGACCCTTAACCCACCCCTCTCTCATTCCATACGAATTTTCAAAACCCTAAGAGAGAAGAGAGAAAAGAGAAGGAAAAGGTGAGAAGAAGAGAGAGAGAGAGAGAGCGAGAGATAATTGTTGGGATCCGATCCCATCGCTCCACGTACCAAATTATCCTACTTGTATCACTATACTGGAGATTTTGACTCCACTTTTGGTAAGGAATCCTAACCCTAATCTGCTTTAGGTATCCAGATAAGTAGATCGGTGAAATAGCTAACCTATTTCATGATTTAGGTAGCCGTTGTGTCGTAGACAAAGGCGTAGTGTTCGAACTGAGTTCGATATGAGTTTACTGACAGAAGGTACGGACTATAAATGTTTAGGTTATGGTTTTCAAGGCTTTCAATATCAATAATGATTTATGACTGATTTAATTACTATCATGTATGCTTAGATGCGATGTTTTCCGTGTATTACATATATATATATGAACTATGTTGAAATTAATGCATTCCATGTGTTTGTTGAAAAGTTTGTATGAATATGAAATTATGATTTGTGCTTGCCATGATTGTTGTTTGGGAATACATGATTGTGGTACATGTGGCAACTCCCTTATGAAAGGATTTGCTATAATATATGTTATAACTAATTTCTTACATGTATGTTGATATGTGTAGTCTAAGTGTTTGATAAAATGCCTAAATGAGAAAATGCTTGTTGAAATGTATTTAATTAGGGTGTTGAGATTGGATTCTCAATTACCTTATCTATAACTACAGTTTCCTTTATGTAACCTCTCTTACTACTATGTGATTTATGATTGAAATGCCTATGTATAATAATATGTGCACTATGTATTTGTTGAAAGGTTCAAATGAGATTTATATTTAAATTGGTTGTCACATGCTGCTAGGACTATCACATATGAATCCCTATTATGTTTGAGTACGGTTGGGACTAATACATAGTCCAAGAAATCAGTAATAGTTTACGATTAGTGGCCAAACTAATTTTGTCACGACGAATACATTCGATGAATCTGAGTCGTACAGTGATTATTGACAGTGGTTAGGACACAAGGAGTGCATGTGCGCTCCATGTTGATTAATTCAACGTACGCTCATCCCAATCAAGCTTGTCAACTAACCCGATTGGCCTTATGTATGTTCACCATGTATGGACACTACCGTTTGAATCTAAGGTACCACTTACCATTGAAAAATCCGTTTAACCTTGGTACTATGATCCGCTAAGACTCATGAGTTGGGCATGATGGTATGGGATACTGTGATCGAGCTGTTGGCCTACGCTGGGGTGACGAGCCTCCCCGTAGTGTCCAATGAGTAAACCAAACTCGTGAGCCGAATACTGTGGTATGGGACACTGTATTCGAGCTGTCGGCCTACGCTAAGGTGACGAGCCTTTCCCCTAGTGATATAAAATAGACCTACGATTAGGTGACGAGCCCCTCGTAGTGACCTCGAGTGTGAATTAAGCTTATGTTGAGGTGACGAGCCTCCCATAGTAACCTATAGTGTAAACTCGCGAACTTGCCTATCGTATGTGATTAACTAGGATTGACGACCCTAGATGGATCATTGTTTAGGTAAATGATATAAAGGGAGGTACCTTAGCTTTTCGAATCTACTGTATGAATAGGTCTAATTAAGAACTTGGCTAACACAACCATGCACTGCATTGCATGTGCCTTTGGCGTGGGTGTTGAGCACAGTGGGAGTTTAGCATGCGTGACCGTGAGATGATGTCATAGAGGGAGTGTAGGCGAGGGCATGTATCATTAATACATATCATCCTCGCATTAACCAGAGTACTTAGGAATGTTTGTTGTACTGCTTTATCATTACTGCTTGATTAAATTGATAATATGTTAACCTTTGCCTTACAGATCTACTGAGTTGATCACTCACTCCCACTCTGGGACAGTGTTTTAAAACACCAACCAGACTCTGTTGTCGTTTCAAATGATGGCGAGGCTTACAAGTTGAAACCGGCCTTTTATGACAATGAGGAGGAGTTCTCCTACCTACAATTTCTGGCGGGTCTATGTAGACTTGGAGTTGCGTCACCGGGGCTATAGGGATCATTTTGTATATTTTAGAATTATACATGTAATTATTCGACCTGGCGACATGATCATACTCTGGAGTTTATATCCACTTACACACTTTATATATCTATCACAATCTTTCGCTTGCTTAATTTGATCGCCTCTGGAGTATGATATGTTGATTTGGTATAATTCCACTCATGTTTAATGCACAAATATAGACAACATATAATCATCATTATCTATATTGCATAAGTGATGCATTGGAACTCGGGAGTTGAGCATCTACTCAACCCTCGATTTTCAGGGCGTTACAATGAGATATCTCAAAAATCATCTGTATACGAAACTCAAGTGAGCCATACCATCTAAAACTATGTGAAGACATCCTTAAAAAATATAAATGCACTTGGTGGAGCCCACATGAGTTTTGGATGCGGTTGAAACTTGGTCTGACCCCTCGTCCAAGTGGGACACACATAATGAGTGGGTTGGATATGTGAATTACATTTAAGCAGGCCCAATATATGATCATGAATGTTTTAAGGAAACCCTTCTCCACTACATTTAGGTGAGTTACTCGTTACCCTTACCAGAGTAAACTCTGTGGTGTCCACCGTTATTTTTTTATTTTATCCACTCCATTCATCCATGTTAATAGATAATTTGAGGTCTAAAGAACAAAAAGGAAGCATATTTAAAGCTCAAGTGGACCACACCATAGGAAATAGTGTGATTGAACCTCTACCATTTAAAATTTCTTGGAGGCCATAGAAGTTTTGGATCAAGCTGATGTTTATGTTTTCTATTCATTCATATATTTTTGATATTATGAACAACATTTAACCATTTTTGGACAATCTGATCAGTCCAGATTGAAGAGTAAATAACTTCAGATGTTTAAATCAAAATTCACTCAAATTGTTGATCAATCTTGTTTACCCAATATCTTTCTCATATGTAGCATGATCGGGGCGAGTAACTAGTCAATTTAAGGGTAATGATCAGTAAAATAGATTGAATGGACCAGACATGTAAAATGGGCCAAATATTCTGGTCAAAATTGTGACCCCAACTTATTAACCACGTGAGAACCTAAAAATTGATGTTAGTAAGTTTTGGGAGCCCCATCATGATATGTGTCGAACATCAACACCGTGGATTTGATGTGTCCCCTTTAGGTTATGAGATATCTCAAAAATCATCTGTATACAAAACTCAATTGAGCCATACCATCTAAAACTAATTGAAGACATCCTAAAAAATATAAAAGCACTTGATGGTTGGTACTATGTGGGCCCCACCATGAATCATATCCAAAGATTATTTTATAGAATTATTTTATAAAAACTTTTTCGAGATCATTTTATAGAATTATCCAAAAAATGAATCATATCCAAAGATTAAATGGACCACACCACAAATAAGGGGAACAGATTGGCTCCTCCCCCTACACCATCCATTGGCTGGTGGTTGGTGCTATGTGGGCCCCACCATGATGTATGTGTTTAATCTATGTCGTCCATCTATTTTTAAAGATTATCTTATGGCATGAGACCAAAAATGAGGCATATCCCAATTTGAAATGGACTACATTACAAGAAATAGTGTTGAATGACCGTCAACCATTTAAAACATTCTGGGGCCATAAAAGTTTTGAATTGAGATGATTTTTGTTTTTCCCCTTCATCTAAGCCTGTATGACCTAATAAACAAATTGGATGCCAAATAAAGAGTGCGGTGGGCCTTACATAGGATTTTAATGATGGATATCTAATCACTATTGTTTTCATGTGGTGTGGTCCACCTGATATTTATATACCTCTCAATTTTGGGCCCCACCATGTTGTATGTTTTATATCCACACCTTCCATCCATTTGGAGAGATCATTTTAGGGCAATATCTAAAGATAAATCCAAAGCTCCAGTGGACCCCAACACAGAAAACAGTGGGGATAGTGACACCCACCATTAAAAACTGTTTAAGGGCCATGAAAGTTTTAGATCAAGATGATATTTGTGTTTTACCTTATTTCATGTCTTTTTTAACTTTTGAACAGGTTGGATTTCAAATGAAAATTATGGTGGGCCTTAAGATAGTTTCAATGGTGGGAATCACTCTCCCCATTGTTTTTTGTGGAGAGGTCCACTACATCTTTTTATCTGCCTCATTCTTTGGCTCATGCCCTGAAATAATATTTCTACCTGGAGGGATGGTGTGGATATAACACATACATCACAGTGGGGCCCACACAATATGGTGACGTCACTTCAGTAGCCAACACGCTACTTAAGTTGTATGTAAGCCCGCCCATGAGAGAGAGTCTCTCTCTCTCCCTGTCTCGCACCCTCTCCCTCCTCTCGCTCTCTAACTCTCTCTTCCTCTCTCTCTCTGATCTCTCCACCATGTCCTCTCTCTGTCTCTCTCGCATCCTCTCCCTCCTCTCTCTCTCTCTGAATCTCTCTGATCTCTCTTGTGGTCCGTTGCCGAACGCCCTACCCACGCACGCCCTCTCTCTCTCTCTCTCTCTCTCTCTCTCTCTCTCTCTCTCTCTCTCTGAAGCTTAGTTTAAGGTCATTCACGACAATGAAGTATCTCTCTCAATCTCTCTCAATCTCAATATCGATTTAAGGATTTGGGGATTTAGGGATTTGGGGACTTGGGGATTTAGGGCGTGTTTGGGCAGTGGGATTAAAAGGGAGTATGTGTGATGGAATTGCATTTGGTCTTGTGCCAATTCCACTCCATGTTTAGCAGTGGGCCCCATGATTGGAACCCCCTGGATTTGGAACCCCCATGATTGGAAACCCCCTGGATTCCAAACCCCCATGATTGGAAACCCCCTGGATTCGCAACCCTCATGATTAGAATCCACGATGCCAATTGATCCTAAGGGACTATTTGGGAGCGTGGATTTGGAACCCCCTCGATTCAGAACGGGAGGTGTTCTTAGCATGATCCGGTCGCAATCATATGGTACTTAGAAGTGTTTCCTTCTTGGGGAAATTTGGGGCAGCATGCTTTAGTCCTTCAACACTCCCTGGGTGATGCCGGCTTCAATTGATGGCATTTTCCATCCTGATTTGCAAAAAGATGGAAGGGCAAGTTGAGATCCAAGTGGTGCCTCTTGCTGGTGGTTGTTCTTTAACATGTGTGGGCACATGGATGTATTCTAGCAGACATTCATCTTTGGATTTTTGAAATCCAATCTCATGTATGATGAAATAAGGTTTATTAGAGGTTTGCTAAGCCCATGTACAAGGCCTACCTTCTAATGGCATCACATGTGCCACCATGGCAGACAATGCAATATCAAAGCCATCCATCAGGTTGGTCCAGCTATCAAGATGTTCTCACCCAAAAAATCATGCTAAAGAAGTAGAGCATGCATACCATCGTAACAGTGAGCATCTGAGCAGTAAGCAGTGCATAAGCTAGCTCCCATTCTGAAAATGATCATATACAAAAAAATCACCTTGGTTCACTCATCATGCTGTGTATACATACAAGTTGCATTTGGACCATTGGATACTTAATCAAAATCATTCTCTCTTTTTGTACGAGGGTGGTCTAATGGTTGAGTGGATCATCCTGATTTTCTATATGGCCATTTTCATGCTGGGTACCACCTTAAACACCACTAAAATGTTCCACACTAGCCCACAGTTTTAAGTTTGATACTTGTGCTGTGTCAAAGTTTGTGGGGTTTATTGTAGAATAACATGTCATGGATGGATGGTGAAACACTTGACTTCTACATCTTTGGATTGTTTGGCAAAAGTTCAATGGTGAATTGCTCCCTGACACTCAAAAGATGGGCCACACCATGAGTATCATTTGGGCCAAAAATCAAGATGCTCATCATGCAATCCACCCTATATGAAATGAGTGGACTGGTCTGATTTTTGTGCCAGGTGTTTGTCATGGTGGATCTCACCTTTTGGATGGACCAATGTTGTATACAAATGACATGCTGGCATGGGTGGTCTAGGTGGACAGTAAGACCATTGAGGTGGATGTTAATTTTCTTCTGTATGTATATGTGTTTCTTTTCATGGGCAAGTGTGCACTCATGTGTATATTTCCACCGCATCTAATTTAGTTTTTGATTTTAAGTTTCTTTTCATGATTCTAGGGAATCTTAGTTAAATTTTTGTAAGATAGACAATAAAATGATTTCTTATTACAGTAAAATTTAGAATGCTTTTATGGATGGTTACGATCATATTGATTTATATGTATTGTAGAATGATGCTTAGAAATCAAGTATCTTTTTTTACGATCTACATTATCAAATGCCTTTCTGGGAAGGTTATGTGTTGACTGGTAAATATAGATAATCATATGTGTCGTTGGGTTGTAAATATTCATATGTGATCATTGAACTTGCATATGTGGGGGTGTCAATGGGCCACACTCTATTAATGTTTTTGTCTTAAATTATTATTGTGATTAGTTAGTTTATAGTTGTGACTTGTAATTGTGATTTGTAAGTTAGAGAATTAGTTACCTGTTTGAGGATTTCTATGGGGTCATACATAGATATGGCTCAAATTGTCCCATTTTGGACAGTTCAAGGTTAGATGGATAGTATGCTTTCATATAATCTATTTAAATGTTCATGCCTGATCCGCGGTCCATCTCCTCATTTCTCTCTAGATTTGTTTCTTTTGTTCCGTATCCAATGCTAAATATCTTTACTTTACTTTAGATATTTGACATCGGAATGTAACATAAGATCAACTTATCTAGAGAGGCATGGGGAGATGTTGCCGGATTTTCGGCGTGGACTAACAAATGGGAATTTGAAAGTATTACAATCTATCTAACCTTGGATGGGTAACTAATTTAGGAATTAATTGAGCGGGGGTCCCCGGAAGGTGGAAACCACTGTTATGACCATGATGAGTAGCTATCAATTTTCTATGGACAACAATATGGGTGGCCTGGCCATTTGGACAGGCCCGTATTTATGTACTAGCTCCAAATTGATGGAGCAAACCCAGATGTGCGTCTGAGCTATCTGGATATTGAGCAAAGGTCACTGGAAGGTGGGAACCTCTGTTATGACCATGACGAAGAAAACCATTTCCTATGAACAGCATTGGAATGGCCTAGCTAGTTGGACAGACCATGTTTATGTATTAGCTCGAATTAGTTGGAGCAGGCCGAGTAATAAATAAATTTTAGGGCTTTATCCCAAAAATGTGGTAAATCTAAGTCACAGGTGGACCATAAAATTCAAGAAAAGGTAGTGATTGAATTTCCACCTATAACCTAAACTTAAACTTAAACCTTAACCTAAACCTATAACTTAAACTTATAACCTTAACCTAAACCGAAACCAAAATTCAATTCCCTAAACCTTAACCTATAACCTAACCTAAACCTAAACCTATAACCTATACTTATAACCTAAACTTAAACCTATAACCTAAACCTATAACCTTAACCTAAACATAAAACCTAAACCTAAACCTATTCTCAAATCCCAAAACCTATAACCTAAACCTAAACCTATAACCTAAACCTATAACCTAAACATATAACCTAAACTCAATTCCCTAAACCTTAACCTATAACATAAACCTAAACCTATAACCTAAACTGATACCTAAACCTAAACCTGAACCTAAACCTATATAACCTGAACCTTAACCTAAACCTATAACCTATAACCTAAACCTAAACCTAAACCTAAACTTATAACCTATAATTTAAACTACCTATAAACTATACTTATAACCTAAACCTATAACCTACACTTATAACCTAAACCTAAACCTTAACCTAAACCTATAACCTATAACATTAACATAAACCTATAACCTAAACCTATACTTATAACCTATAGCCTACAACATTAACCTAAACCTATACTTATAACCTAAACCTATTCTCAAATCCCAAAACCTATAACCTAAACCTAAACTTTAACCTAAACCTATAACCTATAACCTAAACCTAAACCTATAACCTAAAACCGAACATAAACCCGAACCCAATCCCGAACCCGAACCCAAATTCCTAAACCTAAACCTAAACATATAACCTATAACCTAAGCTTATACCTAAACCTAAAACCTAAACCTAAACCTAAAACTAAAACTTAAACCTAAACCTATAACTTATAACTTAAACCTATAACCTAAACTTAAACCTAAACCTATATAACCTAAACTCAATTCCCTAAACCTTAACCTATAACCATACCTAAACCTAAACCTATAACCCTAACCTAAACCTGTAACCTAAACCTATAACCTTAACCTAAACATAAAACCTAAACCTAAACCTAAACCTATTCTTATAACCTAAACCTATTCTCAAATCCCAAAACGTATAACCTAAACCTAAACCTAAACCTATAACCTTAACCTATAACCTAAACTCAATTCCCTAAACCTTAACCTATAACCTAACCTAAACCTAAACCTATAACCTACACTTATAACCTAAACCTAAACCTATAACCTTAACCTAAACCTAAACCTATACTTATAACCTAAACCTATTCTTATAACCTAAACCTATTCTCAAATCTCAAAACCTAAAACCTAAACCTAAACCTATGACCTATAACCTAAACCTAAACCTATAACCTAAACCCGAACATAAACCCGAACCCGAACCCGAATTCCTAAACCTAAACCTAAACATATAAACTATAACCTAAGCCTATACCTAAACCTAAAACCTAAACCTAAACCTAAACCTAGAACTTAAACCTAAACCTATAACCTATAACTTAAACCTATAATCTAAACTTAAACCTAAACCCATATAACCTAAACTCAATTCCCTAAACCTTAACCTATAACCATACCTAATCCTAAACCTATAATCTAAACCTATAACCTTAACCTAAACCTATAACCTAAACCTAAAACCTTAACCTAAACATAAAACCTAAACCTAAACCTATACTTATAACCTAAACCTATACTTATAACCTAAACCTATTCTCAAATCCCAAAACCTATAACCTAAACCTTAACCTATAACCTTAACCTATAACCTAAACTCAATTCCCTAAACCTTAACCTATAACCTAACCTAAACCTAAACCTATAACCTACACTTATGACCTACACCTAAACCCTAAACCTAAACCTATAACCTTAACCTAAAACATAGAACAAAAACCTAAAACATAAATGTATTCCCAATTCCCTACTATAACCTACAACATTAAACTAAACCTATACCTATATCCTAAACCTATTCTCAAATCCCAAAACTTGTAACCTAAACCTAAACCTAAACCTAAAACCTATAACCTAAAACCTAAAGCCTAAACCTAAACCTTAACCGAGACCTAAACCTAAAACCCAAACGTAACCCCGATCTCGAACCTAAACCCGATTTCCTAAACCTAAACCTGATCCCGAACCCGAACCCAATTTCCTAAACCTAAACTTGGAACCTTAACCTAAACCTATTCTCAAATCCCAAAACCTATAACTTAAACCTTAACCTAAACTTAAACTTATAACCTAAACCTAAACCTTAACCTAAACTTAAACTTATAACCTAAACCTAAACCTTAACCTAAACTTATAACCTTAACTTATAACCTATAACCTATAACCTAAACTCAATTCCCTAAACCTTAACCTATAACCTAACCTATAACCTATAACCTATAACCTACACTTATAACCTAAACCTATAACCTATAACCTAAGCCTAAAACCTAAACCGAAACCTACACTTATAACCTATAGCATAAACCTAAACCTAAAACCCGAACATAAACCTGATTCCGAACCCGAAACCTATAACCTTAACCTAAACCTTAACGTATTCCCAAATCCCTAAACCTAAACATACACCTAATCCTAATCTCAACTCCCTAACCTAAACCTAAACCTAAACTCATACCTATTCTCAATTCCTTAAACCTAAACATATAACCTAAACCTATAACCTAGCCTAATCTTAAACTTATTTCTGTAAACTGAATCTAGTCTTTTCATTGTATAGATGGATAAGAGTTGGATGCGAGCTAAGAACAGATTTGGTCCAGAATATAAATAAGAGGTTCAAGAGTTCATAGAATTTGCATGAAATTGGGCAAATTCAGGGAATAGGATTAGGTGTCCATGTCGAAAATGCGGGAACATGATTTATAAGACTTTAAACAAAGTAGAAGATAATTTGTTCATAGTTGGGATTAACCAAGGTTACACTTGGTGGATCCATCATGGTGAAGATATTCGTCATAGCGTTAAGGCCACTGAAGTCTTTGCTGACCCAATTGTGCCAGATGACAAGGATGAAGACGTTGACGAAATGCAAGATATCATAGGGGATGTGTTCAGGGGAACAATTGCAGATACCGATTTTGCAGCGACAAGTAGTAGCCAAGATATTCCTCCTATGGGTGATGTCGAATCAGAGAAGTTTAGTAAGTTGTTGAGGGATACACAATGTCCACTCTATTCGGGGTGTGAGAACTTCTCTAAGTTGAATTTTCTTACAAGGTTACTTCATTTGAAGAAAATAAATCATTGGAGCAACAAATCGTTTGGCATGTAGTAAGGCATCGCACTTGAAGAAGAAGAAATATACAGTATTGGACTATAATTGGAGGAAGAAGAGCATTTTTTTTTTAGTTGCCTTATTAGAGTGATATGAAATTGCGACACAACTTGGATGTTATGCATATTGAGAAAAATATATGTGATAATGTCTTCAGAACATTGTGAACATAGAGAAGAAAATAAAAGACAGTTTTAAGGCTCGATTGGATCTACAAGCAATGGGTTTAAGGAAAGAGTTGCACTTATAATCATATGAAGATTCGTATACTATACCAGCAGCCTGCTACACATTAACAAAACTAGAGAAAAAGCGTTTATGTGAATGGTTGAGATCGGTGAAGTTTCCCGATGAGTATGCGTCAAACATATCTCGACGTGTAAACATTACGGACTGTAAGGTAACAGGAATAAAAAGTCATGATTGTCACATCCTTCTATAACGCCTACTATCTGTTACGATTCATGGATTCCTGAGTAAGGATATCAGTGCGACGCTGATTAAGTTGGGGATATTTTCTAAGGATTTGTGTTTGAAATCATTGAACGTAAATATTATTAAATGACTAGAGAGGGACATTGTCATAATCCTTTGCAAACTTGAAAGAATATTTTCACCCACTTTTTTCGATGTCATAATACACCCAGCGATTCACTTACCGCACGAGGCGAAGCTTGCAGGCCCAATACAATATCGTTGAATGTATCCGATCGAAAGGTAGTAGAACCTATTAAAATTTTTATTCATTCCATAAACTATATATCTCCATGTTTTTATACGTATAATATAGTGGTTTTGTGTACAGATAACTTCACATACTAAAACGATTTGTGAGGAATAAAGCACGACTGGAGGGATCCATTGCTAAAGCGTATATTGATAATGAGTGCCTGACATTTTGCTCCATGTATCTTCGTGGTATAGAGACTAGATTCAACGGAGAAGATTGGAATGCCGATGAAGGGCAGGAGCATGAACAAGGACTCATATCTGTATTCACACATAATGTTCATCCTTTAGGATCCCCGACGTTTCATGATATAAACCTTGGGGATCTAGCAAAGGCGCGGTGGTATGTGTTGCATAATTGTGAAGAAATAGAGTCGTACTTAGAGTAAGTCTTCCCTCGATTATCATTTTCTCTACATACGATGATCTTAATGTTTCTTGTTGATGACGTGCCATTTATGTGTAGTGAACACATCGACCAGATGAAGTCCCAATTCCCGACAAATTATGATCGAATGCATCAGGATCAGTTTTCAGAATGGTTCACAAAATATATAAGATTTATCTCACCACACTTAGAATTTTCGTTGTATTGCACATTATTTGAACCTAAGAAAAATTCCTAAATAATTACATTCTGTACACGATAGTAGATGAAGCGTTGCACACTAGCAACTCTGCAGATGCGTCTGATGCACTCTACTCAATGGCATGTGGCCTTGATAGACATGTATCTAGATATACAGGTTATATTGTAAATGAGATTCGGTTCCACACTGAAGCACGTAAGAAATATAGGACCACACAAAATAGTGGGGTGGTTGTGAAGGGAACGCATGAGGAGGTAGAAATTGACTTTTATGGCATTTTGACGGATATAACTGAGCTGAGTTATTGTATGAGAAAGTGGGTGTACTTATTTAAATGTGATTGGTGGGACATTAAAAATAAGAAGTTAGGAATACAGACTGACAACTACTTTACGAGCATAAATTTATCTTGGAAGTAGTTTAAGGATGACCCATTTGTCCTCGCTAGCCAAGCCAAACAAGTATTTTACCTTGCTGACACCAAGTTAGGCGGCTCTTGGCACGTGGTGCAGAAAATAAAGCCCAAGAACGTATTTAATGTTCCCGTACCAGAAGTTGAAGATAACGAGGACGGGGGAAATGAAACGTCTAGGATTGAATAAGCATATCAAGAAGACATGCCATCTGGAGATACAGGGACGAATTCAAGTGCAATTGGACAGAGATGATGTGCCACCTGATCATGTTAATACCTCAATAATACATGATATTGTTGGAGATGATAACGGTTTCATTGACGACGACGTTGCAGACATTGAAGAAGAAATACTAATCAGCGATAATTATGGTGAAGCAGAAATAGTCCTAAGCGATAGTGATACAGATGATGATTATTAAATGTACACATGATTTACATGTCATTTTTCAATTCGAATAATTTATGTATTCCATGTATACATGAAAATTACAAGTCATGATTTATTCCTTTAATTGACTTGTTTATAATCCACATTTGCAGTTGAGTCAATTTCTGATCATGTCCTCCTCAAATCGGAGCATAGCAGAAGCACGGGACATACTTCATCAGCTGTTGCAGATGGACTTTCCAATCCTATCTTCTTCTGGTAGGGCCAAAGAGATATCTGGTCTGGTCGATGGGTGTAGGGCGGAATATATCGACGACGACTCATATGAAATATTATACCATTTTAAACAAATTCCAAAGCTGATAGAGATATATAATCGAGGAAAACTTGCTATGAAAGATGCGGCTTTGTCACTTGCACATTTAAATGGAGTTTCAAGAGACCAGATTTCTCCTATTGTGACTGACATGTTGGCTATAACAATATCGAGTGTTTTACACAACATGACATATGCTTCTGAAGCATACGATAACTTACGTAGGGAGTACTTCAAATAGTTTACCTAAAAGTTGTTTCATATTACAACGAAATACGTGTATTTAATATAGAACGAAAATATGTAATGGAATTTCTAAGGGTTATAGATTAAAGTTTACAGTTTTATTATATTCTGCTTGCATTCTAGTGTAATGGTCTAATCATATTTTAATCATCTCTCTAAGTATAAGCACAAACGCATTGTACCATCAACACTACTTGTATAATGTTTTAGTTTATTCTACTTATATTGACATTGTGTAAATTTATAAGTTCGCATCTTGTATATATTCAGTGATGGCACCAGGTGGGAGACCACATCGTTCACGCACTAGTTCTACCCCTTCTTCCCGTGATGCAGCGGAGATAGGATCGCCTTCACATTTTGCATCGCAGGCATCTAATCCCTCAGTCGTGCATACACCGGGTACTGCATGTAAGTCTAGACATATATTTCTTTTAATGACTTATGTTTATATTTAGACTTATATATTTCTCTTGTAACAGCATCGTCGACCAGCCGACAAGGATGTGGACCCACGCGTAGGTTGCTTTTAGAGCGACTTACGGGTGAGGGTACGGTGACGGTAGAGTTCCCACAGGACTGCATTAAACCTGTTGGGAACAATGCCAGGTTGTTTATGTCAGAGGTTGGTGTCTTATGCTGATCTGTGATCCCCCCACCACCCCCCATTGGGCAGATATGACAGATGATGTGCGGCAGCTCATCCGTCAGCGCCTTCAGGTAAATTTTAGTAAATTAAAATTTATTTTATAAAAGTTTATTTACGATTAAGTTATTTTGTTAATAAGTTTATTGCCTTAATCTATTATTTATGAAACTGTAGGATAAATTTGACTTGGATTTGAGTATTCCGTACATTTTCCATGTTGTCGACAACATGGTCAAGGAGCGGTTCAAGGAGTACCGCGGTAACTTACACAAGCGGTACAAGCAATGCGTGAGCTACGAGGAGGGCGTACAGTCCGCATCGCCGCACGTGACCCATGACGACTGGCGGATACTCTGTGAGAGATTTTTGTCTGAGTCTTTTCAGGTAATATTTACATATTTACGATATCTTAGGGTAACAATTAAATTCATAATTAATAACAATGTATTATGAATAATGTGTTCAAAAGAGGAGTAAAATAAATTTTGACAATAGGGGAAAGTTAGAAGTGAACCACGTAGCTGGTTCAAAGTCATTTGTACGACTTCGTCACGACATGGTAAGAAATTACTGGTAATTAATAAGTTGATATATTCTTTCTATGCATTTGTATTAACTCTATTGTCCTTTTGATTACGCAGCGAGATTCCATCACTAAGTAGGAGCCCGTAACAGTAGACCTCTACAGAGGGACTCATAGTCGACAGGCGACGGATCCCACAGCCAGTGAGAATCGGGTAAAAATCCTTACATTATAAAATGTAATTGCATTGAATTATAATAATGTCATTTGTTATGAAAATTCATATATTTTCATTATAGACGACAATGGACACCTTATACAGTCAGCTCACTCCCG
Organism: Magnolia sinica; assembly: GCF_029962835.1. NCBI lineage: Eukaryota > Viridiplantae > Streptophyta > Magnoliopsida > Magnoliales > Magnoliaceae > Magnolia > Magnolia sinica. Next base: position 68,673,510 of record NC_080574.1, read on the forward strand.
ATGGTACTCAGCGGAGTGAGCCAGAGATCCTGAGTGAGGTGTTTGGCACTCGTTTTAGATATATCCGTGGGCTTAGCCATGGTGCCAAGCTCATAGCACCCACTAGAGCTGCCTCCAACCGATCCATCGTCATTGGCAACAGCACCGTACACCGAGCTGATGTCACAGAGAGAGAGGTTCAGAAGCTACGAGTCGTCATCCATGATATTAGAGAGCAATTGGAGAGGCAGAGTGAGCAGCTGGAGAGGCAGAGGGAGGAGAATGCGACGCAGAGGGAGGAGTAGGAGAGGAGGATGGAGGAGCTGGTGAGGTAGAGGGAGGAGCAGGAGAGGAGGATGGAGGAGTTGGCGAGGCAGAGAGAGGAGCAAGAGAGGAGGATGGAGGAGCTGACGAGGCAGAGGGAGGAGAAGGAGAGGAGGAGGATGGAGGAGCAGGCGAGGTAGAGGGAGGAGCAAGAGAGGAGGATGGAGGAGATGCGGGTGGAGCATGAGCGACAGATGACGGAAATGTTTCAGGCTCTTGTTGCACGCTTACCCACTGATGCCCCACTACCTCCGCCTTCATCTTTGTGATTTTTTATATTTTTATTTATGATGTTAAACTTATATGTATTTATGCGTGAATGAATATGATGTGGATAAGATTGTTTGTGTTTAGATGAAAATAGTTTATGTTTGGATGGATTTACTAGTTTGGGTTTAGATGGATATGAATGTGAATATGATAACAGGTGTATATCAGGAAGAATATGATGAAATATATTGTAACATGTGTATATCAAGAATTTTGTGCTGGAATATTGAAAAAAAAAGAGACTTTTACCTACGAAAATTTTCGTAGGTAAAAGTTTTGTAAATATTTTTACCTACGAAGATTTTCATAGGTAAAAGTATCATGAAATATTTTTACCTACGAACATTTTTCGTCGCTAAAAGTTTTTCAATTATTTTTTACCAATGAAACAATTCGTTAGTATAAGTTATTAAAATATTTTTACCTACGAAAACGATTGTCAGGAAAAGTTTTTCAATTATTTTTTACCGATGAACAACTTTGTCGGTAAAAGTTTTAAAATATTTTTTCCTATGAAAAATATCGTCGGTAAAATTTTTTACTTATTTTTTACTGACGAAAAAAATCGTTGATAAAAGTTTTATAAATATTTTTACGTACGAAAAAAATCATCGATAAAAGTTTTACACTTTTTTTTAGCGACGAAACAATTCGTCGGTAAAAGGTTTGTAAATATTTTTACCTACGAAAAAAATCGTCGGTAAAAGTTTTACAATTATTTTTTATCGACGAAAAATTCCGTCGGTAAAAGTTTTATAAATATTTGTACCTATGAAAAAGATCGTCGGTAAAAGTTTTTTGTTTATTTTTTACCGACGAAAAAATTCATCGATAAAAATCTTGCCATTTTCAATGATTGAAATTTTCGTCAATAAAAACCTTTTGCGACGCTGTTTTATCGAGGAATTTATCGAAGAAATTTTTCATTGGTAAAACTTTTTACCTACGAAAAAATCACTTTTAGCGACGAAAATTTCCGTCGATAAAAGTGGATTTTCTTGTAGTGGTGGCTACTCCACCTGCTCCGTATCTCTGTCCGTATGTCTTAGCCTTTATACCCTGCCCGCTCATGTGGCCATGCCCAGCATGCCACATACATGTAGAGGAGGAATTCGCTATAGTTACTGCAGCTCCACCTATTGAAGTGCTCCCTATTAACCTGTAAAGATTATCGAGTCGTTGCACTTTCATGATTACCCATGCCCCCTTAGATACTTTAAGAGCACCATCAATACCTATGAAATTGTAGCCATTGCCTCAAGTACACCAAGAGCAATCAGATTCTTCTTCAAATCAGGAACGTTCCTGACATCAGTCAAGGTACACTCCACCCCATCAAACATCTTGATGCACACTGTACCAACAGCCACAACATTACATGCAATGTCATTGCCCATAAACACTTGTCTACCATCGCACTCCCTGTAGCTAGTGAGCTAACTCCTTAATGAGTCATGTGAAAGGATGCTCCTGTGTCTAGAATTCACTCGCCCCTACAATCACCGTATGGTCGTCTGATCGTAGACACAGAAAAAACATCACCATTACATCCACTCGATCCATCTGATGTGGCTGATTGGCCTCCCCATATGAAGCCTCAGATTCTTCTCTCTTACATTTATAATTTATACAATCATTCTTTATGTGTCCTTCTATCCCACAGTTCCAACACTTTACCTTTCTTTTGCCCTTGCCCTTGGATTTGGATCTAGAGCTTAAAGATCCTATACCTTGTTTAGAATTTCTGCCCGTCGTAAACAGTGCATCAGAAGATGTCCAGATGTCACCGTTTAGCTTTCTCATGGCCTTTCCTTGAATAGTTGAGATAACGGTTTCGACACTTAGGGTTTTATTTGTGGTGCACATTGTGTCCTTGAATGACTTATACGATGCCAAAAGAGAATTTAACAACATACATACTTGTTCCTCATCTTTCATCACTTCCTCCATATCCAACAATTTGCAAACCAATTTATTAAAGTTGCTAATGTGAGCCTCCAGATCTTCACCCTCTACCATCTTAAAGTTATACCACCAACGCATCAAGTGTAGGTGCTTTTCAGAGGATTTTTTTTTGTATAGACATCCTTTAACTTCACCGATAACTTAGCTGCAGTTTTCTCCCTCATGACATTGTAGATAACCTCATCCGTGAGACATAAATGAATCAAGGATAAGGCTTTCTTATCAAGAGTATTCCAATCATCATCAGTCATAACAGACTTTCACTCCTAAAGAGCACCATCTTCACCTCGCTTGATTAAGGAACTAATCATTTTGATCTTCCATAACTCAAAGTTATTTTTCCCCGAGTACTTCTCAATATCATACCTAGTGCTTACCATTATTGCTTATCCCTCATATTCAGATCTATGCCCTAACGATTTCTTTGATACCGCTTCTTGGGGATTTGTGTTGCAGAATCATATAGATATGGATCTAGGATAACAATCCAAGAGCATCAAGCAAATACAAGGCAACACAAAGATTTAACGTGAAAAACCCTTTCAAAAAAAAAACCACAGTACAAAGTGATAGAATTCTACTATGAAAGCATAAATTACAAAGAGAAATGACTTACCTGATTGGAATAACCTCGAATCTCACCCTTGCAACACCTTTTAAAATCCTAAAATCCCTTCTAGACATCTTTAGAATACCTTTAGAAAGCTTTAGCATACATTAGAATAGTCCTAGGGACCCCTATTTATAGTTTAAGAAACTCCTTTTTAGCACTGACTTTGGAATAGTCTAAAAACTACCTCAAATTTACGCAGTCCATGTGCAGTCTGCATAGCTTCTACTAGTTGAGCCAGAACTTCGACTGGTTGAGCCTGTCCCTCAACTGGTCGACCATCCCGAAAATCTCAAATACATTATTGATGGACTTCGAGTTGAATAGGCTTTGACCAGTTGAAGGGACCTTCGACTAGTGGAGCTAGTCCCTCGACTGGTTGAGCACCTCATGCCAGATTTAAGACATCCATTTTAACAACAGACCATTCATCGGGTGGGCCAAGCACATGTACACTGAATGTGAACCACAAGCTATTTTGTTTCCCTATTTCATAAATTTGTGCCCTGACTAATGAGTGCATTGTTTTAATTTTTGGGTTTTTTCATTGATACAATGTGGGATCTCGGTCTTTTATAACATGTCTCATGTGCACACGTCCCAACTCGTATCGTTGATAGACCATACACTGCACCCTAGTACACCTAGAAAACTCACCAAAGTGATTTGTTCTGGATGACCTTGAGACCTCTATCATGTGGACCGCATCGTCGTTGTGGTCGCAATGGTGAAAACCGTGTGTCAATCCGACACTCCGTTAGTGAGATATGATCCATCGAATGTACGGCCTAAATTATGCATACAATAACACAAGCAACATTTATTATGCTAGGCCCATTGGACTTGAGCCCATGTGGGCCTAAAGCCCACTTTTAGAACATGAAAATTACCAATAAATAGGACAATTGCTACATGACAAAATAAATACCTAGCACATGTAAGACAAGCACTATAAGATAAAATTAGATTTTATCCCAAAACTAATCATTAGCTCTCTCCCTATGCCTTAAAAAATAATCATGGCTCATGTCCACTTCATCTAATACATGCATCCAATGCATGTCTTTTTTTAGTTTATTATTATTATTATTATTATTATTTTAATAAAACACCGATCTTGTATATTTCATATGTTAAGAAATTACAGTATTTCGGGAGAGCCCCAACAAAATACTTTGGGCCTCTCCTATCATGACACCACCATATAGACAAGAACAAAGACAAAAGGGGCCGAAAAAGAATAGGGGATGTGTCAAGATCTACCACCCCTGCTGCCTTGAACTGAGGATCCTAGCCAAGACTACCATCCAATGCATGTCTTGATTTGTGCCACATTACTTCAAACAACTAATTACAACACTCTACTTCATCACCCACCATGCATCACCTACAACCCATAACCCTTATCCATCTATTAGCCAATGCATGCTTAGCACCATCCACCTCATCCATGCACTACTCATACCATGCATCACATTCCACCTCACTTTTAGCACTAATGAGATCCCATGAACTTGCCACATCATTTTGCCACCTCAACCCCCAATTCCCTATATAAGAGTAAGAGCTCTCTTGCACTTATTCTTTTCCTATACTTAGAAAAATTCTAAGATTTTAAGAGAGAGTGAGAGAGAGTGGGGCCAAGGTATGGCCCACCATTGATCAAGAGGGAGTGGACCACACATTATCATCCAACCATCCATCCATTGAAGTGAGTCTACACCCCTCCTTCCATCTTCCTCATCCTCCTCTTTCTTCCCCTTTTTATTTTCTTGATATGTATAGGCCCCACTGGTGTGGAGTTCTTGTGTGCATGTATTTATATCTATGGTGGTCAACAAAGTAGCCCATGTCAGTATGGTCCATCATGATGAACATCATATCTACACCCTTCATTTGTAATCCTGTTTTTGTTTCTGAACAGCAAGTTCTAAAAATTATATAAAATTAATTATGCTAAGATCGGAGTTGAAACTTGGGAATATTATGAATCACAATATGAACTAACTCTGGACCAAATTTCGTAGCCATCCAACGGTCCAAGCATCCGTAACATCAAGTTTACTTGGCTGCTATCCAGCAGTACATGTAGGATTCTAATTTGCCTAAATGAACCCATTTTTAATTATTTTAATGAATGTATCAAAAATATATGTTCCATTTGATTCATAAAAAATTGAACCAGCTTTCCAACAGTATATAATAAGCCTCAATTGGGGGTCGGATGACTGAGATCTTGGCCTTATACGAAAGATGTATTTGGGAGCTTATTATGACCATTCTTGTTTGGGCTATATCCGTGATTCCAACGGTCAGATGTATTTGATATTTGCTCTTAACTTACTTAAGATAGTTAATAATCATATATATGGTCCCTATGGTCAGATTCTTTCATGATAAATTTAGAAAATTCTGGACCAATAGATACTTCTGTAAGGACAAATCTTGAATTTCTATGTGTGGTCCAGATGGATCCAAGGCTCTGTATGGTTGGAAACCTATAAACGGCCTGAATGACTTCTTCCCAAGCCTTCCATTGGATCAAATCTTCCAACAAAGAATATGATCATAAAGATTTTATCAATATATATTTCATGTGTTACTTGATGAATATGTTGGATCTATGTTGTACATAACAATTATACTCTCATTGACCCACTTGGGTGTGAGATCACTTATGATTTATGCATTTTATTAATTCATCCAATTTGGGAACTCATGTATATTTTTGTGTCTCTTATATATGGTTTGCTAGTATGTGCGCCCCACTTGCCATTGGATCTATTTCATTCCCTTTACACTTTCTGTTTGCTGACAATTTTTCAAGTACTTAATTGTATTGCATATAGGTCTCTTTGACACCTTGTAGTGGGCCCCACACTCTGTAGTTAAGGGTCCCACTTTGGGGGATGTTTAATCCTTATATAAGTGAACTAGGATGTCCCACCTTTTTGTCAGGAATGATCCGTAAGTGTTTGAAAATTGGGCCCTAAGTTGTAACAGACCCCATTTCTGAAAACTGTCTGATTATTTGTATTTTGTACCGACTTTGGGCCTCTGTAGTGGACCACACGCTGAAGTTTTGAGTAAGCCATCACTTGGAACCTCTAACCTACACTAATAAATAGATAAATAATATTTTAATTGGGCCAAATTAGACCCCACATGATCAGGGAGTGGATCCCAAAATGTGGTCAGGCATGGTTGTGGAGAAAATTTATGTACAAAAAATCAAAGTGCCTATGTTTGGCCCTATACCAAATATTACGTGTGCACAACCATTTGGTCTTAACTTATAATTTTTGAAGTGCATATATAGTACAACCAAGGGCACTTGAAGACACACTAAAATATATTCCCTTGTGATCATAGGATATACTTAAATTGGGCCAAAACTAATTCTGCACTATATTTCCTGCACAGTTTCTCCAAGTACTCATGTTTGGGCCATCAACGTAAATTGCACGCACCCAACCAATGAGCCATAACTTATAATTTTTAAAGCCCATATATAGAGCTACCAGGTGGTTATCCTCTTTCACCATATGTAGGCCCCACGTGATCATGAATCTGATTCTAAAATGGCCCAAAATCAACATTGCACATAAATCTATTTGATGTAAAATTTATGTGGGGGCCACGTCAATGGGGTCCACCACCTTCTCAAAGCATTTCATGCAGTATTTAAACTCTAAAAAATAACTCTTAGGTGTTGTTGGGCTCAAAACCTTAAGTGGGCCATCTAGTATGGGCTATCTTATATGGGTCTTACCTTTCATGTAATGAGGTCCACCTGACATGTTTTGTAAATGGATGTTGTATAACTTGTAAAATATTTAGTCGATAGATCTTGTTGTCCAAGTGTTCTCTTAAATATAGGTGACCTTAGGCCCATCTAAATGATATAAACCTAAGGCCCAACACTAAGAGAAATCATTGGGGAATGAGAAATCCACAATGGTAACCTTCCTTGAGCCTATTGGGTAGGCCCATTGCCTACTGGGTAGCATGCCTTTCATACTACCTCTAGTCAAGTGGACGACACTTAGAGAGACCTATTTTACAATGCAAAAGCTGGATAATTGGGCTTTTTCTTAGTTTGTTGTGTAAGTGGCTAGTGGGCCCTATATGATATATAATATGAAAGATGTTAACATGTTATCCTTGATGTTTGAGATTGTGCATTATTTCTAGTTGGTGGAATGTGTGAGGCCCACTTAGTTGTGGAATTAGATCCACACCATTGAAAGCGTTGTGGTTGGACATTTATGTCTTTGGGTTGGCCTATTGGTTCACCAAGTGAGACTCACACTTGACCTATACGACCTCATGCCTTGCATGTAATTCAAGTCTAGTGTGGAAGTCACACTACGTAGGACACACCTAGTGATGGGTGAGATGATGATACATGTATGGTAACATGATAATGATGATTGTGAGTTGTTGGTTGAAATGATAGATATGATTTAATGGATGGTGAATTATAGCATATGCATTAATGATGTATGATTAATTATTTATAGTACTTATGAGAATGTTTATGTTAATCATGAAGTGAAAATGATCCTCATGGTAATGATGATGATATTATATATATATATATATGCATGATGACAAAACATGCTAGTTGACCGCCATGCTTGTATCCAAAGTGGTGTATATAAGGCCCTTGTGTGAGGCCTAAAGTGATGTATATGAGGCCCATGAGTGAGGATTATATATATATATGTATGTATGTATGTATGATGACAAAACATGCAAGTTGACCACCATGCTTAACATCCAAGTGATAATAATGCGCGTATTGATTATCGTGATGATAATGTGGATAAGAAAACCATATTTTACTTGATGCGTGAATAATGATAAACAAATGATGTTGGTGGACATAAGGATAACCTTATGCATGATAGACAACTAATGCCTAGGGCATGTATGACAGTATTGGACAATGGCCATGATATTGATGATGCATGTGAATCCCTATATGCTATATACTCTATGCACATGATTGCATGATACATGTTATGAGGATAAATTTGATGTTGAATGATATATATATGATAATGATAATACATGTTAGTACTTGTGTACCACCATAACCTATGCACCTTATGTATGTGCGTGTTATAGGAGCCCTGATGGCCATTTGTTAAGTATTCACAAGAGGTATAGGGACTCAGTGTGTTATTGAAGAAACTTAAATACATGGACCCTCACGTCACATTGGCTATTCTTATGTTTAGGCTGATTATTGTTTATATCTGATAGTCATGCTAGTGTACCTAGTCTAATAGGACACACTGAGAATATGCTTAGTATAGCATCGTGATACATGCCTATACGCATCATTTACATGCTCGTTATGAGGAATGATTGATCATAGCATATGTCATTGGTCTAAGTTATTTAAAGGACTCCTTATGAGACAAAGTTGCCCCACATGAGCGTGCGGTATGCACAGGTTTGATGCATAACTGGATAGTATGACTTATGCATCTCGCATTTTGTGTGATATAATCACTGTACGCCCTAGCGACATTAGGGCCATAACCTCCACAGGCATATCGTGGATGGAAGGATTAGACACCGAAAATATTTTGGTTAAAGACATAAGGCGTCATAGATGTCCTTGGGTGAAAGTCTCTAAACCCTTATGGTACCAAGAGGATGCTCTAACGTCAAGACCAAGTGGATGCATGAGCGCCTGAGGGCCGTATACTAATAGCTCGCGTCTCCCATTGTGTCGTGGTCGGTTGGAAGGGAGTTTGGCCTTATCCGCCCGAGTGAGAGGGCTTTAAGCTAGGCTGAGTTTGACCAGCTTGTAAATGGGTCTGCTACCAACGTGCCGGGTAGATATTGGTAGACTATTGGCCAGGCGAATAGTGAGGTCTCTTCCACTTGCATGGTTGTGCGTCTAGATGAGGCAGCAATCTGGTGTATGTGTACTAGACCCCGGTGATTGTCCAGAGAGGAACTGTACTGATATATGGATTCAGATGAAGACTGGCATTACTTGTGATTATACCTTATATATGACATTGGCCACGTACGCCTCGCATTACATAGCCTTGGTATGGTTGACAGCATTGTACTAAACCCCAGTGACGATCCCAGTGATATACGGTACTGATTTGTAGACTTACGGAGCAGGAGTTACGTACTCAACATTTGACTCATTTATTCATTCATTCACTATCCACTGTGGTTTGCTCAATGTCAAGACCGAGTGGATGCTTGATTAATAACCTAATTACCTAAGATAACATGATTGGTTGATAACATACCTATAGTTGTTTTAGATGTCTTTACGGGAGCGTCCCTGATAAGACGTGTTTTACTCCCAGCACGCAGTAGACTTACTAGCTGTGGTTTGCTCATACGTATGACTTACACTTTTCATGATGCATACAAGAGTTGTTGGAGTTTGCTATTGTTTCCTTCATTACTGTTGAGCTGGTGCACCATATCATGTGTGATATGTCGAATAGGTTCGTCTCTTCGATATGCGTAGATACCATGTATAAAATGTGTAACCGCCTAAACAGATTAATCGTTCAAACAAAATCACACTGAAAAATTCTCCTTGTAGGATCCTGGGATCGGAATCTAGCATATGGCTGTCGGGAGCCGAGAATGGGATACTACGGAGGCTGTCGGCACCAAATTTGGTGATCAAAAATTTTGTGAGCCCAGTTTCCAAGTTTGGGGCGTGACATACAATGAGGTCCACCTTATGCATGGGTAGGAAGTCCCAGATGTGAGCTAGGTTGGCTTGTTTATCCATGTGATGAGACGTATTTGGGATTGTCAAAGCTTCTTTATGTAAATTTTCAACTAAGAAAAATTTAAAATTTGTGATTGTAGTGACCTGATCTTTTTGGTTGTGCTCTTGCACATGTTAGTGTGATGGACATGCTACATTTTCACAAGTTCACCTTAAGTGAGTCTATGTAAGACTCGTATCCTAGACCGTACCGTTCTGTAGGTTTCCGCAGTCCTCCCGGTCGAATTCCGGTGACCCACGATCTGTTACCAGCGTTTGCGCACGATCCTGAGTCGTATCCTATATATCATAGTCGACTCGACCCGAAACTTCTATCATTGCGACCACGCCATTGCCGCGGTTCCGATGTTGCGTCTCGTGCACCGAGGCGATACCTGGGCCAGAAGATGTGGGCTCTTGTTCAGTTCGAGGAAAACATCACGCATTTGCAATCCCAAGAGAATCTATACAACATGTCCTATCAATCAATCAATCAATTAATTAATCACCTCATGTCAAGTACAAGAGCAACCCCAAAGTCAACTCTCTCCCTCTCTCTCTCTCTTACACACCCATATATGTCAAGTATACCTATCAACTCACATCCATCACTCACACACATCACGTCTCTTACAACCACCCTCTCTCTCTCTCTCTCACTCTCTCTCTCTCTTTCTCTTCACATTTCCAAGCAACCAAAAGCGGTGCACGTCCAAGCTCTTCCATGAGAGAAAAGTGAGTTATGTGTGGCCCACTTTCCATCACAAGATCCATCTTCCTAGCCCTTCATTTCTAATCCTCTCCATCAAAGTGAGACACGAGGTGATTGATGTTCCATCGGACTAAGAAGATCGAACGGTGGGTATTTCTATAGGCCAAGATTTCATATTTTTATGATGGGCCGAGTGAGGCCTACCGATTGATGGTATGGATCTTACTTTAGACCCTAGATGTGGCCAATGGTCCACCTTGATTCCTATGATCATTCCATGATGGGGCCATTCTCCATGGACCCCATCATGATGTTTATTTTCCTTGAACAAATAGGGTCATCTAGACCTTGCATTTTGGTGGAGAAAGGATCTCCACCGTTGATTTTGATCGGTGGGCCATATGTAAAGGGACCCACTTGATGTATGTTGTAATGGCCCCTATTTTCCTTGAACAAATAGGGGTCCCTCCATCACTCGATCTCTCTCTTTCTCTCTCTCTTTTCCCTTGTTGTTGGCCCCATGATGTATGCATTTTATCCATGCCATCCACCTTCGTGGGACCCACTTGATGGACGTGTTAGATCTACACCGTCCAAGCCATGTGGGCCCTACCTTATGGTGATGGGAAGACACAAGTATCAGATTGATCCAAATCAAGTGGGCCACGTCCATGTGGGACCCACCTTAATTTATATTTGAGCACAGTCCATCCAACGTCCCTGGACGTTGGACGTGTTCACTGAAGTGAGAACAGATAGTGGGTTGTACTCACAGTAACAAAAAAAAATTTATTTAAGCTTTTTGGGTGGGCCGCTCATGCAGGCCCCACCTTGATATATGGATCTAATCTAAGCCGTCCATCCCATTCCCCTACTCATTTTAGGCGTTGAGCCGAAAAATGAGGCCAATCTGAGTATCTGGTGGGCCATAGCATAGAAAACAATGGTTTTTATCGTTAAAATCTACTCTGATGTTTCTATACACCAAAGCATATCGAATATTAGGCTCATTTATTCTGTCTTGAGCTGTAGAAGCTGATGGGTGGGGTGGATTCACCTGATGCGGACCTCACCCAGGAAAAACCTCAAAAACACTATTTTTCAAAAAAAAAAAAAAACACCAAGCAGCAGCGTCCTACTACGTTTGACAAACAGGCAGTGGGTCCTAGCTGTGGGCCCCACTATGGTGTGTGATGCACATGAACACCATGCATTTGATGGAGCCCTATTTAGGCAGTGGGCCCTCCAAAAATCAGTCGTACTAGGAGCTCAGGTGGCCCACACAGTAGGAAACAGTGAAGATTGAGCGTCTGCCATTGAAATCCTTTTAGATTTCATGGAAGTTTTGGATCCTTATGAGATTTTTTTTCCTCATTATCAGGGTCTGTATGACCTTATCAACAATTTTGATGAAAACTGAACATTATGGTGGACCTCATATGGGACCCACCTGTAATGGATTGGATTGGCACGTGTACCACACACTAGCCATATGGCTGTGATGTGGTGGGTTATGTTGAGCCCACCTTGGCGACATGTGTGGGACCCTCCATGATGCATGTATTGTATCCATACAGTCCAACCATTTGGCAAACTCGTCTTAAGGCTTGAGGCTAAAATTAAGGCAGATCTAGGATTAGGTGGACCACATTACCGAAAATAGTAGGATTTGAATGTCTATCATTGAAACCCAATTGGGTCACAAAAGTTTTGGATCAATAGGGAATTTATTTTCCCTCTTAATCTAGGTCTTTAAGACCTTATGATTAGATTGGGCGGAAAATAAACTTGACGATGGGCCCTGTGATTTGTTCAACAGTGAGGATTATTATCTCCACTACTATTTGTGATATGGTCCAAATGATCCTACAATGTAACTCTTTTTGGGTATGTATGAGGCCCATCTTGATGTATTTGTGGCCCGTTGTTGAGGCCCACCTTGATATATATATATATATATATATATATAAATATTGCTTCTATCAAGTAGGGCCTACATAAACTATGTTAGCTGTTTCACTGTCCAATCGAAGGACCTTGATATATATATATATATATATATATATATATATATATATATATATATATATATATATAAGGCCCATTTGAGGAGACCCATCTTGATGTATTTGGTATTTGTGGCCCATTGTTGAGGCCCACCTCAATATATATATATAAGGCCCATTTGAGGAGGCCCATCTTGATGTATTTGAGGCCCGTTGTTGAGGCCCACCTTGATGACATATATGAGGCCCATTGTTGAGGCCCACCTTGATACATAAGAGGTTCATGTGATGCGGCCCATTTGATGTATTTGAGGCCCATGGGTCAAGGCCCAATGGTATGTACATAGGGTCCATTACAATGTGTGATTCCACCATGGTTTACATAACGATGTTTATGGTGGGCGATGCCTTGGAAGCAATGATGGTTTGACGTCTACATTGTAAGAATAATGTTGGTTAAATGTCCGCATTATGACTCTCCCTAGGGCCCATTGATAGGCCCATACTTGTTGTGTGTAGGCCATCTAGGCCCATCTTCGTTGTGAGGATAGTTCATCACCTTATAACATGTTTAGTGTAACTCCATGATTCATGCCCATACGCATCATATGTATGCTTGATGTGATTAGTGACTGATCATAACATATGTCATTAGGCAGACTATTCATGGGACTCACTGATAGGAGTTACCCACATGAGGGCGCGATACGCGTAGGATTGCTGCATGACTGGATGGTGTGACTCATGCATCTCGCATATGCGTGGCATGATCATTGTACGCCCTAGCGACATCAGGGTTGTGGCCTCCACGGGCACATCGTGGATGGTTAGATGGGACACTGAAAATACTTAGTTCTAGTACTGTGGGCACTTAGGATGTCCTTGGGTGAAAGTCTCAAAACCTCCGAGGCCAGGAGATGCCCCAACGTCTAGACCGAGTGGAACATGAGCGCCCGAGTGCCGAATACTAGTAGGCCTCGTCTCCCACTGTGTCGTGGTCGGTTGGGAGGAGGTGTGGCCTTATCCGCCTGAGTGAGGGGGCTGTAAGCTAGGCTGAATTTGACCAACTCACAAATGAGTCCGCTATTGACGAGCCAGGTAGGTATTAGCAGACTACTGGTTAGGCGGATAGTGTGGTCTCTTCCACTCATTGGGTTGTGCGGTTAGGGAGGCGGCAGTCAGTGTGGAGTATAATAGACCCCGGTGATTCCCAGAGAGGAACAATACTATATGTGGACTGACATGATATTATGACACCCCGTCACTATTGTACATGTGGGCGGCCGCACGTGGACGGACGCTGATGTGGGCGGGGTTGAGGCCTGGGCGAGTTACCACACTGGGTGAGCTACCAGTGGTTAGCAAGCTACTGTGGTGGAAGGTTACTGAGCAGGAGTTGCATATTCATTCATTCATTCATTCACTATCCACTCAGGCTGATGGTGCGCAACTATTTGTTACATGTACCTTCGCAATGGCCAGGATTTCAGTTGGGGCGCGTGACTAACATGAGATCAGGAGTTTACCACATTGTGTTTGACTATCCAAATTTAGGTATGGGACTGCTTTGAATAGAATTCCCTTGTGATGGACCCCATAGCTTGCGATACTACGTACTATCATCCCGACTTCATTCCAGCTTGGTCATTTCATTTGCATCGCATATTGCATGTCATCCACGGCATATGGTATTTTGGATTGGAACGTTTCTGCACTTATATGGCTTAGACGAACTTGTCAGGTTTTGCATATTGTATTGCATCCGCAGTATATGATATTTGGCGCATTATAATTTACATTACGTACCCTAATATTATATGACTCATGGACTTACCAGTATATTTCCGCTTACTCTAATATTATATGATTCATGATCTTGTCAGTATTTTCGCTTATTCCGATGATGTATGATTTATGTACTTTATTGTATACTTGGCACTTACCTTACATACACTTTCACCACCCTCTAAGCTTTTTATAAGCTTATGCATGATAAATGCGTGCAGGTAGCATTAAGTCGTAGCAGCGTTGAACTTGGAGTGTACAACGGACTTCTAGAGCTTTGATTTTGATACATATGTATTCAAATGTTTATATTAGTGAATATGTGATGATGATGTTGCCTTTGTGATTTGGGTAAACTTGTGATTATACTTATTACGAGATAAAAGTACGATGGAAAATCCTCCTTGTAGGATCCTAGGATCGGAATCTGGCGTATGGACGCTGGGAGTTGAGAATGGGGTACTATGGATGCTGTCGGCACCGGATTCGACGATCGGGATTCCTGTGAGTCCGATCTCCGGGTTTAGGGCCTGACAGTCTGTCCTATTGCACTTCAAGATGGCATGTTTATTATGTCCCATTGTTGGAACTATGTTTTCTGATGGGTGGATTTGATTTTGAATTTTTAGGTCATGCGTGGACTACTAATTATGGTTGTTCTAACAAGGAGGAAGAATATCATTGGCTTATCAAGTATGATCAATAATGAATAGTTATTTTCTTCTTTAATATGATATCAAGTAAGAGAATGCTCCAATGCTCTCAGAGCTCTATGAGTAATATAGCTTCAAAATTTTTGGGTGTGTTTTTTTACTAGTTGATAATGCAGTAGATTGAAATATGTTATTAAGAATCTTATCGTTATTGGATCGGGTTTATCTAGAGCTTTTTGTTAGAACGTATGAATATAGAAACAGATGAAGAAATAGTTGGGAGCTTTCTCATTGTTGGAATATGTATATAAAGTGAAAAGGTACTTTTAAAATGGGAGAGGAATTCTTGGAATGTCATTTCTCAATTTGTTACTTAGGGAGAAGGGATATGCGGACACCATTGCATTTTCGATGATTTTGCATTGGGTTGGTGTAGTTACTATTGAAATGGAGAGCTAAGGAAGTCCCGGGGGGGCTGAGGGGCTGGGTGAATAAGACTATGCAAAATAATCGAAAATAAGTGTTGAATATGTAAATAAATCAGAGATCTCAATTTCTTAACTATTAAAACGTTGATTCCAAATAATTTGTAGGACAACCTTCACCTAAAGTTTTAGACAGGACAACCTTATTTTACGAATTTCTTTAAAATCAAAACTTCAAACTTTGCAAGAGTAAATAAAAGAAAATATTATAACATTCACCACTTTACCTAAAAATAAATTACAATCATTCACCATATAAAAATAAAGGCATTTACCACATAACATAGAGAATTATAGTGGTTCAGTATGTCAACAACTGTTTTAAAATAGTCACACCTACTCCACTCCAAAGTTACTCTCCACGCAATTTTGGTTTTCATTATGAAAAAGGTTTTCTTAAGGTCACCTTAAAACCTGATACTATTATTGTGATTTTACCGGGCTATGACAATCAAACCCCTCACTAAGATTTTTAGGCTATCTTAGATAAAACCTACACTGAGATTTTTTGGTTATCTTAGAAAAACCAAATAAAGAATAAGAATGTATACTTATCTTCACCGTAGAAGACGTATCAGAAGCTGTAGCCAAAGAACCACTTTCTTAAATGTCAATTGTTCAATGTTCAGTTAGATAGAGAAGGATCGAGGGTTTTATTGATTTTAATTAAATTCAAACCAATGACTACTTGAGTTAATTCTCTTAAATCTTAAAAGAAGAGTATAGTTTACTCTATTTAGAATCAGAATGGAAAGATCTGATATTAAGAGAATTAAACAAAAGCTATAAATAAAATTTATAAATACCGTTCAAATAACTTGCTAATAACTTGAGCTTCAAACTCTCTTGTAGAAGGATTTTAATAATAATAATGGATATTTCGGATTGAGAGAGGAACTCAATTTATAAGTAACAAAGTTGCATCTTCGACTAGCTTGAGCAGACCAGATTCTATTTAACGGATTTCGAATCACATGGGATAAGATCTATCCAAACTTCGACTAGCCCAAGGACCAGTTCAACTAGTCGAAGAGCTCTATTCGGCTAGTTAAATTTGGTCTTCGACTGTGTAACGCCCTGAAATTCGGGGGTCGAGCATAACTCAGCTCCCAAGTTTCAAAACATCACTTATGCAACATATTGAATGATGGATATATGTTGTCTATATGAGTGCATAAACATGGAATAGATTAAGCCAAACTGCAAACATAATTCAGGGATAAGTGAAGAACGCAAGCGGAAGACTTAAAGAAATAAAAGTGTACATGTGTAAATCCTTGAAATACATATACATACCAGATCGTGTTACAAGTGTTACTATCAAAATTACAAGTATTAAAATACATCGTTTAATCCCAAAAGAAATTCCAGAATCTCGCGCATCAGAACAAGGCTCACTAGAACCCGTCTGAAAACTGCATGAAAGAAAATGTAGCCTCATCATCCTCGATCTCCCGCTCTACCTCAGAGGTCTCATCAACATCTGCAGCTAAGACAGAGTCTGGTGGGTGTTTAAACACTGTCCCAGAACATGGGAGTGAGTGATCAACTCAGTGGAACAATAAAGCAAAGGTTAACATGTTATCAATTCAATCAAGCAGTAATGATAAAGCAGAATAATCAAACATGTCCTAAGTACTCTTGTTAATGCAAGGATGCATGTAGAATGATGCGTGCCCTCGCGCGTACACCCTCAGCGTCTTCATCTTACGTTACGCATGACATCGCCTCAAAGTGCGCCACGTCTACAAAGCACATGCAAATGCGGTGCATGAACATGATTACCAAGTTATTATTAGTCCTTTTCATATAGCAGGATTGGGAAGCTAAAGTACCTTCCTCATATCAACGTCCAAACAGTGATCCATTCTAGGGTCGTCAGTCCTAGATCATCTCATATGATCATATGGTTTTAGGTCGTTGCAAATGGCTTGTCACCAATTAATGCATGCCTATCATACCTTCGTTACTACAATAAGGCTCGTCACCTCAATGCGATATCCAGGCATGCTCGAGGTCACTACAAAGGGCTCGTCACCAATCAATGTAGGCCGACAGCACGAATATAGTGTCTCATACCACCATAATCAGCTCATGAGTTTGGTTGCTCACTGGTCACTGCGGGGAGGCTCGTCACCCCAGCATAGGCTGACAGCTCGACCACGGTGTCCCATACCACCATGTCCAGCTCATGAGTCTTAGCGGATCAAGGTACAACGGTTTACAGGATTTACACTGGTAAGTTTGGTACCCTAGATTCAAACAATAGCGTCCATACATGGTGAACATACATCGGACAATCGAGTTACTTGACGAGTTCGACTAACACGAGCACACGTTGGGTTGAACGACATAGAGTGCACAAACACTCCGCCTGGCCAAACCATTGCCGACAACTCTAATACGACTCGGGTTCATCAAAACACATCCTTTGTGGCGAAAGCAGCCTCAGCCACAATCTCAAGGCTGATTACCGATTTCCTGAACTATTCATAGTCCCAAACACATGCCACTACAACAGATATTCATTGTGAATTTAGAACAGTAATGGAACAACAATTTCAACCATGTAGCATATGAGTATTTGAAGAATATCAACTTAACATGGACTTTACACATAAGTAATACTTGAAATTAAACAACAAGGAATGTAACTTGCATGAAGGAAATCATAAACACTAATAGGAGAGTTGAGAATCGCTTCTCAATGCCCATACTAGGTTAATCTATCACACTTTAGATCATATAGACATTTCTACAAACACTTAGAATACATAGTTCAACATACATGACGTATGTTGAAATACAAGCATTTGGACAATTCCTTTTGCCAAGGAGTTGTCACATATACACCTAGCATAAATACACAACAAATAATCATGGCAAACACATGTGCATATTTTATACGTATACGATACTTTCTACATATACATAGAATACACAAATCTCAATATAACACATGCATATCAAGAACGCAACATAAACATAACATTTGACATGTGAAATCTCATTCATAACAAGAATAAACCATTAGCTAACATTGAAAGCCTTGAAAACCATAACCTATATAATTAAAGTCCGCACCTTAACTAGAAATGGAACACCGAACTGATTCAGACGATATGTCTTCGTCAACGGCGACAAGAGAACCTAAAGCAAGAATAGAAATGAGCTACAACAACACAAAGACTATTCTAAGCTCTAACACAGATTAGGGTTAGGTTAACTTACCCAAGGATGAACTTAGAATCGCCGAAATAACGATTCTAAAGTGAAGGTTTAAGGATGAAGGAGAACAGGAAAGAATCTAAGATGATTCACCAACTTCTCTCTCACTTGCTCTCTCTTTTCCTCTCTTTCTTAGCTAGGGTTAGGAAATTCGTATGGAAAAGAGAGCTAGGGTTTTAAGGTCTATATATAGGACTGACATTGATGAAAATAACCCCAAGGACAAGGTATACTTAGGTTATAACCAAAATAGGCCTCTCTCGATCCAACGGAGCACATCCGGTGGGCCTTTTTCCACGAGAGGTCGGACTTAAGCTCACTGACCATGGATCTTGGTTAGACTGAGTTTTCGTACCGATCGGATCTACAGATCAGCCGTGGCGGACCACACTCAATTCAACGGTCACCGAAACTCGATCAGGTCCACAAGCACAAGGACATGCCTAGGCTATCTTTCCTGATCGGAGAGTGAAATTGGGTCAGAATTCAACGGTCAGATTGCTTAAAATCATCGCGCAAGCGACATGACTCAGATTTTATAAAATCTCATTTAATTTCTGACCGTTCTCACACTCTTCACTCCGGACTCAATCAAATCGACCCCAAACATCATCTGGGTTTGATTTTTGAGGTGATGGCCAAGTCCAACATGGTGACCAAAATAGCCTAAGATCATCGCTATCGGACTTACAACGCGCGGTCCAGGTCCGATCCAGAACTTCTAAAAATTCCCAAGAGCAACTGGATTTAGCAATGTATCCCAGATTTCAGAGTAACCTAGCGCTCACTATTCTACAGATTTTGAGTCATGCAGATCAAATTTAAAGTGCTTGATGCAAATTTCACAAGCAATCAAGTTTAGCGCTAATTACCCCAATTAACTACTAAGGAAAAATAGAGGTAGTACTCGGGTCTTGGCACAAAATTTTTCGGGTCATTACAGACTGGTTGAAGTTCCCAAAATTTGAAAAGATGTAGTTGCTGGACTTGGAGCTGAATTTTCTCGAGCTGGTCGAAGCTCAAACTTTGACTAGTTGAATAAAAAATTATACCAGTTGAATTTACAACCAAAAATTGGTTTTGCGTCAACCTGAACTTGGACTGACCGAGAAAACTTAGATTAGTCGAACCAAACCTTAGGCTGGTCGAATTCCAAGCAAACACAAGTATAAAAACCTAATTTTAAAAGATTTTGAAAGTATCTAATCATAAGGTCTTTCTAAGGTTTTATACTACCTGAGATATATGAAATATCTGAACTTCTTTGTCTTGAACTTGATTACAGACTTCATCTTGACTTTCGAGCTTGATATATTCTTGAACATCAGTTGATCTTTAGCTTGATCTTCTCTTAAGAATGTACAAGTCTTGAGCTTAATCTTCTCTTGATCTTGGGCTTGATCGTTTCTTGCTTATGAACCAGTCTTGAAGATCTCTTGTCAAGTTATTTTGGCTATACGAAATTTGACAACTAAAGTGTGCTTCAATCAATTTAGCACTTACAATTTCCTCCTTTGTCAATTTTGTGACAAAACAATTAATACAACATATATAAAAATACTAGAATTCTTGTAATCAGAAGAGATCTTATAGTAGGAGCTTCTTGAAGGCTAGGAAGCTTAATTGGTACTCCCCCTCAAATAGCACTTCCCCTGTACTGTGACACATATTCACACCCCCGCCGCAACACACACACACACACAGAGCATTCATTTCTATGCATTTCTCCTACATTCTCACTATTATAATCAATCATGCTCATACTAACTCTCCATTTTCACTATTATAACCAACTCTCTCCCTTTTTGTCATAAGTTAACAAAGGAAGAATGATATAAATAGCATGGAAGCATAGATAAACATCAAATACCAAGAAGTAAGCATATGGGATAGCTATGAATTATGTTAAGTAGAAGTAAGCATATCAAATAGCTAAGGTCAGGAAAGTAAATGACATGAAACATTAAAAAGTGTTAAGGAAGTGTCAAGGGAAATCATTCAAGTACCAACACAAAAGAATAAAGTTTTAAGTTACACAACAATCACAATAAGTTTAACCAGAAGATAATCAGACTCAATCTGATCCAGAAGGAGCAGGCATCGATGGGTCAAATTGATTCAAACTCCGGTTGATGTGATGGAAGTACTTCTTCATGTACTTCATTGAAGACTTGTGGGTTTGAACCAAATTTTCCTATGATACATGCAATGCTTCGACCTTCTCCTCTAGTAATTTGAGATGCTTATCAACCTGGGGGGGCTGGTAGTCGGAATCATCTGGATCATTTGATTCTTCCAACTCATCAAAAATGTCATCCATGGTTACGTCTTCAGGTTGTTGTGCTTCCTCCTCTTCTTCATTTTGATCAGGAAGAGGTTTCAAGTTCATCTTATTCAGATTAGCGTTATTGAAAGGGAGTTCAGATTCCGGTGCCTCAGCCGATGGGATTTTAACATTACAATGCAATGAAAGGCAATTCATAAGATATGCAAAAGGAATTGAACCATGCTTGGGATGCAAGTGATACTGAATAATGATGTAGCAAATTAAGTATGGGAGACAAACACACATACCTGACACAACCGAATGAAAAACTCTAACCATAAAGGAAGTAAGATCAGTCTTATTCCCTGATCGAGGATAGACATTGGAAGTAAAAAATTCTATGCAAAACTCTATACTTAGGGAGCATTTGGTTTGCAGGGAGGGCATTACCCGACCTGCATTCATCCTTAAAGCGACACAACTTACGTGTTATTGCTTGCTTTTCAGTATGTAACATTTTTTCAGTTAATGTGGCTATATGTATGCCATTGTCCGTAACATGGATTTCCATCATCACCTAAATAATGTGCGGTGTCACTAGGAATGTCCTTTCAATGAATTTAATCATGAATGTTAAGTTATCAAGATATACATTAGAGATTGATGCATACGTTCTTTGTGCAATAGAGTAGTAAGTCGTTCTACCTCATCCTAAAATGTGTTCCCAACCAACTTCAGTGAGAATGAGAACTAAACCAAAGGAAGAAATATGATCAACATTGACTGTTCTTTCGATGATAATATCCTTAGTGCGGAAATCCCAAACGTGCTCTGAATCCTCTTCCGAAGCCCGTAGGGTTCTCACACCAATAGGAGTAGATCTAGATGATGAGCTAGCACGATTTTTGCGTTCCGTTTTCTTTGATCGATACTCAATATCAGTTTACACAAGATAGAAATCAAAGAAAATGAAAGGAATAAGACTAGATTAGATTTTGAAGAAAACCCATCCCAAATAGGGTTTCAAATGATGAACACAATACCCAAAAGAAATTTTCTACCAATAGATTACCAAATACTGGAAGAAAATTAAAATAAAAATACTTACTAGCAAGTATGGGTGATGGGTTAGTCGAATGGGGCACCGGCTAGTCGAGGAAGAAGATGAGAAATGAAAAGAAAAAGTGATTTTTCCCCATTTTAGGTGAAATCACAACATCTTCGACTGGTCGAAAAATCACAAGATTTAATTTATTGACTTTTTTTTATCATTATTAACATTTTTATGCATTTAATAAAAATAAACATAAACAAAAAATGCATAAAAGGAGCAAGATAATTATTTAACAATGCGTAAACCAATATCTTACTTTAAGTTAAAAAATCTGGTTCTGTCAAGTGGCTTGGTCAGTATGTCCGCAAGTTGCTTCTCAATTTGAATGTATTCGAACATGATAAACTTGTCTTCAACGAATTCTCAAATATAATGGTATCGAATATCGATATGTTTCGTATGAGAATGTTGGATTGGATTTTTTGAAACATTAATTGTGCTTGAATTATCGCAATACAAAGTCATTGTACCTTGCGTAATTTCATAATCAGCTAGCATTCTTTTCATCTAAATTAGTTGAGTGTAACCATTTCCTGCTGCAATGTATTCAGCTTCACCTGTAGAAAGAGATACTGAATTTTATTTCTTGTTGAGCCAAGATACTAAGCAGTTTCCTATATAGAAACATCCACCACTAGTAGATTCTCTATCATCATTGTTTCCTTCCCAGTCTGCATCAATATATCCAGCAATTTGTACAGACGTATGATGCAGATACCATAGTCCTAAGTTAACAGAACTTGCGACATATCTAATTATCTATTTAACAACAATTAAATGTGATTCTTTAGGATTAAATTGATATCTAGCATATATTCCAACACTAAAAACAATATTAGGTTTACTAGTAGTTAAGTATAGAAGACTACCAATCATGCTTCAATATAGACTAGAGTCTACACTTTTACTTGATTCATCCTTTAAGAGTTTAAGGGTCGTACTCATTAGAGTATCGAAAATTTTTCCATTCTCAAAACTAAACCTTTTTACAAGGTTCAAAGCATATTTGGTATGTGAGATAAACATACCATCTTCAAGTTGTTTTACTTGTAATCCAAGGAAATAGTTCAGTTCGCCGACTATACTCATTTCAAACTTAGATCTGCAAACTTAATAGATAAGTTAGTGTATGTACATTTATAAATGATATCGTCAATATAGATCTGAACTATCAGAATATGATCGTTATATTTCTTAACAAATAACGTTTTATCAATACTACCCATAATAAAATTATAACTAAGTAAAAATTTAGTCAATTTTTCATACCATGCTCTGGGAGCTTGTTCCAAACTGTAAAGAACCTTTTTAAGACAATACACATGCTTTGGAAGTTTAGGATCTTCAAAACCTTTTGGTTGTTCAATATATACTTCCTCATGTAAATCACCATTTCAAAACGTACTTTTAACATCCATTTAATAAATTTTGAATTTTATATAGTATGCAATCGAAATAAATAATCTTATAGATTCAAGGTACGTAACTGTTGCAAAGGTTTCATTTTAATCAATACCTTCTATTTGAGTGTACCCTTGTATAATCAATCATACCTTATTTATGATAATATCCCCTATTTCATCAGTTTTATTCTTAAAAATTCATTTGGTTCCAATTACATGTTTATCAGTAGGTCTGAAAACCAAGTACCACACATCGTTCCTAATAAATCAATTCAATTCTTTTTATATGGAATTTATCCAACTTTCATTAGCAAGTGTTTCATTTACATTGGTCGGTTTAATTTAGGAAGTGAAGCAGACATAATTACATATATTTTCTAATTGTCTTCTTGTCTGAACACTAATGCGAGGGTTTCAAGTATTTGATTAGTCGGATGGTCTTTGACTAATCTAATCTCAGTATTGACTGGTTTAGATGATGAGTCGGTATATTAATCACATTGATATCATCATCATCATCGTCATCATCATCTTTATTGGGACTGGGTGTGAACTGTTGATCATCTATCACAACATTTATAGATTCTTAAATTACCCCAGTTCTCTTGTTAAGAACACGGTATGCCCAGCTATTTAGGGTATAACCTAAAAATATTCCCTCATTGCTTTTAACTTTGAATTTTTTCAAATTTTCTCAATCACATAATATAAAACATTTACTTCCAAAAGTTTGAAAATATTTGACCATGGGCTTTTTGTTAAACCATAATTCATAAGCTGTTTTTTTTTTAAAGCTTTTCTGATGTAAACATGATTATAATATAACATGCAATACTAACAGCTTTAGCCCATAAATTTTTTGGTAGATTCATGTTATTTAGAATTATGCTAGCCATTTCTTGGAGAATTCTATTTTTCTTTCAATAATTCCATTTTGTTGAGGTGTTTTAGGAGCAGAGAATTCATATGATATACTATGATCATTGCAGTACTTCTCAAAATTTCTATTCTCAAATTCGGTACCATGATCACTTCTAATTTTAACCATAGATATCTTTTTTTCAGTCTAGATAGATTTTAAAAATTTTCTGACTTCATTAAGAGTATTTGATTTTTCTCTTAAAAAGGCTACCTATATATATCTGGTGTAGTCATCAACTATGACCAGAAAATACTTCTTTCCACCTCTACTTTTCATTCTAGTTAGTCCTACTAAATCCATGTGGAGAAGTACTAGATGTTTAGTCATGGCTAAGGAGTTCACTTTCTTGTAACTACTCCTAATTTGCTTACCAATTTGACATGCGCTAAAGACTTTTTCTATCTTTTTCAGTTTGGGTAGGTCACGTAAGTGATCTCTTTTACTTAATTTATATAAATCTCTGTAGTTCACATGTCCAAGACGTTTATACAATAATTCAGTCTCGTCTGTTTGGACTATGTAACATGAATGGTTTGTTGAGTATGAGTTATCAATTATATAGCAATTTTCATGTCCCACGACTATTTAATATTACACTACATTTCTATTTATAATCTCACATCCGTGATCTAAAACTTTCAGTGTGTTTATTATCACATATCTGAGATATGCTCAAAAGATTATGCTTTAATCCTTCAACATAAAACACATTTTCAAAGAGAGATAAGTTAGGAAGTTGTACATTACCTTGGTTAATTATTTTACAGTTGCTTCCATCTCCGAAAGTAACTAAGCCGCCATTTAATTCATTGATATTTATTAACATCGACTTGTCACTTGTCATGTGTCTAGAATAGGTACCATTCGAGTGGCTAATGGCTTTGAAAGATGTGGGCAACAAGACAACCTTTCATTACCAGAAAATAAGGTAACGCCGACGGTTAAAAACCGTCGGCAATGACCTTCCCGGCGGATTTTAGCCATTACTAGGTCTGTCAGCAAGGGTTCGTTGGTGAACCGTCGGCGTTTTCGATGGTAAGAGCGGCGGTTAACCGTTAGTGTGCTAAAACCCCTGCGTTTCCGATAGCTAAGGGCGACGGCCAAAACTGTCGTTGTTTTCGATGGCTAAAAACCGTCGGCGATTCTTATTAATTAAAAAATATATATAAATTGAAGGTTAATTGAATTTTGATGATATATTTGATTTTGATTTCTTCATTTTCTATTATGTAGACTTACCTTCTCAAATAAGTTGATTCGTTTAGGGCTTTGGAGAAATGAGTATATCTAGTTATGGATGTGTGCATTGATTAATGCATACATCTAAAACTAGATATACTCATTTCTCAAAAGCACTGGACGAACCAACCTATTTGAGAAGGTAAGTCTACACAATAGAAAAGGAAAAAAATCAAAATCAAATATATCATCCAAATTCCAAATATTTGGATTGGATATATACTTGAAAAAAGAGAAACGAGATAGTAGCAACACAATAGCTTTTTCGAAGGGGTTTGGATAGAGAGAACCAAGAGGTGGACTAGAAAACTAATATAATCCTAAGGGAATAGAAAATTGCAGATCCCAATAGTAATTTTATTGTTTTGTTTGGAGAATAGTTTTCCCTGGAAATGTTAAAAGTCTAAACATCAAATGGCTCTCTCAAGAGTCAAGACCTTGGAAATCTATATTTAAAGTTCTCTAGAGAAATTGATATCCATGTTTTTTGAGAAAAAATATGTGGAAGTGGAAAACAATTTTCCATAGCTACCCAAGATTGCATCCAACATCAACATCATACACATAGCACAGCTCTAGGGCAATTGATTGACCAGGTGGGCCCTTAGATTAAGGGGATGCAACTACAAAATTACAGATATAGCCACTTGAAAATGGATGATCAAGGAAAAGAAGATAAAAAATGTCCAAGTCATGTGTAATATTCTTTTATCATTGCCTGTGGCAGCACATGAATAGTTTGATTGCCCTTGATGTGTGCCATGTGCATGGTTCAAGTGTTGGAGACATGATTGTTGTGCATGAAAAACAAAAACAATATATGATTCCCCATCATATGTGTGTGCATGACAATAAATCCACCAAAAAATTTTGATGAAGAAGAAAAAAAAACACTGAATTTACTTGGAAGACGACAAATGCAGAGAAATTCATGAAACTAAATGGTAAAATGCTTCATCTAATCCACTTTACCTGGAAAGAAGGAACTGCTTGAGGAACAAAAGGAGCATATGCCGTCTCTGTCAGCAGCAAGCCGTTGAGCTTTCTGAAACTCTTTCAGAACTGCTTGGAAATCTTTTGCAAGCTTTGCATCAGCTATCTTTTTGATGGCTTGCATTTAGAAGCTCAATGTATAAACACAACATCAATAACAAAATAGAATTTTTATTCTTAAAACTGAATGATAAGCGAAGCCTGACAAAGATGCCCGTCTAGTGTGGGAAAATTCACTTCAAATGAGACCTTCAGAAGGAAAGATAAAATGAACATGACCATTAATTTACATATATGAGCATGAGAATTAGCATGCACATGAATAAATGTACACTCACAAAAGCTTGAAGCACATATAAATGAATTGCAATATAAAGTAATTGATCTGACAATGGGTAATACTATTAGTTTGTAAGTAACATGCAAGACATTCCTTCATGTGTAACTTTTTACATGATGAAAGAGAACAATGATTAACTGTAGCCTAGTAAAAACAAATGGACTAATAATTCAAGAAAGAATAATTATTTCATGAACACCCATGCCAATATCATTATGTTCCATCACTAAAGCTTTGAATTGATTGTGATGCTAGTGGCAAGGAAAAATGCATTTCCATCTATACCGAATTTTACTATAAGAACAGCTGATATAGAGCGCCTACAAGAAAAATAGAGGGTCCTATCACTTATTGGGTGGATCCCATGTCTTCCACCAATGACAAGGCTAAAACTATAATGGACTACCAATCCAAAACACCATCTGAGTCAACAATCAACTCACCCATTACCAGGAAAAAATTCTTGCGTTAGGTACAAGAGCCGATATAACCATGGATTTCTTTCTGCTGCAAGGTTGTGAGAGGTTCTAACAGCTTCTGCACTGCATGAGTTCTGGGAAAACAGGAAAATAAAAAATAAAAAATCCATGAATCATCCCTACTATCAAAAGACCCAACTCCTAAATCTCTTTACAAGCCAGCTATGTGCATGTGATTACATTAAGTGTGATAGATCAAAACAACGATGATATGTAGCAGGCCACAATTATGTTTTCATGGAAGTTACATTATAAATAGGCCCAAATCCACCCTGTCCAAGCTTATTTGCATCCCAAAAATTATCTGCACCAGCAGAAACATTTTTCACTTGCATAAGATGACCTTCAATTTACTTCATAAGCATAAAATGCAATCTACATTCATAAACAATACAAGGCAATGGTTTTTTGAAAGAAAATCAAACTAGTCAACAAAAGAAAATCAAACACTAAGTTCAGGATTTTCATATCAGCTGTCTTAACTATCATCTCCTCCTCAGGATTTTCCACTTGCATAGTTCTATTTTTTATTTAAGAGACATAATATCAAAAGTTTGAATAATGAACAACATGCCCCATTTGTAACAAACTAATTAAAAACCCAATTAAAGTACCACTGATATATTTTCATTTTTAGTGATCAAATTTCCAACCAATGAACTTCCAACCAATATTCAGAATTGTTCTTAGTGATCAGCTCATTCATCAGGTATACAAAGGCGTTGAATGTGGACCACCCATGAGTGAACCAGCCCAGTTCATGGGCCAGAGCATCTACATTGTTCTGGCCGATGGATAGGTTGGATTTCTCATACATGTGCCACATTTGCACGGCTTATACATGCGCGTGGCATTCACAAACCAGCACATATTTTACATGCACATTGCCTTAGTTTATAATAAAGATAGTTTAATTAGCTTAAAGCACATGTTAGCTTAGGTGACGCAGGACAGCCCCAATTATGATGCATGCTCATGGAGATAATTAAACAGCGGAAATAAAAGGAATAAATGATCTAAAATTCTAACAGTAATCATCATAACTGAGAAAATCATAAAGGAAACATGCAATGGAGCGGGCCATCACTACAACCATGGAGTATGGAATTCAATTACTACTTAGGTTGGATCCGGCGAGGGATGAGACCTCCCGATCTTGCATGGTCACACCCAATCGATCAATGAAGATCACTAGTCCGAAGAACCAAGAAGTTTCTCGGATTAGGGATTTGAGAATTTGGGGATTTAGGGTTTAAATCGGTTCTCAAGATTTTGATCGAAGAAGAATTAGCCAAAACTGAAAAATAGAAGGAAGAAAGTTATTACCTTGAGGAAGTTGGAGGGGCACAAGAAGAAATTAGAAGAAGAAGATCAAGGGGAGAGAAGAAGCACCATTAGAGAGAAGAGAGGAAGGAGGCAATTAAAGGGTTTGCTTTTCATTAATCAATAGTTGAAATTCGTGTTTAGGGTTTTACCCCACTTAAATAAGCAAATAGAGACATAAAATTACTAAAATACCCCTAGGATAAGCAAATAAAGATATAAGATTACTAAAAGACCCCTAACTAAGTCAAAAAACGTGCAAATAACATAAGTATGGGAAAGTTTGGGCGCTCGGTCTTCTTTCTCTTTCTCCAATCTTCCTTCACATGTGTCTTCCCTATTACTTCTTTATGGGTAATGGGTGGAGGAGGGGGTGGAAGGGGTTGGGTAGCAAACTCAGAAAAAGGCCATGAAAGGGACGATGTATCAACAATGGGAGTATGGGCACGGACTAGATCTTCCACATTAAAAGTTGGATTAATGCTCATTTCAGATGGAAGGTCAACCCGATACGCGTTGGACCCAACCTTTTGTAATATCTTGAATGGTCCAGCACTACGCGCTTGTAATTTCTTTGCTGATCCTTGAGAGAATCGCTCTGGCCTTATTCACACCATTACATAGTCTCCTTCTTGAAATTCTTGCACTCTACGATGAGAATCAGCTGAAACTTTATAATCATCATTGCTCTTATTTAACCGCTGTCTAATATGTGTATGCAAATCATGAATATGGCGTGCGAATGCATCGGCTGACTCAGAAGACCTTTGGGTAACAGACATAGGTAAGAGATCTATGGGCATTCTAGGTTTATAACCACTTACAATTTTAAAAGGACTCAACCTTGTAGATCTATTAATTGACCCATTATAAGCAAGTTTAGCAGTTGGTAAAATTAGGTCCCAAGTCTTAACATGTTCACCCACTAGACAACGTAGAAGATTTCCAAGGCTACGGTTTACCACTTCAGTTTGACCATCTGTTTGTGGGTGGTAAGCAGTAGAAAATTGCAAACGAGTTCCCATAATGTGCCACAGTGTTTTCCAAAAATAGCTAGTAAATCGAACATCACGATCAGACACTATGGTTTTAGGTAACCCATGGAGACGCACCACACCATCAAAAAAGATACGAGCAACATGAGACGCATCTGATGTCTTCGAACATGGGAGGAAATGCGCCATTTTAGAAAAACGGTCCACAACGACAAAAACGGAATCGTGCTTTTTTATAGTCTTGGGAAGCCCGAGCACGAAGTCCATACTAATGTCCTGCCACGGAGCATGTGGCACTGGCAATGGCGTGTACAGCCCGGTATTTTGCTTTCTTTGCTTTGCCAGCTGACATGTTCGACACTGCCCTAAAACTTTGGCTACGTCTCGCTTGAGGCTTGGCCAATAGAAACGATCTTCCACGAGGGCAATGGTCTTATCACGACTAAAATGGCCAGCTATCCCTCCTGAATAAAGCTCCCAGATGAGGAATTCACGAAGGGACATACGGGGAATACAAAGTCTGTCTCCCTTGAAAAGAAAGCCATCTTTAAGAACATATTCACCCATAATATGCTGGTCACTAGAGAGCGACGCGTAAGTACCTCCAAAATCAGGGCATATGGGGTATTCATCTTTCAGTTGCTCAAATCCGACTACCTTTACACTCAAGGAGTTGAGCAACGCCACTCTCCTACTAAGGGCATCCGCTGGTTTGTTTTCAACCCCGGCCTTGTGTTTCAAAACAAACGAATATTCCTGAAGAAACGCTACCCACTTGACATGCCTCGGGTTGAGTTTCTTCTGAGAATGCAAATATCTCAAAGCCTCATGGTCAGAAAACAAAACGAATTCTTGCGGTAGGAGGTAGTGTCGCCAATGTCTCAGGGATTGCACTACCGCATAAAATTCTTTGTCGTAAGTGGAGTATTTTTGTTTTGCCTCATTCAGTTTTTCACTGAAATAGGCCACTGGGTGTCCTTCTTGACTCAACACTCCACCTATACCGACACCAGACGCATCGCACGCTACTACAAAGACTTTAGAAAAGTCAGGTAGACGCATGACAGGAGCTTCCACCATCTTGCCCTTAATTTCTTTAAAAGCCTTGACGGCGGCTTTAGACCACACGAACTCTCCCTTTTTCATGCACTCGGTAATGGGAGCCATGATCGTGCTAAAACCCCTAATGAACCGACGATAAAAAGTTGCTAGGCCGTAAAAACTTCGCACCTCATGAATGTTCCTTGGTTCTGGCCACTCAACTATGACCCTGACTTTTTCAGGGTCTGCCCACATCCCTTCAGATGACACTATAAATCCTAAGAACACAACTTGGTTAGACATGAATGCACATTTCTTAAGATTAGCGTACAACTTTTCCTTCCCAAGGACACTACAGACCTTCTTTAAATGTTCAAGGTGTGATTCCTTAGTGGTACTATAAATAAGAATATCGTCAAAGTACACCACTAGGAATTTTTCCATGAACGGCCTCAAAGTTTGTGTCATCACCGGCATGAAAGTGCTGGGTGCGTTAGTCAAGCCGAATGGCATGACCAACCACTCATATAGCCCATCTTTCGTCTTAAACGCCGTCTTCCACTCATCTCCTGGGCGTATACGAATTTGGTGATATCCACTCTTGAAGTCTATCTTAGAGAATATAGTAGACCTAGTGTAACGCCCTGAAATTCGGGGGTCGAGCATAACTCAGCTCCCGAGTTCCAAAACATCACTTATGCAACATAATTAATGAATGATGTATGTTGACTGTATTAGCACATAAACATGGGATAGATTAAGCCAAAACACAGATATGATTCAGGGATAAGTGAATAAAGCAAGCGGAAGACTTATAGTAAAATATGTGTATAAGTGTAAGTCCCTGAATTACATATACAACCAGATCGTGTAAAAGTGTTATTTATCAAAATTATAAGTACAAGTTACATCATTTCAATTCCCAAAATAGTAATCCCAATGCATCCCGCGCAATGCACGAGGCGAGGCTCAGCTAGAAACCCGTCTCAAAACCGCATATAGAGAGAAGGCACTCATCGCCTTCCGCTGCCTGCCTCGCACGCCGCATCCACATCTCGCAACATCAAGTGGCCTAAGACAGTCCGGTGGGTGTTCAGACCCCATAAACGTGGGAGTGAGTGATCAACTCTGGAACAATAAGGCATCGGTTAACATGTTATCAGTTCAATCAAACAATAATGATAAAGCAAGACAATTAAATAAATCCTAAGTACTCTTATTAATGCAAGTATGAATGCGGTATGATGCGTGCCCTCACGCGTACACCCTCAGCGTCCTCATCTTACGTTACGCATGACATCGCCTCAAAGTGCGCCACATCTACAAAGCACATGCAAATGCGGTGCATGGATATGATTACCAAGTTGTTATTAGTCCAATTCATACAGGAGGATTGGGAAGCTAAGATACCTTCCTCATATCACCATCCAAACATTGATCCATACTAGGGTCGTCAATCCTAGATATCTCATACGATCATATAGTTGAGGTCGTAGCAAAGGGCTCGTCACCAATCAATGCACGCCTTTCATGCCCTTACTACCACATTCGGCTCGTCACGCTGTCTTAGCGTATGCTCGAGGTCACTACAAAGGGCTCCTCACCAATCAATTAGGCCGATAAGACGAATATAGTGTCCCATACCACCATAATCGGCTCACGAGTTAAGTTGCTCATGGTCACTACGGGAGGCTCGTCACCCCAGGGTAGGCCGACGCTCGACCACCTTGTCCCATACCACCATGTCCATGTCCGCTCATGAGTCTTAGCGGATCTGGTACCATGGTTATTAGGATTTCAACGGTAAGTTTGGTACCCTAGATCAAGAAGCAGTAGTGCCCATACATGGTTAACATACACTGGACAACGGGTTACTCGACGAACTCGACTATCACGAGCGCACCTTGAATTGAACGACATATAGTGCGCAAAAACTCCGCGTGGCCAAACCACAGCCGCCAACTCTAATACGACTCGGGTTCGTCTAAAGCGTCTCACGTGGCGAAAGCAATCTCAACCACGACCAAAGGGTCAATTACCGATTTCTTGGACTAAGGCATAGTCCCAAACATCCTACACTACGACAGATATTCATATGGAATGTAAAACAATAATGGAACAACCACTCAAATCATGGTGCATACACATCTGAAGAATATCAACTTAACATAAATGTAAGCATAGGAATGCTTGAATTTAAATAACTTGGAATGTAAATGCATAAGGAAATCATGCGCATCCATAGAAGTATTGAGAATCACTTCTCAACGCCTGCATTTAGTGTAATCAGTTACACGTAGATCATTCATGCATTTCTACAAACACTTAGCATTCATGGAACAACATACATGACGCATGTTGAAATACGTGCACTTAGACAATTCCTTCTTCCAAGGAGTTGTCATACATGCATCTAGCATACATACATGACCAAAAATCATGGCAAACATAAGTGCGTATTTTATACGTATACGGTACTTTATAAATACACTTAGAATACACAAATCTCAATATAGCACATGCATATCAGAAAGCAATGTAAACATAACATTTGACATGTGAAATCTCATCCATAACAAGAATAAATCACTAATCTGGGATTGAAAGCCTTGAAAACCATAACCTATACACTTAAAGTCCGCACCTTAAGCGAAGAAAGAACCGCCGAACCTGATTTAGACGAGTTGTCTTCGTCAACGGCGCAAGAATACCCTAAAATAAGGATAGAAATGAGATACAACAACACCAAGTCTAATCTAAGCTCTAACACAGGTTAGGGTTAGGTTAACTTACCCCAAAAGAACTCAGAATCGTCAGAGGAACGATTCAAAGTAAAGGTTCAAAGGTGAAGAAGAACAAGGAAGAATCAAGATGATTCACCAATCAATCTCTCTCACTAACTCTCTCTTTCCACTCTCTTTCCAAGCTAGGGTTAGAGAAAATTCGTATGGAAATGAGAGCTAGGGTTTAAGGACTATATATAGGCCTTAAAATGATGGAAATAACCCTATGGTCAAGGTATACTTAGGTTATAACCAAAGTACGCCTTTCTCGATCCAACGAAGCACTTCGGTGGGCCTATAACCACGAAAGGTCGGACTTAAGCTCACCGACCATGGATCTAGGTCAGTGTAACGCCCTGAAAATCGCTTAGATCAACCGTGGCGGACCACACTCAATTCAACGGTCACGGGAACTCGATCATGTCCACAAGCACTAGGATATGCATGGGCCAACCTCCCTGATTCGAGGGTGAAATTGGGTCGAAATCCAACGGTCGAATGCTTAAAATCGTCGCGCAAGTGACAGACTCAGATTTCATAAAAGCTTATTAAATTCCAACCGTTATCACACTCTTCACTCCGAACTCAACCAAATCGACCTAGAACATCAGATCGACTTGATTTTCGAGGTGAAGACCAAGCCCAACTCAGTGACCGCAACAGCCTAAGATCATCGCCATCGGACTTTCGACGCGCGGTCTAGGTCCGATCCAGATCTTCCAAAAATTCCCCAGAACAACTGGATTTAGCGATGGATCCCAGATTTCAGAGTAACGTAGCGCTCACTAATCTACACGTTTAGAGCCATGCAGATACAATTTAAAGTGATTGATGCGAATTTCACAAGCAATCAAGTAAAGCGCTAATTACCCCAAAACAACTACTTAAGGAAAGATTAGCACAAAAATTCCAAGTTCGTTACAATCTACCCACATTAAAGAAAATTTTTTCTTCGACATTCTTACCTTCATATAATCCTCGAGGATCGGAGGGTAGGTCTTCCTGACCTCAGATTCCCAAGTAGCCTCTTCTACGCCATGATGCGTCCATAGCACCTTCACGAGAGGGATAACCTTGCTACGCAGCACCTGCTCCTTTCTATCCAGAATACGCGTCGGTCGCAGTACATAAGTGGCATCCTCACTTAACTGCACTTGCTCCCAACTGATAATATGCGAAGGATCAGGAACGTACTTCTTCAGCATAGAGATATGAAATACGTTATGCACGCCCGCAAGAGGTGTGGGCAAAGCAAGGCGGTAAGCTACCGCTCCCACTCGATCCGAACTTGAAATGGACCAATAAATCTCGGCGTCGGCTTCCCCTACCGAACCGCAAACTCCCTTCATAGGAGAGACCTTGAAAAACATGATCTCCCACTACGAACTCAAGCGGCCGACGCCTCGTATCCGCATAACTCTTATGCCTGCTCTGAGCTGTCAGAAGTCGACGCCGAATGATGTCAACCTTCTCTCAAGTCACCTGCACCAACTCGGGGCCAAGCAAACTACGCCACCAATTTCTGCCCAGCAAGTGGTGCTCTGCACGGCGACCATACAACGCCTCGTAGGGAGCCATGCCGATACTCGCCTGAAACTATTATTATACGCGAACTCGCATCATCAGACAATCATCCCAACCGTCTTTGAAATCCAAAACACAAGCTCGCAACATATCCTCCAGACTTGATTCACGCGCTCCGTCTCCCCATCTGCTTGCGGATGAAACGCGGTGCTGAACTTCAGTTTCACACCCATTGCTTCCTGGATACGAGTCCATAAGATAGATGTAAAACGGTGTCTCTATCAGACACAATCTCCAGGGGAACTCCATGCAGACGCACTATCTCCTTGATATACAACCTAGCCAACTCGTCTGCAGAGTAAGTGACTCGATCGGTAAGAAATGCGCCGACTTCGTTAATCGATCGACGATCACCCAAATAGAGTCAAATCCCTTTCTCGTCCTCGGCAACCCATAAATAAAATCCATAGAGATACTTCCATTCAGCTAAGGGCATGGGCAGCAACAGCCCAGGAGGTCGGCGATGCTCTGCCTTAACCTGCTGGCACGTGAGACAACGAGAAACAAATTAAGCAATCTTGACCTTCATATTGTCCCACACATAAGACCTCTTCAAATCCTGATACATCTTCGTGCTACTGGATGCATCGCAAGCTTAGAACTATGGGCTAACTCGAGAACCTCACGCCTCAAGTCGTGATGTCAGAACACATAACCGCCACGAGCGTAGGCCCCCATCGTAACTAACACTCCGGTGGAGTTCCCATCTGTACTCAACCCGCCGCCTCATCTTCACCAAAAGCTCATCATCTGCGTGAGCTGCCGCAACGATCCTCTCGCCGATAAGGCCGTACACGAATGTGTGCGATAACCTCATACGGCTCAACCACCGTAAGCTTCGCTCAAAATCGCGCACGAACTCCAACATCTCCCACTCGGCTATCATCAGCGAGCCGCAAACTCCAAAGCCTTCTTGCGACTCAACGCATCTGCCACAAGGTTCGCCTTACCAGGATGGTAAGAAACATCGAACTTGAAGTCCTTCAATGTTTCCATCCATCTGCGCTGCCTCATATTCAAATCACGCTGCGTGAAGATATACTTAAGGCTCTTGTGGTCGCAAAAGAGCTCGAACTCCTCACCATAGAGGTAATGTCTCCAAAGCTTTAATGCGAAGATGACAGCTGCCAATTCCAGGTCGTGGGTAGGGTAATTCTCTTCGTGTTTCCTTAACTGACGCGAAGCATAAGCAATCACCCCGTCCTTCCGCATAAGGACACAACCCAGGGCTAACGCGAGAGGCGTCGGTATATATAATATACTTAACCCCTTGCTCGGCAATACTAGCACGGGGCGGACGTCAACTTGTCCTTCGCTCCTGAAAAGCTAACTCCGCCCGCTCACTCCAAGCAAACTTCAAATCCTTCCATGTCAGCTGCGATAACGGTCTGCAATCTTCGAGAAGTCCTGAATAAAGCGCCGATAATATCCTGCAAGGCCAAGAAAACTCCTCACCTCAAGAATGTTTGTCGAGATCCAGTCCTGCACTGCACCTACCTTGGCAAGGTCGACGGCTATACCTTCCTTGGACACCACATGTCCCAGGAACTTGACTTCCTCTTTCCGGAAATCACACTTCTTGAACTGTGCGAAAAGCCGATGCTCCCTAAGAGTACCCAAAACCGCTCTTAA
Organism: Magnolia sinica; assembly: GCF_029962835.1. Taxonomy (NCBI): domain Eukaryota; kingdom Viridiplantae; phylum Streptophyta; class Magnoliopsida; order Magnoliales; family Magnoliaceae; genus Magnolia; species Magnolia sinica. The sequence goes on from NC_080574.1 coordinate 68,710,407, forward strand.
GTGCTCCTCGTGCTCGTCCGCTCGCCGAATAAATCAAGATGTCATCAATAAATACAATGACGAATCGAAACAGAAAGGCCGAAATACCCTGTTCATCGATCCATGAACACGGCGGTGCGTTTGTCAGACCAACGACATCACAAGGAACTCATAATGACCGGCCGGTCCTCGAAGCGGTCTTACGCACGCCCCCATCCTCGACGCAAGAATCGATGATACCCTCGATCGCAGATCAACCTTCGAAAAGTACCGTGCCCCCTTCAACCGATCAAACAGATCATCAATCCCGGGCAAGGGGTACTTATTCTTCACGATTACCAGAAGTTCAACTGCGATAATCAATACACAATCGCAAGGAACCATCCTTCTTCTTCACAAATAAAACAAGTGCTCCCAAGGAGACACACTGGGCCGAATAAAACCCAATTCTAGCAAACCATCTATCTGCTTCCTCAACTCCTCCATTTCACTGGAGGCATCCGATAGGTGGGTAAAGAAATGGGCGCCGCACTGCATAAGATCGATAGCAAAATCAATCTCACGCCGAGGAGGTAATCCAGAATCGACTCAAACACATCTTCAAACTCCCGAACTACCGGCGACTAACCAACGCCGACTCGGCCGAACTCTCCAACAGAGAAGAATAAAATCAATACGAATAGGGTAACTACCTGAACCGGGAAAGTAACAATCTCGCCTTCAGGTCCATGGATCGTCACCGATCTAGCTTCACACAATCTCTGACCGCATCCTCGTGAGCCAATCCATACCCATAATAACATCGTAGTGATAAAGCGGTGCGACTAGCAAATCAACACGGATCGATCCACTTCCATGATCAATCACAGCACAACACCAAAAACAAACCACATGCATTCCATTAACCAAAATCGTCGCAATACAAGTAGTGCAGCAATACATGAATCACGACTAGGAAAGCATGAAAACAACAACATCTAACACTTCAAACAACCACAACTACTACAACCACTAACAGCTACCACACTACAAATACTCCAACTACAAGCCAACAACGGCCACACACAGAAAGAAACACCAAACAAAGCAAAGACGGCCACGACGATGCTACTCGTCGGAATCAGGAGACGGAGGCGGAGCACCCTTATCCTGCAAGCAACACAGGATAGACTTCAAAGTCCGGGACATCTTCTTGAACTTGTGCTTAACCAAGCCTCGAAGATCAACCATCTCCTGGCGTAAAGCAGCTTGCCCTTCTTCAAGCCGTGTAAGACGGGCATCTCTGGCAACCTGCTCTGCGCCCCGCTCAGGCACCACAGGAGGAGAGCGATCACTCGAATCCTGTGCCTCAATCTCTTCCTCGTCTTGCTCTGCTTCTTCCTCAGACTCCGCACCACCTTCAGCATAACTCTCATCGTCACCACTCTCAGACCCGGCCTCACCCTCGGAGGCAAGCCGACCAGAACCAACCTCCATCAGCTTAAGGGTCCTCAAGTTGATATAGCGAACAGGGACCGGCTTCTCAGCTCCAAGCCTATAGCCAAACTCATGTGCGATCTTGCAAATGAGGCGGCCAAAGGGAAGAGACTCGGTCCGTCTACTCGAACGAGCGATGAGAATAATCTGACGCAGGACGTACGTCGGCACACACAACTTCGCATCCTGCCCCACCTGATATAGAAAATCTACCATCAGGCGCGTACACTCGCTGCGGTTGCTCCACCTGGGATACACATTGAACGTAAAGATGTGGTGAAGCAAACGGAAGTCGTCCGTCATGTGAGAAGCCAAAAGACTCTTATTCGGCTGCCATTCGACCAGACGACCACACAAGGATCGGGTGCGACGATCCCTCTCGCGCACACTGTCCACATTCTTCTCGCTAGCATGCACTTCCCCAAGTGGCACCTTCAAGAGTCGGGATATCAAAGCAACATTGACAATTCCAACTCGACCGCTACCACAGGGAATCTTGAACTGCAGAGGATCCAGCGAAGGCTCCAGAATGTTGGCATAGAAGGCCCGAACAGTGCTAGCATTCGCGCGATACTCGCCTTCGAACAAGGGACTCCAACCAGCCCCTTCTAGGCGCTCCAACAAGAAGAACTCACCAAAGAGCCGCGGATCAACATGAGCCTCAAAAAGGACTCTACGCCCCTCATAGACTCCATGCGACAATTCCGCCAACAAGGTCCTACTGACAGGAGCTCGAGGATCGAGGTCCCGCTTCGTCTGGAACTCGCGCGTGGCGGACGTGCACGGGTTGGGCAGCTCGGCCCGGCTTCATCCACGGGCGCTCTCTTCTTCCCCATCAAGGAAAGAAGGGAAGAAATGGAAAAGATGGCCGTCACAATCTCAAAGAGGGCCATGAGAAATGAGAGAAAGAGAGAAATAGGAAGATGGTGAAGCTTCCACACAACTATGAGCCAAAAAGGGAATGAAATGGCTCAAATGAGAGGGAAAGATGGAGAAATCAGCGATGGAATGGAAGATTTGAGAATGGGGTGATGGGTTTGCACGAAAATGGAAGGAAGATGAAGATTTGGGAGAGATTTGAGAGAGTTTGGAGAGGTTGTTGAAGAAAAGGAGAGCTTGGAAGAGGGTGTTGTGAAGGAAATAGATGAAAGGAAGGGTTTTAAAATGAAAACCGTGGAGGGGTGGGCCACATTGAGCCTAGGGACGATCGGCCCGCGTCGGCCCGGCCCGCCTGGCCCGGCGACCGGCGATCCCTCGCCGAACCGGCGATGGCATCGCCGGTCTCTGGACATATCGGCGATGCCTCGCCGATTTGGCGAGGTCCTCCTGGTCCTCCTTGGTCCAAATGATGTGGTTCCCCCCCTGGGTCCCACAGAAAAATGCCCCGATTGGCCCCTTGTGTAGTTTGAAGCCTATCGGGTCATTCTGACAGAAATCTGATGCAAACAGCGATTTCTGGAAGGTTTAAAAATGAATAATGGGAAGATAGACCATCTACACTCATTAATAGAGGGTCTAGGAAAGATTTCGGGTCGCTGTGTGTGATCAGGTAGGAGTACAGACTCGATCTCGGCAAAGGTTTTCAGGAAACTTTCGCCGATAGAAACTACGGAGCACAAACACAAAGCGATGATAGACCCGTACCCAATTACACTATAGTGGCGACAACGTGCGGTGTGTGACCATAACCCAGGTCCGGTTTAATCCAGATCATGCTCTGATATCAACTTGTAACGCCCTGAAATTCGGGGGTCGAGCATAACTCAGCTCCCGAGTTCCAAAACATCACTTATGCAACATAATTAATGAATGATGTATGTTGATTGTATTAGCACATAAACATGGGATAGATTATGCCATCACGCAGATTTGATTCTGGGATAAGTGATTAAAGCAAGCTTAAGACTTATAGTAAAATATGTGTACAAGTGTTAGTCCCTGTATTACATTTACAACCAGATCGTGTAAAAGTGTTATTTTTCAAAATTATAAGTACAAGTTACATCATTTCAATTCCCAAAATAGTAATCCCATAGATCCCGCGCAATAGGATCGAGGCTCGCTAGAACCCATCTCGAAAACCGCATATAGAGAAGGCACTGCCTGCGTCGTCATCCAGCCTCCGCTCGCCTCGACGTCGCATCCACATCTCGCAACATCAAGGCCTAAGATGCAGTCCGGTGGGTGTGCAACACCGCCTTAAACGTGGGAGTGAGTGATCAACTCGGTGGAACAATAAGGCAATCGTTAACATGTTATCGCTCAATCAAACAAGAATGATAAAGCAGACAATTAAAGAAATCCTAAGTACTCTTATTAATGCAAGTATGAATGCGGTATGATGCGTGCCCTCACGCGTACACCCTCGGCGTCTTCCTCTTACGTTACGCATGACATCGCCTCAAAGTGCGCCACATCTACAAAGCACATGCAAATGCGGTGCATGGATATGATTACCAAGTTGTTATTAGTCCAATTCATACAGGAGGATTGGGAAGCTAAGATACCTTCCTCATATCACCATCCAAACAGGGATCCATACTAGGGTCGTCAATCCTAGATATCTCATACGATCATATAGTTGAGGTCGTAGCAAAGGGCTCGCCACCAATCAATGCACGCCTTTCATGCCCTTACTACCACAGATCGGCTCGCCACCTCCTTGCGTATCCGGGTATGCTCGAGGTCACTACAAAGGGCTCACCAATCAATGTAGGCCGACAAAGACGAATATAGTGTCCCATACCACCATAATCGGCTCACGAGTTAAGTTGCTCACCGGTCACTACGGGAGGCTCGTCACCCCAGTAGCGAGACCACGGTGTCCCATACCACCATGTCCGGCTCATGAGTCTTAGCGGATCGTACCATGGTTATTAGGATTTCACTGGTAAGTTCGGTACCCTAGATTCAAGCAAAGTGGCGTCCATACATGGTTAACATACACCTGGACAATCGGGTTAGTTAACGAACTCGACTAGCACGAGCGCACGTTGAATTGAACGACATAGAGTGCGCAAACACTCCGCGTGGCCAAACCACCGCCGCCAACTCGACTCGTGTTCGTCTAATGCGTCTCACGTGGCGAAAGCAATCTCAACCACGACCAAAGGGTCAATTACCGATTTCCTGGACTAAGGCATAGTCCCAAACATCCTACACTACGACAGATATTCATATGGAATGTAAAACAGTAATGGAACAACCACTCAAATCATGGTGCATACACATCTGAAGAATATCAACTTAACATAAATGTAAGCATAGGAATGCTTGAATTTAAATAACTTGGAATGTAAATGCATAAGGGAAATCATGCGCATCCATAGAAGTATTGAGAATCACTTCTCAACGCCTGCAGTTAGTGTAATCAGTTACACGTAGATCATTCATGCATTTCTACAAACACTTAGCATTCATGGAACAACATACATGACGCATGTTGAAATACGTGCACTTAGACAATTCCTTCTTCCAAGGAGTTGTCATACATGCATCTAGCATACATACATGACCAAAAATCATGGCAAACATAAGTGCGTTTTTTATACGTATACGGTACTTTATAAATACACTTAGAATACACAAATCTCAATATAGCACATGCATATCAGGAAAGCAATGTAAACATAACATTTGACATGTGAAATCTCATCCATAACAAGAATAAATCACTAACTGGGATTGAAAGCCTTGAAAACCATAACCTATACACTTAAAGTCCGCACCTTAAGCGAAGAAAGAACCGCCGAACTGATTTAGACGAGTTGTCTTCGTCAACGGCGCAAGAATACCCTAAAATAAGGATAGAAATGAGATACAACAACACCAAGTCTAATCTAAGCTCTAACACAGGTTAGGGTTAGGTTAACTTACCCCAAAAGATCTCAGAATCGTCAGAGGAACGATTCAAAGTGAAGGTTCAAAGGTGAAGAAGAACAAGGAAGAATCAAGATGATTCACCAATCAATCTCTCTCACTAACTCTCTCTTTTCCACTCTCTTTCCAAGCTAGGGTTAGAGAAAATTCGTATGGAAATGAGAGCTAGGGTTTAAGGACTATATATAGGCCTTAAAATGATGGAAATAACCCCAGTGTCAAGGTATACTTAGGTTATAACCAAAGTACGCCTTTCTCGATCCAACGAAGCACTTCGGTGGGCCTATAACCACGAAAGGTCGGACTTAAGCTCACCGACCATGGATCTAGGTCAGCCGAGTTTTCGTATCGACCGGCTCTTCAGATCAACCGTGGCGGACCACACTCAATTCAACGGCCACGGAATCTCGATCATGTCCACAAGCACTAGGATATGCCCGGGCCAACCATCCTGATCGAGGGTGAAATTGGGTCGAAATCCAACGGTCGAATGCTTAAAATCGTCGCGCGAGCACGACTCGGATTTCATAAAAGCTTATTAAATTCCAACCGTTCTCACACTCTTCACTCCGAACTCAACCAAATCGACCTAGAAATCCGATCGACTTGATTTTCGAGGTGAAGACCAAGCCCAACTCGGTGATCTAAGATCATCGCCATCGGACTTTCGACGCGGGTCCAGTCCGATCCAGATCTTCCAAAAATTCCCGAACAACCGGATTTAGCGATGGATCCCAGATTTCAGAGTAACGTAGCGCTCACTAATCTGCACGTTTAGAGCCATGCAGATACAATTTAAAGTGATTGATGCGAATTTCACAAGCAATCAAGTAGAGCGCTAATTACCCCAAAAACAACTACTTAAGGAAAGATTAGCACAAAAATTTCCAAGGTCGTTACACCTAGCCATCATGTCAAGCATATCATCAAGTCTAGGTATAGGGAACCTATACTTGACAGTAATTTTGTTTATGGCACGGCTGTCCACACACATGCGCCACGTGCCGTCTTTCTTTGGCGTCAACAATGTAGGCACGGCACACGGGCTCATACTCTCTTGGATGAAACCCTTTTGCAGAAGCTCATCAATTTGCTTCTTCAACTCTGCATGCGCTGTAGGGTTCATCCTGTAGTGAGGAAGGTTCGGTAAAGTAGACCCTGGGACAAGATCAATGGCATGCTGTATGTCCCTCATAGGTGGCAACTCATTCGGTAAGTCTTCAGGAAATACATCATTGTATTCCTTCAGGACCGAGGTCACCTCACAGGGCAACTCTGATGGAACCTCAGGTGTAATTTCTCTAGCCACAAGGGCATACACTATAGAATCCTCCTTAGCCTCTTTTTCAAACTCTCTTGCGCTGATTATATGTAAAGACTTAGGTTTGGATTTCCCCATTTCTCTAGGCTCACTTGCCTTCTCATCCTTCTTCTTCCCTAGTGTATTCTCAGGTGGCATGTGATTAAGTTTGATCTTTTTACCATTATACATAAAAGTACACGCATTCGAACGGTCAAAGATCGTGACATCATTATCGAATAGCCACGGTCTACCTAGGATAACATGTCCCACATCCATAGGTAAAACATCACATCACAGGGACTCTTTGTATGACCCAAACTTGATGGGGACTAGACATTGCTGGGTGACAGGTAGGGATGTCTTGTCAACCTAAGAAACTTTATACGGGTCTGGATGAGGTGTGGATTTCAGTTTTAAGCGATCTAAGGTGCTAGTGGAAATCACATTTTGACAACTTTCACTGTCCACTATTACCTTACAATTCTTTTCACCACACTTGGCAATAGTGTAGAAGATAGTGCTTCGACGCCAGTCAGCACTACTTCTAGACTGAGCTAACACACGCATGACTACTGCAAGCGTTGCTTCTCCATCCACTTCTTCATCAGTAAGTCCTCCTTCATGGTGATACTCTTCAACTTCATAATCACCCTGGTCATCTCCACCCTCGTGGGACTCGCCTATAACTAAGGCTCTCCCACGGCTCTTCGTAAGACACTGATTAGACATGTGGCCAAGGTTGTCACACTCATAGCACCTCACTTGACTCATGTTACTAGGACCGGCACCAAGAACCCCTTTACCCTTGTCCTCCCTAGGCCTAGGCGGAATGGTCGCCTGTGCCCTAGGTTGATTACCAATATTAGGTCTAGTTCCTTGGGAACTAGATCTAGCATTGGAGTCTCGGGACTCAAAACGACGAAAGATAGGAGCCTTCAGATGCTGCTCTAATTCCTGCACGACTTGATATGCTTCATCTAAGTCCGTTAAGGGCCGAGTAATAAGCTCGCGCTGAAGATCCGCACAAAGGCCCGTCTTAAAACGCGAGAGCGTTACTAGAGAGTCTTCTCGGATATCACATCGCATCACATACTCTTCAAATTTAGCGATGTAGTCAGCAGCAGGCATTGACCCTTGGCGTAAGGATTGTCATTGGTCAAGGAGCTTCTGACGGTATGAGAGAGGAAGGTACTTCTCCTTCAACTTCTCTTTCATTTCATACTAATGTGTGATAGGGGCTCTACCAACTCTCTCTATCCTACGCTCGGTGTTGGTCCAGAAGAGCTTGGCTTGACCCATAAGCTTTATCTTAGCAAACCGCATTTGACGGTTTTCTGACATGCCATACCACTCAAAGTAGTGGTCCATGTCAGCAACCCAGTCGAGGAATGCCTTGGGATCTAAGCGTCCATCAAAACTCGGGGCCTCAACTCTCACACTCTTCATCGCACGCTCATCTGGATCATAACGGTCTTGATGACCACATGTGCCTCGTGCCTCTCGCACCACACCACGACCGTTACCACGATCTCTATCCTCACTACCACCACGTGTGGCAGCATGTTCTTCAATGATTCCTTCTACTTGGGAGTGCGCATCTTCCCCTACAACGGGGTTTTCCTTTTGGGACGCCTCTAGTTGCTCCACCTTAGTCATGGTAGTGGTAATTTGGTTCTCAAGGCGGGCAAACTCACGCCTTGGACCCGCTTCTAGGGCGGTTATCTTTTGTATCAATTGAGCAAGTTGCTCAGATAACTGCTCGTTATTCATGGTAGGTTGAAGTCCGAAACCTCTACCTCTTCTCGTGGGCATACAATGAAGACTTGAACGAAACTCTACCTAACTAGACTACTAGGAGTTATGACTTTCAAGATGAATGCGATGAATGCAAAACTACTATGAACTGACACAATTAAGTTGAAACAGGAAACAACTCAAATCTGAAAATTTTCCAGATTAGGAACTTTCTAAAATTGGAAAGTTTCTAAAATTGAAAACTTTCTAAACCTAGAACTTTCCTAAGTTAAACCTAAAAATCAAAACCCTAATTTGATAACTCGATCTAGACAAAAACTATGCAAGCCTAGGCTTTGATACCAAATTTGACGCAGGACAACCCTAATTATAATGCATGCTCATGGAGATAATTAAACAGCGGAAATAAAAGGAATAAATGATCTAAAATTCTAACAGTAATCATCATAACTGAGAAAATCATAAAGGAAACATGCAATGGAGCGGGCCATCACTACAACCATGGAGTATGAATTCAATTACTACTTAGGTTGGATCCGGCGAGGGATGAGACCTCCCGATCTTGCATGGTCACACCCAATCGATCAATGAAGATCACTAGTCCGAAGAACCAAGAAGTTTCTCGGATTAGGGATTTGAGAATTTGGGGATTTAGGGTTTAAATCGGTTCTCAAGATTTTGATCGAAGAAGAATTAGCCAAAACTGAAAAATAGAAGGAAGAAAGTTATTACCTTGAAGAAGTTGGAGGGGCACAAGAAGAAATTAGAAGAAGAAGATCAAGGGGAGAGAAGAAACACTATTAGAGAGAAGAGAGGAAGGAGGCAACCAAAGGGTTTGCTTTTCATTAATCAATAATTGAAATTCGTGTTTAGGGCTTTACCCCACTTAAATAAGCAAATAAAGACATAAAATTACTAAAATACCCTTAGGATAAGCAAATAAAGATATAAGATTACTAAAAGACCCCTAACTAAGTCAAAAAACGTGCAAATAACATAAGTATGGGAAAGTTTGGGCGCTCGGTCTTCTTTCTCTTTCTCCAATCTTCCTTCACATGTGTCTTCCCTAAGTGGGGTCTTCTATATGTCCAATCACATGTGAAAGGTCTTCAGCTCCTCAATATTCGCCTATCCATAAGGACGGCACTTGTGGTTGGCGCTTTCTTCGTTGGTACACCTTGAATGCACCTGTGTCCGCATCATTAGGTGCATTTGGTAGAACCAAATGTTATTCATGAAATTTAATGATTAATCAGTCTTATTTACTGCAAAATATCACCAAGTTTCATGATATTTAGTGCAACCAAACACACCCTTATATGAATTATCATATCATGCTCAACCTATGCATATCATCACTAAAAGTCCTTACATATGAATTGTTATACAATAACCAACTGCATAACAGATGTATAAAAAGAGATTGCCTAACTGACAAGATGGACAAAGTTATCCACGGCCCACCCTCCACCTCCATTGCATCACATCACAAACACAATTGGAATGGTGGGGGTTTTTTGCTCTTTAGGTACATGATCAAGATCCCTAATGAGATGTAATGGAGATCGAGGGTCACACTTTCCACACGATTTGACATTGAAGAATCATTCACAACATTCATAGTGATTCCTAGAATTTTTTTGGGAGATCTTCCACTTATCATAAGTGAAAATGCGGACTTCCATGCATGAAACCTGCCATTCCCAAAAATTCAACTTACCGACACAATTTCTTCAATAACCATTGCTCTATTACCATCCTTCTCAAAAAGGCCATATGCACAATGAGCATGTTGCTCATAGCAGATAATAGGCAAACTAGGTAATTGTAACAGATTTAGTTGTATAGAGTTATATGACAAACCTGCAAGATTCTGGGTCATTCAGATTTTATATAGCTTTAACTTTTAAACCCATGGGTAAGACAGTTTTTATTACTAGATGTTTCTAAACTTGCCCAATCTTCATATATCTTTTATTTTATTAATAAGGAAATCAAACTTTATTGGCTATGTACTTCCTCCTTGGAGCAAATTTATTTTTAGTCATTCATCTCAAACAAGACAGAATATCTGTGTACTGTCTATAGATGCATGTAAATATTTACACATGTTAGAGATCTGGAACAAGTATTTGCAACAACATAAGCAAGGGTTAAATAACATGGCATTCAAACTGGTATGTGGTCAAGTTTCTTACTATGGGAAGGAACTGAGTGGCAAATAAAAAAAGAAAAAAGGAAGCAAGAAGTGATTTTACCAATCATTTAGAATGGCCCGGGTACTGTTTTATTTATTTATAAAATTTTTACTTTTCATTTTCTTCCTTTGTAGTAGGGGCACATGGCATTAGTCTTACTAGCATTGCTGTGGGCTATTTGGAAAGAGCGTAATATTGGGACATTTAGTAACAACAAGTAGTCCGCGAATGAGGTTTCTAGTGCATAAGAAAACTTAATACACAGGCTTGTGCTAAAAAGAGTTTCGGGGTACTTTACGAATGATTTTGAAGGAATGTGGGGAGTTGATTCTTCCTTGTTAGGGGAAGGATGATCCCACATTTCCTTCCCTTCTTGTGCTTATAGTTTGTTTTGGCTCTTTGGGCTTCGTAATAAATTTTCATCACCTTAGGAATAAATCACTCTTTGATTGCTAGCCTTAGACTATAGCATATGTGTTCCTCTCCTTCTAGGTGATATATCATAGAAAAAAAAAAATATGGTTATCATATCCCTTTGTTACTTAGTTTGCTACCTGTTATCTCATGCTGCACCAATTCCTCTCTTTTTTGGGCAAGCAATTAGGATAAATATTGAAAAGTCACAAGATGCTTGGGCAATGGAAAGAGTTAAAGAAGAAACATAGAAAGAAATAGAATAGTCAAAAGAAAAAAGGGAAGGATCCAGGACTTGGAAAAGGAAAGGGGAAGGAAATGGAGAAAGACGAAGGGGAAGAAGAAGATATGTGCAGGGATAAAGGATGGAAATGCAACTGGTTTGACCAGAGACTTGGTTCTTATTTAATTTCAAGAAGGAAATGAGGTTTCCACTTTAAATTGGTCAGAGATGGAGTTAACTTTTTTTTTTTTACAAGCAGAAAACATGGTTCCTACCTTAGTTTCACTGGAGAGTTCTTTTTTTTTTTTTTTTAATAAAATAAAATTTCAACGAGGTCATAAGGTTTCCACTTTCGTTTGATCAGTTTTTTAGTGAGCAGTTAGGAGAAAGATTGAAGAACCCCCAAGATGCTTGTGCAAGGAAAGAATGAAAGAAGAAAAAAAAAAAAAAAAATATATATATATATATATATATATATATATATATATATATATATATATATATATATATATATATATATATATATATATATATATATATATATATATATATATATAAGGGGGAATGACAGAAAGGGAAAAAAGAAGGAAAAGAGCCCATGACTTAGAAAAGGAAGGGGAAAGAAATGGGAGAAATATGAAAGGGGAAGAAGAAGATATGCGTGGGGAGGAAAGGAGAAAAGGCAAGTGGGCATGCTTTAGTTTGACCAGAGACTTGGTTCTTATTTAATTTCAGAAGGAATTAAGGTTGCCCCTTTAAATTGGCTAGAAATTTCATTATTATTATTAATATTTTCAAGTAGGAAACATGGTTCCCACTTTAATTTGACTAAAGACTTGGTTCTTTTGGCAATTTCAAGAAGGTGACTATTAAACAGGCCAAACCAAGAGAAAAATACAAGGGATTTATATTAAAAAAAGGGCTGGGGCACTCTCACTAGAGTAGAGCTCCTAGAGCACAAGGTGCTACATTGCTTACACACGCCTCACTAGATGACTTGAACCCCTTTATATAGATAGGAATTACAACCCACATTCCTACAAGTATTTGATTGGGACTAAAGTCACAAGATAATAAACATAATATACAACACAATAAAAGGTTAGTTTGGACTCAGTGGCATCCATATCACCTATTTAGACCATCCATTAGGTCTAGTTCGCTCTTCACAAGCCACCTTGAAAAATACATATTGGTCAAATGATCCAAACAGCCAGTTAGTGGCATACAAAATAGATGTACAAGATTGTTCATAGAAGATAGGCCCAGTCACGGATGTATAGAGCCATCTGATTACTGTCAATTTTTTTTTCCCAGTAACACAATGAGGGGACTGGACCTAATGGCTGGTTCAGGTAGGTGATATGAATGCCAAAAAGTCCAAATGCAACCATAGCCCACTAGATCATAACTAGTGAATTAAATAACGGTATGGATGCACGTATCACACAATTAGGATAGGGAAACATATCAACATCACATGACAAATATCAGATGTATTGCTGTTTAAGGGAAACATTGGGGAAATGATGGAATTTTTCAATAGAACTTCAAGATATGTTGAAAGAGACGATTACACACAAGTGAAAAGATCACAAAACAAGTATGCCCAACACATTTCCTTTGTATAGAAAATGTGCTGCCTAATAGAAGTGATGCAATTATATCAAAAATGAAATCATAGAATTCATAAGTCATACAATACAAGTATGAAAACAGATTTCCCCCAAACAAATTGGGAAGCAAATGGATTTTGTGGGGATTTTTGCATTTTTCTTTAATTATTTCCAGTAGGGGAATGTATCACAATCTATCGCTAATACATATCACAATGTATTGCAATGTATCGCATGTATCAACAAATTAGGGGAATTTTATTGAGAGTTTTTGGCATACATTGTGATATTTTGTGCAATACAGGGGAATTTAATAATTGTGTTGTATATTATCAGCCACAAGATATCAATAGTATCAGCTGATATAGATATTTAAAATTTTAAATTACTGATCATAACTCTATAACATTGTTTATAAGATTCCCAATTACCTTCTATTTCTTTAAACCAATAGAACCAAATACTATTACGGAAAAAAATATTAAACTTGACAAAACTCATTAATTATATTGTGGAAACCATGAATTCTAAATCAATGGGATGGTTGTGTCCATTTGGTTTCAGAAACGAGAAGAGTCAGTCTTTTAACCGTGATTTGATTTGGACCGGATGGCCCTATCCGTTTTTGTTTCACATGAGAGATGGTGAGTCTTTTAATGTCATTCAAATCAGATATGGTGACCCTATTCAATTGATCAGATAGGAGACAAAACGAAACCAGATTATAAACATTGGCCTTACAAACATTAAGGCAGCTCCTGCCAGTGATGTTTTCAAAGTAACCTCAAATTGCAGTTAAGTTTCTTTAAAGTCCAACTTGTATTGAAAAAAAAAAAAAAACGTATTCGCAATTTGAAGCCCAGGCCTTCAATATGAGTGCTACGGCCTTGCCTGGTAAACATCTAAAAATGAGTCCATCTCATTTTAATTAAACGCCATCATTTTAACAGTAATTATGATATCCGATGCATAATTGTTGTATCTAAAATTAGATGAACTCATTTTAGGCATCTACCAGAGAATGCCCAAGAAATCACTGTTTCGTCATTTGCACATTTTGGTGGTAATAATTCAAATTCAATTCAATAGTACACGGCCAAATACATCTGACTGATCTCATACCAAAAAGTGCTTGATCAAGGCTCTTGTTGTCCAGATACTCATAAACCAGAAGTCGCTTATCTCCCTCGACGCAACATCCATACAATTTTACAAGGTTTCTTTGTTAAACTGAAGATATTGTAGCAAGCTCAGCCATGAACTGACTCCTTCCCTGGCGATATGCCATCGATAGTTGCTTGACAGCGACCACCTTCCCATCCAAAAGTGTACCCTAAAGAATACCACAGTCAAATAAAACCAAGTGAATAATCACATGTGCATGTATGTAAGAAGGCATGCCTTCATGTATTGATAAATCCACGCATACTTGCTCAATCCCACACTGCTAAACAAGTCTAAGGGCGTGTATTGATAGCAGGAATCCCAGGGAAAGGGGCTTTTTTTTTTTTTTTCCATTGAAAAGATGGCTAGGGCTGTTTAGATAGCATGAAGACTCGGGATTCCAAAAGTATAATCATTAGACTTGTCCACCCTAGCATATGATACAAGGTGACTTTTGTCAAATAAAACTTAGATCTCCACTTGCATCCAAACATACCACTAATTCTGGAATCCTACTTTCTACAGTAAATATGAAAACAATCATTACATAATCATTATAATCTCCTAATCCACACCTTGGATTCCTTGTATCCATACACGCTCTAAGGGTGCGTTTGGATGAACTACCAAATAAATAGCGATTATTAGTCTAATGAATTGAAAATAGCCCAATTGTAATCTCCTTAGAATTCATATTGAAGATCTAGGCTCCAAATTGCAATTTCGTTACGTAATATTGGAGTTGAAAGAAACATAACTCCAATTTGAGAGTGAATCCTTATTATACAATGAAAAATGCTGAGGCAATATCCATAAGGTGAGATTGAAGAGGGGTATCACACGGTTTGTGCCTTCATGGCACAGGTGATACAGATTAAACTACTAAACTATTATGATTCAGTTCATTTGTGCATCCAAATGTAAGCTTAAATCACCAGGAAATAACTAGCATAACTTCTTAGCTGTTCTTCTTACTCAATCAATATAACTCAACCATCTGATTGTGATGCTAATTTACCTTGTAAACTGGTCCAAATCCTCCCTCTCCGAGTTTATTCATAGGATTGAAGTACTCTGTAGCAACCCTAAGCTGGGCATAGCTAAAAGTGTTGGGTTTTGTGCCCATTCCTTGAAAATCTGCATACAATCAAGAAGGCAGATTTCATTCATAATTCACTCTGAAGGATATGCATTCATCAACATGAAGAGGATATGCACAGAATACTCAGGTCTCCGGTTTCTGCAGTGGGTCCCATGGATCAATGATCCGGACTGTTAATTAATTGGGCCATGCAGTGGATGTACCATACCTTGAAAACCTAACATTTCAATCTGTAGCTGGCAAATAGAATGTTAAGAAGAGAAATACAGCAATGGTCCACATTCAACTGAAAAAAATTCCAAGATTGGTGGCTAGGATCTTCCAAATTTGGAGATTCCGAGAGCATGGTCCATCCACTAACGAAGTTCATTCACCATGTTCTAAGTATTTATTTATTGCGTTAGAGAAGATTTTAAATGAAAGTTAGCAGAAGTATGGAAATTAAAATTATAATTACACATAGCAATACCATCATACCCAATGAATAAACTGGCCCGTCATGTATTCTTAAATCAAATCACGATAACTGCAAGTTTGGATGCAAAAGTGAATTTTATTGTGAAGAGTCAGCTTAATAAAGAGGAATTGGCAGAAACTAGTGATCATCCCTAGGATCCATACAGAGGAAGCAAGCAATTATATGATACCCAAGCTGAAAATATACAGTGTCTTTAAGACCTGACTTGTAATCTACACTGTGGATGAGCAAAGTGAGATCCATGGCTTAGTAATCTACACTATGGATAACAAAAAGGCCCCACCATGGATATGTGACACCCAAAAATCCCCATTAGAACAATCTTAACCCTTTGGTCAGTGGCCTATGAATGGATGGTTAAGAAGAAATACAACAGCATTCCACATTGAAACGACATGAGACCAAAGATTGAGTGTTACAATATTCCAAATTGGGAAATTATTGGGAATCACTCCTCCACATTGGGGCCCACAAGATCAATGCCCCAGATTTAGTGACACAGGTCCCACTTGTACAAACTAGAGGCTTGAGGATACTGTCCTTGGCTTCCTCTGAGGTAGCCCCCCAAATTGCAGTAACGTTTCATAGCGTACAAACTAGAAACCAACATAACTGCATTTTGGAGCCTGGACCCTCAATTTGAATGCTATGGAAGCTACAATCTGGTTCCACTTTATTAGAGTAATAATAGCAATTCAATTTGATAGTCATCCAAACATCCTAAGTAACTTTAGCATGTCTGAATTCAAGCCTTTGCAAGTATTATTTGTTTATTAACATTAAAGATACCTTCATCTTCGTCATTGGCCAATCTTTTCCTTCTTCGTATTAAAATATAAAAAGCAAAAATGGTTAATATGATCACTGCTCCAATAGAAACTGATATCCCAACAACCAATCCAGTCCTGTTCTTTGTCGAACTGATTGTTGGTGGAAGATTACTAACAGTCAGTATAAAATCTAGAAAAAAAGAAAAAAAGAAAAAAAAGAAACAAATAGCAGTCAGTGTTGAACTACTTTGGGAACTTCGAGTGTTTCCTTGGTACTCTGTTGGGCTAAGTAGCAATACCTCGACTGAATATAGAAGAATTAACAAAATGAAGGTGCCAACATTTTAATAATTACAATCAAACCCTAATTGCAATTCAACATGTTTGAAGTTGGACATGGGGTTATCAGAATCGATTTTTAGGGGCTAGACACACTCTGATAATTTTCACTTCATGGAATTCAAATGTGTTGAAACAAGACTAAAAATAATTGTAAACATTCAGTGGAACTTAATTCACCTGGCGTAACACTGATGCCCAAAATGGATGGTCCATAGTAACCACCAGTAGGAGGAATGCAGCACGTTCCCTTTCCAGCCCAAAATAGATGAACTTCGAGGTAGTTCTCAGATACACGAACCTTGAAATCCTTCTGAATAGCATGAAAGGAAACCCCACCTGCATCCCTTTTTATATTGAAGTCTTCGAGTACTAAATTTCCCTAGAGAGTTAATGAACAGCGCTTCAAAACCAATGGAGATTAAAGGCATCAGGAATTCATATAGTTATATCACAATTTTGGATTTTACAATTATGCAGAAGGGGGCATTTATTGCCTAATACCTGACTTGTCGACAGAGGATCTGTAAATATCAATCTAGTAAGTCCGGTCAATGGATAACCTGCAGTTGAGAATCACACCAAAAACAATCCTATCCACATGCACTAGCAATCTTCAAATGGGTAGCCAGAACACAAATAAATAAATAGAAGAAGAAGAAGAAGAAGAAATCCTATCCATACATTCCAAAGCATAGATACAGATCAAATGGTGCAAAAAAGGAAAAAGAAAAACAGGGTAACGTACTGGTACTCCGTTCACAGCTCCAATGGTTGAGACAGCAGCAGTTATGGCTTCTCTAACTATGGCTTCTAGAAATCTTCTGTACACCCTTCCGCGGATTAGGTGATCCAGAGAGAGAGGCGTGTTATGGCGAGGAGGGCACGGCCGAGAGATCAGTGTACTTCCTCTTGCGGGCCTTCTCGGACTTTGGTGTGTTCCGGTGAGGAGGGCAATGGCCGAGAGATCAGCGTCTTCAACCAGCAATGGAAAAGGAAGCCAGATCAAGAGGGGCCAGAGTGGAAAATGGAGATCGAGAGACGTGAGCGTGAGAGAGAGAGAGAGAGAGAGAGAGTTTCGGTCGATTATTGAAGGGATGAGAGAAGAGGGGAGAAGGGTTTTGGGAGAGAAGAGGCGCGCGGGAGGGAAAAGCGCGATTTGGGGGTAAAAAATCGGTTTTAGGTTTTTTCTTTTTTTTTTTCCATTTAAAACGAGCGGCGGTGGCTTCCTTGTTCAGGGGCAGCCACGTAAAAACGCCCCTGATTTCCAGTGGGGTTTGTTGTGGCCGCCTGTGATAAAAACGCCCCTAATACGAGTTTTTTTGTAGCGAGCTTCTGGAGTTTGAATATCTGCAACACCTAAAACCAGATTCTGGAATTAAGAATACCTCTGGCATCAGTTTCCTGCTATTTACATGATTTTACGACAGCTAGAGTAAAATCATTTACCCTTGAAGTAACTAAACATACAGTTACCAACCAACTATTGAGTAGGTTGGTGGCAGGGAATCTTCATGGTGTGGCCCATCTTTTGCACGCCTTCCATGTTCTACACTCACGTGTTAAAAAAACTTGTTATTTTTTAGTAGCGGTCCATCTCAATCAGCTATTAGATTTATAATAGCTGACTACACTGCTCATCTTATGGGCCCCCCTTACAATAAGTAGGGATAGAAAAGACATGGCTGGGCTATGCTGAGGCCTATCAAGCTCGGCCCATAATCTAAATGTTGGAACCCAGGCTTGGCCCCAACTTACTAGTTGAACCGCTGAGTGTGGATGCAGGTAGTCCTATCCTACCTTCAAGGGTGAATTATTGAAGCATGACTTTAGATCCACTGGCTGCAGTACCAACATAGAAATACCAATAATTTCACAATGGAATGCCAAAGTGGCACATTCATCGGGATGTGTTGGGGACTCGTGGAGTTGAATCAACCAAAGTAATTGCAATCACATAATCAAATCTAATAGAGAACAATATGAACTTACGTTAAAAAATTCTTTACAAAAAAAAAATAAATCACAGCACAAAGCAAGAATGCGATAAAATTTTATTAATTAAAGCCCCAGTAAGAAAGTTTTTAACTTTTTTTCTTTCCAAACTGTCTTAACCCTTAAGCATATTTTCCTCATTACTTTAATTTCATTTACAATCTTTTATTTAAATCGAAATGAAAATAAAAACAATTCACGAGGAAACCGTGCAAACTGCGCAACACGTCAATCTCTAAGATCATCAATTGAAATCCTTCAACTTGTTGACTAGAGTTTTCAACCAATCGAAAACACATTGATTTGTCACCTCAACCGGTCGAATCTTTCGTCTGTAAACTAAAGCTTTTGATCCATTAGTCACACTGGTCAAAGGCCCCTATTTCAACACAAATTTAAGATATCCCACTTTCAACCTATAGTCCGTGAGGCTTTCTTCGGGGTGAATATTCTTAAGGTTGAAAGTCTGGCCAGTTTATCAAGTGAGCCACACATGTGAATAAAGTAATGCACGATAAGTGAAACGATAAGCAACGGTCCAGTTTTTAGCATTCACGCTCATCTGCTGTCCACCTGATGAGTGAGCTGGCCTCAACTTTAGGATGGAACAAACGCATCGAGGGGAGTCTTTGATAGACGTCGTGGATTCCGTACACGTGCCATCTTCTTTTTTATCACTGGTATTGAGGGGAGTCAGACGAAATGCATTCATTTGCATGGGACACAACACAATCTGGAAGGTTTTAAGAAGGGGCTTTCCATCCCTACCATTCCTTGTGGTCTGACCTAAGCATAGTGAACTTTAGGGGGTGCAACTTGTGGACGGAGTGGATGTGGGCCATCTATCATGGTACGGCTACGCACGAAATTGTAGAAATACGCTTATTAGTTATCATACACTAGTCACAGAGAGCAACCAGGATCCTAGCTAAGATCTTTGCTAAGCCACGCGCGTGTACAAGTCAGCTAATACACGGCATCACATAGGCACACGGGATTATCGAAGCCATCCATCATGTGGACCTCACCCTTTAGATGCTACTGCAGAACGATCAAGCTGGTCCACGTAGTAGTGTGCCATGATATTATAAATAAGCGAATGGGTTGGAAAACTTCTGGCGATTTTTCACAACCATACATTTTTTTTCAATTAATTGTAGCCCACATAATAAGTGGACTGATCTGATTCTTGGCATAGGTAATCCACATAGTGGCAACCTCCTGATTGATGGTTTGGATATGTTACATGTATGCCACGTTGGCATATGTGGTGGCATATGTTACAGATACATTGTACTATTGTATTACCAAGGGTAGAAACAAAGGTTGCTGCCGCTAATCAGGCTGGGCCTAAATATCAATTCACAAGCATCCAACTAACTAAATTTTAATGCCTAGAAACAGATAATCAACTGACCCACCATTTACACCCACCCTTTTTTGACAGATACATCCATTTTCCACTTTCAACATAACAACACAAATATGTATTACCGTATTACCATAATGAGAAAATGGGGGTGTTGTCAATCAGGGCGGGTGTAAATCTCAAGAAACAGGTAGAAACACCCCTTTTTTTTCTATTTTCAATAACATAACAATCGAAGCTATTATGTATCAAAATGAGAAAAAAGGGTCCATCTATCAATAAGGATGGGTGTAAATTTCAAATCCAAAGCATCAACTCCACTGCAAATAAACCAAGAAACAGAAAATAAGGAAACCAAAATTCACACCTACCCTTTTGATGTATACACCCTTTTCTACTTTCAGTAATATAACATTACACCTCCCCACCATTGTATTACCAGGATGAGAAAAGATGGTGTATCTATCAATCAGGGTGGATGTAAATTCAAATCCCAAGAATCAATTCTACTGCATATAAACCAATAAACAGAAAACAAGGGAGCAGAAATTTACATCCATACCTATTATGCATACACCCTTCTTCTAATTTCAGTAACATAACATATCCGCCTCTCCACTATTGTATTACCAAAATGAGGAAAAAAAAATGGTGTATCTATCAATCGGGATGGGTGTAAATTTCAAATCCCCAACCATCATAACTAGAAAATTAGGGGACCCACAATCTACGATCACCCTTTTTTGACAGATCACCCCCCTTTTTTACTCTCAGTAGCTTTACAATACAACTCTGTACTACTGTATTACCAAAACAAGAAGTAAATCTCAATTACTAAAACAGAAGAGATGTATAAAAGAGGGAAAATCAACGCACAAAAACAAACATGAAAAAGGAAAATTTGATTCGTGAAGCAAGCACCTGGAAGAAGAAGACGCCGCTGCACGTTCAACCTGAACCCCAACACCCTATCGCAACAATGGAAGATTGATGGAAGAAGACGCCGCTTGAAGGAAGAAGATTGAAAATTGGAAAAGATAGGAAACAACGCCCTCATTATTTTAGAAATCCTCTTCTGAAAAAGATAAAATTTTCAAATCCAAAATAGTGTGTTCTCATGCCCCAGACTCGGTAACCGGACCCACAAGGAACTTGATGACCGGTTCTGACCGCAACAACCTCCATAGTACCCCATTCTCGGCTCCTGAGGCAAGTTCCGATCCTATGATCCTACAAAGAGGATTTCCAGAACGGCATACTCATACCAATTATGAGCATACTCAAGATTGCAACAAGTACATCTGAGAATAACAACGGACACACATCACAAAATCTACTAAGAATTTGAACTTTTACGAGCTTACATCAGGTCCAAAAGGACATACATAAGATAATAGGAAAAGAGAGAGAAATCAGCAACACTAGAGTCCTCGAGCTCAACTCTACTCCACGCTTTGCTGCTACGACGTCTGCATAGGATCTCCTGCACGCATCAATCGTGCATAAGCTTATAGAAGCTTAGAGGGTGGTGTAAGTGTGTAATAATGGTGCACAGAAGAATAGCATGAGGTATAAGGAATGAAACATGCCTAATGAGAATATCACTAGCCTTACCAAGGCTTATCATGAATACGATGCAATGAGTATTGGACGCCATACCAAGGCAATTCATAAAGGGGCTTACACAGCCAATGTTAATGCGATGCAAGTAAGTCAGTGCTCATATCCAAACCATATATCAAGTACATTTCCAATATAAGGAAATCACCAGGGTCCATTACATTACTGAATGACTGTCGCTCTTCAGACCCCATATATTCAAACGAGCGTAAGAGACCTCACTACCCACCTGTGGACAATCAATCACCAGCAAGGCCTGACGGTAGTGAACCCATTTAAGAGCTGGTCAGACTCAGCCTAGCAATGCCGCCTCACACCAAAAAGGTAAGGCCACACCTCTATCCAACCGACTACACAACAGTGGGAGTCGCAGCCTGACAGTATAAGGCTCTCGTGCGCTCATAATTTTCACTTGGTCACGGCGTTGGAATAAGTCCTTGGTACTATGGAAGTTTTGAGAATTTCACCCATGGGCATCCTATGCACCTGGTATGCTCAAGTAACATTTCCGGTGTCCACACATACGGTCATCCACGAATGTCCCTGTGGAGGCAAGGCCCTAATGAAGAAAGGGCGGTATCATTATGAAATGCGATGCCAATGCATGAGTCAATCATACAGATCATGCACTAGCTGCAGGCACATAATGTGCACGAGGGGAGAAACTCAATCCCTCAATGACCACCACACAATGTAATCAATTCATACATATGATGTATATGGGTCATAAAAATATAAGTTTGCTACCTGTGAAATATGGAATCTTCCGTCCTAAGAAGGGTCGAGGTTTAGGCACATAGACAGGTGTTCTAATGAGAAGAAAAATCCTTTAGTGGGGTCCTAGTACTTTGGGATGGCCCACAAGCTAAGAGAGTTATAATCAAAAGGAGAAACGGTCCTAGCCAGGGCCATGGTGGGCTTTCAACCACCTACAGGGGCATATATGGGCCTACCTTTGGGCCACCAAGGAGGACATCCAACCTCAACTGGGTCCCAAAAAGGTAGCCTACTACATATGTAAAGAAAAGTTCAAGGCACAATCAATCTATGGCCTTGTGGGCATGCACTAAGCTTGATACATAGGCAATTTAGTGGGCCCTTAAGCAAGGTTAGGACCCAACCATAAGGGTCATGGGTTCACTCATTGTGGTGGGCCTAATGGGCAGCCCATTATCCCAACATATGAGAAATCCTTATATTTAACACAAGTAAGTTAGGCCTCACATTTTGGCCCAAGTATGGATTTATAAGCAAGGGCCCAACTACTTGAGTATTTGAACCATAAGACCCATCACAATGGCATAGTAAATATAGGACCCAAGGGTCCAATGTGCCTATCAAAGTTCCAGCCCAATCAAGGTTATAAGGCCCATAATTAACTAGGAGACTAGCTCAAGAAGAATCCAATTGGAATGGGCCTTTAATCATGTACTAATTAAGCCTAAAAAAATAAGATTAAGATGGTAAGATAATTGACTTAAATCCTCCTCAAATCTAATGGGCCATAATGCCCCAAAAGAACATTTATAGGCAACAATTATTGTGCTCAATGCCAAATTCCAGCCCACCCAAATTTCTGAGTTGGTTGGAGTCCAACAATAGAAGTATTTCTTAGTATGTTTAATCCCTAATGGACCACACACATCACTGTGGGCCCCACTAGATGAGAGAGGATATGCAACACATATATCAAGTTGGCTAGGCCGTTGGAATGCAGGCCCAGTAGTAGCCTAAGGCAGGGATGTCCCATGTGTAGGCAGCGCTATGGGCCTGGGGTATCTGGCCCAAAATCCACCCAATGGACCCCAATTGAATACCAAAAAAAAGGAGAGGATGATCAATCCCCTAAGGACCCCACATGGTAGGATGGTGGGATATACAACACATCAAGGTGGGCCCACGAAGCAGGCTGGACGGTCAGCCCAGGCTGGATGCCCCAGCCTGGGCGTCCCTGCCTAGTGGGCCACTCCCGGCCGCACCACGGTTAGCTCAAATGTCCGTTGGGTCTAAAATTTTATAGGGTGACACTTGAGTGGGCTACACCCCCATAGAATTTTAGGATTTTTGGATAACTAAAATTATTTTAATTAATTTAAATAAAACAGTCTGTCCAGAAAATCAAACTGACCTGGGCATCCCAACGTGGTGGGCCAGTCCGGTCCTTGCCACAGTGTGCACAGGGGTCCATTGGCCCCAACAATTTGTAGGTGGGTCTTACCATGAGTGGGCCACCTCTCTGCAAAATTTTCAGATTTTTGGATAACTAGAAATATTTTAATTAATTTTAAAAAAACAATCCGTCCTAAGATTCTACCTGATCTGAATACCACAATACAGTGGGTTGGTTCAGCTATTGCCATGGTGTGTATAGGTGTCCATTGGTCCTGAAATTTTGTAGGTATGTCTTACTATAGATGGTCCATCCCCTTACAAAATTTTAAAATTTTTGAAATGGTAGAAGTATTTTATTTAATTCATACAAATGTCTTACTATAGATGGTCCATCTCCTTACAAAATTTTAAAATTTTTGAAATGGTAGAAGTATTTTATTTAATTCATACAAATTATGGACAGCAAGGTCCAGAAATAATTTCCTGCTGAAACAAAGGTGCTGCCCTGACTTTTGTGCCCCATTAGAGTGGGCCCAGGTCTGCCAAAATTTAGGAAACTAAAGGACAACATTCCCATACAAGTATACCCCAAGGTGGGGTCCACAAAGGTGGTCCACCATTTCAGAAATAAACTGATAATTATGTTTGTACAGTAAGCAGAGTGGCTGAACAGTCTAGAAAATCTAGACTATCCACCATCCTTGGCCAACTCTTTTGGG
The DNA here is from genome assembly GCF_029962835.1 of Magnolia sinica. Taxonomy (NCBI): domain Eukaryota; kingdom Viridiplantae; phylum Streptophyta; class Magnoliopsida; order Magnoliales; family Magnoliaceae; genus Magnolia; species Magnolia sinica. The sequence goes on from NC_080574.1 coordinate 68,734,918, forward strand.
TGATCAAACAGGGACAGATGAAGGTGAAATTTATCATACTTCTAGGTGGGGTCCACACCTTCAGAAATAATCTAATAATGGGGGTAAAATATCCTCTAAATCAGTCCATAATCCATGCCAAAAACAACCCAAAAATAGTCTAGAATTTTTCTGGACAGCAAGGTATGCCTGAAAATAACTGAACATAACTATTGAGTAAAGGGGGAAATACCCCACAAAATTTGTGTTGTGGTCCACCTTAGTGGTCCTCACAAACATCCAGGCCATACCCTTCTCATAAAACTCATTACATGTAATCAAAATGGAGCAAGTTAGACACTAACGTCCATAGAATGGATAGCAAGGGGCATCCACCTTGCTTGGATGGTCTTGATATTCCAAGGCCACTAAGTGGGCGACACACATCAAGAATTAAAAATAAAAATGATGGAAAAATAAAATCCAGCCATGAGGGTAGGGCCCCGCTACTAATGGGTCCTCCCAAGAGTCAATCTCAACCATACAACAATGTTACCTAAACGTGCAACATTAAACTAACGCATGCATGATCTTTGACTAGAATGGGTGGTTGGGATGCCATCTCAACATGACTTCTAGGGTCTAGATGCCCTTGAAATAAAGTGGATGATACAATACATTACGATGGGGTCCATAGAGAATGGCCCCATCATGTTTCGTGACATGCATGTAGGATGGGCCAAAAGGCCACATCCGTGGGGTCAAATGGGGTCCCCACCATGGATTGGTGGGTCCCATATGATCTAACTAGGAAGAAAAAGAAGATCAAAGGGTACAAAATAAAATCAGAAATTATAATCACCTACTTGCAAATCAAGCCTCCAAACTCCTACACCATGAAGGTCTTGAGCCTAGGAATAAGTTTTAATGGTGGAGATCTACTTTTAATGGAGGGATTGAGAGTATTTTGAGGATTATAGGGCTGGAGAAGAGAGGGAGAAGGAGACATTGGAGTGGGGTGTTGCTAGCAATGGAGGGAAATGAGAGGGAGGGAGAGAATAAAGAGAGAGAAAAATGCCATCATTATTTTGTAAGAGAAGTCATCATAGCATAGGGAGGAAATTACAATGCTTAGACTTTTAGGCTACGCTTGGGTGGTGTTGTTGAGATGGGTGGTGTTTCCATAGAATTTGTGTGGTGTGTGTATAGTGTATATGGGACTTATGCCATGGAGGTGGTCCACATGCATTTGCACAAAAGTGGGCTACATGATCAGGGGTCATACTATGTAATGCTCATAACTTTTGATCCATAAGTCGAATGGACTCACAAGACACGTTGTTGGAACTGCAACAACGATGCAAACAAGGTGTCATAGGTCTCGGGTCGATCCAGGTTAGGTCTACATGACTGGACCCAAGGATAACTGTAAACACAATCCAAGGGTCACAAGTTGCCGAAATTCAACCGGTAGGACAGCGGGACTACAAGAAATAAAATGCATACTCACACACACATGCACATGCAGGAACTTAGGTCGGGTCTTACAACCCTCCCCACCAACAAAGAAATTTCATCCTTGAAATTGACAAAACCAGAACAACAAAATGCATAAATATCATCATATATATATATACCTTAATCATCAAACACAAGAGAAGGCAATGCAAGAAATACAAGTAATCAATCATCGAATAAATGGAGATAATGCTCTATAATCTCAGCCTCACGTTCCCAAGATGCCTCGACCTCGGAATGATGACCCCATTGCACCTTCACCAAGGGAATGACCTTGGTCCTAAGGACCTGCTCCTTCCGATCAAGAATACAAATCATCTGCTCAATATAGGAAGCATCCTCAAGGACCTCAAGTGACTACCAATCAATCACAGGAATAGTGTCTAACCCATATTTTCATAACATAGAAACATGGAACACGTCATGGATCACGGACAACTCAGGAGGTAAGATAAGCCTATAGGCCACAGCGCCTACGCGCTCAGTAATCTCAAAAGGTCCAATGAATCTCGGAGCGAGCTTGTCCTTCACACCAAAATGAACCACTCCCTTCATAGGCGAGACCTTGAAATATAACATGTCCCCAACTGTGAATTCGAGGGGCCGACGCTGACGATTAGCAAAACTTATGCCGACTCTGAGCTGTGCGCATCCTCTGCCTGATAACATCAATAGCCTCTGACGTATGCTGCACAAGCTTGAGACTTAAGAGACGATGCTCTCCTACCTCGGTTCAACGACTAGGAGATCTGTACGGTCTACCATAAAGTGCCTCAAAAGGAGTCATGCCGATAGTCGCCTGATATCACGATACATCTTCGTGGAGCTCGGGTGAATGATAAGTCTTGATCGGTGTGCCTCAATCATCAGATCACTACACAACTCTGGCACGTCTGGGACACACAATCGAAACCAATCTGCCAGTCTGACTGCTCCACGGATACGGCCTCTGCTCGGTATTCTTGAAGTGACTCGTCCGTCTGTTGAGCCTCGATCACCCTAGCCACTAAAGAGAATTGAATCAACAAGCTCGAAAGCTGAATAATGGAAGACTGCAGGCCGAACTCAAAGTTAAACTCTGAAACATCCTCGACCATCTGCCACTGTCGAACCATCATATATGCTACTAGGCCTCGTGGCTAACGGCTGAGCGCGTCCGCCAACACGTTCGCCTTGCTCGGGTGGTACTGAAGATCAAAATCATAGTCCTTCAACAACTCCATCCATCGCCTCTGCCGTAGGTTCAACTCGAACTGCGAAAATAGATACTTCAAGCTCTTATAATCCGAGAAAAGCTCGAACCTAACCCTATATAGATAATGCCTCCACACCTTCAGTGCGAAGACAACTGCTACAAGCTCTAAATCATGAGTGGGGTGTTCAGCTCGTGGACCTCGAGATGGCACGAGGCATACACCATTGGTTTCCTGTGCTGCATCAGTACAACACCCAAGCCAACTCTGGAGGCATCGGTGAAAACAACGAAATCCTCACTCCCATCAGGAAGAGCGAGAACAGGAGCGGAGGTGAGGCGGTCCTTCAACTCCGTGAATGCCTCCTCGCATGTGTCACTCTAGATGAACTCGACACCCTTCCGCATTAACCAAGTCAGCAGTGTAGCAATACGAGAGAATCCCTCAATAAACTGTTGGTAATACCTTGTTAAACTAAGGAAACTACGGATCTCAGACGCGTTCGTGGGCTGGGCCCATTAACGCACTACATCAACCTTCGAGGGGTCTACAATGATACCCTCCGTCGTCACCACGTGACCGAGGAACTTCATCTCCTCCTGCCAAAACTCACACTTTTCCAGCTTCGCATACAGCTGGTGGGCACGGAGGGTCTCAAGTAAAACTTGCAGGTGCTTAGCATGGTTCTCTAGGGTTGTCGAATATACATGAATATCATCAATGAATACCACCACGAATTAATCGAGGAATGGTCGGAAGACCTCGTTCATCAGTTGAATGAATACGGCGGGTGCATTGGTCAGTCCAAACGACATGACCAGGAACTCAAAGTGACCATAGCGCGTCCGGAAGGCCATCTTCGGAATGTCCTCTTCTTGGACCGAATCTGATGATAACCGAAGCGCGAGTTTACCTTGGAAAAATACTGTGCACCTTGTAACTGATTGAACAGATCATCAATAAGGGGAAGCGGGTATCAGTTCTTGATGGTGACTTTGTTGAGCTCACGATAGTCCACACAAAGCCGCAACGAACCATCCTTCTTCTTCACAAACAACACCGGGGCTCCCCAAGGTGAACTGCTGGGACAAATGAAACCTAACTCCAACTGCTCCTGCAGTTCCCTCAACTCTAACGGTGTCATTCGATAGGGGACCTTTGAGATAGGCATGGTATTGGGCACCAGATTAATCTGAAACTCTACCTACCGATGCGGCGGCAAACCCGGTATCCCTGAAACACATCTGGGTACTCGCAAACAACTGGCAGTAGCCTAATACTCTCTACCATAGAATCCTCAACAACCGAAGCCAAGAAACTAGATAACGGCTCTCCCCTGGGCTCGGCGACAAACTAAAATACTGGCAAGCCTGGAATGTGAAACGTAACCGTCCTCACGGCACAGTCTAAGATGGCACAATATTCTACAAGTTAGTCCATACCCAGAATCACATCAAAACCTACCATCGGCATCACGAATAGATCGGTGGGAAGAAACATCTCACCCACTAATAACGGGTAAGAAGGACAGTGACGGGTCAACACAATAGACTTTCCCATGGGAATCGAAATAGTCAAGGCCTCAGACATGGCCTTCGACGGAATACCGGTCGATCGGCAGAATTGCTCGGCCATAAATGAATGGGAAGCGCCAGAATCAAACAAAACATGAGCGATGCAAGAAGAATACCCTCAACAATTCCACTGGTCGATGACTATGGGTCCTAGCCTGACACCTACTGAGCAGAATGAAAGTGGCCTTAAGCCAATAGGGGAAGCAAACCGGAAAACTGAGGGTCCTGAGTCTGAGCCCGCTAGGCTGCTATACACACTGGACCCAGGGACCAGACATACGGATATCCCTTCTGCTGATGCTACAGCTGCTGTTGTCTCTACTGAGGAGGTCTGCCTGGGTGCCTCTACTGCTGAGGAGGAGCCCTAGGAGTGGCGGGTGGAAGCTATGCTCTCTGTTGCTGTTGAGGGGGACGAGGCGGAGGCAACTGGAATGGCCTCTACTACTGAATGGGGTGAGGGCACTTACACCTCTAATGCCTAGCCTGTCCACAACTAAAGCAAATACCGGAAAAGGAGTTGAAAGATGAAGTGGCTGGCGGTGCTGAAGATGATGATGAAGCTACTATCTGAACCGCAGGCTGTCAAAACCCTGATCTGCTCCTTCATCTCTGCTGACGGTGCTGCTTGAAACTGCCGGGTGATGCTGCCTGAAACTGCCGACTGGTGCTCTCCTCTTCTGGTCTCCACTGGAACTCTGCTCTCTCGACCTCTAGGTCATAACCCAGTCCTCCTCATAAAATAGTGCTCGATGAACAAACTGGTAGAACGTCTCCAAGCAATGCCCTACTAAACGGTTATGAAGGGCACGACGTAAATCAGTCACAAAATGACAGGCCCTCATCTTCTCATCGCTGGTGAGATGAGGAGTAAATATAAACAAGGCCAAGAAACGGGCCTCATACTGAGATACAGACAAATCACCCTGCACTAAGGTCTTGAACTCGATTGCCCGCTGGATCTAGACCTGCTCAGGGAAGAACTTCTAGTTGAAACAGACCACGAACTTCTCCCATGTCCAAACGATCTGAGGTCCGACCATCCTGGATACGGATGACCACCAATGATGGGCCTCACCCTGAAGAAGGTAGGTCGCAAGGGATACTCTCTGATCCGGAGGACACTAAATAGTATCATAAATTCTTGCAACCTCAGTGCGCCAAGCCTCAGTGGCAGAAGGGTCAAGGTCATCACTGAACCTCGGGGGATCATGCTACTAGAACTCTTGAGCTATCGCACTAGCATGAGGCAAATCAGACTGCTTAGAAACCTCGGTGGTAGCAGGCTGACGGGTCTGCAATGCAATGGCTATAAGTTGCATCAACTACTAGAAATGCTCAGCTCATGTGAGTACTGTCGGAAAAGTAGGGGTGACACTTACCTCAGGCAGAGCCACGGGTGTGGCCGTCGGGGTAGGAGCCTCTGTAACTGGAACAGAAGGCTGGGGAGGGGGAACCAATGGGGAGTTGGAGCATCTGAAGGGGCGGGCACTATAGGCTCAACCGAAGGAACAGGATGGATCGAGACCTCTGGAATTGAATCCTCAACAACAGGAGCAAGATGTGCTCGAATAGGATGGGTATCACGGGCGTCTCGTTTATGGGTACCGCGACCATGAGCACCACGACCACAGGTGCCATGACCTCAGGTGCCACATCTATGCGGCATCATCTACAAAACAATGATGACATGAAGAACCAGGACAATTACAGCTCGATACAGAGTGAAAGGAAAGGTCTCGAGACACTACTTGTCATATGCACTAAGAAGATATGCGATGTTATCCCAAGTTATTTTAGAATTACTTGCTATGCTCTGATACTAACTCCTGTCATACCCCAGACTCGGTAACTAGACTCACAAGGAACCCAATCACCGGTTCTGACTACAACAGCCTCCACAGTACCACATTCTCGGCTCCTGAGGCATGTTCCGATCCTGGGATCTTACAAGGAGGATTTCCATAATAGTTTAATCATTCCAATTACGAGCATACCTAAAATTACAGCAAGTACATTTGAGAATAATAAGGGGCACACATCACAAAATCCACTAAGAATTTGAACTTTTACAAGCTTATATTAGGTCCGAAAGGACATACATAAGATAATAGGAAAAGAGAGAGAAATCAGCAACACTAGAGTCCTCGAGCTCAACTCTACTCCACATTCTACTACTGTGACACCTGCCTAGGATCTCGTGCATGCATCAATTGTGCATAAGCTTATAGAAGCTTAGAGGGTGGTGTAAGTGTGTGATAATGGTGTATAAAAGAATAGCAGGAGGTACAAGGAAGGAAATATGCTCAATGAGAATATCACTAGCCTTACCAAGGCTTATCATGAATACGATGCAATGAGTACTGAACACCATACCAAGGTAATTCATGAAGGGACTTATACGGCCAATGCTAATGCGATGCAAGTAATGCTAGTGCTCATATCCAAACTATATGTCAAGTACATTTCTAATCATAAGGAAATCACCGGGGTCCATTACACTACTGAATGACTGCAGCTCTACAAACCCCACACAGTCAAACGAGTATAAAAGACCTCGCTACCTGCCTGTGGATAGTCAATCACTAGCAAAGCCTGATAGTAGTGGACCCATTTATGGGCTGGTCGGACTCAGCCTAGCAATGCCTCCTCACACTAGGCAGGTAAGGCCACACCCCTATCCAACCGACTACACGACAGTGGGAGTCACAACCTGACGGTATAAGGCCCATGTGCGCTCATAATTTCTACTCGGTCACAGCGCTGGAACAGATCCTTGGTACCATGGAAGTTTTGGGAATTTCACTCATGGGCATCCTATGCACTCGGTATGCTCAAGTAACACTTCCGATGTCCACACATACGACCATCAACGAATGTCCCTGTGGAGGCAAGGCACTAATGAAACAACGGTGGTATCATCAAGAAATGTAATGTCAATGCATGAGTCATACATACAGATCATGAACTAGCTACAGGCACATAATGTGCATGAGGGGAGAAACTCCATCCCTCAATGACCACCACACAATGCAATCAATTCATACATATGATGCATATGGGTCACAAAAATGTGAGTGTGCTACCTGTGAAATATAGAATCCTCCGTCCTAAGGAGGGTAAAGGTCTAGGCACATAGACAGGTATTCTAAGGAGAAGAAAAATTCTCTAGTGGGGGCCCAGTACTTTGGGATGGTCCACAAGCTAAGAGAGTCATAATCGAAAGGAGGAACGGTCCTAGCCAGGCCCATGGTGGGCCTTCAACCACCTATAAGGGCCTCTATGGGCTTACCTTTGGGCCACCACGGAGGACATCTAACCTCAACTGGGTCCCAAAAAGGTAGCCTGCTACGTATGTAAAGAAAGGTCCAAGGCACAATCAATCCATGGCCTAGTGGGCCATGCACTAAGCCCAATACATAAGCAACCTGGTGGGCCCTTAAGCAAGGTTAGGACCCAATCATAAGGGTCAGGGGTTCACTCATTGTTGTGGGCCTAATGGGCAGCCCATTATCCCAACATATGAGAAATCCTTATATTTAACACACGTAAGTTAGGCCTCGCATCTCGCCCCAAGTATGGATTTATTATACTGGGCAAGCAAGGGCCCAACTACTTGAGTATTTGGCCCATAGGACCCATCACAATGGCATGGTAAATATAGGACCCAAGGGTCCAACAGGCCTATTAAATTTCCAGCCCAACCAAGGCTATAAGGACCATAATTAACTAGGAGACTAGCCCAAGAAGAATCCAATTGGAATGGGCCTTTAATCATGCACTAATTAAGCTCAGAAAAATAAAATTAAGATGGTAAGATAGCTGACTTAAATCCTCCTTAAATCTAGTGGGCCATAATGCCCCAAAAGAACATTTATAGGTATTAATTATTGGGCTCAATGCTAAATTCCAGCCCACCCAAATTTCTAGGTTGGTTAGAGTCCAACAATAAAAGTATTTCCTAGTATATTTAATCCCTGATGGCCCACACACATCACTGTGGGCCCCAATAGATGAGAAAGAATATGCAACACATATATCAAGTGGGTCAGGCCATTGGAATGCAGGCCCAGCAGTAGCCTAAGGCATGGATGTCCCATGTGTAGGCAGCCCTATGGGCCCGGGGTATCTGGCCTAAAATCCACCTAATGGACCCTAATTGAATACCAAAAAAATGGAGAGGATGATTAATCCCCTAAGGACCCCACATGGATGGATGGTGGAATATAAAACACATCAAGATGGCCCCACGAAGCAGGCTAGACGCCCCAGCCTGGTGGGTTACTCCCGGCTGCACCACTGTCAGCTCAAATGTCTGTTAGGTCTAAAATTTTACAGGGTGATACTTGAATGGGTGAGCCACATTCCCATAAAGTTTTAGATTTTTAAACACCTAAAAATATTTTAATTAATTTAAATAAAATGGTCTGTCCAGAAAATCAGACTGATGTGGGCATCCCAACGTGGTGGGCTAGTCCGGCCCTTGCCATTGTGTGTACAGGGGTCCATTGGCCCCAAAGAATTTGTAAGTGGGTCATACCATGAGTGGGCCACCTCTCTGAAAAATTTTAGGATTTTTGGATAACTAAAAATATTTTAATTAATTTTAAGAAAACAATCTGTCCTAAGATTCTGCCTGATCTGGACACTACAATACAGTGGGTCGGTTCAGCTAATACCATGGTGTGTACATGTGTCCATTGGCCCTGAAATTTTCTTGGTGTATCCTAATATAGATGGGTCATCCCCTTACAAAATTTTATAATTTTTGAAATGGTAGAAGTATTTTATTTAATTCTTACAAATTATGTACAACAAGGTCCATAAATAATTTCCTGCTGAAACAAAGCTGCTGCCCCTAACTTTTGTGCCCCATTAGAGTGGGCCCAGGTCTGCAAAAATTTGGAGAATTACAAGGCCAACATCCTTGTACAAGTATAACATAAGGTGGGGTCCACAAAGGTGGCCCACTATTTCAGAAATAAACTGATAATTATGTTTGTACAACAAGCAGAGTGGTTGGACAATCTAAAAAATCTGGACTATCCACCCTCCTTGGCCCACTCTTTTAGGTGATCTAACAGGGACGGATGAAGGTGAAGTTTATCATACTTCTAGGTGGGGTCCATACCTCTAGAAATAATCTAATAATGAGGGTAAAACATCCTCAAAATCAGTCCACAATCCATGCCAAAAACAAACCAAAAACAGTCCAGAATTTTTCTGGACAGTTAGGTATGCCTGAAAATAACTAGACATAACTACTGAGTAAAGGGGAAAATACCCCACAAAATTTGTGTTGTGGTCCACCTCAGTGGTCCCTACAAACATCCAGGCCATACTCTCCTCATAAAACTCATTGCATGTAAACAAAATGGAGCAAGTTGGACGCCAATGTCCATAGAATGGACAACAAGGGGCGTCCACCTTGCTTGGATGGTTTGGATATTCTAGGGCCACTAAGTAGGCCACACACATTAGGAATTAAAAATAAAATGATGGAAAAATAAAATCCAGCCATAGGGGTAGGGCCTTGCCACTAATGGGCCTTCCTAAGAGTCAATCTCAACCATACAATAATGTTACTTGAACGTGCAACATTAAACTAATGCATGCATGATCTTTGACTAGAATGGGTGGTTGGGATGCCATCCCAACATGACTTCTAGGGTCTAGATGCCCTTAAAATAAAGTGAATGATATAATACATCATGATGGGGTCCATGGAGAATGGCCCCATCATGTTTCGTGATGTGCATGTAGGATGGGCCAAAAGGCCACATCCATAGGGTCAAATGAGGTCCCCACCATGGATTGGTGGGTCCCATATGATCCAACTAGGAAGAAAAAGAAGATCAAAGGGTAGAAAATAAAATCAAAAATTATAATCTCACACTTGCAAATCAAGCCTCCAAACTCCTACACCATGAAGGTCTTGAGCATAAGAATAAGTTTTAATGGTGGAGATCTACTTTTAATAGAGGGATTGGGAGTATTTTAAGGATTAGGGGGCTGGAGAAGAGAGGGAGAAGGAGGCGTTGGAGTGGGGTGTTGCTAACAATTGAGGGAAATGAGGGGAGGGAGAGAATAAAGAGAGAAAAATGCCATCATTATTTTGTAAGAGAAGTCATCATAGCATAGGGATGAGATTATAATGCTTAGGCTTTTAGGCTAGGCTTGGGTGGTGTTTGTTGAGAAGAGTGGTGTTTCCATAAAATTTGTATGGTGTGTGTGTAGTGTATATGGGGACTTATGCCATGGAGGTGGTCCACATGCATTTGTACAAAAGTGGGCCACATGATCAAGGGTCATACTATGTAATGCTCATAACTTTTGATTCATAAGTCGGATGGACTCAAAAGACATGTCGTTGGAACCGCAACGATGATGCGAACAAGGTGGCATAGGTCTCGGGTCGATCCGGGTTGGGTCTACGTGACCGGACCCAAGGATGACTGCAAATACAATCCAAGGGTCACAGGTCGCCGGAATTCAACTGGTAGGACCGTGGGACTATAAGAAATGAAATGCATACTCACACACACACACATGCACATGTAGGAACTCAGGTCGGGTCTTACATGTGTGTTTACCACTGTTTATAACAAAAACTCTGTTAACAATCGTGCATGCAAGAGGGACCATTTTATGGATGGTTAAGATTTTATTATATATGAAAATTATAAATATTAAACATTTATAACTAGACGAATTATTTCAATGGTCTGGATAACTCTATATCATTGCCACTATTTTCATGAACGAGTCACCACTATTTTGCATTCTGTATAAAACTCAAAGTTTTTTTACATAACAATAAAATGGTAAACATTACTCTGGAAATGGGAGGGCTCTATGGGCCCCACCATGATGGATATGTTTCATCCACACCGTCCATCAATTTCTCCACATCGTTTTGGGATTGATCGCCAAAATTGAGCCCTAATTAAGTCTCGGGTGGACCACAAAATGAGAACATGCTGGACGGTTGGATGTCCACCATTTAAAACCTGTGCTATGCTGACGGATTATTGGGTTTCGTCAACGGGTTTTAGCCGTCGGTGATGTGGACAAATTTGAGCCGTAGCCAAAACCACCTAAGTCCGTCGGCTTTGCCCAGTTTTTTGGTAGTGTTTGAAACCCATTTCATTACAGTTCTAGGTTTAAGAGTATCTCTTGATTTTCGCTATATTTTATAGTTAAGATTTCTCCTTTTTCTATAAACTCCTGCCTTATCTGAGTTGGATATCACGAGCTCTTTAAACAAGTCCACAATTTTTTCAACTAAGTGTAGTTTATCATTCCTTTGATATTTGTAGCTAATGACATTATTATTTATTTTAGATACTTGAGAAGTTTTAGAGTTTTTAACATCATTATGATTTGAATATCTTAAAGTCTTTCTTTTAGAGTTTGAGGTTCTCCTCTTACAAAAGTAGGAGTTGAATCATTAGTTTTCAAAGAGTTATTTTTAATATAACCTAGACCAGACTTGTCACCACATCGACTAGATGAGGTTAACAATTTTTCAAGTGTTTGGTCACCAAGGGCATATTTCCAAGTGTCCTTTGAACTCAGGAGGGAAGAAACTTCAAGTTTTAGTTTCTCGTTTTCTATTTTGAGTTTTTACAATTCAGAAGATTTAAAACTTAAATCTAATTTTATTTTTTCAAAATAATCGAAAAAATGAGATTTTTCTAAAATTACTTTATCAAGTTCTACTTTTAGTTTAGCATAATTATCTTTTTGAATTTTCAACTTGACAGCAATTTTACAACTCTCTGTATAGGGCATTGTAGGCATCTTGAATTTCGTCTTCATTTTCATGGTCACTTTTTGATTTCTCATAATCAGACATATCACAACTATCTGAAGAAGTAACTCTGGCTATCATCATAAAGGCTTTTAGCTCATTTGTATTTTCTTGGTCTGATTCATCAGATTCAGAAGTAGTTTCAAAATCAGATGATTCATCCCAAGTAGCTATCATGCCCTTTGTTTTAGGTTTATCCTTTTTAGGACATTTATTAGCCAAGTGCCCATATCTATGACCATTGAAACATTGACTGTCTTTTGTTTTAGATTTTCCTTTTCTTTTATCAGATGGTTTTTGAAAATCTATTCTTTTCTTATTTTTGAAAATTCTATAAAATTTCTTTGTTAACATTGCCATATCATCTTCATTTTCTTCAGAATCAGAATTAGTTTATTTTGAATTAGATTTACAAGATTTAAGAGCAATAGACTTAACTTTAGGAGCCTTAAAATTTGACTCATAAGTTTGAAGAGAACCAACTAACTCCTCAACCTTCATAACATCAGTATCCCTTAACTCCTGTATAGGAGTAACCTTTAAATTAAACATATCAGGTAGTGATCGCAGTATTTTTGTGCAAACCTTTCTTTTAGGGATTCTATCTCCAAGACCCCACATGGAATTCACTATGCCATTCAGTTTTGGTATAAATGTCCATTATAGACTCATTTTCTTCTATACCAATCTCCTAAATTTTGGTTGTGAGGATTTGAATTTTTGATTTCTTAACTATAGTGGTTCCTTCACGTGTCATTTGCATTGCTCTCAGTTTTCTAAACCGTAGTCCAAAAAGCAAATGCGGTTTCTTTCATTGATATGGTTCTAACATCAGCTGTTACTTCCATCATAGGAGGGATCCACTTAGTTACAATGGCTTACCACACATTTCATATAAGGATTTGAGGAAGATCCTCATCCTTACTTTCCAATATGAATAATTAAAGTCATCAAAAGGAGGTGGCCTGGTAAAAGACAAGTTGTTGAAATTTAACATAATAAAGCTCTGGATCTAACTCAAGGAGATAAAATAAATACATCATGGTGGGTCGTGGATAAAATACAGACATCACAGTGGGTACTGGGAAGGTCTCAACGGTGAACACCATTGTCCCTCTCTTCCTTGAGGTGTGACCCACCCGATATATAGATTGGCATAATTTTAGGCTCCATCCTAAAATGAACTAGAGGGACAGATGGTTGGCATGGTGTAACATCCTAAATTTTCACGGCCAGAGTTTATACTCATGCTCGAGAAAAACAAGTGTTAATAATTAAATGAATTAGATGCTTTAAAAATCACGCCTTCTTTTTATTTATTTTTATTTAGATTATATCCAGTTACATTCATGAAGGTAAACCATTCACGACAATAAAATCGACTGTATTTATTATTTCATCAGAGTAAAAGAATTTAACAAATTATCAAATGGCTTCTTAATGGGAGCTTATTACATTATTGAGTTTGCAGCAAAAATATAAAACTAAATCATAAAACTATCTTCTTATTTATTCAGTATAATCTTCCATAGGGAGATGATCCTCTGGGTCATTAATTTGTACATCACTTGTATCATCTCTATGGTTGGAGAGGGTCAATGCCCTACTTATAGTGATGGTTATCCTTTAAGATTAAGAATAATTCAAGAGATCCATAAAAGTAATGTAAGGGTTTTGATACGTCTCGTACTAACTACTACGAGGGGTATCAGCATGTGTAACCAATGTATATATGAATACATGCCTAGAAAAGTGTGTTCAGCTCATCATACGTAGTGATCATCACAATGTGGAATACAATTCATAGAAAACCTGACTCGCCCCGCATCCCATAACTACCGTTATTTACCGGCATGCCCAACGCTAACGTGGATTTACCTGAACACCTCGAGACAGTACAACACATAAGTCGGATAAATTATGTGACACAATTTATTCATGGGGTGACTTTTTATGACACGCAATCCTAAAAGTGATGTAACATACATTACGAATTACTTACATCGATTTGTGCACCACTACCCAAACCCAAGGAATTACGCGTTAACCAAAATGGTTACTACCTTGAGTGCATTACATACACGATAAATATTTGAATCACTAGTTGTAATACCTCTAACACATCACTTGCACCAAAGAGAATGCAAATTGAATCATGGGAGTTTTGGGATTCCAAGACACATGCCCAGCCATAAATGTAGATAGCATCAGGCTAACTCAACAAAGAGGAGAGTAACAATGGCTAACTCAACAAAATTGATAAAGGCAAGGGCAAGGCTTGTATCCATTTTCCCTAAAATAATAAAGATCACCTATAATTAATATCATACCATAATTCTCAAAGGCTAAATAATTGTTGGTGGTAAAGTAAACAATTACAAGAAGAGAATCATAGTAATATGATAATAAAGTATATAACAGATAGGATAAATCATCTTAAATCAAGGTAAGCTTAATGGAGTCCCTCACCTCTTAAGATTGAATCATTTTCACAGGTTTGCTAAAAAGACTTGTATATGTATTGTAGATTTCAGCTTCATCTATAGGTTACACAATTTATTAAGGATTAAACTAGAGTCTATTTTATCATCTTCGTCTAGGTTAATTTATTTAATCTAATAATTAAGAAAAATTATCATAAGATGTTAGATGGATTGGAGATTTTCCTCGTATCTGGACCCAGCTGGTGACTCGGCGAGTCTCGCACCATCTTCTCCGCAAACCAACTTCTCTCTTTCTCTCCCGTTTCTTTCTCCTTCTCTCTTTCTTTCTCTTTTCTTCTCTCTTTCTTTCTTCTCCCTTTCTTCCTGGAAGGTTAGGCAGGGAACTTGGACAAACTAAAACCGCAATCTGGCTAGACTCAACCGAGTTAACTTGGTTTCGTGTTCATGTTCTCTCTCTCTCTCTCTCTCTCTCTCTCTCTCTCTCTCTTTCTTGCTATATTTTTCTCCTGCCGTCAAACAAGGGAGAATTTATAGACATAAGAGTCTTTAGAGTCTTCTGGAGAATCCCGTACGTAGTCTTGTTTACGCAAGCAAGGAAATGGAGCGTATTTCCTTACACAACCTCTGTTTTGCACAACTGAGAAAACAGAATAGTGCGATCGCTGTTCGCAGGCATTTGATCTCCCTTCAGATCTCTTCTTGATCTAAGGAGATTCTCTTGAATGGTTTGATTCTGTTATCTGACTGTACTTGGCGTGTCAAATTCTTGATTTGATCACGTCCCTTCTTGTGAAAGATATTCTCGAAAGTCCTTCGGACGAAATTCCTGGAGGTGCGGTTTACGTAAGGGAAAACGGTAGGATGTCATATTCCCCTCTTCTTTGGGTTCCCTTAGAGCATTGTGGATTGGGTCGGAATCTCTCACTCTAGGCTTTGGACGGTTCAAATTGGAATCAAGTCCAGTTTTTTATCATGGGAAGTCTTGTGACGTAACTGTTCTTCCTGTTGGAAACGTTCTGCAAAGGGAATCTTTATCCCTAAAATTGGGAGGCCTTCCCGATTTTCTCGGCACTATTGGTCGGAGTTAGATCTCCAATTGTTGTAGATTGGATGGCTGAGTCAATCCCCATCCAATGGTTGACGTAGATTTCCCGGGAGGCAATCCGAAATAGTTCTTGTTTTTTGGGTTTCTCTTTTATACACAATCTAGTTATGACTGGACTTGTGCCTACAATAGAGCTTGTCTTCATGTGGAGCAACTTAGGTTTTGCTCAGAATTGATCCATCTGCAGGATAGATGGTTTGGATTATCCTTATAGATGATGATGATGATCCATCATTCAATCACAGCAAAAGGTTGTTCGTCGTTGGCAGAAACACAGGAAGGAGATGGAAGTCTCTCTCTCTTCTTTTTTTTCAAATTGCATCGGTCAATGCTTGGTTTGATCACTTCCTGGTTCTGGTGAACTACGGGAGCATATGTTTGGTTCTCACATAGCACAAGTGTGGGTCCCTCAGCGATGATTAATGTGAAAATCCATTCTGTTCATTTGTTGGGTCAATTCATGTTGACTCAGGAGTCCAAATATAAAGTCGATCTGAGCTTTAGGTGGGCTACATGTTGCAAAGACATGTGAGTGAAGCCCACCGCTAAAACCTCTATGGTTTCACGTTACATTGTATAGGATATGAGTTTTGGGTCTTATGATTACAACTATGTCCTTCTCCCTGATTACAACTTTCGTCATCCGTATCTCCTAGTTGCATCATGCAAATTGGATGAAATTTCACCAATGTCTATTATTTTTTGTGCTCTTTCTAATGCCTTAGTTTGGGCATTGATCGCTTACAAATGATTAAGATACCACTTTGATGGGTTATACTACTCTAGGGCTTCAATGCAACGTTTATACATGTCTAGTTGCAATTTTATCCAGTAGTTTAGACCTGTGTTCTAAGATCTTCAAACTGAGTGGTTGGTCATGATAGATAAGTAAAAATATTTGGGTATATGGTGATTATATCTTAAATCAATGATTAAATCATTTGATCTATGAATGGAGATTATTCCCAACGGTCAGATTCGCGTTGGGGAATAAATGTAAGGTTAGGATAGCGAGATTGGTATCATAAGCATGTACATAATAAGTTAAATTCTATGGTAACACTCGAGAACTTTCAATACTTGGGTATTAAAAAGTTTGGGGTGTTTTAATCTACCCCTCTTAAACAAAATTTCATCCCCAAAATTTAATTACTTGTTCTATTTACACTGATTTATTATGTTTAATTTTTCACTATATTCCTTATGATGTGGATATATAGTTATAGGTGTGCATATAATTAGCTATAAGAAAGCGAGATGCTACAATCTACCTCCCTTAAATGAAAATCTTAACCTCGAGATTTTCTATTTCGATTAAACTGCCTATGCCTTGCTTGATTATGGTTCGTAAATCCATGGTCCCGATCATTCTAAATCATTGGGGAGTACGATAAATTTTTTTTTTTCCCCATAAAGGTATCCTAGGTTTTGTAAAATATAGGCTAAATTATCCATTCCTAGTTGAACCTAAGTTTCAGTGTAATCTTTTATATGAAAGGTTTTGAATTCCCAAAATAGTTTTATATTGATAGTCTATCACTCCTAGAATTTTAATTTCTGATGCATATGTCCAATTTTTTTGAAATTTGGAGCCAGAACCCTTGACTTATTCTTAAAGCTCTAGAAAAATTTACGAGGCAAGATTCCACTCTTTAGGGGTGTTTCATCCTTATGAGGTGTATTAAAGCATGCTGTTCAGCAGCAATTCTTACCTATTTTTGTTATTATCGGATTTTTATAGAATTTTGAGGAAGAGATTTTTGGGGACCTAAATGAGGTACTAGAAAATTTTCAAAATTTTCTGATAAGTATACCTACCAAGACCAGTGGAAGTTTCCTAACATATTAGTTTTCATCGAAATGATAACAAAATTTTGAAAAATTGGAAAATATCCGATTCTGGATTGGGAAACTAGTTTTTCTTGCTTGAAAATTCGTTTAAGGATGAATTTTAGTTCATAACAAGTTTATTTAGGATTTTGAGAATATTTTTTTCTAAAGGTACCTAGATTCATAGTCTCTAAATTCCACATTTAGCTCAATATTTCCAATGGGGAAGCTGAATATGAATTTCTAATTCCTCAACTTCCTAGTTCCTTTGGGAATCCAATTAAGTATATGTATCCAATTCATGATCCTATCTTAGTCGCATAAAGCTTATGATGGTCCATTCCCTCGGGCCCAGTTAATCTCATTCTCATGCTCTGATACCAATTGTAATATCTCGAGTTTTTACAGCCAGAGTTTATACTCATGCCCAAGAAAAACGGGTGTTAATAATTGAATGAATTGGACACTTTAAAAATTGCAACTTATTTTTTATTTTTATTTTTACATCAGATCTAATTACATTCATGAAGGTAACCACTCACGAGTATAAAATCGACTGTATTTATTATTTCATCTGAGTAAAAGAATTTAAAAAATTATCAAATGACTCTCAATGGGAGCTTATTACATTATTGACTTTACGACGGAAATATAAAACTAAATCATGAAACATATTCTTATTTATTCAGTATAATCTTCCATAGGGAGATGGTCCTCCAGGTCTTTAACTTGTACATCACCAGCATCACTTGTATGGTTGGAGAGGGTCAATGCCCTACTCATAGTGATAATTATCCTTTAAAAATAACAATAATCCAAAAGATTCATAAAAGTAATATAAGGGTTTTGATATGTCTCATACTCCACTACTACGAGGGGTATCAGCATGCCCAACCAATATATATATATATATATATGAATGCATGCTGAGTAAAGTGTGTGTCTCATCATATCTAGTGATCATCACAATGTGGAATATAATTCATAGAAAACCCGACTTGTTGCGCATCCCATAACTAAGGAAATTATCCAGCGTGTCTAACCCTACTGTGGATTTACATGAACACCTCGAGCTGGTGCAACACATGAATCGAATGAATTACCTGACACGATTTATTTATGGAGTGACTTTTTCTGACATCCAATCCTAGAAGTGATGTAACACACATTACGAATTACTTACATTGTTTGTGCACCACTACCCAAACCCAAGGAATTATGCGTTAACTAATAGGGTCACTACTTAGATCGCATTACGTCCATGATAAATATTTGAATAACTAGTTGTGATACCTCTAAAACATCACTTGTACCAAAGAGAATGTAAATTGAATTATGGGAGTTTTGGAATTCCAAGACACATGCCTAAGCCATAAATGTAGATAACATAAGGTTAACTTAACAAAAGAGGAGAGTAGTAATGGCTAACTCAACAAAATTGATAAAAACAATGGCAAGGCTTGTATCCATTGTCTCGAAAATAATAAAGATTACCCGTAATTAACATCATACAATAATTCCCAAATGGTAAATAATTATTGGTGGTAAAGTAAATGATTGCAAGAAGAGAATCATAATAATATGATATAAAATATAGGATAAATCATCTTAAATCAAGGTAAGCTTAAAGGAGTCCCTCACCTCTTAAGATTGAATCATTTTCATAGGTTTTCTAAAAAGACTTGTATATGTATTGTAGATTTCAGCTTCATCCACAGGTTACACAATTTATTTAGTTAAGGATTAAACTAGAGTCTCATCTATCATCTTCATCTAAGTTAGTTTATTTAATATATTAATTAAGAAAAATTATCATAAGATGTTACGTGGATTGGAGATTTTCCTCGTATCTAGACCCAACTAGTGACTCGACGAGTCATGCACCATCTTCTCCGCAACCTAGCTTCTCTCTTTCTCTCTCATTTCTTTCTCCTTCTTTCTTTCTTTCTCATTTCTTCTCTCTTTCTTTCTTTTCCCTTTCTTCCTGGAAGGCTGGGCAGGGAACTTGGACAAACCAGAGCCACAATCTGGCTGGACTCAACTGAGTTAACTCGATCCCGTGTGCATGTTCTCTCTCTCTTTCTCTCTCTCGCTATATTTTTCTCCCACTGTCAGATGAGGGAGAATTTATAGACGTAAGAGTCTCTAGACTCTTCTTGTGAATCCCTTAGGCAGTCTTGTTTGTACAAGCAAGGAGAACAGATAGTATTTCCTTACGCAACCTCTATTTTGTGCAACTAAGAAAACAAAGCAGTGTAATCGCTGTCTGCAGGCATCTGATCTCCCTTCAGATCTCTTCTTGATTTGAGGAGATTCTCTTGAATGGTTTGATTTTGTTATCCAACTATTCCTAGCCCGTCGGATTCTTGATCTAATCACGTCACTTCTTGCAAACGATATTCTCGGACGTCTTGCAGACAAAATTCCCGGAGATGTAGTTTGCGTAAGGGAAAATGACAGAATGTCGTATTCCCCTCTTCTTTGCGTTCATTTCAGGCATCGTAGGTTGGGTCGGAATCTCTCCCTCTAGGGTTTGGATGGTTCAGGAATTGGGTCTGGTTTTCTGTCGTGGGAAGTCCTGCGATGTAACTGTTGTTCCTATTGGAAACGTTTTGCAGAGGGAGTCTTTATCCCTAAAATTGAGAGGCCTTCCCAATTTGTGTGGCACTATTGGTGAGAGTTAGATCTACAACTAGTGTAGATTGGATCGTTGAGATGATCCCCATCCAATGGTTGACGTAGATTTCTCACAAGGCAATCTGAAACAGTTCCTGTTTTTCGGGTTTCTCTTTTATGCACAGTCGAGTTATGACTGGACTTGTGCCTACACGAGAGCTTGTCTTCATGTGGAGTGACTTAGGTTTTGCTCGAAATTGATCCATGTACAGGATGGACAGTTTGGATCATCCTTACGAATGACTATGATGATCTATCATTTAGTCACAGTGGATGGTTGTCCGTCATTGGCAGAAATGCAGGAAGGAGAGGGAAGACTCTTTTTTTTTTTTTTCAAATTGCTTCGATCAATGCTTGGTTTGACTAGTTCTTGATTCTAGTGAAGTGTGGGAGTGTATGTTCGGTGCACACACACCACAAGTGTGGGTCCCCGAACGATGATTAATATGAAAATCCATTCCGTTCATTAGTTGGGTCGGTTCATGTTGACCCACAAGTCCAAATATGAAGTCGATCTGAGATTTAGGTGGGCCATACGTTGCAAAGAAATGTGAGTGAAGCCCACCGCTAAAACCCCTATGGTTTCACGTTGCATTGTATATGGTATGAGTTTTGGGTCTTATGATTACAATTATGCCCTTCTCCTTCATTACAACTTCCATCGTTCATATCTCCTAGTTGCACCATGAAAATGGGAATAAATTTGACCAGCGTTTGTTATTTTTCGCGCTCTTTCTAATGCCTATGTTTGGGCCTTGATCGCTTACAGACAACTAAGATACCGCTTCGATGGGCTATACTACTGCGGGGTTTTAATGCGACGTTTATACATGTCTACTTGCAATTTTATTCGATAATTTGGACCTATATTCTTAGATCTTCGAACTGAGTGGTTGGACATGATAGACAAGTAAGAATATTTGGGTATATGATGATTCTATCTTAAAATCAACGGTCAGATTGTTTAATCTATGAATGGAGACTAATCCCAATCGTCATATTCCTGTTGGGGAATAGATATAAGGTTATGATAGCAAGATTGGTATCGTAAGCATGTACGTAATAAGTTAAATTCTATAGTAACACTCGAGAACTTTCAATACTCGGGTATTGAAAAGTTCGGGGTGTTTCAATCTACCCCCCTTAAATAAAATTTTGTCCATAAAATTTAATTACTTGTTCTATTTATATTGATTTATTATGTTTAATTTTTCACTATATTCCTTATGATGTGGATTTATATTTCTAGGTGTCCGTATAATTAGCCATACGAAAGTGAGACGCTACAATCTACCCTCTTTAAATGAAAATCTCGACGCCGAGATTTGGTATTTGGATTAAATCACTTATGCCTTGCTTTAATATGATTCGTAAATCCATGGTGTCGATCATTCTAAATCCTTGGGGAATACGACAAAATTTTTCATTTTCACCATAAAAGTATCCTAGGTTTTGTACATGATAGGCCAAATTATCCATTACCCATTGAACCTAAGTTTCGGTGTCATCCTTTATGTGAAAGGTTTTGGATTCCTAAAATCATTTTATATTGACAGCCTGTCACTCCCAGAATTTTAATTTTTGATCCATATGTCTAATTTGTTTAAAATTTGGAACAAAATCCCTTGACTTATTCTTGAGACTTAGGAAAAATTTACGAGGCAAGCTTCCACTATTTTGGGGGTGTTTCATCCTTGTGAGGTGTACGAAAGCATGCTTTCCAGTAGTAATTCCTACCTATTTTTGTTATTGTCAATTATTTATAGAATTTTAAATAGATCTGGTTGGATTAAAATTTTAAGGAGGTGATTTTTGGAGACCTAAGTGAGGTACTAAAAAATTTTCAAAATTTTCCAATAAGTATACCTACCGAACCTGGCGAAAGTTTCCTAACGTGTCAATTTTCATCGAAACGATAGTAAATTTTAAGAAAATAGGAAAATATCTGATTCTAGTTTGGGAAACAAGTTTTTCTTGCTTGAAAATTTGTTTAAGGATGAATTTTAGTTCATAACAAATTTAATTGGGATTTTGAGAATTTTTTTTTCTAAAGGTACCTAGATTCATAGTCTTTAAACTCCACATTTAGCTTAATATTTTTAATGGGGAACCTGAATCTAGGTTTCTAATTCCTCAACTTCCTAGTTCCTTTGGGAATCCAATTAAGTATATGTATCTAATTCATGATCCTGTCCTAGTGACATAAAGCTTATGATGGTCCTTTCCCTCAGGCCTAGTTAATCTCGTTCTCATATTTTGATATCAACTGTAAAATCTCAAATTTTCACGGCCAGAGTTTATACTCATGCATGACAAAAAGGGTGTTAAGAATTGAATGAATTGGATGCTTTACAAATCTAGCTTATTTTTTCTTTTTTTATTTATTTAGATCACATCCAGTTACATTCATTAAGGTAACCATTCACGTGAATAAAATCGACTGTATTTATTATTTATCAGAGTAAAAGAATTCAACAAATTATCAAATGCCCTCTTAATGGGAGTCTATTACATTAATGTGTTTGCAGCAAAAATATAAAACTAAATCATGAAACTATCTTCTTTTTTATTCAATATAATCTTCCATGAGGAGATGGTCCTTTAGATCTTCAATTTGTATATCACCTACATCATCTCTATGGTTGGAGAGGGTCAATGCCCTACTCATAGTGATGGTTATTCTTAGAAATTTTCATACGCGATTGTCAAAAGTTCTCGAGTGTTATCATGAAATTTAACTTATTATGTACATGAGTATGATACCAATCTAACTATCCTAATCTTACATATATTCTCCAATACGAATCTAACCATTGGGAATAATCTCCATCCATAGATCAAGCTATCTGGTAGTTGATTTTAAGATAGGTTCATCATATATCTAAGTATTGTCACTTGTCCAATATAACCAACCACTCAGTCAAATATGCACTGCTAGATAGAAACATTTAACCGTCCACTTTGATTTTAGACCACCCGATCGTAGTAAACTAGCTACTTGATTTATACATCCGCTCATTTACACATTAAGTTGATATTCTGATCCACTCATATTGTTCATCACCTATGAATATGCTTAACCCACCATTAGAACTACAATCTAAGAAACTCACACATGTGAACAAGACACTCGAATCTAATGATACACATGTTCTACCCCCTAATCACTCGATAAACTTACCTTGTTTTCTTTCATTTACAAAAATGGTTGTACATATACCTATATACACCTTAGAGTACCAACCATTAAGTTTTTTTTTTTTTAAATTTTAAACATGTCTTTTGACCATCCATTGTGTGGTTTGATATATGTACATTACCTAATTATTTTAGTGAATAACTCTTTATTTATAATAATTTAGATATAAGTACTTTCGTAAGAATTACTTAGAAACGTGCCTATAACCATGTAAAACCATTATATTTTCTAAAACTCTTATGTCAGCAATAATTACGAAAATGCCATTAACCTACTCTCCTGAATTCTAGATCACATGGTTCCCACGATCCGTTTGATGTTAAATTTTATACCATACCTATGTATCGTAAATTAACTATACATGTCAAAATTTGGCCCTTTGGTCATTGTAAAAGTGACGCAATTGATAAATCATTCCCTTAACCGTTAATTTTAGTATCCATCAAGTGAAGAAACCTCGTGAGTAGTCATAGTAGGATATTTTTCTTTATATAAATGACTTGGATTGCCCATAATATGTACTAAGTACGAAATATGAAGACCCCACTTTGGTAGACTTTTCCTTAGGTGTGAAGTAATCTTTTCAAGGCCTAGCAACTCCTTATAAATCTGGATCTTCCGATTTAACTACTTCCTTCCGGCCATCGTAACTCAAATTTGGACCATACTCTGGTCTCATATGACTATGTGGTTATATAAAATTTAGACCCCGATATATGATCTTGCACCGTTGGATACTGAAGTCAGTTCTTCCTTTTGATGTAAAATGTGATATTTTAGATCTAGACCATTTCCACCATCGATCAACTGCCAAATTTTGCCTAACCATTTACTTATCCTAACTACACATTTTCCCTAAAATTGGGCCATAATCATTAAGCGCGAACTATTAATTGAGATTAAGTTCGTTTTGACACCCGTTAGGAGAATTTTTAAGATTGGTCATTCTAAATTTCTGATCACCAAGAAAATTATATACACCGACTCTATTCGATGACCCTGATATAATGAACGAATTAGATTTAAAGAAAGATCATCAGAAAAGAGAGAATTGAAGAAACTTAATCCAAGTGTGATGTGAAACACACCCCTCTCATAGGCCTACTCCCTTTTAAAAAGGGGGTGTGCATTCCCCTCTCCACTCACACGCCCAACACCTAGAGAGAGAGTATGAAAGAGAATTAGAAAGAGAGAGAGAGAGAGAGTATGGCAGAGAGAGAGAGAGAAAGAAAGAAAAAGAAAAAGAAAGAGAGAGAGAAGGAGAAGCTTAGATGCCCTCTTCCTTCTCTATATGTATGGTGTCTCCCTCTTGCTCAAGGGATGTCGTGATTCATGTTAAAGCTTTTCATATAAATGCTTTCCTACATGGATATTTACCTATGGTTTAGATCTAAAGCTAAGGTGAGGGATTCCTTTAAGCTTATATTAACTTGAGTTGATATGAAATATTTTTTCCCTCACATGCTTTGAATCCTCCATGCAAATATTTAATTTACCCTCATCAATTATTTATCCTTTGGGAATTATGTTTATAGTGTGATGTTAATTATACATGATCTTTCTAAATTTATGTGAGGAAATCCCTACGCTTGCTTTGATTTAAGCTGATATAATCTTGCCTTTTTACATGCTCTCGTGTTACTATGATTCTCTCCCTACAATTATTTAATTTACCAACAACAATTATTTATCTTTTTTAATTATAATATTAATTATGAGTGATCTTCATTATTTTTATGTAGAGTGATGGATACAAGACTTGCCCTTACCTTTACCAATTTTGTTTAGTTAGCCCTTACTACTCTTCTCTTTGTTGAGTTGGCCATTGCCATTCTCCTTTTTATTGAGTTGACCCTTGCCACTCTTCTCTTTATTAAGTTAGCTATTGCTACTCTCCTTTTTATTGAGTTAGCCATTGCCACTCTCCTCTTTGTGGAGTTAGCTATGACTACTCTCCTTATTTTATTAACCGTGTGCTATCTAAGTTTATAGCTTAGGCATGTGCTTTGGAATTCCAAAACCTCCCTTGTTTTGAATTATTTCTCTATCAATGTAAGTGATGTGTTAGAGGTATTAAACTAGTGATTCAAATATTTATCATGGATGTAATGTGTTACGGGTAGTGGCCCGCTTGGTCGGCACGTAATTCTATGGGTTGGTTGGCATAGTGCACAATCGATGCAAGTAAATCGCTATACATGTTACATCACTTTTTGGAATTGGATGTCGCAAATAGTCTCTCAAAAAACACATCATATTATGTAAATCCCCTAGCTACATTGATGTGTCGCCTTGAGATGTTTGCATAAATCGACATTAATGTTAGACATGCCGACGAATCTCCTTATGTGAGAATGCGGGGCGAGTCGGATATTTTGAACTACTTTCCACATTGTGATAATGATCACTGCATATGCTGAGTCACACATACCTTACTAGGCATGCATTCATATATATTGGTTGTGCATACTGATACACCTCATAGTGATGGAGTACGAGGCGTATCCGAACCCTTACATTACTTTTATAAATATCTTGAATTATTATTAATCTTAAAGGATAACCATCACTATGAGTAGGGTATTGACCCTCTTCGACCATACAGATGATGCAAGTGATATATAGATTGAAGACCTAGAGGACCATCTCCCAATGGAAGATTATACTAAATAAATAAGAAGATAGTTTTATGATTTAGTTTTATATTTTCGCTGCAAACTCGATAATGTAATAAGCTCCCATTGAGAGGGCATTTGATGATTTGTTAAATTCTTTTTGAATGATTAATATAGTTGTTTACTCTTATGAATGGTTACCATCATGAATGCATTTGGATATGATTTAAATGAAAAAAAAAAATATGGTGCAATTTCGAAGCATTCAATTCATACAATTATTAACACCCGATTTTTCTCGGGTATGAGCATAAACTCTGATATAAGCTTTATGCGACCAGGATAAGATCATAAATTAGATACCTATACTTAATTGGATTCCCAAAGGAACTAGGAAGTTGAGGAATTAGAAACCCATATTCAGGTTTCCCATTGGAAATATTAAGTTAGATGTGGAATTTAGAGACCATAAATCTAGGTACTTTTAGAAAAATTCTCAAAATCTCAAATAAACTTGTTATGAACTAAAATTCATCCTTAAACTAATTTCTAAGCAAGAAAAACTAGTTTCTTAAACTAGAATCGGATATTTCCAATTTTCCTAAATTTTGTTGTCGTTTCGATGAAAAACTCACATGTTAGGAAACTTCCGCTAGTCTTAATAGGTCTACTCTACTTATAAAAAAAAAATTAAAATTTTTTGGTAGCTCATTTAGGTCCCCAGAAATATCCTCTTAAAATTTCAACCTAATCGAATCTATAAAAAATTCTATAAAAATCCAACAATAACAATAATAGGTAGGAATTGCTGCTAGACAGCAAACTTTTATACACCTCACAAGCATGAAATAACCCACAAACCATGGAATATTACCATAGAAAGTTTTTTTTATAACTTTAGGAATAAATCAAGGACTTAATTTCCAAATTTTGAATCAATTGGACATACGGATCATAAATTAAAATTCCGAGAGTGACAAGCTGTCAATATAAAATAATTTTGGAAATTTACAACCCTTTATATAAAGGATACACTAAAGCTTAGGTTCAACAATGAATGGATAATTGGGGTCTATCCTTTATGAAACCTATGGTAATTTTTACGATGGAATGAAAAAAAAATGATATTCCCCAAGGATCTAGAACGATTTGGACTACGGATTTATGAAATCATATTCAAGCAAGTTAGAAGTGGGTTGATTTGAGTATCAAATCCCGGGTGCTTACCAATGAACTCAATGTCCTGATCAAACAGAAATTTGAGAATCACCTGGAATGGATGATACCAAAAGAACTCACCGCCCTGGCCAGGCAAGAGTTGAATGTGTCAAGATTAGCCATACTATAACCATTTTCCGTGTTGCCCCAAAACACTAAGAAAAGAAGAAGAAGAAGAAGAAGAAGAGAAACTTTACTCTAGATAATGGGGGAACTAATGTGTGAAATACTATAAAGTTAGATACATAAATAAATAAAATAATTATATGTATATAAATCTCGAGGTCGAGATTTTTATTTAAGGGGGGTATATTATAGCATCTTGATTTCCATGTAGCGAATTACACACATACTTAGACATATACATCTACCTCACAAGGAATATAGTGAAATATTAAACATAATGGATTGGTGTAAATAGAACAAATAAATAAATTTCGGGGATGGAATTCTGTCTAGGGGTAGATTGTAATACCCCAAACTTTTCAATACTGGAGTATTGAAAGTTCTTAAGTGTTACCATGAAATTTAACTTATTATGTACATGAGTACGATACCAATCTAGCTATCCTAACCTTATATCTATTCTCCAACACGAATCTGACCGTTGGAAATAATTTCCATTCATAGACCAAGCTATCTGATAGTTAATTTTAAGATAGAATCATCATATACCTAAGTATTCTCACTTTTCCATCATAACCAACTGCTCAGTCAAATATGCACTGCTAGATAAAGACATATAACTGTCCACTTTGATTTTGGACCACCTGATCATAATAAATTAGCTACTTGATCTCTATATCTGCTTGTACACACATCAAGTTGATATTCTGATCCGTTCATCTTATTCATCACCTATGAATATGTTTAACCCACCATCAGAACTACAATCTAAGAAACTTACACATGTGAATAAGACACTCGAATCTAATGATACATATGTTCTACCCCCTAATCACTCTAGAAACCCACCATGTGTTCCTCCGTTTACAAAATTAGTCATACGTATACCTATATACACTCTTAAAGTACCAACCATCAAGTTTTCATATTTTAAACAGGTCATCTGACCATCCATTGTGTGGTTTGATGTATGTACATTCCCTAATTAATTTAGTGAATTACTCTTTATTTATAATAATCTAGATATAAGTCCTGTTGTAAAAATAACTTAGAAATGTGTCTATAACCATGTAGAATCATTAGATTTCCCAAAACTTTCATGTCAGCAATAATTACAAAAATGGCATTAACCTAGACCCCTGAATTCTAGATCACATGGTTCCCATCATCCGTTTGATGTGAAATTATATACAAGCCTATGTATCATAAATTTACCATACATGTTAAATTTCGGCCCTTAGATTACTGTAAAAGTGACTTAATTGACAAATCAACCCCTTAACCGTTGATTTTAGTGTCCATCGAGTGAAGAAATCTCATGAGTAGTCGTAGTAGGATAATTCCCTTCATACGAAAGACTTAAATTGCCTATAATATGGACCAAGTGCTAAATATGAAGACCCCACTTTGGTAGGCTTTTCGTTATGTACGAAGTTATCCTTTCAAGGCCTATCAACTCCTTACAAATCTGAATCTTCCAATTGAACCACTTCCTTCCATCCATCACAACTCAAATTTAGATCACACTTTGATCTCATATGACTATAAGGTTATACAAAATTTAAATCCCGATTTATGATCCTGCACTATTGAATGTTGAAGGCGGTTCCTTCCTTTTGATGCAAATGGTGATATTTTAGATCTAGGCTTTTTCCACCATCGATCAACCATCGAAATTTGCCCAACCGTTTGCCTATCCTGACTGCACATTTCTCCCAAAATTGGGCCCTAATAATTAAGTGTGGACAGTTAATTGAGATCAAGTTCGTTTTGGCACCCGTTAGGAGAATTTTCAAGATTGGTCAATCTAAATTTCGGATCACCGTGAAAATCATATATTCTGGCTCTATTCGATGATTCTGACACAATGGACGAATTAAATTTTAAAAAATCATCGAAAAAGGAAAAATTGGAGAAACTGAATCCAAGAGTGATGTGAAACATGCCCCTCTCATATGCCCACTCCCTTTTAAAAAGGGGGCGTGCATTCCCCTCTCCACTCACACGCCCGATGCCCAGAGAGAGAGAGAGAGAGAGAGAGAGAGAGAGAGAGAGAAAAGAAAGAAAGAGGAGAAGCCTAGACACCCTATTCCTTCTCCATATGTACGGTGTTTTCCACTTGCTCAAGTGATGTCGTGATTTATGTGGAAGCTTTTCATGTAAAAGCTTTCCTACATGGATATCTACATAGGGTTTAGATCTATGGCTAAGGTGAGGGATTCATTTAAGCTTATATTGACTTGAGATGATATGAATTATTTTGTTCCCTTAAATGCTTTGAATCCTCCATGTTCATATTTAATTTACCCCCATCAATTATTTATCCTTTAGGAATTGTGGTTAAGGTATGATGTTACTTATTTATGTGAGGGAATCCTTTAAGCTTACTTTGATTTAAGTTAATATAATCTTTCTTTTTTACATGCTCATGTGTTACTATGATTCTCTCCCTATAATTGTTTAATTTACCACTGACAATTATTTACCCTTTGGGATTATGATGTTAATTATGAGTGATCTTCATTATTTTTATATGGGGAGATGGATACAAGCCTTGCTCTTACCATTATCAATTTTATTGAGTTAGCCCTTGCTACTCTTCTCTTTGTTGAGCTGGCCATTGCTATTGTCCTCTTTATTGAGTTGGCCCTTGCCACTCTACTATTTGTTGAGTTAGTCATTGCTACTCTCCTTTTTGTTGAGTTGGCCATTGCCACTCGCCTCGTTTTTTAGTTAGCCATTACTACTCTCCTCCTTACTTTATTAGTCCTCTGCTATCTAACTTTATGGCTTGGGTATGTGCCTTGGAATTCCAAAACCCCCATGATTGAATTATTTCTTTATCAATGCAAGTAATGTATTAGAGGTATTACAATTAGTGATTTAAATATTTATCGTTGACATAATGCGGTACCGGTAGTGGCCCTCTTGATCGGCACGTAATTCCGTGGGTTGGTTGGTATGGTGCACAATCGATGTAAGTAAATCACTATGTGTGTTACATCACTTTTCAGGATTGTATGTTGTAAATAGTCACTCCATGAACACATCGTGTTACATAAATCCCTCAATCGCATTATTGTGTTGCCTTAAGATGTTCGTATAAATCCATGTTAACATTGGACACGCCGAAGAATCTCCGTAGTGTGAGAATGCAGGGTGAGTGGGATATTTTGAACTACTTTCCACATTGTGATAATGGTCACTACATATGAAGAGCTGCACACACTTTGCTAGGCATTTATTCATATATATTGGTTCTGCATATTGATATCTCTTGTAGTGGTGGAGTACGAGACGTATTAGAACCCTTACATTACTTTTATGAATCTCTTAAATTATTGTTAATCTTAAAGGATAACTATCACTATGAGTAGGGTAGTGACTCTCTCCAATCGTATAGATGATGCAAGTGATGTACAAATTAAAGACCTAGAGGACCGTCTCCCTATGGAAGATTATACTGCATAAATAAGAAGATAGTTTATGATTTAGTTTTATATTTTCACTGCAAACTCGATAATGTAATAAGCTCCCATTGAGAGGGTATTTGATGATTTGTGGAATTCTTTTTGAATGATAAATACGGTTGATTTACTCTCATAAATGGTTACCATCGTGAATGTATCTGGATGTGATTTAAATGAAAAAAAAATTAGCATGATTTCGAAGCATTCAATTCATTCAATTATTAACAGCCAATTTTTCTCGAGCATGAGCATAAACTCTGACTATGAAAATTCAGGATGTTACTATTGGTATTAAAGAATGAGAATGAGATTAACTGGGCCTGAGGGAATGGACCATCATAAGCTTTACACGACGTGAATTAGATACATATACTTAATTTTATTCCCAAAGAAACTAGGAAGTTGAGGAATTAGAAACCGATATTCAGGTTTCCCATTGGAAATATTAAGTTAGATGTGGAATTTAGAGACCATGAATCTAGGTACCTTTAGAAAAATTCTCGAAATCTCAAATAAACTTGTTATGAACTAAAATTCATCCTTAAACGAATTTCAAATAAACTTGTTATGAACTAATTGAATTCATCCTAACTTGAAACATTGAAATTTTTAAAAAATTTTGCTTAAAACTAAGAAAACATTGATTAATTTACCTATTTCACACCCCAACCTAAAATCTACATTGTCCTCAATGTAAAAGATGTCACACCCCAAACTTAAAAAATGGGCTCACAAAATTCCCGATCGCCGAATTCGGTGCCGACAGCCTCTGTAATACCCCATTCTCGGCTCCCAATGCCCATACGCCAGATTTCGATCCTGGGATCCTACAAGGAGGATTTTCTGTATGAATTTTTTCTTTTTATAATGAAGCATAACCACAAGCATAACCAAGTCACAAAACAACAACACCACATATCCACTATATCAAAAACTTTAAGTACAATGCGTATGAAAGGGAAATACAGTATAATGAAAGTAACAGAAACTCCAGAAGCTCGGCTGCAAGCTCCAAACTCAATGCTGCTGCAACCTAACGCCACCTGCATGCATCTATCGTGCATAAGCTTAGAGAAAGCTTAGAGGGTGGTGAAAGTGTGTGTAAGGCAAGTACCAAGTATACAATATCAGAGTAATGCAGAAATATGCGGTAAGTCTATGAATGTTATCAACTATATCAAAGCTATGTGATGCAAGGCATGAATGCTATCGGTTATACCAAGGCCATGCGATGCAAGGCCTATGTAGCCAAATGTCATATGCGAGATGCAAAGCAAGTGTGCCAGTACTCATCAAGTACACATATCAGTATAGTTCCTCTCTGGATATCACCAGGGTCTAGTACACTCACACTGACTGCCTCCTCCCTAGCTGCACAGCCAAGCAAGTGGAAGAGACCACACTATCTGCCTGACCAGTGTCGGCCAATACCTACCCGGCACATCGATAGCGGACTCATTTGCAAGCTGGTCAAACTCAGCCTTAACTTATAGCTCCCTCACTTGGGCGGATAAGGCCACATCCCTTCCCAACTAACTAAGACACAGTGGGAGACGCGGTCTACTGGTATTCGGCACTCGGGCACTCGTGTATCCACTCGGTCTAGACGTTGGAGCATCTCCTGGTACTAAAAAGGTTCTGAGTTTTCACCCAAGGACATCCTAACTGCCCACAGTGCTAGAACCAAGCATTTCCGGTATCCGATATGGCTATCCACGATGTGTCTGTGGACCCACGGCCCTGATGTCGCTAGGGTGTGCAGTGATCAAGTCACACATGCGAGATGCATGAGTCACACCGTACAATCATGCTGCAATCCTGCGCATACCACGCGATCATGTGGGACACTTCGTCTTATAAGGAGTCCTATAAATGTTTCAGCCCAACGGCTTATGCTATGGTCAAATATTCCTCATATCAAGCATACATATGATGCATATGGGCATGAATTAGGGAGTTACACTACACATATTATAAAGTGATGAATTATCAACAAGTATGGGCCTATCAATGGGCCCTAAGAAGAGTTACAATGCGAACATTTAACCAACGTTGTACTTACAATGTGGACATCAAACCGACATTGCTCCCAAGGCATGGCTTGCCATAAAATATCATTACACAAACCATAGGGAATCACACATTGCAATGGACCTATATACATCTTATTGGGCCTCGACCCATAGGCCTTAGATGCATCAAATGGGCCACCTCATATGGGCCTTATATAAATTAAGTGGGCCGCATCAATGGGCCTTGTGCACATTGCAATGGGCCATAACCCATGGGCCTTAAATACGGTACAATGGGCCTCACAACATGGCCTTACATTCATATCAAGGTGGGCCTCAACAACAGCCACAAATACATCGATATGGGCCCCATCACATGGGCCTTATACATATAAAGGTGGGCCTCAACAACGGCCACAAATATATCGATATGGGCCCCATCACATGGGCCTTATAAATATCAAGGTGGGCCTCAACAACAGGCCACAAATACATCCAGGTGGGACTCATCCACATACCAAGGTTGGCCTCGATGGATGGCCACAAATAAATCAAAATGGGCCTCATTCATATACCAAGGTGGGGTCCATTTGAACTATAGATCTATCTTATTTTTAGCCTCAAACCTATTAAGACAAGCTTGCCAAATGGCTGGACCATTTAGATGCAACACATACATCAAGGGTGGGGTCCACCGAGCTATGGATTTACCTCATTCTTTAGCTCATACCATAACATGAGCTTTTAAAATGGATGGACAGGTTGGATGCAACACATGCATCATGGAGGGGGGTTCATATGAACCATGGATTTGATTCATTCTTTAGCTCATGCCCAAAAATTAGCTTCCAAAATGGATTGACGGTTTGGATGCAACACATGCATCATGGTGGGTCCCACAGTCTAGGTGTGGACGGTGTGGATAAACACATAAATCATGGTGGGGCTCACTGGTCGTCCAGTCACTGAACGACATTTGTAAAACACATACATCTGGGTGGGATCCACCGTCCATAGCAGTGGACGGTGTGCCTAGAACACATACATTACTGTGGACGGTGTGCCTAGAACACATACATCACTGTGGGTCCCATGTGGGGCCCACCATAATGCTTATATGCCATCCAATCCATTCATAAGGTCACACGTACCTGGGTGAAAAGGGAAAATAAATTTCATCTCAATCCAAAACTTCTGTGGCCACAAAAATGGTCTCAAAGGCAGCCGTTCAAACACTGCTATTTCCAATGATGTGGGCCACCTAAGCATCGGATTGGTCTGATCTTTGGAGGGGGCCTACTACAGAGAGGTTACCACCAAATGAACGGGGTGGATATATAATATACATCAGGGTGAGGCCCACGGCTGGGACCGTGGGTCCCTGTCGTCCGCCCGCCCACTAGCGCTGGCACTGGCGCAGGCGCCTTTGGCACAGTAGCAGCAGCAATGCTGCTGTTGGTTTTTTTTTTTGTTTTTGAAATCGTGATTTTTCATGGTTTTCTATACGTAGGGCCCGCTTAAACTGAATCCACCCCAGCCATTGGATTCCATGGCCCGATACCGTCCAAAGGAGTCCAATATCCAATATATTGTAGCTCAACGTGGGTCCTAGTGAATTTTTAACGGTAAAAATCAATATTTTCTATGCTATGGCCCACCAGAAAAAATCGGATTAATATCATTTTTCGAATCAACGCCTAAAATGAGCCGTGGAAGGGAATTGATGGAGTGGATTGAATACTTGCATCAAGGTGGGGCCTACACAAGCAGCCCACCCAATAAGCTTTGGAAAAAGCTAATATTTTTGTTTTCTTTACACGTCCAGCATCCTTATGCATAACACATGCATATGAGGTGGGCCCTGCTCAGGTGGGCCACCAAATGGTTGGATGGCTTGGGTAAGACACACATATAAAGTGGGCCCCACCTGCAAATGGCTTGGATAAAACACATGCTTCATGGTGGGGTCCATCCAAGTGGGCCACATGGCCATATCATCACATGCAAAAATAAATAAAAAGAGAGGGAGAGAGAAAGAGAGAAAGAGAGACACATGATGATGGAGGGACCCCAACATTATGGGCCCTCCCTTACATGATCTATAACATACATCAAGTGGGTCCCATTTCAAATGGGGCCACCGATCAAAATCAACAGTGGAGGTCCTTCCTCCAGCGAAATAGAGGGTCTAGATGATCCATTTTCAAGCTAGAAAATAAACATCATGATGGGGTCCATGGAGAATGGTCCCATCATAGAATGATCATGAAGATCAAGGTGAGCCATCGGCCACATCTTAGGGTCCAAAGTGAGATCCGTACCATTGATCGGTATGCCTCACTTGGTGTAAGCGCCGTATCTTAGACCATACCATTCCATTGACTTTCGCGGTCTTCCTGGTCGAATTTCGGCAGCTTGCGACCCTTAACCGGTATTTACGCGCGACCCTGATTCACACGCCGTCAATCCGTGTCAACTCAACCCGAGACTGATACCTTAGCGACCGCGTCGTCGTCGCAGTTCCGATGCCTGGACTCATGCGCTGATGCAATACTCTGGCCAGGAGATGTGAGCCAGCGTTCGGTGCGAGGAAAACGCCGCGCGTGCGAATTCTGAGAGAATCTCTATGATTTGTCACATCAATCCATCAATCCATCAATCTCAACATGTCAAGTACACATCACCTTTCACCCATTCCCAAGCAACCACAAAAGTCAAAAAGTTCTTACAAAGCCCATACTTTTCTTACACCATTTGCCACAAAAGTCAAAAAGTCCCTTACACCCATCACTCACCACATCCATCACTCCATCACCCATCACTCTCTCTCTCCCTTTACAATTCTCTCTCCCCTTCATTTTTCAATTCACTTTCCCAAGCAAGAGAGCACCATACGTATGAGCCCCTTCAAGTTTTCCCAAGCAACAAAGGTGGGCCACTTTCCTACCCCTTCATCTCCCATCTCAACCATCCAAACCTCATCTCCTCCGTTGGAATCGAATCTAAGGAGCTAAGGAAGCTAAGGGAGCAAGAAGATCAAGCGGTGGGTGCTTTGATAGAGTAGTTTTAATGTTTTTTTAAGATGGGCCAAGTGAGGCCAACCGACCAATGGTTTGATCTCACTTGGGACCCTAAGATGTGGCCGATGGCCCACTTTGATCATCATGATCATTCCATGACAGGGCCATTCTCCATGGACCCCATTATGATGTTTATTTTTCTTGTATAGCTAGGGTCATCTAGACCGTCTATTTTAGTAGAGAAGGGATCTCCACCATTGGATTTTGATTTAATGGGCCCATGTGTAATGGGACCCACTTGATGTATGATTGGTTACAAGGGAGGGCCCATAGTGTCGGGGTCCCTCCATCATGCGTGTCCCACTCTCTATCCCTCTCTCTCCCTCTCTATTTCATTTTCTTTTATGAGATCATGATATGGTTGTGTGGCCCACTTGAATGGACCCCACCATGAGGCATGTATTCTATCCAAACCATCTACAAGTGGGGCCCACTTTGTGTGTGTTGTATTCACACCATCCTCCATGAGGTGGCCCACCTAAGCAGGGCCCACCTCTAATGTATTTATTACGTGCAAATGTCCAGCATCCAGGGATGCTGGACGTGGTTTGGAAAACACAAATACTCAGCTTGTTTCCAAGCTTATGTGTGGCCCACTCATGTAGGCCCCACCTTGATGCATGTGTTCAATCCACGCCGTCCATCCTCTTCCTCAGATTATTTTAGGCGTTGAGCTGAAAAATGGGGCCAATCTGACTTTCAGTCGGGCCATAACATAGTAAACAATGTATTTATCGTTGAAACACCCTCCAATGTTTCTATACGCCGAAATATGCTCAATATTGGGCTTGTTTTGCTTGTCTTGAGCCATGGAGGGCCATTGGACGGAGTGGATTCTCAAGATGTGGACCCCACCTATGAAAACCATAGGAAAACTGGAAATAAAAAAACAAAACACAGCAGCCGACGCTGCTGTGTCAGAGGCACAGGCAGTGCCTGCTGCGGGCGGACGGGTAGCAACCCACAGCCCCTTCCGTGGGCCCCACCATGATGTATATTTGTTATCCAACCTGTTCATTAGGTGGGCCACCCACAGAAGTAGGTCCCCTCCAAATATCAGCCACATCCGAATCTCAGGTGGCCCACACGATAAGAAACAGTGGGATTGAGTGGCTGCCATTGAAACCCTTCTGGGTCCTCTCAGCGGATTGGATGGAAATTGAACATTTCGGTGGGCCCTATGTGGGGCTACACCTGATATATGTGCTGTCCAGGCCATCCAGGGCCTGGACGATGATAATTTTATTATATTTTATTATATATATGGTATATATTATATATAGTATATATTGTATTATATATATTATATATGGTATATATCACTGTCCAGGCTGTCCAGGGCTTGGATGTGGTGTATATTATATCATATATAGCATATATTATATTATATATATTATATATTATATTATATATATATATATATATATATATATATACATATATATGATGGTGGGCTTTTATGGGACCCACCATGGTGCATGTGTTTCATCTAAATCCTCCAATCATTTTGGAAATTATTTTAAGGCCATGTGCTGAGGCCCATCTTAGTGTATTTGTGGGCCATCCATTGAGGCCCACTTTAATTTGTATAAGGCCATGTGTTGGATCTCATCTTGGTGTATTTGTGGGCCGTCCATTGAGGCCTACCTTGATATGTATATATGAGGCCCATATTATGAGGCCCATTGTGATGTATTTTAAGGGCCATGGGCTATAGCCCATTGCAATGTACGTAAGGCCCATTGGTGAGGCCTATTAATGCAGCCCATTTGACGAATGTAAGGCCCACGTGATACGACCCATTTGATATATTGAAGGCCCAATGGGATGTACCTAAGGTCCATTGCAATGTGTGATCCCAACATGGTTTATGTAATGATGTTTACGACGGGCTATGCCTTGGGAGTAATGTTGGTTTGACGTCCACATTGCAAGTATAGTGTTGGTTAAATGTCCACATTATGACTCTCCTTAGGGCCCATTGATAGGCCCGTACATGTAATGTGTAGGCCGTCTAAGCCTATCTTCGTTATGAACTGCATCCATTACCATATAACATGTTTAGTATAGTTCCATGATTCATGATCATACGCATCATATGTATGCTTAATATGAGAAGTAACTGATCATAGCATATGCCTTCGGGTAGATTGTTTATGGGCTCTCGGATAGGCGGTGCTATCCTACATGAGAGCACGATACGCATAGGACTGTTGTATGGCTGGATAGTGTGATTCATGCATTCACATTGTGTGATATGGTACTGTACGCCCTAGCGACATCAGGGTTGTAACCTCCACAAGCGTATCGTGGTTGACATGATTGGATACCGAAAATCTTATTCTACATGGGGTGCTATAGATATCCTTGGGTGAAAGTCCTTAAACCCTTATGGTACCAAGAGGTTGCTCCAACGTCTAGACTGAGTGGGTGCATGAGCGCCGGGTGCCGATTACCAGATGGTTGCTCTTTCCACTGTGTCATGGTCGGTTAGAAGGGGGTGCGGCCTTACCTACCCGAGAGGAAGGGGTAAAGCTAGGCTGAGTCTGACCAGCTCGAGGAATGTGTCTGCTATTGACGAATCGAGCCCGATATTGACAGGTGGATAGTGAAGTCTATTCCACTCATCTTATTGCGCGCAATGGGGCGACAATTTGGTTAGAGTGTCTAGACCCCCGTGGTATTCCAAAGTTGAGCTGTATTGATATGTGGACTTAAATGAGGATTCGTATGCTTAAGCTTGCATCTCGCATCGCATGGCCTTGGTATGGCCGACATCATTCATATCTTGCATCGCATAGCATTGGTACGGCTAATGATATTCATGGATTCATCAGCATATTTCGCATTACTCCGATACTGCATAACTACTACCTTGTGCACACACTTACACCACCCTTTAAGCTTTCCATAAGCTTATGCACGACCGTTGCGTGCAGGTGATGTTGTAGCACAGCAGCACTGAGGCAGGGGCACTTTGCAGATCATCTTGGAGCTTTTTGTTCATCATCATTGTATTTCCCTTTATGCTCATTGTACTTGTAAAGTTTTTGATCATAGTGGAAATGTGATGGAGTTTTTGGTTATTGTTTGTGGGTTATGCCTTTGGTTATGCTTTTTACGAACTAAACTGATGTTAAAAATCCTCCTCGTAGCATCCCAGGATCGGAACTTGACGAATGGGCACTGGGAGCCGAGAAGGGGGTTCTACGGAGGCTGTCGGTGCCGGATTCGGCAATTGGGAATTTTGTGAGCCCGGTTTCTGAGTTTGCGTCGTGACACGTGGCCCATCATAAGAATATGAAAATCTAGCCTATAGAAGCACCCACCGTCGATCTTCTTGGTCAGTTGGAAAGCTGATCTCCTTGTGCTTCACTTTAATGGTGGAAGTTGGGAAATGAATGGCTAGGATGAGGGAATTTAGGATGGTAAGGTGGGCCACTAAAAAGTTATTTTTTTCTCTCCATGGGAAGGCTTGGACATCCACCACTTCCTTAGCTTGGAATTTGTGAAGAGAAAGAGAGAGAGAGAGAGGGGGTTGTAAGGAGAGAGAGTGATGGGTGATGTGAGGTGAGTGATGGATATGAGGTGAGAGGTTAGTTAACTTGGTGGTTGCTTGACTTGTGGAGAAAGAAAATATGGGTGTGTGTACTTGACATGAGGTGATTGATTGATGGATTGATTGATGGGACATATTGTATAGATTCTCTTGGGATTGCAAACACGCGGCGTTTTCTTTTAAATAAACGCCGGCCCATATCTTCCGGCTAGGGTATCGCATCGGTGCATGAGTCACAGCATTGGAATCGCGATGATGGTGCAGGCACAATGATACAAGTCTCGGATTAAACAGACTCAAATCTATAGGATTCGACTTACGGTCGCGCGCAAACATCGATTATCAGTTGAAGGTTGCCAGAATTCAATGGGAAGGATCGTGGGATTTGTCGGAACAGTATGGACTAGGATACGAGTCTTACAGCTCTCCCCACCTAATAAGAAATTTCATCCTCGAAATTTAAATCACAACATAACTACTACAGAGCTTACCAAGAGAGGGAAACCACACCGTTATATATATATAATTAATCAGAATACAACATACTAATATAATCAAACATCTAAGGGATAGGGATAACGCCCACAAATCTCAAGCTCTAACTCCCAGGACACCTCATTCATGAACAATCTAGGAAGACGGTGTAGGGGCCAAGTCACGCGAATCATCGACGACTGCTCCTGATGACTGAGGGTCCTGCTGGGTAGCATAAAATCTGCCCTGGGCCTGCTAGGGAGGTGCAGGTCCCCTCTGAGGTCTCTGCTACTGCGAGGGAGGTCCTGGAGGCTGGTGCTGCAGTCGTTACTATTGCATGGGGGCTGTCGCGGAGGTTGGTACGGTGCCCTCGGCTGCTGATGCTATGGTGGCTATCGCGGAGGTGGATGCGGTGCCCTTGGTGGCTGCTGCTACGGATAGGGACACTCGTGCACGCGATGTCCTGTCCTACCGCATCTAAAACAAGTACCTGCAAACGGTCCCGAAGGTGGTGCTGGGGGTACTGCTGGGGCTCGAAATGCTGGGCAGGTCGTGCGTCGCTGCTGTAAATGATGTTGTTGTGGCTGGGATCTATTGGAGGGCTCCTTCCTCTTCTGATCTCCCCTCAGGTCACGGGCTCTGGCCCAATCTGACTAGTAGATCTGGGCCCTCTATACAATCTGCTCAAAAGTCAGAATCATGTG
Source organism: Magnolia sinica (assembly GCF_029962835.1). Classification (NCBI taxonomy): domain Eukaryota; kingdom Viridiplantae; phylum Streptophyta; class Magnoliopsida; order Magnoliales; family Magnoliaceae; genus Magnolia; species Magnolia sinica. Next base: position 68,775,483 of record NC_080574.1, read on the forward strand.
TCCGATCACACGACTCCTGAGGGCAGGACGCAAACCGTTCTCAAAATGGCGGGCCTTCTGCTCGTCATCATCAACAAGGTAGGTCGCAAATCTTGATAGTGTGATGAAACATGCCTCATACTGGGACACCGTCATGTCTCCCTGGACTAGATTCTCAAACTCTAATGCGTGCTGCTGGCGCACATGCTCGGGAAAGAACTTCCAGTTAAACCGGTCCACAAAGTCCTTCTAGGTCTACTCAAAATAGGCCGCTACCGATCGTGCTACAGATGCCCACCAATGCTGAGCCTCACCCTGGAGAAGGAATATAGCTAATGGGACTCGTCGCTGGGTCGTACATCTCATGGTGTCAAATATCTTCTCCACCTCAGAGTACCATATCTCTGCTGCAGTAGGGTCAGGCTCGCCCTAAAAACGCGGAGGATCGTGTTGTCAGAAGTCCTTAAGAAGGGTGCTCACACGCTCCTGCTCGGCCTTGGCTGGTGTAACAGTGGGACACCTACTCTGCCCCTGAAGAATAGCGGTCATCGCCTAAAGCATCTACTGCACCTAGGTGGCACTCACAAGTACGGTCGGATTCGCACCGGTCTCAGGTAAGGGAGTGGCATCCTCAGGCTGAAAAGCAGGGATATTTAGTGGTAGAGCGGGAGTCGCAGGTGGTAGAGCGGGAGTAGCAGGTGGTGGAGTAGGAGTCACAGGTAGTGGAGCGGGATTCGCTCGGGTCGATCTTCTAGTCATTACGTCCTACAGGAAGGAACAAGGGCTATCAGCCTTGAGAATTCTCAAAGGTATAAACGTTAAGGGTCTATGTCGAAAAATCGCTAAGTTATTCGGACCCGGAACCCATTCATTTTAAGTTCATAGCAGATATGTGATGTGATCTCAGGTATTCCCAAGTTATGCTCTGATACCAACTTTTATCACACCCCAAACTCGGAAAACGGGCTCATAAAATTCCCAATTGTTGAATCTGGTGCCGACAGCCTCCGTAGGACCCCATTCTCGGCTTCCAGCGCCCATAAGACAGATTCCGATCCTAGGATCCTACAAGAAGGATTTTCAGTATGATTTTTTTTTTGTAATGAAGCATAACCTCAAGCATAACTAAGTCACAAAATAACAACACCACATATCCACTATATTAAAAACTTTAAGTACAATGCGTATGAAAGGGAAATACAGTATAATGAAAGTAACAAAAACTCCAGAAGCTCGGCTGCACACTCCAAGCTTAATGCTGCTGCAACCTAATGCCACCTGCAAGCATCTATCGTGTATAAACTTATAGAAAGCGTAGAGGGTGGCGAAAGTGTATGTAAGGTGAGTGCCAAGTGTGTAATATCAGAGTAATGCGAAAATATGCGGTAAGTCCATGAATGCTATCTACTATATCAAAGCTATGTGATGCAAGGCATGAATGCTATCGGCCATACCAAGGCCATGCGATGTGAGGCCTATGTAGCCAAATGTCATATTTGAGATGCAAAGCAAGCGTGCTAGTACTCATCAAGTACACATATCAGTACAGTTTCTTTCTGGATATCACCGGGGTCTAGTACACTCACATTGACTGCCTCCTCCCTAGCTGCACAACCAAGCAAGTGGAAGAGACCACACTATCCGCTTGACCAGTAGTCTGCCAATACCTACCCGGCTCGTTGATAGCGGACTCATTTGCGAGCTGGTCAAACTCAGCCTAGCTTATAGCCCCCTCACTCGGGCGGATAAAGCCACACCCCCTTCCAACTAACCACGATACAATAGGAGACACGGCCTACTGGTATTCGGCACTTGGGCACTCGTGTATCCACTCGGTCTAGACATTGGAGCATCTCCTGGTACTAAAAAGGTTCTGAGATTTTCACCCAAGGACATCCTAAGTGCCTACAGTGCTAGAACCAAGCATTTTAAGTATTCGATACGGCTATCCACGATGTGTCTGTGGAGCCACAACCCTGATGTCGCTAGGGCGTGCAGTGATCAAGTCACAATATGCGAGATGCATGAGTCACACCGTACAATTATGCAGCAATTCTGCATGTACCACGCGATCATGTGGGACACTCCGTCTCATAAGGAGTCCTATAAATGTTTCAGCCCAACGGCTTATGCTATGGTCAAACATTCCTCATATCAAGCATACATATGATGCATATAAGCATGAATCATGGAGCTACACTGCGCATATTATAAAGTGATGAATTATCAACAAGTATGGGCCTATCAATGGGCCCTAAGAAGAGTTACAATGCAGACATTTAACTAACGTTGTACTTATAATGTGGACATCAAATCGACATTGCTCCCAAGGCATGGCCTGCCATAAAATATCATTACACAAACCATAGGGAATCACACATTGCAATGGACCTATATACATCTTATTGGGCCTCAACCCATAGGCCTTAGATACATCAAATGGGCCGCCTCATATGGGCCTTATATAAATCAAGTGGGCCGCATCAATGGGCCTTGTGCACATTGCAATGGGCCATAACCCATGGGCCTTAAATACAGTACAATGGGCCTCACAAGATAGCCTTACATTCATATCAAGGTGGGCCTCAACAACAGCCACAAATACATCAATATGGGCCCCATCACATGGGCCTTATACATATAAAGGTGGGCCTCAACAACGGCCACAAATATATCGATATGGGCCCCATCACATGGGCCTTATAAATATCAAGGTGGGCCTCAACAACAGGCCACAAATACATCAAGGTGGGACTCATCCACATACGAAGGGGGCCTCGATGGATGGCCACAAATAAATCAAAATGGGCATCATTCATATACCAAGGTGGGGTCCATTTGAACTATAGATCTATCTTATTTTTAGCCTCAAACCTATTAAGACAAGCTTGCCAAATGGCTAGACCGTTTTGATGCAACACATGCATCAAGGGTGGGGTCCACCGAGCTATGGATCTAGCTCATTCTTTAGCTCATACCATAACATGAGCTTTTAAAATGGATGGATAGGTTGGATGCAACACATGCATCATTGGGGGGGGGGGGGGGGGGGTTAATATGAACCATGGATTTGATTCATTCTTTAGTTCATGCCTAAAAATGAGCTTCCAAAATGGATTGATGGTTTGGATGCAACACATGCATCATAGTGGGTCCCACCGTCCAGGTGTGGACGGTGTGGATAAACCATAAATCATGGTGGGGCTCACTGGCCGTCTAGTCGTTGTACGACATTGGTAAAACACATACATCTGGGTGGGATCCACCGTCCACAGCAGTGGACGGTGTGCCTAGAACACATACATCACTGTGGGTCCCATGTGGGGCCCACCATAATGCTTATATGCCATCCAATCCGTTCATAAGGTCACATATACCTGGGTGAAAAGGGAAAACAATATTCATCTTGATCCAAAACTTCTGTGGCCACAAAAATGGTCTCAAAGGCAGCCGTTCAAACACCGCTGTTTCAAATGATGTGGGCCACCTAAGCATCAGATCGGCCTGATCTTTGGAGGGGGCCCACTACAGGGAGGTTACCACCAAATGAATGAGGTGGATACATAATATACATCAGGGTGGGGCCCACGGCTGGGACCGTGGGTCCCTGTCGTTCGCCCGCCCACTAGTGCTGGCGCTAGCACTGGTGCAGGCGCCTCTGACACAGTAGCAGTAGCAATGTTCCTGTTGGTTTTGTTTTGTTTTTTTTTTTGAGATCGTGATTTTTCATGGTTTTCTATACGTAGGGCCTGCTTAAACTGAATCCACGTCAGCCACTAGATTCCATGGCCCGATACCGTCCAAAGGAGTCCAATATCCAGTATATTGTAGCTCAAGGTGGGTCCTAGTCAATTTTTAACGGTAAAAATAAATATTTTCTATGCTATGGCCCACCAAAAAAATCGGATTAATATCATTTTTTGAATCAACGCCTAAAATGAGCTGTGGAAGGGAATGGATGGAGTGGATTGAATACTTGCATCAAGGTGGGGCTTACACAAGCAGCCCACCCAATAAGCTTTGGAAAAAGCTAATATTTTTGTTTTGTTTTCACGTCCAGTGTCCCTGGACGCTAGACAGTTTATGCATAACACATGCATATGAGGTGGGCCCTGCTCAGGTGGGCCACCAAATGGCTGGATGGCTTGGGTAAGACACACATATAAAGTGGGCCCCACCCGCAAATGGCTTGGATAAAACACATGCTTCATGGTGGGGTCCATCCAAGTGGGCCACATGGCCATATCAACACACACAAAAATAAATAAAAAGAGAGGGAGAGAGAAAGAGAGAAAGAGAGACACGTGATGATGGAGGGACCTCGGCATTATGGGCCTTCCCTTACATGATCTATAACATACATCAAGTGGGTCCCATTTCAAATGAGCCCACCGATCAAAATCAATGGTGGAGGTCCTTCCTCCACCGAAATAGAGGGTCTAAATGACCCATTTTCAAGCTAGAAAATAAACATCATGATGGGGTCCATGGAGAATGGCCCCATCATGGAATGATCATGAAGATCAAGGTGAGCCATCAGCCACATCTTAGGGTCCAAAGTGAGATCCATACCATTGATCGGTAGGCCTCACTTGGCCCCTCATAAGAACATGAAAATCTGGCCTATAAAAGCACCCACCATCGATCTTCTTTGTCCGTTGGAAAGCCGATCTCCTTGTGCTTCACTTTAACGGTGGAAGATGGGAAATGAATGGTTAGGATGAGGGATTTTGGGATGGAAAGGTGGGCCACCAAAAAATCATTTTTTTCTCTCCATGGGAAGGCTTGGACGTCCACCACTTCCTTAGCTTGGAATTTGTGAAGAGAAAGAGAGAGAGAGAGGGTTGTAAGGAGAGAGAGTGATGGGTGATGTGAGGTGAGTGATGGATGTGAGGTGAGATGTTAGTTTACTTGGTAGTTGCTTGACTCGTGGAGAAGGAAAGCATGGGTGTGTGTACTTGACATGAGGTGATTGATTGATGGATTGATTGATTGATTGATTGGATATATTGTAGAGATTCTCTTGAGATTGCGAACACGCTGTGTTTTATTCGAAATAAACGCCGGCCCACATCTTCTGGCCAGGGTATCGCATCGGTGTGTGAGTCACGGCGTTGGAACCGCGGCGATGGTGCGGTCGCAATGATAAAAGTCTCGGATTAAGCTGACTCAAATCTACGAGATTCGACTTACGGTCACGGGCAAATGTCGATTATCGGTCGAAGGTTGCCGAAATTCAACGGGAAGGATCGCGGGATTCGTCGGAATAGTACGGACTAGGATACGGGTCTTACAAAAGATATAATCATGCAATATAAATGAGACAATGAAAATAATGGATGCATGATGGAAAGGTAGTACCAGAAGAGGGTTAATTGCAGCTCTTTCAAAGTTCTCAATGCAAAGATGGGTTAGCCCAAAGACTAGATAAATAGAAAGTAAACTATCCTAGTCCTAAATCTTATGAAAGCAATAAACCTAACTACATCTCCATCAGACTAGGAGATTAATCTTGATATACACGATCAGTCAGATGAATGGACATGTCCTCTGAATTAAATTTCTCAACAAATGGCTTTAAACGATGTCCATTCAATTTGAAAATATTATCATTCGTTGGATTCTGAATCTCGAGGCTCCATGAGGATAGACATTAGTAACAGTGAAAGGGCTGGTCCAACGAGATCTAAGTTTACCTAAAAACAGGTGTAACCGAGAATTATACAAGATGACTTTTTGACCGGTTGGAATGATTTCTGAAAGATGTTCCTATCATGGAACACCTTCATCTTGTCCTTGTAAATTCTCGAGTTCTCGTATGCATCATTTCGGATTTCTTCAAGTTTGTTTAACTGAAGTTTGCGTAACAAGCCAGCGTCGTCTAAGTTAAAATTCAGGTTTTTAATAGCCCAATAAGCTCTCTGTTCTAATTCCATAGGCAAACGGCAAGCTTTCCCATAAACAAGCCTAAAGGGAGACATTCCAATAGGAGTCTTAAAAGCTGTGTGGTATCCCCATAAAGCATTAGTCAAACGGATTGACCAATCATTTCGATCAGGGTTAACCATTTTCTCTAAAATATGTTTAATCTCCCTATTAGAAATCTCAGCTTGTCCACTTGTGTTTGGGTGGTATGGAGTGCTTACTTTATGAGAGATGCCATATTTCTCCATTAAGTTCGCAAATGGCCTATTGCAAAAATATGAACCTCAACTAATAATGGCTCGAGGTATTCCAAACAAGGAAAAGATGTTTTCTTTTAAGAACCTAATGACCGTTTGATAATCATTGTTCCAGCACAGGACTGCTTCAACCCATTTAGTAAAATAGTCTACTGCTAGCAAAATGTATAAATTCTCAAAGGATTGGGGGAATGGCCCCATGAAATCGATGTCCTAGCAGTCAAATGCTTCAATGATCATAATGGGATTCAGAGGCATCATATTTTAACGGGACAATGCTCACAATTTTTAATAATGCTCACAAGCTTTGTAGAACTCATTAGTGACCTTCAACATAGTGGGCCAATAAAAGCCACACTATAGAATTTTGGCCATGGTCTTCTTAGTTGAAAAGTGACCACTACAAGCCTGAGAGTGGTAGAAGGAGATGACAATTTGGTATTCATTGTCTGGGACATATCTCCTTAAAATTTGGTCTAGGAAATATTTAAATAAATACAGGTCATCCCAGAAGAATTTACGAACCTCGGCGAAGAATTTTTTTCTTATCTTACGTAGTCCATTGTGTCGGTGTGAAACCCGTGGCAAGATAATTTACAATGTCAGCAAACCAAGGTAAATGGGAGAGTTTAAAAAAATTGTTCACCAGGGAACATATCATTTATGGGTGTCATCTTAAGGGAATCAAGGAGGTCAAGTCTCAAAAGATGGTTAGCCACTACGTTCTCTACTCCCCTTTTGTCTCATATTTCCAAATTAAATTCCTGGAGTAGGAGGATCCATCTTATCAAGCAAGGCTTAGCATCATTCTTGGAAAGAAGGTATTTTAGTGTCGCATGATCAGTGTAAATGATGATCTTAGATTCAATTAAGTAGGACTAAAATTTATCCAAAGCAAATACTACGGCTAAAGTTCCTTCTCCGTAGTAGAGTAATTTACTTAGGTAGAATTTAGAGTTCTACTTGCATAATGAATAACATAGGGCTTCTTTTCTTTTCTCTGGCCTAACATCGCCCCAATAGCATAGTCGGACACATCACACTTAATCTCAAAAGGAATGTTCCAAATAGGTGGCTGCATGATAGGTGCAGTAATTAACATGCCTTTGAGCTTAGTGAGAGCTTCTTGGCATTGCTCAATCCACTTGTATGGTATATCCTTTTGAAGCAGATTGCATAAAGGAAGAGAGAGGTGATTAAAGTCCTTTATGAATTGTATGTAAAATATGGCGTGCCCTAAGAAGGTGCAGGTCTCGTATGCTCTGGGGTGAAGGTAGGTTAGAGATAAGATCAATTTTAGCCTTATCTACCTCAATTGCCTTGGATGAGATGATATGTCCAAGAACAATTTCCTTATGAACCATGAAATGACACTTCTCCCAATTTAGTATCAAATTCTTTTCCTCACATTACTTCAGCACATTTTTCAGATTTTCTAAACATTCGTTGAAGGATGGAGCAAAGACAGAGAAGTCGTCCAGAAGACCTCTGAATATTGCCCTACCATGTCAGAAAAATACTCAATATGCATCGCTGAAAAGTGCAGGGGCATTAAACAGTCTGAATGACATCAATTGGTAACCAAAAGTGCTATTAGGACATGTGAACATTATTTTTTCCTGATCTTTAAGGGTTATCTCTATCTGATTGTAGCCTGAATATCTGTCAAGGAAGTAATAATAAGAGTGACCAGTTATCCTTTCCAAAATTTGATCAATGAAAGGTAAATGAAAGTGGTCCTTTCTTGTGACAGTATTCAATTTCCTGTAGTCAATGCACACTCTTCAACCAGTAGTAACTCTAGTTGGCACGAGTTCGTTATTGGCATTAGCTATGATGGTGATTCTGGACTTCTTAGGGGCCACCTGAGTTGGACTCACCCATTAGCTGTTAGATATGGGGTATATAATAACCACATCCAACAACTTAAGTATCTTGGCCTTAATCACTTCCTTCATGTTTGAATTTAATCTACATTTTGGTTGCTTAAAGGTCTTCTCATTATCCTCAAGATGAATGCAGTGAGTACAAAGAGGTCCGGAATCGACCATCTAAGGGCTCCTTTATGCTCAATGAGGGTAGAGATAAGTATACTATCTTATTCTTGCTCAAGGTGGGAAGAAATCACTGCCGGGTATATCTCATCTTAACCTAAATAGACATATTTGAGATTAGAGGGCAATAGTTTTAGGTCAAGCTTTGGTGCTTTAAGGTTAGACGGTAGAGGCACAACATCAGTTTAGGGTAATTTTTCAAATTGTGACATCCACCGGTTAACTTCAAGTACCGACGCCGCATCAAGCAAGGCATCTATCTCCCTAACCATATCATCATCCAAATCAGGGAAGTGGACTAAGCATGTCTCTAGAGGTTCAAAGGATAAGGTCGTCAAAGCTCTATATTCCACGAAAGAGTCTATCACATTAATGTCGTGGGCCTCGTCATCATCCTCTGCATGTCTGCTCATGTTAAAAAATATATTTAGCTCCAATGTCATATTTTCAAAAGACAAAGACCCAATTCCTGCAATTGATAATAGCATTGGATGTAGCAAAGAACGGACGACCAAGTATGACAAGGATTCAAGTGCTCATGTCTAAGATGTGCTGAGTATCTAGGACGATAAAATCCACTAGATAGTAGAATTTATAAACTTGGACTAATACATCCTCAATCATCCCTCTTGGTATATGATCTGAGTGATCAGCAAGTTGTAATGTGGTCCGAGTAAGTTTTAATTCACTTAAACCTAGTTGTTCGTAGACTGAGTAAGGGATTAGATTTATGCTCGCCCCCAAGTCAAGAAGTGCATTCTCAATTTGGTAATTCCCAATTATACTATTGATAGTTGGGCTACCTGGATCTTTATATTTTTGTGGCACATCTTGCTTGAGGATGACACTCACTTTTTTTGTCAGGAAAATTTTCTTTTTAATACTTTGCCGCCTCTTGGTTGTGCACAAGTCTTTTAGAATTTGGCATATGAAGGAATTTATTTCACAGCATCCAGAAGAGGAATGTTGACCTTCACTTGTTTCAACACCTCTAAAATATCCTATGAGTTGGGTAGAGGTTTTGGTGCAATCAACCGCTAGGGGAATGGAGTAATCGGCTTGCTCAGAGGTTCTGGTTCTAATCCATGTGGAGTAGTGCTAGGTCTATCATCCATGTTTTCTTCTGGGTCAGACTTTTCAGCCTTTACCAGAATAGATTTGTCAATTATTTTTCCACTCTTAAGAGTGGGGATAAACTTGGCTTACTCTATTGGATTTGAAGAGCTTGGGTCAGTTACTCCGTATTGCAGTTTAGGATTGGGAATAGGTTGAGTTGGAAGGATCCCTTTCTCCATAACCGTAACACTTGAGTCTATCTTTTTGTATAGCCTTAGTAAGTTTTTGTAAGGCTTGGAGAGTACTTTGCTGGATGAGCTCTTAAGAATTTTGAACCAATTCCTCTTGAGGTTTCCCTTGATTCGAGAATTGGTTAGGGATTCCTTTGGTGTAGCAATTTGTCCATTCCTCCAACTAAAGTTTGGATTATTTCTCTAACTTGAATTATATGTGTTTGAAGTGAGTCCTTTGAAAGGCCTTTGGTAGTTGTTTACGACATTTGATTTCTCATTCATTATTTCTTGAAAAACAGGTATTGTTGGACAATTCTCAGTTGTATGAACGTTATAAGCACAAATATTGCAAACAACTTCTTTAGCCTTATCCTTTTTAAGTTCCATGGCCTCGAGTTTCCTTGTGAGACTAGCCACTTTAGCATTTAGAATGTCTTCCTCTTTTAATAAGTACATTCGTCCTTTCTCCTTAGATTGAGTAGGCTTAGAAGTGGTTTTAGGTCTTGGGGAGATGTCCCATAATTTTACAGTTTTAGTGAGTTTGTTAAAGTAATCCCACACATCATCGACATCTTTGTTCATAAATTCCCCATTGCATGTCGTCTCGACAAATCGACACATGGAGATGTCAGTCCTTCATGGAAGAAATTTGCTATGCGCCACGTCTGAAAATTGTGTTGTGGGCATGAACTAAGGAGATCCTTGAACCACTCCCAACATTGGAAGAATGTTTCATCTTCCTTTTGGGTGAAGTTCATGATTGACTTTCTAATGGTGTTCGTCTTATGATATGGGAAGAATTTCTTTATGAAATCTTTTGTCATGGCATTCCATCTACCAATAGATCGTGGATGTAGTGAATGCAACCACGTCTTTGCTTTTTCTTTTAAGGAGAAAGGAAAGAGTTTCAGTCTGATTGTGTCCTCAGACACATTAGGAAAATATAAAGTGACTATTATCTCATCAAACTCTTTCAAGTGTAGATATGGACTTTCAGATTCAATTCCATGGAATTTGAAAAGAGTTGGATTACTCCTAGCTTGATATCTATATTTCTTGTATTTTCAGGAAAAATCATACAAGAAGGTGCGCCCACCCCCATCGGTTGTAAATATTCTTGTAAACTATGAGGCGGGGGTGCATGCTCACCTCATTCTCATCTTAAGCCTCCTCATCTGGAGGTTGAGGTTGATTTGTAGGTTGATTAACAGTCATCACTTCTATTGACTCTTAAGATCTCAAGTGGTATCTAGTCTTATGACAGATAGGTAAGCCTTTGACTAATCCTCCTTCACTCAAAAGACGTAGGGTGTTGTCACGAACCCACTTGGGTATGAAACACTATCAGCTTTTAAGTACAAATTTTAACCAAAAATCTAAGAATTAAAAACTACTGCAAAAAAGAAGTAAGAGAGGGAGAGAGAGAGAGAGAGAGAGAGAGAGAGTTAGAATGAAGTTACTAGATAGAAGATGCTAGGTTGGGATCCTAAAAAATAGAGAACAAAGTTAGTTTCTGAAAACAAAGTATAAAAATACCTAACCTAAGAATAAAACAGAAAGTTAATCCTAATATTAACTTAATTCTAAAACTAATTAAATTCATAAAAGCGCAATCGTAGTCCCCGGCAAAGGCACCAAAAACTTATTTACAACCCCAAGTGTAGGGTCGCGATGTAGTAATAATCTTGGTAAGACCGAGGTCAAATGCATAGGGACTAAATTCGTGTGTTTCTGAAAGTAAATAGAAGTAAAACTAGAAGAAGATCTAAAACTAAATCTGAAATATTTAAAAGAGTAATTATGAATAGAGTAATTGAAACTTATGAATTTAAAAGTGGGAACTAGGGTGTCAAGGATCCAATTGTAGCTCTTAGGATGCTATCTTACTTGATTCAAGAGATCCAATTGGAATCAGAGTCCTATCTTATCCAATTAGAAAGAGAGATGATAATCTTTGAACTTCTCATTATTCTAGCCTCAATGGAAGAGGATTGTGGAGGTAGGAAGGGATTTCATCACTCAACCATGCCTTGAAGACGATGGCGAACAACAGGATTTACCAATCCCACAATCACAATTAGAAAAAGAAGATAGTCAAAGCTATCGCAGATTCTATTATAATTTGAGTCATAATAAACCATTGAAAACTGAACATATTCCTTAAAATAAACTATAAATCAATGAAGTTCAACATAAAAATGAATTAAAGCAAAATAAACATCCCAATCATGCTACAAGCTTCACCTCTTAGCCCTAGCTAAGAGTTTTATCCAACCCTAAACATGATTGAACTAAGAACTCTTAAGAAAATCATAAAAACTACTAAAGAAGAAGAAGAAAAACTCTTGGAGGCGGCTCTCTATCCTTTTTCTCCACTCCTTAAACCCTAGAAGATGCCTAGGAATGCCCTAAGGGCTCCTATTTATAATTGTGAAGCTCCACCTTATGCACCGACTTGGAATTTTCACAATCCGATCACAAAATCGCTTTAATTTACAGAACTGCATTACGCATTGGTCGGACCGAAGTTGAATCCAAAGTGGAGTCCAAATTTGGAAAGGATTCTATTTTAGTAGTTGCCTAATTTTAGTTGGACCAAGATGAGTTCGATCAGACTGAAATTAAGTTGTCGCTCGGACCAATTTAATCTTCGGTCAAGTTGAATTAACTTCTTTCATCACTGGAGCTTTTTGTACACTTTCGGTCGCATCGAATCCTCTTTTTGGTCAGACTAAACTGGGGTTTGGTTAGACTAAAATACCCTTCAGTTGAACCAAATTAGCTTCTAAGTTTTATCGTTCTTCGCTGGACTATTTTGTACAAGTTTGGTCGGACTGAACCTGCCTGTTTTTTGCTACAGATTTTGTAATCTTTCAAGTCCTTTCTTCAGCTTTTGTACTTGGTTTCCTTGGATCTTTAGCATGTGAATTCTTCATTATTGGTCTTCTAAAATCCAAGCTTTGGCTTGGTGAGTCTTGAGTATTAAATCCATGCTTTTAGCATTCTTTTCAATCCAAGCTTTCAAATGCACCTTGCAACACAAACATTCATAAAATATACCATTAAGTAGTATTATGTTCATAAAACTAAGATATAGATAGGGGAGAATATGTAGTATTTGACACTCAACATACACTACTTTCCAACTATGAAAAGTGGGGCCTAGGGTTTTGCAAAGAAGGCCATGAAAAGAAGTTACATCAAACACCATATATATAAATCATTGTTCGATGGAATTTGCATGAAAAGTAAGTACTGAAAGAAAACAATGTTCAAAGATCACCACACTCTCTACTCATAGCGTACACGAATTACAAAATTCATGAAAGAAGGAAACACAATCCACCATCACTTCATGATGCCTATTTAGTCACCACATGACAACATTCTACAAGTCGAATATATATATTTGTAAGCTAAAAGAAATATCTAAATCATGTAAACATATTTAGTCTTCATTAGATCAATAACATATGGAAAATCAAGAGAGGAAAAAATAGATGATTACATAGAAGAAAAAAAAAACATTATATAGATCAGCCCAACGTAAAATCCCCCTCTTATTAAGAATTCAACTCAATAAACATCAAAAAACTATCAAACAAATCCTAAACCAATTTTAAAAGAAACCCAACTTCTATTCAATCAAATCATCAATGAAAACAGGAAATTCTGGATTTAAAAAATGAACATTTTTTATGAAATATCAAATAAAACAAACCTAAATGAACTTATATGCCATCTAACAAAAATCGAATTCATTAATTCAAAAATAACACCAGATTCTCCATTAAAATCAGAATTTTCTATATTCTATTGAGAAAGGAGGCAATAAAAATCAATCAGTTGAAGAAGTTTTTGTTCAAAATCCATGTCATACATCCAAATACCTGTTTTAGGCATGTTGAGTAGGAAATGTCGGCATAAAATCTTTTGATTTGGGGAGAGGGTCCTCACTAAACCACTCATGGTTTGGAGTAGCTTCTGTTGTTATTCACTACTTTAAAATGTTAAAAAAACTAAATGAACAAAAAAGAAGAAGCATTCATCCTCAAGTACACATGCAAATGAACAAGACCCCATTCTTACATGATAAGAAAAAAGAAAAAGAAACTACAACCTATTTGGTAATGAGGCAGACCCGCGTGTCCACTATCCAAAATGATAATGTAACGATGCAAGTAATATATAGCCAATGGTCCTGTGTGCAATGCGAAGAAGTTTGATGGTCGGATGGCTGAGATTCTTTAATTGGGAAGATTTTAGTCCATCACCAATCTATGAGGAGGCACATGAGATAAACGATCTAGAACACTTAAACATTGGTCCTCCTTGTAGTTAATACTAGTGGACAATATGTATGGAATGAGGAAAACCCATTGATTAGTTGAACTGGATTTTTCAATAGAGGCCATTACACTATTACTCAATTTCATCATGGTGAGAAATCGATTTGAAAATTAAAGAAGTATTAGTGACTCAGTTCTTTAATGTAGATTTTATTTATTTATTTATTTTTTGTGTTTCTTTGGGAGCTTTTATTTTTCGTCCATGTTATTTCTAGTGTAGACACATTTTTGGGGAAAACTGAATTTCAATTTCCACAAGTACATGATATGAGCCCTTGAAGTCAATTTCAAGAAAGATGTCAATATAAGGTATATTGCTAGTATTCGACAGTGTTTGTTTAATGTTATGATCCTAATAGTTTAAAGAGCCTAGCTTGACACATTCTATCAGTCAAAAGGCTCTTGAAATATTGGTTAAATTCGTAACACTCAAGGCTGAGAGCCTCTTTGTATCAGCAAAATCTTCCCTTTAACGAGAATTTGAGAATAATAGGCTATAGGACAATCAACAAACAACTAGGGTACACTAACAAGAGTTCACCCATATAGAATGGGGCCAACTAGACTAATGATCAATATCACTAGATATCTTATTAATAATTCTTTAGTTTTACGTGGATTTTCCACTAGTATTACTTACAACACAATCCATGTTTCTATTATCTAGATGGTTTATATCACAGGGCCCCATCATGGATTGGGGATGGACTAAAACTATTCTCCATCAAATAATCCTAGCAACCCAATCATAAGACTTCTTCCCATTGCATATGTCAAGCCCCAAACTTGGAAACCGGGCTCACAAAAATCTCAATCACCGAATTCGGCACCGACAACTTCTGTAGTACCCCATTTTCAGCTCTCGGCACCCATATACCAGGTTTCGATCCTGGGATCCTACAAGGAGGATTTCTAATATAAATTCATTTCATAAAAAGCATAACCACAAGCATAACCTATGAACAATAATAAGAACATCATCATAAAATCCACTATGATAAAAAACTTTAAATACAATACACATAAAAGGGAAATACAATGATAGTAAAAAGGCTCTAAAAGCTCAGCTACAATTGCATCTTGGCATCACCTACACGCATCTATCATGCATAAGCTTATAGAAAGCTTAGACAATGGTAAATGTGTGTACGTAAGGTACAAATGCAAGAATGTAGTACGTAAGGTACAAATGTAAGAATGTAATATCAGAGTAATGTGGAAATGTGCTAGTGAGTCCATGAATGCTATTAGCCGTACCAAGGCTATGCGAGGCAAGACATGAATGGTATCAGCCACACTAAGGCCATGCGATGCAAGGCATGAATGCTATCGGCCACACCAAAGCCAAACGATGCAAGGCCTACATAGCCAATGTCATGTGCAAGATACAATTCAAGCATACCAATCTAGCTTATCTTTGGAGCATCATATATCAGTACAGTTCTCTCTGGATAATCACTAGGATCTAGTATACTATACATCAAATTGTCACCCCACACTAGACGCATAACCATGCAAGCAGAAGAGACCTCACTACTCGCATGACTAGTAGTTTGCTAATATCTACCCGGCACGTCGGTAGCAGACCCATTTATGAGCTGGTCATACTCAGCCTAACAATTGTCCCCTACCCTTGGGCGGGTAAGGCCACACCCCATTCTAATCGACCAAGACACAGTAGGAGACGCAGCCTCCTGGTATTCGACCCTCATGTGTTCATACATCTACTCAGTCTAAACATTGGAGCATCTTTCATGGTACCATAAGGGTTTGGGGACATTCATCATGGGACATCTTTCGCACCCTCGTGCTTAACAAGTATTCTCGGTATCTAATCCTGCCATCCATGCTATATCTGTGGAGGCTACAACTCTAATGTCGTTAGGGCGGATAGTAATCATGACACACAATGCAAGATGCATGAGTCACATAATCGAGTCATACATCAATCCTGCGCATATCGTGCGCACATGTGGGACAACTTCGCCTATTAGGGAGTCCCATAAATAACTTGCCCAATGACATATGCAATGGTCAACCATATCTCATATCAAACATGCAGATGATGCATATGGGCATGTATCATGATGCTATGTTATCACATATAATCGGTATCGATAATCGGCCTATATACAAGGCGGGGTCCATAGACGGACAGTAGATCGATAACATGAAGGTCGATCCTCAACTGTGGATATAGCGAATTTGATAGCACGGATCCCTCCATCTACGGTGATGATGAACTCTCCTCATAATAAGGTTGGGCCTAGGTGGCCTACCTATAATCCTAAGGATCTGGATCAGGCTTCCTTCACCATACTATCATATAGCCCACTAGATGCCCTAGGTGGCCCAAATAAGTCCTAAATGGACTCCAAGATTAAAATAATCTCACTAGCAACAATAGGGGCCCAACATTTTGGGTTAGTCCAATAAGAATAGATGGATCATGCAATTATCAATGGGGCCCAATGATTAGGGTCAACTCACTTAGAGAAGGATGAGAATAGGCCTAAAAAGGGCCTAAATAAGGGTCACAATGTGGACATTTAACCATCATTACCCATCAATGTAGATATTTAATCAACATTACTCCCAAGGAGTGGCCCACATAGAGCCTAACATATGGTGGGGCCCATAGCCTCACATAAGGGCCTCACATACAACATAATGGGCCTCACACAAGAGCCCAATATACATCACAATGGGCCTCACACAAGGGCATAATATACTTCTTAATGGGTCTTATCATATAGGCCTCATATACATCACATCAGGCCTCATCATATGGGCCTCATACACATCACATCAAGCCTCATCACATGATCCAATATACATCATAGTGGGCTTCATCACATGGGCCAAATACACATTACAATGGGCCACAAGTACATCACCTTAAGGTGAGCCCTGCACATTCCAAATGGGCCACAAATACATCACATTGGGCCTCATCAAATGGGTCACACATATGGGCCACACAAATATCATATTGGGGCGCACATATGGGCCACACTTATGGGCAACATAAACATCATATTGGGTCGCACTTATGGGCCACAACGCAAGCCAAGTGGGACCGAACCTTGTACGTATTCTGAAAGTAACTAGAACTAGAACTAGAAGAAGATGTAATCTAAATCAAGTGAATATAAGAGAATAATGGTGAATTATTAAACTAAAACTTGTAGAATTCAAAGGTGGGAAACTAGGGTTTCCAAGGATCCACTTGTAGAGATCGGGGAGATCTATGCTTGATTCAAGAACACAACTGGAATCAAAGTCCCATCTTCATCCATTTGGAAGATGTTTCATTAAAAACCAATTTTGAACTTCCTTTGATCTAGTTCTCAATGGATGAGAGGTATGAGAATAGAATTGATTCCATCACAAAACCATGCCCATGAGACAAAGCAAGTAATAAAAATTTAACCAATCCACAACCAATCTGAGAGACTTATGAATGTTAGGAAGGGTTCCATCATCCAACCATGTCCAGGAGACGATGGCGAACAACAGGATTCCTACACTTATAACCTCAATACATGCACAAAAAATACTCAAAGCTATTACAGATCTATTGTAATTCAAGTAACAACAAACCATTAAAAACTATGAATCTTCCTTATAATCAAACCAAAATCAAAGAGAGTTCAACTTAACATGAATCAAAGCATAGAAAACACCCCATCACGCTACAAGCTTTATCTCTTAGCCCTAGCTAAGAGGTTTAGCCAATCACATACATGATCAAGCAAAAGTCTGAATAAAAATAAAAAGGAAACAATGAAGGAGAAAGAAGACTTAGCCACTAGCCGTCCACCTCTCTCTCTCTCTCTTGCCTTTGCTCCACGTCTTCACATCCTTCCTTGGATGGTTCTCACGCTCTCTCTCTTCTCTTCTTTTATAGACACAAGGAGGAGGTGTTGAAGTTAGTTGGTTGTGCGTAGCCAGAGGTGGTGGAGAACTTTCACAACTCTTTACGCAGCCAGCATGCACAACAACGCAAGCCAAGTTGCATCCGGATGGAGTTTGGGACAAATGAATGGCTTGTCCTTGAAATCTGCCTCCTTGATGGTGGTCGGCCCCACATTGGACTCTATCTAGACAGTTCAGATCACTGATCCGATCACAAATGGTGGGTCACAACTACCCGAGAATCTTGAATTTCATGGACGTTCGTATCCTTACATAGGGAGTTGTGCTAGTTTGCATGGTAGTCCCCTGGTATGCATCAAATGTGAAATCCACTCCATCCATTGGATTCCTGACAAGATTTCAGTTGGAAATGGGTGGTTTTGGTCGAGTTCTAGTGCAACCCACTGTATCATATCACGCTACTATTTATCCTGTGTTTGACGGTGATCTGCATGTGTACGCATGCATGGGAGCAAAAGGACTTCATGGGTACAGTCGTCCCCACCCCATGAACATAATGAATAGTTTAAATAGTCCAAATGATGGACGGTGGTGGGCTAGGGATCATCATAGCGGGACGCCAGTCCATTTTCTTCATAAAGGGAGAAGCGCCAGTCAGGTCAAAGTCGGTTTGACCCGACCCAACGTCCAGTGCTGCACGAGTGAACCTGCCGTGGTGCATGGGCATCACGTGTGTAGGTCCCATAGTGATGTTTTCTAAAAATCTGTACTGTCCATATGCTTGCTCATCTAATTTTGAGACCAAAATTGAAGCATATCCAAAGATCAGGTGGGCCCCAGATCAGTTATTTATGGTTGATCTTGTCCATTGGACCACTTCCACAAAGATCTAATAGCTGAAAATTTACATATACGGTTACTTTATGATCCTCAGGCCAGATATAAAGTTTCGAGCCAAATGAATAGTGAGAAACTTGTGATCTTGCATTCAGGACGATTTTCAGGCCTCTTCATCGTTAATCACTTAGTTTTCTCGGATCTTTGGCATTTGAATTCTTCAATCTCGGTCTCCTGAGATCTGTCCCTTACCTTGGTGATTCTTGAGCATCAAATCTATGCCTTTAGCACCCTTTTTCAATCTAAGCTCTAAAATTCACCTTGCAACACAAACACGATTAGAATAGAACATTTAAACATTATCATATACATAAAACCAAGTAATAACTGGGGTCTAATATGCAATATTTGACCCTTAACATAGTCCCCAACCAACATTTTGCTAGTCCCAAGCAAAGTATGTGAAAATTATTTTAAGAATTACTGGACACTTTCTATAAACTCAAGTAATTTTTGAAAAACAATCTAAATACTAGAATTCTAAGATGCATTGATGTTGAGCATCACCTTCTCCTAAACTCAAGCGCACGGTAAACTTCATGGTCAAGATCAAAGTATTAATCCATTGATTAGAACAATTCTAAACATTGACTTCCATGGGTGTATAGTGTAACCTTGACTTATCATCATTAAGAGTCCAATCATCAATTTTCATGATAACATTGATAATCAAACAGAGCATTCCTGGATAATCCAACCTAAACCAAAACTTGCCTTACAATTCAACCTTTTTATTCTTCTAGCTTTTGATTTTTTTCATCGATGGCTTCACATTGTGTCAACCTTTTTAAAGATCTTTAACAAGTAGCTGTTTTTGAACACTACTATTTTTTAGCTGGGTATTCTCTTTTTTTTTTCTTCCAATGAACATGATGGACAAATTCTCCAGGTTAGTTCCTTCCATGCTTAGTGATTACCAGGTTAACAATTCAATATCGAACTGAAACCTTAACGTGTAAGCTAGATGTGACATGTGAAATCATAACTTAATCAATGTTTAAAACTTCTAATCTTGGATTACTAATTCGAACTTAACTATGAAATCTAACAAGCAACTGAATCCAATAGTTATAAATCACCAACATTAAGTGTCTTATACTTCTAAAATTAAGATGGCCCTCAAAATCACTTCGAATTTACAAGAATTTCCAGAAAAAATTAAAAAAAATTTCACAATTTTTGCTCAAGACTGAGAAAACACTAATTTGGTAATCTAATCTCCCATCCCCAACCTAAAATCTATATTGTCCTCAATATAAAAGATATGAGCATGCAATGCACATGAGACAATGAAAGTAAAGGAGAAGTGATGGAAAGATAGTACCTAATGAAGGAAATTGAACGACTTTTTCAAAGGATCTCAGTGTGAAGGTGGGACAGCACAAGAGTTATACCAACAAAAAACAACCTATCCTAGAGCAAGTGGAAAGCAAACTAACCTAATGGCATAAAGCCGACTATACTAGAACGACAAAAAGTAAACTACCCTAGTCCTATGAAAGTAATAACCTACCTATACCTCCATCAGACTAGGAGATCAATCCTAGTACATAGGATCATTCAGAGGTATGGACATGTCCTCTAAATCAAATTTCTCAACAAATGGCTTTAATAGATGTCCATTTACTTTAAACTCATTTTCATTGTCTGGATTTCTAATCTCGACAGCCCTATGAGGATAAACATTGATAACGATGAAAGGACCAGTCCAATGAGATTAGAGCTTACCAAGGAAGAGATGTAACTAAGAATTATACAAAAGGACCTTTTGACCTGACATGAATGATTTCTGAAGAATATGTTGATTATGAAACTCTTTCATCCTATCCTTGTAAATTCTCAAGTTCTCGTATACATCGTTTTAGATTTCTTCAAGTTCATTTAACTGAAGTTTGCACAGTGAGCCAGTGTGGTCCAGATTGAAGTTCAGATTTTTTATCGCCCAGTAGGCTCTATGTTCCAATTCCATAGGCAATTGGTAAGCTTTTCCATAGACAAGTCTAAAGGGAGACATTCCAATAGGGGTTTTAAATGTAGTACAGTAAGCCCATAAAGCATCGATCAATCGAATTGATCAATCCTTACGATCAGGGTTAACCGTCTTTTCCAAAATATATTTAATTTTCCTATTAAAAATCTCAGCTTGGACACTTATTTGTGGGTGGAATGGAGTGCTCACCTTATGAGAGATACCATATTTCTTCATTAAATTCTCGAATGGTCTATTACAAAAATGTGAGCCCTCATCACTAATAATGGCTCAAGGCGTTCCAAACCGGGAAAGGATGTTCTCTTCTAAAAATTTAATGACCGTTCAATGGTCATTGTTCCGGTACAGAATCACTTTGACCCATTTAGTAACATAGTCTATAGCATGCAAAATATATAGATTTCCAAAAGATTGGGGGAATAGTCCCATGAAATCAATGCCCCAGCAATCAAATGCTTCTATGATAAAGATGGGGTTTCAGGGCATCATATTTCGATGGGATAATGCTCCCAATTTTTGACAATGCTTGTAAGGCTCGTGTCATAGTCTGTACCATTTCTTAAGCTCCCACGGTCCTTCCGGTCGAATTTCAGCAACCCTCAACCTGTATCTGACATTTATGCATGATCTTAACTGAGTCCTACATATCAGACTCAACTCGACTTGAAACTTGTACCCTATTGACCACACCATCGCCACGGTTCCAACGTCATGACTCATGCACCGATCCAATACCCAGGCCAGGAGATGTGGGCCCGCCTTCATACTGAAGAAACGCCGCACATTATGAATTCTGAGAGAATCTCTACAACATGTCCCATCAATCAGGTCAAGTACATCTTCCATACCCCAATGCCACCTCACCCTATCCCAAGTACAAGCACCCATTCCCTGTTTCCCTAAGTCAACTCTCTCTCTCCATACCCATTCCTCTTTTACACAATTTTCAACTAAACCCATACCTTCCCATCCCCATTCCTTACAACACCCATTTCACCATTCTTTATTAATCTATCATTCCTCTCTCTCTCTCTCTCTCTCTCTCTATCTCTCTCATTCTCTAAGTAATCTCCCAACTCCTAAGAGAGCTTCCAACATCCAAGCTCTCTCGCAAATCCAAGTGTGGCCCATTTTCCTGCCCTCTCATCTCCCATCTCAACCATTCATTCATCATCAACCTCCTTCAGGATTGAAGATAAGGAGCCTAGGAGTCCAAGGAGCTAGAGAAGATGGCCGATAGGTGGGTGATCCATCATTAAATTTCATTTTTTAGGACCACATGTGGTACGACCCGTTTGAAGTACGCAATGTAAGAAATGAAGGGCCCATAGTGGAGGGTCTCTCCTCTCCATCACGATCTCTCTCTCTCTCTCTCTCTCTCTCTCTCTCTCTCCCCTTTCCAAGTATTGTGGCCCCCATTGTGATGTATGGTTCATGTATTTGATTTGGGCCGTCCGTGGGCCACCATGGTGCACGTGTGAATCCATGTCATTCAACACCCCGATATGGGGCCACCTTGACGTATATAGCTCGTAGACCACGTGTATATGGACCCCACCTTGATGGACGTCCAGCCATGGAGTGTCCAGCAGCTGAGGCTGCTGGACCGCATGCAGTTGGTGACACATGAAAAGAAAACCCCCTTCCTTTTTATGATGATGATGATGATGATGATTATTATTATTATTATTATTATAATATAATATTACTTAATATGATGATGGCCCTATGTGGACCCACCATCTTTAATCTGGAATTTGGCCAGCCATGACGTCAAATAGTAGCTATATAGCTGCTGTATTGACATCAACAGGGTCTGTGGGACCTAGTTGACATTGTGCCCATCCCCACCATCCAATGCAACAACGGTAGGGTCAGCTATGATGAGTGTGGGTCCTTCACACATGAGACGTGGGACCCACCTCCCATAATGTAGGCATTATATCCCAGCTGTCTATCCATTTGATGAGCTCATCTTAAGCTTAAGACTAAAAACGAAGCAGATTCACGTCTCTGGTGGGCCACGTACGTGGACCCCACCCTGATGTATATGATTCATCCAACCATCCATCCATTTGGTGAGCCAGTCCTAAGGCATAAGAAGAAAAATAAGGCATATCTAGTATCAAATGGACCACACTCTAGAAAGCAGTGGGGTTGAACATCTACCATTAAAACCCCTTTGGGTTACAAAAGTTTTGAATCAATATAATATTTATTTTTCCCTCCCTGTTTAGGTCTTTGTGACCTTATGAACAGTCTAGATGGGAAATAAATGCTATGGTGGACCCTCTAAATTTTTAACTGTGGGAATCATTATCACCACTGCCATTTTTGGTACGGTCCAGATGATCCTATGAATATGATTCATTTTTTTAATGCTTAATAATGATCTCTAACTATAGATGAACAGTGCATTTGAATCAACCCATTTGACTCGCCCCATTGATTCGACCCATTTGAATTGACTCATTTGATTCGACCCATTGATTCAGCCCATTTGACTCGACCCATTTGATTCGACCCATTTGAATCAACCCATTTGATTTGGCCCATTTAACTCAGCCCATTTGATTCGGCCCATTGATTCGGTCCATTTGAATCAGCCCATTTGATCCGGCCCATTGATTCAGCCCATTTGATATGGCCCGATGTTATGTATATTGGCCCATGAGTGAGGCCCAATGTGATGTGTATATGCCCCATAAGCGAGGCCTATAATGATGTATATTAGGCCTTTGTATGAGGCTGTGGGCCCATTACATGATTGGCCCCATTATCGTCATTCCTTGGGAGCAATGTTGGTTAAAGGTCCACATTGATGGGCAATGATGGATGGACGTCCACATTGTGACCTTCCCTTAGGCTTTGTTGGGCCCCATTGATTGATCCATCGTCGGTCGTCCATCTATGGACCCCGCCTTGCGTTAAGGTTAATTATCAATGTTGATTGATGATACTGGCTACCGTTACCGATTATGAGTTTGTGACATCATAACATTATGATACATGCCCATACGCATCATCTATATGTTTGTTATGTGATGTGATTGGCCATTGCATATACCATAGCATGAGCGGCTTATGAGACTCCTTGATAGGCAGAGTGATTCTACCTGAGTGCACGGTATGCGCAAGATTGATGCATGATTGGATTATGTGATTTATGCACTTTGTATTTGTGCGATTGTGATTATTGTATGCCCTAGCGACATCAGGGCCATAGCCTCCATAAACACATTATGGGTGGCCGGATTGGATACCAGAATACTATTTCTTGAATCGAGGCGTCATAGATGTCCTTAGGTGAATATCCCTAAACCCGATGGTACCAGAGGATGACTTCAATGTTGAGACCGAGTGGATACATGAGCGCACGAGGGCCAAATACTAGGAGGTCGCATCTCCTACTATGTCGTGGTTAGTTGGAAAGGGGTGTGGCCTTACCCGCCCGAGGGTAGGGGTATTGCTAGGCTGAGTTTGACCAGCTAGTGAATGGGTTCACTATCGATATACCAAATAGGTATTGGCAGACTATTGGCCAGGCGAATAATGAGGTTTCTTACGCTCACTTGGACTGCGTGCCTGGAAAGGGGAAATGTCAATTGGAGTGTATTAAACCCCGGTGATTATCCAAAATGAGAAATATACTGATATTTGATGCTCTAGTGATGAGCTGCATTGATATGTGGATTTGGATGAGGATTGACATGCTTGAGTTGCATCTCGCATCGCATAGTCTTGATATGACCGACAGTATTCATATCTTTCACCGAATAACCTTGGTACGACTGATTGCATTCATATACCCATCAGCATGATTTTGCATTACTCTAACATTACATTCTGAGCATGTTCATATTACACACACACTTACACTACCCTTTAAGCTTTCTATAAGCTTATGCATGATTGATGTATGCAGGTAATATCAGGACACAGCCGTAGTTTCACTGCAGTAGGAGCGTTTAGTCAAGCTTTAGGAATTTTCGTTATTATCTTGTATTTTTCTTTATACACATTGTACCTTAAAGTTTTTCTTATCATAGTGGATTATGTGACGGTGTTGTTGTGGTTATTGTTCGTAGGTTATGCTTATACCGAATCAAAATCATGTTTGAAATTTTTCTTGTAGAATCCCAGAATCGGAACATGGTGTATGGGTGTCGGGAGTCGAGAATGGGGTACTATGGAGGCTATCAGTGTCGAATTCGGTGATCAGAAATTTTGTGAGCCCGCTTTCTGAGTTTGGGGCGTGATAGAAGTTGATATCAGAGTATAACTTAAGAATAACAGAGAACAACATCACAAGTTTGCTGTGAGTTCAAGATGATTAGGTTTCAAGTGCGTAACCTTTCGATTGAGTTCCCTAACGTGCGTGCTTTTGAGAAATTCTCAAGGTTGATTAGTGTCCTTATTCTTTCTTATAGGACATGCCGCCTAGGAGAGTGACCTGAGCGACTCCCGCTCCACCACCTGAGGCTCCCACTTTACCACATACGACTCCCGTTCCTCCCCTAAAGATCCCTGGTCCCCAACTTGAGGATGCCATTCCTCCACCAAAGACAAGTGTAGATCCGACTGTACCTATGAGTGCCTCCCAGTTACAGCAGATGTTGCAGGCTATGACGGCTGTGGTTGGGGGACAGGGTAGGCACCTAGTTGTTTCGCCAGCCCAGGCAGAGCAGGAGCGCACGAGCACCTTTCTTCGAGAGTTCAGACAACTCGATCCTCCGCATTTCCAAGGCGAACCAGATCCGATTACAGCTGAGAGATAGCGCTCCAATGTGGAGAAGATTTTTAATACGATGGCATGTACGATATAGCAGCGGGTCCAGTTGGTAGTATTTCTTCTCCAGTGTGTGGCCGAGCACTGGTGGACCTCCGTTACTCACGTTACAAGGCCTGATTTCCTCTAAACATGGGAGGATTTTGTCGACCGATTCGAGCAACAGTACTTTCCAATCACATTCATTAACAATGAGCATTAGAGTTCAAGACCTTAGTACAGGGAGACATGTTTGAGGATAGTACGTGGCTCGTTTTGTTGCAATATCAAGGTTTGCACCATATTTGATTGTTAATGAGGGGCGAAAGGCCCACCGTTTCGAGAACGGCTTGCGTTATGATCTTTGAGGTTGTGTTATTAGGCATGAGCTCCCATCTTTTCAGGAGGTAGTACAAAGGGTTCAGATTTATGAGACTGAGTGAGCCAACATATAGAGCGATCGAGATCAGAGGAGAGGTCGAAAGAGGCAGGCCCCATCCAGTAGCTCCCAGAAGCATCGACGGCGCAGAGGCACAGGAGCCACCCATCTGCCAGAGCATCAGCAACACATCCAGCGCCACCCCAGTAGTCGTTTACAGGGACTTGTTATGGATGTGATGGGATAGGGCACCACGTGTATGAGTGCCCTCGCCCTCATTTACAGCAGCCGAGAGGACCATAGCAGCCTCCAACACAACAACGACCACAGCAGCAGCGACCCCATCTGTAGCGACCGCGACCACCTTAGCCATCGAGGCCCTATCAGTAGCAGAGATAGATGTATATGCCGCTGCAGAGGTAGTAGCAACACCAAGGACCTCAGAGGGGACAAGCACCTCCCCAACCAGCTCAGGCTAGGTTCTATAAGGCTCAACAGGATCCGCAGTCCTCCGAAAGAGTCATTGAGGGTATACTTCCAGTCTTTGCATGCATCGCTCGAGTTTTATTTGATTCCGGTGATTCACACTCGTTTATGTTCGAGGGATTCTACCGTTCGACTGGATTGCTGACAGAATCTGTTCGAGAGAGGTTGACTGTATCGATGCCCTTGGGGAAGACTACATTATTAGGCCGCTTCTTTTGGTCTTGCCCCGTGTTAGTGGGAGAGATTTTCTTGCCCGTCGACTTGTATGTGCTGCCAATATCAGATTTTGACGTTATCTTGGGCATGGATTGGCTTGTCGAGTACCACGCCAACTTGGACTATTCCGCAATGACATTCACATTCTGCATACCAAGCTTGCTACAGTTTCAGTTTGTTGCCGAGCTCAGAGGAGAGCCATTGTGTTGTTTGATATCTTGTGCCGTTGAGGAGTCTGTTGCCGCATGTATTGATCAATTGCCAATTGTCTGTGATTTCCCTGATGTGTTCCAGGAGATTTCGGGGTTGCCACCTCATCGGCATATTGAATTTCAGATCGATCTTGTGCCCCGTACCATGCCTATTTCGAAGGCCCCATATCATATGGCACCGATGGAGTTGAGGGAGCTACAGCGACAGTTGGACGAGCCGCATGAGTTAGGATTTATTCGTCCAGTAATTCACCTTGGGGAGCGTCAGTACTCTTTGTTAGGAAGAAAGATGGCTCGTTGAGGCTCTACGTGTATTATCGCGAGCTCAACCGGGTCACGATCAAGAACAAGTATCCACTCCCAAGGATAGATGATTTGTTTGATCAGCTGCAGGGTGCACAGTTCTTTTCAAGATTGACATACGTTCCAGTTGTCATCAGATTTGGGTCCGAGAGAAGGACATCCTGAAGACAACTTTCATGACGCGTTATGGTCATTTTGAGTTTCAGATCATGTCCTTCGGACTAACCAGTGCACCCATAGTATCCATGCAATTGATGAACGAGGTCTTCCGTCCGTATTTTGATCAGTTTATTGTGGTATTCATCGACGACATTATAATATATTCGAGTACCCGTGAGGAGCATATGCAGCATCTGGAGATCACATTACAGACCCTCCGTGCCCACCAGCTGTATGCGAAGCTGGAGAAGTGAGAGTTCTGGCAGGATGAGGTGAAGTTCCTCAGTCATGTGGTGATGAGGGAGGGTGTCGCAGTGAACCCCTCGAAGGTAGAGGCAGTGCTTCAATAGGACCAGCCCACGAGCGCGTCCGAGATCGGTAATTTTCTTAGTTTATTAATACCGGTGTTTCATTGGGGGCTTCTCTCGTATCGCAGCCCCATTAACCAGGTTGACTCGGAAGGGCGCAGAGTTTGTTTAGAACGAAGCCTGTGAGCCAGCATTTATGGAGCTGAAGGACCACCTCATGTCCGCTCTTGTCCTTACTCTTCCTTATGGGAGTGATGAATTTGTTGTATTTACCGATACTTTGTGTATTGTCTTGGGTGTTGTCCTGATGCAGCATAGGAGAACAGTGGCTTATGCTTCTCGCCAACTCAAGGTCCATGAGCTGAACTACCCCACACATGATTTGAAGTTGGTAGCAGTCATCTTCACACTGAAGGTATGGAGGCACTACCTCTATGGGGTTAGGTTCGAACTCTTCTCTAACCACAAGAGCTTGAAGTACATATTCTCTCAGTCTAAGCTGAACATGAGACAGAGGTGTTGGATGGAGCTCCTAAAGGTCTATGATTTTGATCTCCAGTATCACCCAGGCAAGGAAAATGTGGTGGCGAATGCCCTCAACCATCAGCCATGGGGCCTGGTGGCACCATAATGATTTCGAAGTGGAGGATGCTCAAGGATATAGAAGAGTATGACTCTGATTTTGGTCTGCAGTCTTCTATCGTTCAGCTATCGAGCCTATCGATTCAACCCTCTCTTGTCACAAGGGTGATTGAGCCTCAGCAGATAGACAAGTTGTTACAGGATTACCGAGCAGAGAAAGCATTTGAGAGTCAGACAGATTGGCAGATTGGTTCTGATGGTGAACTTCATTTCAGAGGCCGATTATGTGTCTCGGATATTCCTGAGTTGTGCAGAGATCTTATGACCAAGGCACATCGATCACAGTTTTCTATCCACTCCAACTCGACGAAGATATATCGTGATATGAGGAGAGTATTTTTGGGTGGGGATGAAGCACTAGATCGTCAGTTTTATGGCTGAGTGTGACACATGCCAGCGTGTCAAGGCCAATCAACAAAGACCCCCTAGTCCATTGCAGCCGTTAAGCGTCCCGACATGGAAGTGGGAGCACGTATCTACCGATTTTATCATAGATTTGCCGAGGACTCAGCATGGTCATGACATTATCTGGATTGTCGTGGATCGCCTGACGAAGTCGGCACATTTTCTAGCAATTCGTGAGACTTGGCATTCGGACCAGCTTGCTAAGCATTTTGTTGATGAGATCGTGAGACTGCATGGTGTTCTAATCTTGATCATTTTTGACTGAGACCCGAAGTTCACATCTTAGTTTTGGGGGAGCTTTCAGAGGGCGATGGGGTCTGCCTTACGATTCAGCACCGTGTATCATCCATAGACCAATGGGCAAACCGAAAGGGTTAACCAGATCCTTGAGGATATGCTCAGACTTTGCGCAATCTACTTCTCAGGTAGCTGGGATGAATATTTACGATTGGCTAAGTTCACATACAGCAACAGTTATCAGGCGACCATTATCATGGCTCCTTTCGAGGCTTTGTATGGTAAACCGTATAAATCTCCCAGTTGTTGGATCGAGGTCGGAGAGCGGCGTCTCCTAGATCCTGAGCTTGTGCAGCAGACGTCAAAGACTATCTATATCATTAAGCAGATGATGTGCATGGCTTAGAGCCGGTAGAAGAGTTTTACTGATCACCAGCGTCGTCCCTTGGAGTTCACTATTGGGGACAAAGTGTATCTCAAGGTCTCACCCATGAAGGGCGTAGTTTGATTTCGAGTGAAGGGAAAGCTTGTCCCGAGATTCATAGGACCTTTCGAGATCAATGGGTGTGTTGGCACCATAGCCTATCAACTTGCCTTGCCATCTCAGTTGTCTGGCGTACACAATGTTTTCCATATCTCGATGCTAAGAAGTGTGGGTCAGACATAGTTCCTATTATTGATTGGAAGCCATTGGAGGTTCGTGAGGACACTTCTTACATTGAGCAACTAGTTCGTATACTTGATCGGAAGGAGCAGGTCCTCCGGACCAAGGTCATTCCCTTGGTGAAGGTTCGGTGGGATCACCATTCTGTGGATGAGGCATCTTGGGAGCACGAGGTTGAGATTCGAGAGTGCTATCTCCATCTCTTTGATAATTGATTATATGTTGTAACTTGTATGTTGTCTCTATTTTTATATGATGATGTTTTGTTTCCTCTTCTATTTGAGTTATGTTTACTTGCAATGATAATGTAAATTTCAAGAATGAAATTTTTATTTGGAGGAGAGATTTGTAAGGCCCGTATCATAGTCCGTACCAATTTGTAGGCTTTCGCGGTCCTCCCAGTCAAATTCTGGCAACCCTCAACCTGTATCAAATGTTTGTGCATGATCCTATGCCGAGTCCTACATATTAGAGTCGACTTGACTCGAAACTTGTACCTTAGCGACCGCATCATCGCCGCGGTTTCAACACCGTGACTCACGCACCGATCTGATACCTAGGCCAAGAGATGTGGGCTCACGTTCATTCTGAAGAAATGCCGTGCATTGCGAATTCTGAGAGAATATTTACAACATGTCCCATCAATCAAGTCAAGTACATCCTCCATACCCCAATGCCACCTCACCTTATCCTAAGTACAAGCACCCATTCCCTCTTTTCCTCAAGTTAACTCTCTCTTTCTCTCTCTCTCCCCTTAACCATTCCTCTTTTACACAATTTTCAACTAAATCCACACCTTCCCATCCTCATTCCTTACAACACCCATTCCACCATTCTTTATCAATCCATCATTACTCTCTCTCTCTCTCTCTCATTCTCTAAGCAATCTCCCAACTCCCAATAGAGCTTCCAACGTCCAAGCTCTCTCTCCCAAATCCAAGTGTGGCCCATTTGCCTACCCTCTCATCTCCCATCTCAACCATTCATTCATCATCAACCTCCATCAAGATTAAAGATAAGGAGCCATGAGTCCAAGGAGCTAAAGAAGAAGGCCGATAGATGGGTGATCCACTGTAAAATTTCATTTTTTGGGACCACATGTGGTGGGACCCGTTTGAAGCATGCAACGTAAGAAATGGAGGGCACATAGTGGCGGGGTCCCTCCTCTCCATCATAATCTCTCTCTCTCTCTCTCTCTCCTTTCCAAGTATTGTGGCCCCCATTGTGATGTATGGTTTATGTATTTGATTTAGGCCATCCATGGGCCACCATGGTGCACGTGTGAATCCACGCCATTTAGCACCTTAATATGGGGCCACCTTGACGTATATAGCTCGTGGGCCACTTGTATGCAGACCCCACCTTGATGGACGTCCAGCCATGGAGTGTCTAGCAGCTAACGCTACTGGACCGCATGTAGCTGGTGGCGCATGGAAAGAAAACCCCCTTCCTTTTTATGATTATTATTATTATTATTATTATTTTATGATGATGGCCCTCTGTGGGACCCACCATCTTTAATCTGGCATTTGGCTCACCATGATGTCATACAGTAGCTATATAGCTGTTGTATTGACATCAACAGGGTCTGTGGGACCCAGTTGACGTGGTGCCCATCCCCACCGTCTAAGACAACAATGGTGGGGCTAGCTATGATGAGTGTGGATTCTCCACACGTGGGACGTGGGACCCACTTCCCATAACATATGCATTATATCCCAGCCGTCTATCCATTTGATGAGCTCATCTTAAGCTTGAGACTAAAAATGAAGCAGATTCATGTCTCTGGTGGGCCACGTACGTGAACCCCACCCTGATGTATATGGTTCATCCAACCGTCCATCCATTTGGTGAGCCAGTCCTAAGGCTTGGGAAGAAAAATAAGACAGATCTAGTATTAAGTGGACCACACTATAGAAAGCAATGGAGTTAAACGTCTACCATTGAAACCCCTTTGGGTTACAGAAGTTTTGAATCATTATAATATTTATTTTTCCCTCCTTGTTCAGGTCTTAGTGACCTTATGAACAGTCTGGATGGGAAATAAATGGTATGGTGGGCCCTTTAAATTTTTAACTGTGGGAATCATTATCACCACTGCCATTTGTGGTATGGTCCGAATGATCCTATGGATATGATTCATTTTTTTAATGCTCTATAATGATCTCTAACTATGGATGAACGGTGCATTTGAATCGACCCATTTGACTTGGCCCATTGATTTAGCCCATTTGAATCGGCCGTGTAACGTCTCGAAAAAATCTATACAAAGAACGGAGTATCACCTTAGGTAGAAATACCTAAGGACTGTACCCTGTCGTAATTTAGACAGAAATTAATTAAGTACTAAACTGAATTAATCGGTGGATTTAGCTCTAACCACCATTTACACAAATGGTAAGACCCAAAACCATCAATACCGCTAACTCCACACTACCTAAAAACCTAGGAGAAACCCCATGAGCCTGTCGCTCACGGGAGTACATTGAAATTTCATATCGGACCTAGACCGCATGTCAAAAGTCCGATGACCGTGAAACTATAGGGTTATATCCATCCTACTGGCTTGACAACCTTCACAGGAATCGAGCTCAGATTCTGTCCAAAAATGCATAACTTGAGCCCTGAGTAAAGTGTGTGGGAAATACGAATATCTTTAGAAAATGTAATGAAACTTAAGTGAATGGGGCCATTCACTCACAGGCAAAATAGAAGATTTCAAACCGTCAACTTCTGACTAAACTTCACCCATGGAAAAAGGAAATTTCCCTACATGTATCTGTATACTTGTGGCCCCGATCGACTAAGAACAACCGTTGATCTACGCAGGTCCTCCACGGTCGATCGGCCTATCTGATCCTACTGAAATCACATCCTTGCCTAGATCCATTGTCAGGGGACTTACCCTACGACGTAAGTGAATAATGGGCCTCCCCATGTGCCCTGTTTGTCAAAAACAGTCACCTGTTGGATACAAACTAAGTATACCAGGGCCCTGGGGCCAATTGCATCACTTCTGGGCCTATATATAGCCCTTATTTCACCCCATTTCTATTCCATACGAATTCCTCCAAACCTTACGAGAAAGAAGAGAGAAAAGAAGAGAAAAGATGAAGGAGAGGAGAAATCTTTAGAGATTGCTGCAGTTGTTCTCTCCCACTACTCCACGCCTTGAATAACCTTCCCATTTCGCTACACCATCAGTTTCAGCTACGATTTGGGTAAGAAATCCTAACCCTAATACCGTAGTTAAGATCCAGAATGATTGTTTATCAACCAAGCTAATTGATTTCACCATTTAGGTACCCGACATTCTGTTTTCGGGAACGTAGAATTTGAACTGAGTTCGAATCGAGTATTCCGACGAAAGGTGCGGACTATAAATGTTTAGGTTATGGTTGTTAATGCTTTTAATGTTAGCTAATGATTTATATCTAACTTGATTGCTGCCATGTTAGCTTAGATACGCTGTTTTCGATATATTTTACATGTATAAGCTATGTTGAACAAAATATGCATTCCATGTGTTTGTTGAAATGTTTGTTGTAAGTGCTATAGTTTATATCCCTGTCTGTTGTCAAATTTGTGGTGCCAAAATCACTGTTATGTTATATATAACTTGCATAAGTGAAGCTCTCTCAAGGATCAACATTCATGAACAAGCTAAGCTCACATCAAGCAAAGCTCACAAGTACAAGAATCAATCTTGAATGAAAGAACTGCTCATAAGACAAGACTCAAGCTGCAAGACTTCAAGAAGAGTACAAGGCAGTTGGTAAAGAACTCAAGACCCTTTCAAGATTGAGCTACATCAAGATTTCAAGATTGAACTCATCAAGACTTCAAGGCTCATACTTCAAGGTCACTTGTTCCGATTGTTTCAATGTCCTTTACTTCAGGATTGAGGTTTGATTGACCATAGGTTGACCTTAGAAGTAGGTCATTTTGGATACATAAGTCGAATGTTTATTTTACATGAGTTTTCTCTGTTCTTCGACTAGTCCTAGGTCTTCTTCGACTAGTCCTAGACTTGCTTCGACCAGTCTAAGAAATTCCTCGATCAGTCGTGAGTTTGTTACAAATTTTGGATGAAATCTGTTATACTTCGACTAGTCCAGGAAATTGTTCGACCAGTCGTAGGAACAGTGTCGACTGCATCTTCGACTCGAATTCCAGCGAAGTTTTTCAGGACCTACGACCAGTCGTAGGAGAGCTTCGACCAGTCGTAGAACGGTCAAAGCATATCCCGCCGAATTTTTCAAATATCTGTTATTGCTTCGACTAGTCGAAGAGCACTCTAGACCAGTCGAAGACCCGATCTTCTCACTTATAAATAGTGCACGAATCTCAGAAGAAATCATCGAATTAATTAATCCATTCAAGCCAATCTTCGTCGAACTTCTGAGAGATAATTCTGTGCTCCGTCTAAGCTAAGTGAGCTTATTTAATATTCACTTTCTTTAGCTTTATTTTAATTGATTTTGTTTCTGCTATTCCAATCTGATTTGATAAGAGGAATTATTATTCCCTTTCTTTGGAATCAAAATCAATTAAGGCAAGCCCTATTCGGTTTAATTTAAAATCTATTAGAATTAGAACCATTGTAATTGAGTACTGGACATTGAACTTGGACATTCAATCATCTGCTCTGATTTGGTTTTACTAAGCTGCTACAACGAAGGAGATATCAGGTATTTTACATTTAATTGTAAATTCCTTTCTGTTTTGGTTTCTTTCAAGATTTCCCAGAAAAATCTTGTTGTATTGGTTATCTGAGGATAGCAAGGAAAACTCAGAAGTGGAGTTTTTTAATTGTGTAAGCCCACAGACAAAGACACAATTGTAAAGGTTTTGGGTGAACCTGGGAAAACCTATTTTTAGTGAACACTAATATCCCCTGTGTGAGGATATTAGGAGTGGAGTAGCATTTTGTGTGGCTGTTATTTAACAGTTGGTGAACACACAGGCGAACCACTATAAACCCTTGTGTTGTGGTTGATTGATTTATTTTTCTAATCTTTAATTATTTTGTGGGATGTATGTATGGTGGTGAATGTTGTAATCATTTAATTCAAGCTTTGTGAGAATGTTGTAATAGTTTAGAATTTATTTTCTGCTATTCCTTTATCAGCTTGATATTTCAATTTCTTTTGAAAGTTGTTCCAGCAAGGTTGCCCTGCCATTTTTATAGTGTATGGCTGTCCCTAGAACAATACATTTGTAATTGAAATTTATTTCAATTCAGTTTGTATTTATTTCTGTATTCCTCTTTGGTTTGAGATTTGATACAAAGATCTTTCTAGAAATAAGGTTGTCCTACCATAAACTCTGGTTTTTGGTGTAAGGTTGTCCTTAGAACAACGTTTGTATCAACCTCTCAAGATCTGAATTTTGAGGTTATTTTACATTCCTGCATTGTGCTTTACTTTGGCTATCATATTCTTTTTAATTCCGCTGTTTTAAGTTTTATTTGGCATTGTCCTATTCACCCCCCCTCTAGGACAGATAGCTTGGCCTTTTCATTTGTATGAACACGTAAACATGATTTATGCTTGACCACTAATCTAGGATTCATCATCGCCATATGCATGTTAATCTCTCTGCATAAGGATTTGCTAAGATATATGTTGTAACTAATCTAGTCTATGCATTGGGTGAAGTATAGTTTAAGTGTTTAAGGAATTGCCTGAATGAGAAATTAACGATAATTTATATGTAATAAGAGTATTAAGATAGGATTTTTAGTTACCTCACTCATATGTATGGCTTCTTTCATGTGATCATATTTATCGCTACGCAATTTTGGACAAAAGTGCAAGTGTTTACTATTATGTGTAAGGTGTTTGATGAAATGCTCAAATGAGGAATTTACTCGGATTGTTTGTTAAATGCTGAGATATTTATCACATGTGTTTACTTCCTTCATCTGAGTAAGATTGGGGCTACAACGTGGCCCAAGCAATCGGTAACCGTCTCTGTTCGGGTGGCTGAATTAGTCTTGCCACACTGGATAAATTCGACGAATCCGGGTCGCACAACGATTATCGGCAGTGGTTAGGCCACGAGGGGTGCTTATGCACTCGATGTTGATTAAGTCAGCGTGTGCTCGTACCAATTGAACTTGTCTAATAAACCGATTGGCCCATTGCGCGTTTACCATGTATGGACACCACTGCTTGAATCTGAGGTACCCCCACTGATGTAAAGGCCCGCTTTAACCAAGGTACCACGATCTGCTAAGACTCATGAGCCAAGCATGGTGGTATGGGATACCGTGTTCAAGCTGTCGGCCTATGCCGAGGTGATTAGCCATCCCATACTGACCAGTGAGCAAACTCAGACTCATGAGCCGAGCATGGTGGTATGGGACACAATGTTCGAGCTGTCGGCCTACGCCGGGGTGATTAGCCACCCTGTAGTGACCATGAGTATAAACTTATGAATTTACCTATCCACTGCTTTCCATTGGGAGTGATGACGCCATAACTTTCCTATTGTATGTGCTTGACTAGGAGTGACAGACCTAGATGGATCCTTCAGTTCGGGTCAATGATATAAAGGGAGGTACCCTAACTTCCCAAATCTATTATATGAATAAACTTACTTAACCACTAGGCTAACATGACCATGCAGTACTCTACATTAGTTATGACATGCTTTAAAGGCGTGGAAGTTGCACAGGAGGCAGTGTTGTCATATGCGATATGGTGTCGGCATCGCTTGTCGAGGGAGGTTCTGATGTAAGCGCATGCATCATTACTTATACTTTATCCTGTATTAACAAGAGTAGCTAGGAAGTGATTGTTATGTTGCTTTATCATTACTTCTTGAATGACTTGATAACATGTTAACCTCTGCCTTATAGTACCACTTAAGTTGATCACTCACTCCCACTTTGGGACGGTGTTTTAAAATACCAACCAGACACTAGTTTAGATGCAGATGATGTTGAGGTCTATGCGGCGGAGCAGGACTTCATGGACGAGGAGGAGGAGTTCTCCTACTATTAACTTTTGGGTGGGTTTATATAAATCTTAAGCTGCTTTGCCAGGATACTGGGATACTTATCGAGTGGGACATCTTAAGTTTCCATATTTTGTACATTTTGAGATAGTTTTTATTTATATTAAACCCTGTTACTTCATCATACATTGGAGGTTGTGAATTGCTTACTTATTTTAATACATGTACGTCAGACTTCCATTTTCTTAATTACATTATCTCTGTAGTATGATATGTTGTTTTAGTATAATCTCACTCATGCTTAACGCATTGATATGGACGAGATCTAAACATCATTATCCATGTTGCATAAGTGATGTGCTGGATCTCGGGAGTAGTGCTTTGCTCGACCCTCGAAATTCAAGGCATTCAGGCCCATTTGACTTGGCCCATTTAATTCGGACCATTAATTCAACCCATTTTAATTAACACATTTGATTCGGCCCATTTGACTCGTCCCATTGATTCAACCCATTTGAATCAGCCCATTTGATATGGCCCATTTGATACAGCCCGATGTTATATATATATATATATATATATATATATATATATATATATATATATATATATATATATATATATATATTGGCCCATGAGTGAGGCCCAATGTGATGCATATATACCCCATAAGCGAGGCCCATGATGATGTATATTAGGCCCTTGTATGAGGCTATGGGCCCATTATACGATTGGACCTATGAGTGTCATTCCTTGGGAGCAATATTGGTTAAAGGTCCACAATGATGGGCAATGATGGTTGGACATTCACGTTGTGACCTTCCCTTAGGCCTTGTTAGGCCCATTCTCATCATTCTCTAATAGGTTAACCCAAATGCTTGGGCCCTATTGATTGTTCCATCATCGGCTGTCCATCTATGGACCCCATCTTGCGTCAAGGTTAATATCAATGTCGATTATTGGCCGATTGACGATACCGGCTACCGTTGCCGATTATGAGTTTGTGACAGCATATCATAATAATACATGTGAAATTGCAATAATGACCACTTTAGTTGAAGTAGGAATATGTCAATATGTCCTAGAGGGGGGTGAATAGGACTTTTATAAAATTTTATAATAATTTAAAATCCTATTACTCTAATCCTAACAGCAAGCATACATTAGGATTACTCAAGGGTAGCTCTACTGGCTTCCAAGCCCGGTAGAGGATCCAATCACAAACTATTAGAGAAATGAACAATGTGCAAATTAGTTTATGATGGATATGATTTTGTGTGTATGAGGTGTGATCTCAAATAATCAAATATGAAAGTACTTAAGGAAATCACATAAGTAATGGAAGACAATAACAATCTCAAAATAGTCATTTTTATAGTGGTTCAACTACTTGTCTACTCCACTCCTGGCAACCGCACTCAACTCTTGAGTGTACCAGATTTCGCTAAGGAGGTTTCACATGGTTCACCTCAAACTCAATGTTTTAAATCAGGTTCACCTTTAACCAGTACAACTTATACCTAGGCTGACATTTTATGCTCCCATGAGCAAGGGTCAACACATAGCACCCAATTTTAAGCACACTGGCCAAGGATCCACACAAGGAACCTCTCAAATTTATGCTCTCACAAGTAAGGGTCAACACAAAGCACCCACTCTTAGGCACACTAGCCAAGGACCTCCTAGAAGGCCCTAACTGTTTATGCTCTCCACAAAGCATGGGTCAACACAAAGCACCTGCTACATACACTCCTGCCGGAGGCCTCCTAGAGGACTTACAAGGGGTGAGAAACACCTTAGACCCAATCCTACAAAGAAATGATCACAAGGGCCCTCTGGACTCTATTGACTTACAGATAAGTAGATGAGCCCCATTCAACGCGTTGTTGAAGATCTTCCTTCTTTATTGACGAAGAATTTTCTTCTTCCTTGAACTGCAATTCAGAAGATGTACCAATGCATGACGATGGGTTGGGTCAAGGTTGTAATGGAATCCTACTCTATTGAAGGTATTCCTATTAGGGAAATAGAGCGATTTCAATCATTCATGCATTCAAGGCATCCCAGCTCAATGATTTGCCATTAAGATGATAGCTGGAGGATCCTTGAATGTGGAAGTTCATTCCCCAATCTACTCTATTGAATGTCAATGATGAGTGTGGATTGGAGGATGAACTTCCATGAGAGAAAGGGCTTTGGGTATATGATCTAATGTTAGACACTTAAAAGCACTCTCTTCTTTCTCTACTAGCACTTAAGGCCAAGCTCTCTATAAATAGGCAAAAGGTTCCAACGGATATAAAACGGTCACATTTATGACAGAGTTCGATATCCTCGAGTAGAGTCGATATCATCGAGCATATACCCTCGATTGCATCGACTGGCCGGTCGATGACACAAACTCAAATGTCATACGCTGGATTGCATCGACTGGCCGGTCGATGACACAAACTCAAATGTCATACGCTTTTGAAACATTTTGCCAGCTGGTTGAGGGAATCGAGACACGTGTCGATGTTATCAGATTTCGAACCCCGATTTCATCGATACGAGGATCGATTCCTCGACATTTGAAAATAAGAGAGACTTACCTTAGAAATATTTCTGGTCAAGGATATGATCTAGGTATACTCGATATCATCAGAATTTGAATATCGATGATATTGGTAGTCGGGTCGATGCATCGATAAATCTAAAGGATTTTCTAGTAAAGCTTGCTGGACAGTTTATGTCCATTCTCGACGCAATCGACCTAGCCTCGATACCATCGATACTTGAATATCAATTATATCGAGTGACCCTCGATCTAAGATAAGAAAGCACTTGAAAATATTACTGGTAAACTATGTCCAAGATCAATAGCATCGAAGGCCTTCTGATATCATCGAAAGTTGAATTCTGAGGATATCGAGGGATACTTCGATATATCAAAGATCTTTATGATTATCCATAGAAAAACAGGGACACAAAATCTCTGTTGTCAATGTTATCGAGTCATCTTCGATAGGCTCGAGATTGAAGAATCGATGATATCGATATTGCTATCGATACATCAATAATTCTATCTAGAAGTATATGTGGTTGTTGGACAACATATGTCTTCATTTGATAATATCGAGTGAGTTCTGAGGACATCAACAACATTTCTCGATTATATCAATCATACTATCGATAAATCGACAGAGGTAGAAAACTTAGAGATTTTTCTGAATTTTGAAAAAAGTTCTCTAACTCAAAAATCCTATGATATTCTAATCAGTTTTAAGGGTTTTAATTACCTGGTGTTTTGGGACATGGGATGTGAGGTTTAGATTTACCTGTGACGAGTTCAGGTATATATCCGGTTAAGGCGGACGATTAATTGATCTTCCTATGGAGTTTCTCTGTCTAGCGGACTCAACACTCACGCTAATTGACAAACCAGGACACTTTCAATCTCCCCCTTTGTTAATTACGTGACAAAATGTCAAAACACCCTAGAACAACATCTAAGCAAACATATCCTAAAGTGTTCCTAAATTGTGTGTACATGTATTTTACACAATTTTGTAATGTCTAGTGAAACTATACACACAATCAGTAGTTGCTCCCCTTAATAGCATTCTCCCCCTATCTTGGTGCAGCTGCTCCCCCTAACACTTGTATCACAATTCAAGTAGATATACAATTTTCCTTTCAGGGTGTTTGAATTGTTCTCTCCCTTTTTGTCAGTCATTAACAAAGGTAAATATAGCAGTTGATATTGACTGAAGTTTAGATAATATGAGAGAACCATCAT
Source organism: Magnolia sinica (assembly GCF_029962835.1). Taxonomy (NCBI): domain Eukaryota; kingdom Viridiplantae; phylum Streptophyta; class Magnoliopsida; order Magnoliales; family Magnoliaceae; genus Magnolia; species Magnolia sinica. The sequence continues at coordinate 68,815,622 of NC_080574.1, forward strand.
TCAGAGGGGATATGCATAGAACAGATAGATGTAAAATAAACATCATATTTCAGCAACCACGTATGCATAACAGACAATATGTAAATCACAATATCACATGCATTATACATATCATAAACTAGATAAACCAGGGGATCTTAAAACATAAGCATGGCAGTAAATATCTGTGATTCATAACCAGCCATATCCAAAATATCCAAAAACATATATACTACCCAAGTTGGCAGTAGTATAATAGTTATCCAAACAAAATTACCTAGCCCATTCATAGGCACCCAAAACCAACCATCAGTTATTTAGCCCATCCATGGGCATTTACAACACAAAAAAAATGTTAGACTGTGCAAATTAGTGAGTTATCACATACACCCATGGGAGCGAAGAACATCCAAAAAGATACTAATGCTCATACGCGGAAATAGGAGTGAGGTGTATGTGACAGTGTCCAGAGATCAGCACTATGGAGCAGAGGAGGATGGTGCCGTGTCGTCTCGACTGCAGGTAATTAGATCAACCAACTATTGCACGGTCTACTGCACTCCATTTACCAGGCGTTCCAAGACGGTAAACCTTTCATTCACTGATTCCTTAAGCTGAGAGACATCGCGCTGTATTGCTCTAATCCTATCCTGATGGAACTTAAATCTTTTCACATGCCGGCGAGCTAATGTGGACGGTGCTTACTGGGGCGCAGGAGGTTCTTCCCCAACCATTCCAGCCTCTTCAGTGGGAGCATCGCCTTCACCTCCTTCTCCTTCTGTGTGAATTTCTTCCTCTGGCGGATCCTCGGGAAACTTATGGAACTTTAGGTCCATCCTTTGAATGTTGTTTTTGTTGAAGACTTGAAGGGGAAGTTCCGGATCGCTAGTAGATGGAAAACTAATGGCATTGCACACCGTGTGTATAATCTATGGATAGGGCAACTGAACATCCCTAGACGTATGAATGACATAAACTAACTAGTGCACAATAAGAGTAGGGAGGTAGACCTTGATTCTTGTGGCTATGGAGTAGACTATCATGGTCATAAACCCAATGAGATCGGAGCGGTTGGTGCCTCTAGGATAGATGTTTGAAGCGAAGATACCATGCAAGATCCGAAATCACGGTTCCATGAACTTGGATTTTAGTGAATTTCCTTGGTACCAAGGAATGTCACGACCATGGCAGAGGAACTTAGTGACCACTGATCAAGTTTCAGGATTTTCAAGATCCATATTCGGAAGACCAACAGGTGACAAGCTAAGACCAAAAATTCTAGCAATAGACGCGGGGGTGATCTCCATGTCTTCACCATCAATAGACACAATGATGGAGGGTGGATCAGACATAGGAGAATGACAGGAGGCGAAAAAGTTATACGTCCTTTCAAGTTGATATGGCCCACCAAAGTTAAGAACAGGCAACCAATCAATTATAGCAAAAAGATGTTCCAGATTATATGGTATTAAACAGTCCCTATCAACCTTTCTTTCATGGATAAGCTTCCTACCCGTGTACCTAGCCAAAAACAGATTCACTCTTACTGGAGTAGATGCCGGAGCCTCAGATTGGGACCCCCAATGCGATCCCTGTCTAGTGCATTGACGTGTAGGGGTCCCGCATTCAGGGGCCCTTGCTCTTTCTTTTAAGGTAAGGACTTTTTTTGAGAGGCTCTAGAAGACTCTACCAGACTAGACACCTTTCCTTTGTCCTTTCCTATGTGATGACATAGGGATTTGAGAGATTTTGGGATAATAGGATAAAATTTCCTTTAAAAAAAACTAAAAGTACACAATCCAAAAGTAAGATGGAATCTTGAAAAGATGGAATGGAAGGGTTAATACCAGTTTTAGAGGAACGTCGATGACTCTTGGATGAAGGTTCGTGCGAACTGACGAAAGGTGATGAGCAAGAAGAAAGAAAAATGATTTTTTGATTAAAAATGTGACTTTTCCCGCTTGGCCACCTTATATCGGGCAGCAATCTTCGATATCATCGACCAGTGTTTCGATGATATCAAGATACCCCACTCGATGGTATTGAGACTGACTTTGATATCATCCTCGATCATATAAATCTTCCCATTCTAAAGAGCCATCGATGATATCGACCTTTGATCGATTAATTGAGAATCGACATGACTTATCGACAGATATATCGAAAGTGAGAAATTTCCATTTTTCCACACTTCCACAAACTCTCATGTATAGTATAGAATATCTTTGAATCAACTGTATACACAGAAAAATTTTGTACAAGTATTATACAACCAAAAATTATAAACATCAAGATTTTTATATACAAAAGATGAGGTGAGAGACCTCAGATATAACTTTAAGAGTTTAACAAAAATTGCATCATTTCAGCAAATATCCAGATCTCGATGCATGATCTGGACATGTTTTTCTATGCTCAATATTTCTAGGCATTGGAATCATTTTTCCTTTACCTTCGATGACATAACAGTGGTTATTTGTGCGAGAACCCTTCATCACTGATTTTCCTAAGAGGTCTAGGATTTCACTTTTTTCTTTGTTGAATGTAACCACATGCTCATTGTCACATATTTGAGAAATTCTTAGAAGATTGTGTGTTAATCCTTTTCTATAAAAGGCATTTTCATTTTTGAGCAAATTTATTCCTTTAATAATTCCCTGTCCAATTACCTTAGCGGTGCTTTCATCTCCATAGGTGACTATCCCATCATTAAGGTCTGAATAATTTGTAAGAAGAGATTTTTCACCTGTGACATGTCTTGAACATCCGCTATCTAGGTACCACTTAGTTTCATTACCTGGTATATGGTTTGAATGAGTAACTAGACAATTCTTCTTTTCTTTTGGAACCCATTTTGTGACAGGATTTTTAACTGTGGTAGATTCAGCCACTTGATTCAGAACTTTCTTCGCTTTGTCATTTATTACAGGTGGTGATGGGTGTGCATTTCTCATATTCCTAGGTGAACATTTGATGTCTTGTATTTTCTTAGTTGGTTTGAATTTTTGTCCAGAATTATGTTCTGTCCTCCTAGGTGATAAGCATTCAAACTTATAATGACCCAAATCACTATATAAATGACAAAACGGAGTAGTTCTAGTGTTACTTCGTGAAGCAGCAGATTTTTTAGTCTTTTGTGATACTTTTCCAGAATTTGTTTTAGATTTTTCATATCCTATGCCGCTCTTGTCCTTTCCAGGTCTTCCAATACCTAAGAGTTTTTCTAACTTCTCACCACTCTAGGAAAACTTCTAAATCAATCAGGAGTGTATGATTTTCATTTTGAAGGAGCATGTTTTTTTCTTTTAATAGCTCAACCTGTTTGTTTAGTTTTTTAGACTTGAATTTAAGGAAGGTGTTAATTCTTTCAAGTCTACCGTTATCTGAATGATATTGTTGTAAGTCATTGATTAGATGTGTATTAATTTCCAGAGTTTTATCCAAATCTTTTTATAGCAATTCCTTTTTTATTTTCAGATATTCCAAGTCTTCTAACAATGTTGATGCTATGAATGTAAAGTTAATTGTAAGCATCTTATAGTTTATTTTCTTCTTCTTCTTCTTCCTTTTCAGTTTCCTCATTATCAGATGGAAATGATTCAGTGGCTTACGGTTCTTCCTCATTCTCAGTTTCACTGGGAATGATTGGAGTAGTGGAGATCATAAGAATTTTTAGAGATTTCTGGTCTCCATAACTCTCTGAATCGCTAGATTCTGAGTTTGACTCTTCTGTATCATCCCATGTGGCAGCCATTGCCTTACCCTTAGTTTTTCTATTTGGGCATTCAGTAAACAGGTGTCCAAACTTCTGACAGGCATAACATTTTGGTTTTTTGGTCTTTGTACCAAATTTACTTGCAGACTATCTGTTGTCCACCCTTTTTCCTTTAGATGGACGACCACAATTTTTCTGAAAGAACTTTCTAAATCGTTGAGCCAACAAAGCCACTTCCTCATCTTTGTCTTCTCTTTCACTTTCAATGTCCTCATTTGTTGTTTTCTTTAATGTTTTGAAGACAGTAGTTTTGAATTTTGGGGTTTGTTTGAGGTGTAGTTCAAATGTTTGTAGGGAACCTGCTATTTCTTCTACTTTCATTTCATCTATGTTTTTACATTCTTCAATGGTTGTTACTTTAAGATTGAACCTTTCCGATAATGATCTTAGTATTTTTCTATAAATTTTAGGAACCAGAACTTTCTCACCTAATCCACCCATGGCGTTGCAAATAATATTCAGTTTTGTGGAAAACTCCATAAAGGTCTCATGCTCTTTCATTCTGAGACTTTCAAACTGTGATGTTAGGAGTTGTAGTTTAGATCTCTTCACAGTGCTTGTTCCTTCATGGGTTGTTTCTAACAAATCCCATGCTTCTTTGGATGTCCCACACATACTGATTTGATTAAAAATATCATTCATAGCTTTAGCCTTAACAGTTTGGTTTTCTTTGTCGAATGTTATCCACGTCTCTTTAGATTTTGGTTTGGTGATAGTTGTGTTATTATCAAGTACTATTTGTTTAGATGGTGGCACATATCCTCTTTCAACTATATCCCAAACATCATGGTCTAAGGATCTCAGAAAGTAGTGCATTCTAGCCTTCCAGTATGCATAATTTGATCCATCAAATACTGGAGGTCTAGAGACCGATGAGCCCTCTCCTTTGGCCATATTCCCAACTTCAGTCAAGATCACTTTCTAGGTAGTGAAGCCCTTTAAGAGAGACCTTCTTTGATATCAATTGAAATTATGGTAATGACCGCTTTAGTTGAAGTAAGAATACGTCAATATGTCCTAGAGGGGGGTGAATAGGACTTTTATAAAATTTTATAATAATTTAAAATCCTATTACTCTAATCCTAACAATAAGCATACATTAGGATTACTCAAGGGTAACACTACTGGCTTGCAATCCTAGTAGAGGATCCAATCACAAAATATTAGAGAAATGAACAATGTGCAAATTATTTTATGATGGATATGACTGTGTGTGTGTGAAGTGTGATCTCAAATAATCAAATATGAAAGTACTTAAGGAAATCACATAAGTAATGGAAGATAATAGCAATCTCAAACATAGTCATTTTTATAGTGGTTCGACTACTTGTCTACTCTACTCTTGCAACTGCACTCAACCCTTGAGTGTACCAGATTTAACTAAGGAGGTTTCACATGGTTCACCTCAAACCCAAGGTTTTAAATTAGGTTCACCTTTAACTAGTATAACCTACACCTAGGTTAACATTTTATGCTCCCATAAGCAAGGGTCAACACATAGCACCCAATTTTAGGCACACTGGCTAAGGATCCACATAAGGAACCTCTTACGTTTATGGTCTCACGAGCAAGGATCAACATAAAGCACACACTTCTAGGCACACTGGCCAAGGACCTCCTACAAGGCCCTGACAGTTTATGTTCTCCACAAAGCATGGGTCAACACAAAGCACCTGCTACATACACTCCTACCGGAGGCCTCCTAGAGGACTTGCAAGGGGTGAGAAACACCTTAGACCCATTCCTACAAAGGATTGATCACAAGGGTCCTCTAGACTCTATTGACTTACAGATATGTAGATGAGCTCCATTCAACGCGTTGTTGAAGATCTTCCTCCTTTATTGACGAAGAATCTTCTTCTTCCTTGAACCGCAACTCAGAAGATGTACTAATGCATGGCGACGGGTTGGGTCAAAGTTGAAATGGAATCCTACTCTATTAAAGGTTTTCCTATTAGGGAAATAGAACGATTCCAATCATTTATGCATTCAAGGCATCCTACCTCAATGATTTGCCATTAAGATGGTAGCTAGAGGATCCTTGAATGAGGAAGTTCATTCTCCAATCCACTCTATTGAATGTCAATGATGAGGCTGGATTGGAGGATGAACTTCCATGAGAGAAAGGGCTTTGGGTATATGATCTAAGGTTAGACACTCAAAAGCACTCTCTTCTTTCTCTACCAGCACCTAAGGCCAAGCTCTCTATAAATAGGCAAAAGGTTCCAACGGATATAAAATGGTCACATTTATGATAGAGTTCGATATTATCGAGTGTATACTCTCGATTGCATCGACTGGCCGGTCAATGACACAAACTCAAATGTCATATGCTTTTGAAACATTTTGCAAGCTAATCGAGGGAATCGAGATATGTGTCGATGTCATCAAATTTCGAACTCCGATTTCATTGATACAAGGATCGATTTCTCAACATTTGAAAAATGAGAGAGACTTGCTTTAGAAATATTTCAGGTCAACGATATTGTCATGCCCCAAATTCAGAAATCAGATTCACAGGAATCACGATCGCCGAGTTCGGTGCCGACAGCCTCCGTAGTACCCCATTCTCGGCTCCTAACGTCCATATGCCAGATTCCGATCTTGGGATCCTACAAGGAGGATTTTTTTTTGTACATTTAACTCATAATAAGCATAACCACAAGGTTACCCAATTCACAAAGGCAACATCATCATCACATATCCACTAATATAATCATTTGAGTACATTGCTGAAAGGAAAAATACATAAATCGAAATCAAAGCTCCAAAGGACTGCTGCACGCTCTAGGCTCAATGCTACTGCAACCTAACATCACCTGCACGCATCTATCGTGCGTAAGCTTATAGAAAGCTTAGTGGGTAGTGAAAGTGTGTGCACAAGGTAAGTGCCAAGTAAGCAATATCAGAGTAATTAGAGTAAGTGGAAATACTGATAAACCCATAATGATACAATATCGGAAACACTAGAAAGATCATAAATCATACGAAATCAGAGTAAGCAGAATTATATTGGTATGCCCCTGAGTCATACGATATTAGAGTATGCAATTCAGATCAGCCATATAAATGAGGAGTCAAAGAGAACCAAATATCAGATACCGAGGGTACAAAGCAAGATGTAAATCCTGCTAAGTCCGTCTAGGCCATATAAATGCAGAAACATAGTAACCCAAAATGCTAAGTACTGCGGATGCAATGTAATGACCATGCTGGAGAGTGGAGTCAGGATGATAGTACGTAGTATCACAGACTACGGGGTCCACCACAAGGACTTCTATCTAAACCAGTCCCATACCTAAATTTGGATAGTCAGACTCAATGTGGTAAACTCCTAATCTCAGGTTAGTCGCGCGCCCAACCGAAATCCTGGTCATGCGAAGGTACACGTAATAAATAGTTATGCACCACCAGCCCGAGTGGATAGTGAAGGAATGAATGAACGAATGAATATGCAATTCCTACTTAATAAGTCTACATATCAGTACGGTTACTCTCTGGGATCATCACCGGGGTCTATTACGCTCCAAACCAGATTGCCGCCCCATCGCGCGTAATAAGGTGAGTGGAAGAGACCTCACTATCCGCCTGCCAATATCAGGCCCGGCTCGTCGATAGTGGACCCATTCCTCGAGCTGGTCAGACTCAGCCTAGCATTGCCCCCTCCTCTAAGGCAAGTAAGGTCACACCCCTTTCCAACCGACCACGACACAGTGGGAGACGCGGCCTAATGGTATAAGGCCCTTATGCGCTCATGCATCCACTCGGTCTAGACATTGGAGCAACCTCTGGAACTAAGAGGGTTTAGGGACTTTCACCCAGGGATATCTATAGCACCCCATGTAGAACAAATTTTCAGTGTCCCATCTGGCCATCCACGATATGCCTGTGGAGGCTATGACCCTGATGTCGCTAGGGCGTACAGTAATCATAATACAAGATGCATGAGTCATACAATCCAGTTATGCATCAATCTTGCACATACCGTGCGCTCATGTGAGATAACCTCCGCTTATCAAGGAGTTTCATAACAACATGCTCAATGACATATACAAAGATCAACCACACCTCATAACAAACATGCAGATGATGCGTATGGGTAGATATCATGATGCTATGCTGTCACATACCCATAATTGGTATCAATAACCGGCATCGACAATCGACCTTGACAATGTGGACATTTAACCAACATTTTCCCCGAGGAATGATGCTCATAGATCCTAACATATAGTGGACTCATGACCTCACACGAGGGCCAAATATACAACACCATGGGCCTCACTCAAGAGCTTAATACACATCACAATTGGCCTTTCATATGAGCCTAACATACATCACAATGGGCTTCATTGCTTGACCCTCAAATGCATCACAATAGGCCTCATCACATAGGCCTCGACGATCGGCCTCGGTAATCAAAATCGGCCTCGACAAACAAAATCGACATTCGAAATCGGCCTCGACACTTGATCTCGACAATCGAAATCAGCATATACCATCGGCCTCGACCAATCAAAATTGACCTCGATACTCAGCCTCGACAAATTTGAATCAGAATCGGCAAATCAGTTACGGCAATAGGAATCAATCGATAATCAGAATCGGCAAATCGGTCACGTCAATCGGATCGGTCGATAATCAGAATCGGTAAATCGGTCACGATAATCGGGATCGATCGATAATCAGGTCAGCAAATCGATCATAACAATTGGATCGATCGATAATCAGAATCGGTAAATCGGTCACGATAATTGGGATCGATCGATAGTTAGGTCGGCAAATCGGTCACAACAATCGGACCGATCGATAATCAGAATCGGCAAATCGGTCATGACAATCGGGATTGATAGATAATCAGAGTCGACAAATCGGTCACGACAATCGGAATCGGCAATCGGTCACGATAATAGGGATCAATCGATAATCAGAATCTACAAATCGGTCACATCAATCGGATCAGTCGATAATCAGAATCGGTAAATTGGTCACGACAATCGGGATCGATCGATAATCAGAATCGGCAAATTGGTCACGATAATCGGGATTGATCGATAATCAGAGTCAGCAAATCGGTCACGACAAACGAAATCAGCAATCGTTCACGACAAGAGGGATCAATCGATAATCAGAATCGACAAATCGGTCACATCAATCGGATCGATCGATAATCAGAATCGGTAAATTGGTCACGACAATCGGGATCGATCGATAATCAGAATCGGTAAATTGGTCACATCAATCGGATCGGTCGATAATCAGAATCGGTAAATTGGTCACGACAATCAGGATCGATCGATAATTAGAGTCAGAAAATCGGTCACGATAATCGGATCGATCGATAATCAGAATTGGTAAATCCGTCACGACAATCTGGATTGATCGATAATCAGGGTCGGCAAATCGGTCACGACAATCGGCACCGATAATTAGCAGATAAACAAAGCGGGGTCCATAGATGATCAGCCGATCAACCATAGTATAAGGATTGACACCTGACCATGGTTATATCAAATCCGATAGCATGGAGTTATCCGTCTACGGCGAATGGGGCCCACTTATTCGGGTTATTCTATGAAGAGAATGGGCCTAATAAGGCCTAAGGGAAGGTCATAATGAGGACATCTAACCATCATTACCCATCAATGTGGACGTCAAACCAACATTGCTCCCAAGGGGAGACCTATATACGACTAAACATATAGTGGGCCCATGACCTTACACATGGGCCTAATATACAACACCATGGCCACAAATATACATCACAGGTGGGCCTTGCTGAATGGGCCACAAATACATCGTAATAGGCTACATCATTTGGGCCGAAATACATCGCAATGGGCCACAACATATGGGCCAGAAATATATCACAATGGCCATAACATATGGGCCAGAAATACATGACAAGTGGGCCCTGCACATGGGCCTCAATACATCACAGGTAGGCCTCAAATATACATCATAGGTGGGCCTTGCACATGGGCTAGAAATATGTTACAATGGGCCTCATCATATGGGCTTCAAATACACAACAGGTGAGCCCCGTCGTATGGGCCTTAAGTACACATCATGATGGGCCTCATGGGTGGGCCACACCAACAGGCCTTAAGTGGGCTCGGACCACACCACAAATTATTTCAATAGTTGTAGGTGTAACATGTGTATCACTGTATACTACCATTCCATGGGACACATGGCCCACCGACGATGATCAGCACTGACCAAACATTGTCCAGGTAAATCAGCATCATGGTGGGACGTACATGGCACCGTCCATATGGACAGTGCAGATAAGACATATACATACAAGGTGGGTCCCACCAAACTTGCTGACTTCTCACGTCAGCAATATATAGCTGGTGTGTGTGGTAGGCCAGCCAATCCTCTCACTCAACAGGTGGGTTACCACTGTCCACGTGGACGGTAGGGATATACAATACATTTTGAAGGTAGGACCCACCCTCACACATGTATCACGTGTGGGGTGGGCCCCGCACCCTGCAAATAGATGGACGACATGTATATATATCATACATCATGGCGGGCCTTACACCACACCATCCACATGGACGGTGTGAAGGTAGAATGCATACATCAAGGTGGCCCCCACCTCCAAACGTGTCACACGTGTGGAGTGGGTCCCACGGTCCAATGAAGATGAGAATGAAATCCATTAGGTGGGTCCCACGTGATGGGCCACCCTTCCCAATAACATAATAATATAATATTACATATTATAATAATATTATATATATATATATTTGCTTTCTTTTATTGCAGGTGGCTAGTACACCCCCACTGTCAGTTCACCACCCCCACTGTCAGTTCACACTTCATTGCTGGCCATGTCCAAGGACGCTAGACGGACGGTGTGGATATGTACGCATCAAGGTGGGTCCCACCGTCCTGCTGTGTGGACGGTGAGGATGAAACACATGTAGTTGGGTCCCACGTGGTGGGCCATCCCAAATATATATATATTGGTTATATATAATATGAATATTTATTATTATATATTATTATTTATATTATTATTATTAAACAACAACCAGCGTCCACATAGATGGACGCTAGATGAAACACATACATTGATGTGGCCCATCGTCCAAGCCATGGACGGTGAGGATCCACACATGCATCACAGTGAGGTCCACCATGATATGGGCGATGTGGATGAATGCCACACATGCCGAGTGGGACCACACGTGTGGGACCCTCCAGCAATGAATGGGCAGTGATATGACGGTGCCCACCTCTCTTAATGACGCCAATGCAACAGCTATTTAGCTGTGCAAGTACAGCAACCAATTCACTTCCAAAAAGGTGGGTCCCACGTGGGGACCACCATAACATCTATTCTCCATCCGATCCGTTCATAAGGTCACAGAGACCTGAATCAAGGGGCAAAACAAATTTCAGGTAGATCCAAAACTTCTGTTACCCAAAAAAAAGGGTTTCAATGGGAGACGTTCAATTACACTGTTTCCTATGATGTGGGCCACCAAAGTTGCAAATATGGCTGATCTTTGAGAGGTCCCACTGTCTCAAAGGGGGTCGAACAAATTCACAGTGTTGATGAACAACACACATCCCGGTGGGGCCTACAAGTGGGACCCATGTCCCTGGCATTCAAGCCCAACACAGGAGTGCTGTGCAGCGTCCTGTGGCGCCAGCAGCAGCACTTGCTGCCTCTTGGTCTTTTTTTTTGAAAAATAGAGTTTTTCTGAGGTTTTTCTCCTGTGGGGCCCGCATCAGGTGAATCCACGCCATCCATTGGATTCCATGGCTCAATACCGTCTAAAAGATTCCAATATCCACTATGTTTTGGCGATTAGCACATCAAGGTGGGTTTTCAATAGCAGCAATACTGTTTTCTATGGTATGGCCCGTCAGGAAATCGGATTAGGCTCATATTTTGGCTCGACGCCTAAAATGAGTTGGGGAATAGAATGGATGGCGTGGATTACACATATACTTTAAGGTGGGGCCTGCACGAGCAGCCCATCCAAAAGATTCAAACCAAACTGATATTTTGTCTTCACATGGCACGTCCAGCGTGCATCCCACTGTCTGGTCACCCCTCACTACACGTCCAGCATCCAGGGACGCTGGACGGTGTGAATAAAACTCATTCTAGGTGGGTCTCACATGGACAACGTGGATCACCATCAAGGTGGGCCACACCTCATCAGCAACATAAAGAAAATAATACAAATAAAAATAGAAGAAAGAGAGAGAAGGAGAAGCACCCACCTTCCTTATTCCTCCTTGATGTTCCAAAGCTCCAATGGGGCTCCTTCAATGGTGGAGATGAGTTTTTTTTTTGGCAGGATAAGGGGATCTAAGGTGAGAAAGGGCTAGGGATTTTGGAGAGCTTGGGACGTCCAAGGTCTTGCTACAATGGTGGAAATGGAGAATGAAAAAGGGAAGAGAGAGATGGAGAGAGAGTAATGATGATAGTTCTCTCTCTCTCTATCTTAGCTAGGTAATAAGTGTTTTGGGGAAAATGGAATAATTATGGGCTAAGGTCATTATTGCTTTGACTAGAAATTATGGATGGCTTAGGGTGATGTCACCTTAGCCTTGGGAAAAGTGCCATTGTGATAGGTGGGCCCCACCAAAACACAATCAATGGTCCAAATAGAGCGCGACCTATATCCTTTGATGTATAACTCAGATTGTTGTATGAGACGCGGCGTTGGAACCACAGCGACGATGCGGTCGCAATGACATAGGTCTTAGGTCAAGCCGACTCGGAATTACAGGATGACACTCAAGGTCACGCATAAATACTATCTACACATCGTAGGTCGCCGGAATTCGATTGAGAGGACTGTGGAAGCCTATGGAACGGTATGGGCTAGGATACGAGTCTCATAGATATGATCGAGGTATGCTCGATATCATCAAAATTTGAATGTCGATGGTATCGGTAGTCGGGTCGATGCAATCGACCCAGCCTCGATAAATCCAAAGGATTTTTCAGTTAAGCTTACTGGACAGTTTATGACCATTCTCGATGCAATCGACCCAGCCTCGATACCATCGATACTTGAATATCGATTCTATCAAGTGACCCTTGATCCAAGATAAGAAACCACCTGAAAATATTACTGGTAAACTGTATCTAAGATCGATAGCATTGAAGGACTTTCGATATCATTGAAAGTTGAATTTCAAGGATATCGAGGGATACTTCGATATATCGAAGGTCTTTATGATTACCATAGAAAAATAGGGAAGCAAAATCTCTGCTGTCAATTTTTTTGAGTCATCTTCGATAGGCTCGAGATTCAAGAATCGATGATATCGATATTACTATCGATACATCAATAATTCCATCCAGAAGTATATGCAGTTACTGGACAACATATGTCCTCATTCAATAATATCGAGTGAGTTCCGAGGACATCGACAACGTTTCTCGATTATATCGATCATACTATCGATAAATCGACAGAGGTAGAAAACTTAAAGATTTTTCTGAATTTTGAAAAAAGTTTTCTAACTCAAAAATCCTATGATATTCTAATTAGTTTTAAGGGTTTTAATTACCTGGTATTTTAGGACATGAGATGTGAGGCTTAGATTTACTTGTGGCGAGTTCGGGCACACATTCGGTTGAGGCAGATGATTGATTGATCTTCCTATGGAGCTTCTCTGTCTAGCAGACTCAACACTTACGCTAATTGACAAACTAGTGCACTTTTAACATGCACATATGCATTATCTGTATGTTTGTTATGTGATGTGATTGGCCATTGCATATACCATAACGTAGGTGGTTTATGGGACAACCTGATAGGCAGAGTGATTTCGCATGAGCGCAGAGTATGCGCAAGATTGATGCATGATTGGACTATGTGATTCATGCACTTTACATTTGTGTGATTATGATTACTATATGCCTTAATAACATAAGGGTCGTAGCCTCCATAGACACATTGTGGGTGGCCGGATTGGATACCGAAAATATTGTTTCCAGTGTCGGGGTACCATACATGTCCTTGAGTGAAAATCCCTAAACCCGATGGTACCAGAGGATGATTCCAATGTCGAGACTGAGTGGATACATGAGCGCACGAGGGCCAAATACCAGGAGGTCGCGTCTCCCACTGTGTCATGGTTGGTTACAAAGGGGTGTGGCCTTATCCACTCAAGGGTAGGGGGCATTGCTAGGCTAAGTTTGACCAACTCATGAATGGGTCCACTATCGACGTGTTGGATAGGTATTGACAGACTATTGGTCAGGCGGATAGTGAGGTTTCTTACGCTCACTTGGACTACAGGCTTGGGAAAGGGGCAGTGTTAATTTGAGTGTACTAAACCCTAGTGATTATCCAGAATGAGAACTGTACTGATATTTGATGCTCTAGTGATGAGCTATATTGATATATAGATTTGGATGAGGATTGGCATGCTTGAGTTACATCTCGCATCGCATGGTCTTAGTATGGCTGATAGAATTCATATCTTTCACTGTATAGCCTTGGTATGGCTGATTACATTCATGTACCCATCAGTGTAATTTTGCATTACTCTTGCATTGTATTCTAAGCACGTTCATATTACGCACACACTTACACCACCCTCTAAGCTTTCTATAAGCTTATATATGATTAATGCGTGCAGGTGACACCAGGACGTAGCCGTAGCTTCGCCACAGTAGAAGCGTGCAGTCGAGCTTCAGGAGTTTCCATTATTATCTTTGTATTTTCCTTTATACACATCGTACCCTAAAGTTTTTGATCATAGTGGTATGATGGTATTCTTGTGGTTATTGTTCATGGGTTGTGTTTATGGTTATACTTATACCAAATCAAAATCATATTTGAAATCCTACTTGCAGAATCCCAGGATTGGAACCTAGTGTATGGGTGTCAGGAGCCGAGAATGCGGTACTATGGAGGCTGTCGGGGCTGGATTAAAAGATCAGGAATTTTGTTAATCCGGTTTCTGAGTTTAGAGTGTAACAATGGTCACAAGCTTGGAAAAAATCATGAGTGTCCGTGAACATAGTGGGCCAATAAAATCCACACTATAGAATTTTAACCATGGTCTTTTTAGTAAAAAAGTGACCACCACAGTCCTGAGAGTGACAGAAGGAGATGACACTTTGGTGTTCATTGTCTGGCACACATCTCCTTAAGATTAGTCTGGGCAATGTCTAAACAAATAAGGATCATCCCAGAAAAATTTAGGAACCTCGGTGAAGAATTTTTTCTTATCTTGCACAGTCCAATGTGTCGGCGTGAAACCTGTAGCAAGATGATTAATAATATCAGCAAATCAATGTGAATGGGAGAGTTTGAACAGTTGATCATTAAGGAACATATCATTGATATGTGTTGTCTCAGGGGAATTAGGGAGATCATGGTGAGAAAGATGGTCAGCCACTACGTCTCTACTCTCTTTTTATCTTTTACTTCTAAATCAAATTCTTAAAGTAGGAGGATCCATCTTATTAAGCGGGGCTTAACATCATTCTTAGAAAGAAGATACTTAAGCACCGCATGATCTGTGTAAACGATGATCTTGGATCCAATCAAGTAGGATCTAAATTTGTCCAAAGCGAACACTATGGCTAAGAGTTCCTTTTCCGTAATCAAGTAGTTTACTTAAACAGGATTTAGAGTTCTACTTTCTTAATCAATAATGTAGGACTTCTTTTCTTTTTTCTGGCCTAAAACCGCTCCAAGAGCATAGCCAGACGCGTCACACATAAGTTCAAAAGGAAGGCTCCAATCGGGTGGTTGCATGATAGGTACAGTGGTTAACATGCCCTTAAGCTTAGTGAAAGCTTCCTGACATTGCTCAGTCTACTCATATGGTGCATCCTTTTGAAGTAGATTACATAAAGGACAAGAGAGGAGACTAAAGTCCTTTATGAATCTTCTGTAAAAATTGGCGTGTCCTAAGAGGGATCGCACGTCTCGTATGTTCTTGGGGGGAGGTAGGTTGGAGATAAGATCAATTTTTGCCTTATCTACCTCGATTCCTTTGTATGAGATGATATGTCAAAGACAATTCCCTTTCGAACCATGAAATTACACTTCTTCCAATTGAGTACCAAATTCTTTTCTTCACATCTTTTCAACACACATTTAAGATTCTTTAAGCAATTGCTGAAAGATGGACCAAAGACAAAGAAGTCGTCCATGAAGACCTTTAGATATTGCCCCACCATATTAGAAAAAATACTCACCATGCATCGTTGAAAATTGGCAGCAGCATTACATAGTCCGAATGACATCCTTCGAAAAGCAAATTTGTCATAGGGACATCTAAACATGGTCTTTTCTTGATCTTCAGGGGCTATCTCTATCTGGTTGTTGCCCGAATATCCGTCAAGGAAACAGTAATAGGAATGACCAACTAGCCTTTCTAAGATTTGATCAATAAAGGGCAAAGGAAATTGCTCTTTCCTTATGACGGTATTCAATTTCCTATAGTCAATGCATATTCTCCAACCAGTAGTGACTCTAGTTGGCACGAGTTCATTGTCAACATTGGCTACGATGGTGATTCCAGACTTCTTAGGAACCACCTAAGTTGGACTCACCCATTGACTATCGGATATAGGGTATATGATACCCACATCTAATAGTTTAAGAACCTCATCTTTAACCACTTCCTTCATGTTTGGATTTAATCTACATTGTGATTACCAAGAGGTCTTCACATTATCCTCTAGATAAATGTAATGAGTACAAATTGAAGGGTCAATTCCCTTGAGGTCCACAATCATCCATCCAAGGGCTCTCTTATACTCAATGAGAGTAGATATGAGCATATCTCCTATTTTCGCTCAATGTGGGAAGAAATTACCACCACGTATGTCTCATCTTGACCTAGATAAGCATATTTCAAATCAGAGGGTAAAGGTTTTAGGTTAAGCTTCAGTGCCTTGAGGTTAGACGATAGAGGCACTTCATCAGTTTGGGGCAACTCTTCAAATTGTGGCCTCCACTGGTTAACTTCAAGTATCAGCATAGTATCAAGCATGACACCCATCTTCCTAACCATGTCATCATCAAAATTATGGGAGTGGGCCAGGCATGTCTCTAGAGGATTAGAGGATAAGGTCAAAGGTGTTCTATCTTCCACGAAAGAGTCAATCATTTTAATGTCGTGGAAATCGTCATCATCCTTTAACCATTTGCCAATGTCATATTCCCAAAAGATATACTCATGACTCTATTCTTGCAATTAATGATTGTTTTTGAAGTGGCAAGTAATGAGCGACCAAGAATGACGAGAATCTAAGTGCTCATGTTACTAATGGGTTAAGTATCCAGGATAATAAAATCTACAGGGTAGTAGAATTTTTCAACCTGGACCAACACATCCTCAATTATCCCTCTCAATGCACGAACAAAGTGATTAGTGAGTTGTAATGTGGTTAAGGTGAGTTTTAATTACCCAAACCTAACTATTTGTACACCAAGCAGGGAATCAGATTTACGCATGCTCAATGCGGTAATTCCCAATTACACAAGTGATGGTTGGGGTACTGGGATCTTTAAATTTCTGTGTCACATCTTGCTTTAGGATGGCACTCACTTTCTTAGTTAAGAAGATTTTCTTTCGAATATTTTTCCATCTTTTAGTCATACACAAGTCTTTCAGAAATTTAGCATATGAAGGTATTTGTTTAACGACATCAAGTAGAGGAATATTGACCTTCACTTGTTTCAACACCTCTAGAATATCTTGAGAGTTAGAGAGAGGTTTTGGTGCAACCAACCGTTGGAGAAATGGAACAATCGGCTTCCCTTGAGGTTCCGGTTCTAATTCTTATGGGGCATGGCTAGATTCATCATTGTTGTCCTCCTCTAGTTCCTTAGAATTTTTATCCCTAACCAGAATGGTTTTGTCAATGATCTTCCTACTCATAAGAGTGGTGATAGATTTAGCTTGCTTCATCTGATTTGAAGAGCTTGGATCACTTATCTCATATTACGGTTTAGGATTGGAGAGAGGTTGAGCAAGAAGCATCCCCTTTCCCCCAATTGTTAAGTGCGATTATATTCTTTGAATAGATGACATAAGTGATCCCAAAGCTGATCTAATTTCCTGGTTGAGTAGCTCTTGGTCTCTAATATGTTTTTGAACCAGATCCTCTTGAGGTTTCCCTTGATTTGGAATTTGATTAAAGAAACCTTGAAGAGTAGCAGTTTGTCCATTCCTCCAACTTAAATTTAGATGATTTCTCTAACTAGGATTGTATGTATTAGAGGTAGGTCCATTGAAAGGTCTTTGGTAATTGTTCATAATATTAGATTCCTCATTCAACACCCCTTGAAAGGTAGGTATTATTGGACAATTTTCAGCTATGTGAGTGTTGCAATCACAAATACCGCAAATAATTTTATTAACCTTATCCTTCTTTAATTCCATGGCCTCAAATTTCTTTATGAGATTAGTCACAAATTAATATCATCATCCTCTTTCAGAAGGTATAATCCTCTCCTTTCTTTTGATTGAGTGGGCCTAGAAGTGGTACTTGATTTTGCGTATGTGTCCCATGATTGTGCATTTTCAGCAAATCTGTCCAAGTAGTCCCAAACATCATCGACATTTTTATTCATGAATTCTCCATTGCACATTGTCTTGACCAATTGGCACATGAAAGATATCAAACCATCATAGCAAAGGTGTGTAATGCGTCATGTTACAAAACTGGGTTGTGGGCATGAACTGAAAAGATCCTTGAACCGCTCCTAAAATTGGAAGAATGTTTCATCCTCCTTTTGGGCGAAGTTCATGATTGACTTTCTAAGGGTGTTCGTTTTAATGAGCATGTCTTAACTTTCTCTTTCAAAGAAAATGGAAAGTGTTTCAGTCTGACTGTGTCCTCATATATGTTTGGAAAATATAAAGTGGCTATGATATCATCAAACTCTTTCAAGTGCAAATATGGACTTTCAGATTCAAGTTCATGGAATTTTAGGAGTTGGATCACCCCTGGCTTGATATCCATGTATCCCGTATTTTCTGAAAAAACCATGCATGAGGGAATGCTCACCTCTGCTATTTGTAAATAATCTTGTAAAGTACGAGGCAAGGGTGCTTGATGCACCTCATTCTCATCCTGGACTTCCCCAACCCGAGGTTGAGGTTGTCCTTCTAATTGATTTGCATTCATCACTTCAATTAACTCTGAGGATCTCAAGTGGTATCTAATCCTACAGTGGATAGTTAACCCCTCAACCAATCCTCCCTTAGTCAAGAGACATCGAGTGTTGTCACAAAACCACTTGGGCATGAAACACTCGCAACCCTCAATCTCAGATTCTAATCTAAACCTAAAAGAAAGAAAAGAATAGAAATCTAGAATTAGAAAGAGAGAAGAGTTGGAAAGAAGTTACTAAATTAGAAGTTCCTAATCAAGATCCTGCAAAACAAAACAAAACAAGTTAGTTTCTAAAAATTGAAATTCTAAAATTAGAAAATTAAACTAGTTTCTAAAAAAGGAAAGTGTCTAAACCTAAAATTAGAATGCAAGTTAGTTTCTAAAAAAAAAAAAAAAAATCATAGAATTAAAAAATTTCTAAAGATAGAAAAATAAAACCCTAATCCTAAAAATTGAAATTTTAAAATTAAAAAGAGATTACCAATTTAGAAAGTCTATCTCAAGGTCCTACATAACAGGAAAGTTAGGTTAGTTTTTAAAAAATTCAAATAGAAAAACCTAATCCTAAAATTAGAAATCCCTAATCTTAACTTAATTCTAAAACTAGTTAATCTCATAAAAACGCAACCGTTAATCCCGGGCAATGGCGCCAAAAACATGTTCACAACCCTAAGTGTAGGGTCGTGATGTAGTAATAATCTCGGTAAGACCGAGGTCGAATCCACAGGGACTAAACCTCGCACATATTCTGAAAGTAACTAGAACTAGAACTAGAAGAAGATATAATTTAAATCAGGTGAATATAAGAGAATAATGGTGAATTATTAAACTAAAACTTGTAGAATTCAAAGGTGGGAAACTAGGGTTTCCAAGGATCCACTTGTAGAGATCAAAGAGATCTATGCTTGATTTAAGAACACAATTGAATTAGAGTCCCATCTTCATCCAATTGGAAGATATTTCATTAAAAACCAATTCTGAACATTCTTTGATCTAGTTCTTAATGGATGAGAGGTATGAGAACTAGAATTGATTTCATCACAAAAACATGCCCATGAGACAAAGCAAACAACAAAATTTTAACCAATCCACAGCCAATCTAAGAGAATTATGAATGTTAGGAAGGGTTCCATCATCCAACCATGTCCAGGAGATGATGGCAAACAACAGGATTATTATGCTCATAACCTCGATACATGCACAGAAAATACTCAAAGCTATCGCAGATCTATTGTAATTTAAGTCACAACAAACCATTAAAAACTATGAATATTTCTTATAATCAAACCAAAATCAAAGAGAGTTCAACTTAACATGAATCAAAGCATAGAAAACAACCCATCACACTATAAGCTTCACCTCTTAGCCCTAGCTAAGAGGTTTAGCCAATCACAAACATGATCAAGCTAAAGTCTGAATAAAAACAAAAAGGAAACAATGAAGGAGAAAGAAGACTTATCTACAAGCCGTCCACCTCTCTCTCTCTCTTGCCTTTACTCGACATCTTCACGTCCTTCCTTGGATGGTTCTCACACTCTCTCTCCTCTCCTTTTATAGACATAAGGAGGAGGTGCTGAAGTCAGTCAGTTGTGTGTAGCCAGAGGTAGTGGAGAACTTTCGCAACTCTTTATGCAGCCAGCGTGCGTAACAATGCAAGCCAAGTTGCATTCGGATGGAGTTTGGGACAGATGAATGGCTTGTCCTTGGAATCCACTTCCTTGATGGTGGTCAACCCCACCTTGGACTCCATCTAGACGGTCCAGATCACTGATCTGATCACGGATGGTGGGTCACAACTACCCGAAAATCCCAGATTTCCCGGACATGCGTATCCTTACGTAGGGAGTTGTGCTAGTTTGCTTGGTGGTCCCATGACACAGATCAAATGCAAAATCCACTGTCCATTGGATTCTTGGATAGATTTCGGTCAGAAATGGGTGGTTTTAGTCGAGATTTGGTGTGACCCACTGTATCAAATCACGTTGTCGTTCATCCTTCGTTTGACGGTGATCTACGTGTGTACACGTGCATGGGAGAAAAAGGACTTCATGGGTTTGGTCGTCCTCACCCCATGAACACAATGAACGGTTCAGATAGTCCAAATGATGAATAATGATGGGCCAGCAATCATCACTGCAGGACTCCAGTCTGTTTGCTGTGTAAACAAAGAAGTGTAGGTCGGTTCAAAGTCAGTTTGACCTGACCCGACGTCCAATGTCGCGCGAGTGCACCTGTCGTGGTGCACGGGTTTCACATGTGTGAGTCCCACATTGTTGTTTTCTAAAAATTTGTACTGTCCATCTACTTTCTCATCTAATTTAAGGGTTGAGACCAAAATTGAAGCATATCCAAATATCAGGTGGGCCCCAGATCAGTGATTTATGGTTGATCTTGTCCATTGGACCACTTCCACAAAAGTCCAACAGCTGAAAATTTACGTGTATGGTTACTTTATGATCCTTAGGTCAGATATAAAGTTTCGAGTCAAACATATAGTGAGAACCCTATGATTTGCATTTAGGACGATTTTTAGGCCTCTTCATCGTTAATCACTTGGTTTTCTCTGATCTTTGGCGTGTGAATTCTTCAATCTCGGTCCCATAAGATCCGTCCCTTACCTTGGTGATTCTTAAGCATCAAATTCATGCTTTTATTACCCTTTTTCAATCCAAGCACTTAAATTCACCTTGCAACACAAACACGATTAAAATAGAATGTTTAAGTATTATCATGTACGTAAAACTAAGTAATAATTGGGGTCTAATATGCAATATTTGTCCTGTAACAAGCAGCTGGACCATGGGGATGAAACCCATGAAACATGGTAGGCCCCACACAGATGGATGGATGGATATAACGCAACTCAAGATCAGCCCTAGAACTTGCTGACGTCCAATACAGAAGCCACATGCTGCTGGACTGCTGGGCTGCTAGCCAACGTCCAGCAGATGGATAGTGTAAATGAAATACAAGCATCACATGTGGGTCCCAAATGCGCGTGGCCCACCTAGTTTGGATCAATCTGATATTGGTGTTTTCCTATCAAACAGTCTAGCGGTTGTTACTATTGGACATCCCACGACTGGACAATCTAGATGTAATTCATCCATCAAGTGGGGCCACGTACACATGGCCCACCAGCCACATACATCATTATCATCACCATAATAAGAAGAGAGAGAGAGAGAGAGAGAGAGAGAGAGAGAGAGAGAGAGAGTGGCTGTTAAAGGAGGGACTCTGCCACTATGAGTCCCTCACATGATCTACACCATACAATCATACATGGGTCCCATGCATGCATGGGCCCATTATAACAAAATAAAAATCTGAGGTGGGGATGACATCCCCACCATGTAAATGAGGGGTCTAGATGACCCTTAGAAGGCATAGATTAGAGTAGAGATCATCATGGTGGGGTCTATGGAGAATGGACACACCATGGCTCATGCATGTAAGAAGATGGGCTAAAGGCCACATCAAGGGGATCATAAGAAGATGGGTTAAAGGCCACATCAAGGGGATCATGGAGGATGTCCACCATGGATTGGTGGGTCCTTCAAGTCCCCAAGAAAATGAATGAAAGAAATCTAAGGGAGAAGATGAAATCTAGCTCTAAATAGCACCCACCTTGGATCTTGATCTCATATTTCCACCACTATGTTCTAGAGCTACAAGGGATGAGATTCAACAGTTAAGATGGGGTCTTGATGGTTGGATTGAGGGGGGGTAAGCTTGGAAGAGGACTGGAATTTTTTTGGAGATGGGTCTCTCTCTTGCTAACAATGGAGGAAATAAGAATGAAAGAGGGAAAGAGATAGATGAAGGAGAGAGAGAGGGGGGGTAGGGTGGTAAGCTCTCTCATAGGTAGGTATGATTAGGTGTAAGAGAAGCATGGCTAAAGAGGCATGCTTGTAATGATTGCTTAGCAAGCATGAGGCTATGAAGGGTAGGGTACGGTGATGTCACCCTTAGGGTGACATCATCCTAATGATGGTTTATAGGACAATGTGCAATCTGGAATAGGTGGGTCCCGCAACGTGTGGTCCACGGCCATTATAATATGCGGTCCACATCTTATGATTAAGCGTCAATTGGCGCATGAGATGTGGCGTCGGAACCATGGTGACGACACGATCGCAATGCATAGGTCTCGGGTTGAGTCGACTCGAGTTTACGGGATGTGACTTAGGGTCATGTACAAATGCAATCTATAGGTCGCGGGTTGTCAAAATTCGACCGGGAGGACTGTGGGATCCTAAGGAACGGAATGGCCACTAGGACATGGGCCTGTCAGCTCTCCCCTCCTACTAAAAATTTTGTGTTCGAAATTTACTATCATGCAGAACAAAGTAAGGGAAGAGAAAGCATCATCACATATATATAGTAATCAATATAATATAAAGCATAATTAATCTACAAACAAATGGGAATAGCGCTTTCTAATCTTAGCCTCACACTCCTAAGATGCCTTCTCAACAGAATGATGACCCTACTGAACCTTCACCAGAGGAATGACCTTGGTCGGGAGGACCTTCTTCTTCTGATCAAGGATACAGACTGGCTGCTCAATGTAGGAAGCATCCTCACAGACTTCAAGAAGCTGCTAATCAATCAAAGGAATGGTGTCTAACCCACACTTCCACAGCATCGAAACATGAAAAACATTGTGGATGTCAGACAACTCAAAAGGTAAGGCAAGCATATAGGCCACAACGCCAATGCGCCCAATGATCTTGAAAGGTCTAATAAATCTTGGGGCGAGCTTGCCCTTCGCTCCAAATCGAACCACGCCCTTCATGGGTGAAACCTTGTGATACAATTTGTCCCCAATAGTGAACTCCAAGCGACGACGCCAACGATCAGCAAAACTCTTCTGCAGACTCTAAGCTATGCGCATCCTCTTCCTGATAATGTCGATAACCTCTGACGTCTGCTACATAAGCTTGGGGCATAGGAGACAGTGCTCTCCAACCTTAGCCCAACAACTGGGGATCTACAAGGCCTGCCATACAAAGCCTCGAAGGGAGCCATACCAATAGTCGCCTAATAGCTCTTATTATATGCGAACTCAACCAGGTGCAAATGCTCATCTTAGCTACCCGAGAAGTCGATCATATAAGCACGAAGCATATCCTCAAGAATCTGGTTGACCCTTTCGGTCTGCCCATTGATCTGTAGATGATACACGATGTTGAACTGCAAGGCAAACCCTATAGCCTTTTGGAAGCTCCTCCAAAACTGAGACGTGAACCTTGGGTCTTAGTCGGAAATGATCAAAATTAGAACACCATGCAGTCTCACGATCTCATCAACAAATAATTTGGCAAGTCAGTCTAAAGGCTAAGTCGTACGAATCACGAGAAAATGTGCCGACTTCATCAGACAATCCACGACAACCCAGATGATGTCATGACTGTGCTGACTCCTTGGCAAGCCCATAATAAAACCTGTGGATACATGCTCCCACTTCCACATAGGGACACTCAAAGGCTACAATGGACCCGCGGGTCTTTGATGATTGGCCTTGACATGCTAGCATGTGTCACACTCAACCACAAAACTAGTGATTTAACACATCATTCCTGCCTAAAAATATTAATGCCTCATATCACGATACATCTTCATCAAGCCAAGGTGGATAGAAAACCGCAATTGATGTGCCTCAGTCATAAGATCTCTGTGCAACTCTGAAACATGTGGGACACATAACCGGCCTCTAGAGCAAAGTCCACCATCAGATTCAATCCGCCAATCTGACTAACTCTCAGATGCCACCCCTGCCCAATAGCTCTGCAATGATTCATTTGCCTGCTGAGCCTCGATCACCCAGTGATAAGAGAGGGTTGAATCAATAGGCTCAATAACTGCACAATAGAAGACTCCAAGCCGATCTCAAAGTCAAACGCTGACACATCTTCAAGCATCTTTCACTCCTGAATCATCATATACACCACCAGGCCTCGTGGCTGACGGCTAAGGGCATCCGCCACCACGTTTGTCTTGCTTGGGTGGTATTAGAGATTAAAATCATAGTCCTTTAAGAGCTCCATCCAACATCTCTGCCTCATTTCAACTTGGACTATGAGAAGAGATACTTCAAGTTCTTGTGGTTGGAGAAAACCTTGAACCTGACCCCATAAAGATAGTGCCTCCACACCTTCAGCACGAAGACAACTTCTGTCAGCTCCAAATCACGCATGGGATAGTTTAGCTCATGGACCTTGAGCTGGCGAGACACATAAGTCATTGGCTTCCCATGCTGCATCAGGATAGCACTCAAACTAATACGTGAAGCATTAGAAAATATAATAAAGCCTTCACTCCTAGAGGGAAGAGTGAGGATAGGAGAAAATATGAGGTAGTCCTTCAGCCTCACAAATGCTCGCTCACAAGTGTCACTCCACATAAACTCTGTGCCCTTTCGGGTCAACCTAGTCAACGGTGCTGCAATATGAGAGAATCCCTCGATAAATCATCAATAATATCTCGCCAAACCAAGAAAACTGCAGATCTCAGAATTGTTCATGGGCTGACCCCAGTGATAGCACTACATCAATCTTCGAGGGGTCTACTACGATACCATCCCTCATCACCGCGTGGCAGAGGAACTTCACCTCCTCCTACCAAAACTCACACTTCTCCAGCTTCACATACAACTGGTGGGCACGAAGGGTCTGTAATGCAATATCCAGATGCTAGTAGTGGTCCTCGCAGGTACTTAAATATAACAGAATGTCATCGTTGAAGACCACAATAAATTAATCGAGATATGGACGGAAGACCTCATTCATCAATTGCATGAAGACTGCGGGTGCATTGGTCAGTTCGAAGGACGTGACCTGAAACTCAAAATAACCATTGTGCATCATGAAAGCCGTCTTCGGGATGTCCTCCTCTCGGACTGGAATCTGATGATAAACCGACCGCAGGTCAATCATTGAAAAGAACTGTGCACCCTGCAGCTGATAAAAAAAATCATCAATCCTTGGCAGTGAATACTTGTTCTTGATCGTGAGCCAGTTCAGCTCACGATAATCAATGCAGAGCCTCAACAAGCCATCCTTCTTCTCAACGAAGAGTACCAGTGCTCCCCACAGCGAACTGCTCGGATGAATGAAACCCAACTCATGCAACTCGTCCAACTGTTGCTTCAACTCTTACAACTCCATCATGTCATACAATACGGGGCCTTCGAAATAGGTGTGGTACTAGGCATAAGATCAATTTGGAACTCAATATCCGATGCGGTGGAAATCCCGGAATCTCCTGAAATACATCGGGGAAATCACAAACCACTGGTAATTGATCAACATTCACTGTTATGGGCTCCTCTACTGCACACAATATCAAATAAGACAACAGCTCTCCTCTGAGCTCGACAATAAACTGGAACTGAGGCAAGCCGGGTATAAAGAACGTTACCGTCCTCGCAGAGTAGTCTAAGACGACGTGGTACTCGGTGAGTTAATCCATGCCCAGGATAACATTGAACTTTGACATCAACAACACAAACAAATTGGTGAGCAAGAAGGTCTCCTCGACTAAGATTGAGTAAGACAAACAATATCAGCCTAGAACTATAGTCTTCCCCAAGGGCATCGATACGATCAACCCCTCACTGGCAGACTTTGATGGCAATCCAAAAGATTGGCAAAAATCCTTAGATATGAATGAATGCGAAGCACCAGAATCAAATAGGACTCGGGTAATGCATGTAGAGACTAGAAGTATACCCTCAACGAGTCCTCCGGAAGACTACAGGTCCTCTTGAACCACGTAGAACCTAGCCTGAGGCGATTGGGGGGGGGAGCATGTCCCCTTTAGGGTCCCTGCTGTTGCTGTTGCTATGGCAGCTATATTACTATCTCGATTACGAATGGGGCCTCTACGGTAGAGGTGGTTACGGTCATTGCTGTTGTTGTTGAGGCTGCTAAGGTGCTCTCGACTGCTGCTATTGCTAAGGGTGGAGGCACTCCGGCATATGGTGTCCAACTCCATTACACCTAAAATAAGTCCCTGCGAAAGACCTCTGGAGTGGTGCTGGAGGTGCCCCTGGTGCTCGACGGGTCGCGCACCTTTACTGCTATTAACGCTGCTATTGTTGGGGGCCACCGGAGGGGGCTTGCCTCTTTCAGCCTCTCTTTCGATTATGATCACTCTACATGCCGACCCAATCAACCTCATAAATCTGGGCCCTTTGTACCACCTCCTCGAAAGTCAAGAGCTCATGCCCAACAACACGTCCTTGAAGACCGTAACGCAAGTGTTCTCAACACGGCAGGCCTTCCGCCCCTCATCGTCAACCAAATACAGCATGAACCTTGAGAGTGCCACGAAATGGGCCACGTACTGAGCCAAAGACATGTCTCCCTAAACTAGGGTCTCGAACTCCAATGCTCACTGCCGGTTGAATCAGTCGATGAAATCCCCTCATGTCCAGACGAAATCAACT
The DNA here is from genome assembly GCF_029962835.1 of Magnolia sinica. Classification (NCBI taxonomy): domain Eukaryota; kingdom Viridiplantae; phylum Streptophyta; class Magnoliopsida; order Magnoliales; family Magnoliaceae; genus Magnolia; species Magnolia sinica. The sequence goes on from NC_080574.1 coordinate 68,842,964, forward strand.
CCTGCAAAATGGGTGACAGAGGTCCACCAGTGCCTGGCCTCCTCTTCGAACAAATACACAGCCAAGCGGACCCACTGCTGGGTCGTACATCCCATGGTCTCAAACATCTTCTCCACTTGGGAGTGTCATCTCTGTGCTGCAGTTGGATTGGGCTCTCCCTGAAATTGTGGGGGATCGAGCCGAAGAAAGTCTCACCACAAAGTGCTCATGTGCTCCTACTCGCCCTGCTCCGAGGTCTTAGTGGGACACCTACCCTACCCATGGAGGGCTGCTATCATAGCCTAAAGCATCTGTTGTAATTGGTCGGTGCTAACTGATATAGTAGGAGCTGCGCTAGTCTCGGATGGAGGTGTGGGGTCTATGGGAGCCTCTAGCGGGGGAACGGGAACTTTAGGAGGCAGAATAAGAACCTTGGGTAGAGGAACGGGATCCTCAAGTGATAGAGCAGGGGCCATCGAGTGCCTCGCGCTTCGTGTGCCTCGTCTAGGCAACATGGTCTACAACAAAGAACAAATGTGTCTATCAACCTTAGGAACCCTCAAAGGCTTAGACGTTAGGAAACCAAATCAGAAAGATTACGCCCTAGGGACCTACTTATCCCATGCTCATAGAAGATATGTGATGTTGCCATGAGTTATTCCCAAATTATGCTCCCATACCAACTCCTGTCATGCTCCAAACTCGAAAATCGGGCTCATAAAATTCCTGATCACCGAATCCGGCGCCGACAGTCGCTATAGTACCCCATTCTTGGCTCCTAGCACTCATATACCAGGTTTTGATCCTAAGATTCTATAAGGAGGATTTTCAATATAAATTTATTTCATAAAAAGCATAACTACAAGCTTAATCCACAAACAATAATAAGAACATGATCACAAAATCCACTATGAAAAAAACAACTTTAGATACAATGTGCATAAAAGGGAAATACAATGATAATAAAAAGGCTCTAGAAGCTCAGCAGCACACTCCTACTCCTGCTCAACTACAAGTACATCCTGGCATCATCACCTATACGCATCTATCATGTATAAGCTTATAGAAAGCTTAGAGGGTGCTGAAAGTGTGTGCGTAAGGTAAAAATGCAAGAATGTAATATAAGAGTAATGAGGAAATGTGTTAGTAAGTCCATGAATGCTATCAGCCACACCAAGGCCATGCGATGCAAGGCATGAATGCTATTGGCCACACTAAGGCCATGCGATGCAAGGCATGAATGCTATCAGCCACACCAAGGCCAAACGATGCAAGGCCTACATAGCTAATGTCATGTGAAAGATGCAGCTCGAGCATACTAATCCAACTCATCTTTAGAGTATCATATATTAATACAGTTCTCTCTGGATAATCACTGGGGTCTAGTACACTATACATCAGATTGTCGCCCCACACTGGACGCATAACCATGGAAGTGAAAGAGACCTCACTACTCACCTGACCAGCAATCTACCAATATCTACCCGGTATGTCGGTAGCGGACCCATTGGTCATACTCAGCCTAACAATTAACCCCCTACCCTTAGTGGATAAGGCTATACCCTTTTTCAACTGACTACAAAATAGTGGGAGACGTGGCCTCCTAGTATTTGGCCCTCATGCGCTCATACATCCATTCGGTCTAGACATTAGGGCATCCTCCATGGTACCATAACGGTTTGGGGACTTTCACCCTGGGACATCTTTCACGCCCCCATGCTTAACAAGTATTTCCAGTATCCAATCCTTCCATCCACTCTATATCTGTGGAGGCTATAACCCTTATGTCGCTAGGGTGTACAGTAATCACGATGCACAATGCAAGATACATGAGTCACACAATCCAATTATGCATTAATCCTACGCATACCGTGCGCTCATGTGGGATAACTCTGCCTATCAAGGAGTACCATAAACAACTTGCCTAATGGCATATGCAATAGTTAACCACATCTCATATCAAGCATGCAGATGATGTGTATGGGCATGTATCATAATGTTATGTTATCACATAGTCATAATCAGTATCAATAATCAGCCTATATACAAGGCGGGGTCCATAGACCGACAGCAGACCCATAACATGAAGGTCAATCCTCAATTGTGGATATAACGAATCTGATAGTAGGGATCCCTCGATCTATGGTGATAATGAACTCTCCTCATAATAAGGTTGGGCCTAGGTGACCTACTTATAATCTTAAGGATCCGGAACAGGCTTTCTTCACCATACTATCATATAGCCCACTAAATGCCCTAGGGGGCCCAAATAAGTCCTATATAGACGCCAAGATTAGAATAATCTCACTAACAACCAATGGGGGCCCAACATTTTAGGTTAGCCCAATAAGAATAGATGGATCATGAAATTATCAATGGGGCCCACTGATTAGGGTCAACCCACTTAGAGAAGGATGAGAATGGGCCTAACAATGGCCTAAGGGAAGGTCACAATGTGGACATTTAACCATCATTGCCCATCAATGTAGACATTTAACTAATATTGCTCCCAAGGAGTGGCCCACATAGCGCCTAACATAAAGTGGGGCCCATGGCCTCACATACAACATAATGGGCCTCACACAAGAGCCCAATATACATCGCAATGGGCCTCACACAAGGGCTTAATATACTTCTCAATGAGCCTCATCATACGAACCTCATATACATCACATCGGGCCTCATGATATGGGCCTCATATACATCACATCAGGCCTCATCACATGGGCCTCATATACATCACATCAGGCCTCATCATATGGGCCAATATACATCACAATGGGCCTCATCACATGGGCCAAATATACATTACAATGGGCCACAAGTACATCACCTTAAGGTGGGCCTTGCAGATTCCAAATGGGCTGCAAATACATCACATTGGGCCTCATCAAATGGGCCGCACATATGGGCCACACAAATATCATATTGGGCCACATATATGGGCCACACAAACATCATATTGGGCCACACATATGGGCCATAAATACATCACATTGGGGTGAGTCCTACCCATTTCAAATGGGCCCCACCAGATGGACATCTAGGATTAAACACGTACATCACGTGGGGGCCAGTAATGAACGGTGCGAATATACAACACATCACAAGGTGGGCCCCACCTGTCCAGGAAACAGACGGATGGTTGGATATAAAACACATATCTCAAGGTGGGCCCCACCCATCCAGCAAACAGACAGTATGGATAAACATCATCTGGGCCCCACATCCCAGCCAAAATAGATGGACAACATGGAGAAACACATACATAAGGGTAGGTTCCCACTGACAAGCAATCTGGACAGTGACGATAAGGCCCATACATCATGGTTGACCCCACATGGCACTGTCCAAAGATGGACGGGGTGAATATAGAATACATACATCAAGGTGGGCCACACCCCCACACGTGCAGCACGTGTGGGGTGGGTCCCACGTCCCAGCAAGGGACGGACGACATTGATAAAGTACATATATCATGGTGGGTTCCCATCGTCCAGCAGCTAGACGGTGGGGATGAAACCCATGCAGCATGGTAGGCCCCACACGTGTGGTCCCCACTCAAATGGACGGATGGATATAACACATAACTCGTGATCAGGCCCCAGAACTTTCTTGTCATGCCCCAAACCCAGAAATCCGATTCACAGAAATCCCGATCACCGAATCCGGTGACGATAGCCTCCGTAGTACCCTATTCTCGACTCCCAGAACCCATATGCCATGTTCCAATCCTGGGATCCCACAAAGAGGATTTTTTAACGTACATTTATCTCGTAAGAAGCATAACCACAAGTTTACCCAAATCACAAAAAGCAACATCATCATCACATATCCACTAATATAAACTTTGAATATAATACTGAAAGGAAAAATACATATGTCAAAATAAAATTAAAGCTCCAGATGACAACTGCTTGCTCTAAGCACAACGCTGCTGCGACCAACGCCACCTGCACGCATCTATCATGCATAAGCTTATAGAAAGCTTAGAGGGTGGTGTATGTGTGTGCACAAGGTAAGTCCCAAGTATTCAATACAATGCCATAATCATATAATGTCGAAAATACCGGCAAGATCATGAATCATATGATATCAGAATAAGCAGAAATACTGACCAGTCCATGAGTCATACCATATCAAAGTACGCAATCCAGATCAGCTATGCAAATGAGGAGTCATAGAGAGCCAAATATCAGATGTCGAGGGTACCTGCTGAGTTCATCTAAGCCATATAAGTGCAGAAATATAACAACCCAAAATGCCATATGCAGGCAGATGTAATGCAATATACGATGTGAATGAAATGACTAAGCTAGAGTGTGAAGTTGGGATGATAGTACGTAGTATCATAGGCTACGGGGTCCACCACAAGGGAATTCTATCCAAACCAGTCCCATACCTAAATTTGGATTGTCAGACTCAATGTGGTAAACTCCTGATCTCAGGTTAGTCGCACGCCCCAACCGAATCCTGCCATCGCGAAGGTACACGTAACAAATAGTTGCACACCACTAGCCCGAGTGGATGGTGAATGAATGAATGAATGAGTATGCAACTCCCATCCAATAAGTCCACATATCAATACTGTTTATCCCTGTGATCATCACCGGGGTCTAGTACACTCTACATGTAAATCGCCGCCCACTGACGCACCACCATGCAAGTGGAAGAGACCTCACTATTCGCCTGACCAGTAGTCAGCCAATATCTACCCGGCACATCGATAGCGGACCCATTCACGAGCTAGTCAAAATCGGCCTAGCTATGTCCCCTGCGCTCAGGTGGGTAAGGCCACGCTCCTTCTTAACTGGCCACGACATAGTGGGAGATGCGGCCTCCTGGTATTTGGCACTCGGGTGCTCATGTATCCACTCGGTCTCGACGTTGGGGCGTCTCCTGGCCTCGGAGGTTTAGGGATTTTCACCCAGGGCCATCTATGGCAGCCCGATGCCAATAATAGATTTTTGATGTCCCATCTAGCCATCCACGATATGACTATGGAGGATACGACCCTGATGCGCTAGGGCGTGCAGTAATCACAACACACAATGCAAGATGCATGAGTCATACAATCCAGTCATGCATCAATCCTGTGCATACCATGCGCTCATGTGAGATAACCTTAGCCAATCAGGGAGTCTCATAGACCACCGGCACTATGGCATATGCAATGGTCAATCATATCTCATAATAAACATACAAATGATGCATATAGGCATGTATCATGATATTATGTTATTACATACTCATAATCGGTATTAATAACTGACATCGACAATCGACCTCGATAATGTGGACATTTAACTAACATTGCCCCTAAGGAATGACCCACATAGAACCTAACATATAGTGGATCCGTGGCCTCACATAAGGGCCAAATACACAACACCATTGGCCTCACTCAAGAGCTTAATACACCATGATAGGCCTTTCACATGGGCCTAACATACATCACAATTGACTCCATCGCTTGGACCTCAAATGCATCACAATGGGCCTCATCACATAGGCCTCATATACATCACATTGGGCCTTAAACACGGGCTGAATACACATCATAATGGGCCTCAAATACGAGTCACATATACATCACATTGGGCCTCAAACATGGGACGAATGCATATCACAATGGGCCTCAAATACGGGCAGCATATACATCCCAATGAGCCTCGTCAATCGGCTTCGATATCTAGCCTCGATAATCAGAATCTATATCGACACTCAAAATCAGCCTCGATAATCGGAATCAGAATTGGCCTCAACAATCGCCCTCGACAATCGGAATCGACCTCGATAATTGGCCTCGACAATCGGAATCGGTATCGACAATTGGAATTGACCTCGACAATCGGAATCAGAATTCGGCGTCAACAATTAGCCTTAACAATTGGAATCGACCTCGATAATCGGAATCAGCCTGAATAATTGGAATTAGAAATCAGCCTCGATAATCGAAATCAGTATCGACAATCGAAATCTGCCTCGATAATTGGAATCGGTATCGACACTCGGAATCAGAATCGGCCTCGACAATTGGCCTTGACAATCAGAATCGGCCCAAGGGAAGGTCACAATGTAGATGTTTAACCATCATTGCCCATCAATGTGGACATTTAACCAACATCGCTCCCAAGGGGTGGTCCACATAGAGCCAAACATATATTGGACCCATGGCCTCACACAAGGGCCTAATACACATCATAATGGGCCATATTCATGGGCCAGAAATACATTACAATGGGTGTCATCATGTGGGCTAAAAATACATCACAATGGGCCTTACCAATTAGGCCAGAAATACATCTCAATGGGCTACGACATATGGGTTGTTAATATATAATAGATGGGCCTCAAATATCTAACAGGTGGGCCTCAAATAGCCAATAGGTGGGCCTTAAAAATACATCACAAGTGGGCCTTACACATGCAGCAAGTGGGCCTACTCATCACAGCTGGGCCTACTAGCGGTCTAACCAAAGAATGGTGTGGATAACATACACATCACGGTGGGTCGCATCATTGAGTTGCACCACTGGGCCTCATATATAACAAGTGAACTGCATCAATGGTTCGCACTAATGGGCCTCATATACAATAAGTGGGCCGCACTAATGGGCCTCATATACAACAAGTGGGCCACATAAATGGGCTGCACTAATGGGCCTCATATATAAGAAGTGGGTCTCACAGATGAGAGCTTAGATTACATCCAAAATCATTTCAATAGTTGTAGGTGCAACATGTGTATCACTGTACACATCATTCTATGAGGCACAGTCCCACTAATGATAATCATCACCATCCAAATATTGTCTAAGGAAATTAGCACTATCCAAACGTTGTTCAGGTAAATCAACACTATTCAAACATTGTCTATGTAAATCAGCACTGTCAAAGCATTGTCCAGCACTGTCCAAGCATTGTCCAGCATCATCCAGCACAATCTGGATAGTGTGGAAGAAATAAATACATCATGGTAGTGTCCACGGTCTAGATGGGACCCACAAAACCTGTTAACATTAGTAAAGTGGGCCCACTATCCTGAAATCAGATGAACAGCTGTGATAAAACAATTCTATCATAGTGGGGTCCATTGCACTGACGATGTAGATAAAACCCATGTATCGCGGTGGCATCCACCATCCAAATAGTTGGACGGTATGGATGTAAGGTAAATGCATCATGGTGGGTCCTACCGTCCACAGATGGACGATAAGGAACACAAAACATACATCATGCATGGAACCCACAGAACTTGTAGACCGTATAGCAGCTGCCAGCTACGTGGGTCCCACACAACGTGCTGACGTCTTCAGCAGGGAGGGGCAATGTCCAAAAACGAACAAACGGCTGGGATGTAATACATGCATCAAGGTGGGTCACACCGTCCAAACCATTTAGATGGTAGATGACATGGATGAAACACATACCTCTGGTGGGTCCACATGTGTGGCCCACCAACACTGTAGAGAGCAGGCATCCATGCTTACCATCCAACAGCACCTGCTGCTGGACGTTGGATAATATAACACATATATGATGGGTGGAGTCCACGTCCCATGTACGGACGTGGTGGATGGGTACATCATCAAGGTGGCCCCTCATTCATCAAAATGGATGGACGGTCTGGGTGGAATGCATACATGGTGGGGTCCACAGACGGGTGGGCCACATCATAGACCAACTTGAAATTTATTTTTCCCTTTCATACAGTCCAGCAGTAATCTTGCTAGACACCTGAATCTGGACGGTCAGGATCAGGTGGGCCCGTGGCCCGAACAAAATGGATGGACGTGTGGATGTGGGACACACATCATGGTGCATCCAGCACACCCACATCAAGGTGGGTCCACGCGGTGGCCCACCAAAGCTTTGGATCAGCTTGATATTTGTATTGTCCTTCATCCAGGCCTGTCCAAATGGATGGGCAGCAATAGTAGGTCTCGCAATCAGATGGTGTGGATCAAACTCATCAAGGTGGGCCACATAAATACACATTATAAAAAGGCAAAAGAGGGTGAGAGAGAGAGAGAAAATAGAGAAAAAGAGAGAGGAATTGGATAGTGGTGGAGGGACCCCGCCACTATGGGCCCTCTATTTCTTACAACACAAACATTAAGATGGGTCCCACCACAAGTGGGCCCTCAAATCACAAAATCAAATAATGAAATCACCCACCTATGCTTCTTCTTGGACTTCTTCTTTCATCAACACATTCTAGAGCTCCAATGGATGAGATTCAATGGTCAAGATTGGACTTGGATGGTGGAGATGGAAGGTAGGAAGGTGGACCACACCAAGCTTCTCCATGGAAGCCATGGACGTTGGAGTTGCTTGTGAGATGGAGTTTTGAAAATGAGAGGGAGATGAGAGAGAGAGAGAGAGGTGATGTAAGATGGTGATGGGTGAAAAGGTGAGTGATCGGAGCACTTGTGTAAGGGAGAGAGTTGTCTTTAGGGGAGGGGTGGTTGTATTGGGGATGGGTGAGTGATGGGGTGTGATGTGTACTTGATTGATGGATTGATGTGATGTGTCGTAGAGATTCTCTCGGTATTTGTAACATGTGACATTTTCCTCAAACTGAATGTGGGCCCACATCTCAGGCCCAGGTATTGCCTCGACGCGTAATAAGCGGTGTCGGAACCGCAGCGACGGCGCGGTCACAAGGATATAAGTTTTAAGTCAAGCCAACTCTGATATACAGGACACGAAATTTGACTAGGAGGACCGCAGAGGCATACGGAATGGTACGGGCTAGGATACGGGTCTCACATTGCTGATGACCAATACAGCAACCAAATGTTGTAGGACTGCTGGGTTGCTGGCTAGTGTCCAGCAGATGGACGATGTAAATAAAATACATACATCACATGTCGATCCCACGTACACGTGGCCCACCTGGTTTGGATTAATCTAATATTTGTGTTTTCCTATCAAACAGTCCAGCAGTTGTTGCTACTGGATGTCCCACAGCTAGACAGTTTGGATGTAATTCATCCATCAAGTGGGGCCTATAAGTGCTAAGTTGTAAATCTAGCACCCTAAGTTGTCAAATTTTGTTGTGTCAAAACACTGCAGTATGGTTAACTTGTTTTAATAGATGGACAGTTCACCTTCAAGTTCAAATTGATGGGAAGTTCACTTTCATTCAAAGATGAGCGTGGTGTTATCTACATCGATGTTATATGTGCTACAAGTAAGCATATTCATCTACAACATCATGTTGAAATCATCAAGTCGAGGTACTCAAGTTCAAGTGCATCACCACTTCGATCTTCAAGCTTAAAGTTTAAGCTTATGTTAAAGCTCAAGATCAAGTCTCAAATTCAAACTCAAGTACACTACTTCAAACTCATGTCACAAGAACAAGCTCAAGTACACTTGCTCGACTCTCAAGACACGAGTTTAAGACAAGTTTAAGAATTCAAGGTCAAGCTTTATGTGCTTCACAATGCCCTATCTACCGAAGCGACCATTAATTCAATTTCAATACTCACATTTAAGATATACATGACTCTAAAAAGACATTAGGATTAGGTCATTAACATTGCATATTTAATTTGAGTCATTATACTTTATTTAGGCTTTGCTTCGACTAGTCCTAGTCTTGGTTCGACTAGTCCAAGCACTGGTTCGACCAGTCCACATTTAAATTCAAACTTTCAAAATTTTTTGGTAGGTCCTCGACCAGTCGAGTACCTTGCTCGACTGGTCGTGGATACCAGTTCGACTAGTCAAGTGTGCCTCAACTCGAACTCCAACAATGCGATTTTTATTCACTCAACCAGTCGAGGGTTTGTTTTATCCGATTGTGCCAGAAAATTTGAAATGTCGTTCGGCTAAGGCCAGTCAAGCAGAACCCAGGACCAGTCGAGTGAACCGATTTATAGCCTATAAATAGTGGACTTTTCTCAGAATTTTGCATTCATTCCAAGCCAATTCAAGTCACCACTCTGAGAGATGAGCCCCCACTATTGAGAAGCTATTGGTTAGTAGTTTTAGATTCTTTTATAGCTTTTCTATTTGATTTTATTAATCTCTTTATTCAAATCTATTCTATTAAAAGGACTGTTATACCTTTTGAGATCTAAAATCAAATTTAAGCTAGCCCTAGGTTAATTTAATTTAAAATTCATCTAGACCTAGAACCCTTCCACTTGTAAGATTGAACATTGAACATCTACATCTACAAGGAATCAGTTCTACCAGGCTACATTGAAGAAGAATCTTGAGATAAGTATTATTTCAATTTTTCTGTATTTTTAGTTTATGAGATTCAGCTAGGAAAATCTCTATTGGTTTTGACCGAGATAGCCAGAAAATCTCGGTGTGTGGGGTTTTTGTAATTGTGTAAGCCGATTTGAAAAATACAATTGTGAAGGTTTTAAGGAAAACCTTGGAAAACCTTATTTCATAGTGAAAGCCAATATCCCACGGGCGAGGATATTGGGAGTGGAGTAGTGATGTGGCTATTTTCAAATAGTTGGTGTATACACATGAACCACTATAATTCTCAGAGTTTGGATGATGGTTGTGATGTATGTGTGGTGTTGAATGTTGTAATTTTCTTTATGCGCTTGTGGTGAATGTTGTAATAATTTAGTTTATTTCTTTCGCCTCATTCTCAGTTTGAGTTTTTGATACTTATAACGTTCGAGACATTAGGTTGTCCTACCATAAACCTTGGTTTGTGGTGAATGGTTGTCCTTAGAACTCAGTTTATATCAACCTCTTAAGAATAGTGCATTTGATGTTGTTATTTAATTGCGTTATCTGTCTTTGTATTCCACATTTATTTTTATTCGGCATAGTCCGATTCACCCCTCACCCCTCTAGGACTTTGAGCTCGGTATTTTCAAGTGGTATCAAAGCCTAATAGGTCATTCAATTGAATTAATTTCCTAAGCTAAGCAATCTTGAGCCTTTAATATGTCAAATTTTGATAGCTTCTCTATTACCAGGCCTCCACCTTTTGATGGCTCCAATTATGTTTATTGGAAAGCCAGGATGAAGATATTTTTTAGGTCCATCGATGAGAGTATATGGCAAGCCACAGTGACTAGATAGAACCCACCCACGTCTGAAGTTCTAGGCACTGATGGAACTAAGTTTGTTAAAGTTACACCTTATTATTCATGGACCCCTCTTCAGAAAAATGAGAGTAGTGCTAATGTCAAAGCTTTAAATGCAATCACTTGTGCACTATCACCAGATGAATTCAAAAGAATTATATCTTGTGATACTGTAAAGCAAGCCTTAGATATCTTAGAAATGACACATGAGGGTATGACTATCGTAGAAAAGTCATAACTTCAAATCCTCACCACTAGGTTTGAGGAAATACTATGAAAGAAAGTGAAACATTCACGGACTTCTATATTAAATTGAATGACATAGTCAACTCAATGTGAGGTCTTGGAGATGGCATCCTAGAAGGTAAAGTTTGTGTAAAGATACTGCACTTATTGCCTGAAAGGTTCAATTCTAAGGTGACTGCCATTCAGGAACTTCATGACACGGATAATATGAGGGTTGAAGAACTTGTTGGTTCTTTATAAACCTATGAGTTGAATTTCAAGGCTCCCAAAGGTAAGTCCATAGCCCTTAAGTCATCTAAATGTATTTCTCAAGATAATACTAGCAATTCTGATTGTGAAAATTTAGAGGATGATATGGCACTATTAGCCAAAAAGTTTTATAAGATTTTCAAAAGCAAAAAGAGAGTTGATTTTCAAAAACCCTCTAAGAAGAAAAAGAGTAAATCTAAAAGTTAGAAATATTTTAAAGACAGTCAATGCTTTAACTGTCGTGAATACGGGCATTTAGTAAACAAGTGCCTAAAGAAGGACAAATCAAAGAAGAAAGGTATGTTGGCCACATGGGATGAATCGTCTTGCTTGGAAGCCTCTTCTGAGTCAGATGATTCAGAACCCGAATCTACTAATGAGGTAATGGCCATAATGACTCTAGCCAGAGTCACTTACATAGATAGTTGTGATTCAACTTATAATGAAAATCTGAGGAGTGACCCTGAAAACGATGAAGATTTACAAATGCATATAATGCCCTATACAGGGAAAGTTGTAAGATAGCTATAAAATTTAAAATTTAAAAAGAAAAGTTTTTAAAGTCAAAAGAAGATTTTGAAAACTTAATTTTAGAAAAATCACATCTTTCTGATTGTTTTAAGAAGACTAAATGTGATTTAGATTTCAAAATGTCCCAAGTTAAAAATCTAAAATCAAAAAATGAAAAACTAAAAATAGAATTCTCTTCTCTTTTGAGTTCAAAGGATACTTGGAGGTATTCCCAGGGTGATCCTAAACTAGAAAAATTGCTAACCGGATTAAGGAAATATAGAGATAGATCTGGTTTGGACTATGATAAAAATATGCCTCTAAAAAATAAGATTACTCCTCCTAAAAGTCTGAATCAAAATGGTTTTAAAAATCCTAAAACTTTTCAAGTTACAAAACCTAAAAACAACCATATCAATTTTAGAAATAAAAATTATAACCCCTTAACTGAAAAAATTGTGGATCTACTTAAGGAGCTTCTAAAATCTAACTCTAACGGTAGAATGTATAACAAGTATAAGCACAGAAAAACCAACAGTGCTCCAAAACCCAAAATGGTAATGAAACAGGTCCTAAAAATTACTTGTCTGGTTGCCCACACTGCTTTTAAGGCTTCGAGTCAATCAAAGTGGTACCTAGACAGTGTTTGCTCTAGACACATGACAGGTGACAAAGATTTATTCACCAACTTCAAAGATATGACTAATGGTTCAGTCACATTTGGTGATGGTAGCAACTGTAGAATAATTGGCCAAGGTACGATTCAACTCTTCAATCTTCCTCCTTTTGAGAATATTTTGTTTATAGAAGGTCTTAAACATAATCTCTTAAGCATTTCTCAAATATACGATAATAAACATAGTATAAAATTCACTAATTAAGTATGTGAGATTTCTAATGAGAAAGATTCTGTGATATTGACTGGTCGCAGAACATCTGAGAATTGTTATATAGTTAGTGACTCTAGCTCGTCTAAATTATTGTGTTACATGGTCCAAACCAATGAGACCAAATTATGGCATAAACGCCTTGGGCATGTACACTAATGAAATCTATATAAACTAAGCAAAGGCGAGTTAATAAGAGGTCTACACAAATTAAAGAAAATGGATAAAATTTGTGGCGAATGTCAAATTGGGAAACAAACTAAGAGTAGTTATAAAAAAGTGAACTCCAGTGCCACATCTAAATGCCTTGAACTCCTCCACATTGATCTCATTGGACCTACCACAATGGAGAGTCGAGGTAGAAAGAAATATTTTCTAGTAATTGTGGATGACTTTACCAGATATGCATGGGTAGCTTTCATGAGAGAGAAGTCTCAATGAAGTGAAAAGGATATTCAAGCGTATCCAAACTGAGAAGGAATCAAATGTTTCAAAAATCCGAAGTGACCATGGATCGGAATTTGATAATATCAATTTTGAGAAGTTTTGTAGTGATCACGGGATATTGCTTGAATTTTCTACACCAAAGACACCTCAACAAAATGGGGTTATTGAAAGGAAAAATCATGTGCTTCAAGAAATGGCCAATGTTATGTTAAATAGCATGAAATTACCTAAAAATCTATGGGCTGAAGCTATGAACACTACATGCTATGTAATAAATCGTGTTTATACTAGAAAATCAAATTATAAGACTACATATGAACTGTGGTTCAATAAGAAGCCCACAGTTAAATACTTTCGTGGTTTTGGCAGCAGGTGGTATATTTTGCGTGACCGCAAAAATTTAGAAAAGTTCGACACTAAAAGTGATGAAGGAATTTTTCTAAGGTATGCTCTAAATAGTCGAGAGTATCAAGTTCACAACAAGAGGACCAGTGTTATTCAAGAGTCCATTAATGTGGTTATAGAAGATCACCTGAATATACCTGTCTCTAGTTCAGAAGATGATGAAGTCTTTATATTTGATAAACAAGACTCTTCATCTAGTCAAAATGACACTGAATTGCGGTCAGTTAAAAACCATCCAACTGATCAAATTCTTGGAAATCCTCTCACTGGTGTGCGCACTCATAAATAATTAGAAAATATATGTAATTATGTTTGCTTCACTTCCCAAATTGAGCCAGCCAATGTAAAAGAAGCGCTTACTAATGAAAACTAGATAGTAGCCATGCAAGATAAACTAAATCAATTTGTAAGAAATGATATGTGGTATTAGGTTCCTAGACCTAATGATAAACATAAAATTGAAACTAAGTGGATCTTCAAAAATAAATTTGATGAATTAAAAAATATTGTAAGAAACAAGGCAAGACTAGTTGTACAAGGGTACACTCAGATAGAAGGCATCGATTATGATGAAACCTTTACCCCAGTAGCTCATCTTGAATCTATCAGATTATTTATATCGATTGCTTGTTTCAAAAAATTTAAAACTTATCAAATGGATGTCAAGAGTGCTTTCTTCAATGGTGATCTACATGAGGAAGTTTATGTAGAACAACCAAAGGGTTTTGAAGACCCTAAACACACTGATCACATTTATCGCCTGAAAAAGGCACTCTATGATTTAAAACAAGCTCCTAGGGCATGGTATGAGAAACTGACTACATTCTTACTAAGTCATAACTTCGTTATGGGGAGTGTTGATAAAACCTTATTTGTTAAGAAATATAATGAACACATACTTATAGTGCAAATATATGTTAATGAAATTATCTATAGCTCTATGTGTTTTAACCTGTCTACTGAGTTTGCAGAGTTGATGAAGTTCAAGTTTGAAATGAGCATGATTGGAGAACTGAATTACTTCTTAGGTTTGCAAGTAAAACAACTTAAAGGCAATATTTTCATTTCTCAAACCAAGTATGTTCTAAACTTGGTTAAGAAGTTTGGTTTTGAAAATGGTAAGCATTTTGATACTCCTATGAGTACAACTCTTAAGCAATCAAAAGATGCAATAGGTAAGAGCATAGATGTTAGGTTGTATCGCAGTATGATTGGTAGTCTATTATATTTAACTACGAGTCGCCCTAATATTGCAATCAGCGTAGGAATTTGTGCTAGATATCAATCTGAACCTAAGGAATCCCACCTGATTACTGTCAAGAAGATTATTAGGTATGCCACAAGTATAATTAATTTAATTTTATGGTATCAACTTGATACTAATGTTCAATTAGCTGGTTACTTGGATGCTGATTGGGCTAGGAATATATACGATTGAAAATCCACTAGCGGTGGTTGCTTTTATGTTAGGAACTGTTTGGTTTCCTAGCATAGCAAGAAACAAAGCTTCGCATCCCTATCCACAGCTGAGGCTGAATATATTGCAGCTGGAAATACCTGCACTCAGCTTGTGTGGATGAAAAGAATGTTGAACGATTACGGAATTGCGCAAGACACAATGATTCTATATTGCGATAACTCTAGCGCAATCAATATATCTAAGAATCCCATCCAGCATTCTCGTACCAAACATATTGACATTATGTAGCACTATATTTAGGAATTAGTGGAAGAGAAAATTATTTCTTTAGATTATGTGCAGACTGAAAACCAACTTACTGACATATTCACTAAAACCCTTGATAGAAATAGGTTTTCCAAATTAAAATTGGATATTGGTATATGTAATTCATTTTGAGATATTCATGATTACATGCTTATACTATTGTGTATTTTTGTGTAATTTATTTCATTTTAAATTTTGATAAAAATATAGAATATATGCATTTTTTGTGCTCTCACGACCGATCGAGCACATACTTGACCAGTCGTGGTGCGCGGGCCGAACCCCTTTTTTAGGGTGAAAAATCACTTTTTCTCTAAAATCTTCATCTTCCTCTCTCGGCCCCTTCTCCGACCCATCAAGCCCATCTTCGATTCATGTAAGTAAGTGCTCCATTCTCCATTTCCTTTTGGATTTAGGATCCTTGAGTCTCATCTTGCTTGAATCGTGTTTTTATTTCAAGTTCTATTGTGGTTTGTTGGGTCTTCTTCCTAAAAAACTGTTGGGTTTGAAACCCTTAAATCCTTTCTTGCTCTTTCTTCTCTATTCTTATAATGAAAGGTAGACCGAAGAAGAAATCTACTCGAACATCTTCTTCTCGTTCCATTTCGGTTCATACTCTTCGTCCACTCGAAGAGGACCCAGAATATGTGCGGGATATCCGTCTCCGCAACATCATTGTTAAGCAGACTGTCAATGCTAACTATCTTATTCAATTCAATATTATTCTCCTCTTTGTCGCTATAGGATGGGATAACATTCTGAATTGGGGCAAATCGGCATACCGCTCCATTGCACATGCTATGTTTGCGTGTATAGGTAATGTGTCTATTGAAGATTTAACCATCACTATCATGTTTAGAGAAGTGTATAGGTGATGTCTCTATTGAAGATTTAACCATCAGTATCATGTTTAGAGAAGGTTCATATAAAGTAGATCGTCACTTAATTTCTGGTTTGATGGACATTCTAGTGAATGATGAAGGAATTCTCATTCTGACATTGGCTGAAAATTTGAATGAGTTAGAAAAATGCCTATTAACTAGAAATCTATGCAACATGGACTTGGAATGGAGTTTTGGAATTGCACACCGGGCCAGTCAGATGTTATCCAGATACAGAGTTTTACATCGCATTTTTATTTTCAATGTATACCCTCGATCTAGTAACAAGACCGAACTGACCACCTTCATGGTGCATATTCTTCATTTTGTTGTATCTGGCATTCCAGTGAGTCTTCCTTCCTTGATATGCTATTTCATTATTCAATTTCAACTTCATCTAGGGCATAGTGATATTCCTTTTACTTATTTGATGACCACTTTTACTTTACATTGTTGTGTGGTCATGCCACCTAGAGAAGCTCATACTTCTCATCTACCCCTCAACAACTCAAATATCAACAAAATGAATTTAAAGTTAGCACCCGGTCAAGTTGACAAGGGTGTTAAAGAGGTTAGAGAAGAAATTAGAGAGGAAGATATGCTTCCTACTGAAGCTGATATGGAAGATATTTTTAATGAATTATAATCTGATGATGTTGAGGCTGATCCTAATTTTTAGTTTTCTGGTTTTGATGAGTGCCTTCACTCATTGGAAGAAAAGGTCAATGGACTAAAAATTTCTCAAGACAACCAAATGAAATATATGGATAAGTATTTTAGATGCATCAATAAGGTATTGCACCAAATTGATCCATCCATTCCACCTCCCTATTTGTCTTGTTCTGATTAGTTCTCTTACTTTTGTTAGACATGTAATAATTCACTTAACATTAATTTGATTGGTGACTTTGAATTTTGGACATGTTTAAGTTCTAATGTTGATACTCCTCTTATCATTATTTAATTTGCTAACTTTCACACTCTTTCTTACTCTCTTCTCTTATTTGCTACCACATTTCACATATTTCTATCTTTTCTTCCTTTGTCATTCTGTGACAAAAAGGGGAAGAAATTGGGTATTTGATTGCTTATATCTTATATCTTAATTGTTTTTTTGATAATATGGTTAGTGGTTATTTAAATGAGATGTATAGATGTGGATTTGCATGAACTGTGTGGAAAGGAATACTGTGTGGAAAGGTTTTTTTTTTTGGAAATGTATATCTATCTCCTAATACAGGTCTCTACCGAGCTTAAGTTGAGAAGGAGTTAATCGGGGAGTTTGTGGTTGTTAGATTTTTTTTTTCAACTGAGTGAATCTATGTATTAGAATTGGTTAATCTTCTGTAAGTTTATTTTGTCACAAATTTGACAAAGGGGGAGAGTGTAAGTGCTAAGTTGTAAATCTAGCACCTTGAGTAGTCAAATTTTATTATGCCAAAACACTGCAGTATGGTTGACTTGTTTTGATTGATGGAAAGTTCACCTTCAAGTTCAAATTGATGGGATGTTCACCTTCATTCGAAGATGAGTGTGGTGTTATCTACATCGACGTTATATGTGCTACAAGTACGCATGTTCATCTATAACATCATGTTGAAGATCATCAAGTCGAGGTACTCAAGTTCAAGTGCATCACTACTTCGATCTTTAAGCTTAAAGTTCAAGCTTATGTTAAAGCTCAAGATCAAGTCTCAAATTCAAGCTCAAGTACACTACTTCAAACTCAAGTCACAAGAACAAGCTCAAATACGTTTGCTCAAGTCTCAAGACATGAGTTTGAGACAAGTTCAAGAATTTAAGGTCAAGCTTCATGTGCTTCACAATGCCCTATCAACCGAAGCGACCATTAATTTAATTTCAATACTCTCATTTAAGGTATACATGACCCTAGAAATACCTTAGGATTAGGTCATAAACATTGCATGTTTAATTTGGGTCATTGTACTTTATTTAAGCTTTGCTTCAACTAGTTCTAGTCTTAGTTCAACTAGTCCAGGCACTGGTTTGACTAGTCCAGGGCTTTTCTCGACCAGTCTAAATTTCAATTCAAAATTTTGAAATTTTCTGGTAGGTCCTCGACCAGTCGAGTACCCTACTCGACTAGTAGTGAATACCGATTCGACTAGTCGAGTGTGGCTCGACTCGAACTCCAGCAACGTAATTTTTATTCACTCGACCAGTCGAGGGTCTGTTTTATCTGATCATGCAGAAAATTTAAAATCTCGTTCAATTAAGGCCAGTCGAACCGAACATAGGACCAGTCGAATAAACCAATTTGCAGCTTATAAATAGTGGACTTTTCTTAGAATTTTTTATTCATTCCAAGCCAATTCAAGTCACCACTCTGAAAGATAAGCCCCCACTATTGAGAAGCTATTGGTTAGTAGTTTTAGATTCTTTTATAGCTTTTCAATTTGATTTTATTGATCTCTTAATTCAAATCTATTATATTAAAAGGCAACTCTGTTATAGCCTTTGAGATCTAAAATCAAATTCAAGCTAGCCCTAGGTTGATTTAATTTAAAATTCATCTAGACCTAGAATCCTTCCACTTGTGAGATTAAACATTAAGCATCTACATCTACAAGGAATCAGTTCTACTGGGCTACATCGAAGAAGAATCTTAAGATAAGTATTATTTCAATTTTTTTATATTTTTGGTTTATGAGATTCAGGAAGGAAATCTCTATTTGTGGTTTTGACTGAGATAGCTAGAAAATCTGTATGGCCTGTATCCTAGTCTGTACCATTCCGTAAACTTCCGTGATCCTCACTGTCGAATTCCAGCAACCCATGACCTGTAATTGCCATTTGTGCACGACCCTAAGTTGCACCCTGTATATCCGAGTCAACTCAATTTGAGACTTATACCATTGCGACTACACCGTCGTCGTGGTTCCAACACCATGTCTCACGCATCAATGCGATACCTAGGCCAGGAGTTGTGGGCCTGCGTTTATTTTGAGAAAATGTCATGCGTTGCGAATCCCAAGAAAAGAATCTCTACCAAACATCACATCAATCAATCAATCAAGTCAAGTACATCCCATCACAACCCATCTCTCTCTTACACAAGCCTTACCCAAAAGTCAACCCTCATGCCATCTCTCCTTACACCACCATACCTCTCATCACATTCCTTTTACACACCTATCCCTCTCTCCTTACATCTCCCATCTTTCACACATTCTCTACCATTTTTCCTAACAACTAAGAGAGAAAAAGACTAAGGAGAGAAGAGCCAAGTGTGGCCCACTCCCTACCACCAATCTCCCATCCTAGCCATCCATACTTCATCAACCTCCATCAAAGTTGAAGCTTAGCAGCTAAGGAAGCCAAGGAGCCAAGAAGGAGCGAGATCGGTGGGTGTTCATGGTGCTAGATCTTGATTGTGATTTAGGGTCCACATGATTATTGGGGCCCATCTTGATGTATGCATGAACATGGAGGAGATCATAATAGCGAAGCTCCTCCCATCTCCACCAATTCTCTATCTCTCTCTCTCTTTCCCTGATTGATGGCCCACCCTGATGCATGATTTTTTTACCCACGCTGTCCATTTAGTAGGCCCACCTTGCTAACCTCACTGTTGTCCGTTTGGACAGGCTTGGGTGAAGGGAATAACAAATATCAGTTTGATCTAAAATAGGTGGGCCATACGACGTGGACCCTACCTGATGTTCATGTTTCATCCATGTTGTCCACCATCCAGCAAGGGATGGTGGAGCCCACATGAATTATGTGTAGTATTCTCATCGTCCAGCAGCAGGCACAGCTGAAGGGGAATTTCAAATATCAGCTTGATTTAAAGTCTGGTGGGCCACCACGTGGACCCACCTTATTGTAAGTGTGATACTCACACCATCCATCCACTCCCTTAAATTTCATCTACATTGCAACATGTGGGACCCACCAAATGAACGACATGAGCTTGCACGGACGAGGATTAGCTGCTAACAGGTTGTCTGAAGTGACACTAAGTTCTATGGGGCCCTACCATACTATATGGGTCCCATCCTCACCATCCAATCTACTAGGACGGTAGGTCCTTCTCTAAGGTATGTGTTCACCCATCTGTCCATCCATGGGGCCTACCTCCTGCACGTGTGGAATTCACACCGTCCAACAAGGATGGTGGGATCCACCATGATGTGAGTGTTCTATCCAAGCTATTCAGATACTAGACGTGGACCCACTGCATGCATTTCATCTACCCATCCATCTGTGGGGCCCACATGTGATGTATGTGCTTCACCCACATGTGTGGGCCCACTATGATGAATGTGTTGTATCCTCACCATCCAATCTCTGGACGGTGGGAGGTAGGATTGGCTAGAATACCTCACATGAGCTATCAACTGCTGGTTGACGTCAGCAAGCTCCATGGACCCCATGATGTATATGTTCTTCCAGCCGTCCATCCCTAGCTTGTGGTCCACCTTGATGACACGTGTGTCCCACCACGTGGGACCACCACAATGCATGTGATTCATTTGCACCATCCAATTCGCTGGACTGTGGAAACCCAACTGTGATGTAATTGTTATATCCTCACCATCCATTTGGACGTGAGGCAGATTCAAACCTCTAGTGGGCCACGTGTGTGGGACCCACCGTGATATATGTATTGTATCCTCCACACCGTTCATCTATTTTCTGGGGTGGGGCCCACCTTAATGTATGCATTGTATATCAGCATTGTCCATGTGGACGTGTTGTGGGATGCACCATAATGTATTTGTTGGCCCACCTTGTTAATATGTTATATATATCCAGGCCATCCGTCCACTGCTAGGACATGAGGCCTGCCTTGATGCATGTGTTGTTTCCACAACGTCCAGCTTGCTGGATGGTGGAACTCCACCTGATGCTCGAGGTTGCAACCACACTGTCCATTTGTTGGACATGGGCCCACCATGCTATGAGTATTTTATCTAGGTCATCCATCCCTGGACGTGGACCCCGCCATGATGTATATCCACACTGTCCATAAGACGTGGGCCACACGAGATGTACGTGTATGACCCAAATTGTCCATGTGTATGGGGCCCATTTAGAATGTGCAGGGCCCACCTTGATGAGTTGTATGTGCGGCCCATTTGATGAGGCCCGATGTGATGTAATTGGGGCCCAGTCATGAGGCCCATTGACATGTATTTGAGGCCCAGGTGAGAGGCCCATTGTGATGTATTTAAGGCCAAGATATTAGGCCCATTATGATTTATTTATGGCCCATTGATGAGGCCCATTGTGATATATTTTTCGTCCATTGATGTGGCCCATTGTGATGTATGTGAGGCCCATGTTATGAGGACCATTGTGATGTATGAGACCCTTGTATAAGGCCTATCATGATTGTATAAGGCCCATTATGATTGTATGAGACCCTTGTGTAAGGCCCATCCTGATTGTATAAGGCCCATTATGTTGTGTATGAGGCCCTTATGTGAGGCCATGGGCCCACTATACGTTAGGCTTTATGTGGGCCACTCATTGGGAGCAATGTTGGTTGAATGTCCACATTGATGGGCAATGATAGTTAAATGTCCACATTGTGACCTTCCCTTAGGCCTTGTTAGGCCCATTCTTGATATGAGTTGACCGTCTAAGCCCATCCTTGATATGAGGAGAGTACATCATCATCATATAACATGCTTAGTATAGCTCCACGATCCATGCGCATACGCATCATATGTATGCTTGTTATGAGGAGTGATTGATCATAACACATGTCATTAGGCAGATTATTATGGGACTCCCTAAGAGACGGAGTTGCCTCATATGAGCAGGTGACACGCGCAGGTTTAATTCATGACTGGATGATATAACTCATGTATCTCACATTTTGTGATATGACCACCGTATGCCCTAATGACATCAGGGTCGTAGCCTCCACAGGTATATCGTGGATGGCTAAATGGGATACCTAAAATATTTTTCTACATGGGGTGCCATAGATGTCCCTAGGTGAAAGTTCCTAAACCCTCTTAGCACCAGATGATGCCCTAATGTCTAGATTGAGTGGATATATATGAGCGTATGAGGGCCATATACCATTAGGTCACATCTCTCAATGTGTCATGGTCAATTGGGAGGGGGTATGGCCTTACCTACTTGAGGGATTAGGCAATGTTAGGCTAAGTCTGACCAGCTCATAAATGGGTCCGCTATCAATAAGTCAGGCCCGATATTGAAGGTCTCTTCCACTTATCTAGTTGTGCGCTCGGATAGGGGTGACAAGCTGGCGTATAGTGTAATAGACCCCGGTGATGATCCCGGAGATGTACAGTACTGATATGTGAACTTATTAAGTAGGAGTTTTACACTCATCATTTTACTCATCCATTCATTCATTTACTACCCACTCGGGCTGGTGGTATACAACTAATTTTTATGGGTACCTTCGTAATAGCCAAGATTTCGGTTAGGGCGCGTAACCATCCTGAGATCAGGAGTTTACCACATTGAGTCTGGCTATCCAAATTTAAGTATAAGACTTGTTTGGATAGAAGTCCCATGTAATGGACCCCATAACCTGCAATAGTACGTACTATTATCCTGACTTCACACTCCAGCTTAGTCATTTCATTTGCACCACATATTGCATTACATCTACGGCATAGGGCATTTTGGGTTGCCATGTTCTTGGATTTATATGGCTTAGATGAGGTTGACGGTATTCGTGGACTTATCAGGATTTGCATATTGTATTGTATCCTTAGTATATGATATTTGGCTCACTATGTCTTCGCTTGTATAACTGATCTACATTACTTCCTCAGTATATGATATTGGCTTATTATGTTTTTGCATCGCATAGCCTGGATAAGCCTGATGGTACTTATGAACGTATCGGCATGTTTTTGAATTACTCTGATATTGCATACTTAGCACTTACCTTGCACATACACTTACACCACCCTTCAAGCTTTCTATAAGCTTATACACAATAGATGCATGCAGGTGGCATTAGGTTGCAGCAGTGTTGAGCTTGGAGCATTCAGCTGTCTTCTATAGCTTCGATTTTCAATATACGTATTTCCCTTTCAGCACTGTATTCAACTTTTATATTAGTGGATATGTGATGATGATGTTGCCTTTATGATTTGGGTAAACTTATGGTTATGCTTCTTATAAGATAAACGTACATTGGAAAATCCTCCTTGTAGGATCCCAGGGTCGAAATCTGGTGTATGGGCGCTGGAAGCTGAGAATGGGGTACTACAGAGGCTGTCGGTACCGAATTCAGCAATCAGAAATTTTATGAGCCAGGTTTTCGAGTTTAGGGCGTGACATTTCACACGTGTAAACCATTGAACCTTGTGACGGGACCCACTTTGCATTTTCTTCGTTGTGCGACGCGTAACTTATTGATTTATACAAATTCAAGTTGCGTAGTCCCGCACAACTAATATGAGCTGCATGGCCATGCGCAACTTATCAGGTTCGTGCAACTCTGTTTGGGTTTGGACAACTCTTCTATCTTCTGCTTTTCTAAGGCTCTATCTTCTATTGGTGATCGAAAATTCTGTGAGCCTGGTTTCTAAGTTTGGGGCGTCACAAAATCTCGATGTGTGGGATTTTTATAATTGTGTAAGCTCATTCGAAAAACACAATTGTGAAGGTCACCACCTTGGAAAACCTTATTTCATAGTAAAAGCCAATATCCCGTGGGTGAGGATATTGGGAATGGAGTAATTGTGTGGCTGTTTTCGAACAATTGGTGTACACACACAAAGCACTATAATTCTCAGAGTTTGGATGATGGTTGTGATGTATGTGTGGTGCTGAATGTTGTAATTTTCTTTATGCACCTGTGGTGAATGGTGTAATAATTAAGTTTATTTCCTTCGATTCATTCTTAGTTTGAGTTTTTGATACTTACCAACGTTCTAGACATCAGGTTGTTCTAACATAAACCTTGGTTTTTGGTGAAAGGTTGTCCTTTGAACTTAGTTTGTAAAACCTCTCAAGACTAGTGCATTTGAGGTTGTTATTTAATTATGTTATCTGTCTTTGTATTTTGCATTTATTTTTATTTGACATAGTCCTATTCACCCCTCCCCCCCCCCCCCCCCCGCCTCTAGGACTTTGAGCTCGGCCTTTCAGGGCCCATGAAAACGTGGCCCACCAACCACATACATCATCATCATTACCATAATAAGAAGAGAGAGAGAGGCCATTAGAGGAGGGACTCTGCCACTATGAGTCCCTCACATGATCTACACCATACAATCGTATATGGGTCCCATGCATGCATGGGCCCATCATAACAAAATAAAATTTTGAGGTCGGGATGCCATCCCCACCATGCAAATGAGGGGTCTAGATGACTTTTAGAAGGCATGGATTATATTAGAGATCATCATGGTGGGGTCCATGGAGAACGAACTCACCATGGCTCATGCATGTAAGAAGATGGGCTAACGACCACATCAAGGGGATCATGGAGGATCTCCAACATGGATTGGTGGGTCCTTCAAGTCCCCAAGCAAATGAAAGAAAGAAATCTAAGGGAGAGGATTAAATCTAGCTCTAGAGAGCACCCACCTTGAATCTTGATCTCCTACTTCCACCACTATGTTCTAGAGCTCCAAGGGATGAGATTTAACAGTTAAGATGGGGTCTTAATGGTTAGATTGAGGGGAAAAAGCTTCGAAGAGGGCTGAAATCTTTTTGGAGATGGGTCTCTCTCTTACTCACAATGGAGGAAATGAGAATGAAAGAGGGAAAGAGAGAGATGAGGGAGAGAGAGAGGGGGGGTAGGGTGGTAGGCTCTCTCTCTCATAGGTAGGTATGTTTAGGTGTAAGAGAAGCATGGCTAAGGAGGCATGCTTGTAGTGATTGCCTAGCAAGCATGAGGCTATGGAGGGTAGGGTAGGGTGACATCATCCTAACGATGGTTTCTAAGAAAATGTGTAATTTAGAATAGGTGGGTCCCGCAACACACGGTTCATGGCCATTATAATACATGGTCCACATCTTATAATCTAAGCATTAGATTGGCACACGAGACATGGCATCGGAACAACGGCAAGGATGCGGTCGCAATGGCACAAGTCTCGGATTGAGTCGACTCAGGTTTACTGGATGTGACTTAGGGTCGCGTATGTAAATCCCATATCCTAATATGTACCATTCCGTAGACTCTCGCGATCCTCATCGAATTTCGACAACCTGGAACCTATAACGGATGTTTGCACGCGATCCCAAGTTGTATCCCAATAGATCTGAGTTGACTCGACCCGAGGCTTGTACATTGCGACCGCACTATCACCGTGGTTCTAACGCAGTGTCTCGTGCACCTATGCAATACCCAGACTAGGAGTTGTGGGCCCGCATTTATATTGAGAAAATGCCACGCGTTGTAAATCTTGAGAAGAGAATCTCTACAATCTAACAAATCAATCACATCAATCAAATCAAATACAACCCATCACTCACCCATGCCTCTCTTTTCCCCAAAGTCAAACAACCCATACCCCTCAAGTCAAGTACACCCATCACTCACCCATCACACCCATCCCTTTCCCTTACAACCTCTCTCTCTCTCTCTCTCTCTCTCTCTCTCTCTCTTCCCTACCCATTTTCCAAGCAACTAAAGGGGAGAGATCGTCTAAGCTCTAAGGAGAGCAAGGAGAGCTTTGTGTGTAGCCGACTTCCTACCCCCCTAATCTCCCATCTCCACCCTTCAAATCTCATCATCCTCCATCAAAGAGAAACCTTAGGAGCTTGGCATTCCAAGGAGCCAAGAAGGAGCGAAATCAATGGGTTTTGTAGGTTTAGATTGCAATTTTTGTGATGAACCAAGTGGGGCCTACCAATTGATGGTAAGGATCCCATTTGAGACCCATCTTAATGTATGTATTGTAAATGCTAGGAGGACTCGTAGTGGTGGAGCCGTTCATCACTCATTTTTCCTCTCTTCCTCTCTATCTCTCTTTTACCCTATCGATGGCCCACCCTTGACATATGTATTTGATCCATGTTGTTCATCTAGTGGACCATCTAGGCCATCCACCAAGTGGGCCCACATAGGTGGTGAAATCCCACTATAGTGTGAGTGTGATGGTGTGTGGTGAACGCTACAGCCAACGTCTAGAGAACGCTGCAGCAAGCAACATCCAACTTGCTTATAGTAGAGAGGGGCTGTGGGGCCACAGTAGGCCCCCTCCCATGATGTATGTATTTAATCCACGCCATCCATCCAATTCCCTAGCTCATTTTAGGCCTTAATTCGAAAAATGAAGCCAATTCAAATCCCTGGTGGGCCACGCCATCAAATAGACTATTTTAATAGTGATAAATTGTTAGGGCCTGCTGTGTTGTTTTTGTGCATCAAAACATATCCAATATTGGGCTCATTGGACCTATCCTGAGCTCCTGAACCCAGTAAGCGAATTGGATCGCCATTATGTGGGCCCCACCTATGAAAATCCATTACAAAAAAAATAATAATAATAGCAACAAGCAAACGCTGCTGCTGCCAGCGTCCAAAAGACAATGTAACAAGCAGCATCTTGCTACTTGGAATAGAGGTCAGGTCCATGGGCCCCACCACAGGTCTCACCATGATGCATGTCGATCATCTACACCATGCATTTGATGAGTCCCCTCTTAAAAATGGGGTACGCCAAAAATCAGCCATACACGAAACTCAGTGGTCCACACTACAAGAAGCAGCAGGGGATTGAACGTCTACCATTGAAACCCTTTTTAGGTCACAGAAGTTTTGGATCTATATGAAATTTATTTTTCCTCTTTATTTAGGTCTTTATGACCTTACGATTTGATTGGATGGAAAATAAATGTTATGGTGGGCCCTACATGGGACCCACTGATGTAAGTGTTTTACCCACACTGTCCCCATGTGTGGACCCCACCATGATTTATGTACATTATCCACACCGTCCAGACCTTGGATAGTGGGAACCACCTTGATGTATTGTATACCCACGTTGTCCATCCTTTTGCTGGATGTGGGACCCATTCACACTGGTTGCACGTGTGGGGGTGGGGCCCACCTTGAAGTATGTGCTATATATTCATACCATCCATCCCTGGACAGTGATTTGGGTGGCCACCATGATGAATGTATTATCTATCCACACTATCCACATGGGACGTGGGCCTCACGTGATGTACGTGTTTGATCCAAGTCGTCTGTTCATTGCTGGATTGCAGAGCAAGGCCCACTTGTTGTATGATCTGGGCCCACCTGAACAGTTCAAGCCCACTGTGATGTGTGTGTTGCATACACACTGTCCATTTGGTATGGCACATCTTGCAGGCCCACCATATTGTATAAGTTCTATATTTATGATGCCCATGTATTTTCTAGGACATATGGGCTGCCCCATGCGGCCCACTTGATGTATATGGGGTCCATGTGATGTGACCCACTTTAATATTTATGAGGCCCATTGTTGTGGCCCATTGTGATGGACATGAAGGCCACGAGATACAGCCCATTACGATGTGTAAGGCTCATGTGATGCAACCCATTGTGATGTATATGTGGCCCATGCAATGTGGCCCACTTGATGTATATGAGGCCCATGTGATGCGGTCCATTGTGATATGTGAGGCCCATATGATGAGGCCCAGTATGATGTATGTAAGGCCTATGTGATGAGGCCCAATGTAATGTATATGTGGCCCATGCGATGCAGCCCACTTGATGTATATGAGGCCCATGTGATGCAGCCCATTATGTTGTATGTGAGGCCCTTATGTGAGGCCATGGGCCCCACTATATGTTTTGCCCTATGAGGGCCACTCCTTAGGAGCAATGTTGGCTAAATGCCCACATCAATGGGCGATGATGGTTAAATGTCCACATTGTAACCTTCCCTTAGGCCTTTGTTAGGCCCATTCTCATTATTCTGGGTCAACCCAAATCATTGGGCCCCATTGATGTTTCATGGTCCATCATCACCATATAAGGATGGCTCCGTGCTACTGAATTTGGCATATCCACGGCCGTGGGCAGATCTTTATATTTTAGTTTAAATCGGTTATTCATCTATGGACCCCACCTTGCATATAGGCCGATTGTTAATACCGATTATGAGTATGTGACAACATAGCATCATAATACATGCCCATACTCATATCCTTTGCATGTTTGTTATGAGATGCGGCTGACCATTGCATATGCCATAAAGCAGGTTGTTTATGGGACTCCCTGATAGGCCAAATTGTCCTATATGAGCACACGGTACACGCAAGTTTGATGCATGACTGGATGGTATAGCTCATGCATCTCGCATTTTGGGATATGACTACTGTACGCCCTAGCGATATCAGGGCCGTAGCCTCCACAAGTATATCGTGGATGGCCAGATGGGACACCGAAAATATTTTTCTATATGGAATGCTATAGATGTCCCTTGGTGAAAGTCCCTAAACCTCTGTGGCCAGGAGACGCTCCAACGTCTAGACCGAGTGGATACATGAGTGCCCAAATGCCAAAAACCAGT
This sequence comes from Magnolia sinica, assembly GCF_029962835.1. Taxonomy (NCBI): domain Eukaryota; kingdom Viridiplantae; phylum Streptophyta; class Magnoliopsida; order Magnoliales; family Magnoliaceae; genus Magnolia; species Magnolia sinica. The sequence goes on from NC_080574.1 coordinate 68,871,854, forward strand.
AGGCCGCGTCTCCCACTGTATCATAGTAGGTTGGAAGGGGGTGTGGCCTTACCCGCCCGAGGGTAGGGGGCATAGATAGGCTGAGTTTGATCAGCTCATAAATGGGTTCACCATCGACATGCCGGGTAGATATTGGCTGACTACTGGCCAGGCGGATAGTGAGATCTCTTCCACTTACATGGTTGTGTCCAGTGGGTGACGATCTGTGTAGAGTGTACTAGACCCCAGTGAAGATTCCAGAGATGTACAGTACTGATATGTGGACTTATTGAGCAAGAGTTGCATACTCAGCATTTTACTCATTCATTCATTCATTCACTATCCACTCGAGCTATTGGTGTGCAACTAATTGTTATCTGTACCTTCGAAATGGCTAGGATTTCAATTGGGGCGTGCGACCAACATGAGATTAGGAGTTTACCACTTTAAGTCTGGTTATCCAAATTTAGGTATGGGACTGGTTTGGATAGAAGTCCCTTATGATGGACCCCGTAGCCTATGATACTACGTACTATCATCCCGACTTCACACTCCAGCTTGCTCATTTCATCCATACCACATATTGCATTGCATCCTTAGCACATAGCATTTGGTTAACTATGCTTCTATATTGCATAACTTGGATAAGGCTGATGGTATTTATGGACTTACCGGCATGTTTCCACATTGTTCTGATATTTCATACTTGGCACTTACCTTGCGCACACACTTACACTACCTTCTAAGCTCTCTATAAGCTTATACATGATAGATGCGTGTAGGTGGCATTAGGTCGTAGAAGCGTTAAGCTTGGAGTGTGTAGCTATCTTCTGGAGCTTTGATTTTTGATATATGTATTTCCCTTTCAGTATTGTATTCAACTGTTTATATTAGTAGATATGTGATGATGATGTTGCCTTTGTGATTTGGGTAAACTTGTGGCTATGCTTCTTACGAGACAAATGTTGGTTGGAAAATCTTCCTTATAGGATCCCAGGATCAGAATCTGGCGTATGGGTGTTGGGAGCCGAGAATGGGGCACTACGTAGGCTGTTGGCACCGGATTCGGTGATCAAAAATTTTGTGAGCCTAGTTTCCGAGTTTGGGGCGTGACAACTCTCAAATGCAATCTATGGGTCGCGGGTTGCCGAAATTTGACCGAGAGGATCGCGGGATCCTAAGAAATGGAATGGTCACTAGGACATGAGCCTGACAGCATATGGTTGGTCAGATGTTACTTTTAATCATTTGTTCACATGCCAAACATCATGCAACTATGATAAATCAAACAAGGGAGTTCTTCACAACATCACCATAGCCTTATCCAGTGGAACATGAGATAACACTAAACAACAAATTTCAGAAAACTGACAACTTGATTCGTTACACTTCCAAAAGATAAAATTTCCAAGCATAATCAATCAAAGAGCTTGATTTTACTACCATAATACAATTCGCAATGTCAAAATAAAAGAAACAAATAGAAATTCAATCTGTAGGCAATCTAGAGAACCTTAAACCCTAATCGCATGAAGCATTTGCATGATGTTCAAAGGCTGATATTGCACGATGCAGCTACGCACTTGTAATAGCGAAAGCTTGAGTTGAAATTTCAAACCTTCTCATCCTTAAATCGGGTCCTAATGTTGTCAAGCTCCTTATTTTGGCATTTATGGACATCACTGATGAAAACAGAAAGACCCCTCATTCCAGTTAAGGCCATCTCCTCGGATCCAACATTAGATCGAAGGTGGACCGATGTGATGGGTGGAGATCCTCAATTAGAGCGGGTTTTGCTCTTTTTTCTTTCTTAGATTTGAAAGCGGCAGATGGAGAGACTTTTTTTTACGAATCATGAAATGGGTTTATTCTCATAAAAAAATGTACATGATCCATTCTCAAATATGTGTAGGGATTCCTCCTACACATAAATCTATCAAAATTGGGAAAAGAAAATCTATAGCTTCTCAAAATTCCTCAGGAAATATAAATCCAAACACCCAAAATGATAAGAGCAGTACCTGACAACGCATGATAGATGTGTCTTGTCACTAAGGGACATGACCACGAAAACTATCGCGATGAACGTCATGGCATTGGTGAACAAAATGACGAGAGAGATCGGGGCATCACTTTAGATGGAGAAAAAAGTAGCAGAGGCTGAGAGGTTTATAAGGAAAGGGATTCAATAATGCTAGAATAGGAGAAGATCCATCCATTTCTTAAGATGCGCTAAGGTCAGTTTATAGAGGAGATATGGATGGTGGGTATTTAATGTGGTGGCTGCGTCTAGCTTCTGGTCACAGAGGAATGCACCCCGACGCATTATAGCTTTGGTGACACCCCAGACGAGGTCGATGTCGATCATCTTCTCTAAGTCACCCATCTGGGGCTCAATTTCTCTCTATGGTAAGAATGATGGATGAATCTTTTCCATCAAAAGAGGAAAATATAGTGCCTTGGAAGTTAAAATGGAGAGAGAGAGAAAGAGAGAGAGAGAGAGAGAGAGAGAGAGAGAGAGAGGGGAAAGAGCTTGCCTGATGGAAATAAAACTTGAGGCAGTTTTTCCTTCTTTTTAGGCCTTTATTAACGATTTAAAGCCGTAGTAAAGAGTAGCCAGATATTGAAGCTTCGACATCCAATTGATCACTCCAATCGCTAATATAAACGAGTAACTAGAAATTGACCTTTTGTTATTTACATACCCTGCATAATCCAAACTCACATAGCTTACTAACTTTTCCTCTGATTTTTAAGATGTCAAGACATAGTTTGTTGGACCTCATAGAAAATGAAGTAGCCATTTCACTGCCTCCCAATGTTGCTTACCAGGATTTAACAAGTATATACTCACAATGTAAGGCTGGTAACCTAGTCCGTACCACTCCTTAAGATCTCACAGTCCCCCCGTTCGAATTTCAATGACCTGCGACGCGTAAATAGCATTTGCGCACGATCCTGAGTCGCATCCCGACAACCCGAGTCAACTCAACCCGAGATTTATACCATTGCGACCGCGCCGTCGCCACGGTTCCAACGCCGCGTCTCACACTCTGATGCGATACCCAGGCCAGGAGTTGTGGGCCATGTTTCTTTCGAGAAAAATGCCACACATTGCAAATCCTAAGAGAATCTCTATCATCCATCACATCAATCAATCAATCACAAATCAAGTACAACCCATCACTCACCCATACCTCTCCCACCAACTAGTCAAAGCAACCCATGCTTAACCCATTCCTCTCATCCCAAAAGACAATGAGACCCATGCTTTCAATGTCATATCTCTTACACACCACTCTTCTCTCTCTCTCTCTCTCATTTCTCACTTCATTCCAAGAAACTCCCACTAAGAGGATGTCGAAGCTCTTGCAAGAGAGCCAAGTGTGGTCCACTTCATACCCCTCTCATCTCTTATCCTGGCCCTTCAATCTCCATCATCCTCTATCAAAGTTGAAGCCGAGGAGCTTAGGATTCCAAGGAGCTAAAGAAGAAGACGATTGGTGGGTGATCTTAAGATTTCCATCATTAACTTCTATTTGAGGTTCCACTTATGGTGGAACCCATTTTGATGTGTGTTTTTATAATGTATGGAAGGGAGGGCCCCTAGTGGTGGGGTCCCTCCATCACACGTCTCTCTCTCTCTATCTCTCTCTTTCCCTTTCTTTCATGGTGATGTGTGGCCCACCTGATGATGTGCATATTTAATCCACATTGTCCATTTAAGTGGACCAACCCACTATCCAAACCAGGGCCCACCCCGCTGCCACGTCCAACTGGCCCACCATGCTACCCATTTTACGCCGGCCTAGATGAAGGGACAACATTCATCCCAGCTCAATCATGAAGTTGTGTGGCCCACCTGCGTGGCCCCCACCTTAATGTATGTACGGTGCTCACACTATCTAGCCCGACAGAGGCCAGTGGCCAGTTGGGCCAGCCGTTCAGTGGGCAGGGCCCATCGGGATGTCTGTTTTTACACGGACCTAGATGAAGGAAAGATACAAATATCATTTTGATGCAGACCTTGGCAGGCCACCATGTGAGACCCACCACATGTATGTGACTCATCCAAACCGTCCATCCTAGGGGAGGCCATCGCGATGTGGGGCTAGCAGGCCTGGATAGGCCAGCTGTTGGCATTGTCCATCAGCCCTGGACAAAGGGAAAACACAAATATTTGTTTAGTCCGTGGGACCCACCTTGCATGTGTGGCATCCACATCGTCTAGCACTCTGGACGGTGGGACCCACCTTATGTATGTGTTGTATATCTAGTCCATCCATTAAATGGATGCCCCTAGAACCATTGTGATTTATGTGTTATATCCCAACCATCCATCTAGACGGTGGGGATTGCCCAGATATTTAGCTGATGTATTGACGTCAGCAAGTTCTATGGACCTGATCATGTGTAACGCCCTGAAATTCGAGGGTCGAGCATAACTCAGCTCCCGAGTTTCAAAACATCACTTATGCAATATATTTAATGATGGATGTATGTTGTCTGTATGAGTGCATAAAACATGGAATAGATTAAGCCAAACTGCAAACATAATTCAGGGATAAGTGAAAGACGCAAGCGGAAGACTTAAAGAAACATATGTGTACATATGCAAGTCCCTAAAATATGTATACTCTGCCAGGTCATAATTACAAGTGTTGATTTCAAAATATAAGTATCAAAATGACATCATCTATTACAATTACAAAGAAAACATAGAATCCTTGCATATCAGGACATGGCTCACATGAACCCGCCTGAGAACTGCATAAAAGAAAACGCGTCCTCATCATCCTCATACTCCTGCTCTGCCTCAGGGGTCGTGTCATCATCTGCATCTAAGACAGAGTCTGGTTGGTGTTAAAACACCATCTCAGAATGTGGGAGTGAGTGATCAACTCAGTGGAACCATACAGTAAAAGTTAACATGCTATCAAATCAATCAAGCAGTAATGATAAGGTAATACAATTAATTACGTCCTAATTACTCTTGTTAATGCAAGGATGTATGTAGAAATGATGCATGCTCTCGCCTGCACTCCCTCAGTGTCTTCATCTTACGGTATGCATGACAACCTCTCGCAGTGCCAACGACTCCTACACACATGCAATACAGTGCATAAACATGATTACCAAGTTGTTATTAGTCATTTTCATATAGCAGGATTGGGAAGCTAAGGTACCTTCCTCATATCACTTTTCAAATAGTGATCCATTCTAAGGTCGTCAGTCCTAGACAATCTCATACAATCATATGGTTTTAGGTCACTGCAAAGGGCTCATCACCAATCAATGCATGCCTTTCATACCTTAGTTACTACCCTAAGGCTTGTCGCCTCAATGCAGTAGCAAGGTATGCTCGAGGTCACTACAAAAGGCTCGTCACCAATCAATGTAGGCCGACAGCACGAATATAGTGTCCCATACCACCATAATCGGCTCACGAGTCTAGTGTGCTCACTGGTCACTACGGGGAGGCTCGTCACCCCAGCGTAGGCCGACAGCTCGACCATGGTGTCCCATACTACCATGCCCGGCTCATGAGTCTCAGCGGATCAAGGTACAATGGTTAACGGAATTACAACGGTAAGTTTGGTACCCTAGATTCAAACAATAGTGTCCATATATGGTGTACATCCACCGGGACAGTCGGGTTACCTGACGAACTCGACTAGCACGAGTGCACGTTGAGTTGAACGACATAGAGTGCACAAACACTCCGTGTGTTCAAACCACTGTCAAAAACCCTAATACGACTCGGTTTCGTCAAACACGTCTTACGTGGTAAAATCAACCTCGGCTATGAACTCAAGGATTGTTATCGATTTCCTCGACTATTCCATAGTCCCAAACATGTTCAATTATAACAGAGATTCATAATAACAATTTAGAACAGTAATGGAACAACAATTCAAATCATACAATATGGAAGCATGTGATGAATATCAACTTAGCATGAATTACAAATAGGTAGTGCTTGAAGTTAAACAACAAAGAATGTGAATTGCATGTAGGAAATCATACACATCCATAGGGTAGTTGAGAATCTCTTCTCAACGCCCATAATAGGTTAATATAATACACACTAGATCATTCAAACATTTCTACAAACACTTAGACTACATAAGCCAACATACATGATGTATGTTGGTGATAACACACATTTGGACAATTTCTTTCGCCAAGGAGTTGACACACATACAACTAGCACAAGTACACGACAATTAATCATGGCAAACACATGTTCATATTTTATACATATACGATACTTCCTACATATACATAGAATACACAAATCTCAATATAACACATACATATCAAGAACGCAAAATAAACATCACAGTTGGCATGTGAAATTTCATCCATAACAATAATAAACCATTACCCAACATTGAAAGCCTTGAAAACCATAACCTATACGAATATAGTCCGCACCTTAAACCAGAAAAGCACCATAGATCTGATTCAGATGATAAGTCTTCGTCAACGTCGACTAGAAAACCTAAGGCATGAATAGAAAAGAGATACATCAACACTTAGACAAGTCTAAGTTCTAAAACAGACTAGGGTTTGATTAACTTACCTAAAAATGAACTTAGAATCGCCGAAATAACGATTCAAAAGTGATGGTGTAGGTATGTTGAATAACAGGAAAAAATCTCAAGATGATTCACCAACTTCTCTCTCACTTTCTCTCTCTTTTCCTCTCTCTTTCTTAGCCAGGGTTAGGAAATACGTATGGAAAAGAGAGTGAGGGTTTTAAGGTCCTTATAAAGGCTTAAAATAGATGAAAATAGCCCCAGGGCTAAGGTATACTTAAGTTATAACCAAATCAGGCATATTCCGATCTAACGGAGCACTTCTGGTGGTTCTTTCTCCACGTGCGGTTAGACTTAAGCTCACTAACCATGGATCTAGGTCAGACTGAGTTTTCGTACCGATCGGATTTATAGATCAACCGTGGTAGACCACTCTCAATTCAACGATCACCGAAACTCGATCAGGTCCACCGACACTAGGACATACCAGGGCCATCTTCCCTAATCCGAGGGTGAAATTGGGTCAGAATCCAACGGTCAGAAAGCTTAGAATCGGCGCGCAAGCGACACGACTCAGATTTCATAAATTATATTTAATTTCTTAGCTTTCTCACATTCTTTACTCCGGACTCATGCAAATCGACCCAGGACATCATCTGGACTTGATTTTTGAGGTGATGGTCAAGCCGAACAAGATGACCAAAATTGTCTAAGATCGACGCTATCAGACTTTCGACGCGCAATCTAGGTCCGATACAAAGTTTCCAAGTACTCTCGAGAGCAACTGGATTTAGCGTTGAATCCTAGATTTCAAGGTAACATAGCGTTAACGATTGTACAGGTTTTGAGTCCTGCAAATCAGATTTAAAGTGATCGATACTAATTTCACAAGCAATAGAGTTTAACGCTAATTAACCCATATTAACTTCTAAGGAACTCGAGGTGGTACTCGGGTCTTGGCACGAAATTTTCTGAGTCATTACATCATGGGGTGTGTGTTATGTCCAAACCGTCCCTCTCTGGATGTGGGACCACCCAAGCATATGGGTTCTATCCCCACCGTCCATCTACTTGCTAGGACATGGACCCCATCCATGTGGGACTCCCTGATGTATGTGTCTTTGCAATGTTGTACATGGGCTGGGACGTGGCGCCCATATGATGTACATTTGTACCATCCATCCTTGATAATGGGACCCACATTTGATGTATGGGTTTTACATCCATGCCATCCAGCAGCAAGCCTGGACGGTGTGGACAACAGTAGAATGACACCACTATTGAAACCTCCTAGGCCCCACTATGACATTTGTGGGAGGCCCAAAAGTAGGGCCCACCTGCTGTGTGGTCCATTGTGATGTATTTGAGGCTCACCTTGAAGTATGTATTACCCTGGTAATGAGGCCCATTATGTTGTATATGAGGACCACTTGATAAGGCCCGATGTGATGTATATTGGCCCCTATAATGAGGCCCAATATGATGTATACGATGCCCATGTGATGAGGCCCATGTGATGTATGAGACCCTTGTGTAAGGCCCATTGTGATTGTATAAGGCCCATTATGATTGCATGAGGCCCACTGAGATTGTAAGTGGCCCATTGTGATTGTATGAGGCCCGTTGTGATTGTATGAGGCCCATTATGATGTCTATTAGCTCCTTATGTGAGCCCATGGATCCACTATATGTTTGGCTCTATATGGGCCACTCCTTGAGAGCAATGTTGGTTAAATGTCCACTTTGATGGGTAATGATGGTTAAATGTCCACATTGTAACCTTCCCTTAGGCCTTTATTAGGCCCATTCTCATCATTCTCTAAGTGGGTTAACCCAAATCATTGGGCCCAATTAATGTTTGCATGACCCATCAATTCACATTGGGCTAACCCATAATGTGGAGCCCACATTGGTTGCTTGTAGGATTATTTCTTTTTAATATTGGAGTCCATCTAGGACTTATTTAGGCCCCTCAGGGCATCTAGCGGGCTATATGATAGTATTGTAAGGGGAGCACATTTCAAATCCTTAGGTATAGGTAGGCCACTTATGCCCAACCTTGATATAAGGAGAGTTCATCATCATCGTAGATGGAAGAATCCATATTATCAGATTTAGTATACCCATAGTTGAGGATTGACCCTCATGTTATGGATCTGTTATCCATCTATGGACCCTGCCTTGTGTATAGGCCTGTTATCGATGCCGACTATGAGTACGTGCTAGTATAACATCATGATACAAACCATTGAGATGGTATGGGGCCCATTGTGATTGTATTAGGCTCATTCTCATTTTCCCTTAGTAGGCTAACCCAAATTAATGGGCCCCTATTATTATTAGTATGATCCACCTCACCTTATTGGGCCATCTAAATTCTTTGGGTCCTTTTTGATGCCAGTAGAAGTACCCAAACCTGGAAACCCACTCTTAGGCCCATGAGTAGGCCATCTAGACCCATCCTTATTATGAGGAGGATGCATCATTACCTCTGGCCATAGGTAGAAGAATCTGTGGTATTATATTTGGTATATCCACTGTTGAGTAGTGATCCTCATGTTGTGGATTAGAACTGCGTCCTTCTATGGACCCTGCCATATATAAGCCGATTATTAATTATGACTATATTAGTATACGCACTGAGTATTTGTTAGTATAGCATTATGATTGTATAAAGTCATTGTAAGGTTAATTTTGATTGTATGAAGCCATTGTGATTATATGGAGCTCATTGTGTGATTGCAAGAGCCTGTTGTGATTATATGAGGCCCATTGTGATTATACGAGGCCCATTGTGTGATTGCACGAGGCCTGTTGTGATTATATGAGGTCCATTGTGATTGTATAAGGCTCATTATGATTGTATGCGACCCAATTGTGATTTAAGAGACCCATCAAATGTATGAGAACCATTATGTGTGAGGCCCACCATGTGTAGGTGATTGCTGCACATCACCTATTCACCTATACGAGCCATGGGCCATCTTATACCAGCCCACTATGATGTATGTGATTATAATCATGCTTAGTATACTTCATGATACATGCCTATACGCATCATCTGCATACTTATTATGAGGAGTGATTGATCATCGCATGTGCTATTGGGCTGATTGATTATGGGAGTCCTTAAGAGGCGGAGTTGCCCCATATGAGCACACAACACGCGCAGGTTTGATACATGACTTGATGGTATGACTTATGCATCTTGCATTTTATGATATAACCATGTACACCCTAGCGACACTAGGGCCATGACCTCCACAAGCATGTCGTGGATGGTCATATGAGACACCGAAAACATTTGGTTCTAGCATACGAGCGCGATAGATGTACATGGGTAGAAATCCCTAAACCCCCGAGGCCAGAAGATGCCCCAACATCAAGACAGAGTAAATATATATATGAGCGCATGAGGGCCATGTACCAGTAGGCCACATCTCCTACTGTGTCTTGCTCGATTGGGAGGGGGCGTGACCTTACCCGTATGAGGGAGTAGGCAATGTTAGGCTGAGTCTGACCAGCTCATAAATGGGTCCGCTATCAATGGGGCAGGTCGATATTGGTAGGTGAATAGTGAGGTCTCTTCCACTTACCTAGTTGTGTGCTGGATGAGGGGCCAAGCTGCCTAGAGTGCACTAAACCCCGGTGATCATCCTAGAGATGTACGGTACTGATATGTGGACTTATTGAGTAAGAGTTGCATACTCAATATTTTACTCATTCATTCATTTATTCACTATCCACTCGGGCTGGTGGTACGCAACTAATTTGTTATGTGTACCTTCACAATGGCTAGAATTTCAATTGAGGCATGCGACCAACCTGAGATCATGAGTTTACCACATTGAGTCTGACTATCCAAATTTAGGTACGGGACTAATTTGGATAGAAGTCCCTTGTGATGGACCCCATACCCTACAATACTAAATACTATTATCCCGACTTCACACTCCAGCTTGGTCATTTCATTCACACCGCATATTACATTGCATCCTCAATACATCGCATTTGGTTTACTATACTTCTATTTTGCATAGTTTGAATAAGGTTGATGGTATTATGGACTCACCAGAATTTGCATATTGCATTACATTTGTAGCATATGGCATTTGAGTTGCTATATTTTTTCATTTATATGGCCTAAAAGAGGCTGATGGTATTCGTGGCTCTCTAGAATTGCATATTGTATTATATCCTTAGTATATAATATTTGGCTCATTATGACTCCGCATTGCATAGCCAATCTGCATTGCATACTCTAATATTGAATGACTTATAGCCTTACCAGTATTCCGCTTACGCTGATATTTGTGTGCTTGGCACTTATCTTGCGCACACACGTACACCATCCTCTAAGCTTTATATCAGCTTATGCACGATAGATGCATGCAGGTGATGATAGGAGGCAGTCGAGTTGAGGCAGGAGCATGAGGTAAAGCTTCTGGAGCTTTTGGCTGTAAGTGCTATAGTTTATATCCCTGTTTGTTGTCAAATTTGTAGTGCCAAAATCACTATTATACTCTGTTATACATAACTTGCATAAGTGAAGCTCTCTCAAGGATCAACATTCATAATCAAGCAAAGCTCTCAAGTACAAGACTCAGGATCTTGAATGAAAGAACTGATCACAAGACAAGACTCTTGAATGCAAGAACTGCTCACAAGACTCAAGCTGAAAAGAAAAAGAAAGTACAAGGCAAGACTCAAGCTGAACTCAAGACTCAAGTTGAAAGTCAAGCTGAACTCAAGACTCAAGCTGAAACTCAAGCCACTTTCATGATTGAGCTACTTCAAGGTTTAGTCTACATCAAGACTTCAAGGCTCATTCTTCATGGTCTCTTGTTTCAATGTCCATACTTCTTGATTGAGGTTTGTTTGACCATAGGATGACCTTAGAAAGTAGGTCATTTCGGATACATAAGTCGAATGTTATTTTACATGTGATTGGTCTGTTCTTCGACCAGTCTTAGGTCTGCTTCGACTAGTCCTAGACTTGCTTCGACCAGTCTAAGAAAATCCTCGACCAGTCGTAAGTTTGTTACAAATTCCGGATAAAATCTGTTAGCCTTCGACTAGTCCTGGATACTTCGACCGATCGTAGGAACAGTGTCGACGCATCTTCGACCAATCGTAGAATCTACGACTCGAAGTCCAACGGGTCTTTTAGGTTCTTCGACCGATCGAAGGAAACCTACGACCAGAGTCGTAGGTGACCTACGACATCGTAGAACGGTCAAAGCATATCCCGCCGGATTTTTCAAATATCTCATTAGAGCTTCGACTAGTCGTAGAGCACTCTAGACCGCCGAAGACCTGATCTTTTCACCTATAAATAGTGCACGAATCTCAAGAAATCATCGATTTAATTATAGTATTCAAGCCAATCTTCGTCGAACTTCCGAGAGATAATTCGTGCTCCATCTAAGCTAAGTGTGCTTATTTAATATCTTCTTTCCTTAGCTTTATTTTAATTGATTTTGTGTCTTATATTCCAATCTGATTTGAAAAGAGGAATTGTTATTCCCTTTCTTTGGAATCAAAATCAATTAAGGCAAGCCCTGTTTGGTTTAATTTAAAATCAATTAGATCTAGAACCATTGTAATCGAGTCCTGGACATTGAACTTGGACATTCAATCATCTACTTTGATTTGGTTCTACCGGCTGCTACAACGAAGGAGATATTCAGGTATTTTACATTTAATTGTAAATTCCTTTCTATTATTTTGGTTTCTTTCAAGATTTGCTAGAAAAATCTTGTTATTTTGGTTATCTGAGGAAAGCCAGGAAAACTCCGAAGTGGGGTTTTTTTAATTGTGTAAGCCCACATACAAAGACACAATTGTAAGGGTTTTGGGTGAACCTAGGAAAACCTATCTTTAGTGAACGCTAATATCCCTTGTGTGAGGATATTAGGAGTGGAGTAGCTTTTTGTGTGGCTGTTGGATAACAGTTGGTGAACACACAGGCTAACCACTATAAATCCTTTGAGTTGTGGTTGATTGATTTATTCTTTTAATTGTTTTTATTCTTTTGTGGGATGTATGTATGGTGGTGAATGTTGTAATTATTTCAAGCTTTGTGAGAATGTTGTAATAGCTTAGAATTTACTTTCTGCTATTCCTTTATAAGTTTGTTTTTCAATTTCATTTTGAAAGTTGTTCCAGCAAGGTTGCCTGCCATTTTTATGGTGTATGGCTGTCCCTAGAACAATACATCTTTAATTACAAGTTATTTCAATTCGAGTTCATATTTGTTTTTGTATACCTATACGATTTGAGACTTGATACAAAGACCTTACTAGAAATAAGGTTGTCCTACCAAAAAATCTGTTTTGGTGTAATGATGTCCTTACAATAAAGTTTGAATCAAACTCTCAAGAACTAAATTTTGAGGTTGTTTTTCTTTCCCGCATTATTATTTAATTTGGCTATCATTTTCTTTATTATTCCGTTATAAGTTTTTATTTGGCATTGTCCTATTCACCCCCTCTAGGACATATAGCTTGGCCTTTTCAAGTGGTATCGAGCCTAATAGCTCCTTTTAATTCTTGGATTTAATTCTGAGCTAACGATTTAAGCTATTCGATGTCAAATTTTGATAGCCTTTCACTACTAGGCCTCCACCCTTTGATGGCTCCAACTATGCTTATTGGAAAGCCGTAATGAGGATCTTCCTCAAATCAATGGATGAAAATGTGTGGCAAGCCACGGTGGTGAATGGAATCCTCCTATCATGGAAGTTACCGGGGTTGATGGTTCAAAGTCTATGAAAACCACACCATATTACCAATGGACCACCCTTCATAAAAGTGAGAGTAGTGCAAATGCTAAAGCACTAAATGCAATTACTTGCGCACTATCACCGGATGAGTTCAAAAGAATCATCTCTTGTGATACTCTGCAAAGCAAGCTTGGGATATATTAAAAATGACACACGAGGGTACTACAATTGTCAAAAATCTAAAGTCCAACTCCTCACAACCAGATTTGAAGAAATTCATATGGAGGAAAATGAGATGTTTATGGACTTTTACACTAGATTGAATGACATTGTAAACTCAATGTGGGGTCTTGGCGATAAAATCCCGGAAAGTAAAGTATGTGCAAAAATATTACGCTCACTTCCTGAACGGTTCAATTCTAAAGTAACCGCAATCCAGGAACTTCGTGATACGGATAATATGAGGGTTGAAGAACTAGTTGGTTCTCTACAAACCTACGAGTTAAACTTTAAAGCTCCTAAAGGTAAATCTATCGCGCTAAAATCTTCTAAATGTAATTCAAAAGAAAATTCTGATTCAGAAGATGATATGGCTCTTTTGGCTAAAAATTTTATAAGATTTTCAAAAGCAAGAAAAGGGTTGATTTTCAAAAATCAAATGACAAAAAGAAGTTTAGACCCAAATCTCGAAAATCTTTGAAAGATAGTCAATGTTACAACCGTCTAGAATATGGGCACTTAGCAAATAGATGTCCTAAAAGGGACAAACCCAAGAAGAAGGGTATGTTGGCTACATGGGATGAATCATCGGATTCTGAAGGTTCTTCTGAATCAGAAGATTCTGAAACTGAGTCGGGCAATGAGGTTAAAGCTCTTATGACTCTAGCCAAATTCACATTTTCAGATAATGACTCTACAAGTGAAGAAAATCTGAATAGTGAATGTGAAAATGAAGATAATCTTCAAGATGCTTACAATGCCCTATATAAGGAAAGTTGTAAAATTGTTGTCAAGCTTAAACTTCAAAAAGAAAAGTTTTCTAAACTCAAAAATTGTTTTGAATCGCTTGTCTTAGAAAATCACAAATTTCGATAATTTTGAAAAATCAAAATGCGATTTGGAATTTAAAACTCTCAAATTGTTGATTTAAAATCTGAAATTGAGAAACTTAAAAGTGAAGTTCCTCACTTTCGAGTTTAAAGGACACATGGAAATATGCCCAAGGTGATCCAAAGTTAGAAAATTTTTACCTGGATCAAGAAAATGTGGCGATCGATCCGGTTGGGCTATGATAAAAATAAACCTCCAAAACAAAAGTAAACTCATCCTATATTAGTTAAACCAGAGACCTCAAACTCAAAAGCGAAAAGTACTAAACAAGATTATTCAAAAAATTCAAAAACATTACAAAACCTAGAAACAGCCATGTCAACTTAATCAGAAACGAAATCCACTAGCCGAAAAGATAGTTGATTTACTCAAGGAGCTATTAAAATCTAACTCTATAGGTCATTCCTACAAATATACACAAAAGAAGAACAACTATGTTACTAAACCCAAAACAGCTTATGAAATGGGTTCCTAAAGTCACCGCTTGGTTGCTCACACCGCTTTCAAAGCAACAAGTCATTCAAAGTGGTACCTAGACAAAGGATGCTCCAGGCATATGACAGTGACAAAGCCTTATTCACCGATCTGAAAGATATGATGATGGTTCATCACATTTGGTGATGGAAGCAATCGCAAGATTTTAGGCCAAGGTACGGTTCAACTTTTTAATCTTCCAGTGTTTAAAAATGTTTTATATGTTGAAGGCCTAAAGCACAACTTGCTTAGTATATCACAAATATGTGATAATAACCATAATGTTCGGTTTTCTAATCAAAGCTGTGAGATATTAAATAATAAGGGTTCTGTAATATTAACTGGATGTAGAATGCCTGAAAATTGCTATATTATTAGTGAATCCAGCTCATCTAATCAAACATGTTACATGGTCCATACAGACGAGACTGATTTATGGCACAAACGTCTTGGACATGTACATTATCGAAATTTATATCGATTGAGCAAACGAGAACTTGTAAGAGGTTTACCCAAACTTCAGAAATTAGATAAAATATGTGGTGCATGCCAGATAGGCAAACAAACAAAGAACTCACACAAAAAGGTGAATTCAAATACCACATCAAGACCACTCGAACTTCTCCACATGGATCTGATAGGACCTACCAGAACAGAAAGTCATGGTGGGAAAAAGTATATCCTAGTAATAGTTGATGACTTTACCAGATTCACTTGGGTAGTCTTCTTAAGGGATAAATCTAAAACCCTTGAAGAAGTAAGAAAAGTTCTCAAAAGGATTCAAACTGAAAAATCCTCTCAAATCAATAAAATTCGTAGTGATCATGGATCTGATTTGAGAATAGCAATTTTGAGAAGTTCTGTACCGACCAAGGAATATTACATGAATTCTCTGCTCCCAAAACTCCTCAACAAAATGGAATTGTAGAAAGGAAGAATAGGGTGCTTCAAGAACTGGCTAATGTCATGTTGAATAGCATGAAGCTCTCTAAAAATCTTTGGGTCAAAGCAGTCAACACAGCTTGCTATATTATTAACCGAGTCTACACAAAAAAGATAATAATAAGACGGCTTACGAATTGTGGTTCAATAAAAAGCCTACCGTTAAATACTTTCGAGTTTTTGGCAAGGAAGTGCTATATTTTACGTGATCGTGAAAATTTGAGAAAGTTCGATACGAAGAGTGATGAAGGTATTTTTCTAGGATACTCTTTAAACAATCGAGCTTATAGAGTTCTGAACAAAAGGACTGGTGTGATTCAAGAATCCATCAATGTTGTCATTGATGATCATTTAAACACACCAACTTCTAATTCAGATAATGATGAAGTACTAATCATTGATAAACCCGATACTTCATCAAATCAAACTGATTCTGAGTTGAGGACTGTTAAAGATCATCCAACCACACAAATTCTTGGAAACCCTCTCACCGGTGTTCGCACCCGTAGACAACTTGAGGATATATGTAATTATGTATGTTTTACATCCCAAATTGAACCATCTAACGTAAAAGAAGCGCTTACTGATGAGAACTGGATTGTTGCGATGCAAGATGAACTCAACCAATTCATAAGAAATGATGTTTGGTATCTCGTACCAAGACCTAAAAATAAACACATCATCGGAACAAAATGGATTTTCAAAAATAAGTCTGATGAACGTGGAAATATAATTAGAAACAAGGCTAGACTGGTGGTACAAGGTTATACTCAAATTGAAGGGATTGATTTCGATGAAACCTTTGCACCAGTAGCACGTCTTGAATCTATCAGACTATTTATATCCATTGCATGTTTTAAAAAGATAAAGATCTATCAGATGGATGTAAAAAGTGCTTTTCTAAATGGCGATTTACATGAAGAAGTCTATGTTGAACAGCCAATGGGATTTGAAGATTCCAAAAATATTGATCATGTGTATCGGCTTAAAAAGGCACTTTATGGATTAAAACAAGCACTTAGGGCATGGTATGAGAAACTAACGAAATTTCTTTTAACTCATAATTTTCAAATGGGATCTGTGATAAAACTCTATTTGTTAAAAAACAAAATGATCATATCTTAATGGTACGATTTATGTTGATGATATCATTTATGAATCAACTTGTACTGACCTATCGAGTTTGCAGATTTGATGAAATCACGCTTTGAAATGAGCATGGTTGGGGAATTGACTTATTTCCTTGGATTGCAAGTAAAGCAACAATCAAGGAATATTCATTTCTCAATCTAAGTATGCCTTGAATCTAATTAAGAGATTTGGATTTGAGAATGGCAAGAATTTCGATACTCCTATGAGTACTACCCGAAACTATCAAAAGACTCTAATGGTAAAAATGTTGACTCAAAACTTTATCGGAGTATGATTGGTAGTTTGTTATATTTAATTGCTAGTAGACTGATATTTCTCTAAGTGTTGGTATTTGCGCAAGATATCAATCGATCCAAAAGAATCTCACTTGATTACTTCTCAAGCGAATTATTAGATATGTCGCAATCGTAAATCTCGGTCTCTGGTATCCTCATGAAACCAATGTTCAATTAGTTGGGTACTCGATGCTGACTGGGCCGGTAATCTAGATGATAGAAAATCAACCAGGTGGTGGTTGTTTTTTATTGGAAATTGTTTAGTTTCCTGGTTTAGTAAGAAACAAAATTCTATATCACTTTCAACAACTGAAGCTTATCGCAGCTGGTAATGCATGTACACACTTGTTTGGATGCAACGAATGCTAAGTGATTATGGAATTAAACAGATTCTATGTTATTACATTGTGATAATTCCAGTGCGATAAATATTTCAAAAAATCCTATTCAGGATTCTCGTACTAAGCACATTGACATTAGATTTCATTATATAAGGGAATTAGTAGAAGAAAAAGTTATATCTCTAGAATATATTCCTACCAAAGATCAACGAGCTGACATTTTCACAAAACCTCTTGATAAAAGCAAGTTCAAAAAGATGAAATTTGATCTTGGCATGTGCATTTTAAATTGATAATTTATGCCTTCTTGTATAATATTGTATATATTTGCTAGATTGAATTTCTATTTTTGTGTAAATTGCAAGATATTGAATTTTTGGGGTTTGTACGACCGTGAGTATACACGACCCGTACTACGACTCGTAGATACCCACGACTCGTGGAGCACGGGTTTCACTTCAATTTGAGTATAAATCTGATGACTTCATTTATGGTTCGTGTTATCCATGCTATCTCAAATGGTACTCGATTTGTTTGTCTTCCTTAATCTGTCATTTCATTCTTCGCGACTCCATCCTGGTCATAGTGACATTCCATTTGCATACTTTATGACCGTATTGGCTACTCATATGTTAGTCGATATGCCTGTTGATGAAGCACCTATCCATCATCCGATCTTCAACAATACAAATATTAATAAGATGAAGTTGGATCTTCCTGATCAAGGTGGTGGTGGTGGTGGTGGTCTGATCAAGCCGGTGTTGATATTAATATGGATGATATTTTTGAGGAACTGGATTCGAACTCAGATCCAGATTTTGTACCATCCGATGTTGATGCACGCCGAGTGCATTAGAAGATAAAGTTGAGAATATTAATGTTAAGTTGGAGAACATGTCTGTTGCTCATGATTTGCAATTCAAATACATGCGCAAATACCTAAGGCGCTTGAACAAAGGCATGCACCAACTTGATCCTTCTATTCCTGCTCCATCTTCAAGTTCTAATTCTGACTAGTTTCTATGAGACTTTTGGGTTGTAATAACTTTATTTCTTTGCTCTTGTTTGCTTGAGTTTGAGTTGGATTCTATGCTGGATGTTTGTTCTTAATGTAATATTTATGCTGGATATCTGTGATGCTATCTTGAGTATCTCTATAACTCTTTTGCTATACTCTATTTCCTCCTCATGTTTACTCTCATTCCTTTATTTAGTTCTCCTTTGTCATATTGTGACAAAAAGGGGGAGAATGGTTTGTTCTTAATGTGATTGTGAGGGGAGTAGCAGTGGTTATGTTACCCAGAGGGAGTTAGGGGGAATATCTGTTTGATCTTGAATATATGTTTGATCTTGTTGAATTTGAATATTGATTATTGATTTGCAGGTATTAACCAGTTGTTTTACTTTATGTTTATCTTGGTTATGTGTTTTGTCACTAATTTGACAAAGGGGGAGATTGTAAGTGCTATAGTTTATATCCCTGTTTGTTGTCAAATTTGTAGTGCCAAAATCACTATTATACTCTGTTATACATAACTTGCATAAGTGAAGCTCTCTCAAGGATCAACATTCATAATCAAGCAAAGCTCTCAAGTACAAGACTCAGGATCTTGAATGAAAGAACTGATCACAAGACAAGACTCTTGAATGCAAGAACTGCTCACAAGACTCAAGCTGAAAAGAAAAAGAAAGTACAAGGCAAGACTCAAGCTGAACTCAAGACTCAAGTTGAAAGTCAAGCTGAACTCAAGACTCAAGCTGAAACTCAAGCCACTTTCATGATTGAGCTACTTCAAGGTTTAGTCTACATCAAGACTTCAAGGCTCATTCTTCATGGTCTCTTGTTTCAATGTCCATACTTCTTGATTGAGGTTTGTTTGACCATAGGATGACCTTAGAAAGTAGGTCATTTCGGATACATAAGTCGAATGTTATTTTACATGTGATTGGTCTGTTCTTCGACCAGTCTTAGGTCTGCTTCGACTAGTCCTAGACTTGCTTCGACTAGTCTAAGAAAATCCTCGACCAGTCGTAAGTTTGTTACAAATTCCGGATAAAATCTGTTAGCCTTCGACTAGTCCAGACTGCTCGACCGATCGTAGGAACAGTGTTTCGCATCTTCGACCGATCGTAGAATCTACGACTCAAGTCCAAATGGTCTTTGCAGGACCTACGACCGTAGAACGGTCAAAGCATATCCCGCCGGATTTTTCAAATATCTCATAGAGCTTCGACTAGTCGTAGAGCACTCTAGATCGAAGACTCGATCTTTTCACCTATAAATAGTGCACGAATCTCGAAGAAATCATCGATTTAATTATAGTATTCAAGCCAATCTTCGTCGAACTTCTGAGAGATAATTCTGTGCTCCATCTAAGCTAAGTGTGCTTATTTAATATCTTCTTTCCTTAGCTTTATTTTAATTGATTTTGTTTCTGTTATTCCAATCTGATTTGAAAAGAGGAATTGTTATTCCCTTTCTTTGGAATCAAAATCAATTAAGGCAAGCCCTGTTTGGTTTAATTTAAAATCAATTAGATCTAGAACCATTGTAATCGAGTACTGGACATTGAACTTGGACATTCAATCATCTACTTTGATTTGGTTCTACCGGGCTGCTACAACGAAGGAGATATTCAGGTATTTTACATATTGTAAATTCCTTTCTATTATTTTGGTTTCTTTCAAGATTTGCCAGAAAAATCTTGTTATATTGGTTATCTGAGGAAAGCCAGGAAAACTCAGAAAGTGGGGGTTTTTTTTAATTGTGTAAGCCCACATACAAAGACACAATTGTAAGGGTTTTGGGTGAACCTAGGAAAACCTATCTTTAGTGAACGCTAATATCCCCTGTGTGAGGATATTAGGAGTGGAGTAGCTTTTTGTGTGGCTGTTGGATAACAGTTGGTGAACACACAGGCGAACCACTATAAATCCTTTGAGTTGTGGTTGATTGATTTATTCTTTTAATTGTTTTTATTCTTTTTGTGGGATGTATGTATGGTGGTGAATGTTGTAATTATTTCAAGCTTTGTGAGAATGTTGTAATAGCTTAGAATTTACTTTCTGCTATTCCTTTATAAGTTTGTTTTTCAATTTCATTTTGAAAGTTGTTCCAGCAAGGTTGCCCTGCCATTTTTATGATGTATGGCTGTCCCTAGAACAATACATCTTTAATTACAAGTTATTTCAATTCAGTTCATATTTGTTTTTGTATTCCTCTTCGATTTGAGACTTGATACAAAGACCTTTCTAGAAATAAGGTTGTCCTACCATAAACTCTGTTTTTGGTGTAAGGTTGTCCTTAGAATAACGTTTGTAGAAACCTCTCAAGATCTGAATTTTGAGGTTGTTTTTCTTTCCTGCATTATTATTTAATTTGGCTATCATTTTCTTTATTATTCCGCTGTTATAAGTTTTTATTTGGCATTGTCCTATTCACCCCCCCTCTAGGACATATAGCTTGGCCTTTTCATTGGCATCTATCTTGTATTTGCATTTATGTATTGTACTAAAGTTTTTGATATTAGTGGATATGTGATGATGATATTGCCTTTGTGATTTGGGTATACTTGTTGTTATGCTCCTTTATCTATAAAAAAATTACACTGAAAATCCTCCTTGTAGGATCTCAGGATCGAAACTTGCCGTATGGGCACTGAGAGCCAAGAATGGGGTACTACAAAGGCTAATGGCACCGGATTCAGCAATCAGGAATTCTGTGAGCCCATTTTTCGAGTTTGGGCTTGACAGAATGTGGGAGTGAGTGATCAACTCAGTGGAACCATACAGTAAAAGTTAACATGCTATCAAATCAATCAAGTAGTAATGATAAGGCAATACAATCAATCACGTCCTAATTACTCTTGCAGGATGTATGTAGGAATGATGCATGCTCTCCCCTGCACTCCCTTAGCATCTTCATCTTACGGTATGCATGATAACCTCCCGCAGTGCCAACGACTCCTACGCACATGCAATGCGGTGCATAAACATGATTACCAAGTTGTTATTAGTCCTTTTCATATAGCAGGATTGGGAAGCTAAGGTACCTTCCTCATATAACTTTCCAAACAGTGATCCATTCTAGGGTCGTCAGTCCTAGACAATCTCATACGATCATATGGTTTTAGGTCGCTGCAAAGGGCTCGTCACCAATCAATGCATGCCTTTCATACCTTAGTTACTACCCTAAGGCTTGTCGCCTCAATGCAGTAGCAAGGTATGCTCGAGGTCACTACAAAGGGCTCGTCACCAATCAATGTAGGCCGACAGCACAAATATAGTGTCCCATACCACCATAATCGGCTCACGAGTCTGGTGTGCTCACTGGTCACTACGGGGAGGCTCGTCACCCCAGCGTAGGCCGACAGCTAGACCACAGTGTCCCATACCACCATGCCCAACTCATGAGTCTTAGCGGATCAAGGTACAATGGTTAACAGAATTGCAATGGTAAGTTTGGTACCCTAGATTCAAACAATAGCATCCATACATGGTGTACATCCACCGGGACAATCGGGTTACTTGACGAACTCGACTAGCACGAGCGCACGTTGAGTTAAATGACATATAGTGCGCAAACACTCCGTGTGGCCAAACCACCGTCGAAAATCCTAATACAACTCGGTTTCGTCAAATACGTCTTACGTGGCAAAATCAACCTCGGCCACGAACTCAAGGATTGTTACCGATTTCCTGGACTATTCCATAGCCCCAAACATGTTCAATTATAACGGAGATTCATAATAACAATTTAGAACAGTAATGGAACAACAATTCAAATCATACAGTATGGAAGCATGTGATGAATATCAACTTAGCATGAATTACACATAAGTAGTGCTTGAAGTTAAACAACAAAGAATGTAAATTGCATGTAAGAAATCATACACATCCATAGGGTAGTTGAGAATCTCTTCTCAACGCCCATAATAGGTTAATATAATACACACTAGATTATTCAGACATTTCTACAAACACTTAGACTACATAGGCCAACATACATGATGTATGTTGGTGATAACACACATTTGGACAATTCCTTTCGCCAAGGAGTTGACACACACATACAACTGCACAAGTACACGACAATTAATCATGGCAAACACATGTTCATATTTTATACGTATACGATACTTCCTACATATACATAGAATACACAAATCTCAGTATAACACATACATATCAGGAACGCAAAATAAACATCACAGTTGGCATGTGAAATTTCATCCATAACAATAATAAACCATTACCCAACATTGAAAGCCTTGAAAACCATAACCTATACGAATATATTCCGCACCTTAAACCAGAAAAGCACCATAGATCTTATTCAGACGATAAGTCTTCGTCAACGGCGACCAGAAAACCTGAGGCATGAATAGAAAACAGCTACATCAACACTTAGACAAGTCTAAGCTCTAAAATAGACTAGGGTTTGATTAACTTATCCAAGAATGAACCTAGAATCGCCGAAATAACGATTTAAAAGTGATGGTTTAGGTATGTTGAATAACAGGAAAGAATCTCAAGATGATTCACCAACTTCTCTCTCACTTTCTCTCTCTTTTCCTCTCTCTTTCTTAGCAAGGGTTAGGAAATTCGTATGGAAAAGAGAGTGAGGGTTTTAAGGTCCTTATAAAGGCTTAAAATAGATGAAAATAGCCCAGGGCCAAGGTATACTTAGGTTATAACCGAATGAGGCATATTCCGTTCTAACGGAGCACTTCTGGTGGTCCTTTCTCCACGTGCGGTCGGACTTAAGCTCACTGACCCTGGATCTAGGTCAGACTGAGTTTTCATACCAATCGGATTTACAGATCAGCCGTGGCGAACTACTCTCAATTCAACGGTCACCGAAACTTGATCAGGTCCACCGGCACTAGGACATGTCAGGGCCATCTTCCCTGATCCGAGGGTGAAATTGGGTCAAAATCCAATGGTCAAAAAGTTTAGAATTGGCACCCAAGTAACACGACTCAGATTTCATAAATTATATTTAATTTCTCAGCTTTCTCACACTCTTTACTCTGGACTCAAGCAAATCGACCTAGGACATCATCTGGACTTGATTTTTGAGGTGATGGTTAAGCCCAACAAGATGACTAAATTTGTCTAAGAACGACGCTATCGGACTTTCGACGCGCGGTTGAGGTCCGATACAAAGTTTCCAAGTACTCCCGAGAGCAACTGGATTTAACGTTGAATCCTAGATTTCAGGATAACATAGCGTTAATGATTGTACAGGTTTTGAGTCCTGCAGATCAGATTTAAAGTGATTGATACTAATTTCACAAGCAATAGCATTTAACGCTAATTAACCCACATTAACTTCTAAGGAACTCGAGGTGGTACTCGGGTCTTGGCATGAAATTTTTCAGGTCATTACAATCTACCCCCCTTAAAGAAAAATTTCGTCCTCGAAATTCATACCTTCTCATACTCCTCAAGGATCTGAGGGTAGCTCTTCCTGACCTCAACTTCAGTCTCCCAAGTAGCCTCTTCTTCGCTATGATGCGTCCATAGTACTTTCACAAGAGGGATAACCTTGCTACGCAATACCTGCTCCTTCCTATTTAGAATACTTGTCTGACGTAGTACATATGTGGCATCCTCGCTCAACTGCACCCGCTCCCAACTGATAACATGCAAAGGATCAGGAACGTACTTCTTTAACATAGAAACATGAAATACGTTATACACGCCCACAAGTGATGTGAGCAAAGCAAGGCGGTATGCTACCACTCCCACTCGATCCAGTATTTGAAATGGACCAATAAATCTCAGCGTGAGCTTTCCCTTCTTACCGAACCGCAGAACTCCCTTTTTAGGGGAAACCTTAAGAAATACATGGTCTCCAACCTCAAACTCAAACGGTCGCCACCTCATATCAGCGTAACTCTTTTGCCTGCTCTGTGCTATCAGAAGTCGACGTCGAATAATGTCAACTTTCTCTGAAGTCGCCTGTACCAACTCTGGGCCAATCAAACTACGCTCACCAACTTCTGCCCAGCAATGCGGTGCTGTACACGAGTGACCATACAATGCCTCGTAGGGAGTCATGCCGATACTCGCCTGGAAGCTATTTTTATACGCGAACTCTGCATAAGGGAGACAATCATCCCAACTATCCTTAAAATCCAAAACACAAGCTCGCATCATGTCTTCTAGAACCTGATTCACACGTTCCGTCTGCCCGTCTGTCTGTGGATGAAACGCGGTGCTGAATTTCAATTTCACACCCATCGCTTCCTGGATATGAGTCCAGAAGATAGATGTGAATCGCGTGTCTCTATCAGACACAATCTCCAAGGGAACTCCGTATAGACGTACAATCTCCTTGATATACAACCTAGCCAACTTGTCTGCAGAATTTGTGACTCTGCTCGGTAAGAAATTAGCCGACTTCGTCAATCGGTCGACGATCACCCAAATAGAGTCATGTCCCTTCTTCGTTCTCAGCAACCCTGAAATAAAATCCATGGAGATAAAATCCCACTTCCATTCAGCTATGGGCATGGGCTGAAGCAGTCCAGGAGGTCGGCGATGCTCTGCCTTGACCTGCTGGCACTTGAGACAACGAGATACAAACTCAGTAATGTGAACCTTTATGTTGTCTCACCAATAGGATCTCCTCATATCTTGATACATCTTCGTGCTACCTGGATGCATCGCAAGCTTAGAATTATGGGCTAACTCAAGAACCTCCCGTCTCAAGTCAAGACTGTCTGGGACACATAGTCGGCCACGATATCGTAGACCCCCATTTAAACCAACACTCCACTTAGAGTCCTCATCTATACCAACCCGCTCTCTCATCTTCGCCAATAGCTCATCATCTGCCTGAGCTGCAATGATGCTCTTGTCAATGAAGGGTTGTACTCGAATGTGCGCGATAACCTCATACGGCTCTTCCACCGTAAGTTTCTGCTCAAAGTCTCGCACAAACTCTATCATGTCTCATTCTGCTATCATTAGCGGAGCCATAAATTCTATAGCCTTCTTGCGACTCAATGCGTCTGCCATAAGGTTTTCCTTGCCCGGATGGTAAGAAACATCGAACTTAAAGTCTTTCAATGTTTTCATCCATCGGCATTGCCTCTTATTCAAGTCACACTGCGTGAAGATATACTTAAGGCTCTTGTGATCGCAAAAGAGCTCGAACTCCTCTCCATAGAGGTAATGTCTCCAGAGCTTTAATGCGAAAATGACAGCTGCCAACTCCAGGTCGTGTGTAGGGTAATTTTCTTCGTGTTTCCTCAACTGTCTCGAAGTATATGCAATCACCCTGTCATTCTGCATAAGGACACAACCCAGACCAATGCGAGAGGTGTCAATATATATTGTATACTTAACCCCTTGCTCTGGCAATACTAACACAGGGGCGGACGTCAACTTGTCCTTCAGTTCCTGAAAAGCTATTTCCGCCTTTTCATTCCAAGCAAACTTCAAATCTTTCCGTGTCAACTGAGACAATGGTCTGGCTATCTTCGAGAAGCCTCGAATGAAGCATCGATAATAGCCTGCTAGATCCAGAAAACTTCTCACCTCAGTAACTGAACCAGGCTGCTTCCAGTCCTGAACTGCAGCTACCTTAGCAAGATCGACAGCTATCCCTTCATTAGACACCACATGTCTTCGGAACTTGACTTCCTCTTTCCAGAAATCGCATTTCTTGAACTGTGCAAAAAGCTGATTCTTCCTGAGAGTATCCAAGACCGCTCTTAAGTGCTCCTCGTGCTCTTCCTGACTATCAGAGTATATCAAAATGTCATCGATAAAAATAATGACGAATCGGAACAAAAATGGCCGAAACACCCTGTTCATCAAATCCATGAACATGGCCGGTGCGTTCGTAAGACCGAACGACATCACAAGGAACTCATAATGGCTGAAACTAGTCCTAAATGCGGTCTTCTGCATGTCCTCATTCTTGACGCGCAACCGATGATACCCTGACTGCAGATCAACCTTTGAAAAGTACTGTGCCCCCTTCAACTGATCAAATAGATCATCGATCCTGGGCAAGGGATACTTGTTCTTCACAGTCACCTAATTTAACCTGCGATAATCTATACACAATTGCAAGGAACCATCTTTCTTCTTAACAAACAGGACAGGTGCTCCCTAAAAAGACACACTAGGTCGAATAAAACCCAAATTCGATAAGCCATCTATCTGCTTCCTCAATTCCTCCATTTCACTTGGAGGCATACGATAGGTAGGCAATGAAATGGGTGTCGCACTAGGCATGAGATCGATAGTAAAATCAATCTCGCGCTGAGGGGGTAATCTAGGAATCAACTCAAACACATCTTCAAAGTCCCGAACTACCGGCGTACTTTCAAGCATCGAACTAGCAATACTCTCCAACAGAGAAGTATAATAACCAAAATGGAAAGGGTAACTGACCTGAACAGGGAAAGTAACTGTCTCACCCTCAGGTCCATGGATTGTTAGCTTCACAATCAATCTCTGCTCGCATCTTCGTGTTGTAATGGTATAGAGGTGCGACAAACAAGTCAACTAGGATCGATCTGCTCCCTAGATCGATCAAACAACCCATACAAATCTTGAAAATATCAGAGGAGGTCCCTGTATCGGTAGTGAGCGTCACTCCCTTCATAGTGACGGTGCCCAAACTCAGGCGCTTAACTACTCATATGATATAATAGAGGTAGTGGATCCAGTATCCACCAATAAAGAAAAGGGAATACCTTGAATGTGAGCTGTAACCTCAAAGGATCCTGGTGCCAAGTCAGCCCCAGGCGCTTCAGCTATAAGCGCGTGAACTCGAGCCTGTTGTGGGCGATTCGACGATGGAACCATGGGCCGTTAACGTGGCCTGAAGTGAGGTACAGGAGGTCTGAAGGATAGGTGAGCTAGCGCTGAACGAAAGGGTGGAGGAGATATAACCTGCGGCATCGGACAGCTGATCCTCTGTGGTGGAGTAAATCCATTGTCTCGCATTCGTATAAAGCAATTATGATTTGAATGCCCCATCTTCCCACAGTACGAATAGCGTAAGTCAGAACGCATCGACTGAGCAGGCGGCGCTGCACGCCTTGGAGGAGAATCTGCCCGCGGCCTCTTGCCGAGAAATGGTGCGCCGAAAAGTCGGGTCACGATCTGAGAACCATAGGTGCTCGCATACGGGACGACTTGTCCCTATCCTGCTCAGCTCGCAGAGAGATGCTCACCAACTCCGCATAAAAAGATATGCTAGCACAGCACATCTTCGTTTGGATCTCAGGCCTCAACCCCTCAGAAAAATGCTGCATCCGCATCGGCTAATCACCCAGGAGCAATGGAGCATAGCGACCCAGCTCAGTAAATCGGTTCTCATACTCAGTCACCAACATCCCTCCCTAACAGAGGTGAACGAACTCACTCTCCTTCTCGTGTCGGTACGTAACAGAAAAATACTTCTCGTGAAAGCGTGCCTCAAATGCCTGCTACGTCCACTCAAAACCTTTCGCAACTGTGCGGTGAACACTGTCCCACCATAAACTGGCCTCCTTCTCAAACATGAAGGAGGCAAGCTCGACCTGCTCAGCCTCAGAACAGTACAGCGGCCTCAGCATTTAGAGATGCGATCAATCCAGTACTCAGCCTCCTCAGGTCTATGAGAACCCGCAAATGTGGGAGGTCATAAGCGCTAGAATCGCTCAAATGTGCCGCTAGCACTAGCCCTCCTAGATGGGTGCATAGGTGAAGTAGGTGGAGTCGCCCTCATCGACTGAGCAAAGATGTCAGCATGGAAGATAGAAGCTACTGCTGCTGAATCTGCTACTGCTGCACCAACAGCATCATCTGCTCAAACCTATTAGGAGGTAGAGCAGATGAAGATGCATAAGGCGTCGATGCAGATGCACGGTTCGGCTCAGGAACTGAAGGCATGACTAGTGTAGCCATGGGTGGTATCATAAGAGTCGGCCCAACAGCGGGGCCAGTAGCTGGATGAGAATCCAGCCCAGCACTAAAAAGAGATGGGCTCGACTGTGGATCCGTCTGGCTATCGCCTAGAGGAGAAACCCCGGCAAGCGACTCGCCCAAAGAGAGATGGGCCGAAGTCTTCGAACCCTTAGGAGGCATACCCTACATTCAACAGAGGATGCAACCTGTGAGATTCAACATCCACATAATCCACCCATACAACATTTACATCACAACACAAGAAAAAACCAACATGCATTTCATTAACAAAATTGTCGCAATACAAGAAGTGCAGCATTACATGGATCGCGACACAGAAAGCATGTGAGTTAAAACATCTACAGCTTCAAACAACAAACAACTTCCAAACTACTATGCCTATAAAGGCTATACACATAAACAAATAACAAACAGAGCAAGGGACGACTACATCAGCAACTACTCGTTAGAATCAAGAGATATAGGAGGGGCACCCTTATCCTGCAGACAACAAAGGATAGATTTCAGAGTTCGAGACATCTTCTTAAACTTATGCTTCACTAGGCCTCGAAGATCCATAATATCCTGGCATAGAACACCTAACCCTCCTCAAGCCGAGCGATACGGGCATCCCTGGCAGCATGATCTGCGCTCTGCTTTGGTGCCACAAGAGGAGAACTCTCACTCGTATCCTGGCCCTCTACCTCTTCCTCGTCCTGCTCTTCTTCTTCTTCTATTCTGCTCCACCCTCGCCATAACTCTCTTCCTCATCACTCTCTGTCTCATCATCACTTTCTTCAGGTGAGGCTTATTGTCGACGAGGCCCAATGTCCATCCGATTAAGGGTTGTCTCATTAATGTATCGAAAAGGTACCGGCTTTTTCGCCCCAAGCCTATAGCCAAACTCATGTGCAAGCGTAGAGATAAGTCGGCCAAATGGGAGTGATTCGGTCCTCCTATTCGAACGAGCGATAAGGTTAATCTGACGTAAGATGTACGTTGGCACACATGGCTTCTCTCCCTGCCCCACCTGATACAGGAAATTTACCATCAGGCGCGTACACTCACTGCAATTGCTCCACCTTGGATAAACATTGAAGGTGCACATGTGGTGAAGCAAACGAAAGTCGTCCGTCATGTTGGTAGCTAAGAGGTTTCTGTTCGGCTGCCACTCAACTAGATGACCACACAGGAACCACTTACGGTGATCCCTCTCGCGCACACTACTCAAATTCTTCTCACTCGCATGAACCTTGCCAAGCGGCACGTTCAAAAGTTGGGATATCAAAGCGACATTTACTGTGGCCTCCCAATCTCTTTCGCAAGGGATCTTAAACTGCAAAGGCTCCAGCGAAGGTTCCTATATGTGGGCATAGAACCTTGGACAGTACCCACATTAGCGCAGTATTCACCCTCGAACAGGGGACACCAACCGACCCCTTCCAGGCGCTCCAATAAGAGAAACTCGCCAAATAGCCGCAGATCTACATGAGCTTCAAAAAGGACCCTACAGCCTTCATAAACTCCATGAGATAGCTCCGCCAACCGAGTTCTTCCAATGGGAGCTTGAGGATCAAGGTCCCTCTTCGTCTGAAACTCTCGGGTGGCGGTCGTGCTTGCAGCGGCACCTCTCAGCCTCCGTGCACAGGTTGGGCGATTAGGCCTGGCTTCATCAACAGACGCTCTCTTCTTCCCCATGAAAGAGAGAAAGGTGGAGATGGAAAATATGGCCGTAACAAACTCAAATAGGGCCATGAAAAATGAGAGAAAAGAGGGAAATGGGAAGAATGGTGAGGCTCCCATGATTTTGAGACCCAAAGGAAAGATTTGGGTGCTCAAATGGAAAGGAAAGAGGGAGAAAATAGCAATGAAGATGGGTTTTAAGATGGGTAGGATGGGTGTGCACGAAAATGGAAGGAGTTTGGGGAAGGATTTTTGTGGGGTTTTGAGAGAAATTTCAAGAAAAGGGAAGCTTGGAGGGTGAGTTTGTGAAGGAAAGAGGGTTTGGGAGGGGTTAACATCAAGCAACCATGGATAAGTGGGCCACACTAGACCTCACATGCATCAGCCCGACCGGCCCAGCCCGCCTGGGCCCGCTGGGCGGCGAGGGCTCGCCGAACTGGTGAGGTCATCGCCGGTCTCTAGACAGTCCAGTGATAACTCACCATTTGGGTGAGGTCCTCCTGGCCCCTAAGCTTGAAAATGATGTGGGTCCCCCTGGAATTGCCCCAATTGGGCCCTTAGTATGATTCGACGCATATCGGGCCACTAGGAATAAAATCTAATACAATTCAGGTTTACGGACATTTTAAAGGCTGGGATGGGATGATACACCATCCAAACTCATCAATAGACAGTCTAGAAGAGATTTTGGGTCGCTGTGTGTGATCAGGAGGGAGCACAGACACGATCTCGGTGATTATTTTCAGTAAACTTTCGCCGATAGGAGCAACGGGATAACGTACATAAATTCTACAATAAGCTCGCACCCTCCTACACTAAGGTGGCAATAGTGTGCATTGTGTAACCATAACCCAGGTCCGGTTTAATCTAAATTATGCTCTGATACCAACTTGTAACACCATGAAATTCGGGGATCGAGCATAACTCAGCTCCCGAGTTTCAAAACATCACTTATGCAACATATTTAATGAAGGATGTATGTTGTCTATATGAGTGCATAAAACATGAAATAGATTAAGCCAAACTGCAAACATAATTCAGGGATAAGTGAAAGACGCAAGCGGAGACTTAAAGAAACATATGTGTACATGTGCAAGTCCCAGAAATACGTATACTCTGCCAGGTCATAATTACAAGTGTTGATTTCAAAATATAAGTATCAAAATGACATCATCTATTACAATTACAAAGAAAACCTAGAATCCCCGCATATCAGGACATGGCTCACATGAACCCACCTGAGAACTGCATAAAAGAAAACATGTCCTCATCATCCTCATACTCCTGCTCTGCCTCAGGGGTCACGTCATCATCTGCAACTAAGACAAAGTCTCGTTGGTGTTGAAACACCATCCCAGAATGTGGGAGTGAGTGATCAACTTAGTGGAACCATACAGTAAAAGTTAACATGCTATCAAATCAATCAAGCAGTAATGATAAGGCAATACAATCAATCATGTCCTAATTACTCTTGTTAATGCAAGGATGTATGTAGGAATGATGCATGCTCTCGCCTGCACTCCCTCAGCATCTTCATCTTACGGTACGCATGACAACCTCCCACAGTGCCAATGACTCCTACGCACATGCAATGCGGTGCATGAACATGATTACCAAGTTGTTATTAGTCCTTTTCATACAGCACGATTGGAAAGCTAAGGTACCTTCCTCATATCACTTTCCAAACAGTGATCCATTCAAGGGTTGTCAGTCCTAGACAATCTCATACGATCATATGGTTTTAGGTCGTTGCAAAGGGCTCGTCACCAATCAATGCATGCCTTTCATATCTTAGTAACCACCCTAAGGCTCGTCGCCTCAATGCAATAGCAAGGTATGCTCGAGGTCACTACAAAGGGCTCGTCACCAATCAATGTAGGCCGACAGCATGAATATAGTGTCCCATACCACCATAATCAGCTCACGAGTCTGGTGTGCTCACTGGTTACTACGGGGAGGCTCGTCACCCCAGCGTAGGCAGACAACTCGACCACGGTGTCCCATACCACCATGCCCGGCTCATGAGTCTTAGTGGATCAAGGTACAATGGTTAACGGAATTGCAATGGTAAGTTTAGTACCTAGATTCAAACAATAGCGTCCATACATAGTGTACATCCACCGAGACAATCGGGTTACTTGACGAACTCGACTAGCACGAGCGCACGTTGAGTTGAATGACATAGAGTGCGCTAACACTCCGTGTGGCCAAACCATTGTCGAAAACCCTAATACAACTCGGTTTTGTCAAACACATCTTACGTGGCAAAATCAACCTCGGCCACGAACTCAAGGATTGTTACCGATCTCCTGGACTATTCCATAGTCCCAAACATGTTCAATTATAACAGAGATTCATAATAACAATTTAGAACAGTAATGGAACAACAATTCAAATCATACAATATGGAAGCATGTGATGAATATCAACTTAGCATGAATTACACATAAGTAGTGCTTGAAGTTAAACAACAAAGAATGTGAATTGCATGTAGGAAATCATACACATCCATAGGGTAGTTGAGAATCTCTTCTCAATGCCCATAATAGGTTAATATAATACACACTAGATCATTCAAACATTTCTACAAACACTTAGACTACATAGGCCAACATACATGATGTATGTTGGTGATAACACACATTTGGACAATTCCTTTTGCCAAGGAGTTGACACACATACAACTAGCACAAGTACACGACAATTAATCATGGCAAACACATGTTCATAGTTTATACGTATATGATACTTCCTACATATACATAGAATACACAAATCTCAATATAACACATACATATCAGGAATGCAAAATAAACATCATAGTTGGCATGTGAAATTTCATCCATAACAATAATAAACCATTACTCAACATTGAAAGCCTTGAAAACCATAACCTATACAAATATAGTCCGCACCTTAAACCCAAAAAGCACAATAGATCTGATTCAGACGATAAGTCTTCGTCAACGGCGACTAGAAAACCTAAGGCATGAATAGAAAAGAGCTACATCAACATTTAGACAAGTCTAAGTTCTAAAACAGACTAGGGTTTGATTAACTTACCTAAGAATGAACTTAGAATCGCCGAAATAACGATTCAAAAGTGATGGTTTAGGTATGTTGAATAACAGGAAAGAATCTCAAAAGTAATGGTTTAGGCCTGGACGTTGTGGACAACAGTAGAATGACACCACTGTTGAAACCTCCTAGGCCCCACTATGACATTTGTGGGAGGCCTAAAAGTAGGGCCCACCTGCTGGCTGTGAAAGGCCCACCTGCTGTGTGGTCCATTATGATGTATTTGAGGCCCACCTTGAAGTATGTATTACCCTGGTAATGAGGCCCATTATGTTGTATATGAGGACCACTTGATAAGGCCCGATGTGATGTATATTAGCCCCTATAATGAGGCCCAATATGATGTATACGAAGCCCATGTGATGAGGCCCATGTGATGTATGAGACCCTTGTGTAAGGCCCGTTGTGATTGTATAAGGCCCATTATGATTGCATGAGGCCCATTGAGATTGTAAGTGGCCCATTGTGATTGTATGAGGCCCGTTGTGATTGTATGAGGCCCATTATGATGTCTATTAGCTCCTTATGTGAGCCCATGGATCCACTATATGTTTGGCTCTATATGGGCCACTCCTTGAGAGCAATGTTGGTTAAATGTCCACTTTGATGGGTAATGATGGTTAAATGTCCACATTGTGGCCTTCCCTTAGGCCTTTATTAGGCCCATTCTCATCATTCTCTAAGTGGGTTAACCCAAATCATTGGGCCCAATTAATGTTTGCATGACCTATCAATTCACATTGGGCTAACCCATAATATGGAGCCCACATTGGTTGCTTGTAGGATTATTTCTTTTTAATATTGGAGTCCATCTAGGACTTATTTAGACCCCCTAGGGCATCTAGCGGGCTATATGATAGTATTGTAAGGGGAGCACGTTCCAGATCCTTAGGTATAGGTAGGCCACTTATGCCCAACCTTGATATAAGGAGAGTTCATCATCATCGTAGATGGAAAAATCCATGTTATCAGATTTAATATACCCACAGTTGAGGATTGACCCTCATGTTATGGGTCTGTTATCCATCTATGGACCCCGCCTTGTGTATAAGCCTGTTATCGATGCCGACTATGAGTACGTGCTAGTATAACATCATGATACAAACCATTGAGATGGTATGGGGCCCATTGTGATTGTATTAGGCTCATTTTCATTTTCCCTTAGCGAGCTAACCCAAATTGATGGGCCCCTATTATTATTAGTATGATTCACCTCGCCTTATTGGGCCATCTAAATTCTTTGGGTCCTTTTTTATGCCAGTAGAAGTACCCAAACCTGGAAGCCCACTCTTAGGCCCATGAGTAGGCCATCTAGACCCATCCTTATTATGAGGAGGATGCATCATTACCTTTGGTCATAGGTAGAAGAATCTGTGGTATTATATTTGGTATATCCATTGTTGAGTACTGATCCTCATGTTGTGGATTAGAACTGCGTCCTTCTATGGACCCCGCCATATATAAGCCGATTATTAATTATGACTATATTAGTATACGCACTGAGTATGTGTTAGTATAGCATTATGATTGTATAAAGTCATTGTAAGGTTAATTTTGATTGTATGAACCCATTGTAATTATATGAGGCTCATTATGTGATTGCAAGAGCCTATTGTGATTATATGAGGCCCGTTGTGATTGTAAGAGGCCCATTGTGTGATTGCACGAGGCCTGTTGTGATTGTATGAGGCCCATTGTGATTGTATAAGGCTCATTATGATTGTATGCGACCCAATTGTGATTTAAGAGACCCATCAAATGTATGAGAACCATTATGTGTGAGGCCCACCATGTGTAGGTGATTGTTGCACATCACCTATTCACCTATACGAGCTATGGGCCATCTTATACCAGCCCACTATGATGTATGTGATTATAATCATGCTTAGTATACTTCATGATACATGCCTATACGCATCATCTGCATACTTATTATGAGGAGTGATTGATCATCGCATGTGCTGTTGGGCTGATTGATTATGGGAGTCCTTAAGAGGCGGAGTTGCCCCACATGAGCGCACGACATGCACAGGTTTAATACATGACTTGATGGTATGACTTATGCATCTTGCATTTTATGATATAACCATGTACACCCTAGTGACACTAGGGCCATGACCTCCACAAGCATGTCGTGGAGGGTCAGATGGGACACTGAAAATATTTGGTTCTAGCATATGAGAGCGATAGATGTACATGGGTAGAAATTCCTAAACCTCCGAGGCCAGAAGATGCCCCAACATCAAGACAGAGTAAATATATATATATGAGCGCATGAGGGCCATGTACCAGTAGGCCACATCTCCTACTGTGTCATGCTCGATTGGGAGGGGGTGTGACCTTACCCGTATGAGGGAGTAGGCAATGTTAGGCTGAGTCTGACCAGCTCATAAATAGGTCCGCTATCAATGGGTCGGGTCGATATTGGTAAGTGAATAGTGAGGTCTCTTCCACTTACTTAGTTGTGTGCTTGATGAAGGGGCAAGTTGGCTAGAGTGTACTAAACCCCGGTGATCATCCTAGAGATGTACGATACTGATATGTGGACTTATTGAGTAAGAGTTACATACTCAATATTTTACTCATTCATTCATTTATTCACTATCCACTCGGGCTGGTGGTATGCAACTAATTTATTATGTGTACCTTCACAATGGCTAGAATTTCAATTGAGGTGCACGACCAACCTGAGATCAGGAGTTTACCACATTGAGTCTGACTATCCAAATTTAGGTATGGGACTAGTTTGGATAGAAGTCCCTTGTGATGGACCCCATACCCTACGATACTACATACTATTATCCCGACTTCACACTCCAACTTGGTCATTTCATTCACACCGCATATTATATTGCATCCTCAATACATAGCATTTGGTTTACTATACTTCTATTTTGCATAGTCTGAATAAGGTTGATGGTATTATGGACTCACCAGAATCTGCATATTGCATTACATTTGCAGCATATTGCATTACATTTGTTGCTATATTTCTTCATTTATATGGCCTAGAAGAGGCTGATGGTATTCGTGGCTCTCTAGAATTGCATATTGTATTGTATCCTCAGTATATAATATTTGGCTCATTATGACTCGCATTGCATAGCCAATCTGCATTGCATACTCTAATATTGAATGACTTATAACCTTACCAGTATTCCACTTACGCTGATATTTGTGTGCTTGGCAGTTATCTTATGCACACACGTACACCACCCTCTAAGCTTTCTATAAGCTTATGCAAGATAGATGCATGCAGGTGATGATAGGATGCAGTCGAGTTGAGGCAGGAGCGTGAGGTAAAGCTTCTGGAGCTTTTGGCATCTATCTTATATTTGCATTTATGTATTGTACTAAAGTTTTTGATATTAGTGGATATGTGATGATGATGTTGCCTTTGTGATTTGGGTATACTTATTGTTATGCTCCTTTATCTATAAAAGAATCACACTGAAAATCCTCCTTGTAGGTTCCCAGGATCGAAACCTAGCGTGTGGGCACTAAGAACCAAGAATGGGGTACTACAGAGGCTGACGGCACCGGATTCAGTAATCGGGAATTCTGTGAGCCCATTTTTCAAGTTTAGGGCTTGACAGAAGTTGGTATTTGAGCATAACTTGGGAATACCTGAGGATAACATCACATATCTGTCGATAGCTACCCTACACTCAATGATTGTTAAGAACTTAGAATGATTAGGTCCCCAAGTTTGAATAACTTAGTGACTTTTTGATAGAGCTCCCCATCATGTGTATATTCGAGAGTGTTTAAGGATAATAGACCCTTGTTCTTTCCTGTAAGACATGCTGCCCAAGAGAGTGACCCGAGCGACTCTCACTCTACCACATGTGACTCCCACTCCACCACCGGAGATTCCTTTTCTCCCACTTAAGGATGTCACTCCTCTACCCAAGATCGGTGCGGATCTGATCGTACCCATGAGTGTCACCCAGTTACAACAGATGCTCCAAGCTGTGACAACCACCCTCCATGGGTAGGGTAGATGCCTCGCTGAGATCCCGGAGCAGGCAAAGCAGGAGCATGCGAGCACCCCATTGAGAGATTTCCTTCAGCTCGATCCCCCACGCATCCAAGGCGAGCCAGACCCAACTGTAACCAAGAGGTGGTGCTCCAAGGTGGAGAAGATCTTTGATATGATGAGATGTATGACCCAATAGCGGGTTCCATTAGATATATTTCTTCTCCAGGGTGAGGCTGAGCACTAGTGGGCATCAGTCGCCCGAGCAGTAGGGGCTTCCTTATTCATGAATTCCCCATTACACATCATCTTCACAAATTGGCATATGGGTGAGGTCAATCCCTCATAGAAAAGCTTGTTATACATCATGTTTCATAGCCATGTAGTGGACATGAATTTATGAGATCCTTAAATCGCTCCCAACATTGGAAGAAGGTATCATCCTCCTTTTCCACAAATTCATGATTGTTTTCCTTAAGGTATTTATTTTATGATAGGGGAAGAACTTTTTAAGGAACTCCCTTGTCATCTCAACCCATGTGCCAATGGACCTTGATCTTAAGGAATGTAACCACGACTTAGCCTTTTCTTTTAAAGAGAAAGGAAATAATTTCAATCTAACTGTGTCCTCAGACACGTTTGGGAACTGTAATGTAAATATGATTTCATCGAGCTCTTTCATATGCAAGTATGGACTTTCATATTCTAGTCCATAAAACTTAGGAAAGAGTTGAATTACCCCTAGTTTAATATCCATAGTTCCTGCATTCAATGGAAATATCATCCAGGAAGGTGTACTCACCCCCGTTAGTTGTAAATAATCACTGCAAGAAAAATGGGCAAAGGCTATGGCCAAAAATCATAGAAAAAGCCCTTTTGCTACAGATATGATCCGTAGCATGTCCGCCTCTATTAGTGGGGTAGCTAAAGGTCTAGCTACGAACTATATCCGTAGTAGTAGATACCAATCGCTATGGATATAATCCGTAGCAATAGATACCAATTGCTACGGATTATATCCGTAGCAATAGATACCAATAGCTACGGATTATATCCATAACAATACCTTTAGCTACCCCACCAATAGCAACGGATGTACTACGGATCATATCTGTAGCAAACAGGATTTTATCCGTAGCAATAGATACCAATTGCACCAATAATATCCGTAGCAATAGATACCAATAGCTACGGACAAAAGCTGTAGCTATAGGAACGGATTATATTTGTAGCTTTTTTTAAAAAAAATTGTAATAATATGACCTGTTTCCATTGTAAGAACCTGTTGTGATTGATAACTCATCTGAGCTTAATGCTGATAGAAATAGTACAAAAATGCAATCAGAAAAAAATGAAACGATGCATTTATTACAAATAACAATCAAATCATACAATGCATCCTACATTCACATTTCTAAATAAACAATACTTCACTTTGCTCAACCTATCATAAGAATTACAACTAAGGCATGCCCTCATGTGCAATAAACAAATACACTCCAACATAGTAAACACCCTCCATATGCATTCAATAATGCTCACATTTTTATAGAATTTTCTTCTTTCAGACGGTCAATTTCAACAAATGTAGAAGATAGAGCTTCTTCTTTCCTTAA
Source organism: Magnolia sinica (assembly GCF_029962835.1). NCBI lineage: Eukaryota > Viridiplantae > Streptophyta > Magnoliopsida > Magnoliales > Magnoliaceae > Magnolia > Magnolia sinica. The sequence goes on from NC_080574.1 coordinate 68,910,666, forward strand.
AATTGCAGATGTAACTTCTGTGGACTTCGACACAAGATCACTTTCAAGTTCCACAACCCTTCCCTTGAGAAAATGAATTTCATCCTCCACTGACTTCTTTAGTTTGTCAGCCTGTATAAAACAGCATTTATAGACACAATCAAACAAGCATGCCTTTATACACATCTCAAAAGGAAGAAAGACAAAAAAAATACTTATATATGAAGAAATCAAAAATGTACCTACAAATCTTCTAAACTATAGGAAAATCCAACATGAGTAATGTGTTCAAACCTAGGATGGACTTTTAAACTCAAAAGTTAGGTTTAGGTTAAGGTTATAGGTTTAGGTTTAGGTTTAGGTTTAGGTTTAGGTTTTAGGTTTAGGTTAGGTTTAGGTTTAGGTTATAAGTTATAAGTTATAGCTTTAGGGAATTGAGAATAGGTTAAGGTTTAGGTTTAGGAAATCGGGTTCGGGTTCGGGATCGGGTTTAGGTTTGGGTTTTCAAGTTTAGTTTTAGGTTTAGGTTAGGGAGTTGAGATTAGAATTAGGTGTAGGTTTAGGTTTAGGTTAGGGAGTTGTGATTAGGATTAGGTGTAGGTTTAGGTTTATAGATTTGAGAATACATTTAGGTTTTAGGTTTAGGTTTAGGTTTTGAGATTATAGGTTTAGGTTATAGGTTTAGGTTTAGGTTTTAGGTTTAGGTTTAGGTTAAGGTTAGGTTATAGGTTATAAGTTTAGGTTATAGGTTATAGGTTATAGGTTAAGGTTTAGGTTATAGGTTTTGGTTTAGGTTTAGGTTAAGGTTTAGGTTTAGGTTTAGGTTATAGGTTATAGGTTATAGGTTAAATCTTTAGGGAATTGACAATAGGTTAAGGTTTAGGTTTAGGAAATCGGGTTCGGGGTTTGAGATCGGGTTTAGTTTGGGTTTTCAAGTTTAGGTTTAGGTTAAGGAGTTGAGATTAGGATTAGGTGTAGGTTTAGGTTTAAGGATTTGAGAATACATCTAGGTTTTAGGTTTACGTTTAGGTTTTAGGTTTAGGTTAAAGTTATAGGTTTAGGTTAGGTTTAGGTGTAGGTTATAGGTTATAGGTTATAGGTTATAGCTTTAGGGAATTGAGAATAGGTTAAGGTTTAGGTTTAGGAAATCAGGTTCGGGTTCAGGATCGGGTTTAGGTTTGGGTTTTCAAGTTTAGGTTTAGGTTAGGGAGTTGAGATTAGGATTAGGTGTAGGTTTAGGTTTAGGGATTTGAGAATACATTTAGGTTTTAGGTTTAGATTTAGGTTTTAGGTTTAGGTTAAGGTTAGGTTATCGGTTATAAGTTTAGGTTTAGGTTATAGGTTATAGGTTAAGGTTTAGGTTATAGGTTTAGGTTTTGGTTTAGGTTAAGGTTATAGGTTTAGGTTTAGGTTAGGTTTAGGTTAGGTTTAGGTTATAGGTTTAGGTTAGGTTTAGGTTTAGGTTATAGGTTATAGGTTATAGGTTATAGTTTTAGGGAATTGAGAATAGGTTAAGGTATAGGTTTAGAAAATCGGGTTCGGGTTCGGGATCAGGTTTAGGTTAAGTAGTTGAGATTAGGATTAGGTGTAGGTTTAGGTTTAAGGATTTGAGAATACATTTAGGTTTTAGGTTTAGGTTTAGGTTTTAGGTTTAGGTTACGGTTTTAGGTTTAGGTTAGGTTTAGGTGTAGGTTATAGGTTATAGGTTATAAGCTTTAGGGAATTGAGAATAGGTTAAGGTTTCGGTTTAGGAAATCAGGTTCGGGTTCGGGATTGGGTTTAGGTTTGGGTTTTCAAGTGTATATTTAGGTTTAGGTTAGGGAGTTGAGATTAGGATTAGGTGTAGGTTTAGGTTTAGGGATTTGAGAATACATTTAGGTTTTAGGTTTAGGTTTAAGTTTTAGGTTATAGGTTAAGGTTGTAGGTTTTGGTTTAGGTTTAGGTTTGGGTTTTAGGTTTAGGTTAAGGTTATAAGTTTAGATTATAGTTTTAGGTTAGGTTTAGGTTATAGGTTATAGGTTATAGCTTTAGGAAATTTAGATTAGGTTAAGGTTTAGATTTAGGAAATCAAGTTCCTGTTCGGGATCGAGTTTAGTTTTGGGTTTTCAAGTTTAGGTTTAGGTTAGGGAGTTGAGATTAGGATTAGGTGTAGGTTTAGGTTTAGAGATTTGAGAATACATTTAGGTTTTAGGTTTAAGTTTAGGTTTTAGGTTTTAGGTTTAGGTTTAGGTTTTAGGTTTAAGTTAAGGTTAGATTATCGGTTATAAGTTTAGGTTATAGGTTATAGGTTATAGGTTAAGGTTTAGGTTTAGGTTATAGGTTCTAGTTTAGGTTAAGGTTATAGGTTTAGGTTTAGGTTAAGGTTTAGGTTTAGGTTTAGGTTTAGGTTAGGTTTAGGTTATAGGTTTAGGTTAGGTTTAGGTTTAGGTTATAGGTTATACGTTATAGGTTATAGTTTTAGGGAATTGAGCATAGGTTAAGGTTTAGGTTTAGGAAATCGTGTTCGGGTTTAGGATTGGGTTTAGGTATGGATTTTCAAGTTTAGGTTTAGGTTAAGTAGTTAAGATTAGGATTAGGTGTAGGTTTAGGTTTAAGGATTAGAGAATACATTTAGGTTTTAGGTTTAGGTTTAGGTTTTAGGTTTAGGTTAAGATTATAGGTTTAGGTTAAGTTTAGGTGTCGGTTATAGGTTATAGGTTATAAGTTATAGCTTTAGGGAATTGAGAATAGATTAAGGTTTAGGAAATCAGGTTCAGGTTCGGGATCGGGTTTACGTTTGGGTTTTCAAGTTTAGGTTTAAGTTTAGGTTAGGGAGTTGAGATTAGGATTAGGTGTAGGTTTAGGTTTAGGGATTCGAGAATACATTTAGGTTTAAGGTTTAGGTTTAGGTTTTAGGTTATAGGTTAAGGTTATAGGTTTTAGTTTAGGTTTAGGTTTAGGTTTTAGGTTTAGGTCAAGGGTGTAGGTTTAGGTTATAGGTTTAGGTTAGGTTTAAGTTTAGGTTATAGGTTATAGCTTTAGGGAATTGAGAATAGGTTAAGGTTTAGGTTTAGGAAATCGGGTTCGGGTTCGGGATCGGGTTTAGGTTTGGGTTTTCAAGTTTAGGTTTAGGTTTAGGTTAAGTAGTTGAGATTAGGATTAGGTCTAGGTTTAGGTTTAGGGATTTGAGAATACATTTAGGTTTTAAGTTTAGGTTTAGGTTTTAGGTTATAGGTTAAGGTTATAGGTTTTGGTTTAGGTTTAGGTTTAGGTTTTAGGTTTAGATTAAGGTTATAGGTGTTATAGGTTAAGGTTTAGGTTATAGGTTTTGGTTTAGGTTAAGGTTATGGATTTAGGTTTAGGTTAAGGTTTAGGTTTAGGTTATAAGTTTAGGTTAGGTTTAGGTTTAGGTTATAGGTTATAGTTTTAGAGAATTGAGAATAGGTTAAGGTTTAGGTTTAGGAAATTGGGTTCGGGTTCGGGATTAGGTTTAGGTTTGGGGTTTCAAGTTTAGGTTTAGGTTAAGTAGTTGAGATTAGGATTAGGTGTAGGTTTAGGTTTAAGGATTTGAGAATACATTTAGGTTTTAGGTTTAGGTTTTAGGTTTAGGTTAAGGTTATAGGTTTATGCTAGGTTTAGGTGTAGGTTATAGGTTATAGGTTATAGGTTTAGGTTAGGTTTAGGTTTAGGTTATAAGTTATAGGTTGTAGGTTAAGGTATAGGTATAGATTATAGGTTATAGGTTAAGGTTTAGGTTTAGGTTATAGGTTTAAAGTGTGGTCCCTGCAAATACAGATATAAACACGGCCTGCTCCACTTGGTCAGGCCCTTTCAATGCTGTCCATAGAAAATGGACAGCTTCATCATGGTCATAACAACAGTTCCCCTTTCCAAGGACCCCCGCTCAACATTTGGATAGCTCCGACGTACATCCGAATCTGCTTTATCAATTTCGAGATAATATATAAACATGGGCCTGTCCAAATGGCCAGGCCACTCATATTGTTTTCCATAGGAAGTGGACAGCTTCATCATGGTCATAATAGCAGTTCCCACCTTCTATGGACCCCCGCTCAACATCCGGATAGCTCCAATGCACATCCGGATCTACTTCATTAATTTCGAGATAATATATAAACATGGGCCTCTTCAAATGGCTAGGCCACTTCATCAATGAATCATATAGTATGAAGGAAAGAAGACTCACCAATTTATCTAGCAAGGAGAGAAAGTGTGAGTGCTTGAAATGTCGCCATTTCTTTAAATAATGGATGCATATTCCACAATGCAATCTGAGAATGAGTAAATTTTTTAGTTTCTCCAACAATGCATATGGGCACAGATTTACATATAAACATTTTAAAGATTGTAAAATAGAATAAATGATTATATTAACTTCTAAGTATCGATTAAGAAAAAAATGTAAATGATGATGGGAAAGAAATCTCAATATATTAAATTATTGAAGGACAATGAGACATACTACGACTACAGGTGCTCAGAGCAAGATAACTGCACCAATGTTGTACATAGTTGCATTGACAGAACAAAAAATTATACGAATGAAATGACAAAAACCCAGGATATCATGGACCGGAAGGAAGATGAGTACCCTCAAGAAAAAACTCATGCCAAGCATATTTAATGCGACGAACTTTCATTATGTCTTTGGTTGGCTTCACCAAAGGTTTTATCTGCACTAGCAGGACAGATTAATAGAAAACACCAATAAAACAGAAATTTACTTGGATGTAAAAGCTGAATGCCAATTTGCAACACAGAAGCAACAACTAGAAAATTATGTATCTGAAAATATAAATAAAGAGCTAAAATTTGAGTATATCTGAGTGAAAAAATAACCATTTCAAAGATAAAATAAATAGTTAAAAACTTTACCATTTCAATATTGAACCTTGTAGTGGCAACATTGATCTATGGGGCTAAAAATACATCAGCCTGCATATAAGAATCTCAAGTTAGTTGGGCCTTTGAGGTCCTCAAATGATAATAGAAGAAGCCAAAAAACTATTGGGGTTGCTACTGTAAATACATTTGTAACTCATTTACCTTGAATTACACTAGAAAATGAAAAATGAAAAAAAAAAAACAAAAAAATAAAAACAAAAACAAAAAAAAAAAAACAAAACAAAAAACAAAAACGCCCTTAAAGATCATAGTTTACATAAATTGTCACTTATATAACAATCACTTATAGGGTCCGGACACATAACAGTCCCATTTCAAAGTTTTTTTTTTTTTTTTAAAAAAAAAAAAAAAAAAAAAAAAAAAAAAAAAAAAAACACCGATGAAAAGGCATCCATCCTTGCATGAGAGCAGGGTTAGCCATAATTCTAAAGCATACATGCTTCACTAAAATTTCATCTCACAGAATGGAAAAACATGTGACGAGAAATAAAGCAACATGAGATCAAATAGCTCATTGTGATTGATGCATGAGAACTGAATTTTAGTCGTGATAAAACTAATTTTAGAGATAAACAGTTATTAGAGTTTACATATCAGGGGTTCAAACTCTTAAAAAACTAACAACATGTTGTGTTTATCACAATAAGAAACCCACAATCATCACGGAAACCCCGACATAAGACGGGCCAAATCTACAGTCATATCCTCAACTAACCTGGTCATGGCACATATGGATGAGCTTTGCAGTCAAGTCATCGAGAAATTCAACAGGTCGCCATATCAACCCATTCAGTTTCAGGGCCTGCACAGTTCATCGATTCAAGAAATTCCCTCCAAGAGATAGCAATGGAATTGTGGGAGTATAGGCCATCAAACTGTGCAGATTAAAGAAAAATGCAGAATGTAGCATAATATGTATATGACAGAACAATTGTCCCAAGGAACAAGGAACAAGGAACAATCCTAAAAAAATATATGCATATAAGTCAGACAAATTCATATAAAACTACATTCTTCAATATTTTCTAGGATGAAGAGATTGTTGAGAACATAATTACTAATTCCATTCAAAGGGACACTTGTTCTTCCTACTAGAGTAGAAGATAACAAAAATGAGCCAAAAAATAATTTTAACAACAGTGGGTTTCATATGCCCCCACCTCAATTTGAATGTCTTTTTTATTACTTAAAATGGCATGTTAAGTCATAAGACATGCAAGCTAAAATGGTCGGTTTGCCTAATCACAAAATTCTCCACAATTTTCCACCAAAACCTTCTAGCTCAACCGCAATGGAAAGAGAGGGCCAAAATAGGACAGAACATGTACCTTCACTGGTACAAAATTATTTGGCCAAAATGAACTGATGTAGACAAAAACAAGCTCAAACAAAGAGAGGAAAATTCCAGCACCGGTTCCTTTCCTGATTACAATAACATCGTGAAAACGGTTCTTAAAGAAACAAATAAAAATGCCATCATAAAAAACAAAAGGAAAAGAAAAAGCAGATGGTTGTGATTTTCAGAAGAACAAATTATAAACCACCCATTGCACTCAGGGAACCTTATCATGTGTCCCTCCCTTGAAAGCCCTATGAATCACAAAAAGGCATTAAATTCTTCAAATCCTGGATGATTTCCAGCTGGTAAGCATGAAGAATGAGCCAACCCTAGTAATTCAAGATTCAACAGAACTGACTTCCGACTGTTCAGAAGAAAAATGGCTGGTTTAAGAAAATTGGATCATCAGGGCTCTTCTTCCTTAGCTACTACTTCAAAGAGAGGCCAGCTATCCAGTGATTGCTTTTCCATGTTTGGAGAATAAAAAAATGGAAGAGGGCTCTTCTTCCTTAGCTACTACTTCAAAGAGAGGCCAACTATCCAGTCATAGTGCTCCTAGTTACATCGGTTCATTTGGACATTCCAATCGATCAATCTGAACTGTCCATTTAGTCCTGAAAATATTTCATGGGCTATGATTGAAAAATAGATCTGATTATATGATCTAATCAATCCTACATTTTGTATTATTTTTTAAAGCCATCCTTTTTCTAAGCCATGAATGGAATGGTTACAATTGCCTTAAAGAGGTGATTCTTTAGAATAATAATCAATCCGTGATGGTTCCTAAGAAATAGATGGATCAAACTATTGGTTGGACATATGTTTGTACAAACGATCCTGACTGTCCATATTTAAAAGACATTCATCGAATGGTTAGTATTTATCTTATTGGTGTGATGTTCATACGATAGCCTATGAAATTTTTGATGGAGCCAATGAATAGTCTAGATCAATGGATTGGATTGTCTAAGTGTCCCAATTAATACCACTAAGAGCACTATAATTTACAATGCTCTTGGAGCACTGGAGCATGTCTCTTTAATGAAAGGTGGATTAACCGAAACCAGCCCATCGAGCCAATGAGAGGAGTGTGCAGGAGTAGGTTCTCTAATCCCACATATAGCTAGAAAGGTTCTTTGGGAAGTCTCTCATCTTCTACTCAATAGCTTAGTTATTGCTTAAAGAGGAGGCTGGCTCATTCACAAAGTGAGTGCAGACTTACATATGCATGTTCTATGTTTAGAGAAGAAATTAGGCTAAAAATGCGCTATTGATTCCTATATGAAAGGAGTGTACTTCCAAAACACACTATCACAGCACTATGTGCTATAAATGCTCACGGATCGAGAAACAGAACAATAGAGAGTTAACCTGGGCTCGACTTTTATAGACACAATCATGGGGAGTTCTCATTAAAAGAAATTAGAGAGGACCAGTTTGGACCAAGCATGCTACCTATCGGGCCCCAAACCTAGGCAAACCAAGAAGTAATGAGATTAAACAAAGAGTCCAAACATGAGCTCAAATCTCACAATCACATCTGTCTACACTTTCCCAGTCACCAGACAATGCAAAAGAATGTGATTAATGGATTCTTCAGCTTTATAGCATAAAACACACCTGTCTGAAGCGCTTAAACCACACCTCTGAAAGTTATCCATGGTCAGAATTTTCCTGCAACAGCTAACCAAGCTAAAGCCTTCACCTTTAAAGGAAGCACTTAATACCAGCTTTCCATACTTAGTTTTTTTTTTTTTTTTTTAAAGGAAGAAAAAAGAAAGAGAAAGAAAAGAAATTTCCTATAAAATTAATTCAACAGGAGAAATTTATTAAAGAAACCAAAACCACAAGCTAGCAAGATCCCAAGGTTTCAAATAAACGATTCCTCCACATCTCTACAATTTGCATTAGCAAATAAGTCCATAAACAAATTAAATTGAACCATGATCCTAGTGGTGGTGGTAGTATAACCAGCTAATCTAGATTGTTGTCACAGTTTCCAATGCTCACAGGTCTTAAAATTACCTCACAAAGCCAATCAAAGGCAAAATTCTTTAAAGCAGAAAATGATAGCCTGCTAGTTGTATATTGAATTCCGTGCAACCCCAAATGCTCAGTAGAGATGAATTTAGATGTAAATAAATTCCCATTGAGTAGAATGCCCACTTACCTCAATTACCATTGTTCCTGATCCTTTGAATAGAGAAACTAGCTCACTCTGCCATTACAGGCTAGTTCAGCAGAGGAAGTCCATTCCACCCAATGCAAAATGTGATTGTTGCATTTTCCAAACGACACACCCTTGAATATTTGGGTAGAACTAATTGGCTGGGCTTGTTGGGTTGGGTGGGTCTACACGAGATATTGATTTTGCATGGCCCAGGCCACCCTAACTACTTGAGATGTTTCTATGAGCAATGGATCTGATACCAACAAATGCATGCACGGTAAACAATCATCAAATGCTAAGATTTCTTTTCTTTAAGTATCAAATTAGGAAATAAAAGTTACTCCTCAACTATCATACTTTGAAGGATCACTAATAGTTCTGAATTCTGTAGTACATGCAGCTGTAGAAATTATTAAAAACAAATTAAAATAAGTAAAAGAGGAGAACAAACCACAAGCATGAAGCATTAGAAAAGAACACTCGCACAACAACGAAGGAATGTTAACTAGGATGGGTGAAATAGAACTACTAATAAAAATAAATAATAAATAAATAAAAAGAACTACTAATCAGAATTTTCAACAAATTGATTAAATAGAGCTTCTTCAAGAGTGACAAGGTCCTTTGCATACCTTGTAGATCATTATGTAAACTGTGGCCTACTAAATAGTCCCATGTGACAACAACTTCTTCAAAGATTTCTACAAAATGCAAAGACCAGTCAGTAAAAGAAAATACGAGAACCAGCAATTAACAGGTACAACTTACAATACCTGTATATTTACCAAAGAAGAGGTAACTATAAGTTTGACCCATGGCAGTTTTGAACCTACAGCCTTCACATTATTAGTACAATGATGATTTTGTTGCAGTTCATGAGTTGTAAATTACAGTTTGGTTGCAACTTAATTCTTTAGCAAGAAATAAAGATGCATTGAATTACCTGAATAGCTGTCTTTGAGCTGACAAATGCCTCGATTTTCTTCCAGTCACGATCAAAGATGAAAATAATGAGAATCATTACAATCATGTCATGGTTAAATCCCATCATCTATGCCATAGTTATGACAAATTGGAAAATAAGTAAGTGATGTAGTAAGTGACAGAGACATGAACCAAAGACCAACCACAAACTTTCCCTTATTAAATTTCCATCTGTATACCTGAATCTTCATTACCTCACTAGTGCTTTCATGGTAAAATAGAGAATACATGCAAACCCAATCAATTGACAAAAAAAAACAACCAACACCCAAAAATACCTTCACAGGTAGAACCTTGGGAGAACTCCCAACTCCCCATATAAAGAATTCAAATATAGAAGAGCAACCACCCATCAAACATGATTAAATAAACGGACCTAATATAGGCCATATACTGTTTCAGCACTAACATTGAAAAGCATGAGAAAGACCTATAAGTGCTGGTTTAAAAGAGTACTCAAGTCGACATTTGGCTCAAAGAGAATAAACAATAATGATCATCACTAATACACACCATCGAACCTTTTTTTCATATACAAGTAAATCATTTTCAAAATAAATAATTAAAATTACACCCACCCTGTTAGGCATGCTTCTCCCATATAATTCATAAATCAGTACAAGTTGCACTATCATATTATCCAAGTAAAATTTCAATAAACTATTTGTGAAATGAACTAAGTACAGCTAGACAAGCATCTTATGTGTGAAACTTTCATGAGATCCAACGGTCGATCAGTCCACTGCCTCATCTTTCAATATTCATGAGACCAATAATGAGGTATATCCCAATCTCAAGTAGACCACATTACAGGAAATATTTTTGAATGAACGTCTATCATTAAAAACTTTTTAGGGGGCATAAAAGTATTAGATCAAGATGATCTTTGTTTTTTTCCTTTCATCTGGGTCTGTATGACTTAATCAATGGATTGCATGTCAAATAAATAGTATGGAGGGCCTTAAGAGGATTTTAATGGTGGATATCCAATCACTATTGTTTTCTTGTGGTGTGGTCCACCTGAGATTTAAATCCCTCACATTTTTGGAATCAAGCCCTAAAATTATCTGTAAAAATAGATGAACGGAATGGATGAAACACATACATCATGGTGGGGCTCACAGAGCACCGACCATCAGCCACCGGACTGGTGGCAAGGGGAGTAGCCAATTTGTTCATCTGCCTCCTGAAAATTGGAGTATTCCAAAACTTGTGTTGGCCATACCACAAGAAAGAACAGCTCCTTTCAATATTCAAAACCCACTCCATAGATTTCAGAAATGGAGAGAGAAAGAGAGACTAACCGTTGTTTTGAGGAGCTAGAGATCGTAGATGGTTCGCAGGATAGATGTCTGAGATGTCTGGATTTCCTCTCCTTCTTCTTCTTCTTTTTCTTCTCCTCCTTCTTTCGAGTGCTCTCCAAATCTCTCTCACATATTTAAGGTGTGTTTGCGGTGAAAGGGGGTTTTCAAAACCCTAGCAAGAGAGAGAGAGAGAGGTTGGGAAATAGAGAGGCGGGTGCGCGAAAGAGAGAGAGGGTTTGGGTTTTGGTAGAGGGGCGGGCGCATGAGAGAGGATTTAGGTTTTGGGAGAGGGGCGGGTGCACGAGAGAGATTGAGGGATTTAGGAGAGGAGCGCGCACAGGATAATGTTTTGGGGTGGGGTTGACGGACGACACTTTTAAGTGCTTAGTTTTAGGTTTTGTGGGGCCCACCGTGATGTATGTTATTTATCTACTCTGTCCATTCATTTTAAAAGATCTTTTTAAGGGTTGATCCAAAAAAGGAGTCATATCGAAGCTGTAAATGGACCACATAAAATATTAACGATAGAAATTTATTTTTTATTATTTTTTATGGTGTGGTCCACTTAGACCTTCAATCTACTTACTTTTTAGGCTCATCTACTGAAATTATATATCAGAATTTATGGGCAGCTTAGATAAAACACATATATTCCAATGGGCCCCATGGAGCCCCTTGAGCACCATCAATCTCTAATAAGCTGCTGGTGGAAGGTAGGTTTTAGCTATAGATTAAGTAGGCTTCAGCTACGGATTAAATCTATAGTATTTTAGCTACGGTTTATATCCGTAGAAAAAAAAAAGAATGTGGTTTGCATCCTTTGCCCCTTTTTGGTAGTGAATCTTGTAGAGTACGATGCGGGGGTGCATTATGCACCTCATTTTCATCTTGAACTTCCTCAACTGGTGGTTGAGGTTGAGGTTAAGGTCGATTTGCAGCCATCACTTCAATTAACTGAGAAAATCTCAAGTGGTGTTTAATCCTGTAATGGATAGGCAACCCTTTAACTAATCCTCCTTCACTCAAAAGACGGAGGGTGTTGTCACGAACCCACTTGGGCATGAAATACTCTCAACCCTCAAGTAACTACACAATTAAACCTAAAAAGAAAACTAGAAAAACTAAAACAAATAAGAGATCTAAAAAAAGGATAAGAGAGAGGGTTGGATCAAAATTACCGAATAAGTGTTACTATGTTAGGATCATACAAAACAGAAAACAATATTAGTTTATAAACATAATTTCAAAAAAAAATCCTAGCCTAAAACATAGTAGAAAAATAAACCCTAATCTTAACCTAATTCTAATACTAATTAATTCCAAAAAAAATGTAGTCATAATCTCCAACAACGGCGCTAAATACTTGTTCACAACCCGAAGTGTAGAGTCATGATGTAGTAATAACTTGTGAGAACGAGGTCGAATCCACAGGGACTAAACTTGTATGTATTCTGAAAAGAATTAAAATTAGAACTAGAAGAATATCTAAATTTGAATTCTGGAATAAAAGAGGGTAATTATGAATAACATTTAAATTATCAATTAAAGGTGGGAACTACGGTGCCAAGGATCCACTTATAGCTATCAAGATGCTACCTTACTTGATTCAAGGAACACAATTGGAATTGGAGTCCTATCCTATCCAATTGAAAGATAAAGAAGTTTAAATCAAATCTAAACTTTTCATTGACCTAATTCTCAATGAAGGAGAATTGTGATGACTGGAAGGGATTCCATCACCCTACCATGCCCAGGAAACGATGGTGAATAACAAGATTTACCAATCTCACTATCTAAAAACAAGAAAAGAAGATATCCAAAGCTATCACAACATCCATTGTAATTTGAGTCATAATAAATCATAGAAAACTAAAAATATTCCCTTAATATCAAACTAGAAATCAATGAAGCTCAATAAGAACAAGAATCAAAGCAAAATAAACACCAAAACACGTTACAAGCTTCACCTCTTAGCCCTAGTTAAGAGGTTTAGCCAACTATAAATATGATGGAAACCAAATCTCTTCAATAAAGCATGAAAAATAAACTAGTGAAGAAGAAAAACTCTTTGGCGGTTACTCCACCCTTGTGTATATTCCTTAAGACCTTTCCAAACCCTAAAAGATGCTTTGGAGCATCCAAGGGAGTCCTATTTATAATTGTTGAACTCCAACTTTCGCACCAAGTTGGAAAAATCTAGAAACCGCCTCAAATTTATGCATTCTGTGTAGTTTTTCAAAATATGCTCGGAGTTTAAAGCACCTCAAATTTACGCACTCTGCATAGTTTCCAAAAATACATTCAGAGTTTCATAATATGTTTTTTCAAGATAATTTCAGGATTCATTTTCTTCACTTCAAATCTTTGATTTTCGTTATTCCTTACTTGGTTTTCTTAGATCTTTAGCATGTGAGTTCTTATTAATGACTTCCAAATCTCCAAATCTTCATTTCGTAATTTTTTGAGTATAAATCTTCCTTTTGGCATCAATTTCACCTTTAAGCTCTCGAAATCACCTTACACATGAAAACATATATAATTAAATCGATTAAGTACTATCATGTTTATAAAATCAAAATATTAATGGGGAAAGTATGCAATATTTCACACTCAGCACTACTCCACCTACACCTATACATCTTCCTACTGTTTGACTTATTCCTGTGTTTCACGCTTATCGATTTCAACATCAATCACTTTTGACTTTTTTGGTTCCTTGTTTTCTCCCTTACAGAACAAAGAATCATCATTAAACTTTATGTAACAGCTAATTGTGATTTTTTATGTGACCAATCATACATCCTCGATCCCTTCATACCATCACCATATCTAACAAATGTGTACTTTTTTACTATTTGGTATACCTTATCTCTCTCAATTGACAGTACATGAGATTAACTGTTACAACTAAATACTCATAACCCTAAGTAGTCTGCACTATGACTACTCCACACTTCCTCTGAAATTTTATAACAAATTAACATATACGAAGACCGATTCACTAAGTAACAAGTAATGTTAGTGGCGTCAGAACATAGCTCTTTGCATAATGCAGCACTACTCAACATGCTTTGGACTCTCTCTAAGAGAGTATTGATTCATTCATTATGCCACACCATTATTTTCTAGTGTGTGTCTACCTGTGTTATGCTTTACGATCCGCTCATCTTTATAAAACTGGTTAAATTTATTTAAAGTGAATTTTCTACCATCGTCTATCCTTAACAGTTTCAATTATCTTCCTAACTATTTTTCTACCATCGTCTTCCATACTGTGAAGGTGGTGAAATGATTGAGTTATACTTTATGATGTATATCCGCACCTTTCGAGAGTAGTCATTTATGAATGATACAAAGAACGATGACCCTTTCTAAAAACTACTATCAATTTTCCCCATATATAAAAATACACATAATCAAGCACCCCTTTACTAACATATTTTCCTGATTTAAAAGATAATTATGATTGTTTACCATGTATAAAATTCACATATATTTAAATCAACACATTTAAAAGTAGAGATTAAGCATCGATTAGAAAGTAGCTTCATACCGTGCTCGCTCATGTAGCATACACATGCATAATATAAACGTGCTGACATGGACTGCACTACAGATATTGCAACTCCACCTGATACGATATTCCATATCAACTTATAAAGGTTACTATTCCACTGTCATTTCATCACTATAAGTGCTCCTTTTAAAACTTTTAGGACACAATCAAACCCGGTGAACTTACACCCAAGTGTATCGAGAGCTCACAGGGATATTAGATTTTTATCACCTCAAGAACGTGTCTAATATCTATTATGATACTTTTTATTCTATCAAACATCTTGATGTGTACAATTCTAATTCTAACAACTTTATAGGCAATGTCATTGCCCATAAACACATGTTCACTACCACATTGACTATAACAGTGAATCAATCTCGCTGAAAAGTCATGTGGTATGGGGCCCCCAAATCTAAAATCTACTCATCATTAAGATAGCCTGATTTAAATGTGGTCAAGACGTCACCACCATCTACCTCTTTAGTAGATTCTACTATGTTGGTGTCCTTAAGTTCTTCATATCCCCCCCCCCCGCTCTGGCCTTTAGGATTTTGACAATCCTTCTTCATATGCCCCTGTCTCTCATAGTTCCATCACTCCATCTTTCCCTTGCCCTTAGACTTTAACCGTGATTGCTAGTTTTCATTCTCCCACTCAAAATTTTATTCCCCTAATTACCAATGCATCTATAGATGACCTCGCGCCGATGTCCTTCTTTCTCAATAGCTTCAACTGAAGGGCTAAGATGACAATCTCGACATTAATGGTCTCTCTACCATGGCACATAGTATCTATGAAACTATCGTAAAACTCTAGAAGATATTTCAACAAAATTAGGGCTTGATCTTCCTTTCCAATCTTCATTTCTACACTAGTTAATTTGTAAAGTATCTGATTAAACAAATTGATGTGATCATTAAGATCTGACCCTTTTGTCATCTTCAAATTTGCAATTTCTTTTTTTAATACAAATAATGATTCGACAACGATTTCATCATATACAAGCTATCTAACTCCTTTCATAATAACACCCTGATCAATAGCTCAAGTGGTAGATTTATTTTTTTCTTTACACGCACGCACACATTCCCCCACACACTCACGCCTTAGTAGGATTTCACCACCTATGGATGCTCGAACCCTTGACCGGGTGTTGAAACTCTTGAGAGTCTACCACCCGAGCAAGAGTAAGGATCCAATAGCTCAAGTGGTAGATTGAGTGAAGATACCTTGTTTTAACACTGAGGTGTTGGTATCAATTCCCTAGTGGGGATGGCTAATAGTGGAGTGCGGAGTGTGTACTGATAGTGGGGTGACTAATAACAAGCAAGCCTCTGAAAAAAAAAACAAAAAAACAACTCCTTTCAAAGTCACGCAGTGATGTTTTGATCAAGGACATTGTAAAGGATGTTGCTCACCAAACATAGTTAGATCAACGTTTTCACCTTCTTATCAAATTCTTCCCACTCTTAATCGCTCATAAACATTGGACACTTCTCTACACTAACGAGTGCGTGTTGCGGCCATTGTTAAACTAAAATGTCTCTCATCTTTACCTTTCATAATTTGAAGTTGGTTTTCCTGATAAACTCCTCTATTTCATACTTCATGTTTGATCCCTTAATTGTCATGTCTCAGATCTAAATTTGAATCCCCAACATTATATTTGATGCCACTTATTAGGGGACCACGGAAGCAAACATGGAATTTGGATCACATGACAATAAGCAAACACAAACAAAGCATGAACAGGTATACATGAATTTTACGTGAAATCTTCATGGGAAAATACCACTACATCAAGCGACAATGATCACTATGAAAACGAAAAGTATAATATATGGATGAAATTATCATAATAATAATAATAATCTTGTTTTCTTCTCTCCAAACTCTCAAAATGTTTAAGCCCCAATTAGAATTCCTTAATCCTGCAATTACACTCATATATATAGAGCATAATATCTGGAATAAAAAACTAATCGTGCAATTATGTAAAATTGCATGAGTCATCAATCTAACCATCAATCAATTGCACACCACATATTCGATCGCTAGAACATACTCAAAAGTATCCAAAGAGAATACAAGTATTTTTGAATTTTGTCGATCGATCGACCCGACAATTCAATTGATCAAGACTGGTCAAAACTATCCAGAGAACAATATATATAATTCAGGGTGCTCTCAACTTATCAATTGATCGAACCCCGGTTCCATGTAGAAATTGAAAATATCAAACAACAAAAATGACACCTGGTAAAAGAATGGGTCAATATGGATCAGCATCTCGTGCACTTGACATCGGATCGCCAGTCCGATAAATGGTCGATAAAACGGATGTTCAAGATCCATTATATTAGAAAATGCCAAATGACAGACGTGGACCATTCGATGAAGCCTGCATTTAATGAGTCTACACAATCAAGATTAATTAAATCAGAAAATACCCAATTCATAAATGAGTCGTCCTCCTACATACATGCATAGAGTTTCATTATTTTTGTCCTAAGAAACCACCATCAAGGGATATAGAGTTTACCACAATCAAAGTCACTCCACTTCAAATACAACTGAAGCAACATTCTGGGAAAACACCTATCCCTTACGAAGTTCAAGACCATCCCGCTACTTTGTTGTATAGCACCCAACAAATAAGATGTAGTGGTGAGGTTAAAGAGTCTCCATTTCCTCTCCTTGGCATATTTCTCTAAACCCTTCTCGATCCTCTTATGCTCTTCTTCTTCTCCTTCTTCTGCTCCTCCTTTGGGTTTTTTTAATAGTGCCTCTCCAAGGAACCTAGCCAATGTGATGCCGTCCTCGAGCGCTGAGCACCCACCTTGGGCAAGGTCTGGCGTCATGGGATGAAGTGCATCGCCGGCAACGCAGACATTCCCCTTGCATATGCTTCGTCCTACCACATCCCATGGTAACCTCAATCTCAAGGGAGAGGAGAAGACAATATCAGTTTCGGTCCTTTCAATTATTCCTCGCACTTCTTCTGGCAAATTTGCAAGCTTGCTCATCACAAATTGCTTTGCCTTTGATGCACTTGAACGTATTCCTTTTTCCACTGCGAAACAAGCAAAAGGTTAAGATATCATGCCATGCATTTGCATCCACACCTGAATGAATATGCGCATGCGCTTGTTTAAACAAGTGAAGTGACACCGTGCACCTCATTTGAATTATTTTACGATGAAACTGATATCGACTGAGGGAAGAAGGCTAGTCCAATCATAGATCTAAAGTGTACAGTTAAAACCATAATATTTTTATGGCCCAACTTGCCAAAATATCATTAACTGGATGATCCTAATCACCGTTTGGAATAGTAGACTTAATTATCTATATTGTTAGTCTATTTTTGTGGTGCACATTTGATTGTACTTGGTTGGATAGAAGGCGGTTCAATGGATGCCCTAATCATCTAATTATTAAGATATCCAATCGCTGCATTAATTTAGGCGCAGTGGACACTGTAGAGCTGGTTGGGTTTAATAAATGGTCCACCTAAGATGTGAGGTACACCATCTACACATATATAATACCGATACACATATAATAAGATGTTAACACTGTAATATAAGTGTGCCATTATCCTTACCATCAAGGGAGGGAGAGCAAGTGAAAAACCAATATATTGATTTTTCATCGACCGGCAAGAAACCGCAGCGGAAGCCATCCCCAAAGTACTGCAGAAACTCGGCCTTGAAATCATGCCTATCTGGGTACTCTGCTAAGCCCCTCGTAGCCACCCTCCCTGTCAAGACGGGTTCTGGAATATCCAACCACTTTGCCACCACAGAGTTCACTCCATCACATCCTATCAAGATCTGAAAGTTGAGAGAGAGAGAGAGAGAGAGAGAGAGAGAGAGAGAGAGAGTATTAGGTATTGTTAAGGACCACAACGAATTCCGTAATATTTCTGCATATTACACAATTTTCAGAATGAGGTTAATTTGGCAGTAGAATATATCCGAAATACATTGTAGCAATAACATCTGATTAAAAGAAAATTAAGATTTCTTTTTTCTTTTTTAATGGTGTGTTTGGTTGCAGCAAAGTTCCTGAAATGTCTTGAAATTTTGCACCAAATTAGACTGATTAAACAGGAAGTTTCACAATATTAGCTACGACAAAATGCATGCCTAGTAATCGAAAACAACAACAAAGCCAATGAAAAGCTGTAATGAATACATGTGTGTCAAATGTTCCAACTACAATGTATGTTGTGTCCTCCCGCCAAACAGATCTTCTTCTTCTTCTTTTCTTTTTTTTTTTTTTCTTTTTCTTTTTTTTTTTTTTTAAAAAAAAAATTATTTTAATTACACACTCACACCAGCAAACTGACAACCCCCCACACTTTCGTGCACTCCTACCACAAGGAATGGTCAAACCCATGACTCCAGATAGTCTACGACTGAAGCACAGCAACAGGTGCCCTGTAAATAGATCTAGCCATCATGGGCTTAATGCAAAAAATATTGAGGACTCTGTTACCAAAAGCTAGACTATTACACGCAAGCACTTACAGATTTTATAATTTTGCAACTGTGGCATGCGAGTATTTTAAATTATTTGGTGTAAATTATAAGTCCCAGTTACATGTATCGTGAACTAGATATTAAGATTATTTGATCATCTGACTATGAGATTGGTGGACATTGATTGGACAGTTGGAACTAAAAAATATGCATTTGTGCTATTTCAGCAAATAAGTGAATCTAACATCATGATTGTTCAAGCAAATCTGATTTAGGGACTATGAATTAAGTGACAATGAGCTCAACAATTTAGGACATTTAATTTAAGTTTACATATGCCATATGTATATTTCGTGGGGTCCCTGAGTATCAAATCGCTCTTCATATCAAAATGATTTTTGAATCAGAAATGGTTGGGTGTTTGGATTCTTGCGGTCGACAGGATGGCCATCTCAAGCTCCTGGGTTCTCCAACTGTAGCAGAACTCATCCAAATATGGCTTGAACGAGCTGTGATTATCTAGTTATGTTGATGTGATGCTCCATCAAGAATGGGCCTACTAGGTAGACTGTCATCTACTTTAACAAATTAAGCAGAGATTTTGTAAATCTCATGAAATTATCACAAAATTTTGATACGATGATATTATTTGGTTGTTATTGTGAGATTTTTAAACTCTCACCAGGTTTAATTTTTAACAATCTTATCACAATCTTAATACAAAATTTATTTGAAAGTTAAAATAAGTCATTTTTTTTACACCTGTATTTTCTAAATTTTAAAATTATTTATCAATTTATAAAAAAAGAGCTTTGCTAATGGCACATGCATGTGCAATAAAGCTCATATATATGCCACACATGTGCCAGCATGGCAGATAGGTGTGAAATTCAATCCATTCGTATGGTTAGTCCGAACTTGTACCTGAAGATCGCAGAAATTAGTAATTAGAGGGAAAAAAAAATTTACCATGGGTCTTAAAAAGAGTGTTAATGAGTGAAAACATTACAGCACAGATGATTGAGAAATGATACTTTTTAGGTAAGATAAATCAACAAAGTAGCAACTACAAATGTAGATAGTAGAGAAATATTCCTATTGTGTATTGGGCCCTACTGATTCAGGGTAATTAATTCTTACTTCAGGTACATAAATATCTTATATCATCTAAATAAATTAATGGACAACTTAAATCACTGATTAATGAGAAGAATTTTTATGCAAACAATATATATCAGCCACAATAATTAAGTGGAAATGGTGGAATGTATGTCCATTTGGCCTCATTTTATAATGGATGGAATCTCTCCCCTCTTTCCTCTCAAAATAGATGCAAATAAATACACAAAATAAATTACTTTTTGAACAATAGGTAATTTCTTCATGCTTGTTTTCTCTGAATACATGTACACATTTGACATAGACTCTCCTTCTTATGGATGCTGGAGTCATCATCAGTTTTAAGATCTTTTTTTTTTTTTTTAAATTAAGATTTTTCATTCCATGAAAAGTGGTTACAAAATATTGTATACAATTCAGGTTCCGCAGTTCCAAAACAGCCTGCCAGAACCTATCATATGACTATCCACTGCATAATGCAAAAAAACCAAGCCATGAGGACCCGACAGAGCTAACTTCTAAGTGCACCCAGGCCCACCCTGTCTAGGAAGATGAGGCCCCTAACCTCCAGAGGGACCTCGGCGATAGAGAGAAAATGGGTGGAGGACTGGGAGCCGTTGCCCAATCTAGCCAACTTATCTGCCGGCCCATTCCCCTCCCTAAGAATATGGCGGAATTCGACTACCCCATCCTTCTGGAGAGCGTTAATCCTGCTCAGCCAATACCTCCATTTCCACCCCAGGCTGGTCGCTCCAGTAAGGAAATTGATCACCATCAGAGAATCAGACTCGGTGATGATCCTTTTGAAGCCCTTCTTAAGACATAGGAACAACCCGTCATGAATGGCCCTGATTTCGGCTCGGGTGTTAGAGGCCCTGCCATACCCCTCTGCAAAACCGAAAATAAAGAAGCTATCCTGCCCTCTGCAAATCCCGCCCCCTCCTATGAGACCTAGGTTTCCCATGGCGGAGCCATCCACGTTCATTTTAACCCAACCGTCAGGGGGCTTCATCCATCTAAAAAGAATGACTTTGGGCTTGGGCGGGTGGGACACTTGATGACATAAACCCAAACGAGACAGGAGCTGGTTGTCGGAGCGGAGATGGGAGTGCTCTGGTAACCATCTGTTGGAGATCGTGTGGAGTCAACCTAACACCCAAGACACTTGCACCTGAAATGTGGAGTGGTTGCCTTCGAACTTAGCCTAGTTCCTACCCCTCCATAGTTCCCAAATGATGAATCCTGGGACCAATTTAAACAACGTTCTCGCCCAGCCCCTAGGAAGAGGACCCTGCCACCATTGATCGAGCCTAGCTTGCACGGAAGACACCCCTGCAATAGAAAAGCCGAAGATGGAAGCGAAATGGAACCACACAGCTTTCGCCCGGGCGCTGAGAAGGAAAACATGATTGACTGTCTCAATCGTTAACCCTTGGTTTGCCAACCCATTACAGCAGACACATCGCGAAGCAAGGTGGATAACTTTGGCTTAGACCGCTGATTCCACCGGGACGGTACCCTTAATCGATTTCCAGAGCAACATGGATATCTTCAGCGGCAGCTGCGGAAGCCAAATTTTGTCATGCCAGTCTACCTGCGGCTTAGGCCATCGACTGTGTTTCCAAGCCAACTTAACTGAGAAGACGCCAGCAGGATGAGGGGCCAGAAGGGAGCGTCCAGGCCATTTGAGGTGCAGAAACCTCTATGGAAGATAGCATCGATCAACTCCTGCGGCAAGAAAGAGAAGACTGACGAGGGGGGAAGAGGCCCCACTTGACCCAAATAGTCCATGATTCTGAGCTCCATCATCCCTATAGGAATTGTATGCTCCACTCTATGAAGGAGGGGGGGAAATCCTCACCAATTATCCCTCCAAAAGTTGCGCTCGACCCTCCTGATATGCCATTGCATCTTAGATTCCAATAGAGGAAAAAGTTCCCGGATCCACTTCCACAATGACGAAGCTATAACCACAGGCTAAACTTGATCTAGAGAGAGCAGATCATGAGAGTATTTAGCATGCATGTGCTCGGCCCAACAACTATTAGACTCCTTGTATTTAACAGCCCAGGCCATTTTAAGGCGGAGCGCAATCATAACCTCCGTTAAACTCCTGATCC
Organism: Magnolia sinica; assembly: GCF_029962835.1. Lineage (NCBI taxonomy): Eukaryota > Viridiplantae > Streptophyta > Magnoliopsida > Magnoliales > Magnoliaceae > Magnolia > Magnolia sinica. The sequence continues at coordinate 68,932,635 of NC_080574.1, forward strand.
CCAAACCACCTTCTGCTATAAAGAACGAGATTTCTGCCCAATTCTTCCAATGATATTTCCTTTTGCCATCAGCCCAACCCCAGAAAAAATTTGCAAAATGTCTTTCTAAAGCCTTCAAGATCGAGGAAGGGACAGCCGTAACAGCAAGGGTATGCATGGGAACACTGCTGAGGACGTACTTCACTAGCATGGCTCTTCCTGCTTGGGTTAAGCACTTTGCCTGCCAGCCAGTTATCTTGTTGTCCACTTTGTCGAAAAAAGGTTGGAACTCTGCTACTTTCCTTCTCCCCGTGACGATCGGAACACCAAGATAGACCATCTTGGCTGAGGTTCTGAGCATCCTCAGCACTCCCTGAATAGCGTCAGCCCTGGAAGTAGGAAGAGCATCTGAAGACATAAATTTGCTCTTGTGAAAATTAATTTTCAAACCTGAAACTTAGTGGAAACGATCAAGGAAATTCTTCGCTGCGTGAACTAAAGAAAGGCCTCCGTTAATAAATAGTAAAGTCAGCATAAAGTAAATGGGAGACCCTCGGGCTGTTCCTACCTGACTGAAAAGCGAGACAACTTCCCCTGTCCATCAAATTTTTAAAACCTCTACTAAGGTCCTCCGTAGCTATAATGAAGAGGCTAGGGGAGAGCGGATCACCTTGCCGAATTCCACGGGTCGATTTAAAGAAACTCCCTGTTTCATCGTTGATTAACACCGAGAACCAAGAGTTGCTGCAGCATCTCTCTACCATCTGCACCCAATGGCCTGAGAAGCCGAATCGAATCAAGATGTTTCGGAGGAAGAACCAATCGATCCTATCGTAAGCCTTCTCCAAATCTATCTTCACAATAATGTTGCCACCTCGAACTTTCCTATTAATGTCTCTGACCAACTCCTGAGTTAACGCAATATTCTCTGTAATGGATCTGTCTTGCACGAAGGCTCCTTGCTCAGGTGAAATCAGATTTGGGAGAATCCTAGCAAGTCTCGTAGATATGATTTTAGCCAGGATTTTGTAGACACGGTTGCAAAAACTGATAGGGCGGTAGTCAGCAAACGTCGAAGGAGATTCTCCTTTGGGGATAAGAGAAATCAGCGAGGTTATGAAAGCCCTGGGAAAGAGGCTACCGAGAAAAAGTGCTTTGGCAGCCATAAGCAGATCCTGCCCCACAATGTCCTAGCATCCTGAGAAAAAGGCTCCCGAAAAACCATCGGGGCTTGGCACGCCGTCGGTGGGTAGGGCTAACACCGTTTCTTTGACTTCAAGCAGAGACGAAGGGGCCATGAGGAAATCATTATCTTTGGCTGAGACAAGACCAGGAATATTTGCAAGAAAATCCTCTCCAACCTCAGGAGCTCCAACTGAGAAAAGCTTGTGGAAATGCCTCACCGTCTCTTCCTTGATCGTTGTTGGAGATTCCACCACTAGACCTGAATCTAGTGTGATTGCCCTGATAAAAGATCTCCTATGCCTTGCCCCCACCGATGCAAGAAAGAAATGAGAGTTCCGATCTCCTTCCGTCAGCCAATGGTTGTAAGCTTTTTGTTTCCAAAAAATCTCCTCGAGAAGTTCAAGGCGACACAAATTGGCTTTGGCATTAATGAGGTCTTGATGGACCCTGTTATCGGCTTCCCCGGAGGAACCGAGAGTCTGAAGTTGTTTCTCAAGCTGAATAATGGATTGTTCTGCTATTTTTATCTGCCCAAAGATATTCCCAAATATATTCTTATTCTAGCCCTTCAGAGCAATCTTGACCACATGCATCTTCACCAGCAAATTGTGCATGGGATCCTGCCCGCTAACTGACTCCCATGCGGCCTTCACAACTGGCAGAAAGGTATCATGATGGAACCACATTCTTTGGAGGCGAAAAGGTCTGGGGCATATCATTGTACTCCTAGGAAAAACCAGACGGAAAGGGGCATGATCCGAGTTAGCTCGGGGGAGGAGCTCCACTTGGAAACTATAGAATGTAGTATTCCAAATAGTGTTGATTAAGACTCTGTCAAGTCTGGCCCACACTCGACCCGCTCCTAACTGGTTATTGCACCAAGGGAAGATGTTTCCAATGAAGCCGGCATCTAACAGCCCTGCCCTGTTAATAGCATCAACGAATTCCCTAGAGCTAATGCCGACTTGGCTCCTACAACTTCTTCTTTACGAGTCTTCCATTGTTACATTAAAGTCACCTCCCATGGCCCAAGGGCCCTGCACTGACCTAGACGTGCTGACCATATCCTCCCAAAGAGCCCTTCGCTGAATATTGGAGCAGCTTGCATAAACTGCTAAAAAGGAAACTGGAGCTTGAGATTGAGGAAGAGTAGCAGAGAAGGAGGTTAGAAGAGGTTAGAAGAACTGTTTTAAGATCTACATCTATTATTATTCAAGAAATTATTTTCTGCATTCATTTACGTCGGTTACAGAATGAGGTTAGAAGAATGTGGTACACCATATTATGCATGTTTTCCAAAAATAAATCTAGTCTCCTCAACAATTGTTGTACAAACTATCCCATTAATCTTGCCTGCAGTGCCTAACCAAATACGTTTGGTGTGAGAAATTGCAAGTCAACTTGACTGAATGCACTCTTTTGGAAATCGTCATTCACACCTGTCAACAATAACACACATATCGGATCCATATTGCTTTTGGTTTTTTGTTACAAGGTCCAAGCTGCTCATCAGATGGCTCCTATCGTCGTAATCAGATTACCCACACATGCACATAAAAATTGACAGTTAAGATAAATTGATTAAGGATCTAAATTCACAGTGCATGTATTGCCCGATCCAGTATTGGACCATCTTGATTCTCTAGACAACCTCATTATGAACGGCTTGGATCTTACGCATCGTGGATCTCACGCACAAAGGCGAGTGTGGATAATATGATTAGCATGGGTTCCTTAGTTTCAGTTATAAAAGCAGTTACCTTGGTCTTGATGACACTCCCATCCGCTAAATGGAGCAGTTTCGCATGACCTTTCTGTTCGATGGACACCAACCCTGAGTTGTACCTAATGCTGCCGCGTGGCAGCTCATCTGCAAGTGCTTCGACCACGAGCTTTCTTCTCACACACCGGGCTTCATGGGTCCCACTGCATGCATCATGTTGAAATAAATGTTGAATTAAATAGACTATATAAAAAATCAAGAACTAAAAAAGAAAATAAAATCTGATAAAGAAGACTTATTAAATTGAGTCCACGTGAGTCACTCGGCTTGAAATCGAATTTGCTCCCCTTGGACAGCGTCCCAAGTGCAATAAGTTTCCAGAGCAATCGACCTCTAGGATACAACGACTATGACCCGGTCTCAACGGTGCACTCACTGTACGCGGGCTCGAATCACTTGTAGTTTAACTCAAAAGTACTGAGTTGACTTAACAATGAACTCAGTAATAACAAAAACTTATAAACCTGTAAACCAGATGAGAAATGATTTTTCGTATGGTTGAAACTGGAACGGAAGTCCTTATATAAATTCTGAAGTGATGCATTAAACAGCCTTTTGAAAGCTAGTTGAAAATGAAAAGGCACAAGTGCGAGTACACACTCGCAAATAAAGTCATATGAGTACCCATACACATAGACCCACGCAAGTACACTCGCACTTGCACCCGCCCGTGTGGTCATGGCATTGATTATAGCTATTGGCATAGTCCTCCTACATAACCAAATTCACATGCCCCCTTAATGGAGCTCAAGGCTCAAGGTAAAACGCCTATTATATATACAAGAAAATTTTCTTTGGAAAATCCAACGTAGGACAAAACCCACAACCCAAAAACTCTAAAATTTTGAATGTGGAGGGAAATTGAAAATTTTGAAAATCAAATTTTAATGTTTATTTTGAAACAAAATACGGCACATCATTCCCAATTTCAATTACATCAACAACAGGAAATTAAAACAAAGCCCTGCTTCTTGCAGCCGTCCATCTTCAACGGGCCATGCACCAAGTGCGCTAGAGCCTAGACGTTACAAAATGGCGGATCCATCAGGAGTCCAAGCCCACCGTCCATCTGTAAAGGGACACATTGGTAGGAAGGACGGGTTTTAGGCTATCATTTCTCTTCTAATAAAATAGTAATACTCACTGTTTTCCGGGAGTCCTGAACGAAAGTTGTGCGATAGGACTAACTCCATTGACGGTGGTGTAAGCAAATGTCCTGCACAACCAATTGCTTTATTATCTCATGAGAAGTATAGATCTTAAACAAGCGGCACACGTGTGGACTATACATGTGTACATGATTTAGGTTCACATTAGACAGACAGGACCCATAAGTTGGATAAAGGATGCCTGGTACAGCTTATCATAGATGCGTTGGTTTTTAATTTATTCCGTTCGGACTTTCAACTGGTCAGATTGGACCAGTTTCGAAGTTCTGGTTTCACTCCGCGTAAGCACCACACATTGACTGACACTTGCCAGTTTAAGTGGTCTGCATCGACCAGACCGAGGCCTTTTTCTTACCTGGGCACGGGTTCAAGGGAGCTGATTTACTCGGATAATATCTTTAGTTGGGGAGCGGATCGATTACGTGACGGATCCACCAAGGTGGTTGGGACCCCTGACTGTGGGGATCAGAGTGATGTATGTTCCTTAAATACACACTGTTCAACCGTTTTGAAAGCTCATTTTAGGGCAAGATCCCAAAAATGAAGCAGATACAAATCTTTTGTGACCCTACCAAATGAAAGAGTAGTGATTGAATCCCCACCATTAAAAAATTAAAAACTTAATGGGGGCACCGGAATCTTTATTTGCCATCCAATTTATTGATAAATTCACAAAGATCTGGATAAAGAGACCAGGAAAATATCAGCTTGATCTAAAACTTTTGTGGCCAGCAAACGATTACCATTGATTCTTGTATTATGGTGTACACCTGAGATATATCATGTCCTCAAATGAGCCTTCAATGCGGATGGAATCACATAAATAACTGTGCTTCCACCCATCTTGGTGGATCTCGGTGACGGTGCGACCATTACTACGGAGTTACTGTGGCCCACTTTGATGTATGTATTATATATCCATGCCATCTATTCAGTTTTTCAGATTATTTTAGGACATTATTCCTAAAATAAAGCAGATATAATTAGCAGGTGGACCATATCATAAGAAACAATGGTAATCGACCATTCTACCATTAAAAACTTCTTAGGGTACACCTTAATGTTTCGGTAGTGTTTATTTACCGTTTTATCTGTTAACAAGGCCAATTAAGCCGGAAAAAAAAAAAAAAAAAACAAATATCAAGTGATCCAAAACTTTTGTGGCCTATTAATGGTCAATCACCACACGTTTCTTGTGATATGTTCCACCTAATAATCAGATATGTTTCAGCTTTTTAGATAATGCCCTAAATTGATATGAAAAAAATAGATGGACAGCGTGGATACATGATACATACATCAAGGTGGGCCCTACGGTAACCCCAGGGCCGCGGAGTCTTGGGTGAGGCCAGGGTCTCGCCTAATCAGCTTTCACCCTGGGCCAGCACTCAATGAATCGTGAAACTCAGTGTTCACGTGCAAATCGAGACAAAAGTAAGATGGATACTGCTCGGCCCAGTCCACTGTCGGCCATTTTGGCTGGAAGCGAATTGGCTGGTGTACCAAACACCACCGACCTGGATGGTGTGGGTACGTGTGGTTCCAATATGAGCGCTGACGATCCTCGAGCTCCAGTTGTACAAACCGTTGAAAGGATATCAAAGTTACATGGGCCCACATTGAAGTATTTATTATATCCATCCCATTCATTTATTTGGAAATGTTGTTTTAGATCATGAGTCCAAAAATGAGTTATATCCAAAGCTCAAGTGGACCACACTACAAATAGCAACCCAGTAGTAATTATCACCATTAAAACATTTGTTAGGCTTGCTATAACATTTATTTTCGATCCAATCTAGTCATAAGGTCAGACAAAACTGGATGAAGAGGGTAAAAATTACTATACTAATCCAAAGCTTCTGTGACCCCAAAAAGGATTTCAATGGTAGACATTCAATACCCCACTGTTTTGTGCAGTGTGGTCCACTTGATCTTTGTATGTGTTATTTTTTTGGGTCAAGACTTAACCTAATTTTTGTGACCTACTCAGTAACTCAGGAAGCTTTTATATAAAAGATTTCATCTGCTACTTACAAGGTTTTGTCAAAGCTTATTACTTTATATCGTTCTTTCATTACTATAATGGTTATAACAGTTCGAAACCTTTCTCGATCCTTCTCTTTTCTATATTCTTTTTTAGTATGATTTTATTTATACTGGTTCTACTCCTGAACACCTCTCAAACACTTCACTTTTGTCAGCAAAGGTTTTGTTTTAGTTGCCTTCGGTCGCCTTTTATATCTTATACTGTTCAAATATGATTCTTGTATATCAACCACAATACTCCGTCAACCATCCAGTAGCATGTTGAAGTAAACTTATGTTAGTTGTAAGACTACACAAAGCATTCCAAAATACTAGAAGATATTTTTATCCACTCCCTATTCCTCATACATTGACACGTGTCACTCTCCTATTAACTTTTCCAAAATTGCTAAAATTGCTAAAAATAGGGTACAACAACGTGATCACCCAATACATCCATCATGTACCAAATTGATATTTTGCGTATTAGAATACAATATCTCATCTACATGTAATAGACTGATATAATATATTCTTAGATAGTGATTGATTCTTATTAACTTATATTTAATAATCCATTACATTGCTGGTCCCCAACTCCAATAAAGGACGAGGGTTGCGTGATCACCTCAACTTGGCAGCTAGTATGAACGCGATTCACGCAGCCGACCCCATCAGTTGTCAAGTTGGCAACCGACATGAACGTGATTCATGCTACTGACCCCAATCAGTAGGGATAAAGTGCACGGGTGCTTTATGGATAATTCTTATCTGCAATTTGCACGCTGTTGATTATGACACTCACTTGTCGAGTAGGATATGTTGCTTTCTAAGCTTATCACCAACTCCAAGAGTATCCAAGGCCTTCCATGCGTTCATCCATGCCAGAAAAGAGAATCCGCTCACCCTCAGCCGGTCTGCTGATTCCAAAATCAAGCTTCTCAATCCCATTCTACAAACATGGTTATCAAAATCAGGTGCACTACTAAACCGAAATGTAAGCTGTTGTCCATGCAAATGAGAAATCAAGGCTGCTCATCAGCTGGCCCACACAGTGAACTGATTGTGGCATAAACATTAGGCTTGTCTTATGCTCAGGTATATCAGTCGTGCACAAAAGAAACAGGGTGGCATAAAACGCCAATGTCTGCCTTCATAATTTATTAAGCATGTGGTTCGCCTGATGACTGAGCCAACCTGATTTCTGGACGCCTTTATCTTGTGATATCAACGTTTGGGCTACCATATATTATCCAAGATACTACGAAAACATCTGACGTATCCTAAAAAATATGCTCCCATGTATGGTATCAGAACTCTCATCCATCATGATGAGTTGAAATGAAAACGTTACTTCCATGAAGGCATGGATCGTCCTGAAGAGGCTGATTAATACAGAACGTGTGACTTAGCTGCTATCCTGAACCAGCCAAGTGACTAGAGCGAGGGGATCGAGTCGAGTCGGGCTGAGCTAGGGCTGACCTGACTCGATCTGGTTTTGAAATAGACCTCACCTGAACTTGACCAAACTAGGTGCCGAGTCCGGCATACTTGACCCGATCCGAGTCCGGGTCTGCCCTGGACTAATCCAGACTAAGCCCAACCCAATCACAAGTACCAAGTCGGATCAAGTCAAATCCGAGTTTGCCCGACCCAGTCACAAGTACCAAGTCGGATCAAGTCAACTCTCTCTCTCTCTCTCTCTCTCTCTCTCTCTCTCTATATATATATATATATATATGGGAAAAGGTTCTATACAGTTGAGCTCATGGGAACACCCCATGAGGTCGAGCTTTGTGGGACCCAACATGATGTATGTCGAGCATCTACCCCATCAGTTAGATGCACCATTCCATATGGGCGTAGGGTTTAAAATCAAGTCAATCCATGACTTGTGTGGGCCACACCATATACAAGAGTTAAGAGGGGTTATCCTCCATTAAAACATTCATAATCATTTTTTGGGCCCACCGAGATGTGGTTCACAAATCCAGCCCATCCATTATGTGTGTCCCACTTGCATAAGGGGTCAGACCAAGTTTCAGATGCATCCAAATTTCGGGTGGGCCCTACCCAGTGCTTTTATATGTTTTAGGCATGTCTTCATATGATTTTAGATGGTATGGCCCACCTGGTTCCGTATACGGTTGATTTTTGGTATATCCCATAATTTAAAGGGGACCCATCAAATGCACGGTGTTGATGTTTGACATACATCATGGTAGGGCCCACACAGCTCGACCTCATCAGGAGTTCCCATGAGCTCCACCATATATATATCGTCCACGCAAGAGACCAGCAGATGTGCCTACCTAAATTTCACGTCGCCCCAGCATGTAGGATCACAACACGGGCGGATTAGGCCAGGTTGACCCCCCAACCTGAGCCAACCGGACCTCAAGAGGACCCAGCATGCAACCTGACATGACCTGAGTACCAAAAGTTGCCTAGCATGAACTCAATCCGAAGCCCTGTGCTCGACACCAAACTGACCTCACATTACCCAAATACATGGTGATTATTCCAGACGCGGCTTCAGTGGATCACCCGGTGGGTGGATCCCCTGACTGTGGGGCCACCGTGAGGTATGTACCTTAAATCCCTGCCGTCCATACCTTTTTACAGCTCATTTTAATAAATTTTCCAAAAAATGAAGCAAATCCAAATCTTGGTTGGACCACACCACAGGAAACAGTGGTGATTGAAGACCCACCATTAAAATACTCTTGGAGGCCACTGGAATATTTACTTACAATCCAACCTGTTAATAAGGTCACAAAGACCTGGATGAAGGGACCACATAAATATCAGCTTGATCCAAAACTTTAGTGGCCCCCAATAAGTTTTTAATAGTCAATCGCATGGTTTCCTTTAGTGTATTCGACCTGAGATTTGGATCTGCTTCATTTTTAAGTTGGTGCCCTGAAATGAGCTGTAAAAATGGATTGACGGCATGGATGCAAGGGCATGGATGTAAGGCATATGCATCACGGAGGGCTTTATGGTCAAGGATCCACCCACCTCGGTAGATCTCGGAATCCACCAAGGCCGCGCCCGATTATTTCACAGAATTTTCTCAACTTGAACTGAACCCAAAATCAAATCGTGCTGGCGTTTTCAACCCGAGGACCTTCACATCCCAGCCCAAACTCGATTGTGTCAATTGGGCTGTGGTTGAACCGAAACCAAGTCCTCATGCTCCAACGTAAAAGTAGAGAGGTGGTTTTGGAGTACCTGTAAAGTCCCAACGCTGTGGAGAGCCCGGCTATTCCCGCTCCCACTATCACAATATCCTCCACCGCTTGCATTTTATCCATGGAGAGAGAAGGGGGGGGGGGGGGGTGGATGGGGGTTGTGTATGAGCAGGAGTGAGGGAGAACGAGAGAATGAAATGGGCAAATATATATTTTGGAGAGGTGGGAAATGGACGTGAAAAATGGACTGTGAATAAAATGAACGGACACAATAGTCACAGTAACCCACATGTGTAAAAATGCTACGAATCTTATAAAACAACACCTGAGTTACGTGTGCGGCTCTTCTACTTAAAGGACAAAGGATTTTCTGATTCATTAGCGATGACGTCAGCATATCAGCGTAAGCAAAAAAAAAAAAATTAAAATGCAGAAAGAAGGAAAAATATCCCAGAAGAGCCTGTTTCTCCTTTTTTATCTCTTGCCCACCGCTCTTCTATCGCATGTTGGATGGAGGATGCCACTGAGATCTGAAGATACTAAACCCTTGGATAATCAGCAATTTTGCCACTGAATGATGTCTCTCTTACCAAGTTATCTGTCCGCAACTAGCCAAGGGGTTGGCATGGTACAATCTAGGATTTCTTTTTCTTTTAATGTAATTTAATTTAATTTAATTTTTTTAAGGCATAAAAATTTAAAAGATCAAACCCAATTGGGTTTTGTTTGGTGGGGTCCGATTTTATTTTTATGTGATAATACACAATTCCAAAAATTAGATTTTTTTTTTTTTCTTATGTGTTTTTGGTTATTATTTAATTTCCATTGATACATAGAAAATAGAAATAAGTTAGCAGACGTGATTTCTTCTCAAGAATGTAAGTTGTAATACTCCAAACAAATTTTAGGGGTACAATTTCTTTCTTCAAAAATTAAGATAAAAGTCGATCATTGAGTAAATTATATGACTCTTAATTGTGGATATAAGTCAATCCATCATACGAAACAATGATCTGAGCCATGGATCATTTGTCCATACCATATTAAACGTAAACATACATTCAAATCGGTAGTTCAAATGCTATAAATGGTCTAATACATCCTCCAAATTGATTATCATAGTAAATGATAGTGGAAGAAATTTCACTTTTACCTACGAAATATTTCGTAGGTAAATGATATTATTTCGTAGGCATTTACCTATGAAATATTTTGTCGGTAAATTCGTTGGTAAAACGCCGTGGCTAAAGACTTTTACCGACGAAAAAATGTCATCGTCGGCAATGGTAAGACTTTTACCAACGAAATTAAAAAATTTGTTAAGACTTTTACCTACGAAGTGTTAAGACTTTTACCTACGAACGTTTTCGTAGATACAAACTTTGTTAAAACTTTTACATACGAACATTTTCGTAGCTAAAAACTTTGTTAAAACTTTCACCTACGAATTTTTTCATAGGTACAAACGGTGTTAGGACTTTTACCTACGAGCATTTTCGTAGCTACAAACTTTATTAAAACTTTTACCTACGACATGTTTCGTAGGTACAAACTGTATTAAGACCTTTACCTACGAATGTTTCTATAGCTATAAACTTAGTTAAAACTTTTACCTACGAATTTATTCGTAGGTACAAACGGTGTTAAGACTTTTACCTACGAACGTTTTCGTATCTACAAACTTTGTTAAAGCTTTTACCTATGACATGTTTCGTAGGTACAAACTGTGTTAAAACTTTTACCTACGAACGTTTTCGTAGCTAATAACTGTGTTAATAGTTTTACCTACAAAATTTTGTGTAGGTACAAACGGTGTTAAGACTTTTACCTATGAAAGGTTTCGTAGGTACAAACTGTGCTAAGACTTTTTACCTATGAAATTTGACGTAGGTAAAACTGTTGATGAAACTTTTACCTACGATATGATTCGTAGGTAATAAAATGTGAATGAACCTTTTACCTGTGAAAAAATTCGTAGGTAAAAATGTCGATGAAACTTTTACCTACGAAAATTTTCGTAGGTAATAGTCTCTTTTTTTTTTTTTTTTGCAAAAATTCTTGTTATACACCTGTTACAATATATTTCATTATATTCATATTTCCATTTTTCCAAACAAACCTAAACTACATCCATCCAAACACAAATCACATCCATATATACACAAATAGTCTTATCCACATTACATTCATCCACGCACAAATACATATAAGTTTAACATTCGTATATAAAATAAATCATAAATAAAATATGACAAATCACAAAGATGAAGGCGGGGGTGGTGGGGCATCGATGGGTAAACGTGCAGCGAGAACCTGTAATATCTCCTGCATTCGTCGCTCATGCTCCACCTGCATATCCTCCATCCTCCTCTCTTGCTCCTCCCTCTGCCTCTCCTGCTCCTCCTTCTGCCTCTCATGCTCCTCCCTCTGCCTCGCCAGTTGATCTTTGATCTCGTCGGCGGCGCCCCGTAGATGTTGAACCTCTTTCTCTGCGATACAGCTCGGCGTATGACGCTCTCGCCAGCGACGGATCGGCTGGATGCAACTCTAGTGGGTGCCATGATCTTGGCACCATGGCCAAGCCCACGCACATATCTAGAACGTGTGCCAAGCACCTCGCTCAGGATCTCTGGCTCACTCCGCTGAGTACCATCGGGAGTGGGCTGACTGCGTATGGCGTCCATCGCCGCCTGTGATGAAAACATGAATTTTCATAACAAATAACATTATTATAATTCAATGCAATTAAATTTTACAATGTAACAATTTTTACCCAATTCTCGCTGGCTGTAGGATGTACCCAAAATCCTGTCGCCTGCCGACAATGAGTCTCTCTGTAGAAGTCTACTGGTTCGGGCTCCTGTCCAGTGACGGAATCCTGCTGCACAATCAAAATGACAATAGAGCTAATATAAATGCATGGAAAAATATATCAACTTAATAATAACCAGTAACTTCTTACCATGTCGCGACGAAGTTGTACAAATGACTTTGAACCAGCTATGTGGTTCACTTCCAACTTTCTCCTGTTCGCAGAATTTATTTTGCTCCTCTTCTGAACACATTATTCATAATATATTATTATTAATTGTGAATTTAATTGTTACCTTAAGATATCGTAAATATGTAAATATTACCTGAAAAGACTCAGATGAAAATCTCTCACAGAGTATCCGCCAATCGTCAATGGTCACATGCGGCGGTGCGGTCAATACGGCCTCCTCGAGGCTCCTGCACCGCTTGTACCGCTAGTGTAAATCACTGCGATACTCCTTAAACCGCTCCTTGATCATGTCGTCGACGGCATGGGAAATGTACAAAGCACTCAAATCCAAGACAAATTTATCTTGTAATTTTGTAAATAATGGATTAAGGTAATAAACTTATTAAGAAAATAACTTAACCATAAATGAAATTTTACAAAACAAAATTTAATTTACTAAATTTTACCGTAAGGCGCTGACGGATGTGCTGCCGCACATCATCTGTCACGTCTACCCAACGGAGGGTGGTGGTAGGGATCAGAGATCGACATAAGACACCGACCTCCGATGTAAACAACCTAGTATTGTCCCCAACAGGTCTAAGGTAGTCCTGTGGGAACTCTACTGTCACCCTACCCTCACGCGTAAGTCTCTGTAAAACTAACCCACGCGTGGGTCCACGTCCTCGTCGGCTGGTCGACGATGCTATCACAAAAGAAATATGTAAGTCTATTGTATCAACAGAAGTCTTTAAAAGAAATATATGTCTAAACTTACATGCAGTGCTCGGTGTATGAACGATTGAGGGATCAGATGCCTGTGATGCAACATGTGACGGCGATGCTGTCTCCGCTGCATCACGGGTGGAAGGGGTAGATCCAGTGCCCGAACGATGTCTCCCACCTGGTGCCATCACTGGATATGTGCGATGTACGAACTTGTAAATTTATACAATGTCAGTACAAGTGGAATATACTAAAACATTATACAAGTAGTGTTGATGGTAGAATGCATTTGTGCTTATGCTTAGAGAGATGATTAAAATATGATTAGATCATTACACTATAATGCACGCAAAATATAATAAAACTGTAAATATTAATCTATAACCTTTGGAAATTCCATTACACATTGTCATTCTATATTAAATACACATATTTCGTTGTAATACGAAACAACTCTGAGGTAAACTATCCGAAGTACTCCCTGGTAAGTTATCGTACGCTGTAGAATTATATGTCAAGCTATGTGAAGCACTCGACATTGTTACAGCCAACATGTCAGTCACAATAGGAGAAATTTGGTCTCTCGAGACTCCATTCAGATGCGCAAGTGACATAACTACATCTTCCATACGAAGTTTTCCATGGTTATAATCCTTTGTCAGCTCCGAAATTTCTCTAAGATTGTTTAATTTGTCATCTGAGTCAGCGTCGATATATTCCTCCCTACGCTCATCGACCAGACTGGGTATCTCTTTGGCCCTACCAAAAGAAGATAGGGCCGAAAAGTCCATCGCAACAGTTGATGAAGTATGTTGCGTGCTTTCGCTACGCTCCGGTTTGAGGAGGACATGATCAGAAATTGACTCAACTGCAAATGTGAATTATAAACAAGTCAATTAAAGGAATAAATCATGACTTGTTATTTTCACGTATACATGTAATACACAAATTATTCGAATTGAAAAATGACATGTAAATTATGTGTACATTTAATAATCACCGTCTGTATCACTATCGCTTAGGATTATTTCTTCATCACCATCACTATCGCTGATCAGTATTTTCTCTTCATCGTCTGCAACGTCGTCATCAATGAAACTGCTATCATCTCTAACAATGTCATGTATTATTGAGGCATCAACATGATCAAGTGGCACATCATCTCTATCCAATTGTACCACATCAATATCAACATTTGAATCAGTCCCTATATCCCTATATGGCACATCTTCTTGATATACTTGTTCAACCCTAGACGTTTCATTTCCCCCATCCTCGTTATCTTCAACTTCTGGTACGGGAACGTCAAATACGTTCCTGGGCTTTATTTTCTGTACCACGTGCCAAGAGCCGCCTAACTTGGTGTCAGCGAGGTAAAATACTTGTTCAGCTTGGCTGGCGAGGATAAATGGGTCATCCTTAAACCACTTCCGAGATAAATTTACACTCGTAAAGTAGTTATCAGTCTGTATTCCCAACTTCTTATTTTCAATGTCCCATCAATCACATTTAAATAAGTACACCCGCTTTCTCATACAATAATTCAGCTTAATAATATCTGTCAAAACATAAAAGTCAATTTCTACCTCCTCATGCATTCCCTTCACAACCACCCCACTATTTTGTGTGGTCCTATACTTCTCACGTTCTTTAGTGTGGAACCGAATCCCGTTTACAATACAACCTGTATATCTAGATACACATCTATCAGGGCCACACGCCAGTGAGTAAAGTGCATCAGACGCATCCACAGAGTTGCTAGTGCGCAACGTCTTCATCTATTATCACGTACAGAATGTAATTATTTAGGGATTTTCTTAGATTTAAATATTATGCAATATAACAAAATTCTAAGTGTGGTGAGATACAATGTGATATCTTACACGTTTTGCGAATCATTCTAGAAACTGATCTTGATGCATTCGACCATAATTTGTTGGGTATTGGGACTTCATCTCCTCGATGTGTTCACTGCACATAATTAGCACGTCATCAGCAAGAAACATTAAAATCATCGTATGCAGAGATACAATTATCGAGGAAAGACTTACTCTAAGTATGACTTTATTTCTTCACAGTTATGCAGCACATACCACCGTGCTTTTGCTAGATCCCCAAGGTCTATATCCTGAAACGTCAGGGTTCCTAAAGGACGGACGTTATGTGCGAACACAGATATGAGTCCTTGTTCATGCTCCTGCCCTTCATCGACATTCCGATCTTCTCGGTTGAATCGAGTCTCTATGCCACGAAGATACATGGAGCAAAATGTCAGGCACTCATTATCAATGTATGCCTCTGCAATGGATCCCTCTAGACATGCCTTATTCCTCACAAATCGTTTTAGTGTGTGAAGGTATCTGTACACAAAACTATATGTTAAAAAATATGGATATATGTAGTTTATGGAATGAATAAAATTTTTAACAGGTTCTACCACCTTTCGATTGGATACATTCAACGATATTATACTGGGCCTGCAAGCTTCGCCTCGTGCGGTAAGTGAATCGCTAGGTGTACCATAACATCAAAGAATGCAGGTGGAAATATTCTTTCAAGTTTGTAAAAGATTACGACAATGTCCCTCTCCAGTCGTTTAATAACATCTATATTCAATGATTTCGAACATAAATCCTTAAAGAATATCCCCAACTCAATCAACGCCGCACTGATATCCTTGCTTAGGAATCCACGAATCGCAACCGGTAGTAGACGTTGCAGAAAGACATGACAATCATGATTTTTTATTCCTAATACCTTACAGTCCGTAATGTTTACGCGCCGAGATATATTTGACGCATACTCATCGGGAAACTTCACCGATCTCAACCATTCACATAAACGCTTCTTTTCTATTTTTGTCAATGTGTAGCTAGCTGCTGGTATAGTATATGAATTTTCATGTGGTTGTAAGTGCAACTCTTTCTTTAAGCCCATTGCTTGTAGATCCAATCGAGCCTTGAAACTGTCTTTTATTTTCTTCTCTATGTTCATCAATGTTTCGAAAATATTGTCACATATATTCTTCTCAATATGCATGACATCCAAGTTGTGTCGCAATTTCAGATCACTCCAATAGGGCAACTAAAAAAAAATACTCTTCTTCCTCCAGTTATAGTCCAATACTGTACGTTTCCTTTTCTTCAAATACGATGCCTTACCAAATTTAACTTCTCCAATGTTACTCAGTTGCTGTATCACATCTTTTCCAGATAGCTCTTTCAGGGGTGGCCTATGATCTTGTTTGCCATCAAAGATCATCGTCTTCCTGCGCCAACTATGATCACTCGGAAGGAAGCGACGATGACCCATATAACACATTTTCTTACCATGCTTCAATGATAATGAACAAGTCTCAATACCAGATGTAGGACAAGCCAACTTTCCTTTTGTGCTCCACCCAGATAAATTTTCATACGCGGGAAAGTCATTTATTGTCATAAGACCGCTGCATGCAATCGAAATGTCTGTCCTGCAAATGTGTCATGCGTCTGTATACCTTGACTCCACAACTCATTTAACTCATTTACTAATGGTCGCAAATACACATCAATGTCATTCCCAGGTGACCTGGGTCCAGGAATAAGCAACGACATCATGAAAAATGACTCCTTCATACACAACCAAGGAGGAAAATTGTAGGGCATAAGTATCACTGGCCACATACTGTACGAGCTACTCATATTACCAAATGGATTAAAACCATCACTTGCAAGACCTAGTCGAACATTGCGAGAATCCTCTACAAACCAGTCATATTGTTTGTCAAAATTTTGCCAGGCTTCAGAGTCCGCAGGGTGCCTCAGTGTACTATCATCATAAACGCGTTTCTCCTTATGCCACCTCATATCTTCAGAGGTCTTGCGAGACATAAACAATCTTTGCAATCTGGGTTTCAATGGGAAGTACCTTAACACCTTCTGTGGGATTTTCTTATGCTTGGCTTCGTTATACCTAAACTCTCCGCATTCTGGACACTTTTCAACATTTTCAAGCTCTTTCTAATACAATACACAATCATTTATACATGCGTGAATGAGGATGTAACCAAGGCCCAAGTCTCGCATCAAGGATTTTGCCTCGTAATGGGACTTAGGCAATATCTCACCGTTTGGTAATGCTTCTTTCAACAAGTCAAGCAACATGTCAAACGATTTATTACTCCAACGATTTATTGTCTTTAAATGAAGTAACCTTGTAAGAAAATTTAACTTGGAGAAGTTCTCACACCCCGGATAAAGTGGACGTTGTGCATCCCTCAACAACCTACTAAACTTTTCTAATTCGACATTACCCATAGGAGGAATATCTTGGCTACTACTTATCGCTACAAAATCAGTATCCGCAATTGTTCCCCTGAACACATCCCCTATGATTTCTTGCATTTCGTCAACATCTTCATCCTCGTCATCCGGCACAATTGGGTCAGCAATTACTTCAGTAGCCTCATCTCTTTGGTGGAACTCTTCACCATGATGGATCTACCAAGTGTAACCTTGGTCAATCCCAACTATGAACAAATCGTCTTCTACTTTGTCTAAAGTCTTATGTATCATGTTCATACATTTTCGACATGGACACCTAATTCTATTGCCTGAATCCGCCTGATTACGCGCAAATTTCATGAACTATTTTACCCCTTGTATATACTCTGGGCCAAACCTGTTCTTTGCTCGCATCCAACTCTTATCTATCTCTAAAATGAAAAGATTAGAGTCAATTTACGAAAATAAGTTTAAGATTATAGGTCTAGGTTATAGGGTTAGGAATTCGGGTTTGGGTTCGGGTTCGGGTTCAGGTTTAGGTTTACGTTTAGGTTATAGGTTAATGTTATAGGTTTAGGTTATAGGTTTATGTTATAGGTTTATGTTTAGGTTATAGGTTATATGTTTAAGTTTAGGTTATAGGTTTTGGTTTAGGTTTATGTTATGGGTTTAGGTTTAGGTTTAGGTTTATGCTTAAATTATAGGTTATATGTTTAAGTTTAGGTTATAGGTTTTAGGTTTTAGGTTTAAGTTATTGGTTATAGGTTTAGGTTTAGGTTATATATTTAAATTATAGGTTATATGTTTAGGTTTAGGTTTAGGTTTAGGTTATATGTTTAAATTATAGGTTATAGGTTTAGGTTAGGTTATAGGTTTAGGAATCGGTTTAGGTTTAGGTTATAGGTTTAAGGTTTAAGTTATAAATTATAGGTTTAGGTTTAGGTTTAAGTAATATGTTTAAATTATAGGTTATAGGTTTAGGTTAGGTTATAGGTTTAGGAATCGGTTTAGGTTTAAGTAATATGTTTAAATTATAGGTTATTGGTTTAGGTTAGGTTATAGGTTTAGGAATCGGTTTAGGTTTAGGTTATAGGTTTAGGTTTATAAGTTATAGGTTATATGTTATAGATTTACGTTTAGGTTTATGTTCGGGTTTATGTTATAGGTTTTGGTTATAGTTTAAGAATTTGGGCTAATACATAAACACGGGTCTGCTCCAACAATTTCGAGCTTATACATAAACACGGGCCATTATGGTCATAACAGCGGTTCTCACCTTTCAGAGACCCTCGCTCAATTAAATCCTAAATTAGTTACCCATCCAAGATCGGATAGATTGTAATACTTTTATATTCCCATTTGTTAGTCCACGCCGAAAATCTGGCAGCATCTCCCCATGCCTCTCCAGATAAGTTGAACTTACGTTACATTCCGATGCCAAATATATAAAGCAATGTAAAGATATTTGGCATTGGATATGGAACGGAAGAAACAGATCCAGAGAGAAACAAGGAGATGGACCGCGGATCAGGCATGAACATTTAAATAGATTATATGAAAGCATACTATCCATCTAATCTTGAACTGTCCAAAATGGGACAATTTGAGCAACTTTTATGCCACCAAAAACACACTTTATCTATGTATGGCCCCATAGAAATCCTCAAATGGGTAACTAATTATCTAACTTACAAATCACAATTACAAGTCACAACTATAAACTAACTAATCACAATAATAATTTAAGACAAAAAAATGTAATATACAAGTTCATTAAAGTTTGCAAGGACCATTTTAGGCAACAGTAGGCAATGGAACAATATGCACATTGACAGAAGGCAATGGATTTACTTAACAACCCCAAGAAAAAAAAAATGGCATGCGCCCCATCAGGATGCATTGACATTCCAAATACCAACCCTCCTATATCCAATCCTGAAAAGGATGTAACGCCTAAATTAGGCCCATCCACTCATTTAGCATGATACGACAGTATGGACATTAGACAACTAATGGCATTATTCATTGTACTAGTGTGGCCCACCTCATAAGTTGATCAGCCTAATTTTCTTACCATGTTATCATCATTATGGTGTGGTCCACCTTTTGTGGCAGCTGGATATTCCACGTATGTCAAACGTTGACGGGAGAGAAATGGCAGTATGTGAAAGTTCACATGATCATTTCTCAAATGAAAAGACATCTCTCTATCTTCCATATCTATGTGTGCTTCCGCAGTCCCCCAACATAGTGGATGTCTGCTAGGTGATCATAAGTCTGTTGTCAACTATTGGCCATAAATTTTCATCTCATTGAATGAATACAATCATATAGATGGGGGGGAGAAATTAGGAGATGGCCCATTCTGCCTATGAAATCAACCATTAAGATTTCTAGAAATTGGGCCCCACCTACACAATTGTCTTTTCTCTTGAACCATTATCGAATTATACCTACTAATTAATTTACAGCTTTTGCCTTAAAAGAGAAAACACTGCTACAAAACCAAGCACTCCAAACGTTTGGAAGTAACACATGTGAATAATCATATCTATTCACGAGGTGGGCCTTATTATGAATGGGACGCTGATTCATTCCAAATCTTAGTTTAGTTTACACTACTGGTTACCTGTGTTGATCCATTCGTCATGAATACTGTTCACTTCGTGAACAGGTTAGCATAAAATCTTGGTGGACGAACATCCATATTACGCGCTACTTGATGCATGGACCATGTCTGCTACGTGTCAGATAACCCGTGTGAAATGGATAGCTTGGATCTCATGCAATGTGCTATATATATTGCCATGTGAAAACTGTGGTCCACTATTACCATTAAAAAAAAGAAAAAAAAAAAAAGAAAAAAACTGTCGTTCACCAACTAAATGGACCAGATTTATTCTTTTGTCAAGAACATCTACCGAGTCAGAGACTCACTTGATGGACGGCATAGCAATTCTGTTGGCCACGCATGCAGATGTGTGTGTGTAAATGAGTGGCTCTGTACACGTTGGGCTTGGGCTTACCAAAACTAGTTCCAGCAAACTTAAATAGCCTTTAGTTACCAACGTGCATGTACACACCAGCTCATCTGCACACCATTACATGTGCCAACATGGAAAGTGGGCAAGAGATCCAGGGTATTATTCATCATAAGGCTCTTGCTGTGCAGAGGCCCAGGCTGAAAAATTATATCTGTCCACTATTCATGATGGGCGACAGTTTAGAAAACAAATGTGCATATGATAAAAACTTTGCTTTAGTTTTCTAAACAGTCCACATATTACTAACTCGTGGCCCATTAGACAGTTTTTTCTTTTTTTTTTTCTTTTTTTTAATGGTAATAGTAGACCAAAGTATCCAATTCAAACACGGATTGGATACTGAATGCTTCAGTAGCCAAAACGCTACTGAAGTGATGTGGCAAAACGCCATTGCTGGATGCCAAGCGGCTGTTTCCTTTCAATAAATACTCTTCCAAGGGAGATCCGTTAGCGGATGTTTTTCCGTTTAGGCCGTGAACGCACTCGGCCAAGCACGGACGTGGATTTCCTGCCAAAAGATATTCCAAGAAGTTTTTGGCGCTGGGAACCAAGTGGGGCCTACCATGATGTTTGTGAGAAATCCTACCCGTCCATCTGTTTTTTGAGTTCAAGTCAGACTTGAAGCCAAAAATGAACAGTTTCTAGAGCTCAGGTGGGTCAAAAAAGTGATACTTGAACTTTCACAGTTGACATATTCGTGGGCCACAGAAGTTTTGAGTCATGCTAATATTTTTTATTTCAGTTCATCCCAGTAGGAATGAAGTTATTAACGGTATGGATGGATTGTAAACATCACTGTCAAACCCAGGTAAATTTTAACTATAGGAATTTCTGGATACGGTTCATTTTTTGCATCATGTCCTTAAATGAACTAAAAAAACGGATGGAAGGGGAAGATTTCTCACAAACATCAGCCTGGGTTCCCAGCGCAGGAAGAAATCTGCGTCCACAAAAAAAATGCAAGCAGTAAACTCTGTGGGGTCCACTGTGATTTATATATTTTATCTAATCTGTCCAAAAATTTTATAAGATAATTTTAGGGCCTTAGCTCAAAACCTAAGCATATAAAAAGCTAAAATCGACCACACCAAAGGAAACAGTGTGAATTGAATTTATACCGTTGAAAATTTTTTGGGGGCCACAAAGTTTTGGATCAAGATTATATTTGTTTTTAACCTTCATCCATGTTTTTTGATCCTTTGAACAGTTTGGATGACAAATAAACATTACTGTGGGGCTGGAAAGGTTTCAACGGTGGAAATCATTATTCCCGCAGTTTCCTGTGGTATAGTCCACTTGATATTTTTACAAGCTTCAATTTTGGGCTCAACGCCTAAAATTAGATGGAAAAACAGATGGAAGGTGTGGATAAATCACATAAATTCACAGTGGGCCCAACTGAATTTTCTCAGAATGACCATCCCATTTCATGGCCGAGTGGTGCACGGAGGAAAGGGTGAAAGATCCGTTAACGGATCTGACGGAATAGCATTTATACCAAGGAACTTGCCGTTTGCATCTAACCAATGGCGTTTTGCCACATCACTTCAGTAGCGTTTTGGCTACTGAAGCGTTCAGTATCCAATCCGCTCCCATTTATTTGTACTACAAAAGGTCCAATCAATGATCTCGATCGTCCATCATGTGTATCTCACCTCTGATTGTTAAGTCTCTTAAAAGTCACTATGATCTAATGATCCTAACCATCCAATCAATCTAAAGAAAAAAAAAATGGATGGCCCAAACTAATATAATAAAGTACATTGAATGGTCAAATAATGTTTATGAACCGATCATCATCTGTGACCTACTTTCGATTGTTGATCCCTCCCAATAATCAGTTGATGAGGTCAACTTTGACGATGGGAAAACACAAGTATCAGCTTCATCCAAAACGTTTGTGACCATAAGAAGTTTTTAATGGTTAATCACCACTGTTTCCTGTGATGTGGGCCAACTGAAAGTTGGATCTAGTTCAGGATGTACATATTAGTCATTTTGATAATGTTAAAAAATTAGTCATTTTGATGTAAAGTTGGTTTGCTTTCTTTGCATATCTTTCGGGCTTTGAGGAAGAGAACGAGAGGAGCTTAGATGAAGGGTTAGGATTTTTACCTTTCGAGCTTTGAGGAAGAGAACGAGAGGAGTTTGAGTTGGAGCCCCGATCACGAGTCCACGCCGAAAATTGGGTTCCCGATCACTGAGAGGAGAGAGAGAGGATGCGAGAGAGACTGAGGGAGGGAGAGGATGCGTGAGAGAGAGAGGGCCGAGAGAGACAAAGAAAGATAGAGGATGCGCGAGAAAGGACCGAGAGAGAGAGAGAGAGATAAGCGAGGAGTCGCTGACGGAGACGAACGGACGCGGATTTCCCAAGGAAGACAGTTTTGCACAAAATTCTGTGTGGGTCCTACTTAGTTGTTTGTGTGAAATCTAACCCCTCTATCCGTTTTTTAAGCTCATTTTATGACATGGGACCAAAATCCAGGAGGATCAAAAACTCAAATGGGCCACACGAGAGGAAACAGTGGATATTTAGTGACCACCGTTGAAATATTTATATGTCTATAAAAGTTTTTGACGATATAATTTTTTTGATTTTTTCAGTTTATCTAAGTGAAAATGACCTTATAAACGGTTTAGATGCTGTAAACGGTTTATATGGCATATATACAGCAAGGTAGAGCCTAGGAAGGTTTCAACGGTAGGCATTCCATTCCCCACTGTTTCATCTCTTATGGCCCACTTGAGTTTTGGATCCTACTCATTTTTGGTAGAATAGCTTAAAATGAGGTCAGAAAACAGATGGATGGCTTTGATTTCTCACAAACAATGCAACGGGCCCCACCTAGAATCCTTGCGCCGGAACGTCATGCGAAAGGCTTTCGCTGGAAATCCGCCCGAGGCGGATTGGTTATTCCCGCTGGCACCGGCCCCGTTGCTGGTGGTCGGTACTCTGTGGGACCCACCATGATGTATGTGTTTCATCCATTCCGTTCATCCATTTTTACAGATCATTTTAGGGCTTTATACAAAAAATTATAGAGATACAAATCTTAGGTGGACCACACCACAGGAAAAAAAACAATGATTGGATATCTATCATTAAAATCCTCCTAAGGCCCAGTGTATTGTTTATTTGACATCCAATATGTTGATTAGGTCGTACAGACCCAGATGAAGGGAAACAATAAAAATCGGCCTGATCCAAAACTTTTATGGCCCCCAAAACATTTTTAATGTTCAACGTTCATTCAACACGGTTTCCTGTAACGTGGTCCGCTTGAGATTGAGATATACCTCATTTTTTCTTTCATGCCATAAAAATAGATGGACAAAATGGATGAAATACATAAATAATGGTGGCGTCCACAGACCACCGACAACCAGCCAATTGCTAGTGGTAGGGGGAGTAGCCAATCCGTTTCCGTCGCTGACAGTGGGCGTCTCTTGGACGCCCTACGTCAGCGACGTCACCAAGTTTTGTGAGCCCCACTATGATATATTTGTTATATCCACACCGTCCATCCATTTTGAGATATCATTTTTAGTCACGATCCAAAGAATGAGGCAGATAAAAATCTGTAATGGACCCCACCATAGAAAACAGCAGGATAGTGATTTCCACTGTTGAAACTATCTTAAGGCCCACCATAATGTTTATTTGAAATCCAACCTGTTCAAAAGTTTAAAAATACATGAAATATAAGAAAACACAAATATCATCTTCATATAAAACTTTTATTGCCTTTAGAAGTTTTTAATGGTGGGCGTCACTGTCCCACTGTTTTTTGTGTGCTGGGGTCCACTAGAGCTTTAGATTTAACTCGTTCTTTGGATATTGCCCTAAAATGATCTCTACAAATGGATGGAAGGTGTGGATTAAACACATACATTATGGTGGGGCCCACATAGCACCAACCACTAGCCATTGGCTAGTGTCAGGAGAAGTAGCCAATATGTTCCCCTTATTTGTAGTGCGGTCCATTTAATCTTTGGATATGATTTATTTTTTGGATAATTCTCTAAAATGATCTCGAAAAATGGATGAATGGTGTGGGTTGATCCCAAATTTTCGGTAAATCTAAAACTCAAGTAGACCATGCCACACGAAACAATGTGAAATAATGATTTCCACCATTAATACCTTCCTTGGGCCCACAATAATGTTTATTTGTCATCCAACCTATTCATAATATCAAAAAGATATGAATGAAGAGAAAACACAAACATCAGCTTGATCCAAAACTTCTATGGCCTCCAAGAATTTTTCAATGGTAGAGGTTCAATCACACTATTTCTTGTGGTGTGGTCCACTTGAGCTTTGGATATGATTCCTTTTTTTTCTTTAGATCCTAAATCATCTGTTAACATGGATGAACAGAGTGGATAAAATAAATAATTAATGGTAGACCCCACAAAGTTAACTCAGGGTAATTAGTAAATCACCTAAATAGAGTGGAGAGGGGTTTCCTTTCATAATCATATATTGGGTTAACCTAAATGTGATTCAGATATCCAACCCACTCATTATGTGTGTCCCACTTGGATGAGGGGTCAGACCAAGTTTCAGCCGCATTCAAAACTCACATGGGCCCCACCAAGTTCTTTTATATTTTTTAGGATGTCTTCACATGGTTTTAGATGGCATAGCCCACCTGAGTTTCGTATACGGATGATTTTTTATATATCTCATAACCTGAAGGGGACACATTAAATTCATGGTGTTGATGTTCGACACACATTATGATGGGGCCCACAAAACTTACATCAACACTTAGGTTCTCATGAGGTCAATAAAGTTGGTCACAATTTTGACCAAAATATTTGCCCCATTTTACATGTCTGGTCTATTCACTCTATTTTTCTTATCAATACTCAATTTCACTAGTTATTCGTCCCGATCAGGTTACATATGAAAAAGATATTGAGCATACAAGATTGATCAACAATTTTAATGAAATTTGATTTAAACATTTGAAGTTATTTACTCTTCAATCTAGACCGATTAGATTTTCCAAAAATGGTTGAAGGTACAATTAGTGGATGTGCCTAATAATTTAGTATTTTTTTTTTCACACATAAATTTTAATTTCCATTTAAAATAACATTCTTTTATTAAATGTATATTGTTGAAAACATTTTAACAAAATAACATTTTTATTATAAATTATTTCAAAAAAAAAAAATTTAATACAAATTTTGAATTTTTATTTTCAAATTTTCAAAATATTTTCTCAATAATTTCAAAATGCCAATTTTCTTTTCTTCAAAAGCATCATTTTATTTTCAAAAATTTTCTCAAACATTGTTAAAATTTTAAACTTCTCAATATTCTTTTTCATATGATATTACAAATCATTTAAATATTACTTTTTAATTATAAAAAACAAAAAAATTTCCACTCATATGATATAAAAACTATATATATGAGTAATGCTCACACACAACTAGTTGGACAAATCAAATTGGTCCAACTAGCTGTGTATTTAATAGCAAAAAATTACTTTCTATCCCAAGTAATATACCACATGTGAGATCCGTAATATCAAGTTTTACATAAGTATGATAGAAATTATATGTCAAAGATCCGGCCTGTCCATTAAATAAGGCCTATTAATTATATTTTATCTATTAAAATTTAATAAATGATCATCATCAATGAAGCCACAAATACAAGTTAAATGTGTACGGCTAAAATGAATTTCTAATAGCTCCATTTTTTTTTTGTAAATAGATATCATACCATTAATCATTAAAAATAATAATTTATGTCCTTCACACGTTTAAAAGAACTCCTACCTAATTAATGGACTAGATTTCATATACATTTACTGCATGCATAAATATATTACATGTGTGCAGCTTCCTAATTCATCCCATTTTCTCTTGAAATCCATTGCCTATTTTGGATATCAACTAATGTTAATAAATCCACTCCAACCATTAAGATGACACACTAAAAATCTATGCCTAATGTCCAAAAATTAGGGGCATACGTGATTCAGGTGGGCCAAACCAATGAAAATAGTTTGGAGAGTGAGTTTTACTTGTACATTGTTTTCAATCATGTGGTCCATTTGAACCATAGATGCTGCTGATTTTTTAACCCATGGTTCTAACACCGGGTGACTCACCGGATGGCTGGGGTGGATTTCACTTTAACACTAAAGTGGGGCCACCATTGGTGGCTACTTTTCCTCTTAGAAAAAACTTTTCTTAGTATTAAATAGCATTAATTGCTCTTTAAATTCATCAATTAGTTGGACAAAAATGCAATGTCCAACTAGTGTGTGTGAGCATTTCTATATATATAATAAAAACAAAAGATTATTACCAACGGCTTCTGTATGGTAAAAACATTAGCAACAGTTATCTGCCGTCAGGGAAAATTTAAATATTTTTTTACCAACGTGGGAATCTTTTCCCGACAGTTTTAGTTCGTTGGAAAAAACTGACATATTTTGGCGAACCTTTTCTCGACGGTTTTAGTTCGTCGGCAAAACTGTCATACTTTCGGCCAAGGCGTCCCTGGCGGGAACCTTTTCCCGACGGTTCAAGTTCGTCGGCAAAACTATCATGCCATGGTAGGAATCTTTTTCCGACGGTTTTAGTTCGTCGGCAAAGCTGTCATACTTTCAGCCAAGGCGGGAATCTTCGGTGCCTGGCGGGAACCTTTTTCCGACGGTTTTAGTTCGCCGGCAAAACTGTCATACTTTCGGCCAAGGCGGTATCTTTGGTCCCTGGCTCACCTTTCCCCGACGGTTTTAGTTCGTCAGAAAAATTAACATGCTTTGGTAGGAACCTTTTTCCGACGGTTTTAGTTCGTCGGCAAAACGGTCATGCTTTGGGCCACGAATTTATGGGATTTATGCCGACGGTTGATGTCCGTCGGAAAACATATTTTTACCGATGCCTATGTTCGTTGGTATTTACATCCTACCAGATTTTCTCCGACGCTTCAAGTCCGTCGGGAAAACACTGTTACTGACTACTAGTGCTTTGCGTCGGTTATAAAATTGTATAGGATTTTTGCCGACGATTGATGTCTGTCGGTAAAAACACATTTGCCAACGAAACTATTTCATCGGTACTAACAATGTACCAGATTTGTGCCGACGTGTCATGTCCGTCGGGAAAAACACGACCAACGAAGATATATTTAGTCGGTAATTAGATCATACCAGATTTTTGCTGACGGTTTATGTCCGTCGGGAATAACACTTTTACCTACGAAAATAGATTTTCGTTGGTAAAAGAAAAATTTTGGTATTTTTTTTTCAAAAAATAAAAATAACCATTCCCAATGAAAATTTACGTTGCTAAAAGTTTACTTTTACCTACGAAATTACAATTTTCATCGGTAAAAGTAGACTTTTCCCTACGAAATTAGGATTTCGTAGGTAAAAGTAAACTTTTACCAACGAAAATCATTTTCGTTGGTAAAAGTCCTTTTTACCTACGAAAAAAAAAAATCGTAGGTAAAAGTTTCGTCGGTAAAAATCCTATTTCTTGTAGTGATCCACCAATGTATGCCAGTCTTCTTGTCAATTATGCTATAACCTTCATAATGGTATAAGTATAATAATTTTTACATGAGTAAAATATTAGATATAAGGTCAAATGAATAGATAACCACAGTTTATTAAATTCTTTGATCATATCATATATGCTTAGATCTTGTTAGATCATCCGCATGTGTATAGGACATCATCATGATCATCTATTATCTCATCTATCATTCATATTTGGACATTGACACTTTTTCCCTATACATGTATATTATGGTCTATAATTCTATATGTTTATAATTTAGTATTTTATAGCCATTTGTGATATACATGAATGGCACGTATACACACGTGTGCACTCTCATCTTGGATGATTATGGAGTACTTAACCTAGATACACCTTGAGACCTATAAAGGGCCAAGATTGATTTAATGTAATTTGATTATTCCTTGACTGAAAGATTAATTTTAACAACTATAAAACTACCATATGAAGAGAATGGATGGAATGGATTGTATGATCAGGGGATGTGGGGCTCACGTTGGCAGTGCATATTCACAACCTAAAAAGCACCCCAAAAGAGGAATTTTTTCTATTCTTGATTGTGGTAACGAATTAAAATGAAAGGGTAAAACATATAAACTATTTAAAAAGTCACGGGTGCACCTCCCTTAAGCCACGTCAACCATCTCTTTGCAAATAAAGCTAGATTTAGGTGGTAAGAGTGAGTGAAGATAACTCGTTTCAACACTAAGGTCATGGTATTGATTCCCTAGTGGGGGTGATAGTAGGGTGTGTACTAACAAGCTAACCCACAAAAAAAAAAACAAAAAAAACAAAAAAAAAAAAACAAAAAAAAACTAGATTTGGGTGGACCCACATCCTAACTACAAATATTCCATGCTATCCAATCACTTCCTTTTCATCTAGTAGAGGTATATTTTGGGATTTTTGAGTAAGTATTATAATCACAATCTTAATAAGAATAGTAAACCAAACACTAATTGTGGCCCAAGTATTCATCTGATCAAGGTTAGAGATTGATTACAAAGACTACATTTAGAGTTGGGCATCGGACCGAGTCGAATCAGATTGGGCCCAACTCGACCAGATCCGAGTTCTGCATGTCCTGCCCCGAACTCGGTCAGATCCAGGACCGAGTTCAGGTCCTTTGACTCAATCCGATCCTAAATCTTGCTGACCTGGACCGATCCGAGTCCGACTCAGTCAAGAAAACCGAGTCGGATCGGGTTGGGCAAGGTTCGGGTCGTCCATTTTTGCCAATGGTGTAGAAATCATTATTCTCACTGTTTCTTATGGTGAGATCTACTTGATCATTAGATATACTTAAAATTTAGCATCAATCCCTCAAATGATCTGAAAAAACTGATGGACGGTGTGGATAAACCAAAAAGAATTTAAGACGGGCCTCACATAGTTTACTCAATGTACAAAATATCTCCCTGCGAAATCAGCTTCTTGAAGAAGCTTTGTATCGGATTGCGTACCGAGTAACTCAGTACGGTAAGTGTATTGAGTAAACTCCGTGGGCCCCAGTGGCATTCATGCATTTTATCCATTCCATCCATCTCTTTTGAAAAATAATTTTAGGGCATTATCCCAAAAATGGAGTATATCCGAACCTCAAATGGACCACACCACCGGAAACAGTGTGAATTGAACATCTACCGTTGAAAAATTCTTGGTGACAACAGAGGCTCTAGATCAAGCTGATATTTGTGTTTTCCCTTCATCCATGTCTTTCTGATCGTATGAACAGGTTGGATGACAAATAAACATCATTGGGGGCCTTAGAAAATTTTCAACGATTGAAATCAATACTTCCACCTTTTCCAGTGGTATGGTCCACTTGAGCTTTGTATATGCATCAATTTTGGGTTAAACCCATAAAATGATCTGGCAAAACGAATGGACGGTGTGGATGAACTAAATGCATTCAAGGTGGGCCCAACTTAGTTCACTGAGCGTAGTAACTCAGTGCGCTCCAAGAAGTACTGCAATATAGGCTATATAGCTAACGCCAGCTATACGTACCTGCTCTAGGTATGTGTCGTGCGAAGACGAGCACTGACGCTCCTTGAGCTCGGAGTTGTACGAACGGTCCAAAGGAGATCAAAGTTACATGGCCCCACAGTGATGTATATATTATATTTATACCGTTCATCTAGTTTTAGGGATCATTTTAGAGCATTATCCAAAAAAATGAATCAGATCCAAAGATCATCTGGACCACACCATAAATTGCAGCGGAGATGATGATTTTCACCGTTAAACAATTTGTAGGGCCACCATAATGTTTTTTTTCCATCCAATCTGTTCTTAAGGTCACAAAGACCTAAATGAAGTGGAAAAACAAATTTCATGTTGATCCAAAACTTCTGTGAACCCAAGAAGGGTTTCAATGGTAGACGTTCAATACCCTGCTGCTTTTCGTAGTGTGGTCCACTTAATGGTTAGATCTATTTTATTTTCGTCCAACCCTCAATATGATATTGCCAAATGGACGGACGGTTTGGATATAACACATACCTCGTGATTAGAGCCACAGAACTTGCTAATCCGCTTCCGTCTTTGGGTCGGGCTATCAAGACGATGCCTGTAAACAGCGGTACGCCGACCTTCAATCATTTTCTACAATCTCTTTCTCTTTCTCTCTTCCGTCCGCAGCTATCCACCATATTTCAGTGTATTTCTTTTCAACGGAGAAATCTCCAAAATCCAACGGCGGAAAGAGATGTATTTGATCTACCCCATATCTAACTAGTTTTCTACTCGCCTTCATCTTCAACAGAAAGGGAGAGATAGATATAGAGAGAGAGAGAGAGAGACAAATACAAAGAGAGAGAGAGAGAGTTAGGCGCTCAAGTGTGTGTTGGGCGGGTTTTTTTGGTGCCAAACGAAAAGCCAAAGATATATGGATATTTTTTTAAAATATAGGGATATTTACATCCTCGGGTTGGGTCGGGTCGGGTCAGGTCGGAACCTTTTGGTCCGGATTTTCGGATCAGTTCTGTCCGGATACACAACTATCCGAACCTAATCCGAAAAACGATCGGATCTAGATGGACAAACTTGATTAGGCCGATCTATGTTGTCGGTTCTGTTCAGAACGGTACCGAGTCGGGTCGGATCAGGTCGGATCCGCCGGATCGGGTCCAACATGCCCACCTCTAACTATATTATTGGAACCTACACTTGCATGGGAGAGATCTATTGTACCTCAACCCTAGGGTAGAGATGTGGACATCCCATGTATCCACATGTGGTACATGTGAACGTCCACACCTCTCCCAAATTTGTTTAAGTGAGCCAAACACTCTGATGTGGAGTATACAGATTTGTCTCATTACCATATCAGAGTAGGATGGACCATTAGATGTATATCACTATCAGTGATGGGCCCCACAACTGTAAAAACACTTCTCCTTTTACTTAGTAAAATAACAGACTATATGATATTAATTGTGAGAGTCGTATCCTAGCCCGTACCGTTCTATATGCCTTCGCGGTCATCCCGGTCGAATTCAGGCGACCTGCGATCTGTTATCGTCATTTGTGCGCAATCCTAAGTCAGCTCGTATATCAGAGTCGGCTCGACTCGAAATTTGTATCCTTATGACCGCGCCGTTGCCGCGGTTCCGACGTCACATATTAAGCGCCGAAGCGATACCTGGGTCAGGAGATGTGGGGTCGCGTTCAGGTCAAGAAAAACGCCGCGCGTTGCTAATCCTAAGAGAATCCATCACATCAATCCCATCAATCATACCAATCAAGTACACATCACTCCCATCACTCACACCCATCCCCAAGTACAACTACACATCCCCAAAGTCAACTCTCTCTTACATAAGTACTCTCATCACTCACATCTCTCATCTCTCTCATCTCTCTTATCTCTCATTTTCCCAAGCAGCCTAAGCACCCAATGTCCATGACTTCCATGGAGAAGCTAGTGTGGCCCACCTTCTTACCTCCCATCTCCACCATCCAAGCTTCATCTTGACCATTGAAGTGCATTCCATGGAGCTCTAGGACGCATCAGTGGAAGAAGAAGTCCAAGAAGACGATCAGTGGGTGATTTTTATATGATTTTGATGATTAGAGGGCCCACATATGGTGGGACCCATCTTGATGTATGCATTGTAAAGAGGGGCCCATAGTGGCGGGCTCCCTCCATCATGTCGTCTCTCTCTCTCTCTATTTTTCCTTTTGCGACCCACCTTGATTGATGAATTGGATCCACACTGTCCATTGTGGTAGCCACCTTGCTGCCCATAATGGAACCCACCTGATGTACATTCCTTGCATCTCCATCGTCCAGACCTTGGACGGTGGAGGGGCCGTTTGATCTATGTACTTTACCCACGCTGGTCAGCGACAGTGGGGCCCACATGCCACGTGCATGAAATCCAGACTATCCACCCATTGTGGGTCCCATGCAGCATGCAGCTGCTGCTGCATTCACGTCAACATACTCAGGGGTCCCATCATGAGATGTGTTATGATCCAAACCATCTATCCATTTACGGCCCCCACTCGCTGCACGTGTGCAATATCCGCACCGTTCATCTACTGTGCAGGCCCTGTCGTGACGTATTTGTAGCCATGTCGTCCATCAGGTGGGACGTGCAGACCCCACCTTGATGTGTGTTTCGTATCCAGGCCGTCCAGGGCTTGGACAATGTTGTATGTAATATATAGTATTATATTATATATTATATATTATATATGGTGGCCCCACGTGGGACCCACCTTTAATACATGTATTTTGCATATGCACCGTCCATCTGGATGGTGCCAGGTAGGCACGCTGTTGCATGTGTGGGCCACGTGTGTGGGACCCACATGAAGTATATGTTATATCCTTACCATCCACCTGCTTTATCCAAGCTATCCAGATGCCCAGACATGAACGAGGACCCCACCAATGTGGCTACTGTACTGACGTCAGTCAGTGGGTCTGATCTGAGGTACGTGTTATATTCAAACGTCCATCCATTTGGCAGGTGGGGCCCACCATGATGTGTTTCATTCACGCTATCCATCAGAAGGTGGGACCCACCGTGAAATATGTGTTTTGCCACACCATCCAGACCTTGGACGGTGGGGCCCTCATCTGATGTATGTGTTATATCTCACCATCCATCTGCAGCATTTTGCTACTGCGAAGGCGTCAGTAAGTTCCATGGGTCCCGCCTTAATTGTATGTATTTTGTATCAACCGTCCATCTGCAGGCTATGTGGGGCGCACCGTGATGCATTTGTGATCCACACCGTCCAGCTATCAGGTGGACCACACAGTAAAAAACAGAAACAGTGGTGAATTGAACGGCTACCCTTGAAACCCTTTTTAGGTCACAGAAGCTTTGGATCTGTATGAAATTTGTTTTAACTCTTATTCAGGTCTTTGTGACCTTATAATCAGATTGGATGGAGAGTATACGGTGGGCCCTACCTTGATGTATTTATGGCCCATCCGTGGGGCCCACCCGGATGTATTTGTGGCCCATCCATGAGGCCCACCCGGATGTAGTTGTGGCCCATCCATGAGGCCCACCCTGATGAATTTGAGGCCCATCTTGCAGGGTCTACCCATTGTATATTGAGGCCCATGCGTTGTGGCCCATTGTGATGTATTTCCAACCCAGATGGCAAGGCCCTGTGTGATGTATGAGAGGCCCATTGTTATGTATTCGAGGCCCATGTGATGAGGCCCATTGTGACGTGTATTAGGTCCATGTGATGCGACCCATCGTGATGTATATTAGGCCTTTGTGTGAGGCTATGGGCCCACTATATGTTTGGCTTTGGCTCTATGTGGGCCACTTCTTGAGAGTGATGTTGGTTAAATGTCCACATTGTGACCTTCCCTTAGGCCCCTTGTTAGGCCTATTGTTGAGGTCGATTCCGATTCCGATTGTCGAGGCCGATTCCGATTATCGAGGTCAATTCCGATTGTCAAGGCCGATTATCGATTCCAATTTCAATTGTCGAGGCCAATTGTTGATGTCGATTCTGATTCCGATTGTCGAGGCCGATTGTTGAGGCAATTCCAATTGTCGATGCTGATTCCGATTGTCGAGGCCGATTGTTGAAGCCGATTCTGATTTCGATTGTTGAAGCCGATTCCGATTCCGATTGTCGAGGCCGATTTCGATTATCGAGGCCAATTCCGATTGTCGATTCCGATTCCGATTATCGAGGCCGATTCCGATTGTCGAGGCCGATTGTTGAGGCTGATTCTGATTCCGATTGTCGATACCGATTCCGATTGTTGAGGTCGATTCCGATTCTAATTGTCGAGGCCAATTCCGATTGTCGAGGCCAATTGTTGAGGCCGATTCCGATTCCGAATGTCGATGCTGATTGTTGAGGTCGATTTCGATTCTGATTGTCGAGGCCGATTTCGATTGTCATGGCCGA
Source organism: Magnolia sinica (assembly GCF_029962835.1). Taxonomy (NCBI): domain Eukaryota; kingdom Viridiplantae; phylum Streptophyta; class Magnoliopsida; order Magnoliales; family Magnoliaceae; genus Magnolia; species Magnolia sinica. The sequence continues at coordinate 68,966,944 of NC_080574.1, forward strand.
TTGTCGAGGTCAATTATCGAAGCTGATTCTGATTGTCGAGGCCGATTGTCGAGGCCCAATGTGATGTATATGTGGCCCGTATTTGAGGCCCATTGTGATGTGCATTCGGCTCATCTTTGATGCCCAATGTGATGTATATGCGGCCCGTATTTGAGGCCCGTTGTGATGTGTATTCAGCCCATGTTTAAGGCCCAATGTGATGCATATGAGACTTATGTGATGAGGCCCATTGTAATGCATTTAAGGGCCAAGCGATGGAGCCCATTGTGATGTATGTTAGGCCCATGTGAAAGGCCCATCGTGATGTGTATTAAGCCCTTGAGTGAGGCTCATGGTGTTGTATATTTGGCCCTTGTGTGAGGCGATGAGTCAACTATATGTTAGGCTCTATGTGGGTCATTTCTTGGGGGCAATGTTGGTTAAATGTCCACATTGTCGAGGTCGATTGTCGATGCCGGTTATTGATACCGATTTATGAGTATGTGACAGCATAGCATCATGATACATGTTCATACGCTTCATCTACATGTTTGTTATAAGATGTGGTTGACCATTGCATATGTCATTGGGCAAGTTGTTATGAGACTCCCTGAGAGGTGAAGGTTATCTCACATAAGCACATGGCATGCGTAAGATTGATGCATTACTGGATTATATGACTTATGCATCTTGCATTGTGTGTTGTAATTACTATACGCCCTAATGACATCAGGGCCGTAGCCTCTATAGGCATATCGTAGATGGCTAGATGGGACACCGAAAATCGATTATTAACATCGGGCTGCCATGACCCTGGGTGAAAATCCTTAAACCTCCGAGGCCAGGAGATGCCCTAACGTCGAGACCGAGTGAATACATGAGCGCCCGAGTGCCAAATACCCGGATGTCGCGTCTCTCACTGTGTCGTGGTCGGTTGGGAGGGGGTGTGGCCTTACCCGCCCGAGGGTAGGGGGCATAGCTAGGCTGAGTTTAACCAGCTCGTGAATGGGTCCGCTATCGACGTGCGGAGTAGATATTGGCTGATTACTGGTCAGGCGGATAATGAGGTCTCTTCCACTTGCATGGTCGCGCGTCAGTGGGCGGTAATTGTATGTATAGTATACTAGACCCTAGTGATGATCCTAGAAATATATAGTACTGATATGTGGACTTATTGAGCAGGAGTTGCATATTCATTTATTCATTCACTATCCACTCGGGCTAGTGGTGTGCAACTATTTGTTATGTGTACCTTCGCAATAGGCAGAATTTCTATTGGGGCGCACGACTAACCTGAGATTAGGAGTTTACCACATTGAGTCTGACTATCCAAATTAGGTATGAGACTGGTTTGGATAGAAGTCCCTTGTGATGGACCCCATAGCCTGCGATACTACGTACTATCATCCCGACTTCACACTCCCGCATGGTCATTCTATTCGCATAGCATATTGCATTACATCCGCGGCATATGACATTCTGGGTTACTATGTTTCTGCATTTACATGGTCTACATACGGCTGACGGTATTCGTGAACTCATCAGGAATTGTATATTGCATTGCATCATCGGCATCTGATATTTGGCTCTTTATGGCTCCTCATTTATATAGTTGATCTGTATTGCGCACTCTGATATTGTATGACTTGTGGACTTGTCAATATTTCTGCTTACTCTGATATTGTATGACTCGTGGATTTGTCAGTATTTCTGCTTACTCTGATATTGTATGGTTCGTCGACTTATCAGTACCTCCGTTACTCTAATGTTACATTCTGAGCACGTATATACTGCTCACACACTTACACCATCCTCTAAGCTTTCTATAAGCTTATGCACGATAGATGCGTGCAGGTGACATTATGATGCAGCCGAGCTGAGGTAGGAGCGTGCGGTTGAGCTTCTGGAGTTTTCTTTGATATTTCTATATTGTATTTCCCTTTCAGCATTGTACTCAAATGATTATATTAGTGGATATGTGATGATGATGTTGTTCTTGTGATTTGGGTATACTTGTAGTTATGCTTCTTATGAGACAAATTCATGTTGAAAATCCTCCTTGTAGAATCTCAGGATCGGAATTTGGCGTATGAGCGCTGGGAGCCAAGAATGAGGTACTACAGAGGCTATTGGTACCAGATTCGGCGATCGAAAATTTTATGAACCCGGTTTCCGAGTTTGGGGCGTGACCATATATCTGATTAATTTAAAGTTATAGATAGTAAAAATAATCTATGATCAAAGACCCAGATTGTTAAATATGGTGGATGTTGATGATCACAAATTAATTGGATTATGAACATTAATATTAAATTTCCTTTTTATATGAACATTTGTATGTGTATCTGGCATATTGTCCAATGTTGATGAGAACTATTATGGTGGACCCAAGACCAGACATGTCTTACATATATCAACATAAGAATGATTAATCATGGATCTCACCATAAATATTTATCATCCCCTTGATCCAAAACTCCTTTGTCAATGAAAATATTTTTTTCGTAATCTTATTATGTCCTTTATGCAAGATCGGCAAGTTAGATTATAAATTTGGGTGTAGGGGTCCCAGTTTGGATATGGCATAAGTATAGTTTGGAGATGTACCTCAGAGTACACTACACCATGAAATCCTCCCTGAGTAAGGGAGATATTTTTTCCAAAATTAAGAGAGTAAGAGGGAGGACATCTAGTGCCTGGGCGTGTACGTTGTTCGAACTCAAGGGTTTACAATCCCAAGTGTAGGGTTGCAATGCAGCAATAACTTAGTAAGACCAATGTCGAATCCTGAGAGAATGGGGAACGCGTCTTAGAACTAATATAAAGTTAATGGTTGGTCTATAATTTAATCCAACGCAGTAAAAAAAAAAAGGATTTTAAAATAATAAATAATAAAACACTAAAGATCCAGAAATCCACTCATAGCAATCACAATATCTCATTTACTAATTCAATTCTTAAAAGTCAATTGGAATCAAAATTCTATCATATCCAATCAGAAGATAATTCTACCAAACTAGTCATTAACACCCATATGAATATAATTTTAATTAAACATTTCTCGCATGAAGCACTCAGATCTCAATTGTAGGGAATCAAAAACATTTAAAGCACCCTTAGGCGACAGTAGATCAATCAATTATATATATTGAATCCTTCTCTAATTCAGTCTAAACAATTGTTAAATCAAAGTATTCATTGTACCCGTAATGCACAAAAAATTCAGAAATAAACAACTCAAAGAATTCAAGTAAAATCCAAATCTATTTCAATTTACTATCATCATTCAAACCAATGTTATTGAAGCAAATACGTAAATATTGTAATTAACTATAAGCTTCATTTCTTAACCCGAGCTAAGAGGTTAGCCTAGCATGATAACTCAAAGACAAAAGAAAAACTAAAAAGACAAACAAGAGCTAAAGGATTGATGAAGAAGTGTGGCCCTGTATAAGCCGCACCACCCCTAGGTCTCTTACAAGCCCCAATTCATGTTTAGAACATCTTAAAACACCCATTTAAATATGAAAAATCCGCATCGAGTTGGGACCGACTTCAAAATTATGTACTTTTGTTATGCTTCGATCACACCAGTTGTATCCTTCAGTTACACCGATTGTATCCTTCAATCGCACTAATTGTATCCTTCGGTCGCACCAATTGGGTCTCTCAGTTACAGTTGAATTCCTTCAATATTCTTCTGAAGTCTCCGTATCCTTTAGGTCACACTAAACTCTCCTTTTGTGATACTAAATGCACCTTCAGTCGGATCTCACTATCGAACAAAATTAATTCTAAAAATCATAATTTCTTGCTGACTATTTTATGCGCTTTCTTTTGTGCACTTTCCATCGGACCGAACCAACCCCAGATAGGACCGAACTGTCTATTACTTTTGTTATTGCACTGTGTGATTTTTCGATTTTTTCTCTATCCTTTTTACTTGATTTTCTTAGATCTTTATCACTTGAAATCTTCAATAATATCCTCTAAATCTCCAATTCTTCATTGATCATTCTTTTTCAAATTGCGATTTTTGCCACTATACGTTTATGTGCAGAATATGGTGGAGCTATATAATGTAGGCTAAGTCCTAGGAGGGGGGAGGGGGTGATTAGGACCTATTAAAAATTATGTCAATTTAAAATCCTAATTGCTTAACTTAAATTAATTTACAATTAAACTAAGTAAGAAAAATTAACTCTAAGACTTCTAGGCCAATAGAGGGTCAAATCACATAGGCTACAAAGGATATGCCAATAAAGCAACTAGCTTATAGGATAGTGAACATGTGTGTGTGGGATGTGTAACCTATCAACTTAAGCATTCATCTAATCATGCATGCATAATTAAGCATCCAACTTGTCAACATAATTAAACAGATGCGCAAATGACAATCCTAAACACAAGCATGTATAGTGGTTCGGATATGTGCCTACTCCACTTCCGGCGGACTCACTCTCTCCTAGAGTGTACCGGATTTCTCTATCGAAGGTTTTAAATCAGGTTTACCTCAAACCTTTATAGCCCTACACAAGGACTCTATAATTTATGCCATACGTAAGAGTAAAGGTCCTACACAAGAATATAAACTTTATGTCCTACACAAAGACAAGGGTCTTAATCATGAACCTGACAATTTAGGCCACATAGGCCAAAGTCTTATAAAAGAACCTGAATTTGTGCCCTACACAATAGCAAGGGTCTGACTCCCAAACCCAACAATTTAGGCCCTATGCAGGAGCTAAGGTCCTACACAAAAACCTAGTGGTTTAGACCCTTCACGATGAAATTATGGTAAGGGGGCCACAATGCATCTAAGTGCGGAACATAACGAAGTTATAGAATGTAGGCTAAGTCGGGGGGTATGTAAAACAACAATTGCCTACTTTAAACTAATTTGCGAATTAAACTAAACTAAGCAATATAACTCTAAGGCTTCCAAGCCAATAAAGGGTCCAATCACATTAGCTACACAAGATATGTAAGTTAAGCAACTAACTTTTAAAGATAATGTATATAATTGTGTAAGATATGATTCCTATCAATCCAAAACATTCATCTAATCATGTATCATAATTAAACATTCAAAACACATTAGCATAATTAAATATATGCACAAAGACAATCCCAAACACGATCATATGTAGTGGTTTGGCTACGTGCCTACTCCACTCCCGGCGGGCGCGCTCAACCTATGAGTGCATTGGATTTCACTATCAGAGGTTTTAAATCAAGTTCACCTCAAACATTTACAGCCTTACACAATGACTACAATTTATATCCTACATAAGAGCAAAGGTCCCATACAAGAACCTAGACTTTATGTCCTACACGAGGACAAGGGTCCTAATCCCGAACCCAACAAGTTAGGCCACATAGGCCAAAGTCCTAATCACGAACCTGACAATTTAGGTTACATAGGCCAAGGTCCTAACCCTAAACCTAAGATTTATACCCTACATAAGAGCAAGGGTCCCACTCCCGAACCCGTCAAGTTTACTCCCGCCAGTGGCTTATATAAGGACTTCAGTTAAATTTTTTCTTCGGCTAACCAATAACCTAGGTTCTACATGTTGAGTGTGAAATATTGCCTATTTTTCCCTATTTATGCCATGGTTTTATAAATACGATAGTGCTTAATCCATTTAATTATGCATGTTTCCATGTGCGAGATGATTTCGAGAGCTGAAGGTAAAATTGATGTCAAAAGGAATATTTATGTTCAAAATATTACTAAATGAAAATTTGAAGATATGAAAGTCATTAATGAAAAATTCAAATGCCAAAGATCCAAAGAAACCAAATGAAGAATGCAGAGAATCGAAGATTTGAAGTGAATAAAAGGAATCCAGAAAATTGGCAAGAAAAAACATATTCTAAAATTCTAAGTCTAAAATAGAAAGTCCTGAAACAGACCTTCGATTCGACCGAAATTCAATTTCAGTCCGATCAAAATCGCACAGAATTGTCCAGCGAGAGAGTAGGATTTCAGCCTTAATTCGGTTCGACAGAAGCATAACTTTTTGAACAAATTTGAGGCAATTTCAAAGTTGGTCCAAGCAAATACTATAAATATGGGTCTCTTAATTGTTTCTAAAGATAAATTATATTTAGAAGAGTGGAGCAAGGTATTGGAGAATTTCAAGTTCTTCCTTCTTCCCCAATTTTCTTTTATTTAGTTTTTATGTTTTCTTTAAGAGTTTTAGTTTCAATAATCTCTTTGGTTGGTTAATCACTATGCCAACGTTCCTAAATGGTTTAGGAACGGTTTTAAACTGTGGTTGAGGGCATCACAAAAAAATTAGAAACGGTTGAAAACCGTTCCAAAATTTTCGGAACGGTTGCAAACAGCACCTGAAACAGGGCGTTGCAAAAAATTAGGGACGGTTGTATAATGTAGTCCACCTAACATATTTGCATATGTGCTTGCCTGTACTTGATGCATTATAATGGATTATCCAGGTTTACATTGTTCTTGTACTATATTCATATCGAGGGCAGCTCAGTAACTTAATTCAGCATCTTGGCAAATATGGATGTGGCGTTACAGGCAAGAGCATTGCAGATGGAAAGGCTTTATTCTTTCAAAGAAGGAATGTGTTTAGAGTGGGGGATGTTTTTAACAAATCAGTAAAAATAGGAATGTTTGCATAATTTGACCAAAACTTCTTTAAAAAGAAAGAATGCACAAAGATAACCAATGTTGATTTTTTAGGTAGTGTTTTGTTAGAAACTGGGAATTTTGCAGCTAAAGATACAAATACAAATAACAAAAGAAAGTAGGGACTTTGTTTTAAAATAAAATATGCCTCCAAACCATATACCTATAGAGGAAGAGCAATGGGTTTTTGACAGTGCATCAAAGTTTATTTGCCTAGAAAACTAGATGGCAACATTATCATTTACCACCTAAGACGTAAGTCAATTTGTTTTATATATGAAAGCTGAGATATCATTATCATTTTTAAATGGAAATGAACTTAGAGAGCTGCAAATGAGATCAGGGCATGAACGAGCAGAATGCAGGTATACGATGATAAAGGAATTTTGGAAGCTTACCCACTTCCAAGTACCTTGAACGTATCCATCAGGGAGAAACATGGAGAGGGGTCCGCTTCTCCTCAACTGGTCTCGACATCAGATGTGTCGAAGGAAGAGAAAAAACTGTGCACATCATTTGCAAGAGTTCTCTTGAAATGCTCCAAATCGAATGTCAGAAAACTCACTGTAAAAAGAGAAACCAAAAAAAAGTCTCAAGGTTTCTGTTCTTAAAGATAATAAGTTTGAGAAAAAAAAAGGAAGAGAGATTTGATGTAATTAAAATTTATGAATATCCATAATCAAATACTTCTGAAGGAAGGAACTGATCGTCCTTGAAATCTTTTCAGAAGATCATAATCAGTGAAGAATTGAAATGCAGGAAATTTGTAAATTGCAGGGAAATTCCTTCCTATCGAAAAATTTGAAACCTATTATTACTCCAATATTATTTACTTTTTTCAATCCAATTCAATATATCGATTCAAATGCAGAAATTTCCCAAGAAAGGAAAAAGATAAAGTTGAAAACTCGGAAAGAAATTCCACTGCTGTTCGTGTCTTACCTTTCTACCCAAATCACATTCACTTGCAAGATCGGAACAACGAGGGCAGCACCTAGAATCCTGGCAATGACAACGGCACCACAAACGTATTAATTTAAGGGCCCACAATAGATTTATCTATCACCACAGGAATTGTAGCCAGTGGGACCATATCCTATCAAAACCCGCCACATAACAACTTTTAACCTGACTTCGTTCATGTCAGCTGCAATGGAAAGTGAACATTGGGTTAATATTTCAGAGATAGAGGTCCAACAAACCGATCAAACCTTGAAGTAATGCCACAAAAGAGACATCATATCCTCTCTCACTGTTTTCCATATATAATATTTCTGCTGGTTCAAGATCTGGGACCACAATTGCCAAATCCTGCACAACAATATTGAGAACAGACAAATTCTTATAAGACCCCCAGCATCAAGCCACTATAATATTCCTGACACAACCTTCAAATCAGAATCACCTTTTTTTTTTTTGAAATAAATAGATGGCTGATGGTCTTCTTTTTTTTCTTTTTTTTTTTTCAAGGAAAGGTGGAATCATTCCACCTGAATTTTATTTATGTGAAACTGGAATGAACAGCCACAATCACCTATAACATTGAAAGATTAAGTATTTTGAAACAATTCCAAGATTAACTATTCATTTCTTCGACGCAACAAAAAGGAATGCTTACCATATGGGTACCTTGCAACATGTATGTATCTTGGAGCTGAGCAAGCTACGAACATAGATGCTGAATAGTCTGAAAAAGAAAAGAAAATAAAAGATATGAAAACCATCATCCTGAATAAAATTCCGTTGGCAATATAAAGGTGGAAATGGGCACGGAGCTTCAAAACATTCTGTTGATTCTCCCTTGCTAATGGAAAATCAGTAACCTGCATTGCCAGAAAAACATGAAAGATCAACACCAAGAAATCCCTTTGAGAAAGAAGAAGAAAACACATGCACGCATGCAACTAGCTCGGGCAAGTAGTTAGTATATGACAGACCATTCCTTCCATCTACAAAGTAAGTTGGCCACCCCATTGTTGCTTCAGCTTAGTAAAAAGGCTTCGTTCATGGTCAACATTCGTGCTCCTGTCAAACAACAGGCTACAAGCAAGCTTTTTCCTGCAATGAAACCATCATGATCATCTAGTTTGATAGGAATTATTTATAGACAAGCAAATTTGATAACTTACAATCCCATCGTTATGGTTTGTTTGGTTGCTTAAATAAAATGAATTGCAATATCTCAAATCATGTTCAGTGAAATGAACTACGTGGAATGGGCCCCAATCCACTCAAAACAAGAGATTAGCCCCCAAATTGCCTTCGGAGCTGGCTTATTGCAGAATTTGAATGCCTTCAAAATGACCCATAATATTGAAAGTAAACAGAGAGAGAGAGAGAGAGAGAGAGAGAGAGAGAGAGAGAGAGAGAGAGCTCTGACTTTGTGGTTAGTTGTGTGCTCTAGAAACCCATCAAAGGCTGTGATTCAATGCCTATTACATTGAACTGAAACAATTAGTTTACATGACCCAATTGCAATTATCTTAGTATTCATATCAAGAGTACTACTCAGGAATTCAATTACTCATTGGGACACTATTCATGTTTTAACCTATTAGAATTTGTATAATTTCTCATTTGTGTAACATAAAAGGAAAAAAAGCATATGGTTCCAACCTCAGGTTTGTGCTTAAAAACAGAAAGCATTACAACCATGACCCTTGAATTCTTTGGTTGAGTGCCTTCCACAAGACCATGACCCTTGTTCCCCTGGCTGATCCAAATTGGTAGCCAAACACAAGCCACACAATCGCATTGACATTTACAGAGCAATTGAATGAATGGGATTGGGATAGTAAATTGGGAAGACTGAATTGGGAAGATTTTAAATTGGGATGATTGAATCAAGGTATTTTGTAACGGTAACGGTGGCCGTAACGGCCACCGCCGTTACCTTTACGATACGGGTTGTAACGGCTGTTACGGCCCCCGTAACGGCCGTTACGGTCTCTTTTTTTATTGAAAAAAAATAATAATCTCAAAAAACCTGTATCTGCCCCTTAATGTTGATTAAAAAGTATGGAAAACCTGTATATTCCCCATAACAAACAATTACAGGGCTGTTATGGCCTTTATAGGGGATGTAATGTGCCGTTAACGGCAATTATGAGTCATTTTTTTTTTATCATAGTGGCTATTATGGCCGTTACAACCCCGTAACGTGTAACGGTTGCCACCGTTACCTTTACGTAATAGCCTTTATGGCCCCGTAACGGCCTTTACGGCACACCATGGATTGAATACCTGTCCAAATGCAAATATGGAACTATTAAACCCAGCTAAACAGATAGTAAAGAACTGAATTTTTAAGGAAATCCAAATACTCTCACAATCTTTAAAATCACAAATGAAACATGTGATAATAGTCTCAAATTGAACCCACGACCTCAAGGTAGCAGCAAGGCTCCATTCAATTGAGCTGTAAAATATATGATTCTTACAAAATTTACAAAAAGAAGAATATTCAAAAAGCAATAATCCATAACAATGAGAAAGTGACAATAAAAACAAGGAAAAGCCAAGCAGAACTCCCATACTGATACTTTCTTTACCTTGAAAATCTGAGAAGGAGAATATACAAGTCTATGAGATTCTTCTCCTCCCGATATATACTAGCCTAAACAAAGAAACAAGCATTGCACATGAATGAATTTGTCTCATGACTTGAACTCATTTAAACTAGAGAACATCAAAGAACCAAGGCCCACAAGTCATGTTGCTTTGACATACATCAGGATTCATGATTACATATCAAGTTCAATATTGTGCTAAAAGTGAAATCGATCAAATTCTAGACAAAACTAACAGAAAAAAAAAAAAAAAAGATTACTCGAACTTTCTTAAATAAATGGGATATTTAATATTGTTGCAGCATTTTCTTAATGATCTGTTTGTAGCTAGCACATCTGTAGCTAGATCGGATCAACAGCCTAGCTCACCAAACCATGGACTTCTTGCATCTTTTTCTTAACCAACTGTTTTCTTAACTGATGGTTTGCAAACAGATGGTTAAGAAAAAGCTGAAACAACAATCGAAATTTGATGGAAAAAAGACAAAGATTGGACAGATAGGATTGTCCCATCAAGAACACTTTTCAGGTGGAGCATGCAGATTTTTAGATTTCCCACCTTCATTTTGCCAATGATTGTCTTTAAACATGTCATTGGTTGGCCTCTTTGTGGTTATCATCTCCAATAGAAGGATTCCATAGCTGTAAGCATCTCCTTGCGTAGACGCTTTACCACCCATCGCATATTCTGTAATTTATGTCTCATATTTCAATGTAAGCAACCACTTGGATACAAATAAATTAGAGGCTGAATTTTGAGAGAAAGAAAGGATAGAGAAAATATTCCATTCAAACAAGTAATTAGCATTTCTGTTTTTCCAGAAGTTTGGAATTTCTAACATCAATTGATGTGCTATGAACTTTAGATAAGCCTAAGACCTCCAAATTCTAATATATATATATATGACGTGGGTTCTTCACTAATGAGACTATCCACAGGTCAGTAAAAAGAGAAGGAACACATACCTAATCACCTTCTAATCCTCTTTCCTCATATCAGATGGGATGATGTCCTGAAGTAGTCCATGATCCTTGAGTAAAGAAGCTGTCGAAGCGCAAAATCGCTGGTCTTGAAGAAGAGATGGTGAAGGCAAAGAAGAAGAAATTGAACTAAAATTCAAAGAAGGTGATAAGTTAAGATAGTAGGATTGTTGCTGTTGTAGCTGGTGAGACTTTCATTTGCATCTGTGAAGCGGTGAAACCTCCTGGTGGGATCCCAACAGAGCTCCCGCGCGGCAAGACTGGACCTGGGTGTGTGTGCTGCCCTTCACATTGACGGAGGAGCCCCCACAAAGGAAGGACCCTCAACATCAATGGGCATTTTTATGTGACGTTTACAAAGGAATATATAAACATTGGATCTCTGCTCCATTATGTGAAGGAAGTTTTTACCCAAAAACCTCCCCCGTCACAAAATTGAGGAAAGAAGTGAAAAGGAAAATGAAAATGAAAATACAATGTGAATGATGAATTTAAGGGCTGTCTGAGGTGAGGGATTTGATGCAATGAATTGTTACATCCATTTCCCTGATCCAAATTGCAATTGGGATAAGAAAAACATCTTGCTAGTTCTTATCTCAATCAAGATGGGAGTAAAGTGCTTTGTGCCCACTGCTAAAAGTGGAATTTCCAGATGCACCCTTGGGAATTAGTGCTTGTAGATGCATTAAGAAGACCCAACTTCAACGAGATTTTAGACCCAAAGGTTCAAATTTGTCAGTTTAAATCACACTGGCAGCTGTCATTAAGCAAAACCATCAAGCCAAAAGTTTTAAAGCAAAAATTCACGAGGAAGTTCCTAACATTCTCAAAATACTGAAATGCTGATAAAGCTGCCCCATCAAGGATGTGGACTACTGCTCCTTTTTGTACGACCTGAATATATATATATATATATATATATATATATATATATATATATATATATATATATATATATATATATATATATTAAAAAAAAAATAATTAAAAAAAAAAAAAAAAAAAACCACACCAAATCAAATTGAGAAAAGAGCAAGCAAAACAATTTAATTACCTGGCGAGTTGTGACGTGTACTCAAATTGGACAAATGGCATAACTGGCCACAATCCAGACCATCCATAAGGTGGGTCCCTCCATGGATGGACTACTATCCACAGACAGCAAAGACAGGACCTATTTACAATAGTCACTTGTCCATCAGTTGGGTCAGCTTAACATCAAATTCCTTCTCCAGTTCCACTTCTTCCAAATACCTCCACTTCAGCTCAGTCTTCTTATCTTCATGCAAACGTATCAGCTTCTCTCTCTCTCTGCTTCAAACTCTTTAATCTGATTTGACTGGCTATCAATGAATCAAGCAATTTCTTCAAGCCTACTTTAAGGACTGTTTGGATTTGTGGATTTTTTTAATTTTTTTATTTTTGAAGAAAATGGAGTTTTTTGGGAAACTCCGTATCTAGAAAACAGTAAGAAATGAAAATCTGTTTCCCATGATTGTCTTTCAGCAAGATTTTCTTGAAAAAAAATTCTTCATTTACAAATCTATATTCATGGAAAATTTGTTGCCAGTCTAGGCAAGGAAACTAAAAAGGGGCATTTTTCAGGAAATGAGAGAAATGGAAATGACATTTTCAAGAAATTTACAAATACAAACGAAAAAAAAAAGAAGCCATTTTCATGGATATGACATTTCATCAATTTATATTTCAAGAAACCCAAACAGGCCCTTAGAGTTTGATCTGAATTGGTATTTTCCAAGTGCTATGACAATGCTGCTAATATTGTGTTGCAAGGGAAAAAGGTTTGAGCCTTTGACCCAAGGCTTGAATTTTTTTTTTTTCTCTCAAAACTGCAGCAAAAAATTCAAGAGTTCGAACGAATGCTGTACCATTCGAGATAGGAATTGCAGGCATACAATTCCAAACAGCAGAATACAACAGTAAGTGTCTTTCCCCCCAAAAGTTTTCTGCAGTTAGGAATTCACAGTCATGCTTGACTCTAAGAATCTTTGTTTCGGGCTCTGCAATTACCCATTTCTTAAGATGTGAATCACCAATCCCTCTAGATACAGCTAACGACCCTTGTAATCTCCAAACACCATGGCTGCAATCGACATAGCCCCCCTGAAAGAAAATGTTTCTCGAATCCATTAGTTTCAATCCCCCGCCCCCGCCCCCAAAAAAAAAAAAAAAAAAGCAATGCCGACAATAGAAATCCATTAGTTCCAATCCCAAAATGCTAACAGTACAAAAGGTAGATGGAAACAACTTGTCCAAGAAAAATAAGGAAAAGACTGTTCATTTTGCACAAATGGGCCCAACAATATTATGGACCTCATCTTGGATGGTTTATGGACCAAAAATCACTCAAATTGGAAGATCCTAGTTGTAAAATATTCTGACTTTTTCTTGATAGAATGTGAACAAGTGTTGTACTTCCTCTCTTAACCGTCTATTTATTGATAGCCTATTGGAAAATATTTGGTTTGTGGCCCGCCCACAGAGGTGCCTATGATGTCAACTGTTAGAATCTTTGGACAGTGGGTGTTCCACTTGCACCACTTGTGCGAAATGAACACCCAAATGGTATTTGCAAAACTTTAATACCTCTACTTCAACATCCTCATCTCCATAATCTGGGAGAAATACCATTGACCCAGCTTGTAACATGTACAGATGGGTATGTGACCAACAGAAGGATTTCATCCTGCTCTAAATAAACTCATCCAAACAATGGTAGAAGTTGGAACATACAAGAAAGTGCATATACTAGGCCATAATGAATAATAGAAATTAAACTCTGCCATGCCAGGGAATGAACAAGCACATAGAACAGGGCTCCTAACATAAGGGAGTATACATGGTATTTCTCCAGAACACTTCCAATTTGGAAGGCAGAAATGAAGAAATATCATCTCCACTCCAATTATGACAGTTAATACTCAGGCAATCTCCAAAGTCCATAAAATCCAAGCCTGAATGTGGGTTTAAATTAGATGGGCCATACCCAACAACACCAAGCAGATGATAATAACAGTCCAATCAATGGATTCTGGCCAGTTGGATTTGGACTACGGCTCCTTTTTGAACAATCCATGAAGCCATTATACTGTTAGAATCATCCAATTGGAGTATTTTTGTGCCACAACCCAACCAAGAAGAGGCATGATCAGAGATCAACTCGGCTATCTATTTATCATCAGCTTCTACCATATCAAAGCAAAACATGGCAATCAATGAAGTCCATATACTACAGACTGAAAGAAGAAGAAAAGAAAAATAAAAAAGAACTTACTAGGGCCTCAATTCTGTCTCTCTCATCTTCCCTTGAAGGCCGGTGATCAACCGTGAGGGCCTCAGCCACCCCGCCTCGACTCATAACAACACGACAGTCCCCAGCATTGGATACAACAAGATCAGAGTTTCTAATCGGTGCGGTCGCACAGCAAGTCCTGGCTCAAACATCCTCCTTCAGAAACTCCGCATCCGTTGTCACATAACCACTTTTAACAGAATCCTCCATCCCATCACTTCCTCTTTTCATCACTTCAGCTATAATATTCTTACCCAAATTCACCGCTGCAAACTCAGCGGCTCCTGTGCCTCCACGCCCATCAAAAACACCGAAAAAGGCCTGCCAAAAAAATAAAAGAAGGTCAAATAAAGGATGAAAAATTCTCTTAAATTCTTATCATATCTATACCCGTTTTTTTAACATGATATGCTCGTTATTTCTTCAATCCCATAATTTTCCTATTCTACTATGAGAAATTCCACCATGATGTGAGCTTCATGGAATTCCATAAACTGCACTCCCCGACAAGTATGCGATAGGGATCATTGATCGGGTGCGCCATAGCCCAAAACTTGCATGACTGGACAATTCTAGCTGTTTGACCACTGCAATTCCGCCCACTGAATTGGTCATCTGCCAACAATTACTCAGGCCCATTTGATTATGCAAAATCCTAACCATTCAAATGTGTGGCTCCTATTGCCTTAAATCTCTGGACCACCTATTGCCCATCCATGTGATGGACAACCAAATCTGTGGATATTTTCAGATAATCAAACCCCAAAAATAATCGGACTAAATATCGCCCGTCCATGTGACGGCCCACCAAATCTGTGGATTTGGTTGGATAATCCAACAGTCAGTGGCAATAGGATGGCCAGACTGCATACCGCAGATCCGTGTGACGGCCCACCAAATCTATCAATTCTGTTAGCTAATAATCAAACAATCAAAGTCGATAGGACTATCTAACAATTCTACCACACCTAAAAACCTCAGACGCATGGATTCGTCGATCCTCGGGGGACAGTCCACCAAATCTCCTTAATTTCTGGACAATTTACCATCCAAGTGACAGATCGCCAACACAAAATCAGAAAACAAAAATTCTAATAAAAAATCGAAAAGTAAATTAAAAAAAAAAAAAAAAAATCGAAATCACAAATACCTGTTTGGGATCTTCCATCACTTCCCTCCGCCCTTTCTTACAGAAAAACGAATACCGCTCGGTCTCCATCTCGATCTCTTTCAAACCTCCCTCTGAAGGAGGTGGAAAGCTCAAAGAAGGCAGGGAAGGGATATCGATCCGCGCAGGCCTCTTTCGCTTCAGAACAGAAGCCGGGGAAGAAGAGGGAGCGGATTCGACGACAGCAGCGGCATCTTTCCTGCAAACCTGCTTGCTTGTTTCTAAGGGCCCGTTTGGATGCCTGTTAAGTTCTTTTACGTTGTAAGTCAGGTGAAAGTTACTTGCACGTACCCTGTTTGGATGTAAGTTGTTAGTTACTTACAGCTAAGTTAGTTTTTCTGCTCGGATAGCCTGTAAGTTACTTACACGTAGAAAGTTATATATTCACATCGAGCAGAGCTTAGATTGGGGAATCGTTTTAAAATGTTATAATCATATAAAAAAAAAAACATAGGATCAAATATGTTATTTTATTAAGCCCATCAAAATGAATATTTGAGATAATTATTAAGCTAAACCAATTATCAAGTGGGATATAAAAGTAGGCCCACGAATTTAAAATATCTATAATATGGAGTAATAACTCAATTTAAGCATTGAGAATAAATTTAAAAACATTAATAGAAAATCTAATAATTAAATTACATTACTAATGTCTTCTTTAACTATAGAAATTACATTTAAAATTTTTTACTAGGGAATCATCGTCTCTAACGATTCATTCATTTGAATAGGACTTACATGATCTAGAATGTGGTCTTTTTGCAAGGAATGTGTAGGCCTTATACATCATGTCAGAATCAATGGTTGTCATATTCTCCAACTCGTCCCATAGTCTTCCTGCTGTTTTAGTTTTGAATGAAATATATTCATCCATTATTTCCTACATGCATTCAAACTTTTCAATAACAGTTGATGCAATAGAGGCATTCTTCTTCTTTTGTAATGGCCTTGGAGCAGAGTTTCTCACATCCCTGTGACCGTTTTCTTCGCCATATTGATATTGACCTTGTGTTCCGTCGGAATATACATCATCAGGTGGTGCAAATGATGTATATGATCCAGAGGGGTATGAGGACAATGGGATGTCATCCATATAATGAGATGAATGAAGGACTTCTTCCTCAAGATCGGATGCAGTTCGTGCTGCATTCCTGGTAGCAGAATCGTCCCCACATACAATATCAAACTGAGCTAGCAATGAGAATGGCTTGTTTTTGATATAAATAGCTTCAGGTTTTGCCTATAAAACAAATGGAATTTAGTTAGTTTTCACTGTATATGAATGACTTCAAGTTTTGAATGAACTTCACCTTGATGAATTCATCCCAAACGTCTGGTTCAGCAGTAACATATTTCCTTTCTTCATTTAACCGAAGCCACTTTTGCTAAGTGTAAGCTTTGCCAAGTTATATTTCTTTTTAAGCGTTCATAACCGATTCCTGCACTTTTCTCCATCCACTTGCACAGAAAATGTCTCCATCACAATTTTTGCTACTTTATTCATAGTAGCTTCTCGAAAAGTGTTGTCAGATTTTTTTCCCAGCGATCCTTCCTCAACTAAGGCGTTTGCCATACATTCATCCATGTATGATGTCCGGTTAATTTGTGCCTTTCGGCCACTGTTGCTTGCCTTCGCATTTCATGACATACCTTAAAACATTGTACATTTAAACATTATAAATTGTAAAGCCACGCAAGATGTAGAAATATTATATAAATTGTAAATAGATGTAGAAATATTATATAAATTGCAACAATCTTTCTATCAGCATCCACATTCTAAATATATATATATATATTTTTCAAAATTAACTAATTGATGTTCTGTTTGACTTATATGATTCCCACATAGCTGACGCAAGTCCAAGTTGAAATTCCTTCTATCTTTGTTTTTCCCTCCTAGCAGCCGCAGATTCATTTCGGAAGTCACATTCATTCTCCTGCTCACTACTCTCATTACCTTCATCTTCATGCATCTCACTTTCATCTTCACCATCACTGATATCATTGTTATTTTCAAAATCAAGCTCTTGATCACGTTTTTCATTGATAATATGATTATGTAAGATACAACATGCGGCGACTATATTGACTTGTGTATTTAAAGGATAGGCCTGAAGCAGCGTTCTATAGCATTCCGTAATGAGGAATGACGAAGATTAAACAACTCTTCCTTTGTCCTAGGTTGACAACCTTGCCTAAATTCTTTTAGATGATACCGAATGCCACGGATGGTGCTAAAAAACCCGGCGCATTCGCAAAACCAGCATCTACTAAGTAATATTTGCCTTAAAAAAAACACACCTTAAAAGTCATGTAAATGTAATATACTTATTAATAAATAAATATATATCTATATGTCTACTTAGATTAGTACCTATTGGGACAATCAATTTGTGTTGTCAGTTAAGAACATCTGTCAGTATTCGTGAATCTGCTGTCGATCCTTCCCACTCCGCTAGTACATATTGAAATGTTAAATCAAAAGAGCAGCTTGCTAACACATTTTGGAAAATAAATCCATTTCGATTACGCCACTTGGCTTGCTCTTTTATACTGATCATCGCTGGAATATGTGAGCAATCTATGGCTCCAACACAATCCTTGAAGTACGGGAAAAACCTCGTACTATTCATTATTTCGGGTGGTACACCATTTCTAGGTGGTTTTATAATATCGCGTTGTAAAAGTACAACTACATTAAGTATTCTGTTAAAGTGACGACTAATTATTTTTCTAGAATGGTTAAAATGATGTTGCATGACACGGTTCTTAATATTATGGCTAATTATATGAAGAAAAATTACTAACTCTTCTTCCAGTGATACGCCAAATGTGCCTCGCAGGTTACTCTTTTCTTGTATCATATCACGAAGGCTAAAGAAAGCATCTTTGTGCATACGAATGTAGTTGAAGCATGTTGGCCCCGGTCCATTAATAATCGCATTCGTAGCCTGTGTGCCTGTCCAATTTCGTTGATGTTGTTGTGATTTTTCTAACATATTATTTTTATCAAGCCAAATAGTCATTAATGCACAAGCTGTAGTCATTGTAGACATCATATGAAAATCCATCTCAGAATCCGAATCCATTTCGCAAATAGATCTAAAAATCAAAGAATAAATATATAAAAAGATAAGCTAAAGATTGAAACAAATGATTGGCAAGGTCACAAAGAGTCATACAAAGATACTACACAAAATCAGGTTTGTAAGTCAAATGAAACCAACGAAAATGTGCAACCCATTGTTTTCAACTCACATTCTAAAAATCAGGTTGCTTGAATCCTAACTACTGATCTGTGGACACTTGATTGTTGAAACAGGACCATTAGATAGTTTTTATTGTCAACCATCCAATTAATGTCCAACAATTCAATAGCCAAATGATCTTATTTTCCTGTTTCAATACATCTGAACTGGAACTCATTATCCATGGTCAGCCCTGCTACGGCCTATTCATCTGGATTGTTGAACCATGGCTCCAGATATAGAAATCAAGAATCAAATGTATTGTGGATATTTGCAGTTGAACCATCATTAATGATCAAGTAAAGAATTGGGACATGGTCCATCCATAGTGGGTCCATTTGAACAATGGCCTTGGTTACAAGGGCCATAAGAATAAATAGGATTTATGTACCAGATACATGATGGATTCATGGTTTTCTGATCCAAGCCACTGGTCCATATAAGGGAACTGTGGTTGTTGGCTAATGAAAACTTACAATGTAAGCATACGTCCCACCAATCAAATTTCAATAGGCTTCTACTATGAATGGAAATGCCCCACAGTCCATGCAAACTAGAAAATCCAAACCATCTAGAAATGTCAAGCAAGGTGGGCCTAAAATCCCTGATGGAGAAACTGTAACATATTTTAACATGCCATTTCTTCCTCTATGAAAAACTTGGCAACACAAGCAAGATGGGCCTAAAATTCCTGATGGAGAAACGGTTGGGCGGTGTGGATATATAACACATCATCAAGGTGAGCCCATGGCAGGGGTAACACCCACTACCCTATTACACTGCGTACCGAGTTGCTACTATACTTTTTTTATAGTAAGTAAATTCAGTTGGGCCCACTGTAAATGTATACAGTTTATCCAATCCGTCCATCTATTTCTTCATCTAAAATTAAGTATTAAAATGGATGGATAGTGTGGATCAAATACATATATCATGACGAATCCCACAGAGTTTACACATTACTCAGCACATGATCCCTTCCCGCATAATACTCAGTCGTGCACCAGTTAGCAAGAGTTCTTTTGAGAATTTTTTGAGAACTCATAATACGTGATTTGAGTCCAAAATCCGAACGGTCCACGTTATGCAAAGCCCCATGAAACCCCTATTACCCAACTTTTACTTTGATCTAAAATATTGGTGGGCCATGAAAAAAGAAAATATTTTCCTACCTTGAATTGCATCTCTCTTTTCTATGGCCCACTAGAGTTTTAAATCAGGGCGCAATTTGGTCCCTAAACGTTTTCATGGGACACTGCATCACATGGTCCGTTCAGATTAGAGGCCCATAACAGGTGTGAAAAAATGTGACGTGTGCAGGTGTGCCAGCATGCCTTGTATAGTAACGTCAAACCACTCCCATTTTCAGAGGAGAAAAAAGGGTGGATGAAACCCTACCGTTTTGAGAGAAGAAGAGACAGAAGGCACTGCAGCGAGGTTACTAGCGAGAGATTGCAGATATGGATAGAGATTGCAGAGACGGAGAGAGATTGCAAAGAGGGAGGGAGAGAGAGATTGCAGAGAGGGAGAGAGAGAGCTTGGGATGGAGAGACGAAACCTACGATCCCCTTTTTTATAGAAGCTTATCAATGGTGGTTGTTGTTGTGGTAAATAATGGTTGTTGGTGGGGTAATAATGAAGCTTTGCTACGGTAATAGTGTTGTAGGATGTGGATTGGCTGAACTGCTACAAGGCTTGCTAGAGTTCTTTCAATGGCTGCTGCTTCCTCTTCATTGGCTGGAGCTTCATGGCTATAATAGTGGTTGGTGGGTTGGTGCGTTTCTCCCTCTTCCCCTCTTTTTAAAAATATAACCGTTGAGCCTGTAAGTGACTTACAAGGAAGTGACTTCCCACCCCCCTCCCCCTGAAATTTTTTGGTAGATTTTCCTGTAAGTGACTTACAGGTGATTTTTCTCCCCCAAACACCATCTATAAGTGACTTCCCTGTAAGTCACTTCCCACTTACCCAACTTACAGGCATCCAAACAGGCCCTAAATACATTAGAGCCGAAAAGAAAAAGAAGTTGAAGGAGAGGAACATGAAGAAGACGAAGAAGAAGGAGATCCGATTAGGGTTAGGATTTCTGGAGAAAAAGCGTTCTTGCAGAAGAGGGAGATTCTAGAAGGAGAGAAAGCAAGAGAACTTGCAACTGCAACAGTACATGACATGATTGGAATTTTTGGATTTCTATAGAGATGGATTCATTTTTTCTTCGTTGGAGAAACGGAGCTTTGAAGGAGAAGGGATTTTTATTTAAAGATGGTAGACATGAGATAGAGCTCGGTGGTTCTTCCAGCTCCTTGAAGCTCCTTCTTGGATCTTTCTCGTAGATGAGGAGGTTACCGTACCAGTATCGGAATCGCGACAATGGAGAGGAGATCTCGACCTCTAGAGGCGTCCTTAGCACAAATTAGAGGAGTGGCTGTTGAGAGAGACAAATAAGCTGTTAGATTTGAACATTTTAAACTGTTCCAAATCTGGAATGGCTGAGGCGGTTTCTAGGACAAGGATAAAGGCATTCCTAAATCACGATTTTAGCTTAGTGAATATCTTATCCTGTAATGACCCGAAAAATTTCGTGCCAAGACCCGAGTACTACCTCTATTTTCCTTAGAAGCTATTTGTGGGTTAATTAGCGTTAAACTCGATTGCTTGTGAAATTAACATCAATCACTTTAAATTTGATCTGCAGGACTCAAAACCTGTAGAATCGTTAGCGCTATGTTACTCTGAAATTTGGGATTCACTACTAAATCCAGTTGCTCTTGAGAATTTTCAGAAGCTTTGGATCGGACCTGGACCGCGCGTCGAAAGTCCGATAGCGATGATCTTAGACAGTTATGGTCACCATGTTGGACTTGACCATCACCTCAAAAATCAAGTCCAGATGATGTCCTGGGTCGATTTGATTGAGCCCGATTTGATTGAGCCCGGAGTAATGAGTGTGAGAACGGTGAGAAATTAAATATAATTTTATGAAATCTGAATCGTGTCGCTTGTGCGACGATTTTAAGCAATCTGACCGTTAGATTCTGACCTAATTTCACCCTCGGATCAGGGGAGATGGCCCAGGCATGTCATAATGCTTGTGGACCTGATCGAGTTTTAGTGACCGTTGAATTGAGTGTGGTCCGCCACGACTGATCTGTAAATCCGATCGGTACGAAAACTCAGCCTGACCTAGATCCATGGTCAGTGAACTTAAGTCCGACCACAAGTGGAGAAAGGACCACCGGAAGCGCTCCGTTGGATCGAGAGAGGCCTAATTTGGTTATAACCTAAGTATACCTTGGCCCTGGGGCTATTTTCATCAATGTTAGGCCTATATAAAGACCTTAAAACCCTCACTCTCTATGCCATACGAAGTTCCTAAACCCTAGATAAGAGAGAGAGAGGAAAAGAGAGAGTAAGTGAGAGAGAAGTTGGTGAATCATTTGTGATTCTTTCCTATTACTCTACATCCTTAAACCATCGCTTTTAAATCGTTATTCCGGCGATTCTAAGTTCCTTCTTGGGTAAGTTAATCTAACCCTAATCTGTTTAGAGCTTAGAATAGTCTATGTGTTGATGTAGCTCATTTCTATTCTTGCCTTAGGTTATCTAGTCGTCGTTGATGAAGACATATCGTCTGAATCAGTTTGGTGTTCTTTTTCTGGTTTAAGGTTCGGACTATATTCGTATAGGTTATGGTTTTCAAGGCTTTCAATGTCAGATAATGGTTTATTGTTGTTATGGATGCAATTTCACGTGCCAAATGCTATGTTTACTTTGCGTTCCTAATATATATGTGTTATATTGAGATTTGTGTATTCTACGTGTATGTAGGAAGTACTGTATACATATAAAATATGAACATGTGTTTACCATGATTATTTGTCGTGTACTTGTGCTAATTGTATGTGTGTCAACTCCTTAGCAAAAGGAATTGTCCAAATGCGTGTATTCCAACATACGTCATGTATGTTGAACTATATATTCTAAGTGTTTGTAGTTGTGTTACGAATGTTGTGTGGGTGGATTATGGTGTGTATGATTTCCCACATGAAATTTACATTGTGAAAATCCCTGTTGAGTTGATATTCTTCAAATGTACTACATGATTGCCTCTTAAGGGGTCGAAGACTTCGGCCCGTCTCTCTTTGGTCGAGTCGCTTGCCGGGGTTTCTCCCCTAAGCGATAGCCAGACGGATTCACAGTCGGGCCCGTCTCATACTCGTGTTGGGCCGACACCTGTGATTCCACCTATGGCTCCTCCAGTCACGCCTTCGGTTCTTGAGCCGAACCGTGTATCTGCGTCGATGCCGTATGCATCTTCGTCTACTCCGCCTCCTGATAGGTTTGAGCAGATAATGATGTTGATGCAGTAGCAGCAGATTCAGCACCAGCAGCACCAGCAGCAGTTTCTGTCTTCCATGGCTGACATCTTTACTCAGTCGATGGGGGCGACTCCACCTGCTTCACCTATGCACCCATCTGGGAGCGCTAGTGCGAGCGGCATGTTTGAGCGATTCCAGTGCTTACGACCTCCCACATTTGCGCGTTCTCATAGACCCGAGGAGGCCGAGTACTGGATTGATCGCATCTCTAAGATGCTGAGACCGCTGCACTGTTCTGAGGTTGAGCAGGTCGAGCTTGCCTCCTTCATGTTTGAGAAGGAGGCCAGTTTATGGTGGGACAGTATTCTTCGCACTGTTGCGGAAGGGTATGAGTGGTCGTGGCAGGCGTTTGAGGTACGCTTCCACGAGAAGTATTTTCCGATTACGTATCGACATGAGAAGGAGAGTGTCCTTCGCCTTCATCAGGGGGGGATGTCGGTGACGGAGTATGAGAACCGGTTTACTGAGCTAGGTCGCTATGCTCCTTTGATTCTGAGTGATCAACCGATGCAGATGCGGTATTTTTCTGAGGGGTTGAGGCCTGAGATCCGATCGAAGATGTGCTGTGCTAGCATATCTTCTTATGCGGAGTTGGTGAGCATGTCTCTGCGAGCTGAGCAGGACGGGGACAGGTCGTCCCGTATGCGAGCACCTATGGTTCCTAGACCACGACCTGACTTTCAGAGTGCACCATTTCTTGGCAAGAGGCCATGGGCAGATTCTCTTCTGAGGCATTCAGCACCGCCCGCTCAGCAGGTGCGAGCTGATTTTCACTGTTCGTACTGTGGGAAGATGGGGCATTCAGATCGTACTTACTTTTTGCGTATGCGGGATAGTGGATTTACTCCACCGCAGAGGATCAACCGTCCGATGCCTCAGGTTATATCACCTCCACCTCTTCGTTCAGCACCAGCTCATACTCAGGCCACCTCAACGGCCCATGGTTCCTCCGCCAAATCGCCAGCAGCAGACTCGAGTTCACGCGTTCTCAGCTGAAGCGCCTGTGGCTGACTTGGTGCTGAGATCCTTCGAGGTTACTGCTCACATCCAAGGTATTCTCATTTCTATGTTGGTGGATACAGGGTCCACTACCTCTCTTATATCGTATGTGGCAGTTAGGCGTCTGAGTTTGGGCACTGTTACTATGAAGGGAGTGACGCTCACTACCGCTACAGGGATCTCCTCTGCTATGAACAAGCGTTGTATGAATTGTTTGATTGATCCAGGGAGTGGATCGATTCTTGTTGACCTTTTTGTCGCACCTCTTTACCATTACGATGTCATTATGGGTATGGATTGGCTCATGAGGATGCGGGAAGAGATTGATTGTGAATCTAGGTCGGTGACAATCCATGGACCTGAAGGCAAGACAGTTACTTTCCCAGTTCAGGTTAGTTACCCTTTTCGTCTTGGTTATTACACTTCTCTGTTGGAGAGTATTGCTAGATCGGCGTTTGAAAGCACGCCTGTAGTTCGGGAGTTTAAAGATGTGTTCGAGTCGATTCCTAGATTATCCCCTCAGCGTGAGAGTGATTTTACTATCGATCTCATGCCTGGTGCGGCACCCATTTCTTTGCCCACCTATCGTATGCCTCTGAGTGAAATGGAGGAATTGAGGAAGTAGATAGATGACTTATTGAATTTGGGTTTTATTCGGCCTAGTGTGTCTCCTTGGGGAGCACCTGTCCTGTTTGTTAAGAAGAAAGATGGTTCCTTGCGATTATGTATTGATTATCGCAGGTTGAATCTGGTGACTGTGAAGAATAAGTACCCTTTGCCTAGGATCGATGATTTATTTGATCAGTTGAAGGGGGCACGTACTTTTCGAAGGTTGATTTGCAGTCAGGATATCATCAGTTGCGCGTCAAGAATGAGGACGTGTAGAAGACCGCTTTCAGGACTAGCTTTGGCCATTATGAGTTCCTTGTGATGTCGTTTGGTCTTGCGAACATACCGGCCGCGTTCATGGATCTGATGAACAAAGTATTTTGGCCATTCTTGTTCCGATTCGTTATTGCCTTTATCGATGACATTTTGATATATTCTGCGAGTCGAGAAGAGCACGAGGAGTACTTAAGAGCGGTCTTGGATACTCTCAGGAAGAATCAGCTTTTTGTGCAGTTCAAGAAATGCGATTTTTGGAAAGAGGAAGTCAAGTTCCTAGGACATGTGATGTCCAAGGAAGGGATAGCTATTGATCTTGCTAAGGTAGCTGCAGTTCAGGACTGGAAGCAGCCTGGTTCAGTTACTGAGGTGAGAAGCTTTCTAGGTCTAGCAGGCTATTATCGACGCTTCATATGAGACTTCTCGAAGATAGCTAGACCGTTGTCTCAGTTGACACGGAAAGATTTGAAGTTTGCTTGGAATGAGAGGGCGGAGATAGCTTTTCAAGAGCTGAAGGACAAGTTGACGTCCGCCCTTGTGCTAGTATTGCCAGAGCAAGGGGTTAAGTATACGATATATATATTGACACCTCTCGCGTTGGTCTGGGTTGTGTCCTTATGCAGAAGGACAGGGTGATTGTATATGCTTCGAGACAGTTGAGGAAACACGAAGAAAATTACCCTACACACGACCTGGAGTTAGCAGCTGTCATTTTTGCATTAAAGCTCTGGAGACATTACCTCTACGGAGAGGAGTTCGAGCTCTTTTGCAACCACAAGAGCCTTAAGTATATTTTCACGTAGCTTGACTTAAATATGAGGCAACGCCGATGGATGGAAACATTGAAAGACTTCAAGTTCGATGTTTCTTACCATCCGGGCAAGGCGAACCTTGTGGCAGATGCGTTGAGTCGCAAGAAGACAATAGAGTTTGTGGCTCCGCTAATGATAGCAGAATGGGACATGTTGGAGTTTGTGCGAGATTTTGAGCAGAAACTTACGGTGGAAGAGCCGTATGAGGTTATCGCACACATTCGTGTACAGCCCCTCATTGACGAGAGGATCGTTGCAGCTCAGGCAGATGATGAGCTTTTGACGAAGATGAGAGACTGGGTTGGTACAGATGAGAACTCCGAGTGGAGTGTTAGTTTAGATGGGGGCCTACGATTTCGTGGCTGGCTATGTGTCCCAGACATTCCTGACTTGAGACGGGAGGTTCTCGAGTCAACCCATAATTCTAAGCTACGATGCATCCTGGTAGCATGAAGATGTATCAAGACATGAGAAGATCTTATTGGTGGGACAATATGAAGGTTCATATTGCTGAGTTTGTATCTCGTTGTCTCACGTGCCAGCAGGTCAAGGCAGAGCATCGCCGACCTCCTGGGCTACTTCAGCCCATGCCCATAGTAGAATGGAAGTGGGACTTCATCTATATGGATTTTATTTCAGGGTTGCCGAGAACGAGGAAGGGACATGACTCTATTTGGGTGATCGTCGACCGATTGACGAAGTTGGCTCATTTCTTACCGATCAGAGTCACAAACTCTGCAGACGAGTTGGCTAGGTTGTACATCAAGGAGATTGTACGTCTGCATGAAGTTCCCTTAGAGATTGTGTCTGATAGAGACACGCGTTTCACATCTATCTTCTGGACTCGTATCCAGGAAGCGATGGGTGTGAAATTGAAGTTTAGCACCGCGTTCCATCCGCAGACAGACGGGCAGACTGAACGTGTGAAACAGATCCTAAAAGATATGTTGCGAGCTTGTGTTTTGGATTTCAAGGACAGTTGGGATGTTGTCTCCCTTATGCAGAGTTTGCGTACAATAACAGTTTCCAGGCGAGTATCAGCATGGCTCCCTACGGGCATTGTATGGTCGCCCGTGCAGAGCACTGCATTGCTGGGCAGAAGTTGGTGAGCGTAGTTTGATTGGCCCGGAGTTGGTGCAGGTGACTTCAGAGAAAGTTGACATTATTCGACGTCGACTTCTGACAGCCCAGAGCAGGTAGAAGAGTTACGCTGATACGAGGCGGCGACCGCTTGAGTTTGAGGTTGGAGACCATGTATTTCTTAAGGTTTCCCCTATGAAGGGAGTTCTGCGGTTCGGTAAGAAGGGAAAGCTCACGCCGAGATTTATTGGTCCATTTCAAATTCTGAATCGAGTGGGAGTGGTAGCATACCACCTTGCTTTACCCACACCACTTGCGGGCGTGCATAACGTATTTCATGTTTCTATGCTGAAGAAGTACGATCCTGATCCTTCGCATATTATCAGTTGGGAGCAGGTGCAGTTGAGCAAGGATGCTACATATGTACTGCGACCGACGTGTATCCTAGACAGGAAGGAGCAGGTATTGCGTAGCAAGGTCATCCCTCTTGTGAAAGTATTATGGACGCATCATAGTGAAGAAGAGGCTACTTGGGAGATTGAAGCTGAGGTCAGAAAGAGCTACCCTCAGATCCTTAAGGAATATGAGAAGGTACGAATTTCGAGGATGAAATTTTTCTTTAAGGGGGATAGATTGTAATGACCCAAAAAATTTCGTGCCAAGACCCAAGTACTACCTCTATTTTCCTTAGAAGCTATTTGTGGGTTAATTAGCATTAAACTCGATTGCTTGTGAAATTAGCATCAATCACTATAAATTTGATCTGCAGGACTCAAAACCTATAGAATCGTTAGCGCTATGTTACTTTGAAATTTGGGATTCAACATTAAATCCAGTTGCTCTTGGGAATTTTCAGAAGATTTGGATCGGACCTGGACCGCGCGTCGAAAGTCCGATAGAGATGATCTTAGACAGTTATGGTCACCATGTTGGACTTGACCGTCACCTCAAAAATCAAGTCCAAATGATGTCCTGGGTCAATTTGATTGAGTCCGGAGTAAAGAGTGTGAGAACGGTGAGAAATTAAATATGATTTTATGAAATTTGAGTCGTGTCGCTTACGCGACGATTTTAGGCAATCTGACTGTTGGATTCTGACCCAATTTCACCCTCGGATCAGGGGAGATGGCCCAGGCATGTCATAATGCTTGTGGACCTGATCGAGTTTCGGTGACCTTTGAATTGAGTGTGGTCCGCCATGGCTGATCTGTAAATCCGATCGGTACGAAAACTCAGCTTGACCTAGATCCATAGTCAGTGAGCTTAAGTCCGACCGCACGTGGAGAAAAGACCACCGGAAGCGCTCCTTTGGATCGAGAGAGGCCTGATTTGGTTATTACCTAAGTATACCTTGGCCCTGGGGCTATTTTCATCAATGTTAGGCCTATATAAAGACATTAAAACCCTCACTCTCTATGCCATACGAATTTCCTAAACCCTAGCTAAGAGAGAGAGGAAAAGAGAGAGTAAGTGAGAGAGAAGTTGGTGAATCATTTAAGATTCTTTCCTGTTACTCTACATCCTTAAACCATCGCTTTTGAATCGTTATTCCGGCGATTCTAAGTTCCTTCTTGGGTAAGTTAATCTAACCCTAATCTGTTTAGAGCTTAGAATAGTCTATGTGTTGATGTAGCTCATTTCTATTCTTGCCTTAGGTTATGTAGTCACCGTTGACGAAGACATATCGTCTGAATCAGTTTGGTGTGCTTTTTCTGGTTTAAGGTGTGGACTATATTTATATAGGTTATGGTTTTCAAGGCTTTCAATGTCAGATAATGGTTTATTGTTGTTATGGATGCAATTTCACGTGCCAAATGCTATGTTTACTTTGTGTTCCTGATATGTATGTGTTATATTGAGATTTGTGTATTCTATGTGTATGTAGGAAGTACCGTATACGTATAAAATATGAACATGTGTTTGCCATGATTATTTGTCGTGTACTTGTGCTAATTGTATGTGTGTTAACTCCTTGGCAAAAGGAATTGTCCAAATGCGTGTATTCCAACATACGTCATGTATGTTGAACTATGTATTCTAAGTGTTTGTAGAAATGTCTGAATGGTCTAAAGTGTAACATATTATCTATTTGCGGGCGTTGAGAAGCGATTCTCAACTCTCCTATTGGTGTGTATGATTTCCTACATGCAAGTCACATTCTTTGTTGTATAACTTCAAGTATTACTTATGTGTAAATCCATGTTGAGTTGATATTCTTCAAATGCTCACATACTGTATGATTTGAATTGTGGTTCCATTACTATTCTAAATTGTTGATATGAATATCTGTTGTAGTGGAATATGTTTGGGAGTATGAAATAGTCCAGGAAATCGGTAATCGGCCTTGAGTTCGTGGCTGAGGTTGCTTTCGCCACGAAGGACGTGATTTGACGAACCCGAGTCGTATTAGAGTTGTCGGCAGTGGTTTGGCCACACGGAGTGTTTACGCACTCTATGTCGTTCAACCCAACGTGCGCTCGTGCTAGTCGAGTTCGTCAAGTAACCCAATTGTCCGATGTATGTTCACCATGTATGGACGCTATTGCTTGAATCTAGGGTACCAAACTTACCGTTGAAATTCCGTTAACCGTTGTACCTTGATTCGCTAAGACTCATGAGCCAAACATGGTGGTATGGGACACCATGGTCGAGCTGTCGGCCTACGCTGGGGTGACGAGCCTCCCCGTAGTGACCAGTGCGCACACCAGACTCATGAGCCAATTATGGTGGTATGGGACACTATATTCGTGCTGTCGGCTTACATTGATTGGTGACGAGCCCTTTGTAGTGACCTCGAGCATACCTGGATACTGCATTAGGGCGACGAGCCTTAGAGTAGTAACGAAGGTATGATAGGCGTGCATTGATTGGTGACGAGCCCTTTGCAGCGACCTAGAACCATATGATCGTATGATATGGCCTAGGACTAACGACCCTAGAGTGGATCACTGTGTGGAAATTGATATGAGGAAGGTACCTTACCTTCCCAATCCTATTGTATGAAAATGACTAATAACAACTTGGTAATCATGTACATGCACCGCATTTGCATGTGTGTGGAAGTCGTTGGCACTGCGGGAGGATGTCATGCGTAACGTAAGATGAAGATGCCGAGGGAGTAAGGCGAGGGCATGCATCATTTATGCATACATCCTTGCACTAACAAGAGTAATTAGGACATGTTTGATTGTTCTGCTTTATCATTACTGCTTGATTGAATTGATAACATGTTAACCTTTGTTTTATTGTTCCACTGAGTTGATCACTCACTCTCATGTTCTGGGGCGGTGTTTAAACACCAACCAGACTCTGTCTTAGATGCAGATGTTGATGCGACCCCTGAGGCAGAGCAGGAGTTCGAGGATGATGAGGCCGCGTTTCTTTTATGCAGTTCTCAGGCGGGTTCTTGTGAGCCATGTCCTGATTTGCGAGAATTCTGGATTTTCTTTTGGAATAGATAATGTCATTTGATGTTTGTATTTTTGATAGCAACACTTGTAAGTATGACCTGGCATGTATACGTATTTCAGGGACTTGCACATGTACACTTATGTTTCTTTAAGTCTTCCGCTTGCGTCCTTCACTTATCCCTTAATTATGTTTGCAGTTTGGCTTAATCTATTCCATGTTTTATGTACTCATACAGACAACATATATCCATCATTAAATATGTTGCATAAGTGATGTTTTGAAACTCGGGAGTTGAGTTATGCTCGACCCTCGAATTTCAGGGCGTTACAAGTTGGTATCAGAGCATGAATTGGATTGAACCGAACCTGGGTTATGGTCACACACCGCACACTATCACCACCTTAGTGTAGGAGGGTGCGAGTTTATTGTAAAATTTGTGTATGTGTTTCGTTGCTTCTATCGGCGAAAGTTTACTGAAAACGATCACCGAGATCGAGTCTGTACGCACTCCTGATCACACACAGCGACCCAAAATCTCTTCTAGGCCGTCTATTAACGAGTTTAGATAGTTTATCTTCCCATCTCAGCCCTTAAAATGTCAGAAAACCTGTGTTTGTAACAGATTTTAACCCGAGTGGCCTGATATACGTTAAATCGGACTAAGGAGCTGATCGGGGCAATTCCAGGGGGACCCACCTCATTTTGGACTTAGGGGGCCAGGAGGACCTCGCCCAAACGGCGAGTCATCGCCGGACTGTCCAGAGACCTGCGATGACCTCGCCGGTTCGGCGAGCCCTCGCCGCCCAGCGGGCCAGGCCGGGTGGTTCGGCTCGGGCCGACGCCGTTGGGGCCTAGTGTGGCCCATTCCTCCATGGTTGGTCGATTAAAACACCTCCCAAACCCTCTCTCCTTCATAAAATACCCTCCCAAGCTTTCCTTTTCTTCTAGTCTCTCTCAAAACTCCACCAAAATCCCTCCCCAATCTCCTTCTTCTTCCATTTTCGTGTACACCCATCCAACCGATCTCAAAAACTCATCCCCGTTGCTGTTTTCACTCCCTTTTCTTCTCATTTGAGCTCTCAAATCCTTCTTTGGGATCTCAAGTGTGTGGAAGCCTCACCATTCTTCCCATTTCTCCCTTTTCTCTCATGTTTTATGTACTCATATAGATAACATACATCCATCATTAAATATGTTGCATAAGTGATGTTTTAAAACTCGGGAGCTGAGTTCTGCTCAACCCCCGAATTTTAGGGCGTTACATATGCAGATCTTAGAGTTGAAGCTTGTAGTTTGTTTAGATGATTATCTTACTTTGATTCACGTTTTTATTTATTTTCTATTGATTTATAGTTTGAATGAAAGAATATTTTCAATTTTTTGTGGTTTATTGTAACTTCAATTACAGTAAATGCTTGGAAAGCTTTTGATATCTTCTTATCTTGTTTTGTAATTGTGAGATCTGTAAAATTCATGATCCACCATTGTGTCCTGGGCATAGTGGATGGATGAATTCCATACGATCATCATAATGGCGCTTCATGTGGGAACTAATTAAATGAAAAATTCGGATTTGGTTTAATTGCTCTATCATCCAATTGGATGGGATAGGACTTCGATTCCAGTTGTGTTTGTTGGATAAAGTAAGGTAGCACCTTAATAATTACAAGTGAATCCTTAGCACTCTAGTATCCCTTTTCTTATTGATAGTTTATTGACAATTAATCTCTCTTATTCCAGATTTTAGTTTACATTCTTATTCTAGTTACAGTTCTAGTTTATTTTGGAATATATACAAGTTAAGTCCTTGTGGATTTGGCCTCAGTCTTACTAAGTTATTAGTATATTGCAGCCCTGCACTTGGGGTTGTGAACAAGTTTTTGGCGCCATTGCCGGGGACTTTGGCTACATTTTTCTAAGATTGATTACTATTAGAATTGGGTTAGGATTATGGTTTTCTGAGATTGATTACTATAGAATTGGGTTTAAAGTATTCTGGTTGAATTGCTCTTATTTTGGTGACTCTGAAAGTCCATATATGCACATTAAAGAATTTGACAAGATAATCGCCACATTGCACTTTCCAAATGTATGTGAAGACACATTAAGGCTGAAGTTGTTTCCTTCTCATTGAAGGAGAAGGCTAAATCGTGGCTGCACTCCTTAAAGTCATGATCTATTGGCACATGGGCTGAGATGACCCGAGAATTTCTTAAAAAAGTTTTTCCCGTTTCATAAAACAAACACTTTAAAGAAGACAATCATGAACTTCACCTAAAAAGAGGAGGAAACTTTCTTCTAATGCTTGGAAAGGTTCAAGGATCTCACGAATTCGTGTCCACATCATGACTATGAAATTTAGTGGATAATAAGCTTTTTCTATAATTGACTAACATTGCCTATGCGCCAATTTGTAGAGACGATGTGTAATGGTGAATTCATGAACAAGGAGGCAAATGATGCGTGGGACTATTTAGATTGACTTGCAAAGAACATGCAATCATGCGACACCTCCCCAAGACTCACCACTTCCAAGCTTACTTAGTCAAAAGAAAGGGGAGGAATGTATGTCTTAAAAGAAGAATACGATATGAGTGCAAGGGTGGCCAGTCTCATAAGAAAAGTCGAGGCCATGAAACTTAAGAAGGTGGAAATAGTCAAACCAAAGGAGGTGGTGGAAGTTGCTTGCAGTATTCGTACTGGTAACATACACTTAACACATGATTGTCCTACAATTCCTGTATTTCAAGAGTTGTTGCGCGAGCAATCAAATCCCATAAACAACTACTAACGCCTATTCAGCGAACCCACCTCAAATACTTATAATTTCAATGAGAGGAATCATCCAAACTTCAATTGGATGAATGGACAAACGATCAATCCTCAAGAGGCCCTTATTCAACATTTTAATCAAAGGAAACCTCGAGAGGATCCGGTTTAAAAATTCGTGTAAAACTAAGAGCAATTCAACCAGAATACAGTGCAAACATTCTAAGATCTCAAAACAACAATGGGAATGTTTGCATTATCAATTCAAAGGATTGAGTCACATTTGAAAATTGGGGAAAAAGGGACTTTTCCAGCCCAGCCTCTCCCCAATCTGAAGCCACAATGTGAAATCAGTGACCCGAGCTCTTCCAATCAACATGTGGAACAAGCTAAGTCTATCACCACTCTTAGAAGTGGAAAGATAATTGACAAAACTATTCCTGAGAGGGCTGAAAAGCCTAAGGACTCAGAAGAAGTTAGGAATGATGAACTTAGCGACATCCCACATGAGATAGAACTGGACTCCCAAAATAAGCTGATTGCGCCATTCCCCCAACGGTTAATGGTACCAAAACCTTTATCTAATTCTCGGGATATTTTGGAGGTGCTAAAACAAGTGAAAGTCAATATTCCTCTATTGGATGCAATTAAACAAATCCCCTCATATGCTAAGTTCATAAAAGATTTATGCACTACCAAAAGGTGGCAAAATATATAAAAGAAAATCTTTTTGATATAAAAAGTGTAACGTCTCGGAAAAATCTGTACAAAGACCCAAGTACCACCTTAGGCAGAAATCACTAAGGACCGAATCCTTTAGAAATTAAACGAAAATTAATTAAGTACTAAACTGAATTAATCAGAGAATTAGCTCGAATCACTTTTTATACGAACTGTAGGACCCAAAACCAGCATAATCGCTAACTTTATATTACCTAAAAACGTAGGATCAATCTTAAAACTCAGTTGCTCTCGGGAGCACATTGAAACTCCGTATCAGACCTGGACCATGTGTCGAAAGTTCGATTAACGCAAAACTATACAGTTATGACCACTTTACTAGGCTTCACAACCATCTTGGAAATCAAGTCCAAATAGTATCTCGAAGCGCACAACTTGAGCCCGGAGCGAAGTGTGTGAGAAACGCGAATATCTTTAGAAAATAAACTCAAACTTAAGTGAATTGGGCCATTCGCTTGCAGGCCAAATTTAAGGTTTCAAACCGTCATATTTTGACCCAACTACACCCTTAGATCAGGAAAAATTTTCAACACATGTCAGTGTACTTGTGGCGTTGATCGTGTGGCGATAGCCGTTAAACTGAAACTGGTCCTCCGTGGTCGATTCACAAATCCGATCGAACCGAAATCTTAACTTGGCGTAAATCCATTGCCAGGAAACTTTCTCTAGAACGCATGCAGGAAATGGACCTCTAGATGAGCTCCGTTGGCCCGAAACAGATGACTTTTGACTATAACCTAAGTATACCATGGCCTTGGGGCCATTTGAACTACTTTTGGGCCTATATAAGGACCTTAACCCACCCCTCTCTCATTCCATACGAATTTCCTAACCCTATGAGAGAGAAGAGAGGAAAGAGAAGGAAAATGAGGAGAAGAGAGAGAGAGAGAGAGAGAGAGAGAGAGTGAGAGAGATAGTTGCTGGGATTCGTTCTTACCACTCCACGTGCCGAATCACACCTCCTGTATCGCTACACCGTTGAATCTGAATCCATTTTTTGGAAAAGGAATCCTAACTGTAATATGTTTTAGGGATTTAAATAGAGGAATTGGTAAAGTAGCTAACCTATTTCATTGATTTAGGCCACCATTATGCTATAGACAAAGGCGTAGTGTTCGAACTGAGTTCGATATGAGTATACCGACAGAAGGTGCGGACTACAAACGTTTAGGTTATGGTTCTCAAGGCTTTTAATATCAGGTAATGATTTATGACTGACTTGATTGCTATCACATATGCTTAGATGCGATGTTTTCTGCCTATTACATATATATATGAACTATGTTGGAATTAATGCATTCCATGTGTTTGTTGAAATGTTTGTATGAATATGAAATTATGATTTATGCTTGCCATGATTGCTGTTTGGGAATACATGATCGTTGTACGTGTGGCAACTCCCTTGTGAAAGGATTTGCTATAAAATACATTATAACTAATTTATTACATGTATGTTGATATGTGTAGTTTAAGTGTTTGATAAAATGCTTGAATAAGAAAATGTTTGTTGAAATGTATTTAATGAGGTTGTTGAGATAGGATTCTCAATTACCTTATCTATAGTTACAATTTCCTTCATGTAACCAATCTTACTACTAAGTGCTCTATGGATAAAATGCCTATGTATGACAATATGTGTAATATGTGTTTAAAATGCTCAAATGAGATTTATACTGAAATTGGTTGTCACATGTTGTTTGACTATCACATATGAATGCCTATTGTGTTTAAATATGATTGGACTACTGCGTAGTCCAGGCAATCGGTAATGATTCCCGAATTAGTGGTCGAGGTCGTTTCGCCACACAAGACACGTTCGATGAATCTGAGTCATACACTGTTTGTCGACAATGGTTAGGCCACGCGGAGTGCTTACGCACTTCATGTCGACTAATTCAATGTGCACTCGTACCAGTCGAGATTGTCAAGTAACCCGATTGACCTAATGTATGTTCACTATGTATTGATGCTACTGTTTGAATCTAAGGTACCACTTACCATTGAAAAACTTGTTTAACCTTGGTACCACGATCCGGTAAGACTCATGAGCTGGGCATGGTGGTATGGGACATTGTGGTCGAGCTATCGGCCTACGTTGGGGTGACGAGCCTCCTCGTAGTGTCCAGTGGACAAATCAAACCCGTGAGCCGAATATGGTGGTATGAAACACTGATTCGAGCTGTCGACCTATGCTAAGGTGATGAGCCTTTCCCGTAGTGACCTCGAGTATAAAATAAGCCTATGATCGGGTGACGAGCCCCTCATAGTTACCTCGAGTGTGAATTAAGCCTATGTTGAGGTGACGACCCTCCCGTAACGACCTATAGTATAAACTCGCGAACTTGCCTATCGTATGTGATTAACTAGGATTGAGGACCCTAGATGGATCATGGTTTGGGTAAATGATATAAAGGGAGGTACCTTAGCTTCCCAAATCTGTTGTATGAATAGGTTTAATTAAGAACTTCGCTAACATGACCATGCATCGCATTGCATATGCCTTTGGCGTGGGTGTTGAGCACAGTGGGCGTTTAGCATGCGCGACCGTGAGATGATGTCGTAGAGGGAGTGCAAGTGAGCGCATGTATCATTAATACATATCATCCTTGCATTAACCAGAGTACTTAGGACTGCTTGTTGTACTCTTTATCATTACTGCTTGACTGAATTGATAACATGTTAACCTTTGCCTTATAGCTCCACTGAGTTGATCACTCACTCCCACTCTAGGAAAGTGTTTTAAAACACAACCAGACTCTGTTGTAGTTTCAGATCATGGCGAGGCTTACAAGTTGGAGCCGACCTTCTACGACGATGAGGAGTTCTCCTACCTGCAACTCTCTGGTGGGTTTATGTACACTTGGAGTTACGTCACCGGGGTTACAGGGATATGGATTAGATGACATTATACTTTATCATTTTGTATATTTTGGAACTATACATGTAATTATTCAGCTTGGTGACATGATCATACTTTGGGGTTTATATCCACTTACATACTTTATATATCTATCACAGTCTTCCGCTTGCTTAATTAATCGCCTCTGGAGTATGATATGTTGATTTGGTATAATCTCACTCACGTTTAATGCACAAATATAGACAACATTTAATCATCATTATCTATGTTGCATAAGTGATGGTTGGAACTCGGGAGTTGAGCATCTGCTCGACCTTCGATTTTCGGGGTGTTAAAAGTTGGTATCAGAGTAGGATTTGGATTAAACCGGACCTAGGTTATAGACACATGATGCACTCTGACGTACTTTGACTTAGGAGAGGGTGATAAAATGTAGAAATGATCGTAAGATTCCAAGTTTCACCAACGGGCGAAACTGACCGTTGAAACATGTCCCGTACGCATCTGTGATCTTGTGAGGTGATCCCAGTTCCTTTCTAGACCATCAATTAACAGGTTTAGATGATAGTTTAACATATTCCATGCTCAAATAACCCGAAAGGCATGAATATACGCGAGATGGAACCTGAAACCACATCGAACGGACATCGGGGACCAAACCACATGAAATAGTGGAATCCGGGGGAGGCCCGCACATTTTCAGAACCCTGGGGGGATGCCATCGCTTGCCCTAGGTCTAGTGGACCGCGATGGCATCGCCCCAATGGTGAGGCCTTGCGGTCCAGCCACAGTGGGCCGACGGGCCGGGCGGCCCGACGCACTTGTACACACATGTGGGGCCATGTTTTTCGTGTGGGGACCCCTATTTCTTCCCTTTTTTACTTCATTTCACCCGCACCTAGAGTATAAACCTTCCCAACCCTTCCAAAACTTTGATTTCCCCTCTCAAATCCTCCCTCCATTCTCATACTATCTTCTTCTTTTTCACTACATACCCACCTCCCACCATTTCTTTCAAACCTATCTCGTATCTCCCTCATTTCCTCTCATTTGAGTATACAAACCATCCTTTTTGTCTCAAAAATCTTAAG
Source organism: Magnolia sinica (assembly GCF_029962835.1). NCBI lineage: Eukaryota > Viridiplantae > Streptophyta > Magnoliopsida > Magnoliales > Magnoliaceae > Magnolia > Magnolia sinica. The sequence goes on from NC_080574.1 coordinate 69,004,897, forward strand.
GTCCAATAACCTATCCTATCCCTCCATTTTATTTCACTTTCATGGCTCTTTTTGAGCTCGTGGCGGCTATATTTTCGCTTTCCACACATCTTTCTCTCATGGGGAAGAAGAGGGCATCCATGGATGAAACCGGGCCTAGCCTCCCTACCCGTTTAAGGAGGCAGAAAGGGGCCGAGGCTAGCACAAGAGTTGATTAGGAGCTAAGGACGAAACGAGATCTCGATCCCCAGCTTCCTCTCAAAAGAGCTCTACTAGCGAATATGGCACATGGAAGGTTTCAAGGCCGTAGGGTCCTCTTTGAAGCACACGTGGACAAGAAACTATTTGGGCTTTATCTGGTGATGATCTCCTACTGGACGCCGGGTGGGGTCCCATATTTGAGGGTAAGTCTTGTGCAAATGAGGGCACTGTCCGAGCCTTCTACGCCCATATACGAGAGCCACTGCTGGAGCCTCTACAGTTCTCTATCCCCGTGAGAAGGCGGGAAGCCATTGTCAATGTGGACTTGATAGCCCGAATCATGGGGATGCCGCGTGGAGAGGTACATGCTAGCGAGAGAAATCTCAGGAACGTGCATGAAAGAGATCGCTGCACGCGATTTCTTTGTGGCTGACTGGTCCACTAGAGTCGAGGCAACTATCTCCTAGTGACCAAAATGACTCACAACTTCTGCCTGCTCCACCACATATTCACGCACAATGTGTATCCTAGATGAAGCAATCGCTCTGAATGCATGCGTTTGATAGTGGACTTCTTATACCGAGCTAGGCAAGGAGACAAGTTGTGCCTGCCTACGTATGTACTACTACAGATAGTTCAGACTGCATGCTCTCCTAGGACAGACATTTCACTCCCATTCGGCCGACTTATATGCAATCTTACTCACGAATTCGGCTATAGACTTGGCTCAGAAAGGCTTGCACTGATCCATTTCATCAATGACACTACTCTCAACAACATGAATATTGGGCTAGGACAATGTCAAGCCCGACTCGATGAGAGTGAGGATGAGATGGGAAGTGAAGAGGAAGAGAGTGATGAAGAAGGCAGAGATGAGATAGAGGAAGAAAGTGAGGAAGAGGAAGAGCAGGAAGAGGAAGAAGAGGGGGCCCAAGACTCTGATGGGGGTTCTCCTCCTGCCACACATGAGCACCACCGTGATCAGGCTGCTATAGAAGCCCGCTTGGCTCAGATCGAGGAGGGCCAAGTTGCTCTGCGACAGGAGGTTAATGAGACTCGGACTAAGCTTGAAGAGAATCAGACCTTCGTGAAGCGGAAATTTAAGAAGGTATCTCGCACCCTGAAGGCTATCCTGTGCTATATGCAAGGGTTTTCCTTATTTTCCTATTTTCTATGTTATAGCCTTGATGGGCTTAGTAATATGGTGAGTGGTTGGCATGTGTTAGTGTTTAAAAGCTTGTTTAGATTAACTTACATGCATTTTCTGTCATGATCCATGTAAAGGCTACGTCTCATGTATTATGACAATTTTGGTTTAATGAAATGCATACGGCACCTTTTTGTTATGAAATGTGTAGGATGCTTGGAAAATTAAGTGTTGTTATGCTAAATTTTACATGTGTTGCACCCTATGTTGTATATAGGGAATGCCACCTAAGGCCACACAGAGTACGGCATGTCTTACACTTAACGACTTGATTGACGGGGCACCTCTCCTAAGCGATAACTATACGGACCCCAGTTTGGGCCCGAATCGCGAGACTATGCTGGATCCTCAGCCGGCCACTGGCCCCACAAATGGGCCGACACCCTTTGCACCACCGGTTCCAGAGCAGAACCGCGCATCTACCTCAACGCCACATGTGCCTCAGGCGGCTTCTCCTCCTGATAGGCTGGAGCAGATGATGCTCCTTATGGACCAACAGCAGTAGATTTGGACCACCATAGCAGGGGCCCTTGCCTAGAATATGAGTGTGGTTCCGCCTGCATCACCTATGCACCCTGTTGGGAATATGAGTGCTAGCAGCCTATTTGAGCGATTTCAGCGCTTCTGGCCTCCCACGTTTACGGGTACTCACAGACCCGAGGAGGCCAAGTATTGTCTTGACCGCATCTCTAAGATGCTCAAGCCGCTGCACTGCACTGAGGCAAAGCAGGTCGAATTGGTCACTTATATGTTTGAGAAGGAGGCTAGTCTCTGGTGGGACAACATCATACAAATAGTTACTGCTGGTCGCGTATGGACGTGAGAGGCTTTTGAGACACATTTTCATGAGAAGTATTTCCTTCTCACCTACCGTAATGAGAAGGAGGGAGAGTTCCTTCACCTCCGATAAGGAGGAATGACCGTGACAGAGTACGAGAACTAGTTCATGGAGCTGGCCAGATACGCTCCTTCAATCCTAGCAAACGAGCCGATGAAGATGCGACGATTCTTTGAGGGTTTGCAGCCTGAGATCCGCTTAAAGATGTGTTGCGCCAGCATTTACAACTATGCTAAACTAGTGAGCATGTCCCTGTGAGCTAAGCAGGATGGGGATAGGCTATCCCATACATGTGTACCTACGATTCCTAGGCCTCAGCCAGATTTGCCGAGCAGGCTGTTCCTCGGCAAGAGGCCTCGTATAGATTCTCCTCCTCAGCTTACAGCTCCATCGACACAGCCGAGGCGACCTGATGTATGGTGTACCTACTGCAAAAGGTCGGGCCATTCTGACACTTATTGCTTAACTAGGATGAGGGATAACAACTTCATGCCCCCTCAGAAAATTAATCGTCAGATTCCACCAGCTATCTCGGCTCCACCTCTACGATCAGCACCACCTGCACAGCCTTTCCATGGGCCACCTGCACCTCAATTTAGGCCGCCTCAGCGACCTATGGCACCACAGCCGAACCGTTCTCAACAAGCTCGTGTGTACTCACTTTCAGCTGAGGCATCCGAGATGGCAGTTACAGCACCGCTGGCTTTCGAAGTCACGACACATATCCAAGGTATACCAGTCTTCTTATTGGTGAACACCGGGTCCACTATTTCAATCATATCATGCACGGTAGTTAAGCAACTAGTGTTGAAAATAACTCTATGAGGGGAGTGAGAATCCTTACTGCCACAGGGACCTTTTCAGACGTTACCAAGATTTGTAAGGATTGCTTAATAGACTTAGGAAGCAGGACGGTACTCGTTGACCTAATCGTTATCCCATTATACCATTACGACGTTATCCTTAGTATGGAGTGGCTCACCCAGATGAAAGCAGAGATTGATTGTGATACCAGAGTGGTGACAGCCCGTGCACCTGAAGGCACGGCCTTTACTTTTCCAATTCAGGTCAGTTTGCCCTGCCGCATGAGTTGTTACGCTTCCTTACTGGAGAATGTTGATGGTCCGACATTGGGGAACACACCTGTAGTCTGAGATTTCATGGATGTGTTCAGGATGATACCTAGATTACCTCCTCAGCGTGAGATCGATTTTACCATCGACCTTGTGCCTAGTGCGACACCCATTTCCCTACCGACATATCACATGCCTCCCTGTGAAATGGAGGAACTGAGGAGACAGATCGATGATTTGTTGGAGGCGGGCTTTATACGATTGAGTATATCTCCTTGGGGACTGCCCATGTTGTTCGTGAAGAAGAAGGATGGTTCGTTGCGATTGTGTATTGATTATCTCAGGTTGAACCAAGTGACAGTGAAGAACAAGTATCCTTTGCCCAGGATAGATGATCTGTTCGATCAGTTGAAAGGGGCACAATATTTTTCCAAGATTGACTTATAATCAGGGTATCACCAGTTGCGTGACAGGGAGGAAGATGTGCAGAAGACAACATTCAGAACCAGTTTTGGGTACTACGAATTCCTGGTGATGTCATTTGGACTCATGAATGCACCGGCCGTGTTCTTGGATCTGATGAACTGGGTGTTTCGGCCGTATCTGTTCCGATTCGTCATTGTATTTATAAATGACATCCTGATATACTCTAAGAGTTGGGTAGATCACGAGGAGCACCTGCAAGCAATCTTCGATACACTCAGGAAGAACCAGTTGTTTGCCTAGTACAAGAAGTGTGACTTCTGGAAGGAAGAGGTCAAGTTCCGGGGACATGTGGTGTCCAAGGAAGGCATAGCTGTAGACCTTACTAAGGTGACCGCAGTTCAGGACTGAGAGCAGCCCAGTTCGGTTACTGAAGTGAGGAGTTTTCTTGGCCTGGCAGGCTACTACCGTCGATTCATTAGGGATTTTTCCAAGATAGCCAGACCGTTGTCTCAGCTGACTTGGAAGGACCTTAAGTTTGCTTGGAATGAGAAGGCGGAAGCAGCCTTTTAGGAACTGAAAGACAAGTTGACATCCACCCCTATGCTAGTATTGCCAGAGTAAGGGGTCAAATATATGATATACACTAACATGTCTCGTGTTGGTTTGGGTTGTGTTCTGATGCAGAAAGACAGAGTGATTGCCTATGCATTGCGACAGTTGAGGAAACACGAGGAGAACTACCCTACACATGACCTAGAGTTAGCGACTGTCATCTTTGGATTAAAGCTCTAGAGACATTACCTCTATGAAGAGGAGTTTGAGCTCTTTTACGATCACAAGAGCCTCAGATACATATTCACATAGAGGGACTTGAATATGAGGTAGCGATGATAGATGAAAACCTTTAAAGATTTCTAGTTTGAGGTTTCCTACCATCCTGGCAAGGCTAACCTTATGACAGACGCGTTAAGCCGTAAGAAGACGATAACATTTGCGGCTCTGCTAATGATTGATGAATGAAACATGGGCGAGTTTTTGCAAGACTTTAAGCAGAAGCTTACGGTAGAGGAATCGTTCGAGAGCGTCGCATGTATTCATGTATAACCACTTATCGATGACCGCATCATTGTGGCTCAGGGGGAAGATGAATGGTTAGTTGAGTTGAGAGAGTGAGCTAGTGATGATGAGGACTCTGAATGGAAAGTCGGTACGGATAGGGGTTTACGTTATCGTGGCTGCCTATGCGTCCCAAATCTCCATGACTTGAGAAGGGAAGTTCTTGAAGCTGCTCACAATTCGAAGATGGCGATGCATCCTAGTAGTACGAAGATGTATCGAGACATGAAGCGCTCGTACTGGTGGGACAACATGAAGGCCCACATAGCAGACTACGTATCCCATTGTCTCACGTGCCAGCAAGTTAAAGCTGAACACCGTCGACCTCCTGGACTGCATCAGCCCATGCCCATAGCAGAATGGAAATGAGATTTCATTTCTATGGATTTTATCTCAGGGTAACCGAAGATGAGGAAGGGGCAAAATCCATTTGGGTGATCGTGGACTAGTTGACGAAATCAGCTTATTTCCTCCCAATTAGAGTCTTAAACTCAGTAGATGAGTTGGCTAGGCTGTACATCAAGGAGATAGTACGTCTGCATGGATGCTTATGGAGATCGTGTCGGATCGAGATACGCGATTCACATCTATCTTCTGAACTCGTATCCAGGAAGCAATGGGTGTGAAACTGAAGTTCAGTACCACATTCCACCCATATATGAATGGGCAGATGAAATGGGTGAATCAGGTGTTGGAAGATATGCTGCAAGCTTGTGTGCTTGATTTCAAGGACAGTTGGGATGACTGTCTTCCTTATGCTGAGTTCGCTTATAACAATCTTTCAGGCGAGTATTGGCATGACCCCTTACGAAGCATTATATGGGCGTCCATGTAGAGCACCGTATTGCTGGGCAGAAGTTGAAAAGAAGAGTTTGATTGGCCTAAAGTTAGTGCAGACGACCTTAGAGAAGATCGACATTATCATGCGTCGACTCCTAGTAGCACAGAGCAGACAGAAGAGTTACGCCGATACGAGGCGGCGACAGCTAGAGTTTGAGGTTGGGGACCATGTGTTTCTTAAGGTTTTCTTAATGAAGGGAGTCCTTTGGTTTGACAAGAAGGGGAAGCTCATGCCAATATTTATTGGTCCATTCCAGATTCTAGATCGAGTGGGTGAGGTAACATACCACCTTACCTTGCCCACCCCACTTGCAGGCGTACACAACGTATTTCATATATCCATGTTGAAGAAATACGTTCCTAATCCGTCCCACATTATCAAATGGGAGCAGGTACAGTTGAGTGAGGATGCCACTTACGTACTGCGAATGACGCGTATCCTAGACCGGAAGGAGTAGGTGCTGCACAGTAAGGTTATCCCGCTTGTGAAGGTACTGTGGATGCATCACACTGAGGATGAGGCCACTTGGGAAACAGAAGTCGAGGTTCGCAAGAACTACCCTCAGATTCTCGAGGAGTATGAAAAGGTACTAATTTTGAGGATAAAATTTTTCTTTAAGGAGGGTAGATTGTTACGTCTTGGAAAAATTCATACAAAGACCTGAGTACCACCTCAGGCAGAAATCACCAACGACCGAATCCTTTAGAAACTAGATGAAAGTTAATTAAGTATTAAACCGAATTAATCAGTGAATGAGCCCGAATCACTTTCTATACGAATTGCAAGACCTAAAACCAGCATAATCGCTAACTCTACATTACCTAAAAACCTAAGATCAATCTCAAAACCCAGTTGCTCTTGGGAGCACATTGAAACTCCGTATCGGACCTGGACTGTGCGTCGAAAGTCCGATTAACGCGAAACTATACAGTTATGACCACTTTACTGGGCTTAACAACCATCTTGAAAATCAAGTCCAAATAGTATCCCAAAGCGCACAACTTGAGCCCGGAGCGAAGTGTGTGAGAAACGCGAATATCTTTAGAAAATGAACTCAAACTTAAGTGAATTGGGTCGTTCGCTTGCAGGCCAAATTTAAGATTTCAGACCGTCAAATTTTGACCCAACTACACCCTTGGATCAGGGAAAATTTCTAACACATGTCAGTGTACTTGTGGCCCTGATCAAGTGACGATAGCCGTTGAACTGAAATTGGTCCTCCGGGTCGATCCACAAATCCGATCAAACCAAAATCTAAACCTAGTGTAAATCCATTGCCAAAGAACTTTCTTCAGATTGTATGCAGGAAATGGACCTCCAGATGAGCTCCGTTGGCCCGAAACAGACGACTTTTGGCTATAACCTAAGTATACCATGGCCCTGGGGCCATTTGAACCACTTCTGGGCCTATATAAGGACCTTAACCCACCCCTCTCTTATTCCATATGAATTTCCTAGCCCTATGAGAGAGAAGAGAAGAAAGAGAAGGAAAGAGTGAAGAAAAGAGAGAGAGAGTGAGGGATAGTTGTTGGGATTTGTTCCCATCACTCCACATGCTGAATCACACCTCCTATATCACTACACCGTCGAATCTGAATCCATTTTTAAGTAAGGAATCCTAACCCTAATCTGTTTTAGGGATTTAAATAGAGGAATTGGTGAAATAGCTAACCTATTTCATTGATTTAGGTTATCGTTGAGCCGTAGATAAAGGTATAGTGTTCGAACTGAGTTCGATATGAGTATACCGACGGAAGGTGCAGACTATAAACATTTAGGTCATGGTTTTCAAGGCTTTCAATATCAGTTAATGATTTATGACTGACTTGATTGCTATCACATATGCTTAGATGCGATGTTTTCCATGTATTACATATATATATGAACTATGTTGAAATTAATGCATTTCATGTGTTTGTTGAAATATTTGTATGAATATGAAATTATGATTTGTGCTTATCATGATTGCTGTTTGGGAATACATGATCGTTGTACGTGTGGCAAATACGTTTTAACTAATTTATTACATGTATGTTTATATGTGTAGTCTAAGTGTTTGATAAAATGCTTGAATGAGAAAATGTTTGTTGAAATGTATTTAATGAGGGTGTTGAGATAGGATTCTCAATTACCTTATCTATAGTTATAATTTTCTTCATGTAACCTATCTTACTACTAAGTGCTTTATGAATGAAATGCCTATGTATGACAATATGTGTACTATGTGTATGTTAAAATGCTCAAATGAGATTTATATTAAAATTAGTTGTCATATGCTATTTGACTATCACATATGAATACCTAATGTGTTTGAATATGATTGGGACTACTGCGTAGTCCGGGCAATCAGTAATGATTCCCAAATTAGTGGTCAAGGTTGTTTAACCGCACAAGATACGTTTGATGAATCCGAGTCGTACGTTGTTTGTCGACAGTGGTTAGGCCACGTGGAGTGCTTACGCACTCCATGTCAACTAATTCAACGTGTGCTCGTACCAGTCGAGCTTGTCAAGTAACCCGATTGACCTAATATATGTTCACTATGTATGGACGCTACTGTTTGAATCTAAGGTACCACTTACCATTGAAAAACCTGTTGAGCCTTGGTACCACGATCTGCTAAGACTCATGAGCCGGGCATGGTGGTATGAGACACCATGGTCGAGCTGTCGGCCTACGATCGGATGACGAGCCCCTCGTTGTGACCTCGAGTGTGAATTAAGCCTACGCTGAGGTGACGAGCCTCCCGTAGTGACCTATAGTGTAAACTCGCAAACTTGCCTATTGTATGTGAATAACTAGGATTGACAACCCTAGATGGATCATTGTTTAGGTAAATGATATAAAGGAAGGTACCTTAGCTTCCCGAATCTGCCTTATGAATATGTCTAATTAAGAAATTGGCTAACACGACCATGCACCGCATTGCATGTGCCTTTGGCGTGGGTGTTGAGCACAGTGGGAGTTTAGCATGCGCGACTGTGAGATGATGTCACAGAGGGAGTGCAGGTGAAGGCATGCATCATTAATACATATCTTTATTGCATTAACCAGAGTACTTAGGAGTGCTTGTTGTACTGCTTTATCATTACTGCTTGACTAAATTGATAACATGTTAACCTTTGCCTTATAACTCCACTGAGTTAATCACTCACTCCCACTCTGGGACGGTGTTTTAAAACACCAACCAGAATCTGTTGTAGTTTCAGATCATGGCGAGGCTTACGAGTTAGAGCCGACCTTATACGAAGACGAGGAATTCTCCTACCTACAACTCTCTGGTGGGTCTATGTAGACCTGGAGTTGCGTCACCGAGGCTACAGGGATATGGATTAGATGACATTACACTTTATCATTTTGTATATTTTGGAATTACACATGTAATTATTCAGCCTGGTGACATGATCATACTATGGGGTTTATATCCATTTACACACTTTATATATCTATTATAGTCTTCTGCTTGCTTAATTTAATCACCTTTGGAGTATGATATGTTGATTTAGTATAATCCCACTCATGTTTAATGTACAAATATGTACAACATTTAATCATCATTATCTATGTTGCATAAGTGATGTGTTGGAACTCGGGAGTTGAGCATCTGCTCGACCCTCGATTTTCGAGGCATTATAAAAAGTGAGTGCCATCCTCAAGCTAGATGTGTTAGAACAATACAAGGATCCCGGTAGCCCAACCATCACTTATGTAATTGGGAACCACTGGATTGAACATGCACTCCTTGACTTGGAGGCAAGTGTTAATTTGATCCCTTACTCGATCTATGAACAATTGGGTCTAGGTAAATTAAAACCCACCCAGACCACACTATAACTTACTAATCATTTGGTTCGTGTATCGAGAGGGATGATTGAGGACGTGTTGGTTCAAGTCGATAAATTCTATTATCCAGTGTATTTTATTGTTTTGGATACTCAGCCTATCATGGATGTGAGCACTCAGATTCTCGTCATTCTTGGTCACCCATTCCTAGCTACATCAAATGTCATTATCAATTGTAGGAATGTAGTTATGAACTTATATTTTGGGAACATGACATTAGATCTCAACATTTTTCTCAATACGAGCAATCAATCAAATGATGTTGATAATACCCATGACATTAACATGATCGATTCTTTCATGGAAGATAGATCACTTTTGACTCTATACTCTGACCCTTTGGAGACGTGCTCGGCCCACTCCTCTGATTTAGATGATGATATGATTAGGGAGATGGATGCGTTGCTTGATGCGATGCCAGTACTTGAAATTAACCGGTGGAGGCCACAATTTGAGACTTTGCCCCAAACCAATACAATGCCTCTACTGTTTAGTCTCAAGGCACCGAAGACTAACCTAAAAAATTTGCCCACCGTTCTTAAATATGTCTATGTAGGTCAAGACGAGACATACCCCATGGTGATTTCTTCCCACCTTGATGAAAAACAAGAGAGTATGCTCATTTCTACTCTCAAGGAACACAAGAGAGCACTTGGATGGACGATTGCGGACCTCAAGGGAATTGACCCTTTAAATTGTACTCATCGCATTCACTTAGAAGAAAAGTGAAAACCTCTTGACAACCACAATGTCGTTTAAATCCTAACATGAAAGAAGTGGTTAAGGCTGAGGTACTTAAATTGTTGGATGTGGGTATCATATACCTTATATTCGACAATAAATGGGTGAGTCTAACATAGGTGGTTCCTAAGAAGTCTAGAATCACCATCGTAGCCAATGTCGATAATGAACTTGTGCCAACTAGAGTTATTTTTGGTTAGAGGATGTGCATTGACCACTGAAAGTTGAATACTGTCATATGGAAGGACCACTTTCATTTACCTTTCTTAGATTAAATTTTAAAAAGACTAACTGGTCATTCTTACTATTGTTTCTTGGACGGGTATTCGAGCTACAATCAGATAGAGATAGCCCTTGAAGATCAAGAAAAGACAATGTTCACATGTCCCTTTGGACATTTGCTTATCGAAGGATGCCATTCAAACCATGTAATACCCCTTCCACATTTCAATGATGTATGTTGAGCATTTTTTAAATATGGTGGGGCAATATCTAAAGGTCTTCATAGATGATTTCTCTGTCTTCGGTCTATCCTTCAGCGAATCCTTGAACTTCTTGAACTTGTGCTGAAGAGAAATGAAAAGAAAAATCTTGTGCTGAATTGAGAAAAATGCCATTTCATGGTTCCTAAGGGAATAGTTCTTGAATACGTAATTTTATCCAAGGGAATTGAGGTAGATAAGGCTAAAATTGACTTGATATCTAACCTACTTCCACCCAAAAGCATACGTGACGTGCGATCCTTTCTAGGACACGTCGATTTTTATAGAAGATTTATAAAGGACTTTAGTCACCTCCCTCATCTTTTATGTAATCTTCTCCAAAAGAACACCCCATTCGAGTGGAGTGAAGAATGTCAGAGAGCTTTTTCTAAGCTCAAGGGCATGCTAAGTACCACTCCTATCATGCGACCACCTAATTGGAGTGCTCCTTTTGAGATTATGTGGGATGCTAATGACCATGCTATTGGGGTGGTGTTAGGCCAAAGAAATGAGAAGAATCTGTCGTGCCCCAAACTTAAAAATTGGGCTCACAAAATTTTCGATCGCCGAATCCGGCGCCGACAGCCTCCGTAGTACCCCATTCTCGACTCCCGGCACCCATATACTAGGTTCTGATCCTGGGATCCTAAAAGGAGGATTTTCAACGTGAATTTATTTCGTAACAAGCATAATCATAAGCACAATCCACGAACAATAACTAAGACACCATCACAAAATCCACTATGATAAAAAACTTTAAGGTACAATACGCATAAAAGGAAATATAATGATAATAATAACGGAAACACTTGAAGCTCGACTGCATGCTCCTGCCCCTACTAAGCTACGACTGCATTCTGTCGTCACCTGCATGCATTGATCATGTATAAGCTTATAAAAAGCTTAGAGGATGGTGAGAGTGTGTGCGTAATATAAGCGTGCTCAGAATGCAATATCAAAGTAATGCAGAATATACTGATAAGTCCATGAATATTATCAGTCGTACCAAGGCTATGCGATGCAAGGCATGAATGCTATTGGCCATATCAAGGCCATACGATGCAAGGCATAAATGATGTCGGCCACACCAAGGCCATAGGATGCGAGATGCAACTCAAGAATACTAATCCTCATCCAAATCCATATATTAATGCAGCCCATCAGTAGAGCATCAAATATAAGTACAGATCTCACTCTGGATAATCACCGGGCTTGAGTACACTCAAAATGGCACAGCCCCTTCCTCAGGCGCGCAGTCCAAGTGAGCATAAGAAATCTCACTATCCGCCTGACTAATAACCTGCCAATATATATTCGGCACGTTGATAGAGGACCCATTTACAAGCTGATCATACTCAGCCTAACAATTGCACCTACCCTCGGGCGAGTAAGGCCACACAACCGACCACGACACAGTGAGAGACGTGGCCTCCTGGTATTTGACCCTCGTGCGCTTATGTATCCACTCGGTCTCGACGTTGAAGCGTCTTCCGATACCGTTAGGTTTAGGAACTTTCACCTAGGAACATTTATCGCACCCCATGTAAAGAGAAGATTTTTGGTGTCCAATCATGCCCTCCATGATATGCCTATGGAGACTATGGCCCTGATGTCGCTAGGGCGTACAACACTCACAACACATAATACAAGATGCATGAGTCACACAATCCAGTCATACATCAATCCCGCGCATACCGTGCGCTCATGTGGGACAACTCCGTCTATCAGGGAGTCCTATAAACAACTTACCTTATGGCATATGCAATGGTCAACCACATCTCATAACAAACATGCAAATGATGCATATGGGCATGTATCATGATGCTATACTATCACATACTCATAATTAGTATCGATAACTGGCATCGATAATCGGCCTATATGCAAGGCGAGGTCCATAGATGAATAGTCGATCTAAACCATAATATAAAGATCGGCCTTCGGCCGTGGACATACGAAATTCGATAGCATGGAGCCATCCATCTACGGCGATGATGGACCATGCAACATCAATGGGGCCTAATGATTTGGGTTAACCCACTTAGAGAATGAAGAGAATGAGCCTAACAAGGCCTTAAGGAAAGTCACAATGTGGACATTTAACCATCATTGCCCATCAATGTGGACATTTAAAGAACATTGCTCCCAAGGAGTGGCCCACATAGAGCCAAACGTATAGTGGGCTCATGGCCTCATACAAGGGTCCAATATAAATCACGATGGGCCTCACTCATGGGCCACATACACATGATAATGGGCCTCATCACATGGGCCATATATATATCATATTGGGCCACGTCCCATGGGCCTTGAATACATCATAATGGGCCACAACCCATAGGCCTTCAACACATCACAATGGGCCTCATATCTGGGCCTTAAATACATCATAATGGGCCACGTCCCATGGGCCTTAAATACATCACAATGGGCCATAACCCATAAGCCTCCAACACATCACAATGGGCCTCTCATATCTGGGCCTCAAATACATCATAATGGGCCACGTCCCATGGGCCTTAAATACATCACAATGGGCCACAACCCATGGGCCTCCAACACATCACAACGGGCCTCTCATTCGGGCCCAATATATATCACATCAAGGTGGGACCCACACACTATATTTTCATTTTATTATATCTACACCATACATCTATTTTTAGAGATTATTATAGAGCATTACTCAAAAATGAATCATATCAAAAGATCATTTGGACCATAGCACAAATAAGAGTGGAGATAATGATTTTCATTGTTAAACAAATCACAAGGTCCACCATGATAGTGCGGTCCACTTGATAGACTGATCTGTCTTATTTTCCCTCTCAAGCCTTAAGACGAGCTCACAAAGAGGATGGACGGTTGGGATATAACATATACCTCGGATCAGACCCATGAAGCTTGCTGACGTTGGTGGGGGGTTGGGGGGGGGAGGGGCATCCCACCGTCCAGACAATAGACGGTGTTGATGAAACAGATGGACTCCATGTTGTGAAATACATACATCATGCGGGACCTACAGAACTTGTTAACATCAATATAGCAGTTACCTAGCTGTTGGACTGCTGGCCCAGCGTCCAGCAGATGGACAACTCAAATAAAACACATATGTCATGGTGGCCCACAACTTTCTGACGTTTAAGACAGGTGGACGATAGGGATATAACATGTTCCTCTTGATCAGGCAAATGGACAACTCAAATAAAACACATATCTCATGGTCTCCATACAGCACCGTCCGAATAGACGGTGTGAATATAGAATGCATACATCAAGGTGGGCCCCACCCCACACGTACAGCACGTGTCGGTGGGTACCACTGTCCTGCCAAGAAATAGACGGACAGTGCAGATTAAATCCATACATCACGGTGTCCCTCACATGGATGAGACACATACATTCAAGGTGAGGGTCCCACCGTCCAGTAGCCTGGACAGTGCTGGACACATGTGCAGGGTGGGACCCCCTGCCGATGGACGGTGTAACATATACATCTCAATGGCGTCCCACACCACCTGTCCAGATGGATGGTGTGGATATAAGACATGCATCACGTATGGGTCCCACACGGATGAATGGTTTAGATATAAAACATACCACATGGTCAGGGGTGATGTCAATACAACAACTATATAGTTGCTGTAGGCACACTGACTAAAACATACCACATGGTCAAGGCCCATCATAATATTTAATTATATATTTTTTTTGTTAGGAGCTGCTGCTGGACAGCAACCTATCCAACAAAACATGGTCCGTCCAGCCCATTTCTTAGACGGTTGGGGCTGGACGGTGGAGATAAAACCCATACTACACAGTGGGGGTTCATATGGGGTCTACACGGCTAGTGATCAAGCTGATATTGGTGTTTCCCATCATCCAAATGGCCCAACTGGACTGACAGTCCAGCAGGGTGGACAACAAGGCCATCCCACCTGCTGGAAGGTTTGGATCAACATACCATATCACAGGTGGGCCACACACATGATCATAAAGAAAGTGAAAGAGAGAGAGAGAGAGAGAGAGAGAGAGAGAGAGAAAGAGAGAGAGAGAATGGTGGAGATGGGAGGAGCTCCACCACTATGAGATCCTCCATGTACATGGATACATCAAGATGGGTCCTAAATGGGATCCATACCATCAATCACTGGGCCCCACTTGGTCCATCACAAAAATTACAATATAATCCTATAAACACCCACCTATGGTCTTCTTCTTTAGCTCCTTGGACTCCTTGGCTCCTAAGCTAACTCTTTAAGGGTGGATGATGAAGTTTGAAGGGTTGGATGGTGAGATGAGGGGGTAAGAAGTGGGCCTTCTCTTGAGTTCTTCTCTCCTTAAATTTTTTTGCTCTTATGAAAGCTTGGGATGGAATAAGATGGTGAGAGAGAGGTGATGGGATGAAAAGGATGGAAGGAATGGATGTTGTAAGAAAATGACATGGAGGGTATGGGCTTGGTTGAATTTTGGATGAGAGTGGGATGGGTGTAGAGAGAGAGAGAGTTGACTTTTAGTAAGGCTTATGTAAGAGAGGGATGGGTTGTGTCTTGACTTGAGATTAATTGATTGATGTGATCGGTTGTAAATATTCTCTCGACATTCACAATACGCGGCATTTTTCTCGAAATAAATGGGGGCCCACAACTCCTGGCTTGGGTATTGCATCGACGCATGAGACGCGACATTAGAACCGCGATGATAGTACAATTGCTAAGGTACAAGTCTCAGGTTGAGTTAACATAGATATATGGGATGCGACTTAAGGTCACGTGTAAACGCCAATTATAAGTTGTGATTTGCCGGAGTTCAACTGGGAGGATCGCGGAAGTCTAAGGAACGGTACGGACTAGGATATGGGCCTTACAGTTCTCCCCTCCTAATAAAAATTTCATCCTCAAAATTTACAGAATCATCGCAACTAGACATAATTCATAAGGAAAGAGGAAACATAACATCATCATATAAAATCAGAGACAACATTGAAGATACAACATATAATCAATCATTAAAGAGATAGGAATAATGCTCTCGAATCTCGGCCTCGTGCTCCTAAGACACCTCATCAATAGAATGATGATCCCATTAAACCTTCACCAAGGGGATGACCTTAGTCCGGAGGACCTGCTCCTTCCGATCAAGGATACGAACTGGCTACTCAATGTAAGAAGTGTCTTCACGAACCTTTAGTGGTTTTCAATCAATAACAGGAACAATGTCTATCCCACATTTTCTCAACCTAGAGACATAGAAAATGTTGTGGACGTCAGACAACTGAGATGGTAAGGTAAGCCGATAGGCCACGGTGCCAATGCACTGAGTGATTTCGAAAGGTCCTATAAATCTCGGGGCAAGCTTTCCCTTCACTTCAAATTGAATTACGCCCTTCATGGGTGAGACCTTGAGATAAACTGTCCCCAATAGCGAACTCTAAGGGACGATGCCGACGATCAGCAAAACTCTTCTACCGGTTTTGAGCTATGTGCATCCTCTGCCTGATGATATCGATAGCTTCTGACGTCTACTGCACAAGCTCAGGACCTAGGAGACGCTGCTCTCCAACCTCGGTCCAACAACTCGGAGATCTGCACGGTCTGCCATATAGTGCCTCAAAAGGAGCCATGCCAATGCTCGCCTAAAAGCTGTTGTTGTGTATGAACTCAACCAATTACAGATGCTCATCCCAGCTACCCTCGAAGTCAATCACACAGGCCGGAAGCATATCCTCAAGGATCTGGTTGACCCTCTCAGTCTGCCCATTGGTTTACGAATGATACGCGGTGCTGAGTTGCAAAATAAACCCCATCGCTCTCTGAAAGCTCCCTTAAAACTGAGACATGAACCTCGGATCTCTGTTAGAAACGATCGAGACTGCAGCACCATACAGTCTCATAATCTTATCGATGAATAATCTGACAAGCCGGTCCAAAGACCAAGTCGCACGAATCGTGAGAAAATGCACCGACTTCATTAGACGATCCACGACAACCCAGATGGCGTCATGACCATGCTGAGTCCTCGGCAAGCCCACAATGAAATTCATTGACATGTGCTCCCACTTCCACATCGGGATGCTTAACGGCTGCAATGGACCAGGGGGTCTCTGATGATCGGCCTTGACATACTAGCATGTGTCACACTCTGCCACAAAATTGTCAATCTGGCGCTTCATCCCTACCCAAAAATATTATCGCCTCATATCACGGTACATCTTCATTGAGCCAGGTTGGATAGAAAACCACGGTTGATGTGCCTCGGGCATAAGATCTCTGCATAATTCAGGAATATCCGGGATACATAATCGGTCTCTGAAGTGAAGTTCACCATCAAAACCAATCTGGCAATCTGACTGACTCTCAAATGATGTCTCAGCCCGATAACTTTGCAACGACTCATCTGCCTGTTGAGCCTCGATCACCCTTGTGACAAGAGAGGGTTGAATCAACATGCTCAATAACTGCATGATAGAAGACTGCAAGCCAATATTGAAGTCCAACGCTGACACATCCTCAAGCATCTTCCACTCCTGAATCATTATGTGTACCACTAGGCCTCGTGGTTGACGGCTATGAGCATCTGCCAGTACATTCGCCTTGCCCGGGTGGTACTAAAGATCAAAATCATAATCTTTCAGGAGCTCCATCCAATGCCTCTGCTTCATGTTTAGCTCGGACTAATAGAATAGATACTTTTAGCTCTTGTGGTCAGAGAGGAGCTCGAACCTAACCCCATAGAGATAGTGCCTCCACACCTTTAGTGCGAAGATGACTGCTAGCAGCTCTGAATCATGCGTGGGGTAGTTCAGCTCATGGATCTTGAACTGGCGAGACGCAAAGGCTACCAATTTTCCACCAACACGGGGCAAGAATACATTGAAAAAATCATGAACCACTGGCAACTGATCAATGCTCACTACTATGGCCTCCTCTACTGTGCACGACATGAGTCAAGATAACGACTCTCCTCTGGGCTCAATAACGAACTGGAACTGTGACAAGCCTGATATACAGAGAGTGACTGTTCTCGCGAAGTAGGACAAGATGATGTGGTACTTGGAAAGCCAATCTATGCCCAGGATAACGTCAAAATCTGACATCGGTAGTACAAACAAGTTGACAAGTAAGAAAATCTCTCCCACCAACACGGGGCAAGACGAACAGAAGTGGCCTAACACTGTAGTCTTTTCCAAGGGCGTCGATATGGTCAACTCCTCACTAGCAGACTCTATCGGTAATCCAGATGATCGGTAAAAATCCTCATATATAAAGGAGTGTGAAGCACCAGAATCAAATAAAACTCAAGTGATGCATGTAGAGATTGGAAGTATACCCTCAATGACCCCTCTGGATGACTGTGGGTCCTGCTGAGCCACGTAGAACCTAACTTGAGTCGGTTGGGGGGGTGTCTGTCCCCTCTGAGGGTGCTGCTGTTGCTACTACTGCTTCCGTTGGGGCAACCTATATTGCTGTTGGGGCCTCGGTGGCTGAGGTGGATGTGGTTGTTGCTGCAGTGGATGTTGTTGTGGCCCTCTCGGCTGTTGTTCCTGTTGAGGGTGGGGGCACTCTTGTATGCAGTACCCTGTCCCACCACATCGAAAATAAGTCCTTATAAATGGCCTCTAGGGTGGCGCTGGAAGTGCCACTGGTGCTCTGACAGCTGGGCGGCCTATGCGCCTCTGCTTCTGATGACGCTGCTGCTGTTGGGAGCTACCAGAGGAGGCCTACCTCTTCCGGTCTATCCTTTGATCACAGTCACTCTGTGCGCCGGCCCACTCGGCCTCATAAATCTGAGCCCTCTATACTACCACCTGAAAAGTCGGGAGCTCGTGCCTAATAACATGGCCTCGAAGACCGTAATGCAAGCCGTTCTCGAAACGGCGGGCCTTCCGCTCCTTATCATCAACCAAATATGGTGCAAACCTCGATAGCGCCACGAAACAAGCCGCATACTATGTCATAGACATGTCTCCCTGCACCAAGGTCTCGAACTCTAATGCTCGCTACCGATGAATGTGGTCAAGGAAGTAGTGCTAGTAGAATCGGTTTATGAAATCCTCCCATGTCCAGATGAAATCAGGCCCTGTAACATAGGTAAAGGAGGTCCACCAATGCTCGACCTCACCCTAGAGAAAAAATACAGCTAACCAGACCCACTGATGGGTCATCCATGCCATCATATCAAAAATCTTCTCCACCTTGGAGCGCCATCTCTCGGCCGCTGTCAGGTCTGGCTCACCCTAGAAATGCGGGGAATCGAGTTGTCGGAACTCTCGAAGAAGGGTGCTCGCGAGATCCTGCTCTACCTAGGCTAGCGTAACAGTGGGGTGTCTACCCTGTCCCTAGAGGGTGGCTGTCACAGCCTGTAACATACGGTCGGATCCGCACCGGTCTTGCATGGAGGAGCGACATCCTCAGGCTAGGGAGCAAGGGTCTCTGGTGGTGGAGTGAGAGTCATAGGTTGTAGAGCGGGAATCATTAGTAGTGGAGTGGGAGTCGCTCAGGTCGCTCTCTTGGGCGGCATGTCCTATAGGGAAGAACAAAGACACCTATCAACCTTGAGAACTCTCGAAGGCATGCGCGTTAAAGGTCTATAATAGAAGATCTCTAAGCTATTCGAACTCAGTACCTAATCATTCTAAACTCATAGCAGACATGTGATGTTGTTCTTAGTTATTCTCAAGTTATGCTCTAATACCAACTTTTGTCACGCTCTAAACTCAGAAACCGAACTCACAAAATTCCTGATCGCCGAATCCGGCACTGATAACCTCCGTAGTACCCCATTCTCTGCTCTCGGCACCCATATACTAAGTTCCGATCCTGGGATCCTATAAGGAGGATTTTCAACGTGAATTTATTCTGTAACAAGCATAACCCATGAGCAATAACCAAGACACAATCACAAAATTCACTATGATAAAAAACTTTAAGGTACAATGCGCATAAAGGAAAATACAATGATGATAATAATGGAAACTCCTAAAGCTCGACTGCACGCTCCTGCTCCTACTAAGTTACGGCTGCATCCTAGTGTCACCTACACGCATCAATCGTGCATAAACTTATAGAAAGCTTAGAGGGTGGTGAGAGTGTGTGCGCAATATAAGTGTGCTTAGAATGTAATATTAGAGTAATGCAGAATATATCGGTAAGTCCATGAATACTATCAGCTATATCAAGGCTATGCGATGCAAGGCATAAATGCTATCGGCCATATCAAGGTCATGCAATGCAAGGTGTGAATGATGTCAGCCACACCAAGGTCATGCAATGCGAGATGTAACTTAAGCATACCAATCTTCATCCAAATCCACATATTAATGTAACTTATCACTAGAGCATCAAATATCAGTACAAATCTCACTCAGGATAATCACCAGGGTTTAGTACACCCTAAATGGCACTGCCCTTTCCTCAAGCGTGCAGTCCAAGTGAGAGTAAGAAACCTCACTATCCACTTAGACAATAGCCTGTCAATACCTATTTGGCATCTCGATAGCGGACTCATTTACGAGCTGGTCATACTCAACCTAGTAATTGCCCCCTACCCTCAGGCGGGTAAGGCCACACCCCCTTCCAGCCAACCACGACACAGTGGGATACGCGACCTCCTAGTATTCAGCCCTCGTGCACTCATATATCCACTTGGTCTCAATGTTTGAGCATCTTCCGGTACTGGCAGGTTTAGGGACTTTCACCCAGGGACATCTATCACACCCCATGTAAAGAGAAGATTTCTGGTGTCTAATCTTGCCTCCATAATATGCATGTGGAGACTATGCCCCTGATGTCATTAGGGTGTACAACACTCACAACACATAATGCAAGATGCATGAGTCACACAATCCAGTCATACATCAATCCTGCGCATACCGTGCACTCATGTGGGACAACTCCGCCTATCAGGGAGTCCTATAAACAACCTGCCCTATGGCATATACAATGGTCAACCACATCTCATAACAAACCTGCAGATGATGCGTATGGGCATGTATCATGATGCTATGTTGTCATATACTCATAATTGTATCGATAATCGGCATCGATAAACGACCACGATAATTGGCTTATATGCAAGGCGGGGTCTATAGATGAATAGCCAATCTAAACCATAATATAAAGATCGGCCCTCGGCTGTGGGCATACCAAATCCGATAGCACAGAGCCATCCATTTACGGCGATGATGGACCATGTAACATCAATGGGGCCTAATGATTTGGGTTAACCCACTTAGAGAATGATGAGAATGGGCCCCCAACAAGGCCTAAGGGAATGTTACAATGTGGACGTTTAACCATCATTGCCCATCAATGTGGACATTTAACTAACATTACTCCTAAGGAGTGGCTCACATAGAGCTAAACGTATAGTGCGCCCATGGCCTCGCACAAGGGCTTAATATACATCACCATGGGCCTCATTCATAGACCTAATACACATCATGATGGGCCTCACTCATGGGCCACATACACATCATAATGGGCCTCATCATATGGGCTATGTATACATTATATTGGGCCTCGTCCCATGGGCCTCGAATACATCACAATGGGCCACAACCCATGGGCCTCCAACACATCACAATGGGCCTCTCATTCGGGCCCAATATATATCACATTAAGCTGGGACCCACACACTATATAGCTACACCATACATCTATTTTTAGAGATTATTATAGAGCATTACCCAAAAATGAATCATATCGAAAGATCATTTGGACCATAGCACAAATAATAGTGGAGATAATGATTTTCACTGTTAAACAAATCACAAGGCCCACCGTAACATTTATTTCCCATTTAATCTGATCATAAGGTCACAAAGACTTGGATTAAGAGGAAAAATAAATTCCACATTGATCCAGAACTTCTGTGACCCAAAACGGGTTTCAATGATAGACGTTCAATCCTCCACTGTTTTTATAGTGCGGTCCACTTGATAGACTGATCTGTCTTATTTTCTCACTCAAGCCTTAAGACGAGCTCGTAAAGAGGATGGATGGTTGGGATATAATATATACCTCAGATCAGACCCATGGAGCTTATTGACGTGAATGGACAATGGACGGTGTTGATGAAACAGATGGATGACCTACAGAACTTGTTAATGTCAATATAGTAGCTACCTAACTACTAGACTGCTGGCCCAGTGTCCAGCAGATGCATGGCTCAGATAAAACACATATCTCATGGTAGGGCCCACAAGTTTCTAACGTTTAAGACAGGTGGACTGTAGGGATATAACATGTACCTCTTGAACAGGTAGATGGACAACTTAAATAAAACACATATCTCATGGGTTCCATACAGCACCATCTGAATGGATGGTGTGAATATGGAATGCATACGTCAAGGTGGGCCCCACCCCACACGTGCAGCACATGTGGGTGGGTCCCACTGTCCTACCAAGAAAATAGACGGACGGTGTGGATTAAAATCCATACATCTTAGTGTCCCTCACAGGGATGAGACACATACATTCAAGGTGGGGGTCCCACCGTCTAGTAGCCTAGATGGTGCTAGACACATGTGCAAGGTGGGACCCCCTGCAGATGGACGATGTAACATATACATCTCGGGGGCGTCCCACACCACCCGTCCAGATGGATGGTGTGGATATAAGACATGCATAATGTGTGAGTCCCACACGGATGAACGGTTTGGATATAAAACATACCACATGGTCAGGGATGACGTCAATGCAGTAGCTATATATCTGCTGTAGGCACACCGGCTAATCTCCTTTCTCAACAGGTGGGTCCCACGTGGGGCCCATCATAATATTTTATTATATATTTTTTTGTTAGGAGCTACTGCTAGATAGCAGCCCGTCCAACAAAACATGGTATATCCAGCCCATTTCTTGAACGGTTGGGGCTGGACGGTGGAGATAAAACCCATACTACACAGTGGGGGTCCATGTGGGGTCCACACGGCTAGTGATCAAGACGATATTGGTGTTTTCCCATCATCGAAATGGCCCAACTGGACTGACAGTGTAGCAGGGTGAATAGTAAGGTCGTCCCACCTGCTAGACTGTCTGGATCAACATACCATATCACAGGTGGGCCACACACATCATCACAAAGAGAGTGAAAGAGAGAGAGAGAGAGAGAGAGAGAGAGAGAGAGAGAGAGAGAGAACGGTGGAGATGGGAGGAGCTCCACCACTATGAGCTCCTCCATGTACATGGATACATCAAGATGGGTCCCAAATGGGATCCATACCATCAATCGGTGGGCCTCACTTAGTCCATCACAAAAATTACAATCTAATCATATAAACACCCACCTATGGCCTTCTTCTTTAGCTCCTTGGACTCCTTAGCTCCTAAGCTAACTCTTTAAGGGTAGATGATGAAGTTTGAAGGGTTGGATGGTGAGATGAGGGGCTAGGAAGTGGGCCTTCTCTTGAGTTCTCTCCTTAAATTTTTTTCTCACATGGAAGCTTGGGATGGAATGAGATGGAGAGAGAGAGAGAGAGAGAGAGAGAGAGGTGATGGGATGAAAAGGATGGAAGGAATGGATGTTGTAAGAAAATGACATGGAGGGTATGGGCTTGGTGAATTTTGGATGAGAGAGGGATGGGTGGAGAGAGAGAGAGAGTTGACTTTAGGTAAGGCTTGTGTAAGAGAGGGATGGGTTGTGTACTTGACTTGTGATTGATTCATTGATGTGATGGGTTGTAGAGATTCTCTTGGAATTCCTAATGCGCGACATTTTCCTCGAAATAAATGCAGGCTTACAACTCCTGGCCTGGGTATCGCATCGGTGCATGAGACGCGACGTTGGAACTGCGGCGACAGCGCAGTCGCTAGGGTACAAGTCTCAAGTCGAGTTGACATAAATATACAGGATGCGAGTTAGGGTCACGCGCAAACGCCGATTACAGGTCACGGGTTGCCGAAATTCGACCGGGAGGATCGCGAAAGTCTAAGGAACGATACGGACTAGGATAAGGGGCTTACAAAAGCCCTATGTAATTTATTAAGCGAGTAGAGTTCTATATTCTGCTCAAGTGAACTACTCTACTACGAAGAGGGAACTTTTAGCCGTAGTGTTCGCCTTAGATAAGTTTAGGTCCTACTTGATTGGATCTAAGATCATTATCTATATCGATCATGCGGCACTGAAGTACCTTCTCTCTAAGAAGGATGATAAGCCCCGCTTGATAAGATGGATCCTTCTACTCTAAGATTTTGACATTGAAATACACAATAAGAAGGGAGTAGAGAATGTAGAGGCTGACTATCTCTCTAGACTTCACCTACCCAATTCCCTTGAGACAACACTAATAAACGACATGCTTCCTGATGAACAATTGTTTAAACTTTCCCAATTACCTTGGTTCGCTGATATTGCTAATTATCTTGCCACAAGTTTCAAGTCAATCCATTGGACTGCGCAAGATAAGAAGAAATTCTACACCGTGGTGCATAAAATTATTTGGGATGACCCCTACTTATTTAAATATTGACCAGATCAAAATTTAGGAAGATGTGTGCCCAATAATGAATATCAAAGTGTAATCTCTTGTAACACCTCGTACTTTTCAATACACAGGTACTACTAGTAAACTCTTATTAGTACAATTGTGAGCCTAACTTCTAGATAATTCTAACTTAAGCCAAGTCAAGGAAAGAACTTCAAGCATGTGTTGAAACCGCACATCAACACCTGGATGTGTCACAAAGACCTCCTAGTAAACCAAGCAAGACGTTCACTAGCTGTAATGCCCCGTGTTTTCAGGACCCGAGTATATAACCCGTTTCCCAAAAACCTGAGTGTTAGCTTATAAAATCCAGTGAAATTTTAAACCGTTTATCATTAATCAGAGTTAACAGCAATGAAGCTAGATTAAACCATGCATTGTATAAAAACATTTTGATCATTACAAAATTCTAAATGTAGCGCCCATACAGGACTTATACAATTCCAAATACAAAGTTCATTAGACAGGAACAAAAATATATCATTTAATGATGGACCTCTATATGGGCCACATGGACCTCGCCTAGCTCCCTAGCTACTCGATCTGCTCCAGTAACCTAGTGAACAACATCGGCTCGCCTTATACCTGCATCAAATGTTACGGTTTGATAGCGTCAATGGCCATCGCAGTGAGGAACACCCTCTAAGATTTGTACACTCATCATTCATAATCAATATAGAACTCCAGGCATAAATTTAGATATATTAAACAGGGCAATTTATAATCATGAGCATGCCTACAAAAATTTAGTCAATCAACATAATCTCATCATAAGCAAGATATAATAGCAGTCGCAATGCAAGGAAACATGTCCAGATACCCAACTAATCCACCATACAACTTTCTATTGCACTAGAAAGTCACATTGTACGTGAACTCTGCAAGATGGCTAGAAAATTGATAAGCAAACTTCAGCTCCACCTGGAAATCATGGTACAAGTGAAATCCATGAGGTGAATAGAAAATCAACCTTCAAAACTCTTCTTCATTCAGAAATCATGTCATACGTGAACTCCGCAAGATGGCTAGAAAATCGATAAGCGAACTTCAGCTCCACCCAGAAATCATGGTATGGCTGACAGCACAAGATGAAGAAGATATACAAACCCTAGACCACTTGAAAATCATGTCGTATGTGAACATCGTGAGATGGCTAGAAAATCGATAAGCGAACTTCAGCTCCACCCAAAAATCATGGTACGATTGAACACCGTAAGATGGCTAGGAAAACAACATACAAACATCTACTTCACCTGAAAATCATATTGTACGTGAACACCACAAGATGGCTAGGAAATCGCTAAGCGAACACCCGCTCCACCCGAAAATCAAGGTATGACTGAACATGCAAGATGAAGAGACAAACAACACACAAACTCTAGACCACCCGAAAATCATATCATACGTGAACACCGCAAGATGGTTAGGAAATCGCTAAGCGAACACCCGCTCCACCTGAAAATCAAGGTATGACTGAACACCGCAAGATGGCTAGGAAACCAATAAGATATGCAGATATAACCATTAAGCCACAAAAGGGCACCAACGATCTATCAAAGCTATGAAGGGTAAATAACAATCCAAGCCACGTAGGGTGAGTATGCGGTCTAAGCCATGTAAGGCAAAGTGTGATATATGGACCGCAAGCTGGTGAGTTCGGGATAGGTTCATTTATCACATCACTCAATTGCAACCGACCAACATATAGTTAATTAACAATGTACGACTAAAGATAGCATATTATCACAAAATCGTTTATGCATGTTATAATTAGAGAGATATGTTCATTATCTACCACAGGAAGCAGGTGTGCATCACATTATCATATTCACATATTCACATGATAAGTTAAGTAGCAAAATCAAGTAACTTAGGAGATACTGAATGGAAAGGATTAAGGCATCATCTATTGGTTAATGAATTTAAGTGGGAAGCTCAAAGGGTGAGTCCTCACCTTATGTTTGAACGGCCTACACCATCGCTAAGAAATGCGTGCTTCCTTGGAATCAATTCCTACCACAATTGCAAAGTTGTACCATTAGACCCAAGCTTACACACTATTTAGGGTTAGGGTCTTAACTTAGGGTTTGGATTGCCTAGGTTTAGGGTTCCATCCCAGAGTTTGGTCTTAAACTTAGATCGTACGATTTGAATAATAATTTATGTAAAATCAATTATCATGTTAATTTATAACCATAACATAATTATTAATATTAATGATAGAATTAATATTAGCTAATCATGGCAATGATAGGCATTATGATTAGTACAATCCACTATCTAAAATAAATATCTAGGATGATAAATTAAATATTAACATTTAATAATTACGATTTGTTTATAACAACTAGTCCTAGCATAATGATCTACTAATGGCTAACCATGGCTAATTTTAATAATCCTAATAATAACAGTGGTAACAAATGATAACAGTGTATCAAAATAAGGCTAAAATGGGGAGGAAAGGTTGACTCACCTTGATGACTCGGTCCTCTCCTCTACTTTCTTTTTCTCCCTCTTCTTTCCTTCTCCTCTTTCTTCTTCCTACCCTCCACTCTCCTTCTTCTTTTCCAGCAACTAGGTTGAAGCCAGCAAAGCACCAGACTCCACTCAACTGAGTCGACTTAGTTAGAGTTAACTCAGGGCAGCAACACCATCTTCTTCTCTCTCTTTCTCCTTTCTATTGAAATCCAAACAGATATCGAACCAAGCCTAACCCGGACCCATTTCTGGCCTGGATCGGACCCAACTCAGTTTGAAACTGGCCCGAGTTGCATGCTGCAGCGAGCAATGCGGCTCCAGCTTGAGTCCGGCCCACTCTCTCTCTTTCTCTCACTTCCCATTTCTAATTTTCTACTCCTCTAGAGGCCTAACAGAGACCCTGGCTCAAACCAGACTCACCGAGCTCGTCCGTGAGTCACACCAACACTGGCGGACGGTGTGGTGCGGCACAGCTCAAGTCGAGCTTACTCTCTCTCTTTCTATCTATTCTCTCCCTTTTCTTTTTCTTTCTTTCTTCCTCCTGTTTCCTTCCTTCTTCTTTTTCTTCTTTTCTACTATTTCAGAGGCCTGACAGAGCCCACGGCTCGACCTGATTTCGCCCCGAGTTGAGACATCTCGGTGCAGCTCCAATGAGGAAGATGAGCTGCTGTTCGTGGTGGATTTCCATTGGCAGTTTCTTCCTTTAATCTGATGGATTGGGATGGTTCATATGGACTCTAGGAAGCTTACGGATAAGCTTTTCTAGAGCTTGGAGAACATCTGGGTGGTGGGTTCGAGTGGAGTAGGTTTCAGCCGATTTTCTCTTGAACCGCTATAGGAGGTGGAGAGCGATTGCATCTACTAGCTCCTCCTTCATTTATGAAAAGCCCTAGCTCTCTAGGGCCATTGGATGTGATTTAGATGGCCCAGATTGCACTGGCTTGAAGCTGTTTCAGGGTACGGCTTGTAAGGCCGAAACCAACCCCGGTATTGGTCTCTCTGTGGGCAGGGAGCCATTGGATGGATGGGATTCGACCGCACGCGGATCGCTGAGCTGGAAGAAAACAGTTTCCATTTCTGGATATAGTGTGTTTGTATGGCTTGTTTGCACTAAGGATTGTGTGCAAGCACACATGTTGAACTGTGTGATGTTTTCTTGGTTTTGGTCATGGCCACGCTCTGAATCTGATGGACGATCTGGATCATCTCAACGAGGCCAGGAGGTGGGCCACCGATCAGCACAGACGCTCATCCGTTCACTGCCGAAAACTGAATGGAGAGGGAGAAACCTCTCTTTTTAAGGAAATCTTGGGTCAAGCTCGATTTGACTAGAAGTGTAGTCCAGTGCACTGCCAATGCATGTGAACTGTACTCATGCACTGCCCCAAATGGGCCCCACACGACTACATTAGGAGTTCCACTCCATCCATTCTACTTTGTAGGTCCCATTATGGACTTTAACCGAAGATTAGGTCGGTACAAAGCTCGGGTGTGCCATACTCTAAATTTTTTATTTCTAATGGTGAGTTCCCATTAGTCTAGTGGTTAGATCACCTCGAAGTTGAACACCAATGGTTGAAAAAGGGTCCTAGGGACCTAAATATAAGGAAATTCTAAGTTCCAGGTGGGCAACAACACATTTGATCAGTGCATGGTACAAATGCTCGTTAGTCTCTATTCAAACATGTAACATAGATGCATATTGGCTATAGCATTAGGTGAGGTCTACTTGTGATGATCTTTCGGAGAATCCATGCCTTCACCACTTTCTACATGTCGTTGTGGCCCACAACCCCAAGTTTGAGTCAGATCCAATTTCCAGGTGGCCACACGATCCTTCGATGCATGAGGTGTCATTCACCATTTAACCCAGTCCTCCTTAGTATGTGGTTGCCATGCACTTGGTATTTACAAATTTGCCCTCCCCCCTTACCGTATCTTCTGTTATCCGTTCCTCCCTTCTGTGATATCCAAAAGAAGTGAAACTTTACCAATCATCCTTATTTCTTAAGATCTCTCAACTGGTTAAATTTGGGCCTCGATCTATCAAGGATGGTCGAGATGCTCTTTTATTTGCTAACACTCTCCACACTTAGAAACAGTGTTTGTACACCTTTGATTGACAAGTTACCAGGTAGTTTCGACCTATGTCCTAATATCTTTATGATGGTTGGTTCACCGTGATATTCATGTGGCCCGTTTGGCAGATCCAAACATGACGGATGGTCAGATGACTTGTTAAAAATAAGGGGACTTAATGGTTAGCACC
Organism: Magnolia sinica; assembly: GCF_029962835.1. Lineage (NCBI taxonomy): Eukaryota > Viridiplantae > Streptophyta > Magnoliopsida > Magnoliales > Magnoliaceae > Magnolia > Magnolia sinica. The sequence goes on from NC_080574.1 coordinate 69,033,885, forward strand.
CCGGCCATGCATGTCAGTGGATGTACGGTCAGTTTCGTAAATGGATGGTCATAAGGTGTGTTTCTGGAGTGATTAGGGGTATGACATGTATACTGAAAGATTTGAGTGACTTGTTTACATGTGTAAGTTCCTCAGATTATAATTCTAATGGTGGGTTAAGATATTCATGTGGGGTGAATAAGATGAACAGGTCGGAATTTTAATTTGATAAGTGTACGGACGGATGTAGAGGTCAAGTAGCTAATTTAATATGATCTAAGGGCTAAAATTCAACATGTATGGTTAATTTATGATAGTTAGGCTTGGTATAAAATTCCACATGAAACGGATCATGGGAACTATGTGATCTAGAATTCAGGGGTCTATGTTAATTACATTTTCGTTATTATTGCTGATCTAAGAGTTTTGTGGAATCTAATAGTTCTACATGGTCTTATGCCCATTTCTAAACAATTATTACAAAAGGACTTACATCTAACTCATTATAGATAAAGAGTTATTCACCAATTTAGTCAATGGAATGTACGTATATCAGACCATATGATCAACGGTCGGATGACTTAATTTATGGATGGAAATCATTCTTAATTGGTCTGATTCATATTGGAGGATGGATGTAGGGTTAGGTTGGCTACATAGGTATAGGTTGAATTCAATGTAACACTCGAGTACTAAAAGTGCGGGGTGTTACACTAGCCCCAGGGGTTAGCCTAATAATCAATCTCCCCATCACAACCATTGAGATATGGGCTCTAGCTGCCAATTGATCAAAGGGTAGGTGCACTTGGGATGTACGTACAAGTAATGGCCCATGGAAAGCATCATTCTAAGTATGCTCATCAGGCAATGGTTAGGCCTGGACATACCCATCACTCCTGAACCTTTTTGGACCGTTCATATTCAAACTTAGAGAAATTTGGCCCTTAGATTTCCTGAAAAACCCAAATAATACTCCAATCGCAACTCGAGGACCATCCAAGGTGTTGGATCATCCTGATCAATGGCCCAATTACTCAGATGGGACTGCCAAGGAGGATGATCGCTGTGAATTCGAAATCCCATCTTAGTGGGGTCCATGTTAGCATGAATGCGCACCATAAGCACATGGACCCGATGTACACCGGACTGCCAAGGCAGTCAAAGCCTTGTTAACCCGACGATTTGTGAAAAAAGGCATGAGATTTCTCCCACTACAGCGAGGCAAACCGAGTGGTGTCCATTCGCATAAGATGTAGCTCACCTCCGGCCACCATCCGTGAGATCCATACCGTTCATCGGTCTTGCACCATCCGGATGACCAAAACCATGTCGGCCAACCAGGCCCATACAGTCATGCACATGCATGGGTAAGGAACGATAGGAAAACATTCACTTGGGAAGAGTTGTGGCTCATTTCGAGCCACCATCTGGATGATCTGAATCGTTCATTGGATAGGGAAGCTTTGGACGACCAGTTCTATGATGACCATCCGAACCCATGCATACGTGCATGTGTGAAGGTAGTCACGAATCAACAATTGCATCCCCTAAAAATAGAGCCGTTGTGGGACTCTTTACATCAGCGATCCCCGTCCGCAATGATCCCAACCATCCCTTGGGGTAGAAATCCCCACTTTCCATTCGTTGTCAGAAATAGGCAAGCAACTGCCTGTAGCAATGGTTGGCGTGGGAGACATTTCCCAGTTGGAAAATCCTAGCTGGCTTGATCCAAGTTGTCTGTCAGGCTATGTGGAGCAATCTCCACCACTCCGTTTAGGGCAACAACAACTAACAATCCGAGAATGTTTCTTCTCACAAGAAAACCGGTTGAGGCGGAAAAACTCGTGCGAGGTGGTGAAAAGCCGATGAGGGACCCAAAAAGTGGGCCCCACAGTGATCAATAGCCCCATTTGATCCGTTCAAATGGACCAGATCATGCCAATGCACCATAGACAACAATCCGTAATTGATGGCTGCACCATCTTCTCCACCCAATCCGATGACCCATCATCATGGTATGGGCCCCACGGGCTGATTAAATGTACTTTTTCAGTGGGCCTCAGGGGTGGCATTCCATCCCTTGCATTGGATTAATCTCATGCACATGAGGAACGAAGGATGGGAGCATGAGTAGCTGCACCCATCTCGATCATCCACTGGGACCGTTGGTGCGCGTTTCACGCTTATAAATGGGCACGTCCACCTCGGGATCTCCACCCAAAAAATGAGGGAGAAAGAGGAGAGTGGGAGCAAAAATAGGAAAGTTATAGGAAGGGCCGTTTGAGAAGAGTGAACTCGGTGCCGCACTGTACCAACTCAACCCTCTTGACTCGAATTGAGCTGAGTTAGTGTAGACCAGTAGCACTACATTACCTAGGAAGGGAAAGTAGAGAGTAAGAAAAGAGAGAGAGAGAGAGAGAGAGAGAGAGAGAGAGAGAGAGAGGGCAAGCAAGTGGCGACCCAACACTGCATTGCAGCAACTCCACCTGACCAAATCAGATCGAGTTAGGTCAGTTCAGGCCTGAGGAGTCTCACTGAAAGAAAGGGAGAGAAGCAGGAGGGATGGAGGAATCGACGTTGTGACCCAGCTCGCCGTTGGATCCAAAAATAGGTATCGCTGCTCACATCTTCCTCCATCTACAACCTTTGAAAAGGCTGAAACCAACCACTGATCAGGGCCGAGATTGTCCACAGTCTGGGCTGGAATCTGGCCAGAGCACCCACAAATTTGGGCTGAGATCCTGGCCTAAATGTAGCACAGGTCCGGAACTGCATTTGGGTTGAGAACAGGCCATGCATTGGGCCGTGACATGGACCAAAACCAAGCCTCCAAAACTGGTCAAGGCCATAGTTAGAGACCAGGCCCAGCTTGGCCACAAGCTCTGGGCCGATCCAGAATCCAACTATAGCATGTGGGCCGAGTTTGGGTTGGGTCTCATCCACTGAAATGGGCTGGGATGTGGGCCAATGCAGCCATCGATTTGAGTTGTGGTTTTGGCTAATAAACTGCCACCATCCAGGCCATGTGATGGCTAAGATATGGGCTAAAATTAGGCCTCAGTTGGGCCTTGCAATAAGCTGAAAAACAAGCCGTAAATTGCATGAGAACAGGCCTTTAGCTGGGCCGTGACATAGGATGAAACCAGCCTTCAACTGGTCCGTGAAATGGGCCAGAACCAACCCACGTTCTGGGCCAAAATCGGCCTCAGAACTGGGCAGAGATCGGGTCAATTTTTGGCCAAGGAAGTGGGCCAAGATAGAGTCGTGTGATGGGCTGGAATCAGCCCTGGATCTGGGCCGATCAGTCCCTGAAACAGGCCGAAACCAGCCTTAAAACTGGGCTGGGATCAGACTTAGTTCCAGCCCAAAAAGGGTGGGCTAAAATTAGTTCTAGTTGGGCCACAATCTGGGCCTAGATTCAGCCACGCCACACCTCATAGTGGGCCTCACCATAAATTACGGTGGGCCGCACCTAAGATAAATCTCAGTGGGCCTAACCATAAATCATGTAGGCCACACTCAAGCAGTAAGTGGGTTGCCGAGTTAGGCCAAAACTGGTTCAACCCAAAGCATCTTGGGCCATAATCTGAACGGCAGGACTGGGCTGAACAGGGTCTAGTCCAACCCAATTTATGGGCCATTAATGGCCAACAACATTGGGCCATGATTAGGCCCAGTTCGGGCTTTGGTTAGGAATGGTTCCAGGCCTAAATTTGCACCACTTGTCAGGGTAAAATCTTGTGGGCCTGGTCACTCTAATGCAGGCCCAATTGACCTTGTTCGTGGGTCCTTTCAAACCCCCACGCAAATTCAATTCGTTAGCTAGCTAAAGTCTTAGGAACATTATCTAATGCAAGCTCTTGGGTTGGAAATAATTCTAGGAAATCGATTATGTGATATTTGACCGTTAGCTAGCTGCAAAAAACTGAACCAAGAAAGGAGCTACAAACCCTCAGGTGATGACTTTTCTCCTTAAGCTTTCCATTTCCAAATTAGTTTAAGTAATAGTCTTTATTAGAATCACAGATGTTATCTCATAGTATCCGATCTTTTATCAATTCTTAATGCATGTCTTAAACTTGAATTATATTGACAGTTGTGCACCATTATTTCATACAATAACTATTTACAAGATGGTTTTCATTTGAACTTCAATTGATAGTTCTTTTCTTGACTTATTGCGATTATTATGAATCAACTTACGTCTGGCATGCCATAACTATATGCTTTATCATAGATTATTGTGAGTCACTTATGGATCTCTATTCACTGCACATAATGGTGGGTGATCCCCCTTGTGTATGTAAACCCATGCTTAGGATGTAACAAGATAGAGCATGATAAAGAATGGACCCTTGATTAGAGGTTATATGGGACACGGAACATTTACGTGGGATTTATCATCCATAGGTCATACGGCTTGAGTAACTTAGAAATGATCGCTTTAATCGCTATAATTTAACCTTACCTAATCCCTTTGCCGTCTTGATTTAATGTTCCGAACATCCTTTTACCGCTGTAATTTAATACCAGTCCCATATTTTGATGGTTGTCTTGTACGGCTTTGATGGCCTATGACCAGACGATGGTAATTCTTAATTATCAAATTTGATTGGCCACTGGTCGATAGGCATCCATTAAGCATCCTAAGATGGGAAAATCTCATGAGCCAGGGATGGTGGTTATAGGACACTATGCCCAAGCCATTGGCCAACGTTGGGTGACGAGCCCCTGATAGTGACCATTGAGTTACTTAAATTGGTTGATTGTAATTGGAATAATAATAGTTTGGCTAATCATGCATTCATAGTATATTGACAATGACGGGTGGCTAATTCTGGATGCTGTAGCACATACCCTTAGGTTTAGTAGGGTATCGTTTCACTAGCTCCCAGACCACCGACTATCGACATTTGGTTATTATGTTGTATGAGTTATACTACGTTAATGACCTATGTACGAGATATATACGATAACTTGGCACCATGCTGTATAAGATATGCTACACTGGTGACTAGTCTTATACATGGGTGACGAGCCCAAGTCCGACTGGATGAGCATCCCCAGGTCGAGGTGCATTCACACATCCATGCATTTAAAAAGACTGCATCATGTATTGTTTTGACTGCCTTATTATTTTAACTATGCTTAGCTAAGGCGTCGATGTGTAATCTTGAGGGGAATTCACACTGAGTTGGCTACTCATCCATCAAATATTTAACCATACAGGTAGAGCAAGTGGCCTAGATGATATTCATGTTCATATTGATGAGGAGCAGGGTACCATTGTTAAAGATGCCCGATTGTGTTGCCAAGAGTTGCCACGTGCTTTTACAGCTCAAGATTTGTTCTAAATTACTTTGTTTAACATGCAATGTTATTTTATTTTGTAATTGTAAGTATTAGGACATTGGCTTGTATAAGTCATTATGGGAAGCCTCTTGTATATTATAAATGTGAATGTAAATTTTCCTTTACGTTGTTTTGTCCATCATACGCTAAACTGCCAACTCTAATATATATATATATATATATATGTGTGTGAAATTTAACTCTCTATAGGTTAACACTCGAGTTTTTAGGAAATGAATCATATACTCGGGTCCTGAAAACACAGGGCGTTACATCTCCTTTTGTCATTCTTAAGCTTGTGGTGGTCACTTTTTGCTAAAAAGACCATGGCAAAATTCTACAGTATGAATTTTATTGGCCTACTATGTTCAAGGATACTCATGAGTTTTGCAAGGACTCTCATGAGAATTTGAGAATTTACAATGACAAAATGAAGGTGTTCCATGACCAGAACATTCTTGGGAAATCTTTCACACCAAGTCAAAAAGTCATTTTATATAATTCTCGATTACACCTTTTTCCAGGTAAGCTTCAATCTCATTGGACTAACCCTTTTATTGTTACTAATATTTATCCTCATGGGGCTATTGAGATAGAGAATCCAATGAATGACAACATTTTCAAAGCGAACGGTCTTCGTCTCAAGCCATTCGTTCGAAAGTTTGATTCAGAGGATATGTCTATGCCTCTAATTGATCATGTGTATCAGGATTGACCTCCTACTCTGATGGATGTGTAATTAGGATTATTTCTTTCAAAGGATTTAGGATTATGATAGTTTGATTTTAGTTTATTTAGTTTTCATTCTAACCCATTTACATGTTGAGAAACTTTGAAAAGCTTCAATTCTCGTTCTCCAGGTACGATCTAACCTTTACTTCCTATTTATTTTCGTTGTCTCATATGCATTATATGCTTATATCTTTTACATTGATGAAAATGTAGATTTTAGGTTGGGGGTGTAGATTAGGTAAACTAATCAGTGTTTTCTTAGTCTTTCAGCAAATTGTTTGAAATTTTTTCAAAATTTTCAATTTCAAAACTCATTTGGAAAGTGAAAGTTTGTGTAATTAAGAATGTTTTACATATTATGATATGATAGGGAGTTGAAATTTGTATTGTTGGAGTTTGATCAACTAAGTAGTCTATTACTAAAGTTCTTTAAATTAATTAGTTAAGTGAAAGTTTGAATATCACTTTAATCTAAATCACAGTTCACAGTCGACTTATTTTTCTATGAACTACTAGAGTTTCTGATTGTAGTATGTACATCATTGATGGGTATTGAGAACCAAGTCTGGAGAACTTGATCCACCTTGAAAGATGAAAAGAATCATCTAAAAAAATAGTAAATCGACTAAAAGGCAATGCATCCATGGGAATTTCACTAGAAAAGAAGGAAAATACTGAAAATAATGTGAAAGAGGCTGTCGATACAAAATCTAAAGCTTGAAAAAGAAGAAAGTGAGACAAGTTTGGAATTAGTTCTTGTGTCAATCCATTCCCCTTGAAGTGATGAGCATAGCTAACATTATGAAATAATTATTATTTCTATAGAAAGTGAGTTGGGATTCACTGAGCATATTAGAAACTTGATATTTGAACTTATGCTCTTAGTTAATTGATATAGGAGGACTTGATTTAATTGATTACTCATGAGATTCGACTCTAGGTTTTGAAATTTTCACTCTCTTCTTTGATTTCTACTCAGTCATACTTGATTGTATAAAAAAATGTTTTTTGAAAGTGATTTGAACATTGAGAATTGAGGATATCTCCATGCATGGTTTGCTCGAGACTAGTAAAATCTAGTTGGGGGGTGTGTTGAGTGTGAAATATTAAATATTTCTCCCTATTTATGCCTTATTTTTATAAACATGATAGTGCTTAATCGATCTTATTATGCATGTTTTCATGTGTGGGTGATTTCGAGGGCTTAAAATGAAATTAATGCCAAAAGAAAGATTTATTCTTAAAAGATTACTAAATGAAGATTTGGATATTTGGAAGTCATTAATGAAAAATTCACATGTCAAGGATCCAAGAAAACCAAATGAAGAATGAAGAGAATCGAAGATTTGAAGTAAAGAAAAGGAATCCTGAAATTTTGCAAGAAAAAATGTATTTTGGAATTTTGTGTTTAAAACAAAAAGTCCTAAAACAGACCATCAATCCGATCGAAGTTCAATTTCAGTTCAACCAAAACAAGCTTCTGATACGTCTTCTAAAGTGAAGATAAGTATACCTTTAAAACTTATTTTGGTTTTTCTGATATAGCTAGAAAATCTCAGTATAGGTTTTGTCTGAGATAGCTTGAAAATCTCAGTGAGGGGTTTGATTGTGATAGCCTGTGAAAATCACAAGAATTGTATCAGGTTTTAAGGTAACTCTAAGAAAACCTTTTTCATAGTGAAAGCTAAAATTACATAGAGAGTATTTTTGAGAGTGGAGTAGGTGTGGCTGTTTTTAAAGCACCGAACCACTATAATCCTTTGTGTTATGTGGTGAATGATTGTATTTAATTTTAAGTTAAGTGGTGAATGTTGTAATATTTTATTTTTATTTACTTTTGCAAGTTTGAGGTTTTGATTTTAAATAAATTCATGAAATAAGGTTGTCTTGTGTAAAACTTTAGGTGAAGGTTGTCCTATAAATTATTTAGAATCAACATTTCAATACTTAAGCAATTAAGATCTCTGATTTATTTACATATTCAACAATTATTTTGATTATTTGGCATAGTCCTATTTGACATCTTAAGCATTTTTTTTACCACAGAAGGCACCAAATTGTTGATGTAGTTTTCCAGTAGACCCTCCTTGTTAGACTCTTGAAAACTTGCACATAGGAAAGCAAGAGACAAAGGATACCCTGGCTAGTACAGGGGACCCTCCGATGCCTTAGTCAGGGCCTTGGGTCTTTGAAGGAGATGATCTCTTTGGAAAAGAGTCACCAGTCATATATGAGTTTAGTATGTGTACCTTACAATGGCTAGAGGCTCTTCTATTTATATGAGAGGGAAGATCACACAATAGGAAGTTTTCCCCATTTAGGACTCCTGATATTCTGAAGATCTCCCTGCACGGGTATCCAGATCCACCAGGGATCTCCCCAAGATAACAGACATCCGAGATCCTCAGGACCCAACCTTATCTCCCGAAGATCTTCGGAGAGATATTTGGGTCGTTCAAGAGATCTTCGGGCTGTTCGTTCGGGGTAAAGTCTGAGAGGTCGGGCGATGCAGGCATATGACACCCTGAAGATAGGTAATACAAGGCTGTTCGATGGATCAACATTCGCCTGAAGTCATTCGACAAATTAGCATTCACCTTAGTTGAATTCTAATGGCCATTAGCCTTGTCGGAAACAATGCTGACCTATAGCCGAGCTATAGCTGACCTATGGTTGGGTCGACCTATAACCGACCTATAGCTAGCCTATGGTCGGGTCGACCTATAGCTGGCCTATAACCATCATGTAGTTGTGTCGACCTATTAAGTAGGTTAGGTATTCGTTGAATGGGCCTATGTCTGTGCTAACTTACTTTAAGTCGGCCCTTCTTGACCAGTAGATGTCTCGTAAGTAGTTTTATCCCATTGGGTTCGTGCTGGTTGTAGAGTCGGCTCCTTTTTGTAGGTCGGATTATTTTTCCCCTAACAGATGGTTCCTCCAGTTGGAATTATAAGTATTTGAGGTGTGTTCGTTGAATGGGCATTGGTAGTTGTTTACGCATTTGATTCTTCGTTCGACAACTCTTGAAATGCAGGAATTGTAGGACAATCTTGTGTTAAGTGTATGTTGCTAGCACAAATACCATAAGCAACATCCACAACCTCCTTTGGTTTGACCGTTTCCACCTTCTTAAGTTTCATTGCCTCGATTGTTCTTACGAGACTAGCCACCCTTGCACTCATGTTGTCTTCTTCTTTTAAGACATACATTCCTCCCCTTTCTTTTGACTGAGTAGGCTTGTAAGTAGTGGGCCTTGGGGAGGTGTCCCATGATTGCGCATTCTCTACAAGTTAATCTAAATAGTCTCACGCATCATCGGCCTCCTTGTTCATGAATTCATCGTTACACATCATCTCTACAAATTGGCGTATGGGCGATGTCAGTCCATTATAGAAAAAGCTTATTATCCATTAGATTTCATAACCATGATGTGGACATGAATTCATGAGGTCCTTGAACCTTTCCTAGCATTAGAAGAAATTTTCCTCCTCTTTTTGGGCAAAGTTCATGATTATCTTCTTTAAAGTATTTGTTTTATGGAACAGGAGGAACTTTTTAAGAAATTCCGGAGCCATCTCATCCCATGTGCCAATAGATCGCGACTTTAAGGAGTGTGGCTATGACTTAGCCTTCCCCTTCAATGAGAAGGGAAACAACCTTAGTCTTACTATGTCTTCAGACATGTTTGGAAAGTGCATTGTGGCAACTATCTTATCAAATTCCTTAACGTGTAAGTATGGACTTTTAAAGTCTAGTCCATGAAATTTAGGAAAGAGTTGAATCACTCTAGATTTGAAATCCACGTTTCCTGCATTAAGTGGAAACACCATGTAGGAAGGTGTACTCACTCCCGCTGGTTGTAAGTAATCTCGTAAAGTACAAGATGGGGGTGCATGATGCACCTCATTCTCATCTTGAACTTCCTTAATTGGATGTTGAGGTTGATTTGCAACCATTACTTTAATTAACTCAGAGGATCTCAAGTGGTGTCTAATACAGTGATGGATAGACAACCCTTCGACTAATCCTCATTCACTTAAGAGACATTGAGTGTTGTCACGAACCCACTTGGGTATGAAACACTCATAGCCCTCAAATTCTAAACAACTAAAACCTAAGAAAAAGAAAACTATAGAAATAAGAAATCTGAAAAGAAATGAAAGTTGGAAAGAAGTTACCGGATTGGAGTTACCATGCTAGATTTCTACAAAATAGAAAAAAATGTTAGTTTTTAAAAACAAATTCAGAAAATCCTAGTAGAAAAAGTAAACCCCAATCCTAACCCAAATCTAATACTAATCAATATCATAAAAATGTAGTCGAAATTCTCAAAAATGGCGCCAAAAACTTGTTCACAACCCCAAGTGCAGGGTTGCAATATAGTAATAACTCGGTAAGACCAAGGTCAAATCCATAAGGACTTAACTTGTACATATTTTAAAATAAACTAAAACTAGAACTAGAATAAGGATGTAAACTAAAATTTGGAATAAGAGAAATTAATTGTGAATAAACTATCAATAAGAAAAGGAACACTAGAGCGTCGAGGATTCACTTGTAGATATTAAGATGCTACCTTACTTGATCTAACAAACACAACTGGAATCAAAGTCCTATCTTATCCAGTTGGATGATAGAGCTGTTAAACCAAATCAGAACTTTTCATCGAATTAGTTCCCATATAAAGCACCAATGTGATGATCATAGGGAATTCAACCATTCACCATGCCCAAGATACAATGGTGGATCACGAATTTTATAGATCTCACAATTATAAAACAAGATAAGAAGATATCAAAAGCTTTCCAAGCATCTACTGTAATTGAATTTACAATAAACCACAAAAAACTGAAAATATTCATTCATTCAAACTATAAATCAATGGAAGTTCAATATAAAAATGAATCAAAGTAAGATAATCATCTAAACAAACTAAAAGCTTCACCTCTTAGCTCTAGCTAAGAGATTAGCCAACCAAAGACTTGATTGGAACCAAAATTCTTAAAGAAAACATAAAAACTAACTAGAAGAAGAAGATTAAGGAAGAAGGAAGGACTCCTTGAGATTCTTCAAAACTCTCTTCCAACCCTAATTCGTGCTTAAAAATAATTAAGAGACACATATTTACAGTATTTTCTTAGACCGACTTTGAAACCGCCTCAAATTTATGTAAAAATTTACACTTCAGTCAAACTGAAATTGGGTTCGGTCGGATTGAATTAAGGCTAAAAATCTCACCTCTCGCTGGACAATTCTGCACGATTTCGATCGGACCGAAGTTGGCTTCGGTCGAACCGAATTAAGGCTAAAAATTCTGCTTCTTGCTGGACTGTTTTACGCGATTTCATTCAGATCGAAATTGAATTTCAATCCAACTTTCAGGACTTTCTGTTTTAGACTTTAAATTTCATAATATATTTTTTCTAGCCAATTTTCATGATTCTTTTTCTTCACTTCAAATCTTCGATTCTCTTCATTCTTCAATTGGTTTCCTAGGATCTTTGGCATGTGAATTCTTCATTAATGACTTTCAAATCTTAAAATCTTCATATAGTAATCTTTTGAGTATAAATTTCCCTTTTGGCATCAATTTCACCTTAAGCTCTCGAAATCACCTCGCATATGAAAACATGCATAATTAAATTGATTAAGCACTATCACGTTTATAAAACCAAGGCATGAATAGGGGAAATATGCAATATTTCACACTCAACACCTACTAATGAGACAAGGTCAGGTCGGACATCTATGCACACCATGAGGCTGGCTAATAACCTATATGAAAAGGAGCTCGACCTCAATGCCAATCCAAATAGGAAAAGAGATTGACTGTGGCTGACCTGAGGTATCCGAAGGTAGGTCGACTGAGCGCTAATCTACCCAACGCCAAAAGGAGCTCGACAACAACCTGACAGAAGAACCCAGAACGGCCGAGCCTTTCCTCGGAATGACTCCCCACCTCGGCATCCTCTGCTAGTTCTGACCTAAATCTAACTGACCAGATCTTACCAAAATTACCCATCCGAGATATCCTATCTAAATATCTTAGGAGATGACTGTGACACAGATCTGTCTGAGATCTATGTTAAAGATCTCAGAAGATCAACATGATGCACCAAGGATCCGAATCCCACTATAATACGCTCTTACTAAACAGGGAATATCCCTCTACACCATCACTTATCCTCACCTATAAATAGGAGCGCCCCTAATGGTGAAAGGTACACATAGTCTTAAGCCTAAAACACTATCTTCAACTCGACCCAGATTCCCTACTTGACTTAGGCAACGAAGGGTCCCTTGCTGTAGCTGGGGTCTCTTTTGTCCTCTCTTTGTGTAGGTGGTTAGAAGGTGCATGGAAGGCTATCCATATTCATGCACCAACAATTGCTACTTGGGATGAATCATCATATTCTAAAACTAATTCAGAAACTGACGAATCAAGCTATGAAAATGTAAATGAATTGAAAGCCTTTATGACTATAGTCGAATCACTTCTTCAGATGAATGTGAAATGTCTAATTATAAAACTCCAAGAAGTGACTCTGAAAATGAAGATGATCTTCAAGATGCATATGATGCACTATATAGAGAAAGTTGTAAGATTGTGGCTAAACTGAAACTTCAAAAAGAGAATTATGTTAAACTACAATTGGAACTTGAAAAGGTTATTTTAGAAAAATCATATTTTTCTAATTGCTTTGAAAAAACTAAGTTAGATTTGAGTTTATAAATCTCTAAATTGCAAAAACTTAAATATGAAAATGAGATATTAAAACTTGAAGTTTCCTTCCTTCAGAGTTCAAAGGACACTTGGAAATATACCTAAGGTGACCAAAAACTTGAAAAGTTGTTAACCTCATCTCGATGATATGGTGACAAGTCTAGACTGGGTTATATTAGAAATAACTATTTGAAATATAAGGATTATGCTCCTACTTTTGTAAAAGGAGAGTCCTGGAACTCTAAAGAAAAAAACTCTAAAAGTGTCAAACTGTAAAAAGAATGACTTCAAAAATTCATGTCATGCCCCGAATTTCGACAGTTGGGCATATCTGACCCTGATTCCATACCCGAAGGCATGACTTCTGTTTTGAATGTTTACATTTCATAATCCACGTATATATTGACAAAATGATTCCCATTGATAAAATATAAGCATTCAAAAATTAAATAATCAAACATTTATTTAGAGAATAATAAAATATTCATGTTTTGACTATTCAAGATTATCACCAAACACATGTCATTACCATACTATCATACTATACTTAATGTTCATTACAACTTATTTAGAAAATGTTAAAGAACCGAAAAATAAATCTAAATAAAAATGCAAATCACTTTAAGCTCCTCCATTGTTGAGTGTCAAATATTGCATATTTTCCCCTATTTATATCTTGATTTTAGGAACATGATAATGCTTAATGGTATATTTTTACATGTTTATGTTGCGAGGTGAATCTGAGAGCTTGGATTTAAAAGAATGCTAAAAGCATGGATTTGATGCTCAAGAATTACCAAGGTAAAAGATAGATCTTAGGAAACCAAGAGTCAAGAGTTCACATGCCAAAGATCCAAGGAAACTAAGTACAAAGGATGAAGAAAGGACTTGAAAGAATGCATAATTTGCAACAGAAAATAGACAGGTTCTGTCCGACCGAACCCAAGTTCGATCTGACTAAAATCGCACAAAATAGTCCAGCGACCAACGACGAAATTTGGAAGCTAATTTGGTTCGATTGATAGGCAATTTGGTCTGACCAAAACCCAGTTCAGTCTAACCAAAGGGAGGATTTAGTGTGACTAAAAGTGCATAAAAAGCTCCAGCGCTAAAAGGAGTTAATTAGGCTCGACTAAAGATTAATTCGGTCTAACCGACAACTTAAGTTCGGTCCAACCGAACCCAAACTCAATGCAACTAAAATTGGGCAACTGATAAATCAGAATCCTGTCAAGCTTTGGACTTGACTTCGGTCCGACAGAAGGAAAGTTCGGTTCGACCGATGCATAATGCGACTGTGTAAATTGAGGCGATTTCGCAATCGAATTGCATAAATTCTAAGTCAGTGTATAAGGTGGAGCTTCAAAACTATAAATAAGAGTCCCTAGGATGTTCAAAGGTATCTTCAAGGGTTTAAGGAGTGGAGCAAAAGGGTAGAGGAGCCGCGCCAAGAATTTTTCTTCTTCTTCCTTAGTTATTTTCATGTTTTATTTAAGATATTTTGGTTTAATCATGTCTATGGTTAACTAAACCTCTTAGATACGACTAAGAGGTGAAGCTTGTAGCATGATTGAGATGTTTATCTTGCTTCGATTCTTGTTTATATTGAGCTTCATTAATTTCTAGTTGATTTAAGGAATATTTTTAGTTTTCAATGGTTTATTGTGAACCAAATTACAGTAGCGTTGCGATAGCTTTGAAAATCTTCTTTTCCTATTTGAGATTGTGAGATTGGTAAATCTTGTTGTTCACCATCATCTCCTGGGCATGGTAGGGCGATAAAATCCCTTCCAAATCTTCATAATCCTCCTCCACTAAGACTAGATCAATGAAAAGTTCAGAGATTTGATCATCTCCCCTTCCAACTGGATAAGATAGGACTCTGATGCTAGTTGCATCTCTTGAATCAAGTAAGGTAGCACCTTGATAGCTACAAATGGATCCTTGGCACCTTAGGTCCCACCTTTAAATTCATAAGTCTAATAAACAATATTCACACTCACTTTCAATTATTCCGGAATTCAGATTTAGATCTTCTTCCAGTTCTAGTTCTAGTTCTAGTTTTAGTTTTTTTTTCAGAAACGTATAAGATTAGTCCCTGTGGATTTGACCTTGGTCTCACCGAGTTATTACTACATCGTGACCCTACACTTGGGGTTGTGAACATCCATGAGATCCTGATCTTAGAATTTTGAAATCCCAACAGGGTTAGTTTCGAAGCCTAGTGAAAAATTTCAACATAGGTTTCAAAAATAACCTCATATAATCTGAATAAAATTTATACTAAAAGATATAATACATAATTAGGTAAAGCAACAGGTAAGGAGATTAATAAACAAGATTTTTCAATGTAAATTTAGAAAAAATGAATGAATGAAATCGGCATATACTATAATCCACAATAATATGTGTGGTTTATTCTTTTTTAACACCTAGTCCAGTTTACACCGGTTGGCCAACACCTGTGCCAATACAACACCAAGCCTAGTAATGGAAACCTCTTGCATGACATGCTCACCCATCCAAAGGGCACTTGGTGAGGGACCCATTTGTACGTTAGCTAGTCAGACTACTACCCTACCGAACCTAACAGCAAGAACCTTTTGCAATCCTAACATGCTCACCTACTTAAAGGGTACAGTAGAGGTTCTAAGAGGTACCAGTTGGGTTTCTGGGACTTTCAACCCAAGGGTCTTGATCGCCCTACCTATTTACGCTTTAGGGATTTTCAATTCAAAGGATTTGATCGCCCCACCTATTTTCTGGCGTTCCAAAAACTATTCGAAGGATATATAATTTTAATATTTCATGAGCAAAATATTTGTAAGGACAAATTATTTCTAATCATTGTAGACTGTTCGTATGTGATTAAAGTTCTACATTAAAAAAAATATTTATGTAATGCAATCCATCGATCCGATCGAGAGTCTAGAAATGTATATTGAACTTGAAGTTTCTATAAAAAGATGCTCTAAATTCTTATTTTCTTAAAATCACATAATAAAAATAATAATAAAAGAATTATTAATGCATGGTTAAACAATAATCTAAATTTAAAGTTGATTCAAGGCTTGCTAATTAAAATAAAGAGAAGTGAAGGAAAAAAAATCATGTTAAATAAACACAACAAACTATGAATCAAATGAATAAATCAATACGAGCAAAATGCACAATTACTGAATTATTTGCATAATAATAAAATATTTTTTTTTAAAGGAAATCAAGTGGAATTTAATATAAGAGAAAAAAATAGATAAAGAGAAAAAAATATAGCAAGTGAGAGAAACTCACCTTATAAAAATAAAAACTCTCTTTTTTCTCTCTTCCTTTTTCTCTTTCCTCTTTTTTTTTTCCTTTTCTTTCATTTTTTTTCCTTTCTCTTCCTTTGTTTTCTTTCTTTTTCTCTCTCTTACTTTATCTTTTCCTTGCTTTTTCATGTGAACAACAAAGGTATATATATAGTTCCTTTTTCTTTTCTATCTCTCTCTTAATTATATCCCTCATGTTAACAACAAGGCAACTCTCTCTCTCTCTCTCTCTCTCTCTCTCTCTCTCTCTCTCTCTCTCCTCAATTCCTCACCTCACCTCACTTCACTTCACGTTTCACATGACACTCACAATCCACTTATTTATACTTTTTTTTCCCACATGTGAAAATGAATGTAAGAAAAAACGTTTCTTACTTCGTTTTCACTTTCTTTCATCACGTTTTTCTCTCGCCATTTTTTTAAAATGTGGATTATCTAGTGCACACACGTGCACCATGCATCTTATGTGTGTAGCATGTGTGTGCCAAATGTGTGTGCATGCCACACATGCACCATGCATCTCATGTGTGCCGCATGCATGTGGCACACGTGTGATATGTGTGTGTGCATGTAGCATGTGTGAGAGGTGTGCATGCATGAAATGGGTGTACATATTTGATGCATGAATCAACCTATGGTTGCGATGTATTCAATAGTGCATAAGTGGATGATGTAGATGAATGGTGTAACACCCCATAGTTTCCAGTACTCGAGTGTCACTGTGTAACCTAACTTTAGATGAATACAGACCAACTTAAGCGAACATACACATGCTTTCAGTCCAAATCCAACTGTTGAAAGCAGGTCCCATCCACGTAATGAACCATTCATCCAATGTTTTTCAAGATGGACCACCACATCGTTAGAAAAGCCTATTATTAGGATGTCAATTTTGTTGAAAGACAAATCTAACTGACCATCTTAGATTTAGAACCTCGGGATGAGACCCACCGTTCATCGTGTCCAACACACCCTATTTATCAAATTATCACCTAATCATGCAATTTGACTACCTAGTTATGAGGATAACCATTAAGTATCCATTTAGATTAGACTAGAAGCCCTAATAACCATTGATGGTCAGATTTGAATTCAATCCAACCATTTAATCGATGAGAATCCACAATCAAACACCTACGCCTAAAAGTATTGCCGATCTAAACCTTTTGATCAGTCACACATCTGATCCCCTACCCTAACCAACCTTGCTAAACAAATGGGTGGATTGGATTTACTGAAATGCCTTTATGGGCCCCAAAACCACTTATCGAACATGAAAACGTTAAGTTATAAGGCCCACCTGAATGTTAGAATAGCCTTGTTCTTGGGCTCATGGCCTTACATGGACCAATGGATTGAATAGTCGGTGCGGATCAAATTTGAAACCAATCAGACCACCAGATCGCATGAAATTGTCAACTAGATGCACAAATCCTGAAGTATGGCCCATGTAGACTTTAAATATATCTGATCTCTGGTTAAAAGCCCTAAGTGGACTTCTAAAACTGAATGGATGGAGTAGATTTAGCAAAGAGTCGATGGGCCCCACCTCTAAACCATGAGTGTGCACACGGTGCGTGTGCACCAGTGGTGCATTGGGCTAAAGAAAACTGGTCAAACCCAGTTTGACCGATAATTTCTAAAAGAAGGAAGTTCTCTTCCTTTTTTCCATTCCCGTGATCAGTGCATTTTGAACGGGCGACTGACTATTCATCTGATCGAGGTAGGGCCCACCATTAGGACTAGTTTGGATGATCAAAACTGTCCATCATGGAGTCCATGAAAAGATGATCAAAACCCACATTTTTCAAATGTTAGACAGCTCGTGCGCACACACAGCATTGATCATGAGAAGGCTGGCATGCAGGCAAAGTTGTGTTTCTGGCCGCCCCAAAACCAATCCATTGTAACCAAGGTGGTCCACCTAGAGTTAATCCAAATCGTCCACCCGATCCAGCAGGTGAAGCTGACCAAAACCCAAACAAAACCTCACATGTTGGACCCCGTACGTGCACACAATGATGGGCACAATTGGACTGCGTGCGGCAGATATGTGTTTCCACCCTTGTTAAAACTAACCATTTGTGATCAATGCAAGACACTTTGTAACGATCCAAACCGTTCAGATTGTAGACCTCTCAAATTTGTCCAGGATGGTGGACCGCACACAGATGCATGCATACATGCATGTGCCAAAATTCAGCCCAAAGACACCCACATGAGTAACATTTTTTCAAAAATAAAAATTTCGCTCTGCTGCTGCCATCCTAGCGATCTGCGTGCTTCTATCCTTCTCCATCCTGACCGTCCACCCTAAAGTGATCCTAGCCCTATGTTCGTAGAAAATGCATTAGGGTTTCCATAGAGAAATGTTGGCGTTAAAGCTTCTTATGGTTGCTTGTTTACACCGTATCAATCTAGGCTATCCACTTTCAATCCAACGGTATGAGAATGCTAGGGCAGTGTTATAAGGGAGGTTGGAATCAAACGCAAGCTAATTTTCCTCCCGTTCTTTCAAGAACCCTAGAAAACCGTCCGCAATCTACTCCCTTCAAACCCACTACTCAAATCCTCCCAGACCTTTAGTTCTTATATTCCTGAAGCTCTCCTAGACCTATACAAGGACTCTAGAAGGATCAAAATGGGGGAGGAAGGTTCAGATCGTGTTCCACCATTAATGGCAGATCAACTTCCTCATTTGAAGCCGAACCGAGTTCGGTCCGGTCTAGGTCAGCAACCTTGCTACCATATGGGTTTGATCCATTCCAAACCTTGTGAAAGGCTAGGAAGAAAAGAAGAAGAAGAATAGTAAGAAGGAGAGAGAACTCGAGAGAGGAGCACGCAACTACCATCGTGTCGCAGAGGCAGCTTGAACTGAGTTGCTGGTGTGATTGCCCAAGTCCATGGGTCGAGTTGCGTGATTTGGGGCTACTGTCAGTCCAAGTTAGGTGCGAGTTTAGTCGAGTCCAGACTTTAGGTAAATTTAGGAAGAAGAGGAAGGAAGAGAGAGTGCAGGTGGTGCGGCTGCACTGTGATGTTGCCTGGCCCACCGGGCTGCTGACTCGATCGACTTGTTAACCGAGTTGAGGCTCAGGCATGGTCCAAGAAAGGTTGTTAGACACCCCAGCAACCTCCTGAATGAAAATGGAAGAGAGAGAGAGAGAGAGTGCAACATAAATAAATAAAGAAGAAGAAGAAGAAGAAGAAAGAGAGAGAGAGAGAGAGAGAGAGAGAGAGAGAGTGTGTGTGTGTGTGTGTGTGTGTGTGTGTGTGTGTGTGTTTGCAAGTTGCTCGGTTCAATACCGAGTTGACTCGTCTCGCCTGAGTTGCTGCCCAACATGCCAGGTGGAGTTTTGTCTGAGTTTAGACATTGCTGGACCTATCAAAGCAAAGAAAGGAAGGAAAGGAGGTTGAGGAGAAAGAAGATGGAGCACGAGAGGAGTGATAGCCATTTGGGGCTAATGAAAACCGATTGGGTTTGGAAGCCCGACGAGTCGACTTATGTGGGTCAGCTTTCTCTCCTAAAGTAATTCGTTTAATTTATTATTATAATTGGTGTTACTATAGTTATTGTGATTATTAAATATGTTTAGTCATTAGCAGGTTATGTATGCTAGTATTAGTTACCATAAACAAAACTACAACCATTAGATGTTAGATATTAATATTTATTTATCATTCCTAGATATTATCATTGATAATATATCACACTATTTATTACCATCATAATGATCATTATTATCATGATAGTTAATATTGTTTACATCGTTAATATTAATGGCAATTTTGTGATTAATATTGTGATCAATTGTACATCAATTAGTGTTCAAATCCTAAATACCTAAACTTAGAATTAAACCCTAGGATGAAGCCCTAGACCTAGGTAATCCAAACCTTAGGTTATAATCTTGACTATAGATAGTTTGTAGAACCTTGATTTAACCATACAATCTTACAATTCATGGTAGGATTCGACTCTAAGGGCGCACTCACTTCCTAGGGTGGTTCAAAATATAAGGTGATGATTTCTTCCCCTTGAACTTTCCATTTTCCCATTAGCTTAAGTGATAGTTTTTATTTTAATTTTGGTTGATAATTGATATTTTTATCTTATAATCACATGTGCTAGTTGTTGGAATTGAATGCTAGATTACATGCTCAATATTTATCCTACATATTTTCTCATGCTTGTGGATTGCCTATGGAACTTAAATTGGAACATTAATTAGTGAGAAGCCTCACTTATAAATGTACACCCATACTTGGGATGTAACTTGATTGATTGTGTTTATAATAGACCTTTGACTTAGTGGTTATTTGAATGTTAGGTTAAGTGGAATGTTGATGTGGGCCTACCATCCATGGGTTATTGTGTCTGTGTGGCTTTTGAGGATAGTCTTTTTATCACATCGATTTGATATTTTTCCTATATGATTTTGATCTGTTATTTGCCCGATGTGGCTTCAATGATTTATTTCTACTTAACTATCTAATGGTAAGTTCCATATAGTGAACTATGATTGGCCACTAGTCGATGAGCTTCCATTAAGCATCCTAAGGTAGTAGTCTCATGAGCTGGAGATGGTGGTCATGGGACATTATGTCCAAGCTGTTGGCCTACGCTGGGTGATGAACCCCCCATAGTGACCTTTGAGCTTCCTTAAATTGGCTGGTTGTAAATGAAATAATAATGGTTGAACTAATCATGCATTCATAGCATACGGGCGATGATGGGTGGCTAATTCAGGATGCCGTAGCACATGCCTAATAGGATTTAGTTGGGGTATCATTTCATTAGCTCCCAGATCACTGACTATCGGCCCACTTTTGATGAGCTTGGCACTACGCATGTACGATGTACTTTCACTGGTGACCAGCCACATGCATGGGTTTTGCCCAAAAGCCAACTGGATGAGTATCCCTAGTTGATGTGCACTCATGCATCCATGCATTTAATAAGACTGTATCATGTATTATTTTGAATGCCTTTTTGTTTATACTATGCTTACCTAATGCAGCGGTGTGTAATCTTAAGGAGAATTCACACTAAGCTGGCCACTCATTCATCAAATATATAATCGTACAAGTAGTGTAAGTGGCCCAGATGATTTTCATGTTCATATTGATAAGGAGAAGGGTATAATTGTCAAGGATGCATGATTGTATTTACTAAGAGTTGCTATGTGATTTTACAACTCAAGATTAGTTATAATTTACTTTGTTTCACATGCGATAATATTTCATTTTGTAATTGTAAGTATTAGGACATTGGTTTGTATAAGTCATTATGGGCAACCGCTCGAATATTTCAAATGTGTATGAGATTCTCTTTATGTTTGGTTTATTCCTATTTTGCTAAACTGCTCACTCTGAAAAAGAAAATAAGAAGACAAAAAAATATATATGGAATTTGGCTATCCTTAAAGATTAACACTCGGGTTCTGAGAACACGGGGCGTTACAGATGAACGGATCGATTTATACATAGATGAACAGATGGATGTATGGATAGATGGATGAATAAATGTATGGTTAGATGAGTTCATGTGATCGGGGGATGGACTTTAGGATGTACTTATGGATTGGTGGTGAGATAGATGGGTAGAATTGGAAGTGGCTAGTCAATTTAAATGGATGGACACGTATTCCGATTATTTCAGTATATCGACGGTTAGATGAGCGTATCTTTGGATGAATGGTTAGATGCATGGTTAGATTTATTTATCAATATATAGTTGGATTTGAATATGTTTTGGTCAATGGTTGAGATTAGATAAGTTAATCATGTAGATCAACAATCATATTGGATTAGTTTGGTATGCCGATCAACGGTTAAAATTTGACAATCATGATTAATTCAGGTTATTACAATTCAAAACCCTTTGAAACCTTTAATATTAAAAACAATGCCAACTATCACAAATGTCAAATGAATAATAATAGAAATCCTCCTTTATTTGATAAAATTGTGGACTTGCTCAAAGAGCTATTAAAATTCAAATTTGATGTAAGGCCCGTATCCTATTCCGTACTGTTCTGCCAACTCCCGCAATCCTTCCAGTCGAAGTCCGGCAATCCGTGACCTATAATCGATGTTTCCACTACCCTAAGTCATATCCTATAGATTTGAGTCGGTTTAATCCGAGACTCGTATCATTACGACCGCATCATCACCGTGGTTCCAACGCTGCGTCTTGCATACCGATCCGATATCCTGGCAGGGAGTTGTGGGCCGACGTTTGTTTCGAAGAAAACACCACCTGTTTGCAATCCCAAGAGAATCTCTACAACATGTCCCATCAATCAATCACTCAAATCAATCAATCAATGCTTTCTTTCTCCCCAAGTCAAGCAACCACCAAGTCAACTCTTTCTCACCCTCTCTCTTACACACCCATACATGTCAAGTACACTATCACCTCACCCATCACTCACCTCACATCCATCACTCCTTCCAACCCTCTCTCTCTCTCTCATTTCTCAACACAATTCTAAGCAAAGAGAGGAGTGGACGTCCAACATTTTCAAGGAAAGAAAGTGCATGTGTGTGGCCCACTTTCCCATCCCAAATCCTTCATCCTATCCATTCAAACCTCATCACCCTCCATCAAAGAGAAGCATAAGGAGATCGGCTTTCCAACGGACCAAGAAGATCGAACGGTGGGTGCTTCTATAGGCTAGTTTTCATGTTTTTATGATGGGCCCAGTGAGGCCTACCGATTGATGGTATGGATCTCACTTTGGACCCTAAGATGTGGCCGATGGACCACCTTGATTATCATGATCATTCCATGATGGGGCCATTCTCCATGGACCCCATCATGATGTTTACTTTCTAAGTTTGAAAGAGGTCATCTAGACCTTTCATTTTGCTGGAGAAGGAATCTCCACCGTTGATCTTTGATTTGATAGGCCCACATATATTGGGACCCACTTGATGTATGATTGAATGCAAGGGAGGGCTCATAGTGGCGAAGCCCTCCATCACACGTGTCCCTCCCTCTTTCTATCTCTCTTTCCCTCTCTTTTTTATATTTTTTATGTGTTATGATGTGGCCGTGTGGCCCACTTGGATGGACCCCACCATGAGGCATGTATTTTATCCAAGTTATCTATTGGTGGGGCCCACTTTATATGTGTTGTATCCACACCATCCATCATTTGGTGGCCCACATGAGCAGGGCCCACCTTATATACGTGTAAGCCCAAACTGTCTAGTGTCCAGGGACACTGGACGTGGCTAGGCAGTGAAGAATGAAAGGGTGTGGTGTATTGGCGGTTAGAAAAAAAATATAATAATATAAATATTAGCTTATTTAAACTTTTTGGGTGGGCTGCTCATGCAGGCCCCACCCTGATGCATTAATCCAATCCGCCGTCCATTCCATACCTCAGCCCGTTTTAGGTGTTGAGCCGAAAAATGAATCTGATCCGACTTTCTGGAGGGCCATAGCATAGAAAAACTGTGGTTTTTACCGTTAAAAAATCACCTGATGTCTCTAATGGGCTGTAGAATCCAATAGGTGGGGTAGATTTTGATGACGTGGGCCCCACCTGAGAAAAACCTCAGAAAAACTAAGTTTTCAAAATAAATAAATAAGCCGGCAGTGCCTGCTGCTGCGTTTTGGCGGACGGGCAGCAGGGACCATGGTCCCATATGTGGGCCCCGCCGTGATGTGTCTTGAACATCCACACCATGCACTTGATGGCCCCTTAGGGCAGTGGGCCCCCCTCTAAAATTCAGTCGTATACGTGGCTCAGGTGGCCCACATCATAGGAGACAATGAGATTGAACGGTTGCCATTAAAACCCTATTGGGAAAGAAGTTTTGGATCATATGAAATTTGTTTTTCGTTTCATCCAGGTACGCGTGGCCTTATCAACAGATTGGATGGAAAATAAACGCTATGGTAGGCCCCACGTGGGACCCACAATGATGTATGTGTTTTATTCACACCGTCCAGGTGGACGGTGGAACCCCTTATGACGTATTTGTTTTATCTATGCCGTCCAACCACTTTAGCTGGGCTGTTGGACGACAGGGGACCCACCATGGGGTATGCTTTGTCCATGCCGTCTATCCCTATGGGACCCACCATGATGCATGTGTTGGATCCAAGCCATCCAACCATTTTGAAAGTGCATTTTAGGGCTTGAGACTAAGAAAGAGTCAGATCTAAGGTTCAAGTGGACCCCACCATTGAAAATAGTGGAGACAGTGACATTCACCATTCAAACCTCTTAGGAGCCACATTAGCTTCCAATTAAGCTTATATTTTGCTTTCACTTGATCTAGCTCTATGTTAACTTATGAATTTGGTTGGATCTCAAACACATCACGGCAAACCACTTCGTGATATGATCATCCATTGAGGTCCACTTTGATGTGTTTTGTGGCCATCTGTGCGGCCCACCTTGATGTACTTTGTGGCCCATCCATTAGACCCACTTTGATGTATTTTATGGCCTAATCGAGAGGCCCACTTTGATATACATGTGACTCATCAGGATGTATCTTTGACCTATGAGTGGGACCCACTTGTTGCGTGTTTTGAGGCCTAGGTGCAGGGCCCACCTGTTATGTATTTGAGGCCCATTGTAATTTATTTGGAGGCCATGGGTTCAGGCCCATTGTGATGTATTAGGGCCTATGGGTTGAGGCCCATTGCGATGTATTTGGGGCCCATGGGTCGGGGCCCATTTTAATGTAATAGGGCCATGGGTTGAGGCCCATTGTGTTGTATTTCCAACCCATTTGGCAAGGCCCATTGTGATGTATTTCCGACCCATTTGGCAAGGCCCATTGTGATGTGTTTCTAGCTCATATGTTGTGGCCCATTGTGATATATTTTTAGTGCATGTGATTAGGCCCATCTTGATGTATTTGTGACCCGTTGTTGAGGCCCACCTTGATACATATGAGGCCTAAGTTATGAAGCCCGTTTGATGTATTGGAGGCCCGTGGGTCAAGGCCCAATGGGATGTACATAAGGTCCATTGTATGTGTGATTCCACCATGGTTTGTGTAATGATATTTATGGCGGGCCATGCCTTGGGAGCAATGTTGGTTAAATGTCCGCATTATAACTCTCCTTAGGGCCCATTGATAAAGCTCCTAAAGGTAAATCAATCGCTCTTAAATCTTCTAAATATATTTCTCAAGAAAACTCTGATTTAGAAAATTCTGAAGATGATATGGCTCTTTTAGCAAAAACGTTTTACAAGATTTTCAAAAGTAATAAGAGGGTAGACTTTCAAAAATCAAATGATAAGAAAAGATCAAAACCTAAATCTAAAACTTGGAAGTCTTTAAAAGATAGTCAATGTTACAACTGCCAAGAATATGGGCATTTAGCAAACAAATGTCATAAAAAGGATAAACCCAAAAAGAAGGGTATGTTGGCTACTTGGGATGAATCATCTAATTCTGAAGCTTCTTCTGAATCAGAAGATTTTAAAACCGAGTCGGGCAGTGAAGTTAATGCCCCTATGACTCTAGCCAAATTTACTTTTTCAGATCATGATGATTCAACTAGTGAAGAAAATCTGAATAGTGATTATGAAAATGAAGATGATCTTCAAGACGCTTACAATGCCGTATACAAGGAAAGTTGTAAAATTACTGTCAAACTTAAACTTCAAAAAGAAAAGTTTTTTAAACTCAAAGAATGTTTTGAATCTCTTATTTTAGAAAAATCCCAAATTTCAGATTGTTTTGAAAAATTAAAATGCGATTTAGAATTCAAAACCTCCCTAATTGAAAATCTGAAATCTGAAATCAGAAAATGAGAAACTTAAAAATGAAGTATCTTTTCTTCTGAGTTTAAAGGATACATAGAGGCATGCCCAAGGAGATCTAAAGTTAGAAAAAGTTTTATCCGGATTTAGAAAATGTGGCGACAGATCCGGGTTGGGCTACGATAAAAATGTTCCTCCTAAACAAAAGTATACTCCTCCTAAGTTTGTGAAAGGAGAGTCCGCTAACTCAAAAGTGAAAAATACTAGTTAAGGTTTTTCTAAAAATACCAAAGCTTTGCAAAAACCTAAAAGTAGCTATGTCAACTTCAAAAATTAGAACAGAAACCCACTAGCTGAAAAGATAGTTGATTTACTCAAGGAGCTCTTAAAATCTAACTCAGTAGGTCATTCTTATAACAATAGACAAAAGAAGACCAACTATAGTCCTAAACCCAAAACAGTTCTGAAATGGGTTCCTAAGGTTGCCTGCTTAGTTGCCCACACCGCTTTCAAAGCTACAAGTCATTTAAAGTGGTACCTAGATAGTGAATGCTCCGGGCAGCTGACAGGCGACAAGGCTTTATTCATCGATCTTAAAGATATGACTGATGGGTCAGTTACTTTTGGTGATGGAAGCAATTGCAAGATAATTGGCCAAGGTATGGTTCAACTCTATAATCTTCCCTTATTTAAGAACGTTTTATATGTTGAGGGGCTAAAACACAACCTGTTAAGCATATCCCAAATATGCAATAACAACCATAGTATGAAATTTTCTAATCAAGGTTGTGAAATTATAAACAAAATGGGTTCTGTAATATTAACTAGTCGCAGAACTTTTAAAAATTGCTATATTGTAAGCGATGGTAGCTCATCTAATCAACAGTGCTACATGGTTCATACCGATGAGACAAAATTATGGCACAAACACCTTGGACATGTACACTACTAGAATTTATATAGATTGAGCAAAGGAGAACTAATAAGAGGTCTACCTAAATTACAAAAAGTAGATAAAGTATGTGGTGAATGCCAGTATGGCAAGCAAATAAGGAGCTCTCACAAAAAGGTGAAATCCAATGCCACAATAAGACCACTCGAGCTACTCCACATGGATCTTATAAGACCTATACAAGGACGGAGAGTCGAGGTGGAAAAAAATACATCCTGGTAATTGTGGATGATTTTACCAGATTCACTTGGGTTACATTTTTAAGGGACAAATCAGAAACCCTTGATGAAGTGAAAAAGATCATCAAACGGATCCAGACTGAAAAAAGTTCTCAAGTTTGTAAGATCCGTAGTGATCATGGATCTGAGTTCGAGAATAGCAGTTTTGAAAAGTTCTATAGCGATCAGGGAATATCGCATGAATTCTCTGCGTCCAAAACACCACAACAAAATGGAATTGTGGAGAGGAAAAATAGAGTGCTTCAATAAATGGGAAACGTAATGTTAAATAGTATGAAGCTCCCTAGAAATCTTTGGGCTGAAGCAGTGAATACTGCCTGCTATATTATTAATTAGGTTTATACTTGTAAATCGAATAATAAAATAGGTTATGGACTTTGGTTTGATAAGAAGCCTACTGTCAAATACTTTCGAGTTTTTGGCAGTAAGTGCTATATTTTACGTGACCGTGAAAATTTGGGAAAGTTTAACACTAAGAGTGATGAGGGGATCTTTTTAGGATACTCTTTAAATAGTCGTGCATATCATGTACTGAACAAAAGGACCGGTGTGATTCAAGAGTCCATTAATGTGGTCATTGATGATCAATTGAATACACCTGCCCCAAGTTCAGATAATGATGAAGTTCTTTTAATTAACAAACTAGATACTTCATCAAATTAAGAAAACTCTGAACTGAGGACTATCAAAGATCATCCAACCACTCAAATTCTTGAAAACCCTCTCACTGGTGTGCGCACTCATAGACAATTAGAAGACATATGTAATTACGTGTGCTTTACTTCCCAGATAGAACCGGTGAATGTAAAAGAAGCTATTTCTGACGAAAACTGGATAGTTGCCATGTAGGAAGAACTTAATCAATTTGTTCATAATGATGTCTGGTATCTCGTTCTTAGACCTAAAGATAAACACATTATCAGAACAAAATGGATTTTCAAAAATAAGTCTGATGAACTTGGAAATATAATTTGAAACAAGGCAAGACTGGTTGTATAAGGGTACACTTTAATTGAAGGCATCGAATATGATGAAACCTTTGCCCCAGTTGCTCGCCTTGAATCAATCAGACTTTTTATATCCATTGCATGCTATAGAAAATTTAAGATTTATCAAATGGGTGTAAAGAGTACTTTTTTGAATGGCGATTTACACGAAGAGGTATATGTTGAACAACCTACAGGGTTTGAAGACCCTAAGTTTACTGATCATGTATACCGTCTTAGAAAGGCTATCTATGGTCTAAAATAAGCTCCGAGGGCATGGTATGAGAAATTAACTAAGTTTTTACTCAATCATAATTTTCAAATGGGCAGTGTAGATAAGACACTTTTTGTTAAGAAAAACAATAATGATGTTTTAATGGTTCAGATCTATGTTGATGATATTATTTATGGATCAACTTGTACTAACATGACTATTGAGTTTGCAGATTTAATGAAATCTAAGTTCGAGATGAGCATGGTTGGGGAATTACATTATTTCCTAGGGTTGCAAGTAAAACAACAACCTGATGGAATTTTTATTTCTCAAACCAAGTATGCTTTGAACTTGATTAAAAGGTTCGGATTTGAGAATGGTAAGAATTTTGATACTCTCATGATTACATCTTTAAGACTCTCAAAAGACTCTACAGGTAAAGATGTAAATCCTAAATTGTATCGTAGCATGACTGGCAGTTTGCTTTATTTAACTGCTAGTAGACCTGATATAGCTTTCAGTGTTGGTATTTGTGCTAAATATTAGTCTAATCCTAAAGAATCTCATTTAACTACTGTTAAGAGGATTGTTAGATATGTTGTCAGTTCTGTGCATTTGGGTCTTTGGTATCCATATGATACCAGTGTCCAGTTGGCTGGGTATTCAGATGCTGATTGGGCTGGTAATATTGATGATAGAAAATCAACTAGTGGTGGTTGTTTTTATATTGAAAATTGCTTGGTTTCTTGGTTTAGCAAGAAGCAAAGTTCTATATCGCTCTCAACTGCTGAGGCTAAATACATTGCAGCTAGAAATGCATATACTCAGCTTGTTTGGATGAAACGTATGTTAAGCGAGTATGGAATTACACAGGACTCAATAGTTTTATATTGCGATAATTCCAGTGCAATAAATATTTCTAAAAATCCAATCCAGCATTCACGTACCAAGCACATTGACATTGGGTATCATTACATTCGTGAATTAGTGGAAGAAAAAATAATATATTTGGAATATATTCCTACCGAGACTCAACTTGCGGATATTTTCACTAAATCGCTTGACAAAAGTAGGTTTAATAAATTAAATTTTGATCTTGGTATGTGCAATTTAAATTGAATATTCTTGCATTATTATATCATATTATATATATATGTTTATTTATCTTTTTGGTTGAATTTTAAAATTAGTTGTAAATTACATATTTTAGTTGGTACACGACCAATCGAGGATGTACTCGACCAGTCTTGGTATGACCGGTCGTGTATATCCACAACCAGTCGTGGAACTCGTGAAATATCTTTAAATTAGGAAAAAACTTCTTCTTCTTCATTTCCATTTCACTCTCCAACGAGCCTAAGCCCGACCGGTCGAAACCACCATCATTTTCCTTTAAGGTTAGTGGTTCTTTTGCATTTTTCTTGTAGAATCTTGCTCATTATATCTCATTTTTCACTCTTATGCACTTTATTTGGTCTTTCAATGCAAGATTGGGGTTCTTCTTTTCAAAAATCTGATCTATCAAAACCCATTCCATATTTTTAAATCTAGTTGTTTTCTTGTATCTGGTATTACAAATGGATCCCAAAGGGAAAAAGAAATCTTCCCATCTTCCATCTTCTTCTAAATCAACTCCTATCACACAACGCCATCTTCGGTCTCCTGAAAATGATCCATCCAATGTATGGGATTTGCGTATGCGCAATGTCATCGTTGAACATCCAGTTGATCTTAACCACATTGCTCACTTTGGTATCCTACCTCTACTCCAATCTGTAGGTTGGGATAACATCTTACATTGGGGTGGGCCTGCATACTAGTCTATTGCTCAATCCATGTTAGCATGCATCTCTAATTTTTCATATGAGAATTTAACGTTTAAAATTGATATTAGAGAAGGTCTATTTGAAGATAGCTAGTCTCATGGAAATCCCTGTTAATGATGAGGGTATTCCCATATATACATTATCTGAAAAATTCTCTGAACTAGAAAAACAGATGCTTACTAGAGATTTATGCAATATGGAAGTACAATGGACCCATAAAGGAAATGCGCTCCCCTTAAGGTATTTGTTACCCAGATATAGGGTTCTTCATAGAATCTTTATCTCAAATCTGTATCCGCGGTCTGGCAATAAAACAGAACTAACTGCCTTTATGGTTCGTTTTTTGCATTGTGTCATTACTGGTGTAAAGATCTATCTACCTTCTTTAATTTGTCATTTCATCATTCAGTTTCGAATCATCCTGGTCATAGTGATCTTCCATTTACCTATCTTATGACTATTTTAGCTACTTACATGCTCGTGGCTATGCCTGTTGGAGAGGCCCCTATTCATCATCTTATTTTTAACAATACAAATATTAACAAGATGAAATTGGGATTGGCTCCTGGCCAAGTGGATGTTGGTGGTAGTAGTACTGAAGCTGGGAATGAAGTGGAAGATACTGGCAATCTTCTTGATGATGTTGATATGAATGATATTTTCGATGAACTTGATTCAGAATCTGGAAATGATCCTGACTATGAGCCATCTGAGTTTAATGCTCGTTTTCGTGCTCTAGAGGAGAAGGTAGAGAATATGAATGTTTTCCAGTTTAAATATATGCGCAAGTATCTTAGGCGCTTAACAAGGGGATGCATAAACTTGATCCTACCATTCTTGCTCCATCTTCAGGATCTGATTGAATGATTTTAATTCTTGGTCTGTATTTACTTTCATACTTATGTTGGATTGTGCACTTTAGTTGGTTTGCTGACTTTTTAGTTAAACAAGTAAATGGATTGTGAACTTTTACTTGCTTATATATTGTCGATTAAATCCATCTATTACTCCATCTTTTAATCCTTTACATTGATTCTTCCTTTGTCATTTTGTGACAAAAAGGGGGAGAAGGCTTTTGGAAGCTCTTTTGGAAGCTTTTAGTTTGATTGCTTATGGATATGAGTAGTACTATATATATGTGTAGCAATCATTATATTTTTTCATATGTGTGTTGCTACTCAGTGGGAGTAAGTATAGATGAATGTTGTGTGCTTACTAGTTTATGTCAACTGGTGCATGATTTTTTTTGCTATGCATGTGGTGCTTATCTTATTTTTATATGAGTGTGTTTTGTCACAAATTTGACAAAGGGGGAGATTGTAAGTGTTATGGTCTCATGCTCCTTTGATTGCCAAATTTTGTTGTGCCAAAACATCTATCTGTGTCTTGTGTTTGTATGTTAATATGTATATGATCAAGACACTGCATCACAATGGTTCAAGACATGTATGGTGCTCTGCTTAAAGAAATGTAAAGTCATGTACTTTAAGCATCTATGTTCAGAGCTACATCGATAAGAAGAGTACATTTCAAAACTCAAGTACATTTCAAGACTCAAGTACAACTAAAGATGAAGTTTAAGTTCAAGCTTTCGAAGATCTCAAGATCAAGCTACATCAAGATAGGGATCTCAAGCTTCATAAAGTTCAAAGGTCATCCTACATCTGAAAGGATGAAGTTCAATGTTCATACTTAATGTTCCAGGTATAATAGACCTTAGATTGACCTTAGGGTAGGTCATTTTGTATCCATAATTCAAAATGAATCTATTTATATGAATTAGTCTATTCTAAGACTAGTCCTGGACCTTGTTCGACTAGTCCTAGCACTAGTTCGACCAGTCCAAGAAATTCCTCGACTAGTCCTAAGTTGTTGAAGATTTTCAGAATTTTTTTGGTTACTCTACGACCAGTCCTGGAGACTGTTCGACCGGTCGTAGGGAGGTCATGACTCGAGCTTCGACCAGTCCTAGAACTACGACTCAAACTCTAGCAACCAAACCTGGTTGTCTACGACCAGTCTTGGGTCAGCTACGACTGGTCGTAGGTGGCCCACGACCAGTCGTAGACTCCTTAAGACCAGTCGTAGAACGGTTTTCAAAGATCGTGCTTAAAAATTCAAAATGCCGTTGAAGCTACGACCAGTCGAAGGGTTCCTAAGACCAGTTGTAGACATGATCTTTTCATCTACAAATTGAACACGAATTTCAGAGTTTTTCATCGATTAGTTTCAAGAAAATTCAAGCCTCCACTTTAAGATAAGTTTGTTCATTTTAAGCTACGCTGTGCATATTTAATATTTTTTTTGTTAGCTTTTCTTATTTGATTTTATTCCTTTATTCCAATCTTATTTGAAAATAGGAATTATTGTATTCCTTCTTCTTGGAATCAAAATCAAATAAAGCTAAGCCCATTTTATTTAATTTAAAATCAATTAGAACTTAGAACCATTGTAAAGTGAGTATTGGACATTGAACGTTGCTTCGAACATCTACTCCGATTGGTTCTACTGAGCGACTATAAAAAGGAGAAATCCAGGTATTTTACGTTTATGTAAAATTTCTATTCTTTTGGTTTTTGTTTGAGATTCGCCAGAAAAATCTCATTGTGTGGTTATCTGAGGAAAGCCAGAAAACTCAGGTAGTGTGGGTTTTTGGATTGTGTAAGCCCAAGTTAAAAAGACATAATTTTGAAGGTTTTAGGTGAACCCGTGAAACCTATTTTGTTACTGAACGCTAATATCCCCTGTGTGAGGATATTAGGAGTGGAGTAGCATTCTGTGTGGCTGTTGTTGAACAGTTAGTGTACACTCAGGCGAACCACTATAATTCTGTCTTGTGGTTTGAATACTTGCTTATGTTTTATATCCTTTATCATTCAGATTTGTGAATGTATGTGTGGATGTGAATGTTGTAAAATTTACATTTCAAGCATAGTGGAATGTTGTAATAATTTAGATTCAAATTCCTGCAATTTATTTCAATTCCTTGCTATTTATTTTTTCCTCTCCGATTTGACTTTTTGATACAAAGGACGTTCTAGAAATAAGGTTGTCCTGCCATAAACCCTTGGTTTTTATGGTGTAAGGTTGTCCTTAGAACTGAATTCGTATCAACCTCTCAATTCTTGTTTATTGAGATTGCTTTTATTTCAGCATTGTGAATTGATTTATTTTATTTTGTTATCATATTCGTTTATTCCGCTGTTAAAGTTTTATTTTGGCATCGTCCTATTCACCCCCTCTAGGACGTATAGCTAGGCCATTTCATTTACAACGATGGCCTGAAAACTTTTCCCCAACAACATTATGTATCGTTGGTGAAAACTATTTTCCTAATGATTATTTCGTTGACAAAAGATTCTTGACAGACTAAATATGTTCCCGCCACCATTTACAACGACGTCCTAGAAACTTTTCCTGACGACATTATGTATTGTCAGTGAAAACTATTTTCTCGATGATTATTTCATCGGCAAAAGATCCCTTGGTGTCCTTTCCAATAACAGAGAGGCTATTTTTACCGACGTTATAAAATATCATCGGTAAAGTAACGTTTTACCGATGAAATAGACACATCGTTGGAAAAAATGAAGGGTATACATATTATTTCACTTTGTGTGGTTGATCATGGATGTTGATTTGTAAGTTTCATTTTTGGTGTAGCTAATAAGTATATTTAAAAACATATGTACGGAGTGGATGAGACTGATAGAGCACGGGTGGGCCCAAATATTTTTGAATCCTTTTACAGACGAATTGTGAAAACTATCACTAACAAAAAATTTCATCGGTAATAATGTTATGTTTTAAGTCGAAAATTTTCACCCAATTCTCTCCCTCTCTCTCAACCGTGTCATTTGCTCCTTGCCGCTGCCTCTCTCTATCTCTCAATCTCTCGACCCTCTATCGTTTGCTCTCTCTCTCTCTCTCTCTCTCTCTCTCCAATAGCCCGTGCATCATCTCTCTCATTGTCTCTCAATCTCTCGACCCTCTACCATGAGGCAGCCGGTTCCACTTCGCCCCTAGCTAGTTGCGACAATGACGAGCCCTCTCGAATCGTCTCAGGTATCTCTCTCTATCTAGCCACATCTCTTCGATGTTGAAGATAATTGGGGATTTTTTTTCTTTTATTTTGTAATTTTTGAATCATAAGCATGGTTGTGCAATGGTGAATGTAATTGGGGATATTCGAATCCCTAATTAGGGATTTGCAAATTCAATCCGTAATTAGAATTGTAGGATGCATACTAAATATTGAAAACTGAAAATTGTTTGGGTGCCTGTAAATGGTTTAAGCAGTAAATGATTTACAGCTTGTCTGTTTGGCTTTAAGCTGGCGTTTGGATAGCCTGTGAATGGTTTATATCCTGTCTATCTCTGTGACAATCCAACACAAGACCGTTCAATCTAATACTATGTCAAACAATCACTTGTTCTAAAAGCTTGAGTGATTAGAGAATGGTGTATCAATGTATATCAAGGGACTTAACATGTTGTGCCACCCAACTGTTTCTATGCCATGGCTACTTGAGTTTTGGCGTTTAATGGTTAACACAATGCAATGTGCCTGACAGACAGATGGGAGTGGGTCTCATGAAAGCTCTACTGCTTTTGGCATGGGAAAGTAACCCTGGTAACACGAGGTCTGCCAGCGCAGCTCATGAAATATTCACCCTCTGTAATCTCCAAAATAATTCTTTAAAAAGTATCAAAAATACATTCAGCCTATTATTATTATTATTATTTAAATATGATTAAAAAATGCCATATTTTGAGTACCAAATCAAGCACTGAACCTGACCATGAATTCCAGCCCAATCACTATTAACTAGGCCCAGGATTTGCATCATGCCGAATTAAATTGAGTTCGACAGTTTGGATATCCGCGGGACTCAATTACTCATTGACAACCCTAATGGTGGTAAAGATGTATATACACCCTACTCCCCTACACACATTTAGCTATACAAAAACCTATTTTACTATTTTTTAGTAAAAATAGCTGAGAAATGTCCACTGATAATAGAGCACTACAAGTTATGATGCTCATAGTTGCATTGGGATGTGTGGACAATCCATCGACTGATCTGGACCATCATTAGGACTGTCATCCATTCTATTGGATAACATGCAAGAGTCATGGGACTGTCCTAACCATCCAAGTGACATCCTGTAAAATGAATGTTCAAGAATGTTTCTATTAATTAAATTAGGTTAAATTAACAATTTGGCCATTTATTTATTGGGCCAATCATGGATTTCTTATGGTTCAAAAGGATCACTTCCACCAAACAATCTTCACCATCCCAACCATTGCTTGGAAAGTGAAAGGCAAAAAAATAAAAATAAAAAGAATGCTAATTACCGACGGATCACATCATCAGATCGTTATGACTTTTTCCACATAGCCCATGGAACGTATTCTGGACATGATGGAGAGTCCAGATCGGTCGATTGGGCTGTCCAAGTATCCTGATGCAGCTAGGGGCACCATAATTGGGAGTGCTCTGATAGATAAGATATATGTGTAGCTCATGCTGCCTATCATTTTTTCTATGTATAATCTGCATGAAGTGTTTTATTAAAGAGATTGTGAGCAAAATGCTTTGTGAAACTAATCATAATAATAACCATATTATGTATGCTTTGTATGTTTATTGAGTTGACTTATATTGCAAGGTCATATCAAAATTTATGCAAATCTAGTGCTCACATGAGTCACAATAGGAAAATACAAATTTGGGCAGTATGTTTAATATGTATTACATTTTTTTCTTAAATTATTATTGTGACTTATTAGTTTATAGTTGTGACTTATGATTGTGATTTGTAAGTTAGATAATTAGTTACCCATTTGAGGATTTCTATATGGCCATACATAGATATGGTGTGTTTTTTTGTGGCATTGAAATTGCTCAAATTATCCCATTTTGGACAATTCAAGGTTAGATGGATAGTATGCTTTCATATAATCTATTTAAATATTCATGCCTGATCCGCGGTCCATCTCCTCGTTTCTCTCTGGATATGTTTCTTCCATTCCGTATCCAATGTCAAATATCTTTACATTACTTTGGGTATTTGGCATTGGAATGTAACGTAAAATCAACTTATTTGGAGAAGCATGGGGAGATGCTACTGGATTTTCTGCATGGACATTTAAATGTGAATATGAAAGTATTATAATATATCGAACCTTGGATGTGTAACTAATTTAGGATTTAATTGTTACTTGTAAGTTAGATAATTAGTTACCCATTTGAGCGGGGGTCCCTAGAAGGTGGGAACCACTGTTATGACCATGATGAAGTTGTTTATTTCCTATGGACAACAATATGGGTGGTCTGGCCATTTGGACAGGCTCGTGTTTATGTATTAGGTCAAAATTGATGGAGTAGACCCGGATGTGGGTCGGAGCTATCCGGATGTTGAGCAGGGGTCCATGGAAGGTGGGAACCGCTGATATTTATTTTTTCCCTTCATCAATGTCTGTGTGATCTTGTGAACAGGTTGGATGATAAATAAACACCATTACAGGCCTTAGAAAGGTTTCAATGATGGAAATCATTATACCCACTGTTTCTTGTGGTATGGTTCACTTGAGTTTTTGTAACGTCTCGAAAAAATCCGTACAAGGACCCAAGTACCACCTCGGGCAGAACCACCTAAGGATCGTGACCTGTCATAACTTAGATGGAGATTAATTAAGTATTAAACTAAATAATCAATGGATTTAGCTTAGCCTACCATTTCTACAAACAGGAAGGCCTAAAACCATTAATACCACTAACTCAATGCCAAAATAAATACCTAGGAAAAAATTTAAGAGCCTGCTGCTCTTATGAGTACATTGAAACCCCGTATTGGAGCTGGACCGCACATCGAGAATTCGATGACCGCGAAACTATAGGATTATGTCCGTCCTACTGGACTTGACAACCATCGTGAAAATCAACCTCAAATAGTGTCCAGAAATGCACAGCTTGAGCCATGAGTGAAGTGTGTGAGAAACGTAAATATCTTTAGAAAATGAAAAGAAACTTAAGTGAATTAAGCCATTCACTCACACGCGAAATTGAGGATTTCGGACCGTCAGTTTCCGACCAAACTTCACCCATGGGAAAAGGAAATTTTCCTGCATGTATCCATATACTTGCGGCCCCGATTGAGTAAGTATGAACGTTGATCTGACACAGGTCCTCCATGGTCGATCGGCCTATCCAATCACACCAAAACCACATCCTAGCATAGATCCTTTGTCAGGGAACTTGCCCTAGGATGTGTGTGAGTAGTGGGCCTCCCTGTGAGCTCTGTTCATAAAAAAACAGCTATCCAAAGGGTATAACCCATGTATATAGTGGCCCTGGGGCCATTTGCATCACTTCTGGTGGCCCTTATATTACCACACCTCTCTCATATACGAATTTCCCCAAAACCCTAAGGGAGAGAGAGAGAAAGGAAGAGAAAAGAGGAAAGAGAGAAGAAAGCTTTTTGGGAGATCGTTGCAGTGATTCTCCCCCATGACCAACGCACTGAATCACCTCCCCGTTACGCTATACAATCTGTTTTGGCTATGAATTGGGTAAGAAAACGTAACCCTAACCTTGTTATAGAGATTTAGATTGACACATCAGCAAACTAGCTAACCTATTTTGTTATTTAAGTGCCTGACGTTCCATTCTCGGTAACATAAAATTCGAACCAAGTCTGAATCGAGTATTCCAACGAAAGGTGCGGACTATAAACGTTTAGGTTATGGTTATCAATGCTTTTAATGTCAGATAATGATTTATGTCTGACTTGATTGCTGCCATATTGTCTTAGATACACTGCTTTCGATATAATATACATGTGTGAACTATGTCGAACAAAATATGCCTCTCATGTATTTGTTAAAATGTTTGAATGAACATGTAAATATGATTTGTGCTTGCCATGACTACTAATTTAGGATTCATCGTTGTCATATGCATTCTGACCTCTCTAATATAAGGATTTGCTAAAATACACGTTGTAACTAATCCAGTCTATATATTTGATGAAGTGTAGTCTAAGTGTTTAATGAATTGTCTGAATGAGAAATTGTTGATGAGTTGTATTTATTAAGAGTATTAAGATAGGATTCTTAAGTACCATATTCATATGTATAGTTTCTTTCATGAAATCATATCTGCCGCTATGTAATCTATGGATAAAAATGCAAGTGTTTGGTGACATGTTCAATGTGTCTGATAAAATGCTCAAATGAGGAACTCACTTGAATTGTTTGTTAAATGTTAAAGTGATTATCACAGGTGTTTACTTACTGCATCTGAGTAAGATTGGGCCACAACGTAGCCCAGGCAATCGGTAACAGTACTTGTGCAGATGGCCGAATTAGTCTCGCCACATTGGGTAACTCGACAAATTCGGGTTGCACGACGATTGTCGACAGTGGTTAGGCCACAAGAGGTTCTTATGCGCTCCATGTCGATTAAGTTAGCATGTTCCCGTACCAATCGAACTTGCCTAAGGAACCAATTGACTATTTTGTGTTTACCATGTATGGACAACACTACTTGAATTTAAGGTACCCCTATTCAATGTAAAGGCCCACTCTAAGCATGGTACCATGATCTGCTAAGACACATGAGCTAGCCATGGTGGTATGGGACACCATGTTCGATCTGTTGGCCTACGCTGGGGTGACGAGCCTCCCCGTAGTGACCAGTGAGCAATTAAGACTCGTGAGCCAGGCATGGTGGTATGGGACACTGTGTTCGTGCTGTCAGCCTACACTGAGGTGATGACCCTCCCCGTAGTGACCGCGATTATAAACTTTTGAATTTGCCTATCGACTACTTTTTATTAGGAGTGATGCCCTACAACTTACCTATCGTATGTGATTAGCTAGGATTGACGACCCTAGATGGATCCTTTGGTTCGGGTTAATGATATAAAGGGAGGTACCTTAGCTTTCCGAACCTATTGTATGAATAATCTTATTAAGTACATGGCTAACATGACCATGCATCGCATTGCATTAGTTAGGATGTGCTTTTGGCGGTGAAGTTGCATCGTTTTTGAGGGAGTGCTGTCATATACGAAATTGGTTATCGGAATCATTTTTTTTAGGGAGCTTTGATCCGAGGGCATATATCATTACTTACACTTCATTCCTGCATTAACAAGAGTAGTTAGGAAGTGATTGTTAAGTTACTTTATAAATAGTTCTTGATTAACCTGAAAACATGTTAACCTTTGCCTTATAGTACAACTGAGTTGATCACTCACTCCCACCCTAGGATAGTGTTTTAAAATACTAACCAGACTCGGGTTTAGATGCAGGTTTTAATGAAGTCTATGCGATGGAGTAGGACTTCATGGATGAGGAGGAAGAGTTCACCTACTTTCAGCTCTTGAGTGAGTCTACGTAGACCTCGTACCGATATGTAGGGATTACAGGGATTTTCGGCTTATTTGAACATCTTACATTTCCACATTTTGTATATTTTGAAACAAGACATATATATATTCAGCCTGGTTACATACTCATACTTTAGAGGTTGTGAAACACTTACATACTTATACATATATATATGCTTTAGACTTTCGCTTACTTAATTTAATTATATCCGGAGGATGATATGCTATTTTAGTATAATCCTACTCATATTTAACTCATTAATACGGACGAAATCTGAACATCACTATCCATGTGCATAAGTGATGTGCTGGATCTCAAGAGTATAACTTTGCTCGACCCTCGAAATTCAGGGCATTAAAAGTTGGTATTAGAGCATGATTTGGATTAAACTAGACCTGAGTTATAGGTAACATAACACACTCTGATGCACTCTGACTTAGGAAGGGGGCGATGAAATTTAAAAACGATCTTAGGATCCCAAGGTTTCGCAGACAGGCGAGACCGAAAACTGTAGTTTAGTCCACAATGCATCTTAGACCACGTGAATTGACCCAAGTCGCCTTAAGGCCATCAACCGATGGGTTTGAGGTGTTAGTTGACAAATTCCAAACCTGAAACAGACTAAAAAGTGCGAATACGCGTGTGTTGGGCCACAAAATTAGACCGTACGGGCCTAAGACCTCAAAGTACGAGGACCGATGGAGCCCAGGGGGCCCCACGCATCAAAACAGGACCCCGGGAGGGGGTGGCCAACACCAGACACCCCAAAGGGTTGCTCGGCGACACGCCCCCGCCGGTAGACGTAGGTGGGTCCCTCCTACGTATGGGGGGCCCCTTTTAACCCTTTGAATACCCCCCTTTGCTCATTTTACCCTATCCCTACCCCCCAAACCCACCAACAACTCTCTTTCTCTCTCAAATCCTCTTTCCCATAGACTCAAATCTCTCATTTCCTCTATATCCTACACCCATCCACCACCATTCCCCTAAAACTATCCCTTACATCTTCCCATCTCCCTTATTCTCACAAATTTGAGCACAAAACCCTCCTTTTTGGGTCTCATAACCTTCAAACTCTCCAATCCACTTCATATTCAAAGTTTTTCCATCTCAATAGCTCTCTATGAGATAATAACCGCCATTTTCTCTATTTCAACACTCCTTTCCCTTATGGGAAAGAAGAGAGCAGCCCCGGATGCGGCTGGGCCTAGTCGTCCAAGCCGTTCTAAGAAGACGACGAGTGCCGAGACAAATGCAAGCACCGAGCGAAGGTCGAAATGGGACCTCGACCCTCGAATCCCTATAGAAAGGTCTCTACCGGCGGGCGCCGAACTTGGTAAGTTCCGTGATCGTAAGGTTGTGTTTGAAGCTCATGTTAACGAGAAGTTATTTGGGTTATATCCAGTGATCGATCTCCTCCTGGAGAATGGGTGGGGTCCCATATTTGAAGGAAAGATTTATACAAGTGAAGGCACCGTGCGAGTCTTCTATGCACACATACGGGACCCAACTCTTGAGCCTCTCCAGTTTACCATACCATTGGGAAGAACTCAAGCCAGGGTCAATGTGGATATCATGGCACGTATCAGGGGAATAGAACGTGGAGTTGTACATGCTAGTGATATTAACCTCGCTAGTGAACAGGAGATAAATCGCCACACACGTTTCCTTTGTGGCCAACTTGTTGATTGGAGGCGAGGGAACAGTCTCGCATCGATGCATATGACAGAGGATTTCTGCCTACTCCACCATATATTCACGTACAACATGTATCCTAGGTGGAGTAACCGTACAGAATGTACTCGATTTATGTTGGACTTCTTGTATAGAGTTGGATAGGGAGAAAAAGTGTGCTTGCCTACTCTCACCTTGACTTGATAGTCAATACTGCACGATCTACTCCGGGGGACGCATCCCTCCCATTCGGCCGACTCATCTACAAGATCGCACACAATTTCGGGTTTATGCTTCACATGGACAACCTCATGCCTATCCACTTCATTGGTGAGACTACACTCAAAAATATGAAGATAGGGCCCAGGCAATGCCAAGCCAGAATTGATGAGTACAGGGATGAGATAGAAGAAGAAATTGAAGATGAGGAAGCTAGTGAAGAAGAGGAAGCCAGTGAAGAAGAGGAAGGTAGTGAAGAAGAGGAATACAATAGAGCAGAGGGACAAGAAGAAGAAGAGGAGGCCCAGGACTCAGATGAAAGACCTCCTACTGCTCATGAGGACCTCCATGATCGGGCCACCCTAGAAGCATGCATGGCCAAGATTAAGGAAAATTAGGCCTACTTTAAGCAGAAGTTCGAGGAGAACCAGGCCCACCTAAAATAAAAGTTTAAGAAAATGTCTCGCACCCTAAAGGCCCTCCTCCTATGTTATATGTAGGATAAGGGAACTAATCGGAGAACTAATCGTATATTTATAGTTGTTTTCTTGCTTTTTGTAATCAACTTAGATAAGCTTAGTTTGGATGTTAGGTTAGTAAATGTTAAAGCCTTTGTTAATTAGCTTACATACATCCTCTGTCACAGTGCATCAAGTACCACATCATATGTATCTATGACAAATTTTGTTAAATGAAATGCATGAAGCTTCTTTTGTTTAGAAATGTGTAAAATGTTTAGAAAAAGTGGACGATGTTATCCTAATCTTGTAAATGTTGCACCCTGTGTCATATATAGGGAATACCTCCTAAAACTACTCAGAACATGGCACATCTCCCACTTGGCGGAATGATTGACAAGGCCCCTCACCTAAGTGGTAGCTAAGCGAACCCTAGTTTGGGTCTAAGTAGCGATACGATGCCAGATTCGCAACCGGCCACTGGCCCCACAAATGGGCCTACAACGAGTGCGTCACCAGTTCTAGGTCAGAACTGTGCATCTTCATCGACACCACACATGCCTCAAGTCGCCTTTCCCCCTAATAGGTTGGAGCAAATGATGCTCCTGATGCAACAACAACAACAACAACAAGTTTTGGCCACTATAGCGGGGGTCATCGTATAGAACATGAATGCCGTCGATGCCACCTGAACAGCCTACTGGGGCTATGACTGCAAGTGGCCTATTTGAGCACTTTCAGCACCTCCATCCTCCCACTTTTGTGGGTACTCATAGACCCGAGGAGGCTGAGTATTGGTTGGATCGCATATCTAAGATGTTGAAGTCATTGCACTGTACTGAAGCAGAGCAAGTCGAGCTTGTTACATATATATATTTGAAAAGGAGGCTAGTCTTTGGTGGGATAGCATCCTACGAATCATTCCCACAGGATTTGTGTGGACGTGGGATGAGTTCGAAACCCGTTTTCATGGAAAGTACTTCTCCCTCACTTACCATAATGAAAAGGAGGGTGAATTTCTCCACTCCGACAAGGGGGAATGAAAGTGGTAGAATACGAAAACTAGTTCACGGAGCTAGCCAGATATGCTCCTTTGATTTTGGCAAACGAGACAATGAGTTTGCGGTGATTTTTAGAAGGGTTGCGAGCTGATATCCGCACCAAGATGTGTTGCACTAGCATTCCCAACTATGCTAAGCTAGTGAACATGTCCCTGCGAGCTGAGCAGGATGGTGAAAGAGTGTCTCGAACACGCATGCCAATGGGCCCAAGGCCTCGGCCTGAATTATAGAACCGACCATTTCTCGGCAAGAGGCCGCGTATGAATTCGCCTCCTAGACCAATGACTCTGCCGGCTCAGAAGATGAGATTTGATCTTTGGTGTATCTATTGTAACAGGGCGGGCCATACAGAACCATTTTATTTTACCAAGATGAAGGACAATAGCTTTACGCTGCCTCATAAGGTCAACCGGCAGCCACCACGTGTTATTTTAGCTCCACCTCTACGAACTGCACCACTGGCAATGTAACCCAATCGTCCACAACAAGCCCGAGTACATGCGCTCGTCGCCGAAGCGTCTGAATCTGCGGTTACAGTACCGCTAGCCTTTGAAGCACTACTCACATCCAAGGTGCACCAGTATTTCTGTTGGTAGACACCGGGTCCACTATTTCAATGATAGCATACTCTACAGTCAAGTGATTAGGACTGAGCACTACCCTTATGGTTGGGGTGAGAGTCTTACAAATGCCACTAAGCTTTATAAGAA
The DNA here is from genome assembly GCF_029962835.1 of Magnolia sinica. NCBI lineage: Eukaryota > Viridiplantae > Streptophyta > Magnoliopsida > Magnoliales > Magnoliaceae > Magnolia > Magnolia sinica. The sequence continues at coordinate 69,077,462 of NC_080574.1, forward strand.
TTGCCCGATAGACTTAGGAAGTAGAGTGGTATGCATTAACCTGATTGTCACCACGATATATCATTACAACGTCATCCTCGGCATGGATTGGCTCACCAAAATGAAGGTAGAGATTAATTGTGAAACCAGATTGGTGACAGGCCATGGGCCCGAGGGCACAGCCTTCACTTTCCTAGTTCAGGTTAGTAGTTCCTTCCACATTCGTTGTTATGCTTCCTTATTGGAAAATGTTGATGGTCCATCACTTGGGGACATGCTAGTAGTCCAAGATTTCATGGACGCGTTCAAAATGATCCCTGGACTACCTCCTCAGCGTGAGATCAACTTTACCATCGACCTTGTGCCAGGCACGATACATGTCTCTTTACCAACATACTGTATGCCTCCGTGTGAAATGGAGGAACTGAGGAAGCAGATTGATGATTTATTGGATTTGGGTTTCGTACGGTCGAGTGTATCTCCATGGGGAGCAACCGTTTTGTTTGTGGAAAAGAAGGATGGATCACTGCGGTTGTGTATACATTATCGTAGGTTAAATCATGTCACGGTGAAGAACAAGTATCCTCTTCCCAGGATAGATGATTTGTTTGACCAGTTAAAGGGGGCGCAGTATTTCTCTAAAATAGACTTACAGTCTGAGTATCATCAATTGCATGTCAGAAATGAGTACATGTAGAAAACAACTTTCAGGACCAGCTTTGGGCACTACGAGTTCCTCATGATGGCGTTTGGACCTACAAATGCACCGGCCGTATTTATAGATCTCATGAACAGGGTGTTTCGACCGTATCTATACCAATTCATCATCATATTCATAGATGACATTTTGATAAACTCAAAGAGTCAGAAAGATCATGAAGAGCACCTACGATCAGTCTTCGATACTCTTAGGCAGAACCAATTATTTGCGTAGTATCAAAAAATGTGACTTTTGGAAGGAAGAAATCAAGTTCTTAGGGCACGTAGTATTCAAGGAAGGAATCGCCGTGGATCTTGCCAAGGTAACCATGGTATAAGATTGAGAGTAGCCCTGCTCGGTTATAGAAGTGAGGAGTTTCCTTGGACTTGCTGGCTATTACCACCGATTCATTAAGGACTTCTCCAAGATAACCTGACTGTTGTCTCAACTCACTCGGAAAGATCTTAAGTTTACTTGGAACGAGAAAGTAGAAGTAGCCTTTCGGGAATTAAAAGACAAACTGACGTTCACACCCGTGCTAGTACTGTCAAAGCAATGGGTCAAATATACCATTTACACCAACACCTTTCGAGTTGGTTTGGGGTGTGTACTTATGTAGAAGGATAGGGTGATCACCTATGCCTTATGACAGTTGAGGAAACACCAAGAAAATTACCCCACTCACGACCTGAAATTGGCGGCAGTCATCTTCGCATTAAAGCTCTAGAGACATTACCTCTACGGAGAGGAGTTCGAGCACTTTTGCGACCACAAGGGCATCATGTACATCTTTATGCAGAGGGACCTGAATATGAGGCAACGATGTTGGATGAAGACTTTAAAAGACTTTAAGTTTGAAGTCTCCTACCATCCTGGCAAGGCCAACCTTGTGGACGATGCGTTGAGCCATAAGAAAACTATAGAATTCGAAGCCCCACTGATGATAGAGGAGTGAAAATAGTGGAATTCGTGCGAGATTTCGAGCAGAAGCTGACAGTGGAGGAGCCATTTGAGAGTGTCGCATACTTCCACGTGCAGCCACTTATTGATGATCGAATCATTACAGCTCAGAATGAAGATGAACTATTGGTGAAGATGAGAGAGCGTACAAGCGACATTGAAGAGTCCGAATGGAGGATTGGTTTGGATGGAGGTTTATGATATCATGGTTGCCTATGCGTCCCAAACCTCATGACTTAAGGAGAGAAGTTCTAGAGGCCACCCACAATTCAAAGTTGGCAATGCATCCGGGTAGTACAAAGATGTATTGTGACGTGAAGCGTTCGTACTGGTGGGACAACATGAAGACCTAAATAGCAGATTTTGTATCATGATGTCTCACGTGACAGCAAGTCAAGGCCGAGCATAGCCGACCCCCTGGTTTACTTCAGCCCATGCCCATAGCAAAGTAGAAGTGGGATTTTATATCTAAGGATTTCATTTTCGAGTTACCAAAGATAATAAAAGGGTATAACTCCATTTGGGTGATTATGGACTGGTTGACGAAATCGGCCCATTTCCTCCCGATTAGAGTTTCTAATTCGGTAGATGATCTAGCGAAGCTATAAATCAAGGAGATAGTACGACTGCATGGGGTTCCTATAGAGATCGTGTCGGACTGAGACACACGAATCATGTCTATTTTCTGAACTCGAATCCAAGAAGCAATGGGAGTGAAACTGAAGTTCAGTACCGCATTCCACCCACAGACCAATGGGCAAATGGAACAAGTAAATTAGGTACTCGAAGACATGTTGCGAGCATGCGTACTCAACTTCAAGGATAGCTGGGATGACTGTCTCCTTTACATCGAGTTTGCTTATAACAACAGCTTCTAAGCAAGCATTAGCATGGCTCCTCACAAAGCCCTGTATGGACACCCATGTCAAGCTCCACATTGTTGGGCAAAAGTTGGCGGGAAGAGCTTGGTTGGCCTAGACCTGGTTCAGGCAACCTCAGAAAAGATTGATATTATCAGGCATCAACTCCTTACAGCCCAGAGTAGACAAAAGAATTACGCTGATACGAGGCGGAGACAGTTAGAATTTGAAGTTGGGGACCATGTATTCCTTAAAGTTTCCCCAACAAAGGGAGTCCTTCATTTTGGCAAGAAAGGAAAACTCACACCGAGATTCATTGGCCCGTTCTGGATTTTAGACCAAGTGGGTATCGTAGCATACCGTCTCACCATGCCCACACCACTCGCAGGCGTGCACAATGTATTTAACGTATCGATGCCGAAGAAATATGTTTCTGACCCTACCAATATTATCAAATGGGAGAAAGTGTAGCTAAGTGAAGATGCTACTTGTGTATTGCGGCCCCCGCATGTTCTAAATAAGAAGGAACAAGTGCTACGTGAAAAGGCTGAGCTATATGTCCTAGAGGGGGGGGGGGGTGAATAGGACTATGTCAAATTAAAAAATAACATCAGAATTTAAATAAATTAAATGCAAATAGCAATAGACAATCCCACAATGATGAAATTAAATATAGCCTAAGATGAACGAGTATTGAGAGGTTGATACAGATGTTGTTCTAAGGACAACCTTACACCATAAAAACCAAGGGTTTATGGTAGGACAACCTTACTAGAATGGTTTGTGTATTAAAAAACTCAAACTAAAATAGAGGAATAAAGAAATAAATAACAAGGAATTAAATCTACGCTATTACAACATTTTCCACACTTGCATAAAAGAAATTACAACATTCTCCATAATGCAAAAAGGAAAATTACAATCATCCATAAAAAGAAATAAACATTATTCAATCCACAAGACCAGATATTATAGTGGTTCGCTTGTGTGTACACCAACCGTTTAGAAAAATAGCTACATAACTACTTCACTCCTAATATCCTCACATAGTGGATATTAGCGTTCACTATGAAAATAGATTTTTCCAGGTTCACCTAAAACCCTAACAATTGTGTCTTTCAAATGGGCTTACACAATTCAAAAACCCCACACTCTGAGTTTTCTGGATCACCTCAGACAAATCAAAACAGAGAGATTTTTCTGGCTTAATCTCAATAAAACCAAAATATAGAAATTTACAATAATGTAAAATACCTTGATATTCTCAGCCCGGAAGAACCAAATCGGAGTAGAATTTCAACGTAGAAGTTCAATGTCCACACTCACTGATGAAATGGTTCTAGGTTCTAAGTTGGGCTAGCTCTATTTGATTTTGACTCCAAGAAAAGGGCAAGACTTAATCTCTTCTTCAAATGTGATTGGAATAAAGAATACAAAATTAAATATAACAAAGCTAAATTAAGAGAATATTAAATGAGCACAATATATCTTTAAAAAATCACTAACTTATCTCTCAGAGTGGCATATTGATTTATCTTGAATTCAATGAAAAACTCTGAAATTCGTGCCCTATTTATAGGTGAAGAAATCGTGTTCATGACTAGTCCTGAGGACACCACGACTAGTCATAGGACCACCAGATTTTTAAAATTTTGAGCTCGATAAGATAAAGCCGTTCCACGACTAGTCGTAAGCCCTACACGACTGGTCGAGGAACCTCCACGACTGGTCGTGACCTGTTCACGACTGGTCATGTGGAACCAGATATAGTTGCTAGATTTTGAGTCGAGGCTGCAGGACTGGTCGAGAACGAGTCGAGCACTGTTCACACGATCGGTCGAGCAATCTCCAGGACTGGTCGAGGCTTAACAAAAAATTTTAAAAATTTGCAACAAACTTAGTACTGGCCGAGGAATTTCTTGGACTGGTCGAGCCAGTGTTAGGACTAGTCGAACAGAGTCCAAGACTAGTCAAGAAACAGTCTATTCACTGATAAAATGAGCCAACTGAATTATGTATTCAAAATGACCTACCCTATGGTCAATCTAGGGTCATTCATACCTTAAACATGATGTATGAACATTGAAACTTCCTTTCCTTCAGTTGATAGTTGTTCTTTGAAGTTTCGCGAAGCTTGGGATCTTGTCAAAGGATGAAGCTTGAACTTGAGTATCAAAATCTAGGAACGTTGTCTTGACTTATACAAAGCTTTGAAAATTTTGAACTCTTGAAGCTTGTTGTCTTGACTTGTAGAATTAATGTTGAACTCGAATATGACCATGTAAACTTGAATTAAAGATCCTTGTTCTTCGGTGATGCATAGTCTTCATTATGTAGATGAGCTACACAAGACAGAGATTCCAAGAGAGGTTTTGACACTACAAAATTTGACCATTATAGGAGCTAGAAGCCATAACACTTACATTCTCCCCCTTTGTCAAATTTGTGACAAAACACACCCCACAATAACATAAACATTATATGCACAAAGAATCATGCACCAGTTATCAATATAAACCAATCAACCTGTTTAAAGATTCATGCACTAGTTATATACAAGACAAAGCATTAATTCGCATCAATTCCTCCAATAAAACTCTCCCTTACTCAACTCCCCTTCACCAAAATAGAATCATTCACAATCCATAAACCATATCATCCATATACAATCCACATGCCATATACCAATATACCACAATCACCATATATTAAGCATGCCAAAATTCTCCCCATTTTTGTCACAATATGACAAAGGAATAAAAAAATAGAAGTGGAATTATATCATGAAGGAAGAATAAGAAGAGTATAGAGGAATAAATGATCAAGATAATATCCATGCAAGTCATATTCAAACATAATTAACCAAGTTCAACCAAGTTAAGTCAAGTATAACCACACAAGACAAAAGAAATCCAAGTATCATGAAAGTTATTACAAACCAAGATTAGAAAATACTAATTAGATCCTAAAGAGGGAGCAGGAATAGATGGATCAATCTGATGTAATCCCTTATTAATGCACCTCATATATTTACGCATATAAGAAAATTGTGAATCCTGGGTTACACGTATCTGAGCCACTTGTTCCTCAAGAGAATTCAACCTCTCAGCAAAATCAGAAGGCTGATAATCAGGGTCAACCTCAAAATCTGATCCGATCTCATCAAAGATATCATCCATGTTAATGTCTTCTGGAGGTAAATCGCCTTCTTCTTCATTTACAGCTTTAGCTCCACCAACACCCACATTGACTTGACCATCAGCCAGCCTCAAATTCATTTTGTTTATATTTGAGTTGTTGAATGGGACCTCTCCAACAGGCATAGTCACTAACATATGGGTGGCTAATACAGTCATAAGATGTGCAAAAGGGATATCACTGTGTCCAGGATGGAGATGAAATTGTATGATGGAATGACAGATTAAAAAAGGAAGACATACATTAGTACCAGAAATGATGGAATGCAGAATCTGAACCATGAAAGAGGTAAGTTCGGTTTTGTTACCAGAACGTGGATAAAGATTTGAAATAAATATCCTGTGAAGGACCCTGTATCTGGGTAACAAATACTTTGAAGTAAGTGCATTCCCATTTTGACTCCATTGCGCATCTATATTGCACAATGCTATAGTAAGCATATATTTTCTAATTTAGATGGTTTAGCTACTAGAGTGCTAATTGGAATACCTTCATCATTGACAGTTATGTCCATTAGGCCAAAAATCAGATGTCAGTCTACTTTAAACGGACCTTCTCTAGTTTCTATAATAAAAGTTAAATTTTTAGTTGAAAAATCAGAAATACATGTAAACATAGCTTGCTCAATAGACCGGTATGCCGGCCCACCCCAATGTAGAATGTTAGCCCATCCTATAGATTGGAGAAGAGGAAGGATTTCAAATGAAGTAAGATGTTCAACATGAACAGGTCGCTCAACTCTCACATTGCGCAACCTTAAATCTCGCACATAGGGAGGATCATCTTCTGGTGACCGAAGGTGGCACCTTGTGATAGGTGCCGATCTATATGTTGAAAGATCACGAGAACTTTTCTTTTTGCCTCTATCTTCCATTTGCAACTAGAAAAATAAGAAATCAAAAGGTTGTAAAAGAAGTAGAGTGGGTTTTCTCTAAATCAGATTTTGGAGAAGAAAACCCCAAAAATCTCAAGGAAACAAGAAATAAATCACTACAAAGATGGAAAAGAAGTGATATGAACTTGAATTTATAAGGAAAATGGAAATAAAGCACTAACCTTGAAGAACAATGGAGAAGGGTTCGACCGGTCGTGCTAAGACTCATTGGAGAAGAAACTCAAATGTAGAAAAATGGGGTTTTTTCCCAAATAAATCATCAACCTTCGCTCCATGACTGGTCGAGTACATGCTCAACCGGTCATGCCACGACTAGTCGAGTATTTACTTGACCGGTCGTGCACAGCCAAAAATGTGCATTTCTCATGAAATTTTGAAATTTAAACATTCAAACTAACAGATATATACATTATGATACAGAAATGCATGAATAATCAATTCAAATTGCACATACCGAGATCAAATTTCAATTTAGAAAACCTGCTTTTGTCGAGCGGTTTCATGAAAATGTCAGCAAGTTGAGTCTCGGTTGGAATCCATTCCAAAGTAATTGACTTTTCTTCCACTGACTCACGAATGTAGTGATATCTAATGTCAATGTGCTTGGTTCGTGAATGCTGGATTGGATTTTTAGATATATTAATTACACTGGAATTATCATAATATAAAATCATAGAGTCCTGTGCAATTCCGTAATCGCTTAACATTCTTTTCATCTATACAAGTTGAGTGCATGCATTACCTGTTGTAATGTATTCAACCTCAGCGGTTGAAAGCGATACAGAACTTTGTTTCTTACTTTGCTAAGAAACTAAACTGTTCCCAACATAGAAACAACCATCACTGGTTGATTTCCTATCATCAACGTTACCAGCCCAATCAATATCAGTGTAACTAGCTAATTGAACACTAGTATCATGTGGATACCAAAGACCCAGATTAACTAAACTTATGACATATTGCATAATCCGCTTACCAGTATTTAAATGTGACTCTTTAGGGTCAGATTAATATCAAGAGCAAATTCCTACGCTAAATGCAATATTAGGTCGACTCGCAGTTAAATACAACAAACAACCCATACTGCGATACAATTTAGGATCCACTTTCTTACCTGTAGAGTCCTTTGAGAGTTTTAGAGACGTACTCATAGGAGTATCAAAAATTTTCTCATTCTCAAATCCAAACTTTTTAACTAAGTTCAAATCATATTTGGTTTGAGAAATAAAGAAACCATCAGGTTGCTGTTTGATTTTCAACCTTAGAAAATAATTCAATTCCCTAACCATGCTCATTTCGAACCTAGATTTCATAAGATCTGCAAACTCAATAGTCATGTTAGCACAGGTATATCCATAAATAATATCATCAACATAAATTTACACTATTAAAATGTGATCGTTATGTTTCTTTACAAATAATGTCTTATCAACACTTCCCATTATAAAGTTATGACTTAATAAAAACTTAGTCAATTTTTCATACCATGCCCTGGGAGCTTGTTTCAAACCGTAGAGGGCCTTCTTTAGGTGGTATACATGATTACCATTCTTAGGGTCTTCAAAACCCATTGGTTGTTCAACATACACTTCTTCATACAAATCATCATATAAAAAAGCACTCTTTACATCCATTTGGTATATTTTGAACTTTCTAAAGCAAGCAATAGATATAAATAGTATGATTGATTCAAGACGAGCTATTGGGGCAAAGGTTTCATCATAATCGATGCCTTCAATTTGAGTGTACCCTTGTACAACCAGCCTAGCCTTGTTTCTAATTATATTACTAAGTTCATCAAACTTATTTTTGAAAATTCACTCAGTTCCGATGATATGTTTATCTTTTGGTCTAGGAACTAAGTACCAAACATCATTTCTAACAAATTGATTACTACGCTCTTCTTACATCACAACTATCCAGTTTTCGTCAGTAAGAGCTTCTTTTACATTAGCCAGTTCTATCTGGGATGTAAAGCACACGTAGTTACACACATCTTCTAGTTGTTTACGAGTGCGTACACCAGTGAGAGGGTTTCTAAGAATTTGATTAGTTGGATGGTCTTTAACAGTTCTCAGTTCAGAGTTATTTTGGCTTGATGAAGAATCTGGTTTATCAATTAGAAGTACTTCATCATTATCTAAACATGAGATATGTGTATTCATGTGATCATCAATAACCACATTAATGGATTCTTGAATTGCACCAATTCTATTATTAAGAACCCGATATGCTCGACTATTCAGAGCATACCCTAAAAATACCCCTTCATCACTTTTGGTGTCAGACTTTCCCAGATTTTCTCGGTCATGTAAAATGTAGCACTTGCTGCCAAAAACTCGAAAGTATTTGACAGTAGGCTTCTTATCAAACCACATTTCATAAGCTGTTTTACCATTTGATTTTCTAGTATAAACACGGTTAATTATATAACATGCAGTATTTACGGCTTCAGCCCAAAGATTTTTAGGAAGCTTCATACTATTTAACATTACATTTGCCATTCTTGAAGCACTCTATTTTTTCTTTCTACTATACCATTTTGTTATGGTATTTAGGGCACAGAGAATTCATGTGATATTCTCTGATCACTGTAAAACTTCTCAAAATCGCTATTCTGAAATTCTGATCCATGATCACTATGGATCTTACAGACTTGAGTCTATTTTTCAGTTTGAATACGTTTAAGTACCCTTTTAACTTCATCGAGAGTTTTTTATTTGTCTCTTAAGAAGACTACTCAAGTATATCTGGTAAAGTCATCAACGATTACTAGAATATACTTTTCGCCACCTCGACTCTCCGTTCAAGTTGGTCCAATAAGATCCATATGGAGAAGTTCGAGTGGTTTAGATGTGGCATTGGATTCCACCTTTTTGTGAGAGCTCCTAGTTTGCTTGCCAATCTAGCATTCGCGACATATTTTATCTATTTTCTGTATTTTGGGAAAGCCTCTTACTAACTCTCTTTTGCTCAATCTATACAAGTTGCGGTAGTGTACATGTCCAAGGCGTTTATGCCATAACTTGATCTCATCGGTATGGACCATATAACACGATAAATTAGATGAGCTAGAGTCACTTACAATATAGCAGTTTTCAGAAGTTTTACGACCAGTTAATATTACAGAACTGTTTTTATTTAAAATTTCACACCCTAGGTTAGAAAATTTTACGCTATGATTTTTATTCCATATTTGAGAAATGCTTAATAAGTTGTGTTTTAAACCTTCTACATATAAAACATTTTTAAATAAATGGAGGTTAGAAAGTTGAACCATACCTTGGTCAATAATCCTGCAGTTGCTACAATCACCAAAAGTGACTGAACCATCAATCATGTCTTTAAAATTGGTGAACAGACCTTTGTCACCAGTCATGTGCCTAGAGCATCCACTGTCTAGGTACCACTTTGAATGGCTTGAAGATTTGAAAGCCGTGTGGGCAACCAAGCAAGTAACCTTATGAACCCATTTCATTACAGTTTTGGGTTTAGGAGTATAGTTGGTCTTCTTGTGTTTGTAGTTGATATAAGATTGACCCTTTGAGTTAGATTTTAAGAGCTCCTTAAGTAAATCAACAATTTTTTCAGCTAAAGGGTTACGATTCTGATTTTTATAGTTGATATGGTTGCTTTTAGGTTTTAAGGATTGAAAAGTTTTATAATTTTGATTTAAACTTTTCCTTTTGAGTTTGAGGACTCTCCTTTCACAAACTTAGGAGAAGTATTCTTATGTTTGGGAGAATATTTTTGTCGTAGCCCAAACCAGATCGGTCGCTACATTTTCTGGATCTGGATAATAGTTTTTCTAACTTAGGATCACCTTGCACATACCTCCATGTATCCTTTAAACTTAACAGAGAAGAGACTTCATGTTTTAGTTTTTTATTTTCAAATTTCATATTTTCAATAAGGGAGGTTTTGAAATCTAAATCGCATTTAGTTTTTTCAAAAGAATCTGAAATGTGGGATTTTTCTAAAACAAGAGTATTAAAATTTTCTTTGAGTTTCGAAAACTTTTCTTTCTAAAGTTTTAGTTTTATCATAATTTTACAACTCTCCTTGTAAAGGGTATTATATGCATCTTGAAGATCTTCTTCATTTTCATGATCACTATTCAGATTTTCTTCACTAGTCGTATCATCATGATCTGAAAAGGTGAACTTGGATAGAGTCATAAGGGCTTTAACTTCATTACCCGACTCAGTTTCAGAATCTTTTGATTCAGAAGAAGCTTCAGTGCCAGAAGATTCATCCCAAGTAGCCGACATACCTTTCTTTTTGGGTTTGTCCTCTTTAGGACAATTGTTCGCTAAATGCCCATATTCATGACAGTTGTAACATTGACTATCTTTTAAAGATTTCCAAGTTTTAGATTTAGATCTTTTCTTATCATTAGATTTTTAAAAATCAACCCTCTTTTTACTTTTAAAAATCTTATAAATTTTTTTAGCTAAAAGGGCCATATCATCTTTAGAATTTTCTAAATCAGAATTACTATTTTCTTGAGAAATACATTTAGAAGATTTAAGGGCGATGGATTTACCTTAGGAGCTTTAAAGTTTCACTTATAGGTCTGTAAGGACCCAACTAATTCTTCTACCCTCATATTGTCCGTATCACGAAGTTCTTGGATCGCAGTCACCTTTGAATTGAACCGTTCAGGTAGTGAGCGTAGTATCTTTGCACAGACTTTACTTTTTGGGATTTTATCATCAAGACCCCACATAGAGTTTACAATGCCATTCAATCTTGTATAGAAGTCCATGAAGGTTTCATTTTCTTCCATACGTATTTCCTCAAATTTGGTTGAGGATTTGGACTCTAGATTTCTTGACAATTGTTGTTCCCTTGTGTGTCATTTCTAAAATGTCTCAGGCTTGCTTTGCAGTATCATAGGATATAATTCTTTTGAATTCATCCGGTGATAGTGCACAAGTTATGGCATTTAAAGCCTTTGCATTGACACTACTCTCATTTTTCTGAAGTGTGGTCCAAGTAAAATAAGGTGTGATTTTCATAAACTTAGATCCATCAATACCAGTTACTTCAATGGTGGGAGGGGTCCATTCAGTCATTGTGGCTTGCCACACGCTCTCATCCATGGATTTTAGGAAAATCCTCATTATGGCTTTCCAATAGGCATAATTGGAGCCATCAAATGGTGAAGGCCTAGTGACTGAAAGGCTATCAAAATTTGACATCTCAAATAGCACAAGAAATAAATCCAATAAGAATAATAAAAAGCAAGCTATTAGGCTTAGATACCACTTGAAAAGGGCGAGTTATATGTCATAGAGGGGGAGGGGGGGTGAATAGGACTATGTCAAATTAAAAAATAATAGTAAAATTTAAATAAATTAAATACAGATAGCAATAGACAATCCCACAATGATGAAATTAAATACAACCTCAGATGAATGAGTATTAAGAGGTTGATACAGATGTTGTTCTAAGGACAACCTTACGCCATAAAAACCAAGGGTTTATGGCAGGACAACCTTACTAGAACGGTTTGTATATCAAAAACTCAAACTAAAATAGAGGAATAAAGAAATAAGTAGCAAGGAATGAAATTTACACTATTACAACATTCTCCACACTTGCATAAAAGAAATTACAACATTCTCCACAATGCAAAAAGGAAAATTACAATCATCCACAAAAAGAAATAAACATTCAATCCACAAGACCAGAAATTATAGTGGTTCGCTTGTGTATACACCAACTGTTTAGAAAAACAACTACACAACTACTCCACTCCTAATATCCTCACATAGTGGATATTAATGTTCACTATGAAAATAAGTTTTTCCAGGTTCACCTAAAACCTTCACAATTGTGTCTTTCAAATGGGCTTACACAATTCAAAAACCCCACACTCTGAGTTTTCTGGATCACTTAGACAAACCAAAACAGAAAGATTTTTCTGGCTTAATCTCAATGAAACCAAAATACAGAAATTTACAATAATGTAAAATACCTGGATATTCTCTTTTTGACGAAGCCCGGAAGAACCAAATCGGAGTAGAATTTCAGTGTAGAAGTTCAATGTCCACACTCACTTATGAAATGGTTCTAGGTTCTAAATTAATTTTAAATTAAATCAAGTTGGGCTAGCTCAATTCGATTTTGATTCCAAGAAAAGGGAAACACTCAATCCCTTCTTCAAATGTGATTGGAATAAAGAAAACAAAATCAAATATAACTTAAGAGAATATTAAGAGAAAGCTAAATTAAGAGAATATTAAATGAGCACAATATAGCTTAAAAAAATCACTAACTTATCTCTCAGAGTGGCGTATTAATTTATCTTGAATTCAATGAAGAACTCTAAAATTTGTGCTCTATTTATAGGTGAAGAAATCACATTCATGACTGGACTTGAGGACACCACGACTGGCCATATGACCAATAGATTTTTGAAATTTTGAGCGCAATAAGATAAAGTCATTCCACAACTGGTCGTAGGCCCTACACGACGGGTCGAGGGACCTCCACGACTAGTCATGACCTGTCCATGACAGGCCGTGTTGAACCAGATATAGTTGCTGGTCTTTGAGTCGAGGCTGCAGGACTGGTCGAGAATGAGTCGAGCACTGTTCACATGACTGGTCGAGCAATCTCCAGGACTGGTTGAAGCTTAACCAAAAATTTTGAAATTTTGCAACAAACTTAGTACTGGTCGAGGAATTTCTTAGACTGTTCGAGCCAATGCTAGGACTAGTCGAACAGAGTCCAAGACTAGTCAAGAAACAGTCTATTCACTTATAAAATGAGCCAATTGAATTATGTATTCAAAATGACCTACCCTATGGTCAATATAGGGTCATTCATACCTTAAACATGATGTATGAACATTGAAACTTCTTTTCCTTTGGTTGATAGTCATTCTTTGAAGTTTCGCGAAGCTTGAGATCTTGTCAAAGGATGAAGCTTGGACTTCAGTATCAAAATCTAGGAACATTGTCTTGACTTGTACAAAGCTTTGAAAATCTTGAACTCTTGAAGCTTGTTGTCTTGACTTGTACAAATGATGTTAAACTAGAATATGACCATGTAAACTTGCATTAAAGATCTTTGTTCTTCAGTGATGCACAGTCTTCATTATGTAGATGAGCTACACAAGACAGAGAATCCAAGAGAGGTTTTGGCACTACAAAATTTGACAATTATAAGAGCTAGAAGCCATAACACTTACACTACGCAGTAAGTGTAAGTGCCATAATTTATAGCCCTTTGTGTTGTCAAACTTGTGATGCCAAAGACACTGCTATGAAGCTTGCATTTGTGAAGAACAATGCTCTACTCAAAATCAACTTAGGTTGACAAGCACTATTCACAAGTCAAGAATCTCAAAGATACTTTCAAGTTCTACCTCAAGATCTCAAGAAGCTTTCAAGTTTGAGCTCCATCAAGACTTCAAGCTTCACTACTTTCAAAGGTCACTTGTCTCCTATGTTCAATGTCCTTACTTCACTCTTGAGGTATGACTGACCTTAGGTTGACATTTAGAGTATCATTTTGGATACATAATTCACATATTTTCTATAAGTGAGTTTGGTCTGTTCTAAGACTAGTCCTGAAATTTGTTCGACTAGTCCTAGCACTGCTTCGACCTGTCTAAGAAATTCATGGATCAGTCGTAAGTTTGTTATAAAAATTGAAAGTTTTCTTTTAGGCTTCGACAAGTCCTGGGGACTATTCGACCAGTCGTAGGTACAGTGTTGATTGCATCTTCGACATGTCATAGAGCTACGACTCAATATACAGCGCTGAAATTCGACTTGCTTTGACTAGTCGTGTGAACCTATGACCAGTCGTAGACCACCTACGACCAGTCATAAAACTGTCAAATCTTATCGCGCCCGAATTTTTCAAATATCTGTTGGTTCTACGATCAGTCGTAGAGGTCCTTAGACCAGTCGAAGGTGTGATTTGCTCACCTATAAATAGAGCACGAATCTCAGAATAAAACAAGAACTTTAAGCTAAATTAATTCAGTCTTCTGAGAGATAAGTCGGTGCTCCATTTAAGCTAAGTGTGCATATTTAATATTCTCTTTCTTTAGCTTTGTTAATTGATTTTGTTTCTTGCATTCCAATCTAATTTGAAAAAGAGGAATTGTTATTTTCCTTTTACTGGAATCAAAATCAATTAGAGCTAGCCCTTTTGTTTTAATTTAAAATCTATTAGAACCTAGAACCATTATAAAGTGAGTATTGGACATTGAACTTTGACATTCAAATCTCTACTCTGACTTGGTTCTTCTGGGCTGCTACAACAAAGGAGAAAATCAGGTATTTTACAATTTGTGTAATTTACATTGTTTTGGTTTTATTTGAGGTTAAGCCAGAAAAATCTCAAAGTTGTTGGTTATCTGAGAAGAGCTAAAAAACTCAGAAGTGAGGGTTCTTGAATTGTGTAAGCCCTTTAAAAAAGACACAATTGTGAAGGTTTTTGGTGAACCTATGAAAACCTATTTGATAGTGAAGCTAATATCCCCTATGTGAGGATATTAGGAGTGGAGTAGCATTTTGTGT
The DNA here is from genome assembly GCF_029962835.1 of Magnolia sinica. Classification (NCBI taxonomy): domain Eukaryota; kingdom Viridiplantae; phylum Streptophyta; class Magnoliopsida; order Magnoliales; family Magnoliaceae; genus Magnolia; species Magnolia sinica. The sequence goes on from NC_080574.1 coordinate 69,092,597, forward strand.
GGCTATTGTTTAACAGTTGGTGAACACACAGGCGAACCACTATAATTCTTTGTGTTGTGGATGTGTGATTTATATTTCCTATCTTTTATCATTCAGAATTGTGGAAGGTATGTATGGATGTGAATGTTGTAAATTTTACATTTCAAACTGTTCACTCCCCAAGTGCAGGGTTGTGATGTAGTAATAAACTCGGTGAGACCGAGGTCGAATCCCAAGGGACTGATACCTGTACGTAATTTAAAACTAACTAGAACTAGAACTATAATGAGATGAAATCTAAATCGAGTGTAATTTGATGAATAATTGTGAAATAAATTAATTAAAAACTAATAAAAATAAAGGTGAGTGCTAGGGTGCCAAGGATCCACTTGTAGCAATTGGGAAGCTACCTTGCATAATTCAAGGACACAGCTGGAATCAGAGTCTATCTTATCCAGCTGGTAAGAAAAGATTTGTCAAATCTCTGAACTAATTATGGATCTAATCATCAACAGATAAGATTGGTGAAGATTTGGAAGTGATCCCGTCACCTAACTATGCCTAGGAGACGATGGCAAACAACAGCGATTTACCAATCTCACGGCCAATCATAAGAGAATTGTGAAAGTTAGGAAGGGTTCCGTCACCCTACATGCCCATGGGACGATGGTGAACAACAAGTCTTACTAATTTCATAATCTCAATAATGAAAAACATACTTAAAGCTATCGCAGATCCATTATAATTTAAGTCACAACAAACCATTAAAAACTAAAAGTATACCTTCATAATCAAACTAAAATCCAAGAGAATCCATAAAACATGAATTAAAGCAAAACAACCATCCTAATCACGCTGCAAGCTTCACCTCTTAGCCCTAGCTAAGAGGTTCAGCCAAACATAGACATGATCAACTAAAGTCTCTTAAAACACCAAAGGAAGGAAAGAAATTAAAGAGGAAAAGGGAAAGGGAAACTCCACGTTGATGGTCATCCACCCTCTCTCTCTCTCTCTCTCTTTCTTCCCACGTCCAAGCTCGAAAGGTGCCTCCATGGCTACCCTAGATCATCTCCCCTCCCTCTCTCATGTTTACAACCTCCTTTTATAGCTGCTGGAAGGCTGGAGTCGGTGGTAGAGTCGCAGCAGGAAACGGAGTGCAACTTTTCGCAGCCAAGTTTCAGTGTCTCAAAACTCACCACTTTCCTCGCTCAATTTTTAAAGAAACACCGTCACTTAGGACATTTTTGAGTCCTCTACCTGATGGACGGTTCAGATCTACCATATGATGAAAGATGGTGGGCCACAACTGCCTAGAAATCTAATTTTTTACGGATGTGTGAAAGCTTTCTCACCTCTTCGCTGTCGTGATCGGTGGGCCCCACAGAGGTATTTTCAGAGAAATCCACCCCATCCATTGGATTCAGGATGAAATTTTAGTCAAGAATGGATGGTTTTGAACGTCCATTGACGCGGCCCAGATAAGAAATCACGCCAAAAATCATTTTGAACATCGCAGGACCGCCTGTTTGTGGCCTCTGTATGTACACATGTACACACATGGGTGTAAAATTTCAGCAAGGTTTTGTAGTATTCGAGGCCTTCTACACGATGAACGGATCAGATTGGTCGGACAGGCTATGGGTGGGGCCCACAAACTTTCACCAAATGGACTCTCGCCGGATGCGAAATAGGGACGTGGAAGCTTCCGCTATGACGTTGGTGGGGCCTACTTTAGTGTTATTTTGACAAATCCAAGTTGCTCATTGAACTCCCCTCAAAAAACCAGTCAGGAAAGAATATTTTTGAATTGGATTTGGTGTGGCCCACATGATCTTCTATTCTGCAGTCCATCCGGTGTTTGACGGTGGAGATTGCCTGAGTGCATGCATAGGACCAAAAGGGAACCTAGGTGTGGTTAATACCCCCCATCTGTACATAATGAACAGGCCAGATGGAATATTTGGATGAGGGGTGGGCCCCACTACGTGAAACTGGCAGACCGGGTGCATCCGCTGTTTAAAACAGAGCAGGAGAAGGAGAGACGGGCCAGCCTGTCTTTGACCGGGCTGATCGTTCGGTGCGGCTCGCGTGTGCGTGCACTGTATGCATGCACACCCTCATGTGGGGTCCACTATGATGGTTGTGAGAAATCCGTTCCGTCCATCCTTTTCTCCATCCACTTTAAGGTATTGACAATGAAATTTAAGTATATCCAAATATCAAGCGGGCCCCAAATCAAGATTTTAGGGGCTGATCTGTCCGTTGGGCCACTTTCACAATGATCCAATGCCTAAACTTTGATGTGTGCGGTTAATTTATGGCCCTCAGACCATGTATGAAGTTTCGAGCCAAACGGATGGTGGGAACCCCATGATCTTGCATTCTAGATGATTTTTGAGCCACTTAAGCTTCAATTTTCTCAATTTTCATGAATCCCTAGCATGTAATTCCATCGATCTTGGTCCCCTAGAGTCCATACCTTTCCTTGGTGAACTCTGAGCGTTAAATTCATCCTTTTAGTACCCTTTTCAGTCCACACTTATAAATCTACCTTGCAACACAAACACGATTAAAATAGGGCGTTAAACAGTATCATGTTCGTAAATCCAGGTAATAACTGGGGTTTGATATGCAATATTTGACCCTCAACACCAGCACAGTGGGGAATGTTGTAATAATTTAGATTTACATTTCAACATTATATTTTTGCTATCTCTTTATTACGTTGTGCTTCTGTTTCTCTATTTGTTCTAAAAATAAGGTTGTCCTACCATAAACTTTGGTTTTTGGTGTAAGGTTGTCCTTAGAACAATTTATGTTTCTATTTCTCTATTTTAGGTTGCTTTCCATTCTTGTTCTGTGATTGGTGTATAGTGCTATCTATTCTCTATTTCATATTCCGTTGTGTTTATCTTAAAATTTGGCATAGTCCTATTCACCCCCCCTCTAGGACATATAGCTTGGCCATTTCAGTAAGGTTAACCCACTCGTGAAAGTATTGTGGATACACCACACTGAGGAAGAGGCTACTTAGGAAACGGAAGCCGAAGTCCATAAGAATTACCCTCAAATCTTCGAGGAGTACGAAAAGATACTAATTTCGGGGATTAAATTTTTCTTTAAGGGGGGGAGATTGTAACGTCTGGAAAAAATCTGTATAAGGACCTGAGTACCACCTCAGGCAGAACCACCTAAGGACCGTGACCTGTCATAACTTAAACAGAGATTAATTAAGTATTAAACTAAATAATCAATGGATTTAGCTCAGGCCACCATTTTCACAAACAAGAAGGCTTAAAACCATTAATACCACTGACTCAATGCTACATAAAGACCTAGGAAAAATCCCAAGAGCCTGTTGCTCTCGGGGGTACATTGAAACTTTGTATTGGACCTGGACCGCACGTCGAGAATCCGATGATTGTGAAATTATAGGATTATGTCCATCCTACTAGGCTCGACAACCATCACAGAAATCAAGCCCAGATAGTGTCCTGAAATGCACAACTTGAGCCATGAGTGAAGTGTGTGAGAAACGCGAATATCTTTAGAAAATAAAAAGAAACTTAAGTGAATTGGGTCATTAACTCACACACGAAATTTAGGATTTCGGACCGTCAGTTTCTGAAGAAACTTCACCCATGGGAAAAGGAAATTTCGCTGCACGTATCCATATACTTGTGGCCCCGATCGAGTAAGTACAACCATTGATCTAACATAGGTCCTCCATAGTCGATCGTCCGATCCAATCGCACCAAAACTACATCATGGCAGAGATCCTTTGTTAGGGAACTTGCCCTAGGATGTGTGTGAGTAGTGGGCCTCCCTGTGAGCTCTATTTGTCAAAAAACAGTTGCCCAAAGGGTATAACCCATGTATATAGTGGCCTTAGGGCCATTTGCATCACTTTTGGGCTTATAAATCGCCCTTATATCACCCCACCTCTCTCATATACGAATTTCCCTAAAACCCTAAGGGAGAGAGAGAGAAAGGAAGAGAAAAGAGGAAGGAGAGAAGAAAGCTTTTTAGGAGATCATTGCAGTGATTCTCTCCCACGACTCCACGCACTGAATCACCTCCCCATTACGCTACACAATCTGTTTCGGCTATGAATTGGGTAAGAAAACCTAACCCTAATCTTGTTATAGAAATCCAGATCGACTCATCAGTAAACTAGCTAACCTATTTTGTTATTTAGATGCCCAACATTCCGTTCTCGGTAACGTACAATTTGAACCGAGTCCGAATCGAGTATTCTGACAAAAGGTGCGGAATATAAATGTTTAAGTTATGGTTATCAATGCTTTCAATGTCAGCTAATGATTTATATCTGACTTGACTGCTGCCATTTTGTCTTAGATATGCCCCTTTTGATATAATATACATGTATGAACTATATCGAACAAAATATGCCTCTCATGTGTTTGTTGAAGTATTTGAATGAACATGTAAATATGATTTATGCTTGCCCTGACTACTAATTTAGAATTCATCGTTGTCATATCCAAGCTGACCTCTCTATATAAGGATTTGCTAAAATACACGTTGTAACTAACCCAGTCTATATATTTGATGAAGTGTAGTCTAAGTGTTTAATGAATTGTCTGAATGAGAAATTGTTGATAATTTGTATTTATTAAGAGTATTAAGATAGGATTCTTAAGTATTCTTAAGTACCCTATTCATATTTATAGTTTCTTTCATGAAATCATATCTCCCGCTATGTAATCTATGGATAAAAATGCAAGTGTTTGGTGACATGTTTAATGAATCTGATAAAATACTCAAATGAGAAACTCACTTGAATTGTTTGTTAAATGCTGAAGTGATTGTCACAGGTGTTTACTTACTACATCTGAGTAAGATTGGGGCTACAATGTAGCCCACACAATCGATAACAATCCTTGTTCGGGTGACCGAATTAGTCTCGCCACATTGGGTAACTCGACAAATCTGGGTTACACGACGATTGTGACAGTGGTTAGGCCACAAGGGGTGCTTACGTGCTCCATGTCGATTAAGTTAGCGTGTGCCCGTACCAATCGAACTTGTCTAAAGAACCGATTGGCCTATTGTGTGTTTACCATGTATGGACACTACTACTTGAATCTAAGGTACCCCTTTCCAATGTAAAGGTCCACTCTAACCATGGTACCATGATCCGCTAAGACTCATGAGCCGGGCATGGTGGTATGGGATACCGTGTTCGAGTTGTCGGTCTACGCTGGGGCGACAAGACTCCCCGTAGTGACTAGTGAGCAATTAAGACTCGTGAGCCGGGCATGGTAGTATGGGATACCGTGTTCGTGTTGTCGGCCTACGCTGAGGTGACGAGCCTCCCCATAGTGACCGCGAATATAAACTTTTGAATTTTCCTATTAACTGCTTTTAATTAGGAGTGATGCCCTACAACTTGCCTATCGTATGTGATTAGCTAGGATTGACGACCATAGATGGATCCTTCGGTTCGGGTTAATGATATAAAGGGAGGTACCTTAGCTTCCCAAACCTGCTATATGGATAAGCTTAATTAAGTACATGGCTAACACGACCATGCATTGCATTGCATTAGTTAGGATGTGCTTTTGGCGATGAAGTTACACTGTTTTTGAGGGAGTGCTGCCATATGCGAAATTGGTTGTTAGAGTCACTTTTTTTAGGGAACTTTGATGCGAGGGCATACATCATTACTTGCACTCCATTTCTACATTAACAAGAGTAGTTAGGAAGTGATTGTTAAGTTGCTTTATCATTACCTCTTGATTGACTTGACAACATGTTAACCTTTTCCTAATAGTACCACTGAGTTGATCACTCACTCCCACCCTAGGACGGTGTTTTAAAAAACCAGCCAGACTCTAGTTTAGATGCAGGTTTTGATGAAGTTTATGCAATAGAGCAGGACTTCATGGATGAGGAGGAAGAGTTCTCCTACTTTTAGCTCTCGGGCGAGTCTACGTAGACCTCGTACCGATATGCAGGGACTACAAGGATTTTTGGCTTAGTTAAACATCTTACATTTCCACATTTTGTATATTTTGAAACAATACATGTATATATTCAGCCTGGTTACATACTCATACCCTGGAGGTTGTGAAACACTTACATACTTATATATATATATATATATATGCTTCAAACTTCCACTTAATTTAATTATATCCGGAGTATGATATGTTGTTTTAGTATAATCCCACTCATGTTTAACTCATTAATATGGATGAAATCTGAACATCATTATCTATGTGCATAAGTGATGTACTGGATCTTGAGAGTAGAGCTTTGTTTGACCCTCGAAATTCAGGGCATTACAGTTTTGGATATGATTCAATTTTAGTTTCACCCCCCTAAATGATCTGGAAAAGCAGATGGATGGTGTAGATAAACTACTTATATTTACAGTGGGACCGACTGAACATACTGAGTAACTTAGGACGCAAACCGATTTCAGGCATAACTAGATTAGTGGGTTAGGCCTTGACTATGGGACCCAATGTTGCGCCCCAAACTCAGGAACCGAGCTCGCAAAATTCTCAATCACCGAATCCGGTGGCGACAACTTCCGTAGTACCCCAGTCTCGGCTCCTGGTGCCCATTCACTAAGTACTGATCCTGGGATCCTACAAGGAGGATTTCAATAATACAAGTCTGATTCAAAATGGGCATACCCAAGATCATAACATTATAATCATAGATAAATAACCATAGGAACATCATTACAAAATCCACTAGAAATATAAGAATAGAAAGAAGAAAACTCCAAAAGGATCAGCGACTCGCCCCAGCTCATGCTCCGCTCACTGGCCTGGAATCATCTGCATGCATCAATCGTGCATAAGCTTATAGAAAGTTTAGAGGGCAGTGTAAGTGTGTGTAGGATAAGCGCCATGAATGCAATAATAGGGTATGCGGAATATTCGGTAAGGACCATGAACACCACCAGCCATAACAAGGCTATTGTAACGACCTTGGAATTTTTGTGCTAATCTTTCCTTAAGTAGTTGTTTTTGGGGTAATTAGCGCTTTACTTGATTGCTTGTGAAATTCGCATCAATCACTTTAAATTGTATCTGCATGGCTCTAAACGTGCAGATTAGTGAGCGCTATGTTACGCTGAAATCTGGGATCCATCGCTAAATCCAGTTGTTCTGGGGAATTTTTGGAAGATCTGGATCGGACCTAGACCGCGCGTTGAAAGTCCGATGGCGATGATCTTAGGCTGTTGCGGTCACTGAGTTGGGCTTGGTCTTCACCTCAAAAATCAAGTCGATCTGATGTTCTGGGTCAATTTGGTTGAGTTCGGAGTGAAGAGTGTGAGAACGGTTGGAATTTAATAAGCTTTTTATGAAATCTGAGTCGTGTCGCTTGCGCGACGATTTTAAGCATTCTGACCGTTGGATTCTGACCCAATTTCACCCTCTGATCAGGATGGTTGGCCCAGGCATATCCTAGTGCTTGTGGACCTGATCGAGTTTCCGTGACCGTTGAATTGAGTGTGGTCCGCCACGGCTGATCTGAGCCGGTCGGTACGAAAACTCAGCTGACCTAGATCCATGGTCGGTGAGCTTAAGTCCGACCTTTCGTGGTTATAGGCCCACCGAAGTGCTTCGTTGGATCGAGAAAGGCGTACTTTGGTTATAACCTAAGTATACCTTGACCACTTGGGTTATTTCCATCATTTTAAGGCCTATATATAGTCCTTAAACCCTAGTTCTCATTTCCATACGAATTTTCTCTAACCCTAGCTTGGAAAGAGAGTGGAAAAGAGAGAGTTAGTGAGAGAGATTGGTTGGTGAATCATCTTGATTCTTCCTTGTTCTTCTTCACCTTTGAACCTTCACTTTGAATCGTTCCTTTGGCGATTTTGAGTTCTTTTGGGGTAAGTTAAACTAACCCTAATCTGTGTTAGAGCTTAGATTAGACTTGGTGTTGTTGTATCTCATTTCTATCCTTATTTTAGGGTATTCTTGCGCCGTTGACGAAGACAACTCGTCTAAATCAGTTCGGCGGTTCTTTCTTTGCTTAAGGTGCGGACTTTAAGTGTATAGGTTATGGTTTTCAAGGCTTTCAATCGGGGTTAGTGATTTATTCTTGTTATGGATGAGATTTCACATGTCAAATGTTATGTTTACATTGCTTTCCGATATGCATGTGCTATATTGAGATTTGTGTATTCTAAGTGTATTTATAAAGTACCGTATACGTATAAAATACGCACTTGTGCTTGCCATGATTATTGGTCATGTATGTATGCTAGATGCATGTATGACAACTCCTTGGTAAAGGGAATTGTCTAAGTGCATGTATTCCAACATACGTCATGTATGTTATTCCTTGTATGCTAAGTGTTTGTAGAAATGCATGAATGACCTAAGTGTAACTGATTACACTAAATGCAGGCGTTGAGAAGTGATTCTCAATACTTCTATGGATGCGCATGATTTCCCTTATGCATTTACATTCCAAGTTATTTAAATTCAAGCATTCCTATGCTTACATTTATGTTAAGTTGATATTCTTCAGATGTGTATGCACCATGATTTGAGTGGTTGTTCCATTACTGTTTTACATTCCATATGAATATCTGTCGTAGTGTAGGATGTTTGGGACTATGCCTTAGTCCAGGAAATCGGTAATTGACCCTTTGGTCGTGGTTGAGATTGCTTTCGCCACGTGAGATGCATTAGACGAACCCGAGTCGTATTAGAGTTGGCGGCAGTGGTTTGGCCACGCGGAGTGTTTGCGCACTCTATGTCGTCCAATTCAACGTGCGCTCGTGCTAGTCGAGTTCGTCAACTAACCCGATTGTCCAGTGTATGTTAACCATGTATGGACGCTACTGCTTGAATCTAGGGTACCGAACTTACCAGTGAAATCCTAATAACCATGGTACCTGATCCGCTAAGACTCATGAGCCGGACATGGTGGTATGGGACACCGTGGTCGAGCTGTCGGCCTACGCTGGGGTGACGAGCCTCCCCGTAGTGACCAGTGAGCAACTAAACTCGTGAGCCGATTATGGTGGTATGGGACACTATATTCGTCTTTGTCGGCCTACATTGATTGGTGACGAGCCCTTTGTAGTGACCTCGAGCATACCGGATACCGCAAGGAGGTGACGAGCCGATCTGTGGTAGTAAGGGCATGAAAGGCGTGCATTGATTGGTGACGAGCCCTTTGCTACGACCTCAACTATATGATCGTATGAGATGTCTAGGATTGACGACCCTAGTATGGATCACTGTTGGATGGTGATATGAGGAAGGTATCTTAGCTTCCCAATCCTGCTGTATGAATTGGACTAATAACAACTTGGTAATCATGTTCATGCACCGCATTTGCATGTGCTTTGTAGATGTGGCGCACTTTGAGGCGATGTCATGCGTAACGTAAGATGAAGACGCTGAGGGTGTACGCGTGAGGGCACGCATCATACCGCATTCATACTTGCATTAATAAGAGTACTTAGGATTTATTTAATTGTCCCGCTTTATCATTATTGTTTGATTGAACTGATAACATGTTAACCGGCCTTATTGTTCCACCGAGTTGATCACTCACTCCCACGGGGCGGTGTTACACACCCACCGGACTCTGTCTTAGGCCCTGTAAATGCAAATGATGATGCGACGCCCGAGGCAGAGCAGCTGGATGACGACGAGGCCGCCTTCTCCTATATGCAGTTGAGACGGGTTCTAGCGAGCCTATCTATGGGATTACTATTTTGGGAACTGAAATGATGTAACTTGTACTTATAATTTTGATGAATAACACTTTTACACGATCTGGTTGTATATGTAATTCAGGGACTTACACTTGTACACATATTTTACTATAAGTCTTCCGCTTGCTTTATTCACTTACCCCTGAATCATATCTGCGTTTTGGCTTAATCTATCCCATGTTTATGTGCTAATACAGTCAACATACATCATTCATTAATTATGTTGCATAAGTGATGTTTTGGAACTCGGGAGCTGAGTTATGCTCGACCCCCGAATTTCAGGGCGTTACAGCTATGAAATGCAATGTAGGTGCTAACAGCCATCCCAAGGCTAAATAAGACAATGCAGGGCCTATGGAGCCAATGCCACATGAAATATGCAATATGATCAAGCTTATCCTCATATCAATCCAACGTATCAGTACAGTTTTACTCTGGGGAAATCACCGGGGTCAAATACACTATAGATGGATTGCTCCTCTCCTAGCCGCACATCCCAGCGAGCGTAAGAGACCTCACTACCCGCCTGTGGAGAGCCAATACCAACACGGCTCGACGGTAGAGGACCTATTTACGAGCTAGTCAGACTCAGCCTAGCTTTTACCTCCACACTCAGGCGGGTAAGGCCACACCCCTTTCCAACTGACCACGATACATGGGAGACGCGGCCTTATGGTAGTAAGCACCAACGCTCACGTTCTCCACACGGTCTCAACGTTGGAGCATCTCCTGGTACCATGAAGGTTCCAGGACTTTCACCCAAGGACATCCTTCATGCCCTACAGTACTCAATGAATATTTCCTCCGTCTACAACTCGGCCATCCACGAGGTGTCTGTGGAGGCTATGGCCCTGATGAAACTAAGGTAAATAATAGCATGCCATGACAATGCCAGATGTAACGCCCTGAATTTTTAGGGGTCGAGGAGGAACTTGGCTCCCGAATTCCCGGATGCCACGTGTGCCATAATGGGCTTCAGACTTTAATTATATTTGGATGATTTCATAAGCAATAGAGAGTTTAATAAGGCATAAAGCATAAATAAGTCATAAAGCATAATCAAGTGCCATTAAATGTAAAAATATCCAAACCATAAATCTAAAAATATCCAAACAGGAAACTAGTCCCACCCATACATATGTCCCCACAGTGACTGAGGCCGTGGCCCAATCCCCACGGTCACCAAGCTTAGTCTAGAAAGATCTATCATAAGTCTGGTAGTGCGCTCACTCCTCCTCATCATCCATGTCGGCATTCTTCAACGTGTCCAGCTCCATTAACACTACATTTATAATGTGTTCTGATTAGTGTTTTAAAACACCGTCCCAGGTGTGAGTGAGTAGATAACTCAGTGGTTCCATTAGTTATAAGTTACACATGTTATCAACCCAATCAGTGTAGGTAATGATGAAATAGGAAATCAAACATTTTTTAAAATACTCGTATTAAATATGCATATGAAGATATGACATGATGCATGCCCTTTCCAAACAACACTCCCTCACACGCGACTCCGACCACCTGGTTCGCAAATGACAACACTCCCTCAAATGTACGACTTCAACGCCTATTCCACCTCATTCTAACTAATGCAATGCGGTGCATGATCATGCTAATCAAGTAATTATTAAGTTTAATTCATCCAGCATATTGGTGAAGCTAGGATACCGACATTATATCACAAGTCCTTATCTGGATCACGTGGCTCATTACCACATGTGGTGACTCTTTACCAGTGTCCCTTGATCCAACTTTTGGTATCACCCATTTATCTCACAAATTAATAATTCCAAAGGTACGATATAATACCTAAATATATGAGGATCAACCCGGTATGAATCGTCACCCAATACCAAGTATCATCACTTAATTCTGAGGTGCGAGTTTTTCACATAAAACCAAAACAAAGAGGAAAAGGGCTCATCACCCAATTCCATTCACACCCTGAGTTATTTGAACAGTACTCTATCACGCAACCATCGACCGGGTAATTTGACGGGGGCCGTTCGAACAATGGTCTATCACCTCGATCAATACTCACCCCAGCATAGGCTGACAGATCAGACACGGTGTCCCATACCACCATACTCGTCTCATGAGTCTTAGTTGCTCTACGGAGAGGCTCGTCACACCAGCGTAGGCCAACAGCTCAGACATGGTGTCCCATACACCATGCCCGGCTCATGAGTCTTAGTGGGATTGTATCACACTATGGTTATGAATGGACACATCCATTAAGAATGGGGTATCCTAGATTCCATTTAATCTATCATACATTGTGAACATATATGATCAGTTGACTAGTGGACTAATTTATTAACCTGGGTGAACCACGACACAACCGGCATTGGGTGCAAGCAACCCGTGTAGTCTAGCTACTGTCGATCGTCCGTGTTCACCCTAGTCGATCAAACAAGCTTAGGGTGGCCGACCTAACTAAGGTCACCCCTTGGTTTGAGCAATTTACCGATTGACCCAATATTGTAAGCAATCTTAAGTATCACTAGAGACTAAACACTACATCACATGATTATAGCATAAGTTCTACTATACAACCACTTAGGCATTTCATCGAACACGTAAGCATACATAGGATACTACGTTCACTAAGGCATTAAATCAAATATATGAGCATGCATAAAGTAATGCAATCACTTAGGCAATAAATCAAGCATGTGAACATTGACAAATCAACACGTTCTACCACTTAGACATTTCATCAAACACATGAGCATCCATATCCAACTAATAACATATAATACAATTAAACATGAAAATGAATATGCTAGCTATTACAACTCATTCAACATGAGACATCATTAATTGAGACCCTCAAGGGTCAATAAATGGAAACCTATAAATAACGGTCTGCACCTTAAGAAGGAATATCCATTTTTTGAGCTCCTATGGTTAGGGATTTGGAGAAAATCACAAATTCCTAGATAAACACCAAGAACTATATGAGATTCATGCAATTCATTTTAGAAAGAACCTATGTTAGGAAGTAGGTTTGTTTCTTACCTCCAAATTGTAAATGGGGTGGATTTGGCGGAGGAAAATGATTGATGTTAGGGCTTTGATTAGAGGAAACTGATGAAGGGAAGCACTGAAGTTTCCCCACTCCTACTCTTACTCTTCTTGTCTTCTTCTTTCTCTCCCTTGGAGGATGTAAATTCGTATGGAGAGATGGGGTGCCCAAATGAGGCCCTTATATAGTGCCAGATTTGGTGTAAATGGAACCAATGGTTTGGTTTTTACTATACTAGTCCTATGGGAGGATTTTTCTAACCTCTAGGGCCCATTATGGGGTGTACATGTCAATATACACCGTAGGATAGTTAACCCTAATGATGATCTACGTATGGATATGATCGGCCCACCATTTGGATGTGTCAATCAAAAGATATGATTAAAAGTTTATTTAACAGTAACCGATGGTCAATTGGGCCGTGGCTATACGGATATGAGTAGGGAAATATCATTAATTGGTACTCTAATTTTGCTTGTGGATTGACGATCCGAAAGCCACAACTTCACGAAAGAGCAGGATGTCTATTTCACTTAAGTTTCAGATTTCAGCCTAGGGGATTTGTGCGTTGCAAGCACTTAGTTTTCAGCCCAAGTTGAGCCGTTCTAGGTAATTTCTTGGTTCGCCACCCGCAATGGACATCAAGCCAGTGAGACGGACATTATTCTAAAATTTCAGAACTAGTGGCCCACTAATGAGCGGTCTAAAGCTTGTTCGAGAAATTGGGGCATTTCTGGAATAAATTAGGTATCAAGATTTTTTGTGCATAATTATCAGGGTTTGGATTAGCTAAGTTAATAGTGTGACCTATTCACAACCAGCAAAAATGAAGATTCAATTGTAATCACTCTAAACCGCCAGTTCTTAAGCTAAAAGGATATTGACTCAGTTTTCTTTGTTAATTAAGATCTGACCCTTAGTTGTCACAACTTTTGGCATGTCTTTATTTAGTTACGGTCATCTCAATTAGTCAATGATAGGTCTACAAGAATTGGACCCTACGTGAACAAATCCCAATGCTAAGCTCGATGTTTAAGTGATCGGGCGGATTTGTTTGTCTTCTTCAGTTGATCAATCCTATATGTACAGTTCTTTGTCGGTACTAACCGCATATAAGCCCATCTCGATTGTTGAGGATCCGTAAGTGATGATGTGGCTAGTTATAAAAAAGAAAATTTAACAATTTTTTAAATTTTCAAAATAGCAAAAATTTAGGGTGTTACACCAGATGCATGGCATTCAAACATGCATTGATCCTGCGCATCCATCGCGCTCAAGAGGGGCAATCCCATCTCCTACGTAGTCCCATAACAGCCTGCTCAGAGGCATAATGCCATGACAAATCAACCATCTACCAAGCAAACACATGATGCTCATGAGTCATGAAAATGACTAAGTATGCCATGAGATATACTCTCCTCAGGTCTAGGTGTACATGGGGATGAAAAATGGATTAAGCTATGTATGTCATACGATGATGTTATACTCTCCTCTTAATCAAGGAGGGGTCTAGGTACTTAGACAATTTCTACATGATATGAAAGGAGTACAACTACTAGTGGGGGCCAATAGTTTGGGGTAGCCCACTAAGCAATAATATCATACTCCTAAAAGATAAGGACGGGCCTATCAAGGGTCTAAGGTGGACATTTAACCACACTTAGATAAGAATAGGGCTAACAAATGGGCCTAGACGGGTCCATAATGAGGACATTTAACCACCATTATCCCCCAAAGGTGGCCCGACCATAATCTATCAAGAAGCAAGGCCCAAGGCCTAAATCCACTATATGAATAAAAGGGGTGGCCATATACATATATTCCACATAATTGGGCCTTAAGAAAATGGCCCAACTTACATACAACAACATGGGCTAAAAGAGGTGAATCATGGCATAAGTCTCAATGGCCACTGAATCCATGCATTATGTTGGTCTTAGTGGGCAGCCCATAAGCCCAAATACATAGGAAAAATCATGTCAAAGTTGGGTCAAACGGGCTTTGCAACATCAGCCCAAAACCTGGTAATTTTGGTGGATAATCAAGGACCCAATCACATTTATAATTCAGCCCACAAGTCTAGCATAATAGTGGAAACAGCCTATACATGTAACTGGGCCAAGCTTGGACGTCCCAGCCCAATCTGGGCCTACTGGATGTCCTAGAAATCTGGTCTATAATGGGTCCTCATAATCCAACTAAAGTGGGCCTCAAAGAGCACTAATTAAGCCCAAAATTTTCAAGAATAAAGGCATGGAACATACACACAAGTCTCTCAATATGGTGGGCCCCACATCCTTTAAAATTCCAGCCACATACAATGTACTTTTAAGGCCTCTTGCTGAACTTTCAACCCACCTAACTTCCTGGGCCTGCTGAGGTCCAAAATTTTGGTGGAACTGAGTGAAAATAATCCCATAGTAGTCAGTAATCCTCACAGGGGGGCCCACCAGATGGAGAGTGGATATACATCACATAAAACAAGTGGGCCTGCTACTGGACTGCAAGTCCAGTGGTAGCCCAAAATGTTGGGGCATCCCACATGGTTAGGTGGTCCAAGGGCCTGGACGGCCTGGCTAGAAGGACACCAAGGAGGGCCCCACGTGTGGATGTCCACCAAGGAGTAGACACGTCCGTAAGTGCTATGGTTGATTGCTCCTTTGTTTGTCAAATTTTGTGGTGCCAAAAACACTATCTGTGTCGTGTGTAGCATGAGTGTATATATATATATATATATATATATATATATATATCTATATATATATATATATATATATATATATATATATATATATATATATATATATATGTTCAAGGCATTGCATCACATTGCTTCAAGTTGAGAATGAAGCTCTACTTCAAGACATGCAAGGTCAAGTACATTGTTCACTCCTGTAAGCTTTAAAGTTCAGAGTCTTTCAAGAGCTACAAGAGCTACATCAAAAGGCAAGTTCTTGTTCAAGACTCAAGTATAACTCAAGATCAAGTACAACTCAAGACTAAAGTTCAACTCAATATAAAGTACAAGATGAAGTATAACTCAAATCCAAGCTTTAGAAGATCTTAAATTCAAGCTACATCAGGTATAGAGATCTCAAGTTTCATAATCTTCAAAGGTCAACCATCATCTGAAGAAATGAAGTCTCAATGTTCATACATCACTCTCGAGGTATGATTGACCTTAGATTGACCTTAGGGTAGGTCATTTTGTATACATAATTCAAATTGAATCATTTTATAAGTGTTTGGTCCGTTCTTAAACTAGTCCTGGACTCTATTCGACTAGTCCTAAAACTGGCTCGACCAGTCCAAGAAATTCCAAGACTAGTCCTAAGTTGTTGCGAATTTTTAAAATTTTTTAGTTGAGCTACAACTAGTCCTGGAGTTTGCTCGACCGGTCATGTGAACAGTGCACGACTCGTTTACGACCAGTCCAGTAGCTACGACTCAAACTATAGTAACGAATTCTGGTTCCTCATGACCAGTCATGAGCAGGTCACAACCAGTCATGGAGAGTTCACGACCGGTCGTGGACAGCCAACGACCAGTCGTGGAACGGTTTTATCCAATCATGCTCAAATTTTCAAAATGTTGTTGGTCCTACGACCAGTCATAATGTCCACAGGACCAGTCGAAGATGTGTTTTCTGTAACTATAAATAGAGCACGAATTTCAGAGTTTAATAATCCAATTCAAGTAAAATCAAGGCATCACTTTGAGAGATAAGTTAGTTTCTTTTTAAGCTACATTGTGCATATTTAATATTCTCTTTTTGTTAGCTTTGTCAATTTGATTTTGTTTCTA
This sequence comes from Magnolia sinica, assembly GCF_029962835.1. Lineage (NCBI taxonomy): Eukaryota > Viridiplantae > Streptophyta > Magnoliopsida > Magnoliales > Magnoliaceae > Magnolia > Magnolia sinica. Next base: position 69,109,132 of record NC_080574.1, read on the forward strand.
TATTTCAATCTGATTTGAAAGAGAAATTGTTGTATTCCTTCTTCTTGGAATCAAAATCAAATAGAGCTAGCCCAACTGGTTTAATTTAAAATCAATCTAGAACCTATAACCATTTCAAAGTGAGTATTGGACATTGAACTTCTCTATCCGAACTTCTACTCCGATTTGGTTCTTCCGAGCTGCTACAAAAGGAGAAATCCAGGTATTTGACATTTGTATAAATCTTCTATGCCTTTGGTTTCTTTGAGTTTAAGCTAGAAAAATCTCTAAGTGTTGGTTATCTGAGGAGAGCCAAAAAAACTCAGAGTGTGGGGTTTTGAATTGTGTAAGCCCATTAGAAAGACACAATTGTGAGGGTTTTAGATGAACTTGAGAAAAACCTATTTTCATAGTGAACGCTAATATCCCCTGTGTGAGGATATTAGGAGTAGAGTAGCAAGCTGTGTGGCTGTTGTTTAACAGTTGGTGTACACACAGGCAAACCACTATAACTCTTTGTGTTTTGTAGATGTGTGATTTATTTTCTATATTTGTAATCATTCAAGTTTGTGGGATGTATGTGTGAATGTGAATGTTGTAATATTTACATTTCAAGCATTGTGGGGAATGTTGTAATAGTTTAGACTTTCATTTCTTGCTATTTCCTTTCATTCCTCTTCAGTTTGAGATATTGATACTTAAACCGTTCTAGTAAGGTTGCCCTACCATAAACCATTGGTTTTTATGGTGTAAGGCTGTCCTTAGAACAACATTTGTATCAACCTCTCAATACTTGATTATTGAGGCTGCTTTTCATTCCTGCATTGTGAATTGCTTTCCCTTATTTGCCTATCATATTCTTTGATTCTGCTATGATTTTTTTTTTAATTTGGCATAGTCCTATTCAGCCCTAGCCCCACGCCCCCCCCCCCCCAGGACATATAGCTTGGAGTTTTCAACATCCACGTGGGTCACACCAAAAAGATGAGCGAATGGATGAAACATTACATCATGGTGGGCTCAAGGGGTGTGGAACGGCTAACCCATGCTGGGTGTCAACCCCACTTCGGACGTCCAGCAGGGCTACTGGCCCAATAAATATGCCCCCAAAATAAATGGTTTGGATGTCCTGATGCACATAGAGAGGGTCCCAACAAGGTGGGCCACCAAAAAGGGGCATTTAAGAGCCATACACACATGATTAACTAATTTCTAAAAAGTGAACAGCAAGGTCCAAAAAAATTTCTGTAGCAGAAAATATGTTGTTGTCCTCTACTTGTGCACCCCATTAGAGTGGGCCTAGGTCCACCAAAAATTGGGAAAATACGGGGCCAAGATCCCCTTATATGTATACAATAAGGTGGGGTCCACAAAAGTGACCCACTATTTCAAAAACATTTTAATATTTTTAAGTTTTTTCATCATGCAGAATGGCTGGACAGTTCAGAAAAAATCTGGACCGTCCAACCCTCTTAGCCCATTCTTTTGGGTGCTCTAACAAGGGCAAATGGAGGTGGGAATTGGTACACCTATAGGTGGGGTCCACACCTCAAGAAATAACCTAATAGTGGGGCTAAAACACCCCTCTAATCACCCCATAATCCATGCTCAAAACAGTCCAAAATTAGTCTAGAAATTTTCTAGACAGCAATATATGTCTGAATAAAACTACTCAAAACTATTAATTAAAAAGGGAAATCCCCATAAAATTGGTGTTATGGTCTACCTTAGTGGGCCCCACAAATATTCAGGCCATATCCCCTCCCTAAAATCCGTTGCATGCATCACATGTGGGGCAAATGGGGCACCAACATCCCTAGTGTGGATAATAATAGGCGTCCACTATATTTGGACGGTTTGGACATTGCAAGGCCAGTAAGTGAGCCACACACTACAAAAATCAGATAATGAGGAAAGAAAAAAATCAAAATTCGGCCTCAAGAGAGGGTGTAACATCCTAAAAAAATTCGTACAAAGACCCGAGTACAACCTCAGGCAGAACAACCCAAGACCGCATCCTGTCGTATAATTTAGAACGGATTTAGTTAAGTACTAAATAATCAGTGGATTAAGCTTGGGCCACCATTTTCACAAATGGGAAGGTCTAGAACCAGGAATACAACTGGCTCAATGTTATCTTAAGACCTAGAAGAAATCCCAAGGGCCTGTCGCCCTCGGGAGTACATTGAAACTCGGAATCGAACCTAGATCACACATCGAGGGTCTGATGACCGCGAAATTATAGAAAGATGTCTGTCCTATGGGGCTTGACGACCATCATGGGAATCAAGCCCAGATAGTGTATAGAAATGCCCAACTTGAGCCATGAGTTAAGTGAAATGGCCAAGCTATATGTCCTAGAGGGGGGGGGGTTAATAGGACAAGGCCAAATTTAAACAATAACAACGGAATATAAATGAATAAAAGATAGCACTATTAATAAATCACTATATTGGAATGTAAAGCAACCTCAAAAAGTGAGATTGATATCAATGTTGTTCTCAGGACGGACAACCTTACACGATAAAAACTAAAGGTTTATGGCAGGACAACCTTATTTCTAGAACAAATTGAATATCAAAAACTCAAACAGAAAGGAAACAAATGAAATAGCAAGAAATAACTTCTAAACTATTACAACATTCCCCACAATGCTTGAAATGTGAATATTACAATATTCACATTCACATATACATCCCACATATCTGAATGATCAAAGATAGAAAATATAAATCACACATCCACAAAATAGAAAGAGTTTTAGTGGTTCGCCTGTGTGTACACCAACTGTTAAAAAACAGCCACATAGACTGCTACTCCACTCCTAATATCCTCACACAGGGGATATTATAGTTCACTATCAAAATAGGTTTTCACAGGCTCACCCAAAACCTTCACAATTGTGTCTTTTTAGAAAATGGCTTACACAATTCAAAAACCCTCACTTCTGAGATTTCTGGCTCTCCTCAGATAACCAACACAATGAGATTTTTCTGGCTTAATCTCAAATAAAACCAAAATGGAAATTTACATAAATGTAAAATACCTGGATTTCTCCTTTTGTTGCAGCCCAAAAGAACCAATCGGAGTAGAAGATCGAATGTAGAAGTTGAAAGTCCAATACTCACTTTAAAATGGTTTTAGGTTCTAATTGATTTTAAATTAAACTAGTTAGGCTAGCTATATTTAATTTTGATTCCAAGAAGAAGGAATATAACAATTCCTCTTTTCAATTAAGATTGGATTGTAGAAACAAAATCAAATTAATAAAGTTAATAAAAGATAATATAAATTATGCACAAAGTAGCTTAAAATGAACATAAACTTATCTCAGAGTGAAAGCTTGATTTTACTTGAATTGAGTTATCAATCTTTGAAATTTGTACTCTATTTATAGTTACAGAAACTCGGTTACAACTGGTCCTAACGACACTACAACTGGTCGTAGGAGAAACAAATTTTTGAATTTTTGAGCGCGATTGGATAAAACCATTCTACGACTGGTCATAGGCCCTCTACAACTGGTCGTAGCATACCCATGACTAGTCGTAGGACTTAAAGATTGGTTGTTGTAGTTTGAGTCATAGAACCAGGACTGGTCGTAGGACGAGTCGACACTGTTCACACGACCGATCGAACAGAGTCTAGGACTGGTCATAGCTCAACCAAAAAATTCTAAAAATTTGTAACAACTTAGGACTAGTCTTGAAATTTCTTGGACTGGTCGAGGCAGTGCTAGGACTAGTCAAACAAGGTTCAGGACTAGTCTTAGAATAGTCCAATTCTATGTAAAATGATTCAATTGAATTATGACTTCAAAATGACCTACCCTAAGGACAATTTAAGGTCAATCATACCTTGAAAGTGAGGTATGAACATCGAGACTTCATATCTTCAGATGATAGATGACCTTTGAAGATTGTGAAGTTTGAGATCTTTGAACTTAATGTAGCACTGAACATGAGAACTTCTATAGCTTGAATAACAATTCATTTTGTGTTGTACACTGACTTGAATCTTGAACAAGATCACTTCTACTGTTGTAGCTTGTACTTGCATTCTACTGTAATAGCTTGTACTTACATTTCTTGAACTAGTTTGAAGTAGTTCTTCGTTCTTGACTTGAAGTAAAGTGCTTAGAGCAGTGATGCAATGTCTTGAACATTTATAACTATGAACTACGCAAGACATAGATTGAGGTTTTGGCACCACAAAATTTGACAACCAAAGGAGCATAAAACCATAGCACTTACAATCTCCCCCTTTGTCAAATTTGTGACAAAACATTCAACAATAATATAACCAATATGAATACAAAAAAAAAAAATGCACAGGTTATAAAAGAAAAAACCAGTTACAGCCTGGTTAAAGAATCATGCACCAGTTGTCATCACACATCAAGATGCTACTCTACCACAGTTCATATTCCATCAACATTTCAATTCATATGCAAAACCATATAAATTCTTTCCTTTTTTGTCACAATATGACAAAGGAAGAAGAAAAAAGGAAAAGGATAATAAACAGGAGTAATCAAGGAGTCAAGATATAAGCAAATTAAAGTCCGCATACGATGAACTAGTTTAAACAAAGTCAGTAAGCTACAGTCAGCAAAACAAATAAAGTTTACAACCCAACAAAAGTAGACTTAAAGTTATTATAGACCAAAGAGTAAATCACTTAATCAAATTCTCAGAAAGAGCAGGTATGGTAGGATCAAGTTGATGAAGGCCCATGTTTAAGCACCTAAGATACTTATGCATATATTTAAATAGTAAATCATGGGCAACATTCATATTCTCTACCTTCTCCTCAAGTGCACGCAAACGCGCATCAAACTCAGATGGTTCATAATCAGGATCATTAGCAGAATCAGACTCAATTTCATCAAAAATATTATCTATGTTTATGTCATCAGGAAGAAGATCATCATCTTTTTCTTCATTCCCATCTTCAGCTCCATCACCACCAACATCCACTTGGCCAGGAGCCAATTCCAATTTCAACTTGTTTATATTTGAGTTGTTAAAAATAAGATGATGGATGGGAGCCTCTCCAATAGGCATAGCAACCAACATATGAGAAGCTAAAATAGTCATAAGAGAGGCAAATGAAATATCACTATGACCTGAATGGAGACAAAAGTGAATAATGGAATGACATATTAAAGATGGAAGACAAACTTTAGTACCAGAGACGATAGAGTGCAAAACACGAACCATAAAGGAAGTCAATTTTGTTTTATTACTAGAACGCAGATACAAATTTGAAGTAAAGATTCTATGGAGGACTTTGTATCTGGGTAACAAGTACTTTGAGGGGAGCGCATTCCCTTTATGAGTCCATTGCACATCCATATTACATAATGCTCTGGTGAGCATTCATTTTTCTGATTCTGAGGGTTTTTCAGTTAAAATATGAATAGGAATACCCTTATCATTAATAGGTATTTCTATAAGGCAAGATATTAGATGACGATCTACATCAAAAGGGCCTTCTCTAGCATCTATTTTAAATGTTAAATTCTCAGCAGAAAAATCAGAGATACATGCGAACATGGACTGAGCAATAGATTGGTATGCAAGCCCACCCCAATGTAAGATGTTATCCCATCCTATAGATTGGAGGAGTGGAATGATAACAAAAGGAGCAATGTGGTTAAGATCAACAACTCTTTCAACAATAACCCTACGCGAACGCAAATCCCGTACATATGAGGGATCATTTTCGGGTGACCGAAGATGGCGCCGAGTTATTGGAGTAAATCTAGAAGAAGATGGACCATGGGCTGTTTTCTTTTACCCTCTAGCATCCATTAGCAATAAGAAATTCAAAGAACTAAGGAGATGCAAAAGATGAGAAATGGGTTTTCTCAAAATCAAAAATTTGAGAAGAAAACCCCAAATAACCTAACAAAGCTTGAAATCAAGCACTCCAATAATGATATTGAAGCAAATAGACCATGAATCTAGAAGCAAGACTGATAAAATGTACTAACCTTGATGAATCACACTGTAGGGTTCGACTAGTCGTGCCACGGCTTGTTGGAGAGTAAGATAGAAATAAGGAAGATGAAGATTTTTTTCCAAATAAAAGAGGACAACATGCTCCACGACCGGTCTTGAGCTGTCCTTGACCGGTCGTACCAGGACCGGTCGAGTACACCCACGACTGGTTGAGTATCAATAAAAATATGCATTTTTCATAAAAAAATTTGAAATTTAACCAAATAAATTATCAATTTTAAATGCACATACCAAGATCAAATTTTAATTTATTGAACCTACTTTTATCGAGCAGTTTAGTGAAAATGTCAGTAAGTTGAGTCTCGGTCGGAATGTATTCTAAAGAGATTATTTTTTCTTCAACTAATTCACGAATATAATGATACCTAATATCAATGTGCTTGGTAAGTGAATGTTGGATTGGATTTTTTAAAATATTTATAGCACTGGAATTATCACAATATAGAACCATTGATTCCTGTGCAATTTCATAATCGCTTAACATGCGTTTCATCCAAACAAGCTGAGTACATGCATTTCCTGCTGTGATGTATTCGGCCTCAGCAATTGAGAGCGATATAGAACTTTGCTTCTTACTAAACCAAGAAACTAAACAATTTTCAATATAAAAACAACCACCACTAGTTGATTTCCTGTCATCAATATTACTAGCCCAATCAGCATCTGAGTACCTGGCCAATTGAACACTAGTATCATAAGGATACCAGAGACCCAAATTAACTGAACTTGTGACATATCGCATAATCCGCTTAACAGCAGTTAAATGAGACTCTTTAGGATCAGGCTGATATCTAGCACAAATACCAACACTTAGAGCAATATCAGGTCTACTAGCGGTTAAATAAAGTAAACTGCCAATCATACTACGATATAATTTAGGATCAACATTTTTACTTGTAGAGTCTTTTGAGAGTCTTAAGGTTGTACTCATAGGAGTATCAAAATTTTTACCATTCTCAAATCCGAACTTTTTTATTAAGTTCAGAGCATATTTGGTTTGAGAAATAAAAATACCATCAGGTTGTTGTTTTACTTGCAACCTAAGGAAATAGTTTAATTCCCAAACCATGCTCATTTCAAACTTAGATTTCATTAAATTTGCAAACTCAACAATCATGTTAGAATAGGTAGATCCATAAATAATATCATCAACGTAGATTTGAACCATTAAGATATCATCGTTATGTTTCTTAATAAATAAAGTTTTATCAACACTTCCCATTTGAAAATTATGACTTAGTAAAAACTTAGTCAAATTTTCATACCATGCCCTAAGAGCTTATTTTAAACCATAGAGCCTTTTTTTAGGTGATAGACATGATCAACACTCCTAGGGTCTTCAAAATCCATTGGTTGTTCAACATACAGTTCTTCATGCAGATCGCCATTTAAGAAGGCACTTTTTACATTCATTTGATAAATTTTAAATTTTCTAAAACAAACAATGGATATGAATAGTCTGATTAATTCAAGATGAGCTACTGGGAAAAGGTTTCATCATAATCAATTCCTTCAATTTGAGTGTACCCTTGAACAACCAGTCTAGCCTTGTTTTGAATTATATTACCAAGTTCATCAGACTTGTTTTTGAAAATCCACTTAGTACCAATAATATGTTTATCTTTAGGTCTACGAACAAGGTACCAAACATCATTGCTCACAAATTGGTTAAGCTCTTCTTGCATCGCAACTATCCAGTTTTCGTCAGTAAAGCTTCTTTTACGTTACTCGGTTCTATCTGGGATGTGAAACATACTTAATTACATATGTCTTCAAGTTGTCTACAAGTGCGCACACCAATGAGAGGGTTTCTAAGAATCTGAGTGGTTGGATGATCTTTAATAGTCCTCAATTCAGAATCAATTTGATTTGATGAAGTATCTGGTTTGTCAATTAAAAGAACTTCATCATTATCTGAACTTAGGGTTGGTGTATTCAAGTGATCGTTTATGACCTCATTTATAGATACTTGAATAACACCAGTCCTTTTGTTCAATACGTGATATGCGCGACTGTTTAAAGAATAACCTTAAAAGATCCCTTCATCACTTTTAGTGTCAAACTTTTCCAAATTTTCACGGTCACGTAAAATATAACACTTGCTACCAAAAACTTGAAAGTATTTGACAGTAGGCTTCTTATTAAACCAAAGTTCATAAGCAATTTTATTATTAGATTTACATGTATAAACTTGGTTGATAATATAGCACGCAGTATTTACGGCTTCAGCCTAAAGATTTCTAGGGAGCTTCATACTATTCAACATTACATTTCCCATTTCTTAAAGCACTCTATTTTTTCTTTCAACAATTCCATTTTATTATGGAGTTTTGGGCGAAGAGAATTCATGCGATATTCCCTGATCGCTATAGAATTTCTCAAAACTGCTATTCTCAAATTCAGATCCATGATCACTACGGATCTTATAAACTTGAGAACATTTTTCCATTTGAATCTGTTTGAGAGCTCTTTTTACTTCATCAAGGGTTTTTGATTTATCCCTGAAGAAAGCTACCCAAGTGAATTTGGTAAAATCGTCCACTATTACTAAAATGTATTTTTTGCCACCTTGACTTTTCGTCCTAGTAGGTCCTATAAGATCCATATGGAGAAGCTCGAGTGGTCTTGATGTGGCATTGGAGTTAGAGCTCCTTGATTGCTTGCCTATCTGGCATTCGCCACATATTTTGTCTATTTTTTGTAATTTAGGTAGACCTCTTATTAGTTCTCTTTTGCTTAGTCTATACAAATTACGGTAGTGTACATGTCTAAGACGTTTATGCCACAAATCAGTCTCATCGGTATGGACCATGTAACATGTTTGACTAGATGAGCTGGATTCACTAACAATATAGCAGTTTTCAGAAGTTCTGCGACCGGTTAATATTATTGAACCCTTATTATTTAGAATTTGACAACCTTGGTTAGAAAATCTTACACTATGATTGTTATCGCATATTTGAGATATGCTTAATAAATTGTATTTTAACCCTTCAACGTATAAAACATTTTTAAACAAAGGGAGGTTATAGAGTTGAACCGTACCTTGGCTAATAATTTTACAATTACTGCTATCGTCGAATGTGACTGAACCATCAGTCATGTCTTTGAGATCAATGAATAAACCTTTATCACCAGTCATATGCCTAGAACATCCACTGTCTAGGTACCACTTTGAATGACTTGTAGCTTTGAAAGTAGTGTGGGCAATCAAGCAGGTAACTATAGGAACCCATTTCATAACTGTTTTGGGTTTAGGAGTATAGTGGGTCTTCTTTTGATTGTAATTATTGTTAGAGTGACCCACTAGTTAGATTTTAAGAGCTCCTTAAGAGGATCAACTATTTTCTCAGCTAAAGGGTTTTGGTTCTGATTTTTATAGTTGATATAGATGTTTTTAGGTTTTTAAAAAGTTTTAGAATTTTTAGAAAAATTTTGATTACTTTTCCCTTTTGAGTTCGAAGTTTCTCCTTTCACAAACTTAGGAAAAGTATTCTTCTTCTTAGGAGGAACACTTTTATCGTAGCCCAAACCAGATAGGTCACCACATTTTCTTGATCCAGACAAAAGTTTTTCTAACTTTAGATCACCTTGGGCATATTTCCATGTATCCTTTAAACTCAAAAGAGGAGACTTCAAGTTTAAGTTTTTCATTCTCAGATTTTAGGTTTTCAATCAGGGAAGATTTGAACTCTGAATCACATTTTGATTTTTCAAAATAATCTGAAATATGGGATTTTTCTAAAACAAGAGACTCAAAATTTTCTTTAAGCTTTGAAAATTTTTCTTTTTGAAGTTTAAGCTTCATAACAATTTTACAACTTTCCTTGTATATGGCATTGTAAGCATCTTGAAGATCATCTTCATTTTCACATTCACTGTTCAGATTTTCTTCACTTGTTGAATCATTATCTGAAAATGTGAATTTGGCTAGAGTCATAAGGGCTTTAACTTCATTGCCCGACTCGATTTCAGAATCTTCTGAATTAGAAGAGGCTTCAGAATCAGAGGATTCATCCCAAGTAGCCAACATACTCTTCTTTTTGGGTTTGTCCTTTTTAGGACACTTGTTTGCTAAATGCCCATATTCTTGGCAGTTGTAACATTGACTATCTTTTAAAGATTTTCAAGTCTTAGATTTAGATTTAGATCTTTTCTTATCATTTACTTTTAGAAAATCAACCCTCTTTTTACTTTTAAAAATTTTGTAAAACTTTTTCGCTAAAAGGGCCATATCGTCTTCAAAATTTTCTAAATCAGAATTGTTTTCTTGAGAAACATTTTTAGAAGACTTAAGGGTAATAGATTTTCCTTTAGGAGCTTTAAAATTTAACTTGTAGGTTTGTAAAGACCCAACTAATTCTTCTACCCTCATAGTATCTGTATCACGAAGCTCCTAGATCACAATTACCTTAGAATGAAACCGTTCAGGAAGTGAGCGTAATATTTTTGCACACACTTTACTTTCTGGGATTTTATCTCCAAGACCCCACATAGAGTTCACAATGTCATTTAATCTAGTGTAGAAATCCATAAACATTTCATTTTCTTCCATATGTATTTCCTCAAATTTTGTTGTGAGGATTTGGACTTCAGATTTCTTGACAATTGATGTACCCTCATGTGTCATTTCTAAAATATCCCTAGCTTGCTTTACAGAATCATAGGATATAATTCTTTTGAATTCATCTGGTGATAATGCGCAAGTGATTGCATTTAGTACTTTTGCATTTGCACTACTCTCACTTTTCTGAAGTGTGGTCCATGAGAAATAAGGTGTTACTCTCGTTGATTTTGAACCATCGATCGTAGTTACTTCAGTAGTAGGAGGGGTCCATTCATTTACTGTGGCTAGCCACACACTTTCATCCATGGATTTAAGGAAGATCCTCATCCTGGCTTTCCAATAGGCATAATTGGTACCATCAAAAGGTAGAGGCCTAGTGACTGAAAGTGTAAGCCCCGTATCCTAGACCGTACCATTTTGTAAACTTTCACAGTCTTTCCGGTCAAATTTCGGCAACCTTCGACCCTTAACCGGTATTTGCGCATGACCCTGAGTCCCACACCGTCAACCCGAGCTGACTCAACCTAAGACTTGTACCCTAACGACCGCGCCGTCGCCGCGATTCCAATGCCACATCTCGGGTGCTGAGGCGATACCCTGGTCAAGAGATGTGGGTCTACGTTCGGTGTGAGAAAAATGCCATGCGTGGGAATTTCGAGAGAATCTCTATAACTTGTCACCTCAATCAATCAATACTCAGTCCCATCATGTCAACTACATGTCAAGTACACATCACCTTTCACCTATTCCCAAGCAACCCTAAAGTCGAAAGTTTCTTACAAGCCTATATCCCTTTCTTACACAATCTACCCCTAAAGTCAACAATCTCTTACACACCCAACCCTCTCTCTCCCATTTCTCAAACCTATTCCAAGCAAACCAAAAAAAAAAACTTCACATGTCCAAGCATTTTCCAACCTTCATGAGGGGATTTTGTGTGGCCCACCTCCTACCCCCCTCATCTCCCATCTCAACCATCTAAACTCCATCTCCTCCGTTAGGATCGAAGCCAAGGAGCGAAGGAAGCCTAGGGAGCAAGTAGGAATGGTGGGTGATCTTAGATTTTTGTCATCGTTCATTTCTTTTGATTTAAGGGTCCATATATGTGGGACCCACTTTGATGTATGCTTGTATCCAAGAGGGGCCCATAGTGGCGAGGCCCCTCCGTTATCTCCGATCTCTTTTTCTCTCTCTCTTTCTCTCTTTCTCTATGATGAATGGCCCACCTATGATGTGTGTATTTTATCCATGCCACTTGACGAATGGGCCACCTTGATCCCAATTTGGGGCATGCATGACTGTAACATCCCGAAAAATTTCATACAAAGACCCGAGCACCACCTCAACTAGAATTCTCTTAGGACTCAATCCTTTAGAAATTAAATGTGAATTAACTAGCGTTAAACTCGATTTCTTGTGAAATTAGCACCAATCACTTTAAATTCGATCTGTAAGACCTAAAACCTGTAGAATTGTTAGTGTTACATTATCCTGAAATCTAGGATTCAACACTAAACCCAGTTGTTCTCGGGAGTACTTTGAAACTTTGTATTGGACCTGGATCGCACGTCGAGAGTCCGATAGCGATGAACTTAGACAATTATGACCATCTTGTTGGGCTTGACAATCACCTTAAAAATTAAGTCCAAATGATGTCCTAAGACGATTTGCATGAGTCTGGAGTAAAGAGTGTGAGAAAGGTGAAATATTTAGAAATTAAATATGAATTTAAGAAATCTGAGTCGTGTCGCTTGTGCGCTGATTTTAAGCATCCTGACCGTTGGATTCTAACCCAAATTCACCCTCGGATCAGGGAAGATGGCCCACACATGTCAAAGTGTTTGTGGCCCTGATCGAGTTTCGGTAACTGTTGAATTAAAATTGGTCCGCGATGAGCGATCTGGAAACCCGATCAGACTAAAAACTTAACTTGCTTAAGATTCAATATTAGTAAGCTTAAGTCCGACCGCATTCAGTAAAAGGACCTCCAGAAATACTCCATTGGATTGAAATAGACCCGATTTGGTTATAACCTAAGTACACCTTTGTCCTGGGGCTAATTTCATCAATTTTAGGCCTATATAAAGACCTTAAACCCTCACTCTCAAATTTCATACGAATTTTCCAAACCCTACCTAAGAGAGAGAGAGGAAAAGAGAGAAAGAGAGAGAGAAGTTGGTGAATCATCTTGGAATTCTTTCCAGTTACTCTGTGTACCTAATCCATCGCATTTGAGTCATTATTCCGGTGATTCTAATCTCATTTTTGGGTAAGTCAATTAAACCCTAACCTTTTTTGGAGCTTAGAATAGTCTAAGTGTTGATGTAGCTAATCTACTTCATGCCTTGGGTTATCTAGTCGCCGTTGATGAAGACTTATCATCTATATCAGATCCGTTGCGCACTTTCTGGTTTAAGGTGCGGACTATATTCGTATAGGTTATGATTTTCAAAGCTTTCAATGTCAATTAATGATTTATTACTGACGTGGGTGCCATTTCACATGCCAAATGCGATATCTGTTTCGTTTTACGTGTATATATAATCTATGTTGCAAATAGGGTAATTCATGTGCTTGTTGAAATGTTTGTATGCATTTGGAATTTGACGTTGTGCTTGCCATGATTAATTGTCGTAGGAATATGATTGTTATCTATGCGACAACTCCTTGTCAAAAGGATTTGCCCTACTATGTAATATGGCTGACATATGTGATGTATGTGGCCAAGTGTAGTCTAAGTGTTTGTGAAAATGTCTGAATGAGTTCGTATTTAGTAAGGTATGAATTATAAGGCAGTTGAGATATGAAATCCCAACTACCTTACTCATGTGTATGATTTCCTCCATGCAAGTTGTTAAATTTTATCGCTTTACTTATAAAATGCATGTGTGTGGATTCTCATTATCTTGCATCTTATAACATGTTTACTATTATGCTTGAACTACTTGATTATTCCTGTTTGACTACTTCATATACTTATTGGATAAGGTTGAATGTGTATGGGGCCATATTATGGTCCAGGCAATCGGTAACAGGCTTTGAGATCGTGGCTAAGATTCATTCGTCACGTAGGACGTGTTTGACGAACCCGAGTCGTATTAGAGTTGTCGGCAGTGGTTTGGCCACACGGAGTGTTTGCGCACTTCATGTCGTTCAACTCAACATGCGCTCGTGCTAGTCGAGCTCGTCAAATAACCCAATTGGTCCGATGAATGTTCACCATGTATGGACGCTACTGTTTGAATCTAGGGTACCAAACTTACCAGTGTAAATCCCGTTAACCATGGTACCTTGATCCACTAAGACTCATGAGACCGTGGTCGAGCTGTCGGCCTACACTGGGGTGATGAGCCTCCCCGTAGTGACCAATGAGCAAACTAGACTCATGCGCCGATTAGGATGGTATGGGACACTATATTCGTGCTGTCGGCCTACATTGATTGGTGACGAGCCCTTTGTAGTGACCTCGAGACACTGCATTGAGGCAACAAGCCTTATTGTAGCCACTAAGGTATGATTAGGCATGCATTGATTGGTGACGAGCCCTTTGTAGCGACCAAGAACTATAATATCGTATGAGATTGTCTAGGACTGACAACCCTAGAATGGATCACTGTTTGGGAATTGATATAAGGAAGGTACCTTAGCTTCTCAATCCTTCTGTATGAAAAGGACTAATAACAACTTGATAATCATGTTCATGCACCGCATTGCATGTGCCTTGGCGTTGTGGAGCAATGCAGGAGGTTGTCATGCGTACCATAAGATGAAGACACTGAGGGAGTGCAGGCGACGGCATGCATCATTTCTACATACATCCTTGCATTAACAAGACTAATTAGGACATGTTTGATTGTATTGCTTTATCATTACTGCTTGATTAAATTGATAACATGTTAACTTTTACTATATAGTTCCACTGAGTTGATCACTCACTTCCACGTTCTGGGACGGTTTTTAAACACCAACTAGACTGTCTTAGATGCAGATGATGATGCGACCCACGAGGCAGAGCAGAAGTATGAGGATGATGAGGAGGCGTTCTCCTTTATGCAGTTCTTAAGCAGGTTCATGTGAGCCGTGTCCTGAGCTATGGGGATTCAGGGCTTATTTTGTAATGGTTTATTTCATGTTGATACTTGTATTTAGAAACAAACACTTGTAATTATGACCTGGCAGAGCATACATATCTCAGGGACTTATATACATACATATATATATATATATATATATATCTTCAGTCTTTCGCTTGCATATTTTACCTGTCCCTGGATTATGTTTGCAGTTTTGGCTTAATCTACTTCATGTTTTATGCACTAATACAGACAACATACATTCATCATTACACATATTACATAAGTAATGTTTTGAAACTCGGGAGCTGAGTTATGCTCGACCCCCGAATTTTAGGGCGTTACAATGACTGGACGGTCACACATGCCCGAATGAAGGGAAAAATACACATCAGCTTGATCCAATCTAGTGGCCCACTAGAAGGGACGACCATGATGTTGGGTGTCATCCAACACCGTCCAGCTTTCTGGACGATGGGCTGGACACGCTGGACGGTGGGACCCATAGCTCCAGTGGTACGTTGAGTGAAGGACACCTCGTTTCAATGCTGGAGTGAGTGAAAGATACCTTGTTACAAGGCTGAGGTCATGGCGTTAATGGCCTAGGCAGGGTGGCTAACAGTGAAGTGTGGATGGAAGTGAGGTCCATAGGACCCATCCACATCGTTCATCCTATTCCTTGGCTCATTTTAGGCGTTAAGCCTAGGCCAATCGGATAATCAAGTGGGCCATACCATAGAAAACTATGTTTCCTACCATTCAAAGCTATTAGGACCCACCTTGTTGTATCTACACACCAAACATGCCATATATTGGACTTGTTTGGTGTGTTCTGAGCCCTAGAATCCATTGGACGGAGTAAATTCTC
The DNA here is from genome assembly GCF_029962835.1 of Magnolia sinica. Lineage (NCBI taxonomy): Eukaryota > Viridiplantae > Streptophyta > Magnoliopsida > Magnoliales > Magnoliaceae > Magnolia > Magnolia sinica. Next base: position 69,124,645 of record NC_080574.1, read on the forward strand.
AAGAAGCAAGCCCACATATGAAAAAACTTTAGCTAATCAAAAATAAATAAATAAATAAAAACACAGCAGCCAACGTTGCGCGGCCCACGGGCCCAGCCGTGAGCCCCACCATGATGTGGTTTTGAGATCCACACCGTGCATTTGGTAGGCCCCCTTAAGGCAGAGGGCCACCTGAAAAATCATCTTAATCCGAAACTGAGGTGGCCCACGTGATAGAAAATAATGGGAGTGAGTGGCTGCCACTGAAACCCTTTTGGGTTCTCACTCTCAACGGATTGGATGGAAAATAAACATTACGGTGGGCCCCATGTGGGGCTACACCTGATGTGTGTGCTGTCCAGGCCATCTAGGGCCTGGACGATCATGATTTTATTATATTATATTATATGATATAGTGTATAGATCATATATAGTATATATTATATTATATATATTATATATAGTATGTAGCACTGTCCAGGCCGTCCAGGGCCCGGATGTGAATATATTATATTATATGATAAATAGTATACATTATATTATGTATATTATATATTATATTATACAATATATACATGATGGTGGGCCCTACGTGGGATCCACCTCTACCTTTCTAGTGTAGCAACTGCACATATAATAGTTATATAGCGGCCCCTTCTTGACGGCAGCAAGCTTATAGGCCCCACATTAATGTATGTATTTTACACCATTCATTGTTTGAACGGTGGGGTCCACCATGATGCATACGTTGTATCCAAACCATCCAACCACATTGAGATATCATTTTCATGGCATGAGCAAAAGGTTGAGTAGATCTAAAGTTCAAAGTGGACCTCACCATTTAAATAGTGGACCGTGACATCCACCATTCAACTTCTAAGGGCAACAATAGTTTTTAATTTAGTTGATATTTGTTTTCATTTCATCTATCCCTATGTTAACTTGTGAATAGGTCGGATCCCAAAAAATATATGAGGGTGGGCTCGATTTGATATACATGAGGCCCATTTGACTCGGCCCATTTGACTTGGCCCAATTGATTCGGCCCATTTGATCGGCCCATTCAATCAGCCCATTTGATGTATATGAGGTCCAATGAGACGTATGTGAGGCCTTTGTGTGGGCCGAGTGCAATGTGTATGAGGCCCAGTGCGACGTGAGATTCTACCATGATGTGTGTGATGATGTTTTTTTGGCAGTCATGCCTTGGGAGCAATGATGGTTTGACGTCCACATTGTAAGCACAATGATGGTTAAATGTCCGCATTGTAACTCTCCCGAGGGCCCATTGTTAGGCCCAAACTTGTATTGTGTAGGCCGTCTAGGCCCACCTTCGTTGTGATCAGAGTCCATCACCATATATAACATGTTTAGAATAGTTCCATGATTCATGATCATACGCATCGTATGTATGCTTGATATGAGGAGTGACTGATCATAGCATATGCCTTCGGCAGTTTGTTTATGGGCTCTCGGATAGGCGGTGATGCGTGACATGAGCACATGATACGCATAGGATTGTTGCATGACTGGATAGTGTGATCCATGCATTTCGCATTGAGTGACATGGTTTCTATATGCCCTAGTGACATCAGGGCCGTAGCCTCCACAGGAGTATCTTGGTTGGCAAGATTAGATACCAGAAATCTTGTTCTACATGGGGTGTTATAGATATCCCTGGGTGAAAGTCCCTAAACCCTTATAGTACCAGGAGGTTACTCCAATGTCTAGACCAAGTGGGTGCATGAGCGTCAAGTGCTGATTACCAGAAGGCCGCACTTTCCACTATGTCGTGGTCGGTTAGAAGGGGATGCGGCCTTACCCGCCCGAGAGGAGGGGGCAAAGCTAGGCTCAGTTTGACCAGCTAGAGGAATGGGTCCGCTATCGATGAGCCGAGTCCGATATTGGCATGCGGATAGTAAGGTCTTTTCCACTCACCTTGTTGCGCACAATGGGGCGACAATCTGGTTGGAGTGTACTAGACCCCGGTGATATTCCAGATTTGAACTATATTGATATATGGTCTTAGATGAGGATTTGTATGCTTGGGTTGCATCTTGCATCGTATGGCTTTTGTATGGCCAACATCATTCATGCCTTGCATCGCATAGTCTTAGTACGGCTAATGGTATTCATGGATTCATCTGCATATTCCGTATTACTCTGATACTGCATAACTGTATTACTACCTTGCACACACACTCTCACCACCTTCTAAGCTTTCTATAAGCTTATGCATGACCGTTGCATGCAAGTGACATTGGACCGCAGTAGTGCTAAAGTAGGAGTGCATAGCAGATCATCTTGGAGATTTTGTCCATTATCATTGTATTTCCCTTTATGCTCATTGTACTTATAAAGTTTTTTATCATAATGGAAATGTGATGGAGTTTTTTATTGTTGTTTGTGGGTTATGTCTTTGGTTATGCTTATTATGAATCAAACTGACGTTGAAAATCCTCCTCGTAGTATCCCAGGATCGGAACTTGGCGAATGGGTGTTGGGAGCCGAAAATGGGGTACTACGGAGGCTGTCGGCACTGGATTCGGTGATCAAAAATTTTGTGAGCCCGCTTTCCGAGTTTGGGGCGTGACAGAAAGGCTATCAAAATTTGACATCTTATATATAGCTTAGATTGGTTAGATTAGGAAATAAATCCAAATAACAAGAATTAAAACGAGCTATTAGGCTCTGATACCACTTGAAATGGCCAAGCTATATGTCCCAGAGGGGGGGAGGAGATGAATAGGACAATGCCAAATTTAAACAATAACAGCAGAATATAAATGAATAAAAGATAGCACTATTAATAAATCACTATATTGGAATGTAAAGCAACCTCAAAAAGAGAGATTGATATCAATGTTGTTCTAAGGACAACCTTACACCATAAAAACCAAAGGTTTATGGAAGGACAACCTTATTTCTAGAACAAATTGAATATTAAAAACCCAAACAGAAAGGAAACAAATGAAAAAGTAAGAAATAACTTTTAAACTATTACAACATTCCCCACAATGCTTGAAATGTAAATATTACAACATTCATATTCACATATACATCCCACAAATCTGAATGATCAAAGATAGAAAATATAAATCACACATCCACAAAACACAAAGAGTTATAGTGGTTCGCCTGTGTGTACACCAACTGTTAAAAAACAGCCACATAGATTGCTACTCCACTCCTAATATCCTCACACAGGGGATATTAGCGTTCACTATCAAAATAGGTTTTCATAGGTTTACTCAAAACCTTCACAATTGTGTCTTTTTAGAAAAGGGCTTACACAATTCAAAAACCTCACTTCTGAGTTTTATGGCTCTCCTCAGATAACCAACACAATGAGATTTTTCTGGCTTAATCTCAAATAAAACCAAAATGAAAATTTACATAAATGTAAAATACATGAATTTCTCCTTTTGTTGCAGCCCGAAAGAACCAATCGGAGTAGAAGATCGAACGTAGAAGTTCAAAGTCCAATACTCACTTTAAAATGGTTCTAAGTACTAATTCATTTTAAATTAAACCAGTTGGGCTAGCTATATCTGATTTTGATTCCAAGAAGAAGGAATATCACAATTCCTCTTTTCAATTAAGATTGGAATGTAGAAACAAAATCAAATTAATAAAGCTAACAGAAGAGAATATAAATTATGCACGAACTAGCTTAAAATGAACACAAACTTATCTCATTGTGAAGCCTTGATTTTACTTGAATTGAGTTATCAGTCTTTGAAATTTGTGCTCTATTTATAATTGTAAAAACTTGGCTACGACTGGTCCTGGGGACAATATGACTGGTCATATGAGAAACAGATTTTTGAATTTTTGAGCACGATCGGATAAAACCGTTCTATGACTGGTCGTAGGGTTTCTACGACTGGTCGTAGGCCCTTTACGACTGGTCGTAGCATACCCACGGCTGGTCGTAGGACTCAAAGATTGGTTGCTATAGTTTGAGTCGTAAAACCAGGACTAGTTGTAGGACGAGTCGATACTATTCACATGACCGGTCGAATAGAGTCCAGGACTGGTCGTAGCTCAACCAAAAAATTCTAAAAATTTACAACAACCTTGGATTGGTCTTGGAATTTCTTGGACTAGTCGAGGCAGTGCTGGACTAGTTGAACAAGGTTTAGGATTAGTCTTAGAACAGTCCAATTCCATGTAAAATGATTCAATTGAATTATGAATTCAAAATGACCTACCCTAAGGACAATCTAGGGTCAATCATACCTTGAAAGTGAGGTATGAACATCGAGACTTCATATCTTTAGATGATAGATGACCTTTGAAGATTGTGAAGCTTGAGATATTTGAACTTGATGTAGCACTAAACATGAGACCTTTTATAGCTTGAATAACAATTCATCTTGTGTAATACACTGACTTGAATCTTGAACAAGATCACTTCTACTGTTGTAGCTTGTACTTGCATTCTACAGTAGTTGCTTGTACTTGCATTTCTTGAAGTAGTTTGAAGTAGTTCTTTGTTCTTGACTTGAAGTAAAGTCCTTAGAGTAGTGATGCAATGTCTTGAACATTTAAAATAATGAACTATGTAAGACATAGATTGAGGTTTTGGTACCACAAAATTTGACAACCAAAGGAGCATAAAACCATAGCACTTACATTAAGTGCATGGAAAACGCGAATATCCTTAGAAAATGAACTGAAACTTAAGTGAATTCGGTCATTTGCTCTTTCACAAAATTGAGGATTTTTGACCGTTGGTTTGTGACCAAACTTCATACATGGAGAAAGGAAATTTCCCTGCACACATCCGTATAACCGTGGCCCCAATTGGACACGTACAACCATTGATCTGACACGGGCTCTCCACAATTGATCGGCTCATCCGATCGCACCAAAATCATGTCCTAGCATGGATCCATTGTCAGGGAGCGTACCCTATAACGTAGATGAGCCGTGGGCCTCCCTGAGAGCCCTGTTCGTCAGAAACGGCCGCCCACAGGGTAGAAACATAGTGTAAAGTGGCCCTGGGGCCATTTACACCACATCTAGGGCTATAAATAGCCCTCATTTCACCCGCTCTCTCTCATATACGAATTTTGTAAACCCTAGGGGAGAGAAGAGAAAAGAGAGAAAAGAGGAAGGGAAACTTAGGGAGGATCGCTGCAACTGTGGGAAATCTTCTCCCACGCATCCATGTGCCTAATCACCACCTCCTTTCGCTACCCAAACCTCTTCTGGCTATGATTTTGGGTAAGACGTATCAACCCTAATATTGAGGTAAAGCTCCCGGATAGTTTTTCGTCAACCTAGCTAACCAGTTTCATCATTTAGGTGCCCTGCGTTTCATTTTTAGAAACGTAGAATTTGGACCGAGTCTGAGTTAAGTGTACTAACGAAAGGTCTGAACTATAAACACTTAGGTTACTGTTTATCAATGCTGTCATGTCAGCTAATGATTTATGCTTGTCATGATTGCTACCATGTTGTCTTAAATACATTGATTTTGTATGTGATACGCCTATGAACTGTGATAGGTAAATGATGCAACTTATGTGTTTGTTGAAATTTCTAAATGGGAAATAGAGAATGATTAGTGCTTGTTATGATTACTAATCTAGGATTCATCATTGTCATATGCATATGGATTTCTCTGTATAAAGAATTGATAAAACATATGTTATAACTAACATAGTCTATGTGTTTGATCAATTGTCTAAATGAGAAATTGTTGATTATTTGTATTTACTACAAGTATTAAGGTAGGATTCTCTATTGTCTTATGCCTATGTATGCTTTCCTCTATGAAATCAATTGATAAAATGCAAGTTATATTTGACATGGTCTATGTGTTTGATGAAATGCCCAAATGAGAAATCTACTTGGATTGTTTGTTGAATGCCGGGATGGATATTACACGGGGTTGTTAGTAGCATTTGGATGGGATTAGGGCTAAAAATGTAGTCCAGGTAATTAGTAAATATCCATGTTTGGGTGGACAAATTAGTCAAGCCACCTTGGGCAAACTCGATGAATACAAGTCGTATGGCGACTGCTAGCAGTGGCTAGGCCACAAGGGGCGCTGATGCACTCCATATCGATTAAGTCAACGTGCGCCGATACTGATCGAGCCTGCTTAACGAACTGGTTAACGTATTGTGTGTTTAGCATGTATGGACATGACTGTTTGAATCTAAGGTAGCCCTCACTAATGTAAAGACCCGCCTCTAACCATGGTACCACGATCCTTAAGACTCGTGAGCCGAGCATGGTGGTATGGCACACCGTGTTTGTGCTGTCGACCTATGTTAGGGTGACGAGCCTCCCCATAGTGACCGTGAGCACAACTTCTTGCAACTTGCCTTTCGTATGTGTTTAATTAGGAGTAACGAACCTAGATGGATCCAGCACATAGGAGTAGGACCATTGCGGTTGTCCAATGCCCAATGTTTGATTTGGGTCAATGTAAAAAGGGGAGGTACCCTAGCTTCCCAAACTTGCTGTGTGAATGAGCATAATTAATCACTTGGCTAACATGACCATGCATCACACTACATTAGTTAAGATGTGCCAAAAAGGCGTTGGAGTTGCATGGTTGAGGAAGTGTTGTCATATGCGAAATAAGTTTTCAGAGTCACGTATTGAGGGGCATTGATGAGTGAGGGCATGCATCATTACTTGCACTCCATTTCTGCATTAAAGAGAATAGTTAGGAAGTGATTGTTTATGATTGCCTTATCATTACTGCTTTGATTGACTTGATAATATGTGTAACTTTTGCCTTATAGAATCACTAAGTTGATCACTCACTCCCACTCTGGGATGGTGCTTTAAAACACCAACCAGATGCTGATTTAGATGCAGGTACAGATGATGTCTATGCTATGGAATAGGACTTCTTGGATGAGGAGGAATTCTCCTACTTCCAACTCATGGGCGGGTCGATGTAGACCATGTACCGTTACGGAGGGATCACTAGGCATCTGGGCTTAGTTGAATGCATTTACATTTTCACATTTTATTCATTTTGAAATTATACAGGTATATATTGAACCTGGTTACGTACTTATACTCTGAAAGAAAGTTGGTGAAACGTCTGCATACTTACACAGACATGTTTCAAAATTCCGCACTGGCTTAATTTCCTTAAATCTGGAGTATGATGTGTTGTTTAGTATAATCCCATGCATGCTTAATTCATGAAAATGAAAGAAACCTGAATATCATCATCCATATGACATAACTGATGTTCAGAATCTCGAGAGTAAAGCTTTGCTCAACCCTCAAAATTCAGGGCGTTACAAAGGGTCTCCGCCACTATTGAGGCCCTCCCTTCATCACAAACATTCACATCCTCCACTATGTACATTTACAATGTAAATCATAAACATGCATGGAATAAAATTCAAATCTAAGGTGGAGATGTCATCCCCACCAAGATCTAGGGTCTAGATGACCCCACAAGGACAGGCATCAAAAGAAAAATCCATGATGGGGTCCATGGAGAATGGCCCCATTCATGGAACATGCATGCAAGAAGGATGGGCCATAGGCCACATCCATGGATACTTGGGGGCCTCCACCATCATTTGATGGGCTCCAAAAGCTCCTAAAGGTGGAATGAGAATGTCTAAGAAAGAAAGAAAGAAGTCCCAAGCTAAAAGACACCCACCTTAATGGATCTTCACCAAACTTCTACCAAGGGACTCCCTATGCTTCAAGCTTCAAGGATCTAAGGTTGAGATTAAAGGTGGATGGTTAGATGAGGAGATTTTAAAGAGAAAAGGGGCTGGAGAATGGGAAACAAGGTGGGACGGCCAAGGAGCTCTAGCAAGAGAGAAGGAGAAGAAATAGGAGTGAGTAGGAAAGCATGGGACTTGTACTTGAAGTGTAATGATGAGTTTTCTTAAAAAGACAAGCAATCATAGCCTAGAGAAGAGAAAATTCATAATGAGCATGGGAGAAGCAACCCATGCCTTGCTAGGATGGCTATAGGGACTAGGCTTTCTAGGTAATTATGAAGGGGAGATGTCATCATGCATGAAAAATCATGCAAACTAGGTGGGTCCTACTAAATCACAATCAATGGTCCAAATAGAGCGCAGCCCATAACTTTTGATGTACACGTCGGATTTACACACGAGACATAGTGTTGGAACCGCAGCGTCGATGCAGTCACAATGGCATAGGTTTTGAGATGATTCGGGTCGGATTTACATAACGGGACTTAAGGAAGACCGTAAATAAAATTTACAAGTCGCAGGTCGCTAGAATTTGACCGATAGGACCGCGGGACCTAACGGAAAAAAATGGACACTAAAGCTATGGGTCTTACACCCAAATCGATTTATGTGTTGTACATCTATGTTGTCCATCTGCATTTGCAATAGCTCATTTTAGAGGATGTCCCAAATTGAGGCACATCCAAAGATCAAGTGTGGATCACACCATAAGAAAACCTAAACCTAAACCGAAACACAAATCCCTAAACCTAAACCAACACCTAATCCTAATCTCAACTCCCTAACCTAAACCTAAACCTAAACTTGAAAACCTAAACCTAAACCCGATCCCAAACCCGAACCCAAATCTGAATCCCTAAACCCTAAGCCTAAACCTAAACATAAACCTATTCTCAAATCCCTAAACCTAAATCTACACCTAAACCTAAACCCGATCCCGAACCCGAACCCGAACCTGAATTACTAAACCTAAACCTAAACCTAATCTCAAATCCCAAAACCAAAACCTACACCTAAACCTAAACCTATAACCCTAACCTAAACCTATTCTCAAATCCCTAAACCTAAACCTAAACCTAAACCTAAACCTAAACCCAAACCTATAACCTTAACCTAAACCTAAACCTAAACTTAATTCACTTAACTTGAACCTACACCTAAACCCAAACCTATAACCCTTACCTAAACCTAAACCTAAACCTAAACTCGTTCCCAAACCCGAAACAAAACCCGAATCTATAAACCTAAACCTAAAACGAAACTCAAATCCCTAAACCTAAACCTACACCAAAACCTAAACCTATAACCCTAACCTAAACCTAGACCTAAACTTGAAAACCTAAACCTAAACCCGATCCCGAACTCGAACCCGAATTCCTAAACCTAAAGGTAAACCGAAACTCAAATCCCTAAACCTAAACATACACCTAATCCTAATCTCAACTCCCTAACCTAAACCTAAACCTAAACCTAAACGCGATCCCGAACCCGAACCCGAATCTGAATCCCTAAACCCTAAGCCTAAACCTATTCACAAATCCCTAAACATAAACCTACACCTAAACCTAAACCTAAACCCGATCCCGAACCCAAACCCAAACCCGAATTCCTAAACCTAAACCTAAACCTAATCTCAAATCTCTAAACCTAAACCTACACCTAAACCTAAACCTATAACCCTAACCTAAACCTAAACCTAAACCTAAACCCAATCTCGAACCCGAAACCAAACCCGAATCCCTAAACCTAAACCGAAACTCAAATCCCTAAACCTAAACCTACACCTAAACCAAAACCTATAACCCTAACATAAACCTATAACCCTAACCTAAACCTAGACCTAAACTTGAAAACCTAAACCTAAAACCGATCCCGATCTCGAACCCGAACCCGAACCTGAATTCCTAAACCTAAACCTAAACCGAAACTCAAATCCTTAAACCTAAACAAACACCTAATCTTAATCTCAACTCCCTAACCTAAACTTGAAAACCTAAACCTAAACCCGATCCCGAACTCGAACCCAAATCTGAATCCCTAAACCCTAAGCCTTAACCTCAACCTAAACCTATTCTCAAATCCCTAAACCTAAACCTATACCAAAACCTAAACCTATAACCTAAACCTAAACCTAAACTCAAATTAACCTAAACCTGATCCCGAACCCGAACCTAAATTCCTAAACCTAAACCTAAACCTAATCTCAAATTCCAAAACCTAAACCTACACCTAAACCTAAACCTATAACCCTAACCTAAACTTATTCTCAAATCCCTAAACCTAAACCTAAACTTAATTCACTTAACTTAAACCTACACCTAAACCCAAACCTATAACCCTAACCTAAACCTAAACCCAATCCCGAACCCAAATCCCTAAACCTAAATTAAACCTAAACCGAAACTCAAATCTCTACACCTATTCCTAAACCTACAACCCTAACCCTAACCTAAATCTAAACTCGAAAACCTATATGTAAACCCGAACACAAATTCTTAAACCTAAAACTAAACATAATCTCAAATCCCTTAACCTAAACCTACACCTAAACCTAAACTTATAACCCTAACCTAAACCTATTCTCAAATCCCTAAACCTAAACCTAAACCTAAACCTATAACCTTAACCTAAACCAAAACCTAAACTTAAAAACCTAATCCTAAACCTGATCCCGAACTCGAAACCGAACCTGAATCCCTAAACCTAAACTTAAACCTAATCTCAAATCCCTAAACCTAAACCTACACCTAAACCTAAACCAATAACCCTAACCTAAACCTAAACCTATTCTCAAATCCCTAAACCTAAACCTACACCTCATCCTAAACCTATAACCCTAACCTAAACCTAAACCTAAACTTGTAAACCTAATGTTAAACCCGATCCCGAACCCAAAACTGAAACTGAGTCCCTAAACCTAAACTTAAACCTAAACCTACACCTAATACTAAACCTATAACCTTAACCTAATCTGAAACCTATTTCCGTAAACTGACTCTAATCTTTCATTGTAGAGATGAATAAGAGTTGGATGCGAGCTAAGAACAGGTTTGGCCTAAAGTATAAACAAGGGGTTTAAGAGTTCATGGAATTTGTGCGATATCGAGCAGATTCAGGCAATAAGATTAGGTGTCCATATCAAAAATGCAAGTCATGGTTCATAAGACTTTAGACAAAGTAGAAGATTTGTTCATAGTTGGGATTGACCAGGGTTACACTTGGTGGATCCATCATGGTGAAGAGTTCCATCAAAGAGTTGAGGCCACTGAAGTCCTTGCTAACCCAATTGTGCCGGATGATAAGGATGAAGACGTTGACAAAATGCAAGATATCATAGGGGATGTGTTCAAGAGAACAATTACGGATACTGATTTTGCAATGACAAGTAGTAGCTAAGATATTCCTCCTATGGGTGATGTTGAATCAGAAAAGTTTAGTAGGTTGTTGAGGGATGCACAATGTCCACTTTAACCAGGGTGTGAGAACTTCTCCAAGTTAAATTTTCTTATAAGGTTACTTCATTTGAAGATAATAAATTGTTGGAGTAACAAATCGTTCGACATGTTGCTTGACTTGTTGAAAGAAGCATTAGCAGACAGTGAGACATTGCCTAAGTCCCATTACGAGGTAAAATCCTTGATACAAGACTTGAGCCTTGGTTACATCCCCATACATGCATGTATAGATGATTGTTGTATTGGAAAGGGCATGAAATGTTGAAGAGTGTCCAGAATGTGGAGAGTCTAGGTGGAAGTATGACAAAGTCAAGCGTATGAAAATCCTACAAAAGGTGTTAAGGTACTTCCCATTGAAACCTAGATTGCAAAGATTATTTACATCTCGCAAGACGGGTAAAGATATGAGGTGGCATAAGGAGAAATGCATTCATGATGATAATACACTGAGACACCCTGTGGACTCTAAAGGCTGGTAAAATTTTGACAAGCAATATGACTGGTTTGCAGAGGATTCTCGCACTGTTCGACTAGGTCTTACAAGTGATGGTTTTGATCCATTTAATAATATGAGTAGCTCGTACAGTATGTGGCCAGTGGTACTTATGCCCTACAATTTACCCCCTTGGTTGTGTATGAAGGAGTCATTCTTTTATGATGTTATTACTTATTCCTGGACCCAGGTCACCTGGGAATGACATTGATGTGTATTTGCGATCGTTAGTAGATGAGTTAAACGAGTTGTAGAATCAAGGTATACAGACGTATGACACATTTGCAGGACAGAAATTTCGATTACATACAGCGGTCTTGTGGACAATAAATGACTTCCCCACGTATGGGAATTTTCTTGGGTGGAGCACGAAGAAAAAGTTGGCTTGTCCTACATGTAGTATTGAGACTTGTTCATTATCGTTGAAGCATGGTAAAAAATGTGTTATATGGGTCATTGTCGCTTCCTTCCGATCGATCATAGTTGGCACAGGAAGACGATGATCTTTGATGGCAAACAAGATCATAGGCTACCACTGAAAGAGATATCTAGAGAAGATATGATACAACAACTTAGTAACATTGGAGAAGTTAGATTTGGTAAGGCACCACACTTGAAGAAGAGAAAACGTATAGTATTGGAGTATAACTGAAGGAAGAATAGCATTTTTTTAAGTTGCGCTATTGGAGTGATCTGAAATTACGACACAACTTGGATGTCATGCATATTGAGAAGAATATATGTGATAATGTCTTTGGAACATTGATGAACATAGAGAAGAAAACAAAAGATAGCTTCAAGGCTCAATTAGATATACAAGCAATGGGTTTAAGAAAAGAGTTGCACTTGCAACCACATGAAAATTCATATACTATAACAGCAACCTGCTACACATTGACAAAACTAAACAAAAAGCATTTATGTGAATGGTTGAGATCGGTTAAGTTTCCCAATGGGTATGCGTCAAATATATCTCGGTGTGTAAACATTATGGACTGTAAGGTAACAGGAATGAAAAGTCATGATTGTCACGTCCTTCTGTAACGTCTACTACCGGTTGTGATTCGCGGATTCCTAAGTAAGGATATCAGTGCGGTGCTGATTAAGTTGGGGATATTCTTTAAGGATTTGTGTTCGAAATCGTTGAATGTAGAGGTTATTAAACGACGGAGAGGGACATTGTCGTAATCCTTTGCAAACTTGAAAGAATATTTTCACCTGCATTTTTCAATGTCATAGTACACTTAGCGATTCACTTACCGCACGAGGTGAAGCTTGCAGGCCCAGTACAATATCGTTGGATGTATCCGATCGAAAGGTGGTAGAACCTATTAAAATTTTTATTCATTCCATAAACTACATATATCCATATTTTCATACATATAACATAGTGGTTTTGTGTACAGATACCTTCAGACACTAAAACGATTTATGAGGAATAAGGCATGTCCAGAGGGATCCATTGTTGAGGCGTACATTAATAATGAGTGCCTGTCATTTTGCTTCATGTATCTTCATGGCATAGAAACTAGATTCAACCGAGAAGATCGGAATACCGACGAAGGGCAGGAGCATGAACAGGGACTCATATCTGTATTCGCACATAACGTCCATCCTTTAGGATCCCCGACATTTCAGGATATGGACCTTGGGGATCAAGTAAAGGCACGGTGGTATGTGTTGCATAATTGTGAAGAAATAGAGTCCTACTTAGAGTAAGTCTTCTCTCAATAATTGTATCTCTACATATGATGATCTTAATGTTTCTTACTAATGACGTGCCAATTATGTGTAGCGAACACATCGAGGAGATGAAGTCCTAATACCCGACAAATTATGATCGAATGCATCAAGATCAGTTTTCAGAATGGTTCGTAAAACGTGTAAGATTTTACCTTATATCTCACCACACTTAGAATTTTATTGTATTGCACAATATTTAAACGTAAGAAAATCCCTAAACAATTACATTCTGTATGTGACAATAGATGAAGACGTTGCACGCTAGCAACTCTGCATATGTGTTTGATGCACTCTACTCACTGGCGTGTGGCCCTGATAGACATGTATCTAGATATACAGGTCGTATTGTAAATAGGATTCGGTTCCACACTGAAGAACGTGAGAAGTATAGGACCACACAAAATAGTGGGGTGGTTGTGAAGGGAATGCATGAGAAGGTGGAAATTGACTTTTATGGCGTCTTAACAGATATTATTGAGTTGAGTTATTGTATGAGAAAATGAGTGTACTTATTTAAATGTGATTAGTGGGACATTGGAAATAAGAAGTTGGGAATACAGATTGACGACTACTTTAGGAGTGTAAATTTATCTCGGAAGTGGTTTAAGGATGACATATTTGTCATCGCAAGCCAAGCCAGACAAGTATTTTACCTTGCTGACACCAAGTTAGGTAGCTCTTGGCACATGGTGTAGAAAATAAAGCCCAAGAACATATTTGACGTTCCCAAACCAGACGTTGAAGATAGTGAGGACAGAGGAAATAAAACGTCTAGGGTTGAACAAGCATATCAAGAAGACATGTCATCTGGGGATAGAGAGACTGATCTAAATGTTGATATTGATGTGGTGTAATTGGACAAAGATGATATGCCACTTGATCATGTTGATGTCTTAATAATACGTAACATTGTTAGAGATGATAGCGGTTTCATTGATGACGACGTTGTAGACGATAAAGAGAAAATACTGATCAGTGATAGTGATGGTGAAGAAGAAATAGTCTTAAGCGATAGTGATATAGACGACGATTATTAAATGCACCCATGATTTACATGTCATTTTTTAATTCAAGTAATTCGATTATTACATGTATACATATTTTACAAGTCATTATTTATTCCTTTAATTGACTTGTTTATAATCCACATTTGTAGTTAAGTGAATTTCTGATCATGTCCTCCTCAAACCGGAGCATAGCGAAAGCGCGCAGCATACTTCATGAGCTATTGCGGATGGACTTTCTGGCTCTATCTTCTTCTGGTAGGGTCAAAGAGATACCCGGTCTGGTCGATGAGTGTAAGGAGAAATATATCGACGATGACTCAGATGAAAGATTATACAATCTCAAAGAAATTTTGGACCTGATGGAGGAACATAACTGCGAGAAATTTCGTATAGAAGATGCGGTTTTATCACTTGCACATCTAAATGAAGTCCCAAGATATCAGATTTCTCCTATTGTGACTGGCATGTTAGCTGTAACAATGTCGAGTCTTCACACAGCTTGACATATACTTCTGCAGCGTACGATAACTTATGCAGGGAGTACTTTGGATACTTGATCCAAAGTTGTTTCATATTATAATGAAATACATGTATTTAATATAGAATGACAATGTGTGACGGAATTTTCAAATTTTACTAGAATTTTTACAGTTTTATTATATTCTGCTTGCATTTAGTGTAATGGTCTAATCATATTTTAATCATCTCTCTATGCACAAGCACAACTTCATTCTACCATTAACACTACTTGTATAATGTTTTAGTATATTCCACTTGCACTGTAAAGTTTAATGTGTTTATTATATTGATGTTCATACACTTGTACTGACATTATTTAAGTTTATAAGTTTGTAGTTCTCACATATTCAGTCATGACACCAAGTGGAAGATCAGGTTGTTCGCGCACTAGATCTACCCCTTCCACCCATGATGCGATAGAGACAGCATCGATGTCGCATGCTGCATCACAGCCATCCGAGCCCTCGGTTGAGCATACACCAGGCACTGTAAGTAAGTCTAGACATATATTTATTTAGTAACTTTAGTTTATGTTTAGACTTACATATTTCTTTTGCGACAGCATCGTCAACCAACCGACAAGGATGTGGACCCATGTGTGGGTTAGTTTTAGAGTGACTTACGCATGAGGGTAGGGTGACGGTAGAGTTCCCACAGGACTGCCTTAGACCTGTTGGGTACAATGCCAGGTTGTTTATGTCGGAGGTTTGTGTCCTATGTCGATCTTTGATCCCCGCCACGACCCCCCGTTGGGCAGAGGTGACAGATGATGTGTGGCAGCTCATCCATCAGCGCCTTCAAGTAAATTTTAATAAATTAAATTTTCTTTTATGAAAGTTCATTCATAGTTAAGTTATTTTTTTAATAATTTTATTGCCTTAATCTATTATTTATGAAATTGTGGGATAAATTTTTCTTAGATTTGAGTGTTCCGTAAATTTCCCATGTCATTGATGATATGGTCAGGGAGCAGTTCAAGGAGTACTGTGGAGAGTTACACCAGCGGTACAAGCATTGCAGGACCCACGATGAGGCCGTACTGTCCACACTACCAGACGTGACAATAGACAACTGGCGGATACTCTGCGAGAGATTTTCGTCTGAGAATTTTCAGGTAATATTTACATATTTACGATATCTTAAGGTAATAATTAAATTTAAAATTAATAATAATGTATTATGAATAATGTGTTTAGAAGAGAAGCAGAATAAATTTTGCGAACAGGAAAAAGTTATAAGTGAACTACAAAACTGGTTCAAAGTCATTTATACGACATCGTTACAACATGGTAAGAAATTACTGGTGATTATTAAGTTGATATATTCTTTCCATGCATTTATATTAACTCTATTGTCCTTTCGATTGCGCAGCGAGATTTCGTCACCGGCCAGGAGCCTGGACCAGTAGACCTCTACAGAAGGACTCACTGTCAGCGGACAACGGGATCTTGGGTTCATCCTAGAGCCAGCGGGAATTGGGTAAAAATTCTTACATCATAAAATTTAATTGCATTGATTTATAATAATGTCATTCGTTGTGAAAATTCATATGTTTTCATTACAGGCGGCGATGGACACCATACGTAGTCAGCCCACTCCTGATAGTTGTCAGCGGAGTGAGCCAAATATCCTGAGAGAGGTGCTTGACACCCATTATGGATATGTGCGTCCAAGCTCATGACACCCGCTAGAGCTGCCTCAAGCCGATCCGTCGCTAGGGAGAGCACCCCATGTCAATCTGATATGGTAGAGAGAGAGAAGTTCAGTAGCTACGGGTCATCGTCGATGATATCAAAGAGCAGCTAGAGAGGTAGAGAGAGGAGCAGCAGAGGCATGGGAGGAAGAGGAGTAGAGGCGGAGAGAGGAGGAGCAAAGGCGTAGGGAGGAGTAGAGGCGGAGAGAGGAGGAGAGGCGACGGGAGGAGCCGGAGAGGAGGATCGAGGAGATGTGGGTGAAGCATTAGCGACGGATGTAGGAGATATTTCAAGCTCTCGCTGCACACTTTGCCACTGATGCCCCACCACCTCCGCCTTCATCTTCGTGATTTTTTATTTTATTTATGATTTATTTTATATATGAATGTTAAACTTATATGCATTTGTGCGTGGATGAATGTGGGTTGTATGTGGATGTGGATAGGATTGATTGTGTATGGATGGATGTGGCTTATGTTTGGATGGATGTAGTATGTGTTTGGATGGATGTGGATGTGAATATGATGAAAATGTATTGTAACAGGTGTATTTACAGGTGTATATCAGAAATTTTTTTCCTGAATTTTGAAGATAAATGAAATCGGGAAGAAACAAATGACTACCAACGAAATATTTCGTTGGTAATAGTAAGTTGAGAATTTATACTGACGAAATATTTCGTAGGTACAAATTAATACAAAAAATTATACCAACGATCTATATATGAGATATACCGACGAATTATTTCATCGGTGATATCGGGCTTATGCCGACGAACATACTCGTTGGTTTTATTGTTTTACTGACGAATATACTCGTCAGTAATGTTGTTAATCCACAATTTTACCGATGAAGATATTCGTCGATATAAGCTGTGTTTACTGACGAAATATATTATTTTTTCCTACCAAAAGTAACATGTTTTTCCGACGATTTTAGTCGTCGGTATTTGTTTTATCATTGCGAACGAAGTCATATTTTGTTGGGAAAAGAGTTTAGCCACAGTCTTATTGCGACAATATTTTCAATGACAGATTTCTTCCATATTAATCATTACCGACAAAAAAAGATAAAATAATGACAAATTATGTCATCGGTAAAAGAGCAATTTCCTATAGTGCATGCAATCATGTGCATAGAGTACATAGCATATATGAATTCACATGCATCATCAATATCATGGCCATTGTCCAATACTGTCATTATACACGCCCTAAGCATTAGTTGTCTATCATGCATAAGGTTATCCTTACGTCCACCAACATCATTTATTTATTATTATCCACGCATCAAGGAAAATATGGTTTTCTTATCCACATTATCATCACGACAATCAATACGTGCATTATTATCACTTGGATATCAAGCATGGGGGTCAACTAACATGTTTTGTCATCATGCATATATATATATATAATATTATCATCATTACCATGAGGATCATTTTCACTTCATAATTAACATAAACAATGTCATAAGTGTTATAAATAATTATTCATCCATCATCAATGCATATGCTCTAATTCACCATCCATTAAATCATATTTATCATTTCAACCAATAACTCACAATCATCATTATCATGTTACCATACATGTATCGTCATCTCACCCATCACTAGGTGCGTCCTACCTAGTGAGACTTCCACACTGGACTTGAACTACATGCAAGGCATTGGGTCGTATAGGTCAAGTGTGAGTCCCACTTTGTGAACCAATAGGCCAAGCTAAGGGCATAAATGTCCAACCACAATGCTTTCAATGGTGTGGATCTAGTTCCACAACTAAGTGGGCCCCACACATTCCACCAACTAGAAACAATGCACAATCTCAAACATAAATGATAACATGCTAACATCTTTCATGTCATATATCATATTGGGCCTACTAGCCACATACACAACAAACCAAAAAAAAGCTCAATTATCCAATTTATGCATTGTAAAATAGGTCTCTCTAAGCATAGTCCACTTGACTAGAGGTAGCATGAAAGGTACGCTGCCCAGTAGGCAATAGGGCTGCCCAACAGGCTCAAGGAAGGTTACCATTGTAGGTTTCTCATTCCCCAACGATTTCTCTTAGTGTTGGGCCCGCTTGAGCCTTAAGGTTGCATCATTTAGATGGGCCCAAGGCCACCTCTGTCTTAAGAGAACATTTGGATAGCAAGATTTGACCACAAATATTTTACAAGTGATACAACACCCATTTACAAAACATGTCAAGTGGACCTCATTACATGAAAGATAAGGCCCATACAAGATAGCCCATATAAGATAGCCCATACTAGATGGCCCACTTAAGGTTTTTAAGCCCAATAGTATCTGAGAGTTATTTTTTAGAGTTTAGACGCTGCATTAAATGCTTTGGGAAGGTGGTGGACCCTACCGACGTGGCCCCACATAAATTCTATATAAAACAGACTTTTGGTGCAGGGTTAGTTCTGGGTCATTTTAGAGTTAGATTCATGATCACGTGGGGCCTACATATGGTGAAAGAAAATAACCACCTAGTAGCTCTATGTATGGGCTTTACAAATTATAAGACAGACCTTATTGGTTGGGTGGGTACAATTTATGGTGATGGCCTAAATGGGTACTTGGAGAAACTGTGCAGGAAATATAGTGCAAAATTAGTTTTGGCCCAATCTTGAGTACGTCCCATGATCACAGGAGGTCACCTTTCAGTGTCCCATCAGGTGCCCTTGGTTGTACTATATATGTACTTCAAAAACTATAATTTGGGACCAACTAGTTCTGCACACGTAATATTTGGTATAAGGCCAAACATATGTACTATGATTTTCTGCACAACCATGCCAGACCACATTTTGAGATCCACTCCCTGATCATGTGGGGTCTGATTTGACCCAAGTAAAATATTATTTATCTATTCAGTGGTATAGGTTAAAGGTTCCAAGTGGTGGCCTACTCATATCTCCAGTGTGTGGTCCACTACAAAGTCCCAAAGTTGGTAAAAAAAACACAAATAATCAGACAATTTTCAGCAATGGGGTCTGTCACAACTTAGGGCCTAACTTTCAAGAACTTAGGGATCATTCTTGATAAAAAGGTGGGATATCCCAGCTCACTTATATAAGGATCAAAAACTCCCCAAAGTGGGACCCTTAACTACAAAGTGTGGGGCCCACTACAAGGTGTCAAAGAGGCCTACATGCAATACAGTGAAGTACTTAGAAAATTTTAGCAAATAGAAAGTGCAAAGGAAATGAAATATATCAAATAGCAAGTGGGGCCCACATGCTAGCAAACCATCGATAAGAGACACATAAAAATATACATGGGTTTCCAGATTGGATGAACTAATAAAATGCATAAATCACAAATGATCTCACACCCAAGTGGGTCAATAAGAGGATGAATGTTATGTACAATATATATCCAACACACACATGTAGTAGCACATGAAATATATTGATCAAATCTCTATAATCAGATTCTCTGTTGAAAAATTCAATCCAATGGATGGTTTAGTAATACATCATTTAGGCTGTAAATAGGTTTCCAACCATACAGAGCCGTGGATCTATCTGGACCACACATAGAAATTCAAGATTTGTCCTCACGGAAGTATCTGTCGGTCCAGAATTTTCTAAATTTTATCATAAAAGAATATGATCATAGGGACCATACATATGATTATTAACTATCTTAAGTGAGTTAAGAACAAATATCAAATGCATCTGACTGTTGGAATCATGGATATCGACCACACAAAAATGCTCATAACAAGCCTCAAATACATCTTTCGTGTAAGGCCAAAATCTAAGTCGTCCGAACTCCGATTGAGGCTTATTATATACCGTTAGAAACCTAGTTCAATTTTCTATGAATCCAACGGAATGTATATTTTTAATATGTTCATTAAAAGAGTTAAAAATGGGTCTGTTTTAGGCAAATAAGAATCCTGCATGTGTTGTTGGACAGCAGCCAAGTAAACTTGATGTTACGGATGATTGGACTGTTGGATGGCTACGAAATTTGGTCCAAAGTTAGTTCATATTGTGACTCATATTATTCTCAAGTTTCAACTCTGATCTTAACATGGTCGATTTTATATGATTTTTAGAACTTGCAGTCTAGATACAAAAAAAATAAAAATAAAAATAGGATTACATATGAAGGGTGTGGATATGATGTTCATCATGGTGGACCATACTGACATGGGCCACTTTGTTGACCACAATAGCCATAAATACATGCACATAAGAATTCCACACCAGTGGGGCCCACACATATCAAGAAAATAAAAGGAGGAAGAAAGAGGAGGATGAGAAGGATGGAAGGAGGGGTGTAGTGTGGGATCCCGGTCTTTTGCAACATCGCTCATGTGCACACGTGTCCCAACTCACACCGTTGATAGACCATACACTGCACCCTAGTACACCTAGAAAACTCACTAAAGTGATTTGTTCTGGATGACCTTGAGACCTCTATCATGAGGACCGCGTCATCGTTGCGGTCGCAATGGTGAAAATCGTGTGTCAATCCAACGCTCCGTTAGTGAGATATGACCCATCAAATGTATGACCCAAATTATGTATCTAGTAACACAAGCAACTTTTATTATGATAGGCCCATTGAACTTGAGCCCATGTAGGTCAAAAGCCCACTTTTAGAACATGAAAATTACCAACAAATAGGACAATTGCTACATGATAAAATAAGAACCTAGCACATATAAGACAAGCACTATAAAAAAAATTGGATTCTATCCCAAAACTCATCATTGGCTTTCTCCCCATGCCTTAGAAACTAATCATGGCTTATGTCCACCTCATCCTATACATGCATCCAATGCATGTCTTGATTTATGACACATCAATTCAAACAGTTAATTGCAACACTCCACTTCATCATCCACCATGCATCACCTATAACCCATAACCCTTATCCTTCCATTAGCCAATGCATGTCGAGATTTCTTCCACCTTGGCCAATTCATGCTTAGCACCATCCACCTCATCTATCCACTATCAATATTATACATTACATTCCACCTCACTTTTAGCACCAATGAGATCTCATGAACTTGCCACATCATTTTGCCACCTCAACCCCCAATTCCCTATATAAGAGTAGGAGCTCTCTTGCACTTATTCTTTTCCTATACTTAGAAAAAATTTTGAGATTTTTAGAGAGAGTGAGAGAGAGTGGGGCCAAGGTATGGCCCATGATCTAACCTAGAGGGAGTGTGTCACCTCTCAAACCCGAAAATCAAATTCACAGGAATCCCGATCGCTGAATCTGGTGCCGACAGCCTCCGTAGTACCCCATTCTCGGCTCCCAGCGTCCATACGCCAGATTCCAATCCTGGGATCCTACAAGAAGGATTTTTTTTTGTTTAACTCGCAATAAGCATAACCACAAGATTACCCAATTCACAAAGGCAACATCACCATCACATATCCACTAATATAATCAGTTGAGTACAATGCTGGAAGGAAATACATAAATAAAAATCAAGCCCCAGAAGACCGCCGCACGCTCCAAGCTCAACATTGCTGCAACCTAACATCACCTACACGCATCTATAGTGCATAAGCTTATAGAAAGCTTAGAGGGTGGTGTAAGTGTGTGCATAAGGTAAGTGCTAAGTATTTCATATCAGAGTAATCAAATTAAGCAGAATTACTGACAAGTCCATGGATCATACAATATCAGGGTACACATCACAAATCAACTATGCAAATGAGGAGTCAAAGCGAGTCAAATATTAGATGCCGAGGATACAATGTCATAAATCACACAATGTCGAAAGTACCGGTAATCCATAAATTGTATAATGTCGAATGAGCAGAAATACTGACAAGAGCATGAATTATCATAGAAATCAGAATATTGACAAGATCATCAATCATACGATAGCAGAATAAGCGAAAATACAGACAAGTCCGTGAGTCAATCAATGTCAGAATATGCAATGTAGAACAACTATGCAAATGAGGAATCATAGATAGTCAAATATCAGATGCAGAGGATGCAATACAATATACATTCCTGATGAGTAACACAAATAGCATCAGCCGTACCTAAACCATAAAAATGCAGGGACACGATAACCCAAAATGCCATATGCCAAGAATGTCATGCAATATGCGGTGCGAATGGAATGACCATACTGAAGTGTGAAGTCGGGATGATAGTACGTAGTATAGCAGGCTATAGGGTCCATCACAAGGGACTTCTATCCAAATCAGTCCCATACCTAAATTTGGATAGTCAGACTCAATGTAGTAAACTCCTAATCTCAGGTTAGTCGCGCACCCCAACCAAAATCCTGGCCATTGTGAAGACACACGTAACAAATAATTGTGCACCACCAACCCAAGTGGATAGTGAATGAATGAATGCATGAATGAGTATGCAACTCCTACTCACTAAATCCATATATCAGTACAGTTCATCTCTGGATCATCACCGGGGTCTATTACACTACGCCAGCTTGTCGCCCCTATCCGAGCGCACAATTGGGTAAGTGGAAGAGACCTCACTATCCGCCTGCCAATATCAGGCCCGGCTCGTCAATAGCGGACCTATTCCTCAAGCTGGTCAAACTCAACCTAGATATTGCCCCCTCACACAAGCGGGTAAGGTCACACCCCCTCTCAACTGACCACGACACAGTGGGAGACGCGGCCTACTGGTATACGGCCCTCATGCGCTCATATATATTCATTCGATCTCGATGTTGGGGCGTCTCCTGGCCATGGAGGTTTAGGAATTTTCACCCAGGGACATCTATGGCGCCCGTATGCTAGAACTAAACATTTTCGGTGTCCCATTTGGCCATCCACGATACGCCTGTAGAGGCTACGGCCCTGGTGTCGCTAGGCGTACAGTAATCATAATGCGAGATGCACGAGTCATATAATCCAGTCATGCATTAATCCTGTGCATACTGCATGCTCAAGTGAGATAACCTCCGCCTATCAGGGAGTCTCATAACAACATGCTCAATGACATATGCAATGATCAACCACATCTCATAACAAACATGCAGATGATGCGTATGGGCATGTATCATGATGTTATACTGTCACATACTCATAATCGGTATCAATAATCGGCATCGACAATCGACCTCGACAATGTGGACATTTAACCGACATTGCCCCCAAGGAATGGCCCACATAGATCCTAACATATAGTGGACCCATGACCTCACACAAGGGATAAATATACAACACCATGGGCCTCACTCAAGAGCTTAATACACATCACGATGAGCCTTTCACATGGGCCTAACATACATCACAATGGCTCCATAGCCTAGCCCTCAAATACACCAAAATGGGTTTCGTACAATCATAATGGGCCGCGTCACATGGGGCTAATACGCATCACATGGGCAACATTTACATCACAATAGGCCACGCCCATGGGCCTTTATACATCACAATGGGCCTAACCCAGGGGTCCTAAATATATCACAATGGGCCTCAACCCACGAGCAGAATATACATCACAATCGGAATCCACAATCGGCCACGATGATTGGCCTCGATCGATAATTGGCCAATCGGCCACGACAATCGGAATCGGTAGTCAATAATTAGAATCGGCAAATCAGTCACGTCAATCAGAATCGATTAATAATCAGCCTCGTTGATTAGTCGAACATGGCCTATGGGAAGGTCACAATATGGACATTCAACCATCATCGCCCATCAAAGTGAACATTTAACAAACATTGCTCCCAAGTAGTGGCCCATATAGACATCATTACATACATCATGGTAAAATCACACATCACATCGGGCCTTGAATACATAATGGGTGGGCCCTGCACCTGGGCCTCAAATACATCCCATGGGCCTCATCGCACGGGCCTCAAACACATAACAAGTGGGCCCTACACCTAGGTCTCAAATACATCTTAATGGGTCTCAACTCATGGGCGCCAAATGCATCGTATTGGGCCTTAACGAATGGGCCGTAAATACATCATATTAGGCCTCGAACATGGACCATATATACATTTCACTGGGCCACGTCACACCAACAGCATCATATACATCAAGTCGGCCACATCAATAAACCACATTATTGGGCCTCATATCATACACATCAAATGAGCTGCATCAATGGGCCACACTAATATATTAAGGTGGGCCTCAGGGATGGATCATAAATATATCAAGGTGGGCCCGACAAATGGGCCACAAAATACGTCAAGATGGGCCTGACAAATGGGCCACAAAATACGTCAAGATGGGCCCGACAAATGGGCCACAAAATATATCAAGGTGGGCCCGACAAATGGGTCACAAAATACATCATAATGGGCCTCATATCTGTGTCATGTATACATCAATGTGGGTCGTATCAACAGGCAGCATAGATATACAATACCTTCATCATGGCAGTCCGCACAAAAGGACGGTCATGGATGTAAAATAGATGAGTGGTGTGGAAATACAACACATAAATCAAGTGGGCCCCACGGAACTTGCTGGCATCAATACCTTAGCTATCAAGCTAGTGTGAGGTACCCCAGTCAACCTGCATCAACCGTCCATGGATTGGACAGTATGGATGCAATACATTAAATCAAGGTGGGCCCCATACGCTACCATGGTGGGGCCACGTCCAATGAATGGACAAGGTGGAGAATCACATACATCATGGTGGAATCCCACCGTCTTTGCACCCGACGGTGAGGATACAACACTTACATTATGGTGGAATCCCACTGATGATGTGGATAGAACACTCACATCAGGTGGGACCCACGCCCATGGACGGCGTGGATTAAAACCCATATATCATGGTGCGTGCCACACCAACAAATGGACGGCCTAATAAAGGTGGGCTCCACACAGCAAATGGAGACATGGCAGCATATAACTAGGACCACATGATGGGTCCACGTGGTCAGCCAAAGGCAATACAACAGTTATATTGGTGTTGGGGGGGGGGTACACCGTCCATTAGTTTCCACCAAAGGTGGGTCCCACATGGGGCCCACCATAATATATTATATCTACATATATATAATATATATCAATATATATAATATATGTAAATATATAAAATCATATTATTATATTACTCCAAAATGTCTGAAAAGGATTTCAATGGTTAACGTTCAATCCTCCACTGTTTGCTGCAGTGTGGTCTGCCTCATTACCCAAGCGTTGGATCGAGCTCACCAAGCGAAGGGACGGTGTAGATATGACCCAAACCTCATGTTGGGGCCCACACATGTGGCCCACCAGAAAAGAGGGACGGTCTGGGTCACTGAACTTGCAGATGCCTACCACAGCAAGTGTGTTGCTGGTGTATTTGTACGCTAGCCCATCCACTTGCAGGTGGGTACCACGTGGGAGTGGCCCACCAATGAAATTTAAAATATAAAATTATAATATAATATGCATCATATACATATATATGTGTGTGAGAGTGGGAGTGTCAGCATCTTAGGACACGCCCCACATAAATGGGCGGTCAGGATGCCTGACTTGCATCAAGATCAGGGCCCACATGGCACCGTCCAAATGGACGGTGCAGATACAAATTATTCATCAAGGTAGGGCCCCACACATGTGGCCCACCAGATGGAAGGACGGTTGGATATAACAGAGACATCAAGGGTGGGGCCTACTGGCGGTCTAGCAAATGCCTGGATGACATTTATAAAACACATGCATGGTGGATTCCACCGTCCACCTGGACGGTGGGAGTAAGACACATGCATCACTGTGGGTCCCACGTGGGGCCCACTATAACATTTATACGCCATCCAACCCATTGATAAGGTCCACAGACCTGGATGAAGAGTAAAAACAAATTTCATATTGATTCCAAAACTTCTGTAGACCCAACGTGGGTTTCAATGATATACGTTCAATCCCACTGTTTCCTCTGACGTGGGCCACCTGAGCATTGGATGAGGTTGATTTTCAGAGGGGGGCCCGCTGTTGGAAGTGGCCCACCATATGAACGGGTTGGATGACAAATATACATCATGGTGGGGCCCATAGCTGGGGCCGTGAGTCCCTGCCCATTTTCATGCTGACGCCAGTAGCGTCTGCTGCACAGCAGAAGGCGCTGCACCCATGTTTTTTTTTTTAAATCTCATTTTTCCGAGGTTTTTCATACATGGGGCCCACATCGGAAGAATCCACCCCACCCACTGATTTCTACAGCCCACAACAAGTCCATCAAGCCCAATATTGGGCATCTTCCGACGTGTAGGAAAAATCTAGTGAATTTAAACAGTGAAAGTCACTGTTTGCTATGGTATGGACCACCAGTAAGTCGGTTTGGCCTCATTTTTTCGGCTCAACACCTAAAATGAGGTGGGAAACAAGATGGATGGAGTGGATCAAAGCCCTAACTTAAGGTGGGGCCACCCTAAAGTTACATTCAAAATAGTATTTGTATTTTCATTGGCTCGACGGCACACAAACCGTCAGTTCACACTTCACTCTTCAGCCATGTCCAGCGTCCCTGGACGCTGGACGGTTTGGGAAACACATACCTATAAGGTGGACCCCACCTACAAATGTGCCACATGTGGGCCACCAAATGGCTGGATAGTGTGGATATAACACATATATAAAGCGGGCCCCACATACATATGGCTTGGATAGAATACATGCTTCATGATGGGGTCCATCCGGGTGGGCCACACGGCCAAATCATCACACAAAATGATAGAGAGAGGGAGAGAGAGGGAGAGAAAGAAGCACCCACCAATTGGCCTTCTTCTTGGACTTTCTTCTTCCATCAACGCATCCTAGAGATCCAAAGGGTGCGATTCAACGGTCGAGATTGATTTCGGAAGGTGGAGATGAGAGTTAGAAAGGTGGGCCACACTAGCTCCTCTCATGAAGTCATGGACGTTGGGTGCTCCATGGGGTGTTGTTTGAAAATGGAGAGAGAAAATGAGAGGGAGAGAGGGGTGATGGGAGAGGAGTGATGGGAGAGAGGGATGTAAGGGTGTACTTGGGTAAGGGATAGAGTTGACTTTTAAGGGTTACTTTGTACTTAGGGATGGAATAGATTAATGGGTGTACTTTTGACAAGTGATGTGATTGATGTGATGGATTTGATAGATTCTCTTGGAATTTGTAACGTGTAGTATTTTCCTCAAACTGAACGCGGGCCCACATCTCCTGGCCTGGGTACCGGCTTGACGCGTAATACGCGGCATCAGAACCGCGGCGATGACACGGTTGCAATGATATAAGTCTCGGGTCTAGCCGACTCAGACCGACAAGATCCAGCTCAGGATCGCGCTCAGACGCCGTTCACAGATCGTGGGTCGCCGAAATTTGACCGGGAGGACCGCAAAGGCATACGGAACGGTACGGGCTAGGATACGGGTCTTACAGAGTGGACCACACATCATCATCCAACCATCCATCTATTGAGATTGTCTACACCCCTCCTTTCATCTTCTTCATCCTCCTCTTTATTTCCCTTTTTATTTTCTTAATATGTGTGGGCGTCACTGATGTGGAGTTCTTATGTGCATGTATTTATATCTATGGTGGTCAACAAAGTAGCCCATGTTAGTATGGTCTACCATGATGAACATCATATCTACACCCTTCATTTGTAATCCTGTTTTTGTTTCTGGATAGCAAGTTCTAAATATCATATAAAATCAACCATGATAAGATCGGAGTTGAAATGTGGGGATATTATGAATCACAATATGGACTAACTCTGGACCAAATTTTGTAGCCATCCAATGGTCCAATCATCCGTAACATCAAGTTTACTTGGCTGCTGTCCAGCAGCACATGCAGGATTCCGATTTACCTAAATGGACCCATTTTTAAACTCTTTTAATGAATGTATTAAAAATATATGTCCCATTGGATTCGTAGAAAATTGAACCAGCTTACCAACGGTATATAATAAGCCTCATTCGGAGTTCGGACGACTGAGATCTTGGCCTTATATGAAAGATGTATTAAAGAGCTTATTATGACCATTCTTGTTTGGGCCAAATCCGTGATTCCAACGGTCAGATGTATTTGATATTTGCTCTTAACTTACTTGAGATAGTTAATAATCATATGTTTAGTCCCTATGGTTATATTCTTTCATGATAAATTTAAAAAATTCTGGACCGATAGATACTTCCGTAAGGACAAATCTTGAATTTCTATGTGTGGTCCAGATGGATCCAAAGCTCTGTATGGTAGGAAACCTACAAATGGCCTAAATGACTTATTCTCAAACCATCCATTGGATCAGATCTTCCAACGGAGAATCTGATCATAGAGATTTCATCAATATATATTTCATGTGTTACTTAATGAATCTGTTGGATCTATGTTATGCATAACAATTATCCTCTCATTGACCCACTTGGGTGTGGGATCACTTGTGATTTATGCATTTTATTAGTTCATCTAATCTGGGAACCCATGTATATTTTTGTGTCTCTTATCTATGGTTTGCTAGTATGTGGGCCCCACTTGCCATTGGATCTATTTCATTCCCTTTACACTTTCTATTCGCTGAAAAAATTTTAAGTACTTAACTGTATTGCATGTAGGCCTCTTTGACACCTTGTACTGGGCCCCACACTCTGTAGTTAAGGGTCTCACTTTGGGAAATGTTTAATCCTTATATAATCGAGTTGGGATGTCCCACCTTTTTATTAGGAATTATCCCTAAGTGTTTGAAAACTAGGCCCTAAGTTGTGACAGACTCTATTTCTAAAAAGTGTCTGATTATTTTTGTACCAACTTTGGGCCTCTGTAGTGGACCACACGCTGGAGGTTTGAGTAAGCCACCACTTGGAACATCTAACCTACACTAATGAATAGATAAATAATATTTTAATTGGGCCAAATCAGACCCCACATGATCAGGGAGTGGATCCCAAAATGTGGTCAGGCATGGTTGTGCAGAAAATCAAAGTGCCTATGTTTGGCCTTATACCAAATATTATGTGTGCACAACCAGTTGGTCCCAACTTATAATTTTTGAAATGCATATATAGTACAACTAAGGGCACCTAACAGCACACTGAAATGTGGTCCCTTGTGATCATGGGATATACTTAAAATTGGGCCAAAACTAATTCTACACTATATTTCCTGCACAGTTTCTCTAAGTACCCATGTTTGGGCCATCACCGTAAATTGTACTCACCCAACGAATGAGGCCTGCCTTATAATTTGTAAAGCCCATACATAGAGCTATCAGGTGGTTATTCTCCTTCACCATATGTAGGCCCCACATGATCATGAATCTGACTCTAAAATGGCCCAGAACCAACATTGCACAAAAATCTGTTTGATGTAAAATTTATGTGGGGCCACGTCAGTGGGGTCTACTACCTTCCCAAAGCATTTAATGAAGCATCAAAACTCTGAAAAATAACTCTCAGATATTGTTGGTCTTAAAAACCTTAAGTGGGCCATCTAGTATGGGTTATCTTGTATGGTCCTTACCTTTCATGTAATGAAGTCCACCTGGCATGTTTTGTAAATGGGTGTTGTATAACTTGTAAAATGTTTAGTGGACAGATCTTGCTGCCTAAATGTTCTCTTAAGACATAACTGGCCTTGGGCCCATCTAAATGATGCAATCCTAAGGCCCAAGCGAGCCTAACACTAAGAGAAATTGTTGGGGAGTGAGAAACCCACAATTGTAGCCTTCCTTGAGCCTGTTGGGCAGGCCCATTACTACTGGGGTAGCATGCCTTTCATACTACCTCGAGTCTAGTATACCATGCTTAGAGAGACCTATTTTACAATGCATAAACTGGATAATTGGGCTTTTTCTTGGTTTGTTGTGTATGTGGCTAGTAGGCCCAATATAATATATGACATGAAACATGTTAGCATGTTATCATTTATGTTTGAGATTGTGCATTATTTCTAGTTGGTGGAATGTGTGGCACCCACTTAGTTATGGAACTAGATCCACACCATTAAAAGCAATATGTTTAGACATTTATGCCCTTGAGTTAGCCTATTGGTTCACCAAGTGAGACTCACACTTGACCTATACAACCTCATGCCTTGCATGTAGTTCAAGTCCAGTGTGGAAGTCACACTAGGTAGGACGCACCTAGTGATAGGTGAGATGATGATACATGTATGGTAACATGATAATAATAATTATGAGTTGTTAGTTGAAATGATAGATATGATTTAATGGATGATGAATTATGGTATATGCATTGATGATGGATGAGTAATTATTTGTGTTACTTATGACATTTCTTATATTAATCATGAAGTGAAAATGATCCTCATGGTAATGATGATGATATTATATATTTATATGCATGATGACAAAACATGCTAGTTGACCACCATGCTTGGTATCCAAGTGATAATAATGCACGTATTGATTGTCGTGATGACAATGTGGATAAGAAAACCATATTTTACTTGATGCGTGGATAATGATAAATAAATTATGTTGGTGGATGTAAGGATAACCTTATGCATGATAGACAACTAATGCATAGGGCATGTATAATGATAGTATTAGACAATGGCCACGATATTGATGATGCATGTGAATCCCTATATGCTATGTACTCTATGCACATGATTGCATGATACATGTTATGAGGATAAATTTAATGTTGAATGATGCCTATGATAATGATGATACATGTTAGAACATGTATACTACCATAACCTATGCACCTTATGTATGTGCGTGTTATAGGAGCCCTAGTGGCCATTTATTAAGTATTCATAGGAGGTACAGGGCCTCAGTGTTCTATTGAAGACACTTATATATATGGACACTCACATCACATTGGCTATTCTTGTGTTTAGGCCGATTATTGTTTATATCTGATAGTCATGCTAGTGTACCTAGTCTCGTAGAACACACTGGGAATATGCTTAGTATAACATCATGATACATGCCCATTCGCATCATTTGCATGCTTGTTATGAGGAGTGATTGATCATAACATGTGCCATTGGGCTGGTTGTTTATGGGCTACCTGAGAGACGGAGTTGCCCACATGAGCGCGCGATATGCGTAGGTTTGTTGCATGACTAGATGGTATGACTCATGCATCTCACATTTTGTGATATGATTGTTTAGCATCCTAGTGAGATTAGGGTTGTGGCATCCACAGGCTTATCGTGGATGGTCAGATGGGACACCAGAAATATTTGGGATTTAGCATATGGGCACTTTGGATGTCCGTGAGTGAAAGTCCCTAAACCCTAGTGGTCAGGGGATGCTCCAATGTCTAGACCGAGTGGATGCATGAGCGTATGAAGGTCGAATACCAGTTGACCGTGTCTCCCACTGTGTCGTGGTCGGTTGGAAGGGGGTAGGGCCTTACCCGCCAGAGTGAGGGGGCAATGACTAGGCTGAGTCTGACCCAGCTTGAGGAATGTGTCCGCTATCGTCTAGTCGGGCCTGATATTGGCTAGTGGATAGTGAGGTCTCTTTTACTTACCCAGTTGTGTGCTTAGATGGGGCGGCAAGCTGGTGTTAAGTGTACTAAACCCCGGTGATGATCCCAAAGATGTACGGTACTGATATGTGGATTTACTGAGCATGAGTTGCATACTCAGCATTTGACTCATTCATTCATTCATTCATTCACTATCTACTCAGGCTGGTGGTACACAACCAAATCATTAAGTGTACCTTCACAAAAGTCAGGATTTCAGTTGAGCATGCGACCAACCTAAGATCAGGAGTTTACCATATTGAGTCTAGCTATCCAAATTTAGGTATGGGACTAGTTTGGATAGAAGTCCCTTGTGATGAACCCCACAGCTTGCAATACCACGTACTATTATCCTGACTATACACTCCAGCTTTATCATTTCTTTTGCATTACATACTGTTTTGCATCCTCTACATATGACATATCATTTCTTTTGTATTGCATACTGCATTGCATCCTCTGCATATGACATATCATTTCTTTTGCATTGCATCCTCTACATATGCATCCTCAGTATATGACATTTGGCTACGTAGGCCTTACATCACATAGCCTTGGTATGGCTGACAGCATTCATGCCTTACATCGCGTAGCCTTAGTATGGTTGACACCATTCATGCCTTGCATCGTATAGCCTTGGTACGACTGATAACATTCATAGACTTGCCAGTATTCTCTCATTCATGGACTTGCCAGTATTTCTGCTTACTCTGATAGTAGATAATGGGGGATTTTGTCCCACTCTTATGTGAGGATGGTGGATTACCCATATGTGGTATGTTCGTGATTCTTGGTGGAGATGTATCATGTGTTGTGGAGATGTACTCGTAGAAAGGATGGATGTTCAACATTTGACTCATGCATTCATTCATCCCGACTCCACACACCAGCTCTGCCATTGCCTTTCCATAATTTGCCATATAATAAAAAATGAAATTTGATTATCTTGTTCATGATGATTGGTTATTTTAATGATTCATGATCGCTTCTTGAGTATCTTGTTCATGATAACTTGTATAGCTATACGACATGCTTGATTGATAACCCGCTCACCTATGTAACATGATTGGTTGATAATATGCATATGGTTGTTTTGGATGTCTTTACGGGAGCACCCTGATAAGACGTGTTTTACTCCCGGCATGTAGTAGACTCACGAGCTGTGGTTTACTCATACGTATGACTTGCACTTTTCAGGATGCATACAAGAGCTGTTGGAGTTTGCTATTTTTTCTTCATTACTATGGAGTTGGTGCACCATATCATGTGTGACATGTCGAACAGGTTCGTCTCTTCGATATGCGTTGATACCATGTAAAAAATGTGTAAACACCTAAACAGATTAATCATTTTTTAAAAAAAAAAATCACACTAAAAATCCTCCTTGTAGGATCCCAGGATCAGAATCTAGCATATGGGTGTCGGGAGTTGAGAATGGGATACTACGGAGGATGTCAGCGCCGGATTTGGCGATCGGAAATTTTGTGAGCTCGATTTTCGAGTTTGGGGCATGACATGTAGACTCACCTCAATGGATGGATGGTTGAATAATGATGTGTGGTCCACTCCCTCTTAATCAATGGTGGACCACACCTTGGCCCCACTCTCTTTCACTCTCTTAAAATCTTAGAATTTTTAAGTATAAGAAAAGAATTAGTGCAAGAGAGCTCCTACTCTTATATAGGGAATTGGGGGTTGAGGTGGCAAGTTTATGAGATCTTATTAGTGCTAAAAGTGAGGTGGAATGTGATGTATGGTATGGGTAGTGGATGGATGAGGTGGATGGTGCTAAGCATGCATTGGCCAATGTGGATGAAATCTAGATATGCATTGGCTAATGAATGGATAAGGGTTTTGGGTTGTAGGTGATGCGTGGTGGATGATGAAGTGGAGTGTTGTAATTAGTTGTTTGAAGTGATGTGGCACAAATCAAGACATGCATTGGATGCATGTATATGATGAGGTGGACATGAGCCATGATTAGTTTCTAAGGCATGAGGAGAGAGTTAATGATGAGTTTTGAGATAGAATCCAATTTTGTCTTATATTTGCTAGTTTCTTATTTTGTCATGTAGAAATTGTCTTATTTGTTGGTAATTTTCATGTTCTAAAAGTGGGCTTTAGGCCCACATGGGCTTAAGTCTAATGGGCCTAATATAAAAAAGGTTGCCTGTATTATAGGATACTAATTTGGGCCTAACATTCGATGGGTTATATCTCACTAACGGAGTGTTGGATTGATGCATGGTTTTCACCATTGCGATCGCAATGACAACGCGGTCCACATGATAGAGGTCTCGAGATCATCTGGAACAAATCACTTGGGTGAGTTTTCTGGGTGCACTAGAGTGTAGTGTATGGTCTATCAACGATGCTAGTTGGGACACGTGTGCATACGAGCGATGTTGCAAAAGACCGGGATCCCACCGTAAATTAAGATCTTTATGCCATTTTGTACCATGCAATGGAATAGCTCTTCTGCCTCTACCTTTTAATCAAGGGTTTTCGCTAGAGATGTCATAAGGGCCTGTGCTAGACCATGGCCTAGAATGTATCTTATTCCCAAATTAATAAAAGCCTATTTGCATAGCATGTTTTTGGAGCATATCCTAACAATGGGGTCATTAATATCATTATAATATCAAATCCTAACTAATAAAAGACTCTTTTGTCATGAACAAAAATGGTGACTTTACTAAGGATTGAACCTAAAATCTCTAGTTAGAGTGTCGTATTAGCTCAATTGGTTGTTGTGATGCTAATATGAAGCTCATGGGTCTAAGACCAGCATGGGCCAATTTCAGCTCGAGCCCATTTCTCAATGGTAGATACTTTCAGCTTCAACATCGAGGCTTCAAGTTCAACCTAGCTTAACTACCAAAAATAAGTTTTTTTTTTTAAAAAAAAAAAGTGAAAACTCAATCTATATCATCAACCATCTATCACAAAGAAACAGTAGATTTTGGTCACTCACCCTTGTTTTCATGTCTCCCAATTCCTCACTTTGCTTGTTAACCTATTTTATATCTTTGCAACTATGACTATGTTCCACTGTTCGCACTCTCCTTGCACGAACCTGTGACTGGATCTTTATGATGGACTATAAACTCCTGAGAGTAGTGATCGCATGGCGTCTCACAGCTCGACCGCAAATTAAAGCTTGAAGCCTCACTAATCACTTCAATGCCCGTAATGCTTTCCTTACGGCGTATCGTGTCGTAAAGGCGCATATCTTTAGGCGAGATCTTCGGTCATGTAACATCCCGGATTTTTGTAAACTTAGAGTTAGACGTCCTTAAGCAATAGGTCGATCATAACACCTTATTTACTCCTAAGAACTCAATCCCAAAGTCTTAAATCCCCTTTTCAACCCATTTCATTTAAAAATCTTACCTTTCACCACCTTATTCTTCAAATTTTTCTAAGTACTTACATATTAAACTTTGATACTAAAGTATAAATGATGAAGAACAATGCTTAAACTAAACTTTACTATAAATAATAAATTTATAAATAAAATAGGTTTTTTACCATTAACCTTATGTAATTTCCTAAAATAAATAGGTTATTTGGATATATCAGCTTCTCCTATCCCAAATTCATATACGGCATGTCGTGAAACTCATTCCGGATTGGAAGATATACTCGTTTCAAGAAGGTGAGTGGCAGAACCACCACCAGGTGAGCGTGAAGCCTCGCCCAGGCGATGATGGCATTGCCCTAGGTCCAGCGGACCGCGATAGCATCCCGCGGCCGCGATGCCTTGCCGGTGCACCAAGTTTTGGTGGACCCTCGCTATAGTTTTTTGACCGACTTCAAAAAGTCATATCTCCCTCGTTATAACTCCGATTTAAGTGATTCAAAAGCCAGATTGAAGCTTGATAAGGTTAGTTTCATAAAAAAATAAGTAAAAAATAAAATAAAAATTTTAGTATAGTTGAATCTAGGTTGATGTGACAACTATTATTAGTTCGGACAACTGTTACTTCTAGAATTTTTAGAATTTTTCTACAACATGAAATATAATGAAATTTGGTAGAGATGAAGTAGACTTAATGATGAACTACTAAAAAAATAATTCAAATAATATACTAACTAAAAGTGCCAAAAAGGGGCATAGAACTACCTTAGGGCCTTATTCTGTTGTAATTAGGGCGGAATTTAGTTAAATACTAAACTAAACGATCGACAAATTTGGCTTGAACCACTTTCTATACAAAATAAAAGACTTAAAACAATTAAAATCACTAACTCAACATTACTTAAAAACTCAGGAGCAACCTCAAAACCCAGTTGCTAGCGGGAGCACATTGAAACTTCGTATCGGGCCTGGACCGCGCGTCGAAAGTCCGATTACCGTGAAACTATAAGGTTATGACCACGTTATTGGGCTTGACAACCATTGTAGGAATCAAGCCCAAATAGTATCCAAAAATGCATAACTTGAGCCTTGAGCGGAGTGTGTGAGAAATGCGAATATCTTTAGAAAATGAACTCAAACTTAAGTAAATTGGGTCGTTCGCCTGCAGACCAAATTTAATGTTTCAAACCATCAGATTTTGACCCAACTACACCCTTAGATC
The DNA here is from genome assembly GCF_029962835.1 of Magnolia sinica. Lineage (NCBI taxonomy): Eukaryota > Viridiplantae > Streptophyta > Magnoliopsida > Magnoliales > Magnoliaceae > Magnolia > Magnolia sinica. The sequence continues at coordinate 69,161,264 of NC_080574.1, forward strand.
AGGAAAATTTTCCTGCACCCATTGGTATACTTGTGGCCTTGATCGAGTGTCAATGACCGTTAAACTGAAACGGGTCCTCCACGATCGATCCACTAATTCAATCATGCCAAAACCTTAACCTGGCACAAATCCATTGTCAGGGAACTTTTTTCAGACTGTATGTGAGCAATGGACCTCCATATGAGCTCCGTTGGCCCGAAACAGCCGCTTTTTGGCTATAACCTAAGTATACTATGACCTTAAGGCCATTTGGACCAATTCTGGGCCTATATAAGGACCTTACCCCTTCTCTCCCTCATATGAATTTCCTAAAAACCCTAGGAAAAAGAGAGAGAAAAGGAGAGAAAAATGGAAGGAAGGAAGAAGGATTCTTGGAGATAGTTGCTGGGATCTTTTCCCACAACTCCTCACACCAATTCACCTCCCTACTACGCTACTCAACCTATTTCGATTCCGATTTGGGTAAGAAATCCTAACCCTAATTTCATTTTAGGAATCCGAATAGAGGAATCGACGAAATATCTAACCTCTTTCGTGATTTAGGCAGCCGTTGTTCTGTGAATGGAAGTGTAGGTTTCGAGTTCAAAACGAGCAAACCGACGAAAGGTGCGTACTATAAATGCTTAGGTTATGGTTTTCAAGGCTTTCAATGTCAGCAATGATTTATGTCTAATTTGATTGCTGCCATATGATCTTAGTTACGATGTATTCGATAATTTATACATGTGTGTGAACTATGTAAATATATGATGTATTCCATGTGTTTGTTGAAATGTTCGAATGAATATGAAATCATGATTTGTACTTGCCATGACTATTAACCTAGAATACATGATTGTTGTATGTATGACAACTCCTTTGTGAAAGGATTTACCATAATATATGACGTAACTAATTTAGTTTATGTATAAAGTAATGTATAGTCTAAGTGTTTGATAAAATGTCTAAATGAGAAATTGCTTGACGGATTGTATTTAGTAAGGGTGTTGAGATGGGATTCTCAACTACCTTATCAGTATTTATAATTTCCTTCATGTAATCTAAATTGCTACTACGTGATTTATGGATGAAATGTATATGATATAACATGTTCAATATGTTTGTTAAAATGCTCAAATGGGATTTATATTTGAATTGTTGTTAACTGTTGTTATGACTATCACATGTGAATACCTATTGTAATTGAGTATGTTTGGGGACTACTACCTAGTCCAGGAAATTGGTAACAGTTCTTAAATAAGTATCCGAAATAGTTTCACCACATTAGATATGTTCGATGAATCTGATACATATGGTGATTGTCAACAGTGGTCAGGCCACGCAAAGTGCTTACGCGCTCCATGTCGATTAATTCAACGTGCGCTCGTACCAAACAAACTTGTCAAATAACCCAATTGGCCTATCGTATGCTTAACTTGTATAGACATTATTGCTTGAATCTAAGGTACCACTTGCTAATGTAAAGCCCATTTCAACCATGGTACCGATTCGCTAAGACTCATGAGTCGGGCATGGTGGTTTGGGACACCGTGGTCGAGCTGTTGGCCTACGCTGGAGTGACGAGTCTCCCCGTAGTGACTAGTGAGCAACCCAAACTCGTGAGCCAGGCATGGTGGTATGAGACACTGTTTCGAGCTGTCGGCCTACACTGACGCAGCCTTATTGTGGTCCCAGCATGGGTTGGGTGTAGCCATCTGATTCAGGACCTTCGGGTGAGCCATCTGATTCGGACCCCTTCGAAAATAACACTCCAGTTGGTAGGGCATTGGTGGAGTGACCTCGAGTATAAACTCATAAACTTGCCTATCCATTGCTTTTAACTGGGAGTGATGACCCCGCAACTTGCCTATCGTATGTGATTAACTAGGATTGATGACCCTAGATGGATCATTTGTTTGGGTAAATGATATAAAGGAAGGTACCTTAGTTTTTCAAATCTCCTGTATGAATAAGCCTAATAAATTACTTAGCTAACATGATCATGCCCTGCATTGCATGTGCCTTTAGCGTTGGAGAGCACAGTGGGAGTAGCATGTGCAACCGTGAGATGGTATCGTTGAGGGAGTGCAGGCGAGGGTACGCATCATTACGCATATCATTCCTGCATTAACAAGAGTACTTAGGATATGATTGTTGTATTGCTTTATCATTACTGCTTAACTGAATTGATAACATGTTAACTTTTGCTTTATAGTACCACTGAGTTGGCCACTCATTCCCACCCTGGGATGGTGTTTTAAAACACCACTCAAACTCTGGTTTAGATGCAGGTGATGGCGAAATCTATACAGCGGATTTGGACTGCATAGGCGAGGAGGAAGGATTCTCCTACGTTCAGCTCTCAGATGGGTCTATGTAGACCCCGTGCTGATTCGAAGGGATTACAGGGACTTATGGATTAGTTGGACATTTACGCTTTGATATTTTGTAAAATTTGGAACCATACATGTACATATTTAGCCTAGTAACATACTTATACTCTGGAGGTTGTGAAACACTTATATACTTGATATATCTATCTCAGTCTTTCGCTTGCCTAATTACATTAACTCTGGGGTATGATATGTTGATTTAGTATAATCCCACTCATGTGTAACTCATTCATATAGACGACATCTGAACATCATCATCCATGTTCCATAGGTGATGCATCGGACCTCGGGAGTTGAGCTATGCTCGATCTTCGATTTTCGGGGTGTTATAGGTCACATCTGCATCTAGGTTGATCTCCAGGCTCGGCATACGAGGTATCCTCACTAATATTTTGCTTCAAACTTGGTGTAAGGAGTATCCTTACCTGGGCTAGGCCTCAGCCTAGGGGCTCAGCTCAGCATCGGCATACGGAGTATCCGTACTCTGGCTCGGCCTCATACCGTGCAGACCTGAGGGCGAGTATTGATAGATCACTAAGGTCGGAGTTCGCTGAATGGAGCTGAGGACGAGGATCAGAGCTCGGCTCAGCCATCCTTCTTCGGATGAGGACGAAGGTTCGGATCGGCTAATCAAGATTGTAGTTCTGAGTCGTGTTTCATTAGTGGGGAGCTTGTCTCAATTAGCCTACGGTCGTCACTTAGGGGTCAACTCATACTTGATGTGGAATCCTCCTCCCGAGGCCGGTTTGGGTAGCTCAGCTCGACTTCGATTATCCTTGTTCAAATTTCCCCATAACAAAATCCCAAGAAAGAGAAATTCAACCATTTGAATTGCCCATTTTTTTAAATTTCACCTGTTTTGACAGTTTCTTCATGAGAATCTGAAAGCATTTAGGAAGAGTGTAGTTTTATTGGCTTTTACTCGTATTTGAACAGTTTTTTGGTTTAAAACCATTCCTAAATAAGGAAAAATACCGTTCCTAAAAATTAAGAAGGATTTAGAATTGGGATGGAAATTGAAAATTTGCGACGATTGATTTTTTGCGACGCCCTATTTAGCCACGGTTGAAAACCATTCCTAAAGAGAGATTTTGGTGTCATGTTTAGCAGGAAATCCACGTCCCTATTACTACGAATGTCGATGGAAGTGGATTGCATGTTGTGCTCACGACAATAGTGGTGTGTTGCCGTCACCAAAGTTCTGTGAGTCCCACCATAACATATGCGTTATATTCGAACAGTCCATCCATTTGGCAAGACCATTTCAGGTCATAATCCAAAAAATTAGCCAGATCCAAATTTCAAGAGGCCACACCACAGAGAGCAGTGGGGACAATGATGCCCATGGTTGAAACCATCCTAGGCTGAACCATGATGTTTAATTTCCATCAAACCAGTTCATATATAATGTCACACAGAAGTGGACAACAAAATAAATCTCTACTTAATACAAAACTTTTGTGGCTCCCAGGGGTTAATCCCCACAATTTCTGTGTTGTGGTACACTTGAACTTTGGATCCACTTCATTTTACGTAAGTGCCTTAAACTAACCTCACCAAATGAATGGCCAGTGTAGATATAACATTTACATTATCATGGAGCCCACGAAACTTAGTGATCGCAACACCAGTCTCGGTGGTGCGTGTCACACCAGGCAATCATCTTCCGACGCAGACGGGAGAGCACTAGGCGTGGGCTAGGCCTCATGATCAATGGCAGTGTAGCCCTTACCATGGTCCCAACTTGATTTATGTATTATATCCATCAGTTTTGCAAGATCATTTTAGGGCATGAGCCCAAAAATGAAGAAGATTCAAATCTCAAGTGGACCATACAAGTGGAAACAGTGGTGATTGAATGCCTTATCATTAAAAACTTCTTACAGCCCAATATATTGCTTACGTAATGTTTATTTGCCATCCAGCTTGTTGATAGGGTAACAATGAACCTAGGGAAAAAAATAAATATCAGCTTGATATATCCCTAGTAGCCAATACATCTCGTGGTAACAAAAATGTGACCCATCGGTCCTAAGCAATGTCTTTCACAAAGTGACCCTCCGAAATGCCATGATGGACACCACTCACAGAGATGTAAAAGTTTATGTGTTGTCAGAAGTCTTCAAGTCCGCTGCTCGATTGGTCAACCAGCCTGCTCAACCAGTCGAGGGTCCACTCGACCGGTCGAGGCCCGCTCGACTCAAAATCCAGCGAGCTTGTTTTTTGTGTGTCTGTGATGCTCGACCAGTCAAGGGTCAGGCTCGACCGGTCGAGTGGGTTGCTTGACCAGTCGAGGCCCTCCTTTGACTAGTCGAGGTTACGCAAATCTTGCGTGGACTATCTAAATTTGAGGCGGTTTCCGGACTTTTCCAAAGAAGGTGCGTAAGTGGAGTTTCCTAAACTATAAATAGGGATCCCTAGGGCTATTCTAAGGTATTCTAAAGCTTTCTAAAAGTTTTCTGAGGGTTCCTAAAGGGTTCTAGGGTTATCAAAGGGTGTAGCAAGGGTGAGATTCGAGATTGTTCGAATCGAGTAAGACCTCTCTCTTGTAATTTCTTTTCATAGTGGATTTCTGTCACTTTGTGCCGTGGTTTTTTCCCGCAAGGGTTTTCCACATTAAAACTTTGTATTCTCTTGTGATTGCTTGTTGCTCTTGGATTGTTATCCTCGATATAGATCCATGTGATTCCACGGCTCAAATCCCCAACAAGTGGTATCAGAGAAATCGTTGGGGCACAGATCTGAATCTGCAAGATTAGTAATAATGGGAAACAACAAGTTTGATATTGAGAAGTACTCAGGCAAAAAAAAAAATTGAGTTATGAAAGGTTAAGATGATTAGCCTGTTAACCAAGCAAGGTGAGATTAAGGCTCTTAAGAAGCGAAAATCTACCATGAAAGATGATGAATAGGAAAACCTTAATAGTAATGCTTTAACCTCTATCCATTTATATCTCACGGATGACGTTCTCTATAATATTTTGAGGGAGAAAACTACGACTAGTTTGTGGGCGAAGTTAGAGAACATCTATACAAAGAAGTTCTCTGAAAATCGCCTACACTTGAAGCTACAGTGTTATACCTTCAAGATGGCAAAGGGTGGAGATCTAGAAGCCCATATCAGCAACTTTAATAAATTGATGTGCAAATTGTTGGATATGGAAGAAGTGGTCAAAGATGAAGAACAGGCATGTATATTGTTGAATTCTCTTCCTACATCATATGAGTCTTTCAAGGACATGATGTGCACCATGAATAAAACCCTAAGTGTTGACACTGTTATCTTAGCCCTTCAAGGGAAGGCTATGAGAAAACTAAATGGCGATATGGGGGCATCTTCCGATGCACTGATTACGAGGGGTAGAGATTCTGAGCGAGGTACAGGATCTTCAAGACCTAGATCCAAATCCAAGGGCAAGGGTAAAGGAAAATTAAAGTGTTGAAATTGTGGGTTGTCTAGACACATGAAGAAGGATTGTAGAAATTCTAAAACGAAGAAAGAAAATTCAGCGGCTTCTTCTAAGGAGGCCAATGTGGTCACATCTGATGAAGAATCAAGTGGTGGTGAGGTTCTGTCTGTTTCCAAGATTGGTCACTTACACGACAATCATAAAGACGAGTAAATACTTGACACAGGAACATCTTATCACATGACTCCTCATCAGAGTTGATTTACCAGTTAGAAGGAATGTGATGGTGGACAGATTTTTATGGGCAATGACAATGCCTGTAAGGTTGTGGCTATTGGTATGGTGAGCATCAAGATGTTTGATGGGATGGAGCATACCTTGACTAACGTCAGGCATGTTCCTAATATGAAGAAAAGTCTGATTTCTCTTGGTGCACTTGAGGCTATAGGGTGTAAGTTCACCGGTATTGATGGTGTCCTTAAAGTTTCAAAAGGGGCACTCACGGTTATGAGAGCGCAGAGGCACGTAAACATTTACAGGTTGATTGGGAGCACTTCAGCAGGTGGACCAGTAGCAGCTCTTGCAAACTTCACGTTTCTACATATGTGGCATGCTTGTCCGGGCCACATGAGCGAGCAGGGCATAAAGGTACTTTCTGATCAATGTTTGATTCCAGCTTTTAAAAATTCTGATTTAGATATATGCGAACATTGTATATATGGTAAACAATCTAGATTATCTTTTAAATATGAAAAACATGTTTATAAGGGAGTATTTGATTATGTGCACTCTAACATATGAGGGTCATCACCAGAAGTTTCCATTGGGGGGGTCGTCATGGTTTATTTCATTCATTGACGACTACTCCAGGAAAGTTTGAGTTTACTTCATTAAACATAAATCCGAAGTTTTCACCATATTCAAACAATGGAAGGCAATGGTGGAAAAATAGTCAGGGTAAAAAATAAAGTTTTTAAGGACTAACAATGGTGGAGAATTTACTTCCACTGAGTTTAATGAGTATTGCAAGGATGAAGGGATCATTAGGCACAACACAGTGCACCACAAGCCCGAGCAAAACGATGTGGCTGAGCGAATGAATCGGACTCTCCTGGAGAGGGCTAGATGCATGTTAAGTAATGCCCATTAGGCAAGGACCTATGGACAGAGGCCGTTAACATGGCTTGTTATTTGGTGAACCGATCTCCTTCAATGGCATTGAATGTAAAATCTCAGAGGAAATATAGAGTGGTCAGAAAATCGACTACTTAGATCTAGCATATTTGGTTGTGAAGCTTACTCTCATGTACTGTCAGTTGAGAGAGATAAGCTAGACCAGAAAGCCAAAAAGGTACATCTTTGTTGACTATGGCATTGGTGTGAAATGTTACAGATTATTTTAAAAGATCACACGCAAGGTCATCACTAGTCATGACGTCAGATTTAATGAAATCACTCTATTCCACAAGAATGATCAAAAGGAGCAAAAGGAACCAGAAAGGTTGATCATAGACGTCCAGATTGACTCAGATGAGACTCAGGCAGAGACAGATGCACAAACAGAGGTATAAGATCAGGTAGAGCAGCCACTTGTGAGGAGAAATCCACCTCGTGATCACAGGTTACCAGTAAGATACATGGACGACTCTAATATTGCATATTCCTTCAGTACAGATGAGGGGGAGCCGTCTACTATTCAGGAGGCTCTTATGAGCCTGATGTAGAAAAGCGGAAGGTGGCTATGGATGATGAGATGGACTCGTTGAACAAAAATCACACATGGGAGCTAATGGAGCTTCTAGTGGGCCGAAAAGCGATCAATTGCAAGTGGTAATTCAAAAGGAAACAGGATAGATAAAAGCAAGGTTGGTAGTGAAGGGTTAAGCTCAGAGAGAAGGAATCGACTTCACAGAGATATTCGTGCCGGTGGTTAAGTAAGTGTCTATCAGATTCATGTTAGCATTGGTTGCCCAATACGATCTCGAGCTAGAATAGATGTATGTTAAAACTGCATTCTTGCACGGAGAATTGGAAGAGCAAATCTACATGAAACAACAAGAGGGCTATAAAGTTAAAGGGGTAGAGAAAAATGTTTGCAGGTTATTGAGGTCATTGTATGGCCTAAAACAGTTGTCTATGCAGTGGTATAAAAAATTTGATTCTTTCATGGTGAGTCAGAAATTTACTCGGAGTGAATACGATCACTTTGTCCATTACAAGACACTGAGTTATGAAAAAATCATCATTTTAGTATTATATGTTAATGATATGTTGATCGCCTTTCATGATATATCTGAAATCAACGTACTGAAGACTCAATTATCAGGGACATTCATGATGAAAGATCTGAGGGCTACAAAGAGGGTTCTCGGCATAGATATTCATAGAGACAGGAAGAAGAGCAAACTTTGGCTATCATAGGCAGAATACTTTGAAAAGATATTGATTAAGTATGGGATGGACCAGGCAAAGCCGGTGAGCGTTTCCCACGCGGCTCACTTCAAGCTTTCCTTAGAATAATGTCATAAATCCAATGAGGAAAAGCAAGCTATGTCTCATGTGCCTTATTCGAATGTGGTTGGCAGTTTAATGTATGTCATAGTCTGTATGAGACCAGATATTTCACTGGAAGTCGGTGTTGTGAGCAGATACATGTCAAACCCCGATAAGCAACATTGGGAAGCTGTGAAATGACTACTTCGATACATTCGAGGTATAAAAGAATACGTCTTAACGTTTGAAAAGACGGGAACAAAGTTGGTAGGGTATGTGGATTCCGACTACACAGGTAGTATAGATTCCAGGAAGTCTATTTCAAGATACACGTTTGTATTAGCAGGTGGAGCAATCAGTTAGATGTCGAAGCTTCAGTCCGTGATGGCTCTTTCCATGACCGAAGCAGAATATATGGCAGTGACGGAAGCGTTTAAAGAAGGTGTTTGGCTCCGGGCATGATAAATCAGTTGGGACTTCAGTAGGAGGCCGTGCCGGTTAACTGTGATAGCGAGAACACTATTAATTTGGCTAAAAATTTTATTTATCACTCACGTACTAAATACATTGATATTCGTCACCACTTTATCCGATAGGTGCTTGAGGAAGGAGGCATAACACTGGAAAAGATTCATACCAGCATGAATCTAGCAGACATGCTCATCAAGGTCATTCCTACAGAGAAGTTCAAGTTCTGTGCAACTTCTCTGGGCTTGGCGATGACGTAAAAGAAGGACGAAATGTGCACGAGAAGCGTTGATTAAAGTTATGATGCGATGCAGAGATAAGAGAAGAGGTCAAGCAGCTACACGGTTGAAGATTGAAGACTTGGTGGAGATTTTTGTCAGAAGTGTTCAAGTCCGCTGCTCAACTGGTCGAGTAGCCCGCTGAACCAGTTGAGGGTCCACTCGACTAGTCGAGGCCTGTTTGACTCAAAATCCAGTGAGCATGTTTTTTGGGTGTCCATGATGCTCGACCAGTCGAGGCCCTCCTTCAACTAGTCGAGGTTACACAAATCCTACGCGGACTACATAAATTTGAGGCGATTTCTGGACTTTTCCAAAGAAGGTGCGTAAGTGGAGTTTCCTAAACTATAAATAGCAGTCCCTAGGGCTATTTTAAGGTATTCTAAAGCTTTCTAAAAGTTTTTCAAGGGTTCCTAAAGGGTTCTTGGGTTATCAAAGGGTGTAGCAAGGGTGAGATTCGAGATTGTTCGAATCGGGTAAGTCCTCTCTTGTAATTTCTTTTCATAGTGGATTTCTGTCGCTTTGTGTCGTGGTTTTTTCCCGCAAGGGTTTTCCACGTTAAAACTTTGTGTTCTCTTGTGATTGCTTGTTGCTCTTGAATTGTTATCGTAGATATAGATCTATGTGATTTTGCAACTCAAATCCCCAACATTATGTTCCAACGAATCACAAATAGATACTTATTAATGGTCAACCACCACTGACTCCTATGGTATGGTCCACCTGAGAATTGGATCTGCTTCAATTTCGAGCTCATATTCTAGATTTGGATCTGCTTAGGTTTTGGGGTCAGGTCCTAAAATAATATGGCAAAACTGATGGACTGCATGGATATACAAAAGCCAAGCACTGCAACTTCGTAGACGTCACCAATTTTGTGGGGTCCACCATAATGTATGTGTTAGATCCACACCATCCATTCATTTTGAGAAATCATTTTAAGTCATAAGTTTCAAAATTATGCAGATCTAGAGCTCAAATGGACCTCACCACATGAAGCACTGGTGACAGTAACACACCTTTTTAACCTTCCTGGAAATCTATGTGATGTTTATTTGCAATCCAACCTGTTGATAAGGTCACCCAAACCTGGATGATAGCAAAAAACACAATTATCAGCTTTATATAAAACTTTATGGCCTTCAAGAAATTTAAATGGAAAGCGTTCAATCAATCGCCAATGCTTTCTTTGGTGTGGCCCAATTGAACTTTGGATCTGTCTAATTTTTTGGGATGATGCCCTAACATGATATCTCCAAATTGATGGACAGTTTGGATCTCTCCAAATGGATGGATGGTTTAGATGTAATGCATACATCATGGTGGGGCCCACATAACTTGGTGAGGGCAACACACCACCAATGTCATGTGCAGAGCACGCAATCCACTTCCATCCCAGTCCACAGTAGTAGGGACGTGGATTTCCTGCAAAAGCCTTCCCCATGAAGTTTTTGTTGCTGACAAGGAGGTATGGCCCCATTAAACCATCTTTCGATGATATTTTAGGACATATGGCAATAAATTAGGTGGATCTATAACTCAAGTGGGCCACACATGCAAGATGAAAAACTGAGATAATAAATGCTACCATTGGAACCTTTTTGAGCTTCACCTTAATATTTATATGCCATCCAAATAGTTTATAAGGCCATTCTCATTGGGATGAACTGAAAACATTGGAAACTTAGCCTGATATAAAACAAATATTTCAACAGTAGTCATTCAATCCCCATTATTTTCTCTCATGTGGCTTACTTGAGTTTTAGATTTGCCTTATTTTTGGTCGCATGTCCTAAAATGAGCTCTCAAAGTGGATGGACAGGATGGATTTCTCATGAACATTATGGAGACCCCACCTTACTAGGAAAATCGTGTCCAAGTGCATGCCTGTATTTTTTTTAATCTTAAACACATACACCTAAAAAGAGTTTCAGGTGTAATCAGTTCATATGCTATTCAGTTTAGCTTTTAAGTAGTAATCTGTTTACAGGTAAACAGAGTGTGTTTGGCTTACCTGAAAAGTGTTTACAATGAATAATACCAGAAAGCTAGGGCACTGAACCTTCCAAAATATGCAAAAATCAGGTAGGAAAAACTTAATTTTTTTTAGGGCCTTAAGAGGGAACTGAAGCATGCACACACTAAATGTATTGGATGTCTTCCACCCATTATGCGGGCTCCAAATGTAATATAGAAGTTTTTAAAGGTGGATGTCCCATCCTTCCCTCATGTGGTCCATTTAATAATGGACAAGCTGTTTTTTTAAGGCCATAGAAGAGTATCAAGGGAAATATATGATAGATAGATTGGATGTACCATACACATTATGGTGGGCCCCGCATATCACGGTGCTCTAATGTTAGTCACACGATGGATTAATACGAACTACATCCTGGATTTTTGTGTTGCTACAATGAAAAACTTTGAGAAATTAATAGAACACGAAGTCAAAATGGAAGAGCAATTAGGTGATCCATTGAAAAGGAAGGAAAACTCCATTCATCTTTGACCGCATTGGCATGATTTCACACTGTTCAAAATCGTATGGCCCACCTAATTTTTTGAATATGGCTAATTTCTGACCGTTTTTCCGTTGGGATGCAACATGGATGGGTACATAGCCAAGAATGCTGTGAAATTCGATAGGCATTGGCTAGCGTGTAAGCAACAAAACCCAGCCTACGGGTGTAAATTGGCTCAGATTTCTACGGGTCTCCTATTCAAAATTCAGGTGACATTGCACTTGCACTTTTAATCCCTCGACAGGGTCCCACAATCGAAATCGGCCTTCTCTAGGTAAATCCCAGCCATCAATCCAGCAAAGCACTTATCCCTCAGGAAGCTCATCACCACGCCATTGCTCTGCTGTATCCAACCCAATACATAAGAAGTAGTTATGAGATCAAAGACTCTCCATCTCCTCTCCTTGGCATACTTATCCAACCCCCTCCTTATCCAACCACATTCATCTTCTTCTTCAGTAGATTTTCCCAACAAGGCCTCCCCAATGCACCTTGCCAGAGTAACCCCGTCTTCCAATGCTGAGCACCCTCCCTGGCCAAGATCTGGAGTCATTGGATGAAAGGAGTCACCAGCCACGCAGACATTGTTCTTGCATATATTCCCCCACAAAACATCCCATGGAAACCTGACTCTCAACGGAGAGGAAATGATAGTATCCTGTTTGCAGTTTTCCACAATGTCCAATACTAGTTCAGCAACTTTCTGAAGCATGCTCAACACGTACTCCTTCATCTTGGCTGGGTTTTCTTCCACATCTTTAACTATCAAAGAAGAAACGCATCAAAATTTTCAAAATTTTTCAAAGATGGTGAAAATGCAATGGCACCAAGAGTACATGTACGTGCAAGGCGAAATCAAGAATCTGGGTATTGAGAGATTTACGTTGGGGCGACGAATTGTAAGTGAAAAACCAGTAGATGGTCCTTTCGTCACAAGGCATGAAACCAAACCGGAAGCCATTTCCAATGTACATCAACAACTCAGGCTTGAAGCCGTGGCCTTCTGGGAACTCTGTAAAGCCCCTTGTGGCCGAACGCCCTGTGTAGGCGGGTTTCTGGAGACCCAGCCATTTGGCCACCACTGAGTTGACTCCATCACTCCCTATCAAGATCTGAAAGTCAAGGACATGGAAATGAGTTTATCAAGATCTGAAAGTTAAGGATATGGAAATGAGTTATGTTTTGTTCCATGTAACTTCCACATAGAAGAACACTACTAGAACTAGCTAAGCCACTTTTAAATGAAGATGGGTTGCAGCTTTTTTAAAAGATGGGTGTGTTTGGATATGTTATCGAGTTGAATTGTAATTTTCATTCAAAGTGGAGAAACCCTAATTACAATATCCGTGGGATTCTTATTTGAGGGTATGGCCTATTGCAACTATGACTTCCTCATTATGAATTCTAGAACAAATCATTTGATTTTTGTCATTTCCTCTTTCTCCAACTCGTTTCCAATTAGATTCACTTGTGCATCCAAACGTGGCCTCAGACATTTACCTACCATTCAGAAGGGAAAGATAGAACCTTAGAAAAAAGAAAGATGTAAATGATAAGCACACTCCTGTTCTTTTTCTTTCTTTTTTTTTTGCTTCGGTTGATACGCAGGCACTTAGAAATTCTAAACATGGCTCATGTTAAGTCAATTTGAACTGCCCACATTGCAGACCTAGTGTAGATTGGTTGAATGATCAGGACCTTTGATTAATGGGTGTTTTTCCAAATTGGAAAATGATTCATATAACCGTCCCTAATTAGTTGGGATAAGGGTTAGACGATGATGCTTTTTGAATTTAAAAAGTTAGAATCTTTTATCACAACTGTTCATTAAATGTTCTCCAATCACCTATTTTGGAATCAGATCAGTGCAATTTAGGAACCAAGTGCATTGAAAATTAGGGCATTTGGACAATTATACTATATATCTCCATGTTATTTAAATGTTCTCCAATCACCCATTTTGGAATCAGATCAGTGTAATTTAGGAACTAAGTGCATTGAAAATTAGGGCATTTGGACAATTATACTATATATCTCCATGTTATTTATTAATTCACTTGTATATCCGGCTATGTATGGTAGTTAATTGTTCAGTTTCTTTTCGAAGCAGAATAAGATATCCTGCAGCAACTGTAAAGGCCCTTCCCATGGCTTTGGTGGCTGGCAAGCTCTCAATTTTCGGTTTATTGGCTTTCCTCTCTCGTCATCTACCGATTGTTCTTATACTGTGGTTCTATTTATTCCTCTAATTTGGTTAGGCTGCGGCACTATTCCTTTCCGTTTTTTCCATCTTTTTTGTGCTTATAGGATAGGTGAGGCCCAATCTTTTCGTTGTGCTCACCGCTATATATATAATGAACAGTTGGAAAATAATTTTCTCGCTGGACTTTGAGTCGAGCACCACTCGACCGGTCGAGCACCACCCTCGACCGGTCGAGCAGCCCACTCAACCGGTCGAGCACCTCGGAGTCCCAAACCAATTTGCTCACTAGACTATGAGTCGAGCACCACTTGACTGGTCGAGCACCACCCTCGACCGGTCGAGCACCTTGGTAAAACACATCCAATTTACACCATGCTGCCTAATCTCTCCTCTGAACTGAGGAGAAAAACCCCATCAGAGTGTGTGCATGGTTTTCTTCTCAGTAAAATTACTCATGGAAGGTTCATCAATTGTGAACTTCATTTTGCAAAGAAAAGACAATGAAAATATATGTAGAATAAGCATTGGCCAAAAAAAAAAAACTCTACTCCAACAGCTAGTTGTTGATGTCTTAAATTTGTGAGCAATGGGTCTGTTGATGCCATCGAACAGATGTCGATACCATCAACGCAAGTGCTCAATGCCATCAGAAAATTTTAGAAAATCCATATTGGTTGCCAGAACGTTTTGGTGTTGCTACTCGATGTCAATGAAGTAAGTTTGATACCATCAAGGTTTTCAATGAGTTTGTCTATGCCATCGAAGTCCCATCGAGCACACATGTAGAGTTGCTGGTTGCCAGAACATTTTGGTGTTGCTACTCGATGTCAATGAAGTAAGTTTGATACCATCAAGGTTTTCAATGAGTTTGTCTATGCCATCGAAGTCCCATCGAGCACACATGTAGAGTTGCATAAGTGCAGGATTTGTTTCCAATTCCGGTTGTCATACTTTATATATCAAGTATAATCAAGATTTGGAAATAAAGAAGAGCTCTAGGGTTTCTAATTTGTTCCTAAGGGTTTCAAGGGCATAGCTTGGGCTTATGAAGTGGATTCGAGGCTTGTTTGAATCAGTAACACTATCTCTTATAATTTCTGCTTTCATAGTGCATACCCATCGCTTTGTACCCTAGTTTTTTCCTGATTGAATTTTTCCATGTAAAATTTGGATTGTTTGTATTTGGGCTTGATTGTATGATTATGAGTAGTTTGCTTGATTCATTTTTGTGTGCCTCCACAGTTTCCCAATAATACTGGAAGCAAATGTTACCTAGAATGCTTGGATGTAAAGTGTCTGCATGTGGCTTTTCAAGTCCCCTACCAAACCATAAGGATCAACCCTGGACAGGTGATGGAAACCATTGCAGCCAAAGTACATGGGAGTTGAGGAATTTTAGTTAGGGAACACCAATAATAAATGCACTATGCTGGCCAACACTAACATTGAGAGACAAAATCTAGGAGAGTGAATGGGATCAGATATCCCTGTGATCCCAACTGTATAATGATGAATGGTATACATTATGGCGATCCACCCATGCAGTGTTGTAGATTATGCATAAATATTACCGCCGCATAGGCTTGTTATCATTTAACAGCACTTGTGCAAATTCTTACTTCCTGCATATCAAGTGTCAGGCTGACAAATTATCAATGTTTCTCTTTCAAGAAAAAGGCTTGATTTGTCTTCTATCCATATGTGGAAAATGATCATATGCCTAGTTACCATGCAGCAGAGCAGTGTAGCCCCATCGTGCTACAATGCAATCTAAGGTACGTCTTCTCATGTTATGCATAGGCCCCAAAACTCATACCAATCCATTAACTCACGTGTGTGAGATCCAGGTAACCCTCTCAGGGGCCTCGATAGAAAACATGCCCACACGCAAAAGTTAAGCTGGTGAACTTATGAGGTTTGCGACATGTACCTTGGTTTTAAGGATGGAGCCATCTGCCAAATGCACCAACTTTTCCTCTCCCATCAGCTCAATAGAAACCACCTTGGAGCCGAACCTAATGGTGCCGTGAGGAAGCTCCCTTTCAAGCACTTCAAGCAACAAATCCCTCCTCACACAACGTATTTCATGATCTCCTCTGTACCATATCCATCCACAAAACGACATTAATATAGGAATTCTCATTCACTCTTTCTCTATTTACTTCCTACATTATCATACTCACCGTTTCCCCCTTGTTATGAACGATATTCGTGAGGTAGTAACTCCAGTAGCAATGGAAGCACCAACCGACCTGCACAAATGAATCTCTCAGCATTTCCCAGATTCCTTCATCTTACAAGTGAATCAAATTGCCAACATTTTCCTTTTATTTTATTTTTGAAGCAATGATAATTTTACTACAGAAAGGCCAAAGCCCAAAGAGTTACAAAAAGCAAAAAGGAGCAAAAGAAAAAGTAATTTACAAATTCTCCCAATTATTAGAAACCGGTGTAAGTTCTTGTAGTAGAATTGCCAATGGGACCTTGCTGTGCATTGGATATGGAGATCTAAGAAGTAGAAGGCTTACTTATCTGTGATGTCATTGCTACAGATAAGGATGCAAAGGTTTTCCTTTCCTTTACACTCTTTAGAGAAGGCGGGATGGGGCTGTAACTTGTGTCGATGGTGTTGGATTGGGGACCCAGCCCTATTAATATAGATTAGAGGGGTGAGGACTTTGAAACCCATCAAAACTCCTCTCCCCAAGGCTCTGCATGAATTGGTAATCCTAGTTCCTCTAAAATATTATGTACATATCACAGTTGTAGCACTCCACCCCTTACTTGAATTTTTGGATGTATCACAACTTAGTGAGGCCCACTAGTGCACCCGATCACAATATCTATCCTTTAGGTTAATCTAGACAGTTGATCAATAAGGCTCACCTTCACATTGATCAATGTCAATGATTAATCTTTTGAAAATATTTTGAAAAATTATTTTAATTTTGAGAAAACATCCAAATGGTTAGCCAATTTGATCGTTAAATAATACAAGTAATGCTATTACAATTTGGTCCAATGCTAGTATCGGATCGCGACAACCATCACACCATTTAATCTAAGCGAAGTGAGACTAAGCACAGTCACAAATACTATTAGCCTTGACGACATAGATTTGGACTAGAAAATATGGTATAAGGATTACACACATAATGTAATGATGTGTGTCTATACTTAAGAGGTCGTAAAACTTTGAAATGTCTCCAATGAGACACAACTATAATTCTACTTACTCAAAATTAGATTGCGCATACTTAGAGAGAAGCAGTAATAAACTTTATATCAAAATTATCATAACTTTATCAAATGAGATATCTTGAATGTCTATAAAAATAAAATATGTTCAACTCCCACTAACTGAAAACATCTGTAGGATCAATGACTCTCATGGATGTTACATGCTCTTGAAATGTTGTGATAGGGAGCCCTTTAGTGAGCGGATTTGCAACAATCTGCTTAGTGCCCATAAACTCCACAGACACTTAACAATTTTGAACTCTTTCCTTTACAAAAAAATACTTTATGTCAATATGCCTTGACCTTTATAAATGCTTCTTGTTGCTACAAAAGGAAATCGTAGCTGAATTATCGAAAATTATCACAAAATATTTTCAATGGTTTTAGAATATGCTCCAATACCTGCAAACCTAAGAAGAAACGTTGTAACCACAATACCTGATTAGATGCCTCATAATAAGCAATGAATTCAGCTTCTATGGCGGATGAGGCTGTGGTTAACTGTTTCACGCTTTTCCAAGATAGTCCTACCAACAATTATGAAGATGTAGCCTGAAGTGGACTTCGTAGCATTAACATAGCCAGCATAATCTACATCTGAGTATCCAACTAACTCCAAATAGTCAGATCTTCTGTATGTGAGTCCGAAATCCTTTATCCATTACAAGTAGTGTAATACTTTCTTTGCAGCTATCCAATGTTGCATTCCTAGATTAAATAGAAACCTCCCCAACATTCCAATAGAAAAGGCAATATCTGATCGCGTGTAAACTTGAGTATACATGATGCTCCCTACTAGTGATGCGTATGAAAAATCTTTCATTTGATTCTTTTCCAAATCATTTTTAGGACATTGGAATAAGCCACATTTGTCACCCTTTACAATGGGCAACTGTCTAGGAGAACAATTTTGAATGTCATACCTTTCCAATACCTTAGTAATATAGGATCTCTGTGATAGGCAGAGCAATCCATGTGATCTGTCACGACAAATCTCAATGCTGATGATATAACAGGCGTCACCAAAGTCCTACATTTTAAATCTTTAAGATAAGAATTTCTTGATACCACTTAACATCTTGATGTCACTGCTCTCTAATAGAATGTCATTAACATGCAAAATCATCATAGCGAACTTACTCCCACTGATTTTAATGTAGATACTTCATGAAACTTTAAGTACTACTATTGTGATATCTATTTCAACCCAAGATGGATTTTCTCAGTTTACAAACTAAATGTTCTGAGACATAGGCTATAAAACCTTCAGGTTGTAATATGTTTATGTTCTCATTCTGATCCCCATTGAGAAACGATGTCTTTACATCCATCTGATATAATTCCAAATCCATATGAGCTACAAGAGTCATTATGATCTTGAATGAGTCTTTCTTAGATACAAGTGAGAAAGTCTCGTTAAAACTCAATGCCCTTCACGTTAGTTAAAACCATTGGCAACAAGTCTATCTTTATATCTTTCGACATTACCCTTAGAGTCCTACTTGGTTTTAAATATTCATTTACAACCAATAAGCTTTATTCTTGAGAGTAACTCAACAAGATCACACACTTTACTGTCCCTCATAGATTTCAACTCATCCTTCATGTCATTAATCCAATGAGAAGGATCAACACTCTATTTGATTTGTGTAAAGGATTGAGGATCCTTTTCCACCCCTATGTCAAACTCGTGCTCTTGTAAATATATGATGTAATTGTCTTGATTTACATGCCTTTTTTCTCTTTCAGATCTTCTCAATGGCTCGCCCTCTTGGGTGTGATTTTGATTTCCCTCATCAGTGGGTTGTACAGGAGGTTTAACATGGTATTCCGCAGCAATTACAGGCTCGACTGTGGCATTCATATCCACGTGATCTGGAGTGACTGTGACTAGAGTTACAATCATTTCTTCCTCAAATACAGAGTTTCTAATGTTCGTGCTCCCACTGTTTTCAGTGTCCTCAATGAATCTGGCATTCTCAGTCTCAACAATCCTGATAGAGTGGGAAGGATAGTAGAATCAATAGCCCTTTAACCTTTACGGGTATCCAATAAAGAAACAATTTATGGTTCTTGGATCGAGCTTTCTTTCATATGGGTTATAAACTTTAGCCTCAGCAGGACATCCCCAAACATGTAAATATCGGAGAGTTGACTTTCTCCCATTCCACAACTCAAAAGGAGTTTTTCTTAAATCCTTGCTAGGGACCCGTTAAGAATATATGTAGTTTTGATCGCATCAGTCCACAAAGATTCTGACAATGTCAAACTACTTATCATGCTTTGCACCATCCATAAGGGTGCGATTGCTCCTTTTAGCCACATCATTCTGTTATGGAGTCTTAGGCATGGTGTATTGGGCAACAATGCCACAATCTTATAAGTATCTAGCGAATGGCCCGGGATTGTGACCTGATTCATCATATCCAGCATAGTATTCGCACCACGGTCAAATCTGACCACTTTAATCTTCTTATCAAGTTGATTTTCAACCTCGGTCTTATAGATTCTAAAAGTATTCAGGGCATCTGATTGTTCACTAATAAGATATACGTTCCCGAAATTAGAGTAGTCATCTATAAAGGTGATTAAATATTTGTGTCCACTCTAGGATGTTGTAGGGAATGGTCCAAAAATGTTCATATTTATGACCTCTAAGAGTTCCACACTCCTTGTTGCACTTTTCTTTATAGTTCTAGTCTGTTTTCCTTTAATGCAATCAATGCACACTTTATAGTCGGAGAAGTCTGGAGAATGAAGAATTCCTTCTCGCACAAGCCTGTCCAATCTCTCACAAGAGATATGGCACAACCACCTATGCCACAACATGGAGGAATTCTCATAGTCTAGTTTTTGTTTAGATCTTATTTTATTTCCATGCAAGCCATTGATATTATAAGCATGTGAGGCATTTAAGTCTAACTGGTATAGGTTGTTCACCACAAAGCGGGTGCCAACTTTAATTGAATTAAAGTAAATATTTAATCATTTATTCCCAAACTGAAATGAATATCCCAATTTATCCAAATGAGAAATAGACACTAAATTATGCCTTATAGAAGGTACACAAAATGTATCTACTAAATCTAATAAATAACCTGACTCCAACCTAAACCTATAGACTCTAATTACCTCTACGTCGACTTTAACACCATTGTCTACGTATACTGAGCGCTCTACATTAGTTGGTGGCCTAATGTTTAGGAAGTCTTGCACAAAAGTATATATGTGAATAGTAGTTCCTAAATCTATCCACTAAGAATCTACCGACACATCGATTAGATTTGATTTAAAACATACTAGACCAGAATCATTACCCTTTCTTACAAGCCATTGCTTATATTTCATGCAGTCTTTCTTTTAATGACCCAGCTTCTTACAAAGAAGAAATTATTACCTTTAGCCCGCTTGCGGCTCGATACATTCCCAGGTGGATTTTCATAATTTCCTATCAGAGGACCTGAGAACCCATTATTAGAACCTTGATTCCTTTTTCTTTTCCCTTTATGCTCGTATCCATGTCCATGCCCGCTCCATGAGGTCACCAAATTAACATTTTGTGCCTTGCCTATTAATTTGATCCTATCATCATCTTAAACACACTGAGAAATCAGTTCATCCAACGTCCATTTATCCTTTAAAGTATTATGGTTCACTAGGAATGTACCGTATTGAGGAGGTATGTTGTTCATGACCAGGTGAACTAATTGGTCATTTATAATATCTAGTCCTAAAGAGTGGATTTTATATACAACTTCAATCTATTATACAATGTATTTACAAATGTTTCATTTTTTGTCATAAGATGAGTGAGTTAATTTGTTTAGTAGAAAATTCACATTATCCTTATCCGATTTCTTAAATCGGTTTCCCATTTCGGTCAAGAAAATTCTGGCCTTACCTACATTAAGCATGGCACCCCTCATTGACTTAGAAATCAAATACGTTATGATTTTGAGGCACATATCATTAGATCCAGACCATGCCTCGTAACGGTCAACCTCTGACTTAGTAGAATTTTCAATTGGTCTTAGAGGTTCTGGTTTTACCAAGGCAAGATCTAATTGTAGGCAACCTAAGATGATTTCAATGGATTCCTTCCATTGGACATAAAATGATTAGTAGAACCAAATATCAGGTAAAACTTATCAATTCAATTGATTGGGGCCTTCACTAAACTATACAGGATGAAGATGGGCCGAACATCCGATCCTGGCGGGATTCGGTTACATCATCATTACTCCTCCTATAGGATGAAGTCATAACATGCTAGTGACCATCCTGTATAAGAAGCTAAGCAATGCCAATTACGTAAATATGAGATGCTCAACACTGCGGGTAGGACGAGTCTTTCAATTTCACATCATCAACATCATTTATTTCATTCCATTCATGTTCTTGCCAAAAGGTAATCGTCTTTGTTTTCATCACCATCCGCATGAAACGTGAACACAACTGCATGCAATCCTCTAAATCCCAGTATCACAAGTCTATATTCATAAAATCTTCATCAATTGAGATCACTATGGTGGCTAATACAACCAAATCTAACCTCGTGAATACAAACTTTGGATTGAGATTTTAATCATACCCTCAATGGATTAAATCTAAATTAGTCTGATATGACTCACAAGGTGGTTGGTATTGATCGTAGAAAATTGAGGAACCTTAAAGAGAAACCATCGACCTATATCAACCTCTAAACGATGGGTAATGGCCTCATAATTGGGCCGAATCGAGACTTAAAATGATCAAGTGATCATCAATGAACATTACAAGTCTACCCCTGACATTCACACGATGGACGATTAGTATTGAACCATTCAGATGGATGGTCAGATCCTTACATTAGTGTCCATAAGATGGATAGATCAGATCCAATTCTTAATATCCACTTGATGAAAGGTCGACATTATTTATTGTCCATCTAGTGAATGAGCCAAATTATGTACTCATTTTAAACTAAACAAATGACTCAGATGTTGGAAACGGATTCAAAATAGGGAGGGCTGGAACACAAAGTGTGCATTAAATATGCCCTAAGTTGGGCAAAAATGAAATGGGCCTAAAATAGGAGCTATCAATTACAATGCCTTAATTAGGCCCAACGTAATGATCAGGCCCACCTCAACTGAAAAGGATGAAAGAAGTGAGCCTTGGTCACGGGTCCAGATGTCGGATCCGACGTGAGTGATATTCGGGTCCACCAATCTGACTACAACAAAGCCCTAAAATAGGTTCGATAAAATCATCTTCCCGAAAATTGTAGCTGTCATTCCTGCTTCCAAAAAAATGGCCACCTCATTGTTGTCCCACTGTTGAAGATGTCATCGGACGTTGGTCGGTGATGAATCAATTGCTCTAGCCATGGGAAACCTTTGGCAGATGGCGTTGTGATCAATTGTCGCATATAAGGCGTAGCTTCCTCAAATTTTGGGTGAATGGGTCTTCCGATTTCAATGGCAACCATGATCGAAACACCCATTGCAGCCAAGATTGTGGTTTCTGCACATATCCAAAGAAGAAGCCCATTGAATCCAGCTCCAATGGTGGACTAAGATCAATCCCTCTCCTTTCTCATCTCCAACATCTCATCAGCATTGTTGCCTTCACCGATGACACAGGTAAGGGTGCGAAAAAAATCCTTTTAACTGAATTTGGGTATTGAAACCCTCAAAGCTGGTTATCATAATCCCTAACTGTCGATTTGGGGACGAAATCCCTAATTGGTTGATTTGGGAATCAAATCTCCTAATTCCCTGATTTGGGATTCAAATCCCTAATGTCCTAATTTGGGATTCGAATATGAAATCGTCAATTGCTCCTGATATGGGAATTTGAAAACCCTAATTGTCTGATTTACGGATTGGAATCTGAAATCCCCAATCTGTCTGGATTTGGGATTCCAATCTGAAATCCCTCTTTCCTTGATTTTGGGAATTCGAAATTCCCGACTGATCTAGATTTGGGGATCGAATTCAAAATCTCAATCATTGGATTTACTGCATTCAATCATCCATACCTGATGCACAGAGGATCTGATACCAACTGTAAGTTCTTGTAACGAAATTGCCAATAGGACCTTGTTGTGCATTGGATATGAAGATCTAAGAAGTAGATGGGTTACAAAGACGAGATGGGGCTGTAATTTCTATCGATCATGTTGGATTGGGGACCCAACCCTGTTAATATAGATTAGAGGAGTGAGGAGTTTGAAATGCATCAAAACTCCTCTCTCCAAAGCTCCACACGAACTGGTAATCATAGTTCCTCTAAAACATTGTGTGCATATCACAAGTGTAGCACTCCGCCCCTTACACGTATTTCTAGATGTATCACAACTTAGTGGGGCCCACTGGTGCACCCGATCATACTATCCAACCTTTAAGTTAATCTAGACTGTTGATCAATAAGACCCACCTTCTAGGATTCTTACAACTGGCCTTTGCTAAAGCCTTGGATTCGATCGTCCATTCCATGACATGTTCTTTAGCTAATTTACAAACCCTCAATCAGTCACTTTTTTCATTTCTAAAGCACCCAATTATTTCTTTTCAATCATATGAACCAGATCTCTGTCAAAAGACAGAAATATGAAACATTTAAGTCCAACTTAAAGCTACTCTAATTGCAAATCAGACTTTATCATTGCAATTCATTCTTATAGTGCATCCAACATGTAAAATCGTCCATACTAGAGTTGCACCAATTTAGCGAACAACTTGAATTATTGTTTCTTACCCCTGAAGCTGAACGTGTTGTTTCCTAAGTGAATCACCAACGCCAAGAGCATCTAATGCCTTCCAAGCATTGGTCCAGGTTGCGAAGGCAAACCCACTTGTTCTTAAGTTGTCCGATGACTCCAAAACCAAGCTTCTCAATCCCATCCTGCAATATAATGGACAGAAATCAAAAGCGCTATTATTTAAAAGAAATGAATGGTAAGCAGACTCGATCATATCACCATCAAGTACGAGGCAACACCCAAAGAAGATGATCTTAGGAAAACCTGTGAAGTCCTAACGATGTTGCAAGGCCTGCTATCCCTGCGCCCACGATGACAATATCTTCCACGAATTCCATTTCACAGCTCTGCTGTGTACGCTTGTGTGTGTGTGTGTGTGTGTGTGTGTGTGTGATGAATAGAGATGGAGGAAGATGGGTAGAAAAAGAGAAGGAATCATGAGGTAAGCAATGAAGTCATTTAAACTATAATAATGAGGCAGGCAATGACGAAGTCCTACGGCCGCCGCATTGAGACGACTAGTGTACAACAGGTATTTTAGCCACCCCATTGAGAGGACTACATGGTAATAAAAGTTCACGCTGTAATGCGTCACTGGATCATAATAGCCCGTTACGAAAAGCAGACCCAGGAACAGTACCTTCAAGGCTCTAGGACGTTATGCAGTGTAGCGTCTACAGGGGGACCAAATAAAAAAAAGGCCTCCAGTTTTTCCAAGTAAAGCAAAAATGCAAAATAATAATAATAATAATAATAATAATAATAATAATAATGTATAAGCATAAAGATGCATCCTATCAACTTTTCTTCTTATCTGCAGCGTGCCAGCGTCCCTTGTCGTTTTTGCTCCCTCTTGGAAAGGGCAGCGGATAAGGTGCGGCCGTTACCGTGGGCCCACATTGATGTAAGTACTCTATATCCCCGTTGTCCATCCGTTATGCGAGATCATTATGGGCTTATTTGGTTTGATTTAATTATATGTATTTTCATGTGATTTTTCTTAAATCAGCATTAAATGTATACAACAAAAAACATCACACCGCGTTTGAAAGTGAAGAGGAGTTGCGCCGGATGTGATTCATATTTCAAAGCCAAACCTTAGTGGACCCACCATGATATGTGTTATATCCACTCCAACCATTCATTAGTACAGATCATTTTATAGAATAGGCCCAAAAATGAAGCATATTCAAAGATCAAGTGAACCACACTATATAAAATACTAGAGATTGAACTCTAACCATTTAAATGTTCTTCCCATTGTGTGGTTCACTTGAGATTTGAATGTCTCATTTTTTGAGTCATACCCTAGAATGCTCTAGCCAAATGAATGGACGGCATGGATAAAACACATGCATCATGGTGAGACCCACAAAGTCCATCTCGTTTTCTACACCTAAAAGTTGATAACATCAATATCATACACCATCCCTTCCATCACAATTTCCTTTGGGTGCAATTAATTCTTCAAAGGGTATAATACCTTGCAATTCTCCTGAAATACATCCAACCAAAGAGGCCCTTTGGTGAACCATATTATAGGAAATAGTAGTGATTGAACACTCCAACATAAAAACGATTCCCTAGGCCTACCATAATGTTTCGGTAATTTTTCTTTTCCATCATCATTAATAAAGTCACGCAAACTTAGATGAAGGAAAAAAATTATATCAGTTTGATCGAAAAATTTTGTTGCCCAAGGGAAGATTTTATTAATCAATCACCACGGTTTCTTATGGTATGCTCCCCCTAAGATTAGGATATGTTACAGTTTGTGCTCATGCCCTAAAATGAAATGGTAAAATGATAGACCACGTGGGCCCCAAGGTAAGAGCCGCACTGTCTTGTGTGTGGCCAAGGGGAGCGGATTTGTAACGCCCTGAAAATCGGGGGTCGAGTAGGTACCCAACTCCCAAGTTCCAACGCATCACTTATGCAACATAGATAATGATGATTTGTGATGTCCTTGTAAGTGCATAAAACATGAATGAGATTAAGCTAAATCAGCAATCATAATCCAAGGACAATTGTAATACACAAACAGAAGACTGACTCAAATATGTATAACTTTATAAATTAGTATAGGTCCCCAAAGTATGTATGCATTGCCAGGTCAATAATTATATGTATTGTTTCAAAATACAAAATCTCAAAAATGTAATAGTCCACTACAAGTATAACCCTGAAGCCCCGTCGATCAGAACGGTCTATAGAAACCCGCCTGAATACTGCATATATGAGAATACCTCCTCGTCATCCTCAAAGTCCGGCTCCGCCTCACAGGCTGCGCCATCATCTAAAAATACAACAGGGTCTGGTTAGTGTTTAAAACACCGTCCCGTAACGTGGGAGTGAGTGATCAACTCAGTGGAGCTATAAAGCAAAGGTTAACATGTTATCAATTCAATCAAGCAGTAATGATAACGCAATACAATCAAACATCCCTGAGTACTGTGATTAATGAAAGAATGATATGAAATAATGATGCATGCCCTCGCCTGCACTCCCTCAGCGACTTCATCTCACGATCGCGCATGAAACACTTCCTCAGTGCTTGACCTGCTACGCCAAACGCACACGTAATGCGGTGCATGCACGTGATTAACCAGGTTACTTACTTAGGTTTATTCATACATCAGGATTGGGAAGCTAAGGTACTTCTCTTATATCAATTCCCGAACGATGATCCATTCTAGGGTCGTCAGTCCTAGTAAATCTCATACGATGTTACGGTTCTAGGTCACTGCAAAGAGCTCGTCACCTTATCAATGCAGGCCTAATATATACTCTGGTTGTTACGTAAAGGCTCGTCGCCTCTACGCAGTCTTAAAGTATGCTCAAGGTCACTACAAAGGGCTCATCACCTTATCAGTGTAGGCCGACAGCTCGAATACAGTGTCTCATACCACCATATTCGGCTCACGAGTTTGGGTTGCTCACTGGTCACCACCTAAACATTTATAGTCCACACCTTTCGCCGGTAGACTCCTATCGAACTCAGTTTAAAAGCTAAGTCTTTATCTACGGTACAACGGCTACCTAATTCATGAAATAGGTTAGATATTTATTATATATATATATATATATATATATATATATATATATATATATATATATATATATATATATATATATATCAATTTAGGGTTAGGATTTCTTACCCAAATCGGAACCAAAACAAGTTGAGTAGCGTAGTAGAGAAGCGAAACGGCGTGTGGAGTTGTGGGAAAGGATCCCAACAACAATCTCCAAGAATCTCTCCTCCTTCCTTCCTCTTTTCTCTCCTTTTCTTTCTCTCTCACCTAGGGTTTCTAAGAAATTCGTATGGATTGGGAGTGAGGGGATTTAAGGGCTATGTATAAGCCTAGAATCGATGTCAATGGCCCCAAGGCCATGGTATACTTAGGTTATAGCCAAATAATGGCTATTTTAGTCCAACGGAGCACTTTTAGAGGCCCCTTTTCTGCATGCGGTCAGACTTAAGCTCCTTAACATTGGATCTAGGTCAAGCTAAGTTTTCGGTCCGATCGGATTTACAGATCGACTGTGGCAGACCAGTTTCAGTTCAACGGTCACCGGTACTCGATCAGGGCCACAGGTGTACTAACATGTGTTGAAATTTTTTTTTGATCCGAGGGTGTAGTTGGGTCAGATTCTGATGGTCAGAATCTTCAAATTTAGCTTGCAAGTGAAACGACTCAATTCACTTAAGTTTCAGTTCGTTTTCTAAAGATATTCGCATTTCTCACACACTTCACTCCGGACTCAAGTTGTGCATTTATGGGTATCATTAGGACTTGATTTTTGAGGTGGATGTCAAGTCCAGTGAGGCAGTCCTAACCGTGTGGTTTCACAGTAACCGGACTTTCGACGTGCGGTCCAGGTCCGATACGAAGTTTCAAGGTGCTCCCCAGAGCAACTGGGCTTAGAGATTGATCCTAAGTTTTAGAGTATTGTAGCAGTATCGATTCTACTCATTTTAGGTCTTGTAATTTGTATTTAAAGTGATTAGGGCCCATTGCATAGAGAATCTAGTTTCTAAAGGATTTGGTCCTATTTGATTTCTGCCTGAGGTGGTACTTGGGCCTTTGTAGTTTGTATAGAAAGTGATCCAAGCTATTAATACTTAACTAAATTACGCCCTAATTACAATAGAATAAGGTCCTAGGGCAGTTCTACGTCTAAGGACATCCATTGCCAAGTTGAGAAAAATCCGGGATGTTATAATCTACCCCCCTTAAAAACCAATTTCGTCCCTGAAATTGCCTAAGGGGAATAAATAACGATCTGATTATTTCATTTGCCTAAGTTTTATTTATTTTAAGTTTATATGTGTGGTAGGGTGTACATTGTCCATGCTACTCTGGTACATTTTAGTCTGTACCCCCCTTAAAAACTTATTTCTTTATCTCTTACTTATATCTTGATGGTTTGCTACAATGGATTTCTTTTCCCATTTGGAGTCTTGACGATGATTCCCATCTATTTAGAGTAAAATATTTGTTTTCAATGGTCGACCAACACGGAGAGACAGTTGTAATAGGCTTGATTCCGATACATCGATCATCTACCTGACCAGGGTAGAAGGCTCATGTATCCCTTCTTAGTCCTGGTGAATCCTGGTCTTCTGCTCGGTCAAAGAAATAAGTCCATTGGTAGTTGCCCAGGATTGAGAATTGGGTCAAGACGCGAATGTTTCACAGTTGTATATTTCAGTAACTATGTAGTCCGATCACTCTAAAAGCTTAGGGAATGCCCATCACTTAAAGGTTCGAATTTTCTATTTCTAAGGTTGCCCTTTAAGTCTTGGTCTAAGAGAGTCCTTGTTTTAATCAATGTCCGAGAAAGGGGTAAATTAATATCGTAATAGATCATCCTAAGGAGGTTTCTAATAGTATAGAATTGGCTGAGGTTTCTATTAACAATTGCGGATACACTAACTTTGTTTATTGTGACTTAACTCGTAACTATTGTTAAGCCTATTCTTTAATATGAAGGTTCAGGTCCTATTTAGTGACCTATCCTTTCGTCTAACTTGGATCAATTTCCTTCGAGCCTGGGCAAGTGGGGCAAGGGCCAACCACGTTTCCGTTGCGCCACTTTGATTAAATGGAAGCATTAACTGACTTAACTAGATTGGGCTCATAATGTTCTACCCCCTTTAAAAATTATTTTCACCCTTAAGGCTCAAGATCTTTGTCCTGCTCTGTATGTCGGAACAAGGTGTAATTTAGGACCTATCCTTGACATGAAATGGGATACGATCTCCCAATACATTGGTCTTCCTTCCATCGATGATGTGTGCTATGGTATTGGTACCTATGGTTATAGAAAGAAGCTAAAATGATGGGTGTTGTGGTTGATTACAGGGGCGGGTGTGAGTTTGTAGCAAGATGTCTAATTCTACTCAAGAAGGAACTTTTGTTACGGTCCTGACTTACCCTCTTTAATCATGTCCAGTTTAATACCGTAAGATAATCTATACATTGGCAGTACATAAAGAAGTTGGACAAAACAGGTTAATGGGCAGACTATCCTTCTAAGTTTATATGTAGGCTAGAATGGTCTATGATTTGGGATCTAATTCCTAACTATCTGTTGCCCATTTAAGAAATTTCTTGGGCCTAAAAGGAAAAATCTTTATTGGCTATATATTCTCAACACCTCTCAAAGACGAAGTATGAAACTTGTGGTTGTAAGTGGTTGGGCCAATACGGAAGGAAAGTTATGTAGTGGGTCTGAATCGGATACATGGACTTTCTGCCTTGCTATGACAGAAAGTTTGTCGTATCAGTTCTTAATCCTAGTTGATCCCGACTTTCTTCTTGATCAGAGCATTGAGTTCATGGGCAACTACCAAGATTGAAAATTCGATTTAAACCGCGAATACTTCGCTCATATATAGTTCCTCTACTCCGTGTTCCCGAGTGTATCAAGTCCTTGAGAAGGCAATTCTAGGGGGTGTGTTGATTTGACCTAACATTCAATCCGATGAGTTATTCTCAGAGTGTAACTAGTTTTAAATCAAAGCAAGCTTCCTAAGAGTTATTAAAGAAGCCTATAAGTATTAAGGGAATTCAACGAAGGAACGAGGTCTCACTCTAACTTAATCATGACAACTAACTAAGTCTATATTTCAATTACCTTAGCATAATCAGTCTTTTACATTCCTTAGTGTAACCAGTATCCTATTCTTAACTTAGGAGTAGTTGTACTCCAATATTTGTAATCCAAAGTCTATACACATACGCTAGATGATTTCGTACCATTTCTAATACAAGAAGATGTTTTATCGTTTAGGGTCAAAAGTCGTTTTGTTGAAATTAAGTTGCCCAAACTTTAATTTAACTGTGCTCGAGTACTACACATATGTTTATACTATCTAAGGAGGTCCTAGGGTTCAGGTTATTACATCAGTAGATTTCCTATACTGTCAGATTTTTCGAAATCTAAAAGTACCAACACTCAATGTCGTCCTAGGGTAATTCTATGTCCTTTTTCTAGTACTTTTAATTTATACATTATTTTCATTATTTTTCTAATAGTTCTTCATTAAGTTTAGTTCATCTCTATCAAATTTCATTAGATTTTGTTTTGTAGAAAAATTCTAAAAATTCAAGAAGTAGCAGCTGTCCACGCTAATTTGTTTGGGATAGTTGTCACAATGACCTGTATTTATCTATATTAAATTTTTATTATATTTTTACTTATTTTTATATAAAACTAGACTTATCAAGCTTCAATCTGGCTTTTGAATCACCTAAATCTGAGTTATAACGAGGGAGATATGATTTTTCAAAGTCACATGTATATTACAGAATTTTTCTGCCGAAAACGGGCCGCTGGCCCACTGCAGCCCTGCCAGGCCCGCAATTTGGCAAGGCCTCGCCGAACCGACGAGGTCCTCACTAGTCTCTGGACCTTTTGGTGAGGAGTCGCTAGTTAGGAGAGGTCCTCCCCCACCCCCGTGCCGGATACATGCCGGACCCACCTCGGGTCCTCCCAATTTGTGTCGTTTGACCCCCGTGTCCGTGTGAGGTGTTTTCGGGTCCAATTTACAAATCGGAATGATTTTATTTAACATGCAATATATGATTTTGGGGTAGGAGACGCTAATCTATCCAATTAACCTATTTATTTTGTTAGATTCCAAAAGGTTAAGGGTCAAAAACCCATTTTATCAATTTATTTACTATTTATTGTAAGTTTTAGTTTCAATATTGTTCTCCATCATTATACCCTAGGATTGATGTATATTATGAATGTGCTTAGAAAACTTTGAAGGATAGGATGGTGAAAGGTGAGATTTCGAAGGAAAAGGGTTAAAAAGGGACTTTACACTTTGAGATTGAGCTCTGGAAAGTTAATAAGGTGTTATGATCAATCCATTGCTTAAGGACATCTATTTTCAGGTTTAAAATTTGTCAACTAACGATTTAAACTCGTCAACTGACGGCCTAGAGGCGACTTAGGTCGATTCACGTGATCGAAGATACGTTATGGACTAAATTACAGTATTCAGTCTCGCCTGTCGGTGAAACTTGGGATTCTAATGTGGTTTCTAAATTCTATTGCCCCCTTCCTAAATCAGAGTGCGTCGTGTTACCATAATCCAGGTCCAGTTTAATCCAAATCATGCTCTGATACCATCTTGTAATGCCCTAAAAATCGGGGGTCGAGTAGGTACCCAACTCCCAAGTTCCAACGCATCACTTATGCAACATAGATAATGATGATTTGATGATGTCCATGTAAGTGCATAAAACATGAATGAGATTAAGCTAAATCAGCAATCATAATCCAGGGACAGTTGTAATACGCAAGTGGAAGACTGACTCAAATATGTATAACTTTATAAATCAGTATAGGTCCCCAAAGTATGTATGCATTGCCAGGTCAATAATTACATGTATTATTTCAAAATATAAAATGTCAAAAATGTAATAGTCCACTACAAGTATAACCTTGAAGCCTCGTCGATCAGAACGGTCTATAAAAGCCCGCCTAAATACTGCATATATGAGAATGCTTCCTCGTCATCCTTAAAGTCTGGCTCCGCCTCACAGGCTGTGCCATCATCTGAAACTACAACAGGGTCAGGCTAGTGTTTAAAACATTGTCCCGTAACGTGGGAGTGAGTGATCAACTCAGTGGAGCTATAAAGCAAAGGTTAACATGTTATCAATTCAGTCAAGCAGTAATGATAACGCAATACAATCAAACATCCCTGAGTACTGTGATTAATGCAAGAATGATATGAAATAATGATGCATTCCCTCGCCTGCGCTCCCTCAGCGACTTTATCTCACGATCGCGCATGAAACACTTCCTCAGTGCTTGACCTGCTACGCCAAACGCACACGTAATGCGGTGCATGCACGTGATTAGCCAGGTTGCTTACTTAGGTTTATTTATACAGCAGGATTGGGAAGCTAAGGTACCTCCCTTATATCAATTCTCAAACGATGATCCATTATAGGGTCGTCAGTCCTAGTAAATCTCATACGATGTTACGGTTCTAGGTCACTGCAAAGGGCTCGTCACCTTATCAATGCAAGCCTAGTATATACTCTGGTTGCTACGTAAAGGCTCGTCACCTCTACGTGGTCTTAGAGTATGCTCGAGGTCACTACAAAGGGCGCGCCACCTTATCAGTGTAGCCCGACAGCTCGAATACAGTGTCTCATACCACCGTATTCGGCTCACGAGTTTGAGTTACTCACTGGTCACTACGGGGAGGCTCGTCACCCGAGCGTAGGCCGACAGCTCAATCACGATGTCCCATACCACCATGCCCGGCTCATGAGTCTTAGCGGATCGAGGTACCAAGGTTACAGGGATTTTCACTTATGAGTTTGGTACCTTATATTCAAGCAGTAGCGTCCATACATGGTGAACATACATTGGGTCAATCGGGTTACTTGACGAGCTCGACTGTACTAGCGTACGTTGACTTGATTGACATGAAGTGCGTAAGCATTCCACGTGGCCTAACCACTGTCGACAACCTAAGTACGATTCAGATTCATCGAACACGTTTAGCGTGGCGAAACAACCTCAGCCACCGACCCAGGACCTGTTACTGATTGCCTAGACTATATAATAGTCCCAATCACACTCAATTCCAACAAGTAATCAAATGAGATAGTCAAAACAGTAATGAACAAGTAATTCAAGTACTACAATCATTTGAGCATTTTATAAGGACACATATTGAACATGTTATCCCAGGCATGTATTTCATACATAAATCACACAGTTAGATTTTAGTCACATGAAGGACTTTATATATATAGCCAAGGTAGTTGAGAATCTCATCTCAACACCCTTAGAAAATACAATTCAACAAACACTTACTCTTTCAGACATTTTATCAAACACTTAAACTACACCTTTCAACATACATGATGTATGTCGGTTACAACATATATTAGGACAAATCCTTTCACCAAGGAGTTGTCACGTACCCAACGATTATGTATTGCATGCAATAGCCGTGGCAAGCACAATTTATAATTCCGCATCCATTCAAACATTTCAATAAACGCATGGAATGCATTTAAAAGCAACATAGTTTATATCTGTGTGTAATATATGGAAACATCGTATCTAGCATATGTGATAGCATTCAAGTAAGTCATAGATCATTAGCTGACATTGAAAGCCTTGAAACCATGACTTAAACATTTATAGTCCACACCTTTTGCCATTAGACTCGTATCGAACTCAGTTTAAAAGCTAAGTCTTTGTCCATGGCACAACGGCTACCTGAGTCATGAAATAGGTTAGCTATTTCGCCTATTGCTCTATTTGGATATATATATCGGTTTAGGATTAGAATTTCTTACCCAAATCGGAATCGAAACAAGTTGAGTAGCGTAGTAGAAAAGTGAAACGGCGTGTGGAGTTGTGGGAAAAAATCCCAACAACAATTCCCAAGAATCTCTCCTCCTTCCTTCCTCTTTTCTCTCCTTTTCTTTCTTTCTCACCTAGGGTTTCTAAGAAATTCGTATGGATTGGGAGTGAGGGGGTTTAAGGGCTATTTATAAGCCTAAAATCGATGTCAATGGCCCCAGGGCCATGGTATACTTAGGTTATAGCCAAATAATGGCTATTTTAGTCCAACGGAGCACTTCTGGAGGCCCCTTTTCTACGTGCGCCGGACTTAAGCTCCCTGACATTAGATCTAGGTCAAGCTAAGTTTTCAGTCTAATCGGATTTATAGATCGACTGTGGTGAACCAGTTTCAGTTCAACGGTCACGGTACTCGATCAGGGCCACAGGTGTACTGACATGTGTTAGAAATTTTTCCTGATCCAAGGGTGTAGTTGGGTCAGATTCTGATAGTCAGAATCCTCAGATTTGGCCTACAAGTGAAACGACTCAATTCACTTAAGTTTCAGTTCGTTTTCTAAAGATATTCTCATTTCTCACACACTTCACTCTGGACTCTAGTTGTGCGTTTCTGGGTATCATTAGGACTTGATTTCCAAGGTGGATATCAAGTCCAGTGAGGCGGTCCTAACTGTATGGTTTCGCAGTAACTGGACTTTCGACGTGCAGTCCAGGTCCGATACGAAGTTTCAAGGTGCTCCCGAGAGCAACTGGGTTTAGAGAATGATCCTAAGTTTTAGGGTATTGTAGTGGTATCGATTCTACTCATTTTGGGTCTTACAGTTTGTATTTAAAGTGATTAGGGCCCATTGCACAGAGAATCTAGTTTCTAAAGGATTTGGTCCTATTTTATTTTTGCCTAAGGTGGTACTTGGGCCTTTGTAGTTTGTATAGAAAGTGATCCAAGCTATTAATACTTAACTAAATTATGCCCTAATTACAATAGAATAAGGTCCTAGGGCAATTCTACGTCCAAGGACGTCCATTGCCAAGTTGGGAAAAATCCGGAATGTTACAGGATTAGGTGGCCCCATCCTCACCCAAGACGATGTAGCACTTACCATGGGGCCTACCTTAATGTATGTATTTTATATCCATTCTGTTCATCAGCTTTGCCAGATCATTTTAGGGCATGAGACTAAAAGTGAAGCATATCCAATCCTCAGGTGTACCATACGATAGGAAACAATGTTGAGTTACTATTAATGGGCCCAAAAAGTTTTAGATCAAGATGATATAAATTTTTTTCCCTTTATCTAGGTTTCTATGACCTTTTCAATCGGATGGATGGCAAATAAGTACTATGGAAACATTACAATAGACTTGAGTAAGTTATCAAGGACATGGCATTCAATCACAATAGTTTCTATAGTATGGTTCACCTAAGATTTTAATTAACTAGAAACAAATTAAGAGATCTAGAAAGAAGATCGAAGAAGGGTAAATGAAGTAACAGGTTTAAAAGAATTAGGGTTAGAGAATTTTGTAAAGTTTAAAATAAATAAATAAATGTTGGTATTTTTGAGAATAAAAATTCTACAAAAACCTAACTAGAAATTGAGAAGCTAAAATCCTAAAAATTAAAGCCATAGTTTAGAACTAGAAACAAAACCTAATCTAAACCTAAGTATTCTTAGCATAATCCTCTCTGACAATAGTGTTGAAAACTTGACCGAACCTAAGAGTTGACAACCCCAAGTGTAGGGCTGTGATGTAGTAATAACTCGGTGAGATCGAGGTCGATCCACGGGGAAATTGGTGAGAACACACTCAAAATAATTCGAGTTGCCTGGGTTTTTAATCCAGCCAAGTAGAAAGGTTTAAAACAAATACTAAAAATGACTAAGGATCTAAGAATCCCCAATCAATAGAATTTGAACTCTTCTTGAATTGATAACTCAATTAGAACTGGATTCCAATCTATTCTGATCGGAAGATAATGTAGTAATATCAATCATAAACACTCAACATATATTAGAATCACAACAAGATTGATCTCTCATGAAGATTTAGGTAATCAATCACATGGAATCGAAACCATCTAATGTACCCAAAGTTAACAATAAATTAATCAATTTTGCAGATTGATTCCTTCTCCGATATAGGAATTCAATCACATTCAATCACAATGTAGTATAAATAATCTAAAACTTTCATTGAAAATGAATTAAATATCAAATATCCATCAAAAGGTTCATCCATTAGCCTTAATTAAGAGATTAGTCAAGCATGACTAACATCTCAAATAAAAATAAATGAAAAGATTTAAAAACAAAGTAGAATAGAATGATTGAAGAGGAAAGATAATTTCATGGTCCCTCACCTAAGCCTTAATTCATTCCTAGAATAGTCTAAAACACCTCCATAAATAGAGAAAATCTACACCAACTTTACACCGAATTCAAATTTCCACAATTTTGTTATGCTTCAATCACACTAAAGAGGACCTTCGGTCACACCAAAGAGATCCTTCTGTCACACCGAAGAGATCCTTCAGTTGCACCGAAGTCGCACCAAAGCCAATTAAAGGGTCTTCCAGTTGCAACTAAACTTCTTCAACATATAACTAAACGCTCTATCTCCTTTAGGTCACACTGAACATCACTTCGGTCCTACCTCACAGTCAAGCTGAGTTTACTCTAAAAATCATTGTTTGTTGTTGTATTATATTTATCACTTTCGGTTGGACCAAACATACTTCGGGTGGGGCCAAACAATCTGTTATTTTTGTTACTTGATTGTGTGATTTTCCATCTTTAATACTTGGTTTTGGTTGCATTCACCACCTTAGTACTTGATTTATTCAGGTCTTTAGCACTTCAAATCTACATGCCCTTTATCCAAATCTTTCATTCTTCATCATAACTTCCTTTGAGCTTTAATTCATCATTCTTAAACATGATTTCATCCTTAGTTTTTGAATTACCTCGCATGCATAAAATAATCCTTAGTATATTAATTTAATCACTTATGTAAGTGTTGTTATGTTAAACACACATAGATTGTCAAATTTCATAAGACAAAAGTACTTCAAGGTCAGATCACAAGTATGGAATCACAAATACTCCACATGCCCGAAGATCAACTTAAGATCGGCTTATAATTAACTCAAGATCGGCACATCTTCTCAAGAAATTGATGCCCGTATTCAAGACAAGATCAAGTAAAAGTTTAAGACAATGTGTCTCATATATTTGCTAAAACACAGGTGGTATAACCCTAGAAAGACCTTAGATTAGGATCTTTCAAAAATTCACTATCTTGGGTTTTTATAAGTGTTTTTAACTCTGGAATTCGGCCAGCCTAACTTCAAGCGTGAGCAAAATAACAAATTATCTTGAAAATTTGGCTAGCCTAAGTTTTGGTTCAACTAGCCTAAGATTGAAATTCAGCTAGCCCGAGAAAGTTCGGGTGAAATTCCAGCAATGTAATGTTTTGGAATTCGCAGGAATTCAGCCAACAAAATTGTGAAATTTGGCTAGCTAAATTTAACCTCAAGCCAACCGAATTTTAGATAAATTTTATCATGCACGATCTGAGAGCCGTTGGAACGAATCCGGTGGAATCCGGCTAGCCGAAGTTCCAACCTCTTTGCTTATAAATTGAGTCTTTCTCTCATTT
This sequence comes from Magnolia sinica, assembly GCF_029962835.1. NCBI lineage: Eukaryota > Viridiplantae > Streptophyta > Magnoliopsida > Magnoliales > Magnoliaceae > Magnolia > Magnolia sinica. The sequence continues at coordinate 69,198,510 of NC_080574.1, forward strand.
TAAATTACAATGGAAATTTACTATAAATAATCCTTCTGCAAGAGATAAAAAACCTTAAGTCCTAGGCAAGCTATCTGTTGGTATTTATAAATTTAATTTATATCTTATTCAATTTCCTTATCTCAAGATCTTTTTAATCTTATTCTAAGAGAGTAATCTATACTATTCTTTCATATCTAAGAGAAATGAATCAAGTAGTATCTAGGTTTTCCATTTATAAAATCTATAGAACCCTAGACTCTTTCTATCTGATTGAACACATCACCGTCTATGTTTAAGAAAGAAGTTCTTCTACAAGCTTCTGTCACATCTTCGAATCACCATTTGAAGATAAGTACATTTACTATATTTCATTTTAGGTTTCTCTGAGATAACAAAATCTCAGTGAGGTTTGTCTGAGATAGCCTGTGAAAATCTCGGTGGGGCTTCTATTTGTGATAGCCCGTGAAAATCACAAAAGGGCTTTTTGTTATGGTGAGCCCTTGAAAATCACAAGGAACTATACGTGGTTGTTAAGGTATATCTATGAAAACCTTATTCTAGTGAAAGCCAAAATTATGAGGGTCGTAATTTTGGGAGCGGAGTAGGTGTGGTTGTTTTAAGCATGGAACCACTATAACTCCTTGTGCCGTGTGGTGAATGCTTTATTCTTTTTGGTGATTGGATATTATTTAATATTTTATTCTTGTGGTGAATGTTGTAATCATTTATCTTCTCTTGCTAGTTTGAAAGATTGATTTTAAAGATATTCGTGAAATAAGGTTGTCCTGCTTAAAATAGTGAATGTTGTCATACGAATTATTTAAAATCAAGGTTTCAATACTAAGTCAATTGAGATCTTTGTATTCTTTACATATTCCACATTTATTTTGATTATTTGGCATTGTCCCCCCCCCCCCCCCCCTCTCTCTCTCTCTAGGGTATTGCTAGCTCTCCTTTTTAATTTAAATGCATGGAAACTAGTGCAATTGTGAGGATAAATATGCAATATCTAGGCTTGATCGAGAATAAAAGAAGAAGCACCCATATCCATAAAGGTTATGATGGGAATGGGGAGTGCGTATGTGTCTAAGAGGAGATGGACTTGAATGAGCGGAATTGGTTGGATAGGGAGCAAGTTTGTGGGGACTGTTAGTGCACCCACCTTTGCATTCTTACTTGTCAATCACGTGACTAGTTATGTCAAGTAGTTGGATGGGTCCTTGGTAAATGAAGATCGATGATGCAACTGGAGCAGATGCCCAAGCTACAAGTTCAAAGTAGAAAGAAGCTTCTACGAACTGGATCTTACCTATAGATGATTTAAACCCATAATAGGAAAACCTACTTAGATTACCTGTACAAGTCATTCTAGGCTCATATTTCCCATCATTCTAGAGTTGGCTTTAGAAAGTTCCAAGTTGTTGAATGAATTAATGGACAAAGATTTAAACAAGAAAAAAATGTCTCAAATTTGGTTTGAGAAGGTGCCACCAAATATACCTTCAGTGCCATCGAAAGTGCCCAAAACAGTGGTGCAGCATTCCAAGTTAATTCGATACAACCGACTGGACTTTTAGTCCCACCGACTCCTATCAAAGTACAGTGTTCAGTGCTACCGAAAGTAACGAATTGCATCCAGCAACTTTAGGATCTAATTCGATACCATCGAGTGATATTTCGGTGCCACCGATTGCAGTTCGATGCCACTGAAGGTTCACTCGGTAGAACTGAAAACTAACCATTATAGATCCGTTGGGACTTTTTTTTTATAAATATAAGACCCCAAAACTTTATGAAACCGTGGATTTAGGTATTCCAAAGTCTCTAGTGCATCCCAAGCTTATTCACTCATCCTAGACTCTACCCACACGAGATTCATGTTTCTTCATTGTGATTGACTTCAATGAGCATTCATACCTCCTATTATGAAAAACATGATCTCTAACCTGTTCTATAGTATAAAAACCAAACCCATTGGCAAATCCTTAGTCTTCATGATACTCTAAAACATCCATTAGTTGAACATCTTAGGAAATCCATTTATAACTTTTGATAGGAGATTCAACCCACTCCCATTACCTTGGTTACCTTAATAAGAACATCATATGCAAGGTACTTGATCGTGAAGCTGAAACAACAGGAAAACCACAGCATCATGATCAGGGGAGCATTGGGGAGCTGATTCAAGCACAAGAGAACGAAGATCAAGCAAACCAAGACAAGCTACAAAAGAGGACTCATTCCGACAAGTAAGTGTCATTGTTAAGAGTCAAACTTGTTTAGGTGCCTTGTGTGGGACCTAAGCCTGTGTGCCTAAACATAGGTGTCTTGTGTGGGACCTTAGCCTATGTGCCTAAACATATGTGCCTTGTGTGGGATCTTGGCCTGTGTGGCCTAAACGTAGGTGCTTACTGTGGGACCTTGGTCGTGGGGCTTAAACATAGGTTCTTAATGTAGGACATTTTCTCATGTATAGAGCATAAATTGGAGTTTTTGTATATGGTTGTAAAGGTTTATGGTGAACCTAATTTAAAACCATTAATAGTGAAATCCGGCACACTCTAAGAGAGAGTGCGGTTGTCGGGAGTGGAGTAGGTACGTAGCCGAACCACTATACATCCTTGTATTTGGAATTGTCATTTGCGCATTTACTTAATCATGATTATATAAGTTTGAATGCTTGATTATTTATGCATGATTAGATGAATGCTTAAGATTGATAGGTAGCACATTCCACACACAAGTTCACAATATTATAGGCTAGTCGCTTTATTTGTATATCCTGAGTAGCCTTTATGATTGGACCCTCTATTGGCTTGGAAGCCTTTAGAGTTATATTTTCTTGCTTAGTTTAATTGCAAATATGTTTAAGTTAGGCAATAAAGTTTTAAATTGGTATAATCATTGAAAAATCATATTTACCACAACCCCCCCCCCCCCCCCTTGGACTATTCCATACTTTTACTACAACGGTCTAAACCGTAATTTCAATTGGTATCAGAGTGAGGTTCCTCTTAAAGGTCTAACAACCTAGAGGGAGATCCTAACAAGACGTTACAACAATGATGAAAGGAGAAGGACCAACCATCTCCTGACCTCCTCCTGTTTATAGTTCAAATTATCCTTATTGGAGGTCCAGGATGTCTTATTTTCTACGAGCTTTGGATCATGAAGTTTAGAAAATTGTTGAAAAAGGATATGTACCACCAACTGAACAAGTGGTACTAGAAAACAATACAACTATTTCCAAACTGAAACCAAAAAAGAAATGGACTCAATATGATAAAAAAATGAAATCATATGAAGCTAAAGCCATGAATGTTATTTATTGTGGAGTCTCATAAGATGTGTTCAATCAAATCTACATGTGTGGAACTTTAAAAGAAGCATGGGATTTATTACAAATAACCCATGAAGGAACCAACACAGTAAAAAGATCAAAGCTACATATTGATATCTCAATTCAAAAATATAAGAATGAAAGAACATGAGACATTCATGGAATTTTTTACAAAGTTGAATATCATATGTAACTCCATGGGGGGACTAGGGGAGAAAATTTTGGTGCCGAAAATTTGTAGGAAAATTCTAAGATCCCTACCAAAACGATTTAACTCCAAAGTCACCACAATAGAAGAATGTAGGAACATTGATGAAATGAAAGTTGAAGACCTTGTGGGTTCTTTACAAACATTTGAGTTGCATTTCAAACCACCCACAAAGTCAAAACACAATGTTCTTAAATTTTCTAAAACCATAATGGAAGAAGAAGAAACTGAAAATGAAGATGATGATGAAGAAGTGGCTCTTTTGGCTAAACAGTTCAAAAGATTTTTCAACAAGAACCGTGGAAAAGCCTTTAAGGGGAAACAACCGGACAACAAATGCCAAATAGGCAAATCTTTTAGAAAGTCAAAAGAACCCCTGTGTTTTAATTGCTAAAAGTATAGACATATATTAACTGAATGTCCAGCAAGAAAATTAAAAGGAAAACCCATAGCAGCCACATGGGTTGACACAGATGACTCAAACTCTGAAAACAATGAGTCCAAAATTGATGATGACCAAAATTCACTAAAAATACTTATGGCATCTATGACTACAGTCATTCCCAAATTAAAGAACAAGATAGAGGATAAGCATATTGGAATGAAGGATGCGAGCCAAATGTACAGTCGATTAGCTCACACCACATCATCCCCTTAAGAATTTTGAGAAGGGGCCCCAGGGGTCCACTTGAGCTGAATAGGTATATCTGAGGATCATGCCTCCAATATAAGCATTCTTGGTAAATTAGAAGAATTGTTGCTTCATATCTGAACACAAGTAAATCAAAGGATTAAGCCTTACGATTGGTCGAAATGTTAAATCTGAGGATTTCTTTATCCTCTAGCCATTTTGGAAATTCCATGCAAGATTTTCACTCTTTCACTTATCATGGAATTCTACCTTAGAACACAACATATTTATATACATAATAGGAAAATCTACAATTGCAAATTTTTGTGTTCTAGGGATATTTCGATGGCACCGAACTTGCCTTCGATGCTACCAAAATCGAACTGCGTCTAGTTATTTAAATCCCTCACTACTTAGTTTTGTTTAGACTATCACTTCTCTTGTTTCTTTCCAAGTTCTGCTAAAGGGTTGGGGAACCAAAATCAACACAATCTAAGGTATCTCCTAGTGCTTTCTCTTTACATCTCAAAAAACTAGGATCATTTGCCTTAGGTTTATCTTCTCTTAATAGGTCTTAATCATTCCACTTCATTTCCATAAAACGGAGTCATCTTCGCCTAGAGAAAGCCGATCCAAGATTAAGCATGATATAGAAGAATCAACCAGAACTAGGTAAAAACTCTGTGTCCCAAAGCATGGACAACACCCTAGCCAATCGTTTAGACCCTCATCTTCTTCAAACCCTAACTCTTCTAGACCCATTGCTACCAAATTTTTGAAGAGAATGATTGTATGTGAAACAAGAGTAGATGTGAACTGTCTTGAAAATTTTAAAGTTCAGAAAATTATTTCCCGCTAAGGATGGCTATCAGTTCCATCTTTTGAGGGACTAGTAAATGAAACCTTGGTCTGATCATTCTTGTCTCATTGCACACTATCTAGGGGCTTTGAAGTTGATTGCGATGGTCGAATAGTTAAAATCACTCCATATCACGTTTCAACTCTCATAGGGATACCATTGGGCTCCAAACAACCCACTGAACCCACAAAAGTAAAAAGGGGTTGTTTAGACTAAATTCTTGTGTAATGGGAACAATGTACCTTGGCATCATGGGAATGCACTGCAAGCTATAAATATGTCCCATGATTACTGTATACTTCATCTAATCTGCATTTTCAACATCTATCCTAGATACAGTAAGCACATTGAGCTCACACCATTCATGATGGAGACCCTATATCACATTGGTAAAGGGGAGCCATTATGTCTACCCACTCTAATATACGATTAAATAGTTTTAGGGTTCGACTCCAACTCCACAGCAATACCTTTCAGACATTTGTTATGCAAGTTGACCCATCAACATGGGTTCAGTGTGCCTGAAGGTGAATCCCTATCTGCCCTAGAAATCAATGTGCACGGTATCAGGAAAATGAATCTCTCTTTTGTGCATGAATCTGTTAATACGATATCCATAGAAGAAGAATTTCTGGACAAGGAGGATGAACCAGTTGAGGAAGATACTCATCCACCAACCTCTGCCCGCACAGCGTCTACCCCTTAGAATGATACTCTCATGCAAATTTTGGAGGAGCAATCGAGACTTGGTGTGATGGTGATGTCAATGGAAGAGAAGCTCCACTCACTCCAACAATTGGTGGAACAAATTGCGGCATATCTATCATGCCCACAAGATGATGTTGTTGGTGGCTCTTCCTAGATTAACTGAATGTTAGGATCAATATACATTCTTGTGTGTAGTGCGAATTTTTTATATACTTTGGTTTATATCTAGAAACATATTTTTGTTGGTATATTGATACATTAATCATTTATTCTTTTGGAAGCTGATCTGTAGTATGATTAGTAAATCTGAGGTTTAAACCTCATTTTGGTGCTAAAGAAATTTCATCTTTAGAGAAGCTATTTCTGAAAACACATGCTTTACCTTAACTAATCATGGGTTACTCATGGCTTCAATCGATATTGAATCTTGCCTTCATAACAGTATGACCTTTTATTGAAAATATTATCCTTGCTTACTACTGATGCTATATATGCATGATTCAATTCTTACTGAAATACTTCACTTGCCCTTATCATTATATCTGCAATCTAGAGTTTTGTCTTTTTTGTGTCTAATATTTGAATACTATTACGATTGGTTGATTATCTTAATATTTCCAATACATGGTTATAACATAACAATGGTTAAAGACAAAGGCAAGGCTCCTGCAAGGGGAGAAAACCCCTTTAGAAGAACTAACAATTGTCACTCTCCCTATTCAAATCCTATCGAAATGGCTATGTCAAACAAAACTGTCTTTGATAGATGGATCAGATCTCATTCTCGTCAAACCAGATGAGATTAATCTCTACTTAGGATCAATTGGGTGGGATAATCTATTATACTTTGGAGGAGAGGTCCAATATTACCTCATTCATCAATTCTTAAACTCCTATCATGACACTCAGGATGATCCTCCATCAATCAGCAGCAACTTTATGAATAAAACCAAGGAGATCATTCCTTTGGTGCTGAGTAAATTATTGCACATCAGAGTTACACACATTTCTCCAACTAATCATCCTTTAAATCATCTAGGTGTTTGGGGTGAATTAACTAGATTACTATGTGATGGTTCAACAATTCCCTGGAACAAACAAATCTATCTCCATTCATCGCATTTGGACTCAACCACAAAAGTATTGCATAACATTCTAAGTACCAATGCATACCCATGTGATGTTTCGGGAGATTCGATCTCTCCATTTGTTCTGAATATCCTGTATGACATCTTTCAGGGGATTGAAGTATGCCTACCCACTCTTATCTTAAAATAGTTGATCTTCGTAGTCAAGGGCGTTCATTGTACTAGCCTTCCCTTTTCAAGTGTTATCTGCAAACTCTCAAAATTTCTTGGCTTGCCACCTACCCATGATACGGTATATCATGCCGTGTGCTTTACCAAGGAAACTCTAATTCAACTGAATGTGACTGCACCTACACTTAAGGAGAATCATGAATGCAGGAGTGGCGAAGAAGCTTAAAACACTCTAATGGTCACTGCCTAGGACTCATGTTGCACTCTCATGCTTGCACTAAGTCCAATTTCAGTCAGCATAGGGCGCCTTCTTCGTCAGAACGATCCGATCTGTATTCTTCTTGATGGACAATCAAATATAAAAGCTCACCTTCAGCAGTGTGGATATCGGCTCTCTGGGATTGAATTGTGTCTTGATGCTCTTCAACATACTGGAGAGCACATTATGGAGCTGCTTCTGTCTTGCTGCACTTATATCCCTCCATATGAGAGCGGATCTTATAAATAATACTTCCTATGATCTGTGTTGTTATTAATACTTTTGTTTTGGATTCTTATGCCCTTAAGGGCTTGGTTTCTTTTTGGATGATGAATGATTCTACCCAAGCTTGGGGTAGTAATTTTGATGAATTCATCATGATATCTTGATGCTCATACCATTTATTCTGCTTCATGGTTATATTTTTTTAATGCACTTGTCACATATTGTTTCTATATTCCCTGTTTTTCTAACTATTTGTGCCTTGCATGTCTTCCCTTTCTCTCCACTAAGCTTTGTCATATCTTTGTTATTGGCTTACTTATTGGTAAACCCTTTGCCAATGACTGACAAAAGGGGGGAGAAGAAACCTACCCACCAAAACAATCCGTTATTTTCTGCAGAATTGGTTCCTTCTTGTTACAGGTTGATCATGGAAGAAACTACGGGAGAGAAACATTATTGTGTTACATGTCCAAATTGTTTTGAGTTGTGAATTGGTATATTGATATGTAATCTTTCATTGTTTTGGTATGTCATTGGTACGAACCATAACACTGTCATAGGTTAGGTTGTTTTGTCATGTAATTGACAAAGGGGGAGATGGTTAGTGCACCCATCTCTGCACTCTTGTTTGTCAATCATGTGACTAGTTATGTCAAGTAGTCGGATAAGTCCTTAGCAAATGAAGACCGACGATGCGATTGGAGTAGAAGCCCAAGTTAAGTACAAAGAAGCTTCTACAATCTGGATCTTACCTATAGATGACTTTGACCCATAATACGAAAACCTACTTAGATCATCTATACAAGTCATTCTAAGCTCATATTTCCCATCATTCTAAAGTTGGCTTTAGAAAGTTCCAAGTTATTGAATGAATTGATGGACAAAGATTCAAATATGAAAATACTATCTCAAATTTAGTTGGAGAAGGTGCCACCGAATATACATTTGGTGCCACCGAAAGTGCCCAAAACAATCCAGCAGCATTCCAAGTTAATTCGGTACCATCGACTGGACATTCAGTCTCACTGACTCCTACCGAAGTATAATGTTCGATGCCACCAAAAGTAACAAATTTTATCCAGCAACTTCAAGATCTAATTCGGTACCACCGAAAGTACAATGTTCGGTACAATATCCCTTATGATGCCGAACTGGCCCAGAAGAAACCGCCTTCAAAGAGGAGGGTGGTCATACCCCCCGCCAAGCAATGGGCAAGCTCTTCCACAAACACGAAAGGGAGATCTACGTCGGATGCAGGTCAGCTCGCAGTGGAGCAGTCGAGCTCATCTGCCATCAAAGGGGCTTCTCAGGGCTCCCCTACCAGCACAAATCCTCTGAGGGCTCCGGGGGTGGTGGATTTAGAACCCTCCCCAGCATAGGAGATTACTCCTTCCATCGAGTCTTAGCTCCCCGAGGCCAACAAGTCTCAGCCCCCCGGAGCCCAAGTTCAGGAGGGCAGCTCATCTGGTCAGCATGTGGGTGAAGCTCAGGAGGGCCCCTTTCTACAGGCGTACTATACGCAAGGTCTTGTCCCCTAGGTCACCCGGCACGTTCCTAAGGCTGAGATCACAGCCTAATGAAGACTCATCTAGTCACCTTTCAAAGCGAGGTGGCGATTCTCTATAAGGTAGAGCTCTTTCTTTGCATGGCACTTGCTTTCGTAAGTTGACATTATCTGAGGTATATTCTTCAATTTCTTTTTAGCTCGCCCATGTTATCTTATCCTCTTGTCAAGCAATGATATGCATCGGAAGGGAATGTGAAGAAGCAGAGGTGATGCTTCAAACCAAGACTACAAAGGCTGATTAGTTGCGATCTGCCTTGAAGAAATCTAGGGAGGAGCTGACAGCTCTGAAGATCGAGATGGAGGAGACCTAGAAGGGGGAAACTTAGGCAAAGGCCAATTTGGAGGTGTTGCAGTTGCACCTGGATGGGACGAAGTCTAAGGCTGCTAGGCTAAAGGTCGAACTGGCCAAGGTGAAGGTTACCTCAACAACGAAGCTGGCCGAAGTTGAGGCATCCATCCCATCGGCTCGAGTAGTGATGGTGGAGGAAATCAAGGCCTCGAAAGAGTGAGCAAACGAAAAGGAGCTACTGTATAACTATGGGTATAATAAATGTCTTGAGGACATCAAAGAATGATACCCCGAGCTCGACTTGAGTGGCCTTGAAGATAGTCCAACAGAGGACCCAACCCTACAAGAAGCCAAGGACCCAACCCTAGTAGAAGTCGAGCAGCCTCCTTAGGGGGATTAGCCTCTCCTAACCCTTCTTCCTGCAATCCTTTTGATGTAATTCTTTTTTTATTATTAATAAAAGGAGAATCTTTGGTGTGCGTATTCCTCACGTGTTATGTTTTTAAGTTTTAGTAAGTCGAGTGTCGCATGTTGATTATACCAGTAAGTCAGTTGTGCCATTCAGGTGGTCGAAGTGTTTGGAAGGAGTTCTTCCCTTTTCTTTGAGGAAGTCCTACCCTTGTAGAACATAAGAAGAATTAACTACACCGACATGTTCACAATAGGCCGAGAAGTTTGATAAGAGGATTACTTTCCCTTGCACTAAGAGAAGTCCTCATAATAGGTCATGTATTTCGAGTAGCTAAAACAACAAGTAGAAACTTAAATCTCCTGACCTAAGGAACTTTTATTGTAGATTTCATAATATAAGTAGAAAAGTCGTTCTGACCTTACAGGTCAATTATTTTCGATCAAAGACCTGATTAGTCTTCACAGGTAGTAGATCTTCAGGTGTTCCGCATTCCATAGGTGTGATAGAGCTCGCCCATCCATATCTTCAAGTCGATATGCCCTTGGTCGGGTCGTACTCGTTATCCTGTAGGGCCCTTCCCAGTTCGGCCCTATGGTCCCTGAATCGGGCTCCTTGGTATTTTGAAAGGTTCTGCGGAGGACTAGGTCTCCCGCCTGGAACCTTCATACTTTTACTTGAGAATTGTAGAACCAGGCAACTTATTGCTAACGAGCCATGACCTTAAGTTATGCTTGTTCCCTCTTTTCTTCAAGTAGATCGAAGCTCAAGGCCATTTGTTCAGCATTTTGAGTTTTGTCCGAGAAAGACGGCCTCTACCCTAAAGGCTATGGGGACTCATGCTGTTAAGAGCCCTATTTCAACTTGAAGGGCAGCCTCTGCCCCAAAAGGCTAAGGAGAAGGGAGTTTCTCCTATAGATGTCTGAGAAGTAGTTTGGTATGCCCAGAGGACATGAGGAAGCTCCTCGGCCCAGGCCCCTTTGTCCTTTTCGAGCTTCGTTCTGAGGTAGCTTTTTATTATCTTGTTAACCGCCTCCAATTGGCCATTAGCATGAGGGTGTCAAGGTTACGAATAAGCATTATGAATTCTGAGTCTTTCACACATGCCTCAGAACCGATCATTGTCGAACTGTTTACCCTTGTCCAAGATGATTATATGTGGAATCATGTACTAGCATATGATATTTTTCCAGATAAAGTCAGTGACTTGCTTCTCGATAATCTTTGGTTACGGCTCAGCCTCAGCCCATTTGGTGAAGTAGTTGATAGCGAACTTGGTCTGACCTTTGCCCATCAGCAATGGACCGATGTTGTCTATTCCCCATTGGGAGAATGTCCATGGTCCGATCATGGGGGTCAGCTGTGAATCTTATACATTTGTCTCATCTCCGGGTATATTGCTTGGCATCTTCTTAAATGATCGGCTAAAAGTATCCTTGTCGAATGACCTTATGGGCAAGGGCTCGACTGTTGGAATGATTACCACAAATTCCTTCATGTATTTCTCTCAAGACATACTCGACCTCCTTAAGTCGGAGGCACCTTAAGTAGGGTAAAGAAAAACCCTTTTGTAGAGGGTGTCTCCCACCATGGTATGTCGAGCCGACCCAGCCTGGATCATACGTGCCTCGAGCATATATTTGGGTAATTTTCCTTCCCAAAGATACTCGGTGATTGGGTCCATCGAGCTCGGGGTTGAGATGACGAGACAAGTCATCTCTAGGTCAAGTTTGTAAATGCTCAGATCTAACAAGAACTCAATGGGGATTGATTTCGAGATGTCGTCTTCGGTCTCCATGGCCAACTTTTCTAACACATCTACTTTGTAATTTTTTGCTCTAGGGACCAAGACAACTTCACATCTTCGAAACTTACTGATGAGTTCTCAGGCTTTCTGAAGATGAGCGATCATTTTTTCCTCTTTGGCCTGGTATTCGATGGCGACTTAGTTGACGATGAGCTGAGAATCGCTATGAACTTTTAGTGTTTGGGCCCCCATTGTTGCCACCAACCTGAGTCCTACAAGCAATGCTTCGTATTCTACCACATTATTCGACGTTTGAAATCCAAATCTCAAGGCATATTATGTGCAAGTTTGGTCAGGTTCCTCAAGGACTATCCCAGTCCTGTTGCCTTTAGAGTTGGAAGAACCATCGACGTTAAAACGTCCAGACCTGTCGGTCGGCTTCACTGTTCGAATCGATTGGAGCTTCTAAGTTTTATCCATTGGTTAATTCAACAATGAAGTCGGCAACCACTTGACCCTTAATGGCGGTCTAGGGCTGATAATTGATGTCAAATTTGTTGAGCTCAATTACCCATTTTGTGAGCCTTTCCAACAACTTGGGCTTTTTGAGCACTTGGCAGAGAGGTTGATTGGTTGGGACTATGATTATGTGGGCCTGGAAGTGGGGTGGAGGTGACAAGATGACACTATCAAAGCCAGGGCAAGGTTCTCGATGTTGAGATATCTGGTCTCGGCTGGGACTAGTGTTTTACTGAAGTAGTAAACTAGGAGTTGCTTACTCCCTTACTTCCGGATGAGGGCCGAGCTAACGCTACAGCGGAGACTGTCAGATAGAGTAGCAGCGAACCCCCCTTGCTCAGGTTTGGAGAGCAAAGGAGGTGAGCCCAAGACTGCTTGAGTTGTTGAAACACTTAACTCGCAGTCATCGGTCTATTCTACCTTTATTTTTCTTTTTAACTGATGGAAGAATGGAAGACACTTGTCAGTAGCCCGGGAGACGAAGCGCATAAAAGTAGTGACCCTGCCAGTGAGGCACTAAATCTCTTTCGTTCTTCTAGGAGAGCTCATGTTTAAACGAGCTTGTATTTTGTTAGGGTTGGCCTCAATTCCCCTCTGACTTACCAAAAAACTGAGGAATTTTCCCAAGATGACGCCAAAGGCATACTTACTCGAGTTCAGCATCATTTAATATTTTCTCAAGATTGTGAACATCTCCTCAAGGCTGGTGGAGTGACCTGCTACGTTGATGCTCTTGACGAGCATGTCATCAATGTAAATCTCCATAGAGTGCCCAATTTATTGGGTGAACATTTTGTTGACAAGCCCTTGGTACATGGCCCCAGCATTTTTCAGTCTAAAGGGCATAACTTTGTAATAGTAAAGCCCATTGTCAATGACGAAGGTTGTCTTCTTCTTGTCATACGGGTGCATGACGATCTGATTATAGCTTGAATATGCATCCATGAAGCTTAAGAGCTCGTGCCCTGTTGTATTGTCGACCAGCTAATCGATCCTCGGGAGGGGGAAACTATCTTTAAGACAAGCCTTGTTCATGTCTGTGTAGTCAATGCAAACCCGCCATTTCCCATTGGACTTTTTCACCAGGACAACGTTGGTGATCAAGTCAGGATAGTAGACTTCTTCAATGAACCCAACTTCCAGGAGCATTCCAACCTCCTCCCCAATGATGGTGTATCGTTCCGGTTAAAAGACTCATCGCTTCTACCTCACCGGTTGGTGGTTGGGATCAATGTTTAACTTGTGGACCATTACTTTTGAGTTGATGTTGGGCATGTCCTAATAGGTCCATGTGAAGACGTCAACATGGCATCGTAGAAGGTTCATAATCTCATCCCGCATATTCGGGGCTAGAAGCGAGCTGACCTTTACAATACAGGTCGGGTTGAACTCGCAAAAGAGGACAACTACAAGGTCTTCCATAGGAAATCATCTCTTAAGCGATTCTTCCTGGGGGTTGAGGGAAGTGATGGCCATGGCACGATATTGTGTGCCTGCTCTCAAAGCTGTGGAGTGACATTGACGAGTTTTACGCTAGTCTCCTCTAACCTGTCCAACACCATGCTCAATTGAAATTTTCATCGTGAGGTGGTAGGTCAAAACCACTGCTCACATGGCATTGAGGGACGGTCATCCGAGGATGACGTTGTAGACATAAGAACAATCAACCACAAGAAAGTTGATCATTATTGTCATGTACTTTTGTCCCTCTCCTGCAATGACTAGAAGCAGTATAAATCCTTCGGAAGTGACCTTTTTCTCCTATGAATCCAAGTAGAGGGGTTCGGATAGGTTGGAGTCGGGACCTTCCAATCCCCATTTTGTCGAAGGCGACAGTGAAGAGGATGTCAGTCGAGCTGTCGGTGTCTACCAAAATTTAAAACACCTTATGGTTAGACATAGTCATGGCCACCAGTAGAGCATCATCATGGGGGTGGTGGACTCTACGAGCGTCCTCTTTAGTGAACGTTAGCTCGCAAGGGATCATCTTTTGCTCTTTTAAAGGTCTGCAAGTGAAGTGGATATGGTGTTCAGAGCTACTATGGATGATGCTCTAGGTATGAGCCTTGCGAGCTCAGTTCAAATCTCCTCCTCCCACAGGCCCACCAAAGATGGTGCAGATTTCACTCGTAACCTCGTTGTCATTCCTGTTATCGTGTTGTTCATTCCTCCGATCTGACTGTTCTTTCCTTCTGCTTACATACTCCCATCCGTCACGGATGAGGGCTTCAATCTCATCCTTGAGGTCGAAAAAGTCATTGGTGGCATGACCGTGGTCATGGTGGAAGTGACAGTTGTTTCACTTGTCCCGCTTGTCGGCATCAGTCCTCATCTAATTTAGCCATTTCAAGAGTCTTTTGTCCCAAACTTCCATGAGGACCTACTCAGGCGTAGTATTTAGGGGGTGTAAGACCAAAACTTGCTCTCAGATCACCGACTCGGACATTTTCTTATCGAGTCATCGTCTCTTCTCCTCTTATTGTTAACACTAAGAGGGGGCTCTTCTTTGCGCTTCTTTTCCTTAGTCGAGCTCCCAGCGCTCCGAGTGGCTTTACAAGAGCTAAACAGCTTTTCGGCATTGGAATACTTTTGAGCTTGGTAGAGGAGGTCAGCCAATGTCGTCGGGGGATTTTTTCCAATTGAAAATAAAAATCTTCCCTCCTTAAGATCAGCCATCATAGTGGCCAGAGCTATCTAATATGAATATCCCTCCATCTGTATTGCTTCTTGGTTGAAGTGTTTGATGTAATCCTTCAACAACTCGTCTTTCTTCTAAGTGATAGTAAGGAGGTGGGTCGCCGGCTTCCGCCTGTCTTTTCCTCTAATGAATTTTGCAGTGAAGACTTTACTTAACTGCATGAATGAACTGATGGATTTCAGTTTTAACTGTCGAAACCATTTTCTAGTTGCTCCTGACAGAGTTAAGTAGAATTCCATGCATATCACCGCGGTCGAGGCACCATGAAGTTTCATATACGCCCTGAAAGATTCTAGATGCTCGACCAGGTCGGAGGACCTGAGGTAGGGGGTAATCTGTGGCATCCTGAATTTGGGCGGGAGCTAAGCTTTCATGATATTATTGGTATATGGTGGTTCAGTTTCATGGCTTCTATTGAGGTCGGCACTTGTGCATGGTAGGCTTGGTATATGTTGCTAATCTGACCTTATAGCTCCTTAATATCCGCTTCCCAGGGAACCTCATTTTCCCCTACTGCCTTGGGAGTTTTTTCACACCTTTGATTTTCTAGCTTGTGACGCAGGTCAGAAGTGTCGAGAGCGGCTGTTCTTACGATTCAAGTAGGCATTAAGAGGGGTATCCATAATTGCGGTCCAACCTCCTATGGGATTAGGGGGTCACGCGGAGGTTAGGACTGCTTAGTGGCAACATTGTCTTTTGCCTCGTAACTAGGGAGAGGGTTTTATCTATCTAGGATTTGCATCAGTCAATTTATGTTGTTGTTCAAATTCTCAACACGATTCTCTAGAGAGACCAAATGACCTCTTCGGTTACGGGATCTAGGCGCAAGTGTCACTGGAGAGGAATCATCTCGTTACTCAGAGGATTGTCTGCGTCGCTCTACTGATGATTCTGGTGGAGCAGGCATAGCGGTAGGAATGGTAGTCAAAGCTTTCTTTTTTCATTTTGCCATCGTAGAACCCTAGTAAGATAAGAAAGGCATTAATGTTGTTGAAACAAGCAACGGCAAACTGTTGATGCTAAAATTTGGTTAAACCTCGCTAGACCTCACATTACCTATACATGAAGACAACAAAGGAGAACTTGGTTATAGCAGGGGGACCCTCCGATGCCTAAGTCAGAATTAAGCAATTTGGGTCTAGTAGTTTTGAGGGTTTATTGGTGCGAACCTTTCACTATACATGGGGACTCTGTTTAGACCCCAAGAGTCGATTACATGGAGAGAAACGCTCCGTAAATCATAGGCATGTGTTTTGCAACCGTTTCTTAACCATTTTGCGAGATCCTCAGTGATGAAAAGATCAAGTGGTCGGGATTTGAAAACACATGTGATAGTAGACCGAGGTCGACCATCCAATCTGATCTTTACAGTCGTCCTGAGGAGGAGCTCCCTGAGCTGGGCTCATTGGTGGGCTATGGTCGAGCTTCCTTCCAATATTTGCAATTCGTGTTATAGGATCAGGTCTTCGGCATTGACTCCTTGTGCCTTGACCAAATTATTGACATGCCCATGAAGGCTGTGTCCAAACATTGAAGTTAAGCTCCTATGGTGGAGCCTAGGTGGCATCAGGGATGACCATCCTCTTCATCTTATCATACGGTGTAGGGACTCCCTTGCAAGTCTCTGAGCGGTGCCAGTACAGTAGCTCCATGTTCAGTCTTGTATGGGATCGCACTTCGGAGGCTTCTCCAAGAGATCTAAACAGGACTTCTGAAATGAATGGGACCATGGGAGGGCTCGACGCTCATCCTCTTCCAAAGGAAGTAGAGGTACTTCATCTTCTGGCGGGCAGAGTTGTCGGGTGGACAAATCTACGCACAATGGGTGATCGCTTTCTGACCAATGAGGAGCTCATTGGTCATGATTGGTACTATCCGCCCACGTGACATGCATCGATATCCGACCTCACCTCATATTTCTGACCAGTTCATTTTTACCCATAACATTAGCATACAAAGAATAAGGGTTAGCAGTTGGCTAACTTACAGCAAGTATTTTGTTCTTAGCATACTGGTATGTCATAGAGGTGTTCAAGCTTACAGGAGAAAGTGCTACCAAAATAGAAGATGGAGGGCCGAGATGGTTTTGGGATATTAAGAGATGATAATGGTGTCATTGGTATGTGGATGAACTGTTCCATAGTAGTAACGCATCATAGGTTATCCTCAGATTCAGGAACAGAATAACAATGCCTGTATGTCCAACAACTATACAAGGTATAGCACAGTAGTCAACCAGGCAAACACTCTCTTTTAGGAGCATGGATTTGAAACCCCCCCTGGATTTGAAATCCTCTTGTTGTGTTTGGCACGGTAGATTGAGAATCAACTTCAATCCAAAAGTAGCTATTTGTAGTATATGTGTAGGGGTTTGAATTTAATTACTAAATCAGCTTTAATATCTCTAATTAGTGAATTTATGTAATTTTTGATACAATGGTTGTAATAAGCCCGCTGAAATATATACTTTGCCAAAAAATGATGAAATTTCAGGTCTCAGGTGGGCCACAAGCACAAGATCACATCCAAGTGACTAACTAATGATTTTTAACCGTTGATTTATATGGACAATGTTTGGACGGTGCTGGTCATCGTATTAAAGTAATTATAGTGATGCAATTGATAATCTAATTATTTTAGGATATCATTAGTGGGTCATGTGTCCAATGGATTAATAGTTTACACATGTTACCCATGCGACTATGGGAATGATTTTAGATGTAATCCAAGGTCTCACTTGGATTTCAAACCCCTGGTTGAGGGGATTTGAAACCCCTGTATTTGAAACCCCCCAGTTACTTTATGGTGCCAAACAACACGGGATTTGAAATCCCCTCAAATCCTCCCAAATCCATGGTGCCAAACGACCCCTTATTGGATTACAAGTATTGAGCTTCATGACTTTGCCTTCTCAATAACTTTCAGCGTTATGCTCGAGAGTAATAATGAGGGAATAAAGCAGTAATTATAACAAATCAAGAATGCACGTTGCTAGACTTCATGCGAGTTTTCTCATACGAGAGATCCGATACACGGCAGTCACAGGAAACTAATTAAGCACGAGAGGCTAGAAATATGAGGCTGTAAAGAATAATCCTTCCTACTAATTTGTACCCGAATATATGGAAAAGGTACTATGTGCGTAGAGAGAGAAGTACACTCTTGATTTGTATGTGTGACATCCAACCCTTTCATTAGGTTGGGCCGGCCACGAAGATCCTATTATGCAAAAATCAGCCCTATCCATTCATCAGGCGGATCATACCATATAAAACAATTTCTAACTATTGAGAAATAGGAAAATACAAGTGTGGTCCACATGATAACTCATGATTTTTATTTTCTGGGTAGACTATAATTGTAGTCCAAACTACTAGTAGGTCAACCTCATGGGAGCTTCCCATGCAATTGAGCTCTATGGGCCCAACCCTGATGTGTATTGGACATCCACACCGTGCATTAAGTGGGTCTCCTCTGGATGATGGATGTCCCAAATCTAAAACTGAGGTGGGCCACACAATTTGAAACCATGTAAAATCATGCCTCTAAAATCACCAACTGAGCTTCGATGGCCTTAAATTTGGTACGACACCTAATCCAAGGGGGACACACAATGGATGGGTTAGATGTCTAAACCACATCTAAATGGGCCCTAGCTATAAACAAGGTTTCAATGGGTGGGCATTCACTTGCAATTGTTGTCTATGGTGTGGCCCATCTAAGTCATGGATTGGTTTGATGTTTAGGCCCATGGCCCATCATGAAAGGGTACATATGATTGATGGTGTGGATGTCTAACACACATTACAGTGGGGCCCACAAAGCTTGACCTCATAGAACATTTTCCCTGTATATAATGATCAAGAATAACTGTGCTCAAAATCGTGTGGCCCACCTAATTTTTTTGGAAGTTGGCAAATTTCTGACCGTTTTTCCCATTGGGATGTAACATGGTTGGGTCCATAACCCAAAAATGCAGTTAAATTATATAGGCATTCATTGAATACGGTATAAGCAACAGAACCCAAGCCTAGAAGTCTGGTGTAAATTGGGTCAGATTTCATTCAGGTAACATTGCACTTTTAATCCCTCGACAGGGTCCCACAATCAAAGTTGGCCTTCTTCAGTAACATCCCAGCCATCAATCCAGCAAAACACTTGTCCCTCATGAAGCGCGTCACCACCCCACTGCCCTGCTGTATCCAACCCAATAGATAGGCAGTAGTGATGAGATCAAAGACTCTCCATCTCCTCTCCTTGGCATACTTATCCAACCCCCTCCTTATCCTAACACATTCATCTTCTTCTTCTTCACTGGATTTTCCCAACAAGACCTCCCCAATGCACCTTGCCAGAGTAACGCCGTCTTCCAACGCCGAGCACCCTCCCTGGCCGAGATCCGGAGTCATTGGATGAAACGCATCACCAGCCACACAGACATTGTTCTTGCATGTATCTCCCCACAAAACATCCCATGGAAACCTTACTCTCAATGGAGAGGAAATGATAGTATCCAGTTTGGTTTTTTCCAGAATGCCCAATACTTGTTCAGGCGCTTTCCGATGCTTGCTCAGAACATACTCTTTCATCTTGGCTGGGTTTTCTTCCACATCTTTAACTATCAAAAGAAGAAACACATCAAAAAATTTCAAAGATGGTGAAAATGCAATGGCACACAAACAGTACATGTACATCTCTCTCTCTCTCTCTCTCTCTCTCATCCCGGAGAAACAGAGTTACATCAGTAGAGCTGCATTTGGACGCAGGTGCTCCAATCAACCAAATGTTTGGAGTGAAAGGTTGTGACAATCAGACGATCCTAACCATCCAAACAGTGATGCTTCAGGTCATTAACTCCTAACCATCCCACTCACAGCTTTGAAAATGGAAATCTAGGTAAAAAGAACACCAACCTTCGGATGCGAAGCGAAAATATCTTCATTGTGATTTTTGCATGATAGCCCATGTAAAGGGTAGCTATGGGCCGAGCTTGGAGCTGTCACGTAAGGTCCAACCGATTTTGGTATGGAGCTTGGGGTAAGGTCATTTCAGCCAGGGCTAAGCCGGGCCTTGAGCCTTATTTGTGTCATGGCAGGTGCAGCTCAAATCAAGCCCATTGCCACCCCTACCCATTTGAAAGTGCGTACTGGACCAAAGGGATGGAACCCCACTAGATACACAGCATACACACAATGGCAAAAGCTATAATCCGGGTATTGAGAGATTTACATTGGGGTGACGATTTGTGAGTGAAAAACCAGAAGATTGTCCTTTCGTCACAAGGCAAGAAACCAGACCGGAAACCATTTCCGAAGTACTGCAAGAACTCGGGCTTGAAGCCATGGCCTTCTGGGAACTCTGTAAAGCCCCTTGCAGCCGAACGCCCTGTGTAGGCAGGTTTCTGGAAACCCAGCCATTTCGCCACCACTGAGTTGACTCCATCACTCCCTATCAAGATCTGACAGTTAAGTACATGAAAATGAGGTATTTTTAGTTCCATGTAACTTCCACATACAAGAACACTACAAGAACTAGCTAAGCCACTTTTAAATGAAGATGGGTTGCAGCTTTTTGAAAAGATGGGTGCGTTTGGATATGTTATCGAGTTGAATTACAATTTCAAAGTGGAGAGAACCCAATTGAAATATCCGTATGATTCTCATCGAGGGTATGGACTTGAAATTGCGACTGGGTTGCTTTCATGTCAAACTTGAAGTAGATCACTCATATATATAATTTAAATGTGAGGGTGACTTGCTCATTATGCATGCTAGAACGCGTCATTTGATTTTTTGTCATTTCCTCTTACTCCAACTCATTTCCTATTAGATTCACTTGTGCATCCAAACAGGACCTCAGACATTTACCTACCATTCAGAAGGGAAAGATGTTGTTAGATGTCTTCAATTTGACCAAGATACTCAATGTCATCAAGAAAGTTTGAAAAAATCCCAATTGCTCATTGGACAGTTTTGGAGTTGCTACTCGATCCATCGAATATGGCTTCGATGTCATCAACTAGTCTTCGATGTTTGTTGATGCCATTGAAAGTCCCATCGACGGGGTGCGCGGAACTACATAAGTGTGTAATTTATGTCTAATTCTGGCTGTGATAGTATATATATCAGGTGTAATCGAGATTAGAGTATTCTAAGTAAATTATAAGAAGTTCTTAAGGTGTTTCATAGCTAAATTAGGATTTTAAGAAGGGATTTCGGAATTTTTCGAATCCGTAAGTCCCTCCATCTATTGTAATATTATTTCATAGTGGATTGTTTATCGCTGTGTGCCGTAGTTTTTTTTTCCCATGAGGGGTTTTTCATGTAAAATTTGTGAGTTCTCTGTGTGTTTTGTTCGCGTTTGATTTTATCTTATTTGATTAAATTCGGGTTTACTTCCTCACGATCCCCAACAAGTGGTATCAGAGCTAATTCTGGGGTTTCGAGTTCTAATTTGAAGCATGTCAACAAAAGGGTCTAACGTGAAGTATGAAACGGAGAAGATCACCAGTAGAAATAATTTTGAACTATGAAAAGTGAAGATGAGAGGCCTCTTAGTTCAATAAAGATTGCAATATTTTCTTCTTGGTAAGGCAAAGCGTCCTGCATTTATGAGTAATGAAGAGTGAAGTGAACTTGATAAGAGGATTACAACCTCGATGTAATTGTGTCTAGTGGACAAATTTCTCTACAATGGCTTGGATCAAAAGATTGTCGCAAGGATATGGATGAAACTAGACAATTTGTAGATGAAGAAATCATTAGGAAGTCATTTGTATATTAAGAAACGATCCTATAATCTTTAGATGACAAAGAGGTTTGATATCAATGAACACATGAGAACTTTTAGTAAATTTTTATATAAACTGACAAATGCAGAGGTTAAGATCGAAGAGGAAGATCAAGCCTTAATTCTTTAGAATTCTCTTTCATTATCTTTCGAGAATCTGGTAGATACGCTGATCCACGATAGAATACCATCAATGTTGAAACTATCATCTCAGCCCTTCATGTAAAGAAGTTGAGAAAGAAAGACAATGGTGAGGGTACATCTATAGATGTGTTGGTTGTCAAGGGAAAGAATTCTGAACGGGAAAAAGAAAATTCTCAGTCTAGATCCAAATCGAAAGGGAATGGCAAGATGAAGTGTTAGAATTGTGGGATGACAAGACACATGAAGAAGAATTGTTGGAATCCTAAGGCACAGAAGGGAGAGAAGTCTGATTATACGACGAAGGAAGCCAACATAATGGAACCCAGCGATGAAGTTAATGGTGGTGATGTTTTAACCTCATCTAAATCTAGATATCTCAACAACAAGTGGATTTTGAATATGGGGGCCTCATACCACATGACTTTCAGCGAGATTGATTCACGAGTTACAGCGAGTGTGATAGTGGATAGGTGTTTATAACCAATGACATTGCCTATAAGGTTGTTGGTGTTGGCTCGGTGTGCATCAGTATATTTGATATGATGGAGTGTATCCTGACAGGGGTAAAACACATTAAGGACTTTAAGAAGAACCTGATCTCTCTTAGAGCATTAAAGGCACTTAAGTGCAAGTCCACATGTTTTGATCGGGTCCTCAAAGTTTCTAAAGGCGCACTCGTAGTAATGAAAGCAAAGTGGAGCGATAACCTTTATAAGTTGATCTAGAATACCGTATTAGGTAGATCCAGCATTTGCAGCAGACTCCGCATAAATACGTTTGTGGCATGTGCATCTAGGCCACAAGTGAGCACGGTATGAAAGTACTTTTTTATCGTTCTTTGATTCATGTATTTAAAAGCATCGATTTTCATATATGTGAGCATTGTATATATGGTAAACAATCACGGATAACTTTTGAAAATAAAAAGCATGCTTATAAGGCTATACTAGAGTTTGTGCATTCAGATATATGGGCCTGTCACCCATTGTTTCTATTAGGAGGTTATTATTTTTTGTCCCATTCATAGATGATTTCTCCATGAAAGTGTGGGTTTATTTTCTAAAAAATAAATCTGATGTATTCGTCACATTCACATGGCAGAAACTAAAGGTTTTAAGGAAATACAATGGAGGTGAAATTTAATTCAAAAGAATTCAACTAGTTTTGTAAAGACGAGAAGATTATAAGGCACATACCTGAACACAATGGTGTAACTGAACGAATGAATCAGACTCTCTTGGAAGGAGCTCAAAGCATGTTAATAATGTTGGATTGGGTAAGGACCTATATACTGAGGTCGTGAATCTTATTACTTGGTGAATCGATCATCATCTACGTCGATGTACCATAAGATTCCAGAAGAAGTGTGGAGTGTTCATAATGTCGACTACTCATAATTATGGATTTTTTATTATCATTCTTACTCTCATGTACCGTCAGTTGAGAGAGATAAGTTAGACCAAAGGGCAAAGAAATATACATTTGTATGCTATGGTAATGGAGTGAGTGATACAGGTTGTATAACAGGGTCACTCGGAAAATTATAATTAATTAAGATGTCAAGTTTGATGAGGATTATGTGTTTCGTAAGGAAGAACACAATGAGCCGAAAAAATCAGCGGTCATTGATGTCGAGATTGAAAAAGTTAAAAAATAGGCAGAGCCTGAGCCATAAGCAGGTACAACAGCAGGTTTTTCAGCCATCTCTTAGAAAAAATCTGCCAAGAGATTGCAAATTACCGGTCAGATATAGCGATGACTCGAATGTTACATTCGCCCTCATTACGGATGAGAGTGATCCGTCTACCTTTCAGGAAGCACTGGATGACCTAAATGCTGAGAAGTAGAGACTGTATGTATAATAATGAGAATACGAGTTGGTGAAGCTTCCAGTGGGACGTAAAGTGATTAATTGTAAGTAGATTTACAAAAAGAAACATGATAGATACAATGAGAGATTGGTCGCGAAAGGGTATATGCAAAAAAAGGGTGTCGACTTCAGTGAGATTTTTGCGCCTATGGTCAAGTAGGTGTCTATCAAATTTATATTAGCACTGGCTACCCGATAAAACCCAAAATAATAACAGACAAATGTGAATACTACTTTCTTTTTATAGAGATTTGAAGGAGCAGATTTACATAAAGTAACAAGAAGAGTTCGAAGTATAAGGGGCTAAGAATAAAGTTTGTAACTTGAAAAGGTCATTATATGGCCTGAAATAGTCACCTAGGAAATGGTACAAACAGTTTAATACTTTCATGTTGAGTCAGCGATTTACCAGAAGTTAAAATGATCATTGTGTCTATTACAAGACATTGAATGATGGATAGTTCATCGTACTAGTATTTTACGCAGATGACATGTTAATTGCTAGCCATAACATGTTTGAGATTTAAACGTTGAAGACTCAAATGTCAATGACATTCGGAATGAAAGATCTAGGGCTATAAAGAAGATTCTTAATATAGATATTTATAGAGACAGAGAGAAGAGTGGGCCACGGTTATCACAGGCAGAATACCTTGAGAAGGTATTGGTTAAGTTTGGTATGGATAAGGCGAAATCAATTAGCACACCCTATATTGCTCACTTTAGGTTTTCTTGTTACTAGATATGAAGAAAAGAAACTAGTGTCCCATGTGCCTTATTCAAGCGTTTCTAGTAGTTTGATGTATGTTATGGTCTTTACGAGACTGGATATTTCACAAACTGTGAGTATTGTGAGTAAATATATGGCTAACCCCGGCAAGCAAAGCTAGGAAGCAATGAAATGGTTACGTCGGTATATACAAGGTACAGTGGACCACATCTTGACATTTTAAAAGTCAAAGAACAAATTGATAGGCTATGTATATGTTGATTATGCAGGAAATGTGGATGATAGAGGATCGACTTCTAGCTACTCATTTATGTTAGTAGGTGGGGAAATCAATTGGATGTCAAAGCTTCAATTTATGGTTGTTTTTTCCACAACCGAAGCTGAGTATATGGTGGTGACAGAGGCATTGAAAAAATGTGTTTGGTTGAGAGGAATGATAAATCAACTTGGGCTTCAAAAGGAGGCCGTGTCGATTAATTGTGACAGCGAAAGCACGATTAATTTGGTAAAGAACTATGTTAATCACTCATGTACTAAATATATTAATTTTCATTATCATTTTATTCACCAGTGTTTGATGAAGGTAGTGTGACTCTAGAGGAGATCCATACAAGCATAAACCTGACTAACATGCTTATGAAGGTAGTTCCTATGGAGAAACTCAAGTTTTGTGCGACTTATATGGGCTTGGCAAATGGTTAATGAAGACGAAGTATGCACGAGACGTAGCAATGAAGTTATGATGGAAGCCGATTAAAGATGGTGATGACATGGGGTAATGGAGCATGAAGATTGAATCTGTTATAGGCAAAATTGGACTGACCCGACAATCAAGACTAAAACAGAGGGATCATAGGAAACCCTTGAGAAGGGCAAATCTAAGTATTGACCTGACCTCACATGTCGACCAATGACTTTGGAGGTCGGCCTTATTCACTGACCTCAAAAGATGACCTCGACCGTCAGCTTCGAGGACCAGCCTCGACCATATACCTTGGCCTCGGATACCGACCTCGGCCTTAGGTACCAACCTCGACCTCAGATACCGACCTCGGCCTTGGGTACCAAGGTCGAAATAGAAAGAAGAATCCTCTCTGCACACGGGTGGGATTAGCTCCCGATATCTCTGTTAAAAATCACGTTGATCAAAGTAAAGTCAGAAATATTCTTGAAATTAGAGTTTGACTCCAATATGGGCCCCTCGAATCAACTCAGATACACAAATCACTTAGAAAGCCTATAAATACACCCTCCGCTATGTAACAAGGTACATACAAATATATCGATTCTAATGCACCTACTGTGAGTCCATATGCCTGACTTAGGCATCGGAGCGTCCTCGGCCTTAACCGACACCCTCAGTATATTCTCTTATTCTCTATTAAATTTCAGGTACTCAGCGACTCACAAGAGGTGAGGCGAGATAAACCAGTTACTCAGCGACTCGCAGGAGGTGAGGCAGGATCGACCAGGTACTCAGCAGCTCGCAAGAGGTGAGGCAAGATCGACCAAAAAACCACATTAACAGTTTGGCGCTGTCTGTGGGAAGACAGTGAAGCCATCACTTATCGTGTCTCCGTCTACCCTGCAATGGCTAAAGGAAGAAAGCAGGCTTGGGCTGCCATTACCGCCAATCCCCGCACTAGATCAACAGCATGAGGAATCGCCTTCGAAACATCATACCAACACTATTCCAGTGGTGGCCTCTGGTAGGCCCCGCAGTAGAGCTGGTTGACTTATCTCCCTAGAGAATCAAGTCGAGGCTCTGATCGGCAACGTAGATCAAATAATGCGGATATTAGAAAGACAACAACCGTTTTCCAACCAAGGCATGCAAGTGGAGGCAACAAACGAGCAATCTCGACCTCCATAGGTACCTCACAATTCGTATGCGGTAAAGGACTAACCAGTGCAATGCATGTGAGTCTCCATGCAAACAATGGGAACAACATAGCTCATCGAGTTCTGCTGTGCCACACTCTAAAGAAGAGAAGGCGTGGGAAGACTCCTAAGGTCGTTGTAGAGAGCGAGATCCCGTGGGGGGACAGAGCTAAAAGAGATCAGAGATCAACTTGAAGATATCCAGTGGGCAGGCTGAGCAAAAGCTCTGGCTTCCATCGAAGCCATACTCAAGGAAGTCGAGCCCCCATACACTGATGAAATCATGAGATATCAACTACCGTCTAAGTTCTGGATGCCCCAGATCACCCTCTACTCTGGATCCGGGGACCCAGACGAACACCTAGAATCCTTCGGAGGTTGGATGGAACTTCATGGCACCTTTGAGTTCATGATGTGCAAACCATTTTCCCTGACTTTATCGAGGACTGCACGAAAATGGTATTGGCAATTAAAGCCGAAGTCCATCAGCTCCTCCTTCATTCAACTTATAAAGGCTTTCGTCACATAGTTCATTGGTGGGAAAGACAAAAGAAATACATCAACTCATCTTCTCACAATCGCATAGAGGTAGGATGAGTTGTTAAGAGATTATATCATCCAATTCAACCTGGAAGCGGTGCAGGTTGACGATTACTCCAACTAGATAACTCTGACTGCTATGGTAGCCGGCCTTAAACAAGGAAAATTCATCTTCTCTATTGGAAAGAACCCCCGACTACTGTAACGTCTCAGAAAAATTCGTACAAAGACCCGAGTACCACCTTAGGCAGAACCACCAAAGGACCGTATCCTGTTGTAATTTAGGCGGAAACTAGTTAAGTATTAAACTAAATAATCGGTGGATTAAGCATGGGGCCACCATTTTCACAAATGAGAAAACCAAAAACTGTTAATACAACTGACTCAATACTACATAAAGACCTAAGAGAAATCCCCAGAGCCTATCACTCTCGGGAGCACCTTTAAACTCCGTATCGGACCTAGACCGCACACTGAGAGTCTGATGACCGCGAAACTATAGGATTACGTCCGTCCTACTGGGCTTGACAACCATCGCAGGAATCGAGCCCAGATAGTGTCCAGAAATGCACAACTTGAGCCCTGAGTAAAGTGTGTGAGAAACGTGAATACCTTTAGAAAATGAACAAACACTTAAGTGAATTGGGCTGTTCGCTCACACGTGAAATTGTGGATTTGGGACCGTCAGTTTCTGACCAAACTTCACCCATGGAAAATGAAAATTTCCCTGCACATATCCGTATAATTGTAGCCCAGATCGAGTAAGTATGACCGTCGATCTGACATAGGTCCTCCACGGTCGATCAGCCTATCCGACCGCACCAAAATCACATCCTGACATAGATCCATTGTCAGGGAACTTAACCTATGACGTAGGTGAGTTGTGGGCCTCCCTGTGAGTCCTGTTTGTGAAACAGCTGCCCAAAGGGTATAACCCATGTATATAGTGGCCCTGGGGCCATTTGCATCACTTTTGGACTTATATATAGCCGTTATACCACCCCACCTCTCTAATATATGAATTTCTCCAAAACCCTAAGGGAGAGAGAGAGAGAAAAGAAGAGAAAAGAGAAGGAGAGGAGAAGGCTTTTGGGAGATTGTTGCAGTGATTCTCTCCCATGACTCCATGCGCCGAATCACCTCCCCGTTACGCTACACACTCAGTTTCGGCTACAATTTTAGGTAAGAAACCCTAACCCTAATCTTGTTATAGAGATCCGGGATGATTATTTGTCAAACTAACCGTTTACGTTATTTAGGTGCCTAACGTTCCGTTTTCAGGAACGTAAAATTCGAACAGAGTCTGAATCGAGTATTCCGATGAAAGGTGCAGACTATCAACGTTTAGTTTATGGTTATCAATGCTTTCAATGTCAGCTAATGATTTGTGTCTGACTTGATTGCTGCCATATTGTCTTAGATACGTCGTTTTCGATATAAAATACATGTACGAACTATGTTGAACAAAAGATACATACCATGTGTTGTTGAAATGTTTGGAATGAACATGTTAACATGATTTGTGCTTGCCATGACTACTAATCTAGGATTCATCGTTGTCATATACACGCTGACCTCTCTGTATAAGGATTTGCTAAAATATAGGTTGTAACTAACCTAGTCTATGTATTTAGTGAAGTGTAGTCTAAGTATTTGATGAATTGTCTGAATGTGAAATTATTGATGATTTGTGTAAGGCCCGTATCATAGTCCGTACAGTTTCGTAGGCTTCCACGGTCTTTCCGGTCGAATTTCGGCAACCCTCGACCCACATTCGACGTTTGCGAGCGATCTTAAGCCGAGTCCTGTATATCAGAGTCGACTCGACTCGAAACTTGTACCCCTGTGACCGCGCCGTCGCCGCGATTCCAACACCGTGACTCGTGCACCGATCCGATACCCAGGCCAGGAGATATGAGCCCGCGTTCATTCTAAAGAAACGCAGCGCATTGCAAATTTCAAGAGAATTCTACAACATGTCTCATCAATCAATCAATCAAGTCAAGTACACTCCATACCTCAAGTATAAGCACCCATCCCTTTCCTTTATCCCAAAGTCAACTCTCTCTCTCTCTCTCTCCACCCATCCCTGTTTCACCCAAATTTCAACCAAGCCTATACCCTAACCATCCTTTCCTTACAACACCCATCCCATATCATCCTCTCTCTCTCTCTCTCTCTCTCTCTCTCTCTCTCTCTCTCTCTCTTTTCTCAAACCTCTCAAGCAACACCCAACATCCAAGCCCTCTCTCTCAAAGCCAAGTGTGGCCCACTTTCCCACTCTCTCATCTCCCATCTCAACCATTCATTCTCCATCAACCTCCATTAAAATAGAAGGCAAGGAGCATAGGAGTCCAGAGAGCTAAAGAAGGAGGCCGATAGGTGGGTGATCCACCATCAAATTTTGATTTTTAAGAGCCCACTTGATGTATGGATTGTACAAGGGAGGGCCCAATAGTGGCGGGGTCCCTCCCATTCTCGTTTTTCTATCTCCCTCTCTTTTTCTTTTTCCCTATTGCGGCCCATCATGATGAATGGATTAGATCCGTACCGTCCGGCCACGTGGATGATGGAAATCCCACCGTAATGTATCATCCATACCATCTAGTGGGCGGGCTTGGATGCAGGGAAGGCACTAATATCAACCCTATTCCCTATGTCTGGACAGAGGGAAAACACCAATATAATCCAAAGCTGGGGTGGGCCACACGTGTGGACCCACCATGATGCTATGCTAGATCTACACCGTCCAAATCTCTAGACGGTGGGATCGTCTTTGATACATGCGCTTTAAGTGTGTACATCCATCCAGAGGGTCTGGACATTAGTCCCTTTCAAAAAATATATATATAAAATACATTATTTTAATGATAACATAATATATTATATTATATAAATATATAACATATGTATATATGGTGGGCCCCACGTGGGACCCACCCTGTTGGAAAGGATTGGTGGTGTGCGCGTCTCACACCAGCAGCATATTGTTGCATTATGTCTCAGCACGTGTGGGGTCCACATGAGAGGTGTTTCATCTCAACCGTACACCTGTGGGCCCCACCCCCTTATGATATACATGCTCTGATCCCACCGTCCAGATGGGCTGGACGGTGGGCCTACTCACTTGATGTATGGGTTTTATACCCACGCCGTCCATCCAAATTTCGTGGACCCACCATGATAAGTCGATTAACTCCACACCGTCCAAAGCATCCAGATCCTCTGGACGCTGGACCATTACATAGCAATAATAATAATAATAATAATAATAAATTAATAAATATGTATATAACAATGATATAAATATATATTTCATGGCTGGGGCCCTTAACGTCAGCAAGTGGTGGACCCCACCATTTTTCTTGGTGTCATCCACCGTCCAACATGCTGGACGGGTGGGATCCACCATAAATGTATATGTTTATTCCATCGTCCATCTGGATGGTGGCAGATGGGGCCCACCACTGATGAGTGTATCACATCCAAGCCGTCCATCCATCCAGCGTGGTTGAGGGCCCCACTTTGATGGATGTGTTCCATCCAACTGTCCATCTATTTAGCGATCTAGTTTCAAGGCCTGAGACCAACAATAAGACAGATCTAATATCAAGTGGACCACACTGCAGAAAACAGGATGAACGCCTACCATTGAAAACCCCTTTGGGTTAAACAGGATGAACGCCTACCATTGAAAGCCCCTTTGGGTTATTGGATGCTGGACAATGTGATATTTGTTTCCCCTCTATACCCAGGTCTTTGTAACCTTATGAACAGTATGGATGGGAAACAAATGCTATAGTGGGCCCATTGGAATTTAATGGTGGAAATCAATATCACCACTGCCATTTGTAGTATGGTCCAAATGATCCTTTGGACATGATTCATTTTTTTTAATGCTCTACAATGGTCTCTAACAATGGATGTATGGTGTATTGGAATCAGCCATTTAACTCGGCCCATTCGACTCGGCCATTTGACTCGGCCTATTCGATTCAGCCCATTTGACTCGACCTATTCGACTCGGCCATTTGACTCGGCCCATTTGATCAGCCCATTTAAATCGGCCCATTTGATTCGGCCCCTTTGATTCGTTCCATTTGATGCATGGTTGACCCATTGGAGCGGCCCACATAATGCGGCCCACTTAGGTATATGAGGCCCAATGAGACGTATGTGAGGCCTTTGTGTGGGCCGACTGTGATGTATGAGGCCCGTTACGATGTGAGATTCCACCATGATGCATGTAATGATGTTTTGGCAGTCTTGTCTTGGGAGCAATGATGGTTTGACGTCCACATTATAAGAACAATGATGGTTAAATGTCTGCATTGTAACTCTCCCTAGAGCCCGTTAATAGGCCCATTCTTGTAGTATGTAGGCCGTCTAGGCCCCTCTTCATTATAAACAGGATCCACCACCACATAACATGTTTAGTATAGTTTCATAATTTATGCTCATATGCATCATATTTATGGTTGATATGAGGAGTGACTGATCATAACATATGCCTTCGGGCAGATTGTTTATTGGCTCCCTGATAGGCGGAGTTGCCCTTCATGAGCTCGCGCTACGCGCATGATTGTTGCATGACTGGTAGTGTGATTCATGCACTTCGCATTTGTATGACATGATTTCTATACCCTCTAGCGACATCGGGGCTATGACCTCCACAAGCACACCGTGAATGGCAAGATTGTACACTGGAAATATTGTTACTAAGCATCGGAGCGCCATAGATGTCCTTGGGTGAAAATCTTTAAACCCGATGGTACCAAATGATGACTCCAACATCGAGACCGAGTGGATACATGAGCGCATGAGGGCCAAATACCAGGAGGTCGCGTCTCCCACTGTGTCGTGGTCAGTTGGAAAGGGGTGTGGCCTTACCTGCCCGAGCGTAAGGGCATTGCTAGGCTGAGTTTGACCAGCTCGTGAATGGGTCTATTATTGACGTGCCGAATAAGTATTGGCAGACTATTTGTCAGGCGGATAGTGAGGTTTCTTACGCTCACTTGGGTTGCGCCTAGGAAATGGGCAGTGCCATTTGAAGTGTACTAAACCCTGGTGATTATCTAGAGTGAGAACCGTACTGATATTTGATGCTCTAGTGATAAGCTGTATTGATATGTGGATGAGGATTGGCATGCTTGACTTGCATTTCGCATCGCATGGCCTTGATATATCCGATAGCATTCATGTTTTGCACCGCATAGCCTTAGTACGGCTGATCGCATTCATGTACTCATCAGCATGATTCCACATTACTCTGACATTGCATTTTGAGCATGCTCATATTGCGCACACACTTACACCACCCTCTAAGCTTTCTATAAGCTTATGCATGATTTATGCGTGCAGGTGACGTCAGGATGCAGTAGTAGCATAGTCGTAGCAGGAGCATACAGTCGAGCTTTAGGAGTTTCCGTTATTATTATCTTGTATTTCCCTTCATACGCATTGTACTTCAAAGTTTTTTATCATAGTGAATTTTGTGATGGTGTTTTTGTAGTCATTGTTCGTAGGTTATGCTTATGATTATGTTCATTACGAATCAAAATCATGTTAGAAATCCTCCTTGTACAATCCTAGGATCGGAACCTGGTGTATGGGTGCTGGGAGCCGAGGATGGGGTACTATGGAGGCTATCGATGCCGGATTCGGCAATCGAAAATTTTATAAGCCCGATTTTCGAGTTTAGGGCGTGACAGAAGTTGGTATCAGAGCATAACTTGGGAATACCCGAGAACAATATCACATATTTGCTATGAGTTCAGGACGATTAGGTTCCAAGTGCATAACCTTTCGATCTAGTTCCCTAACGTGTATGCCTTTGAAGATTCTCAAGGTTGATTGGCATCCCTGTTCTTTCCTATAAGACATGCCGCTCAGGAGAGTGACCCGACCGACTCCCGCTCCACCACTTGAGACTCCCGCTTTACCACCTACGACTCCCGCTCCACCCCCAGAGATCCCTGCTCACCAACCTGAGGATGTTGTTCCTCCACCTGAGACCAGTGCAGATCCGACCGTACCTATGAGTGCCTCCCAGTTACAACAGATGTTGCAGGCCATAACACCTGCACTTCAGGGACAGGGTAGGCACCCAGTTGTTTCGCCAGCTCAGGCAAAGCAGGAGCGCGTGAGCGCCCTTCTTCAAGAGTTCAGACAGCTTGATCATCCACGTTTCCAAGGCGAGCCAGATCCGACTACAGCCGAGAGGTGGCGCTCCGATGTGGAGAAAATTTTTGATACTATGACGTGTATAACCCAGCAGCAGGTCCGGTTGGCAGTATTTCTTCTCCAAGGAGAGGCCAAGCACTAGTGGACCTCCATTACTCGTGTTACAGGGCCAGATTTCATCTGGACATGGGAGGATTTTTTAGACCGACTCGTGTTGCAATACTTTCTCGACCACATTCGTCAATAGTGAGCGTTAGAGTTCGAGACTTTGGTGCAGGGAGACATATCTGTGGCACAGTACGCAGCTCATTTCGTGGCGCTATCAAGGTTCGCGCCGTATTTGGTTGATGATGAGAGGTGAAAGGCCCGCCGTTTCGAGAACGGCTTGCGTTACGGTCTTCGAGGCCGTGTTGTTGTGCATGAGCTCTCGACTTTTCAGGCGGTAGTGCGGAGGGCTCAAATTTATGAGACTGAGTGGGCTGGCATGCAAAGCGATCGAGATCAGAGGAGAGGTCGGAAGAGGCAGGCCCCTCCGGTAGCTCCCAGTAGCATTGATGGCCACAGAGGCATAGGATCCACCCATCTGCCAGAGCACCAGCAGCACCAGCGGCACCTCCAGCGCCACCCCAGCAGCCGTTTATAGGGACTTATTTTGGATATGGTGGGACGGGCACCGCGTGTATGAGTGCCCCCGCCCTCATCTGCAGCAACCGAGAGGGCCACATCAGCGACCCCATCAGCAGCAACCGCAGCCACCTCAGCCGCCAAGGCCCCAGCAGCAACAAAGACAGCAGTACAGGGCGCCACAGAGGCAGCAGTAGCACCAGGGACCTCATAGGGGACAGGCACCTTCCCAACCAGCTCAGGCTAGGTTCTAAGCTGCTCAGCAGGACCTGCAGTCCTCCAGAGGAGTCGTTGAGGGTACACTTCCAGTCTCTGCATGCATCGCTCGAGTTTTATTTGATTCCGATGCTTCGCACTCATTTATGTTCAAGGGATTCTATCGTTCGATTGGATTGCCGACAGAGTCTGCTCGAGAGGGGTTGATCGTATCGACACCCTTAACGAAGACTACAGTATTAGGCCGCTTCTGTTCATCTTGCCCTTGTTAGTGAGAGAAATTTTCTTGCCCGCCGACTTGTACGTGCTACCGATGTCAGATTTCGACGTTATCTTGGGCATGAATTGGCTTGCCGAGTATCGTGTCATCTTAAACTTTACCGCAAGGACAGTCATGTTCTGCATACCAGGCTTGCCATAGTTTCAGTTCGTTACCGAGACCAGAGGAGAGTTGTTGTCTTGTTAGATGTCCTGCGTTGTTGAGGAGCCCATTGCCTTGTGTATTGACTAGTTGTCAGAGGTCTGCGATTTTCCCGATGTATTCCAGGAGATTCCTGGATTGCCGCCCAGCCAGCACATTGAGTTCTAGATTAATCTCGTGCCCGGTACCGCGCCTATTTTGAAGGCCCCGTATCGCATGGCACCGATGGAGTTAAGGGAGCTGCAACGTTGGTTGGACAAGTTGCATGAGTTAGGATTCATTCGTCCGAGCAGTTCACCTTGGGGAGCATCGGTACTCTTCGTCAAGAAGAAGGATGGCTTGTTGAGGCTTTGTATCGATTACTGCGAGCTCAACTGGGTCACGATCAAGAACAAGTACCTGCTCTCGAGGATAGACGACTTATTTGATCAGCTACAAGGTGCACAGTTCTTTTCAAAGATTGACTTGCGTTCTGGTTATCAGCAGATTCAGGTCCGAGAGGAGGACATCCCGAATACGGCTTTCAGGACGCGTTATGGTCATTTGAAGTTTCAAGTCATGTCCTTCGGACTGACCAATACGCCCACAGTATTCATGAAGTTGATGAACGAGGTCTTCCGTCCATATCTCGATCAATATGTTATGGTATTCATCGATGACATTCTGAAATATTTGAAGACAGTGAGGAGCATGAGCAGCATTTAGAGATTGTCTTGCAGACCCTCCGTGCCCACCAGTTTTATGCGAAGCTGGAGAAGTACGAGTTCTGGCAGGAGAAGATGAAATTTCTCGGTCACATGGTGACGAGGAAGGGTGTTGTAGTGAACCCCTCGAAGGTTGAGGGAGTGCGTCAGTGGGACCAACCCACGACTGCTTCCGAGATTCGAAGTTTTCTTGGTTTGCCGGGTTACTATCGGCGTTTCATTGAGGGCTTCTCCCATATTGCAGCCCCGTTGACTAGACTAACTCGGAAGGGCGCAGAGTTTGTTTGGAGCAACGCCTGTGAGCGAGAATTTATGGAACTAAAGGACTGCCTCATGTCCGCTCCTGTCCTCACTCTTCCCTCTGGGAGTGATGGATTTGTTGTATTTACCAATGCTTCGCGTATTGGCTTGGGTACTGTCCTAATGTAGCATGGGAGACCAGTGGCTTATGCGTCTCGCCAGCTCAAGATCTATGAGCTGAACTACCCCACACATGATTTGGAGCTGGCAGCAGTAGTCTTCGCACTTAAGGTGTGGAGGCACTATCTCTATGGGGTTAAGTTCAAACTCTTCTCCGACCACAAGAGCTTAAAGTACCTATTCTCTCAGTCTGAGCTGAACATGAGGTAGAGGCGTTGGATGGAGCACCTGAAGGACTATGATTTTGACCTCCAGTCCCACCCAAGCAAGACAAACGTGGTGGCGGATGCCCTCAGCCGTCAGCCACGAGGCCTGGTGGCACACATGATAGTTCAGGAATAGAGGATGCTCGAGGATATACCAGAGTATGACTTTGATTTTGGTCTACAGTCTTCTATCATTCAGCTATCGAGCCTGTCGATTCAACCCTCTCATGTCGCAAGGATGATCGAGGCTCAGCAGACAAACGAGTCATTACAGGATTACCGAGCAGAGGCAGCATCTGAGAGTGAGACAGATTGGCAGATTGGTTCTGATGGTGGACTTCGCTTCAGAGGCCGATTGTGTGTCTCGGATATTCCTGAGTTGCACAGAGATCTTATGGCCGAGGCACATCAATCATGGTTTTCTATCCACCCTGGCTCAATGAAGATGTATCGTGATATAAGGATATAGTATTTTTAGGAGCGGATGAAGCACCAGATCGCTAGTTTTGTCGCCAAGTGTGACACATGTCAATGTGTCAAAGCCGATCATCAGAGACCCCCTAGTCCATTGCAGCCATTGAGCGTCCCGATGTGGAAGTGGGAGCACGTATCTATCGTTTTATATACCCGATCATCAGAAACACACAACTTGAGCCCTGAGTAAAGTGTGTGAGAAACGCGAATACCTTTAGAAAATGAACTAACACTTAAGTGAATTGGGTCGTCCGCTCACACGCGAAATTGAGGATTTCAGACCGTCAGTTTCTGACCAAACTTCACCCATGGAAAAGGAAAATCTCTCTGCACATATCCATATAACTGTGGCCCCAATCGAGTAAGTATGACCGTCGATCTGACATAGGTCCTCCACAGTCGATCAGCTTATCCGACTGCACTGAAATCACATCCTGGCATAGATCCATTGTTAGGGAACTTACCCTATGACATGGGTGAGTTGTGGGCCTTCTTGTGAGCCCTGTTTGTCAAAAACAGCTGCCCAAGGGGTATAACTCATGTATATAGTGGCTCTTGGGCCATTTGCATCACTTATAGACTTATATATAGCCCTTATACCACCCCACCTCTCTCATATACGAATTTCTCCAAGACCCTAAGGGAGGGAGAGAGAGAGAGAGAGAGAGAGAGAGAGAGAGAGAGAGAGAGAAGAAGAGAAAAGAGAAGGAGAGGAGAAGGCTTTTGGGAGATTGTTGCAGTGATTCTCTCCCACAACTCCACGCACCAAATCATCTCCCCATTACGCTACACACTCAGTTTCGGCTACAATTTTGGGTAAGAAACCCTAACCCTAATCTTGTTATAGAGATCCGGGCTGATTATTTGTCAAACTAGCTAACCGTTTATGTTATTTAAGTGCCCGACATTCCGTTTTCAGGAACGCAAAATTCGAACCGAGTCTAAATCGAGTATTCCGACGAAAGGTGCGGACTATAAACATTTAGGTTATGGTTATCAATGCTTTCAATGTCAGCTAATGATTTATGTCTCACTTGATTGCTGCCATATTGTATTAGATACGCCGTTTTCAATATAAAATACATGTACGAACTATGTTGAACAAAAGATGCATCCCATGTGTTGTTGAAATGTTTGGAATAAACATGTAAATATGATTTGTGCTTGCCATGACTAATAATCTACGATTCATCATTGTCATAAGCATGTTGACCTCTCTGTATAAGGATTTGCTAAAACATACGTATGTATTACGAGTGTTAAGATAGAATTATTTATTGTCTTATACATATGTATTGTTTCTTTCATGTAATCATATTTGCCTCTATGCAAACGATTGATAAAATATAAGTATTTGGTAACATGATCAATGTGTTTGATGAAATGCTCAAATGAGGACTTCACTTGGATTGTTTGTTAAATGCTGAATTGATTATCACATATGTTTAATTGCTACATCTGAGTAAGATTGGGGCTAAACCGTAGCCCAGGCAATTGGTAACAGTTCCTGTTCGGGTGGCCGAATTAGTCTCGCCACATTAGGTATACTCGATTAATCTAGGTCGCTCGACGATTGTCGACAGTATTTAGGCCACAAGGGTTGCTTATGCGCTCCATGTCGATTAAGTCAGCGTGTGCCCGTACCAATCGATCTTGCCTAACGAACCGATTGGCCTATTGTGTGTTTACCATGTATAGACACCACTATTTGAATCTAAGGTACCCCTCTCCAATGTAAAGGCCCAGTCTAACCATGGTAACACTATCCGCTAAGACTCATGAGCCGGGCATGGTGATATGTGTTGAGGGTCAAATATTGCATATCAGACCCAGTTATTGCCTGGATTTATGAACATGGTACCGTTTAATAGCCCATTTTAATCATGTTTGTGTTACAAGGTGTAATTGCGAGCTTGGACTGGATCAGGATGCTAAAAGCATAGATTTAACGTTCAGAATGCACCAAGGCAAGGGACGGACCCCAAGGGAGCAAGATCAACAGATTTACATGCCAAAGATCCGAGAAAATCAAGAAACTGAAGCTCAAGTGGCCCGAAGTTGGTCCAGAATGCAAGATCACAGGGTTCCCACCATTTGTTTGGTTCAAAACTTCATACATGGCCTGAGGACCATAATTTAACCGTACACGTCAAATTTTAGCTCCCGAATCTCTGTGGAAGTGGCCCAATGGACAAATCAGCCCACAAATCGTCCATCTGGGGCCCACCTAATATCTGAATGTGCTTCAATTTCGGTCGTAACCCCTTAAATAAGGTGGTAAAACTAACAGACGGATCAGATTTCTCACACACATCAAGGTGAGGCCCACTTTACGTGAGTGGAGTGCACAGGAAGCTGTGACTCACCGTGCACTGAACCGCATACAGCAGTCAAACTGCGTTTGACCGCACAATTCCAAACAGAGCAAGAGACTCTCTGTTTTTTCTCCAGTGCCTGGCCGTCCACGGGATAATTGGTGGGCCATCAAAACAACCCCAGATGTATAATCTAAACCATCTATCAGGAGCGGGCCCCAAGTTTGAACGAACCCTGGTTTATTTCATGCAAATCCGAGTCCACTCGAAGACACAAATCTTGCTGCAATTCGACTGTGTGCAGGGCTTCCATCCGCAAATGACATCAAGAAATCAAAACAGAGGTGGGCTAGGAGCATTGGATGATGATCTTGGACCGTCCATTTGTTTCAGAAGGTCAAACCGACCGTACACAGGAGGTATTTCCTGATCTATGCTCGCATACACAGGAAAATACCATTCAAACGCAGGTTGAACGGTAATATGAAAAATCATGTGGGCCACACCAAAACTCGACAAAAACTAGTCCGTTCCGACCAAAAAATCGAGAGGAATCTGATGGACGGGGTGGATTTCATCAAAAACATCACTACGGGGCCCAACGAACATGTCAGCACGTCCGCGTAGGCTTTATGCATGTCCGGGTAATCCGAAAATTTCGAGCGATTTTGGGCCACTGTCCATGATCGGATCCGTAATCCAGACCGTCCATCATGTAGGCCACCCAAAAACACCTCAGGGGATGTTATTCTTTGGGAAGAAAGCAAGGAAAAGGGGCATCTTTGGCGCTGTTTTCGTGACTGCGTAAACAGAGCTTACGCAGGGGAGTAATGGGCTGCGTAAGAGCCACGCAACACCACCACCTCCAACCAAGGCACCTTCACCGCCTCCCTCAGTCGTTTATAAAAGGGAAAGAGAGGAAGAAAGATCGGGGAGATCAGAGCAAGGGATTCAATCGGGGCTAGGGATTCAAGTATTGGACGTGGAGCAGTTCTAAGAGAGTTTTTCTCTTTGGTTTTATTTCCTGTTCATTTTTTTATGATTTTTTTAGAGATTTAACCCAATTATATCAGGCTAAACCTCTTAGCTAGGGCTAAGAGGTGAAGCTTGTGGCGTAATGGGAAGAACTCTGTGCTTATGCTTTTTATTTACATGGAATTGAACTTGATATTTATCTGATTATGGGAATGTTTTTAGTTTTTAATGGTCTGTTGTGACTAAAATAACAATGGGTCTGCGATAGCTTTGAGCATGTTCTTTCCTTTTTATGTTTATGACGTCAGGAAGCCCTGTTGTTCACCATCGTCCCCTGGGCATGGTCGGATGACGGTACTCTTCCTAACCTTCATAGCATGTTGATTGGTTGGTAATTAGTTTAATTTTGTTGTTTGCTTTGTCTCCTGGACATGGTTTGATGATGGAATCCATTCTAATTCATATACCTTTCATCTTTTTAAAATTATATCAGAGGAAGTTCAGTTTAATTTCCATGATTTTTGAAGCAGGTATAAGATCTCCCTGATCTCTACAAGTAGATCTTCTGAATCTCTAGTTTCTAATCTCTGATTTCTCTTAAGTTTTACATTAATCTCTCACCATCATTCATTAATTTATATTTGATTTAGATTTCATCTTAGGCTAGTTCTATTTCTACCTAGTTTCAGGTAATGTACAGGTTTCAGTCCCTTGGGATTCGACCTCGGTCTTACCGAGTTTATTACTACATCACAATCCTATACTTGGGGTATGAACAAGTTTTTGGCGCCATTGCCAGGAATTGATGGTTGCAATTCTCTGAAATTAATAGGGTTTAGAATTAGTTTAAGATCAAGATTTTACTAACTTTAGTTTTAGATTTTAATTTCTATTTGATTTTTAGAACTAACTTGTTTCATGTTTTGTAGGATCCTGACATAAACTTCTAAATTGGTAATCCTTTTCTAATTCCTCTACTTTTTCTATTTTTAGAATTAGGGTTTGAGTTTTAGAAATTTTCTAATTCTAGTATTTTTCCTATTTTTAAGAAATAGTTTATTTTAGAAACTTTCCTCTTTTGTTTTTTGAAACTTGGTTAGTTATTTCCCTTTTTAGAAATTCTTTCTAATTTTAAAAACTAACTCATCTTTCCTTTATTTTTAGAAACTTTCTAATTCTAACTCTTTTAGAATCTAACTTTATTTTCTAATTTATTTTTAGAAATTTTCTACTTGTAGAATTTTTGTTTAGAAACTAACTTTCCTATTTTGTAGGCTTTTAAGATAGAAATTTCTAATTTGGTAAGCCCTTTCTCTACTTTCTATTTTTCAGATCCCTTTTAGTAACTTACTTTCTAGTTTAGGACTTTCCTGATTTATTTTAGAAATTTCCACTTTCTTTTAGGAATTTCTTCTTTTAGAAACTAGTTTACTTCTATCTTTCTTTTTAAGGATTTTCTAATTCTAGACCTTCTCTTTAGAAACTAACTTGTTTTATTTTCTTTTGTAGGTTTTTAACTGAGGGACTCCAAATTGGTAACTTCTTTCCAACCCTCTCTTTCTTTTTAGATTTTCTTTTCCTTTCTTAGGATTAGGTTTCGAATTTGATTGAGGGCTGCGAGTGTTTCATGCCCAAGTGGGCCCGTGACAACACTCGATGTCTCTTGACTGAAGGAGGATTGGTTGAGGGGTTAACTATCCATCGCAGGACTAAACACCACTCGAAATCCCCTGAGTTAATTGAAGTGATGGCTGAAAATCAACCTCTTCTACCCCAACCTGGGGTGGAGGACATTCAGGATGAGAATGAGGTGCATCAAGCACCCCCGCCACGTACTTTACAAGATTATTTACAACCAGCGGGGTTGAGTACGCCCTCATGCATGATTTTTTCTGAAAATATAGAACATATGGACATCAAGCCAGGGGTTATCCAACTCCTTCCTAAGTTCCATGGGCTTGAATCTGAAGAACCATATCTACATTTGAAAGAGTTTGATGAGATCATAGCCACTTTATATTTTCAAAATGTGTCTGAGGACACAGTCAGGCTGAGACTCTTTCCTTTTTCCTTGAAGGAGAAGGCTAAGACGTGGTTACATTCACTACGTCCTAGATCTATTGGCACATGGAATGATATGCAGAGGGAATTTATAAAGAAATTTTTTCCACATCATAAAACGATTACCCTTAGAAAAGCAATCATGAACTTCACCCCAAAAGGAGGATGAAACATTTTACCAATGTTGGGAAAGGTTCAAGGATTTGGTCAGTTCATGCCCACAACATGGTTTTGAAACGTGGCACATTACAAATTTTTTCTACGATGGACTAACATCTTCCATGCGCCAAATGGTCAAGACAATGTGTAATGGAGAATTCATTAATAAAAATGTTAACGAGGTATGAGATTACCTCGATAGTCTTGCTGAAAAAACACAATCATAGGATTATTATCCAAAATCAAACACCACGTCCAGGCCGACTCAAGCTAAGGAGAAAGGTGGATTGTATCTCTTGAAAGAAGATGATG
Source organism: Magnolia sinica (assembly GCF_029962835.1). NCBI lineage: Eukaryota > Viridiplantae > Streptophyta > Magnoliopsida > Magnoliales > Magnoliaceae > Magnolia > Magnolia sinica. The sequence goes on from NC_080574.1 coordinate 69,240,234, forward strand.
ATCTCAAGTATAAAGTGACTACGCTCATAAGGAAAGTTGAGGCCATGGAAGGAAAGAAGGATAAGGTTAATGAAAGTGTTTGCGGCATCTGTGATTGTAACATTCATACAACTGAAAATTGTCCTACAATACCCGCCTTTCGAGAAGTGTTGAATGAACAATCCAATGTCGTAAATAATTATCAAAGACCTTTCAATGGACCGACCTCTAATACGTACAATCCTGGTTGGAAAAATCATCCAAACTTTAGTTTGAGAAATGGACAAACTGCTACCCCTCAAGGTTTCTTCAATCAAAATCCAAATCAGGGGAAACCTCAAGAAGAACCGGTTCAAAATTCCATGCAAGAGCTGACCCAGGCAATGCGAGATTTTATGCAAAAGATGGACTCACGTATGACAGTTATAGAAAAGGGGATGCTTCCTGCACAACCGCTCCCCAATCCTAAACCGCATTATGAGATAAGTGATCCCAGCTCTTCAAATCAAATGAGGCACGCTAAATCCATCACCACTCTTAGGAGTGGGAAGATCATTGATAAAACCCTTCCGGTTAGGCCCAAAAAGCCTCAAGAACCAGAAGAGGACAACAATAATGGATCTAGTGAGGCCCCACAAAAATTAGAACCGGAACTTCTAGAAAAGTCAGTTGCTCCATTTCCTCAACGGTTGGTCGCACCAAAACCTCTCTCTAACTCTCAGGATATCCTAGAGGTGTTGAAACAAGTGAAAGTCAATATTCCTCTACTTGATGTCGTAAAACAGATACCTTCATATGCCAAATTCCTGAAAGACCTAGGCACGACCAAACGACGGCAGAGTATTCAAAATAAGATCTTCTTGACCGAGAAAGTGAGTGTCATCCTAAAGCAAGACGTGCCACAAAAATTCAAAGATCCCGATAGCCCAACCATATCATGTGTAATCACGGACCATCGAATTGATCATGCACTTCTTGACTTAGGAGCGAGCGTTAATCTGATTCCCTACTCGGTATACAAACAGTTAGGTTTGGGTAAATTAAAACCCACCCTAACAACATTATAACTTGCTGATCGCTCTGTTCGTGTACCAAGAAGGATAATTGAGGATGTGTTGGTCCAAGTTGATAGATTTTACTACCATGTAGATTTTATCATCCTGGACACCAAACCCATCAATAACATGAGCACTCAGATTCCCGTCATTCTTGGTCGCCCATTCCTTGCCACTTCAAACGCAATTATCAATTGCAGGAATGGTGTCATGACTATTTCCTTTGGGAATATGACATTGGAGTCAAACATCTTTTTCAATAACGGCAGAAACTTAGAGAATGATGACGATTTCCACGACATTAACATGATTGACTCTTTAGTGGAAGATACGACACCTCTGACCTTATCATCTGACCCTTTAGAGACGTGTCTGGCCTACTCCCATGATTTGATGATGACATGATTAGGGAGACGTGTGCCTTGCTTGATACTGTACCGGTACTTGAAATTAACCGGTGGAGGCCACAATTTGAAGAGTTGCCCCAAACTGATGTAGTGCTTCTACCGTCTAACCTCAAGCCACCGAAGCTTGACCTAAAACCTTTGCCCTCTGATTTGAAATATGTCTATTTATGTCAAGATGAGACATACCCGGTGGTGATCTCTACCCACCTGGAGAAAGAACAGGAAAGTATGCTCATATCTACTCTCATTGAGCATAAGGGATCCCTTGGATGGACGATAGCGGACCTCAAGGGAATCAACCCCTCGATATGTACTCACCACATTTATCTTGAGGATAATGCTAAGACCACTCGGCAATCACAACGTACACTAAATCCAAACATGAGGGAAGCGGTTAAGGCCGAGGTTCTTAAACTATTAGATGTGGGTATCATATACCCCATATCCGAAAGTCAATGGATGAGTCCAACTCAGGTGGTTCCTAAGAAGTCCGGGATCACCATCATAGCCAATGCCAATAATGAACTCATGCCAACTAGAGTTACTACTGGTTGGAGAATGTGCATTGACTACAGGAAGCTGAATACCATCACGAGGAAGGACCACTTTCCTTTTGTAACAACCCATCCAATCGGTACAGTGTCCTGGGGCGTCCACGTAGGATCTTCCGCAGGACCGAACGTTTAAAACATTCGTGGCAGGGGTACCATAAGCTAATTAACCTAGGGTTAGCCCATTTGAACAAACCAGTTAGGCCATGGCGAAACCAAGTGCGGGCCGCCAAGCTGGATGACCGTTTACACTGAGCAACAGCCCGTGCGGGCTATACCGCGACGCCGAAAGGTCAGAAAAATCTAAAAATTTAGGGAACCATAGAGCTCACTGGGCTAGTGGACCACCGCGGACCCTGGACCCAGAGGACACTCAGAAGTGGGATCTGGCACTGACTAAATGCACCCCACCCATGCCAGGACTAAATCTGGCGCTTGCAAATGAAACCGAGATTCCAGGCTATCCGACCATCGGATCTCTTCCATATTTACGGTGGAGGTCTAATGGATTTTCCTACACCCGTCCACCAACTCTGGGACCCGATCGTGGGTCAGTGACCGTCGATCACAAATCAGACCCGTACGACCAAATCCCAAGTCCGATCGTCCCCAAATTGTGCATGGCCCTTCATCGGGCCATGAAGCACCTATCCTAGAAATTTCATAGTCAGAGGACCGCCAGAATCACTCCAATCACCAGAATAGACCCCTCGGGGCCGTTTAAAGATTAGAACCGTTGACTCAAACCCCACAATCGTCCATCCGTTTGTTCCCAAATCTTATACGGGCCCTAATCGGGCCATAGGGCACCTACCCACCGAATTTGGTGGCCAAAGGAGTGTTAGGGCCATTCCGACTCTAAAAGGGAGACCTTGTAGGCTTTTGGAAATTTGAGGAAACTTAAGGCCAAAAGGGCTAAGAAATGGGCTCAGTCTCATTCTTTTGGACATAATATTCTTTTGTTGTTTTGGTTGGGCAACGCCTGGTGCGACCCATTTATATTTTGGATTTGTTCATATGTATGTCAGACCTCTTTCATTTCAGCAGACATGCGTGTTCATGTTTCATGTTCAGAGAATTTCAGACTGCGCAACTTAAACAGATTAGATGCATACTAATGAAATTCTGTTAATAGTGACTCTCGGGAACTCGGGAGTTGAGCGGACGCGCGACCCCCGATTTCCAGGGTGTTACAAGTTGGTATCAAAGCATGGTTTAGAGTTAATCGGGCCATGGGTCATGAACCTGCTATCGCATTCGCTGACTTGAGAGGTTACGTAGTAGGAACTACGAAACCCTAGGAACCTTCCCACTTTCGGATGAGGAATAGGGAACTAGTCTTGCTACCCAAGTTAGCGCGACGTAGTGCCGCTAGCCAAGTCGGCGGGATAGAGACGAACTGTAGGCTGAACGATTGGGCTGTATAAGCCCTCATCCAGGTCCGAAGGAGCTAATATCGAACCCAACGTATTAACTCCAGCCCGGTCGGGGGAAATTAGGGAAGGGCGAACACGAGACTGCTGGAACTGGAGAGGAGGTAGAAAAATCAAATTTTGAATCCAAACCAGGAAGAATCTCACGACGCCACTAAGCCCAATGCGTAGATCTGCTCATTCTACCCCAAATCCATATATAGAACCTCTTCGGGGGTCTTACGGGTGGCCGGGAAATGGCGGAACGTGTGGACCCCGCCGACCCTGTCCGCCCACGCGGGCACACCGCCCGCACACCCCGCCCGCACACCCCGCCCGCGCCCCCCGCCCGCTCGACGTTGCACCCCGCCCGTTGTCCATCAGCTGCGCGGGACCCCGCCCGCTCGGCGTTGCACCCCGCCCGACCTTTCAGCGTGCACGCGGGACCCCGCCCTACCGGCGTGGGCCCCGCCCAGACTCAAAAACGAGATTTTCTTCCCTTGGGCCATTAAAAATCAGAGTGGGGCTCCTTTCTAATGCAACCTAAGGGACCAAAACCCCTCATTCTTCCCCTCTTTCACTCCCAAACTCCTCTTCAACCCAACACTCTCCAACATCCTTCCATAAACCCACCTTCAAAGCCCTTCCTTCAATAAATCCCACCTCTTCTTCTTCCCTCTCAACTACCTTCACCCTTCTTCCCTTCTCACTCTCTCCACCATCACACTTTCTTTTCCAAACCTCATTCCTCAACTCATTCCCATTCTCCCCTTCCATTTCCCTCAACCCATCTTTTCCCAAAAATCCACTCTTATACCCATCCCAAGTCCAACATTAAACTCAATTCCTAGGCCTATCCTCAAGCCTTTCCTAAGGCCGTTCCTCCAACGATCCACCCACATCTCTCGACCCCAAATCCACCTTAACCAAAGGAAATGACTATTTTAGCAACCGTTATCTCCCTCTTCTCCATCCCGTTGATCTTATCACTCATGGGTAAGAAGAGACCGGCTCCCGCCGAGCCCGGGCCAAGCCGGGAAAGGCGAAGCAAGCAAAAGGCCGATACAAAGGGGAAGCAAATCTCGGAAGTTCGATCAAAGCGGAAGAATGACTCTCAAAGGGCTCTCGCGAGGCAAGCGTCCCAACCGCCCGTGGAAGACGTGGGAAATTTTCAAGTACGCAATGTTGCCTTCGAAGCCTCCGTAGAGGAGCACTTGTTCGATAATATCACCCTACTCGGTCGTTTCATGGAAAAGGGATGGGGCCAGATATTCTATGGAGACTCCCAAGCGGATGAAGGGCGGGCTAGAGCCTTCTACGTGCGAATCAGAAATCTGAAATTCAAGCCCTTAGGCTTTGATCTTGTGATGGGAAGTAAGAGGTTCTCGTTCGGGGTGGCGGACATTGCAGATGTGCTGGGCGTGCCACAGGGAGAGGTGCAGATTGAGGAAGGAAACCTAGATACGAGTCAGGCCCGCAACGAGCGGACACGTTTCCTTTGCGGGCAGGCTATCCAATGGAGGCGAGAAGTCGACCTGAGTGCGGCCAGCTTGACCCCAGAATACCGTATACTTCACCGTATTGGCACTCATAATATTTATCCAAGGTTGAAGAACCGCACCGAGCGCTCCCGTTATATGGTGGAGTTTTTATATCAGGTAGGCCAGGGAGCAGACGTCTGTCTCCCTAGCATAGTACTCCACCAGATCGTGAGGGCCACTAGGGCGACTCGGAAAGACGTATGCCTCCCATTCGGCCGTCTAGTTTGTCGGCTGGCTCAGCAGTATGGCGTGGGTGGATCGAACGAGAATTATATACCGACGCTGATCTTGGGAGACGACATGTTGAATAATATGAAGATAGGCCCAAAGCAGCGACAGGCCCATATTGATCGATACAGGGATCCAATCGAAGAAGAAGGTGATAGTGGCGGAAGCGAGGAGGAAGAGGACGAAGACGAGGATGAGGAGGATGAAGAAGTTGAAGGGGAAAGGGGAGCGGACGAGATCGAAAGAGCTGGCAGGGAACCGCTTACCATCCCAGACATGTGTGAGCGCTTGAATGCGCTTAAGGCAGAGGTGACACAGATCAGGGAGACTCAAGAAAGGAACCAGGAGAAGCAAGAGAAATGGAACAAGAAGATGTACCGAGCCATAAAGGCCCTGATCTGTTGTATTAAGGGGGAAGAAGCGCCCCCGCTGTCACCCGACTCAGACGAGTAGCCCGCCTCCGTACTGATAAATAGTAGTTGTTTTAAGCTAATTAGGTCAAAACTCATGTACTATGAGATAGTTAGGACCCTTGCTTGACTAGTTTGTATTTTTCCTTTCGTTTGGCGTGATTGTAATGCTTGTAATCCATGCTGCAACATGTAATTGGCCATACTCATGGCATTTTGAAATCAATGTGAAGTTATGGATTTCCTCGAAAATTTCTTATTGTTATGGAAATGCTTGTATGAGTGACGCCTATGTGCTCCAATGGATTGTATATAAATCTTGCATATGTACGCATAAACTAGGTACGAGAGATGTTTTAGCACCTAATCTGTCCAAGGATGTTTTACAGGAATGCCTCCTCGACCAGAGGGCCGATTCATCCACCTACCTCATGGCGGCCTAGTTGAGAGGGACCTCCTCCCTGACGATCCGCAAGGCCCCCTTGGCGGAAATGGATCTCAGAATACGGGTAGCACTACCCAAGAGGCCGCCCCGAATGCTCCGCCACCGCAGGCCGGGCATCTGTACCTCCTCCGCCGCCGGTTATGGATCGAGTGGACCAGATGTTACTCCTCATGCAACAACAGCAGCAGATAATGGCCACTATGATGGGGGCCATGGCCCAGAATATGGGTGTGCCACAACCGACGCCACCCGGTCTAACCGCACCTGCAAACAACGTGAGCAACTTATTTGAGCGGTTCCAGCGGTACAGACCGCCTAGTTCGCAGGCACCCACCGCCACGAGGAAGCGGAGTACTGGCTCAATCGGGTCACCAAACTACTTAGGCCACTCCATTGCACTAAGGCAGAGAGCGTTGAGCTTCTTTCCTACCTCTTCGAGAAGGAGGCAGACTTGTGGTGGGAAAGCGTTCTCCGCTCCATCCTTGAGGGCCACGTATGGATGTGGGAGGAGTTCGAGGCCCGCTTCAATGGAAAGTATCTCCCTCAAACGTATCAACATGAGAGGGAAAACGAATTCCTCCGCCTACAACAAGGGAGCATGTCGGTAGCGCAATACGAAAACTGATTCACGGAATTGTCGCGCTATGCTTCCGAGATGATTGCCAGAGAGGCGATTAAGATGAGGCGATTTTCGGCGGGCCTGAGGAGCGGTATTCGCTCCAAGATATGTTGCGTCAACGTCAGGACATACGCCGAGATTGTCGAGATGTCCATCAGGGCGGAGCAGGATGAGAAGCGGGTTGCTCAAAACCGCTCCCAGTTAGGGCCGCGAAACAGGGTGGAGGGACCGTCCTCCTCTTTTACAGGGAAAAGGGCACGTCCTAGCTTACCACCCCGACTAGCCGGCGCACCGGCCCCTTCTACGCGACCGGCCCAGATATGTACCTATTGCAGGAGAGTGGGACATTCAGAGCCCTATTGTTTTACGAGGATGAGAGACCTCGGCTTCACACCGCCGCAGCGCAACATTAGGCCTCCACAACCGGCCTTACAGATTCCGCCCCTACGGGTAATGGGGCCAAATCAGCAGTTTCGACGTCCACCACCGCCTCAGGTTAGACCGCCACAACGGCCCATGCAGCAGCCAAATTATCCACAGCAGGCTCGGGTGCATGCACTAGCAGTTGAGGGCCAAGATACGACAATCCCTACTCCTACGGCCTTTGAGGTGACGGCCCACATTCAAGGTACTCCCATATTCCTTTTAGTGGACACCGGGTCCACTGCTTCTCTCATATCTCATGCAACTATCAAGCATTTGGGGCTACGCCCTAGCCCCTTCGTGGGGGTAAAGATCATTGCGGCCGCCAGCACTTTTACAGAGGCAACAAAGATATGTTATGATTGCCCCATCGACTTGGGATGCAAGGTGGCCCACGTGGATTTGATGGTGACCGAAATCTTCCACTACGACGTCATCCTGGGCATGGACTGGTTGACAATGATGAAAGCAGAAATTGATTGTGATGCAAAGACAGTGAAGATATATGAGGACGACGGCTCTTCCCTCACATTTTCGGTCCAGGTCAGCTACGAACGCAAGATTATGTGTTATGCTTCCTTGGAGGACGGATACTCTGGACCCTCGATAACGGACACACCCGTGGTCCAGGATTTTTGGGACGTATTCAAAAATATACCTGGACTACCCCCTCGACGTGAGATAGACTTCACGATTGATTTGGTTCCTGGAGCCAAGCCCATCTCCTTGCCTACCTACCGCATGCCCCCATGTGAGATGGAAGAATTGCGGACTCAAATCGATGACTTGCTAGAGTCAGGCTTCATCAGACCCAGCGTGTCGCCATGGGGAGCCCCGATCCTATTCGTAAAAAAGAAGGACGGCTCTTTGCGACTATGTGTGGATTACAGAAGGCTGAACCAAATGACGGTTCGGAACAAATACCCGTTGCCAAGAATCGACGATTTGTTCGATCAGTTGAGGGGTGCTCAATATTTCTCCAAGATCGATCTAAAATAAGGGTACCATCAGCTGCAAGTTAGGGACGAGGATATTCAGAAAACGGCCTTCAGAACCTGTTTTGGCCATTACGAGTTTCTAGTTATGCCGTTTGGACTCACCAACGCTCCAGCGATCTTCATGGACCTCATGAACAGAGTCTTTAGGCCCTTCTTATACAGGTTCGTCATCGTGTTTATCAACATCGTGTTTATCGACGACATATTAATCTATTCAAAGAGCCGTGAAGAGCATGGAGAACATTTAAGGGCAGTCTTCGAAACCCTAGAGAAGAATCGACTGTTTGCGCAATTTAGGAAATGCGCCTTCTGGAAGGAGGAGGTCAAGTTTCTGGGTCATGTAGTGTCTAAGGAAGGGATATCTGTGGATCTCGCCAAGGTGGCGGCGGTACAAAATTGAAAGCAACCGAAGTCGATTACGGAAGTGCGAAGCTTCCTTGGTCTTGCAGGTTATTACCGCAGATTCATTAGAGACTTCTCGAAGATAGCCCGGCCGCTATCCCAGCTAACTCGGAAGGATCTCAAATTTGCCTGGAATGAAAAGGCGGAGGCGGCTTTTTAGGAGTTGAAGGACAAGTTGACGTCAGCACCTGTGCTTGTGCTACCCGAGCAAGGGGTAAAGTACACCGTATATATTGATGCCTCTCATGTGGGTTTGGGTTGTGTACTCATGCAAAAAGACAGGGCAATTGCGTATTCATCCCGACAGTTAAGGAAGCATGAGGAGAACTACCCTACTCATGACCTCGAGCTTGCGGCGGTAGTTTTCGCATTGAAGATATGGAGGCACTATCTCTAGGGTGAGGAGTTTGAGCTCTTCTCTGATCATAAGAGCCTCAAATACATCTTCACTCAAAAGGACCTGAATATGAGACAGCGTCGCTGGATGGAAATGTTGAAAGACTTCGAGTTTGACGTCTCATATCATCCTGGCAAGGCCAACTTGGTGGCAGACGCCTTAAGTCGCAAGAAGACAATCGAGTTTGCGGCCCCGCTAATGGTGAGAGAGTGGGACATGGTGGAGTTCGTTCGGGACTTCAACATGAAGCTAACGGTGGAGGAACCATATGAGTTCATAGCCCACATTCAAGCCCAGCCAATGATTGACAGTAAAATCATTGAAGCCCAAGAGGGCGATGAGCTATTGAAGAAAATGAGGGAAGGGGCTAAGAACGATGGGAAGTTCGTATGGAGAGTCGGCACCGATGAGGGACTGTGGTACAGAGGCCGCCTTTGTGTTCCCAACCTCCAGGGACTACGAGAAGAAGTCCTAAATGCCGCTCACAACTCCAAACTGGCGATGCACCCTAGTAGTACAAAGATGTACCGAAATCTAAAGCGAACCTATTGGTGGGACAACATGAAAAAGGAAATAGCGGAGTATGTATCCCGATGCCTCACCTGTCAACAAGTTAAGGCTGAACACCGCCGACCACCGGGCCTGTTGCAGCCCATGCCTATAGCGGAATGGAAGTGGGACTTCATATCTATGGACTTCATTACCGGGTTACCCAAGACTAGAAAGGGGCACGACTCGATATGGGTGATTGTGGACAGGCTAACCAAATCAGCCCACTTCCTACCAATCAAGACTTCTAGCTCCGCCGATGACTTGGCTAAACTATATATCAAGGAGATAGTGCGGCTCCATGGTGTCCCTTTGGAGATTGTGTCGGACCGGGATACTCGTTTCACGTTGATCTTCTGGACCCGCATTCAGGAAGCTATGGGAGTGAAACTGAAATTTAGCACCGCCTTCCACCCGCAAACAGATGGGCAAACCGAACGGGTGAACCAAATTTTGAAGGATATGTTGTGTGCTTGTGTTCTGGACTTCCAGGAGAGTTGGGACGATTGCCTCCCATATGCAGAGTTCGCCTACAACAATAGCTTCCAAGCTAGCATCGGCATGGCGCCTTATGAGGCCTTGTATGGGCGTCCCTGCCGAGCCCCACATTGTTGAGAGGAAATTGGCCAGAAGGGTTTGCTAAGACCGAATCTGGTGCGGATCACGACCGAAAAGATTGGAATTATCCGGCGCCACCTCTTGACGGCTCAAAGCAGACAGAAAAGCTATGCCGACACAAGGCGAAGGGACTTGAAATTTGAAGCTGGGGACCACGTATTTCTCAAGATCTCCCCAATGAAGGGCGTTTTGCGCTTTGGCAAGAAAGGAAAGCTTGCGCCACGGTTCATCGGGCCATTTCAGATTTTGGACCGTGTAGGTGCGGTCGCCTATCGCTTGGCCCTACCCACACCTCTAGCCGGAGTGCATAACGTCTTCCATGTATCAATGTTGAAGAAGTACGTCCCCGATCCTTCGCATATCATCAAGTGGGAACATATGGAACTTAAGGAAAACACCACTTACATTCTTCGACCTACTCGAATACTTGATAGGAAGGAGCAGGTCTTACGCAACAAGGTCATTCTGTTGGTCAAGGTACTATGGACCCATCACGATGAAGAAGAGGCCACACGGGAGACGGAAGCAGAAGTCCGCAAGCATTACCCAACCCTACTTCAGCAATATGATCAGGTACAAATTTCGAGGACAAAATTTATTTGTAAGGGGGGTAGATTGTAACAACCCGTCTAATCGGTACAGTGTCATGGGGCGTCCACGTAGGATCTTCCGCAGGACTGAACTTTTAAAACATTCGTGGCAGGGGTACCATAAGCTAATTAACCTAGGGTTAGCCCATTTGAATAAACCAGTCAGGCCATGGCGAAACCAAGTGCGGGCCGCCAAGCTGGATGACCGTTTACACTGAGCAACAGCCCGTGCGGGCTATACCGCGACGCCGAAAGGTCAAAAAAATTTAAAAATTTAGGGAACCATAGAGCTCACTGGGCTTGTGAACCGGCGCGGACCTCGGACCCAGAGGACACTCAGAAGTGGGATCTGGCACTGACTAAATGCACCCCACCCATGCAAGGACCAAATCTGGCACTTGCAAATGAAACCGAGATTCCAGACTATCCGACCATCGGATCTCTTCCATATTTACGGTGGAGGTCTAATGGATTTTCCTACACCCGTCCACCAACTCTGGGACCCGATCGTGGGTCGGTGACCGTCAATCACAAATCGGACCCGTACGACCAAACCCCAAGTCCAATCGTCCTCAAATTTTGCATGGCCCTTCATCGGGCCATGAAGCACCTATCCTAGAAATTTCATAGCCAGAGGACTGCCAGAATCACTCCAATCACCAGAATAGACCCCTCGGGGCCGTTTAAAGATCAGAACCATTGACTCAAACCCCACAATCGTCCATCCGTTTGTTCCCAAATCTTATACGGGCCCTAGTCGAGCCATAGGGCACCTACCCACTGAATTTGGTGGTCAAAGGAGTGTTAGGGTCATTCCGACTCTAAAAGGGAGACCTTGTAGGCTTTTGGAAATTTGAGGAAACTTAAGGCCAAAAGGCCCAAGTCTAGGGAATAAACCCTATCTCTCATAACTCTCTCTCCCATTTGCTACAACCACCAAGAGAGAAGGAGAGTAAAGGAGAGTAAAGAGGAGAAAGAGAGAAGAAAGAGATTCAAGGTGGACCTTAGATCAAGTGGGGTCCCAAAGAGAGCCAACCCTTCCAACTCCGTACCTCTCTTGCAAGGAGAAAACTCCTCTCCTTAGCTTCAACAACCGTCCGTGGGTTGCCTAGGTGAGGTTTTCACCCATCCTTCTTGAAATTCATGTAGTAATGTGGGTTTGGTTTGGAATTCTAACATGTAATAGCTTGATTTAGGGATTCCGACCGATCGACCCGAAAGCCCTCTTTTCTAGGGCGTTTTCCGAATCTCCAACGAGTCATAGGTGCGGACTATTACTCCTTGGTGGCCTAGCACCAATTTCAATATGAGCTTAATGATTTTGACTGCTTCCTTGGTGCATTTAGAGAATATAGAGGAACCTAGGAATTTATATTTATTTAGAGTGGTTTGGAATTGTATGTTTATTTGATTTCCCCACATGACGTTGTTCTTGCTTCTAACATGAATTGGTGCAAATTTGATGATGACTTGTTGGATTGCTCATATGATTGCTCACGTGATGATGCCCTATAGCTTGCATGCCTTATTTACTTCATGTGTAATTTGTTTCCATGAGTTGTAGGAAGTGAGCAACTTCCTCACCTTCACATCCTACATACTTGCACCATTGCTCATAAATTGTTAGCTTGCTTATTAGGTGAATTTGGATTACATGATTGAGGTATGAGAACATGATGATGATTTTGGTAGTTGATATTCTTGTCCGTTGACATGTTGTGGACCACCATCCAAACCCTAGGGTTGGCCAAGAAAACGAGGAAAGTTAAGGCGGTCTCGTTGGTAGGACCGCCTTGAGGCTAAACCCATGGATTTGTGCGAGTGCGTGTGGACGACTGTAGTTGGACTACGTGGGTTGCTTGCACCCGATGTCGTTCCGTCATGCACTTGCCTGGACTCGTGCAGTCTAACCTACTGTCTGACCAATCACGATTGTTAACCCTGTTTGCTCACATTTATATGGAACCTGGGACACCCCACAACCATTGTAGCCCAACAATAACCCACTCAGAATTGGTCCACAGCCTCGTGAGCCGGGCATGGTGGAATGGGACACTGTGTTCGAGCTGTCGGCCTACGCTGGGGTACCGCGCCTCCCCGTAGTAACCGCGAGCGATCCCTTTCTCTTGGCACTCCTCATGTGCTTGAAGTCGGGGATGAGGAACCCGACGGGATCACGGACCGCGGGGCCTCGGCCTCACTCATTGGGGGGTCTTGGCCTCGCACCCAGATTAGGGCATTAATAGGTGGGGTGTACTAGATTCCCCAATCTGCTGGATGAATAAACCTAACTAATAACTCGGCTAACACGACCACATTGCATCGCATTAGTTAGGTTGGCGACTCGGCAGTCGAGGTCGCACTGAGAGAGTGTTGGCATTGGCGATCGTTAGATGGTGTCGCACGAGGGAGCGTTGTGGTGAGGGCGTGCATCATGTCATGCTACATACATGCGCATTAATAAGATTACTTAGGCGTATGTGATTGTCTGCTTTTCATTAAAATTGTTGCTTATGATAACTTGAGATTAATAGCACCCACTGAGTTGATCACTCACTCCCACTCTGGGACGGTGTTTTAAAACACCAACCAGACCCTTTTATAGATGCAGGTGACTCGAGATTGGAGGAGCCTAGCGAGGTGTGCGAGGACGAGGAGGACGAGCTGTCATTCTTCTAGCCGATGGAGGGTTCGCCGCCTGCTTGAGGGGTGGGATTGGATGGCTGGAAAATGGGCTCAACCTCATTCTTTTGGACATAATATTCTTTTGTTGTTTTGGTTGGGCAACGCCTGGTGCGACCCATTTATATTTTGGACTTGTTCATATGTATGTCAGACCTCTTTCATTTCAGCAGACATGCGTGTTCATGTTTCATGTTCAGAGAATTCCAGACTGCGCAACTTAAACAGATTAGATGCATACTAATGAAATTCTGTTAATAGTGACTCTCGGGAACTCGGGAGTTGAGCGAGCGCGCGTCCCCTGATTTCCAGGGTGTTACACCTTTGCCCTTCATTGATCAAATCTTGGAAAGGCTAGCTGGTCATTCCTATTATTGTTTCCTTGACGGGTATTCGAGCTACAATCAGATTGAAATCGCCCCTAAGGACCAGGAAAAGACTACATTTACATGTCCATACGGCACATTTGCCTACAGAAGGATGTCATTCGAATTATGTAATGCCCCTGTCACCTTTCAGCGATGTATGATGAGTATCTTTTCTGACATTGTGGGAAAATATCTAGAGGTCTTCATGGACGATTTCTCTATTTTTGGTTCATCTTTCAGCGAGTGCTTGGAGAGTCTTAAATGTGTGCTAAGAAGATGTGAAGAAAAGAACTTGGTACTTAATTGGGAGAAGTGTCATTTCATGGTTCATAAGGGAATTGTCCTTGGATATATTATCTCGTCCAAAGGAATCGAGGTGGACACTGTGTTCGAGCTATCGGCCTAGGCTAGGATGAGAAGCCTCCCCGTAGTGACCAATGAGTAACCAAGACTCGTGAGCCAAGCATGGTGGTATGGGACATCGTATTCGAGCTGTCGGCCTACGCCGAGGTGATGAGCCACCCCGTAGTGATCGTGATTATAAACTTTGAATTTGCTTATCGACTGTTTTTCATTGGGAGTGATGACCCTACAACTTGCCTATCGTATGTGCTTAACTAGGAGTGACGAACCTAGATGGATCCTTCGGTTCGGGTCAATGATATAAAGGGAGGTACCCTAGTTTCCCAAATCTGCTGTATGAATAAGCTTAAATAAACACTCGGCTAACATGACCATAGATCGCATGACATTACTTAGGATGTGCTTTTGAGGTGTTGAAGTTGCGCTGTTTTGAGGGAGTACTGTCATATGCGAAATAAGTTGTCGGAGTCACTTGTAAGGGCGCTTTAGTGAGAGAGCATACATCATTATTTGCACTTTATTCATGCATTAACAAGAGTAGCTAGGAAATTATTGTTATGTTGTTTTATCATTATTGCTTGATTAACTTGATAACATGTTAAACTTTGCCTTGTAGTACAACTGAGTTGATCACTCACTCCCACCCTGGGATGGTGTTTTAAAACACTAATTAGACTCTGGTTTAAATGCAGGTGCTGATGAAGTGTATGCGACGGAGCAGGACTTTATGGATGAGGAGGAGTTCTCCTACTTTCAGCTCTCGGGCGGGTCCATGTAAACCTCGTGCCAACACGCGGGAAACATTGGGATATTTGGCTTAGTTGGATACCTTACACTTCCACGTTTTGTATATTTTGAAACTATATATCTATATATATATATATATATATATATATATATATATATATATATATATATATATATATATATATCAAATTACATACTCATACTCTGGAGGTTGTGAAACACTTACACACTTAAATATGTATGTTTCAGACTTCATCTTGCTTAATTTAATTACACCCGGAGTATGATACGCTGTTTTAGTATAATCTCACTCATGTTTAACTCATTAATATGGACAAAATCTGAACATCATTTCATGTTGCATAAGTGATGCGCTGGATCTCGGGAGTAGAGCTTTACTCGACCCTCGAAATTCAGGGCGTTACAACTACCCTCGCTGACTTACTTAATCGAGCTCAAAAATATTCCAATGCCAAAGATCTCTTTAGTTCACAAAGAGCTACTCAATGAGGAAAAACATGGCTAAGGATAAGAAGCGAAGGTAAGTAAGGAAGCCACTTGCCGTTAATGCCAAATGAAAGAAAGAGGATGACCAAAACTAAGGCCAGCGTAACAACCCACATTTGGAAAGTCACTTCCATTGGTACACTCCCTTAAACACCAAGCAGGAGCAGATACTTAAAGAAGCTGGGCTGAGCAAAGAAACCTGATGACCGAGCTAAACCAGTCAACCAAGCTCAGTAATAAGGCTTACCGGCCAACACCGACCTCGACATCAAGTACTGAGAGACGTATCTACTAGAATACATGGAGGCGTTACAAGGGATGTATCAACTAGAAGACATGGAGGGTAAGTTATTACTTCACCCATGGAACATCGATCAGCTAAAGATCTACTACGAAACTCCGATGGGTGAAATGATTGTGCTCAACTAATTGCTTCAGTAGAAGCTACTCATGTTTAACTATAAGAAACATCCCTCAATTAAAGGGAAGAAGGTTCTCCCCTTTATTTCTACTATTTTATCTACCGTTTTTATCTACATGTTTGATTGTGAGTAACCTCCCTTTGTAAAAGGAAAAAAGGTGCTCGTGATATTGCTACCATTTTTCCTCTATTATTTTATGAATTTTGCAATAAAAGAACTTCTTCAGGTTAAGGTAAAGGAATTTCTTTTAACATTATTATCCCGACTATCTGAGCTATATGACCGATCACAAGGACTTCTCTTAATTTAAGGGAAGAAAATCCTTCTACCGAGTGCTCAGCCTACTACTATGTGGTCAACCTATTGATTCTATTATGCACGACCTATCACTACATGCCCAACTATCAACTATAAATCTACATGCCCAACCTCCCGCATACTTGAATCCTCTTGCTCGCATGACAAGTCAAGGTCACGTCAGTCCAAATCTACTTACTTCCCTAGCCCTTGGAGATAGCGCTTAGAAGTAGGGGTCAACTGTTATAGGTAAAATCGGACTGACCTGATGACTAAGAATAAAACAGAAGGATCGTAAGAAACCCTAGAGAAGGGTGGAGTATTGACCCAACCTCAAGTGTCAACCAATGACTTTGGAGGTCGGCCTTGTTCACCGACCTCTAAAGATGACCTCGGCCTCGAGGGACAACCTCAACCGTCAGCTTCGAGGACCAAACTCGACCATAGACCTCGACCTCGGATACCGACCTCGACCTCGGAATAGAAAAAAGAATCATCTCCGCATACAGGTGGGATTAAATCCCGAGATCTCCACCGAAAATCATGCTGATCAAAATAAAGTCAAAGATAATCTTAAAACTAGAGTCCGGCTCTAATACAGGCCCCTTAAATCAACTCAAATACGCGGACCGCCTAGAAAGCCTATAAATACACCATCCATCATGTAACAAGGTATATATATAAATATATTATTTCTACCACACCTATTGTGAGTCCATACGCCTGACGTAAGCATTGGAGGGTCCCCGTCCTTAACTGGCACCTCTAGTATATTCTCTTGTTTTCCATTAAATTGCAGGTACTCAGCGGCTCGCAAGAGGTGAGACAGGATCAACCAGGTACTCAACGGCTCGCAAGAGGTGAGGCTGGATCGAACAGGTACTCAGCGGCTCACACGAGAAAAGGCAGGATTGACTAGAAAACCACATCAACAGAATCCACGGTGAAAATTGTTGTCAAATGTCTTCAATTTGATTGAGATCAAGGGTCTGTCGATGCCATCGACAAACTACTCAATGTCATCGAAAAAATCTAGAAAAATCTTAGATGTTTTTTGGACATTTTTAGAGTTAGTCTCAATGCCATTGAATGTGGCTTCGATGTCATCGGCTAGTCTTCGATGGTTGTCGATGCCATTGAAGGTCCCATCAATGGCGCATGCGGAACTGCGCGATTTGTTTCTAATTCCGGTTGTGATAGTGTGTGTGTATATATATATATATATATGGTATAATCGGGATTGAGATATTCTAAGTGAATTCTAAGACTTTCCTAAGTTGTTTTAAAGCAAAGTTAGGGCTTTGAGAAGGGATTTTGGGATTGTTCGGATGGATTAGTTCATCCATCTCTTTTAATACCATTTCACACCGAATTGCTTATCTCTTTGTACTATGATTTCTTTCGGTAAGAGTTTTTTCACGTAAAATTTGTGGGTTCTCTATGTTTTGTTTGCATTTGATTTCCTCTCATTTAATTTAATTTAGGTTTGCTTCCTCACGATCCCTAACAAAAGATACATAGAAACTTAGAAAGAAAAAGGCAATAAAAGTATCCGCGGAATAAGCATTGCCTAAGAATTTATACCAACAGCTATGGTAAGAAAGAAGAGGTAAACGTTATTGCGAATGCTTGGGCGTACGTAAAGCACCGGTGTGTGGCTTTTCGTGTCTCTTGCGGAATGATAGGGCACAACCCAGGACAGGTGATGGAAAATATCAAGCTAGAGTACTACGGGAGTGTAGGAATTTTAGTAGGGGAGGTGAAATGTATAGAAATCATGAAAAACACCAACGGTAAAAGAACTATGCTGGATGAGGGGTAATACACCAGAGACCATTACCAACTTGCGGTGGGCCCACCACGTGATTTTGGAAGTTTACACTGTTCCAGGTAGTGGGGTAGTGGGGCCCACCTCTGTTTAGGATCCGGGATATTTTTTGGGTGTAAGGCTTGCCCTGGTACATGGGTCAAATTGGCTGGCAAAACTTTACGGGGAGGCCATATACCATGCGGTCGACTGCACGGTATATTTTCCCTTCCTGTATCACTGGAGTATTTATATACAAGAAATTCTTAAGTCTGGACGTCCAACAAGCCTAGAGAATGGCTATTAATTAATGCTTTATTAATATTAACAAAGGGGTTGCCCGCTCTTAATGTTTATGTGAAATCTATCTCAACCACTAAATGCGTTACCCTATATTGGACTGCCAAACTATTTCCCTTGGTGTGACCTCATATAAGCGTCACGGTGGTGCCCAATAAAAATTAAGGGCGGACGCTCATCTTTACATCTAAACAAATTATTAGGAGCTACGTTGCTCCCTAGCTTAGCAAGACCATCTACCCCTAAATTCCCTTCTCTTAGAATGAGAGAAGATCAAAAATGGTGTGGCTCACCTAAATCACATGTAAGCCTTATTTTTTTGGCTATGTCTCTAACATGGGATTACACATCTAATGGTTGGAGTGAATCTTACATACACTTCATGGAGGGCCCAATAAAAAATCAAGTGCAGGCATATTATTATTTTTTTTTGGTAGAATATATCAACCTGCAAAAAAAAAAAAACTTTTAGCCTTTCATGTTAATACCACATCCAACCCATGTAAAAGGTTGGCCCCATCATGAGCATCATCTTTGGAAAAATTAGACATCAGTCAGTCATTGAGTGGACCCACTTACTTCGGTATTTACCAATGTTTGGAAGTTATTTTACATGGTGTGGCCCACTTGATGTGTACGTAGGATTGACCATTGCAGTGGGTGATGAACTTGTTGGAAAGTTTGGATGTGACATGTAGTTAATTAATACTTAGAAAGTTATCACATGGGTGGACTACACAGAAGAATTTATCACCACTTCCTGGTAACCGGTGGGAGACGGACGCCAACCCTTTTTTTTTTCTTTTTTTCCTTTTTTTTTATGAGACCCACCATGATGTGCAGATAAGATCCACCTCAAGCATGAGATGTGTAATCGCATGTTAGGTTCATAGCCAAAAAAAAAAAAGAAAAAAAAAATCAAGATTACCTATGATTCAGGTGGTCCACACCAAGAGAACAGTTGGGAAAGAAACGTTCACCCTTGATTTTTAGAGGTCCCATTATGATTATCAATCCACTCCAACCATTAGATGCCACACTACAATTTAATCTTGGGGTCTAAACATTAGTCCCATCCATGATTCAAGTGTACCACACCAGGGAAAACAATTTAGAAGGTGAATGTCATCCTATATATTTTACATAACCGTGAGGTCCACCTGAATAATACGCAGAGCTGATTTATTAAAAATCACCCTAACATGGGGTACTGATGCTCTTGGTGGTCAGTGTGGATTTCACATAAACACTAAGATGGGCCCACCCGAGCCAGCCACAATTGTCCTTCTCTCCATCGTATTTATTAACATTAATTAAGAATAATTAATAGCCATTTTCTAGGCTAGTTGGACGTATGGATTGAACTTGAGAGTTTCTCCTAATATACTTATTAGGGGTGTACATCGAGTCAAACCGAGTCGAGCTGGCCTCAACTTGACTCGGCTCGGCCACTAGCTGACCTCAGCTCGAACGCTGCTCGGCTCAGTCCTCGAGCCTGACTGACCAGCTCGACTCGGTTCGGTCAGTAGCTCGGGCCAACTCGGGCCGAGTTCGAGCCAAATTCGCCATTGAGGCATTTCCACAAACACCTGGACTGCACCTTCAAAATCCCTCTGTATGTGAAACAAAAGCAATGGTTTTACATGTATTTTATCAAACACCCTCTAAGCAACATAAAAACCAAGAAAAAAAAAGGTATTTGTTTCATGTACATACCTTCCTTGCCACCAGCCACACTTTGTTGAGTCATTTTATCAAACACTTGGTAAGCAACATCAACGGTGAAGTAACCGAGTCACTGAACTGGTTCGATCCGAGTTCAATTCGAGCTGGATTCGATCTGAGTCGAGTCAAGCTGGGGCCTGCTCGAACTCAGCTCGAGCTCATTTTCGAGCTCAAAAAATCCGCTCAACTCATCTTCAAATCGAGCTTTTTCGAGTTGAGTCGAGCAAGCTAACCGAGCTAGCTCGGTTCATGTACACCCCTACTTATATACAACTTCATGGGGAAGACCTGTACGGTGTAATCGACTGCAAAGGATATTTTCCCTTCTTACATCACGGCAATATTTATATGCACTATACATGTTCCAATGTATTTCTAATTGAGAAATGCTTAATTCGTAAGAGAGATTTAAGAGATGAATCCAAGCAGCAAATGGTGTGAAATTCAGGTGGACCACACGTTCCTTGGTTTTAAGGATGGAACCGTCTGCCAAATACACCAACTTTTAACTCCCCGATCAGCTCAATAGAAACCACCCTGGAGCCGAACCTGATGGTGCCGTGAGGAAGCTCCATTTCAAGCGCTTCAAGCAACAAATCCCTCCTCACACACCGTATTTCATGCTCTCCTCTATGCCATCCATCCATAAAACGACATTAATATAGGAATTCTCAGTCATTCTGTCTCTATTTACTTCCTATATTATCATACTCACCGTTTCCCCCTTGTTATGAATGACATTCGTGAGGTAGTAAGTCCAGTAGTAATGGAAGCAGCAACCAACCTGCACAAATGAATCTCTCAGCATTTCCCAGATTCCATCATCTTACAACTGAATCGAATTGCCAACATTTTCCTTTTATTTTATTTTTGAAACAATGATAATTTTTCTATAGAAATGCCAGAAAGCAAAAAAGAAAAAAAGAAAAAAGTAATTTACAAATTCGCCCAATTATCAGGAAACTGGCCGATGCTAAAGCCATGGATTCGATCGTCCTTCCATGGCATGTACTTCAGCTAATTTACAAACCCTCAATTAGTCACTTTTTTCATTTCTAAAGCACCCAATTATTTCTTTTCAATCATATGAACCAGATCTCTGTCAAAAGACAGAAATATGAAACATTTAAGTCCAACTTAAAGCTACTCTAATTGCAAATCAGACTATATTATTGCAATTCATTCCCATAGTGCATCCAAACATGCAAAATCGTCCATACTAGAGTTGCACCAATTTAGAGAAC
Organism: Magnolia sinica; assembly: GCF_029962835.1. Lineage (NCBI taxonomy): Eukaryota > Viridiplantae > Streptophyta > Magnoliopsida > Magnoliales > Magnoliaceae > Magnolia > Magnolia sinica. Next base: position 69,261,320 of record NC_080574.1, read on the forward strand.
AAATTGAATTATTGTTTCTTACCCCTGAAGCTGAACGTGTTGTTTCCTAAGAGAATCACCAACGCCAAGAGCATCCAATGCCTTCCAAGCATTGGTCCAGGTTGTGAAGGCAAACCCACTTGCTCTTAAGTTGTCCGATGACTCCAAAACCAAGCATCTCAATCCCATCCTGCAATATAATGGACAGAAATCAAAAGCGCTATTTTTTAAAAGAAATGAATGGAAAGCAGACTCGATCATATCACCATCAAGTACGAGGCAACACCCAATGAAGATGATCCTAGGAACACCTGTGAAGTCCTAACGATGTTGCAAGGCCTGCTATCCCTGCGCCCACGATGACAATATCTTCTACGAATTCCATTTCACAGCTCTGCTGTGTACGCTTGTGTGTGTGTGTGTGATAAATAGAGATGGAGGAAGATGGGTAGATAAAGAGAAGGAATCATGAGGTAAGCAATAAAGTCATTTAAACTAAAATCATGAGGCAGGCAATAATGAAGTCCTACAGCTGCCGCATTGAGACAATTCAGTACTTTTCCCGCCGCATTGAGAAGATTACTCTTAGGCACATGCGCAAATGGTATTCGGTGTATTAAAGGGATTAGGTGGGATAAGATTGTCAAATCCCACCTACCCTACCTCTATGCATGTTTGGGCGGTATCTTCTGCAGGAACTCATCCGTCTTTCGCTGTATTCGTTGGAGATATGGAGGGATTGCAAAATCCCTCCTTGGATTCGTCACTGGCTCTCTCACATCGAGCCCATCCCTCTGCAATTTCACAATCCATCATACAGGTGCTGGATGGGATTTCTCAATCCCTCACGCTGGCAGGAGAGAGGGTATGGCGGGAGAGATGATAGGGCAAATGTTTTTAGCGCGAAATCGATACTGTATAGATGGATGCATGTTCGTCACGGAGCTTGCTGGGTAGAGAGGTATTGCAAGGGTGCACTGCCGTAGAAGTGGTTGTGAGGTAGGTTTTCCCAAAATCCCTTTTCGGATTCTGTCTGATCTTGTAAGAGGGAGGGTTATATAGAACGTGCATCCTAGTGCTTAATCTCCCCCAAATACTCACTAGCCAACAGGGCTTCTGAGATTATTGTCTCAAGGTTTTCTCCTTGATATTCCGTACTTGAATAGTGAGGCCCCAATAGGCGCATGTTGTGGGTGATCAGGTATTGAGGATGAAAATTGTCTATATGGCCCTCTCACGAAAGTAGTTTGTGCATACAATCTTAATCACTTCTTTTCTTGATTTGCATGGCAGAGCTCTGGCCGGCAGGATCTCGACGCTGTGGTGTTCTCCTACTTCGTAATCCAGGTTCCTCATTATTATCATCTTCATTGATTAAAGTGTGGTGGTGTATTGATATTTTCCTTGTCCTATTTATCTATTTCCTGAGGTTTTCAAAAAATGGATGGTATTTAGGCAACCATTTTCATAAAATGGATGTTATTTCATAATAACATAGAGGACATGTCGTTAGTAATTTCATTCACCTTAGGGCAAATTTCTGTGGGCAAATCTGGGTATACAAATCCCCTAGGGTTTCAATTTGTTTGCATATGCTGAAGAGTTTAAATGTTCAGTTTCATGTCTTCGAAAATCGATCAGCTTGTAATTGAAATTTGCATAGTATTTTAAATGTTAACGGTCTTTATACCTCTAGATCAGCTTCTATAGTTGGTGTACGTTATTCGTAGAAAATGATTTCATTCGTTGGGGTTCACCAATGCCCAGATCTGTTTGGATGTGTTTATATTTATAGGCTGCATAGGGCATTTCAAACTACTTTATTTTTTCTCTTTTTTTGCTTGGAAGAAACTGTTATTTAGCATTCATCACTATTTATACATTCTCATAAAAATGTATAAGAAATGACAGGTGCTTACTCTACAACAATTATGTGTGGGGCCACAACACATTGTATTGTTGATGGGAAAAGGATTTCATGCCCTATGCATCATATAAAATTTTCTTCCATTTAATGCTCGCTTGATTCACACAAATGTCCTTAATGGTTGGAGATGCAAGAGCATGAATTTCTTGATGCTGATTTGTGGGGCACTAATGTTGCTGGATCAGTGTGTGTGCATGATTTTTGTGCATGTGTGGACTTAAAATATCATGGTTCACTAAATCATAGGCCTGATTTTTATAAAATGAACAACTACATGTCACTTAATCATAGGCCCCATCAGTTTACTGATTTTTTGGTGAGAGCATCTCTGCCACCATCAGACCCAACATATGGAAAGATGGGATACTACACTTATCTGCCACAGTGGCATGTGAGAGGGGCCGAGATGGGTGTGCATTGTAGAGGCAAGCAATCTTAGCTAACGTACTGAAATATTATTTTTGCCCGTTAGTAGATAGGTAGATGATGAGTGATAACCATGACTTTCTTAGAAAGTGACTCATTGATTTATTCATCACTTGCATATGGGTTATAACCATGACTTTCTCGAAAAATGAGTAGTTGATTGTTTTTTTTTCTTTTCGCAACAAAGTAGACAACACAACCTTCTTAATTTATACACATAATCATCATTATTCATCAACACCACACATCCTAGACTAAAAAAAAAATACATAAGGAAAATTCAAAACAATGAAAACCCAAGACGAGAGTGATATGATGATGATAGAGAATCTAGCCTCTGGCTTTGAATGGGATTGCCCTTATTACAATCCGATGGTACACTGCTGCAAGTGCTGCTCCAATAAAGGGCCCACCCAGAATATCCAATGATCATCCCAAGCATGGCCCTTGTTGAAGATGATTAAGTTCCAAGACTCCCGGCTAGGTTGATGCCAGATCCAGTGATGGGGATTGTAGTCGAGTGCACTAGGAACACTGCAAACCCAATTGGAAGTGGTGCAAGGATAGGCACATGAGAATCTCTGTCGTTTCTCTTGGCATCAGTAGCAGAGAAGATAGTGTAAACAAGCACAAAGGTGCCTATAACCTCTGCACATCAACCATCTCCCTTACGTTATCCATGGTTCACAACATCGACTCCCCCACCCAACAATGGTTCACAACATTTCGCAGAGTTCTTGGGGCCCCTAAGATTTGCATTATGTTTTTTTTTTTTTTTGGCCCCCAAGATTTTAGAATCAGTGTATGTAAAGTGTGTAATCTAAATAAGGAATCAAAATTGTCATGTCAAAGAAAAACTTTCTACATTTCCTTTCTTTGACATTAATTCCCTGTATCCAAACATGGTCTTAAGGTTACTTGGGATTGGGTTTCAATTTTGAAGAAAAAACATGCAAACATCTTAATACTTAGAGAAGAATGATGCAAAACAACAGTATGATCCAGATATTCGAGCCGGAACTTGTTGGGGATTTGAGCTGCGGAATCACACAAATCTAGATCTAAGATAGCAAGTCAATAGAAACAAGCAATCACAGAAGAAGACAAAGTTTTTAATGTGGAAAGCCCTTACGAGAAAAAACCACAGCACAAAGCGACAGAAATCCATTATGAAAAGAAATTACAAGAGAGAGGACTTACCCGATTCGAACAACCTCGAATCTCACCCTTGCTACACCCTTTGATAACTCTAGAACCCCTTTAGAAAGCTTTGGAATTATTTCCCATACCCTAGAAAAGCCCTAGGGACACCTACTTATAGTTTAGGCAACTTTCCCTTTCGCACCGACTCAAATTTCCGCAGTCCGCATCAAATCCGAAAACGAATCTGCGTAACCACGACTAGTCGAGCCGAGTCCACGACTGGTCGAGGGACCCCTACGACCGGTTGAGCTATCCCCACGACCGGTCGAGCGGCCCAGACACCAAAAGGTGAGCTCGCTGGACTTTGAGTCGAGCGGGCCACGACCGGTCGAGATGATCCCTACGACCGGTCAAGTAATCCCTATGACTGGTCGAAGGCGATGAAGACATTTCTGACAACAATCTCCACCAAGTCTTCAACCTTCAACCGTTTAGCTCCTTGATCTCTTCTCTTATCTCTTCATCACATCATAGCTTCAATCAACGCTTCTCGTGCACACTCTGTCCTTCTTTTACGCCATCGCCACGCCCAGAGAAGTTGCACAGAACTTGAACTTCTCTGTAGGAACGACCTTGGTGAGCATGTCTGCTAGATTCACACTGGTGTAAATCTTTTTCAGTGTGACACCTCCTTCCTCAAGCACCTATCAGATAAAGTGGTGTCGAACATTAATGTGTTTAGTACGTGAGTGATAAACAGAATTTTTAGTTAAATTGATAGCACTCTCACTATCACAATTAACCAGCACGGCCTCTTATTGAAGTCCCAACTGATTTATCATGCCTCTGAGCCAAACACCTTCTTTAAAAGCTTCCCTCACTGCAATATATTCTGCTTCGGTCGTGAAAAGAGCCACCACGGACTGAAGCGTCTACATCCAACTGATTGCTTCACCCGCTAGTACAAACGAGTATCCTGAAGTAGTCTTTCTGGAATCTATACTGCCTGCGTAATCAGAATCCACATACCCTACAAACTTTGTTCCTGTCTTTTCAAAAGTTAAGAGGTAGTCTTTCATACCTCGAATGTATCGAAGTAGTCATTTCACTGCTTCTCAATGTTGCTTACCGGGGTTTAACATATATCTACTCAAAACACTGACAGCCTGTGAAATATCCGGTCTCGTACAGACCATGGCATACATTAAACTGCCAACCGCATTCGAATAGGGCATATGAGACATAACCTACTTTTCCTCATTAGATTTGGGACATTGTTCTGAGGAAAGCTTGAAGTGAGCCACGTGGGGAATGCTCACCGACTTTGCCTGATCCATCCCATACATGATCAATACCTTTTCAAGGTATTCTACCTGTGATAACCAAAGCCTATTCCTCTTCCTGTCTTTATGAATATCTATGCTGAGAACCCTTTTTGCAGCCCCCAGATCTTTTATCTTAAATATCCCTGATAACTGAGTCTTCAGTACATTGATTTTCAACATATCAGGCGATCAACATATCATTAACATATAGTACTAGGATGATGAATTTTTCATCACTCAGTGTCTTGTAATAGACACAGTGATCATATTCACTCCGAGTAAATTTCTGACTCACCAACATAGGCGACTGTTTCAGGCCGTACAATGACCTCATTAACCTGCAAACTTTTTTCTCTGCCCCTTTAACTTCGTAGCCCTCTAGTTGCTTCATGTAGATCTACTCTTTCTAATTTCCTATGCAGGAATGCAGTCTTCACATCCATCTGTTCCAGCTCGAGATCGTATTGGACAACCAGCATCAACACAAATCTGATAAATACCTGCTTAGCCACCGGCGTGAATATCTCTGTGAAGTCGATCCCTTCTCTCTAAGTATAACCCTTCGCTACCAACTTTGCTTTGTATCTATCCTATTTTCTTTTGAATAATCACTTACATCCGATCGCTTTTCGGCCCACAGGAAGCTCCACCAGCTCCCATGTGTGATTTTTGTGCAACGAGTTTATCTCATCGTCTATAGTCGCCTTCCACTTTTCTACATCAAGCTCATCAAAAGCCTCCTAAATAGTAGACAGGTCCCCCTCATCTATAATGAGGGCATATGCAATATTAGAGTCGTCCCTATATCTTACCGGTAACCTGCGATCACACGGTGGATTCCTTCTCATAGGTGGCTGCTCCACCTGATCATGTACCTCTGTCTTCGTATCTGTCTCTACCTGAGTATCATCTGTGTCAATCTGGACGTCTACGATTACCCTTTCTGGTTCCTCTTGCTCCTTTTGATCATTCTTGATCTTTCATCGAATTTGACGTCACAGCTAGTGATAACCTTGCGTGTGACCTTGTCGACTAACTTGTAACCTTTCACACCAATGTCATAGCTAACAAAGATATACTTTTGGCTCTATGGTCTAGCTTATCTCTCTCAACTGATGGTACATGAGAATAAGCCTTACAACCAAATATGCGTAGAACTGAGTAGTCGATTTTCTGACCACTCCATACTTCCTCTGGAATTTTACATTCAATTTCCATTGAAGGAGATCGGTTCACCAAATAACAAGCCATGTTAACGGCCTCTATCCATAGGTCCTTGCCCAACGCAGCATTACTTAACATGCATCTGGCCCTCTCTAGGAGAGTCCAATTCATTTGCTCAGCCACACCGTTTTGCTCAGGCATGTGGCGCACTGTGTTGTGTCTGATGATCCCTTCATCCTTGCAATACTCATTAAACTCAGTGGAAGTAAATTCTCCACCATTGTCAGTCCTCAAAACTTTTATTTTCTGCCCTGACTGTTTTTCCACCATTACCTTCCATTGCTTGAATATGGTAAAAACTTCGGATTTACGTTTCATGAAGTAAACCCGAACTTTCCTAGAGTAGTCGTCAATGAATGAAACAAACCATGACAACCCCCCAATGAAAACTTCTGGCGATGGCCCCCATACGTCAGAGTGCACATAATTGAGCACTCGCTTACAAACATGTTTTTCAGATTTAAAAGACAATCTAAATTGTTTACCATATATACAATGCTCACATATATCTAAATCAGAATTTTTAAAAACTGGAATCAAACATCGATCAGAGAGTACCTTCATGCCCTGTTCGCTCATGTGGCCCAGACGAGCATGCCACATATGTAAAGATGTGAAGTCTACAATAGCTACTGCCGATCCACCTGCTGAAGTGCTCCTAATCAACCTGTAAAGGTTTCCGTGCCTCTACGCTCTCATAACCACGAATGCCCCTTTTGAAACTTTAAGGACACCATCAATACCGGTGAACTTGCACCCTATAGCCTCGAGTGCACCGAGAAAAATCAGACTTTTCTTCATATCAGGAACGTGCCTGACGTCAGTCAAGGTACGCTCCATCCCATCAAACATCTTGATGCTTACCGTACCAATAGCCACAACATTACAGGCATTGTCATTGCCCATAAAAACCTGTCCACCATCGCATTCCTTGTAACTGGTAAACCAACTCCGATGAGGAGTCATGTGATAAGATGCTCCTGTGTCAAGTATCCACTCATCTTTATGATTGTCATGTAAGTGACCAATCATGGAAACAAACAAAACATCACCACTACTTGATTCTTCATCAGATGTGACCACATTGGCCTCCTTAGAAGAAGCTGCTGAATTTTCTTTCTTCATTTTAGGATTTCTACAATCCTTCTTCATGCGTCCAAACAACCCACAATTTCAACACTTTAATTTTCCTTTGCCCTTGCCCTTGGATTTGGATCTAGGCCTTGAAGATCCTATACCTCGTTCAAAATCTCTACCCCTCATAATCAGTGCATTGGAAGATGGCCCCATGTCACCTTTTAACTTTCTCATAGCCTTCCCTTAAAGGGCTGAGATAACGGTGTCAACACTTAGGATTTTATTTGTGGTGCACATCGTGTCCCAGAAAGACTCATATGATGCAGGAAGAGAATTCAACAATATACATGCCTATTCCTCATCTTTGACCACTTCCTCTATATCCAGTAATTTGCACATCAATTTATTAAAGTTGCTGATATGGGCTTCTAGATCTCCACCCTCTGCCATCTTGAAGGTATAACATTATAGCTTCAAGTGTAGGTAATTTTCAGAGGACTTCTTTGCATAGATGTTATCTAACTTTGCCCACAAACTAGCCGCAGTTTTCTCCCTCAAAACATTTTAGAGAACCTCATCTGTGAGACATAAATGGATAGAGGCTAAAGCATTACTATCAAGGTTTTCCTATTCATCATCTTTCATGGTAGATTTTTGCTCCTCAAGAGCCTTAATCTCGCCTTGCTTGGTTAACAAGCTAAGCATCTTAACCTTCCATAACTCAAAATTATTTTTGCCCAAGTACTTCTCAATATCAAACTTGTCGTTTCCCATTATTACTAATCCTGCAGATTCAGATCTATGCCCCAACGATTGCTTTGATACCACTTGTTAGGGATTTGAGCTGCGGAATTACACAAATCTAGATCTAGGATAGCAAGTCAATAATAACAAGCAATCAAAAAAGAACACAAAGTTTTTAACGTGGAAATCCTTGCAGGAAAAAACCACAACACAAAGCAACAGAAATCCACTATGAAAAGAAATTACAAGAGAAAGGACTTACCCGATTCGAACAACCTCAAATGTCACCCTTGCTACACCCTTTGATAACCCTAGAACCCCTTTAGAAATCTTTAGAATTATTTTCCATACCCGAGAAAAGCCCTAGGGACACCTACTTATAGTTTAGGCAACTTCCCCTTTCGCACCGACTCAAATTTTCGCAGTCCGCATCAAATCCGAAAACGAATCTGCGTAACCATAACTAGTCGAGCCGAGTTCACGACTAGTTGAGGGACCCCTACGACCGGTCGAGCAATCCCCACGACTGGTCGAGCGGCCCGGACACCAAAAGGTGAGCTCGCTGGACTTTGAGTCGAACGAGCCACGACCGATCGAGATGACCCCTACGACCGGTCGAGCAATCCCTACAACCGGTCGTAGGCGGTGAAGACTTTTCTGACAACAGAACCTAGTGGAAATGCAGCAATAGGACCCAGAATTTAAAACTGGAACCTGATGGAAATGCAACAATAGGATCCAAATTGGAAAAATGGATCGTAATGGAAACCTTGAAGGCTACGATATTAAACTCCATACCATTGTGACATTATTAAGTTCAGGAAAACCAAGTCTCATAAATATCAGCTCCATAATAACAAAAAAAAAAATTTAATGGTCAAATACACACACACTCTCACATTTGTGCACCAGATGGGTTGTAGAACCCATTGATGGCCTATGGTCTAACTGAAGCTATGCCCCTTGATAAAGTGGAATGGAGGAATAGGATTCATGTAACTGACTTTAGATGATGATGATGATGAGCTCCAGCATCAATTGTAACCTTATCAGCTATTATATGTATTGCTATAAAAGGCAATAATAGTAAGTCAAGATGGCTTATTTTGTTGTCTGTTAGGCATCAAAAGCTCAAATGAAGCTGAAGCTAGAGATTTATGTAACTGTGTTATTGCCTCTGCCTCTTCATGTTGTCCTTCTCGAATCAGGTGATTGCTGATGGGGATTTTGCTAATGTATTCAAGTGGGCGTTCTTGACTATTGTGGAGATTTTCTTTTATTTTGTGAGACACATTTCACTTCTTCCCCTTTACAAGTTTCTTTTCATCATATTAGGAGAAAGGCAAACGACCTTGCCAACTTTTTACTTCAGGACGAAGGACGAGAGGGTTTGCCATTGACAATGCACTGTCCCTCCCTTAGATCTGTTTGTTTTTTGTGTTTCTCAGTATGGTTATTCATTAAAAAAATGCTTTATAGGTTTAGCGAGCTCTTTCAAATGATGGCATTAGAAAACTATCTTCGATTTCTGTAATGTAGGATTATCTCTTATTCATCAATTGCTAGTGGAATCGAGATGGTAAGGACCCACTCGCTTGTTTGCTCAAATCATTAAAAAAATAAAAATATAAAAATAAAAAAACAGCATTTCCATTATCAAAGTTCACCTACCACCAGCTCCAATGCTGTATTTTGTGCAATTTTTTAGTCATTTTTTTCTGGTCAATTGATATTGTCAATGGATAACTTGTACCAAGATGGCATCATTGTAAATATACTATAGTGGCATCATTGTAAATATACTATAGTGCCATAAATGATGATAAATGTAATGAAGTACTACAAAGAAGAATGATGAATTGTATCAATATCCAGATTATTTTGTATATATAGATAGTTCTGTTTCAAAAATTAGCTAATGAGCCCTTTAGCCGATCGACTGTTAAGTTGCAAACCCTTTTATGTCAAAATGTGTGGAACTTCTCTTGGGGGCCAAGAAAAAAAAATACATATAAAAGAGTGTAATCTAAATAAGGAAACTGGATATCATTCTCAGCTTCTCCCATGATGTCATTCGCCGAGAACATATCATGATCAAAGACTTGCTACTTGATATTTGAAATTTTAGAAATTCAATATTTAAAACGTAAAAGTGTGATAGATTAAAAGCTAGACTTTTTTTTTTGAAGAATATAAATATGTTGCTTGGTTACAACAAATTGATTGTGTAGCAAAGACCTGATCCACCTGAGTGTATGAATTTGCTATGAGTTGTACAAGCACATGATGTTAGTGGATGTATAATTTGAATCACAGTTGACTATTCCATGATATATATATATATATATGTTGATTTTTTATTAGTCAATTTCTTCTGATTGTTGGACCATCTTTTAGTAATATGATGTTATTCACCGTACTGGTCAATTGGCTATCATTGTATACCTTCTGAATATTTGTTCTGTATATCTCTGTGTGTGTGGGTCTGCTTTCAGTTCACTTTCCTTCGGCAAAAACCTATGAGATATAACCTCCTTACTCATTGTTGGTATACGATTTGTCAATACCCATTATATATTTGTTGAGTGTTTTTGTTATACTCTATGGGCCTCCTAAGGGTTTACGTGATTAATTAGAAGTTTTACATAGGGCTAGTAAATGTGATCATATAGTATCTTGTATCCGCAAGTGTAGGTGAGATTTAGGAGTGGATAGCGACGATGAAGAAGAAGTAGCCGAGACCATGGTGGTGTAAGTTGTGGCCGCATGCGTAGCTGCTGTTGGTGAATATTACCGTCACCATATGTTAAGAGAACTGGCACGTCAAGGAGATGACGAGCGGGCAAGGTTTATAAACTCAATCGTGCGTGCAAGTGACAATGATTGTTTTACGTAGTTGAGGATGAAACGGCAAAGTTTCTTCTTATTATGTAACCTACTGCGCAACAAAACGCACCTACACGATACTCGACACGTTAGTCTTGAGGAACAAGTAGTTATCTTCCTCCATACCATAGGACATAACGTGTGTAATCGTGTAATAGGACACAGATTCATACGTTCAGGTGAAACGGTAAGTCATCACTTTCATCGTGTCCTTAATGTGATAGTGTCCTTGTACCCTGATTTTGTTACGCAGGCTGGTACTGTAACCCCCTCGGAGATTCAATCGAATCCTTACTGACAAACTTATTTCCAGGTAACATTTTCATCAAGATGCCATTTTCTATTTTGATTTTGGAATAAGCTAATATTTGTCATATTATCTTATAAGTGTAATTTGATGTCATCGACGATAAGATTGTGTCGGTGCAATAGATGGGACGCATATTCCCACTCATGTGGAATCATCCCAGCATCCAAGCTTTCGCAACCGGAAGGGTATCTTGTCTCAGAATGTACTTGCTGCTTATTCTTTTAACATGACATTCTTATACGTGCTAGCTGGATGGGAGAGTTCCGCTTCAAATGCATAGGTCCAAAATAACGCGCTGATCTGAAGTGATGATCCACTAATTGTACCAAACGGTAATTGTCTTCATAAATAACATACAATATTCCGTCTACCGAGTCTGTCGATTCAACCCTCTCTTGTCGCGAGGGTGATCGAGGCTCAACAGGCAGATGAATCAGTGCAGGATTACCAAGCAGAGGTAGCATCTGAGAGTCAGTTAGATTAGCAGATTGGTTCTGACGGTGGACATCGCTTTAGAGGCCGAGTATATGTCCCGGATATTCCTAAGTTGCGCCGAGATCTTATGACCAAGGCACACTGATCGCGGTTCTCTATCCACCCTGGCTCGACGAAGATGTATCTCGATATGAGGCGTAGTATATTTGGGCAGGGATAAAGTGTCAGATAGCCAGTTTTGTGGCCAAGTGTGACACATGCCAGCATGTCAAGGCCGATCATCAGAGACCCCCTAGTCTATTACGGCCATTAAGCATCCCGATGTGAAAGTGGGAGCACATATCTACTGATTTTGTCATAAGTTTGCCGAGGAAACAGCGCGGTCATGATGTCATCTGGGTTGTTATGAACTGTCTGACGAAGTCGGCACATTTTTTTATAATTCGTGAGACTTGACATGTGGACCGGCTCGCTAAGCTGTTTGTTGATGAGATAGTGAGACTGCACGGTGTTCCTGTCTCAATCATTTCAGACCGAGACCCGAGGTACACGTCTCAATTTTGCAGGAGCTTCCAGAGAGAGATGGGGACTGATTTGCAGCTCAGCATCATGTATCATTAGCAAACCAATGGTTAGACCGAGAGGGTCAACTAGATCCTTGAGGATATGCTTTGGGCCTGCGCAATCGATTTCTCGAGTAGCTGGGATGAGCACCTACGATTAGCTGAGTTCGCGTACAATAACAGCTATCAGGCGACCATTGGCATGGATCCTTTTGAGGCATTATACAGCAGACCGTACAGATCTCTCAGTTATTGGACCGTGGTTGGAGAGCGTAGTCTCCTGGGTCCTGAGCTTGTACAGTAGACGTTAGAGGCTATCGATATCATCAGGTAGAGGATGCGCACAGCTCAGAGCCGCCAGAAGAGTTTTGCTGGTCGTAGGCGTCGTCCCTTGGAGTTTGTCGTTGGGGACCATGTGTATCTCAAGGTCTCACCCATGAAGGGTGTGATTCGTTTGGAACGAAGGGAAAGCTTGCCCCAAGATTTATAGGACCTTTCGAGATCACCAGGCGCGTTGGTGTTGTGGCCTATCGGCTTACCTTGCCATCTCAGTTGTCTGGTGTCCACAACATTTTTCAAGTTTCTATGTTGAGGAAGTGTGGGTCAGACATCATGCCTATTATTGATTGACAACCGTTGGAGGTTCGTAAGGACGCTTCTTATACTGAGCAGCCAGTTCGTATCCTCGATCGGAAGGAGCAGGTCCTGCGAAACAAGGTCATTCCATTGGTAAAGGTGCAGTAGGGCCATCATAGTGTGGATAAGGCGTCTTAGGAGTGTGAGGCAGAGATTTGAGAGCGCTATCCCCATCTTTTCGATATTTAATTGTATGATGTATTGTGTTTCGATTATATATGATGTTATGTTTTCAATTCCCTTATGAGTTATGATTAGCTACGATAGTAGTATAAATTTCGAGGATGAAATTTTTATTAGGTGGGGAGAGCTATAAGACCAGTATCCTAGTCCGTCTTTTTTCGTCGACTCCCGCGATCCTTCCGGTCGAATTCCGTCAACCTGCGACTTATAATTGACGTTTGTGTATGACCCTGAGTCATATCCCGTAGATCTGAGTTAGCTTAATCTGAGACTTGTACCATTACAACCGCACCATCGCCGCGGTTCCAACACCGTGACTCGCACACCAATCCGATACCCTATCCAGGAGATGTGGGCCCGCATTTAGTTCAAGAAAAACACCGCGCATTTGCAATCCTAAGAGAATCTCTATAACATATCCCATCAATCAATCAAATCAATCAATCAATCACATCATGTCAAGTATAAGAGCACCCATGCTTTCTTTCTCCCCAAGTTAAACAACCACCAAGTCAACTTTTAAGTCAAGTACACCATCACTCACCTCACACCCATCACTCATCTCTCTCTCTCCTTACAACTCTCTCTCTCTCTCTCATTTCTCAACACATTTTCCAAGCAAGCAAGAGAGATTCACGTCCATGCATTCCAAGAGAGAAAAGTGATTTTTGTGTGGCCCACTTTCCCACCCCAACATCCTTCATCCTAGCCTTTTATCTCTCATCACCTTCCATCAAAGTGAAGTACAAGGAGACCAGCATTCCATCGAACCAAGAAGATCGAACGGTGGGTGTTTTATAGGCTAGATTTTTCATGTTTTGATGATGGGCCAAGTGAGGCCTACCGATTGATGGTATGGATCTCACTTTGGACCCTAGGTGTGGCCGATGGCCCACCTTGATCCTTATGATCATTCCATGATGGGGCCATTCTCCATGGACCCCATCATGATATTTATTCTCCTTGTATGAATAGGGTCATCTAGACCTTACATTTTGGTGGAGAAAGGATCTTCACCGTTAATTTTTTATTTGATGGGCCCACGTGTAATGGGATCCACTTGATGTATAATTGAATGCAAGGGAGGGCCCATAATGTCGAGGTCCCTCCATCATCACGTGTGTCTCACTCTCTCTCTCTCTTATTTTTTTCCTATGTATGTGATGATATGGCCTGTGGCCCACCCGGATGGACCCCACCTAAGGCATGTATTTTATCCGAGTTATCTATAGGTGGGGCCCACTTTATATGTGTTGTATCCACATCATCCATCATTAGGTGGCCCACCTGAGTAGGCCCACCTTTTACACTTGGAATGCCCAAACCGTCCAGCGTCCTTGGACGCTGGATGTTATTTGAAAAACACAAATATTAGCTTGGTTCCACAAGCTATTTCGGTGGGCCGCTTATGTAGGCCCCACCTTGATGTTTAAACCCAATCCACACCGTCCATCCCTTTTTCCCAGCCATTTTAGGCATTGAGCCGAAAAATGGGGCCAATCCGATCATTTGGCGGGCCATAGCATAGAAAATAACGTTTTTACCGTTAAAATACACCCTGATGTTTCTACAACCCAAAATATATTGAATATTGGGCTTGTTTGGCTCGTCTTGAGCTATGGGAAGCAATAGACGGGGTGGGTTCTTCCGATGTGGGCCCCACGCATGAAAAACCATGAAAAAATAAGATTTTTTAATATATATATATATGCAGCAGACGCTGCTGCTGCCAGAGGGCGTAGGCAGCGCCTGCTACGTTTAGGTGAACGGATAGTAGGACCCACGGTCCCAGCCGTGGGCCCCATCATGATGTGTGTTTATCATCCACGCCATTCATTTGGTGGGCCCCTTCTTGAAGTGGGACCCCTCTAAAAATCAGCCCTATCTGGAACTCAGGTGGCCCACATCATAGGAAATAGTAGGATTGAATGGCTGACCATTGAAATCTTTTTTTGGAGTCTAGATGTTTTGGATCAAATATGGAATTTGTTTTTCCTGTTCATCCAGGTCCGTGTGACCTTATCAGTCGTTGGATGACAAATAAACATTATGGTGGCCTCACGTGGGACCCACCAAGGATGTATGTGTTTTATTCACACCGTCCACCATTTTGGACGGTGGAACCTACCATGTTTTATGTGTTTTCACCACACCGTCCAGTGGTGGATGGTGGGACCCCAATAATGCATGTGTTTTCACCACACCGTCCACTGTTTGGACGGTGGGGTCCACCATGATGCATGTGTTGCATCCAAACCGTCCAACCATGTTGACAGATAATTTTAAGGCTTGAG
Organism: Magnolia sinica; assembly: GCF_029962835.1. NCBI lineage: Eukaryota > Viridiplantae > Streptophyta > Magnoliopsida > Magnoliales > Magnoliaceae > Magnolia > Magnolia sinica. The sequence goes on from NC_080574.1 coordinate 69,276,472, forward strand.
ATAGAAAAAAAATAAGGCAAATCTATTTATCAAGTGGACCTTATGATCAGACTGATGGGATAAATATATATATATATATATATATATATATATATATATATATATATTGTGGTGGGCCTTGGGACTTTTAATGGTAGAAATTATCATCACCACTTATAATTGGATATATTTAAGGCCATGGGTCGAGGCCTAATGAGATGTACTAAGGCCCATTGCAATGTGTAATTCCACCATGGTTTGCGAATGATGTTTATGGCGGGCCATGCCTTGGGAGCAATGTTGGTTTGACGTCCACATTGTAAGAATAATGTTAGTTAAATGTCCGCATTATAACTCTCCCTAGGGCCCATTAATAGGCCCATACTTGTTACGTGTAGGCCGTCTAGGCCCATCTTCATTATGAGGATAGTTCATCACCTTATAACATGCTTAGTATAATTTCATGCCTCATGCCATACGCATCATATGTATGTTTGATATGAATAGTGACTGATCATAACATATGCTATTGGGCAGATTACTTATGGGACTCATCGATAAGAGTTACCCACATGAGTGCAGGTACGCGCGAGATTGCTCCATGATTGTACGGTGTGACTCATGCATGTCGCATATGTGTGACTTGATCATTATATGCCCTAACGACATCAGGGTCGTGGCTCCACAGGTATATCATGGATGATCATATCGGATACCGAAAATACTTGGTTCTAGCACTGTGGACACTTAGGATGTCCTTAGGTGAGAGTCCCAGAACTTTTTTTGGTACCAGGATGTGCTCCAATGTCTAGACCGAGTGGATACACGAGCGCCCAAGTACGGAATATCAGTAAGCCGCGTCTCTCACTGTGTCGTAGTCGGTTGGAAGGGTGTGTGGCCTTATCCGCCCAAGTGAGGAGGCTATAAGTTAGGCTGAGTTTGACCAGCTCGCAAATAAGTCCGTTATTGACAAGCCAGGTAGGTATTGGCAGACTACTTGCCAGGCAGGTAGTGAGGTCTATTCCGCTCGCTGGGCTGTGTGGCTAGGGAGGCCATAGTCAGTATAGAGTATACTAGACCCTGGTGATATCCCAGAGAGGAATTGTACTGATATATGTACTTGATGAGTACTGACATGCTTGCTTTGCATCTCTCATATGATATTTGGCTACATAGGCCTCGCATCGCATGGCATTGATATGGCCGATAGCATTCATGCCTTGCATCACATAGCTTTGGTACAGTTGATAGCATTTATTGACTTACAGTATATTTTCGCATTACTTTGATATGGTACACTTGGTGCTTGCCTTGCACACACACTTACACCACCCTCTAAGCTTTTGTAAGCTTATGCACGACTGTTGCATGCAGGTGGCATTGGATCGCAGCAGTGCTAAGGCAAGAGCGTACATCAGATTATTTTAGAGTTTTTAATCACCCTGTATTTCCCTTTCCGCTTTGTAATTAAAGTTTTTGATATAGTGGATATGTGGTGATGTTGTTTTGTGACTTGGTTATGCTTGTGGCTATACTCCATTACAAAAAAAAAATCATACTAAAAATCCTCCTTATATGATCCCGAGATCGAACTCTGGCATGTGAGTGCCGGGATCCGAAAATGGGGCACTACGGAGGCTGTCGGCGTCGGATTCAGCGATCAGAAATTTTGTGAGCTTGTTTTTCGAGTTTGGGGCGTGACACATAGGGCTAGTAAATGTGATCATATAGTATCTTGTATCCGCAAGTGTAGGTGAGATTTAGGAGATGGATAGCGACGATGAAGAATAAGTAGTCAAGACGATGGTGGTGCAAGCTATGGCCGCATGCGTAGCTGTTGTTGGTGAATATTGCCGTCACTATATGTTAAGAGAACCGGCCCATCAAGGGGATGATAAGCGGGCAAGGTTTATAAACTCAATCGTGTGTTTAAGTGACAATGATTGTTTTACGCAGTTGAGGATGAAATGGCAAGATTTCTTCTCATTATGTAACGTACTGCGCGACAAAACGCACCTACGCAATACTCAACACTAGAGCTGGGTAAAACAGACCTAATCCGGTAGATCCGACTTAACCAGACCCTATCCGACCCATTCAGAACCGAACCGACGGTCTAGATCGGTGCAGATTGGGTAACCCCATCTAGATCCGATAATTTTTCGGGTCGAGTTCGGATTGGCCATGATCCGACCCGACCCGACCCGAAAACCTGATCCGAATGGATCCGGACCTATCCGATCCTACCCAATCCGGAGTTGTTCTTATTGAAATTTCTATTTTTTCCCATAGTATGGTTCACTTGAGCTTTGGATATGCATCAATTTTGGGTTCAACGACTAAAATGATTTGCAAAAAGAATAGACGGCGTGGATAAACCATATGCATTCAAGGTGGGCCCCAACAGAGTTTAGGGTGTACAAATGAAAGAGGATTTGCTGGTGTACCGCACAATAGACAGAGACAGGCAGACACCTATGTACATAGCTGGCGGAAGCGGATTGCGTACTGAGTAACTCAGTACCCTTAACGTACTGAGTAAACTGTGTGGGGTCTACTGTTATTTATTTATTTTATCCACTCCGTTAATCCATATTAACAGATAATTTTAGGACTAGATCCCAAAAATGAAGTAAATTAAAATCTCAAGTGGACCACACTACAGGAAACAGTTTGATTGAACCTCTACCATTGAAAATTTTTTAAGGCCAAATAAGTTTTGGGTCAAGCTGATGTTTGTGATTTCTCTTCATCCATGTCTTTGTGATCTTATGAACAGGTTGGATGACAAATAAAAATTAATTTGGACCCTAGGAAGATTTCAACGGTGGAAATCATAATTCCACATTGTTTCCTGTGTAATGGTCCACTTGAGCTTTGGATTTACTTCAATTTTGGTATCAACCTCTAAAATTATCGATAAAAATGGATGAACGGTGTGGATAAACCACATACATTAACGGTGGGCCCAACTGAGTTTACTCAGTACAATAAAAGCGTACTGAGTACACAATCCGATTTCGTAGCTGGCTATGCACCTAGCTGTAAGTACGTGTCGTGCCAAGACGAACGAGCAATAATGCTCCTCGAGCTGTGAGTTGTACGAACGGTTCAAAGGAGATCAAAGTTATATGGTCCACAGTGATGTATTTATTATATCTGCACTGTTCATATATATTTAGAAAACATTTTATAGCATTATCCAAAAAAATGGATCATATCCAAAGATCATCTAGACCTAACCACAAATAGCAACGGAGAATAATTTTCACCTTTAAACAATTTGTAGGGCCCACCATAACATTTATTTTCCATCCAATCTGTTCATAAGGTCACAAAGACCTGAATTAAGAAGAAAAATAAATTTGAAATCGATCCAAAACTTCTATTAGAGTGTGACCCCAAAAAGAGTTTCAATGATAGACGTTCGATCCCTACTGCTTTTTTTAGTGTGGCCCACTCAATAATTAGATCTATCTTATTTTTCGTCACAAGAATTAAAACAAGCTTGCCAGATAGATGGACGGTTTTGATATAAAACATACACCATGATCAGACCTCTTCACTTGCTAATGTAAATACATTATACACCGTTGATACGCACCACACTTTCGTTCACAACACGTTACCATGCCTACCTTTCACAGCACGTAACCAAGTGCCTCGAAATCCATGTTGTACGAATGACTCAAACGAGATTAACATGGGCCCCCAATGATGTATTTACCATATCCATACCGTTTACCCATTTTTAATGATTATTTTATAGCATTTGGAAAAAAAACCGAATCATATCTAAAGCTTAAATGGACCACACTGAAATAGCAGCGAGGATAACGATATTCACCGTTAAAAAATTCAAATTCGAATAAGATCGTATCTAATCTGATCCGATCTGATTTCCTTGACCGAGTTGGACTCGAATCGGGTCAAACCAACCGTGCATCGGATTGGTTCGGGTCAGATGTCCCGGACCCAGCGCCGGATCGGATCGGATTTGGATCCACCCATGTAGATTTCGAACCGGATCGAGTTGAATGAATCTAGTCCGACTCGGTCCAATGCCCAGCTCTACTCGACACATTAGTCTTGAGGAGCAAGTAGTTATCTTCCTCCATACCATAGGACATAACGTGCGTAATCGTGTGATAGGACAGATTCATACGTTCAAGTGAAATAGTAAGTCGTCACTTTCATTGTGTCCTTAATGCGATAGTGTCCTTGTACCCTGATTTTGTTAAGCAGGTGGGTACTAAGACCCCCTCGAAGATTCAATCAAATCCTTACTGGCAAACTTATTTTCAGGTAACATTTTCATCACAGGATGTCATTTTCTGTTTTGATTTTGGAATAAGCTAATATTTGTCATATTATCTTATAAGTGAAATTTGATGTCATCGACAATAGGATTTTGTCGGTGCAATAGACGGGATGCATATTCCCGCTCAAGTGGAATCATCCCAGCATCTAAGCTTTTGCAAACGAAAGGGTATCGTGTCTCAGAATGTACTTGCTACTTGTTCTTTTAACATGACATTTTTATATGTGCTAGCTGGATAGGAGGGTTCCACTTCGGATGCATGGGTCCTACATAACGCGCTGACCCAAAGTGATGATCCACTAATTATACCAAACGGTAATTGTTTCTTCATAAATAACATACAATATTCTTCACCCTAAACATCATTCTCAATACACTAACCCCCATCACCCTAACTTTTACGCAATGTAGTAAAATATTTCATCGTCGATGCAGGATAGGCTCACTCACCTAGATTCATGGCGCTTTATCGCAGTGTTTGATACCACTTGCACGAATATCGAACCGGTAGAGCACCCTTGAACAAGGAGCTGTTCAATTACCGACACGTGCAATTGCGAAACGTAGTTGAATGTTGTTTTGGGGTAATGAAGGGACGGTTTCCTATCTTAAAGACAGCTACGCAATATCCATTTGAAACCCAAGTGAAAATTATCGTAGCTTGTTGTATACTACATAATTTCATTCGTCAAGAAGACGAAACTGGACAAGATATGGAGGATGCTGGTATAACTGTGGGGGATGCAAAGAGCAATCCTACACCAAATGAGGTATCAACAATGGATGAGCGCCAGTAGCTAGTACAATCTACACAATAAGAGAAATCTGCGTGGATCAATGTTCAAGATCAGATTGCGGAGTGAATGTAGACCGACACGCAAACAAATAGTAGGACTACATAGGGTCTCTTTATTTTAAAAATACATTAACTGATGTGATTGGCAAACACACAAACATATATATATGAGAGAAGACAGTCGAGATGAAGTCTGTCATTTTTTTACGTACATATTTGCTCGATACGATTAATTGTTCTTTCAGTAATACATAGTTACTAGTATAATATTCAACTTCATTATTGTGTAAGTTGATTTTTAAATGTTTATTAATCCACGCACTAGGTAACATGTCTGACTATCTGTAAGAGATACACAAACTCCGACGCAGTCCCCAATAAGAACTCCAGTTCTGCCGATAAGATTCTCTCCACACGAGAAGACTGTTAAGTTACTTGCTGAGCCGCTATCACGCGCGGCAAAAATCAAATGGACCCGGACCATGGATCAAATATTATTCGACGCTTTGCTTGAACAGATATCTCTAGGCCAGAAAGTAGATAACGATTTTAAGAAGCAGGCATATAATGAGGCCGCTGCAGAGGTGTCGAGGAAGACACAAATTACAGTGAACTGGCAAAACGTTCAAAACCGAATGCGGTATCACAAGTGTGAGTACAATGATCTGAAGGACATGCTGGCCGCAAGTGGTTTCGGTTGGGACAGCAAGCATATGGTAGTAACCGCACCCAACGAGGTCTGGGATGAGTACCTGAAGTTAATCATTACGTACAACCCCTTATATTGCAAATCAGGATTGTATCAAATATGTTTACTAAACTAATATCTTTCTTGATTGTACTCGCATCCAAGAGCAAAAAGGTTACGCTGAAAGCGGATTAAGCGAATGGATGATTTAGCAGCGATTGTTGGTTCGGACCATGTAATAGGCCGCTACGCTCAAGGAAGCAGAAACATGGCTACGACTTCCTCTCATATTCAACAAGATTTGAATGACGCTTGGACTGAGCTGGATGATGAGACAGATGTACCTATCGATCTTTCCGCAGCACTCCCAACCGAGCGACTGACTCTGAGAGTAGTCGTGGTGGGAGTGCGTCTATGAAACGGATGCGTGCTGCTCGTCCCTGTGACGTCCTTAGCAGTTCTTTGGATGGTGTAGAGGAGGCAATGCGAAACTTTAGACTTGGAAAAGAGGTAAACCGTACTAGTAAAGTGCTAGACGTCCTCGAGGAGGTTCAGGGACTGACCAACACAAAGTTTATAGAGGTTGGTCAGATGCAGACTCGGGATAAGTAGCTAGCGTCCTTTTTTTAAGTCTTCACCCGAAGCGGAGGGTCGATTGGTTGAAAAAAATCTTATCTGATATGAATGGAGGGATTGGTGGGGGTTCTTCTTGATAGATTAAAATACTTTTATTATGCATCAAAACAAGAATTTCTATTTTGTGGTTTTGTAATAACTATATACTAATTTGTGAGGGAACAGTTTTTTTTTTGGTGTATGTCTTTTCGTTTTAAATGTTAGTTGGATACTTAGCCATTATACCATTCTGCTTGCGTTTACATATTTATGATGTTACTAAAATGCCATTTAATTAATCTATAGTCTTTACATGCTTTCAGTAATATAAATATTATAACATGCATTTTCTCCTATCCTCGTCATATTTATATGAATGCAGATGGGTAATAGTAAATACTATGTTGTAATCAATGGATGACGACCGGGGATGTATATGTCCTGAGATGAGGCACGACTGCATGTGGAGGGATTCAGCGGCGCCAGACATCGATCATTCAAAACATTCCAATATGCGACCGCATGGTGGAATGCAAACTATGCAAGTTCAAGTAGTGAATTAATTAATAGGCGATGTGGTGAGGTATATTCACCTACAGATGCTCGAAATTCTATCCGAAAAATTCTGAGATCCATAGTGTGAAAGAATACACAAACAGATGATGCCACCCTGAAAGTAGGGGAAGTGGTGGCAGCATTAGTAGTTGCAATCTTGGTTTTAATCTTCATATTATATATAATAATTAAGCTGTAGTTTTGGATGGTGTTGCACCACTTGCTGTTTAAATTTTAGTAGACAATAGATAACTTATGCACTAACGCTTTGATATGGCATGTATAACTGCATATTAACTACAAATCTCATTATATGTAGATTTAAATGTAAATTGTGATAGAATTGCATGCATTCATCCTTTCTTTTATCCATATCTCCCTTAATCTCCATTAGTATGAAGTTCCTTGCAAATGAAGACCAGCCTCTTGTACCCAGTTTCCCAAGGGCCAGGTATGACTACTTGAAACCCAGATTGGATTACTGCATCATTTCCTAAGTAACATGTTTTTGTGTGTAGGCGATAGTTGTTTGCTTGGAGGGTAACGTCCACATCAATTTTGACATAGGTGAATTTAACAGTGAGTAGTAGTGCCCTTTACATATAGGCAATCGTCTCCTTGTGTTTGGTCATAATGTACTTACATCACTCAAACATGAACAAGTAAATCTCAGCATTTTGGAAGAAGTATGTGAAAGTACATTTGACTGAGAGTATGGTGTTCTTGTCCTTGCATTATCAATACGGTACAAAGTACTACACATTGGCATCATGATTTTTGGTTTAGTACCTATTTATATTATATTCATTTTCGTATTAAACTCTTTACAGGTTCACCTGACGCTATCACACCGGGAATCATTATTCATGCCTACAGTATGCAATGGTTTAGAAGATAATCCAGTTGCCACTGAGACTGCCCCTACTTACTATGATATTAGATATGTGAATTTGTTGTTTTTTTTTGTGCTGAGGAGCGGGTTTCTTTTGCATGTTCCCGATTTTATTTTTTTTTATGTTTCTATTTTATTCTGTTTCTGCCTTTTATTTTATTTTTTTTTGTTTGCCGTTTTCATGCATCCTAGACCACTCCATTTCTATTTTAATCTGAAGCATACATTCTGTGCGCAGGTCTGTTTGATTATCTTATGTGGTTGACTCGAATTATTTTCTGATTGGAATATATTATAGATCTCATCAAATGGTTTTTTTTCAGTTAACGTGAGTTGACAGTTATATTTATTGGATTAGATGATGACAACAGTGAAATTTTTTCCAATTCTTGCAAAGTTTTTTTTTGATATTTTTCTTGTTAACCACGTATACATATTAATGTGTGGTGGTGTAATGAAGTGAGATGCACAACTAAGGTGGGCCACAACACATGGAACAGTAGCAGATGGGAAGAGAACTAAGGTTGGCGCATTCTTGGGGTGTCAAATGGATGTCGAATGTTTGATGGTGGTGTCAAAATTGGCAAATTTCTTATGAAAGATGTTTTCATGCAACGGTTTAGTTTCCTGATAATGTGTTGATTGGGTGGAGAATCTAAGCCATTGATTGGTAGAATAGCCCATTAAAATCACCTAGTGAATAAGCTGAAAAAATATATTCATTAGAGGGGCCACATCGATTACCCAAAGGTTTCGATGGTGTAGATAACATAATGAATGGACCATCCAGTTTTCTCATGTTATTTTAGGGGAGCATTTGATACTCGAGACTTTTCTTATTGTACAATGCTCGGGCACTAATGTTTTGGTTTTCAGTTTGTATGAGTGGGCCTATGGTTCAATGATCTAAAGCATTGAAACTATGGGGTCTACCATGGATAGATTATGCACCAAAGATCTGAGCCATAAAATTCTTAGCCTTGTATAGGTTGAAAGGGAAATGTTGTTAGGTTTTGTCAAACCCTGTTTCTTTATTGGCTGCTGGTTGGATGGTTCTGGATTTTTTATCATGTAGAAGATTTTTGGATCCACCGTGATATCCACCATTTTGGATCTGTGATATCCACCGTTCTGGACATTTTATCATGTAGTGCATGGGCCACACAAAGTCTAGCCCGTGATATCCACCGTTTTGGAACCGTTGAACAATGGCTCTATTTGTACAAAACTGAAATTTGAAGAATAGGGTACAATCTCCCAAACATCATTCCAATGGTTATAATGGTTTCTGGAAGCAATTCCTGAGTTTTCCAAACAGCATTAATCGGTGGGATGGTTGTAATACCATAACACCCAAATAGAACCGATGCTAGTCATGGGATTAGCGTCTACCTCCAAACCACCCGACCATTCGCTGACAGCATTAAATGCATCTGACTAGTTAATTTTATACACCTCAATACACCCAAAATAGTTTGCCCAAACAGGCCCTTAGTCTACACCGGTATTTAAAAATGGTCAATAGTAAAAGTTAATGCCATTATGCGTTATTGGATCATAATAGTCTGTTCCTAAAAAATAGGCCAAAGAAACAGTCCCCAAAAGGCTCTCGGACATTATCACTGTACATACACATTATGGCTATATATATATATATATACCCCATTCATTTGGAGAAGAAAAATAACAACACAAAAAGAGAAGGAAAAAGCTACACCCTTGACTCTTCTTATCTGCATCGTGCCAATATCCCTTGTCATTTTAGCTCTCTCTTTTAAAAGGGCGAAAAGACGAGCTATCGATGTCCTAAAGGGGGGTGAATAGGACAATGCCAAATAATTGAAATAAAAGCGAAATATATAATCTCAATTGCTCAAGTATTGAAAAATTGATTCCAAATAATTTGTAGGATAACCTTCACCTAAAATATTAGGCAGGACAACATTATTTCACAAATGTCTTTAAAATCAATCTTTCAAACTAATAAGAGGTGATAAAATAAAGTGGAATGGTAAAGAAATCATTATAGTCGGCCATTGTGAACTGTTAAAGGACACCTCTTCGATAATTGAACAAAGTCCAACGCGCGAGCGTAAACTCCAATTCCAACTAAGGATTATTAGCTACTTGATTATCACTATAGATTACACTAAGGACTGTAAATCAGTAGGCTAAAAAGTAAAAGATTACACTAAGAAACGTAACTTGCTTAATAGGGAGAGTAAAATATTAAACTCTGAAATGTAAATTGACCGGTAAATTGAAAGGATAATTGAAAGATAGTGTTTGGTTTGGTATGAGACGGGTTTTTTTGTTGAATTCCCCTTCTATTTATAGCTTTAATCAAGCCATTCTGGATCCTTCCCGTGTTCCGATGGTTATGGTAACCACTCTCCATCACTTGGATTCTAGATGCTTCTCACATTCTGCTCTTTCTACTATCTTCGAGACATCTATCATGCGACCATGCAAACTGGATCGCTTCTCCTTATGTCATGCAATCATCCAAGCTCGATCATTTCCCTTTTTGACTGTTTTAGTGATGTTTAGTGGTAATTGATACATTGTGATTCCACTTTTCAAGGATTTACCGTACATATCCATAGGAAAATCTCCTGGCACACCATGCATGTCCATACAAATTACACATAACTTACTCTGATTGGCCGAGGCAGACTACGGTGAAAACAGGTACAAACATTACCCCCCTCGTCATTGTCCTTTCGATAAAAGTAACAGCGATGTTTGAGTCCTCATTAATACTGCAATAAATATGCACACGTGCCACTCAAAAGTGAACCGCCTTCGACTGTTTTCATCAGTATCGATCGCATCGAATCAAGGCTTTGGATGAACCCAGTGGTTACACATGTCCACTCTAAATAACATACTGAAATAGTAATGATGCTCCAATAAATACTCTCTCTTTCTCTCTCTTCATCCAAATTAAGCACTACCTCAAATGTTTTCCACTTACGCTTTTCAAATTTTCTTCATTCTTGCAATCTTCTTCACAAAACCCTCATTTCTTAGTTTTTCTTCTGTAATTGTTGCTTCTTCTTCCTCTGCTCCTACATTCGATCAACGTGACATCATGGGCATCATGGAACTTCTTATGAAGAAATGTATTGAAAATACGATATTCAAATCTCCTCTGGGTGATGAGATCCTCTACTTAAGTCCAGCATTTTCCACAGAAGTTACGGTTGATGAGGTTCAACCTCTGAATCCCTTTTTTCCAATCTGCGTGGGAGAAGAGATTTTAATCCGATCTAGTCTATGCCTGACGCTGAAAATGCTCTGAAGACCCCTCGGACATGGCCAAAGCCTCTCCAAGATTCGGAGATATGGTTCATCTGAGTGTCCCCCCAATATGAAGCATCATGGAGGGACGCTGGCACTTATGAATGCATAAAACTCTCCATCTGAGAGTACATAGCCAAACCAGTGAAATTATGCCGAATGGGCCGCAATGTGTCTAAATGCAAAATATGGTGAAGCTATAGAATGTAGGCTAAGTCCTAGAGGGGGGTGATTAGGACCAATTATTAAAAATATAAATTACCTAACTTAAACTAATTTACAATTAAACTAAGGAAGGCAATATAACTCTAAGGCTTCCAAGCCATTAGAGGGTCCAATCACATAGGCTACATTAGACATGCAAGATAAGCAACTAGCCTATATAAGATAGTGTATATGAGTGTGTGGGATGTACTACCTATCAATCACTAAGCATTTATCTAATCATGCTAGCATAATGTAAACATTCAAAACCATAAGTATAATTAAACAATTGCACAAATGACAATCCCAAACACAATCATATATAGTAGTTCGGCTACGTGCCTACTCCACTCCCGGCAGATGCCCTCAACCCATGAGTGTACCGGATTTCACTATTGGAGGTTTTAAATCAGGTTCACTTTAAACCTTTATATCCCTACACAAGGACTCTCTACAATTTATGCATTATACAAGAGCAAAGGTCCTACACAAGAACTTAAACTTTGTGCCCTACACAAGAGCAAAGGTCCTAGACAAGAACCTAGACAATTTAGGCCACACAAGCCAAGATCATACATAAGAACCTGAGGTTTATGCCCTACACAAGGATAAATGTCCTAATCCCGAACTCGACACGTTTACTCCCGTCAGAGGCCTACAAAAGAACTTGAGTTGGTTTCTTCTTAAGTTAATCAACAACTTTGGTCCTACACAAGCACCACGGGATTTAGGCCCTATAAAAGAGCCAAGGTCCTACGAAAGAACCTAGGTGAGTTTAAACACAAACTCATGTACTACAACCTACACAAGGACGGAGTACAACAATAGACTCTAAAAATAACAACTCAATTGTCTGATTGAGCCCCGCTTGTTGCACCTTGTGTGTTGCTTGATATCCGCTCTCTCGTGCTTTAATCAGCTCCCCGATGCTCCCCCAATCATGTTGCTACAGCTTCGCCATGTCTTCAGCTCCATGATCAATCACCTTACTAAAGATGTTCCTCTAAGATGCCTAAGGTGATAGGAGTGGGTTAAATCTCCTACAACTAATATGTAGTTGGTTTCCTAGGGGATTCAACTAGATGGGTCTCTTAGAAGGTCTAAACAATGATTTACCAAGATGCTTAAGTTCAATCTCTAGAAAATGGAGGAGTTCAAGCATATCTCCAATGGTGAGGATGGAATCCTCATTAGAGTTGAAATTTTAAGGGAGATTGTTTTGAACTTATAAGAATATAAGCATAGGGTGAGGGATTTGCCTAGAGGATCACCTTACCTTTGATTGCTCCAAAAAGCCCAAGGACCGAATCCCCTTCATTAATAGTTTGAGAGCTCCAACAATCAAATAACGGGCAGATTTCGATCCTGTCGATGCCATCGAAGGGTCTTCAATGTCATCGAGGATTCCTTCGATGCCATCAAAGGGATCCCCATTGCCATCAAAATTTCTTGCCAAAAATCATGTTTGCTTGCTGGACCATTCTGGACCCATTTCGATTGCATTGATATGATATTCGATTGCATCGAAAATTGTTGTTCGATGCCATCGAGAAAGTTAGGGGAAATTTTCCAAAATCTTGCTGGATATTTCAAGATCTCAATCGATGTCATCGAAGGGACTTCTTTGTCATTGAAACTTAAATTTCGATTCCATCGAAGAGACCTCAATACTATCGAGAATTCCAGTCATAAATCCAATTTGATTGCTGGACATTCCCGACTCTCAATCGATGCCATCGGCTAGGTCTTCGATGCTATCAAAGGTTGTTAGATTGTTGCTCGATGCCATCGAACATGTCCCAAAATCTACTGTTTTGGGTTATCTTCTACACAGAAAATTCACACCTCTTTCAGCCTTCTTTATCATGTTTTTCTTAGTCTTCTAAGGCTAAGGGATAATCAAATTACCATACCTAATTGGGACGAGATCATCTAAAGGTTATAGGATTATTTTGGTCAAGGGTTAGGGTCACCAAGGCATCTCTTTTACTTGTACATGCTCCTTGATGCTTCTGCTCCACTTATGTCTTCGGTCTTCACCTTCCAAAGGCTTAACCGACTACAAACACAACGGTTCAGGTGATTAACAAACCAGGGTGCAAAAATGAGTGCACTAACAACTAGCCCTTCTTGCTCTTTTACCCTTTTAGAGCACGTCGACCAACACCTTCCTCTTTAGCTTTAGTCCAATGAGCCCCACCATCAAGGACATATGTCATTTGAGCGAACTACTACCCTTCGGTATAACATACTATGCAGGTGTTGTTCCCAGACAGCATAAGGATTTCCCAATCAAGGCCTACACCACCTTCATGAAGACCTACCATAAGTTGGAGGGCCCGATCGATGATGATGAACATACGGCCTTCCTTCTCATTTAAATCTATCGACACCTTCTCTACGTGAGCGCTCAGCAAGTCACTACAGAATATGTTGCTCTGGCCAAGCAACTTGCTCAAGGTTATAGGATCACCCTCACAATGTACGTTCTCGACCACTTATATTGAGATCTCTACAAGACTACCCACAAAGGACTACATTTTGGGGGAGGGCCGCTGTAGCTCCTATAGATGTGGTTCTACGCATATTTTTGTCCTACTTTCTTCCATCATTCCATGTACAAAGGGAAACCATACTCTTCCTTTAGCGACCGACTCCTCCATTCCCTACCAGAAAATCTTACGATCAAGTAATACCTCAAGGGCTTCTTCCTTTTCTGTAAGACTAAGGAGGAATAGTCCTTCTTGCCTTTCTCTAAGGGAAAGATATATGGAACAGCATGGCTCACTAGACAGTTCGAGCCAATGGACACATATTCAGCTGGTCGATCGCACCAAGCCTAGGCTAGTTATATTCTTGGTCGAGACCTTGCCTATGAAGGGATGATCAAGATGGGCAAAATTGCCAAGGCTGGGATCGAGCAATGTTACCCATCATTATTTACTTAGTAATTCAGTCTCATTCAATGCCTTTCATGCCCTCTCACCCACAAAACTTACAACCAGCCTCCTTACGATCACCTTGTAGTGACCAATGTGGAGCTCTATGTGTCTCTCAGAAACACATACTGCAAAGAAGCACTTGCCCTGGTGATCCTCAACTATCCTAACTCTCTGATGGTAGTGGACATCTTTCTTGCATGGTGGGATCTTCACTGTGACAAGTTGTTGGGTTCCAAAAGCGCACTTGAGCATATCAAGCAATTCACCTCCCATTTAGAGGTGAAGAGAAAGAAAATAAGATTGCTCCTCCTGTCGATCCTATCACCAGGAGGACAGCAAGCCGACCTAAGACAAGATCGACTGCTACTCCTGTTCCAACCTTCTCAACTGAGGGTACTATCTCAACTAGCTAGGAAGTCGTAGAGGAGGATCTGATTGCTCCAGCACCTGCTTCACAACAGACAATGGCTCCGAGGAAGATATCATACCTAGGAGATCTCTCCAGTAAACCCCCTAAAGTCCATATTCTTTCACTCCAGCACGTCAGCCCTCTCGAACCTCCTCAACAAACAGAGGCTCGATCGCTATCGGCATCTGTTATGCCTCATCGACCATCAAGTACATCTTCAGCCAAGGCCATCTCTTCCTTCGAAACATATTTCAAAATAAATTATTGGCCTAGTCTTACCATTGCAGATTATTCAAAAGATATCGATGAAGGCCTGAAATGGCACAAAGATGCCCATTTTAATAAATGTTGGATAAAATGGTGGCAGGATAAAGAGAAATTAACTAACCCTGTTCTTCATTTTGATGAGAAGTATCATCCACCCTATCGTCCTAATTCGCCACCATTCCCTATTTTCACTCGACTGTTGGTGACCATAATAAAAAATCCTCAGGCCATTAGAGATCGGCTTGTCATCTATGTCATTCGGTCTGACTTAGGTGGAGATCTCTTACTCATATATCTATTTTTATTGACTTACTTGTTTATGCACCGATTGACCCCTTTCTATTTTTCTTGTAGTTACTCGGGAATTGACATCGGCCGAGAAACATATGATTATGGCCTAACCGCAACAACAACCAACAACAACAATAGCAATAGTCCCAATATCAGTGATTCCTTTGGCAGTAGCTTCAGTAATATCAACAGCAATAGTAGCAGCAGCTCCAGTAACCTCGGTGACTCTAGAAGTTCCAGACCATGTGATTACTGAGGTTATGATCGTTGACTCAGAAACAATGGTCAATATACATGTTATCAATTCCAATAGCCCACCTGAAGTCAACAACCTTCTTGATGACTCTGAGTACATGACACAAATTCCCCCAAGTCCTACACTAGTTGCCCCGAGCGAGGTCGCGGCGCCTCCCTCTCAACCCTTCATTGTGAAATTCTCCCATCCATTGCTGCTCCTCCCACCACCGCAATGGCCGAGAAGATCCCCACTTCGACCAAACCTGAGATCACGGTTGCCAAAGAGGTGGTCATGGAAACAGTCGAGACCAAGACGATTATGACCGAGGAGGAGGGAGTCATAGGCACTTCAGTTGAGGTCATTGAGCCAACTTCATCTGAGGTCAACGAGCCAACTGCGGTCGAGATTCTTAAGGAAACTGCTTCCGCCTTGATTGAAGTCACTGAGATAGTTTTGGCCGAAACTACAGAGCCCACTGTGGTCGAGATCGTTATGGCAGTTTTGGTTGAGATTGCTCCGACCGAGACTGTTCCTGCCTTCGTCAGCGAAAACCTTCCTTCAGTGGTGGATATCATCTCTTCATTTCAAAGGGCTTTAGCCGAGGAGACCACAATGGCTGAATCTACTTCTCCTTCTGGCAGTCTACAAGATGTAAGGGTCGAACTCTAAGTTCTGCTAGATAAGGGTCTAGAGGGGTCTCTCGGTGCTGAGTCGATCGACAGACTTAACCTCTTGGTTGAAGCTTATCGTACTTTCTCTAGGTTAGACTCGGCCCTTGTCGACAATATGCCTATTGTCCAGGAACTTTGGGGGCTGCTCAAGGCCTATTTCCATGTTGGTGTTGTTGTCAACTGACTTGAAGTGAAGCAAGCCGCGGCCGAATCCAGGAGGACCTCTGTAGATGCCATTTCTCAAGATCTTAAGACCGAACATACCGGTCTAAATGCTTCTCAGGCAAAGCTGGATATCCTTGAGATCCGAACAATAGCTGTGGAAGCAGAATTGACAATGTTAAAGCAGGACTTTGGAGACAAACACACAGAACATCTTCAGCGCAAGGAGAAGGTCATCTGATTAGCATATGCTATTCATTCCCAGATAGCAAATATCGGCCGACTTTCTCAATTAGTGGCCATGGAGTCTTCATTGCAAGTAGTAAAGGGCTAGTTGGGGGCAATGACGGAAACATTACAACGCCTGTCATTTTCCCATTTATGAGTTGTAATCGTGCATTTTCCTTCATATATATACAATCGTTGAGCCACTTTTACAACTTGTCATCCATCTATTTTTTTCTTGTTCTTATTATGTGTAACCGATTGTTAACTCATTCCTGAAAATTCGATGGATCGTGGGTTACTCTCAAATTCAAAATTCTAACTACCCCCACGTTCTTAACAAATAGGAATGTGTGTCAGTTTTATCGCCGGGATCTTTATAGATCTTGGGTACCAAACACCTGCTATTTAAACAACATCTAACCCCCATCTCATCAACACTTCTTGCGATCTTGCTCTATCTCGATGGCTTCCAATTCATCTTACCTTATTACAGGTGTTAAGTCCTATCTGAAAGAAATCCTCGAATGGGGCCTAAAGCATTATGCCCTTTATAGCATGTTATTTGATGTTAATGGCTTTACATTAGATGTTTCCTCCGCGGCTGAATCAAACACCGCACTTGGAGAGCTTATTCAAAAACTAAAACGTTTGTATGTCATGGGAACATGGTACTGTGATATGACCTTTACTCACTAAGTGAACTCATCTTATTTGTGACAACAAGACGCGGCCAAGGAAGATTCTGCTGAGATGAGTGGCAAGCATGAATTGGCCTAGTATGAGCGGCTGATATGTGCCCAAGCATACCAATTCAATCGCACCATGCTGCAAATATTGCAATCCTTTCGAGATGGACTGATAAAAGAGTTAGACGAATGAGATAACTCTTTCTATGCTAAGGAGATGGTCATTCCAGTAGACTTATCGTTCCTGGACAAATAGATTGTCTTGTATCATATGCAGTCGAAGGCAAGTCTCAATGCCAGGAAAGCGGCCGAGATTGAAGTCTCTTCAACCAGGCTTCGCGTCAACCAGCTTCTCCATCTCCTACCACTCATCATTAAAGAACGAGTTACCTGGGCTGCACTCAAGGAGAAGGACGAAGTAAAGATGCAGACCCACCATGAAGAGTTCGAAGGGATGAAAATTTAGGTTACTTGACCACTTTTATATTCTATGTGTATGTTTTTCCTCTATAGCAATGCGGTCAATGACTGACAAGGCTATAAATAAACACTTAAGGGATAAGATGTACCTCCCTTTTGGCCATGCCCTTTGACTGTGATGGTATCTTAGTACTTTACCTATTAGCCTGGCCCTAGTATTACAGTAAGGATGTGTGGTACTTAGCCTTTCCTCATACATGCATGTCGTACCTCAACTATAGTAATATTGTCGCATTCTTTTTTAAGGAAATCGCATTTATTCCGCTGCGCTCCCCATGATCCCAGAAACAGTTCACTCAGCCTCGAGTAACCAACCATCACACCGCACCCTACATGCATTAGTTGATGAACCCTCATCTATAAAAGTAACCCTTAAGCTTTTAGGATGCACAATGAACCAATTCGAACTAGAATCTCTGTCACCACTACTTCAACCCCCATGGATTACTTTGCTCTATCGATTAAAATCATGGAGGAGATATTCGAAGAAGGCATTGAATCCTTCTCACGCTCCTCCTTTCTAGGTGATCCCTTTTTCTTTCCTCAAGGATGTTGATGATCTTCATGAAGATCAACGGCCTCCCTAGGAAATCCTGAATATTCTCTCAGAACTCCGGCAACTTGGAGATGAATACTACGAAGTTGTTCAAGAGATTGAGTGCTACATTGCCACCTTGTCATGTCTGTCAGCCTTTAGTGTTGAATGGGGGGCTCTGTCGGCCCACCAGGAAGCAGCTTGTAAGAACAGGCTGTATTGGACTTGCGAGCATAACTTCAATGAAGTAATGCTACGATCGCTAGAAACTGCATGTAACAATCTATCTGCTGACTTAGTCAAGACTCGTCGGCTTCATCCGAACCATGATCAGCTAGAAAATACTGAGCTGATCGCGTTAATCAAGTCTCAGATCCTCTTTATCAGGATCATGCTAAACCAGTGAAGCTAAAAATAAATCAGCTGATATAGAGCACGCGGCCATCGCTCATCATCTTGCATATATCAAGTGCACCTCTAAAGAGCTCGTGAGCTAGCATGCCTCATGGATGGAGAGGTGAAAGTTGGGGAGGGAAGCTAGAGCCTTGGCTATAGAGGAATTCAAAATGCTCAAGTTGGCCCGTTTATAGCTCAATTATCCGACCTACTAATTTTTTTCGTAATTATCAACTAGCCCTTGTCTCAGGGCTTTTATTTAAATGAAACATTTATTTTACTAACTTGCTTCAGCCCGATTCCTAATAACTTTCCACAATGAAGGGAAACGATATTTTAAGAAACGGCCATTTATAGGAGCCCTTGTAATATTCTCGTTCATATCTTTCAAGAGATAGCCTCCTCCCTTAATGACTTGCTCGATAACATATGGTCTTTCCCAACTGGGTGACCATTTTTTGCCTAGTGCTTGGTTTTTCTGATAGAAAAGCAACACCATTTTTCAGACCATATCGCCTACTCGAAAAAACTTTCCTTTTACACTTTTATTTTATGTCCGTGCCACGACCACTTCATTGGCAATGATTGAGTCCAGAGCCCTGATGCGGACTTCGACCAGCTCCTCAAGCTTGGCCAGCATTGCCTTTATGAACTCTGGAGGGGTCAGCTGAGCTTAATATGCAGTTCGCAATGATGGGACCGTAATTTCCATAGATAAGACTGCATCATTCTCATAGGTTAATGCAAATGGACTGACTCCAGTGCTAGCACAAGGCGATGTCCAATAGGCCCAAAGAGCCTCAAACAGCTTGATATGCCACTCTCGAGAGTTCTCTCGAATCATTTTCCTCAAATTATTTTTTATCACTTTATTGTTAACCTCGGCCTAGCCATCAGCCTGGGCATAGTACAGAGTCAAATGTAGAATTTTGATGTCATATCTATTGGCCATTGCTCGCACTTCCTTGGCCAAAAAAGCTGCACCTTAATCCATGGTAATGGACCCTGGTATCCTAAAACGATGGATGATGTTAGTTTCGATGAAAGCAATGATTTCTCTATGTCTGATTTCCATCAGAGGCTTTGCCCCACCCACATGGTGAAGTAATTACTATGATGAACGAATCCATATGAGTTGATGGTGGGTGGATCTGACCGATTAAGTCGATCGCCCAACCTCAAAATTGTCATGGCTTTATTATGAGATGTATTTCGGTCACAGGTACTTGTTGGACCAGTCCATTTCTTTGGTACGCCTCACAACCCTTCACATACTGTATGCAGTCGGCCATCATCTTTTGCCAAAAGTAGCCATAACACCTGAGTGTAAGCTTCACCTTTCTTCCTGTCTGATGCGCCCCACAAATCCCTTCGTGGACCCCCTCTATGACGAACATAGCTTCTTTCTTTGATAAGTACCAAAGTAAAACTCTGTCCTCCATTTTTCTATATTGTTCACTATCGACCATCACATAATTTACAGTCGACCTTCATACATTCCTGTCAATCCTAATATGTGGGCTCTACAAATAGCCAATGAGAGGAGCTCTCCAATCATCCTAATCTACTTCTATTCGGCACACTTCCATCATACTCTCTGTTGCATAGGTCTGCACAACACATCTTCTGTTGCGCAGGTCCGCAAAACACTTCTTCCCAGTACCTGCTCCATCTCTCTATCTTTCCTTGCTTCTGGCACCTCTCTGAAACTTCTAAATCATGCAAATGAGAAGGAGATGGGGTATTTATAGGCTTTCACACGAGTGAGACCTCGATCTATGTGTCACGGCCCATTCCGCGCAACAAACCCAACAAACCCATGCAAACTATTCATGCGCAACACTATTACTAAAGAGAGGGATGATAAAGAGAGGCCCACATAATGGGAGAATGCTGCACAAATGAGAGATCTAGGGAGATAGAGAGGGTCGCGGGATGGGCAAGCCTGCTTATTTTGGAACCTTGATGCGCAACAAACCAAACTCTTATTGACTCGTGCATTTTTTGTACCCGAACACTCTCCCTCTCAAATCCAGAAGGCAAAGCTTTCCTTTGGACCGCAATCGTCCGATCAACTGATCCACTCAAGACTTCAGGTCCCACAACTAACTGTGTCATTTCATTGTCATCCACGTTATATTCCCAAGTGACGTGCTTCAACTCAACCTATTCAAATTGGATGAGTAACCGAACCTCTAAGGCATAATATGGTAATAAAGATGGGCTGGTGCACTTAAACAATCCCGCCATCTGATTTATCACCAACTACGAATCTCCAATAATGGTCACACATTTCACTCGCAATTCTAGCAAGACAATTATCATGGCTTTGTACTATGCCTGATTGTTAGTACATTCAAACTCTAATTGAAATACAAATTCTTGTTGATTCCCATTAGGGGCAACCAAAATGATTCCCACTCCAGACATTTCATGTGTCCTTAACCTGTTAAAAATTAATTTTCATGGCGTGAGTTGCACATAGTATAGATCTAAGATACCCAAGGGAATTTGTTCCTCGAGGTCTGAAGGATGGTCAGCCAAAAAGTCCGTTATGGCTCGACCTTTCACCACCTTTTGTGGTACGTAATGCAAATCAAACTCAAATAAAGCCAATATCCATTTACCAATTCAGCCATTTAAAATTGGCTAGTTTAGCATGTATTTCACTAAATCGGTAACAGCTATTACATTTACTCTTTCGACTCATAGATAATGCCTCAGCTTAGTGGCCGCGGAGTACAATCTAGTGTCGAGTTAACCTAGTTAAAGCTAGATTTAGACGATTCAATTCATTACCAAGTGGCTCAGTAATTTGTACTGAGTCTAGCATCATAAGGGTCTAGATTTGGGGTTTACTTTAGTCCAGCATCGTTTGGAGGTTTTGCTAAGAGTCGTGTTTGAGAGGATTGCAGTGTGGAGGTTGGATTTGAGGGTAGGCACCCTTCGATGGGGCCGAGTTGAAGTAAGTTAGGTCACCGAGTTCATGGGATGGCTCAGGGTTGGTTTGCGGATTTTGGTTGTTAACTTGGGTTTAGTTGATCACATCCAAAATCAGGGCTGATTTAGGTTCGAGTTGTCATAGAATTCATTTATAAGGGCACGTACACTTCCTAACGACATCAATAGGCAATTCGACTCGTAAGGTGATGACTTCTTCCCCTTAGGCTTTCCGCTTTCATGTTAGCTTAAGTGGTAGTTTCTATTTTAATTTCGACTGATCATTGATATCTCTATTTCATTATTACTTGTGCTAGTTATTGGAATTGATCCTCAAAATTATATGCCGAACATTTATCTTATATAGACATTTATATGTTGCACTTGAATATATTCTCATACTTGTGGATTACTTATGGAAATTGAATTGCTACATCTACAAGTAAAAAATCCCACTTATATATGTACATCCAAACTTGAGATATAACTTGATTGATTGTGATTATAATGGACCCTCGATGTAGTGGTCATTTTGCCTAATGGATTAGATAGAATTTTGTGGTGGAGTTACCATCCTATGGATCATTGCGCTTATGTGGCTTTTGGGGATAATCCCCTTTTATCGCAATCCTTGATGGACTATTTGCCCCATGTGACTCTGATTTGATATTTGCCCTACGTGGCTTGATGGATTATTTTTGTATAACAATGCAATGTTAAGTTCCACTTGTTAAACTATCATTGGCCACTAGTTGAGGAGGTTACCATTAAACATCCTAATGTTTGAATCTCATGAGCCGAGAATGATGATATGAGACACTATACCTGAGTTGTCGGCCTATGTTGGGTGACGAGCCCCCATAGTGACCTTAAGCTATCATAAATTGGTTGTTTGCAATTGGAATAATAACGGTTGGGTTAATCATGCATTCATAGCATGCGGGCGATGATGAGTGACTAATATTAGATGTTGTAGCAAGTGCCTTTTGTTGTGGTATCGTTTCGCTAACTCCCAAACCACCGACAATTAACCCACTTTGGTGAGCGGGTCACTACGCATGTACTTGATGTACTTTCATTGATGGCTGGCCACATAAATAGGTTTTGCCCAAAAGCCAACTATATGAGTTTGATGTGCATTCACTCATCCGTGTATTTAGATAAGATTACATTTGGATTATTTTATATGATTTTTTGTTTAAATTATGCTTAACTAATGTGGTGATGTGTAATCTTGAGGGGAATTCACATTGAGCTGGCCACGCCACTCATCCTTAAATATGTGACCATACAAATGGTGTAGGTGGTTTAAATAATATTAATGTTCATACTAACAAGGAACGGGGTACAAATACCAAGGATGTAGGTTATATCTGCCCAAGGGGAGCTGCATGATCTTGCAATTCAAGCCTAATTGTAATGTATCTTATTTCATGTATTAAATTATTTTCTTCTTGTATTCATGACTATTGAGACATTGATTTGTATAAGCCCTGTAGGCAGCTGCTCTTAATATTCTGAATGTATATGTAAATTTCATTTATGCTTGATTTGTTAATCTTCTGCTAAACTGCTAAATTTGAAAAAGAATATATATATATATATATATATATATATATATATATATATATATATATATATTCGAATGCTTAGTTGCGCACCAGTTCGTACGAAACTCGTGCAAACTTTTTTGAGAACTTATCATACGTGCTGTGACTCCAAAATCTAAACAGTCCACGTGAAGCAGCACCTCATGAAACACCCCTGTCCCAATTTTTACTTTGATCTAAAACTTTGGTGGGCCATGAAAAATGAAAACGGTTTCCTCCCTTGATTTGCATTTCTCTTTGCTATGACCCACCATAATTTTAGATCAGGGTGAAAATTTTTCCCTTGAAATTCCATGGGATTCCGCACCACATGGACCATTCGAATTAGACGCCCATGACACGTGTGCAAAGTTGTGCACGTGCGTAGGTGCGCAGGTGAGCATGACCACACACACACACACACACACACACACAAAAGTGAAATTTGGCTATCTTTAAAGGTTAACATTTGGGATTTCGGAAGACCGTCGTATACTTAGGTTTCGAGAACCAAGACATTATAGACCATCTCTCCACCATTCAAGTTTAAACGATTGTCAACTATCCGTGGCCGCTTCACCAACTCGAGGTGTCATTAGGAATTTATCCTCTCTGTTTTCTTTTTCTTGCCGATTATATCACATTCCTCATTAATTTAATAAAATTGGCACTTAACCTTATTTCTTGCCTTTGAGTATTGCATTGTTATTAAACGAAACAAGCTATCATTGTTGTGATTTAAATAATAATAATAATAAATATATAATCCTCATTTTCAAAATAAAACATATTTATCTGATGGACTAATCATTTCCTTTACAAATGGCCCGATTCCTTATCTTCAGTGGCTAGGTAGATAGCTGATTTTCTTATATCTGGTCTTAATAGGTCTATTTTAACTCTTGGTATCATAATATACATATATGCACGCAATATGCGCAATCGAATTCCGGTCAAACACTCCACGTGCAGCCGTGTGTCGAAATTGACGCCAACAGTAGGTGTAACTCCCTCTTGGTTTTTGGGCCTGGCATTGAGTATGGAACATAATATACGAAGCGATATCACATAAATAACTTGATTGGTACACGTATTTGTGTGTTTCAGGCATTACCTAAAATAAGTGTTGTTTATCCGGCCACCGATTATAAGAAATCAGGCCATTTTCAGACCAACAGCCTAGAAGAGATCTGTAAGTTTGATGGTTATTATACTTGATCGGTGGAATGCTTTAAAAAAAAATAGCTCAAGATATGGGTTGGGTACTAACCCCCCTCGACCGAGCTGTCTCCACAGCTCATGGGGCATAATTTTATTCGATGGTAGGCCACACTCAGATATGAGCGTACTGGACCCAACAACTTTCAAACTAATATCTTCTGTATAAACGGGCATGGGGTACTGCCCGTGACTGATCTCCCTAGATGGCAGGTCATAGATGGGGCCCATGCAAACCGCGTCCAAAGAAAGGGACGTTGATTGCTAGCAGTGACTCCCTATTGGATGCTACTCAGCGGCCTCACGATGATGTGTGTTTTATGTACACTGTTCATTTATTTATTTTTTTTAGCTCATTTAAAGTCATGAACCCAAAAAACGGCAGATCCAAATATCAAGGGACCACAAAACAGAAAACAGTATTAACTGAACACCCACCATTAAAAGCTTCTTTAAGCCCACAAAACTTTTGGATCAAGCTAATATTTTTGTTTTCTCTTCATCCAGATTCATATGACATGATCAACAGTTTGGATGGAACATAAACATTACAGTGTGCCTTAAAAAGTTTTTAATGGTGAGCATTCAATTACCATTGTTTTCTGTTGTGTGGTCCACCTGAGATTTTGATCTGCCTCATTTTTGGGCTCGTGCCCCTGGAATAACGATCCAAAATGGATGGACAGTGTCAATAAAACAAATAGATTATGTTGGAGCCCACGGAGAAATGCTCGGTAATAATGTTGCTACTGGCAGGGTTAGTGTTTGAAAGTAGTTCGGCACTCAATGGGACCCATCTCTAGCAGTGGCCTAGGTTCTGATCCTATCCCATCATGTCAGGAGTAGAAAGAATTGGTATGTGGGTAGTACTCAATTTAAGTCTACTTGTATAGTTTTCACCTCTACGGGTGCAGCAGTTTGCCATCTAATCAAATTCTATTATATTAGAACCATCTGATCAAGAGTAGCACCCCATGACCACAAAATTACTACTTTTATTTTTTTTTATTTTTTTATTCCTTTTAAAATATGTGAAAGGCAAGCACTAAGGTCCCATACGGTGGGTGCATGAAATCCAATTCATCTAACAGGTTCATCTCACCATGATGATTTGATGACCCCAGAATCAGGACGGTTCAATCATCAGCTCGGACCTAACATAGAAAACAATATACACCACCCTAGAGGGCCTGAATTCATGTGTGGCCCACATGATAATTGGACCATTATGATTTTTTTGTTTGTATAATCATCATGGCCAGGTCCACCATGTAGTAAAATCACACTTCTTGAGTTACTGAGAGAAGACATAGGAGGTGGTCCCACATCTGATACAGTACCACCACATTGCTGGTACCGGGCTGTTGTGGGCCCAAGCCTAAAAAAACAGGCTTATCCAAAACTTTGGTGGGCCACAACATGGAGAACAATGTCAAAACATACATTAGACTTTCTAAATTCACCTGGTGTGACATGCCTGGGCTTTGGAATGGCCTTTTTTTAAATTTTTAAAAAAAAAAAAAAAAAAAAAAAAAAAAAACTTTTTTTTTCATTTTTATTTTTGGCCTGATTTTTTGTTGTCATCATTCAACTCTTCCTTTGTGTGTGGCCTACCTGAGTTTCCTTTCATAATAAATTCTTGGCAAATAACCTAACAACGAAGGGTGCAACTAGTGGACGGGGTGGATCAGATGCACAGTTGATGGGAGGGGCCACAGGATTTGGTACCCTCACAAATTTTGGTGGCACCGGTAACCATATGAGCCCACGTCAAAACCTCGATCCGGACTGACTATGACCATCCAAGCACCTGAACTGTAAACTGTACACGTGGCATACAGTACCCCAATCACCACTGTTCAAATAGTGGGCTCCACTATAGATAAGTGATAACCTAAAATCAACCCTCGAAAGGATGATAATAACCGTCCAATTAGTTACCATTAATCAACAGTTTTGAGTAATGGCAGGCTATTTAAACGGTTTGGATTGAATCTGAAAGCGCATAGACTCTTCCTCTTTCTATCGGGAAGAAACTTTGGTGCTCTGGAAGCGTGTGATTGTTCATAAACATGCACTTGGAAACTGTAAACATGTCACAACGTGATCAAATCAAAACCACCCAAATAGGGCTTACTTCACTGTCAGTCAAAAAAAAAAAAAAAATTTTAAAAAATAAAAAAAATAAAAAAATAATAATCCTGGGAGCCATTAGTTACACTTTTTTTTTCTACTACAGTAGATACACAAGCATTGTTGTCTTTCACATTAGGATTGTAACCGGTACCAAAAAAGGTTTTGTAGATTGGAAGATCAATCAATGGCCATATCCACACTCCATACTCGAAAGGATTTAATACACCATACTCAAAAAGGAAAAGAGTTCAATAATCAATATAGGTGAAACCCATCGTAGAGCATGGCAACATGACCCCACATCCAACAGCTAAAATAGCAATGCATGAGCAAAATCACAAGAACCAAAAGCTACCATCTCATTCTTATCTTTATTATTATTATTATTATTATTATTAATGGGCTGTTTAGGTAGAGGATGAATCTTACCACAGCTTCTACATCTAACCGCAGCTAGAAAACATTCATCTCAATGCTAAGGCCATTTTTGATGGACATCTAACATGGAGGAAAGAAAGAAACCGGAGGAATATAATTATATTTGTGGGTTCAAATCTTAATATCTCAAGACAGATTTGCTATCCTTTTTCTGAAAATTTCAGGAAATGCAAAAGAATAAAAAAATAACAAATTGTCTTCAAAATATAAGAAACTTACATATCCAAATTTTAACACATATTTACAACTTTAACACAAAAATTTACAACTTTAGGTGTTGAATAGATATCTAGTTTTGAGACTAATATGCCGCTTAAAGCATTCTCAAAAAAATACAACAAAATGACATATTTAAGACCAGAAAACTATAGATGGCTTGATCCGGGAGATGTAATATCTACATTCTGGGCTATAATATCCAGGGTATATAGAAATTGAAGGAACATATTGTCCATCGTGGAGAGAGACGCTCATATGCAGCTTCAAGAAATCCGCACCCATTCATAGCAACAATCAGACTGCCATAAAAGCACTGCAGGTCTTTGTCCTGTGACAATCATTTTTATCCCTTTTTGGACTAAGACTGTTATCCAACAGTATAATTATTGCGACATGTAACAGAGGTCCTAATAATCACAACTGTTACACATGTGGAACACGTGGCACCAATGCCATATATACAATCATGTATCAGTCACTCTCACAATCAGTACTAGGTTAGAACCCTAAGGGTCCTTACTCATGCCTCAGTAGTAGGACTCACAAGACTTTCAACAGGTTATCTTGGTTTCGAGTACTCATTGTGGAAAAATTCCACTGTGGTGTGAGTGCGTGTAAAAAAAAAAAAAAGTTTAAAACCCTAAGCATCAGAGGGTCAAACCTCAACCTAGACCCTAGTTCATTCCCAACTGCAACATGACTCAGATGGGTTCGACCACATCATCCTCTAACTCAACCCTTGTTTACTCCTAATTGCGCAATGACTCGAGCAAAAATAGGTCCAAACCACATGTCAAAAAGATTACGCTCTTTTGGCTCCTTGCAACAATCCAAATTCAGAATTTGCTTAATAAAACCCTCAAGCAACCCACACAAACGAGTGTGGACCATGCCTTGTGGTGATTTGAACCTTGGTTCCAATAGCAAAAATTCCTCTTACCACCAATCTAATAAGTATTTTTTTATAAGTTCCTATATATAATAAATATATTTACTTTCTAAAAAAAAACTTTTTTTTTTTTAAAATCTTTTCTTAATATAAAAACACAAGTAAGACCAAAGATCTTAATATCTAATGACTAATATATAATTACTAGTAGCTAAAATGAGATCATGATCTCTAATGAATAATAATAATTACTGTTAGCTAAAATGAGATCAACTCATTTTTAGGCGTCAGATTTCTTATTGCTCTGCACGACCAACACAATGATTATCATCTTTTGAGTGTTTTCTAAAATATAAAGGCGCATCAAGAAAAAGAAATAACATGGCATACCCCAAAATTACTCAACATCGCATGATGGGCCAGATTACTTGATGATCTGACCTTGGTATTTTCCCGCATCTCTCATCCACTATCAACAGGCCAGGCCCTGGATTGACTTCGGCCAGGATTTTTGAACTTTCTGGGCTGGGTTAATTCAAAATTCCAATTTTTCTCGGCCCAAGACCACCCCGTTGACAGCCCTGCAGAAGATGCATTGCCCCCAATTCTAAAAGCTCTTCAATTCTCCAACCATATCATACCAAATGCATAGTTCACTTTGATAAGCAAGAAGAGCGGATCTCATCAGTCATTGATTGCACAAAAATATATAAAACAAATGAAAGAATGTGCTGCTCTGTTAGTAATCTCTACAATTAGTTTGGTACAAAATCAGAAGAGAATAGAAACCTACCTACAAAAACATCAGCCATGGCATTCGTCACCCACAGCATAATAGTTTATAGAAATTAGGGTTATATCCAAAGAGAAAAGGCAATAAAAAAATTTTAAAAATAAAATTTAAAAAAAAACTATAAAAAATTTAAAAAGAAAAAGAAAAGAGAGCAGGCATCCGGCATTTTATGAAGCAGAGGCTTTGCATAAATCAAGATCAATCAGCTACATCCCCACCTGGAGCAGCATGGGTTGGCCCATTTGATCTGAAATCACGACCCCTCCCACGGTTCTGTCCTCTCCCACGACCACGACCTGAAAGCAAGCAGACCCAAAATTAGAGTACAAAAATCAAGCGGTTTACGCAAACAAAAGTAAATTATAAACCATATGAAAACTAATACATCAGGACTGCATGGGAATTTCTCAGGAGATTTTAAAATACTACGATCTTTTTTTCTTTCTTTCTTTTTAAGGAAATAAAATGTTGGGCGTCTTTCTTAGCATGCATTCATAAACATATCACAACAAACAAAAATAAATTATGAACTATATGGGAAAATAAATAAATACTTTTTATAAAAACAATCACATGCAACCACAGCAAGTTACAGTTCCCATACTATACCGTCTATTTTTTTTCCGTCGTGTAGCACATACAAGCCTTGCAAAAGGTCAACCATGTCAAGTGTAGCACATCCAAGACTTGAAGGTGGCCCCACTATGAAGAACATCTCAAATGAAAATCAGGCCGATCGATTCATCATGTAGGCCGCACCATCAAGATCTATGGACATACAACTGTGCCAAAGTACAAGTCTAGTCCACTTGCTGAGCAGAATTTCATGGAAGGTGGTCTTTGTGATGAGTCCTACCATTTGCATGGCTCCAATATCCTACACGTGACCCGTTGTGGGAAAGATAGTGTAGCGCATGGTAAGCTTAGAGCATTTTATGATTGTTTCTGATCATTCCCCTGGTCTTCAAATTAAAGAAACAAAATGTTATCATATGGAAAATCTAAAAGTAATACTTTGATTCCACACAGGCATATGTCCAACCCCTACAAACTTGCAAAAGGCACTGACAAGCTGGCAAGTGACAATTCAAGCCGGCCATTGGGCAGGACAAACCATGTAGATAACCTTGCTCAAACATCAGGCCAATCCACTCATTAGGAAAGCCATATATTTTCCTGGAGTGTAAACAGTGAAGCACCTTATAGACGCTCAGATTTCACACATGGGTTAGCTAGGCATTTGTACCTCCACATATAGTGGTGACATAAACAAACACATGTAGGATCAGCTAATTACAATATCAACAAAAAATGGGAACATAATGACATTCTCCTGGTACTTCAGTTTTCCTAGAGTAGGAAATTATCACATCTGTAAAAGAAAATTGATACTACCTACCATATACTCAACTCAGGCCCCTGTGGGACTAGAATACTGTTCCTTTTTTCTTTTTCTTTTTCTTTTTTTTGGTGGCATGAGGATGGTTGGTATTCAGGAATAATGAGGAATAATGTTTGTTCACTTGCACTACCAGACAATTCCAATAAAGTTAAATTTGCACCTCGAACATGAACAGGCGCTTCATCATTATAGCCACCTGCATTTTGCTGTGAATCAACTGGACCACCATATCCACCTCTTCCACGACCGCGAAAGCCACGGCCCCTTCCACGACCCCAACCACGAGCATAGCCACGGCCCCTATCCCAACCCCCATCTCCATATTCGCCACCCATGTTGACATTTCCTGACCCAAAAAAAAAAAGCCTTTTTCTTTAGATAATATAAACATTATTACAATGTCATATTGCTAATTATTGACCAAATATTCGCTCAATGGATATCTACAGCAGAGTTCCATTTTCTTTCAGGCCACTATTAATACCCACACTTTTGGCAGATGCACACTTCTTTCTACGTATTTCGTATTATATATGTGGGAACAAAAGATGTGTACCAAAAAGGGCAGTGCCAATATCAATATCCTACTATTCTCGCGCACATTTTGGAACATGTGCATGCATATGATATAATCCACCATTTGAAAAGCTGAAACAAGGCCCTCTGCAGCCATAAATGGAAAATACCTCTAGCCCTCCCCCTGCCTCCTCTGCCACCACGTCCCCTGCCTCGGCCACCAGGTGAACCCTCTAGATTGGGAAAGATGTTAAAGAAGTCATGGATCGATTGAATATTTGGAAGAAAAATAAAAATAAAATAAAATAAAAAACAGATGGTAAATTACTGGTTTACCTCCTCCCTCATAGTCCAACTCAGTCCACGGCTTCACATGCTCAGCTGGTAAAGGAGACTGGTACCTGGACAAGGTAGATATGCATAAGCAAAGGCAAGCCTTTTAACTTCCACCACTAACTTTTGTAGATGGAACAATTCCCCATGAATATGAATTCTTTCAAGAACTATGATAACATATAGGCCCTTATTTTTGCTTCTTTTCCAAACAAAAGCATCACTATGAAGCATGTTGTAGGCTAGAAGGCATGCAGGGAGAATTCTTAAGCACCAAATGTTTGATTTGAATCATATTGGAAACATCAGAAACCTAAGAGTAGGCTTGGCTTGTAAGCAATGCCAAATTGTGGTTGGTACACTTGGCATTCTAGGCAGTGTGGAAACCGAACCTGTGGGCTTACATTTCCCCTCTTGATGCCGAAAATCACAACCAAGATATGCACTGAAGATCTCAATATTTTGCTGATAATTTGGTGCTAGCTTGTGTCAGACATTGGGACTGGGTCTTGAGTACAGTATGCACAGGCATGTTGCATATGTAGAATTGTTTTTTTTTATTATTATTAAATGCAGAATTGTGAAAAGGCGCTTACAGGAAAAGGTCCCATGGTGCATGTTGTTTCCAGATAACATGATTTTGATTGACAGACAGGGAAGGGGTAAGTGCAAAGCTAGAACTATGGAGGGATGCTTTAGAATCTAAAAGTTTGAAATTAGTCAGACTAAAATAGAGTACATGGAATGCAATTTTAGTAACAATAGGAGTTAAGAGAGAGAGAGAGAGAGAGAGAGAGTGACGCAGGACAACCCTAATTATGATGCATGCTCATGGACATAATTAAACAGCGGAAATAAAAGGAATAAATGATCTAAAATTCTAACAGTAATCATCATAACTGAGAAAATCATAAAGGAAAAATGCAATGGAGCGGGCCATCACTACAACCATAGATTATGGAATTCAATTACTACTTAGGTTGGATCCGGCGAGGAATGAAACCTCCCGATCTTGCATGGTCACACCCAATCGATCAATGAAGATCACTAGTCCGAAGAACCAAGAAGTTTCTCGGATTAGGGATTTGAGAATTTGGGGGTTTAGGGTTTAGATCAGTTCTCAAGATTTTGATCGAAGAAGGATTAGCCAAAACTAAAAAATAGAAGGAAGAAAATTATTACCTTGAAGAAGTTGGAGGGGCACAAGAAGAAATTAGAAGAAGAACATCAAGGGAAGAGAAGAAGCACCATTAGAGAGAAGAGAGGAAGGAGGCAACCAAAGGGTTTGCTTTTCATTAATCAATAGTTAAAAATTCGAGTTTAGGGCTTTAGCCCACTTAAATAAGCAAATAAAGACATAAAATTACTAAAATACCCCTAGAATAAGCAAATAAAGATATAAAATTACTAAAAGACCCCTAACTAAGTCAAAAATGCGCAAATAACATAAGTACGGGAAAGTTTGGGCGTTCGGTCTTCTTTCTCCAATCTTCCTTCACATGTGTCTTCCCTGAGTGGGGTCTTCTATATGTCCAATCACATGTGAAAGGTCTTCAGCTCCTCAATAGTCGCTTATCCACAAGGACGGCACTTGTGGTTGGCGCTTTCTTCGTTGGTACACCTTGAATGCGCTTGTGTCCGCATCAATTCCCCTCGGGTGAGAAAAACTCGACTTCGACGAGTTGAAACTTTTGTAGCACTCGAGTAGATCTGGATCAATACCCTGCAACGCGTCACCCGACAGCCACGTAGATTCAGACGATGGTTTGTTCTTCCACTTGACAAGATACCTTTGGAAACCTCCATCTCTCGTGGATACTATCTTGTCATCCAAGATTTCCTCAATTGCTTCTTTATAGGTAATGGGTGGAGGAGGGGGTGGAAGGGGTTGGGTAGCAAACTCAGAAAAAGGCCATGAAAGGGACGATGTATCAACAATGGGAGTATGGGCACAGACTAGATCTTCCACATTAAAAGTTGGATTAATGCTCATTTCAAGTGGAAGGTCAACCCGATACGCGTTGGACCCAACCTTTTGTAATATCTTGAATGGTCTAGCACTACGCGCTTGTAATTTCTTTGCAGATCCTTGAGAGAATTGCTCTGGCCTTATTCGCACCATTACATAGTCTCCTTCTTGAAATTCTTGCACTCTACGATGAGAATCAGCTAAAACTTTATAATCATCATTGCTCTTATTTAACCGCTGTCTAATATGTGTATGCAAATCATGAATATGGCGTGCGAATGCATCGGCTGACTCAGAAGACCTTTGGGTCACAGACATAGGTAAGAGATCTATGAGCATTCTAGGTTTATAACCACTTACAATTTCAAAAGGACTCAACCCTGTAGATCTATTAACTGACCCATTATAAGAAAGTTCAGCAGTTGGTAAAATTAGGTCCCAAGTCTTAACATGTTCACCTACTAGACAACGTAGAAGATTTCCAAGGCTACGGTTTACCACTTCAATTTGACCATCTGTTTGTGGGTGGTAAGCAGTAGAAAATTGCAAACGAGTTCCCATAATGTGCCACAGTGTCTTCCAAAAATAGCTAGTAAATCGAACATCACGATCAGACACTATGGTTTTAGGTAACCCATGGAGACGTACCACACCATCAAAAAAGAGACGAGCAACATGAGACGCATCTGACGTCTTCGAACATGGGAGGAAATGCGCCATTTTAGAAAAACAGTCCACAACGACAAAAACGGAATCGTGCTTTTTTATAGTCTTGGGAAGCCCGAGCACGAAGTCCATACTAATGTCCTGCCACGGAGCATGTGGCACTGGCAATAGCGTGTACAGCCCAGTATTTTGCTTTCTTTGCTTTGCCAACTGACATGTTCGACACTGCCCTAAAACTTTGGCTACGTCGCGTTGAGGCTTGGCCAATAGAAACGATCTTCCACGAGAGCAATGATCTTATCACGACCAAAATGGCCAGCTATCCCTCCTGAATGAAGCTCTCTGATGAGGAATTCACGAAGGGACATATGGGGAATACAAAGTCTGTCTCCCTTGAAAAGAAAACCATCTTTAAGAACATATTCACCCATAATATACTGGTCACTAGAGAGCGACGCGTAAGTACCCCCAAAATCAGGACATATGGGGTATTCATCTTTCAGTTGCTCAAATCCGACTACCTCTACACTCAAGGAGTTGAGCAACGCCACTCTCCTACTAAGGGCATCCGCTGGTTTGTTTTCAACCCCGGCCTTGTGTTTCAAAACAAACGAATATTCCTGAAGAAACGCTACCCACTTGGCATGCCTTGGGTTGAGTTTCTTCTGAGAATGCAAATATCTCAAAGCCTCATGGTCAGAAAACAAAACGAATTCTTGCGGTAGGAGGTAGTGTCGCCAATGTCTCAGGGATTGCACTACCGCATAAAATTCTTTCTCGTAAGTGGAGTATTTTTGTTTTGCCTCATTCAGTTTCTCACTGAAATAGGCCACTGGGTGTCCTTCTTGACTCAACACTCCACCTATACCGACACCAGACACATCGCACGCTACTACAAAGACTTTAGAAAAGTCAGGTAAACGCATGACAGGAGCTTCCACCATCTTGCCCTTAATTTCTTTAAAAGCCTTGACGGCGGCTTTAGACCACACGAACTCTCCCTTTTTCATGCACTCGGTAATGGGAGCCATGATCATGCTAAAACCCCTAATGAACCGACGATAAAAAGTTGTTAGGCCGTAAAAACTTCGCACCTCATGAATGTTCCTTGGTTCTGGCCACTCAACTATAGCCCTGACTTTTTCAGGGTCTGCGCGCATTCCTTCAGATGACACTATAAATCCTAAGAACACAACTTGGCTAGACATGAATGCACATTTCTTAAGATTAGCGTACAACTTTTCCTTCCTAAGGACACTACAGACCTTCTTTAAATGTTCAAGGTGTGATTCCTTAGTGGTACTATAAATAAGAATATCATCAAAGTACACCACTAGGACTTTTTCCATGAACGGCCTCAAAGCTTGTGTCATCACCCGCATGAAAGTACTGGGTGCGTTAGTTAAGCCGAAGGGCATGACCAACCACTCATACAGCCCATCTTTCATCTTAAATGCCGTCTTCCACTCATCTCCTGGGCGTATACGGATTTGGTGATATCCACTCTTGAGGTCTATCTTAGAGAATATAGTGGATCTGGCCAACATGTCAAGCATATCATCAAGTCTAGGTATAGGGAACCTATACTTGACAGTAATTTTGTTTATGGCACGGCTGTCCACACACATGCGCCACATGCCGTCTTTCTTTGGCGTCAACAATGCAGGCACGGCACACGGGCTCATACTCTCTTGGATGAAACCCTTTTGCAGAAGCTCATCAACTTGCTTCTTCAACTCTGCATACGCTGCAGGGTTCATCCTGTAGTGAGGAAGGTTCGGTAGAGTAGACCCTGGGACAAGATCAATGGCATGTTGTATGTCCCTCATAGGTGTCAACTCATTCGGTAAGTCTTCGGGAAATACATCACTGTATTCCTTCAGGACCGAGGTCACCTCACAGGGCAACTCTGATGGAACCTCAGGTGTAATTTCTCTAGCCACAAGGGCATACACCATAGAATCCTCTTTAGCCTCTTTTTCAAACTCTCTTGCGCTGATTATATGTAAAGACTTAGGTTTGGATTTCCCCATTTCTCTAGGCTCACTTGCCTTCTCATCCTTCTTCTTCCCTAGTGTATTCTCAGGTGGCATGGGATTAAGTTTGATCTTTTTACCATTATACATAAAAGTACACGCATTCGAACGGCCAAAGATCGTGACATCATTATCGAATAGCCACGGTCTACCTAGGATAACATGTCCCACATCCATAGGTAAAACATCACACCACAGGGACTCTTTGTATGACCCAAACTCGATGGGGGACCCAAACTCGATGGGGACTAGACATTGCTAGGTGACAGGTAGGGATGTCTTGTCAACCCAAGAAACTTTATACGGGTCTGGATGAGGTGTGGATTTCAGTTTTAAGCGATCTAAGGTGCTAGTGGAAATCACATTCTGACAACTTCCACTGTCCACTATCACCTTACAATTCTTTTCACCACACTTGGCAATAGTGTAGAAGATAGTGCTTCGACACCAGTCAGCACTACTTCTAGACTGAGCTAACACACACCTGACTACTGCAAGCGTTGCTTCTCCATCCACTTCTTCTTCATCAGTAAGTCCTCCTTCAGGGTGATACTCTTCAACTTCATAATCACCCTGGTCATCTCCACCCTCGTGGGACTCACCTATAACTAAGGCTCTCCCACGGCTCTTCGTAGGACACTGATTAGACATGTGGCCAAGGTTGCCACACTCATAGCACCTCACTTGGCTCATGTTACTAGGACCGGCACCAAGAACCCATTTGCCCTTGTCCTCCCTAGGCCTAGGCGAAATAGTCGCCTATACCCTAGGTTGACTACCAATATTAGGTCTAGTTCCTTGGGAACTAGATCTAGCACTAGAGTCTCGGGACTCAAAACGACAAACGACAGGAGCCTTCAGATATTGCTCTAACTCCTACACGACTTGATATGCTTCATCTAA
Source organism: Magnolia sinica (assembly GCF_029962835.1). Taxonomy (NCBI): domain Eukaryota; kingdom Viridiplantae; phylum Streptophyta; class Magnoliopsida; order Magnoliales; family Magnoliaceae; genus Magnolia; species Magnolia sinica. The sequence goes on from NC_080574.1 coordinate 69,313,177, forward strand.
GTCCGTTAAGGGCCGAGTAATAAGCTCGCGCTGAAGATCCGCACAAAGGCCCGTCTTGAAACGCGAGAGCGTTACTAGAGGGTCTTCTTGGATATCACATCGCATCACATACTCTTCAAATTTAGCGATGTAGTCAGCGGCAGGCATTGACCCTTGGCGTAAGGATTGTCATTGGTCAAGGAGCTTCTGACGGTACGAGAGAGGAAGGTACTTCTCCTTCAACTTCTCTTTCATCTCATACCAATGTGTGATAGGGGCTCTACCAACTCTCTCTATCCTACGCTCGGTGTTGGTCCAGAAGAGCTTGGCTTGACCCACAAGCTTCATCTTAGCAAACCGCATTTGACGGTTTTCCGACATGCCATACCACTCAAAGTAGTGGTCCATGTCAGCAACCCAGTCAAGGAACGCCTTAGGATCCAAGCGCCCATCAAAACTCGGGGCCTCAACTCTCACACTCTTCATCACACGCTCATCTGGATCATAGCGGTCTTGATGACCACATGTGACTAGTGCCTCTCGCACCACACCACAACCGTTACCACGATCTCTATCCTCACTACCACCAAGTGTGGCAGCACGTTCTTCAATGATTCCTTCCACTTGAGAGTGCGCATCTTCCCCTACAGCGGGGTTTTCCTTTTGAGACGCCTCAGTTGCTCCACCTCAGTCATGGTAGTGGTAATTTGGTTCTCAAGGCGGGCAAACTCACGCCTTTGACCCGCTTCTAGGGCGGTTATCTTTTGTATCAATTGAGCAAGTTGCTCAGATAACTGCTCGTTATTCATGGTAGGTTGAAGTCCGAAACCTCTACCTCTTCTCGTGGGCATACAATGAAGACTTGAACCAAATTCTACCTAACTAGACTACTAGGTGTTATGACTTTCAAGATGAATGTGATGAATGCAAAACTACTATGAATTGACACAATTAAGTTGAAACAGGAAACAACTCAAATCTGAAAATTTTCCAGATTAGGAACTTTCTAAAATTGGAAAGTTTCTAAAATTGAAAACTTTCTAAACCTGGAACTTTCCTAAGTTAAACCTAAAAATCAAAACCCTAATTTGATAACTCGATCTAGACAAAAACCATGCAAGCCTAGGCTTTGATACCAAATTTGACGCAGGACAACCCTAATTATGATGCATGCTCATGGATATAATTAAACAGCGGAAATAAAAGGAATAAATGATCTAAAATTCTAACAGTAATCATCATAACTGAGAAAATCATAAAGGAAAAATGCAATGGAGCGGGCCATCACTACAACTATGGATTATGGAATTCAATTACTACTTAGGTTGGATCCGGCGAGGGATGAAACCTCCCGATCTTGCATGGTCACACCCAATCGATCAATGAAGATCACTAGTCCGAAGAACCAAGAAGTTTCTCGGATTAGGGATTTGAGAATTTGGGGGTTTAGGGTTTAGATCGGTTCTCAAGATTTTGATCGAAGAAGGATTAGCCAAAACTGAAAAATAGAAGGAAGAAAATTATTACCTTGAAGAAGTTGGAGGGGCACAAGAAGAAATTAGAAGAAGAAGATCAAGGGAAGAGAAGAAACACCATTAGAGATAAAAGAGGAAGGAGGCAACCAAAGGGTTTGCTTTTCATTAATCAATAGTTAAAAATTCGAGTTTAGGGCTTTAGCCCACTTAAATAAGCAAATAAAGACATAAAATTACTAAAATACCCCTAGAATAAGCAAATAAAGATATAAATTTACTAAAAGACCCCTAACAAAGTCAAAAACGCGCAAATAACATAAGTACGGGAAAGTTTGGGCGCTTGGTCTTCTTTCTCCAATCTTCCTTCACATGTGTCTTCCCTGAGTGGGGTCTTCTATATGTCCAATCACATGTGAAAGGTCTTCAGCTCCTCAATAGTCGCCTATCCACAAGGACGGCACTTGTGGTTGGCGCTTTCTTCGTTGGTACACCTTGAATGCGCTTGTGTCCGCATCAGAGAGAGAGAGAGAGAGAGAGAGAGAGGAATTAATTAAGATTGCTAACCAAGAAGTACCTCGAAATGACCATTTTTATATCTTGCACCAATAATTCGGGAGATCAAAGAGATTGTGACGTAGGACAGCCCTAATTATGATGCATGCTCATGGAAATAATTAAACAGCGGAAATAAAAGGAATAAATGATCTAAAATTCTAACAATAATCATCATAACTGAGAAAATCATAAAGGAAACATGCAATGGAGCGGGCCATCACTACAACCATGGAGTATGGAATTCAATTACTACTTAGGTTGGATCCGGCGAGGGATGAGGCATGGTCACACCCAATCGATCAATGAAGATCACTAGTCCGAAGAACCAAGAAGTTTCTCGGATTAGGGATTTGAGAATTTGGGGATTTAGGGTTTAGATCGGTTCTCAAGATTTTGATCGAAGAGGACTTAGCCAAAACAAAAAAATAGAAGAAAGAAAGTTATTACCTTGAGGAAGTTGGAGGGGCACAAGAAGAAATTAGAAGAAGAAGATCAAGGGGAGAGAAGAAGCACCATTAGAGAGAAGAGAGGAAGGAGGCAACCAAAGGGTTTGCTTTTCATTCATCAATAGTTGAAATTCGTGTTTAGGGCTTTACCCCACTTAAATAAGCAAATAAAGACATAAAATTACTAAAATACCCCTAGAATAAGCAAATAAAGATATAAGATTACTAAAAGACCCCTAACTAAGTCAAAAAATGCACAAATAACATAAGTATGGGAAATTTTGTGCGCTCGGTCTTCTTTCTCCAATCTTCCTTCACATGTGTCTTCCCTAAGTGGGGTCTTCTATATGTCCAATCACATGTGAAAGGTCTTCAGCTCCTCAATATTCGCCTATCCACAAGGACGGCACTTGTGGTTGGCGCTTTCTTCGTTGGTACACCTTGAATGCACCTGTGTCCGCATCAGATTGTGAAGGATGTTGCTAAGAGAATTAGAGCTGGATGGATGAAATGTAGATGTGCCTCCAGAGTTTTTTGTTATAGCCACATACCAATGAAACTGAACAAGGAATTTTATGGGATAGCTGACCAGTCATGCTTTATGGAACTGAATATTGGGCAGTCAAGGAAAGCAACATATTTTCAAACGATAAGCATCGCTGAAATGAGGATGCTTAGATCGATAAAAAGCAAGAGATGGATAGAATTAGAAATGAGTGCATTCAAGGGAACTTGGAAGTAGCACCAACAGGTAACAAGATGGTTGAAAATGGACTCAGATGGTTTGTCCATTTGCAACTGAAACCAAGAACTGCACCAGTTATGAATGAGTTGGTTCAAGTTGAAGATTCTAGAAGGGCAAGGTGAAGGCCCAAAAGGACACGGGTGGAGAATATCCAAGAAAGAAAACAAAAGAAAAGAAAAGGGAGACACCAGTGAAGGTAGTTTTTAAAAAAAAAAACAAAAGGCTTGACGACCTATGGTTTAACTAAGGATAGGGGGTCTATAATGGAGTGGAATGGCAGAACAGGATTCGTATAGCTGGCCCCAATTAGTTGGAACAAGGCTTAGATGATGATGGTGATTGGTGATGCTGGTGATTGGTGATGATGGTGATGAAAATTGTAAAATGAATAACTTATACTAGCACCAAATTGAGTATGAAGAGGGGCAAAATTGATTTAGAATGGGATTAATCCACTCAGTAGATCATTTGTACAAGCACACAGTTAAGAGTCACGGTATCCAAAATGGTTATGTAACAGCCGTAATGGCCATTACTTAATGGTAACAGTGGGTACCATTAAGTGTTACAGGGCTGTAACAGCCATCATGGAAAAAAAAAAATGGCCCATAACGACCATTACAGGGCCACTACAGTTTTTTTTAATACATATTTGGCCATAACAGCTGTTAGGCCCGCATCTAACTATAATGATGGTGGCCATTACGGCCGCTGTTACCATTATTGAATACCTTTGGTTAGAGTACACTACAAGCTCAAAATATCAAGTGGTTAAGCTACAATTTAGCAAAGCGGTTAATCCACAAGTGAACCAATGTGTTCCAATGTTTTCTTGGTTCCTCAAATTTTGGGAAACCACCAAGTAAACCTGCTGTGATGAAGATCCTATTGGAGAGTCTCCATCTTCCCAAACAATAGGCATAGGGCCTGTTTGGGAGCTTGGATTTCAAATGCCTGGATTCTGAATCAAGGTGATTCGTAATCAATGGAGATTCCGAATCCTTCAATTGTGCTTGGCAGCTTGTATTCAAAATCCCCTGTAATCCAAAAATAGCAATGCATTGAAATTATGTAGTATGTCTACGGGAGTTTGAATTTAATTACTAAATCAACTTTAATATCCCTAATCAGGGTACATATGTGATGTTTGACACAATGATTGTAATAAGCCCATTGAAATATAAACTTCAGCCAAAAATGATGAAATTCCAAGCCTCGGATGGGCCACAAGCATAGGATCACAACTGAGCCACTAACCAACGTTTTTTAACCATTGATTTACACGGCCAATGTTTGGACTACTCAGATCATTTTATAGATGTAATTTTAGTGATGCAGTTGATAATCTAATTGTTTTGGGATATCATCAGCGGGCCATGTGTACAATGGATTAGTAGCCTAGCGACACCTATGTTACACATGCAACTCTTCTGCCTTTAAAAATGAGTAAATCAGGAAGAGGATTGGTAATCTCAGCAAAAGGGAGAGATTGCAAAACTCAGCAAAAGTGAGGATTGGCAAACCCCTAGATTCCAAATATTCCCCCAATACATGCTGCCAAATGACGCCTGGATTCCGAATACCCTCCAATCACCCCCAATCCACGCTGCCAAACGACCCTGTAGTGTCTTGCTAGGCATAGTAAAGCTGCTCATAAGAATCGACTATAGCTCGTTCACTTGACACTGAGCCTCAAACAACCCGTCATTTATATGCAACTTGTGGATGTTGTTTGTTCTTTGCCTGTCATTCACGACTCTATGGAAGAAAGCAGTGCTTTTCTTTTTCTTGTCTTTTCTTTTTTTGATGAATAAAGAAAACAGTGTTTTTATCCCCTTCTTTAAGCCACATGGGCCTTGAATTTTGCCTCCACACTTCTACTTCTCAGAATGACTTGGTAATCATTATGTAAGACTTCCCTTTCCTACAAAAGCCTAATAGCAGCTCACCCACTCTCCTTGTCCATATCAGTGTATTCAATTCTTCCTTTTTAATAGCATCCAGCCCCGAAGGCAATTTTACTCCCCACTCTTAATTTATTCTTGATCATCTAGAGCTTCTTCATAATTCTAAACCTGACTCAACCTTCCACACTATACCTTTTTCCATCACTTATCTACCAATTGCACAAGACCATTATATTCCAGCGACCAATTCTCAAATCTGGATGATTTAGGGCACCTGATATGTCATTTGCCTCCAAGCAAATTGGAATGTGATCCAATGCGCGACTAGGAAGAACACAACTGCAGTACCCCCAAGTAACTCTCCTAGCAGATCAGGTCGTAAACACTTTGATGCACATCATATGAAGTACACTGATAAGCATGGGTTTGGACCTAGCTAATATGTGATACGATGTTGATATGTTAAACCATTAAGTGCACCATGCAGGCAATTTTTGCATCAAGCATGGTGAATAAGGATTAAACAAGTTGCACACAGTTGAAAGCAGATTTGATTGCTTAATGCTGGGCATTTTCACACCGGGCTCAAGTGGGGTAACCCGTGGGATGCGGGGATACACTCGGGGTGGGTGACCCATGTGATTTGGAGCCCAAGAGGGAGGTCTCGTATTCGAGACTCCTCACCGGGGGTGATTAATATAGGGGCATTTCAAACCAGGCTCGAGTGGGGTAGCCTGTGGGATGCGGGGGCACACTCGGGGTGGGCGGCCCATGCGATTTGGGGCCCACGAGAGGGGTTCAGCCGAGGTCCTAACCCATGAGATATGGGGCCTGGGCTATGAGATAAAGGGATTAATTCGCCATACTCTAACAGTTCGAGCTTTTAGAGCAAGTGGTTAATTGTCCTGCATCATTGCTTGATTAAACAAAAAAAATTAGTGGTTCTCAAAAATTCATGTTGCCAGCATACCTGTGATTGTTCGATAATGTAGAATTTAATATATGCATATATCACTGATAAAATATAGAAATCATCTTATTTAGAAATTTTGAATATATAAATCTACAACCGTAGATTAAAAAATGGCATAAACTGCATATAAGTACAAACTGATCGAACCCTTGCTAGAATCGTGATTGGAAGAGTCGATAGGAGGAGCAAGCTTGATGCAAGCTCATCCAATCATCCAATGGAGACCAAGAGCCATCCCACTGGTAGATGAATGAAGATCAGGCCCATCCAAGGGTCCCAATGAAATATCAGATCAAATCAGGGGCCTTGATTGTAATCTGACATCAAGGGTTCAGATCGATTTCATTGATGATCTAGACCATATCTAAAGTTGGGATTGTAGAGATATGGACTAGATCAATGGTCCAATTGGACTTATGTGGTACACAGGTCCAACCGGATCTCCTAGATTACCAATGGATTGTAATGTGGGGCCCATAGTTCCAATTAACGGCCTTTTGGGGAATCACATACAAACTGTGTAAGAAGATAGAGCTTCATACAAATTGAATGGGCCAGTTAGCCCATCCGGCCGTAAGACTTTCCTGATTGTCCATAGTTAAGTGTCACTAGGTCTCTTAGTTTCCTTTCTTCTTCTTCTTTTCTTTTTTCTCTTTTTTTTTTGGGGATAAATGGATATATTTTATTCAGGAAAAAGAAATACAATCATCAGGGGCAGGTCCTGACATAAAAACATGAGGGACCCTGATCAAACAGGAACAAGGAAAAAATATACAGCTAGAGCTAGCCACCCACGAAATTAACACCACAATCTGAAATCCACAACGAGGCCAAAGAGTTGACCTAATCATTATTGATCTACTCGGCTTCCTAATTTTCTTCCCTTATTATAACTCTTTAGTGTTGGGTTGAGTTAATTTCAGAAAGAAAGAATGGACCCATAGGTTTTGTGCCTGGGGTTTTTCCAATGTTTGCACACACAGGATATAAATATAGCCAGACATACAGAACATGCGACAACGTTATGAGATTTTTTTATTAAATGAATTCCTTTTCTTTTTTTCCTCCTGATTGGAAACAATTTCTAAGAGTTGGAGTCCTCCAGAAACCCTATGGGAGAGACTTTCCTAGGTTTGTATGGCAAGACTCCACATTTATTCACTTTCTTCTCTATTTTTTCATTACTTTTGCTGCACTTGAAGATCACAGAGGTTGGAGCATCTGAAGGTGGAGATTGATCTTCGAGTTGTTGGATATCCCCTATTTTTCCATTGGATTCAATTGCATCTTAGTTTGCCCTGATCAATAAAGCAGGAGCAGACATAAGATATCGAAGTGAGAGGAGAACCTTCAGTAGATATTCTTGCTAAGTCCCAACTTTTCGTGTGCAGTTGACTGCAAGAATTTTCACCAAATTTTAAGGTTCGATATGTAAATAAACCTGCATGTTTTTTCCCATCGTGATCTAGCTCAATCATAAATCTGAGAAAATCACAACAAACGACTCAAAAGAACTGTACTTGTGATCTGGAAATAGAAGCACTACCTCAACCACTAGCTGTGGAAAGCCAAAGTTCATGACTAATTTAATGGGTAAAATTGTCCATGCATTATATATGTTAGAGAAAACTAGGATTGCCAATTCATGTGGATTAATGACAACTGTTAATCTACAGTGGGTATGGACAGTCATGATCCACCTCCAATCGCAGATGGTATGCAAGGCTATTCTAGAGATCTGATTTTCCACTTCAAAGGTATGAGGATTGCTATTTGATCCGAAGCAGTGATTCAACACTAAAGCCAGGAACAGGATAAGATTGTAATGAGCTGTTAAATGGGAACCCGGTCCAGCTGAAATTATCTATCGGTTGGGGATCTTTTACAGGTATGGGGTGGCTGCAGTATGTTTAGGCTGATTTAGGATTTCTGATTGAAATTTGGACTTGTGGTCTTGAAATGGAGACATATATACGCTAGGATTTTAGGCATTAGGTCAAACTGGAAGGTTGGATAATAGATTTACTTTTGCTGCATTAGAGAAAGTGCACCCTAGAGGAGGTTTGGATGAGAATCAAGAGTTGCCTGATAGAACTCCAAAGGTAGATTCCAAATCTAGTTCTGCCACTTATTCAAAGCACATTGATGAGCTATGCAATGACTGGAAGTTCAAAGAAGTTGCATGAATGTTGAATGAGATGATGCAGAAGGGAATGTCTACAAGTGGCTCCACCTATATTATTTTAATGGAGGGGCTTATCAAGAGGCGTAAAGAATATAGAAGGGAGAAGGATTTGGTCTAACGGGATTCTTGCTGACCCCAGTTAGTTTTGATAAGGCTCTGATGATTATGATGATGATGGAGCAGGATAAGAATTACCACATGTTTCCTTGTTCTTGTACAGTGCTGAATTTAGACAGGTATAACAATACCCACGCTTGCAAAATTCAGCAGGCGGACCTGGCAAAAAGTTCAGGTACACAATTTTCTTCATCGTGCAAGAGAGAAAAATGGGCTGGAAACAGGCTTCCCTTTTACAAAAATATAGCGAGAAGAGCTACGAACTGGGTTTTGGCTGTAGAGGGTTAAGACTAGGGTTTGGGTTCCTGTAGCTGATGTCTCCTAAATAGTGTAAAAGCTATGGTTAGGCAGCAGTTCAGGTTTAAGGTTAAGCTAAGAGTTGAGTTCAGAAATTTGTTTGAAATTATGGATGGCTATATAGGACAAACTTTTCGGATTTTTGTTTGGGAGGTTTCCTAGAATACATCCAGTTGCAGTGCATTAGGATATTCCTTTGAATATGGACAGTCTCCATGAACTTTGAATAATCAAAGGGTTGAAATATCTTTATCTACAAGTTTATATCATGGGCCTCCTTGTATAAACAATTTCAGTCATTGAGAAGGACCTAAAGATATAGACTATGCAACTGTGAGGGTACATGCAAGCAACAAATGCTAAATAATGGCACCACATGCCTTAACTCAAAGAGATCTCTTCCTAATTCAAAAGTGCCAAAAAATCCGAAAGTATGGTTTTGTTTTCATAGCGGCAGAATATATCATTGTAGTTTAATTCTAAAAAACCAACAGACAAACCCCAAAAATTAGATCATAATGGGCTAAACATTCCCAATTTTCTCTATAAATGGATACCATGTGAACTTGTTTATGAGGCTCTCTTTAGGGCTCATTTGGGAGCTTGTAAATGGAGGTAAATGGGAAATGGAATTGGGAGTAAATGGTTTACTTGGTTGTGTTTGGATTGGAGTAATTGAAATGCATTTAAAATCCAAATATTCTGTTTGGATGGGAGTAAATGGGAAGAATCGGAATGCATTAGAATTTTTCAATATATTCAGAGGAACATATGTGATAACCCAAATCAGCTTTAATATCTCAAATTAGTGTAAGTATGTGATATTTAATAGAATGCTTGTAAGAAGCCCATTGAAATATATACTTTAGCCAAAAATGAGAAAATTTTGAAACTAAGTGGGCCACAAACGTAGGGATCACAAACAAGCAACTTGTTATCGCTTTTTAACTATCCATTTAGATGGCCAACCTTTGGATGGTTTGAATCATTCTATTGGTGTGATTTTAGTGATGTAGTCGGTGATTGCTTTCTAAGAGACAAAATCCTAGGCTATTGGGAGAAGTCTCTTCGATTCTCTATAGGGGGTTAGATTCAAGGATTGGGTGGCCACTAACGCGTCTAGTTCTGATGGCAGTTTGCTCGTGGCTTGGGACAATATTTTGGGCATGGTCAGCTGGTGAGGGGATCTTTCATTGCTACAATGGTGCTAAGACATTTGTCAAAGAATTTTATATGGATGTTCATTATAGTGGATGGGCCGAATGTTGCACATCAAAGGTCCAAATTTTGGTAAGAGTTGAATGAGGCTAAGGGTAGTACCCGTGATGTGTGGGAGGCGATTTTAATGTCACTAGGTTTACCTATGAAAAATCGAATGGGGACAGGATTACGAGTAGTATGAGAGGCTTCTTAGACTGCGTTAATTCTCATGAGCTCATTGATCTTCCAATGGGAAACGTGAAGTTCACTTCATTGAATGGATAAGAAAATGCCATCATGACTAAGATCGATAGATTTCTCATATCCTCTACTTGGGTGGAGCATTTCCCTCTTGTTCTGCGGCATAGTTTGCTGAAAACAATGTCTAAGCAATTCCCAATTTTGTTGGAGGTCAAGGAAGAAAATTAGGGTCCCAAACCATTTAGATTTTGAGCTCATGTGGTTAAAGGTGGAGGGATTCTCAACTCTCGTAAGCAGTTGGTGGGACCGTGGGCATGTTTCGCCATAGAAGGATACGCAGGTTTTATTATAAGTCAAAAGCTAAAGCTATTAAAAGGAAAAATTCAAGAAGAAAGTGCTAGGGAAAAGAGAATTGGAGACAAGATTTTATGCAAAATTCAAGAGTTAGATGTGATGGCAAAGGGGTGCCTCTCTAAGGATAATAAAGAACTTCAAGAAAAGCTTAAGGCGGATTACTCTAGCCGCCTATGGAAAAAGATCTCAAGTGGAAGCAGCGGTCTCGTGCTACATGGATAGAGGAGGGTAAAAATATCTAGTTTTTCCATAACATAGCAAGTATGCACACCAAATGTAACAAGATTAACAGCATTGAGGTAGATGGGATTCAAATAGATAAGGAAGTGTGCGGGAAAATGGTTGAGCATTATAAAAATTTGTTATCAAATGAGGGATGGCTAAGACCAAAGTAAGATGATCTGCACTCTCCGAGCATTCCCATTGATGGTTTTGTGGCGCCTGAGAAACCATTTTTGGAGTTGAAAATCAAAGCGATAGTGAAGGCTTTGGAGAGGAATAAAGCCCGGAGCTTAAATGGGTTCCCACTAGTGTTCTCTCATTTTTTGGGAGGTTGTAAAGAAAAAGATATATTGTTGTTTTTTGAGTTTCATGAAACGGGTCGGCTTTCAAAGGAAATAGGGGCTTCCTTTATTGTCATAATCCCTTAGGTGTAAGGTGCCAAGAATTTAAAAGACTTCCACCCCATTAGCTTGATTAGCAGTCTATACAAGATTCTTACTAAGGTCATAGCTTCAAGATTTTGGCTAGCCTTCCAAGGGTCAACTTTAAAAACCAATGTGCTTTTGTTCAAGGTTGCCAAATTTTGGATAGTACCTTACTAGCTCACCGATGCGTTGATTCAAGACATAAGGAGGGGAAAAGGTCTAATTTGCAAGTTAGACATTGAAAAGGCCTACAATCACATCAACTAGAAGTTTCTACACCTACATGCTTGATTCATTTTGGTGTGGAAGCAAATGAAGGGTATGGATTAAGTAGTGTATTAGTTCAACTATTGAACAATGGATCTCTAAAAGGTTATTTTAAAAGTTCGACAGGTATGAGGCAAGAGGATCCACTCTCTCCGCTTTAATTCATGGTAGTAGTGGATAATCTAAGTAGAATGTTGGAACATGGGCAAACAATTGGGTTGTATCATGGGTTCAGTGTTTGTAGGATGAGTCAGCCGATTTCCCATCTTTAATATGCATATGATATGACTCTTTCTTGCAACACCAATGTACATATGGTGGAGAGGTTGCATATGATGATTTGTTGCTTTGAAGTTGTATCAGGGTTAAAGGTTAACATTGTTAATAGTGTCATGATGGGGGTTGGTTTGGTTGAAGAGGAGGTCGATCAACTGGGTGGGATTTTTGGGTGTGGGGTGGATTCTTTTCCCTCCACCTATCTCGGTTTACCCCTTTCCGTGGGAAAGCTGGCTAGCCATTTGTGGGACCTAATTGTGGAAAGATTTGAACAAAAGCTTGGCACGTGGAAAAGTCAGTATCCCCATTTTATTGTATGTCCCTATTTAAATGCCCAAAGGCGGTGTCGGATAGGTTGGAGAGGTTAAGACAAGATTTTTTATGGCTGGGCGGGGAAGAGAAGAAAAAGTTTCACCTTCAATCTTGGGAGAGGCGTGCAAGCCTTTTTGACAGGGAAGGTGTAGGTATTAAGGATCTAGAGCAAATGCATCTAGCTCTCTTGGGGAAGTGGTTGTGGAGATTTAGAGAGGAAGATGCACTTTGGAGGGAATTTATTGCTTTAAAGTATAGTAGTAATGACGGCAGGTAGTGTACCAAAAATTCATCTCCATATAAAGAGTCGGCTCATTGGAAAGGGGTGACATGTGAGGGGGAAGTTCGCTAGAAGGGTTGGTTTTTCTCTTGGGAATGAGGAGAGAATCAGGTTTTGGGAGGACATGTTGCTAGGAGAAATTCCTTGGAAAGATGTTTCCAACATCAACTCAATTGTCAACAAATCCTAATATTTTGGTTTCCCAATGCTATTCCTTTTGTGGCGGCAATGTGGTATGGTATCCCCTGTGTCGTAGATCTTTTTCTGATGATGATGTGGAATTTGTGTCGCTTTCAAAATTTGTTCAACTTTGTCACCCAATGGTCGAGGATCGAGATAAATCGATTTGGAAGGGAGATAAGTCTGGCGGGTTCCCAACTGCTCTTTTATAATATGATTGATCCTTATGGGGCAAGCTATGAAGCGCAAACTCAATATGAATGGAGGTACAGAGCTCCTTCAAAGGTTGCAGCTTTTGGATGGTTAGTTAGAAGGGGGAAGCTGTTGACGGTGAATAACCTCCAAAAGCATAAAATGATCATCCCAAACATGTCTTATGTGTATGGCTCATGCTGATTCGGAGAATCATCTTTTCATTCACTGCCAAGTTGCATCTCATATTTGGTCGAGTTTCTTAGGACATTTTCATGTTCTTTAGGCGATGCCAAACTCTGAGGGTGATCTGCTTTCGCTTGGAATTGGGTGGGGCTTCGAAAGCAGGACAAGGTTGAGCTTTATGGGCTGAAAGAAATGGAGATGCTTTTGTAATGTTAGCAACAATGTGGATAAAGTGTTGGGTAGGGCTACATATTTAGTTGTTGAGTGGGATTCTTGTATAAATGGGTTAAGGGATTGTATTTTTCCTTTCTAGTTGTTTTTTCGTCTATTTGGCACGTCTCTTAAGTCTTAATAAAATTTGTCGTTCTCTCAAAAAATAATAATTATTGCGTTTAAACTTCATATTGCATCCAAGCACAGAGAGCAGAGTTCCCAACCATTCAAGATCACAGTCATATTCCCGGGTTTAAGATATGCCATTCATCTTCCTAGATAAACAAATCTTTAATGATTCCTAGATAACAGAAACTAGAGGGAACTTCTAAACTAAAAAATTTACAAGTATCTTAATCTACTTAATCAAGTCCAATGCCGTGAATTTGAAATGAACAATCATACAGCTCAATAGAGTTTAAAGAATTAAACATTCAACATATAAATCTATGTTTCTGAGGTTACTTAATCAAGCCTACATTTACAAGATAAGAGAGAACAAATTAGACAAATTTACAATTCAATCAACACAAAAGGATGAACTTTGAACCCATTTGAAGCACCTCAAGTTGCTTGCTAACATGCAAAAGCATAACATCATCTCTGCCAGCAAATGCTCAACACATTCAGGCACAAGCATGAAGAACATAAGTAAATAGAAAACAAATAACTATTTCACACTCACCCAACAGAGGATGTATCCAGCTCCTTCTTGGACAAAGTTATCGTGATCATTGACACATGCCTTGTGGTTTCAAGGCTGAAAGGTGTGCAAAAGACACTCATCAGATTCCAATATAATAACTACAACAAAGGAAACAATAATAATAATATTAGTAATAATAGTTGTAACAGACCATAATAATAACTAGGGTATGCACATAATTATATAAAAGGCAATGCAACCATCCATTTCAAATCATGATGAAAAATGTTCTCACGGAAGTAAGCCTTCCTCTAGTGGCTCCCACGTGTCAGTTATGTCAGTTGATCCAACTGATGTATTCTGATGAAGACCAACAATCCTTCTCTGCGCAAAAGGAATGAGAATGCAGCCAGCAACATGAGTTGATAATGAATACAGGTGGTCCTTCCCATCTTTACTACTTGGAACTGAACTTCTATAATAATAATAAAAAGAAACACTAAGAATATTGATATAAGATACTCCACTTTAATCAGCTCCACGATCATAACAGTTTTATTTATAGCTCTTCCCATCGCCTTGAAGACAATTTCATCTGAGCCTTTTTCCTATGAAATAGTAAATACAATATTATCAGCAGGAAGCAACAAAAACAACACCATGCTTACAAAAAATACAATAATTGCAAATGATCAAGACTTGGTTCAAGAGTGCATCTAGCGTTGCAAACAAAACCAGGGAAACTAGCAACTTTTAGAGGTTTGCAAGGATTTGTGACCACTGAAAGAAAGAGAAGTTTTTATTCAGTGCAAATTCATAGAAGCTTCAAATATTAAAAATCATACAAATTTAAATACATATTTCCCAACAACTGCACTCGTAAATATGCATGCGGTGCTCAGGGCATGTGCTTGTTTTCTTGTCTGAGAACAGGGCTTCTAAGTGCTTCATACAAGATAGTGGTTAAAAGCATAGAAATAAACAAATAGACACAATGTATCAAACAAATCCAACCAAAATGATTCCTTCTAAATATTTGATAACACAAACCATGATAGTGCAAGGAAATCATAGAATCTCTCAATAACAGAAGACACGTACCAGAAAAAAAAAAACCAAACAAACAAGACATGGGGACAAAGAAGAAGAAGATCAGTAGGTCAGGTATCCAAGTGTATGATATAAACAAAATCAAATGCACTGAAAATAAATAAATAAATAAAAACCATAAATTTTCTAAAGTACAAAACATATTTGCAAGAACACATATGCACAAATAAATAAAACCATGTGTTTCTAATTGAGAATAGTTGAGTATAGCAGATGCATGCTTATAACTCCACACCTCTTTAAGCTTAACTATACTTTCTCATCAGCATATTGATGATTAGATCTAGACTCCAATGCATGTATGCCACAGCTCATCCAGTCTATGCGTGGCATAGAAGCAGTCCAATCCAAAACCATAAAAACTACAGGCACCATTATGGCTGGAGAATAGTCCAGAAATAACACTGATTTGAGGATCCAAACTGTCCAATCAGTGGCCATCTGGTCTTCAGTCAAGATCATCCAATCGATCTAATTTTCAATGGGACCCATGTAGCAGATGGTTAGGATCAGCATGGACGTACTGGCAAGTTCTCGTTACCGCACATTGTAATATACCTGATTCAGTTAACAATAAAAAGACTTTGAATTTCAATTATAAGGCATCCCATTCATAATAAAATTATCTGGTTCCATAACTAGTTTTATGATTCCAATCCAAAACAAACGCGAAGAAGATAACCGTTTCAGAAGAGAAGAAGAAAACCTGAAGAAGACTGGTGGCATAGGTGATGTAGTTGCGCATCCGCCCTTGAGTTGTAATCCGAATCTCGTTCTCGTTGATCGGCGTTTCCGCCCTCGGCTTCTCCACCCTCTGGTACCGATCCATCTACTCCACTCCAAATTATTTTTTTAAAAGAAATTTAATTAATTAATTAATTAAAATTAAAATACATCCGTTGGAAGAGAGTTAGGGTTAGGGTTTTCTTCCTGGTTTTACCTTTTCGTGTAGTTATGGTTTTGAAACGATGTCAGCTCTGCTTTGAGAGAGGGAGAGGGGATTCTCTTCCTTCTTATACTCCGGCTTTGGTTTTTCTTCCTTTTCCGCCCTAACTCTTTGCCGCTCTAATCCTCGCATTTTATATGGGGTGGAGCCCCTCTCGTTGTTAATGCCAAATTACTAAAGCGTCCTTCTTTTCGACGAAAATTACCGAAATAACTGGTAGTTGACGATGGCGTCCTGGCCGGACGCGGATTGCGTCATACCCCGCCCGTCTCCAGCCGGGAACGGGCAGCAGCTTTGAGTGGCCACCAGGATGTATGGGTATTATCCACACCGTCCATACATTTTTTCGTATCATTTTAAGTTATAATATTAAAAATGAGGCAGATCCAACACTCAAGTCGACTACACAATTGGGATTAAACTCTTACCGTTAAAATTTTTTTAGGGGCCACCGAAGTTTTGAATGGAGCTGATATTTGTATTTTATCTTCATCCAGGTCAGGTCTATGTAACTTTATGAATAGGTTGGATGTAAAATAAATATCACAGTGGGCCTTAGAAAAGTTTCAACGGTGAGAATCTTATCACAGCTGCTTCTTGTGGTGTGGTCCTCTTGAGCCTTGTATCTATCTCATTTTCATTTTTATCCATAAAATAATACGAAAAAAATGATGGATCGGTGTGGATAAGACCAACACATGCTCATTCCCAGCTGGAGACGGGGTAGGACGCATTCAGCGTACAGAGTGGTTTGATGTACTCGCGCGCGTGTGGAGATGTTTCGCGGCACGAGTGCCTCGGTTCTCCGTTCGGCACTTTTTTAGCATGATCTGGCCCAAAATTGGTGGGTAGCAGTTGTTATGCGAGCAGCACGGAACGCGGCTTCGGTGAATCCTCGGATCGCCCTGACTCTGAGGCCCACTTTGATTGATGTGACTACTACATCCATGTCATCCATCTGCATCGAAAACTTATTTTAGGGCATGATCTAAAAAAAAATAATTAGGTAGATGAATCACAGTATTAAATGACCATTAAAGTATTCTTGCCAGCTACAAAAGCTTTGGATCAAGATAATATTTGCATAGTCTCTTCGTGTAGGTCTTTGTGACTTTATCACCAGGATCGTAAATAAACATTTTGGTGGACCTATGAAGTGTTTAATAATCACAATTGTTTCGTCCACCTGAGATATGGACTAGCTTTATTTTTCAGGTCATGTCTTAAAATGAGTTGTCAAAATGGTTGGACATGATGGATTTAAAGTACATACATCATTGTGAGCCCACCTTGATGTAGGTGTGTGCGACCTGACCCTAGTTCACATATGTACATGTGTATGTGTGAGTATGCATCTCATTCATTTTGGTCCCACGGTTCAACCGATCAAATTCCGGTGACCCGCGACCCTTGAATTGTGTTTACGGTTATCCTTGAGTCCGGTCACATAGACCCGACTCGGATCGACCCTAGATCTATATCATCTCATTCACATCGTCGCCGCGGTTCGAACGTCATATCTCATGCATGAATCCGACATGTACATCTTTAGATATTAATCGCACCATTCTTGGTCATTCATCATGCACGTAGGACCCACGTAGACCCATGGGCACATTTCCCCATGTGAGGGCCCCACCTAGTGCTCTCTTTTATGTGATAACTACTCCTAGCCTAGTCATCATTACTCCTCTTTTCAAAACTTATCATGGGCTTCTTTTTCTCTTTTCAAGAGAACAATCATGGGATTTCCTCTCTATCCCAAGCAAATCCCTCTTCCCTAAGCTACCCATTCTCCCAAACTAATTATCACTTTGCTAGAACCCATCCATCCTTCTCTCTCTTCTCTCATTTCTCTCCTTCTCCCCTTCTTGCATGGTGGAAACGTCCACCACTCCTCCATTTTTCCAGCAACTTCTCCTCCATCTCTCTCTCAATCCCACCATCTTCACACCATCTCCTCCATTAGAACACCACCATTGGAGCTTTGGAGCTAGTATCTTGAAAGAGATGGTGGATCTTGAAAGTGGGTGTTACATATTGAAGCTTCTCTCTTCTTTCCTTTTTTCATCTCTTTTCTATCATACTTGGGAGTATATAAGACCCACCAATCAATGATGGAGGTCCTACATGGTTCCATGAAGTGAGGCCAAAGGCCCACTACATGTATGCATGTTTCCATAGTGGGTCATTCTCCATGGACCCACCATAGTGGATTTCCTCTTTAAATCTAGATTATTTAGGTCATTTAGACCTAAGATGCATGGTGGGGATGACATCCCCACCTCAGAATTTCTTGGATTTGTATACATTACATGCATGCATGATCTATGTAGATGTGTGGTGTGGATGTGTTGGTAGAGGGTTCATAGTATCGGAACCCTCCCCTTTGGTCGTGATGTCTCTCTCTCTCTCTCTCTCTCTCTCTCTCTCTCTCTCTCTCTCTCTCTCTCCCTATTTTCCCTCTATTTCTTCCTCTTTTTCTACTAATGTTAGTGGCTCACTGATGTGATCAGAAAATCCTAATTCCACCAGAATTTTGGGGACGTCCAGGCCCACCTGATGGACGTCCTGGCTCACCCTGACATGCATGGGTTGGATGGCCCTTAAACCTTAAATTTCTTGGAGATCTTTGCAAGGTGATGGGTCTGAAATTTTTATGGTCCATTTAGGTGGACCTCACTTATATTATTTAGGCATAAATCCCTCTGGATATTTTTCTATGGGATGAAAATGGACAGCATATGTTGCTGTCCATATTTCAGGTCCATTTGCTGCATAGTTTTTGGGCAATGTTTTAGGCCAACTTGTAGAACTTTTCTCCCTGATTTCTTTGGGAGTTTTCTGAGGTGTGGACCCCACCTTGATGTAGGATAGAGCCCATACCCTCTATCCCCTGATTGAGACCTATAGGATGGGCCAAAGAGGGCTGGACGTTCAGAAATTTCTAGATAGTCCAGCAGGGTTGTATGTTAGAAATGGACCTATTACACCTTAATTTTGAAGAAAGTGGGCCACTTCAGTGGACTCCACTTGCTGTCCGTACATAGGAGCATCAAATCCACATATTTTCTCATTGGTTTGGCAGGCCTAAGCTCGCCCCATGAGGTACCAAAGATGGGAACAACAACAATTTTAGCAGCAGATTTTTTTCAGAAATATCTTGCTGTCCGTAATTTGTATAAATTAAATAAAATACTTATACTACCTTAAAAATTCTAAAATTTTGCAGAGAGGTGTCCCACCCATGGTAGGACGTACCTACAAAATTTTAATTTTAGAGCCAATGGACCCCATTTGGGTATCCAAAAGGGTGGGCCAAAATAGTGGACTGTCAGAAATTTCTGTTATGCAGTCCAGCAGCATAGTCTCATAAAACAAAATTTTAAAAAAATATTTTCTCAGGAGGTCAACCATCTTTCTGGGTCCAACCTTGTTTTAGGCTTTACGAGGGACCTTGGGTCCAAATTTCATGAATTTTGGAGGCCCAGAACCCACCCATTTGGATGACACAAATTCAGGACAAATATATTTCCGGCAATATTTCACCCTGGATAGATTGTAATTTCAAAATTTATTAAAATACCTTTGAGTATTCAAAAATTATAAAAATTTATAGAGAGGTGACCCACCCATGGTGGGACTTACCTACGAATTTTTGGCGCCAATGAACCCCTGTGCACATTATGGCAAGGGCCGGACTGGCTCACCACGTTGGGACGTTCAGGATGATCAAAATTTTTTAGGCAAACTGTTTTCCGTAAATAAATTAAAATACTTCTGAATATCTAAAAATTATGAAATTTTGTGGAGGTGTGTCCCACCCAAGGAAGTATCACCCTACAAAATTTTAGAACCATCGGGCCCTTGTAATTCCCGCGGTGCGGCCTGGAGTGGCCCATCAAGCAGGGACGCCCAGGCTGGGGCGTCCAGCCTGCTTTGTGGGCCCACCTAGATGTGTTGTATATCCCATCATCCATACATGTGGGGTCCTTATGGGATTTGATCATCTTCTCCTTTGGTGTTTTCCAATTAGGGCCCATTTGGATGAGATTTTGGGCTAAATACCAGGGCCCAAAGGGCTGCCTACAGATAAGGCATCCCTGTTTTGGGCTGCTGCTGGGCCTGCACTCCAACGGCATGGCCCACTTGATATATGAGTTGTATGTCCCCCTCTCATCTAGCGGGACCCACTGTTATGTATGTGGGCCATCAGAAATTTCATATATTATAAAATTATTTTTGTTGTTGGATTCCAACCAACCCAGAAAATGGGTGGGCTGGAATTTAGCAATGAGCCCAATAATTGTTGCCTATAAATGTCTGTTTTGGGGCAATATGGCCCATTAGATTTGAGGAGGATTTAAATCGCTTATCTCACCATTTTTCTATAGTATTATTGAGTGTGATTAGGGTCCATATGAGGCCCACCCAAGTTGAGTTTTAATGAAATGTTGCATGTGATTGAAAAACTAGTTCCTTAGGCCTTGTGGACTAAATCCTTTTAGATAGGCGCATTGATCATAGGCCTATACCCTCCTATCTATTGGGATGGATTCAAGGGCTATAATATGCAAGTAGGAGGGCCCTTGGCTGCCCAATAAGTTGACCCTGTACTTGGGCCAAAAAGTAGGGCCCAACTCACTTGTGTAAAATATGAAATTTGCCCATGAGGATGAACTGCTGGGCTCCCCATGAAGCCCACCACAATATATAGATTTATGACATTTATGGTTGGGCCCAAACCTTACTTGAGGGCTCACCATATTGCCTATGAGTTGGGCTTTTTGTATAGCCCATTAGGCCACGCATTGCTTGGGCCTTAGACCTTACTTTACATACGTAGCATGCTACCTTTTGGGACCCATATGAGGTTAGATGTCCTCCTTGGTGGCCCTAAAGTGGGCCCATAAGACCCTTATAGGTGGTCGAAGGCCCACCTTAAACCTTGTTAGGCCCGTTTCCTTTTGAAGTCTTAAGACTTCCCTTGCTTGTGGGTCAGCCCAAACTGTTGGGCCCCCACTAAGAGAACTTCATTCCTCCTTAGAGTACCTGTCTATATATATCTTGTCATTGTCCCTCCTTAGGAAGGAGGAATACATGTTCTACAGGTAGCGCACTTATATCGTTGTGACCCATACGCATCATTTGTGTGAATTGATTGCATTGTATGGTTGTCATAGAGGGACGGAGTTTCTCCCCTTGTGCACGTTGAGCGCCTGAAGATTGTGCATGATCTGTATGTGTGACTCATGAATTGGCATCGCATTTTATGATGATACCACCCTTGCTTCATTAGAGTCCTACCTTCACAGAGATGTTCGTAGATGGCCGTATGTGTGGATACCAGAAATATTACTTGAGCATATTAGGTGCATAGAATACTCATGGGTGAAATTTATAAAACTTCCATGGTACCAAGGATCTACTTTAATGCAGTGACCGGGTAGAATATATGAGTGCACGAAGGCCTTATACCGTTAGGCCGCGACTCCCACTATTGTGTAGTCGGTTGGATATGGGTGTGGCCTTACTCGCCCGATGTAAGGAGGCATTGTTAAGCTAAGTCTGATCAGCTCGTGAATGGGTCCGCTACCGTCAGGCCTTGCTGGTGATTGACTGTCCATAGGCGGGTAATGAGGTCTCTTACACTCGTTTGACTGTGCGGGGTCTATAGAGCGGTAGTCATCCAGCAGTGTAATGGACCCTGGTGATTTCCTTATGATTGAAAATGTACTTGATATATGGATTGGATATGAGCATTAGCATTACTCACATCACATTCATATCGTCTGTATAAACCCATTCATGCATCACCTTGGTATGATGCTTAGTACTCATTGCATCGTATTCATGATAAGTCTCGGTAAAACTAGTGATATTGTCATTGAGTATGTTCCTCTTCCTATTTTTCTGTGCACCATTATCACATACTTTCACCACCCTCTAAGCTTCTGTAAGCTTATGCACGATTGATGCGTGCAGGTGATCTTAAGCGGGTGTCGTAGCGGTAGAGCTTGGAGTAGAGTTGAGCTTAAGGATTCCAATGTTGCTATCTTTTCTCTTATTTTCTACTATCTTATGTATGTCCTTGTGGACTTTATGAAAGTTGTGAAAGTTCAAATTCTTAGTAGATTTTGTGATGTGTGCCTTATTATTATCAGATATACTTGCTGTAATCTTGGGTATGCTCGTAATGGAATGATTATACTATTATGGAATCCTCCTCGTATAATCCCAGGATCGGAACCTGCCTTAGGAGCCGAGAATGAGGTACTATGGAGGCTGTTGCGGTCAGAACCGGCCATCGGGTTTCTTGTGAGTTCGGTCACCGAGTCTGGAGCGTGACAAGGTGTCTTATATCTATTTTGTTCATCCAACCCTTCATATCATTTAAGGAACCCAAAAGCACAGCAAATACAAATCTCAGGTGGACCAAATGACAGGAAACACTGGTGATTGACCTAAAAAACTTGGTGGGGCCACAAAAGTTTTGTATAAGCTGATATTTGAGTGGTCTTTTCATCAAAGTCTTTATGACCTAATCAACAAGTTGGATGGCAAAAAAACATTTTGGTCCGCTGGTGTTCAATCACCAGAGTTTGTGGTGGAGTCCATTGAGATTTAGATCTACCCCATTTTTGGGCTCACAGATGGACAAGATTGATACAAGTGACATACATTGCGTTGGGCCGGCAATGATCCGGGGTTCCGCAAAAGCTGCGTCTATATGAGCCGTGCAAAAAAAAAAAAAAAATGCATCTCAACTTAGAGATGACCTGGTATTTAAAAAAAAAAAAAGAAAAAAAAAGAAAAAAAAAAAAGGCCGACAAACCACGCCTAAATTGGATTGCCTACTGAGTTATTTTGTTGGGACGAATGTATGGTATTTATTCATGCTGCTATCCATTTTGTTTCAGTTGATCACAAAATTGAAACATATCCAAAATTCAAGTGCATCATACTTCAGGAAACAGTGAGAACCACTGTTCAAACTTTTATGAGGCTTATGATGCTTATTTTTCATCCAACATATTCATAAGATCACAAAGGCATAGATGAAGGAAAAAAACATAATAATAAAATTCCACGTGACTGTTTACCTTTTTAGCTATGGACCAAAAAACTCTTGATTTTAAAATATTTACCACAACCCATCTACCTACTTCAAATAAGTCCTAAGCCAGCTTCCACTAACAATCCCACTAACAGATTCTTAATAAGTGGAGATCTTAACTGCAGAAAAATGCTTATTACCTCTGTGAACAGCTGATATTACCTTATGATCTTTTCATGCTTTTTTACCTTTGCCAAATGATGCACTGCTCTCCCTTTCCTCTCCATTCCCGCTGGTTTAACTGCCTGAACGTCATTGTCTATAGACGCGTAAGGATAGATAGGGCCCATGATGGTGTGGTTTATCCATGCCGCCCACCTGTTTTGCAATATCATTTTAGGGCACGAGCTTAAAATTGAAGCATATCCAAAGCTCAAGTGAGTTGCACCAAAGGAAATAGCGGTGATACTGACACTCACCAATGAAACCTTCGTAGAGGGCCTCAGCATAAATCTTCCCATTCCCTTGTCAGAGCTGGGCGGAGGCTGGACGCAATCGCTTCCATGGTCCTAGGCAAGGCAGCCAACTCCCGGCTATACTCGCAATCAAGAATGAGAGAAGTGGATTTAGGTGTTTGGTGGAACACACATGCAGTTACCAAACTGTATACGTATCATGGTTGTTGGATAATCCAACCCATACAAATCACTGATTTAGTCATAGACGGATAATAACAGAGAATTTCACTCACTAGAACTTTTGTCAATTATTTATACATTTTCACTAGTGGGAGCTGAAGGTGTCATGCATGCCATCTTTGTACCTGTTATGCATGCCATCTTTGTACCTGTTTTGTATAATTCCCTGGACCAATAATCTCATGGTTGCTGTCATACATTGTTGATGGCAAAAAATGAGCTAGATCTATAGCTCAACCAGGCCACATGATTGGAAGTGGTTGGGATTGAACATCTATAGTTGAAAAATTCATGGGGCACGGGATGCTTGTGCGAAATTCACATGGTCCATCTATTTTGACAACTTATTTTATGGTATGGGCACAAAAATGTAGCTAATATTAAGGGCAACAGCGTAAGGGAACAATGGGATTGAACGCTCATCATTAAAACATTTTGAGGTCATCATGGGGGACTCACTTTTAGCATTGGATATCTCTCATTTTTGGATACACGCCCTAAAGTGAGCTAGCAAAACAAATGGACAATGTAGATTTCTCACAATCTCAAGGTAGGTTCTGCACAATCAAGGTTAATTTGGCGTGGCAATCAAGAATCAATAAAGTTCTTATAAAAGTTTTGGACATTTTAAGTACCGACAGTGAAGGTTATCGGGCATTAGGTGGGCCCCACCATGATGTTTGTGACAAATGCACTCCGTTCATTGGATTTTTCATATCATTTTAGAGCATGTGCCCAAAAAATGAGGGTGATTCAAAGCTTGGTAGGCCAAATGAATAGAAAAGGTGAGGATTGAATGCCTACTATTAAAACATTTGTAAGATCATAGATTGTTTACGACAAATCTAAAGCTTAAGTGGCCCACACGATAGGAAAGAGTGGGATTAAACATCGACCATTGAGACATACCGAGGCCATTAAGGGGCCTACTTCGAACCATGGATGCAGCTCATTTTTTGATTTTTTGCATATGCCTTAAAACGAGATGGAAAAACATATGGATGAGGTGCATTTTGAACAAACATCAAGGTGGGCCCCACGTATGGATAAGATTAGGTTCGCATGACAATCCACATCAATCAATATGCCATTCAAGGGTTAAGAGGAAATTCAAGTCAAGAGTGAGAATTGGTTGACCGTAAGTGGGGCCACCGAGATGTTTGTAATAAATCCATTTTCATCCATTGGATTTTTCATCTCAATTTAGGGCATGCCACAAAATGAGGATGATCAAAAGCTCAAGTGGGACAAGGAACATGAAACAATGAGGATTGAACTTCCATCGGTGAAACATTTGCAGGGCATACAATGTTTATGACAAATCCACCCTGTCCATCTGTTTTTTCAGCTCATTTTAAGCCATGGGCCCAAAATCAAGGGCAATACCAATATCAAGTGTGCCACACAATAGAAATAGTGAGATTAAACTCCTACCATTGAAACATTTTAGGTCCATATTGGAGCATATGTTGAGCTTTTGGATCCGTCTCATTTTTGGACCTACGTCATGAGAAACAGCTGAATGGGATGTATTTGTCACAAATATCAAAATGGGCTCCACGTGTGGTGGGAGCTAGGTTTGCACATGATCATATATTGAGGGGAAATTAAGTGCCGCAAGGGCAGTTTCCTTAATATGAAAATACAAGAATTTATTTGTATACTTAACTAACAGTCGGGTGGTCCAATGCCTAACGATGATAACTAAGCGCGAGTTTGGTAAATAGTTTAAAACAGGCCGTTTTAGGTCCATAGCCCAAAAGACGGATTACATGTGGAAAAATTCAAAAAAAAATAATAATAATAAATAAAACAAATATTCAACGGTGGACATTCAATTCACACTGTTTCATGTGGTATGGTCCAACTTAAGCTTTGGATATGCTTCGTTTTTGGGCCAAAATTCATAAAGTTATCGGTTAAATTGGATGAACGGAGCGGATAAAATACATGAATCACAGTGGGCCCACAGTTTACTCAGTATGCAATCCGCTTCCGGCCAAGCCTATCTGATAATGGATAACAAGGGATGGACCATGGCTCGGTTAAAAATAAAAATCCAAATACTAAAATTGGATGGCTGGATGGGGTCGTCACATCAAAACAGCTGGGCCCCAGTTCTAGGAACTCGGGCCCAAGGCAAGCGTTATTGTCCTCGGGCCGAGCAAGGTATATTTGGGTTTTGTGGAAACATCGCTGTAGCAGAGAGTAGAGTGGTCACTTTTCGAGGGATATATGTTGACCGGTACAACAAGAAATATTACGATAATTTGAATTTCACGCGGAGCGAATAAATATCTGGTGGCCCCTCAATGCAAGCCGTAGATGTGAAAACGTAAAAATCTGAACCATTTATAATGTGAGTTCACCATGGGAAATATGTTGAAAATTGCATTGATTGGATAATATCGACCATATGATTGGAAATACAGATGAAGGGCGGTCCATGATCAATGGGTAAAGGTCTAGTGTTACGATGGTTAGGATTATTTCCACTTTTAGAAACACACGATGAATGGTCCAGATCTGGGGCCACAAGGCAGGGTATCCGAATTAACTCGCGAGTTTATCAGGAGTCGAGAAATTGGAGAGGAGGACGTGCACTCTTAGATTCCCATGAGATTTGTAGTTCTGTTTGTAGGAGAGGATAGCTTTTCCTTATTTATCCGTAGCACGAGCGAATCAAGTACTGACAGTACGGTTCAGATTAGCCTAACCGGAAACGGATTGGCTACTCCCCCTGCCACCAGCCCCGTGGCTGATGGTTGGTGCTCTGTTGGCCTCTCCACGATATATGTGTTTCATTCATTCCGTTCGTCCATTTTTTCAAATCATTTTAGTGCTTCATCCCAAAAATTATAGGGATATAAATCTCAGGTGGACCACACCATAGGAAAACAATAATGATTGGATATCCACCACTAATATCCTCCTAAGGCACACTGTACTATTTATTTGAAATCCAATCTTTTTATTAGGTCATACAGCCCCAGATGAAGGGAAAAAACAAATATCAGCTTGATCCAAAACTTTTATGGCCCCCAAAAGGTTTTTAATGGTCAACGCTGATTCAACACTGTTTCTTGTAATGTGGTCCAATTGAGATTTTTATATAACTAATTTTTTATCCTATGCCATAAAATGATCTGAAAAAATATATGGATGGCATGGATGAAACAAATACATCATGGTAGGGCCCACAGAGCACCGACCATCAGCCATTGGCCGGTGGCAGGGTGAGTAGCCAATCCGTTCTCGGCCTAACCGCGTCCTGATTAGGCGGGACAATGCACGGACGAAAGATCTAGGCCGTCCAATTCCGGAAAGGATGCACTTTGATTTGTTCTTTGAGTGCCTTCACTACTTACACTGCCAGTGACGACTCGCTACTGAACGGTGCTCTGTAGGCCCACCATGATGTATGTGGTTTATCCACGCCATCTATGATTTTTCCATCTCATTTTAGAGCATGAGGACAAAAACGAGTTAGATCAAAATCTCAGGTGGACCACATCACATGAAATAGTAGTGATTGAAGGACCACCATCAAAAACTTCTGGGGACCACAAAAGCTCTGGATCAATCTGATACTTGTGTTTTCCCATCATCCTTGTATTTTTTAAACTAATCAACAGGTTGGATGGAGTGGGCACTAGGAAGTTTTTAATTGTGGTCGTTCAATCACCACTGTTTTCCTGTGGTGGTCTACCTGAGATTTGAATCTACCTCATTTTCGGGATCATTTCTAAAATAATGATCCAGAATGGATGGACGGCGTGGATAAAATAGATACATCTTTTTGGGGCCCACGTAGCACCGTACAGTAGGGAGGTCGCAATTGGCAGTGTCAGCACGTAATCTACACCTGATAAAAGGTCATCCACGTCTCTTCCGGCACAACCTAGTTGAGGATGTGAGATCGGTGTCCTTCCTACGGTGGGTCCCGTTGGATATCTTCTGGTCCTAGAAATGCGGACCCGAATCCTCTTCAACATTGCTGTAGGAAGCGCGTGCAACACCCTCCCACCGTTGTATATGTGCAACATCCATTCCGTTCAACAGTTACATCACCTCATCTTAGCCGTACATACCAAAATTAATCTCTATACAAAATTCAGGTGGCCCACACCACAGAAGCAATGTAAAGCCACGACTAGAGCCTCTACATTCAGCCATTAGGGCCCACTGAATTTTGTCTTAGGCTGAATTTTACAATATCTCTTCATCCTAGCAGGGATCACATGATTAACGGGTTGGATGGCTTATAAACAACAAGGTGGCCCTGGAAAGGTTTCTATGGCGTGCATTTACATCCCCATTGTTTCTTTCTTGTGGTGTGGCACACCTAAGTTTTGGATCGGCCTAATTTTGCTCTCATATGCCAATATCAAGTGGTGCAACTGATGGATACAATGTCGAAAAAGCATCAAAATGGGACCACCAGATGGGCAGCCAACGGTCCATATTGAATTCACAAGTATGGTTCACCCAACAAGTGAACCAGCCAGATTTCTGGGCTAAGTCAAGTGTAGTGGGAATGACGATGAACGGCCTGGATTTTGCACCAGCGTGCCACTTTGTAAATCAGTCGGATGTGGGGAAAGTTGCCTACAACTACGACCTAACTTTTGACCGATCCAATGTCAACTGACGGTCCAGCTTGCCTCTCTTCATGATCAACAGTGCCTATCTTGTGGGGACCCGAAGTGGATATTGGATAAGTTATGTTAGATGTCTACGTGTGGCTGATGCATCACAAAAGCAATTTATACATTGAGAATCAAGTCTCCTTTGGATAGCAATTAAAACTACATTGGTTTATGTTAAGAATGTATTATACTTTATTCAATTCTAAGCAATTTATTAATAGCTCTTTGGTGGTATTATATGAGATTTAAATTTAAAAGTAGTTTTAAATTGATGATGTTAGGCAGGTGTTACAGTACCGTTTGCATAAGAATAGCACTGCTGGCATGTTTAGGCTTTTTTTGGTTACCATCAAAGTTGGTGCGGATTAAGTTTTTTTAGACGCATTTGTTTTACCAAGTGTATCTGAATAAGCTTGTATGGATAGCAATTTAGGGTTTATTTGCCCGGAGATTTGAAATTCTAAAGTTGTTTGGTAGCATGAATTTAGAAGGATTTGAGAATGAAGATATTTAAAATACACAATTTTATGTGTTTTGAAAATTTTCTTTTTATTATGATTCAAATCAAATACATTTATTTTTATTTTATTTTATTTTTTTTTAATACTGGGAGTCACAAGTGTAATAAAAATGGCACTAGACAACCAAGCCATATACATGCAACATACTAATAACATCTTAAAACAACTAAATGATATGTCGAGTTGCTTGTTTATGATCCTATGCTTTAAGCCCACCCAAGCTTTGGAATGTCATTATTTTATGCCAAATTATATATTTCAAGAAACTTATTATAATCAATTTGTCAAATATCATATTCTGTCAACAAATTTCTTTCACCAATATATCTTCCCATTAATATACCTAATTTTTTTCTTACATTCTTCTTCTCTTGTTTCTTCTCATTCGTCTGGATGTTTTCATGACATTAATGGTGAGTTTGTTAGTTGCATAAATTCAAAACACGAAAAACTCAACTCGAATCTTTTTGAGTTGAGTAGACTCAAAATTCTCGTGGGTTTCTCAAAAGCTCTAATAAGTTTTTTTTTTTTTTTTTTTCAATTTTTTTCAATATAATTAAATATTTAAAAGTATAAATAATATATAAATAATGAAAATCAAAAGCTTTAATAAGTTTTTCTCAGTTTTTTTTTTCAATATAATTAAATATTTAAAAGTACAAATAATATATAAATAATATAAGTTTTATAAAGTGAGATATATTTTGTAGATTTTTTCGAGCCTTGTTGAATTTTGTTGAGTTTTTTCGAGTCCAGTGAGAGTTTTCTTGAGTTTTACAATCATGGCTAGATCAACTTTTTCTTAAGTCTTAGTGAAATCTAGTTAATTCGAGTTGACTTGGTCAAATTTAGTTAAGGTTTTTTTTTTTTTTATTTTTTTTTTTTTCCGATTTTTTAAACTATGGTTGGTTGAATTCAATTTGTTGAATATTTTTTATTTTATTCATTAATTGTCTACTAATATGCTGGTTAAAAAATGAAACAGAGTAAATTATGATTTATCATCTACCTAACTAGGTGTTCATGATTTAGCAATTAAATTTGAGTATTTTTTATGTTTTACATACAACTTTTTTAGACACTACGTGAAAATAGTGTAAAATTGATCAACAATTTATGTTTTTTTAGTTATTCACAACAATTTATGTTTTTTAGTTATTCAACGGCCCTTGATTGTCGATATTTAAAGTTTATTATTTAACAATCATGGACCATTGAATTTTTGAAATTTGGGGATAAAAAAATTAGTTGAATTAGGGTTACCTCTCTCTCTCTCTCTCCATTATTGTCGACACTTCTTTCTTTGTTAGCCTAGCCTGTCTCTCCTCCTCACTCATCTTTTCTTCTTTTACAAGACCACTACTCTTCCTCAACCCAATCCAATATCATCAATGATCTCGGCCTTTCCCTCTTTAACGTGTGTAATTTTATATATATATATATATATATATATATATATATCTATTTAATCATCCATTCTTCGTATCTATTCATTTCATCGATGTTTTTTCTTCTAATTTCCCCTTCCAACTCATGTGGTCATCATGCCTCTTCATCTCGTTAAGTAGAATATGTATGTTTTCTTTTATTGCTTTAAGATTTTGATTTTGGCTCTGAAGTTTCAATTTCATTTCTTTTAAGTTTCTTACTTTGATGTGGTGTTTCTGTATCATTTTTTTTAGATCTGTTTGAGTTTGTGTTTGGATATTCAATCTCTAAATTTCTTACTTATTATTATTATCATTATTAAGTTGATTTAGTCTTGATTAGGGTTTGATTTCTTCAATTATAGGTTTTTAACTACTATGTGACGGATTGAGGTGTTGGTTTTAAATATAATAATTTCCTTCTTATTTTATGTTTTTGGTTTTTTTTTTCTTTTTTTCTTTTTAATTATCCTGGATAGTAGATTAGATAAGATTGATGATTCTGCACAAGGCTTGACTCGAAGGTGAAGTAGAGGAGTGAAGAGTAGAGGAAGCATCAATGCCAAATCCTTTACATTTGTGGATTGATAGATTCTTTAATTTAAGATGGTTCTAGAAGACGGAAGAAAAGTTTGGCATAAAATTCATCACATACCTTCCATTGATGTAGGTGATTATTAAGATATGGTGGCATTGAATTCATCACATACATTTTATCTACTTGTGAAATACGTTGGTGAGACTTCTTTACCCTCACCATTTTCATTTTATTGTTACTCGATAAACAAAGTTAATATAATCATATAAATTTTTTTGTACCCGATCAAAAAATAAAGAAAGGAATATGGTCAAATGAATTTCTATTTTATATTACTAAAGCATTCCATTATTTTTTATATGAAAATCTGCATACCAATTGTTCTAAAAAATTACTCAACCAATAAACTTTTTATGTTAATCATGCTATAGGTCTTACATTTCGACGCTACATAAATGAGGCGAAAGTTATTGTATAGTTATACATTCTTTAGTTGACCATCATTAAAATTCACAATGATTGGAAGTCTTAGTTTTTCGATCATGAAATTTTTTCTTGATGACTATTTTTATTTTCAGCTATCTGTTTGAAGGCCTTTAATCAAATTGCTTGGATGATCTTGTCAGTTTGACTTTTGAATTGTGGTCATCCACAATAGAACTTACCAGAAAGATGTTTTGGATCATCCATATATGTAGCTATGTGACGCTCATTAATGTATAGTCCAATCAGAAAACTTTAAGGACTCCCATAACACAAATGTTTTTAATTTAAAATGATGCAGGAATGCAACAATCATTTGTTTGAAGGCCATTGATCAGATGCTCTAGATCATCTTGTCAATTTTAATGTTTTGGATCATCCAAATATGCAGTCACACAGACTTCATCCATGCACGGGCCTTGCGAAGGACATCAATGAATCTATCATCACATATTTTTGTTGTCTTGAATGGATTAAGGATGCATTAGCAAATGGATTTGTTTACTGCCAATATTACATTTTTGCCTAGGTTTGAACTGTTTGTGGAGGTATGAGACTTAGTCATAACACTGCTTTAATCCGGTTGAGTCAGTCTTAATGGTGCATTTACCAATGATATGGGTGAAATACTTTTTGCTTATGTAAGTTTGATTGGAAATGCTAACACTATTAGGTTTGGGATATCAACTCTATGGACTGTCATAAAACTATGGTGGAGGTTGAGCACTACTTTTGAATGAAAGTGTGTCTTGAATATTCTATTACATATTCTATTGGTTAGTATTAGTCCATATGTGTGAACAAGTTTTGAGCTTTGTATGTAATAGTGTTCTTCCATTGATGAGTTCCTCCAAATGGCTACACTATTCTCATGTTCCTCTGTTGATTACACATGTTCCTCCAAATGGATTTGAGATTATCTCTAAATCTTCATCAAGCTTATAAATTTTTATTTATCCATCTTTGTTTAGGAAAACTTTAAGATAGCATTGGAAAAGTAATTACTTTATTACATTGTTATGGTTTAATTGTATAATGCTTTTACATTTTATTCAATTAGTATCCCACAGTGTCTATAACATCTCTTTTATTCTATCTACTAATTATTGATCTTGCTAATATTGTTTATATGTTGGGTTATTTATGCATTAGATGGCTTGTGTCATTTATTCATGTCTGCTATTGTAAGACCCGACCCAAGTTTCTGCATGTGCCTGTGTGTGTGAGTATGCATTTCATTTCTTGTAGTCTCGTGGTCATACTAGTCGAATTCCGGTGACCCGTGACCCTCGGATTGTATTTGCGGTCATCCTTGAGTCCGGTCACGTAGACCCGACCTGGATCAACCCGAGACCTATGTCATCTTGTTCGCATCGTCGCTGCAGTTCTAATGACGTATCTTGTGCGTCCATCCAACTTATGGATCAAAAGTTATGGCATTACATAGTATGACCCTTGATCATGCGGCCCACTTTTGTGCAAATGCATGTGAACCACCTCCATGACACAATTCCCCATGCACACCACACACACACGCTACACAATTCTATGGAATAACACCACCCACTCAACTCACTACCCAAGCCTAGTCTAAAACCTACAACATATTAATCTCCCTCCATAGGCATCATTACTTTCATACAAACTCATGATGACTTTTTTTTTCTCTCTCTCTCTCCTTATCTTTCCTTCCCTCTCATTTTCTTCTCATAGCTAGCAACTCCTCCCTCTCCAACGTCCATTTTTTCCTCTATTCTCCAGCCCCCTAACCCCCATCATACTCCCAATCCCTCCATTAGAACTAGATCTCCACTATTGAAATCCATTCCTTGCTCCAAGAGCTTCATGGAGTAGAAGTATGAGAGTGAGATCACAAGTGGGTAACTATGATCTTACTGATTTGATTCTCTACCTTTAAATCTTCTTATTTCTTCTTGTGTGGATCATATAGGACCCACCAATCCATGGTGGGGATCCCATTTGACCCCATGGATGTGGCCCTTTGGCCCATCCTACATGCATATCATGATACATGATGGGGCCATTCTCCATGAACCCCATCATGATGTATTGTATCATCCACTTCATTTTAATGGCATCTAGACCCTAAAAGTCATGTTGGGATGGTATCCCAACCACCCATTCTAGTCATATATCATGCATGCATTAGGTTAATGTTGCATGTTCAATTAACATAGTTGTATGGTTGAGATTGATTCTTGGGAGGGCCCATTAGTGGCGGGGCCCTACCCCATGGCCAGATTGCCTTTTTCTTCTTCTCTTTTCTCTGATGTGTATATGATGATGTGTGTGTGGCCCACTTGGTGGGCTTGGGATGTCCCAAAAAGAATCCAGCAAGGTGGGACGCCCCTACCACCCAACTCCATGATCCTTGAATACCTTAATCAATGTATGCAAGTGTCCTAGTCTTAGTCTATGATCTGGACATATGTGGGGCCCACTAAGGAAGGCCACACACCCTTTTTATTGCTGAAATTATTGAGATATAGGCTGATATGTCCAGCCATATATTGCTGTCCAAAAATCTGAACTGTTACAGGGACTGTCATGTTCAATGTTTGGCATGGATTTTGGATCATGATTTCCACTATTTTCTTATGATTATGGGGTATAATGAGAAGGTGTGGATCCCACCTTGAGGTGTGGTGGGTCACACCTCAGATGGCCAATGAAATGGTACCAAAAAAGGGAGGCCCATAGGGGTGGGCGGTCCACCTTGTTGGGCTGTCCAGCCCACATGTATGGAGGAAAAAAATACAAACCTCAGCTTGGTTTCTCTGAGAGGTGGGCCACTTTTGTGGACCCCACCTTACTATATTTTATGAAAAAAAATACTAAATATCCATTTTTCCCCTCCTAGATGAAGTCTGGGCTCACCTTATTGGATAAACAATGCATGGACAGTAACATTTCACCCTGGATATATCGTAATTCTGAATTTAATTAAAATACTTTTGAATATCCAAAAATCATAAAAATTTATAGAGAGGTGTTCCACCCATGGTAGGACCCACCTACCAAATTTTAGGGTCAACAGACCCCTATATACACCGTGGCAAGGGCTGGACCGGCCCGCCACGTTGGGACGTCCAGATTAACCAGATTTTCTAGATAGTCTGTTTTATTTAAATTAATTAAAATACTTTTGACCGTCCAAAAATTGTAAACTTTTGTGGAGGTGTGGCCCACCCATGAAAGGACCATTCTAAAAATTTTCAGGGTCATCGGGCCCCTGTACCGACTATGGTGCGGCCTGGAGTGGCCCACCAGGCTGGGACGCCCAAGCTGGGGTGTCCAACCTTGGCTAGCCGTCCAGGCCACTTTGTGGGCCCACTTTAATATATTTTATATCCCACCATTTATCCATGTGGGATTCATAGGGGTAGTGATCATTCTCCCTCTGTCATTTTTTATTTTTGGGGCCCATTAGATAAGTTTTTGGACCAAATACCCAGGCCCGTAGGACTACTCACCATGGGACGCCCAACCCATTGGGCTGCTACTGGATGTCCAGTCTCGTAGCATGGCCCATCTGATTTATGTGTTCCATCTACTCCTTTTATCTGGTGGACCCCCTATGACATGTATAGGTCACCAGGAACTAAAATAAATATATAATTTAATTAAAATTTAAATTTTCAGCAATACCAGATTGTGAGTGGGCTGAAATTTCAGCAATAGGCCTATGGTTGCTGCCCATAAATAGATATTTTGGGGCAGCATGGCCCACCAAATTTGGGGATATTGTTACACATATTTTGCCCTATTTTTTAATTAGATTTTGGGCTTAATTAGTGCATACTTAAGGCCCACTCCAATTGGGATTTATTTGGAACAATGTTCATAATTGCATGTTGGGTTTCCTAGGCCCATTGTCTTAGAATTTTCTTGATGGACCCTTGGCTCTTGGGCTTATAAACAGTACAATATTGTGATGGGTTTCATGGGCCAAATACTCAGGTACTTGGGCCCTTGCTTGCCTATTTAAAATAAATCCATGCTTGGGTCGAGATGTGAGGCCCAACTTGCTTGTTTTAAATGTAAGGATTACCCATATGTTTGAAAGAATGGGCTGCCCATTAGGCCCGCCATAATGAGTGGACTCATGATCTTTATGGTTGAGCCCAAACCTTGTTTAAGGACCCATCATGTTGCCTAAGTGTTGGGCCTTGTGTACGGCCCACTAGGCCTGGATTGTTTGGGCCTTGGGCCTTGTGTTATATGCGTGTAGTTAGCAGGTTACCTTTTGGGACCCAGTTGAGGTTAGATGTCCTCCTTGGTGGCTCTAAGGTAGGCCCATAAGGCCCTTATAGGTGGTTGAAGGCCCACCTTGGACCTTGTTAGGACCGTTTCCTCCATTAAGACTTTATGACTCTCTTAGCTTGCGGGCCACCCCAAAGTATTGGGTCCCACTAGAGGACTTCACTTCTCCTTAGAGTACCTATCTATGTGTCTAGACCTTATTCCTCCTTGGGAAAGAGGAATATATATTCTACAGTTAGCGCACTTATATCATTGTGACCCATATGCATCATCCGTGTGAATTGATTGCATTGTATGGTGGTCATAGAGGGATAAAGTTCTCCCTTTGTGCACATTGAGTGCCTGAAGCTTGTGCATGATCTGTATGTGTGACTCATGCATTGGCATCGCATTTCATGATGATACCACTCTTGCTTCATTAGAGCCTTGCCTCCATAGGGACGTTCGTGGATTGCTGTATATATGAACACCGAAAATATTACTTGAGCATACCGGGTGCATAGGATGCCCATGGGTGAAATTTTCAAAACTTTCATGGTACTAAGGATCTGCCCCAACGCCGTGACCGAGTGAAAACTATGAGTGCATAAGGGCCTTATAACGTTAGGCCGCGACTCCCACTGTCATGTAGTTGATTGATTAGGGGTGTGGCCTTACTCGCCTGATGTAAAGAGACATTATTAGGCTGAGTCTGACCAGCTCGTAAATGAGTCTGCTACCTTCAGGCCTTGTTGGTGATTAGCTGTCCGCAGGCAGAGTGGTGAGGTCTCTTACTCTCATTTGACTGTGCGGGGTCTATAGAACGGCAGTTATCCAGCAGTGTAATGGACCCCGGTGATTTCCTTATGATTGGAAATATACTTGATATGTGGATTAGTTATGAGCACTGGCATTATTTTGCATCCCATTCGCATCGGCTGTATAAGCCCCTTCATGCATTTTCTTGGTATGGCGCCCAGTACTCATTGCATTGTATTCATGATAAGCCTTGGTAAGGCTTGTGATATTGTCATTGAGCATGTTTCTCTTCCTGTACCTCCTACTATTCCCCTGTGCACCATTGTCACACACTTACACTACCCTCTAAGCTTCTATAAGCTTATGCACGATTGATGCGTGCAGGAGATCTTAGGCAGGCGTCATAGCTGTAGAGCTTGGATTAGAGCTGAGCTTGAGGACCCCAGTGTTGTAGACTTTTCTTTCATTCTTCTATTATCTTATGTATGTCCTTTTGGACCTTATGGAAACTTGTAAAAGTTCAATTTCATAGTGGATTTTGTGATGTGAGCCTTTGTTATTCTCAGATATACTTGCTATGATCTCGAGTATACTCGTATTGAAAATAATTATACTGTTATTAAAATCCTCCTTGTAGGATCTTAGGATCGGAACTTACCTCAGGAGCTGAGAATGGGGTACTACAGAGGCTGTTGTGGTCAGAACCAGGCATCGGGTTCCTTGTGAGTCCGGTTACCGAGTCTGGGGTATGATATCTATCAGAAATGAAATATATGTTTGAGTTCACGATTACTTAAAATGGTTTTAGAGGAAAAAAATATGTCGTTGTTTTCTTTATTAGATATGCATTTACATTTTTGTCAATTTCATATGCCTCTAGCCGGTCACCTATATAGCAATACAATGTTCTATGTGCATTTTCAAGTCATAAAGTAAGTTAATGGTTAATTTGAGTGAAGTTTCCTCTTATTATCATTGAAATTGATGTTTTATGTTGTTTTAAGCTATTTTTATTAGCATCTTTCTACTTCCCAGAAGAATCATGCTTGTTTTTCCCTTAGACATTTTTTCTATTAGTTAGAAACAGAGTACTTGCTGCAGGAATCATTTGTTGGTCTGCAACTTTTTTATGGAATGACTGAAATTGAGTCACTAAATGAATGTTAAATCTTGTTATTAGTTTACTAAGCTTGTATATGAAAATTTTGAACATCTACATGACTCAGGTTTTTATTCTTTTACTGGACATCTATTTATTTTTCGTTCAAAATTGAATGCTGAAATGAAATGATTTGTACATTTAGTATTGACTCCTAGATGAAAAAATTCCATTGTTCAAAATTCATGTCACTTTGTTGTTAAAGATCTTAACCACTTTGTCTTTTAAATGAGTATCCGCTTTGTATCTTTTGAATGAGTATTAATTAGGTTTTAGGTGTTCATGCTCCCTGCAACTCAAATGATGGTCCTTTTAGCTTACGCAAGTCGAGGCATTTGAATAGTCAATCAGGAGACCATGTATGCAGTTTTCTTTTCTTGTTTTATGAATTTGTATATAGTTTAAATATCAAATTATATGTAAGTAAGAAGGAGAAATATACTCTAAATGACAATCATGGTCTAAATAGATATTACCACCATTAATAACAAACAAGAAAAACTAGATTATATTCAAATGTGTTTATCAGGTGTACGGGCATAGTCATAGCCTTAAAGCTCTAAATTTACTAAAATATGCCATTTTTTCAATATAAAATCAAAATTGATAGCCTAGAAATTGACGGTTTCTCATTGGCCCTAAGTCGCCGAAATTGGACTCCAAAACGACAATTCAAGGCCGTTGAAAAAATTCAATGGTTTTAAGCCGTCAAATTGGGTTTTTGATTTTCAAAAATTCGACGGCTGTTTTCAATACCTCTGTTTGACAAATTTTCAAAAATTCGATGGTATTAGGCCGTTGAATATTATCATTTTTCACGTAGTGAGAGCTTACATATCAACTATGATACTATGATAAATTGTACATATTGATATTAACAATATTATTTTATAAAATAATTGAGACATTACCTGCATTATGCAAAAAAAAATGAAAACTACTTAGTAAAGTTCGAGAGTATTAAAGTTTATACATTGATTGCACAGCGAGCAATAGAGAGAAATGAAGAGGGAGGGAGAGTGAAGGAGTGAGTTCTTTAATTATACAAGTTATATTCTAACTTTGCATTAAACTCATCTTCCTGCTAGTTCGTTATTTGTGTATAACATCATATTCGTGTAGATATTGGGTCCCACGATCATGATCACTTTTCTTAAAAATCAAGATAATCCATCATTAACTGTTCATAATTAACCACTCAAAAAATGTATACATAACATGCATTAACTTGTGAAAATCATATAAGCAAGGTTATGGAGAAGAGAATCTCAGTATTCATAGAGGAGAAAAAAGAAAATGACAAAAGGAGAAAGAGAGAGCTTTTTTACATATATTATTTATATACTAACTCCACGACTCTAAAAATATATAATTTTTTTAACTAAGCAAAATTTTTCTAATTTGGTCAAGCAAAACATGCTTAATAACTAAAAACCTAATTAAATTAGGATGTGGTATGATTCTCAACGAAATTCAAATTAAACCATTAAAATTGCATAATCCAATATAAATAGACCATGATGACAGGATAAGATTATTTTAAAATATTCTAATATTTGATCTATGCACAACGGATCTGTGCATAATCCAATATAAAGGTTTCTATGGCGTGCATCTACATCCCCATTGTTTCTTTCTTGTGGTGTGGCACACCTAAGTTTTGGATCGGCCTGATTTTGCTCTCATATACCAATATCAAATATCAAGTGGTGCAACTGATGGATACAATGTCGAAAAAGCATCAAAATGTGACCACCAGATGGGCAGCCAACGGTCCATATTGAATTCACAAGTATGGTTCACCCAACACCCAGATGCATAGCTCAAGTGGTAGACTGAGTGAAAGATACCTCGTTTCAACACCGACGTCTTGGCATCGATTCCCTAGCGGGGGTGGTTAACAGTGAAGTGTGAGCTCACAGTGGGTGTACTAACAAGCTAACAAAAAAAAGAAGAAAAAAGTATGGTCCACTCAACAGGTGAACCAGCCTGATCTTTGGGCTAAGTCAAGTGTAGTGGGAATGCGACAGTAATTAAAACTGCATTGGTTTATGTTGAGAATGTATTATACTTTATTCAATTCTAAACAATTTATTAATAGTTGTTTGGTGGTATTATATGGGATTTAAATTTAAAAGTAGTTTTAAATTGATAATGTTAGGCAGGTGTTACAGTACCATTTGTATAAGAATAGCACTGCTGGCATGTTTAGGCTTTTTTTTTGTTATCATCAAAGTTGTGTGCGGATTAATTTTTTTAGATACATTTGTTTTATGATGTAGGGATGAACGTGATGAGGATAACTACTCCGAATCCACGAAGCTTCTCTGGACTCGTCACAGAGACTTCTCGAATCCACAAGGAAAGAAAGCAGAAAATAGAAATAAATTCTAAGAAATTTGAAATTGATTAATTGATGAATAAAAACGAGTTCACAACCCTTTAAATAGGGGTACCAAGCAATGGGAAAGAAATCAGAATCAAACTACAACTCAAACTCCTAGAATCCGCGACTTGTTATAAATAGTAAACTTACTATTTATAGACGGTCGTGATGTCTACTAGTGCGCAAGGTTTTCGGCCAAAAATAGTAAGTGTCCTATTTGGCTTCACCAAACCATTCTCTTAATTATTCTAAGCTCTTTTCACGTTGGGCGCAACTCCTAAAGCCCGATGGATGAAGAGTCATAATCAAACTAAAACTTATTATTTATAGTAAAAACGAAATTAAAACAGGGAAACGACCGTCGATCTAGGGTTTTTTCACAATTTCGGGCTGCGTAACCCAGCATAGCTGGGTTGGTTGGCTAAAGTAGCTTGTTCTACCCCAAAATCATATATTTTATGTCAGGTAACTCATTCCAAATTGCAAGATACGCCCGATCTAAGGTCCGACGGTCTGGATCACTTCTGTCGTCAACCGGGCCTTTTCTGATCCATCTTGGCCATGAAACTGTCCGCAACCCGCTCTACATCATTTTACCAAGTGTATCTGATAGCTATTTAGGGTTCATTTGCCCCAAGATTTGAAATTCTAAAAGTTGTTTGGCAGCGTGAATTTAGAAGGATTTGAGAACGTAGATATTTAAAATACACAATTTTATGTGTTTTGAAATCTTTTCTTTTTATTGTGATTCAAATCAAATACATTTTTGTACTTTTTTTAATATTAGGAGTCACAAGTGTAATAAAAATGTCACTAGACAACCAATCCATGTACATGCGACATGCGAATAACATCCTAAAACAACTAAATAATCTATCGAGTTGCTTGTTTATGATCCTATGCTTTAAGCCCACCTAAGGCTTGAAATTTTATTATTTTATGTCAAATTATATATTTCAAGAAGCTTATTATAATCATTTTGTCAAATATCACATTTTGTCAACAAATTTCTTTCACCAATACATCTTCCTGTTGATATACCTATTTTTTTATTTTTTTATTTTTACAATCTTCTTCTCTTGTTTCTTCTCATTCATCTGGGTGATTTCATGACATTAGTGGGGAGTTTGTTGGTTGCATAAATTCAAAACACGAAAAACTCAACTCAAATATCGTTGAGTTGACTTAAAATTCTTATAGGTTTCTCAAAAGCTCTAATAATTTTTTTTTATTCAATTTTTTTCAATATAATTAAATAATTAAAAGTATAAATAATGTAAATCAAAAGCTTTAATAAGTTTTTCTCAATTTTTTTCAATATAATTAAATAATTAAAAGTACAAATAATATATAAATAATATAAGTTTTATAAAGTGAGATCATATTTTGTGGATTTTTTCAAGCTTTGTTGAATTTTGTTGAGTTTTTTCGAGTCCAATGAGAGTTTTCCTGAGTTTTACAATCATGACTAGATCAACTTTTTCTTGAGTCTTAATGAAATCTAGTTAATTCGAGTTGACTCGATCAAGTTTAATTAAGGTTTTTTTTTTTCGACTTTTTAAACTATGGTTGGTTAAATTCAATTTGTTGAATATTTTTTATTTTATTCATTAATTATCTACTAATGTGTTGGTTAAAAAAATAATATGATTTATCATCTACTTAACTAGGTGCTCATGATTTAGCAATTAAATTTGAGTATTTTTTATGTCTTACATACAACTTTTTTAGACACTACGTGAAAATATTATAAAATTGATCAATAATTTATGTTTTTTAATTATTCAACGGCCCTTGGCTGTCGATATTTAGGGTTTATTATTTAACAATCATGGACCATTGAATTTTTAAAATTTGGGGATAAAAAAATTAGTTGAAATAAGGTTACCTATCTCTCTCTCCATTATTGTTGATACTTCTTTTTTTGTTAGCCTAGCCTGTCTCCCTTCCTCACTCATCTTTTCTTCTTTTACAAGGCCGATACTCTTCCTCAACCCAATCCAATATCATCAATGATCTCGACCTTTCTCTCTTTAAGGTATGTTATCTTATATCTATCTATTTAATCATCCATTCTTCGTTTCTATTCATTCCATCGATATTTTTCTTCTAATTTTTCCTTCCAACTTATGTGATCATTATGCCTCTTGATCTCGTTAAGTAGAATATATATGTGTTTTTCATTGCTTTAAGGTTTTGATTTTAGCTCTGAAGTTTCAATTTCATTTCTTTTAAGTTTCTTACTTTGATGTGGTGCTTCTGTATCATTTCTTGTTAGATCTATTTGAGTTTGTGTTTGGATTTTCGATATCTAAATTTCTTAGTTTTTATTATTATCATTATTATATTGATTTGGTCTTAATTAGGATTTGATTTCTTCATTTATAGGTTTTCAACTACCACGTGATGGATTGAGGTATTGGTTTTAAATATAATGATTTCCTTCTTATTTTATGTTTTTAGTTTTTTTTAATTATTTATTTATTATCTTGGATAGTAAATTAGATTAGATTGATGATTCTGCACAAGGCTCCACTCGAAGGTGAAGTAGAGGAGTGGAGAGTAGAGGAAGCATCAATGCCAAATCCTTTACGTTTGTGGATTGATAAATTCTTTGATTTAAGATGGTTCTATAAGATGAAAGAAAAGTTTGGCATAAAATTCATCACATACCTTCCATTAATGTAAGTGATTATTAAGATATAGTGGTATTGAAGTCATCACATACATTTTCTCTACTTGTGAACTACGTTGGTGAGACTTCTTTACCCGCACCATTTTCATTTCATTATTAATCGATAAACGAACTTAATATAATCATATGAAATTTTTTGTAAGCTATCAAAAAATAAAGAAATGAATATGGTCAAATGAATTTCTATTTTATTTTACGAAAGCATTCCATTATTTTTTATATGAAAATCTGCATACCAATTGTTCTAGAAAATGACTCGACTAATAAACTTTTTGTGTTAATCATGCTGTAGGTCTTACATTTCAACGCTACATAAATGAGGTGAAAGTCATTTTATAGTTATACCTTCTTTAGTTGACCATCATTAAAATTCACAATGATTGGAAGTCTTCATTTTTCGATCATGAAATTTTTTCTTAATGACTACTTTTATTTTCAGCTATATATTTGAAGGCCTTCAATCAAATGACTTGGATGATCTTATCAGTTTGACTTTTGAATTATGATCATCTACAATAGAACCTACCAAAAGGATGTTTTGGATCATCCATATATGTAGCTATGTGGCTCTTATTAATGTAAAGTCTAATCAGAGGACTTTAAAGACTCCCCTGACACAAATATTTTTAATTTGAAATGATACAGGAATATAACAATCATCTGTTTGGAGGCCATTGATCAGATGCTCAAGATCATCTTGTCAATTTTAATGCTTCGAATCATCCAAATATGTAGTTACACAGACTTCATCCATGCACGGGCCTTGCAGAGGACATCAATGAGTCTATCATCACATATTTTTATTGTCTTGAATGGATTAAGGATGCATTAGTAAATGGATTTGTTTACTGCCAGTATTACATTTTTGCCTAGGTTTGAACTGTTTGTAGAGGTATGAGACTTAGTCATAACACTGTTTTAATCCGGTTGAGCCAGTCTTAATGGTGCCTTTACCAATTATATGGGTGAAATACTTTCTCTTATGTAGGTCTGATTGGAAATGCTAACACTATTAAGTTTGGGATATCAACTCTATGGACTGTCATAAAATTATGGTGGAGTTTGATCACTACTTTTGGATGAAAACATATCTTGAATATTCTATTATATGTTCTAGTGGTTAGTATTAGTCAATATGTGTGGACAAGTTCTGAGCTTTATATAAAATAGTGTTCTATCATTAATAGGTTCCTCCAAATGGTTACACTATTCTCATGTTCATCAGTTGATTGCACATGTTCTTCCAAATGCATTTGAGATTATCTCTAAA
This sequence comes from Magnolia sinica, assembly GCF_029962835.1. Classification (NCBI taxonomy): domain Eukaryota; kingdom Viridiplantae; phylum Streptophyta; class Magnoliopsida; order Magnoliales; family Magnoliaceae; genus Magnolia; species Magnolia sinica. The sequence goes on from NC_080574.1 coordinate 69,356,771, forward strand.
TCTTCATTAGGCTTATAAATTTTTATTTATTCATATTTGTTTAGGAAAACTTTAAGATAACATTAGAAAAGTAATTACTTTATTATCATTGTTATTATTTAATTGTATAAGGCTTTTACATTTTATTCAATTAGTATCTCACATTGTATATAACATCTCTTTCATTCTATCTACTAATTATTGATCTTTCTAATATTGTTTGTATGTTGAGCTATTTATGCATTAGATGGCTTGTGTCATTTATTCATGTCAGCTATCAGGAATGAAATATATGTTCGAGTTCACAGTAACTTAAAATGGTTTCAGAGAAAAAAAACATGTCGTTGTTTTCTTTGTTGGGTATGCATTTACATTTTTATCAATTTCATATGCTTCTAGCCGGTCGCCTATATAGCAATATAATGTTTTATATGCATTTTCAAGTTATAAAGTAATTTAATGGTTAATTTGAGTGAAGTTTCTTCTTACTATCATTGAAATTGGTGTTTTATGTTATTTTAAGTTATTTTTATTAGCATCTTTCTACTTTCCTGAAGAATTATACTTGTTTTTCCCTTAGACATTTTTTCTATTAGTTAGAAATAGAGTACTTGCTACAAGAACCATTTGTTGGTCCGCAACTTTTTTATGGAATGACTAAAATTGAGTTACTGAATGAATGTTGAATCTTGTTATTAGTTTACTAAGCTTGTATATGAAAATTTTGAACATCTATATGACTCGGGTTTTTATTCTTTTACTGGACATCTTTTTACTTTTCATTCAAAATTGAATGCTGAAATGAAATGATCTGTACATCTGGTATTGACTGCTACATAAAAATATTCCATTGTTCAAAATTCATGTCACGTTATTGTTAAAGATCTTAAATACTTTGTCTTTTGAATGAGTATCCACTTTATATCTTTTGAATGAGTATTCAATTAGGTTATAGGTATTCATGCTCCCTGCAACTCAAATGATGATCCTTTCTAGCTTACACAAGTCGAGGCATTTGAATAGTCGATTAGGAGACCATGTATGCAGTTTTCTTTTCTTGTATTATGAATTTGTATATAGTTTACATATTAAATTATGTGAAAGTAAGAAGGAGAAATATACTCTAGATGGCAACCATGGTTTAAATAGATATTAACACCATTAATAACAAACAAGAAAAACTAGATTATATTCAAATGTGTTTATCAGGTGTTGTGAGACCCGACCCGAGTTCGCATGTGTGCATGTGTGTGTGTGAGTATGCATTCCGTCCATCTTGATCCCGCGGTCCTACCGGTCGAATCCCGGCAACCCGTGACCCTTGGATAATGTTTGCGGTCATCCGTGAGCCCAGTCATGAAGACCCGACTCGGATCGAGTTGAGACCTATACCATTGTGACCGCATCGTCGTTGCGATTCCAACGACGCGTCTTGTGCATTCATCCGACTTATAGATTAAAAGTTGTAAGCATTTCATCATGTGGCCCACTTTTTGTACAAAAGCATATGGACCACTCTCAGGCACAAGTTCCCATGCACACCACCCACACACACTACATTTCCCATGGAATAAACACTACCCATCCTAAACACTACCCACACCTAACCTACCCTAGCAAGCATTGTTTGTATCACCATAGGTCATGATTTCTTTCTCTAACCAAGGAGGGAGAGTAATGATGACTCCCCTACAACCTTCCCTTCCTCTCTCTCCTCCTTCATTCTCTCATTTTCCTCTTTCATGGAAGAATTTCCAGCCCTCCCTCTCCCAATTTCCAGCAACTTTCCCTTCCTTTCTTCCTCCATCTAGCCATCACAAACTCATCTTGACCATTGAACCTTTAAGCTTGGAGCTTGGAGTACCTAGTGTTGGTGGTAGCTTGAAGATTCAAGGTGAGTGATTATAATTGTTGATCTTATTTTCTAACCTTTGATCTTTTTTTTCTTTCTAGATGGATCATATGGGACCCACCAATCCATGGTGGGGATCCCATTTGATCCCATGGATGTGGCCCTTTGGCCCATCCTACATGCATGTCATGATCCATGATGGGGCCATTCTCCATGGACCCCATCATGATGTATTTTATAATCCACTCCATCTTAAGGTCATCTAGACCCTAAGGATCATGTTGGGATGGCATCCCAACCATCCATAACAATTATATATCATGCATGTAGTGATTTTATGTTGCATGTAAAATCAATGTAGTTGTATGGGTATGATTCACTCTTGGGAGGGCCCACTAGTGGCGGGGCCCTACCCCCATGGCCGGATTACTCTCTTTCCTTCTTCTCTTTTCTCTGATGTATGGATGATAGTGTGTGTGGCCCATTTATAGTGGGCCTTGGATGTCCCAAAATAAATAAAAATAAAAATCCAGCGAGGTGGGATGCTCTTATCACCTAACTCCATGATCATCGGACACCTTAATCAAATGCATGCAAGTGTCCTAGTTCTAGTATGTGATTTGGACTTATGTGGGGCCCACTGAGGAAGGCCACACACCCTTTTATGGCTGGGATTATTGAGATATAGGCTGATGTGTCCAGCCATGTATTGCTGTCCAAAAACTTGGACTGTTGCATGGATTGTCATGTTCAATCTTTGGCATGGATTTTTGGATCATGATTGTCATTATTTTCTTTATAAGTATGGAGTGTAATGAGAAGGTGTGGACCCCACCATGAGGTGTGATGGGTCATACCTCAGATGGTCCATGATATGGTACCCAAAAAGGAGGCCCATAGGGGTGGGCGGTCCACCTTGTTGGGCTGTCCAACCCACATGTATGGAGGGAAAACATACACTTCAGCTTGGTTTCTCTGAAGGATGGGCCACTTTTATGGACCCCACCTTACTTTATTTTATGAAGAAAATACTAAACCTCCATTTTTCCCCTCTTGGATGAAGGTTGGGCCCACCTTATTGGGTAAACAATGCATGGACAGCAACATCCCTTCCTGGACAGATTGAAATTCTTAATTTAATTAAAATATTTATGAGTATCCAAAAATCATAAAATTTTATAGAGAGGTGGTTCACTTATGGTAGGACCCACCTAAAAAATTTTGGGGCCAATGGACACCTGTACACACCATGGTGGTGGCTGGACTGGCCCATTACAATACGGTGTCCATATCAGTCCGATTTTTAGGACAGATTGATTTCTTTAAATAAATTAAAATATTTATATATGTCTAAAAATTCTGAAATTTTGTGGAGATATGTTCCACCCATTCTAAGACCCACTTACCAAATTTCAGGGCCAATGGACCTCTGTGTACACCATGGCAAGGGCCGGACTGGCCCACCACGTTGGGACGTCCAGGTCAGTCCGATTTTCTGGACAGTCTATTTTATTTAAATAAATTAAAATATTTCTAAGTGTCCAAAAATCTTGAAATTTTGTGGGGGTGTAGGTCACCTATGGAAGTATCACTCTGTGAAATTTCAGATCCAAAATACATTTGAGTTGCCCGTGGTGTGGCTGGAAGTGGTCTGCTAGGTAGGGACGCCCAGGCTGGGGCATCTAGCCTGCTTCGTGGGCCCACCTCGATGTGTTGAATGTCCCACCACCCATCCATGTAGGGTACTTAGGGGATTGATCATACTTGCCCCCTTTTTATTCAATTAGAACACATTAGGTGGATTTTTGGGCCATATACCCCAGGCCCATAGGACTGCCTACACATGGGACATCCCTGCCTTAGGCTACTGCTGGGCTTGCATTCTAACAGTCTGGCCCATTTCATATATGTATTGTATATCCTCTCTCATCTGGTGGGGCCCACAGTGATGTGTGTGAGCCATCCAGAATTAATTATACTAAGAAATACTTCTAATGCTGAACTCCAACCAACCCAGAAATTTGGGTGGGCTGGAATTTGGCATTGAGCCCAATAATTGTTGCCTATAGATGTTCTTTGGGGCAATATGGCCCACTAGATTTGAGGAGGATTTATGTCAGTATCTTATCATCTTAATTTTTTATTTTTTTGGGCTTAATTAGTGTATGATTAAAGGCCCATCCCAAATAGGATTCTTCTTGGGCTAGTCTCTTAGTCAAGTAAGGGCCTTATAGCCTTGGTTGGGCTGGAACTTTTGATAGGCCCATTGAACCCTTGGGTCCTATATTTACCATGTCATTGTGATGGGCCTTATGGGCCAAATACTCAAGTAGTTGGGCCCTTGTTTGCCCACTATAATAAATCCATACTTGGGCCGAGATGTGAGGCCCAACTTACATGTGTTAAAAATTTAAGAATTTCTCATATGTTGGGATAATGGGCTGCCCATTAGGCCTACTACAATGAATGAACCTATGACCCTTATGGTTGGGCCCTAACCTTGCTTAAGGGCCCACCAGGTTGCCTTTGTTTTTGGGCTTAGTGTATGGCCCACTAGGCCATGGGTTGATTGTGCCTTGGACCTTTCTTTACATATATAGTAGGCTACCTTTTGGGACCCAGTTGAGGTTGGATGTCCTCCTTGGTGGCCCTAAGGTAGGCCCATAGAGGCCCTTATAGGTAGTTAAAGGCCCACCTTGGGCCTGGCTAGGACTGCTCCTCCTTAGGATTTTGACTCTCTTAGTTTGTGGGTCATCCCAAAGTACTGGGCTCCCACTAGAGGGCTTCTCTTCTTCTTAGAATACCTGTCGATGTGCCTAGATCTTGACCCTCCTTGGGACAGACGATTTCATATTCCTCAGGTAGCACACTTACATCATTGCGACCCATATGCATCATCTGTATGAATTGATTGCATTGCATAGTGGTCATTCAGGGATGGAGTTTCTCCCCTTTTGCACATTGAGTGCCTGAAACTTGTGCATGATCTGTGTGTGCGACTCATGCATTGGCATCGCATTTCATGAGGATACCGTCCTTGCTTCATCAGGGCCTTGCCTCCACAGGGACATTTGTGGATGGCCGCATGTGTGGACACCGAAAATATTACTTGAGCATACTGGGTGCGTATGATGCCCATGGGTGAGATTCCCAAAACTTCCATGGTACCAAGGATCTGCTCCAACGCCGTGACCGGGTGGAATACATGAGCGCACGAGGGCCTTATACCGTTAGGCCGCGACTCCCACTGTCGTGTAGTCGGTTGGATAGGGGTGTGGCCTTACCTGCCTGGTGTGAGGAGGCATTGCTAGGCTGAGTCTGACCAGCTCGTAAATGGGTCCGCTACCTTCAGGCCTTGTTGGTGATTGGTTGTCCACAGGCGGGTAGTGAGGTCTCTTACGCTCGTTTGACTGTGCGGGATCTGCAGAGCCGCAGTCATTCAGCAGTGTAATGGACCCCGGTGATTTCCCTATGATTGAAAATGTACTTGACTTATGGTTTGAATATTGTGAGACCCGACCCGAGTTCGCATGTGTGCATGTGTGTGTGTGAGTATGCATTCCGTCCATCTTGATCCCGCGGTCCTACCGGTCGAATCCCGGCGACCCGTGACTCTTGGATAGTGTTTGCGGTCATCCGTGAGCCCAGTCATGAAGACCCGACTCGGATCGAGTTGAGACCTATACCATTGTGACCGCATCGTCGTTGCGATTCCAACGACGTGTCTTGTGCATTCATCCGACTTATAGATCAAAAGTTGTGAGCATTTCATCATGTGGCCCACTTTTTGTACAAAAGCATATGGACCACTCTCAGGCACAAGTTCCCATGCACACCACCCACACACACTATAATTCTCATGGAATAAACACTACCCATCCTAAACACTACCCACACCTAACCTACCCTAGCAAGCATTGTTTGTATCACCATAGGTCATGATTTCTTTCTCTAACCAAGGAGGGAGAGTAATGATGACTCCCCTACAACCTTCCCTTCCTCTCTCTCCTCCTTCATTCTCTCATTTTCCTCTTCCATGGAAGAATTTCCAGCCCTCCCTCTCCCAATTTCCAGCAACTTCCCCTTCCTTTCTTCCTCCATCTAGCCACCACAAATTCATCTTGACCATTGAACCTTTAAGCTTGGAGCTTGGAGTACCTAGTGTTGGTGGTAGCTTGAAGATTCAAGGTGGGTGATTATAATTGTTGATCTTATTTTCTACCCTTTGATCTTTTTTTCTTTCTAGATGGATCATATGGGACCCACCAATCCATGGTGGGGATCCCATTTGATCCCATGGATGTGGCCCTTTGGCCCATCCTACATGCATGTCATGATCCATGATGGGGCCATTCTCCATGGACCCCATCATGATGTATTTTATAATCCACTCCATCTTAAGGTCATCTAGACCCTAAGGATCATGTTGGGATGGCATCCCAACCATCCATAACAATTATATATCATGCATGTAGTGATTTTATGTTGCATGTAAAATCAATGTAGTTGTATGGGTATGATTCACTCTTGGGAGGGCCCACTAGTGGCGGGGCCCTACCCCCATGGCCGGATTACTCTCTTTCCTTCTTTTCTTTCTCTGATGTATGGATGATAGTGTGTGTGTGGCCCATTTATAGTGGGCCTTGGATGTCCCAAAATAAATAAAAAATAAAAATCCAGCAAGGTGGGATGCTCTTATCACCTAACTCCATGATCATCGGACACCTTAATCAAATGCATGCAAGTGTCCTAGTTTTAGTATGTGATCTGGACTTATGTGGGGCCCACTGAGGAAGGCTACACACCCTTTTTATGGCTGGGATTATTGAGATATAAGCTGATGTGTCCAGCCATGTATTGCTGTCCAAAAACTTGGACTGTTGCATGGATTGTCATGTTCAATCTTTGGCATGGATTTTTGGATCATGATTGTCATTATTTTCTTTATAAGTATGGAGTATAATGAGAAGGTGTGGACCCCACCATGAAGTGTGATGGGTCATACCTCAGATGGTCCATGATATGGTACCCAAAAAGGAGGCCCATAGGGGTGGACGGTCCACCTTGTTGGGCTGTCCAACCCACATGTATGGAGGGAAAACATACACTTCAGCTTGGTTTCTCTGAAGGATGGGCCACTTTTATGGACCCCACCTTACTTTATTTTATGAAGAAAATACTAAACCTCCATTTTTCCCCTCTTGGATGAAGGTTGGGCCCACCTTATTGGGTAAACAATGCATGGACAGCAACATCCCTTCCTGGACAGATTGAAATTCCTAATTTAATTAAAATATTTATGAGTATCCAAAAATCATAAAATTTTACAAAGAGGTGGTTCACTTATAGTAGGACCCACCTACAAAATTTTGGGGCCAATGGACACCTGTACACACCATGGTGGTGGCTGGACTGGCCCATTACAATACGGTGTCCAGATCAGTCCGATTTTTAGGACAGATTGATTTCTTTAAATAAATTAAAATATTTATATATGTCTAAAAATTCTGAAATTTTGTGGAGATATGTTCCACCCATTCTAGGACCCACTTACCAAATTTCATGGCCAATGGACCTCTGTGTACACCGTGGCAAGGGCCGGACTAGCCCACCACGTTGGGACGTCCAGGTCAGTCCGATTTTCTGGACAGTCTATTTTATTTAAATAAATTAAAATATTTATAAGTGTCCAAAAATCTTGAAATTTTGTGGGGTGTAGGTCACCTATGGAAGTATCACTTTGTAAAATTTCAGATCCAAAATACATTTGAGTTGCCCGTGGTATGGCTGGAAGTGGTCTGCTAGGCAGGGACGCCCAGGCTGGGGCATCTAGCCTGCTTCGTGGGCCCACCTCGATGTGTTGAATGTCCCACCACCCATCCATGTAGGGTCCTTAGGGGATTGATCATACTTGCCCCCTTTTTATTCAATTAGAACATATTAGGTGGATTTTTGGGCCATATACCCCAGGCCCATAGGACTGCCTACACATGGGACATCCCTGCCTTACTACTGGGCTTGCATTCTAACAGTCTGGCCCATTTCATATATGTATTGTATATCCTCTCTCATCTGGTGGGGCCCACAGTGATGTGTGTGAGCCATCCAGAATTAATTATACTAAAAAAATACTTCTAATGCTGAACTCCAACCAACCCAGAAATTTGGGTGGGCTGGAATTTGGCATTGAGCCCAATAACTATTGCCTATAGATGTTCTTTGGGGCAATATGACCCACTAGATTTGAGGAGGATTTATGTCAGTATCTTATCATCTTAATTTTTATTTTTTTGGGCTTAATTAGTGTATGATTAAAGGCCCATCCCAAATAGGATTCTTCTTGGGCTAGTCTCTTAGTTAAGTAAGGGCCTTATAGCCTTGGTTGGGCTGGAACTTTTGATAGGCTCATTGAACCCTTGGGTCCTATATTTACCATGTCATTGTAATGGGCCTTATGGGCTAAATACTCAAGTAGTTGGGCCCTTGTTTGCCCACTATAATAAATCCATACTTGGGCCGAGATGTGAGGCCCAACTTACATGTGTTAAAAATTTAAGAATTTTCCATATGTTGGGATAATGGGCTGCCCATTAGGCCTACCACAATGAATGAACCTATGACCCTTATGGTTGGGCCCTAACCTTGCTTAAGGGCCCACCAGGTTGCCTTTATTTTTGGGCTTAGTGTATGGCCCACTAGGCCATGGGTTGATTGTGCCTTGGACCTTTCTTTGCTTATATAATAGGCTACCTTTTGGGACCCAGTTGAGGTTGGATGTCCTCCTTGGTGGCCCTAAGGTAGGCCCATAGAGGCCCTTATAGGTGGTTAAAGGCCCACCATAGGCATAGCTAGGACTGTACCACCTTAGGATTTAGACTCTCTAAGTATGAGGGTCATACAAAAGTACTGGGCTCACACTAGAGGACTTCTCTTCTTCTTAGAATACTGTCGATGTGCCTAGGTCTTGACCCTCCTTGGGACGAACAATTTCATATTCCTCGGGTAGCACACTTACATCGTTGCAACCCATCTGCATCATCCGTATGAATTGATTGCATTGTATAGTGGTCATTCAGGGATGGAGTTTCTTCCCTTTTTGCACATTGAGTGCCTGAAACTTGTGCATGATTTGTGTGTGCGACTCATGCATTGGCATCGCATTTCATGAGGATACCGCCCTTGCTTCATCAGGGCCTTGCCTCCACAAGGACATTTGTGGATGGCCGCATGTGTGGACACCGGAAATATTACTTGAGCATACTGGGTGCGTAGGATGCCCATGGGTGAGATTCCCAAAACTTCCATGGTACCAAGGATCTGCTCCAACGCCGTGACCGGGTGGAATACATGAGCGCACGAGGGCCTTATACTGTTAGGCCGCGACTCCCACTGTCGTGTAGTCGGTTGGATAGGGGTGTGGCCTTACCTATCTGGTGTGAGGAGGCATTGCTAGGCTGAGTCTGACCAGCTCGTAAATGGGTCCGCTACCTTCAGGCCTTGTTGGTGATTGGTTGTCCACAGGCGGGTAGTGAGGTCTCTTACGCTCGTTTGACTGTGCGGGGTCTGCAGAGCGGCAGTCATTCAGCAGTGTAATGGACCCCGGTGATTTCCTTATGATTGAAAATGTACTTGACTTATGGTTTGGATATGAGCACTGACATTACTTACATCGCATTAGCATTGGCTGTACAAGCCCCCCTTTCATACATTGCCTTGGTATGGCATTCATTACTTATTGTATCGCATTCATGGTAAGCCTTGGTAAGACTAGTGATATGTTCATTGATTATGCTTCTCTCCTTATACCTCCTACTATTCTTCTGTGCACCATTGTCACACACTTACACCACCCTCTAAGCTTCTATAAGCTTATGCACGATTGATACGTGCAGGAGACTCTAGGTAGGCGCCGTAGCAGCAGAGCATGGAGTAGAGTTGAGCAGTGAGGACTCCAGTGTTGCTGATTTTTCTCTCTTTTCCTTTTTATTCTCATGTATGTCCTTTTGGACCTTTTGGATGATTGTAAAAGTTCAAATATTTAGTGGATTTTGTGATGTGTGCCTTTGTTATTCTCAGATGTACTTGCTGTGATCTTGGGTATGCTCGCATTGGAAGTGATTATATTGTTATGAAAATGCTCCTTGTAGGATCCCAGGATCGGAACCTACCTCAGGAGCCGAGAATGGGGTACTACGGAGGCTGTTGCGGCCAGAACCGGCCATCGGGTTCCTTGTGAGTCCGGTTACCGAGTCTGGGGCGTGACAGATATGAGCATTGACATCACTTACATCGCATTAGCATTGGCTGTACAAGCCCCCCTTTCATACATTGCCTTGGTATGACACTCATTACTTATTGCATCGCATTCATGGTAAGCCTTGGTAAGACTAGTGATATGTTCATTGATTATGCTTCTCTCCTTATACCTCCTACTATTCTTCTGTGCACCATTGTCACACACTTACACCACCCTCTAAGCTTCTATAAGCTTATGCACGATTGATACGTGCAGGAGACTCTAGGTAGGCGCCGTAGCAGCAGAGCATGGAGTAGAGTTGAGCAGTGAGGACTCCAGTGTTGCTGATTTCTCTCTCTTTTCCTTTTATTCTCATGTATGTCCTTTTGGACCTTTTGGATGATTGTAAAAGTTCAAATTTTTAGTGGATTTTGTGATGTGTGCCTTTGTTATTCTCAGATGTACTTGTTGTGATCTTGAGTATGCTCGCATTGGAAGTGATTATATTGTTATGAAAATCCTCCTTGTAGGATCCCAGGATCGGAACCTACCTCAGGAGCCGAGAATGGGGTACTACGGAGGCTGTTGCGGCCAGAACCGGCCATCGGGTTCCTTGTGAGTCTGATTACCGAGTCTGGGGCGTGACAGGTGTACAGGCACAGTCATAGCCTTAAGGCTCTAAATTTACTAAAATTTGTCATTTTTTTCAATATAAAATCAAATTTGACGATTTCTCATTAGCCCTAATCGCCGAAATTGAACTCCAAAACGACAATTTAAGGCTGTCGAAAAAATTCAATGGTTTCAAGCCGTCAAATTGGGTTTTTAATTTTTCAAAAATTCGACGGCTGTTTTCAACACCTATGTCTGACAAATTTTTAAAAATTCGATGGTATTAAGCTATTGAATATTGTCATTTTTCACGTAGTGAGAGCTTATATATCAACTATGATACTGGGATAAATTGTACATATTGATATTAACAATATTATTTTATAAAATAATTGAGACATTACTTACATTGTGCAAAAAACTGAAAACTACTTAGTAAAGTTCGAGAGTATTAAAGTTTATACATTAATTGCACAGCGAGAGATAAAGGGAAATAGAGAGGAAGGGAGAGTGAAAGAGTGGATTATTTAATTATAATTAAGTTATATTTTAAATTTGTATTAAACTCATCTTCCTGCTAATTCGTTATTTATGTATAACATCATATTCGTGCAGATATTGGGTCTCATGATCATGATCACTTTTCTTGAAAATCAAGATAATCCATCATTAGCTGTTCACAATTAACCACTAAAAAAATATATACATAGCGTGCATTAACTTATGAAAATCATATAAGCAAGGCTATGGAGAAGAGAATCTCAGTATTCATGGAGGAGAAAAAAGAAAACGACAAAAGGAGAAAGAGAGAGCTTTTCTACATATATTATTTATATACTAACTCCACGACTCTAAAAATTATTATTTTTTAACTAAGCAAAATTTTTCTAATTTGGTCAAGCAAAACATGCTTAATAACTAAAAACCTATTAAATTAGGATGTGGTATGATTATCAACATAATTTAAATTAAACCATTAAAATTGCATAATCTAATATAAATAGACCATGATGACATAATAAGATTATTTTCAAAATATTCTAATCTTTGATCTGTGCACACTGGTGTTTGTAGAAGTTGGACTGTTAGCTTTGTCTTATTTCAACTGTTCACTCATCGGCTAGTTTAATAATCAAACTAGTTGTTTTTACCCATTTAGATTGAGACTTATATTTCAGGCAGATTAATATAAGTACCTTCATTTTATATCTACAATTTTTTAGTGTCATTATGGGCTCATTTAAATACCAAAAAATAACATATTTTTTATACTTACAGTAGTAGATAAATAACTTATTTCAGATCAGGTAAGTTTAGTTTAAGATCAATTATAAGTAACTTATTTGAGATCAAGTAAGTTTGGTTTAAGATCAATTATAAGTAACTTTTTTTTCTTCTTAAAGTTACTTAATCACTTTAGTTTAATAAGTAGAAACTAAGATAAGTAGCTTATCTTAAGTAACTTATGATCCAAACGCCCCCTACATGTTGGACTGGTTATACCACAATTAAATCGAATCACCCATAAAAAATGTCAACATTTAGTCCAAATTTTAAAATATTGGTTGTAGAATACAATTTTTTAAACGATCAATCCTATTATATACATTAAGTTCAAATAAACCTGAAGCCACCCAATTCAATATAGTGGCTTCAACCAATTCTAGTGTGGGCCCAATTCATGATTCTTGAAGATAAAAACTCCTTCTAAATTTTTTCATTTTATGAGAGGTTGATATGAAGAAATTACATAATAGTTCATGATTAATTAATTTAATTTAGTACAAATAATTCTAAAATTTCATGATATTTGGTCTTACTAAACGCACCCTAAAGCATAAAAAGAAAAATGAAACAACAAAAAGTAAAAAAATAATAATATTTGAATTAGAAATTTATTGATCAATAAAAAAAAGACAAATGACAATAATAAAGTATTTTGTTAGAACAAAAGGTAGTACAAGTAAAAAGGAAAAAAGAAAATTTTTAGTATTTTTACTACCACTTAATAAGAACATACCAAACAGTGATAATCAGTAGCATCAGGCTAGTCACTGAAAATGACAAATACACTTCATTGGAGAGGTACAACATTATAAGAAAGTTAGCATAACTTATGGCTGCACCAAAAATGACAAATTTCATAATGTATTTCATGAATGTACCGATCCATTCTTAATCGTTGATGTGGTAGCATCGGTAGTAGGACGCTTGCTAGAGGTTAGAAGGAGATTGAAGTGTCAACTAGAATGGTGGAATTTGATAGTAATTCCTAATTATAGGTTAGCTTAAGCTACAACCAGTACATTCCTACCAAACTATCACAAGGGCTATCACATGAATTTAAAAGTATTTGGACGGTTGTCATGTGATTTATACATGAAAACCATCTTATAAATTTGTAAAACCTATCTTAATAATGAGATGCATAAAAAAATCAAAGTAGTATAATCATTAGATGGGTCACACAACAAAGAATAATGAATAACTTAAAAGAAACTTTCAAATTTTATGGTGGCCCACACGATGGTTAAGTTAGCTTGATTTTTGGGGTGTTGGACTTTTGTGCTAGGGTGATCTTGTTAGAGAGGTTGAATGCCACAGATTGGACCTATGGCCCCACTTGCAACACTCTTAGGATTATCTTCTTATACAAGGACTAGTAAAGGAACTGACCTCAAGAGTGCTTTTGGTAATTTTCATGTCTCCTGCTCAGTACTAAATTAGTTACTCCTAGTCCTGGTCAATTTGAATGCATGAGAGGTACAGTGGTTCATGTCATGAGAGCTAATCCAGTGCATTTACACACATAAGGGTTATGGTGGCCCATGTTATTTGTGAATTATGTGGCATACGTGAACATAATTACAAGCTTTGTTCATTAAGTTTCAATGGTTATTGGGCTACTAAACGTGTTAAAGTTATAAGCAATAAGTGAGAAAAAGAGTTAATTTATTCATCTTACAGAGTTATGATGGTCCAAGCAAGGTAAATCTTTACTAGCTAGTGGCCAATCAAGTTTTTGTACATCAGTATACCTACCTGTCGCGGGTATTGCATACAACCTTGAGTAAGGAAAATTCTGTATGACCCACCTGATGGATGGCCTGGATCTTGTGGCAACTGCACCAATATTATTCTACCCTACAATGATTAGAACCGTACAACTAGTTCACCCACAATGAGTGATCACTTTCAAAATAATCGCATCATATTGAGGTCTTGGCAATGAGAACAAGGTCATGCAAGCCCTTTTATTTTATCCATCCAATTTTATTGTTAACATCAACCCAAATTATGGTTTTTTATTTTTATTTTTTTTTATTTTTTTTTTGTAACCAAACCATGTTTAGGCCTATTAAGTATACAATTTTGATTAGAGCAGGTATGATTTTATGGAGTGAAAAACCTAATTGACCTACAACATTTGGAAATTTACTAATTTGTATTTTTTTAAAAATAAGAGACTAAAGAAATTTTAAAACAAAACAGAAAAATAAGTAGTGATTTATGAAAGAGAAATTATCAGGTCCCAACAAGTAGAAGTTTTTTTACTGGGAAGATTCAAAAATTTCAATACATGGCTAAGAAGTAAATAGTTAAGAAAGAAAAGAAGCGATGGCCAACATCGATGGTGAAAAAGATTTGGATGGCTATAATAAACCAACTTAGCAAACTTTTGGGACATTTTCAATCCACGAGAGGCCTATTAAGTAAGCACTCTAGATCACTAATCAAAGAGACTTATTAAGTAAAATACTCTGGATCACTAATCAAAGTGGCTTATTTACCCGAAATAGTTTGGTGGCATTGGTTACATAGCTAGAAAGGCTCCCTTGAGTTGTGATTGGAATCACGTTATTGTTAATCTGCATCTCTTCGGTTGTTGTTTCGTCTCTGTACGTATCTACTCTCTAATACAGATCCATCTAATCCACTAAAACATAAATAATTTAAATAAGTTTCAACTTAAATCTCTTTGGTGGTGATTTTTCCAAGATCACCAAATCTCATTTTTATAGACGTGTATCAGAATGGCCGTTACATTTTTGCTTCTAGACTTGGGAAAAGATTCTATAAGGTCCGCGTCATGGGAGTTTCCCATGATGTCGAGCTCTGTGGGCCCCACCATGATGTGTATTAGACATCCACACCATGCATTAGATTCACCATTCCATTTGATCCATGGGCCATAAAATTACCCCAATCCATGGCTTAGGTGGGCCACACCATAGACAACAGTTGATAGTGGATGCCACCCATTGGAACTTTCTTAATTGTTTATAAGGCCCACTAAGATATGGTTCAGACATCCCACCCATCCATTATGTGTGATCCACTTTAATGAGTGGTCACACCAAAGTTTAGGCCATTCCAAAACATTGATGGGTCTCACTAAGTGCTTTTAGATATTTTAGATATGATGTCTCATGATTTTAGATTATGTAACCCACCTAAGTTTCAGATATGGCTGGTGTTTTGGATATTGCATAAAATATAGGGAACCCACCAAATACACGGTGTGGATGTCCGAGATACATCACGGTGGAGCCGGTAAAGATCGACTCCATGTGAAGCTCCCATGAGGCCGATATTACATAACCTTTTTCCCGTTAGCCTTAATTAGTAATTACTATTTAGTGAAGTTAATAGCTTTAAAAAACAGAGAAATATTCCAGTGCTTGCATAAAACCATCAATTATAGTGCTCTATAGTTTCAGTGGTTCACTTGGACAATTTAATTGATCGATCTGAACTGTTCATTAATTTTAGAGCATATTTCTGGACCATCATGCAAAAAATAGCACTAATCAGGTTGTCCAATTTATCAATGGTTTGCCCCTATTTTCTTTAGCCAACTTTTTCCAAGCCATGGATCGGATAATTACGATTGCCTAAAAAGGGCATTCTTTAAAATCATAAGCAATCCATGATGGTCTCTGATAAATAAATGGAACAAATTCTTTCATAGACTTCTTTTCATGTAAATAATCTTAACCCTTCATATTTAAGGACATTGATCAAACCGTTAATATTTGTAAGTTTAGTACAATATTTTCATGGTAACACAATGAAGAATCTAGATAAGTGTATTGAATTGTCTACATGTCACAATTCAACTAATAGCACTATAAAGTGTTTTGATAGCGTTTCTTTTTAGAATAACGTATGTTTACCTTAGGGGGAGTTATATGATACTCAGGCATCATATGACAATTGATACACAAACACTTAGGAATTGTACACATAGTATGCATGAACTCAAATTAAACTAAATTTTGGAAGAGACTTTTAAAAATCCATAGTCACAATAAGATTGGTTAAATGATCCTATCCTATGATTGTTGAACACTTTGATTATTTGATTTTTCTTCATTTTTTTATGGTTAAATAAATGCCATATAATTCAATGGTCTGACAACAAAATAAGCATAAATTTTGGTTCATGAATACATCTAAGCTAAGCTAGAAGGTCTAATTTGAATTAATTTTATTGTACGTGCATAGTTTTAATATATCTAAGTGCCCGTGTATCATCCATCACACTCTGACAGAGCATCAAAGTTTTTCTCTTACCTTGGGGGTTCTCCATTCAAATTGGTTGAGAGAGCTTTATAGAAGGCAGATCATGTACATGTTACATATGTGCTTCATGGCACATAGTTGTGACATCCAATCCGTCCATAAGGAATCTCACTAATTAGATTCCCTGACCGAAGAATCAGGTCACAATTCAGGTGGGTCAAAATTAAGTGAATAAATGTACAATTGTGAAAATTTGAGGAACTTTTCTAACCTGTCCACCTATTTCTAATATCATATAACACTTGCTAAAGTCCACCTGATGGATGGCTTGGATATTGTGCATTTCCACCACGCTGGCATATGTGGTGGTGTGTATGTCAACTAACTTATATATGTGTGTACGCTTAACAAAGCCCTCTATAACTGGTTAGGGAATGTTTTATTATGCAGCTCAACAAAGCCCTCTATGTAGCTCCCTACTCAATGTTCCTGAGCAAAAAATCTAGTGATCCGGACCATTGATACAGTGGGCTACTGTCTGGAAGAGTTACATGTGAGAAATTGTAGTGATTGGACAACTTTGATGATCGTATCTCAAAATATCAAACTGATCAAGCAACCCTAACCATCCAAAGAAGGATATCGAGTGAATGGTCCAAATTCAACTGGAAAAAAATCATATAATTAGTATCATCTTATCAATTTAATCTTTTTTTACTCCGTACACAGCTTGGTTCAATGATTTGAACAGTCTAGATTGTGGTAAAACTAAGTCATGCGTATGGTGATAGAGTACCCACCATTTCCAAAATAGTTGTAAACTAACAAAGGAGACATTGGTTATTTAATACGCTTGCAGTTACAGTGGCCACGATCCATACGCATGCATACAATGCTTGCATTTATCTCAATTCAAACCGTTAGAAACGCATATCACATTCTAATAGGTTATAACCTAAAGAACCTATTAAATATAAGCAATTTTACAAAATACTACCCATTTAATTTTGTATTTATATGCTAATATTTTTTAAATTATTTGTTCATTAAGCTACCTCATTAATCAAGATAATTATCAAAAGGTACCTTCCATCAATTCTCTTATTTTTCTCATTTTACTTAAATATAAATATGAATGTTTTTATTTATTAAAATTTTTGAACACAGATTTAGTACTTCTCGGTATCTGTGGCTAGGAACGAGCAGGGGCTTTAAGGGGCCACCATAATGTATGAGTTTTTATCCACTTTGTCCGTCCATTTTTCCATATCATTTTAGGGCACAAGCCCAAAAATTAGGCAGATCTAAGGCTCAAGTGGACTATACCATAGGAAGAAGCAGTGTTAATAACACCCACCATTAAAACCCTCTTAGGGCCCAATATGTTAGTTAATTGCCATCCAACCTATTGATAAGGTCACATATACTTGGATGAAGGGAAAACACAAATATCAGCATGATCTAAAACTTATGTGGCCCTCGAGAAGTTTTCAACAATAGACATTTAACCCTTATTGTGTGGTCCTCTTAAACCTTGGATCTTTTTTATTTTTTTGGATTGTACCTAAAATAATACGGAAAAATATACGTACAGCATCGGTAAAATTCATACATCATGGTGGCCCCTCAGAGCCTTTGTAGTTTCTAGCCAGGGATGAGCCACCATGATGAAAAAAATCAGGAAATAATTTTCATCAGGTGGGCCACATGATTGTTCAAGTTGCAAATGAATGCCTACCATTGAAAACTTCTTGAGGGTCATAAAAGTTTTAGATCAAGCTAACATATATGTTTTTCATAATCTAGGTTTGTGTGACCTTATGAATAGGTTGGGTGGCAAATAAACATTATTGTGGGCTCTACGAAGATTTCAACAATGGGCGCCATTATCCTCATTGCTTTCTGTGGTGTAGTCTACTTGAGCTTTGGATCTGCCTCATTTTTAGGCTCATGCCCTAAAAATGATCTAGCCAAATAGATGAATTGCGGGGATAAAAGCATATAATATGATTGGGTCACATAACTTTGCTACAACGTTAACACAGACCTGTATCCCAATCCCTATGTACATTCAAGTAAATAGGCTAATCATTAATGTGAGCATTTTTACCATTTATGAAAAATATGTGATAGAAATAAGAGAAAACTAAGGTACCTCTTCACAATTATCTTACTTAATGAGGGAGCTTAATGAAAATTTAATTTTAAAAGATATTAGGATGTAAATATAATATTGATCAGTTAGTATTTTGTAAAATTTTCCTTAAATATATCATAATTAGCTAATTGGTGGGCAACAAATGGACAAGAAAGCGAGACAAATCGAAAGCTGAAATTCATCCCATAGACATCCATTAAAAGAGGATTAGGATTTAACCAATTTGATTTTAATATTGTACTTAGGCCATAATGAAATTGAAGATTAAGCCACAAGCATGCCATGTGAGGAGTGTATCCATTTTATTTTTTAAAAGTTATAATTAACTTTATTAATTAGCATTAGTATCACTAATTAAAACTAAATAATAACTATGTGCTACATGTCTATAAAATGACATTTTGTAGACTTTATAACACCACCAAAAATAGATTTTATGCTGATAATATATTTTAGAAAATTAGGTTTAGTGATCTAGCTTTAAACCATCATCATTCCTTGCATATAGGCTCATCTGTTCAATAATGTCAACCATCAATTCAAATCTTCAGTCGTTAGGATATCGCCGTTGCTATTACAATATTATTGCAAATCTATCAGTATACTCACTAAATGTATTGTGAAGTTGATCCTGGTTGCAATGGCCGTAAGCCACGCTAAGTTCCTTGTCTCGTCTCGCCTCCACCACTTGATCAAATTGAACTTTGCAGTCCAGGGATTAATATTGATCATTATTGCTATTTGGGTTATTTTTACTAAATGGTAGGATTTTAGATTTGATTTTTTTCTTCAAATACTAGTGATTAATGATCCAAATAAATGAGACACTTAGTTCAGTAATCCAGACCATTGGTCTATTGAGAACCACAGTAGATGGAGCATGCTTCAAGAGCCTCCCAAATTAGAAGATCCAAGCTTTTAGTGGTAGGAACTCACTTTTAAATTCAATTTGGATTAGTGCTCTATCTTTATTTTAAACCATTTATCCATAGGCCACAAATATGACCATGTTTGGATACATTTATTATAAGAGAGAGAAGAAAATATAATAATTATGAAATTGTTATTTTCTAAGAATTATCAGAACATGGATTTCTTTTTAGGAGTGATATTTGGACAATCATTGAAAATTTCATTTTTGTGAAATATAGGCTACCTAGTTTCTTGTGTTGGAGAATTCAAACCATAAAAAAGTGTAAAATTATTTTGTGAAATCCTCTCTTTTCTTCAATATCTAAATATGTTAAATTAACACATCATTGGAAAACATTTTTTTATATTTCCATTGATTTTCATGAAATCAGTGACATCCAAACATGGCTTAAAGGTGATCTTCAATAAAGATCTTGATGCATAATCTGGGCACAAAGGGCCAATACTTGGATTGACCGGCAATGAGGCCCACTTATCAGAATCAAACATTTGTGTCAATGGTGCAAGCCACTCATAATATAATTTTTAATATATTCATCAAATGGGTTGTACATGTATAGAAAATTCAATGTTTAAAGAGAATACTAATAGTGCACACTTAACATGCACGTATTACTCACAAGACAAGTGACTAGTTATTTTTTTTATCCACGACATGAATCCAATAAGGCCCACCTAAATCTTACACTCATGTTTTAATGGCACATGTGATGTCAAGTAGATTTGATGAATAGATCATACATTCGCTCCCTTGTTCTCTTCATATTTTTAGCCAATGCACACTAGTTTTAATTATAAGTATGAGAAATTAGCATTTAAAACGCATTGGGGGGGGGCTCAGGCATGTGTCCTAGTATCATTCCATTTCTTAGACATCTATGATCCTCTCCGTCGAATTCTGGTAACCCGCAACCTGTAGTTGGCATTTGCTCACGACCGTAAGTCGCATCTCGTAAATCTGAGTCGACTCAACTCGAAACTTGTACCCTAGCGACCGCGCTATCGCCACAGTTCTAACTCTGTATCTTACGCACCGATGTGATACCTAGGCTAGGAGTAATGGGCTCGCGTTTATTTCAAGAAAACGCCACCCGTTGTGAATCCTGAGATAATCTCTACCCAATCTATCACATCAATTAATCAAGTGCAAGTCAAGTATAACCCATCACACCCATCCCTTTCTTACAAACCCCATCCATTTTCATCCCATCACATCCCCTTTTCCTCTCATTCTCTCTACTATTTCCAAGCAACCAAAGAGAGCAATCGTCCAAGTAAGAGAAGCTCCAAGGATAGCCAAGTTTGTGGCCCACTACTTCTCACCCTAAATCTCTCATCCTAACCCTTCAATCTTCATCATCCTTCATCAAAGAAGAAGCCAAGGAGCTTAGCATCCCAAGGAACCAAGAAGAAGTGTAATCGGTGGGTGAATTTTCATTGTTAGTTGGAAAGAGATTTTCACCATTGATTTTGATGATTTGAGAGCCCACATGTGGTGGGACCCATTTGATGTATGCATTGTATTGAGTAAAGGGAGGGCTCATAGTGGCGGAGTCCCTCCCCTCCACACGTCTCTCTCTCTCTCTCTCTCTCTCTCTCTCTCTCTCTCTCCTTCCCTTTCTTTTATGATGATGTGTGGCCCACCTAATGATGCATGTAACATCCAAACCATCCATCCAGTGGGACCGACCCACCTTACTGCCCACCATCCAACAGCCTTGCTGCCCGATTTTTGGGCCGGCCTGGCTATGGAAAAACACAAATATCAGCTTGGTGTAGACCGTGTGGCCCACCACATGGCTACCACCATGATGTATTTGATCCACGCCATTCACGTGTTGGGCCCCACCTCGCTGCTTGTCCAGCAGGCAGGCTTACTGCCTATCCGTTGGGACAGGCCTGGATGAAGGAAAACAAATATCAGCTTGATTCAATCAAGTGGGCCATGTGTACGTGGACCCCACTTGAAGCATGTGTCCATCCATGCTATCCACCTTCCAATAAGCGACGGTGGAGCCCACATGATGTATGTATTTCATATCCACACCATCCATCGTCTAGTCCCTAGACGGTGGGACCCACATGATGTAGGTGTTGTATTCACACCGTCCGTCCGTTTTGCTGGACATGGGATCCACTGTGTGTTCACACCCCAAGTGCAGGGTTGTGATGTAGTAATAAACTCGGTAAGACCGAGGTCGAATCCACAGGGACTGATACCTGTACGTTATCTGAAACCAAGTAGAACTAGAACTAGACTAAGATGTGATCTAAACCAAATAGAATTTAAGGAGTAATTGTGGAATAATTATCTAAAACTTATAGAAATTGATGAATAATGGTGAGAGATTAATGTAAAACTTAAGGAATTTAGAGGAAGGAAACTAGGGATTCAGAGGATCCACTTGTAGAGATCAGGGAGATCTTTTGCCTGCATCAGGAATCATGGAAATCAAACTGAACTTACTTGATCTGGTTTTCAAGAGATGAATGGTATATGAATTAGAATGGATTCCATCACCAACCCATGCCTAGGAGACAAAGTAAACAATAGAATTAAACTAATTACCAACCAATCAACAATGTATGAAGATCAGGAAGGTACTGTCATCCTACCATGCCCATGGGACAATGATGAACAACAGGGCTTCCTGACTTCATAAATATAAAAAGAGGAAAGAAATATTCAAAGCCATTGCAAACCCATTGTAATTTCCGTCACAACAGACCATTAAAGACTAATACAAATATTCCTTATAATAATCAACTAAATCAAATTAAGTTCAGAAATTTAATCTACTTGCATGGAATAGACTCTCCCATCTCGCTACAGGCTTCACCTCTTAGCCCTAGCTAAGAGGATTAGCCTAGCATGATCATGCTAGAACCACAGAAAAACAAATAAAGGAAAGAAAAGAACAAGGAAAGAGAGAAACTAGCTTCCTCCTTCTGCTCACGTTCCAAATCCTCCCTGTACTCCCACGGCCTCCTTCTTTCCCTTTTTCTTTCACGTCCCAGCCACGCTCTCTCTCTCCAGCCACTGCTCTCTCTCCAGCCACGTCTAGCAAAAAAGAGAACCAGCTGCTGCTTCCAATCCTCCCACCGAGCACAAAACCAAAACGGAGACCCCACCTGCTGCTTCCCACGGCTCAGCAGCAGCCAAGGCTCCCTGTCTTCTTGTTTCTTCCCTCTTTTCTCACGTCTCCGCCCCCTCCTTCTTTCTTTCTTTCCTTTTCTTATAGGTAGGCAGGCCCTGGAGAGGTGTGTTGCCATCCGGCCGGGAGTCGGAGTTGGTTTCTCCTCCGTTTACGCAGCTGAGTTCATATGCGTAGAAAAAACGCAAAACGACTTGTGTTTGGAGCGTATTTCCGGCCTGATATCGATCTTCCTATCAATTCTGAAAGCTTGGCTAGGGTATTGGCCTCCCTGTGGACACATTGGACGGTATGGATCACTCAAATTATCGATGACCGTGGCCCACTATCCCCCGCGAATCCCGGACTCAACCGGACGCGAAAACAGAGCCTGCGCACGCTGGATCGCTGTCGAAGTTGGTGGGACCCACATAGATGTTGTTTTGGGAAATCCACTTCGTCCACTGTGTTCTGCTCGAAAAACCAGGCGGGAATCACTGTTTTTGGATCCAAATCGGTGTGGTCCATGGATGCTTTCATTCAGCCGTCCGTCCTGCATTTAAACCGAGACCTACGCATATATACGTGCATGGGTTTGGAGAAACTCTTTTTGTACGGTCGGTTCGATCTTCTGGAGTGACTGGACGGTCTGGATTGACCGTGTGATCGAAGGTAGTGGCCCACTAGATGTCAGCCGTGACTATCTGTTCGAGTTCACAGTGGCAGAAAAACCAGAATTCGAATCCTGTGTTGCCATGCAAGTTAAGTGCAAAAAGTGTACTATGTACACTGTATGATTATTATGAGAAATCCACACCAACCATCTTGTTCCTCATTTCATTTAAGCCGTGGGGGCCGAAGTTAAAGCTTATCTGGACAACGGGTGGGCCCCAAATCAGAATTTTATGGACTGATCTGTTAGTTCAGCCACTTTCACGAGGATCCAATGGCTGAAATTTGACGTGTACGGTTAGTTTTGGTCCTCGAGCCATGAAGATCAGATGGTGGGAACCCTATGATCTTGCATTCTGGACAATTTTCAGGCCACTTGAGCTTCGATTCCTCGATTTCCGTGGACCCCTGGTGTATAATTTCGTCGCTCTTGGTCTTCTAGAGTCCGTCCCATGCTTTAGTGTCATCAGATCGGTAAATCCATGCTTTTTAGTGTCCTTTCTCAGTCCAAGCTCATGAAGACGCCCTGCATCACAAATTCAATTAAATTAGGCTATTAAACGGTGTCATGCTTGTAAATCTATGCAATAAATGGGTCTGATATGCAATATTTGACCCTCAACACAACCCCCAACCAGCATTTTGCTAGTCCCGAGCAAAGTATGCGAAAAATAAGTTGAGAATTACAGGAGAATTTCTATGAACTCGAGTGATTTTGGAAAACAATCTAGATATTCAGAATTCAACAATTCATGAATGTTGGGCCTTACTCTCTCCTAGACTCAAACACACGATAAACTTCATTCAAAGTATTAGTCCCTTAATTAGAAATAATCCTAAACATTGAGTTCCACAGATGTAAAGTGTAATCCCAACTTTCAACATTAATATTCATTTCTTTATTTCAGGATATCGTTGGTAATCAACAAGAGAATTCATAATAACCAAAGCTTGCCTCAAAGATCATCTTTTCATTCCTTCAGTTTTTTTTTATTTTTTATTTTTTATTTTTTATTTTTTAACTGAAAACCAAGAAGGGGAATGAAGTCCACACTTATAGGGAGCAAACCTATAGTGAAGATTCTTTGCCTAACCTTTTTCAACGGTATCTCTTCCTTTTAATTGATCTTGACGGGCAATTGTTCAAGTTGGTTCCTTCTATGCTTACTGATCACTAAATTAACCCATCAGTTTCAAACTGAAATCTTAATGTGTAAGCGAGATGTGACATGTGAAATCATGACTCAATCAATGTTTACAACTTCTAATCATGGATTAATAATTAAACTTAACTGTGAAATCTAACGAGCAACTGAATCCAAGAGCAGTAAATCACCAACATTCCATATCCTGTAATTCTAAATCAAAGATGGTCGTCAAATCACTTTGAATTCACCAGAAAGTCCAGAAAAAATTTAAAAATTTTCACAATTTTTGCTCAAGAAAATACTGATTAGGTAACCTAATCTCCCACCCCCAACTTAAAAGCTACATTGTCCTCAATGTAAAGGATATGAGTATGGAATGCGCATAGGACAACAAAAGTAAAGAAAGAGTGAAGGGAAGATAGTACCTGGATGATGAATCGTGAGAGACTTTCCAAGAGATCGCAGCATGGAATCCGGTCAGCACGAGAGAGAAAGTGACACAGAACTAACAAAAATAAAATCCTACCTATACCACTTTCGCAAGTGCTCTCGATTGCATTTGGCGCATGCAACAAGCCTTTAAACCCCTAGGTTACCCCTAGTGGACGAGTTGTAGTCTCGTGAGGGTTTGCAGCAATGCTACCCACAAACATTGAACTAATGAATGAGAAAAGTGAAATGGAATGAAAATTTGGGTTGCGTCCTAGGAGCGCTAAGTTTAACGTCTTCAACTAGACAAGAATGGACCATGAATTAATCAATCTTGATAACCTGGGTCTACCTCCATCGACTAGGAGATCATCCTGGTAAACAGGATCGATCGAGGCATGGACATGTCCTCTGAATCAAATTTCTCGACAAATGGCTTTAAACGATGTCCATTTACTTTAAACTCCTTGCCATTGTCAGGATCTCTTATCTCGACGGCCCCATGAGGAAAAACAGTAACAACAATGTAAGGGCCGGTCCAACGAGATCGAAGCTTACCCGGGAAGAGATGTAATCGAGAATTGTACAAAAGGACTTTCTGGCCTGGCGTGAATGATTTTCGTAGAATATGTTGATCATGAAACGCCTTCATCCTGTCCTTGTAAATTCTCGAATTCTCGTATGCGTCGTTCCGGATTTCTTCAAGTTCATTCAACTGCAGTTTGCGTAGCGAGCCAGCGTTGTCTAGATTGAAATTAAGATTTTTGATCGCCCAGTATGCTTTATGTTCCAGCTCCACAGGCAAGTGACAAGCTTTCCCATAGACAAGTCTAAAGGGAGACATTCCAATAGGAGTTTTAAAGGCAGTACGGTATGCCCATAAGGCATCGATCAATCGGATTGACCAATCCTTACGATCAGGGTTAACCGTTTTCTCCAAAATATGTTTAATCTCCCTATTAGAAATCTCAGCTTGTCCACTTGTCTGTGGATGGTATGGGGTGCTCACCTTATGAGAGATACCGTATTTCCTCATTAAGCTCTCGAATGGTCTATTACAAAAGTGTGAGCCCCCATCACTAATGATGGCTCGAGGCGTTCCGAATCGAGAAAGGATGTTTTCTTTTAGGAATTTAATGACCGTGCGATGGTCATTCTTTCGACACGGAATCGCTTCGACCCATTTAGTGACATAATCTACGGCGAGCAAAATATACAGATTTCCAAACGATTGAGGGAATGGTCTCATGAAATCGATGCCCCAGCAATCAAATGCTTCAATGATAAGAATGGGATTCAAAGGCATCATATTTCGACGGGACAATGCTCCCAATTTCTGACAACGCTCACAAGCTTTGCAAAACTCATGAGTATCCCTAAACATAGTGGGCCAAGATAAAAGCCACACTGCAGAATCTTGGCCGTGGTCTTTTTAGCGTAAAAGTGACCACCACAGCCTCTGAGTGACAAGGAGATGATGCTCCGATGCTCATCGCCTGGTACACATCTCCTTAGAATTTGGTCCGGGCAATATTTAAATAAATAAGGATCATCCCAGAAAAAGTTGCGCACCTCGGTGAAAAATTTCTTCTTATCTTGCGCAGTCCAATGTGTTAGTATAGAACCTGTGATAAGAAAATTAGCAATATTAGCGAACCAAGGTGAATGGGAGACTCTAAACAATTGTTCCTCAGGGAACATGTCATTGATATGGGTTGTCTCAAGGGAATCAGAGGTATTAAGGCGAGAAAGGTGATCGGCCACTACGTTCTCTACTCCCTTTTTATCTTTAATTTCCAAATCAAATTCTTGGAGTAGAAGGATCCATCGTATCAAGCGGGGCTTAGAATCATTTTTTCAAAGAAGATACTTAAGTGCCGCATGATCTGTGTAGATAATGATCTTGGATCCAATCAAGTAGGACCTAAATTTGTCCAAGGCGAACACTACGGCTAAGAGTTCCTTTTCCGTAGTCGAGTAGTTCACTTGGGCAGATTTAGAGTCTACTTGCGTAGTGAATGACGTAGGGCTTCTTGTCTTTTCTCCGGCCTAGACCGCCCCAAGAGCATAATCAAGCGTCGCACATAAGCTCAAAAGGAAGGTTCCAATTCGGGTGGCCGCATGATAGGTGCAAAGTGGTTAATGTGCCTTTAAGCTTGGTGAAAGCTTCCTGGCATTGCTCACTCCACTTAAATGGAATATCCTTTTCAAGAAGATTACATAATGGACGAGAGAGGAGACTAAAGTCCTTTATGAATCGCTGTAAAATCCTGCGTGTCCTAAGAAGGATCGCACGTCTCGATGTTCTTGGGTGGAGGTAGGTTAGAGATAAGATCGATTTTTGCCTTATCTACCTCGATTCCTTTGGATGAGATGATATGCCCAAGGACAATTCCCTTCTGAACCATGAAATGACACTTCTCCCAATTAAGTACCAAGTTCTTTTCTTCACATCTTTTCAGCACACATTTAAGACTTTCCAAGCACTTGCTGAAAGATGGACCGTAAACAGAGAAATCGTCCATGAAGACCTCTAGATATTGCCCTACCATATCAGAAAAGATACTAAGCATACATCGCTGAAAGGTGGCAGGGGCATTACATAGTCCGAATGGCATCCTTCGGTAAGCAAAGGTGCCGTAGGGACATGTAAATGTGGTCTTTTCCTGGTCTTCAGGGGCTATCTCTATCTGGTTGTAGCCCGAATACCCGTCAAGGAAACTATAATAGGAATGACCAGCTAACCTTTCCAGGATCTGATCAATGAATGGTAAAGGAAAGTGGTCTTTCCTCGTGACGGTATTCAACTTCCTGTAGTCAATGCACATTCTCCAACCAGTAGTGACTCTAGTTGGCACGAGTTCATTATTAGCATTGGCTACGATGGTGATTCCGGACTTCTTAGGAACCACTTGAGTTGGACTCACCCATTGACTATCAGATATAGGGTATATAATACCCACATCCAATAGTTTAAGAACCTCGGCCTTAACCACTTCCTTCATGTTTAGATTTAATCTACGTTGTGGTTGCCGAGCAGTTTTTGCATTATCCTCAAGATATATGTGGTGAGTACAAATCGAGGGATCGATTCCTTTGAGGTCCGCTATCGTCCATCCCAGGGCTCCTTTATGCTCAATGAGAGTAGATATAAGCATACTCTCCTGTTCTTTCTCCAAGTGGGCAGAGATCACCACCGGGTATGTCTCATCTTGACCCAAATATGCATATTTCAAATCAGAGGGCAAAGGTTTTAGGTCAAGCTTCGGCGGCTTGAGGTTAGACGGTAGAGGCACTACATCAGTTTGTGGTAATTCTTCAAATTGTGGCCTCCATCGGTTAACTTCAAGTACCGGTGCAGTATCAAGCAAGGCGCACGTCTCCCTAATCATGTCATCATCAAAATCATGGGAGTGGGCCAGGCACGTCTCTAGATGGTCGGAGGATAAGGTCAGAGGTGTCGTATCTTCCACGAAAGAGTCAATCATGTTAATGTTGTGGAAATCGTCATCATCCTCTGAGTTCTGCCGTTATTAAAAAAATGTTTGACTCAATGTCAAATTTCCAAAAGACATAGTCATGATACCATTCCCGCAATTGATAATTGCATTTGACGTGGCAAGGAATGGGCGACCAAGAATGACGGGAATCGAGTGCTCATGTTATTGATGGGTTCGGTGTCCAGGGATGATAAAGTCTACAGGGTAGTAAAATCTATCAACTTGGACCAACACATCCTCAATTATCCCTCTTGGTACACGAACAGAGCGATCAGCAAGTTGTAGTGTGGTTAGGGTGGGTTTTAATTCACCCAAACCTAACTGTTTGTATACCGAGTAGAGAATTAAATTGATGCTCGCTCCTAAGTCAAGAAGTGCGTGATCAATTCGATGGTTCCCGATTACACATGATATGGTTGGGCTACCGGGATCCTTGAATTTCTGTGGCACGTCTTGCTTCAGGATGGCACTCACTTTCTCAGTTAAGAAGATTTTCTTTTGAATAATTTTTCATCTTTTGGTCGTGCATAAGTCTTTCAGAAATTTGGCATATGAAGGTATCTGTTTAACGACATCAAGTAGAGGAATATTGACTTTCACCTGTTTCAACACCTCTAGAATATCCTGAGAGTTAGAGAGAGGTTTTGGTGAAACCAACCGTTGGGGGAATGGAGCAACTGGCTTCTCTAAAAGTTCCGGTTCTACTTTTTGTGGGGCATCACTGGATCCATCATTGTTGTCCTCTTTTGGTTCTTGAGGCTTTTCGGGCCTAACCTAAGAGTTTTATCAATGATCTTCCCACTCCTAAGAGTGGTGATGGATTTAGCATGTCCCATCTGATTTGAAGAGCTGTGATCATTATTCTCGTACTGCGGTTTAGGATTGGGGAGAGGTTGTGCAGGAAGTATCCCCTTTTCTATTACTGTCATACGAGAATCTATCTTTTGCATAAAATCTGTAATTCCCCGCATTGCCTGAGCCAGCTCTTGTATGGGATTTTGAACCGGTTCCTCTTGAGGTTTCACTTGATTTGGATTTTGATTGAAGAAACATGGAGGAGTAGCCATCTGTCCATTCCTCCAACTAAAGTTTGGATGATTTTTCCAACCAGGATTGTATGTATTGGAGTTAGGTCCAGTAAAAGGTCTTTGATAATTATTTTTGCGGCATTGGCTTGTTCATTCAACACTCCTCGAAAGGCAGGTATTGTAGGACAGTTTTCAGTTGTATGAATGTTGTAATCACAGATGCCGCAAATAGTTTCATTAACCTTATTATTCTTTCCTTCCATGGCCTTAACTTTCCTTATGAGCGTAGTCACTTTACACTTAAGATCATCCTCTTCTTTCAAGAGATATAATCCACCTTTCTCCTTTAATTGAGTCGGCCTAGACGTGGTGTTCAACTTTGGGTAATAGTCCCAAGATTGTGTTTTTTCAGCCAAACTGTCTCGTCGACATCTTTATCAATGAACTCTCCATTACACATTGTCTCGACCATTTGGCGCATGGAAGATGTCAGTCCATCATAGAAAAAATTTGTAATGCGCCACGTTTCAAATCCGTGTTGTGGGCATGAACTGACCAAATCTTTGAACCTTTCCCAACATTGGAAGAATGTTTCCTCTTCCTTTTGGGCAAAGTTCATGATTGCTTTTCTGAGGGTAATCGTTTTATGATGTGGGAAGAGTTTTTTTATAAATTCCCTCTGCATGTCGTTCCATGTGCCAATGGATCTAGGACGCATGAATGTAACCACGTCTTAGCTTTCTCTTTTAAGGAAAAAGGAAAGAGTTTCACTAATTGTATCCTCGGATACATTAGGAAAACATAATGTAGCTATAATCTCATCGAACTCTTTCAAATGTAAATATGGACTTTCGATTCAAGTCCATGGAATTTGGGAAGGAGTTGGATAACTCCCGGCTTGATGTCCATTTGTCCCGTGTTTTCAAGGAAAATCATGCATGAGGGCATACTCACTCCCGCCGGTTGTAGATAATCTCGTAAAGTACGAGGCGGGGGTGCCTGTTGCACCTCATTCTCATCTTGGGTATCCTCTACCCTAGGTGGAAGTAGAGGAGGTTGATCTTCAGCCATAACCTCAGTTAACTCAGGGGAGTTCGAGCGGTGTCTAATCCTGCGATGGATAGTCAACCCCTCAACTAATCCTCCTTCGGTCAAGAGACGTCGAGTGTTGTTACGGGCCCACTTGGGCATGAAACACTCGCAGCCCTCAATCAAATTCAAAGTCTAATCCTAAGAAAGGAAAAGGAAATCTAAAAAGAAAAAGAGAGAGGGAGTTGGAAAGAAATTACCAAATTGATGCCCCTAAGTTAAGGACCTGCAAAATAACACAAAAATAAGTTAGATTCTAAAAAGAAAAATAGCAGTAAATCAATTTCTAAAAGAAGGAATTTTTAAAAGAAAGTGGAGATTTCTAAAATAAATTGGGAAAGATCTAAACTAGAAAGTAGATTATTAAAAGAGAATTGAAAGATAGGGAGTAGGGAAGGAGCTTACCAAATTAGAAATTTCTATCTTAAAGGCCTACAAAATAGGAAGGTTAGTTTCTAAACAAATATTCTAAAAATAAATTAGGAAACAAAATTAGATTCTAAAAGTGTTAGAATTAGAAAGTTACTAAGATGAAACAAAAATAGAAAGTTAATTTCTAAAAAGGGAAAGAAATAACCTAAAGTCTAAAAATAAACTATTTCCTAGAATTAGAAAAATTCTAAAATTTACACCTTAATTCTAAAAACAGAAAAAGTAGAGAGATTAGGAAGGAATTACCAATTGAGAAACTTATGTCCAGATCCTACAAAATAGGAAACAAGTTAGTTTTGAACTCAAATAGAAATAAATAAATAAATAAAACTAAGGTCAGTAAAATCCTAATCTTAAACTAATCCTAAAACCAATTAATTTCAGAAAATCGTAACCGTCAGTCCCCTTGTTCACTCCCCAAGTGCGGGGTTGTGATGTAGTAATAAACTCGGTAAGACCGAGGTCGAATCCACAGGACTGAAACTTGTACGTTATCCTGAAACCAAGTAGAACTAGAACTAGACTAAGATGTGATCTAAACCAAATAGAATTTAAGGAGTAATTGTGGAATAATTATCTAAAACTTATAGAAATTGATGAATAATGGTGAGAGATTAATGTAAAACTTAAGGAATTTAGAGGAAGGAAACTAGGGATTCAGAGGATCCACTTGTAGAGATCGGGGAGATCTTTATGCCTGCATCAAGAATCATGGAAATCAAACTGAACTTACTTGATCTGGTTTTCAAGAGATGAATGGTATATGAATTAGAATGGATTCCATCACCAACCCATGCCTAGAGACAAAGTAAACAATAGAATTAAACTAATTACCAACCAATCAACAATGTATGAAGATCAGAAGGTACTGTCATCCTACCATGCCCATGGGACAATGATGAACAACAGGGCTTCCCGACTTCATAAATATAAAAAAGGAAAGAAATATTCAAAGCCATTGTAAACCCATTGTAATTTCCGTCACAATGACCATTAAAGACTAATACAAATATTCCTTATAATAATCAACTAAATCAAATTAAGTTCAGAAATTTAATCTACTTGCATGGAATAGACTCTCCCATCTCGCTACAGGCTTCACCTCTTAGCCCTAGCTAAGAGGATTAGCCTAGCATGATCATGCTAGAACCACAGAAAAACAAATAAAGGAAAGAAAAGAACAAGGAAAGAGAGAAACTAGCTTCCTCCTTCTGCTCACGTTCCAAATCCTCCCTGTACTCCCACGGCCTCCTTCTTTCCCTTTTTCTTTCACGTCCCAGCCACGCTCTCTCTCTCCAGCCACTGCTCTCTCTCCAGCCACGTCTAGCAAAAAAGAGAACCGAGCACAAAACCAAAACGGAGACCCCACCTGCTGCTTCCCACGGCTCAGCAGCAGCCAAGGCTCCCTGTCTTCTTGTTTCTTCCCTCTTTTCTCACGTCTCCGCCCCCTCCTTCTTTCTTTCTTTCCTTTTCTTATAGGTAGGCAGGCCCTGGAGAGGTGTGTTGCCATCCGGCCGGGAGTCGGAGTTGGTTTCTCCTCCGTTTACGCAGCTGAGTTCATATGCATAGAAAAAACGCAAAACGACTTGTGTTTGGAGCGTATTTCCGGCCTGATATCGATCTTCCTATCAATTCTGAAAGCTTGGCTAGGGTATTGGCCTCCCTGTGGACACATTGGACGGTATGGATCACTCAAATTATCGATGACCGTGGCCCACTATCCCCCGCAAATCCCGGACTCAACCGGACGTGGAAACAGGGCCTGCGCATGCTGGCTCGCTGTCGAAGTTGGTGGGACCCACATAGATGTTGTTTTGGGAAATCCACTTCGTCCACTGTGTTCTGCTTGAAAAACCAGGTGGGAATCACTGTTTTTGGATCCAAATCGGTGTGGTCCATGGATGCTTTCATTCAGCCGTCCGTCCTGCATTTAAACCGAGACCTACGCATATATACGTGCATGGGTTTGGAGAAACTCTTTTTGTACGGTCGGTTCGATCTTCTGGAGTGACTGGACGGTCTGGATTGACCGTGTGATCGAAGGTAGTGGCCCACTAGATGTCAGCCGTGACTATCTGTTCGAGTTCACAGTGGCAGAAAAACCAGAATTCGAATCCTGTGTTGCCATGCAAGTTAAGTGCAAAAAGTGTACTATGTACACTGTATGATTATTATGAGAAATCCACACCAACCATCTTGTTCCTCATTTCATTTAAGCCGTGGGGACCGAAGTTAAAGCGTATCTGGACAACGGGTGAGCTCCAAATCAGAATTTTATGGACTGATCTGTTAGTTCAGCCACTTTCACGAGGATCCAATGGCTGAAATTTGACGTGTACGGTTAGTTTTTGGTCCTCAAGCCACGTGTGAAGTTTCGAACTGATCAGATGGTGGGAACCCTATGATCTTGCATTCTGGACAATTTTCAGGCCACTTGAGCTTCGATTCCTCGATTTCCGTGGACCCCTGGTGTATAATTTCGTCGCTCTTGGTCTTCTAGAGTCCGTCCCATATTTTAGTGTCATCAGATCGGTAAATCCATGCTTTTTAGTGTCCTTTCTCAGTCCAAGCTCATGAAGACGCCCTGCATCACAAATTCAATTAAATTAGGCTATTAAACGGTGTCATGCTTGTAAATCTATGCAATAAATGGGTCTGATATGCAATATTTGACCCTCAACACTGTGCTGTAAGTGTTGTATTCACACCATCCGTCCATTTTGCTGGACTGGTGGGCCACACGTGTGGACGCACCTAATGTATATGTTTATATCTGCACCGTCCAGTATCTCTGGACGATGGGATCCACCTTAGTGTATGTATTCTATCCACACCGTCTGGCCATGAACGGTGGGCCTGCTGTGGCATGTGTGTGCTGTCCACACCGTCTAGCGTGGGACGGTGCTGGACGCACCATGCTGCATGTGTTTTATCCAGCCGTCCAGTCCATTGGACATGGACCCCACCATGATTTATATATTTCATCCACACCGTCCAGACCCTGGACGGTGGGACCTGTCATGATGTATGCGTTGGGCATCCACACCGTCCATCCCTGTACATGTGGGATCCACCTTGATGATACCTATGCTCTCCATCTTACTGGACGTCCAAGTAAGGCCCACCTGCTGTACACGCAGGGGCTCACCTGCTGTAAGAGCAGGGCCCACTAGCCATATCTGTAGTGCCCACCTTATTGTATATACAGGCTGCCCATCCGTTTTTCCTGAATTTTGGGCTGCCCCATTAGGCCCAATGTGATATATATGTGGCCCATGTAGTGCGGCCCAATATGATGTATATGAGGCCCTTACAATGAGGTCCATTGTGATGTATATCAGGCCCTTATGATGAGGCCCATTGTGATGTATATGAGGCCCTTGTGTGACGCCCATTTTGATGTATGTGAGGCCCTTATGTGAGGCCCATCGTGATGTATATGAGGCCCCTGAGTGAGGCCCAATTGTTATGTATGATTCTACCATGATGTATGTGATAATATTTATGTAGCCTATCCATTTTCTAGCTAGTATAAGGGTCGTGGGCCCCATTGCAGTTAGATTCTAGGTTTCAAATGGGCACACCTTGGAAGCAATGGTGGTTAAATGTCCACGTTGTAAACGGTGGTTAAATATCCCCGTTGTACATCTCCCTAGGGCCCATTGTTAAGCCCATGACCATCTTACCTTATTGGGCTATCTCAAACCATTAGGCCCCCATTCATGCTAGTACTCTCCACCACCCTTGTAGGAATCACCATAACTTGTAGACTCACCTTGTTTGTATCGGGCCCCATAAGAAAGCCTAACTTACCATATGATAAAATGGATGAGAAAGCCCACTTAATATACTTAGGGTCATCATCTTGGCTCCCATTGTTGTATGATTCACCCCATGAGGTCCATCCTTGATGTAGTATGACATTTAGGCCGCCACTATATATAATATATATATATATATATATATATATATATATATGAGAGTACATCATTGCCGTAGATCATGCTTAGTATAATTTCATGATTCATGCCCATGCGCATCATATGTATGCTTGACATGAGGAGTGATTGATCATAAAATATGCCATTGGGTGGAATGTTTATGGGACTCCCTGATAGATGGAGTTGCCCCACATGAGCGTGCGTTATGCGCAAGATTGATGTATGATTAGATAGTGTGATTCATGCACCTTGCATTGTATAACTCGATTGTTGTACGCCCTAGCGATATCATGGTCGTAGCCTCCGCAGGCATAGTGTGGATAGCAGGATTGGATATCGAAAATACTTGTTAAGTACGGAGCCACTATAGATGTCCTAGGGTGAAAGTCCCCAAACCCTTATGATACCAGAGGATGCTCTTCAATGTCTCAACTGAGTGGATGTATAAGCGCATGAGGACCGGATACCAGTTAGCCGCGTCTCCCATTATGTTGTGGTCGGTTGGAAAGGAGTGTGGCCTTACTCACTCGAGTGAGGGGGCAATGACTAGGCTGAGTCTGACCCAGCTTGAGGAATGGGTCCGCTATCGATGAGCTAGGCCCAATATTGGCAAGTGGATGGTGAGGTCTTTTTCACTTACCCAGTTGTGCGCTTAGATGAGGCAACAAGTTCTCTTAGAGTGTACTAGACCCCAGTGATTGTCCAGAGATGAACCGCACTGAGAGACGGAGTTGCCCCACATGAGCACGCGGTACGCGCAGGTTTGATGTATGACTGGATGGTATGACTCATGCATCTTGCATTTTTTGATATGACCACTATATGCCCTAGTGACATCGGGGTCATAACCTCTACAGACACATCATGGATACCAGATGGGACACCAAAAATGTTTGGTTCTAGCATATGGGAGCGATAGATGTCCCTAGGTGAAATTTCCTAAACCCCTAAGGCCAGGGGATGCTCTAACGTCTAGACCGAGTAGATATACATGAGTGCATGAGAGACATATACCAGTAGGCCACGTCTCCTACTGTGTCGTGGTCGGTTAGAAGGGGTGTGGCCTTACCCGCCCGAGGGTAGGGGCGATTGCTAGGCTGAGTATGACCAGCTCGTAAATGGGTCCGTTATCGACGTGGCGGATAGATAGTGACTGACTATTGGCCAGGCGGATAGTGAGGTCTCTACCACTTGCACGGTTGTGCATCCAGTATAGGGCGACAATGTGGTGTATAGTGTATTAGACCCCGGTGATGATCTCAGAGATGTACGGTACTGATATGAGGACTTATTGAGTAGGAGTTGCGTACTTAGCATTTGACTCACTCATTCATTCATTCATTATCCACTCAGGCTGGTGGTGTGCTACCAAATCATTATATGTACCTTCGGATGGCCAAGATTTCGGTTGGGGCGCGCAACCAATATGAGATCAGGAGTTTATCACATTGGGTTTGGCTATCCAACTTTAGTTATGGGACTAATTTGGATAGAAGTCCCTTGTGAGGGACCCTATAGCCTGCGATACCACGTACTATCATCCTGACTTCACACTCTAGCTTGGTCATTTCTTTCGCACTGCATATTGCATTGCATCTCCAGCACATGCCATTTAATTTACCACGACCTCGCATTGCATAACCGATTTACATTACCGACTCTGATATTGTTTGACTCATGGACTTATCAATATTTCTACTTACTCTGATATTGTATGACTCATGGAATTGTCAGTATTTTTGCTTACTCTGATGTTGTATGACTCGTGGACTTGTCAATATTTCTGCTTATTCTAATATTGTATGACTCATAGATTGTCAGTATTTCTGCTTACTCTGATATTGTATGACTCATGGACTTGTCAGTATTTCTGTTTACTCTGATATCATCTGACCCATGAAATTGCCAGTATTTTTTGATGTTATATGATTTATGGGCTTGTATTGTATACTTGGCACATGCGTTGCGCACACACGTACACCACCCTCTAAGGGTGTGTTTGGATTTACGGTTTCGAGTGTATAGTATTGTATTAGTGGGGTTGATGGGACAAGTCCCTCGTTTGGAAACGAACGGTGCGCAATGCATTTAACGCGTGTGAATACGCCCGAGAACCACTTTGCATCATCGATGGAATTGTACAGCGCAACCGGCCGGACGTTCAGTCAGACGTAAACAGGAAGAAAGCATTTTCTTCTTTCACTGTATTGCTGGTAATGCCCAGTATGGCCGTCTTTTGACAAATCCACACCGTCCATCGTCTTCCTCTCCAGATTTAAACCATGAATGGTGAGCTTTGATCATCTGATGATGTGGCCCACTGAGACAATCAAGCTGAAACAGTAGTCGAATGGTCTTCTTTTGATCATTGTAGCGATTATGAGGAAGTACATGGCCATGAAAGGTCAACATGTTTTTGATGGGTTTTTCTCCCTCTACCTGATGAACGGTTCAGATCTACCTTTCACTGCATGATGGTGGCCCACAACAAAAAGATGGAACCTTTATTTCGCAACAGAGTCGACGTACATCGACTCTGTGAAGTTTGGTGGCCCACTTATTGAAGCTTCTTGGAAAATCTACTCCATCCATTGGATTTAGGACGAAAAACCATTCGGAAGGGAGTACTTTTGGAGTGAAATCAGCGTGGCCCATGAGGGGTGTTTACTCCGCCGTCCATTTCATGTTTAACAGTTGAGATTCTGCAATAGTTTGCATAGAAATAAAAGGACACCTAAGCAAGGGTAATGCCCACCCTCTGAAGTGAATGAACGGCTCAGATCATTTAATGGAACAGTGAGTGGGCCCCATTACAGGCACGTATATACATCGTGTGGCCCTTATTTGATCGTTTCCAAACATTGATCTGACATGAAATTGTATACATACTAGAGTAATACGTCGTATCCAAACATTGGTTAGTGGCACATCTCCGCTAGATGTATTCTGAATATCGCCCAACGTATACGTGAACAGTATCAGATACAATACAATACAACCAAAACGTGAATCCAAACACGCCCTAAGCTTTCTATAAGCTTATGCACGATAGATACGTGTAAGTGACGATAGGACACAGTCAAGTTAAGGCAGGAGCATGCGGTTAAGCTTCCAGAGTTTCCTTTTAATATCTCTATATTGTATTTCCTTTTGTACCTTGTACTCAAAAGTTTTGATCATAATGGATATGTGGTAATGTTCTGAGTATTGTTTGTGGGTTATACTTATGGTTATACTTCTTATGAAACAAATTTATATAGAAAATCCTCCTTATAGGATGGGCGCTGGGAGCCGAGAATGGGGTACTATAGAGGTTGTTAGCACCGGATTCGGTGATCGAAAATTTTGTGAGTTCGGTTTCTGAGTTTGGGGCGTGACATGGGGCAATGGGTATGCCTTCATCATTTACATTCATATAAAGCAATCCTGAGATTAGGTGCCTATCAACTAGAACTGTCTCTTCTTTAAAATTAATAGAAAATCTAAGGTTTTCAAGAGACAGCTCTCCTATTGATGCGTACATTCCTTGAGCTATGGAGCGGTATGTCGTTTCGCCCCAACCCAGATACTTTTCTCAATCGATGCCAGACAGAATAGGCATGAGTTTGAATGGAGTAATGTGATCAATATTTACAGTTCTTTCTATAATAATATCTCTAGTGCAGAGATCCCTTACATGCTCCAAATTATCTTTAGGAGCTCTCAGGGTTCTCACCCTAACTAGAGTCGTCCGGGAGGAGGAGCCGCTAGGGTCCTTGCCTGTAGCCTTTGTCTTAGACCGATGCTCAATGTAGAGTTTGCCAAAGAAGATATTAAAGATGAGTTTGGCTTAAATCAGATTTTTGCACAAAAACCCTCTATGGAAAGGATGTAAATCTCAAATCAATCATAAAATGAAGAATAACTATCAACAAGAAACCCAAATCTAGAAAGAAATCGAAAATAAACCACTTACAAAGACTATGGAGATGGGTTCAGCGAGTCAAGCAAAGTCTAGTCGAGGAAGAAGAGTGAAATGAGGAAGAAAAATGGGTTTTTCCCTCTTTTAAGAGGCCCACTGTAACGCCCCAACTTTTCAGGACCCGAGTATATGACTCGTTTCCTAAAAACCCGAGTGTTAATCTTAAAGGATGATTAAATTCGAGTATATATATATATATATATATATATATATTATATATTATATATATATATATATATATATATATATATATCATCAGAGTAAGCAGATGAGTGTAGGATGGACAAATCAATATAAAAGAAAGTTTGCATTTACATTTAGAACGCGCAAAAGGTTGCCTATAATGACTTATACAAACCAATGCCCCAATTCTTATAATTACAAAATGAAATAACATTACATGTGAAATAAAGTAAATTACAACAATCTTGGGATGTGAAATTGTCACGCCCCAGACTCGGTAACCGGATTCAAAAGGAACCAGATGGCCGGTTCTGGCCGCAACAGCCTCCGTAGTACCCCATTCCCGGCTCCTGAAGCAGGTTCCGATCCTGGGATCCTACAAGGAGGATTTCCATAACAATATAACCATTTCCAATACGAGCATACCCAAGATCATAACAAGTAAATCTGAGAATAAAAAAAGGCACATATCACAAAATCCACTATGAATTTGAACTTTTACAAGCTTACATAAGGTCCAAAAGGACATACATAAGATAATAAAAGAAAGGAAGGAAGTCTGCAACACTGGGTCCTCAAGCTTAGCTCTAATCCAAACTCTGCCACTGCGACACCTGCCTAGGATCTCCTGCACGCATCAATCGTGCATAAGCTTATAGAAGCTTAGAGGGTGGTGTAAGTGTGTGATAATAGTGCACAGAAGAATAATAGGAGATACAGGAAGGAGACATGCTCAATGAGAATATCACTAGCCTTACCAAGGCTTATCATGAATATGATGCAGTGGGTACTGGACGCCATACCAAGGCAATGCATGAAGGGGCTTACATAACCAATACTAATGCGATGCAAGTAATGCCAGTGCTCATAACCAAACCGTATGTCAAGTATATTTCCAATCATAAGGAAATCACCGGGGTCCATTACACTGCTGAACGCTCTACAGACCCCGCATAGTCAAACGAGCGTAAAAGACCTCACTACCCGCTTTGTGGACAACCAATCACCAAGTCGACGGTAGCGGACCCATTCACGAGCCGGTCAATCAACCTAGCAATGCCCTCTTACATCGTGAGTAAGGCCACACCCCTATCCAACCGACTACACGACGGTGGGAGTCGCGGCCTAATGGTATAAGGCCCTCGTGCGCTCATATATTCCACCGGTCACGGCGTTGGAGCAGATCCTTGGCACCATGGAAGTTTTGAGAATTTCACCCATAGGCATCCTATGCACCCGGTATGCTCAAGTAACATTTTTGATCTCCAAACATGGCCATCCACGATATATCTGTGGAGGCTACAACCCTGAAGCAAGGGCGATAATGCTCGTATATTATGCAATGCTAAATGCATGAATCACACAATCAACTATGCATCAATTCCAAGCATCCAACATGCTCAAGAGAGGATATTATGTCCCTCGAAAAGGCATCATGCAATGCCTAATGACGCAACTATAACCACACACAGTGTCATCCAAGCATACATGATGCACATGGGCCATAAAGATGGGTCTAGACGCATTATGCGGTGATATACAAAGTAGTACACTTCTCCTATCCAAGAAGGGACCAAGACTAGGTATTTAGACAATATCCATAAGGAATCCCACCTCTAGTGGGGGCCCATTTACTTGGGGTAGCCCACGAGACTAAGCATACAAACTACGACTCTAAGTAATATAGAAATGAGCCTAGCAAGAGTCTAAGATGATTATCCAATTACTCTTAAATACAACCGGGCCTAGAGGGTCCATAATGGGGACATTTAACCACCATTCCCTAAAAAGGCATATCTACCATGAACTATATGGATAAAAGGCCCAAGGCCTACATTTAAGATAAAAATAAAAGTAACCACATACATATATTCCTCATAATAGGCTATAAAAAGATATAATACCACTTTTAACAACATGGGCTCTAAGAGGAGAATTAAGGCCCAAGGCCCAATTCCCAATGGCCATAGAATCCATGCATTAAGTTGGACTTGGTGGGCAACCCGCGTACACAATATACGGCCCAAAAATAGGTTTAAGTTTAGATGAAATGGGCCCCACTACATCAGCCCAATAACTAGCAATTTAAGTGGGCAACCAAGGGCCCAATACTATCCTTACATTAGCCCACAAGTCTATCAAAATGGTGGAAGTCGGCCCAAAGTATGGTTGGGCCAAGCTGGGATGTCCCTGCCCAATCTGGGCTCACTGGATGTCCCAAAATTCTGATCTTAAGATGGGGTCCTCATAAGATCACTAAAAGTGACCCAAAAGAATGCACTGATTAAGCCCAAGGATTATAAGAAAGCATAAGCATGTAACACGTACACAAGTTCTCAATATGGTGAGCCCCACAGCCAAATAAAGTTATAACCATAAAATTGTACATCGAAGGCCCTTTGATAAACTTTTGGCCCGTTTAACTTCTTGGGCCTGCTAAGGTCCAGAAATTAGTTGAGTATGTGGAAATAATCTCATGAAGGCCAACTATACTCACTGGGGGACCGCACCAGATGGAGAGTGTGTATATATCATGAAAAGATCAAGTGGGCCTGCTACTAGATTGTGAGTCCAACAGCAACCCAAGGCAGAGAGTGCTTCCACAATCGGGCGATCCAAGGCTTGGACGGCCTGGACCAAACATGCATTAAGGTAGATTCCACATACATGCACATTGAGCCTTAAATAAATGGCCTAAGGTCTATGGTGGGCCTTTAACCACCCATAGAGAAACATATGAGCTTACCTTAGGATCACCCAGGAGGACATCCAACCTCAACTGGTTTCCAAGAGGTAGCTCACCACTACCCATATAATGAAAGATCTAAGGCCAAGCAATGTGTGGACTAGTAGGCCATACACCAAGCCCAACTCATAAGCCATATAGTGGGCCCTCAAGTAAGGTTTGGGCCCAACCACAAAGGTCATAATTCCACATATTGTGGTGGGCTTCATGGGCCGCCCAGGAAGTCATTTACATGGGCAAGTTTCACATTTAACACAAGTGAGTTGGGCCTCACTTTTGGCCTAAGTACAGGGTCAGTTTAATGGGCAGCCATGGGCCCGACTTCTTGTGTATCATTGCCCCTAAGCCCATTACAATAGATAGGAGAGTATAGGCTCAAGATCAATGGGCCTATCCAAAAGAACTGAGTCCACAAGGCCTACTTGCTAACACAAACATGCATATACTATATCACATAATGGGCCCTAAAGAAATGGCCCAAAACAAAAGTCATCCAATTCATACATTATGGTGGGCTTGAGGGCAGCCCATAAACCCAAGAATACACATATGCAAGGCATATACTGACAGTGTGGGCCTTACCACATCAGCCCAAAGACTTAGCAAGGCCCTCCACACTATACATTTATGTGGGCCCCGCAAGTCAGCCCATAATTAAGCATTTCATGAGGGCATCACGGCTAATAAATACACACGGTCAGCCTGTAGACGGCTCGTTGGGCCCGTGAAACAATAAGGTCAGGCCCTACACGATCTTGGGCTCAAGAAATAGGTTTCCAGCCCATTGGGCCTATAAACTACCAAAAATCTGGTTAAGGCTAACCCCTAACATCACCACAAAGGTGGGCCTTAAGAGGAACTAATTATGCCCAAAAGTGTCTAAGGAAATAAGGTAAGGAGTGTGTGCAATACTCCCTT
Organism: Magnolia sinica; assembly: GCF_029962835.1. NCBI lineage: Eukaryota > Viridiplantae > Streptophyta > Magnoliopsida > Magnoliales > Magnoliaceae > Magnolia > Magnolia sinica. The sequence goes on from NC_080574.1 coordinate 69,399,248, forward strand.
AAATCTGGTGGGCCACAACAGCTCCAAAACAATCAACTATGGAGTAAATTTGGGCCCCTTACTGGAATTTCAGCCCACCCACTTCCTGGGCCTGCTGGAATCCAGAAATTTATGTAATTCAGATGGGTTACTAGCCCATGGTGACCCACACATATCATAGTGGGTCCCACCGGATGAGAGGAGAATGCACAACACATATTAGAAGTGGGCCATGCCGCTGGAATACAGGCCCAGCAACAGCCCAAGGTAGGGGCGTCCCGTGATGGGTAGTCCTACGGGCCTGAGTATCTGGCCCAAAACTGACCCAAGTTTGCAGGCCACACCACGGTCAGTACAGGGGCCTGATGGCCATGAAAATTTACAATATGTTCCTCCCATAGGTGGACCACGAATCCTCAAAATTTTATGATTTTTGGACGGTCAGAAGTATTTTAATTAATTTAAATAAAACAGACTACCAAGAAAATCTGGTGAGTCAGGACACCTGAACGTGGTGAGCCATTCCAGCACTTGTCACGGTGTACACAGGGCTCCATTGGCCCCAAAAATTTGTAGGTGAGTCCCACCATAGGTGGAACACATCCCTGTAAATTTTCATAATTTTAGGATACTCAAAAGTATTTAAATTAATCTAAATAATACAATCTATCCAGGGTGAAATATTGCTGGAATATAACTGTCATGAATTTGGGCCATCCAATGGGTGGGTTCTGGGCCTCCAAAATTCCTGAAATTTGGACCCAAGGTCCCTCATCAAGCCTAAAACAAGTTGGCATCCATAAATATGGCCCACCTTCTTAGAAATTATTTTTTTTAATATTATTTTTATGGGACTATGCTGCTGGACTGCACAGCAGAAATTTCTGGCAGTCCAGTATGTTGGCCCCCCCTTTTGGATGCCCAAATAGGATTCCTTGTCCCTGAAATTATGTGGATAGGTCCTACCATAGGTGGGACACCTCCCTACAAAAATTTAGGATTTTTGGGATAATAAAAATATTTTATTTAACTCATGAAATTCATGGACAGCAAGGTCTAGATTTTTATTTTCCTGCTGCAGCAATGCTGCTGTCCCTGACTTTAGCACCCCATTTGAGTGGGCCTAGGTCTATGTAAATTTGGAAAAATGTAAGGCCAACCTTCCTATACAAGTATACAGTAAGGTAGGGTCCACAAAGGTGGCCCACCATTTCAAAATCAGGCTGATATTTATGAGTTTCCAGCAAACAGTGTAGCTGGACAGTCCAGAAAAATCTGGACCGTCCACCCTCCTCGGCCCACCCTTTTGGGTGATCAAATAGGGACATTTGAAGGTGAGGTTTAACATACTTTTAGGTGGGGTCCACACCTCAAAGAAAAGTCTAAGAAATCAGGAAAAACGAGACCACAAACAAGGCCTACAACACATACATTACAGCATAAAAAAAATTCCAGCAATCTGGACAGCAACATGTTGCTGTCTAGATCAGCCCAAAAATTTAATAAATGGGAAATAAATCATAGATTCCATAAGGTGGGGTCCACCCTGATGTGTCACACAACTCCCAAGCCCAGCACCTCCCCAAGAAAATCTATAAAATCAGGCCCAAAGGCTTTCCAAATCAAGCAGCAAAACTAGGCAGCACAGTTGGGCCTGGGTGTCCAACAACTCGGGCCTGGATGTCCCAAAATTTAAAAATTCTGGTTGCATGGCACATCAGGTGGGCCACATAATCATTACATCCAAACCATAGAAAGTGGAGAAGAGAAGGATAAAGGAAATCTCATCAAGATGGGGTCCATGGAGAATGACCCCATCAAGATCACATGCATGCAAGTGTTGGCTAAAAAAAAACTTATCCAAGGAGTGGTGGACCTTCACCATTGATGTGGTGGGTCCTACACTCTCCATATGAAGCAACAAAAGATCTATGACAATAAGAATCATGCAATCTATCCTACATGCTCACCCACTTGTTGGATCTTCAAGATTCTTCAACCACCATGCTCCTTAAGCTTCAAGGAAGGAGGTTCAATGGTGATGATGGATCTTTGATGGTTAGATCTAGGGGAGAAGAAGAGGATAGAGAGCTGGAAAAATTCAGCAATGGAGGACATTTGCAAAGAGGAGAAGAGAGAAATGAAGAAAGAGAGAGGGAGATGAGAGAGTTTCTAAGGTTAAAATGATTGCTTTCTTAGAAAAAGATGAATTTTTGAAAAGAGAAATAATCATTGCTCATGGGATAAGGTGGCTCATCATTGCCTAGAGAAGCTAATCTCATCATGGTTTTCTTAAGAAAAGAAGCCATCATTGCTAGGCTAAAGGTGGCTTACATTGGGAATAGTGCACATGGGGAAATGTGCAATCAGGTGGGTCCCACCAAAAATGCAATCAACGGTCCAAATAATGCGTGGCCCATAACTTTTGATGGACACGCTGGATTTACGCATGACAAGCGGCACTGGAACCGCGGCGACGATGCGGTCACAATGGCATAGGTCTTGGGTCAATCTGAGTTGGGTCTACGTGACCAAACTCGAGGGTGACCGCAATCACTATCCGAAGGTCGCGGGTCGCCGAAATTTGACCTGTAGGACCGCGGGACCAAAATACACGAGATGCATACTCACACACACACACATGCAAACATGTGAACTCGGGTCAGGTCTCACAGAAATCCTGTAGCAACCCTTAGCAGTTACAATCATGCATCCTTGTCAATTATAGTCTACTCCTCATCAATATAAACATGAATGTCACCTGGGCCACCTATGTTACCTGTACGGTTATATATTTGATGGATGAGTGACCAACTCAGTGTGAATTCCTCTCAAAATTACACACCACCACATTAGGTAAGAAATAGTATAAAACATCCAGGCAACCAAAACAGAGTAAATGCAGTCTTATTATATGCATTGATGCTTGAATGCAATCATCGCCATGGGGATGCTCATCTGTGCAGACATTGGGCTCGTCACTCATACAATCATTGTCCCAAGTAAGGCATCCAGACGGACATTGGTCTCGTCACCTATACAATCATCGACCCAGGAAAAGTATCTAGACGGCTGGATACGTACATCACGTATGATAGCAATAGATGTTGGTCTGTACCATGTATGCAAGATTAGTCAAACCATTATTAGTCTAATTACAAATAGCCAATTTAAATAAGCTCAGAGGTCACTATGGGGGCTAGTTGCCAGCATAGGTCAACTGCTCTGGCATAGGTCTCATACCATCATCCCCTACTCATGAGACTACCACCTTAGGATGTTTAATGGAACTTCGTCGACTAGTGGCCAATCATATTACAATATATGGCGTTTACCATCGCATGGTTGTACAATAAAAAACATCAAACCCGTATAGGAAAAATATCCAAAACAAAGCCACATAGGACGATATCAAAATAGCAACATAAGGCAAATATCAAAATAAGCCGCATAGGGCAAGTATCAAAACCATGCGATAAAAAACTATTCTTAAAAATCACTTAAACACAATAATCCTGGATGGTAGGCCCACATCAATGATCCATCTAAACCACCATTCAATAAGCACTTAGCCGAAGGTCCATTACGATCACAACCAATCAAGTTATATCCCAAGTATGGGTGTACATTTAGAAGTGAAGGTTTCCTACTGATGTACCAGTTTAAATCGCAGAAGCAATCCACAAGTAATCCAATAGCATGAATTAAATATACAGGATAAACATTAAGCATGTGAAGTAGCAATTTAATTTCAACAATTAACACATGTGACTATGAAATAGAGATATCAATTATAAATTAAAATAAAAACTATAACTTAAGCTAATGGAAAAATAGAAAACTCAAGGGGAAGAACTCATCACCTTATACTTTGAATCACATTCTAGTGTCGCTGTGCTTGCGCCCTTAGAATTGTATCCTACCACGAATCATGAACTTGTACAATTAGGTCCAAGTTTTAATCACTACCTAGGGTTTAAGATCATAGCCTAGGGTTGTCTTTTAGGGTTTTAGTGTAGAATTAGGATTTTCATCCTAGGGTTTAGTCTTAAACTTCGATTCTAGGATTTGAACTCTACTTGGTGTATTAATTAAAATTAAATCTTAATAATTACAAGAATACTATAGCGTTAATGTTATAACTTATATTAGCTAATATGTTAATAATGATGGTTTATAAGTTCACATTTAAATATACCGACATTAGATTCTACACCTAGATCCAAGCTTAACACCCCATCTATGTTTAAAGTTTTGACCTAGGGTTTAGGCCAGGCTAGATTTTTAGGGTTTGAACCCTAGTTGGTGTGCAATTAATTTTAGTGTTAATTTAATAATTCTATAATATTTATTAACATCTAGATTTTTAAGGTCGAACCCTAGTAGTGCGTAATTAATTATAATGTTAACTTAATAGTTATAAAATATTTATTAGCATATTTGTTACGATTAATGCTAGCTATCGCAACAATGATAACCATTATGATGATATCAAATTGTACAATCTACTATCACTGATAATGTTTGAGCATAATGAATAGAATGTCAATATCCAATAATTGTAAAACTTTTTATTTATTTATAATAACTAATATAAGCATAGATAATCTTTTAATAGTTAATCATGTTATATAATTGCAAATACTAATGATGATGACTAAATACTAAGATTTACTATTAATGATGACCCTTAAGACTACTATTATTTGGTAAATACAATCTTATTTATAATAGCTAGTTATAGCCTAAATAATATACTAATGTTCTCGTTAGAATTCCAATGCAAAATGTTTGAGAGAAAGCGTACCTATGATTGATTCGACTTGAATCAACACAACTTGACATCTGAGTTGACTTGCTCGAGTCAAACGACCTTCATCGCAAGCACTAGGCCGCTGAGATGAACCATCCTAAACCAATGTAGAATGCCTCACAGGGTGGTTCATTGACCAGGTCATGGCCCACCGAGCTTGCCCCGGACCGAGTTGCCTTCCAACTCGACTCGGTTGAAACCTGCTGACGGAATCCAACTCTATTCACAACTCGGTCCAAGGACTCATGGCTGCTGGTGAGTCAAAATTGGAGTCCTCCTTTCCGAGCAGACAGGGACTTGGTGATTACCGAGTCGACTCAGCTTGTTTCAACAATCGATGGTTCAACTTGACTAGTTTATTACTTATCAAACCGGAACTTAAATCACATCTACCGAGTGAGTGATATGACTCAGCCACTAGGTGAGCAAACTCAGGTAACAGCCACTCCCACGGCAACTAGACCAACCCTCATTGCCTTGCCAATTGGACCACGACCCGTGGACAGAATCGACCTGGTTCTGAGGTCTTTCTGGCATGAGGGAAGGACTTAGGCTGCACGAACTCACGGGAGCAACACCCAATGCCTCTGGTGAATATAGGGGTTGGTTGAGTCAGCTCGGCAGTTTGGCAACCCATGCCAGCAGCTCGTGAAGAAGGGCCTTCACTCACTCTCCTCATCAGCATTCCTCTCCCTTCTCTTTTCTTTCTTTCTCCTCTTCCTATCTCTCTCCCTGAGACGACCTGGACCGAGCCACGTTCAACCCGACTCGAACAACGTTGGCTCGGCCGAGTCAAGCTAGTGCACACACGGTAACAGCAATCGCTCATCCTCAGTCCCTCTCTCATTTTTTAACCTTTCTTTTCTTCCCTTCCTTCTTTCTTCTTCCACCCTCTGTTAGGGAGACCGGACGGGGTTTTGGATTCAGGACAGGCCCGGACTCGAGCCATGACTCAGCGAGTCAATGCGGTGTGGCACAAGGGTGCAACGCTGGACTCTACCCTCCCTCTATTTCTTTCCTATTTTCTCCCTTTTCTCCTGGTTACTCGGTGGGAATCCCAACAAAATATGACTCTTTTTATAAATGCAGGGTCGTTCACGGCTGCCCTAGCCGTTACAACGAACGGCCAGGATAATGGTCATTCTCACGTTCTCCCCTCTACTTTCTGCTTTGCATGGGAGCAATCCGCCTATGGAATAGATTTCCTAATACCATGGCCCACTGAATGGGCGTTTTAGATCTGAAAATGAGGCCCACAACGTCGTGATGGGTCTTGTAGCTGGACGGAGAAGATGACGGCATCTCCCATGGCAGATTTTAATCTAAGGAGTATCCTGATGATCTGGTCCATTTGAATGGCTCGGATGGGGCCACTGATAACCGTAGGGCCCACTTTTCAGGCCTTTCATTGCCGTTTCAACCATCTCATGAGAATTTTCGCTGACATCTCCTTCTCACGAGATGGGATTTTCCTTCTGACAAGAGAGCCGTTGCCCTAGAGGGAGTGGTGGAGGTTTCTCCACGTGGACCGTCGGATGGTTTGGATCGAGCCAGCAAGCTTTCGTTAAGAGGAAACTTCTCGACAGACTTTCGCCCGACAGAAGGCTGTTTGCTCTTTCCCGGTGCTGGACGCAGGGCTATGATTGACGCGGGGAGAAACAGCTGGGATTGAAGGAAGGTAGCGGGCGCGGATCACCAGCGTGGTAGGGAAAGATGTGCTTTCCACTTTTGGAAGAAGGCCGCAGCGTGACACAGCTCGTGCGCATGTATCCTCACGTAAATATGTGGAAATTTTGAGATTGGATCTTATTTTTACCTTATACAGGATGAACGGTTTGGATTGGGTCAAGGTGTCCCGCCTTGATCACAATGGTCGAGTTTTGAAGGCAGAAAACACAAACCTCGCTCGAACTCTTGACGACTTTTTGTGGCCACATAAGTGTATTTCCATCCACGAGAAAGGCATAGTCTTGGTCGTTTTTTACGTCCCTTCACGATGGATGGTCTGGATCCAAACACGTCACCATTCAAAGCAACGAGCGGCATTTTCAAATGCTATTGCTGGCGGGAGAAAGGGGAGAAAGGGAGAAAAAGGGGAGACAAACTCTCTTTTACGGGTGGAAATCAGGTCAAGGCCGTTTGACCGGGTTTTACTGTCGAGTGCACATGGGTGCACGTAGTCTAGTGCACAGGCACTATAGTGTGTGGTTCACATGGCTGTTTTTGCCTGATCCGCTCCATCCATTTGCTTCTAGGAAACCATGTAGGGCCTTTGGCGAGTTATCAGGCAGATCTAAATTTTATGTGGGGCTCACTACTTGATTTGGGTCATCTTGGTGGATTTCTGTCAATCCGACGGTCGGATCACCCCCAAAATTGAACGTCAACTGCTGAAAGAGTCCCATGGCTGTTTGTATGTCTTTTGTAATGATTTAGTAACCAGATATTAACATTAATGCTATTGTTATTATTATTACTATATATCATTATTTATTTTCCTTTATTACTATCCTTATTATTATTATTATTATTATTATTATTATTATTATTATTATACTTATTTCCTAAGTTGTTTATCGTGACTTGCATCTTGATCAATGCCATTTATAGGGCTTGAGAAGAAAGATTTAAATTTGTAACTGAGCCATGCTTTCTAAATACATAGTTTATTTTACGATCTATGAAGATTTGACGATCAGATCATTACCAAATATGATCAGTGATGATTCCTGGGGTTCTCGGCCTAGTTTTGGTGAAAATCATTGGAAAATTTAGTAATCAAGTGACCTTGGAGATTGCTCATATGGAAATCAATGGTGATCATAATGATTTGAACCCTTAATCCCATCTAAGAGGACCCTAGCGCTAGTGGGCTGATCAAGACGTTCCATGATCCACAATGAATAATTGGATGGTCGATCTTTTGGTTGAACATGTGTATAATCTAAACCTATGATAGCTCTTACAATCGTATGGTTGGATTATTAATGATCATGGCGTAAGTCGAACAATTAGTGGATCGTGTGGTCTAAGGCCTTCGATAACTACCGTGAAATTCAATTGTCTAGCAAGGTTATTAGAATCCTAAATTAGGCTTCTCTGATGACTCGATAATCTATCTTGAAAATGGACGGCTTAATTGGTGTTTATACTAATTTACGTCTTCATGGCAACACCAGAGTACTGAAAGTACGGGGCATTACAGCCACCCATGCACTTCGACCGGTCGAGTATGGTCCTTGACCCGTCGAAGCTTGACTGGTCGAGGACGTGCTCGACTAATCGTTTAGTAAGAAAATTTCAAATATAATTTAAAAAGTTTTTCAAATTTATATATTTTGTATTTAATTTTTTTATATAAACATACAAATAATAAAAATGCATAAACAACATGATTTAATTAAAAGTGCACAGACCAATATCATGTTTTAATTTAGAAAATCTATTCCTGTCAAGCAGTTTGGTCATAATGTACGTAAGCTGCTTTTCCGTCTGAATGTATTTTAATGAAATGCTCTTGTCCTCAACTAATTCTCGAATATAATGATATCGAATGTTGATATATTTCGTACGAGAATGTTGAATAAGAATTTTTGAAATATTACTAGCACTTGAGTTATTACAATATAGTATCATTGTATCTTGTGCAATCTCATAATCAGCTAACATCCTTTTCATCCAAATCAATTGGGTACTAGCATTGCCAGCTGCAATATATTCAACTTCACCAGTTGAGAGGGATACAGAATTTTGTTTTTTGTTGAGCCAAGAAACTAGACAATTCTCTATGTAGAAACATCCACCACTGGTAGATTCTCTATCATCGATGTTTTCTGCCCAGTCAGCATCGGTATATCTAGCAAGTTGTACATTTGTATCATGCGGATACCATAAACAGAAATTAGTTGTACTTGCGACATATCGAATTATTCGTTTAACAGCAATTAGACGAGATTCCTTAAGGTCAGACTGATATCTAGCACATATTCCAATGCTAAAAGCAATATCAGATCTATTAGCAGTTAAGTATAAAAGACTACCAATCATACTTTGATATAAACGAGAGTCTATACTTTTACCTGTTTCATCCTTAAAAAGTTTGAGAGTTATACTCATAGGAGTATCAAATTTTTTTTCATTCTCAAAACCAAATTTCTTTACTAAACTCAAAGCATATTTGGTTTGAGAGATGAATATTCCATCTTCCTGTTGTTTTACTTATAATCCAAGAAAGTAATTTAATTCTCCAACCATGCTCATTTCAAACTTGGATTTCATCAGTTCTGTAAACTCGACAGATAAGTAAGAGTATGTAGAGTCGTAAATTATATCATCAACATAGAACTGTACAATCAATATATGTTTATTATATCTTTTGACAAATAAAGTTTTATCAATGCTTCCCATGATAAAGTTGTGACTTAGCAAAAATTTTGTCAACTTTTCGTACCATGCCATGGGAGCTTATTTTAATTCATAAAGTATCTTTTTAAGATGATATACATGATTTGAGAGTTTTGGGTCCTCAAAACCCTTAGGTTGTTCAACATATACCTCTTCATATAAATCATCGTTTAGAAACACACTTTTAACATTCATTTGATATATCTTGAATTTTTTATAGCAAGCAATTAAAATAAATAATCTAATGGATTCGAGGTGTACAACTGGTCCAAAGGTTTCATCATAGTCAATTCCTTCTATCTGAGTGTAGCCTTGTATAACCAGTCGAGCCTTGTTTCTAATAATATTTGTCATTTCATCAGATTTGTTGTTAAAAATCTATTTAGTTTTGATTATATGTTTATCAGAAGGTCTGGGAACCAAATACTAAACATCATTTCTAATGAATTGATTTAACTCTTCTTACATAGCCAAAATTCAACTTTCATCGGCAAGTGCTTCATTTACATTTGTCGGTTCAATTTTGGAAGTGAAGCAGACGTAATTACAAATGTTTTCTAATTGTTTTCTTGTCAGAATACCAGTACTAGGGTTACCTAATATTTAATCAATCGGATGGTGTTTGACTAATCTTAATTCAGAATTATTTGATTTAGATGAAGAGTCAGGTTTGTTAATAATGTTGACTTCATCGTCATCTTGACTTGGTATGGGTATGATCAGATGATCGTCAATTACAACGTTAATAGATTCCTAAATCACTCCTGTTCTTTTATTAAGAACACGATATGCTCGACTATTTAGAGCATAACCCAAGAATATTCCCTCATCACTCTTTGCTTCGAACTTTCTCAAAATTTTCTAGTCACGTAAATTGTAACATTTACTTTCAAAAGTTTGAAAGTATTTAACAATTGACTTCTTATTAAACCATAGCTCATAAGCTGTTTTATCTTTTACTTTTCTAACATATACACGATTTATAATGTAGCAAGTAGTATTAACAGCTTCAGCCCATAAGTTTTTCGGTAAATTCATGCTATTTAGCATTACATTGGCCATTTCCTGTAATACTTTGTTCTTTCTTTCAACAACCTTATTCTGTTAAGGTGTTTTAGGACCTGAGAACTCTTGTGATATACCATGATCTGTACAATACTTCTTAAAACTGTTATTTTCAAACTCAATACCATGATCACTTCTTATTTTGATCACATGTACTTCTTTTTCAATCTGAATACGATTTAGAATTCTTTTAACTTCATCAAGAGTTTCATATTTTTCTCTCAAGAAGGCTACCTAAGTATATCTGGTAAAATCATCTACAATATTCAGAAAATACTTCCTTCCAGCTCTACTCTCCATTCTCGTTAGTCCTACCAAATCCATATGGAGTAGTTCAAGAGGTTTGGATGTGCCTAAGGAGTTCACTTTCTTATGACTACTCCTGATTTTCTTGCCAATCTGACATGCACCACAAATCTTTTCTACCTTTTTTAATTTGGGTAACCCACGAATTTGATCTCTCTTGCTCAAGCTATAAAGATCTCTAAAGTTGACATGTCCAAGACATTTATGCCATAATTCTATTTTGTATGTTTGGACCATGTAACATGAAAAATTAGAAAAGCATGAGTCATTAATAATATAACAATTCTCAGAAGTCTTACGACCATTTAATATCACACTTCCCTTCTCATTTTATATCTCACATCCATGATTTGTAAATTTCACGTTATATTTGTTATCGCAGATTTGAGATATACTTAGGAGGTTATGCTTTAGACCTTCAACATATAGTACATTCTCAGAGGGAGGGAGATTAGAGAGTTGAGCAGTACGTGGGTCTATAATTCTGCAGTTGCTTTCATCATCGAAAGTAACTGAGCCGTCATTTACTTCTCTGAAGTTGGTGAATATTTCTTTGTCACCTGTCATATGTCTTGAACATCCACTGTCTAGGTACTATTTTGAATGACTATTGGCTTTGAAGGCTGTGTGGGCAACAAGACATGTAACCTTTGGAACCCATTTCAATATGATTCTAGGTTTAGGAATTTCATTAGATTTTCTCCATTTTTAGGAGTTGGAATTACTCCACTGTCTATTAACTCCGATTCCATTTGAGTTAGATTTAAGAAGCTCTTTGAGTAGGTCCACTATTTTTTCAGCTAAATGAGGTTTATTAAATATTTGATTTCTATAGCTGATAGTATTAGAATTAATCTTAGAAACTTGAAAAGGTTTTAGATTTTTAAAATCATTTCGACCAAAATTTCTCAAGTTTTTACTTTTAGAGTTTGAGGATTCTCCTTTTACAAATATAGGAGATAAAGTATTCTTTTTCTGAAAGTTATCTTTGATATAACCCTGACCTGATTTATCACCACATTTTTTGGATGATGATGATAATTTTTCCAGTTTTGTGTCACAATGTGTATTGTCACGCTCCAAACTCGAAAACCGAGCTCACAAAATTTTCGATCGCCGAATCCGGCACCGACAGCCTCCGTAGTGCCCCATTCTCGAATTCTGGCACTCATATGCCAGATTCCGATCCTGAGATCCTACAAGGAGGATTTTCCAACGTAGATTTGTCTCATAAGAAGCATAACCATAACTATACCCAAATCATAAAGGCAACATTATCACCACATATCCACTAATATAAACATTTGAATACAATGCTGAAAGAAAAATACATCATCACCACATATCCACTAATTTAAATATTTACCACAACACCAGGAGTTATAGTGGTTCGGTGTGTACACCAACTATTATCAAACAGCCACACTACTTCACCCCAATAATCACAACCCACGTGATATTGGCGTTCACTTAAAATAAGGTTTTCATAGGTTCACCTTAAAACCTTACATAGTTGTGATTTTTAAGGGCTTATCACAAACAAAATGCCTACACTTAGATTTTTTGCCTATCTCAGTCAAAACTAACACATGAGATTTTCTGGCTATCTCAAAGAAACCAAAATATAAAGAATAGAAATGTACTTATCTTCTCATTGAAGATGTTCTTGATGTAGCATATATAACTGCTTTGCTTGAAGTAGAATGTTCAATGTCCAATCACATAAATAAGAGTTTTAGGTTCTAAATTGATTTTAAATTAATTCAAACCAAAGGCTATTTGTTTGAATTCCTCAAGATTTCAAAGAAGAGAAATTCCTCTCTTTAGAAAATAAGATTCATGAAAAGAGATTAAGGAATTAAAACAAAAGGCTATTTAAATAAAATATTAAAATATTATGCAATAGCTTGAAGATAGTGGGGACTTCTCTCTCTCTTGGTGAAGGCTTTTCTTAGCTTGAATGAATAATTTTAGAATGAGAGAAGACCTTTATTTATAGTTAAAAATGTTGTTGGTTTGACTCGTCTAAGATCCAATAAAATTTCAAATTTTGGGCGCGATCGGATAAAACTATTCTTCGACAGTCGAAGGCCTTGTTCGACTGGTCGAGAGTGCCAAAATATAGTTGCTGCACTTCGAGTCAAACAACCCACGATTGGTCGAAGGTCCCTCTTCGACTGGTCGAGCAGTCTGCTCAACTGGTCGAGGAAGCAACGAAAAAATTCATTTTTTACATTTTCAACTTAGACTAGTCGAAAATTTCTTAGACTGGTTAAGCCACAGCTTAGACTAGTCGAACCTAAGCCTATACTACTCGAAGTTAAGCGTATCTAAAGTATAAAACCCATATTTGATTATGTTTTGAAAGGACCTAAGCCTAAGGTCTTTCTAGGGTCTATTATACCTGAAAAGATTGAACATTAAAGTAGCTTGAACTTCTCAGAACTTGTTCTTGAATCTTTAATAGAGCTTGAAGTAAGAGTTTGAACTTCTAATAGTTTTTAGTAGAACTTGAATTTTCTTCATCTATCTTGATTCTCTTGAAGGTGAACTTTCCATCTTCTTAATTCTCTTGAAGGTGAACTTTCCATCTTCTTAATTCTCTTGAAGGTGAACTTTCCATTTTGAATCTCTTGAAGGTGAACTTTCCATCTTGATTCACATTGTATGAACCATATTATAAGCTGTTTTGTCTCATTGAAATTTGACAAATAAGAGTGTGCTTTATATATTATAGCACTCACAGTTTTCCATATAAGCAATCCATTTACTTTACCATAAATATATATTTTTTCTTCATTAAACTCCATATATAGACAATTGTAGAAAAATACTATATTGTGGACATCGAATATGCCCAAAGCCCCAATTTTATAACACCATACAAATGTGTTAAATATCATTTGCAAGAATTTCATACTGGAAATCCTTCAAACAATGAGTTTTTCAATTACAAGCATGCCCAAGTACGTAATGCAATTGAACGTCTCCTTGATATCGAATGGGCATATTCTCAATATTGAGGACAACTCCACAATTTAAGTTTGAGACAAGCAAAAATTGTTCTCGCATGCATTGTCATGCATAATTTCATTAATCAGCTGGTGAGACAGAAAGAGAGAGAGAGAGAGAGAGAGAGAGAGAGAGAGAGAGAGAGGTTTTGAGAAGATGAATGCTAACAGTTCTAGGATGGTTGAGGTAAACCCGTCTCTGGTTGAAATTAATGTAGCCGATAAAGAGATTTTTCTAATTAACATGATGAACGTGGAGTGAGAGGCATGGGCATGGAAGTGCAATGATATTGCGGAGTGGATGTGGTTACTGTTTTTGTAAACCTCTCTATACTTCATTCTACTATAATATTTTGAAGAGCCGTAATATGTTCTTCTACTATTTATTGCGTTAAGGTTTTTGTAAACCTCTCTATACTTCATTCTACTATGATATGTTGAAGAGCCGTAATATATTCTTCTACCATTTATTGCATTAAGATTTTTGTAAACCTCCCTGTACTTCATTCAAACTCCTTAGTAACAACTATATTTGTATACTTATCAATTTGCTTAGCTACTATGCTTTATTGTATGTGAGTTAAAAATATACTCCGTGGATATTTTCCACATATGAAAATGAATACGCCCACAAAAAGGCGTAGTCGGCTCCAACCATTAATAAATTCAAATACTTGCCCGAACTTACCCGACGGCCCCCTCATAAGTTTAACACGAAGTCAACATCTAAATGCGATACATCTAAAAGCAAGATATATCACACCACCGCAATGGACAACGTTTTGATAGACACTCTATTAGAGCAAGTTGGCTTAGGAAGGAAAGCAAATAATAGTTTTCCTACTGATGTATACAACGCAGTGATGATTGAGATGGAAAAAAGTATTGACATTTTGAACACACACATTTGTGTTCGAAATCACATGTGTGTGTTAAAAAAACACTACAATACTGTGAAAGACATGCTACATGCATATGGGTTTGTGCGGGATCCAAACCTTAATATCGTCGTTGTCACATCAAATGATGTATAGGACGAGCAAATAAAGGTAACATTTCTACTCTTGATACTTATTAAGCAATTGTAGAATTTAATGTGAAAATGTGTATAATAGTGACACACATGTCGACCCACATGTAGCCCCATAGGTATGTTGTGAAATTTTTAAAAAAAATAGATGCCCATATTCTATGATCTAGATATCATTACGGTGTTGACCAAGCCACTGGTTAGCAGTTAGTTATTGGTTACTCTACATTTCTTTGAATCTGAAGTAAGAGAGATGAGTTAGAGATTTCTACAATTTGAAAAGGAAATTTGAGAAAACTATGCGTTTAAATACGGATGACGAATGCAACAACCGATTAGAGATTCAAGTCGCATATAATATTGGGACTCCTGGAATGGAGAATTCTAGGATGGTCGCATGCAAGACACCCACATCTGTGAATATGCAATTAACGGTAACATCAAGGAAGAAAGCAAAGGTTGGGCTTGCTTCGAATATTCTAGGATCGTCAATAAAGGAATGACAATCATTGTGAATCATTTGACATCAACAGTGGCGGATGACAATGAACTAACACATAATGAGGAAGGTTAATGTATTACTGGATGAAATGCTAGGCATAGCAAAAGAAGAAGTGATGACTGTGGGAACCGTATTGTCGAGCGATAACTCTTCGACAACACATTTCCTTAATATGGAGCCATATAAGTGACTCACGTGGATTCACTGCCTGGTGTAGTCATACATCACGTCTGCTATTTGATAAACTAACTCATGTGAACATTCTCCTTTTTGGACACACACGTGACAGATGATATTATGTTGCATTTTATTTTGATAAATCTTGTGAGAATGTAACTATTACTATTGATCATTTTGGACATGATTGGAATTTTACGCACATACCGTCCGTGGAATATAAATAGGAGGGCCTGACACTCTCTAAACTAATCCGTGGAGGTGGAGAAGATAAATATGTGTATGTACTGTTGCAACTTCTCTTGGGATTGGAAGTTCAGATGAGTCACGTTTTTTTTTTTTTTTTTTTTCTGCTTTTTTTGTTAGATCCAGGTATATTTGCATTATTTTAACATTCATGTTAATTGAATGTGGATTGCTTATTACAATGTGTCTGGTATAAAATTGATGCTGCTTGAAATAGGTACATTTCAGTTATTTCGTCTGCTGGATAGTATAAGAAATGATTATTACATTATTTGTTAATGGCATCTGCTATCTCTACTCGGGGGTCTCCCTATTATTTGTGAATATATACATTGTTTGAATTTAATGTAAACTTTCTACTTACCAAGCCATTTATTCATATGTACTAACAACATTAAATGTTCTCTGCACAAGTATTACAATGGACAAGTTCTATGTTGTATTTGTGGGCAGGAAAACAGGCAATGACTAGTGATCAGGTATCCGAGTAACGAACTACCAATCATACACCTCACATGCTGCACGGCAGCTGCAATTTGGAGATTAACATAATATCCAAGTCGATAATGTGAGGCGGATGGATAACATACCGTTATCAGAAATTGTTCAACTGATGGGTACCACCTCCAAATCTGAAGTAACAACCCCAAGGATGAGCAGATGGGAGCAGAGGTTGAGATGTTGGAGAACCTGGGTGAAATAGCCCATCACACTCGTAGAGGGGGTGATGATACCCCTTTGTCAGGAGAAATTGAGCGAGCAATTTGTCTATCTGATGGTGATGGTATTTGTGTTGTGGATTACATTTTACATGGTTTTCCACATCTAACTTTTTATAAATCAACATGTGTACAGGGTGAAGGGACCACACTACAAGATATGGCTGTGCAAATTATTCATGATTGTGTTTCCGTCGGAAGGGTTTGTTTTACACATATGAATGATGTTCCTGCGCTGGGTTGTAGGTGAAGGCCCACAATCTTGTTTGTTTGTGGTAAATCCAACCCCGTCCGTCCAAGTATATGTGTTCATTGTAGGACATGAGACAAATTTTCACCAGACTTGGAGAGGATTTGCGGGGAAAGAAATGCCTACCAATGAAACATTAGATACGAGTCCACCTGCATGTTTAAATGCCACCCAATCCGTTTTATAGAGTCGGTTCCAGTGGGATGTACTGAAACAACAAGAAACATAGCCTGATATAAAACAATTGTATATCAATGATGGGCGTTAATCTCTACTTCATCCACTCTTTTGGCCCACTTGACGTTTGGACCCACCTCATTTTCATTTTATTTTTTTTTCCTTTTTATCTAATGCATTTCACCACCCTTACAATCCATCGCAGTGGCTCCACAGATCCACCCAGCATATGTACTTGCTAGCAGGGAATCATGGGAATCAGTCCCCTCACTCTCTTAGCTTTTCACGTGGCTTTGACCAATTGTCTATTGTGGAGCACCAGTTGTTGGTCTATCCGATTTTTTGTCACCTGCTATAACAACCTACTTCCACCTAATACACCCTGACACTATAATCATTACAGCATCACACCACATTATGATCTAATCTGTTGATCCAGAATGAGCAAAATGTCTTGAATTTGTTACAACCATACATGGCCCTTAAATGTAAATCAGCCTTCACTCACTTAAAACAGAGCCCAAATTGCATTATCTCAGGCTCGTTCGAAAGCCTAGTCAAAAGTCATCAACTGGACTAATTTTCAGACGGGACAGCTCTGGGTGTATGATTTGCATTGCATGCATTCATGATCAACTCGATAGGTTATCAAACAAGATGACATTTCACACGTCATTCTAACAATATCGTTCCATGCCCAAAACATGGCCCACCAAGGAGATAAAAAATAAATTAAAAAAAAAGGGAACTCAATCTAACCTTATAGACTAATTAAAACAAATCCAACATAATTTATCTCATCCATCGTGGTGGCCCCACATTTAACTGTTCATCTCACCAGATTTAGGGATCTAGTCCAGATTATCAATCAGGACAAATCTGAACGATTAGACTGAGTCAGCTCATTTGATCAGCCAGCTTAGGTAGCCAGTCCGGTTGCATTTGGGTAGCTCTCCAGGAAAAATAACACCACAAAACTTCAAGATGTCAAAAGACAATAAAGCTGAGCTACACAAACAATTTTACCCTTCTTTTTCACCACTTTCAACAAATTCAACATAATTCGTAACAATTGATTGATTAAAACACAGATGGATTAAAACAACCACAAGGAACCAGATTCCAAAGTACTGCTAACAGTGTTGACTATATTATCTACTCTTTCTCATTACTTCGTTTGCATCTCTGCTTATTTGCTCTCTGGAAACTTTGCCTCATAATTCTGAGGTAGCTGCAAACACAGGAAAACAAAACATAAGACACTGATAAAAAAAAAAATCATATTACAAGAGAGGACTGCAAGAAGAGAACAAACCATGTATGTGGCCGTGATCATCTTCCCAGCAAACCACCGCCCGTGGAGGGCACGTTGTGCACTCATGGCACTTGTTACATTTTCAAATCGTAAATACACGAAGCCAGCACTATTCCTGTACAACCCACATCCAACAATGAGACCAATGAAGAAACCTTATGATGAATCATGATTCATTGATAATAAATCATAAATGAGGTGCAAAATCATTAGGGGTATGTTTTGGTGTCTGGATAATGCATACTTGAAGATCGACTTCTGCCACACACACACACACACAAAGAAGAGGAAGAAGAAGAAGAAGAAAGACAAAAAGAAAAAAGAGAGAAAGAAAGAAAGAACATGAAGAAGAAGATATGTTTTGGATGTCTAGAGAATGTTCAGGGCACATCTAGAGGACACTCAGGGACTATCGAATTAGGGTGGAGGAAGCAGATAAACCAGGCGCAAATTTAGGTAGACAACACAGTAAATTAGAAGCCCGCTTCATGCAATTTCACCTTCTCACATCACTGAATCAATCAGGGTGAACTCGTGTCCACCCCAAAATGCGGTTGGAATCAATACCAATTTAAATGGGAAACATAAGTAGAAATTCATTATTTTTTCACATATGACATAACAGTAAAGAAAAATAGGAATATTTGACTGCTTTTGGCTACTCACTTGTCCACAAAGATATGTTTCACGCTGCCAAATTTTGAGCATTCATCCTGAACATCTTCTTTGATATCTAAATCAAAATCTGGTTCAGTCTGCAGCAGAACATTACAACATGAATTAAGTACACCAAAGTGAAAATGAAAGGAAGATGGGGTAAAATCCAACTGTGTAGTAGGCAAACAAACCTCATTCTCGGGATCAAACATATTCTTCAGTAGCAGACATTCACTGGGGACCCCAATGGTATCGACTGGAGCAGTAGGCAAAGGAAGAATTGGAAGGCTTGGATTTGACAAAGCCGAAAGCACAGCTGCCTGTCCACCAAGTGCGGGTAAAAGGGGAGTAACAGCTGGAGCAATGCCAAGGAGTGGTGCCGTCGGTACAGTGAGAGGAGGACCATTGACGGCAGCAGTGCCAAGTGATCCAGTTATACTGTATGTGAGATGGGATGGAGTCAATAAAACCATTGTTGGTAATAACAGGTGGCAGGCATTGCTCAAGCTCAGTCAAAACTAACCTTGTGGCGCCGCTCCGATCCAATTTCTGCATGAGAATAGCTCTAGAACGAGCATTCAGAGCCTGAAAAAAAAAAAACAATCAGAAATGCCCCACATCATATGACTATCAGAAATTTGCATCAGTTGAAAATGTTTGCCGGCAAGATGAACAGAGAGAAATGGTACCTAAGAATACCTGCAATAGAAGTTTGAAACAACACTAATTGAAAGGAGTGAAAGCTTTAATGGAAGAAAATCATACAATTCAGGCATGACATATATAATTGAAGGAGAGAAGTTATATGATCCTCGACCCAACAGTAGACAGATTTTCAGTTTGTAAACCCAACAGTATACTCAGATTTTCAGTTTGTAAACCCAACAGTATACTCAGATTTTCAGTTTTTAAACCCGACAGTATACTTCAGTTTGCAGGACGGGCCTCGTGGTTCAGCAGCCCATGACATTGCACTACTAAGGTAGAGGAATTCAGGCTGATTAGCATTTGCAACTCCCTCTCCCAAATCATCTCTGATGGTGTTGGCTAGCAATTAAACCTATGACAATCTTTGTGGGCGAGCAAGATGAACCTATCACTTATACCTTCGATCAAAGGATCCGCTGGGTCCCATAGCGGATGGACCATGATCCAATATTCCAGACTGAAAGATCCTGGGGACCTGGCTACAAATCTTAGGCCTTTGATCATTTGAATGTGGACTGTTATTACCCAATGATGAGATATTAGGTGCATGGTTCATCCATGGTGGGACCCAACATATCAATGGATTCAATCCCTGGACCATGGACCCCATTTGTTCAAACTGGAAACCCAAGCATACTGTCTGTATCATTGGAGTACACTAGCTGAGGTCTAGGATCATATAATTCATCTAAAGAAAATATATAGATTGAAAGTATTAAAAAAACAGATCCAAGCTTCAAATGCCTAAAGGCCCGAACAAGGTCATGACAAATTGGTAACCATGCAATGCGTTTGCACTACCAGACATGCAGTACAGCATAAAAAGATACTGGGCATAAACATGCCAGCCTAAAAAATGAGCATCAACATGACATCAGGAGTACATCTAATTTTAAAGCAAATAGCTGAGTCTTCTAACTGATGTAAAATCATTTGCAAATTGCAAGCCAAAGCCTAAAATACAACCACATGAGAATGCAGAGTAATATAAACTGGACCATTTGGTTACTGAAAAAGTTCCATTCAGATAGCCTTGTCTGGACAGGGCACATCCATAGTTTGTCAACAACCATCATTCGGACCGTGGCACTAATTCCAATAAAATTAAAGACAAGGCTCTCCCAAAAACTAACCATTAGTGCGGTTCTGGAAGCTAGTCATGCACATGATACTACATTTCTAGAACTAACGCAGTATCATTAGTTTTTATATCTTAGTAGGATTAGGAAACCACTTGACATCATGGTTTAACATCCCAGTGTCCAACTGCATATAAGTCATCTCCACCCATGTGTATCGGCTGTTATGCAGAACGTGCCATCCATACTGGATGTAAATTTTCACCTATTTAGCACCTTATTGACAAGACCAAGGTTGTCAAATGGCATAGGCGATCCTGTGAGATCCAGGAGGACTGTGCGCATATGCGATCACACAGCCCCTGAAACTTTTTTTTAAAAGAAATCTGAAAAAAAAAAAAAAAATGTGTCAAAATGCTTGAAGTGTAGGAAATTGTTTTTGGAGTGTGAGCCCAAATTCTTGACACTTTAAAGAGTGAGAGCCTTCTACTTGCCTCGTGGACTAGTAGTGTCGGATAGAATGATAGATAAAGGAGAGGTTGAGAGTATTAGTGTGAGAGAGTAAGAAAGTGAGTTAAGAGACATTTAGAGAATGAGTTTTGGAGAAGGGGGATAGAGAGAGAGAGAGAGAGAGAGAGAGAGAGAGAGAAGAAAATTTTATTTTGGGAAGAAATGTGAGGGGGTAGAGGGAGGGAGGTATTACTTCTCTGTGCAACCGCATAAGGCCCAATGGTCCAAAAACCACATAATGATCACATAATAACTTACGTGATCGCATATGACAACACTAGGCAAAACAGACAAATCAAATCAGCTGTTGGTTTCAAAAGAAAACTTACATTTTAAGGCAACTGAAAATATATTAAAATCAAAGAGACAGAACGGATCCCACGATACAAAGAGCGGAACAAGTTGTGCCCTAATGTAGGGGCATTTTCACACCGGGCTCGAGTGGGGTCGCTTGTGGGATGCAGGGGCATACTCGGGGTGGGTGCGGCCTACGGAGGAGGTCTCGTGTTCGAGACTCCTCACCGGGGGTGATTAATGCGCATTTCACACCGGACTCGAGTGGGGTACCCCATGGGATGCGGAGACACACTTGGGGTGGGCGGCCCATGTGATTAAAGAGATTAATTCGCCATACTCTAACAGTTCGAGCTTTTAGAGCAAGTGGTTAATTGTCTTGCATCATACCCTCACTAGATGCTGAGCAGCAACATTAGACTCTTTTCTCACGTGAGTGAATGAAATGTTTAATCTAGCAGCATGGGACCTAATGCCCCTGAAAACAAAACACAGCCCCCTCAGTCCTTGACGAGATCCACTGCCCGATGATAACTGAATATCCCTCAACAATAAACTGGACATTGTGAGCTGCACCAATTATATGCAGGTCTCACTGACTGCTTTGGCTTCAGTTTGCACTGGGGGGCAGTGGGGGATTGGGCTGAAAATGAGAGTATGATCTTTGATCTAAACCATGCTAGGACTTAGGAGCCCCTCTTCAGCCTCCAATATTCCCACTAGTAGCTTTAGTAAAAAGTGAGGTTCCTCATTGTCATATGAAGATCAATTCAAGTTTGACCATTAAGTGGGGTTTTACTACTAGTCCACTCCCATAATGAGCAAAAACTCCAAGATAACATGGGATCAATGACAAGATACACGCATACGTGCACAAGTGACCTATTAACAAGTATGTACTGCTAAATCTTTAAGAAGAATTTTGCTACCAAACCTTAATATTTAATCAACTGGATCACAATCATAGGTTAGTCCGACACCATTTACATATGTCACAGGCACATCACAGTTAAAAGAGAGACTGGATTCGCTAGAGTGGGCACTGTCGTGAATGAAACTGGCAATGATAAAGAGAGTATCTTGAGCAGAAAACCACAAGATGGCAGGTAAGCAAGCACTCAATTTTGCTGTTGTGTTTCCTGGTATGCTGGGTTGCCAGACCAGATGTTTTTAGACCCTAAACGGCCTTCAAGCTAACAGTCAAGAGCCATTTCTACCATCATTCCCAGCCAAGGGCTCAAAACGCCCTTCCAGAAAGGACATGAGATCCAATCCCAGGTTGCCACCTGACCAGGAAGGATCTCAATAAATCCTTTAGGGGTTAGGAACATAGTTGCATGAAGCATGAAGGGAAGCAGCAAGAGATTAATGTGTGGGAGCGAGGAAGCGTCCTTTTCAAAATGTTATCAAGTATAAAAGGTAGGGAGTGGGAGTGCGAGTCTGAAGTGTGATTTGAAAGCAAGAACAGCACCTAGTTAGAAGGATCTTGTAACTAAGGTTAGGAATCCCAGCACTTATGAAATTCTTTCCTGCCTGAAGTGCTGAATCACATACCACACTTTAAGGGAAACTTGTTGACATGATAGCATAGACTATTAGAACCATTTTGATTGAAAATATCGTTTGTGCAGTGACTAAGAATATACATCAACACGAAGACCTAAAGTAGGATGGCTAGAATCATTTCGGTCTTAGTACCCAATGTATGGTGAAATGGTATCAGTGAGCAAAACAGTGCCAACAGATACTGTTGCTTGTATTGGCTGATGCGGCCTATACAGGGCATAAGATGGCTCTTGCTCTTTTTTTTGTAACAATATATATATATATATATATATATATATATATTCCAAATAAATATCCCAAAAATCCGAAAACACATGAAGATTCCAAATATGTATTCTTTTTAAAATTTCACCATGTGTAGTAACAGTTCACTCTTCAGTGGGAATGCTGTCTCGCACTGTTTTCTGATTTTCCCATACATGATTTGTCAAATATGCAATATCAATGATAAAGATACTAGCATGAATGTAATGCCAATAATGACTAATAAATACCTTTTTCCAGTGTATTACCTTGCACAGAAGAACAACTCCGGATTCCACATGTTTACTCTCACTCACTAATCAATTATTCAGCAGAAAATTAAACAAAAAAAAAAAATGAAGAAAAATACGAAATGAGGTTATCAAGAATAATCTTAGGCATGGTTTTGTACACCTAATCATCCTACATATGTTGAAGTGTTCCATAATGAATGTTAGATGAGGGGATCACACATAATTACTGTTCATCCAAAAAAAAGAGTAAATTAGCATATCAAGAATAATCAAAGGCATGATTTTCTACACCTAATCATCATACACATGTTAAGATTATTCCAAAATGAATATTGGACAAATTAAATTTTTGGGGGGATTTTTGCTCATAGTTACTGTTCACACGAAAATAGCCAGAAAGTTGAAAAAAAATTAAAATTTAAAAATACTAAATTACCATATCACCCCTAATTTAAGGCATGTTTGTACATCTAATCATGGCACATCTCTTCCAAGCATCAACGTTAGATTTTGAACATAAACATAAATTTTTTTTGTTGTCTTTTTCCCATTGGAAAATTTAAAAAAATAAATACAAAAAGAGCACATCAATACTAAGGCATGGTGTTGCAGGCCTAATCATCCCACATCATTTTCCAAAATGAATATTAGACAAATATATATATATATATATATATATATATATATATATATATATATATTTGTTGTTTTTTTATATTTTTTGAAAGGTGAGTACACACTCATACACCCCCACACACACCACATGGGTTCTTGAACCCCTGACCTCAAGGTAGAAACACAGTTTCTACCACTGAGCCATCAGTATAAAAACAGCAATAAATTAAAATGAAATAAACAGGGCTAGCAAAGTACTAAATCAATCACAAATATAGCAAAATGTAGTTGATTTAGTCTTCTAACCGTCATACAAACAGTTTCCAGCAAGAATTTGTTTTCTTTTAAAAGAAAAATAATCACTTTTATTTTTGAAATTTTTTTCCCAAATGGCCCCCCAGAGCTTTGATCCATTGATTATGTTCAAAACCCTTAAATGAGAAGCTTTTAATCTTGTTTTTGTGCATAGGGTGGTCAATATTGAAGGAGGAGAAATGGAAAGAAAGGTAGAAAAAAGAAGATTGCGAAGGGCTTTTAAATTATTATTTTTTAAAGGCCACTTTTCGACGTCACGGACACCATTGGCCATTACACCCATAACAGCAGTTACATTTCACTTTTCCAGGGTCACATCATTACAACCCCGTAACGCATTTTAAGGTCCGCTAATACCATTAACGGCTTCAGCACGCCTTGGTAGTACGCCCTTTCGTAAATTAATTTGACCTCCAATGAATAATTAGAATTTCCAAGCACAGATTCATAATGCTAAAAGCACCCATGCATGAATAGACATGTTTGTAGGTCTGCAAGAATGCATGAATAAATGCAACTAAAAAAACAAACAGCTCAAACACATGAGCAGTAAGATAAGAACATTGATACAACTTCATACGAACTCATATTTGGTGTTTTCCTGGTCGATGGACAAACACAAGCATTTACATGCATACGGGTAGATAGCAATCCAAACAAGTATATATGGAGAACTTAACGTGCAAAAGTCCATATGACGCTCACAAGTGCATGCAAGATGGAAAGTGGGACTGCAACAATGACCAGCTTCCAGATTGGCATAACTAACAATAATGCAGTTCCCTCCTTGCATGAGTTTGAAGAAATAGACCTTTTTTCAAGTAACTGATTCTTTTCAGCAGTTGAATTGAATTTATAAGAGCTAAAAAGAAGTCCTAGAGCAGGAGATAACACACTGAAGCAGATGGTTAAAAAGATCGATATACCATCACAGAGCACCTAATATGTGATAACCAATAGAACCAATGACAAATATTACGAAGACAAGTACAAAGCCATGCTACTACAACCGTGTCTACAGAAAATGAATAGAGGAAGAAGAAATCACTAACCAAGCCTCCACCATCGTCGTCATCAAAATCACCAGCATTTGCCCCAACATCTTGCATTCCGACTTGATCAGAAACAGCTGACACCTGGAGGCATTGAAAGGTGTATGTAATGCAAAAGCGTAGATTAAGGTATATGATGGTTGCATCATGGCAGAAACTGACCTTTATTATCCTGCCAGCAATGTCGAGTTGCCCGTTCAAACTTTGAGCAGCCCTAGCATCTTCGAGACGGGCAAACTGCAGAAGCCCAAAAGAAACAGTTAATCAGCTATCCTGAATAACAAGAAACACATATCTTAAGATTCACACACACCTGAACAAAACCAAAACCTTTGCACTGCCCAGTCTCTGGATCAAGAGGCAATTGCACCAGCTCCACAGGACCAAATGGTTCAAACACCTGGACTCACACATAATAAAAAATCAGGTCCATCATCAATAAAAGAAGACACCTTGAACTTCAAGTGCCAGGAAAAAAAAAAAAAAGTGGTTGGTGCATCTAGAATTTGCAGTCAAAGTAACAGTATTTTTGTATAGGTTGGCTAAAAAACCAACATGAATTGATGCACATGTCAGCCAAATCAGTCTGAATACTTCATTGAAACAAACAAACCAAAAAGAAAAAGGAGTCTAAAAAATGTGATACAAAACAGGGAAAAAAATGGAAAATACCAGTTTTTATATTTGTTCTGTTTTCAATATGTTTGCATGAATGCATTTGTGTTCTGTGTTTGCCCAGTCTCCAATGCTGACTTTAGACTTTTTCAGTGACCCTATTTTCTTCATCATTAGAGGTTTATGTACCATTTGAATGCAAAGCAAGTTCAGTTTTCTTTTCTTTTCTTTTTCTTTTTCTCTTTTTTTTCTTTTTTTTCTTTTTTTTTTGTGTGTCAATGGTTTAAAATGGAAATTCAGTTTGTCCTTGTATTCGTCAAGTTAAAATGGAAATAGGGGCATTTCCGGTATTGCAACTAAAATTTGGGAACACATTTCCTCTCACAACTCAAGCCCTCCTATTTACTTTATTTTTAGAGTTCTAGGTACCATTTGGATGCACCTCACATCCGCCTTTGCTTGTGAATATTTGAAATGCAAACACCAATGTCTGTGTTCTAAAATAGGGGTTCCATCTTGGGAAACCAAAAACTACCAATCTAGTCGCCAGTGACTAACCATTCTAATTTCAATTAGAAAAGTTATTTCTACTGCTCATGTTTGTTTGATTCCCTCCTCAAGCAGCCATCCTCTGAGATCCAAATAAACATACGCAGGTGCATGAAGCTGAGGCATGGATCCCCATTCTCCACATCCAGGAGAGTACGGATATCAGCATACTGATATCAGGATACCATTAGTGACCTGCCATTACATCTTTGCTTGGTTTTTTAAGAAGCAAATCTCTTGCCTATGCAACAAAATCAATGGGTTTAATTAATGAGGGATAAAAACAGCAATCCTCGTCAATGCCTAGGTCCCTTGAAGGGTAATCCAGGTAAACCTTCTGCAATAACAGCACAAACACGCACACCTTAACAATGGAAATATCTCAATCACTAGAAGAATACATTATCATTCAACAATAACACAATTCTCCTTTAACCCCCTTACATCTTTTTGTAAGAAAAGCCCAACATCTAGTATTAACCGGTGTTTTAAATAGTGAATAGCATGTAGGATAGCATTCGCTGCTCAGAAGCGTGAGGCATAAGCTACATAAGCATGTAGCTGATGCTACATGCTACTTCTAGATATTTAATTAAGTTTGTGGTTTATTGCACCAAATATTATGATATTTCATGATATTCTGCACCAATTACTGACTAATAATGAAATTTCATGATATTTTGCACCAAATTATCAATTAATAATGAAATTTCATGATGTTGGGAGCAACCAAACAGAACCTACAACAATAGGAAAATAGGTCAAAGATTGAGTACAAAGATAAAGGGCAATGGAACTGATTTGACATTGTTACTTGTACCTTTTCTTTTTAACTAAAATTGAAAAGATCAACAAATTTTTAATTAAAATATAAAAATGTGAGAAATCGTTGACAACATTAATTGATTTTAATATTTTATTGAAAATTAACTTTTAGTGTCATCTAAGTAGCATGTAGCTTAGGTTATGTAGCATGTAGCTTATGCAAATTAGCATCAACGTAGCTTATGTAGGGCGTAGCATAAAAAAATGAGCATGTAGCATAGGCAACACACAACTCAAGCTATTATCATGAGCTACATAGCATTAAGGTTAAGCTACGGCATATAGCATAACCTACATTACTTTTTTTATTTTATTTATTAATTATTATTATTATCATTTTCTTGAGAGAGAGAGAGAGAGAACAAAACTTCATTAGAGAAGCGCCAAAAGCGCAAAGAATACAGCCCAACTATACTACTCAAAAACATAGGAGAGAATGGCAGGATTAAATGCCTTACAAGAGAAGCCCAACCCACAACAACATTACATTTAATTTCTTCAATAACCTCCTCGATTGAAGATCTTCAATTCCTAAAACATCTTCTATTACGCTCACCCCAGATGGACCAAAGCACCGCTAGAAACAAAAGATGCCAAACAGCTTTCCTTTCTTTGCCCACCCCAACTCCTTGTTGTGCCCAAAAGAAATCCGTGATCGACCTCAGCAACACCCACGCAGAATAAAGCACATGGAGAAAGAAATCCCATTACATTAACATCGTGTAAGTTACTTAAAACACTTTTAACCATTAATTCTATCAAACCTACGAACTTTTAATTGTAACCTAACTATTCAAAATACAGAGTTCCCTTGAAAACATTAAATACTCAAACCTGTCATAATTTAACTACTAATCTTGCGGCTATATTGCAAGGCCTGAAATGACAAAATCTCACAAAACAGCATGCAGAATAGTCATCGTAGACCTCAAAATAACCTTGGAAACAGGCCAATGATGTCAAAATGAACATCGAGATGCCAAATTAATGCCTCCTAGAAGTTCTTAGGTCCCTATGGGATTTGAAGATGATGTACACCTCTTTTCCCAGTTTGACAATCATGGTTTCATTTGGCTCTTGACATTTTATATCCAATACCCTTACATCAGCCCAGATCTAAGTTTTCAAGTTTGCTTTTTTGAATGACAACTAATTTTATTCAAAACAAAGAAGATGATTCCTTAGGTGAGTGGAATTGAGGAGCCAATAACAAGGGACCCTCTCATCACTCCCTTTCACACAAGAAAATCAGCCACCCCATCTGCGTCCCTCTACAATATTAGCTTGAATTAATCTAATTACCCCTTTTTTCATAGAAAATTTGTGTTTTGCCCAGTGTTATCATATATGTGGCATGGTGGAGGTAAAGGGAAGATTGGAAACAAAAAGTGTGGCATTTTAGTAGTGCGAATTTGGTTAATATGGTTTAAAAGGAATGATCGATGCCTTAGGAATCAGAAGGGGGATGTACTAGAGGATTTTAAAAGGAGAAAATCACGTGTAATGGATTGGGCAATTGTGTCGAAAGTTGTCTCCCAATTCCCGATCAGTTGGCTTCAGTTGCAATTTTCTTTTCTTTGGTTTTCGGTTCTTGTAATTTTTGGCTTTGGCCCTTCATTAATAAATTTATCATCACTAAAAAAAAGTCATATGCAATCACATAAATGGCCCATGATGGCATATGCAATTTTGAGAGTATGCAATGGCATACTTTTTGTACACGGTTTGTATGTGGTTGAGTATGCCATTATGCCATTGCATACATATTATGCAACAGCATAATGCCCAATGCTCATTCATATCTTTTACTGTTGGGACCTTCCTCCTTTTTTTATTTTTCTTTTTTTTTCAGGTTGTGCCAATAAAATATAACAAAGTCCAATGGGAACATAAGACCCTTTTGAAAACTCATCTAACAACCAGCAGCATGGATATATAGGGCTTCTTTGGATACTACCAAATAAGTTACTTTTTAACTTACGTAATTAAGTTACTTTTTTCACTTAAGTTAGTTTGATAAGTATCATTGTAAAAGTAACTTATTAGCTAAAAGCTACCTATCTTAATTAGTCATTTTTTAGCTTTTCAACTTCTCTCTTACGGTCCATATCAAGGGAGGCCTCACATGGTGGACTGTCTACATTAGGTGGGGCTCACACGGTGGACGGTCCACATAAAAGGTGGGCCCACATATGGATGGTCCGCGTCAAAGGTTGGCCCATAATGATAAAAAGCCAACATCCAAAGCTAGCTGAAATGATGGACGACCCACTTCAAAGGTGGGGCCTACGTTATGGACAATCAACATCAAAGGTGGGCTCTACATGATGGGCACTAGACATTGAAGCTGGACCCCACATGATGGATGGCCCATACTGAGGTGGCCCCATTGGATGGACAATCCACATCAAAGGTCAGCCCCTAGTGATGAATGACCCACATCCAAGGCGAGCTCTGCATGATGGGCAACCCACACTGAAGGTTGGGCACACATGATGGATAGACCACGTCAAAGTTGGGCTCCACATGATGGGCAATTAATAATGGCGGGCCTTACATGATGGATGATTCACATCAACGTGGGCCCCACATGACGGACGGTCCACATCAAGGTTGGCACTAATGATGAGTGGCCCATATCCAAGGCGGGTTTTGCATGATAGACAGCCCACATCAAAGGTGGGGCCCACATGATGGATAGTCCACATCAAAGGTGGGCTCCACATGATGGGCGGTGGATATTGAAGGTGGCCCCCACATGATGGACAATAACATTGATGGTGGGCCCCACATGATGGATGACCGACATCAAAGATGGGCCCCTACATTATGAACGGTGCACATTAAAAGGTCGGTCCCTAGTGATGAATGGCCCACATCCAGGGTGGGCCCCGCATGATGGATGGCCCACATCAAAGGTGGGGCGCACATGATGAACGGACCACATCAAAGGTTGGCCCCAAATGATGAATGGTGGTTGAATCGTTGATGTGGACATCAGTGGTGCACCATTTAGAGTGTACCAGAGGAGGAGGCGTCGCCGACGGAGTACCGGAGTGGAGGAGTTGATGTGGATGGACGTTGGGTCTATTGGACCCATTTTTTGACACGCTACAAGTGCAGGAGTGGCATGATCACACCCTGACCCTAGATCCATGGGTCGGATTTCACACCCTACCACACGAATGTTTTAGTTTTAGGCTTTTTTTTTTTTTTTTTGTTTTGCTCTTTTTCTTATTTCAGGGGCTTTATCGCACTTTCTTTACTTTTCATCTTTTTTTGTTATTTTTCTTGTTTTCAGGGGCTTTAGTGCACTTTTACTCTTTCCATAGCTTATATATACGTTGTAAGAAACCCTATTTTCATTATTATTGAATGAATAAAAATTCATCTCTTTTCTACCACTTTATTCAAGAGATTAGGGTTTCAGGATTAGCCCTTGGGTATTTAGGAATCCACCCCGATTTCAGGTTTCCTTCTTTCTAGATCTTCGAGGTGCAGGAAAAAGTAAGAATCATATTCCTTCTTTTCTTTTAACGATGAAAGGACCCGTACTTTCTTCATCTCGAACCCTTTGTTCTTAACCCCTTTCATTCCTCTCTGGATACCCCCTTTCTATTTTGAACAGAAAAGAGAGATGGTTAGTCAGTAGAATTAGATCCAAACTTGACCATGGACTGACTTATACTAGATCTGGGATATCCTCATATCCTTAGGTCCTCCATTTTTACTGTTTACGTAATCTTATGATAAGGGGCATGATCCTGACGAAATAACCTCATCTTTGTGTTGAGATTTACCTAATCCCTTTGATTGGAAACGGTTAGTTAATTAGTGTATTTATTTGCATATTCTTTAACCTAATTATACATGCATCTAAGGTTAGATCATTATATGTCCCTGCATCAATGGTTGTAAGGGGGACCAAACAAACTTGAGGGATAATTACTTGCGATGTTGGAAGCCAAACATGCTTTTCTACTTTTTGGCTGGTAAGTATGTTATTACCAAGCGTACTTATCTACTTAATAAGTAGAAACCAAGATGAGCTACTTATGGCATAAGTAACTTATCTTAAGTAACTTACTAAATGCCCCCATAATGACACAGAACAAGTTGATTAAAGAAATTATAAACCTCCTAGAAACCATGTTAGCTCAACCCAAAAAAGACCAGGAATCCCACAATCAACATATGCCAGAGAGTGCTAATAGAGGCAGCAAGAGACACCGACAAGAGTAGGAAAAAACAAAATAAGACTATTTTGGGACATAAATAGACACAGAAGCCACCTTTATTCTTAATTGGAGAATTTTTGTGCAACTATTAAGAGAAACTAATCATGTTACATCCATCAAGTAGTAACAAGTTTTTAGAAAGGAACACAAAAGTAAACACTTAGCAGTCATTGCTCTCAACAGTCCAAAGTTCAAAAGTTAAATCCATACCTGTCGAAGTTGATCTTCTGTGATATTGAAATGCAGATTGCCAACATATAGCCTTCTAGCTCCCCCAGAATAAGGTCCAATAAGACCACCTGCACCCCCAACAGCTGTATTTGATTGAACCAGATTCTTTTCAGCCTCTGATGGTTTAACCATCACTGGTTGACCAAGAAGAGGTTGACCGGAGAGTGCTATAGCCATTGGAACTGACATCGCATCATAAAATTCAATATACCTGTAGAACAAAATTGCATTTCAATCTTGAAGAGGTCTTATGACTACTTGTATACACAGAATTGTTTCTAGTAAGCTCCATTAGATAAATTACGCAGAAATGTTGATGCCATGGTCTTCAATAACAAGGGGACATTTAAGTGATTTAGGTAGAAGTCACAGAGTCACGAGGGTGAAAAGTCTTGGAGCAATTCATTTTACATGTCGCTAAAACTATACATTATTCAAGGGCATGAGAAAGGTTTTCAATTAAATGTACGGGCATTTAGGTAATTTAGAGGCCAACAAAGTGCTTTGCACCGAGCACATTTGTGCTTAAGATAGAGGATATTTTTTATCTCTAGTTGGGCACAACAGTTGATACACATGCATGGAGAAATTGTACACTTGGCATACAATTAACTTAAATCAGACCACTCAAACTTTTACACACAAATTGATGGACCATAAACCAAAATATTTTACTGATTTGATTATCTAGACAGCCGAATGGACTTTTGAGGACAGTTCAATGAGAAATATCCTGTGGTTTGAATTAACCAAACATTTGTCCACTAATCAAAGGTTAGGATTGCTTAGACAATCTGATTTTTGGATGATGACCCATTCACATTGTGTTTTCCAACGTTGACGGTTAAATTGAGTGGTATATGCAATGTGTCCAGGTTCTGAAAACAGAAGTGTCATTCTCTGTACCAGAGCATCAAATAACCCCCTTTCTTTTCTGATCACTTCTCTACCCTTCTTTACCATGTCTAGCAAACTGCTTCATGCTCTCAACAAGTGCATTGCACGTGCCAGCTGTGAACGCGTGCAATGGCCAGAACATCATTTTGAAATTGTAAATGAAGAAATTGTAAATGAAGTCAAAAGGGGAAGAAAGAAACATACCCAACTCCCTTAGAACGTCTTGAATTACGGTCCATAATGAGACGAACATCCCGCACCTGCAGAAAATATGAAGACATTAGCAGGACGATGGGTGGAGAAGTATAACAACATCCTCAAAAGCTTCAACTTACAAACGATGTTCCCCTGTCATATTATAGTTTATATTATTGCACCATGAGAGGCAGCCTATATGATTGCCTGTCACGTTTTAAGTGCACCATTAAACTCACCAAATACGAGAATATTAGAATGCAAAAACAATTACACTAAACAAAAGGCAGAGTTTCATGTAATAAGAACCAATTTATATCAATCTTGCATAAATAACTTTTTTGAGCCGCCTCAGCGCCTCTCATTTGTCAAATATATAGGTATTATCAGAGAATATACAAGATGGCAAGCACTGATTAGAAACAATCATGAGTTCACCAGTTTCCCAAGAAAACATGGTGATCTAACTCATAGGAGCCTGAAATCATCATCACCATGGAGTAACTTGACAGTCTTCTGTAGGTTTCTTATATGCTTTTTTGCTTATAACCATGCATCAAGTTATTCATGCCTGTTTAGACCATTTCCCTTGCCTTAGAGAGATGACAAGATAAACACAAACTAAAATAATGAATGTAATCATATTAAGAAGTACATGAGAGATACGTAGCAAATAGTACCCCTCCAGAAATAAGAACAAAGATCAATCTCAATACTAACCTTTCCAGCCCTTGAAAAAAATTCATACACGTCTCTTTCATCCGCCTTCAAGCAAATCTGTCAAAATTGAGAGCAGAGACATCACTTCGTAACCCTCAAAAAAATAAAACGGTACGAGTAGGAAAATACTTTTAAGAAAGATAAATCATAAAAATATAAATGAAGACCTGATATGCAAATACGGTCCTTTGGTCCCGTTCAGGGTCGGCCTCTGGCTCTGCAACTTCTTCTTTCTTCTCTTTATATCGTCTGCATGAAAATAAAAGCCTTAAAGTTCATGCCAGCAGAAAAAAGTAA
Source organism: Magnolia sinica (assembly GCF_029962835.1). Classification (NCBI taxonomy): domain Eukaryota; kingdom Viridiplantae; phylum Streptophyta; class Magnoliopsida; order Magnoliales; family Magnoliaceae; genus Magnolia; species Magnolia sinica. The sequence goes on from NC_080574.1 coordinate 69,433,102, forward strand.
TAGCAAACCAACCTTGTGCCACACGATCACCAGCCATAACTCTAATTAGCTCTAGGTTGCATAACTAAAAAGGATTTGATCGCTCCTTGAACTGAAACAGTGTATGAATGTGATCAGAATGCCAAGATATTTACAAATAAATAAATCCAGAAATGACAGCAAATTCTTTCTCCAACACGTGTACAAAGTACTGATCCACCTAATATATTCCTGCAGGGAACTACAAGAGGTCAACATGATTCAAATTTAGGCAATAACTATAAATGAAAAAAATTCCTAATTGTTTTGTAAATTCCATATTTGCATTTCACAAAAGGATAAACAAGGAGACTAGAGGATGCCACTATATTGTATGAAGCAACCTAAAATCTAAAGTAGCCAAACATGTTATGCAATGGATGAAGAAGGACGAAGGTAAGTAATATCATGCAGTTGTGCCAACCCCTCCAAGAAAAGCACCTCCATCTAGCACACCTGTCATCAATTGAATTTATTTTTATTTTTTGAAGAGCATCATCAATTGAAATTTGAAACCTAACAACCGGTGATTCCTGTACTTAGCGCTTAGTAGTTGAGTACAAACACGCACGCATGTATATGTACGTATAGTGTCAGATATGTACTGAGCAATCAAGCCACCAAAATTCGATAGCTTACCAAGCTACTCGGGGTACCAAAACCAAATGTGGAAGTAGATTATCACCATGTAAGATCAACCTGCAAATCTTAAGCAGCCAGATCCTATGTTGGATATCTATTAAGTAAGCATCACATTTGTTGTTAATGCAGAGCTGGACACAAACCTATGCAGTAGCAAATAAAATTGGGAGGGGGGAGGCCAATTTTGTCCAGCAGTTTTGTATAGAGCAGTGAATAAAATAGGAAGGTGATGGAACAGCAATGCATGCAAACGCTTCATGGGGAAAACTAGTCGAGGAAATGCAAGTTGGACGTACGACAGCCCAAAAATAAATAAATTTGAAGGCAGGGAAATTCTGGAACCTAAAGGAGCAAAAGATCCTTTCAGAGGTGATGAGGTAAACAGCTAGCATCAGTTGCATAAAATTCAGAGAACTTCGGCTCGAATGTAGCAGAGACCCCATGATGTTGTAAAACTTGACCTCTCAGAAGACCATAGATGGGACATGCTATTAATTCCCAAGAGGTGGTGAGATAAACCACTATCATCAGTTGCATAAAAGTCAGAAGACTTGGACTCAAATGTAGCACAGACCCTATGATTTTGTAAAACTTGACCTCCCAAAAGACCATTAATGGAACATGCTATTAACGCCCAAAAGACCTAGTTCTTCACAATGGACATCATCAACCACAGAAAGTGATAATGGTACATCTGATCCTGCAAAAGAATTTATGGTTTTTTCCTGGTTGTCATCTGGATACCCATTTTCCTCACAGTCATCAGAAGATGAAGTGCTTCTGAGAAGCAAAGCCCATGACTCTCCTCACCAGCATTTCTGCAACAGAATAAATACAATTAAGCCATTGTGTTCTGAGCTGGAGGATAACCAAAATTATAACATGACATCACCCACTCCTCTTCAAGACCTCTGACATCACCAACCCAATCTTGCAATGCAAGCTTCTAAATAGATTTCAGAAATTCTAGGGAGAATGAATTTTTAAGACCCATGACCTGAGTTCCTGAGCCTGGCTCAGTTGCCAGAATGACCATCTGAAGATTGCTCTAGCATATCTGCGAGTTCCCAGAATCTAATGTTCAATATTCAGAAATTTCAATCTTGATAAATAGAAGAAATTACATGAAACTTTAGCTAGTGGTGTCAGAAATAATGTAACAGTCCCAAATGATTGGCTAAAATAAAAAACTGTGAGAAGCAAGCTTGCATTTGCAGGAAAATGAAAGGGCAGGAAAATTGGAATATAAGAAAATGTCAAGTCCCAGAAGCACCTCAGCTAAGGTTAAAGAAATGCAAAATAAAATTTATATTTTCCTCTAGCAAGACATCTTCCTCGACCAACAAGTGCAAAAAGTAATGCAGCAACAGCAGCATATGCATAGACTAACCATATAAAAGCTGCATGTGCTACATATTAGACTATTACGACTAACACAGCTAAAGCGAAAGTATGTAAAGATCTTCTCAAACAAGGGATATTTGACCCAACAAAGGCAACCATCAAAACCTGATGGTAGTATCTACAGATAATGAAGAAAATCGATCCACCAACAACCAAAAGAAGTCTAAATTTTGTCCCAGAGAATTTAGGAGGAAGACATCTTTCCTTTCTTTTTTTTTGAGAGAGAGAGAGAGAACAGCAAATTTATTAGAAGACTGCACCAAAGCGAGAAAAGAATACATCCCGAACACAACAAGACATCTAATGCTATTAATCAACATTAACAGAAAAAAATGAGCATCAGTCTCCACCAGCTCTAGATGCCACAGTACCAAAGGTAGCCAGTTTTCATCGGCTATTAGACACCAGGCATGCAAGTGTAAGCATCACATACTTTGACAATCCAAATCAAGGTCAGAGAGACGCCTGGCCCGTAAGCTGGCCCCCTTAAATTATTATAACCTGATAAGAATTTGTTACGCACGATACGACTCACTACTGGGAAACGTGGGTACCGTAGAGCTTCTCATAGATAAACAAAAATGTATCACCCACTTCTTACAATCCCGCCTGAACCTTTGGGTAGGCTCTGGAGGATCCTGAAAATGCAAATCCTGAGTCTAAAGCCTTTGTCAAAATTTCTGGGTGGAAATAGTGCCGAAAATCAGAGCGAATCAGAGCAAAAATGGAAATTTTGAAACTGACAGCAGTAAGACACAGCTGCTAACTGCGTGGTCGGTGTTAGCAACTGCTCATAGTCAGGCCACTATTAGCAAGAGTGACAGTGCTCTTAGTAACTCTGTGGTATGATTGACAGCCTATTATGTGCTGGTGGGGACTCTAATGTGGGGGTTTTCACGCCGGGCTCGAGTGGGGTGGCCTGTGAGATGCAGGGGCACACTTGGGGTGAGCAGCCCGCGGAACCTATGGATTTGGGGCCCATGTGAGGCAGGTGGCTCGTGTGAGGTATAACCCATGGATTTGGGGCCCACGAGGAGGGTTCGGCAGAGGACCTGACCCATAGATTTGGGGCCTGAACTATGACATAAAGGGATTAGTTCGCCAATTCGAGCTTTTAAAGCAAGTAGTTAATTGGCATACATTAAATTGGTATCGGAGCGGGAGGTCTCATGTTCGAGATTCCTCACCGAGGGTGTTTAATGCGGGGGCATTTTCACACCGGGCTCAAGTGGGGTGGCATGTGGGATGCAGGGGGGACACTCGGGGTGGGCGGCCCGCTGAACCCATGGATTTATGGCCCGTGTGAGGCGGGTGGCTCATGTGAGGGAGAACCACAGGATTTGGGGCCCACGAGGAAGGTTCGGCCGAGGACCTAACCCATGGATTTCGGACTTGTACTATGAGATAAAGGGATTAATTCGCCATGCTCTATTAGTTCGAGCTTTTAGAGCAAGTGGTTAATTGTCCTACATCAGACTCACTTTATGAGTGGCAAATTCGTCTTAGGATTTGGATGAAGTCTCTCTCAGCAGGGGGATTTGGATGAACAGAGAGTTTTAGGTTTAGTAAGGATGGTCAGATTCATAGATGAAGATCAAAATGGCATAATTCACCATTCAACATTGCACACGAAAGCAATTGAAATGACGGTGCTTGCTTGGTTGATCAAGCAACTAACTTAACTATGTTACACTAATTAGGAGCATGGTTCAGTGGCCCTGAGGACAACCAAGTGACAATGGCAACAATGTCTCTCTCAGGGGATGCGAAGCTGTGGTGGCAGACGCAACATGTGGACATGCTAGAGGGCCATCGTGAGATCAACGCCTGGGAGGAACTCAACGTTTGAATCCATTCCACCATGTTCAATGCCACAATGTGCACGAGGTGACCATCCAGCTCATCCATCACTATAGCAGCGTCCAGGTGCCCCTCATCTGCTCCACTTGTTTCCTTGTTATGTTCACCCACATCACTTCCAATTCACCAGCCTAGCCTTCGTCAATCACACTAAGGCATGAAATAGGTAGGGGATTGACTTGTCTAGCTTTAGTGCTGAAGTTGCAGGTCATGGCCTCGACCTACGAGGTATAGTGTCCAGTTGGGGGAGGTCTGTGCCTTTTTCCTCCCTTAATGATATTAGTGGGTACTATTGGGTAGGTCATAGGTTCATCTATTCACCATCACGGCGACAAAGGGTAGGTAGGTGCATTATATCTGGGCCTATGTCGGATACAACAGCAAAGCAAGAATTGCTACCTCAAGCAACCATCCCCTGTCTTCCCTAGCCAAGTCTCCGTCATTTAATGATCGGTTGATGTGTCGGGATGAAGTTCTTCAGTGTTGCTCCAGGACAAACAGTAGAGGCACATGGAGGTATTGACTCTCACTATTGATCGGATAGAGGGAACCACGACGCTGATGAAAGAGGGGCTCGAAGAATTTGCTTACTAGAACATTCCACCTCTTGAAAGTGCCTACACCTAATGGCTTTAAGCCGTTGTTCCCATTTCCTCGCAGACCCATCATGTGCAAGGTACGCCGTTGGAGTGAGTGCGCCTGCCGGCTCAACCCAACAAATGCTCCCCAAATTTCAACATCATTGCCTATTATCTAGACTTACCACTAGTAGAAAACTAGGACCATGAAATAAAATATGTAGTCATTTGACTATAAAAGGGGGAGATCATATCGCATAGAACTATGCACGTGACAGTCATCTCATATTGTAGAGATCTTTGTAGGCCAAGTTTTCTGTTGATCCATCTCATTTCCAAAGACCCAATAACAAGGGATGAGCCTAGGAAACCATTAATAAATGCAATCAAACCCAAAACTCAGAAGAGAATGACAAGGAAAGAAAAAGAAAAGAGTACCAAGACACCAACTACACTATTTGAGATTATTTAACCAGACCTGGGATTCACCCATTCAACATAAATATTTGACAAAGAGTGAGTTGACCTGCAACCAGTACTTGCAAGTTAAAATGTTAACATGTTTTTCAATGTGAAATTGGAAGAAAAGGTGCAAGCACGAAATGATAGGAAAATTAAGGATGTGGATGATGGGGGGCAGGAGATAAGAAAAAGAAACAACTTTGTGTATACAAGTTCGAGAAGCACATTTTATATTATAAGGACCATTTGGAGTCCATAAATTAGAAATGATGACAAGGTAGTACTAAGTAATTTTCTACAACTTATCAATTACCAAATACCAACATTATGCCTAAGGACTAACTAATCAACATGCCCAAGTGATGTAGGGTGGGATAGGATTTTATTAGAAGGAGAAAAAGAAAATGAGAATGGACCACAAAACAATCACAAGCTTCCATGGAAAAGATTGATTTTTAGGTTTTTCCCTCTACAGGTAGGGGTGTACACAAACCGAGCTAGCTCGGTTAGCTCGCTCGACTTGACTCAACTCGAAAAAGCTCTATTCAACTCGGTTCGAAGCTAAGTTTGGGCCGAGTCGAGCTGATTTTTTGAGCTCAAAAATGAGTTCGAGCCGAGTTCGAGCTGGCCCCAGCTCGACTCGACTCAGATCGAACCCAACTCGAATCGAACTAGTTTGGTGACTCAGTTGCTTTGATATTGATGTTCCTCACCTAAGTGTTTGATGAAATGACTCAACGAAGTGTGACTGGTAGCAAGGAAGGAATGTATATGAAACAAATACCCTTTTTTCTTGATTTTTATGTTACTTAGAAGGTGTTTGATAAAATACATGTAAAACCATTGCTGTTGTTTTACATACAGTGAGATTTTGAAAGTGCAGTCCATGTGTTTGTGAAAATGTTGCACATGCGCACTCGGCTCGAACTGGCCCAAGCTGTTGACCGAGCCGAGCTGGCCAGTCAAGCTCAAGGACCGAGCCGAGCCGAGTCGAGCTGAGGCCAACTCGACTTGGTGTACACCCCTATCTACAAGGCAACATTTTTCCTAAGATCACACTTCCTATTTTTATCCAATAATCCAAACCCATATGCCATGCATCTATTTGTCTATTCATCCATATATCCCATCTTTATAAAGTGTGTGCGTGCACATATACATATATACATACAGGGAAATGGTACTATGAGGTCGACCTCATGGGAAGGTACACACACACACACACACACACACACACACAGAGGGAAATGGTACTATGAGGTCGACCTCATGGAAGCTTCCAATGAGGTCGAAATCCGTGGGGCCCATTGTGATGTGTGATGGACATCCACACCGTGCATTTGGTGGGTCCTCTCTAGGTTATGGGATATCCCAAAAACCAGTTGTATCTGGAACTCAACCAGGCCACACCATCTGAAACAGTGTAAAATCATGCATAAAACGTCTAAAAACACTTGTTGGGGCCACCTAATTTTTGGATACGGCTGAAACTTGGCGTGACCCCTCATCCAAGTGGGACACACACAATGGATGGTCTAGATTTCTAAACCACATCTTAGTGGGCCCTATAATCAATCATGAAGATTTCAATGGGTGGATATCCACTCCCAATTGTTGTCTATGGTGTGGCCCACCTAAGTCATGGATTGGCCTGATTTTTAGGCCCATGGCCCACCATGGAAGGGTGCATCTAATTGATGGGTTGGATGTTCGTCACACATCACGGTGGGGCCCACAGTTCTCGGCCGACATTCCATGATCTTAAAAAAACTCAAGCTCTTTGGGTGATGCTCTCTTCGACTAGTCTGTTTTTCACCACTTGGCATGGGTCGGTGTTCCGAAAAAATGGAAGGCTCTTTGGTGATTGTCTCTTTTGTCAGGTTTACGGTCAATTTGGAAAGAACATAAAAATAGGTGCTTTAATAGAAGGCTTTTGTAGCCCAGATGAGGCATTTAGGAAGGCCAAGCTGGATGTGGTGGCTTTGGCCTTGGTGTTCAAGCCCTTCACTTGTTACCCTCTGGAGCCTTTTTAGTCCTTTTGGTCCTCAGTCTTGCAGTTCTGCATGGCGATGTTCCCACCTTGTTTCTTAATATAATTGCATTGCCTCTCAAAAAAACACTTCTAAAACCTTCAATTGGCTAAAAAACTATTTGATAATTGTTTAAAAACCCTAACTAATTGAAAAAGTTACCCTCTTACAAACTCAAATGCATGTAGCAACAAGCAGCTCGGACTAGATATAGGACCATGAATGGGACCTTTAGGATCCACTCCATCATACGCTTCGATATAACTAGAAGGCCAAACAAGTTGATCAATCGAAGGTCTAGCTAATCCAACCATCGGATTGTCTTAATGTAGGATATGGACCAAATCCATGGTCTAATGATAAATTTGATAAGACCAAAAGTCATCTTACACAGTAGGGCCTATGGAATCAATTGGTCATCACTTTCATAGTATTTATTCATTTTAATTACTCTTAGGGTTAGATGCAGTCATGATTTAATAAGTTTCCCTTTTGTATTTTCATCACTTTGTTGCGGACCGCCTTTTGGGCATCAAAGAATGTCAAAATGATGAAAAAAGGCCTATTTCATACGAACCATATGGTTGTGACAAAATTCAAGTGCATTTTGGTCATTTCTCATTATATTAGCATTTTCTTTTATCAGGCCTGTGTTCTGGTACCATTCCATTCCTTAGGATCCCGCGATCCACCCCGTCAAATTCTGGTGACCCACAACCTATAGATAGCATCTGTGAGCGACCCTAAGTCGCATCCTATAAACCCGAGTCGACTCAACCCAAGACCTATACCATTGCGACCGCGCCGTTGCCGTGGTTCCAACACCGCGTCTCGTGCGCTAATGCGACGCTTAGATTGAGAGTTATGGCCTGCGCATCATTATGGTCGTGGACCGCACATTGCAGGGCCATTCCAATTAGTGCATATCCCTAGACAACCATTAGGATGATGTCATCCTAGGCTACTAGCCTAGGGATGACATCACCCTATTCTAGTAGCCTCCAACCATGCTAACAAGCATGCCTTGTAATGATGCAAGCATGCCAACCCCTTCCCAAGAGCAATCATTGCCTAGCCTATCTACCTCTTCTCTCTCTCTTATCTCTCTCCCTCCCTCTTTTTCTTTTCATTCTTCCCTTGCCAGAGAGCTTGGACATCCCAACCAACCTCCATTTTTCCAACCTCATTGCAGCCCAAGATCTCTCAATCCAACCATCCCAAGCCCATCACATCCATTAAAACCTTTCTTTTGGAGCAATAGAACTAAGGGTGGAAGGAGGAGATTTGAGGTGGGTGCCATGTCTAGGAGTAGATCTTTTATTTTCTTCCTTATTTCTTGATTTTTCTTGCATTGGGGCATGTAAGACCCACCAATCAATGGTGGAGATCCTGCTTGACCCCTTAAGTGTGGCCAATGGCCCACCCTTGTTGCATGCATGAGCCATGATGGGACCATTCTCCATGGACCCCATCATGATGTTTCATTTAATCCATGACTTTGATGGATCATCTAGACCCTAATTTCATGGTGGGGATGGCATCCCCACCTCAGATTTTTAGATGTAGGGCCCATGCATGCATGGAGCCCACGATGTATGGTTTGGATTTGTTTGGAGAGGCTCATAGTGGCGGAGACCCCTCCCCTTGGCCAATCTTCCTCTCTCTCTCTTTCCATATTAATGTGTGGCCGACCTGATGATGTATGTATCTTACCGTAGTTGTCCAAATAGTGGGACACCCACCATCCAGCAATAGGGCCCATCTTGTTGCCCAGATTGGGCCTGCATGGATGGACAGACCGTGCAGGCTTGGTTGAGGGGAAAACATCCAATATCAGCTTGATCCGTGGGCCCCACCATGATTTATGTAGTATATCCACGCCGTCCACTTGTGGGGGCCCACCTTGCTGAAGTCCAACGGTAGACCCAGACAGGCCTGGACGGGAGAGAAAACACAAATATCGGCCTGATCCAAATGCTGGTGGGCAACCACGTGGACCCACCGGATGTAAGTGTTTTACCCATACCGTCCGGTCCCTGGACGTGGACTGGACCCCACCTGATGCAAGTGTTTTGTCCACGCCGTCCAGGGCTGGGACATGGACCCCACCATGATTTATGTATCACATCCAGACTGTCTAGACCCTGGACGGTGGGACCTGTCGTGATGTGTGTGTTGCACCCACGCCGTCCAGCGGCTGTGGGGCCTACATGATGTATGTGCTTCATCTCCACCGTCCAATTGGGATGATGGGGCCTACCACGACGTATGTGTTGTATCCGCTGCCTAGCAGTAGCGGGCCCACCGTGATATGTTTTACCCACGCTGCCAGCAATAGCGGGCCGACCGGGATGTGTTTCATCCATGTCGTCCAGTGGCAGCAGGTCCACCATGGTGTGTTTAATCCAGGTCGTTCGTCAATGGGATATCCAGCTAGCCCACCTGCTGGGTATGTGCAGGGCCCACTTGTCGTATATTTTATACCCATGCTGCCCATTTATGTTGTGCAAAGGCCCACCTTCCATTTATGTTTATGGGGCCAGACTGTCCAGATTTCTAGACGTCCAGCAGGCCCAGATGGGCTAGATGTCCATCCTAAGAGCCCGGTTTAATGTATGAGCTGCCCATCTATTATTTGGACTGTGTGGGCTATTTTGTAAGTCACTATGATGTACATGTTGTACACTAATTTTTGGAGCCTATGGGCTGCCTAAAGGGGGCCCACCATGATGGATGTGCTGCTCAACCATTTTCCTGGGCTAAGGGTTGCCCCACGTAGCCCACCTTGATGTATGTAGACCATGGGCTGACCCAAGAAGCCCAACATGATGTATGAGATAATATGAATGTTGTCCAATTACTTTCTAACTATGGTGAGGGCCATGGGCCGTTTCATGAGGCCCATTGTGATGTACACGAGGCCCTTGTGATGAGGCCATTGTGATGAATATGAGGCCCATTGTGATGTAAAGGAGGCCCTTGTGTGAGGCCCATTGTGATGTATGGCCCATTGCATTGTATATGTGAGGCCCAATTGTGATGTGTGAGTCCACCATAATGTATGTATTGTGTTTCCTTTGGCCATGGTATATTTTTGGGCTATGGGCTGTCCCAAATAGCCCATTTTGATATATGTAGACTTTAGGCCGTTTCTTGACGCCCACCATGTTGTGTGAGATGTTATGAGTGCTGCCCATTGGTTTCCCAAGTAGTACTGCCCCGTTATAAATTAGATTTCATGATGGGTCACATTCTAGGGGACAACGGTGGTTAAATGTCCATGTTGTGAACCTCCCTAGGGCCCATTGTTAGGCCCATTGTTAGGCCCATTCTCATCGATTTGGGCCCCCATAGTGTTACCTATCTAGCCTTAGTGGGCTAACCCAAACCGTTGGGCCCCCACTATTGATTATGCTTCCTCCATGCCTTAGTCATAGAGCCCACCTTGTGCTTATTAGGCCCCATAGGAAGCCCGGTTTACTATGTGATGGAGCAGGTGAGGAAGCTCATTCCTTGTTCTTAGGCCCATTCTTGATATGGGTAGGCCATCTAGGCCCATCCTTGATATGAGGAGAGTATATCATCTCCGTATAGCATGCTTAGTATAAATTCATGATACATGCCCATGCGCGTCATATGTATGCTTAATATGAGGAGTGATTGATCATAGCACATGCCATTTGGCGGATTGTTATGGGACTCCCTAAGAGACAGAGTTGCCCCCACATGAGCGCGCGGCACGCGCAGGATCGATGCATGATTGGATAGTGTAACTCATGCACCTTGCATTTGTGTAATATGATCATTTGTGTAACTCACTGCAACATTCATGGATTTACTAGCATGTTTCCGCATTACTCTAATATTACATACTTGGCACTTACCTTGCGCACACATTTACACCACCCTCTGAGCTTTCTGTAAGCTTATGCACGATAGATGTGTGTAGGTGACGCTAGGACGCAGTCGAGCTGAGGCAGAAGCGTGCAACTGAGCTTCTGGAGTTTCTATATCTATCTTGTATTTTCCCTTCATGTATTGTACTCAAAGTTTTTGATATAGTGGATATGTGGTGATGTTGTGGTTATTGTTTATGGGTTATGCTTCTTCTTACAAAAAAAAAAAAAAAACAATTCATGTTGAAAATCCTCCTTATAGGATCCCAGAATCGGATCTGATATGTGGGTGCCGGGAGCCGAGAATGGGACTCTACGGAGGTTGTCAGCGTCGGATTCGGCGATCGGGAATTTTGTGAACCCGGTTTCTAAGTTTGGGGCGTGACGAAGTTGTCGAAGTCAATATAAAAGACATCATTTCCTATAACAGCCGACAATGATCCTTCAAAATTTTACAGTTAGGGGTTTTTCTTTTGGTTTCATTTGGTAGAAGAAGAGAGAAAGGGTTGTGATCACCAGCAATGGGCTAGTTGATTGTTAGGTTCTTCCCATATTCTTTAGTTTCTTTTAGTTCCATTTGATAGGAAAAGACATAGCGGACTATGATCACTGGCAGTTCACTAGTTGACCCATTCGCATCCTTTGGCATCATAGCAAGTCTTGTCCCAGGGAACTTGAAAAATAAGGTCCTTTTTCCGTTTCTTTCCCTTTTCCTCTCCAAACCCATCAAAACCTTTTCCCCTTTTTTCTTCCCAAACCCATCATGGAGCCATCAATACATTTTCCCCTTTTTTCTTCCCATACCCATCAAAACTCCAATGGTTCCACTCTCCAAATCCAACAAATCCCTAACTATTCCTAGTCCCCCAAAACCATTACATCTAGACCATACCAACCGAAAATGTTTAGATCTTGAACCCAAACCTAAAATCCAACTTATGTTTTATCTTAGAGATGTCTTCAAGAGGAATTCATATGCCCATTATGACCTTCCATATCCATCGCCAGACTCTATCCAAGTTCTCCTAATCAACATGCCTTTCAAAAGATGTTATCATGATGATCCCAATTGTCCCTCATATCGACCCAATTCTTACCTATCTTCCTATGTATCTTATAATTACCAAGGAATTCAATAATGGTAATAATGGCTGTAACCACCAGCCAACCATATGGCCGTTACGATATGGGCTGTAATGGCCTTTACGTCCTTGTAATAATAAAAAATAAATTTTTTAAAAAAATGAAGGAAGAACCTATATCAGCTCTGTCTTGGTCTATTACAACCCCGTATCAGCCTGTTGCTGGATATTTTTTCAGAACAGCCATTACAGCCCCGTATCGCATAACAGATCCCACCGTTACTGTTATGCAACTATCATTCCAACCATTACATAACCGTTTTTTAATAGCATGATGATTGCCCTTATCAATGCCCCTTCCAATGCTATTGTTAATGACTGTGGATGTGGGCCATTTGTACAGCTGACCTGGGCCCAGCCATTACATAACTGTTTTTTAATACCATGATGATTACCCTATCAATACCCCTTCCAATGCTATTGTTAATGACTGCGGACGTGGGCTGTTAGTATGGCCCACCTGGATGACTACAATAAGGGGTCTTACGGTTGTACAACCCACCTAGTTTTTAGTTTGTCCATGTGCTCTTTATTTAGTTTATTTGGTGCACTTAATATGCACATCATATTGTTAGTAAGGGATGATACCTTTGGCATTTTTATTTTTCTTTTTCTGTTTTACTTAATCTAACAGGGGAGAGAGTAGGTACGCACAACATTAGTGTGCTCTCTCCATTCTCTTTTTCCCATCTCTTTTCTTCCTCTTTTCTATTTCCTTTTACTTTTACAAAACTCTATGTGGTATCAGAGTGGGTTTCATTTATATTTACGCCACTTTCTTCTCTTTTATTCAAGGTATCCCGTATCGGTATCGGTTGACATAACAGTGCCCTCCGATACCGATACAGATAAGGGGGTGTAACGGCGATACGGAAGCGTAACGGCGATACGGAAGCGTAACGGCCCGTAACGGTTCAATTTTTTTTTTTGCGAAAAAAATATGGACTAAATCCGAAATATTCTAAGCATTCCAATTATGCATTCATTTATAAATTGGAACATGTTTATGGTGGTGCAACGGTCCACTCTTTGGTGAGAAGTTGTATCGAACCATCTGATGAATTTATGAACCAGACAACCTGAATTTGGCTACAAAATTCATATATTTAATTTTCTAAATATCTAATTTATATACTCAACAATTTGATATCATTTCTCCCAATAGTTTTTTAAAAAAATGAAATTAAATTTATGTAGATGTCATTGCCAATTTGGGGCTGACTTGGAGGACCAATACATGCCCCAAATCAACCTCAAATTCATGCAATTTATTGGCATTATCCCACTTATGAATTGGTGGACATTTATTGGATAGTGAATCATGAAAAAAAATCAAAAGGCCCTATTTTAAAAAATAAGCATCCACAAATTAACAATTAAAACTATTCAAACAATTTGATTTTGGCATTGTGAGTTAGCAATTATAGTCCATAATTTAATTGGTAAATTTTAAGTTAATACATGTCTCGAGTACAATTTTTTAAGGGCTCGAATTAGGCGGGACTTGGATTGTGAAGTGTAGCACACGAGTGTCAAAGTTTTTTGGGCCCCACCCATGATGAATTTGTTATATCCACACCGTCCATCCATTTTGCCAAATAATTTTAGGGCATGAGCCCAAAAATGAGGTAGAGCGAAAGCTCAGGTGGACTGCACCATAAGAAACAACAATAATTAAATGTCCACCATTAAAAAAAAATTGGGGGCTACAAAAGTTTTAGATCAAGCTGACATGTGTGTTTTCCCTTCATCCACGTCAGTGTGACCCAATTAACAGGTTAGATGGAAAATAAACATTACAGTGGAACCTAAGAATTTTTTAATGGTGAGCATTCTATAACCACTGTTTCCTATGCTGTGGTCCACCTGAGATTTGGATCTTACTAATTTTTTGGATAGTGACCTAAAATGATGTGGCAAAATGAATGGACGGCATGGATAAAATACATACATCATGGTGGGGCCCATGTGGCGCGTGTACATTAACCCGTCCGATAAAAGCGTGCCGCGTACGCAGTCCATTCGCTTGATGTCAACAAGTCTTGTGGGTCTGATCATGAGGTATGTGTTATATCTAAACCGTCCATTCATTTGACGAGCTCGTCTTAAGGCTTGACACGAAAAATAATACAGATCTAATTATCAAGTGGACCACATTGCAAAAAGCAGTGGGGGATTGAACGTCTACCATTGAAACCCTTTTTGGGGTCATAGAAGTTTTGGATCAATATGAAAAAAAATTCCCTTTTAATTAGGTATTTTTGACCTTATGAACAGATTGGATGTAAAATAAACGCTATGGTGGGCCCTACAAATTGTTTAATGGTGAAAATCATTATCTCCGCAACTATTTATGGTATGGTCCAGATGATATTTGGATATGATTCATTTTTTGGTTAATGTTCTAAAATGAACTCTAAAAATAGATGAACGGTGTAGATATTATAAATACATCACTGTGGGGGCCATGTAACTTTTATTTCCTTTAAACCGTTCGTACAACTCGGAGCTCGAGGAGCATCAGTGCTTGTCTTCGCACAACACGTACCTACATCAGCAATATAGCTAGTGTGTGGTACACCAGCCAATCCCCTTCCATTCTTTTCCCGTTCAAGACCGAGAGAGAGGGAGAGATACCATATATTTTCATATCCCAAGGTTGCAAAACATGCAATGTTACCGATACTAAGAACACCGATTGTTAATAAAAAAAATTAAAAATCCTAAAACACTTTTAAAAACTCAATTCATAGAAAAAAAATGTCTTTTATAAACAGAAACACATGTACCACACATGGAAGCTACAGATAACCACAGGACCCATAGGTTAGACCTTTGGAACCCAAATCTTCATCACACGCTTCTTGTGGTTGTCCTAACTTGCATTATAAAGCCAACATAGACATCAACAGAACTAAAGAGGTTAGTGTTGGTGGGAAATCGCAAAAAAAAAAAAAAAATCTTCACAAGAAGCTTAATATGAAGCAAGGTTGTGCACTTGAATAAATGGTAGTGGCCCCTTCACCCCAAAAGATGGGTGTGCTTCAAAGATGCTGCACACCTTGTATGTGGAACCAATACTGAAAAGAGTTAAGGAAACGGAGAAAGGTCAACTTTGCCTCATAGGAGTGTGAAAACCCATCAATTGGGGGGGGGGGGGGGGGTGACATTGAGCCTTTGGGTAGCTCAGTCTCCTTAATCTCCTGGGCTATCCTCACAAATGAGTTTGACAACCACAATGGAATTGACACTTTAGCTCATTAACGTTCTTCGTAGGACCATGCTTGTGACATTGTGATGGACCAACTATCCCTCTGCAACTGTGCTGCCCCAGCCTCTCCTGACCTTCAGCCCCTCTAACCTTTGTAATTATTTTAGACCCCAACCACACCAAGCACGGCTCGACATCCCTTGTAGTGTGACACCAAGTTGGTCCAATGGGCTCGGTCAAATACAACGAATGGAGTCAACTTCATGAATGGATGTGTCAAGCCAATACCATGGAACCATCTCTCACCCAATATCATATGAGAGTCAAGAATCCACCAAAGATCCTTCTCTACCAAGAAAGTGTTCATGGGAGGGGCAAAAGGCCACCTGACAGGCAACTCCGCACACTAGATGGTTAGGCATCAACCTTGAGCAGCCCAAGTCTAAAAACTTTGGATCTCCAGAATGGGAATCACCAGCCCAGATCGTCACTCAAGTACATCGAATCTGACAACACATAGAAAAATGAGAAAAGAAGAAGCTCATTGTTCATTGCTATTTAGTGTGGATGTAATTTCCACCTGCCTTTTTCTTAATATTGTTTTATCTTTCATAAAAACACAAACGCAAGATGCCACAACCATATTGGCTACTCATCCTGAACGTGAAACAAGCACTTCAATGAAATCTGCATTTTCTTTTCGCATTGCTAAAGGAATGGAAAGAAAATGCCATTTTCGTAGCCTAATGACTAAACACTCTTGAACACATTCTGAAAGCACATGGGATACAACATGAGTGATTGGTGTCTATCCATAAATGTGTATCCATATAAATCAAATAATTAGTGAAAGAATACTATTCTATTCTCTCAGGTCTTTGATCCATACATGATAATAATTCCTTGTTCAGTTAATTCCTTGTTCAGTGAATTGTTCACCAAAAGAATACTATGCACTACTTTTTTTTGGTGTATCTATACATTACTTATATAGAGATTTCCACATTACCAACAACTTATCATTTGAAATAAACTGCATTGCATGATAAAACAAGAGGCATTATCTAAACATGATAGTCTGCTGTGCAGAGGAGAAAAGAAAATACCTTGAATCCCGGTCTCGATCTCGTATCTCCCTCTCTCTTTCTCTTTCTTTTTCTCTAAACTCCCTATCTCTGCTCTTCTCGCGTTCCCTCACAGGCTCCACATCCTTATCACGCTCACTGCGGTGCCTCTCAGAGCGGCTCCTGCTTCGACGGGACCGCTCCCGCTCTCTCTCCTTCTCTCGTTCTCTATCCCGGTCCCGGTCGCGATCCCGTTCCCGCTCCCTATCCCTCTCCCGGTCCTTCTCCTTTCCATTCCTCTCCTCCCAATCCTTATCCCTCAGTTCCCTGCTGCTCCTATGCCGGTCCTTCTCGCTCCGATCCGACCTCGACTCCCGTTCCCGATGCCGGTCGCGATCGCGGTCTCTGGGCTCATCCTCCGATCTTGGCCGCTTCGAGCTGCGGTGGTGGTCCGCATCGCGGTCAGCGTCCTCGTTCCTGTGCTTCGAACCGCGGCTCCGGTCCCTCTCCTCTGACTTCACTGCATCGCCATTTGCAGATTCCTTCTCTTTCGGAGGCTCTGGATTTTCCACAGTCTTCTCTAGGTAATCGTACTCGTCGAAATCCATCCCCAACAAGGTCGTAAAAGACCTTGAAAGATATTACCGAATCGAGACGGTGTGATAAACTGCACGAAATAAAAACTCTCGAAAATCAAAATCTAAAAATTTGCAAAAACATGAAAGGAAAAAAGAAAGAGCGTCTGATGAAATAAAAGAAACCTAGATAGAGGAAATTCAATGGAAGAGAAAGAAAACCCTAGAAATTTCTCATTATGGAATTGGGGTTTTTTCGAGAAGAACTGAGGCTTTCATAGTTACCTAGTTCGCGAATCTAATCAAAGCGTTTTTCTTTCGGAAGAGAGAAGAAATTGTAAGGCCTGATCTTTCCAAAGTCTCTTCTCGACTTCGGTTCTTCTGGGAGTCTTCTTCTGTCCAGTGACGTTCTGTGTCGGGCTCCTCAAGGACGCGAGTAGCAGAAACCCTAACCTTAAAACAGCTGGGATTGCGTCTTACTGAATAAATGCTAGACCGTATTTTATCTAGAGAGATGGTGCCAAGTCCAACCGGTTGTATCACAAGCTTCGAAGTTATCGAGTGAATGTGAAATCCAACCCCTCAATAGGTTAGACAGACCATGAGGATCGCCTGGTATAAAATTCAGCCCCATTCACTCTTCGTATGTGACACATCATAGAGAATAATTTCTAGACATTGATAGATAGTAAAAGTACAAGCGTGGTCCATTCATCGAGTAGATTTGACTGATTTTTACCTAAGGAAATTCTCATCCAGGGACCATCCTATTGGATGGATTGGATTTAAGGCGTACAAGAAAGGTTAGAAGTTATTGGCTGGGGGACCGCAAGTTGAGATTCAGCTCGTTGAATTTGAGACCAGAAATCTAAAAGGGAGTCGTAATGAGTTTTGCAGTAAGAACTATTAATAAGCTCTTTATTTTTCCTTTTTAATATTCTGACACTTGTTTTTATATTAAAATAAAAAATAATAATAATAAAATAAAAAATTACTATATGAAATAAGCTTGTTTAGCAAAACATTTAAATATGAAATTTTTTATATATATATAGGAGTAGTGGATCTTATTTTTAAATATTATGGAAGCTCTGAAATCCATATGGTTGTTTCCGTGGATATCACCTCAGATGGACCACACGGAATGGTAAAAAATTGAATAGTTACATACAATCTTTATGTTTTAAGATATTTGGATCATCTATTGTGTTGAATATTGGATGTGGACCATACATCATATGGAGCGCGGACCGCGAATCATGTAAGCTAAACCTTCAAAGTGGACCGTCCATCATAAAAGACCCATTTTGAATGTGGACCATTCATCATTAGGGCCCACTGTCAATGTTTATTGTCCTTTCCACTACCGAAGTACCCATCACCTATCATGTGAAGCCCACATTTGATGTGTCTGTAGTGTGGGCCTTACCTTCGAAGTGGATTTTCTATCATGTGAGGCCAACTTTTGATATCCACCATTCATTGTGTGGGGCGCACCTTTTATGTGGATCATCCATTGTGTGGCCCACTTTAGATGTGGGTTATCCATCATGCGAAACATTGAATTTAGACCATCAATTAGGCGAGGCCTACTCAATGTGCACCATCCATTACGCAGGGCCACACTTTGATGTGAGTCATCTACCATGTGAAGCTCACTCCATCCATTATGCAGGAACACCTTAATGTGGACGTTTAATTGTTTGGGGGCCCACCTACAATATGGGTTGTTCATCATGTGGGCTCACATTTGATGTCAACTAACCATCATTTGGGCCACCTTCAATGGCCATCATCCATCGTGTGGGTCCCACTTTTGATATGGACCACCATCAAATGGGGCCCAGTTGATGTAAATATTCTGCCATGTTGGGCCACACTTTGATGCAAGTCATCCATCTCGTGGGGCCCACCTTTGATATGGATCGCTCATTATGTGGGCCCACCTTGATGTGAACCATACATCATGTAAGGCCGTTCATCATGAGGGCCACACCTTTGATGTCCACCATCCATCGTATGGGTCCCACATTGGTTGTAGATCATCTATCATGTGGGGCCCACTTAATGTGGATAGTCCATCATCCGGGCTACATTTTGATCCGAGTCATCCATCATGTGGGACCCACCTTAATGTCCACCATCCATCATGTAAGTCTCACCTTTGCTGTGGATCATCCATCATGTGGGGCCCAACCTTCAATATAGGTTATTCATCATGTGGGCCCACCTTTAATGCCAACCTCCCATCATGTGGTCCCACATTCAATGTTCACCACCAATCATGTGGACCCCACCTTTGATGTGGATCGTCATCGTGTAGGGCCATACTTTGATCTGGGTCATCCATCATGTGTCGCTCACTTTTGATGTGATTGTGCATTATGTGGGCCCACTTTTAATGTGGACCATTCATCATGTGGAGCCCCACTTTCAATATGAGCCGTTCATCATGTACACCTACCTTGAAGAGATTGTAAGGAGAAAATAAGAGGGTAATATAGGAATTACTTGAAAATTTTGATAATGAACTTGTCAAAAAATTAGCAAAAAATGTCTACCCACTTAAGCCGAATAAGCTCTTTTTCAAAGAGTAACAATTCCCCAACTTATAAAATCGAAGATTATTTACCACTTTCTAACACAAAACAAGCCCCATAATTAGACTTTTACCAAACAATTTAAAAGCTTCTTTTTTTTAGAAATAAGCTAACAAGTTGTTATTCGTGGAGATGTCGAACGCTCCCTAAGGCTTGGTGGACATGTAGAATTAACTCAGGTTAAACCAAATAAATTGTTGAAGCCACTGTAGGTAAGTCAAGGTAGCAAGAGCAGGTTGTTTATATAATCTTATTTGACCTTGGACAGTTGTTTAGGAAAAGAAGTCATAAATGTCATTATTTTAATATCGGTCACGTGATTAGTGTGGGTATGCCAGAATTGAATGTGCAGCTCAGTTTAAACTGAACAACTACGAGCCTAAGTGCCAAAAGAGGCAGATACATCGGAAATCGACTATATATGACCGGCAACTAATAAGATCAGTCACATATTCAACCACTTGCACAACGTTGCTTAAGATAATCAGGCTATTATCAAAGGGTGGGGTTCATCTTCTGAAAATGGGTCATACATCTGCCTTCCATATGAGGGGACTTTTTCTCTTTAGTACAGATGAAACAAAAAAGAAATTCTTACCGTCGCCTGCGGAGAACAATTGGAAAACGCCTCTCTAGATGGAGAACTTTGCTTAATGCTTGAACTGAATCCAGTATATGAGTGTAGACTCAAATTATAGCTAAAGTTAACAACTATTTGATTACTATTGTGGATTACACTAAGGAATGTAAATGACAGATAACGATAAAATATTACAATAAGGAATGTAAATGACAGATAATTGAAAAATATATTTGGTTTGGTATGAGATGACTTCTTACGCTGAATTCATTTGCTATTTATAACCTTGATTTGAACATTTGGATACTTCCCATATTCTGACGGTTGTTATAACAGTTTCAGCACTACTGACCTCCTGGAGCATTTCCTTCTTACCTTGCCACTTGTACAGATAACCGTTCTAAGTTTCCTTACTGATCAGCCACGTTCCACTCAACCACTATTACTTTTTATGGATGACGTGACATCACTTGATAGACGCCAGTTGTATACCCACACAATCCTCTTCAAGTATCTCCACAGATTTTAAATACATTACGTAACACTTGCAAAATTACATGTGTCTCTTTTTAATTGGCTCTCGTAGGAACAGACAGAAATAGGGTACAATATTGCCCCCCACGTCGCTTTGCCTTTAGTAAAAGGTGAAAACGACTTGTGACACCTCATAAATGCGGTTATTCTGTAGGACACATGGCAACACCTCATTTACCACACATGATTGAGACAATTCCGAATAATGGTCATGCTTTTTTTTAAAGACAGAGTTATTCCCATGGCGACGCATGCATAAGCTTCATATCATACGAGATCGTGATTACAGCTTAATTAATGCACCTGATTATGACCGATATATACATCATTTCAACACGTTTTCCCATTTCCTAAGCTTTCTTCCTTATTTCTTGGCTCTGAAACCCTAACTATCTTTCATACCAGCAATGGGTGCTTCCTCATCCTTTGTCTCTCCAACCTTCTAGCAAAATAACCTAATACATGCATTAGAAGGTCTTTCCTAAAAATTCACCAATGAAATCGTCTTCAAGTCGTCGCTTGTGAAAGCTGGAGGGCGGATTTCCTAAGGGGATGGGAGATTGATTGTCACTTCTTCCGCTAGTTGCCTCACTCGAGAGCTTTCATAAAAGGGGTAAGAGGGTGTAATATTTGACCAAAGTTGCTACTAACCAATTATTACAATTCTACAGTCGGTTAAACTCCGTAGAAACACTTACGATTGAGGACCCGAAGATCCTTAACCCCAAGATGGCTTGTGAATTTATGTTCCAGAAATTTCAAGAAAGGAACCGTGGTTATAGAGAGGGAAAGTGTTAGGCACCCACTCTGATCGTACAGACACATGGTCTTTACTTCACAAGATATGACTAATTAATGAGAAATAAAGTTAGTTCTCACATGCAGAAAATATAATATGATGCAATGGTAGCGATGGTTGACCGATTAGAATTTCTTATGGGAAGGATATGACTATATCGATAAGCCACAGAGTAGACGTTCAAAACGATCGAGTGCAGGGTGCAATGTATGTATACATGGGGGATCTGCTCTGATTGTATCGGCAAGCCTCGGAGCATACGTCCGCCAGCTTATATATGAGAAAATAATGGAATGCAATGTATATGCTTAGACAACGTCTAACTGGCTAAGGTTTCTGGTCGGCAGGATTCGATTATATCGGCAAGCCTCGGAGCATAAACTTGCCAATTAGATGCGAGAAAATGATGGAATGCACTGTAAAGCTGATGTATACTAGGAGCAAAGGGTTTGAAAATGGAATAAATGTTGCACGATGCTAATACAAGTTTGATGAAATTGATAGAAGCTTGAACGATAGTGTCGCAAAGTTAGATTGAGTGACTCAAATTTGAACTTAGGTGGTGTTGAGTGTGAAATATTGCATATTTTCCCTATTTATACCTTGGTTTTATAAACATGATAGTGCTTAATCGATCTAATTATGCATGTTTTCATGTGCGAGGTGATTTTGAGAGCTTATAGTAAAACTGATGCCAAAAAGAAGATTTATGCTCAAAAGATTACGAAATGAAGATTTGGAGATTTGAAAGTCATTAATGAAGAATTTACATGCCAAAGATTTAAGGAAACCAATCGAGGAATGAAGAGAATCGAAGATTTGAAGTAAAGAAAATGAAAATGAATCCTGAAAATTGTCCTAAAAAAACATATTCCTAAAAATTGTCCTTAAAAACATATTATGAAACTCCGAGTCTAAAAAAAAAAAATTTTAAAAGTTTATTTTGAAAAACTGCGCAAAGTGTGTAAATTTGAGGCGGTTTCTAGATTTTTTCCAACTCAGTGCAAAAGTTATGGTTCCACAAATATAAATAAGACTCCCTAGGATGCTCCAAAACATTTTATAAGGTTTGTAAAGGTCTTAAGGAGCATAGCACAAGGGTGGAGCAGCCGCCAAAGAGCTCTTCTTCTTCCCTAGTTTATTTTTCATGCATTGTTTAAGAGATTTGGTTTCAATCATGTTTATGCTAGGGTAAACATCTTAGATAAGGCTAAGAGGTAAAGCTTGTAGCATGTTTGGATGATTATCTTGTTTTGATTCTTATTCTTATTGAACTTCATTGATTTCTAGTTTGATATTAAAGAAATATTTTCAATTTTCTATAATTTATTGTGACTCAAATTACAATAGATATTGTGATAGCTTTGGATATATTCTTTTCTTGTTTTGATATTGTAAGATTGGTAAATCCTATTATTCACCATCATCTCATGGGAATGGTAAGGTGATGGAATCCCTTCCGATCATCACAATTCTCCTCCATTGAGAATTAGGTTAATGAAAAGTTCAAATTTGATTTAAATTACTTTATCTTCCAATTGGATAAGATATGACTCCAATTCCAATTGTGTTCCTTGAATCAAGTAAGGTTGCACCTCGATAGCTACAAGTGGATCCTTGACACCCTAGTTTCCACCTTTAAATTCATAAGTTTTAATCAACATTATTTACAATTACTCTCAATTATTTAGATTTCAACTTACATCTTTTTCTAGTTTTAGTTCTAGTTATTTTCAGAATACGTACAAGTTTAGTCCTTGTGGATTTGACCTCGGTCTTACCGAGTTATTACTACATCACAACCCTACACTTGGGGTTGTGAACAAGTTTTTGACGTCATTGCCAGGGAGTACGGTTACATTTTTTCTGGAATTAATTGGTATTATAATTAGGTCAAGATTAAGATTTATTTTTCTGCTATGTTTTTAGATTCGAATTTTTTCTGAAATTATTTTTAGAAACTAACATTGTTTTCTATTTTGTAGGATCCTAACATAGCAACTCTTATTCGATAATTTTGTTCCAACCCTTCTCTTATCTTTTTTTTTAGATCTCTTATTTATTTTAGTTTTTCTAGTTTTTTTTTAAGGTTTAATTATTTAGTTACTTGAGGGCTGAGAGTGTTTCATGCTCAGGTGGGTTCGTGACAACATCCTGTCTTTTGAGTGAAGGAGGATTAGTCGAAGAGTTGCCTATCTATCGCAGGATTAGACACCACTTGAGATCCTCTCAGTTAATTAAAGTAATGGTTGCAAATCAACCTTAACCACTAGTTGAGGAAGTTCAAGATGAAAACGAGGTGTATAATGCACCCCCACCTCGTACTCTACGAGATTATTTACAACTGGCGAGAGTGAGTACACCTTCCTGTATGATATTTCAATTGAATGCAAGAACTGTGGATATTAAACTAAAGGTAATTCAACTCCTCCCTAAGTTTCATGAACTAGAATCTGAAAGTCCATACTTACATATGAAAGAGTTCGATGAGATAATATCAACATTACACTTCTCAAACATGTCTGAGGACATAGTTAGACTAAAATTGCTTCATTTCTCTTTAAAAGAAAAGGCTAAGTCATGGTCACATTCCTTAAGACTAAGGTCCATTGGCACATAGGTTGAGATGACAAGTGAGCTCCTTAAAAAGCTCTTCCTCTATCATAAAACAAATACCTTAAGGAAAACAATCATGAATTTTGTGCAAAAAGATGATGAGACCCTCTTCCAATGTTGGGAGCGATTTAAAGATCTCATAAATTCATGTCCACGACATAGCTACGAAACATGGTATATAACAAGCTTTTTCTATAAGGGATTGACCTCACCCATGCGCCAATTTGTGAAGATGATGTGTAATGGGGAATTCATGAACAAGTAATTGATGATGTGTGCGATTATTTTGATAAACTTACTTTGATAAGCATAATCATGGGATACCTCCTCAAAAACTATCACTTCTAAGCCTACTCAATCAAAGGAAATGAGGGGGATTTATGTTTTAAAAGAGGAAGATGATATAAATGCATGAATGACCAAACTCACAAGAAAAGTCGAGACTATGGAACTTAAGAAGGTAGAACCCGAAAAGGCTGTGGAAGTTATTTGTGGTATTTGTGCTTGTAATATACATACAACTGAGAATTATTCAACAATTCATGTTTTTCGAGAGATATTGAATGAGCAATCAAATGTCGAAAATAACTACCAAAAACCTTTTAGAGGACCCACCTCAAATACATACAACTCCAACTGGAGGAACCATCCAAAATTCAGTTGGAGGAATGGACAAACGATTAACTCACGAGAGGCCCTTATGCAATTCTTAAATCAAAAGAAGTCTCAAAAGCATACGGTTTTAAAGTTCATGCAAAACCAAGAGTTATTAACCAAAATATGGTGCAAGCATTCCATGATCTCAAAACAACAATGAGAATGTTTGCATCATCAATTCAAAAGATTAAGTCACACTTAACGAATGGGGAGAAAGGGATGCTTCTAGCTCAACCACTCCCAATCTAAAACCGCAATATGAAATAAGTGACCCAAGCTTTTCAAATAAGATGGTGCAAGCTAAGTTGATCACCACTCTTAGGAGAGAAAATTATTGACAAAACCGCTCCGGCGAGGGCTAAAAAACTCAAGGACTCGGAAGAAATTGAGAATGATAAACTTACCAATGCTCCACATGGGATATAACGTGTTCACACCTGTGAGGCCCGTACCGTTCCGTAGATTCTCGCGGTCCTCACGGTCGAATTCTGGCGACCCGCGATCTGTTATCGGCGTTTGCGCGCGAGCCTGAGTCGTGTCCCATATATAAGAGTCAACTCGACTTGAAACCTGTACCCCTGCGACCGCGCCGTCGCTGTGGTTTCAATGCCGCAACTCACACATAGATCCGATACCCAGGCCAGGTGATGTGGGCCCGCGTTCATTCCGAAGAAACGCCGTGCGTTGCGAATTCCGAGAGAATCTCTACAACCTATCCCATCAATCAATCAATCAATGTCAAGTACAAGTCAAGTACACTCCATACCCCAAGTACAAGCAACATATCCCTTCCCATTCCTAAAGTCAAATCTCTCTCTCGTCACCCATCCCTTTCTTACAACACCCATCACCTATCACCCATCACCCATCATCCCATCCCTTTTCACCCATCACTTCTCTCTCCCTCTCATTTTCTCTCTTCATTCCCAAGCAACAAAATATCACACGTCCAAGCCTCCCCAAGCTCTCCCAAAACAACAAGTGTGGCCCACTTTCCCACCCTCTCATCTCCCATCTCAACCTTCCAATCTCCATCGACCTCCATCAAAGTTGAAGGCAAGGAGCATAGGAGTCCAAGAAGCTAGAAGGAGGCCACATGTGGGTGATCCACCGTTGATCCTTATTTTTAGGGCCCACTTATAGGTGGGACCCATTTTGATGTATGTGATGTAACCATGAGGGGCCCATAGTGGCGGGGTCCCTCCACCACTGTCTCTCTCTCTCTCTTTCCCTTTTTTTTATGTGTGGCCCAACTTGATGAACTGAGTAGATCCACACCATCCATCAGTGGTAGCCACCTTGCTGTCCATCAGTTGGATGGCTTTGGGTAGTCCCAAAGGATGGGAAAACAAAAATATTAGCTTAATCCTCTAATGGGTCACATTTAAGTGAACCCCACCGTGACGTTTATGTTATCCACACCATCCAGAGCTCTAGACGGTGGGCCCCTTTGAATCATGTGTAATGTATCCTTCGTCTAGGCCATCCATCTGGACGCTGGAGGGGATGAATAAAATATATGAAATAATATATTATATTATTATAAAATATATGAAATATATTAATATAATATATATGTATAGATATATATATATATATATATATGTATAATATATATATATATATATATATATATATATATATTATTGTTTATTTGGTGGGCCCCACATAGGACCCACCACTTTGGAAAACCAATGGCTGAGGTTTATACAGCAACTATAGTGCTGCTGTATTGACGATGCCATCCTGGGGTTTGATCACTAGCAGCATGGATGCATCACTTCTATGAGCCGCACATGTGGCACGTGCCATATCTAAACCATCCATAACTTGTGATGTGCTGGCCATGCTTGTGGACCCCACCTTGATGTTTGTGTTACATATCAACCGTCCAACCAGATAGAGCTGGGATGGGCAGGAGCTTTGAGTAGCCACTGTGATGTTTCATCCAAACCGTCCATTCAACAGGCTGTCCTGGACGCTGACACTTACACCCTCCCACACACATTGTATATACACTTATATGATATATTATTTTATAATATAATATTCATATTACACAATGAAATGGTGGGCCACTCCTACGTGGGACCCACCTTTAATATATATATTATTTACACCATCTAGATGAATCTGGACGGTGAGTTTGTGCAGCCTTTTGCCATTGTATAATATAAAATATTATATTATATTAATAATACTATGTGTATGGCTCACGTACGTGGGACCCACATGATGCATTTGATTCATCCAAACCCACCTGCTATGATAATATATATATATATATATATATATATATATATAATGCTGTGGTCCCCATATCTCCTCCGTCCATCCATTTTCATGAGGACCACCTTGATGTATGGGTTTTAGCTACACCGTCCAGATAGCTGGACAGTGGTACCTACACACCGATGTATGTGTTACACCTGAACCGTCTATCCATGCTGCTTGACAGCATGTGGACCCCACACCAGCAATATAACTGATGTGATAACGTCAACACTTCTGTGGGCCACTAATGCTTGTATTGTATCCTTACCGTTCATCCATTTCTGGGGCTGCACAGTAGTAGCTGGGTATTGACGTCAGCAGGTTCTGTGGGACCCATCATGATGTATTTATTTCATCCATACCATCTAGATTGTGCTGGACGGTGTTAGACTAGGTTTGGACGGTACTGATTTACATAGCTAATGTTTGGATGGTGCTGGTTTATGTGGATAATGTTTGGACGGTGCTGATTTGCTCGTCCAATGTTGGACAGTGCTGATCATCATTAGTGGGCCATGTACCCCTATGATCGTGTACAGTGATACACATGTTGCACCTGCCACTATTGAAATGATCTTAGATGTAATCCAATCTCCCACAGTCCATCAGGACGTAGGACCCACCGTGATTTATATGTTATATATTCACACCGTCCATTCATGTGGCCCCCACGTGATGTACGTGTTTGATCCGAGCTGTCCATGTCACGCGGCCCACTTTGATGTACATGAAGCCCATGAGTAAGGCCCACTGTGATATATCTGAGGCCCATCCATGAGCCCATCATGATTTATATTTGAGGCCCAGGTGCAGAGCCCACCTGATGTGTATTCGAGCCCCGTGTGATAAGACCCATGTGATGTATTTGAGGCTCAGGTGCAGAGCCCACCTGTTTGGTATTTGAGGCTCATGAGCGGGGCCTACCTATTACGTATTTATGGCCCATTTGTGCGGCCCACTTGATGTATATGAGGCCCACTGGTGCGGCCCATGTGATATGGTCGACTCAATATATATGAGGTCCATTGCGATGTGTGATTACTCCATGATGTATTAATGATAATTAGGGCGGGCCATGCCTTGGGAGCAATGATGGTTTAATGGTCATATTGTTGGGCAATGATGGTTGAATGTCTACATTGTGACCTTCCCTTAGGCCTTGTTCGGTCAATTATCGAGGCGATTTCGATTGTCGAGGCTGATTCCAATTATCGAGGCCAATTCTAATTGTTGAGGCCGATTTTGATTATCGAGGCCGATTCCCATTTTGATTGTCTAGGCCGATTGTCGAGGTCGATTCTGATTATTGAGGCTGAGTTAGATTATTGAGGTCGAGTCAGATTATTGAGGCCGATTCCGATTGTCGAGGCCAATTGTTAAGGCTGATTTCGATTGTCTAGGTCGATTCTGATTGTTGAAGCCGATTCCGATTGACGAGGCCGATTTCGATTGTCGAAGCCGATTGTTGAGGTCGATTCCGATTCTGATTGTCGAGGCTGATTCTGATTATCGAAGCCGATTCTGATTGTCGAGGCCGATTCTGATTGCCGAGGCCGATTGTCGAAACCCATATGATGTATATACGACCCGTAGTTGAGGCCCATTATGATGTGTATTTGGCCTGTGTTTGAGGCCCAATATGATGTATATGTGGCCCATGTTTGAGGCTCAATATGATGTATATGCGGCCCGTAGTTGAGGCCCATTGTGATGTGTATTCAGCCCATGTTTAAGGCCTAATGTGATGAACATGAGGTCTATGTGATAAGGCCCATTGTGATGCATTTGAGGGCCAGGCGATGGAGCCCATTGTGATGTTTATTAGGCCCATGTGAGAGGCCCATCATGATGTGTATTAAGTTCTTGAGTGAGGCCTATGGTGTTATATATTAGGCCTTTGTATGAGGTTATGGGTCCACTATATGTTAGGCTCTATGTAGGCCACTCCTTGGGGGCAATGTTGGTTAAATGTCCACATTGTTGAGGTCGATTGTCGATGATAATTATCGCTGCCAGTTATTGATACCGATTATGAGTATGTGACAACATAACATCATGATACATGCCCATACGTATCATCTGCATGCATGTTATGAGATGTGGTTGACCATTACATATATCATTGGGTAGGTTGTTATGAGACTCCCTGCTAGGCGGAGGTTATCTCACATAAGTGCACGGTATACTCAGGATTGATGCATGACTGGATTGTATGACTCATGCATCTTATATTGTGTGTTGTGATTACTGTACACCCTAACGACATCAGGGATGTAGCCTCCACAGGCATATCGTGGATGGCCAGATGGGACACCGAAATGTTCGGTTCGAGCATTAGGCTGCCATAGATGGCCCTGAGTGAAAATCCCTAAACTCTCTTGGTATCAGAGGACGCCCCAACATCGAGACCGAGTGGGTATATATGAGCGCATGAGGGCCGTATACCTGCAGGCCGCGTCTTCCACTGTGTCGTGGTCGGTTGGGAGGGGGTGTGGCCTTACCCGCCTGAGGGAGTAGGTATAGCTAGGCTGAGTTTAATCAACTTATGAATGGGTCCGCTATTGACGTGTCGGGTAGATATTGGCTGACTACTAGCCATACGGATAGTGAGGTCTCTTCCAATTACCCAGTTGTGCACTTGATGGGGCGACAAGCTGGTGTAAAGTCTACTAGACCCCGGTGATGATCCCAGAGAGGAATCGTACTGATATGTGGACTTGTTGAGCAAGAGTTGCATACTCATTCACTCATTCACTATCCACTCGGGTTGGTGGTGCACAATTATTTGTTATGTGTACCTTCGCAATGACTAGGATTTCGGTTGGGGCGTGTGACAAACCTGAGATCAGGAGTTTACCACATTGAGTCTGACTATCCAAATTTAGGTATGAGACTGGTTTGGATAGAAGTCCCTTGTGATGGACCCCATAGCCTGCGATATTACGTACTATCATCCCGACTTCACACTCCAGCATGGCCATTCCATTCGCATCGTATATTGCATTACATTCGCAACATATGACATTTTGGGTTACTGTGTTTCTGCATTTATATAGTCTAGATATGGCTGACAGTATTCGTGAACTCATAAGGAATTGTATATTACATTGCATCATCAGCATCTGATATTTGGCTCTTTATGACTCCACATTTCCATAACTAATCTGTATTGCATACTCTGATATTGTTTTACTCATGAACTTGTCAGTATTTCCGTTTCCTCTGATGTCATATGATTCGTGATCTTACCAGTATTTTCGAAATCGTATGATTATGACATTGTATACTTGACACTTGCCTTATGCACACACTTACACCACCCTCTAAGCTTTTTATAAGCTTATGCATGATAGATGTGTGTATGTGATGTTAGGTTGCAGCAGCGTAGACCTTGGAGCATGTAGCTGGCTTCTGGAGCTTGATTTTGACATATGTATTTTCCTTTCAGCATTGTATTCAAATGTTTATATTAGTGGATATGTGATGATGATGTTGCGTTTGTGATTGGGATAAACTTGTGGTTATGCTTCTGACGAGATGAATATACGTTGAAAAATCCACCTTGTAGGTAGGATCCCAGGATCGAAACCTGGCATATGAGAGCTGAGAGCCGAGAATGGGGTACTACAGATGCTGTCGGCACTGGATTCGGTGATCGGGATTTATGTGAATCTAATTTCTGGGTTTGGGGAATGACAGAAGTTGGTATCAGAGCATAACTTGGGAATACCTGAAGATAACATTACATATCTACTGATAGCTACCCTACACCTATGATTGTTGAGAACCTAGAATGGATAGATCCTCGAGTTCGAATAACGTAGAGATTTTCTAATATAGCCCCCTACTGTTAAAATTGTGAGGTTGCATAGTATTCTATTTACAATTATTTCTGATCCGGGGTCCGAAGATTAGTAGGGTCACCATGGTGTTGATGATGCGTCTTAGGAGGGTGAGGTTGAGATTAGAGAGTGTTGTCTTCATTCTTTTGGGACATATCTGCTCACCTGCACCCAATTGCAAGTCCATGCTCGCTGTTACGCTGGCGGGGATTTCAGATTTTTGAAAATAGTCGGGTCAGCGCACGCTGACCGACTTAGTGTGTTTGGTGCACCGCGAGTGCACATGTGCTGTGCACACGCGCACCACTCAGGGTGGGGTCCATAGTGATGTTTGGTTAAATCCACATCGTTCATCCACTTCCTCATCTAATTTAAGGGGTTGAGATCGAAATTTAGGCATATCCAGAGATCAGGTGGGCCCCAAATCGATGATTTATGGGCTGATCTGTCCGTTGGGCCACTTCCAAAGGGATCTAAGGGCTGAATTTCGACATGTACCGTTAATTTAGGGTCCTCAGGCCAGATATAAAGTTTCGAGCCGAACGGATGGCGAGAACCCTGTGATCTTGCATTCAGGACGACTTTCAGGCCATTTGAACTTCAATTATTTGATTTTCTCATATCTCTAGCGTGTAAATTCTTTGATCTCGGTCCGCTAGGGTCTATCCCTCGCTTTGGTGATTTCTTAGTGTTAAATCTAGGCTTTTAATACTCTTTTAAGTTTAAGCTCCTAAATTCACTTTATAACAAAAAACATGATTAAAATAAGACGTTAAACATTATCATATTCGTAAAACTATGTGATAACTGGGGTCTAATATGCAATATTTGACCCTCAACAAAACTGGAATCTCAAAGTAAGCTGATTGTACTATTCCCTTAATGGTTAATTGCACCAAAACCTCTCTTAACTCTCAAGATATTCTATAGGTGCTTAAGCAAGTGAATGTCAATATTCCTCAACTGGATGCCATTAAACAAATACCTTCATATGCCAAATTTCTAAATGATCTATGCACTACCACAAGATGACAAAACATATAAAAGAAAATCTTTCTAACAGAAAAAGTGAGTGACATCCTCAGGCAAGATGTGCCACAAAAATACAAAGATCTCGGTAGCCCAACCATCACTTATGTAATTGTGAACCACTGGATTGAGCACGCACTTCTTAACTTGGGGGCAAGTGTTAACTTGATCCTTTACTTGGTTTACGAACAATTGGGTCAAGGAGAATTGAAACTCACCTAGACCAGATTACAACTTACCGATTGCTCAGTTCGTGTACCGAGAGGGATGATTGAGAATGTGTTGGTCCAAGTTGATAAATTCTATTATCCAGTATATTTTATTGTCCTGGATACTCAATCCATCATAGATATGAGCACTCAAATACCCGTTATTCTTGGTCGCCTATTTCTCGCTACATCAAATGTTATCATTAATTGTAGGAATGAAATTATGAATTTATCTTTCGAAAATATGACATTGGAAGTCAACATCTTTTTCAATATGAACAAACAGTCAGAGGATGATGACGATACCCACGACATTAACATGATCAATTCTTTCATGAAAGATAGAGCACTTTTGACTCTATAATCTGACACTCCAGAGACATGCTTGTCCCACTTCTCTGATTTAGATGATGACATGATTAGAGAGATGGATGCCTTACATGATGCTACGCCGGTACTTAAAGTTAATCGGTGGAGGCCACAATTCGAGAAATTGCCCCAAACCGATGTAGTGCCTCTACTGTCTGGTCTCAAAGCACCGAAGCTTGACCTAAAACCTTTGCCCGCTGATCTTAAATATGTATACTTAGGTCAAGATGAGACATATCTGGTGGTGATTTCTTCCCACCTAGAGAAAGAACAAGAGAGTATGCTTATTTCTACTCTCATTGAGCATAAATGAGCCCTTATATGGTCAATTACGGACTTCGAGGGAATTGATCCTTTGATCTGTACTCACCGTATTCATCTTGAGGAGAATGCGAAAACCTCCTGACAACCACAATGTCGACTCAATCCAAATATGAAAGAAGTAGTTAAGGCTGATGTACTTAAGTGTGGGATGTGGGTATAATATACCTTATATCTGACAGTCAATGAGTGAGTCCAACTTAGGTGGTTCCTAAGAAGTCTGGAATCACCATCGTAGCCAATGCCGACAATGAACTCGTATCAACTAGAGTTACTATTGATTGGAGAATGTGCATTAATTACAGAAAATTGAATACCGTCACAAGGAATGACCACTTTCCTTTGCCATTTATTGATCAAATTTTAAAAATGCTAGCTAGTCACTCTTACTATTGCTTCCTTGACGGTCATTTGGGCTACAACTAGATTGAGATAACCCTTGAAGATCAAGAGAAGACAACGTTCATATGGCCCTATGACACCTTTGCTTACTGAAGGATGCCATTCGGACTGTGTAATGCCCCCGCCACTTTTCAGCGTGCATGTTGAGTATTTTTTCTTACATGAGGGGGGGGGGGGGGGAGGGAATATTTATGGGTCTTCATGGATGATTCTGTCTTTGGTCCATCATTCAGCGAGTGTTTGGAAAATATTAAATGTGTACTGAAGCGATGCGGGAAAAAGAATTTGGTTCTGAATTGGGAGAAATGTCGTTTCATGGTTCCCAAGAGAATTGTGCATGGATACATAATTTCATCCAAAGGAATTGAGGTAGACAAGGCAAAAATTGATCTTTTCTCTAACCTACCTCCACCCAAGAGCGTACGTGATGTGCAATCATTCTTAGGACAGGCCTGATTCTATAGACGATTCATAAAAGACTTTAGTCATCTCTCTCATCTTTTATGTAATCTACTTCAAAAGGATGTACCATACGAGTGGACTGAACAATGTCAAGAAGCTTTCACTAAGTTCAAGGGCATGTTAACTACCGCACTTATCATGTAGCCACCCGATTGGAGCATCTCTTTTGAGATTATGTGTGATGCATCTGACTATGCTATTGGGGCGGTATTAAGCCAGAGAAAAGAAAAGAAGCCCTATATCATTCACTATGCAAGTGGAACTCTAAATTCTGCCCAAGTGAAGTACCTATTATGGAGAAGGAACTCTTAGCCATAGTGTGACTTTTGACAAATTTAGTTCCTACCTGATCGGATCCAAAATCATCATCTACACGGACCATGTGGCGCTAAAGTATCTTCTTTCTAAGACGGATGCCAAGCCTCGCTTGATAAGATGGATCTTCTTACTCTAAGAATTTGATATTAAAATATGCAACAAAAAAGGAGTAGAAAATGTAGTAGAAAATTTGATATTAAAATATGCACATATTTTAATATGTGCATATTAAAATATGCACATATTCCCTTGGGAAGACAGTGATAAACGATATGTTCCCTGACAAACAATTGTTTAAACTCTCCCAACTACCTTGGTTTGTTGATATTGTGAATTATCTTGCCACAGGTTTCACGCCGACACATTGGACTACGCAAGATAAGAAAAAATTCTTCGCCAAGGTACGTAAGTTTTTCTTAGATGATCCTTATCTGTTTAAATATTGTCCGGACCAAATTCTAAGGAAATGTGTGCTAGACAATGAACATCAAAATGTAATTTCCTTTTGTCACTCGCAGGCTTGTGGTGGTCACTTTTCTGCTAAAAAGACCGCAACTAAAATTATGCAGTGTGGTTTTTACTGGCCCACTTTGTTCAAGGACACTCATGAGTTTTGCAAAGCTCGTGTGCATTGTCAGAAATTGGGAGGATTGTCCCGTCGAAATATGATGCCACTAAACCTAATTCTTATCATCAAGGCATTTGAATGTTGGGGCATTGATTTCATGGGGCCATTCTCCCAATCCTTTAGAAATATTTACATATTGTTGGCAGTAGACTATGTTAGTAAACGAGTCGAAGCGATCCAAGCCGAAACAATGATCATAAAATGATGATTAGATTCTTATAAGAAAATATCATTTCCCGGTTCGGAACGCCTCGGGCCATCATTAGTGATAGAGGTTCACACTTTTGTAATAGGCCATTTGAGAACTTAATAAAGAACTATAACATCTTTCATAAAGTGAGCACTCCATACTACCCGCAGACAAGCGAGCAAGCCGAGATTTTCAACAGAAAAATTAAACAAATTCTGAAAAAAACGGTTAACCCTGACTGTAAGGACTGGTCAATTTCCTTGACTGATGCCTTATGGGCTTACCATACAGCTTTTGAGACCCCCATTGGAATGTCTCCATTTAAACTCGTCTATGGTAAAGCTTGCCACCTACCTGCGGAGCTAGAGCATAGAGCCTACTGCGCTATCAAAAATATGAACTTTAATTTGGACAATGCTGGCTCGTTGCGCAAACTTCAATTGAATGAATTCGAAGAAATCCGAAACAACGCTTATGAGAACTCGATAATTTACAAGGACATGAGAAGGTATTCCATGACAGCAATTTCCTTCAAAAATCATTCCTAACCAATCAAAAGGTCCTTTTGTACAATTCTCGGTTACATATTTTTTTGGGTAAACTTCGATCATGCTGGACTGGTTCCTTTATTGTTACTAATGTCCATCCTCATGGGGCCGTCAAGATGAAGAATTCGATGAATGACAATGTTTTTAAGGTGAATGGACATCATCTTAAGCCATTTGTTGAGAATTTTGATTCAGAGGACATGTCCATGCCTCTAACTGATCTGGTGTATCAGGATTGACCTCCCATTCTAACGGAGGTGTAGTTAGGTTTATTGCTTTCATAGGATTTAAGATTAAGATAATTTGATTTCAGTTTGTTTACTCTTCGTGCTAACCCATTTACATGCTAAGAACTTTGGAAAAGCTTCAATTCTCCTTCTTCAGGTATTATCCTCCCATCGCTTTCCATTTCTTTTCATTGTCTCATATGCATTACATGCTCATATCTTTTACATTGAGAACAATGTAGGTTTTAAGTTGGTGGATTAGGTAAACTAATTAGTGTTTTTTTAGTTTTGAGCGAAAATTGTGAAATTTTTTAAATTTTCAAGCTAAAAACATGTTTGGAAAATGAAAATTTGTGGAATTAAGAATGCTTTGAGTATGATGATAAGATAAGAGATTGAATTTAAAATTGTTGGATTTGATCAACTGAGTAAGACTATCGCTTAAGTTCTTTTATTTAATCGATTAAGAGGAAGTTTGAATATCATATTAATCTAAGTCACAAGCCACATTCAAATTGCTTTCTGTGAATTGCACTAGAATTTCTCATTGTTAGTATGTGTATCATTAATAAATATTGAGAATTAAGTCTGAAGAATTTTATCTACCTTAAAAAGATTGAAAAGAACCAGTTAAAAAACAGAGAGATCGACTAAAAGATCATGTATGATAAAAAGACTGAAAAGGAATGAAAAGTCTGAAAGAATGAATAAATAAAAGGGTCTGTCGATATAAAATCAAAAACTTAAAAAAGAAGGAAAATATGATAAGTTCGGAATCAATACTTGATTATTCAATAAAAGTTGAGTTAATGAGTATGGCTAACATTATGAAATAGTAATATGTTATAGAAAGTAAATATAATTCACAAGACACATTGGAAATTTTTGATATATGAACTTATGCTCTTAAATGATTGATAAAGAAACTTTTTGATTGATTGCTCATGTGATTCAGCTTTAGGTTTTTAAAATTGCATTCTTGCTTCTTTATACTATACTCATTCATACTTGATTACACAAAAGATTGTTTTCTGAAAGTGATTTGAACATTGAAGATTGATGATTACTTCACGCATGTTTTGCTCGGGACTAGCAAAATGCTTGTTGGGGGTGTGTGTTGAGTGTGAAATATTACATATTTTCTTTTATTTATACCTTGATTTTATAAACATGATAATGCTTAATCGATCTAATTAAGCATGTTTTCATGTACGAGGTGATTTCGAGAGCATAAGGTGAAATTGATGCCAAAAGGAAGATTTATGCTCAAAAGATTACTAAATGAAAATTTAGAGAATTAAAAGTCATTAATGAAGAATTCACATGCCAAAGATCTAAGGACACCAAGTGAAATGAAGAGAATCGAAGATTTGAAGTGAAGAAAATGAAAAAGAATCTTGAAATTTATCCTTAAAATTATATTATTGAAAATTTCATTAAAAAACATATTCTGAAACTCCGAGTCTAAAAAATGAAAGTTATAGAAGTCTATTTTGGGAAACTACGTAGAGTGCATAAATTTGAGGCGGTTTCTAGATTTTTCCAACTCGATGCGAAAGTTGGAGTTCCACAACTATAAATAGGACTCCCATAAGATGCTTTAAAGCATCTTATAGGGTTTGAAAAAAATCTCAAGGAGTATAGCATAAGGGTGGAGCAGCCGTCAAAGAGTTTTTCTTCTTCCTTAGTTTATTTTTCATGCTTGTTTAAGAGATTTGATTTCAATCATGTCTATGGTTGGCTAGTTCCCACCTTTAAATTTATAAGTTTTAATCAACATTATTCACAATTACTCTCAATCATTCAGATTTCAATTTAGATAATTTTCTAGTTCCAGTTTTAGTTATTTTTAAAATACGTACAAGTTTAGTCCCTGTGGATTCGACCTCGGTCTTATCGAGTTATTACTACATCGCGAACCTACACTTAGGGTTGTAAACAGGTGGCTCAGGAGGCTTGGACTCTGGCTAGATTATGTAGACCCGGGCTAGGTTCTCTCTCTCTCTCTCACACACACACACACACACACACTCTCACTCTCCTTGGTGGACGGATGACTAGACGGCTAAGGGTGAGAAGGGATCGTCGAAAATGGTAGTGGATCCAAATGAGAATAGATGCTTAAAATGAGAAGGGGAGGGGGCTACTTATAGCCTCTAACCTAGTTTTCTGGTAATTCTTGATGATCATACAGGTAAAAAGTGGTTAAAAGGCTGGGATTGGAGATTGCCATATGGTATCATCTCATGAATTGGATGAGATGGTAAAAAGGGTAATTTTGGGTAAGGAGATGGACATCAAAGTAAATACAATTCAACTACACACTTAAGGTTTGAAAGGATAGTTCCACATGCTTGAGGGACGCTACCCCAAAGTAAGGGAGTGCCACATGGCCGGTGGCAGCTTGACCGTTGTTGATCCCCACTTGGACTCCATGCTTTGGCAGACAACATCCTCCAAGCATGTGAAGGCTCTGTTGTGAAGGTTGTTGCTTTGAGGTTTCGACCATTTCTCCAATTAAGCTTCCTTTTGGGCTTGGGTTTGGGCTTAATTAGGTGAGTTGATTAGGTTGTGGGGCTGGTGTAACACCTTGAAATATTTTCAATCAATACCTGAACACCTTCATAAAGACCTAAGGAAGCACAAACACACAATTTAATTCTCTCATGCATCTAGCCGTTCAAGGCAACCCTCAACCATAGATTGGTTTTCCTAACCATCAAAGGATACAAGCGGCCGTCAATATTACTTTAAAATGAATTACAAACCATTTAAGCATGCTGACAGCCATATTCAGAAGAATCCGACTGACAGATTAACAAGAAAGTCCACAATTAAAGCCCAAACGTGATAAAGCATAACCACTTGAAACTCAGACCAGCCCCACGAACTCGAGGGCCTTACACATCAGACAGACAAAGGGGATCCATCAAGTACATGACTGAAGGACCCGCAATAGAAGGTGCATCTGTTAGTTGCAGTCGCAAACCACTCGAACTAAAGCCCGGTCAAACTCACTGCTCCCGAAGAGAAAGGTCCTCATCATCCTTTCTCGCTCTTACCTTAGGGAATTCAAAGCAACATCAGCCATAGATGTAGATGGGACCCACCACCAAGAGGAAGTGACTGAATCTGAACCGTCCATCAGAAACATCTCCCACCTCTGAACAAAACCCAATAAACCACACCCAAAGAGAATTAGGGATGTTCCCACCACTTCGAACGAACGGAGCTTCACACCAAATAGAGTGGCAAAGGTGGGGACTTCCAACCGTCGCACGCTGCTAATTAGAGATGATTTGGACCGTCAAACCTCTAAAGATGGCAATTTCAATCCTCGCTAACAAGAGAAAAGTCGGGCCGAAAAAGGAAGAAGAGGCATGTTGCCGTCTTTCACTCCAACACAATTTCGCCATGCGGAAAGACGCTTCTCAAAAACCTTCCAATAAAACCCATCCAGACCATCGATTCCAAGGGCTGGAGATCGTTGGACAACAAATCCAGGCCATCCAGGGGAACCGATTGGACAGAGAAATTTACCATTAAGCCCACCTGCCCGAGTGAATACTGGATGGTAGGCACTGGTCCTAACGATCAAAACCACTGTCCGATGGCCCATGTAAAGACTACGATAGAAAGAAAGAAAATCAAGACAATTAAGAAGAACAAAAAAAAACCTCGAGAAATCGAAGACCGAAAACAGATGCGTTGCTCGCTCCGTACTTCACGCTGAACGAGTTACGCCATTCATTCTGCACACCACGCTATGTAAGAGATGCACACGAAGGCTCCAGAAGCCTAGACGCATTATAAAAGCCTCCCACCACCTATTCGAAGGATGCAAGCAAACAAGAAAGAAACAGGGAGGGAGAAAGAGTGAAAGAAAGAAGGAGAAGAAGGAAACCTCGGTGTGGAAGTCCACCACCGGTAGCAACAACTTAGACCAAATAGGAAGGAACCCAGTGCACCACCGATCGGGAAGAAAGAGGTAGGAAAGGTTGATGCTGGTGACAACTCACAAAGTTGCTGCTGAGCATAACCAGACCGACTCTCGTTCTTACCCTCATGCTCTTTTCTTTTTCTTTCCAAATCCCTTCCAATGAAGGTGGTGGAGAATCCCACCTTTCAAAC
Organism: Magnolia sinica; assembly: GCF_029962835.1. Taxonomy (NCBI): domain Eukaryota; kingdom Viridiplantae; phylum Streptophyta; class Magnoliopsida; order Magnoliales; family Magnoliaceae; genus Magnolia; species Magnolia sinica. The sequence continues at coordinate 69,472,720 of NC_080574.1, forward strand.
TAGGTTGACTAAATGGAGGGATATATCTAAACCTTCTAAATTAGAATTTAGGTGGTACACCATATAAATCAATCTCTTATACTCATAAAAATTTAATCTTTATCCCAACAAAACTCGAACCAAGAAGATTAGAATAAAGGTTGTGAAAAGGCCAAGCTATATGTCCTAGAGGGGGGGTGAATAGGACAATGCCAAATAAAACTTAGAACAGCAGAATTAAAAAGAATATGATAGCCAAAGTAAATCACAATGCAGTAAATTAAAATAACCTCAAATTCAGATCTTGAGAGGTTGATACAAACGTTGTTCTAAGGACAACCTTACACCAAAAACCAGAGTTTATGGTAGGACAACCTTATTTTTAGAAAGATCTTTGTATCAAATCTCAAATCGAAGAGGAATACAAAAATAAATATAAACTGAATTGAAATAAATTGTAATCAAAGATGTATTGTTCTAGGGACAGCCATACACCATAAAAATGGCAGGGCAACCTTGCTGGAACAACTTTCAAAAGAAATAGAATATCAAGCGATAAAGGAATAGCAGAAAATAAATTCTAAACAATTACAACATTCTCACAATGCTTGAATTAAATGATTACAACATTCACCACCATACATACATCCCACAAAAATTAATTAAAGATTAGAAGAATAAATCAATCAACCACAACACAAGGGATTATAGTGGTTCGCCTGTGTGTTCACCAACTGTTAAACAACAGCCACACAAAATGCTACTCCACTCCTAATATCCTCACACAGGGGATATTAGCGTTCACTAAAAATAGGTTTTCCCAGGTTCACCCAAAACCTTTACAATTGTGTCTTTGTCTGTGGGCTTACACAATTAAAAAAACCCCACTTCTGAGTTTTCCTGGCTCTCCTTAGAAAACCAATACAACAAGATTTTTCTGGCAAATCTTAAAAGAAACCAAAATAGAAAGGGATTTACAATTAAATGTAAAATACCTGATTATCTCCTTCGTTGTAGCAGCCCGGTAGAACTAAATCAAAGTAGATGATTGAATGTCCAAGTTCAATGTCCAGTACTCGATTATAATGGTTCTAATTCTAATAGATTTTAAATTAAACCAAATAGGGCTTGCCTTAATTGATTTTGATTCCAAAGAAAGGGAATAACAATTCCTCTTATCAAATCAGATTGGAATAGCAGAAACAAAATCAATTAAATAAAGCTAAGGAAAGAGAATATTAAATAAGCACACTTAGCTTAGATGGAGCACAGAATTATCTCTCAGAAGTTCGACGAAGATTGGCTTGAATGAATTAATTAAATCGATGATTTCTTCTGAGATTCGTACACTATTTATAAGTGAGAAGATCGGGTCTTCAACTGGTCTAGAGAGCTCTTCGACTAGTCGAAGCAACAACAGATATTTGACAAGTCCGGCGGGATATGCTTTGACCGTTCTACGACTGGTCGAAGCTCTCCTACGACTGGTCGTAGGTCACCTATGACTGGTCGTAGGTCTCCTTCGACTAGTCGAAGAAACTATAAACCATTGCTGGAATTCGAGTCGAAGATTTTTGACCGGTCGTAGATGCAGTCGACACTGTTCCTACGACTGGTCGAACAGATTCCAGGACTAGTCGAAGCCTAACAGATTTCATCCGGAATTTATAACAAACTCACGACTGATCGAGGAATTTCTTAGACTGGTCGAAGCAAGTCTAGGACTAGTCGAAGAAGGCCTAGGACTAGTCGAAGAATAGGCCAAACTCATGTAAAATAAACATTCGGTTTATGTATCCGAAATGGCCTACTTCTAAGGTCAACCTATGGTCAGTCAAACCTCAACCAGGAAGTAAAGGACATTGAAACATTCGGAACTAGTGACCTTGAAGTATGAGCCTTGAAGTCTTGATGTAGATCAATCTTGAAATCTTGATGTAGCTCAATCTTGAAAGGGTCTTCAGTTCTTTACCAACTGCCTTGTACTCTTTAGCTTGAGTCTTGTCTTGTGAGCTTAGCTTGTTCATGAATGTTGATCCTTGAGAGAGCTTCACTTATGCAAGTTATATATAACATAACAATGATTTTGGCACCACAAATTTGACAACAGACAGGGATATAAACTATAGCACTTACAGGTTGGTCTTATAATACACCTCGAGACACTCAACCATAAAACATCTAAACAAATTAAGGTGAGGGTTTTCCTTTAAATTTTGTAATGAGATAAATTTTATCTTATTATTACCTGCTTCATGTTATTGTTATTTATTTTGAACTCTTATAACGTACTTTCCCTCCCTTTATTACTACTTTGCACACAAGTATTATGCTGGAAATCCCACTTCTAGTGATCAATATAATATCGTGGATGTAATGTGTTTCAGGTAGCGGCCCTCTTGGTCGGCACATAATCTCGTGGGTTGGTGAGTAGTGTACAATCGATGTAAGTAAACCGTCATGCGTGTTACATCACTTCTCGGGATTAGATGTCTCAAATAGTCGCTTCATGAACAATTGTGTCACGTAAATCCCTCAATCACGCTGTTGTGTCGCCTTAAGATGTTTGCATAAATCCACATTAACGTTGGACACGCTGGCGAATCTCTGTAGTGTGAGAATGCAGGGCGAGCTGGATATCTTAAAACTATATTCCACATTATGACCCTGATCGTTGAGTGTGATGGACTACACATATTTTGTTAGGCATACATTTCATATAGAATGTTACCCATATCGATACCTCTTGTAGTTGTGGAGTATGAGATGCATCGATACCTTTTTGTTATTATTATGAATTACTGAAATTATTGTAAACCTTAAAGGACAACCACCACTATGAGTAGGGCATTGACCCTCTCCAACCGCATAGACCTTGCAGGTGACATACAGAGTGACAAATGGGATGATAACCGCTCTGAGGAGGATGCGAACGAATAGGGAAAGAGAAGGGCACTACAGTTTGATTTTTATTTATTTTTATGATGCTTACATAGTATACTGTAAAAAGCTCCCATTGAGAGAGCATTTGATGATTCATTGAACTTTTTTCTCCTTTTAAATGGAATAATAAATGCAGTAAATTTCCTTATGAATTGCACTTGCATGCACAAAGTGCATGAAATCAATTGAAATCACATAATCAAAATGATGTGCGAATGAGATTAACGCCTAGAATTCCTAGGATGAGCAAAGACTCAAGCCTCAGAATTTCGGGCTGTTATAGTTGGGTAGGTTGACTGGGTGAGTTGACTCAATGAGTTGACTGGGTGAGTTGGCTCATTGAGCCGACTTAAGGCTTTGAGGTTTTGGGTTCCTTGGGTTCAGGGTTTAGGATTGGGGTTCGGTTGTCCATCCATCAGTTCAAACTCAATCAACTTTTTAGTCTGTGCTGGGGTGTTTATATACGTCCCTCTTTGGAAGAGGTTAAGTGCAACCAAATGCCAAAGTGAGCGAACACCCTGCCTTTGCTAGTTAGTCATGAATTGCGATATGAATTTGTTGCATGCCTTTATGTCTGTGTCAGTTGGTTGCCTGGAAATAGATAACTCACACATATCACGAGAGTTTGAAAAAAATGTTGTGATTGTCCTTGCGTGGGCTATCAATCGCATCCCTTTCACTCCTGATTAGTACTAACATTGGAAAGGTACAGTAGAGCCCTTGCACTTTCTGCAGCCTTACGGGGATACTGACCCGGTACTAGATTGTCCGTTGGTTCCTAGATTAACCTGGGAGTACTTATTTTATTTGATCATCAAAGTGATTAATTGCCTTGAGCTTTCTATGACCTTATGGGGAATTCACTATGCCGGCTTGGACTCAATCAAATTCTACAAGCATTAACGCCTAGCTATGTGCAGATGACATTTTTTCGGGCAATATTTTGGTTTCGACATTTAGGTTACAATTTGTCTTTTTCATCGTTTTGATGATTTATTCTAACCAGTCTTGGCCTATCATCTTTTCAGAGTATTAACATTTAATACAATGGAGCTGACACTGGAGTTCAGTCCGATCATATTTTGATGTACATTCAGATCTAATAATCTCTGGGGAAATTACGAGATATAGGATCTTATTTAATTTTGCATTGACTCCTAACCAGAGATATGGAAGATCTCTTAATGCCCTTGGAGTCTGATGCTTTATTTTGAAAATGTTTTGTGATTTTGAAAGTCTCCCCACTTTAGAGAGTGATACTCTGTGATGGTTTTTATTACATGATGAAATATGCCCAGTTTATTGGTCATCTCCACAGGGGATGCCTATAGGGCTTCGAGTAAGCTGGTTTTTATTGAAAATATATGAGGGGTTAGTGTGCATGTTAGTCGTGATGGGGATTGACTTAGCTTAGGATTATGGATTTTGAAGATGTTATATTTTATTGTTTGGATTTTAGCTATCGCGATTGGGACTGAGATCTACTGGGGATGGTTCATTTGATGCAAGTCTCATTAGTGATCATGATTAAGAATCTAATGGTTGATCGGTTATATTGTCTCATAGGGTAATCAGACTTGATTGTTTTTGAGCTGATCTGGAAGGTTGATTGTGATTAACTCCGACTTAAATGATGCATATTTTCCCATGGACGACGGTCAAGATTTCGATTTGCGACCATTCAAATCCGTCGTCCCGTGGGTCTGTGGTCACGATTTCGATCCATGATCGATTCCATCATCCTGCGGGTTTGTGGTCAAGATTCTGATTCATGATTGATTAGATCTGTTGTCCCACTATTTTATGGTCAAGATTCTAATCCATGATTGATCAGATCTGTCGTCCACTATTTTGTGGTCAAGATTCTGATCTATAATTGATCGGATCTATCATCCAACTGTTTTTTTACTCTTTGGGGAAGTGTATTATTTTTGGAGACTTTAAGAAGGATCTAGTTCATTAGATCACGAATCAACAATCGTGATCGATGATGGTTTTTATTTGAATCCAGTCCATTGGATTATGAGTTGACATTTGCGATTGATGCTGGTGGTTTCAAGATTTGTTAGAAGGATCCAGTCCCGGTGGATCGCGAATGTAGATTTTTATTGGAATCCAGTCCACCAAATCGTGAGTTGACGGTCGCGATCGATGCTGGTGTTTTTGAGATTTTTTAGAAGGATCTAGTCCATCAAATCGCAAATCAATGGTCATGATTGATGTTGGTTTTTATTGAAATCTAGTCTATCAGATCATAAGTTGACGGTCGTGATCGATGCTGGTGTTTTTGGAAAATTGAAAAGTGAAATGGAGAGCTAGAGATGTTCTAGAGGGGGGGGGGGGGGGGCTGCGAATAGGAAAATGCCAAATAATTGAAATAAATGAAGAATATGTAAAGATTACAAAAATCTTAATCGCTTGATGTCACGCCCCAAACTCGGAAACCGAGCTCACAAAATTCCTTATCGCTGAATTTGGTGCCGACAGCCTCCGTAGTACCCTATTCTCGGCTCTTAGCGCACATACGCCAGATTCTGATCCTGGGATCCTACAAGGAGGATTTTCCAACGTACATTTATCTCGTAAGAAGCATAACCATAAGTTTACCCAAACCATGAAGGCAACATCGTCATCACATATCTACTAATATAAACAGTTGAATACAGTGCTGAAAGGAAAATACATATATCAATAATCAAAGCTTCAGAAGATAGCTGCTTGGTCCAAGCTCAACACTGCTGCAACCTAACGCCACCTGCATGCATTTATCGTGCATAAGCTTATAAAAAGCTTAGGGGGTGGTGTAAGTGTGTGCGATGCACGTGCCAAGCATATAATTATCAGAGCAAGTGGAAATACTGGCAATCCATAAATCTTACAATATCACACTAATGCGAAAACATGCTGGCAAGTTCATAAATACCATCAGCCTTATCCAGCTATACGATGTAAAAACATAATAAGCCAATATCATATATTGAGGAAGCAATGTAGATTAAATATGCAATACGGAGATATAATAAGCCAAATATCAGATACCGAGTCCACAAATACCATCGACCTTAATTAGGTTATGCAATATAGAAGCACAGTAAACCAAATGATATGTGATGAGGATGCAATGCAATATGTGATGCGAATGAAATGACCAAGCTGGAGTGTGAAGTCGGGATGATAGTACGTAGTATCGCAGGCTACGGGGTCCACCACAAGGGACTTCTATCCAAACCAGTCCCATACCAAAATTTGGATAGTTATACTCAATGTGGTAAACTCCTGATCTCAGGTTAGTCGCGCGCCCCAACCAAAATCCTGGCCATTATGAAGGTACACGTGACTAATAGTTGCGTACCACCAACCCGAGTGGATAGTGAATAAATGAATGAATGAATGAGTATGTAACTCATGCTCAATAAGTCCACATATCAGTACCATACATCTTTGGAATCATCAACGGGGTCTATTACACTCCATGCCAGCTGCTGCCCCTATCCGAGCGTACAACTGGGTAAGTGGAAGAGACCTCACTATCCGTTTGCCAATATCGGGCCTGGCTCGTCGATAGCAGACGCATTTCTCAAGTTAGTCAGACTCAACCTAACAGTGCCTATTCCCTCAGGCAGGTAAGGCCACACCCCCTCCCAACTGACCATGACACAGTGGGAAACGTAGCCTACTAGTATTCGGCACTCGGGCGCTCATGTATCTACTCGGTCTAGACGTTGAGGCATCCTCTGGTATCAAAAGGGTTTAGGGATTTTCACCCAGGGCTATCTATGACAGCCCGATGCTAGAACCAAACATTTTCGGTGCCCCATCGGGCCATCGACGACATGCCTGTAGAGGCCACGACCCTGATGTCACTAGGCCGTACGGTGGTCATATCACAAAATACAAGATGCATGAATCACACAGTCCAATCATGCATCAATCCTCCGCATACCGTGCGCTGATGTGGGGCAACTCCGTCTCTCAGGGAGTCCCATAAACAACCTGCCCTATGGCATATGCAATGGTCAATCACATCACATAATAAATATGTAGGTGATGCGTATGAGCATGTATCATGATGTTATGTTGTCACATACTCATAATCAGTATCGACAACCGGCACCGATAATCCGCATCGATAATTGGCCTCGATAATCGGCCTATATAATTGGCCTCGATAATCAACATTGACAATCAACATCGACAATCAGAATCAGCCTCGACAATCAACCTTGACAATCGGTCAGAATCGGCTTCGACAATCGGAATCGGCCTTGACAATCAAAATTGGTCTCGAAATCGGTTCGAATCAGCCTCAACAATCGGAATCAGCCTTGACAATCGGTCGGAATCGGCCTCGACAATCAGCCTCGACAATTGGAATCGGCTTTGATAATCGGAGTCGGAATCAGAATCGACCTTGACAATCGGCCCGCTAATTGGCCTTGACAATCGAAATTGGCCTCGATAATCGACCTTGACAATTGGAATGGCCTCGATAATTGGTCAGAATCGGCCTCAACAATCGGAATCAGCATCGATAATCGAAATCGGAATTGGCCTCGATATTTGGAATCGGCCTCGACAATCGGAATAAATAATTGGCCTCGATAATTGGAATCGGCCTCAACAATTGGCCTCGATAATCGTAATCGGCCTCGATAATCAGCCTCGATATCCGTCCTCAATAATCGGACTAAAAAAGGGCCTAAGGGAAGGTCACAATGTGGACATCTAACCATCATTGCCCATCAATGTGGACATTTAACCAACATCATTCCCAAGGAGTGACCCTCATATGACCAAACGTATAGTGGGCCCATGGCCTCACACAAGGGCCTCATACACAACATAGTGGGCCGCATACAATATCAATGGGCCTCATCATGGTGGGTCATATATAATCTCAATGGGCCACATCCTATGGGCCTCAAATATATTACAATAGGCCGCATTAGGTGGGCTGCACTAATGGGCCTTATATACATCAAGTGGGCTACATCAATGGGCCGCACCAATGGGTCTCAAATACATCGAATGGGCTGCATCAATGGGCCTCATACACATCAAGTGGGCTGCATCAATGACCCACACTAATGCGCCTCATAAATGGGCTACAAATATATCATGGTGGGCCCCACAGATGGGCCACAAGTATATTAAAGTGGGCCTCTCGAATGGGCCACAAAGTACATTAAAGTGAGTTAGATGGAAGGGCCACAAAATACATCAAGGTGGGTCTCACAGATGGGCTACAAGTATATCAAAGTGGGCCTCTCGAATGGGCCACAAAATACATCAAAGTAGGCCTGATGAATGGGCTACAAAATACATCAAGGTGGGCCTCACAGATGGGCTACAAGTATATCAAAGTGGGCCTCAAGTGGGAGCTTGGATTACATCTAAAATCATTTCAATAGTTACAGGTGCAACATGTGTATCACTGTACACTATCATTCTATGGGGCACATGACACTCTAATGATGATCAGCATCGCCCAAACATTGTCTATGTAAATCAGCACTGTCCAAACATTGGACAACACCATCCGAACACTGTCCATGTAAATCAGTATCGTCCAAACATTGGACAACACCATTTAAACATTGTCTAGGTAAATCAGCACCATCCAAACATTGTCCAGCATAATCTGGACGATGTGGAAAATATAAAATAAATACATCAGGGTAGTGTCCACCCGCTGACGGGGAAAAACGGATGGATGTGTGAATATACAAGACATCAAAATGGGCCTTGCCTGTCCAGAACATAAATAGACAGCGGGATACAAAACATACAACATGGTGCGTCCCACACACATCGTCCGAGGACGGACGGTGTGGATATAAAACATATACATTACAGTGGGGGCCACACCATCTAGACAAATGGACAGAGTAGATATACAATTTATACACCAAGGTGGGTCCCACCCACACATGTGGGGTGGGCCATGTCCTCCAAATGGATGGACGACATGGTTAAAACAAATACATCAAGGTGGGTCCCACCCACACGTGTGGGGTGGGCCACGTCCTCCAGATGGATGGACGGTTAATATATAAAACATACATTACGGTGGGGTCCACCGTCCTGGCCAATGGATGGCTGGATAAAACCATACATCATGGTGTGTCCCACCATTGGATGGATGGTATGGATGAAATACATACCAGATGGGACCACGGAACTTTCTGACGTCTATGCACATGGCACCGTCTAGATGGACGGTGCAGATACAAAATATACATCAAGGTAAGGCCCTACACATGTGGATGTAAGGCATCCATCAAGGTGGGCCCACGCCCGTGCATTGGACGGACAACAGGGTTAAAATACATAAATCTCGTGGGTCCCACCGTCCAGGGAATGGATGGTGCTAGACATCACGCACCAGGTGGGTCCCACATCCAGTCCACCTGGACGGACGATCTGGATGAAACGCCCACATTTGGTGGGTCCCACACTGGAAAAATAGATGGACAGCTTGAATAGATCACATACATCCGTGGTGGGGTGTATCAGGGTGGGCCACACATATCGAGAGAGAGACAGAGAGAGAGAGAGAGACGTGAGTAAGGGAGGGACCCCACCACTATGGGTCCCTCTTATAAATCATACATCAAGATGGGTCCCATCATATGTGGGCCCTCAATCATCAAACTAAACAAAATCACCCATCGTTAGACCTTCTTGGACTTCTTCTTCCACCGATGCGTCTTAGAGCTCCATGAAATGCATTTCAACGGTTGAGATGAAGCTTGGATGGTGAAGATGGGAGGTAGGAAGTGAGCCACAAACTTTATCCATGGAGCTTGGACGTGGGTTTCTTGGAAGAATGAGAGAGAGAATGAGAGAGAGAGAGGAGATGGGAGAGAAGTGATGGGAGAGAGGGATGGTGAGTGATGGATGGGTGTACTTGACTAGGTATGGGTTGTAAGAGAGAGTTGACTTTGGGGTTGTTTTTGGGGATGGGGCATGTACTTGATATTTGATGTGATTGATGGGATATTCTCTTGGGTTTACAAATATGCGACATTATCCTCGAACTGAACGTGGGCCCGCATCTTCTGGCCTGGGTATCGCCTCGGCACGCGAGGCGTGGCGTCGGAACTGCAACAATGGTGCGGTCACAAGGATACAAGTTTCAAGTCGAGCCGAATCTGATATACGGGACATGACTCAGGATCGTGCGTGAATGCCGATAACAGATTGCGGGTTACCAGAATTCGACTGGGAGGACCGCGAAGGCTTATGGAACGGTACGGGCTAGGATACGGGTCTTAAACTAAAGTTTTGAAACCTTGATTCTAAATAATTCGTAGGACAACCTTCACCTAAAATATTAGGCAGGACAACCTTATTTCACGAATGTCTTTAAAATCAATCTTTCAAACTAGCAAGAGTATATAAAAGAATTACAATATTCACCGTAAGAATGAAATAATACATAATATCCAATCACTAAAAAAATAAAGCATTCACCACATGACACAAGGAGTTATAGTGTTTCGGTGCTTAAATCAACCATACCTACTTCACTCCCAAAATTACTACACTCGTAATTTTGGCTATCGCTATAAAAAGGTTTTCACAGGGTCACCTTAACAACCTGATACAGTTCCTTGTAATTTTCACGGGCTATCACAATAAAAACCCTACTGAGATTTTCACAGGCTATCTCAGACAAAACCTCAAAAGAATTTCAGAAACTATACTTATCTTCAAATGTAGAAGACATGGCAAAAGCTTGTAGTAGAAGGACCTTTTTCTTGAACATAGATGGTGCAGTGTTCAATTAGAAAGAAAGAATCTAGGGTTCTATAGATTTTAAAAAAGGAAAACCCAAATGCTACTTGATTCAATTCTTTTAGATCTCAAAGAAGAGCATAGTTTACTCTCTTAGATTAAGTCTAAAATGATCTTGAGAAAAATGGAATTGAATAAGCTATTAAAATAAAATATATAAATATCAATAGATAGCTTGCTGAGGACTTGAGCTTCTCTCTCTCTTGTAGAAGGATTAAAGTAAATTTTCATTGTAATTTGGAATGAGAGAAAGACTCAATTTATAGGCAAAGAAGTTAGAACTTCGGCTATCTTAAGATAGGCTTTGAATAGCCCGAGTTCACCGGATTCTGCTGTGCGGGATAAGAATTATCCAAAATTTGGCTGGCCCAAGGTTAAATTCGGCTAGCTGAATTCCCCCAAAATCTAAAGATTAGAATTGTTGGAATTTCATTCGAACTTTCTCGGGCTAGCCGAATTTCAAGCTTAGGCTAGCCGAATTTCTAATAGAAGTTATTATTTAGCTTGAGCTTTGAATTGGGCTGGCTGAAGAAGTTAGGTTGGCTGAATCAGAAGTTAAGCTGGTCAAATAACCAAGCAAAAACACTTATAAAAACCTAAAATATAGAATTTTTGAAAGCACATATTCCCGAGGTCTTTCTAGGATTATACTACCTGTGATATAGCAAATATCTGAGTCACATTGTCTTGAATTTAGTCTTAAACTTTGACTTGAATACGGGCGATATTTCTTTAAGAAGATGTGTTGATCTTGACTTGATCATAAGCCGATATTGAGGCGTGTAGAATTGTTGCGAATCCATACTGGTGAATTGATTTTGAATCGCTTTTGTCTTACAAAATTTGACAATCTATGTGTGATTAACATAATAACGCTTACAAAAAAGATCTAGTCCATCGGATCATGAATTGACAGTTGCGATCGATGCAGGTTTTTATTGGGAGATCCAGTCCATCAGATCGCAATATGATGGTTGCGATCAATGCTAATTTTTTTTGAAAAGTTGAAAAGGATGCAATCCGTCTGATAGTGAATCAACGGTCATGATTGATGTTATTTTTTTTAAAAAAATCCAATCCATCTAATCGCGAGTTGACAGTCATGATTGATGCTGGTATTTTTAAAAATTTGAAAACGGTCTAGTCGATTGGATCACAAATCGACAGTGGCGATCGATGCTGTTTTTTTAATTTTTAAAAAGGATCAAGTCTATTGGATTGCTAATCGACGGTCGCGATTAATGCTGGTATTTTTTAAAATTTGAAAATGCATGAGATTTTCTCTCCTCCACATCATCCTTCAAGTTTCTCGTGAGTTATTAAATTTTGGGATTAAAATTTAAAATTTTCCCACCATTTTCATCATTTACTTTCTTTTCTCTCTTCTATCACCTCACCATGGACAATTTGTGCAAAATTCCTTATAGGGAGGTCTTCCCATGGTCCCGCTCTTCCTAATGGAGAGGGCTAGGCCAAGTCTCATCAACAAAATAGGGACTGGTGACAGCCTAGCTGCCGTCGGACCTCCCTTTGCCCCCTAGTTTCTTCAAGGTGTCGAGTAATGGGGTGTGGCCTCTTCCCCTATATATTCCAGCTTGAGGTGGCCCTTCTAGTGAGCTACATTTCTAAGTTTTGTCCTCTCTCTTTCTTTCCTTTCTCCCTTTTAATCTTCTTTCCCTCTCTTTTGTCTTTAAGTTGGGGCTTTTTCTGAAGTTTGGACAATAAGGGTGGTGCCCTCTTGGTGTGAGGAGGTAAAGGCAAAGGTAGGGCTTATTTATGCTTTCCCTTCCTTCCATTTGTCCCATCTTTTCCTTCATTTGTTCTCATGCTTCCTTTCTTTTCTCTCACATATGCTCCTTTGAGGTTTTAAGTGCAGTGTCAAGTGGTGGACAAATGTAGTATTTTAAGACTTAAGTGGTGCATGGAGTTGCACTTTCAAGAATTTTCATTCTTCCATTTTTTGCTCACTTTGGTTCCTATTTTCCCACACATACAAATAATGCTTTATTTCGTACACATTAAGCCATATATAAGGAGTATTATTTTCTTTGGGAGCTTCTGTGTTATGTAAATAATGGATTCAAAGTGATTACTTGGGCCCCATGTGCATTTGAGTGGGCCCAAGCTTCATTTTGGTTCCCCTTTTCATGCTCTTCTTGCTATTGTTTATATGCTTTTTTTTCCCCCTTTCACAAGGGACTGGGCCCATTGAGGTGGGATGGCCTACATCAGATTTTTTGCCTTCAAAATTCTCCGTGGTGGTCCAAGTGTCTTTTGGGAATCCTATGGACAAAAGAAAATGACCTGCATTATACTTTCATGTTCAAATGGGCTGGGGATTTGATATAGGGCCTAAGTGAGATAAGTGACCCATCCCTCTTTAGGGCTGGGGATTTGATTTGAGCTAAGATAGTTACATCCTCTTGCCTTCTTTGGTGGGCCTTGGACAACTTTGTTGGCCCATGTCAATGTTAGGCTCAATTTCTTAATGCCTCTGCGAGGCCCAAGTGGGCTCACTTTGGGAAGATTGTTTACTTTGGTGTGAGTCTCTTCTTGGCCTTGACTTGGAAATCCCCATCTCATTTCCACACGTGAATATGTTACCTTACTGATCTTATTTGTAGGTAGATCATAACCTAGTTCATAGGAAGTTATTTATAAGCATGGGAAATGGGGGATCCTTGATTTGGATTTTCTAGTACTTGGATGGACATGCACTTGGCCTATCTCAAGTGTCCCACTAGTAGACCTTTAGTCGTCTTATCATTTGTCATGTATAGTTTTTTTTTTTTTTTTTTTTTTGTAATTTTTGAAAGGATTGGTCTGATGGTGTGGCACTTGACAAAGTTCAATCTTGATGGTGAGTTAAGTACATCGTGATTTAAGGTGCCTCATTTTCATCCTTAAGACCACTCGTATGCTCATTTTTATGGCTTGTATCCTTAATGGGCTTTCCTTTTTCTCATTGGGTGCCTCCTGGTACACATTTACTATCTCGAAGTGCGTCATGGGACAAGCTCCTATGAAGCATTTTTGGACTTGTTGTTATCTTGTGGAGCCTTTCCCTTGTCTCACTTTAAGCTAGTCACTCAAAGACCGAAAAAGAGATGTGATAGGATACTGTAATGCCTCATTTTTCAAAACTCGATTATAACACTCCTCAAAAACCCAGGTGTTAACTTGGAATGAAAATGTACATATTATGCAAACATATTGAAATCAAAGTGTGAGAGAGAAACTAAGAATGACACGCTATCAAATATCACACATCATCAAATCCTAGTCTGCTCTGCTTGAGACTTAGTATAAAACCCTTGTTCACAAAATGTTGTAACCCAAAACTAAGGAAGAAATAAAATGTGATCTACTGCTTGAGCCCGTTGAATTCCACCACCTCTTGACAGGGCTCCTCCTCGAAGAACTCCTCTCCCACCCAGTGGGGTCAGCATCTGGGTCTGCTTCATAAGCGCCCTCGTCCAGAGCTAGGCCTACACTATCTATGCTGTTGTATATTTAAAGGATGAGTGGCCAGATTAGTTTGAATTCCCCTCAAGATTACACACCACCGCATCAATTAAACATAGATTAAATAGTAAAACATACAAAACAATTCATGATAAAATCTTATTTAAATGCGTGGATGCGTGAATATACATCAATTAGGGATGCTCATCTAGTTGGACAAATAAATGGACCTTTTAAACAGTCGGTCCATTTACGCAAAAAGAATGAGTCTTGATTCATTCAATTTGCAAAGAGAATCAGTCTTTCAAACAATCGACATTCCAAATGCAAAAATAGTCGTCAAACGGTGCATTGATCTTTCAAATAGTCAACCAGGCACTCAATAATGCTCCAGTGTCATGAATGCATGATTAGCCCAACCATTACTATTTCAATTTGCAACTAACCTGTAAGGTCTCGTATTTTTGCCAACTTGGAGTTGGACGTCCTTAGACAATGGGTCTATCGTAACGTCTTATCAACTTAGGAGGGAGCGATTGAACTTAGAGACATTAGAGAACCCTAGGACCAAGCCATCTCGCTAATCTAACACTAAAGTCTTAGCCTAGGGTTCAGCTATAGAAGGGACCCCTCTTTGCTCTCATGAATCAAATAGAAGCCCCGGGGCTTCACCTAGTGTAACGTCCCGAATTTCAAGGGTCGAGCAAAGCTCAACTCCCGAGATCCAATGCATCACTTATGCAATATAGATAATAATGTTTAAATGTTGTCCATATTAATGCATTAGACATGAGAGGGATTATACTAAATCAGCATATCATACTCCAGAGTTAATATAGTTAAGCAAGCGGAAGATTGAAATAGATATATGGAGTATATACATGTTTCACAACCTCCAGAGTATGAGTATATTACCGGGCAGAATATATACATGTTTTATTTTAAAAATATACAAAATGCCAAAAATGTAAATGTCAAACTAATCCATTTATCCCTGTAATCCCATCGAAGCAGCACGAGGCTACAAAGATCTGCTAGAGAGCTGAACATAAGAGAACTCTTCCTCCTCATATATGAAGTCCAACTCCGCTGCATAGACATCCTCATCAACTGCATCTATAATAGAGTCTGGTTGGTGTTTTAAAACACCATCCCAGAGTGGGAGTGAGTGATTAACTCAGTGGTACTATAAGGCAAAGGTTAACATGTTATCAATTCAATCAAGCAGTAATGATAAAGCAGTACAATAATCATTCCCTAACTACTCTTATTAATGTAGGGATGGTACGCAGTAATGATGCATGCCCTCGCACAAAGCTCTCTCAAGCGACTTCATCAACCATTTGTGTATGGCAAACTCTCTAAACATGCACTTCCTCGTCAAAGCACATGCAATGCGGTGCATGGTCGCGTTAGCCGAGTACTTAATTAGGCTTATTCATACAACAGATTCAGAAAGCTAAGGTACTTCCCTTTATATAATTTACCAAAACTGAAAGATCCATCCAGGGTCGTCATCCTAGTTAATCACATACGATAGGCAAGTTGTAGGGCATCACTCCTAATGAAGAGCAGTGGATAGGTAAATTCGAGAGTTTATACTCAAGGTCACTACGGGGAGGCTCGTCACCTCAGTGCAAGCCGACAACTCGAATACAATGTCCCATACCACCGTATTCGGCTCACAAGTTTAGGTTGCTCACTAGTCACTATGGGGAGGCTTGTCACCCCAGCGTAGGCTGACAGCTCAACCACGGTGTCCCATACCACCATACCCGGCTCATGAGTCTTAGCGGATCGTGGTACCATGGTTGAAACGGGTTCTTACACTGGTGGGGGTATCTTAGATTCAAAAGTGGCGTCCATACATGGTAAACACACAATAGGCTAATCAATTTATTAGAAAAGTTTGATTGGTACGAGCGCACACCGAATTAATCGACATAGAGCGCGTAAGCACTCCCCATGGCCTAACCACTGTCGACAACCGTCGTACGACCCAGATTCACCGAACGTATTAAATGTGGCGAGACTAGTTCGGCCACTCAAATGAGAATTATTACTAATTGCCTGGACTACGTTGTAGTCCCAATCTTACTCAAATTTAGCACGTGAATACATGTGATAACCATATAAGCATTTAACGAACAATCCAAATACAACACTCATTTGAGCATTTTATCAACACATTGAACATATCACCAAGCACTTGCATTTTATTCATAAATTGCATAGTAAGATTAAGAGTATGTGAAGGAAACTACACATATGGATAAGGTAATTGAGAATCCTATCTCAATACCCTTATTAAATACAATTCATCAATAATTTCTCATTTAGACATTTTATCAAACACTTAAACTACACCTTTCTAAATACATAAACTAAATTAGTTACGACATGCACTATAGCAATTCATTACACAACATCGGTTATAAAACATATAACAATCATGGATCTTAGATTAGAAAGCAAGGAAAACATAAATCAGGATTTCACACTCATTTAAACATTTCAACAAACACATGGAATGCATCTTATACTCAATATAGTTCACACATGTATAATTTGTCAAAAATGTCGTAACTAAGACCATATGGCAGCAATCAAGTCAGACATAAATCATTAGCTGACATTGAAAGCCTTAAAAACCATAACCTAAATGTTTATAGTCCGCACCTTTCGTCGGAATACTTGTTTCGAACTCGGTTCGAATCCTACGTTCCCGAATACAGAAAACGAGTACCTAAACATTGAAATAGGTTAACTATTTCTTCGATTCATCTATTTGGATCCCTAAATCAAGATTAGGGTTAGGATTTCTTACCCAAATCGTAGTTAAAATGGGTCGTGTAGCGATGTGGAAAGGCAATCTAATGCGTGTAGTCATGAGAGAGAAATGTTAAGACTCAAATATTGCATAATTTTCCCCATTTATATCTTGGTTTTATGAACATAAATCATCTTAATATTCTATTTTACTCATGTGTGTTTTGCAAGGTGAATTTAAGAGCTTGGATTGAAAAAGGTGCTAAAAAGTAAGAATTTGATGCTAAAAAATCACCAAGGCAAGGGATGGATCTTAGGAGATCAAGATTGAAGAATTCACATGCCAAAGATCCAAGAAAACCAAGCGAAGAATGAAAAGAATCGAAGATTTGAAGCGAAGAATCCTGAAATCGTCCTGAAAAAGTGTATTCTAAAGCTGTGAAGTCTATTTTGGAAAACTACGCAGCAAGAAGTCTGTTTTAAACGAACTATGCAGCGAGAAGTCTATTTTGAAAAAATACGTATATTTGAGGCGTTTTCTAGGGTTTTCAACTTTGTACAAAAATTGGAGTTCCCTACTTATAAATAGGGCCTCTTAGGGCATTCTTAAACATGATTAGAAGCATTCAAGAGCAATATTTAGGGTTTTTAAAGAGTTTTTAGTTTTATTAAAGCTTTATAAGTTGTTTTTTTTTTTTTTTTTAGATCTTTACTATTTGCATTTTTTTCTTCTTTCTTTCTTGTTGCTTTTTATTTCTGCAATTTAATTATGTTTTTCTAAGTCTCTCTAGCCCAAGCTAGAAGGGAAGCACATGGGTTTATTATTTCTTTAAGATTATGATGATTGATTGTTTTAATGATGAGAAGAATGGTGTATGCATGTTATCTATTATTTAGGTTTTGTTTTTTTATCCTCTTGTAAGATTCATATGTTTCCATCATATGAGATCCACATTGATGGATAGGCTTACCCTAGATCAATCAGATTTCCTAGATAGGAGATTTTCTCAACCTGTTAAATTTCTTTGATATTCATTATCCTATAGATATTGAATACTTAAAATCACTGGCGCTTGAGAATATATGTCAATGGTGCAAATCCATTATTTTCTAATCTTTGATATCATTTATTAAATATTTAAATTGTTTTATTTTCCGATTAGGCTGACCATAGTGCTCAGATCCTAGTTTTGTTATCCAAGTCATCATGATTTTGGAACATTAACCTATGTGTGGAACTTTGAAGCTTGGGTGTTATTTTATTCAGTTGAATTACATCCATTCAAAAATTCCAAAATCAAATCATCAGATTAATTTTTATTACTTAGTTTGTTTTGCATTTGATTTTTTTTCTTCTTGCAATTCATCTCCCTGTGGGATCCACCCTATATTCACAGGATATTACTTATGAACCTCTGCACTTGGAGGCAAGCAACCAAGTTTTCGGTGCCGTTGCCGGGGAGAGACTGAGAGAAATCAGATCTGTGCAAGATAGCTAAGGTAAGTTTTCTTCTAAACCCTCCAGATTTTCTGTAGATTTTTTATTTTTATTTTTATTTTTTCTTTTTCTTTGAAAATAAATTTAGTTGGGTCTTTCAAGCACTAACTATGACATAAGGTTGCCCTGCTTGGGATTTTATCACGGAAGTGCTATGGTTGTCCTATAATTGCTGTTTGATCACAAAGATCATCCGCTGAATCTATTTTCCAGATTAGCATAGTTTAATTTCTGCATTAGTTTTACTTTTATTTATTTATTTATTTTATTTATTTTTAATTTTTTTTGTGGATAGAACCCTCATGGTCGGCCCTGCCACCTGGGTTGTTGATTTATTTTCCTTTGTGGACTGAACCCTCATGGTCGGTTCTGCCACCTGGGTTGTTGATTTATTTTTCTTTGTGGACTGAACCTCATGGTCGGCTCTGCCACATGGGTTGTTGATTTTTTTTGCTTTGTGGACTGAACCCTCATGGTTGGCCCTGCTACCTGGGTTGTTGATTTAATTTTTTATTTTTATTTTAAATATTATATTTGCGATTTGAATTAGTGGTATTTGTTGTGTGGTGTGGATGATTTAAGTCCCGTTGGAGTAGGGATCAAAACAATCGACTCTCCTCTTAAGGGGGACTAGTTCCAGGCCTTTATTATTCACTTAGAAGAGGCACTCAATATCACTTGGATTCCATGGTAGACCCAGTTGATAATCCAAATCCAAATCTGTCAGATCCAACTATAAATCAAAATAGAGAAAATCAACATAATCCTCCTCTTGAGGATGAAAATGAAGTTCATAGGAATGTGTTAAACCAACCACAGACTTTACGTGAACATTTACACCCTGAGAGATCAACTTTACCATCTTGTATAGTGTTCCCTGCTCACACAGGGAACATTGATTTTAAACCAGGTGTGATTCAATTAATTCTTAAATTTCATGGCTTAGATTTTGAAAGCCCCTACTTGTACCTCAAGGACTTTGAGGAAGTAATTGCAACGTTACAAGTAAACAATGGCATTAGGGATGTACTTAAGCTTAGGTTATTCTCATTTTCTCTAAAGGATTGGGCCAAAGCATGGCTCAACTCTCTAAGACCTAATACCATCACTTCATGACAAGCCTTAAGTAGAGAGTTTTTGAAAAAGTTCTTTCCCGAGCACAAAACAAATGTATTAAAACAAGAAATCATGTCATTCTCCCAAAAGGGGAATGAACTATTTTTTCAAGCTTGGGAGTGCTTCAAAGACATTCTAATTACTTGTCCACATCATGGTTATGAACCATGGCACGTGATTGATGCTTTCCGAAAGGGGCTCATCATGGATACCCGTCAATTCATAGAGATGATGTGTGGTGGAACCTTTCTTGACAAAGATCATAATGAGGCTTGGGATTTTCTAGATATGTTAGCAGAGAATACTTAGACATGGGATGTCTCTGCTAAATCACACCAAATTAGACCCATTCCTAGAGAGAAAGCGGGAATGTATGTCCTAAGAGAGGAAGATGACCTTAATGCAAAATTCGTGGCATTGGCTAGAAAGGTCGAAGCCTTGGAAATTAGGAAGGTTGATATGGTTAAAGCAAACACTTCCTTAAGTAATTTTTGTAGCATTTGTGGTGGTACAGACCATGACACAAAGGATTGTTCAATAATCTCAGTTGTACAAAATATCACGCATGAGCATGATCAAGCAAATGCTATAAATAATTACCAAAGGTCAGTTATGCAACCAATGGGAAACACGTACAATTCAAATTGGTGTAACCATCGTAATCTTAGTTGGAGGAATGGACCACAAATTAATGCGCCCAATGCACCTCAAATGCCTCCACAAAATAACTTCTTTGGGGCACCTAACAATGCACCATATGTGCCCCCACCAAAGCGATCATCTGTGGAGGATGCATTGATCACATTCATGAACTCTCAAGCTCAAATGAATCAGTCTCGATTCCAATCAAATCAGAAATTAAAGACAGTTGTGGCTAGGATTGAGACTCAACTAAATGCTACGAAAAAAGGCACCCTTCCTTCTCAACCTGTGCCAAACCCTCGAAACACACATTTCATTGGAGACTCAAATCCAAGTGAACTACATCATGAACAAGCTAAGGCCATCATTACCTTGAGAAGTGGAAAAGAGGTCGATAACAAGATAATGCAACCAGTAGAAATACCGGAGGATGAGCCACTGTCTTAAGAAAATGATGAACCAGCTATGGTTCAAGAGCCACAACAGCAAAAGGATAAAGAGACTAAGTCATATGAGCCTCCAGTTCCGTTCCCATCTAGACTTCGGAATCCAACTGTTCCAATGAAATATCAAGAGGTGTTGGATGTGCTCCAAAAGGTTACTGTTAATATTTCTCTGCTTGATGCCATTAGACAAATTCCATCATATGCTAAATATCTCAAGGACTTGTGCACTGTAAAGAGAAAATTAAATGTGCACAAAAAGGCCTTCCTTACTGAGAAAGTGAGCGCTATCATTTAATAAAGGGTTGTACCCAAATACAAAGACCCGGGAAGTCCCACTATTCCTTGTATTATTGGAAATTTTCAAATTGAGCATGCTTTGTTAGATTTGGGTGAAAGTGTCAACTTAGTACCTTATTCAGTTTACAAATAAATGGGGTTAGGCGAGCTTAAACCAACCACGATTACACTCCAACTCGCTGACCGCTCTATTAAGGTACTAAGGAGAATTGTAGAGGACGTGCTAGTCCAAGTAGAGAAATTCTACTTCCTCGTGGATTTTATTGTACTAGACACTGAACCATGTGTAAATGCTAGCGCTCAAGTTCCCATCATTTTAGGCCGCCCATTCCTAGCAACTTCAAATGCAATCATAAATTGCAGGAATGGAATGATGAACTTGTCTTTTGGTAACATGACTCTCGAGCTAAATATTTTCAATCTATGTAAGCAGCCCATTGATAATAATGAGATCCATGAGTTGAATTTCATGGACTGCTTGATAGAAGAAGAGGAATTAGAACCTAGTCTGACTGATGAATTGATTCATGTCATTGGAGACTTGAAAATTTCTGATTTAGAAAAAGTGCTTGCTGAAATTTCTGATGATAATGAGAGCACTACCACCCAGGACATTGGTATGTACCAATGGAGACCGCGCACTCAAATCCTATCTATCGAGGACTTGCGATCTTTGTCATCACCAACCAATGTTCCAAAGCTTGATTTAAAACCACTACCAAATGAGCTTAAGTATGTATACTTAGGTGAAAATAAAATTTATCCTGTGGTGATCTCTTCATTTTTAAACAAGGATCAAGAGATTAAATTGTTGAAAGTTCTAAGGGACCACAAAGGAGCCTTAGGCTGGACCATTTCTGACATCAAGGGTATAATCCCTTCAGTCGTAAAAAAGCTGAAGATGTACTTGAGGCTCTTGCAGTCGCAAAAAAGCTCAAACTCCTCTCCATAGAGGTAATGTCTCTAGAGCTTTAATGAAAAAATAACTGCAACTAATTCCAGATCGTACATGGGGTAGTTTTCTTCGTGTTTTCTCAACTGTCATGATGCATAGGCAATCACTCTGTCCTTTTGTATAAGAACACAACCCAAACCAACCCGAGACACGTTAGTGAATATAGTATATCTGATCCCTTACTTTGGCAATACTAGCACGGGTGCGGACGTCAGCTTGTCCTTGAATTCCTGAAAGGCTGCTTCTTCTTTCTCGTTTCAGGCGAACTGAAGATCCTTCCGAGTGAGTTGCGATAATGGTCTGGCTATCTTAGAAAAATCTTTAATGAAGCGGCGATAGTAGCTAGCCAGTCCGAGGAAACTTCGCACTTTTGTTACTGAACCAGGTTGTTCCCAGTCCTGTACCGCAGCCACCTTGGCAAAGTCCATGACAATTCCTTCCTTGGACACCACGTGTCCCAGAAACTTGACTTTCTCTTTCCAGAAGTCATATTTCCGGTATTGTGTAGACAACTGATTCTTCCTGAGAGTATTGAAGACTGCTCGTAGGTATTCTTTGTGATCTTTCTGACTCTTAGAGTATATCAAAATGTCATCTATAAATACGACGATGAATTGGTATAGATACGGCCGAAACACCTGGTTCATGAGGTCCATGAACACGATCGGTGTATTCATAAGTCCGAATGACATCACGAGGAACTCATAATGCCCAAAACTAGTTCTAAATGCTGTTTTCTGTACGTTTCATCCTTGATGCGCAACTGATGATACCCAGAAAGTAGGTCGATCTTAGAGAAATATTGTGCCCCTTTCAACTGGTCAAACATGTCATCTATCCTGGGCAGAGAATACTTGTTCTTGATCGTGACGTGATTTAACCTGCGATAATCAATACACAACTACAGTGATCTGTCTTTCTTATTTGCAAACAATATAGGTGATCCCCAAAGAGATACGTTAGGCTGTATAAAACCTGATTCCAACAAATCATCTATCTATCTCCTCAATTTCTCCATTTCACACGGAGGCATGCGATATGTTGGCAAGGAAATGGGCATCGCACCAGGCACAAGGTTGATCATAAAGTCGATCTCGTGCCAAGGAGGTAGTCCAGGTATCGTTTTGAACACGTCTATAAAATCTTGGACTACAGGCATATCCCTAAGTGTCGGACCATCAACATTTTCTAATAAGGAAGTGTAACAACTTATGCGGTAGGGCCAACTGACCTGAACTGGGAAAGTAAAGACCGTATCCTTGGGTCCATGTGCCGTCACCAGTCGGGTTTCGCAGTCGATCTCTGCCTTCATTTCAGTAAGCCAATCCATCCCGAGGATGACGTCGTAATGGTACAGCGGGGTGACGATCAAGTCAATGCACACCGTTCTGCTTCCGAAGTCTATCGAGCAATCCTTACAAAGCTTAGTAGCGTCGAAAAAGGTCCCTGTTGCGGTAAGGACTCTCACCCCAACCATAGGGATAGTGTTCAGCCTTAAGTGTTTAATTATAGAGTACGATATTATCGAAATAGTGGACACGATGTCCACCAAGAGAAATATAGGTGTACCTTGAATGTGGGCAGTGACTTCAAAGGTTAAAGGCACTGCAGTTGCTGACTCAGATGCTTCAGCTGCAAGTACATGTACACGTGCTTGTTGAGAACGATTGGATTACGCTATCATAGGTCATTGAGGCGGCCTATTTCGAGGTACAGGCAATCTGTAGAATGGCTGTGCTGGTGGTGCAGATCGTAGAGGTGGAGTTGAAATAGCCTATGATAGCTGGCGGTTGATCTTCTGCAGTGGCATAAAGTGGTTGTCCCTCATCTTGGTAAAACAATAGGTGTCTGTATGGCCCATCTTCTTACAATAGGCATACCAAAGATCTGATCGCCTTAGTTGGGTCGTTGGAGCCATTAGCCTGGGGGCGAATCTGCACACAACCTCTTATCGAGGAATGGTCAGTTCGACAGTTCAAGTCGAGGCCTTAGGCCCATCAGAATACATCCGCGACGCCCTGTCTCCATCCTGCTTAGCTCGCAGGGACATGTTCACCAACTCAGCATAGTTGGGAATGCTAGCGCAACACATTTCGTGCGGATATCGGGCCACAGACCCTCTAAAAATCGCCGCATCCTTATCGGCTCGTTTACTAAGATCATTGGAGCATATCTGGCTAGTTTTGTGAAGCAGTTCTCGTACTCGGCCATGGTCATTCCTCCCTGTCGGTGGCAAAGAAACTCACCCTTCTTTTCATTACGATAAGTGAGGGGGAAATACTTTCCTTGGAAACAGGTTTCAAACGCGTCCCACGTCCACGCGTATCCTGCGAGGACGGTCCGTAGGATGCTGTCCCACCAGAGACTAGCCTCCTTTTCAAACATGTACGTAACTAGCTCCACTTGCTCTGCCTTAATACAGTGCAACCGCTTCAGCATCTTGGATATACGATCCAACCAATACTCTGCCTCCTCAGGTCGGTGAGTACCTGCAAAAGTAGGAGGATAGAAGCGCTGAAAGCGCTTAAACAAGCCGCTTGTATTCATAACCACAATAAGCTGCATAGGTGGCATAGGTGGTACCGTAGTCATGTTTTGGGCAATGGCCCCCACGATCGTAGCCAAAACTTGCTGTTGCTGCTGCATCAGGAGCATCATCTGCTCCAACCTATCGGGAGGAGAAGCCGCCTGAGACATGTGCGGCGTCGATGTAGACACACGGTTCTATTCCATAACCGGTGGTGCACAAGGTGTTGGCCCATTAGTGGGGCCAGTGGCTGGTTATGAATCCGGCATTGTCTTAAAGTTCGGGCCCAAGCTAGGGTTCGTCTAGCTATCATTCAGGGGAGGTGCCCCATCAATCGATCCACCAATTGCAAGACGTGCTATGTGTCAAGTGTTTTTAGGAGGCATCCCCTATATATAACATAAGGTGCAACGTGTGTCAGGTTTAAAATAATATTACTCACTTTTCCAAACATTCTACACATTGCAAATAAAACAAGCTTCATGCATTTCATTAAGCTAAAATTCGTCACAATATATAAGGTTTAGTATTACATGAATTATGACAGACGATGCATGTGAGCTAACTTAGCAACAGTTTTAACACTAACTATTCTAACATCCATCCAAGCTAACTAGGGCTATTACAAAAAAAAACAAGAAACAGGAAAAACCAAAGGACCACTGCAACACAACTAGTCCGCTGACTTTGGTGAAGGTGGAGGCACCCTTATCCTGCATTCAGCACAGGAGGGCCTTCAAGGTGCGAGATATTTTCTTGAATTTCTGTTTCAGATAGGCCTGATTCTCCTTGAACTCTTGTCTCAAGGTGGCTTGATTTTCCTCAATTCTAGCCATGCAGGCTTCTAAGGCAGCCCGATCATGGTGGTCTCCATGTGTAGCAGGAGGGCCCCCATTAGAGTCTTGGGCCTCCACTTCTTCTCCCTAATCTTCCTCTTCACTGCCTTCCTCACCACTTCCTTCTTCACCATCACTGCTTTCTTCCTCACCTTCACTTCCCTCATCCTCTTCACTTTCTTCTTCTATTTCGTCGCTCTGCTCATCGAGTCGGGCTTGGCGTTGCCTAGGGCCAATGCCCATGTTGTTAAGCGTGTTCTCACTGATAATGTGGATTGGGGCGACGTTATCCATATGGAGTTTGAAACTGAAGTGGCGGGCAATTTTACAAATAAGTCGGCCGAAAGGTAGCGAGGAGTCTTGCCTAGTAGACCGTGTAGTGCTGATTATTTGAGATAGGGCAGAAGTAGGCAGGCATACTTTCTCTCCTTGCCCGACTCTATACAAGAAGTCCACCATGAACTTTGTACATTCGGTGCGGTTACTCCACCTAAGATACACGTTATATGTGCATATGTGGTGGAGCAGGCAGAAGTCATTTGTCATCTTATATAAAGTGAGGCTATTTCCTTGCCTCCAATACTCAAGTTGGCTGCATAGGAAATGTGTGCAGCGATTTCTCTCTCGCTCACTAGCGAGACGAGTTTCACTAGCATGTACCACACCTCTTTCAATTCCTATAATGCGGGCCATCACGTCCACATCTATTATGGCTTCCTGCCTTCTCAAGGGGATAGTAAATTGGAGAGGCTCCAACAGTGGGTTTCATATGTGGGCATAGAAGGCTCGCACGACGCCTTCACTTGCGTGAGTGTTTCCCTCGAATATTGGACCCCAATCATTTTCCAGGAGAAAGTCGATGACTAGATACATTCCAAACAACTTCTCATTGACATGTGCTTCAAATACGACCCTACGGCTGTGGAACTTGCCGAGATTGATGTCTGTCGGTAACAATCTTTCCAATGAGATTTGAGGATCGAGGTCCCTCTTGGATCTTCACTCTCGCTCAACACTTGTACTAGCCTTGGCACTCGCCTTCTTCGTAGTACGACGTGGTCGGCTCGGCCCGGCCTCATCCGGGGCCGCTCTCTTCTTTCCCATGAGGGAAAGGAGCGTAGAGTTAGAGAAGATGGCGATAACTAGTTCAAATAGAGCCATGAAGTTGGAAAAGCTTGAGAGTGAAGTAGATTTGAGGAGTTTTAGAGTTATGAGACATAAAAATGTGGATTTTGTGCTCAAATGTGGGGAAATAGGGAAAATGGAAAGTAGCAGGAGGTAGTTTTGAGGGAATGGTGGTAGATGGGTGCAAAATATGGAAGAAGATGGAAGATTGATGTGAGATGTGGAAGAAAATAGAGCTGTGAGTGTATGGAATGGAGATTTGAGAGAGAAAATGTGATTTTGGAGGGTTTAAAGGGTTGGGAATTGGGTGGAATGGCAAAAGGGGAGAGGAGGGGGTTTAAATGATGGGTCCCACACGTGAGAGGGCCCCACACAGTCAGTCAGTGGGCGGTACGCTGCTGCCCGCGGCGTGCCTCCGAGCACCCGCCGTGAAGGCGGGCGATGCGCCACCGACCAGGCTATGCCGCCACCCCCTCCCTGGACTACCGGTGGTGGTTCCGCCCTGGGGCAGTGGCCACCCCCTCCCAAGGTGTTGTACATGTGTGGGGGACCACCTGGGTCCCATCGAAAATTGGAATTTGGGTCCCCATGTCTGTTTGATGTGTTTTCTCGGTCCTACAAGCGTGTATTCAAGCTTTTTAGATCGTTTTGAGTTCGGGAGTTGCTGAATTTTTGTTCAAACCCATCAATTGATGACCAAAAAGGTATTAAGATCATTTTACATAATCTCGGACGCATACGGGCTACATTACAATGGTCAATTTCGCCCGTCGGCGAAACTTGGGATCCTACGGTCATTTTTATATTTCATCACCCCCTTCCTAAGTCAAAGTGCATTAAAGTGCGTCGTGTAACCATAACTCAGGTCCAGTTTAATCCAAATCATACTCTGATACCAACTTGTAACACCTTGAATTTCAAGGGTAGAGCAAAGCTCAACTCCCAAGATCCAACGCATCACTTATGCAACATAGATAATGATGTTTAAATGTTGTCCATATTAGTGCATTAAACATGAGAGGGATTATGTTAAATCAGCATATCATACTCCAGAGTTAATATAGTTCAGCAAGTGGAAGATTGAGATAGATATATGAAGTATATACGTGTTTCACAACATCCAGAGTATGAGCATATTACTGGGCTGAATATATACATGTTTTATTTTAAAAATATACAAAATGCCAAAAATGTAAATGTCTGATTAATCCATGTATCCCTGTAATCCCATCGAAGCAGCACGAGGTCTACATAGATCTGCCAGAGAGCTGAACATAGGAGAACTCTTCCTCCTCATCTACGAAGTCCAACTCCGCTGCATAGACATCCTCATCACCTGCATCTATAGCAGAGTTTGGTTGGTGTTTTAAAGCACCGTCCCAGAGTGGGAGTGAATGATTAACTCAGTGGTACTATAAGGCAAAGGTTAGCATGTTATCAATTCAATCAAGTAGTAATGATAAAGTAGTACAACAATCATTCTCAAACTACTCTTATTAATGCAGGGATGGTTTACAGTAATGATGCATGTCCTCGCACAAAGCTCCCTCAAGCGACTTCATCAACCATTCGCGCATGACAAACTTCTTAAACGTGCACTTCCTCACCAAAGCATATGCAATGCAGTGCATGGTCATGTTAGTTGAGTACTTAATTAGGTCATACAGCAGATTTGGAAAGCTAAGGTACCTCCCTTTATATCATTTACTCAAACCGAAAGATTCATCTAGGGTCGTCAATCCTAGTTAATCACATACGATGAGCAAGTTGTAAGGTATCACTCCTAATGAAAAGCAGTGGATAGGTAAATTCGAGAGTTTATACTCGAGGTCACTACAGGGAGGCTCGTCACCTCAGCGCAGGCCGACAACTCGAATACAGTGTCCCATACCACCGTATTTGGCTCACGAGTATGAGTTGCTCACTGGTCACTATGGGGAGGCTCGTAACCCCAGTGTAGGCTGACAGCTCAACCACGATGTCCTATACCACCATGCCCGGCTCATGAGTCTTAGCGGATCGTGGTACCATGGTTGAAGCGGGTTCTTACACTGGTGGGGGTATCTTAGATTCAAACAGTGGCGTCCATAGGCCAATCAGTTTATTAGACAAGTTCGATTGGTATGAGCACACATCAAATTAATTGACATGGAGCGCATAAATACTCCCCGTGGCCTAACCACTGCCGACAATCGTCGTATGACTCGGATTCACAGAATGTATTAAATGTGGTGAGACTAGTTCGGCCACTTAAACGGGAATTGTTACCGACTGCTTGAACTACATTGTAGTCCCAATCTTACTCAGATGTAGCACATGAATACATGTGATAACTATATAAGAATTTAATGAACAATCCAAATACAACACTCATTTGAGCATTCTATCAACACATTGAACATATCACCAAGTACTTGCATTTTATTCATAAATTGCATAGCAAGATTAAGAGTATGTAAAGGAAACTACACATATGGATAAGGTAATTGAGAATCCTATCTCAATACCCTTATTAAATACAATTCATCAATAATTTCTCATTTAGACATTTTATCAAACACTTAAACTACACCTTTCTAAATACATAGACTAAATTAGTTACGACATGCACTATAGCAATTCATTACACAATATCGGTTATAAAGCATATAACAATCATGGATTTTAGATTAGAAAGCATGACAAGCAAAAATCAGGATTTCACACTCATTCAAACATTTCAACAAATACATGGAATGCATCTTATACTCAACATAGTTTACACATGTATAATTTGTCGAAAACGTTGTAACTAAGATCATGTGGCAGCAATCAAGTCAGATATAAATCATTAGTTGACATTGAAAGCCTTAAAAACCATAACTTAAATGTTTATAGTCCGCACCTTTCGTCGGAATACTTGTTTCGAATTCGGTTCAAATCCTACGTTCCCGAATATAGAAAAACGGGTACCTAAACATTGAAATAGGTTAACTATTTCTTCGATTCATCTATTTGGATCCCTAAATCAAGATTAGGGTTAGGATTTCTTACCCAAATCGTAGTTGAAACGGGTCATGTGGTAATGTGGAAAGGCGATCTAGTGCGTGTAGTCATGGGAGAGAAACACTGCCACGAGGTCTCAAAATTTCTCTTCTCTCCTCACTCTTTTCTCTTCTTTTCTCTTTTCTCTCTCCTAGGGTTTGGAGAAAATTCGTATGAGAGAGGGGTGGGGTGGTTTAAGGCCTTTAAATAGGCCAAGAACTGCTGCCAATGGCCCCAGGGCCATGGTATACTTAGGTTATAACCAAAGGGTGCCTGTTTCTGACAAACAGGGCCCTTAGGAAGGTTCATTTTCCACTTACAGCGTAGGGTTAGTTCCTTGACCATGGATCTAAGGCAGGTTATGATTTCGGTACGATCAGATTAGCGGATCAACCTTACCGGACCTGTATCAGATCAACAGTCCTCGTCCCTCTTTCAGGGCCACAAGTATACAGATATGTGCAGGGAAATTTCCCTGATCCATGGGTGAAGTTTGGTCAGAAACTGATGGTTTGAAATCTTCAATTTCTCCCATAAGTGAATGGTCCAATTCACTTAAGTTCCAATGGATTTTCTAAAGATATTCACGTTTCTCACACACTTTACTTCAGGCTCAAGTTGTGCGGTTCTGGATACTATTTGGACTCGATTCTCACGATGTTCGTCAAGCCCAATAAGACTAACATGGTCCAATAGTTTTGCGGTCATCGGGCTTTTGACGTGTGGTCCAGGTCCGATACGGAGTTTCAATGTGCTCTCAAGAGCAACTGGGTTTTAGGATTTCTCATAGGTTTTTGAGTAGTGTTGAGTCAGTGATTGTAATGGTTTTGGGTCTTGCCATTTGTATAGATAGTGGTTGGAGCTAAATCTAGGGATTAATTAGTCCAGCACTTAATTAATTTTTGCCTAAATCTCTACAGAATACAGTCCTTAAGGATTTCTGCCTGAGGTGATACTCAGGTCTTTGTTCAGACTTTTCCGAGACATTACACCTAGGGCCATTTTTACTTCATTTATACCCCATTTCTAGTTCATTATACCCTTTTCACTCTCAAGTCATCACTCCATTCTCTTCCTAAGCTCTCAAAACTCAATTCCTAAGTCTCAAATCCCCCTTTCAACCCATCTCCTTCAAAAATTTCACCTTCCACCACCTTATTCTTCAAATCTTTCTAATTAATTTCATATTAGACACAAATCGTATAGCTCAAAGGATGAAGAACTATAATTAAACTAAAATTTACTATAAATAGTAAAAATATAAATAAAATATAATTTTGACTATTTGTAACGCCCTGAAATTCGGGGGTCGAGCATAACTCAGCTCCCGAGTTCCAAAACATCACTTATGCAACATATTTAATGAAGGATGTATGTTGACTGTATTAGTGCATAAAACATGGAATAGATTAAGCCAAAACACAGATATGATTCAGGGATAAGTGAATAAAGCAAGCAGAAGACTTATAGAAAAATATGTGTATAAGTGTAAATCCCTGAAGTACATATACAAGCCAGGTCGTATGTAAGTGTTATTTAACAAAATTATAAGTATCATGTTACATCATTTAAATTCTCAAAAATAATCCCAGAGACCCGCGCATCAGACCAAGGCTCGCTAGAACCCGTCTGAAAACTGCATATAAGAGAACGCAGCCTCATCATCATCCATCTCCCGCTCTGCCTCAGAAGTCGCATCCACATCTGCAACATCAGAACCTAAGACAGAGTCTGGTGGGTGTTTAACACCGCCCCAGAACATGGGAGTGAGTGATCAACTCAGTGGAACAATAAGGCACTGGTTAACATGTTATCAGTTCAATCAAATAGTAATGATAAAGCAGAATAATTAAATAAATCCTAAATACTCTTGTTAATGATGTATGCAATATGATGCGTGCCCTCATGCGTACACCCTCAGCGTCTTCATCTTACATTACGCATGACATCGCCTTAAAGTGCGCCACATCTACAAAGCACATACAAATGCGGTGCATGGATATGATTACCAAGTTGTTATTAGTCTATTTCATACAGCAAGATTGGGAAGCTAAGATACTTTCCTCATATCACCATCCAAACAGTGATCCATACTAGGGTCGTCAATCCTAGACATCTCATACGATCATATATTTGAGGTCATAGCAAAGGGCTCGTCACCAATCAATGCACGCCTTTCATACCTTTACTACCACAATTCGGCTCGTCACCTCCTTGCGGTATCCAGGTATGCTCGAGGTCACTACAAAGGGCTCGTCACCAATCAATGTAGGCCGACAGCACGAATATAGTGTCCCATACCACCATAATCGGCTCACGAGTTTAGTTGCTCACTGATCACTACGGGGAGGCTCGTCACCCCAGTGTAGGCCATACCACCATGTCCGGCTCATGAGTCTTAGCAGATCAAGGTACCATGGTTAATAGGATTTCACTGGTAAGTTCGGTACCCTAGATTCAAGCAGTAGCGTCCATACATGGTGAACATACATCAGACAATCGGGTTACTTGACGAACTCGACTAGCACGAGCGCACGTTGAGTTGAGCGACATAGAGTGCGCAAACACTCCGCGTGGCCAAACCACTGCCGACAACTCTAATACGGCTCGGGTTTGTCTAATACGTCCTACATGGCGAAAGCAATCTCAGCCACGAACATAGGGTCAATTACCGATTTCCTGGACTAATGCATAGTCCCATACACATTACACTACGACAGATAATTGTATTGAATGTAGAACAGTAAAGGAACAATAACTCAAATCATGGTACATACGCATCTGAAGAATATCAACTTAACATAAGTGTAAGCACAAGTAGTGCTTGAATTTAAATAACATAGAATGTAACTTGCATAAAGGAAATCATGCACATCAATAGGAGTATTGAGAATCACTTCTCAACGCCCGTAATTAGTGTAATAAATTACACTTTAGATCATTCATGCATTTCTACAAACACTTAGCATACATGGAACAACATACATGACGTATGTTGAAATACATGCATTTAGACAATTCCTTTTACCAAGGAGTTGTCATACACACATCTAGCATACATACATGACAAATAATCATGGCAACCACAGGTGCATATTTTATACGTATACGGTACTTTATACATACACATAGAATACACAAATCTCAATATAACACATGCATAACAGGAAAGCAACGTAAACACAACATTTGGCATGCAGAATCTCATCCATAACAAGAATAAATCATTAACTGGCATTGAAAGCCTTGAAAACCATAACCTATACACTTAAAGTCCGCACCTTAAGCAAGGAAAGAACACCGAACTGATTTAGACGAGTTGTCTTCGTCAACGGCGAAAGAATACCCTAAAACAAGGATATAAATAAGATACAACAACACCAAGACGAATCTAAGCTCTAACACAGATTAGGGCTAGGTTAACTTACCCCAAAATGAACTCAGAACCGTCAGAATAACGATTCAAATTGAAGGTTCAAAGATGAAGAAGAACAAGGAAGAATCCAAGATGATTCACCAACTTATCTCTCTCACTTTCTCTCTCTTTTCCACTCTCTTTCCAAGCTAGGGTTAGAGAAAATTCGTATGGAAAAGAGGGCTAGGGTTTAAGGACTATAAATAGGCCTATATTGATGAAAATAACCCCAGGGACAAGGTATACTTAGGGTATAACCAAAGCCCGCCTCTTACGATCCAACGAAGCACTTCTGGTGGGCCTATAACCACGAAAGGTCGGACTTAAGCTCATTGACCATGAATCTAGGTCAAGCTGAGTTTTCGTACCGACCAGCTCTTCAGATCAGCCGTGGCGGATCACACTTAATTTAATGGTCACGGAATCTCAATCAGGTCCACAAGCACAAGGATATGCCTGGGCCACCTTCCCTGATCAGAAGGTGAAATTGGGTCAGAATCCAACGTTCAGATAGCTTAAAATTGTCGCGCAAGCGACACGACTCAGATTTCATAAAAACTTATTAAATATCCAACCGTTCTCACACTCTTCACTCCGAACTCAATCAAATCGACCTAAAACATCACATAGACTTGATTTTCGAGGTGATGGTCAAGCCTAACCCGGTGACCGCAACAGCTTAAGATCATCGCTATTGGACTTTCGACGCACGGTCCAGGTCCGATCCAGATCTTCCAAAAATTCCCCAGAACAACTGGATTTAGCGATGGATCTCAGATTTCAGAGTAACGTAGCGTTAACTAATCTACAAGTTTAGAGCCATGCAGATACAATTTAAAGTGATTGATGCGAATTTCACAAGCAATCGAGTATAGCGCTAATTACCCCAAAAACAACTACTTAAGGAAAGATTAGCACAAAAAATTCCAAGGTCGTTACAATCTACCCCCCTTAAAGAAAATTTCATCCTCGAAATTCATGCCTTCATATAATCCTCAAGGATCAGAGGGTAGGTCTTTCTGACCTCAGCTTCAGATTCCCAAGTAGCCTCTTCCACACCATGATGCGTCCATAGCACCTTCATAAGAGGGATAACCTTGCTACGCAATACCTGCTCCTTCCTGTCGAGAATACGCGTCGGTCACAGTACATAAGTGGCATCCTCACTCAACTGCACTTGCTCCCAACTGATAATATGCGAAGGATTAGGAACGTACTTCTTCAGCATAGAAACATGAAATACGTTATGCACGCCCGCAAGAGGTGTGGGCAAAGCAAGGCGGTAAGCTACCACTCCCACTCGATCCAGAACTTGAAATGGACCAATAAATCTCGGTGTCAGCTTTCCCTTCTTACCAAACCGCAGAACTCCCTTCATAGGAGAGACCTTAAGAAAAACATGGTCTCCAACCTCAAACTCAAGCGGTCGACGCCTCGTATCAGCATAACTCTTCTGCCTGCTCTGCGCTGTCAGAAGTCGACGTCGAATGATGTCAACCTTCTCTGAAGTCACCTGCACCAACTCTGGGCCAAGCAAACTATGCTCACCAATTTCTGCCCAACAATGTGGTGCTCTGCACGGGCGACCATACAACGCCTCATAGGGAGCCATGCCGATACTCGCCTGGAAACTATTGTTATATGCGAACTCTGCATACTGAAGACAATCATCCCAACTGTCCTTGAAATCCAAAACACAAGCTCGCAACATATCTTCCAGGACTTGATTCACGTGCTCCGTCTGCCCATCTGTTTGCGGATGAAATGCGGTGCTGAACTTCAGTTTCACACCCATTGCTTCCTGGATACGAGTCCAGAAGATAGATGTAAAACGCGTGTCTCTATCAAACACAATCTCCAGGGGAACTCCATGCAAACGCACTATCTCCTTGATATACAACCTAGCCAACTCGTCTGCAGAGTAAGTGACTTTGATCGGTAAGAAATGCACCGACTTCGTTAATCGATCGACGATCACCCAAATAGAGTCAAATCCCTTCCTCGTCCTCGGCAACCCAGAGATAAAATCCATAGAGATGAAATTCCACTTCCATTCAGCTATGGGCATGGGCTGCAGCAATCCAGGAGGTCGGCGATGCTCTGCCTTGACCTGCTGGCACGTGAGACAACGAGAAACAAATTCAGCAATCTGTACCTTCATATTGTCCCACCAATAAAATCTCTTCATATCCTGATACATCTTCGTGCTACCTGGATGCATCGCAAGTTTAGAACTATGGGCTAACTCGAGAACCTCCCGTCTCAAGTCAGGGATGTCAGGAACACATAACCGGCCACGAAAACGTAGGCCCCCATCAGAACTAACACTCTAGTCGGAGTTCTCATCTGTACCAACCCGCTGCCTCATCTTCACCAAAAGCTCATCATCTGCCTGAGCTGCAACGATCCTCTCGTCAATAAGGGGCTGTACACGAATGTGTGCGATAATCTCATACGGCTCAACCACCGTAAGCTTCTGCTCAAAATCGCGCACGAACTCCAACATATCCCACTCTGCTATCATCAGCGGAGCCGCAAACTCAATAGCCTTCTTGCGACTCAATGCATCTGCCACAAGGTTCGCCTTACCCGGATGGTAAGAAACATCGAACTTAAAGTCCTTCAATGTTTCCATCCATCTGTGCTGCCTCATATTCAAATCACGCTGCGTGAAAATATACTTAAGGCTCTTGTGGTCGCAAAAGAGCTCGAACTCCTCACCATAGAGGTAATGTCTCCAAAGCTTTAATGCGAATATGACAGCTGCTAACTCCAGGTCGTGCATAGGGTAATTCTCTTCGTGTTTCCTCAACTGACGCGAAGCATAAGCAATCACCCTGTCCTTCTGCATAAGGACACAACCCAGGCCAACGCGAGAGGCGTCAGTATATATAATATACTTAACCCCTTGCTCTGGCAATACTAGCACAGGGGCGGACGTCAACTTGTCCTTCAGCTCCTGAAAAGCTAACTCCGCCCACTCATTCCAAGCAAACTTCAAATCTTTCCGTGTCAACTGCGACAACGGTCTGGCAATCTTCGAGAAGTCCTGAATAAAGCGACGATAATAGCCTGCAAGACCCAGAAAACTCCTTACCTCAGTAACTGAACCAGGCTGCTTCCAGTCCTACACTGTAGCTACCTTGGCAAGGTCGACGGCTATTCCTTCCTTGGACACCACATGTCCCAAGAACTTGACTTCCTTTTTCCAGAAATCACACTTCTTGAACTGTGCGAAAAGCTGATGCTCCCTAAGAGTATCCAAAACCACTCTTAAGTGCTCCTCGTGCTCTGCCCGACTTGCCGAATAAACCAAGATTCATCGATAAAGACAATGACGAATCGGAACAAGAATGGCCGAAACACCCTGTTCATCAGATCCATGAACACGGCCGGTGCGTTCGTCAGACCGAACGACATCACAAGGAACTCATAATGGCCGAAGCTAGTCCTGAAAGCGGTCTTCTGCACGTCCCCATCCTTGACCCGCAACTGATGATACCCTGACTGCAGATCAACCTTTGAAAAATACTGTGCCCCCTTCAACTGATCAAACAGATCATCAATCCTGGGCAAAGGGTACTTATTTTTCACAGTTACCAAATTCAACCTGCGATAATCAATACACAATCGCAAGGAACCATCCTTCTTCTTCACAAACAAAACATGTGCTCTCCAAGGAGACACACTAGGCCGAATAAAACCTAATTCTAGCAAACCATCTATCTGCTTCCTCAACTCCTCCATTTCACTCAGAGGCATACGATAGGTGGGTAAAGAAATGGGCGCCGCACCAGGCATAAGATCGATAGCAAAATCAATCTCACGCTGAGGAGGTAATCCAGGAATCGACTCAAACACATCTTCAAACTCCTGAACTACCGACGTACTAACCAACGTCGATTCGGCCGAACTCTCCAACAGAGAAGAATAAAAATCAATACGAAGAGGGTAACTGACCTGAACTGGGAAAGTAATAGTCTCGCCCTCAGGTCCATGGATCGTCACTGATCTAGCTTCACAATCAATCTCAGCTCGCATCCTCGTGAGCCAATCCATACCCATAATAACATCGTAGTGATAAAGCGGTGCGACTAACAAATCAACACGGATCGATCCACTTCCCAGATCGACCAAACAATCCATACAACGCTTGCCCAAAGCAGATGAAATCCCTGTAGTGGTAGTAAGCGTCACTCCTTGCATAGGAACAAATCTCAAACCCAAACGCCTAACTGTTGCATAAGATATAAGAGAAGTAGTGGACCCTGTATCCACTAACACAGAAACGGGAATACCTTTAATGTGTGCTGTCACCTCAAAGGACCTCGGCACTAAGTCAAACATAGGTGCTTTAGCTGAAAGCGCATGAACACGAACCTGCTGCTGACAATTCGGCGGAGGAACCATGGGCCGCTGAGGTGGCCTGAAGCTAGGAACTGCAGGTCTGAAGGATGGATGAGCTAGCCCTGATCGAAGAGGTGGAGGAGAAATCACCTGAGGCATCGGACGGCTAACCCTCTGCGGTGGAGTAAAACCACCGGCTCGCATACGGGAGAAGCAAAAACGGTCCAAGTGCCCCACCTTCCCACAATAGGAACATTGACGATCAGCTCTCATCTGTTGAGCGGGCGGCGCTGAACGCCTCGGAGGAGAATCTGCTCGCGGCCTCTTGCCAAGGAAAGGTGCACCCTAAAAGTCCAGTCGCGGCCTAGGAACCATCGGTGCTCGCATGCGGGACGCTCTATCTCCGTCTTGCTCTGCTCACAAGGACATGCTCACCAGCTCCGCATACGAAGAAATGCTAGCACAGCAAATCTTCGATTGGGTCTCAGGTCTCAATCCCTCAGAGAAACGCCGCATCCTCATCGGCTGATCACCCAAGATCAAAGGAACATACCGCCCCAACTCAGTAAACCAGTTCTCATACTCCATAACCGACAACCCTCCCTGGTGGAGGTGAAGGAACTCACTCTCCTTCTCATGTCGGTACGTAACCGGGGAATACTTCTCGTGGAAGCGCGCCTCAAACGCCTGCCACGACCAAACAAA
The DNA here is from genome assembly GCF_029962835.1 of Magnolia sinica. Taxonomy (NCBI): domain Eukaryota; kingdom Viridiplantae; phylum Streptophyta; class Magnoliopsida; order Magnoliales; family Magnoliaceae; genus Magnolia; species Magnolia sinica. Next base: position 69,510,609 of record NC_080574.1, read on the forward strand.
ATCCTCCTCGACAGTGCGAAGCACATTGTCCCACCACAGACTGGCCTCCTTCTCAAACATGAAGGTGGCAAGCTCAACCTGCTCGACCTCAGAGCAGTGCAGCGGTCTCAGCATCTTAGAGATGCGGTCTATCCAATACTCGGCCTCCTCAGGTCTATGAGAACCCGCAAAAGTAGGAGGTCGCAGGTACTGGAATCGCTCGAAAGTGCCGCTGGCACTGGCGCTCCCAGATGGAGGCATAGGTGAAACAGGTGGAGTCGCCCCAACTAACTAAGCAAAGATGCCAGCCATGGAAGAGAGGAACTCCTGCTGCTGCTGCTGATGCTGCTGCTGCTGAAACTACTGCTGCTGCATCAACAGCATTATCTACTCAAACCTATCAGTAGGCGAAGCAGACGAAGGTGCACGGCTCGGCTCAGGAACCAAGGGTGTGACTGGAGGAGCCATAGGTGTCAACCCAACACCGGCACGAGATGGACCCGCCTGCGGATCTGACTGGCTATCGCTCAAGGGAGGAACCCCAGCAAGCGACTCAATCAAAGAGAGACGGGCCGAAGTCTTCGAACCCTTAGGAGGCATCCCTACATTCAACAGAGGATGCAACCTGTCGGATTCTACGTCACATAATCCATCCACACAACAACACAGCACAACTCCAAAGACAAACAACATGCATTCCATTAATCAAAATCGTCGCAATACAAGTAGTGCAGCAATACATGAATCACGACTAGGAAAGCATGAAAACAACAACATCTAACACTTCAAACAACCACAACAACTACTACAACCACAAATAACTCCAACAACTACAACACTCCAACTACAAGCCAACAACGGCTACACACAGAAAGAAAAACACAAACAAAGCAAAAGACGGCCACGACGACAACTACTCGTCGGAATCAGGAGATGGAGGCGGAGCACCCTTATCCTGCAAGCAACACAGGATAGACTTCAGAGTCCGAGTCACCTTCTTAAACTTATGTTTAACAAGGCCTCGAAGATCAACCATATCCTGGCGTAAAACAGCCTGCCCTTCTTCAAGCCGTATAAGACGGGCATCTCTGGCAGTCTGCTCTGCGCCTAGCTCTGGCGCCACAGGAGGAGAGCTATCACTCGAATCCTGTGCCTCATCTCTTTCCTCGTCCTGCTCTATTTCTTCCTCAGACCCAGCACCACCTTCAACATAACTCTCTTCATCACCGCTCTCAGACTCAGCCTCACCCTCTGAGGCAAGCCGACCAGAACCAACCTCCATCAGCTTAAGAGTCCTCAGGTTGATATGATGAACAGGAACCGGCTTCTTAGCTCCAAGCCTATAGCCAAACTCATGTGCAATCTTGCAAATGAGGCGGCTAAATGGAAGCGACTCGGTCCTTCTACTCGAATGAGCGATGAGAATAATCTGGCGCAGGACGTACGTCGGCACACACAACTTCGCTTCCTGCCCCACCTGATAAAGAAAATCCACCATCAGGCGCGTACACTCGCTGCGATTGCTCCACCTTGGGTATACATTGAACGTAAAGATGTGGTGAAGAAAACGGAAGTCGTCCGTCATGTAGGAAGTCAAAGACTCCTATTCGGCTGTCATTCAACCAGACGACCACACAAGGATCGGGTGCGATGATCCCTCTCGCGCACACTATCCACATTCTTCTCGTTGGCATGCACTTCACCAAGTGGCACCTTCAGGAGTCGGGATTTCAAAGCAACATTGACAATACCCACTCGATCGCTAATACAAGGAATCTTGAACTGCAGAGGCTCCAGCGAAGGCTCCAGAATGTTTGCATAAAAAGCTCGAACAGTGCTAGCATTTGTGCGATACTCACCTTCGAACAAGGGACCCCAACCAGCCCCTTCTAGGCGCTCCAACAAGAAAAACTCATCAAAGAGCCGCTGGTCAACATGAGCCTCAAAAAGGACTCTACGGCCTTCATAGACTCCATGCGACAACTCCGCCAACAAGGTCCTACTAACGGGAGCTCGAGGATCGAGGTCTCGCTTCGTCTGGAATTCATGGGTGGCGGACGTGCTCGCGGCGGCTCCTCTCGGCCTCCGTGCACGGGTTGGGCGGTTCGGCCCGGCTTCATCCACGGGCGCTCTCTTCTTCCCCATCAAGGAAAGAAGGGAAGAAATGGAAAAGATGGCCGTCACAATCTCAAAGAGGGCCATGAGAAACGAGAGAAAGAGAGAAATAGGAAGATGGTGAAGCTTCCACACAACTATTAGCCAAAAAGGGAATGCAAGAGCTCAAATGAGAAGGAAAGAAAGAGAAATCAGCAATGGGAGGGAGTATTTGGAGATGGGGTGATGAGTTTGCACGAAAAATGGAAGAAGAAGAAGATTTGAGAGGGATTTGAGAGGATGTGTAGAGGGTTTTCAAGAAAAGGGAGAGCTTGGGAGAGGGATTTGTGAAAGAAATAGGTAAAAGAAAAGAGTTTTAAGGAAAATCGTGGAGGGGTGGGCCACCTTAGGCCTAGAAGTGATTTGCCCGCGTCGGCCCGCCCGGCCTGGCCCATTGGGCGGCGATCCCTCGCCGAACCGGCGATGGCATCGCCTGTCTCTGGACAGTCCGGCGATGCCTCGCCATTTTGGCGAGGCCCTCCTGGTCCCCCATGGTCTGAAACATGTGGTTCCCCCCCTGGGCCCCACAGGAAATGCCCCGATTGGCCCCTTACATGATTTGACGCCTATCGGGCCATTCTGGCAGAAATCTGATTAAAAGAGAGATTCCTTGAAGGTTTAAGGGTTAAAACAAGATGATAAACCATCTACACTCATTAATAGATGGTTTAGGAAAGGTTTCGGGTCGCTGTGTGTGATTAGGAGAGAGCACAGACTCGATCTCGGCGAAGGTTTTCAGGAAACTTTCGCCGATAGAAGCTACGGAGCACAAACACAAAATCTACGATAGACACGCACCCAAATACACTAAAGTGGTGACAACGTGCAGTGTGTGACCATAACCCAGGTCCGGTTTAATCCATATCATGCTCTGATACCAACTTCTAACGCCCTGAAATTCGGAGGTCGAGCATAACTCAGCTCCCGAGTTCCAAAACATCACTTATGCAACATATTTAATGAAGGATGTATGTTAACTGTATTAGTGCATAAAATATGGAATAGATTAAGCCAAAACACAGATATGATTCAGGGATAAGTGAATAAAGCAAGCGGAAGACTTATAGAAAAATATGTGTACAAGTGTAAATCCCTGAAGTACATATACAAGCCAGGTCATATGTAAGTGTTATTTAACAAAATTATAAGTATCAAGTTACATCATTTAAATTCCCAAAAATAATCCCAGAGACCCGCGCATCAGACCAAGGCTCGCTAGAACCCGTCTGAAAACTGCATATAAGAGAACGCAGCCTCATCATCATCCATCTCCCGCTCTGCCTCAGAAGTCGCATCCACATCTGCAACATCAGAACCTAAGACAGAGTCTGGTGGGTGTTTAACACCGCCCCAGAACGTGGGAGTGAGTGATCAACTCAGTGGAACAATAAGGCACTGGTTAACATGTTATCAGTTCAATCAAATAGTAATGATAAAGCAGAATAATTAAATAAATCCTAAATACTCTTGTTAATGCAAGGATGTATGCAATATGATGCGTGCCCTCACGCGTACACCCTCAGCGTCTTCATCTTACATTACGCATGACATCGCCTCAAAGTGCGCCACATCTACAAAGCACATGCAAATGCGGTGCATGGATATGATTACCAAGTTGTTATTAGTCTTTTTCATACAGCAGGATTGAGAAGCTAAGATACCTTCCTCATATCACCATCCAAACAGTGATCCATACTAGGGTCGTCAATCCTAGACATCTCATACGATCATATATTTGAGGTCGTAGCAAAGGGCTCGTCACCAATCAATGCACGCCTTTCATACCTTTACTACCACAATTCGGCTCGTCACCTCCTTGCGGTATCCAGGTATGCTCGAGGTCACTACAAAGGGCTCGTCACCAATCAATGTAGGCCGACAGCACGAATATAGTGTCCCATACCACCATAATCGGCTCACGAGTTTAGTTGCTCACTAATCACTACGGGGAGGCTCGTCACCCCAGTGTAGGCCGACAGCTCGACCACGGTGTCCCATACCACCATGTCCGGCTCATGAGTCTTAGCAGATCAAGGTACCATGGTTAATAGGATTTCACTGGTAAGTTCGGTACCCTAGATTCAAGCAGTAGCGTCCATACATGGTGAACATACATCGGACAATCGGGTTACTTGACGAACTCGACTAGCACGAGCGCACGTTGAGTTGAGCGACATAGAGTGCGCAAACACTCCGCGTGGCCAAACCACTGCCGACAACTCTAATACGGCTCGGGTTCGTCTAATACGTCCTACATGGCGAAAGCAATCTCAGCCACGAACATAGGGTCAATTACCGATTTCCTGGACTAATGCATAGTCCCATACACATTACACTACAACAGATAATTGTATTGAATGTAGAACAGTAAAGGAACAATAACTCAAATCATGGTACATACGCATCTGAAGAATATCAACTTAACATAAGTGTAAGCACAAGTAGTGCTTGAATTTAAATAACATGGAATGTAACTTGCATAAAGGAAATCATGCACATCAATAGGAGTATTGAGAATCACTTCTCAACGCCCGCAATTAGTGTAATAAATCACACTTTAGATCATTCATGCATTTCTACAAACACTTAGCATACATGGAACAACATACATGACGTATGTTGAAATACATGCATTTAGACAATTCCTTTTACCAAGGAGTTGTCATACACACATCTAGCATACATACATGACAAATAATCATAGAAACCACAGGTGCATATTTTATACGTATACGGTACTTTATACATACACATAGAATACACAAATCTCAATATAACACATGCATAACAGGAAAGCAACGTAAACACAACATTTGGCATGCAGAATCTCATCCATAACAAGAATAAATCATTAACTGGCATTAAAAGCCTTGAAAACTATAACCTATACACTTAAAGTCCGCACCTTAAGCAAGGAAAGAACACCGAACTGATTTAGACGAGTTGTCTTCGTCAACGGCGCAAGAATACCCTAAAACAAGGATATAAATGAGATACAACAACACCAAGACTAATCTAAGCTCTAACACAGATTAGGGTTAGGTTAACTTACCCCAAAATGAACTCAGAACTGTCAGAATAACGATTCAAAGTGAAGGTTCAAAGATGAAGAAGAACAAGGAAGAATCCAAGATGATTCACCAACTTATCTCTCTCACTTTCTCTCTCTTTTCCACTCTCTTTCCAAGCTAGGGTTAGAGAAAATTCGTATGGAAAAGAGGGCTAGGGTTTAAGAACTATAAATAGGCCTATATTGATGAAAATAACCCCAGGGACAAGGTATGCTTAGGGTATAACCAAAGCCCGCCTCTTACGATCCAACGAAGCACTTCTGGTGGGCCTATAACCACGAAAGGTCGGACTTAAGCTCATTGACCATGGATCTAGGTCAAGCTGAGTTTTCGTACCGACCGGCTCTTCAGATCAGCCGTGGCAGACCACACTCAATTCAACGGTCACGAAATCTCAATCAGGTCCACAAGCACAAGGATATGCCTGGGCCACCTTCCCTGATCAGAGGGTGAAATTGGGTCAGAATCCAACGTTCAGATAGCTTAAAATCGTCGCGCAAGCGACACGACTCAGATTTCATAAAAACTTATTAAATATCCAACCATTCTCACACTCTTCACTCCGAACTCAATCAAATCGACCCAGAACATCACATGGACTTGATTTTCGAGGTGATGGTCAAGCCCAACTCGGTGACCGCAACAGCCTAAGATCATCGCTATCGGACTTTCGACGCGCGGTCAAGGTCCGATCTAGATCTTCCAAAAATTTCCCAGAACAACTGGATTTAGCGATGGATCTCAGATTTCAAAGTAACGTAGCGCTAACTAATCTACAAGTTTAGAGCCATGCAGATACAATTTAAAGTGATTGATGCGAATTTCACAAGCAATCGAGTATAGCGCTAATTACCCCAAAAACAACTACTTAAGGAAAGATTAGCACAAAAAATTCCAAGGTTGTTATACTATTAAACTTATGAAATTTGATAAAATAAGTAGGTTATTTGGATTGAGCAGGTTCTCCTACTCCAAATTCATATATAGCACGTTGAGTAACTTATTCCGGTTTATAAGATTCATCGGTTTCAAATATCAAGTGGCAGAGCCACCACCAGACACCATATAGGATGGCAGTGCTACCGCTAGATTAGTGGGGCGCCGCCGCTGGCTCCAGAGGAGTACGGCGGCACTGCCATATCAGCGGCGCACTGCTGGTGCACCGAATTTTGGTGGACCCTCACTGAAATTTTCTTCAATTTTTTACCTTTTTAGACCAACTTCAAAAAGTCATATCTCTCTCAATATAACTCCGATTGGGGTGATTCAAATGCCAGATTGAAGTTCAATAAGTCTAGTTTCATATAAAAATAAATGAAAAATAAAATAAAAATTTTAATATAGTTAAATCTAGGATGTTGTGACAACTATTAAAAAATTATTAGTTTTAGACAGCTGGTACTTCCAGAATTTTTAGAATTTTCTAAAACATGAAATTTAATAAAATTTGGTGGAGATAAAGTAAACTTGATGATGAACAACTAAAAAAATAATTAAAATAATATACTAAATAAAAGTGCCAAAAACATCATATGAAATAGAGTTATTGAAATTGAAAATTTTCTACAACTACACGTCAATGGGCCGCACGTATCTTTTTCATCTTAGAATTTTTATACTTGGCATCTTCTTAAAAATTGCTTCTAATTATACTAGGAATCTTCCTATATGATTAACTTTAAATTTTCATTGTTAGTATATTTTACTAAATCAGGTAGTTTCAAGTATAGTTGAATTAGGGTTCTTGATTAGGGTGATTACGACCGAATCATCATTCTCACTAGTTGCGAATAGTTTTGTAATGCCCTGAAAATCAGGGGTTGAGCAGGTACCCAACTCCCGAGTTCCAACGCATCACTTATGCAACATAGATAATGATAATTTGATGTTGTTCATGTTAGTGTATAAAACATGAATGAGATTAAGCTAAATCAGCAAATCATATTCTAGGGACAGTTGAATTTACGCAAGCGGAAGACTATGATCAGTGTATAAAATATATAAATTATTGTAGGTCCCTAAAGTATGAATGCATTACCAGGTCAAATAGTTACAAGTATTGTTTCAAAATATAAAATGTCCAAAAAGTGATGGTCCACCACAAGTATAAGCCCCTAAGCCCCGTCGATCAGAACGATCTATAGAAACCTGCCTGAATACTGCATATATGAGAATGCTTCCTCATCATCCTCAAAGTCCGGCTCTGCCTTGTAGGCTGCGCCATCATTTGAAACTACAACACGGTCTGGTAGGTGTTTAAAACACCGTCCCGTAACGTGGGAGTGAGTGATCAACTCAGTGGAACAATAAAGTAAAAGTTAACATGTTATTAATTCAGTCACGCAGTAATGGTAACACAATACAACAATCAGGTCCTAAGTACTCTTGTTAATGCAAGAATGATATAAAATAATGATGCATGCCCTCGCTTGCGCTCCCTCAGCGACTTCATCTCACGATTGCGGCATGAAACACTTCCTTAGTGCTTGACCTACTACGCCAAAGGCACACTTAATGCGTTGCATGCACGTGATTAGACAAGTTTCTTACTCAGGTTTATTCATACAGCAGGATTGGGAAGCTAACGTACCTCCCTTATATCATTTCTCAAATGATGATCCTTTCTAGGGTCGTTAGTCCTAGCCAGTCTCATACGATGTTGTGGTTATAGGTCGCTACAAAGGGCTCGTCACCTCAATGCATGCTTGGTTTATACTCTTGTTTACTACGGTGAGGCTCGTCACCTCAGCGCAGTCTTAGAGTATGCTCGAGGTCACTATGAATGGCTCGTCACCTAGATGTAGGCCAACAACTCGAATACAGTATCCCATACCACCGTATTTAGCTCACGAGTTTGGGTTGCTCATTGGTCACTACGGGGAGGCTCGTCACCCCAGCGTAGGCCGACAGCTTGACCACGGTGTCTCATACCACTATGCCTGGTTCATGAGTCTTAGTGGATCAAGGTACCATGGTTTAACGGGTTTTCACTGGTGAGTTTGGTACCTTAGATTCAAGTAGTAGCGTCTATACATGGTGAACATACATTGGGTCAATCGAGTTACTTAACGAGCTCGACTGGTACGAGCGTATATCGAGTTGATTGACATAAAGTGCGTAAGCACTCCGTGTGGCCTAATCACCATCGACAACCGAAGTACGGCTCGGATTCATTGAACACGTCCTATGTGGTGAAACAACCTCAGCCACCCAGTCAGGACCTATTACCGATTACCTGGACTATGCCGTAGTCCCAAACACATTACGATGTAAGAAATATGTATATGTGGTAATCATACAACACTTAACAACCATTGTAACCATGGATAGCATTTGAAAATACAATGAAACACATGGAACATGCCATTTTACATATACCTATTCTACTCAACACACCATATAGATTTATAGCTACTTGAAGGAATTTATGTACATAGCTAAGGTGGTTGAGAATCCTATCTCAACAACCTTATTAACTACAGTTCATCTAGCAACAACTCATTCAGGCATTTTGTCAAACACTTAGACTACACACAACCGACATACATGACATATGTTGATTTCTGTAAGTGCTATAGTTTTTATCCCTGTCTGTTGTCAAATTTGTGGTGCCAAAATTAATGTTATATTATATATAACTTGCTTAAGTGAAGCTCTCTCAAGGATCAACATTCATGAACAACCTAAGCTCACATCAAGCAAAGCTCACAAGTACAAGGATCAATCTTGAATGAAAGAACTGCTCACAAGACAAGACTCAAGCTGTAAGACTTCAAGAAGAGTTCAAGGCAGTTTGTACACTTTCAAGATTGAGCTACATCAAGGTTTGATCTACATCAAGATTACAAGGCTCATACTTCAAGGTCTCTCATTCGTAATGTTTCAATGTCCATACTTCATGGTTGAGGTTTGATTGACCATAGGTTGACCTTAGAAGTAGGTCATTTCGGATACATAAACTGAATGTTTATTTTACATGTGATTGGTCTGTTCTTCGACTAGTTCTAGGCCTTCTTCGACTAGTCCTAGACTTGCTTCGACCAGTCTAAGATATTCCTCGACCAGTCGTGAGTTTGTTACAAATTTTGGATAAAATCTGTTAGCCTTCGACTAGTCTAGGAATCTATTCGACCAGTCATAGGAACAGTGTCGACTGATCTTCGACCAGTTGTAGGTGATCTACGACCAGTCGTAGGAGACCTACGACCAGTCGTAGAACGGTCAAAGCTTATCCCGCCTAATCTTTTAAATATCTGTTATGACTTCGACTAGTCGAAGAGCACTCTAGACCAGTCGAAGACCCGATCTTCTCACTTATAAATAGTGCACGAAACTCAGAAGAAATCATCGAATTAATTAAAGTATTCAAGCCAATCTTCGTCGAACTTCTGAGAGATAATTCTGTGCTCCATCTAAGCTAAGTGTGCTTATTTAATATTCTCTTTCCTTAGCTTTATTTAATTGATTTTATTTCTGCTATTCCAATCTGATTTGATAAGAGGAATTGTTATTCCCTTTCTTTGGAATCAAAATCAATTAAGGCAAGCCCTATTTGGTTTAATTTAAAATCTATTAGAATTAGAACCATTGTAATCGAGTACTGGACATTGAACTTGGACATTCAATCATCTACCGGGCTGCTACAACGAAGGAGATATTCAGGTATTTTACATATTGTAAATTCCTTTCTATTATTTTGGTTTCTTTCAAGATTTGCCAGAAAAATCTTGTTATATTGGTTATCTGAGGAAAGCCAGGAAAACTCAGAAGTGGGGTTTTTTTAATTGTGTAAGCCCACATACAAAGACACAATTGTAAGGGTTTTGGGTGAACCTGGGAAAACCTATTTTTAGTGAACGCTAATATCCCCTGTGTGAGGATATTAGGAGTGGAGTAGCATTTTGTGTGGCTGTTGTTTAACAGTTGGTAAACACACAGGCGAACCACTATAAACCCTTGTGTTGTGGTTGAATGACTTATATTTCTAATCTTTAATTAATTTTTGTGGGATGTATGTATGGTGGTGAATGTTGTAATTATTTAATTCAAGCTTTGTGAGAATGTTGTAATAGCTTAGAATTTATTTTCTGCTATTCCTTTATAAGCTTGATTTTCAATTTCATTTGAAAGTTGTTCCAGCAAGGTTGCCTTGCCATTTTTATGGTGTATGGCTGTCCCTAGAACAATACATTTTTAATTACAAGTCATTTCAATTCAGTTTATATTTATTATTGTATTCCTCTTCGATTTGAGACTTGATACAAAGATCTTTATAGAAATAAGGTTGTCCTACCATAAACTCTGTTTTTGGTGTAAGGTTGTCCTTAGAACAACGTTTGTATCAACCTCTCAAGATCTGAATTTTGAGGTTATTTTAATTTACTGCATTGTGATTTACTTTGGCTATCATTTTCTTTTTATTTCCGCTGTTATTAGTTTTATTTGGCATTGTCCTATTCACCCCCCCTCTAAAACATATAGCTTGGCCTTTTCAAGTGGTATCAGAGGCTAATAGCTCCTTTTTAATTCTTGGATTTAATTCCTGAGCTAACGATTTAAGCTATTTAAGATGTCAAATTTTGATAGCCTTTCAGTCACTAGGCCTCCACCCTTTGATGGCTCCAATTATGCCTATTGGAAAGCCAGAATGAGGATCTTCCTCAAATCAATGGATGAAAATGTGTGGCAAGCCACAGTGACAGAATGGAATCCTCCTACCACTAAAGTGACTGGAATTGATGGTTCAAAATCAAGGAAAGTAACACCATATTACCAAGGGACCACTCTTCAGAAAAGTGAGAGTAGTGCATATGCTAAAGCACTAAATGCAATTACTTGCGCACTATCACCGTATGAGTTCAAAAGAATCATTTCTTGTAATCTGCAAAGCAAGCTTGGGATATATTAGAAATGACACACGAGGGTAATACAATTGTCAAAAAATCTAAAGTCCAACTCCTCACAACCAGATTTGAAGAAATTCATATGGAGGAAAATGAAATGTTTATGGACTTTTACACTAGATTGAATGACATTGTAAACTCAATGTGGGGTCTTGGTGATAAAATCCCAGAAAGTAAAGTGTGTGCAAAAATACTACGCTCACTTCCTGAACGATTCAATTCTAAAGTAACCGTGATCCAGGAACTTCGTGATACGGATAATATGAGGGTAGAAGAACTAGTTGGTTCACTACAAACCTACGAGTTAAACTTTAAAGCTCCTAAAGGAAAATCTATCGCACTAAAATCTTCTAAATGTAATTCAGAAGAAAATTCTGATTCAGAAGATGATATGGCTCTTTTAGCTAAAAAATTTTACAAGATTTTTAAAAGCAAGAAAAGGGTTGATTTTCAAAAATCAAATGACAAAAAGAAGTTTAGACCCAAATCTCAAAAATCTTTAAAAGATAGTCAATGTTACAACTGTCTAGAATATGGGCACTTAGCAAATAGATGTCCTAAAAGGGACAAACCCAAGAAGAAGGGTATGTTGGCTACATGGGATGAATCATCTGATTCTGAACGTACTTCTGAATCAGAAGATTCTGAAACTGAGTCGGGCAATGAGGTTAAAGCTCTTATGACTCTAGCCAAATTCACATTTTCAGATAATGACTCTATAAGTGAAGAAAATCTGAATAGTGAATGTGAAAATGAAGATGATCTTCAAGACGCTTACCACCCTATATAAGGAAAGTTGTAAAATTGCTGTCAAACTTAAAATTCAAAAAGAAAAGTTTTCTAAACTCAAAAATTGTTTTGAATCACTTGTCTTAGAAAAATCACAAATTTCAGATTGTTTTGAAAAATCAAAATGCGATTTGGAATTCAAAAACTCACTAATTGTTGATTTAAAATCTGAAATTGACAAACTTAAAATTGAAGTATCTTCTCTTCTGAGTCTAAAGGACACATGGAAATATGCCCAAGGTGATCCAAAGTTTGAGAAACTTTTATCCGGATCAAGAAAATGTGGTGATCGATTCGGGTTGGGCTATGATAAAAATTTACCTCCTAAACAAAAGTATACTCCTCCTATGTTTGTTAAAGGAGAGTCCTCAAACTCAAAAGGGAAAAGTACATATCAAGATTTTTCTAAAAATTCAAAAACTTTTCAAAAACCTAGAAACAGCCATATCAACTTTAATCAGAAACGAAATCCACTAGCTGAAAAGATAGTTGATTTACTCAAGGAGCTCTTAAAATCTAACTCTATAGGTCATTCTTACAAATGTACACAAAAGAAGACCAACTATGTTCCTAAACCCAAAACAGTTATGAAATGGGTTCCTAAAGTCACCTGCTTGGTTGCTCACACTGCTTTCAAAGCAACAAGTCATTCAAAGTGGTACCTAGACAGTGGATGCTCCAGGCATATGACAGGTGACAAAGCTTTATTCACCGATCTGAAAGATATGACTGATGGTTCAGTCACATTTGGTGATGATAGCAACTGCAAGATTATAGGCCAAGGTACGGTTCAACTTTTTAATCTTCCTGTGTTTAAAAATATTTTATACGTTGAAGGCCTAAAGCACAACTTGCTTAGTATATCACAAATATGTGATAATAACCATAATGTTCGATTTTCTAATCAAAGCTATGAAATACTAAACAATAAGGGTTCTGTAATATTAACTGGACGTAGAACGTCTGAAAATTGCTATATTATTAGTGAATCCAGCTCATCTAATCAAACATGTTACATGGTCCATACAGACGAGACTGATTTATGGCACAAACGTCTTGGACATGTACATTATCGAAATTTATATCGATTGAGCAAACGAGAACTTGTAAGAGGTTTACCCAAACTTCAGAAATTAGATAAAATATGTGGTGAGTGCCAGATAGGCAAACAAACAAAGAACTCACACAAAAAGGTGAATTCAAATACCATATCAAGACCACTCGAACTTCTCCACATGGATCTGATAGGACCTACCAGAACGGAAAGTCGTGGTGGTAAAAAGTATATCTTGGTAATAGTTGATGACTTTACCAGATTCACTTGGGTAGTCTTCTTAAGGGATAAATCTGAAACCCTTGAAGAAGTAAGAAAAGTTCTCAAAAGGATTCAAACTGAAAAATCTTCTCAAATCAGTAAAATTCGTAGTGATCATGGATCTGAATTTGAGAATAGTAATTTTGAGAAGTTTTATACCGACCAAGGAATGTTACATGAATTCTCTGCTCCCAAAACTCCACAACAAAATGGAGTTGTTGAAAGAAAGAATAGGGTGCTTCAAGAAATGGCTAATGTCATGTTGAATAGCATGAAGCTCTCTAAAAATCTTTGGGCTGAAGCAGTCAACACAGCTTGCTATATTATTAACCGAGTATACACTAGCAAAGATAATAATAAAATGGCTTTCGAATTGTGGTTCAATAAAAAGCCTACTGTTAAATACTTTCGAGTTTTTGGCAGTAAGTGCTATATTTTACGTGATCGTGAAAATTTGGGAAAATTCGATACGAAGAGTGATGAAGGTATTTTTCTAGAATATTCTTTAAACAGTCGAGCTTATAGAGTTCTGAACAAAAGGACTGGTGTGATTCAAGAATCCATTAATGTTGTCATTGATGATTACTTAAACACACCAATTTCTAATTCAGATAATGATGAAGTACTAATCATTGATAAACCCGATACTTCATCGAATCAGATTGATTCTGAGTTGAGGACTGTTAAAGATCAACCAACCACACAAATTCTTGGAAACCCTCTCACCGGTGTTCGCACCCGTAAACAACTTGAGGATATATGTAATTATGTATGTTTTACATCCCAAATTGAACCATCTAACGTAAAAGAAGCTCTGGCTGATGAGAACTGGATTGTTGCGATGCAAGATGAACTCAACCAATTCGTAAGAAATGATGTTTGGTATCTTGTACCAAGACCTAAAGATAAACACATCATTGGAACAAAATGGATTTTCAAAAATAAGTCTGACGAATATGGAAATATAATTAGAAACAAGGCTAGACTGGTGGTACAAGGTTATACTCAAATTGAAGGGATTGATTTCGATGAAACCTTTGCACCAGTAGCACGTCTTGAATCTATCAGACTATTTATATCCATTGCATGTTTTAGAAAGATAAAGATCTATCAGATGGATGTGAAAAGTGCTTTTCTAAATGGCGATTTACATGAAGAAGTCTATGTTGAATAGCCAATGGGATTTGAAGATTCCAAAAATATTGATCATGTATATCGGCTTAAAAAGGCACTTTATGGATTAAAACAAGCACCTAGGGCATGGTATGAGAAACTAACGAAATTTCTTTTAAGTCATAATTTTCAAATGGGATCTGTTGATAAAACTTTGTTTGTTAAGAAACATAATGATCATATCTTAATGGTACAGATTTATGTTGATGATATCATTTATGGATCAACTTGTACTGACTTGACTACTGAGTTTGCAGATTTGATGAAATCACAGTTCGAAATGAGCATGGTTGGGGAATTGACTTTTTTCCTTGGATTGCAAGTAAAGCAACAACCTGAAGGAATATTCATTTCTCAATCTAAGTATGCCTTGAATCTAATCAAGAGATTTGGATTTGAGAATGGCAAGAATTTCGATACTCCTATGAGTACTACCCTGAAACTATCAAAAGACTCTAATGGTAAAAATGTTGACTCAAAACTTTGTCGGAGTATAATTGGTAGTTTGTTATATTTAACTGATAGTAGACCTGATATTTCACTAAGTGTTGGTATTTGCGTAAGATATCAATCTGATCCAAGAGAATCTCACTTGATTGCTGTCAAGCGAATTATTAGATATGTCGCAAGTACTGTAAATCTCGGTCTCTGGTATCCTCATGAAACCAATGTCCAATTAGCTGGGTACTCGGATGCTGACTGGGCTGGTAATCTAGATGATAGAAAATCAACCAGTGGTGGTTGTTTTTACATTGAAAATTGTCTAGTTTCCTGGTTTAGTAAGAAACAAAATTCTATATCACTTTCAACAGCTGAAGCTGAGTATATCGCAGCTGGTAATGCATGTACACAGCTTGTTTGGATGCAACGAATGCTAAGTGATTATGGAATTAAACAGGATTCTATGTTATTACATTGTGATAATTCCAGTGCGATAAATATTTCAAAAAATCCTATTCAGCATTCTCGTACTAAGCATATTGACATTAGATTTCATTATATAAGGGAATTAGTAGAAGAAAAAGTTATATCTCTAGAATATATTCCTACTGAAGATCAACGTGCTGATATTTTCACAAAACCTCTTGATAAAAGCAGGTTCAAAAAGATGAAATTTGATCTTGGCATGTGCATTTTAAATTGATAATTTATGCCTTCTTGTATAATATTGTATATATTTGCTAGATTGAATTCCAATTTTTGTTTAAATTGCAAGAAAATTAAATTTTTTGGGGTTTATTCGACCAGTCGTGAGTATACACGACCAGTCGTACTACGACCGGTCGTAGATACCCACGACCAGTCGTGGAACACGGGTTCACTTCAAATTGGGGATTTTTTCACTTTCTTCCTCATTTCTTCTTTCTTCTCCTTGGAGCCGAACTTCGACTCGTCGAACCCATCCTTTAAGTCCTTCAAGGTTAGTGTTCCAAATCCCGTTTTTCTTACATATTAGTGTCTAGATTGCTTCCTTTTCTCTTTTGAAGCTTTCTATTTTGAAAATCATTGAGATTTGGAGTTTGGATTTTGAAAAATCTGTTTTGAGCAAACTCACTTCTCAATCCTTTGCAACTTCTTTATTCCTTTAAATCCTTGTTGCAAATGGCTTCTAGAGGAAGAAAAACTACTTCACGTGGTCCTTCTTCTTCCTCCAGATCGACCGCTATCTCTAAGCGTCATCTTCTTGTTCCTAATGATGATCCATCATATGTTAGGGACATTAGATCTCGTAATGTTATCGTTGAACATCCTGTTGATGTCAATCATATTGCACCTTTTGACATCCTTCCTATGCTTGAAGCTGTAGGTTGGGTTAACTTATTGCATTGGGGTGGGCCTGCATACCGGTCCATTGCCCAATCCATGTTTACATGTATTAGTGCATTTTCACAGGATAATTTAACTTTTCAAATTTCTACTAGAGAAGGGCCATTTGACGTTGATCGTCATTTAATTTCAGCCCTTATAGAAATTCCTGTGAATGATGAGGGTATTCCTATCCATAATTTAACCGATAAACCCTCAATGGCTGAAAAACGCATGCTCACTAGAGACTTGTGCAATATGGATGTTCAATGGACTCAAAAAGGGAATGCGCTCCCCGCAAGGTATTTGTTACCCAAATAAAGAATTCTCCACAGAATCTTTGTGTCTAATCTGTATCCTCGTTCGGGTAATAAATCTGACTTGACTTCATTTATGGTTCGTGTTATCCATGCTATCTCAAATGGTACTCAGATTTGTTTGCCATCCTTAATCTGTCATTTCATTATTCAGTTTCGCCTCCATCCTGGTCATAGTGACATTCCATTTGCCTATTTTATGACTGTATTGGCTACTCATATGTTAGTCGATATGCCTGTTGATGAAGCACCTATCCATCATTTGATCTTCAACAATTCAAATATTAATAAGATGAAGTTGGATCTGCTTCCTGAACAAGATGGTGGTGGTGGTGGTGGTCCTGAAGAAGCTGATGTTGACATTAATATGGATGACATTTTTGAGGAACTAGATTCTGACTCAGCAAATGATCCAGATTTTGTACCATCTGATGTTGATGCACGTCTGGGTGCATTAGAGGGTAAAGTTGAGGATATTAATGTTAAGTTGGAAAACATGTCTGTTGCTCATGATTTGCAATTCAAGTACATGCGCAAATATCTTAGGCGCTTGAACAAAGGCATGCACCAACTTGATCCTTCTATTCCTGCTCCGTCATCAAGTTCTAGTTCTGACTAGTTTTTATAAGACTTCTGGTCTGTAATAACTTTATGTCTTAGCACTTGACTGATTTTGAGTTGGATTCTATCTATGTTTGATGCTGGATATTTATTTTATGTAATGCTATCACTCTTTTGCTATACTCTATTCCCTCCTCATGTTTACTCTCATGAATTCCTTTATTTAGTTCTCCTTTGTCATATTGTGACAAAAAGGGGGAGAATGGTTTGTTCTTAATGTGATTATGAGAGGAGTGGCATTGGTTATGTTACTCAGGGGGAGTGGGGAGTCAAGGGGAGTATATGTTTGATCTTGTTGAATGAAACTGGTTGAAACTGGTTGAATGTTGAATATTGAATATTGATTTGTAGGTATTAACCAGTTGTTTTACTCTTGTTTATCTTGATTATGTGTTTTGTCACTAATTTGACAAAGGGGGAGATTGTAAGTGCTATAGTTTTTATCCCTGTCTGTTGTCAAATTTGTGGTGCCAAAATCAATGTTATTTTATATATAACTTGCTTAAGTGAAGCTCTCTCAAGGATCAACATTCATGAACAACCTAAGCTCACATCAAGCAAAGCTCACAAGTACAAGGATCAATCTTGAATGAAAGAACTGCTCACAAGTACAAGGATCAATCTTGAATGAAAGAACTGCTCACAAGACAAGACTCAAGCTGTAAGACTTCAAGAAGAGTTCAAGGCAGTTTGTACACTTTCAAGATTGAGCTACATCAAGGTTTGATCTACATCAAGATTACAAGGCTCATACTTCAAGGTCTCTCGTTCGTAATGTTTCAATGTCCATACTTCATGGTTGAGGTTTGATTGACCATAGGTTGACCTTAGAAGTAGGTCATTTCGGATACATAAACTGAATGTTTATTTTACATGTGATTGGTCTGTTCTTCGACTAGTTCTAGGCCTTCTTCGACTAGTCCTAGACTTGCTTCGACCAGTCTAAGATATTCCTCGACCAGTCGTGAGTTTGTTATAAATTCCGGATAAAATCTGTTAGCCTTCGACTAGTCCAGGAATCTGTTCGACCAGTCGTAGGAACAGTGTCGACTGATCTTCGACCAGTCGTAGGTGACCTACGACCAGTCGTAGAACGGTCAAAGCTTATCCCGCCTAATCTTTCAAATCTCTGTTATGACTTCGACTAGTCGAAGAGCACTTTAGACCAGTCGAAGACCCGATCTTCTCACTTATAAATAGTGCACGAAACTCAGAAGAAATCATCGAATTAATTAAAGTATTCAAGCCAATCTTCGTCGAACTTCTGAGAGATAATTCTGTGCTCCATCTAAGCTAAGTGTGCTTATTTAATATTCTCTTTCCTTAGCTTTATTTAATTGATTTTGTTTCTGCTATTCCAATCTGATTTGATAAGAGGAATTGTTATTCCCTTTCTTTGGAATCAAAATCAATTAAGGCAAGCCCTATTTGGTTTAATTTAAAATCTATTAGAATTAGAACCATTGTAATCGAGTACTGGACATTGAACTTGGACATTCAATCATCTACTTTGATTTGGTTCTACCGGGCTGCTACAACGAAGGAGATATTCAGGTATTTTACATATTGTAAATTCCTTTCTATTATTTTGGTTTCTTTCAAGATTTGCCAGAAAAATCTTGTTATATTGGTTATCTGAGGAGAGCCAGGAAAACTCGGAAGTGGGTTTTTTTTTTAATTGTGTAAGCCCACATACAAAGACACAATTGTAAGGGTTTTGGGTGAACCTGGGAAAACCTATTTTTAGTGAACGCTAATATCCCTTGTGTGAGGATATTAAGAGTGGAGTAGCATTTTGTGTGGCTGTTGTTTAACAGTTGGTGAACACACAGGCGAACCACTATAAACCCTTGTGTTGTGGTTGAATGACTTATATTTCTAATCTTTAATTAATTTTTGTAGGATGTATGTATGGTGGTGAATGTTGTAATTATTTAATTCAAGCTTTGTGAGAATGTTGTAATAGCTTAGAATTTATTTTCTGCTATTCCTTTATAAGCTTGATTTTCAATTTCATTTGAAAGTTGTTCCAGCAAGGTTGCCCTGCCATTTTTATGGTGTATGGCTGTCCCTAGAACAATACATTTTTAATTACAAGTCATTTCAATTCAGTTTATATTTATTATTATATTCCTCTTCGATTTGAGACTTGATACAAAGATCTTTATAGAAATAAGGTTGTCCTACCATAAACTCTGTTTTTGGTATAAGGTTGTCCTTAGAACAACATTTGTATCAACCTCTCAAGATCTGAATTTTGAGGTTATTTTAATTTACTGCATTGTGATTTACTTTGGCTATCATTTTCTTTTTATTTCTGCTGTTATTAGTTTTATTTGGCATTGTCCTATTTAACCCCCCTCTAGGACATATAGCTTGGCCTTTTCAATTTCAACATATAATAGGGCAATTCCTTTCACTGAGGAGTTGTCTAATACACATCAATCATGTTCTTACATTCCATACACATGGTAGGCACAAATCATGAATCCATATTCATTCAGTCATTTCAACAAACACTTAGAATGCATTAAAATCAAAATAGTTTACATATATGTGTAATATACGGGAAACACCGTATCTAAGCATATGAGATAGCAATCAAGTCAGTCATAAATCATTACTAACATTGAAAGCCTTAAAAACCATAACCTAAACGTTTATAGTCCGCACCTTTCGCTGGTAAACGCGTAACGGATTCATTTTAGACACTTAATCTTTGTCAACGTGTAATGACCCGGAAAATTTTGTGCCAAGACCCGAGTACTACCTCTATTTTCCTTAGAAGCTATTTGTGAGTTAATTAGCGTTAAACTCGATTGCTTGTGAAATTAGCATCAATCACTTTAAATTTGATCTGCATGACCCAAAACTTGTAGAATCATTAGCGCTATGTTACTCTGAAATCTGGGATTCATCGCTAAATCCAGTTACTCTTGGAAATTTTTGGAAGTTCTGGATCGGACCTGGACCGCACGTCAAAAGTTTGATAGCGATGATCTTAGACAATTTTGGTCACCATGTTGGACTTGACCATCACCTCAAAAATCAAGTCCAGATGATGTTCTAGGTCGATTTGATTGAGTCCGGAGTGAAGAGTGTGAGAACGGTGATAAATTAAATGGGACTTTATGAAATCTGAGTCGTGTCACTTGCACAACGATTTTAAACAATGACCATTGGATTCTGACCCAATTTCACCCTCTGATCAAGGAAGGTGGCCCAGGCAGGTCATTATGCTTGTGGACCTGATCGAGTTTAGGTGACCGTTGAATTGAGTGTGGTCTGTCACGTCTGATCTGTAAAGCCGATCGGTATGAAAACTCAGTCTGACCTAGATCCATGGTCAGTGAGCTTAAGTCCGACCGCATGTGGAAATAGGCCCACCAGAAGTGTTCCGTTGGATCGAGAAAGCCTGTTTTGGTTATAACCTAAGTATACCGTGGCCCTGGGGCTATTTTCATCAATGTTAGGCCTATATATAGACCTTAAAACCTTAACTCTCTTTTCCATACGAATTTCCTAACCCTAACTAAGAAAGAGAGAGGAAAAGAGAGAGAAAGTGAGAGAGTAGTTGGTGAATCCTCTTAGATTCATTCCTGTTACTCTACATCCTTAAACCATCACTTTTGAATCGTTATTCAGGCGATTCTAAGTTCATCCTTGGGTAAGTTAACCTAACCCTAATCTATTTTAGAGCTTAGAATAGTTTATGTGTTGTTGTAGCTCATTTCTATTCTTGCCCTAGGTTATCTTGTCGCCGTTGACGAAGACATATCATCTGAATCAGTTCGGTGCTCTATTTCTGGTTTAAGGTGCGGACTTTAATCGTATAGGTTATGGTTTTCAAGGCTTTCAATGCCAGTGAATGGTTTATTCTTGTTATGGATGAAATTTCACATGCCAAATGCTATGTTTATTTTGCGTTCCTGATATGCATGTGTTATATTGAGATTTGTGTATTCTATGTATATGTAGGAAGTACCGTATACATATAAAATATGAACATGTGTTTGTCATGATTATTTGTCGTGTATTTATGTAAGATGTATGTGTGACAACTCCTTGGTAAAAGGATTTGTCCAAATGTGTGTATTCCAATATACATCATGTATGTTGACCTATGTATTCTAAGTGTTTGTAAAAATGTCTGAATGGTCTAAAGTGCAATATATTATCCTATTTGCGGGCATTGAGAAGTGATTCTCAACTCTCCTAATGGTATGTATGGTTTCCTACATGTAAGTCATACTCCTTGTTGTTTAACTTCCAGTATTACTTATGTGTAAATTCATGTTAAGTTGATATTCTTCAAATGCTCATATGCTACATGATGTGAATTGTTGTTCCATTACTGTTCTAAATTATATATGAACATCTGTTGTAGTGGAATGTGTTTGGGACTATGAATAGTTCAGGAAATCGGTAATCGGCCTTGAGTTCGTGACTGAGGTTGCTTTCGCCACGTAGGACGTGATTTGACGAACCCGAGTCGTATTAGAGTTGTCGGCAGTGGTTTGGCCACACGGAGTGTTTGCGCACTCTATGTCGTTCAACCCAATGTGCGCTCGTGCTAGTCAAGTTCGTCAAGTAACCCGATTGTCCGATGTATATTCACCATGTATGGACACTATTGCTTGAATCTAAGGTACCGAACTTAAAATCCTGTTAACCATGGTACCTTGATCCGCTAAGACTCATGAGCCGGACATGGTGGTATGGGACACCGTGGTCGAGCTGTCGGCCTACGCTGGGGTGACGAGCCTCCCCGTAGTGACCAGTGAGCAACCAAACTCGTGAGCCGATTATGGTGGTATGGGACACTATATTCATGCTGTCGGCCTACATTGATTGGTGACGAGCCCTTTGTAGTGACCTCGAGCATACCTGGATACCGCATTGAGGTGACGAGCCTTATTGTAGTAACGAAGGTATGATAGGCGTGCATTGATTGGTGACGAGCCCTTTGCAGCGACCTAGACCTAAAACCATATGATCATATGAGATTGTCTAGGATTGACAAACCTAGAATGGATCACTGTTTAGAAATTGATATGAGGAAGGTACCTTAGCTTCCCAATCCTGCTATATGAAAAAGACTAATAACAACTCGGTAATCATGTTCATACACCGCATTGCATGTGCCTGGAAGAGGTGGAGCATTTGAGGTGGTGTCATGCGTAACGTAAGATGAAGACGCTGATGGTGTACGCGCGAGGGCACACATCATTCTACATACATCCTTGCATTAACAAGAGTAATTAGGACATGTTTGATTGTTCTGCTTTATCAATACTGCTTGATTGAATTGATAACAAGTTAACCTTTGCTTTATTGTTCCACTGAGTTGATCACTCACTCCCTCGTTCTGGGACGATGTTTAAACACCCACCAGACTGTCTTAGATGCAGATATTGATGCAACCCCTGAGGCAGAGCAGGAGTTCGAGGATGATGAGGCTGCATTTTCTTTCATGCAGTTTTCAGGTGGGTTTTAGTGAGCCTTGTTCTGATGCGTAGGATTCTGGGATTTCTTTTTGGGAATAGATGATGTCATTTGATACTTGTAATTTTGATAGTAACACTTGTAAGTACGATCTGGTATGTATATGTATTTTAGGGATTTGCACATGTACACATATATTTCTTTAAGTCTTCCGCTTGCGTTCTTCACTTATCCCTGAATTATGTTTGCAGTTTGGCTTAATCTATTCCATGTTTTATGCACTCATACAGACAACATACATCCATCATTCAATATGTTGCATAAGTGATGTTCTGAAACTCGGGAGATGAGTTATGCTCGACCCCCGAATTTCAGGGCATTACACAACGACAGAATGACAACCTATAGCATTAATTAGGTTAGCTATTTCACCACTAACACTATATGATATACCCTAGAACAGATTAGGGTTAGGTTTTCTTACCCAAGTACGCTGTCGAAAGCGCCAGAATATCGCTACAGACGCGATAGATAAGCGTGTGGAGTGGTAGGATTAAATTCTAAGAACAAACGCCAGTACACTCTCTCACTTCCTCTCTCTTTCCTTCTCTTTTCTCTCTTCTCTCTCCTAAGGTTTCCCAAATTCGTATGAGATGAGAAAGGGAGGGTTTAAGGCCCTTATATAGGCCCAGGTCTGATGGAAATGGCCCCAGGGCCAAGGTATACTTAGGTTATATCTAAAAGGCATCTGTTTCAGCCCAACTGAGCACTTCTGGTGGCCCTTATTCTGCGTGTGGTAGGACTTAGGCTCCCTGACATTGGTTCTAGGTCTAACTGAGTTTTTGGTCCGATCGAATTTACAGATTGACCGTGGTGGATCATTTTCAGTTCAACGGTCACCGGTACTCGATCAGGGCCACAAGTGTACTGACATGTGTTAGAAATTTTCTCTAATCCAAGGATGTAATTAGGTTAGATTCTGATAGTCTAAATCCTTATGTTTAGACTTGCAAGTGAACGACTCAATTCACTTAAGTCCCAGTTCATTTCCTAAAGATATTCGTGTCTCTCACTCACTTCGCTCCGGGCTTAAGTTGTGCATTTCTAGATACAATTAGGATTTAATTTTGGAGGTAGTAGTCAAGTCCAGCAAGGTGGTCATAACGGTATAGTTTTACGGTCATCGAACTTTCGACGTGCGGTCCAGGTCCGATACAGAGTTTCAAAGCGCTCCCAAGAGCAACTGGGGTTTGAGATTGATCTTAAGTTTTAAGGTAATGCGGCAGTAATGATTTTGCACAGTTTAGGTCTTGCAGATCATATTTAACGTGATTGGTACTAATTTCACAGATAAGCTAATTTAGCACTAGTTAATTCCCGCCTAATTTCTAAAGGATTTGGTCCTGTGTGATTTCTGCCTAAGGTGGTACTCGGGCCTTTGTACGGATTTTTTTGAGACGTTACAAGTTTACACTATGAAATTTGCTAATCCAAATCCTAATCATTTCTCACAAGAAATCTCGGTACCCAATTCATTCCGAAAAGGCCGTGATTATCCAAACAAGCTCTAAACCACTTGTTAATGGGCCCCTAAATCCGAGATTATAGAAAGACATTCGTCTTAGTAGGCTTGACATCCATCGAGGGACATGAAACAGAGATCATGCCTTGAATAGCTCAACTTGGACTCATAAGGTGAGTGCTTGGGTTGTGCGAATACCTTATATGAAAATCTATAACTTAAGTGAAACTATCCACTTTGTTCTTTTATGAAGTTGTAGCCTTTGGACTGTTGATTCATGGCGAAAGTCGGGATACTGACTAACAATATTTTTCCAAACATATTCGTATAACTGCAGCCCCGATCGACCATCAGTGACCGTTGAACAAACTTCTAATCATATCCGTCGATCGACACATCCAAAGGGCGGGCCGATTATGTTTATACATAGATCATCACTAGGGCCAACTATCCTATGGTGGGTGTCGAACCCAACGCCCCGTAATGGACCCCAAAGAGTAGAAACACAATCCCCTAGGGCTAATATAGTAAAAACCTAACTCTTAAGGCCATTTGCACCCAATCTGGTGCTATAAATAGGTCATTTGGGGGCTTCATTTGCTCCCATTCGAATTTGCTAAGCCAAGAAGTGAAAAGGGAGGAGAAGAAGAGAGGAATGAGAAAGATGGTGGGGGCTTGGTGCCGGATCACACCATCCAATCTCCATGCTCACCGGATTCGTGCAAGACATCATCTTTATTCCAGATCTCATGTCTTCCACGGATGAAATCCAAAGATTTTAGGTTGGATTCTCCACTCACTTGCTAGGTAAGAGGTTTCCCTATATGTCTTTCCATCTTTTTCTTTCATTTCTTTCATTTTGGGCCATTAGGCTTAGAAACCCCCTTTTGTTTCCGTCGATTCTCGCAAACTCTAATATAAGGATTGAGTATGTTAGGGCTTTAAGTCACGATTATCAATTAGAGCGGTCCATACTCTTGCGAGAGCCGTAATCGGACCCCATTCCATTACGGTTTAGGTTGTGCGCCGATTTCGAGTCCCGATTTGTCAAATCGAGATGATGGATTAATCAAATTGAGTTAGTTAAGCCATAATTCATTATTAAATATTTAATTATGAATAAATCCACGTCATTAATGATAGTCTTATACTTTAATTTAGGTTTAGAGCGTTTTCCCAAATTCCCGATGCAGGGCCACATTCGAGTACTGAATTTTAACTCAAAGGTGAAGATCTACCCACAAGCTTCTACTTAGCATTTTAGAATTATTAAATACATTTATTTGCTTTTGATTGATAACATGCTTGATGAAATGCTTGGATGACATGAAACTCTTAATATTATAAAATTCCTAAATGTTAAATGCTTATAAATGCTAGGATGATTAAATTGTGTTGTTGCGGTGGATTGAGCTTCACAAATTATGTAAATATGTGGATATGCTGCTTTAGGGAGGCTATCCCAGGCTTATATGGCTGACTGAAGTTAAACACGGACGATCGACAGTAGTTGGAGCTATATGGGATGCTTTGCACCCAATGTTGGTTTGCCCGAGGTCCTCCGTAGTCATTCGAATCAGTCTAATGTAAGCTCGATCATTCTTGTGTTTGGTGATTGGATAACATTCAATAGAATTTGAGATACCACTATTACCATTGATTTAGTCTACTCATAACCGTTATTGATACGATCCCAAGACTCATGAGCCATGCATGGTGATATAGGACACCGTGTCCGAGCTGTCAGCTTACGCTGGGGTGATGAGCCTCCCCGTAGTGACTAATGAGCAACTAAGACTCATGAGCTGGGCATGATGGTATGAGACACCGTGTTCGAGCTGTCGGCCTATGCTAGGGTGACGAGCCTCCCCATAGTGACCAGTGAGCATTGATGGAGGTGATAGACCATTATTTGAATGGCCCCCGTCAAATTACCCGGCCGATGGTTCCATGTCAGAGTACCAATCGAACGACCCGGGCATGAATGGAATTGGGTGACGAGCCCCTTTCCTTTGTATTGATTTAGTTTAATGTGATAAGCCCGCACCTCGGAACTAAGCGATCATACTTGGTTTGGGTGACGACCCATATCGGGTTGATCCTCATATATTTAGGTATCATACCATACCTTTGGAGTTGTTGATTTGTGAAATAAATGGGTGACACCTAAATTTGGATCAAGGGACACTGATAAGGAGTCGTTACATGCGGCAATAAGCCACGTGATCCGAATAAGGACTCATGATATAATATCGATATCTTAGCTTTGCCAATATGTTGGATGAATTAAACTTAATAATTACTCAGCTAACATAACCATGCATCGCACTGTATTTGTTAGGATGTGCCAAAAAGGCATTAGAGTTACACCGTTTGAGGAAGTGTTGTCATATGCGAAATAGGCTATCAGAGTCGCGTGTGAGGGAGCGTTGTTTGGAAAGGGCATGCATCATGACATATCTTCATATACACATTTAATAAGAGTATTTAGGAATTGTTTGATTTCTTGTTTATCATTAACTGCGTTGATTGTCTTAGTAACATATGTAAATTGTCTAATAATTGTGCATTAAAGATAACATGCTCGAGTGTATAAAATGTATTAATATATATTTGTTGTGAACCTGCTAATCACTCAAATGTCCCAAGTAACAATCTTGGGGATATTTCTTCACTATGTTGGCGTTTGACGCCCTCTATTTGACATATGCAGATAACTTAACAATAGGACCATTCGGTAGTGCGCTCGGGGCGCCCAGTAGATCTCTAGCTTCTTCCCGCTTGGTAGCTGTTCTTCTGTTCCTATTGCAATTATTGTGATTTGTATAATTCTCATTTGGGCGAATACCATATTTTAATTATATCTTTACTGTTCGCCCTATATTTATTTATTTTTGTTATCTCTACCTCACTTTGGATCTGCAAATTTAAATTGAGCTACTCTGATTGCTCGTGTGTGGAACTGATGTGAATCTGAACAAGGCCACACGTACATTTTCATTTGGTTAACACCTGAAAACTTGGGATCGGAGTCTATGTACTCGGGTGTGGATTTTTAGGGTGTTACACAACCATTTTAAGAAAACTCAATGGTCACTATGGGGGGCTCATCATCCAGCATAGGCCGATAGCTCGAACATATTATCTCATTCCACCATCTCTGGCTCATGAGACTCCAACATTAGGATGTTTAATGCAACCTCCTCAACTAGTGGCTAATTAAAGTTTAGTACATGGGACTTACCATTGCATGGTTACGCAAATATATACATCAAGCCACTTAGGGCAAATATGAGATTGAAGCCACATGGGGCAGCTATCAAGTCGAAGCCATATAAGGCAAATAGTCTATCAAGGGATGCAATAAGATTATCCCCAAGAGCCATGTAGGCATAATGATCCGCAATATGGTAAGTCTACACAACATTTCATTTAATTCATTAGTCGAAATGGCCACTAGCTAGGTCAAGGGTCCATTTTAACCATAATCAGTCAAGTTACATCGCAAGTTTGGATGAGCATATTCATAAGTGAAATCCCCCACTAATAAATCTAGCAATGCAATTTCCACCAACATTTCTCAAGTATGAAGAGATATCATGTTTAACATGTAAGTGTTCATAATAGATAACATAGATCATATGAGTTGAAAATCAATAACTATCATAAGTAATTATACAATGAAAATATCAGTTATCAATTGAAATAACAACCATTTCTTAAGCTAACATGAAGGCAGAAAGCTCGAGGGGAAAGATCATCACCTCTTGGGGGAATGCTTTCATCTCGGAGATACCTGAAGCTTTTAGGAAAATTAGATCACCTAACATTTAAATAGGATTGGGATTCATTAGGTTTGAGTTTCAAATTACTTCTTGCTAATTAGCCCACCTTATCACCCGCAAGTCTAGTAGCCCAGGAGTGATAGGAAGCTTCTATCCTAGATTGAGAAAGTTTAATCATGGGGTAGAAGTTGCCGACCCCGACTACCTACCATGTGAGATGGTGGTATTATTCCATCCATGGGTCTCATCTTGACCATTAGTTTTCTCCATTGAACTCCAATTTCATGGACCCAATCTAGGGCATCCAACCGGGTCATCCCGAGTTGACTCAGCTGGAGTTATCAGCTCACGGTCATTGTCATTATGATAAGGCGGCTAGAATGGGTCAACCCAGTTTAGGCATAGTCCCCATATCTAGTCGGTCCATCTGCAACATCATGGCCCACCGAGTCAGTCCCGATATGACCTGAACTAGTTGGATGATCGAGTTTGGGCCTGCCTTGGCTGAGGTGGGTCCTTCCCTACTTAGTGCATCGTTCGGATTGACCCTAACGTGCTTTGTTGGGTCGAGCTCGCTTGAGTTAGGTCTTAAGTGTGCTTCAATAGTGGCCTTGGTCGCACCTGCTACCATGACCGGATAGATAGGGGAGTTTATTCGGTTAGCTGCTACACCCCCTATTGTTGAACTGTCCCAGGCCTATGTTGCTGGGATGAATCCAAATGGGTGGACCTATTTGACTTCAACCCCAACTTCTTTACTGCTTGGCCGAAGGAACAAGGGCATTTGGATTCACCAAAGTAGGACTCGGTTGTCCTGACTGTGCTTGACAGTTGACTGAGTCGACCTGGCAGCTCAGCAATCGCATGCCCTCCTTCTCAGCGAGTTACGAAGGCCAGTTTACACTCTCTCTCCACCCCTCTCTCTCCCTCTCTCTCGGATGATGCCTAAAGGTGTTGGATTCACCTAGGCCGGGCCTAAAATCAGGGTGACTCAGCCGACTCGGTGCAGTGCGACACCTGACTCGAACCGCCCTCGTGTTTCTCTATTCTCACCCTCTCTTTCCCTCTGAATTTTAAGCTCTCACTGGCACTATTGCCAAGATAGAAGGGGGCTCTTTATAGGCCTAGGGCTCCCTCCTGATCGCGGCCAACCATTTCCACCTTATGCCACAAAATCATTTGGATACCGTGGTTGCACCCGCTGATTTTCTTTACATGGCACTCATTCATCTTGTGGGATGGATTCCCACCACCATGGTCACTGGATGAGTTCCTTTGATCGAAAAATGGGGCCCACATCATCATGGCGGGTTTCCCCAGTTGGACAAGCAAGATGGGATAGTCGCCTACGACAGATTTTCATCAAAGGTCTAACTTGACGATCTAAGAATCTGGGTGGACTGGATGGATCCACTGACCATTGTGGGGTCCACCATTTACCACCACATTCTTTGCACAAGTGGGACACCTTTGAGATCTTCTGCTGCAGCCAAAATCTCGTGCGAAGGTGTTTTCTGATGGAACTCTTTTCTCTCACAGGATGGGCTACTCCCAGCCCTAGAACATATGCTCCAGATGCGTCTAGGGAAACTTTTAGAGGCCCACAAATAGCCAGGATCAAGCCTTGCCCAAATTGGAAGGATTCCTCCCGCCTTTCCTCTAGCTGTGGTAGAGGTCCCTTTCTGACAACAAATGGGAGGTCGAGATTTACACCATTGTGTGGCTGAGTAGCCTACTACCTTAGATTTCCAGTGAGGCAATGCAACAGTTCTTCCATTTTTAAAGGCTTCCTGCACATTTTCTAGTTTGATTGCACGCACGCATTGGCCTCTCCGTGTGCGGAGGAGGATTGGTTTTGGTCAGTATCGAGGGCGGTGCCAATGGATAGTTCATATTGTGTGATTAATTGGGATAGTGGGCCCTGAATCGATCAGACGAATGATGTTCATTCGAATAGCACTAGGTGGGAAAATGCTTCTGAATACTATCAGGTCAGTGCGGTTTGACCGCCCTTACTAGTCCAGTGGTTTACGGGCACACGTCCTCCCGTGCGCACTTGACCCTCATGTGGGGCCCACTATGGTGGGATGTCCAATCCATACCACTCATTCACTCGTAAAGCTCCGCCAACCTGGGTCTTTGACCAGAGATCAAGTAGATCCAAGGCCTGGGTGGGCCACACCAGGTGATCTTCATCTAAATCTCGAGATTTTCACCGATCTGATGGGCGAATCTCCCTTATCTTGAACATCAACAGTTATAAAGGTCCCCAGGCCCAATAAGGGAATACTAACAGTAAACTTCATTGTTAAAGGCCAAGGTAAGAGTGATGGGTTGTGACTCAGGTGTTTTAGGCTTAATAAAAGGTAGATCTAGCAAATTTGCCTAAATTTTAAGATGACCTACGATTAGGACCACCCATAGTCAATATGGAAGGGTTTTGATTTTGAGAACGGGCAGTCCTATTCCACCTACCTAGTTAAATGGTGAAGCCCGCTAGATCTTAGGTTACCTGGGCTTAACTCTTCATGTACCCTCTCCTCATTGTTTAAACCTTTAACCCATGGGTATTATCAGGCTTATGTAATTCTTAGGAAGAAACTTCTTAATGTCAACTTGGGGTATCCGACACCCAAGTATTAGGGAGATAGGGTGTTACAGATACTTACCTTGACCTGCTCTTATGTATATATATGCTGCATAGGTCTCGTAATTCAACTAGCGCTTCATCGTCATCCAATGTCAATCTTGTAGACATTCCTCATGGGAATAACCACCATTGCTCGAGAGTTCACCTTGGTGTTTATTTGCCTTCTATCAGAAGATGGAGAGCTCGTGATAATCGGGAAGATTAGTTCCCCAATCCTCAGCCTCGTCTTAATGCTATCTTGGAGGCTTCCCCATTTGCCGGCTTCTTAATTCTTTGATTCCCCTAGGCCAATTGGATGTTGGTGGTGGCCTTATGTGAGCATTGTTGGGACAACACTCACACAATCCAGCTGCCCTTTGGTGAGTGGGGGATTACCCCATTGGACGTCTTTACACACGTGTGCCTTTCATCCTATGGTGCACATGTGCTGAATGCAGAGACTCTACCAGCCGTTACTGATGGCAATTAGATGAATCTTCTTGGCGTTATTCCCCTGAGCTTAGAGTTCCTTTATAATCAATTAAAATTCTGAAGGTTGACGACCACCTTCCCCCACATTATCCCAGAAGACGATCAGATGGTCGTTATCAAGGTTAGAGCCATGATGATGTTCCTCTTGGGTTTCCTCATATTTTGTCATGGCAATGAGAGGATGAATCCCATGTAAATCTTCTTGTTGTAGGACATCTCATTCCCTTATAACTTGACATGGCTCTCTTAGCTTGTTTGTACCATGCCCTCGATAAAGTCAATTATGGCAGCCACTCTCTGACTGGATTTTGGTCTATCATTGAGGTGGTTGCCACTTCCTTAGCCCTGATTTATTGATCTTTTGAATGACTATGCTCATTTCTCTTTTTGTTTGATCCCCAGACATGTTTCTATGACTATTTTCCCCATCTTAACCCACCCTTAAAGGATCAAGACCCTCCTCACTGCCGCTTTATGTTGTGGTGGCCAAAGATTCGCTATCATGTCCCATATATGTCAGAAGATAATTGGCGGGCTAATCTTGACAGCCTCACCCAGAATGATGTAAGCGTTGATCTTTGATCTATGACTGTTGTCTTCTGCTTGCTCTTTGAAAAGTTGAGCTATCGATGTCCTAGAGGGGGGGTGAATATGACAATGCCTAATAATAGAAATAAAAGTGGAATATGTACAAATACAAATTTTCAATCACCCAAGTATTGAAACCTTGATTCTACATAATTTGTAGAACAACCTTCACCTAAAATATTAGGCAGGACAACCTTATTTCATAGATGTCTTTAAAATCAATCTTTCAAACTATCAAGATAAGATAAAATAATTACTGTATTCACCGCGAGAATGAAATAAATAACATTCACCACACGAATGAAATAAATAGCATTCACTACAAAAAGAATAAAGAATTCACCACAAGGAACAAGGAGTTATAGTGCTTTGGTGCTTTAAAAACCACACCTACTCCACTCCTAAAATTACTACCCTTATAATTTTGGCTTTCACTATAATAAGGTTTTCATATGTTCACCTTAACAACCTCATACAGTTCCTTGTGATTTTCATGGGCTCACCACAATAAAACCCCTTTTGTGATTTTGACGGGCTATCACAAACAAAAACTCCTTTTGTGATTTTTATGGGCTATTAAAAATCAACCCACTGAGATTTTTATAGGCTATCTAAAAAAACCTAAATGAAATAAAGTAATAAAGAATTTATCTTCAAATGATGATTTGAAGTAGCGGTCGAAGCTTGTAGCAGATATCTTCTTTCTTGTATGTAAAGGAGGCAATATTTGCTCAAACAGAAAGAGTATAGGGTTCTAAAGATTTTTAGAAATGAAAAACTCAAATGCTATTAATTCAATTCTCTTAGATCTCAAGAGGAGTATAGATTACTCATTTAAAATAAGATTGAAATGATCCTGAGAAAGGGAATTGAATAAGTTTAAAAGAAATTATAAATACCACACAATTACCTTACTGAGGACCTAAGCTTCTCTCTCACATGTAGAAGGTTTAGAGTGATTTTTTGTTATTAAAATGAATGAGAGAAGGTCCCTATTTATAGCCAAAGATATTGGAAATTCAGCTAGCTTAAGAATAGCTTCGGCTGGCCGAATTCCACCGGATTTATTCTAACGGCTATCGAATTGCATGAGATAAGATTTATCTAAAATTCGGCTAGCCCGAGATGAAATTCAGCTGGGCAAATTCCTGTGAATTCAAAAAGTTTGCATTGCAGGATTTTGACCTATACTTCAATTAGGCTGGCCATATTTCAAGTTAGGCTAGCCGAACCACAAGTTAGGCTCGCCAAATTTTCAACAGATTTTAATTTTTTAGCCCGAAATTGAAATTAGGTTAGTCGAGGAAGTTATGTTGGCTGAACCAGAAGTTAAGATGGCCGAACTCCAAAATAAATATACTATAAATAACCCAAATAAATGAATTTTTGAAAGAGCCTAACCTAAGGACTTTCTAAGGTTATACCACCTATTGTTTAACAAATACAGAGTTCAACTTGTCTTGAAAAATGTCTTCTCTTGAGATGATAAGCCGATCTTGAGCTGATCTTCAAACATGTAGAGCAGTTGCGATCTGGCAGTTCTTGCAATCTGTTTGGTATCATTTTTGTCTTACAAAATTTGACAACCTTAAGTGTACTGAAACTATAAACACTTACACTCTTTGATCGAGTGATGACTTATTGACCCTTGCACAATTTCGAATGACACCATACGCTCGCCTTCGCATGTTCTCAACCTTATCAAACGGGATGGCGTTTGAGGCATCTCGTCAGCATTGCTTACTCTTTGACCCTGATACCTACATATTGTATCTAGGTGAGCAACTGTTTCGTAAGCTTACTGGGGTTCCATATATTCCCTTTTCACCACCCTGGAGATGATTTGTTCTGGTCTCGTCGCTGCAAGTAGCTTCACCGAGATGTTGATGCGGGACTTCATCATGCTTGACTGAGATTATGCTACGTAATATCATCATTTTGGCACGTGGTTGATCTTTCCTCCTCTATTCGCTCCTCGACGGGCTCACTAATATACTGGTGGTTTGGTGATGGTGCCTCTGGCTAATGAGTTTTATGTAGGGTAGCAAGAGAGAGATGATGATGATGATTACGTGGCTCACTTATAGGGGCTTCAACTAGCATTCGATCCTTCTTCTATAACCTTTGTATATGATTTCTCTTGTATTCCTCTTTGAAGGATCATGTACTTACATTTGTACGGCATAGATGGTCAATGAAATGTACTTTTTTGCTCTATATCTTGGTGACTTGATACATGTTCTTGATGTTTTTGGTTTTGAGGAAGTTATTTGATCGAATAGATCATGTTTTAGTGATGCTTTGATGGTTTAGATCATCCCGGTCCACCTTGATTATCATTTGAGCACTTTTAGGTCTGACATGCCTGTTTCGGGCTCACATCTTCACAATTGGTCACTTAGGAAAGAACTATGTTGGTCACATTTTGGCTAAAGTAAAGGTCCATTGAGGTACTGGCAACAATCAGGGTGCCTTCGACTATTCTCACCTGTCATTTTCACCTACCGCGGGCCCCAAAGCCAATCCCGCAGAAGTGGGGTCAAAAAATACAAATCGGCGACAACCTGGCTACTGTCAATCCTCCATCTAGCAAGATTTTTTTGCCCATTCCGCTTCGGATAATGCAAACATTCTTCTGGTCGTTGTCTCCATCATCTCTTGCTCTCCTAAGGTTTGATTCTAAATGGATTCCCACTTTGTCTTCTTCTTCCCTGTTGCTTTGCTTTCATCTTGCCCATTCCTTTCATGGGCCACCCAAGATGGTTTGCTGTATGACATTGTTGTTGGAGTGGGTGGACCCTCATCATTAAATGAGTTAATGGCTTTGGATGTTGAAGATGCTTCTCTTTTTAATGGCTTGGATGATGCTTTGTTGGGAAGTATTAATGGGGGGGGCTAATGAATGTTTGGAAATGTTGGTTGGGGCTGAATTAAGTGCCACCATTAATGGGGAACTTACTAAACTTTCCACCATTAATGAGGATGTCCTTGATGAAGTTTTTGATGGTGTAGATGAGCTTTAGAGAGAGGCTATGCAGATGTGGATTTGAATGTGAAGATGAAGCCATGATTAATGTAGAGGGGCTGATCTACCATTTTGATGGTTTGGATAGCATTGGGATCACTTTGGACAACTCGAATCATGGTATGGATGGTCTAGATGCAATATCCTTTTGCTTGAGTGGTCTTGATGCGATCCCGACCATGGTAGATGGCGACGTAGCTCTTCTTCCGACATCAGACAGTGTGGATGACTTAATGGCCCTTTTGGTTGGTCAAGATGAGACTTGGAAGCATACCTTTTCTCAGGATGGGCTGATCGGTGGAGATTTTAATATTGATGTTTCAATCGGGCCCATGACGACACTTTTAGTCAACTTAGATGATGCATCAGACTACTCAAATCACTGTTTGGTAGCTTTGATGGATCGCGACACGGTTTTGGACGATCGGATCAATCCCACTTATGGTGCAGTTTTTTATGACATCCCGATGGCCAGTTTCGATGGTGGTGATCGTCCCTTGTTTCTGGATCCTCTTCCTTTATCATTTATAGTGGATGATGCATCTATGCGGTCCACCTATGAGATAGGTGAGTCTTCCCAAGCAGCTGAGGGTAGAGTTGAGCTGTTAACCATGACCTCCAGAGTGCTTGATGCGACAGTTGGGCAGGGCAGTGCTGTGTAAGTTGATGCGGAGATTCCTCCTGGTAGTTCCTAACTTCAGAGATTGTATTTGCCAACTCCTTTTAGGTTGGTGTTGTTATTCGAGATGAGGCTATACTGCACTTTGATGAGCTGCCGGTTTCGTATAAGATGATGATCATTGAGATTTTTCAGTACACACTTTTTGACTTCATCCGCATTTAATCTGCTCTGACCGGTTGCAATCCTAAGTCGGGAGCTTGTCAAACTTCGAGCTCCACGAGATGGAGTATTACAACTTCGGTGGGGTCCTTCAGTTTATTCAGGTATATGTTGATTGAAGGATGCTCGAGGTAACTGTCATGCCTCAAACTCGGTGAATGGGCTTACAAAATTCCCAAGCTCTGAATCCAGCAATGACAACCTCCTTAGTAGCCCATTCTTAGCTCCTAGCTCCCATAAGTTAGGTTTCGATCCTGGGATTCCACAAGGAGAATTTTTAAGATGTATTTTTTTTGGGCACATGAGCATAACTACAAGTGTACTAAAACTAAAGACATCATTAAATTTTCACTATAATATCAGTTTGAGTATAGTGTTGGAAGGGAAATACATAATATAACAAAAGTCCAAAAGATCAAACATATACTCCTGCCTCAATGTTGCTGCGGTCTAGCTTAACCTGCACATAAAGAACGTGTGCAAGCTTACTACAAAGCTTAAAGAGAGTGTGTGTGCATGCGCATTGCATGTGCCAAGCATACAAATGTCAGAGTAATTGGAATGATGGAGGGCTAGAGTATCAAGTCTATAAATACTATCACCCATACCTGTCATGCCCCAAATTCGAAAACCAGGCTAACAAAATCCCAATCGGCGAATCTGGTGCCGATAGCCTCCGTAGTACCCCATTCTCGGCTCCCAGTGCTCATGCACCAGATTCCGATCCTGGGATCCTATAAGGAGGATTTTCCAACGTACATTTATCTCATAAGAAGCATAATCACAAATATACCCAAATCACAAGAACAACATCATCATCACATATCCACTAATTTAAACATTTGAATACAGTGCTGAAAGGAAAAACATATGTCAAAGTCAAGCTCCAGAAGTCAGCTATATGCTCCAAACTCCACGCTATTGCAACCTAACTTCATCTGCACACATCTATTGTGCATAAGCTTATAGAAAGTTTAAAGGATGGTGTAAGTGTGTGCACAAAGTAAGTGTCAAGTATTCAATATAATGCCATAATCATACAATATCAAAAATACTAGTAAGATCATGAATCATATGATATCAGAGGAAATAGAAATACTAACAAGTCCATGAGTTAAACAATATTAGAGTACGCAATACAGATCAGCTATACAAAAGAGGCGTCATAAAGAGCTAAATATCAGATGTCGAGGATGCAATGTAATATACAATTCCTTATGAGTTCATGAATACCGTCAACCGTATTTAGACCATATAAATGCAGAAATACAGTAACCCAAAATGCCATATGCTGCGGATGTAATGCAATATACGGTGTGAATTGAATTACCATGCTGGAGTGTGAAGTCGGGATAATAGTACATAGTATCACAGGCTATGAGGTCCATCACAAGGGACTTCTATCTAAACCAGTCTCATACCTAATTTAGATAGTTAGACTCAATGTGGTAAACTCTTGATCTCAGGTTAGTTGCGTGCCCCAACCGAAATTCTAGCCATTGCGGAGGTACACGTAACAAATAGTTGCGCACCACCAGCTCGAGTGGATAGTAAATAAATGAATGAATGAGTATGCAACTCCTACTCAATAAGTCCACATATCAATACCGTTCATCTATGGGATCATCACCGGGGTCTAGTACACTCTACACCAGCTTGCCACCCCATCAAGCGCAAAATTGGGTAAGTGGAAGAGACCTTACTATCCGCCTGGCCAGTAGTCAGCCAATATCTACCCGGCACGTTGATAGCGGACCCATTCACGAGCTGGTCAAACTTAGCCTAGCTATGCCTACTCCCTCAAGCGGGTAAGGCCACACCCCTTCCCAACCGACCACGACACAGTGGGAGACGCAGCCTACAGGTATACGGCCTTCATGTGCTCATATATATCCACTCGGTCTCGAAGTTGGGGCGTCCTCTGGTACCAAGAGGGTTTAGAAATTTTCATCCAGGGCCATCTATGATAGCTAATGCTCGAACCAAACATTTTCGATGTCCCATCTGGCCATCCACGATATGTCTGTGGAGGCTACGACCCTGATGTCACTAGCACGTACAGTAATCACAACACAATGCAAGATGCATGAGTTATACAATCCAATCATGCATCAATCCTCTGCATACCGTGCGCTCATGTGAGATAACCTCCACCTATCAGGGAGTCTCATAACAACCTGCCCAATGACATATGCAATGATTAACCACATCTCATAGCAAACATGTAAAAATTGCATATGTGCATGTATCATGATGCTATGCTATCACATACTCATAACAGTATCAATAATCGACATCAACAATTGGCCTCGACAATGTGGACAATTAACCAACATTGGCCCAAGGAATGGCCCACATAGAGCCTAACATATAGTGGACCCATGGCTTCGCACAAAGGCCTAATATACAACACCATGGGCATTACTTGAGAGCTCAATACACATCACGATCAGCCTCTCACATGGAACTAAGATACATCACAATGAGCTCCATCGCCTGGCCCTCAAATGCACCATAATGTGCCTCATCATATAGGCCTAATATTCATCACATTGGGCCTCAAACACGGGCTAAATACTCATCACAATGGACCTCAAATACGGACCGCATATACATTACATTAGGCTTCGACAATTGGAATCGGCCTCGACAATCCAAATTGTCAATCGGAATCGGAATCGACAATCGGAATCGGCTTCGACAATTGGAACCAGCCACGACAATTAGCCTCGATAATCAGGATCACCGATTGGAATCGACAATCGAAATCGGCCTCGACTAATGGAATCAGCCTCGTCAATCGAACTTAACCTCAATAATCGGAATCGACCTCGACATACGAAATCGACCTTGTCGATTGGACTCGGCCTCGACAATCGGAATCGACAATCGAAATCGATGATCGGAATCAATGATCGGAATCAGCCTCGACAATCGACCTCAACTAATGGAATTGGCCTCTTCAATCGGACTTGGCCTCAACAATCGAAATCGACAATCTGAATTAATCTCGACAATCAGCCTCGACAATCAGAATCGGCCTCAACAATCGGTCTCGACAATCGAAATCAGAATTGGTCTCGACAATCAGAATCGGAATCGGTCTCGACAATCAGAATCGGAATCAGCCTCGACAATCGAAATCGGAATCGACAATCAGACTTGGCCTAACAAATGGCCTAGGGGAAGGTCATAATGTGGACATTTAACCATCATTGCCCATCAATGTGGACATTTAACCAACATTACTCCCAAGGAGTGGCTCACATAGAGCCAAACATACAGTGGCCCTATAGCCTCACATAAGGGCCTCGTACTCAACATAATGGGCCACATATAACCTCAATAGGCTCCATCACATGGGCCACATGTACATCACAATGGGCTGTATCACATGGGCCTAATATATATCACATTGGGCCTCTTACAAGGGCCTAAGATACATCATGATGGGCCTCACCAAATGGGCCACATATACATCGTATTGGGCCTCGCCCATGGGCTTAATACACATCACTCGGCCGCTCACATGGGCCTAATACACATCACTATAGGCCGTTCACATGGGCCTTAAATACATTACGATGGGCCACATCCATGGGCCTCAAATACATCATAACGGGCCACAATTATGGGCCCTAAACATATCATAACGAGCCTCATATACATCAAGTGGGCCACATCACGTTGGCCGCACCAATACACAATAGGTGGGCCCTGCACATGCAGCAGATGGGCCCCACCAGATGGTTAGTGTGGATATAAAATGTATACATCTGGTGGGTCACACATCCCACGGACGGTGTGGATGAAACATACATCAAGGCAGGCCCTATATGATCTAGACGGTTAGGATGAAACATATGAGGTGGGCCCTGCTCATGGGCTCAAAATACATTTCAATGGGCCTTAACCCATGGGCTCTTAATACATCTAATGGGCCTCAACCCATGGGCCCCAAACCCGTCTCAATGGGCCTCAACCCATGGGCCCATATATATATATCACAATGGGTTGCCTGCCCTGGACGGTGTGGATAAAAATTCATCACAGTGGATCCCATCCAAATAGTTAGATAGTATGAATATAAAACATATACATCACATGGGATCCATGTGTACAATGGTTCCATCAAGGTGGGCCTTACACAGATGGATGGCATGGAATGAAATACATACATCACATGGGCTCCACATCCCACGTCCAGAGATTGGGCGGTGTGGATAAATAAATACATCATGCTGGCCCACACTGCATATGGACGGTATGCTTATACAACACATATAATAAACATATAATAAGGAGGGCCCCACCATCTAGTAGCTGCTGGACGGTGTGAATATAGAATGCATGCATCAAGGTGGGCCCCACCTCCACACGTGCGGAGTGGGTCCCACGACCTGGACAAAATGGACGGACAGATTGGATGGCAAATACATCATAGTTGGCCCCATGGCAGGATAGAGCACATATATCAGGGTGGGGTCCGTGGGCTCCACGGAACTTGCTGACGCCAATCAGCTATATAGCTGGTGCGTGGTGGACTAGCCAATCTACTACAGCAGGTGGGTCCCACGTGGGGCCCACCATGACATTTATTTTCCATCCCATTCTGTTCATATGGTCACAAGGACCAGAGGAAGGAGGAAAAACAAATTTCTTACTGATCCCGAACTTCTACAACCCAGAAGGGGTTTCAATGGTAGATGTTTAATCCCCTCCTACTTTAGGTGATGTGGGCCACCTGAGCCCCATGTATGGCTGATTTTTAGGGAATCCCAGTTCCCAAAGGGGGCCCATTAAATGCACGGTTTAGATGTGTAACATACATCATGGTGGGGCCTGTGGTGGGTCCCACCGTCCCACCCTAAAACAAGCAACGAGGACGCTGACAGCAACAACGTCCCATGTACATATATATATTTTTTATTTTTTTGGTGAAGTTTTTCATAAGTGGGGCCCACATCAGGAGAATATATGCCGTCTATTGGTTTCCTCAACTCGTAAGAAATCTAACAAGCCCAATATACAATATTTTTTAGCGTATAAAAACATCACAGCGGCCCTTAACAGTTTAAATCACCCAAAACCATTATTTTCTACATTATGACCCGCCAGAGATTCGGATTGGCTTTATTTTTTGGCTCAACGCATAAAATGAGTTGGGAAAAAGGGGGGATGGGAAAAAGGGCGGACGGTGTGGATCAAATACATACACCAAATTGGGGTCCATAAGTGTGGAGGGTGAGAAAATATATAAAATATATATATAAAGTGGGCTCCCTATGGGTGCAAGGCATGCAGTTAACACATACCAGAGTGGGTTTCCACCGTCCAGATAGTTGGACAGTGGATGGCATGAATGAAATACATTCATCTTGTGGGTCCACGATCGGTGTGGATCTAGTGGGCCATGCCCATCACACGAGAGAGAGAGAGAGAGAGAGAGAGAGAAAGACAAAGAGAAAGAGATCAGTGAGAAGGGGAGGGACCCCGCCACTATGGACCCTCCCTAAACAATGCATACATCAAGATGGGTCCCACCACAAATGGGCCCTCAATCAACGGTTGAAAAAAAATCACCCACCGTTAGATCTCATCTTCCTTCTTACACCACTCTAATCTAGTACTCCAAGGGATGCGATTCAATGGTCGAGATGAAAATTGGATGGTGGAGATGGGCGGTAGGAAGGTGGGCCACACCAAGTTTTCTCATGGGAGTTGGGATGTGGGTTGCTTGCTTGGAGAATGAGAGAGATAAGAGAGATGAGAGAGATGAGAGAGAAGTGATGGATGGATGGATTGCGTGTTGTAAGAAATGGGAATGGGAAAGTATGGGTAGTTTGAATTTTGTGTAAAGGTGGAATGCACGGGGAGAGAGAGTGTTGACTTGGGAAAAAGAGGGAATGGGTGCATGTACTTGGGATATGGTGAGGTGGCATTGGGGTATTGAGGGTGTACTTGACTTGATTGATGTGACGGGTCGTAGAGATTCTCTCAGAATTTGCAACGCGCGGCGTTTCTTCAGAATGAACGTGAGCCCATACCTCCTGGCCCGGGTATAGCCTCGATCTGTGAGACGCGACGTCGGAACTGCAACGATGGCGTGGTCACAAGGATACAAGTTTCAAGTCGAGCCATATGAGACCTGACCCGAGTTCGCATATGTGCATGTGTGTGTGTGAGTATGCATTCCATCCATTTTGGTCTCGTGGTCCTACCAATCAAATTTCGGTGACCTACGACCCTCAGATTGTGTTTGCGGTCATCCTTGAGTCCGGTCACGTAGGCCCGACTCGGATTGGCCCTAAACCCATGCCATCTTGATCATATCGTCGCCGCGGTTCCAACGCCACGTCTCATGCGTAAATCTGACGTGTCCATCAAAAGTTATAGGCTGCACATTATTTGGGCCATCGATCATGATGTGGGGCCTACTTACCCATGTGCACATTTTTCCATGTGGGCCCACCCTAGGTTCCATGTGCCTAGCCTAGTTTAGTGCCTAGCCTACCCTACACCTCCCTATATCTAGCAATAATAGAAGTTCTCTAACCTAGGCAAGGATAGCCTCTTTTCTAGAAACTCATGATGGGTTGCTCTAACACAAGTCCTCTTTCTAGTAAAAATTTGGATTTTTCTCTTTTCAAGAGAGAAAACTCATCATTCTCCTCCTCTTTCTAGAAATCCCATCATTTCTTTGTTATACCTCTCCCATTCTTCCTCTTTCTCTCTCTCATTCTCTCATTCTCCTCTCCTCCTAGCAAAAACTTCTAGCCCCTTGTCTCCTCTTTTTCAACCCTTTCTTCCCTCATTTCCTCTCAATCTAGCCATTTGCAACCCATCTACAACCTTTAATCATCTTCCTCTTGAAGTCTAGTACCTAAATCTTGGAGTTTGAAGGCACATTTCTAGGTGGGTGCTCTCCTTAGCTTCTTCTCTCTTTCTTTCTTTTCCTTGCATGCATGGAAGCATGTAGGACCCACCAATCCATGGTGGAGGTCCTACATGGTTCCTAGGATGAGACCATGGGCCTAGATCTTCCATATTTCTATCCATGGTGGGTCATTTTCCATGGACCCTCCATGATGCTTTCTTCTTCTCATTTCTTGCACCCCATGGGCCATCTAGGCCTTGCATGCATCTGGAAAAAAGGATCCCTACCCTCCAGTAAGTTCCTTTGATGTATTATAGCATGCATATATCATAACATAGTGGACGGTGTGGATTTGGGTGTGGGAGGTCCACTAGTGACAGGACCTTCCACTAATGGCCGATTGCTTCTTCCTTCTCCCTTTCTCTCTATTTTTCTCATGTGTATTCTGATGATGTGTGGCCCACCAAGGAGAGGTCAGTAACATCTCAGAGCCTTAGCTAGATGGGAAGTCCAAGCCCACTTTGACTAGATGTCCTAGCCCACCATGCATGCATGGCTTGGGTGGCCTCCAAAATGGCTTTTTCATGGAGGTCTGAGTGAGCTCATGGGTCTAAAATTTTGTTAAACCATCAAGGTGGACTCCACATGTTGAATCAGGGCCATAAATCCTTTGATTAATTTATATGGGCTGAAATATGGATACATATGTTGCTGTCCAGATTTCAGGCCCAGTTTAAGCATGACTTTTGAGCTAATGTTTGGATCTGTTTGCATGTCCGTTTCTCCCAAATTTCTTTGGGAGTTTTCTGAGGTGTGGACCCCACCTTGATTTATGATGGGCCCCACATCATTTAACCCTTGATTGAGGCCTATGGGATGGGCTAAAGTAGGCTGGACGTCCAGAAATTTTTGGACAGTCCAACAATGTTGCATGTTGGAGAGTAGCCTATTGTACCTTGAATTTGAGGGAAGTGGTCCGCTCCAGTGGACCCTACCTACTATTCATACATGGGAGTACCAAACTCACCTATTTTTTTAGTGAATTGAGAGACCTATGCCCACCCCATGAGGTGTTAATCATGGGGACCTCAACATTGTGTAGTAACAGATGTTTTTTGGAAAACATTGCTGTCAGAATTTGTATCAATTAAATAAAATACTTCTACCACTTCAAAAATTCTAAAATTTTTCAAGGGGATGACCGATCCATAATAGGACACACCTAAAAAATTTTAGGGCCAATAGATACCTGTACTCACCATGGAAATGACTGAACTTCCCCACTATATTGTGGTGTCCAGATCAGGCAGAATCTTAGGACAGATTGTTTTCTTAAAATAAATTAAAATATTTTTAGTTGTCAAAAAATCTTGAAATTTTTAAGAGAAGTGTCCCACTCATGTTAGGATCCACCTACAATTTTTTAGAGCTAATAAACCCCTGTACACACCGTGGTAAGGGCTGGACCGGCCCACTACATTGGGAAGTCCAAGTCAGTCTGATTTTCTAGATAGACTGACTTCTATAAATTAATTAAAATACTTTTAGCTATCCAAAAATCACAAAATTTTGTAAAAGTATGTCCTACCCATGGAAGTATCACCCTACAAAATTTTAGATACAACAGAGATTTGAGCCGACCGTGGTGGGGCCGGGAGTGGCTCACTAGGCAGGGACGCCTAGGCTGGGGCGTCCAGCCTGCTTCGTGGGCCCACCTTGATGTGTTATATATCCCACCATCTATCCATATAAGGTCATTAGAGGATTTTTCATCCTCCTCTTTTTTCTTGGTATTCAACTAGGGCCCATTGGGTGGATTTTTGGGCTAGATACCCCGGGCCCATAGAGTTGCCTACACATGGGACATACCTGCCTTAGGCTACTGCTGGGCCTACATTCCAACAGCCTGGCCCACTTGATATATGTATTGCATATCCTCTCTCATCTGGTGGGACCCATAGTGATGTGTGTGGGCCATTAGGGATTAAATACACTAAGAAATACTTTTATTGTTGGACTCCAACCAACCCAGAAATTTGGGTGGGCTGGAATTTGGCAATGAGCCCAATAATTATTGCCTGT
Source organism: Magnolia sinica (assembly GCF_029962835.1). NCBI lineage: Eukaryota > Viridiplantae > Streptophyta > Magnoliopsida > Magnoliales > Magnoliaceae > Magnolia > Magnolia sinica. The sequence continues at coordinate 69,555,023 of NC_080574.1, forward strand.
AAATGTTTGTTTTGGAGCAATATGGCCCACTAGATTTGAGGAGGATTTAAGTCAGTTATCTTACTATTTGATTTATTTTAGGCTTAATTAGTGCATGATTAAAGGCCCATTCCAATTGGAGTCTTATTGGGCTAGTCTTCTAGTTAATTGATGGGCTTATAACCTTGGTGTGGGCTGGAACTTTTGATAGGCTCATTGGGCCCTTGAGTCCTATATTTATCATGCCATTGTGATGGGTCTTATGGGCCAAATACTCAAGTAGTTGGGCCCTTGCTTGTCCCCTATAATAAATCTATACTTGGGCCGAGATGTGAGGCCCAACTTACTTGTGTTAAATATATGAATTTCTCATATGTTGGGATAATGGGCTGCCCATTAGGCCCACCATAATGAGTGAACCCATGACCTTTATGGTTAGGCCCTGACCTTGCTTAAGGGCCCACCAGGTTGCCTATGTATTGGGCTTAGTGTATGGCCCGCTAGGCCATGAATTGATTGTGCCTTGGACCTTTCTTTACATACGTAGTAGGCTACTTTTTGGGACCCAGTTGAGGTTAGATGTCCTCCTTGGTAGCCCTAAGGTAGGCCCATAAAGCCCTTATAGGTGGTTGAAGGCCCACCTTAGACCTTGTTAGGACCGTTTGCTCCTTAAGGCTTTATAACTCTCTTAACTTGTGGGCCATCCCAGAGTATTGGGCCCCCACTAGAGGACTTCACTTCTCCTTAGAGTACCGTCTATGGATCTAAACCTTGTCCCTCCCTGGGAAGGAGGAATATATTCTACAGGTAGCATACTTACATCATTGTGACCCATATGCATCATCTGTGTATATTGATTGCATTGTGTCATGGTCATAGAGGGATGGAGTTTCTCCCCTTGTGCACATGGAGTGCCTGTAATTAGTGCATGATCAGTATGTGTAACTCATGCATTGACATCGCATTTCATGACGATATCGCTCTTGCTTTATCAGGGCCTCGCCTCCACAGGGATATTCGTGGATGGTTGGATGTGTGGAGACCGAAAATGTTACTTGAGCATACCGGGTGCATAGGATGCCCATGGATGAAATTCTCAAAACTTCCATGGTACCAAGGATCAGCTCTAATGTCATGACCAAGTGAAAATTATGAGTGCATGAGGGCCTTATACCGTTAGGCCGCGACTCCCACTGTCGTGTAGTCGGTGGATAGGGGTGTGGCCTTACCTGCCTGGTGTGAGGAGGCATTGCTAGGCTGAGTCTGACCAGCTCGTAAATGGGTCTGCTACCGTCAGGCCTTGCTGGTGATTGGTTGTCTACAGGCGGGTAATGAGGTCTCTTACGCTCGTTTGACTGCTCGGGGTCTGTTTAGCGGCAGTCATTCAGTAGTATAATGGACCCCGGTGATTTCCTTATGATTGAAAATGTACTTGATATGTGGATTGGTTATGAGCTCTGGCATTATTTTGCATCGCACTCGCATCAGCTGCATAAGCCCCTTCATGCATTGCCTTAGTATGACACCCAGTACTCATTACATCGTATTCATGATAAGCCTTGGTAAGGTTAGTGACATTGTCATTGAGCATATTTCTCTTCCTATACCTCCTTCTGTTCGTCTGTGCACCATTGTCACACACTTTCACCACCCTCTAAGCTTTTATAAGCTTATGCACGATTGATGCGTGCAGGTGATCTTAGGCAGGTGTCGTAGCGACAGAGCTTGGAGTAGAGTTGAGCTTGAGGACTCCAGTGTTGCTGACTTTTCTCTCTTCTTCTATTATCTTATGTATGTCCTTTTGGACCTTTTGGATATTTATAAAAGTTCTGAATTTTGTGATAGTGTGCCTTATTATTCTCAGATATACTTGCAGTGATCTTGGGTATGCTCGCATTGGAAATGATTATATTATTATAGAAATCCTCCTTGTAAGATCCCAGGATCGGAATCTGCCTTAGGAGCCGAGAATGGGGTACCACAAAGGCCTTGTGGCCAAAACTAGCCATCGGTTCCTTGTGAGTCTGCTTACCGAGTCTGGGGCGTGACAAGCCAACTTTGATACATGGGACATAACTCAGGATCGCGTACAAATGCCGATAACAGATCGCGGGTTGCCGGAATTTGACTGGGAGGATCGCGGATGCATACGGAACAATACGGGCTAGGATACGGGTCTCATAACTCTTCCCTCCTAATAAAAATTTCATCCTCAAAATTTACAGAATAGACAAGGGAAGAGAAAACATCATCAAGTATATAAGTCAAGGCACAATCAATCTACGAAAGGATTAAGATAACGCTCTCTAATCTCAACCTCACCCTCCCAAGATGCATCATCAACACTATGGTGACCCTACTAAGCTTCGGATTCCGGATCAGAAATGATTATAAATGGAATACTATACAGCCTCATAATTTCAACTGTAGGGGGTTATATCAGAAAATCTCAAGTTATTTGAACTTCGGGATCTAACCATTTTAGGTTCTCAACAATCATAGAGTGTAGGGTAGCTATCAGCAGATATATGATGTTATTTTCAGGTATTCCTAAGTTATGCTCTGATACCAACTTCTGTCATGCCCTAAATTCAAAAATAGAGCTCACAAAATTTTCGATCGCCGAATCTGGTACCGATAGCCTCCGTAGTACCCCATTCTCGGCTCCCAGTCCACATGCACCAGATTCCGATCCTGAGATCCTATAAGGAGGATTTTCCAACATACATTTATCTCATAAGAAGCATAATCACAAGTATACCCAAATCACAAGAACAACATCATCATCACATATCCACTAATATAAACATTTGAATACAATGCTAAAAGAAAATACATATGTTAAAGTCAAGCTCTAGAAGTCAGCTACATGCTCTAAACTCTACGCTGTTGTAACCTAACTTCATCTGCACGCATCTATTGTGCATAAGTTTATAGAAAGCTTAGAGGGTGGTGTAAGTGTATGTACAAGATAAGTGTCAAGTATTCAATACAATGACATAATCATACAATATCGAAAATACTGGTAAGATCATGAATCATACGATATCAGAGGAAACGGAAATACTGACAAGTCCATGAGTCAAACAATATTAAAGTACATAATACAGATCAACTATACAAATGAGGAGTTATAAAGAACCAAATATCAGATGTCGAGGATGCAATGTAATATACAATTTCTTATGAGTTCATGAATAATCTAAACCATATAAATGCAGAAACACAGTAACCCAAAATATCATATGCTACGGATGTAATGCAATATGCGGTGCGAATGGAATGACCATGCTGGAGTGTGAAGTCAGGATGATAGTACGTAGTATCGCAGGCTATGGGGTCCATCACAAGGGACTTCTATCCAAACCAGTCTCATACCTAATTTGGAGACTCAATGTGGCAAACTCCTGATCTCAGGTTAGTTGCACACCCCAACTGAAATCCTGGCCATTGCGGAGGTACACGTAACAAATAGTTACGCACCACTAGCCCAAGTGGATAGTGAATGAATGAGTATGTAACTCCTGCTCAATAAGTCCACATATCAGTACCGTTCATCTCTAGGATCATAACCGGGGTCTAGTACACTCTACACCATCTTGCTGCCCCATCAAGCACACAACTGGGTAAGTGGAAGAGACCTCACTATTCGCCTGGCCAGTAGTCAGCCAATATATACCCGGCACATCGATAACGGACCCATTCATGAGCTTGTCAAACTCAGCTTAGCTATGCCTACTCCCTCAGGCGGGTAAGGCCACACCCCCTCCCAACCGACCACAACATAGTGGGAGACGCGACTTACAAGTATACAGCCCTCATGCTCTCATATATATATCCACTCGGTCTTAACGTTAGGGCATCCTTTGGTACCAAGAGGGTTTAGGGATTTTCACTCAGGGCCATCTATGGCAACCCGATACTCGAACTAAACATTTTCAGTGTCCCATCTAGCCATCCATGATATGCCTGTGGAGGCTATGGCCTTGATGTCGCTAGGGCGTACAGTAATCACAACACAATGCAAGATGTATGAGTCATACAATCTAGTCATGCATCAATCCTACGCATACCATGCACTCATGTGAGATAACCTCCACCTATCAGGGAGTCTCATAACAACCTGCCCAATGACATATGCAATGGTTAAGCACATCTCACAACAAACATGCAGATGATGCATATGGGCATGTATCATGATGCTATGCTATCACATACTCATAATCGGCATCAATAATCAATATCAACAATCGGCCTTGACAATGTGGACATTTAACCAACATTGCCCCAAGGAATGGACCCATGGCTTTGCACAAGGGCATAATATACAACATCATGAGCCTTACTCAAGAGCTCAATACACATCACGATGGGCCTCTCACATGGGTCTAAGGTACATCACAATGGGCTCCATCGCTTGGCCCTCAAATGCACCATAATGGGCCTCATCACATAGGCCTAATATACATCACATTGGGCATTAAACACGGGCTAAATACTCATCACAATGGGCCTCAAATATGGACCGTATATATATATCACATTAGGCTTCAACAATCGGAATCGGCCTCGACAATCGGAATCGGCCTCGACAATTGAAATCAGTCTCGACAATCGGCCTCGACTAATGGAATCGGCCTCGTCAATCATACTCAGCCTCAACAATCGGAATCGACCTTGACAATTGGCCTCGACATATGGAATCAGCCTCGTCAATCGGACTCAGCCTCGATGATCGGAATAGACAATTGAAATCGGCCTCGACAATCAACCTCGACTAACGGAATCGGCCTTGTCAATCAGACTCGGCCTCAACAATTAAAATCGACAATCCGAATCAGCCTCAACAATTGGAATCGGCCTCAACAATCGGTCTCGACAATTGGAATCAAAATCGGCCTCGACAATCGGAATCAGAATCGACAATCAGACTTAGCCTAACAAAGGGCCTAGGGGAAGGTTATAATGTAGACATTTAACTATCATTGCCCATCAATGTAGACATTTAACCAACATTGCTCCCAAGGAGTGGCCCACATAGAGCCAAATATACAGTGGGCCTATGGCCTCACATAAGGGCCTCGTACTCAACATAGTGGGCCACATATAACCTCAATGGGCCGCATCACATGGGCCACATGTACATCACAATGTGCTGCATCACATGGGCCTAATATATATCACATTGGGCCTCTTACAAGGGCCTAAGATACATCATGATGGGCCTCACCAAATGAGCCACTTATACATCATATTGGGTCTCGCCATGAGCCTAATACACATCACTATGGGCCGCTCACATAGGCCTAATACACATCACTATGGGCCGCTCATATGGGCCTTAAATACATTACAATGGGCCACATCCATGGGCCTCAAATACATCATAACGGGCCACAATCATGGGCCCCAAACATATCATAATGGGCCTCATATCCATCGAGTGGGCCCTATCACGTGGGCCACACCAATGCACAATAGGTGGGCCCTACACATGCAGCAGATCGGCCCCACCAGATGGTAGTGTGGATATAGAATGCATACATCTGGTGGGTCACACATCCCACAGATGGTGTGGATAAAACATACATCGAGGCAGGCCCTATATGATCTGGATGGTTAGGATGAAACATATGAGCTGGGCCCTGCTCATGGGCTCCAAATACATTTCAATGGGCCTTAACCCATGGGCTCTGAATACATCTCAATAGGCCTCAACCCTTGGGCTCTTAATACATCTCAATGGGCCTTAACCCATGGGCTCTGAATACATCTCAATAGGCCTCAACCCTTGGGCTCTTAATACATCTTAATGGGCCTCAACCCATGGGCCCCAAACACGTCTCAATGGGCCTCAACCCATGGGCCCTGATATATATCACAATGGGCTGCCTGCCTTGGACAGCATGGGTAAAAATACATCATGGTGGATCCCATCCAAATAGTTAGACAGTATGAATATAAAACATATACATCACGTGGGATCCATGTGTACAACAAATACATCAAGGTGGGCCTTACACAGATGGACGACATGGAATGAAATACATACATCACACGGGCTCCACATCCCACGTCCAGAGATTGGGCGGTGTGGATAAATAAATACATCATGCTGGCCCACACTGCATATGGATGGTATACTTATACAACACATATAATAAACATATAATAAGGAGGGCCCCACCGTCCAGTAGCTGCTGGACAGTGCGAATATAGAATGCATGCATTAAGGTGGCCCCACCTCCACACGTGTAACATGTGTGGAGTGGGTCCCACGACTTAAACAAAATGGACGGACAAATTGGATGGAAAATACATCATGATTGGCCCCACAGCAGGATAGAGCACATATATCAGGGTGGGGTCCGTGGGCTCTATGGAACTTGCTGACGCCAATCAGCAATATAGCTGGTGCGTGATGGACCAGCCAATCCACTATAGCAGGTAGAGCTGTACACGAGTCGAGTCGAGTCGAGTATCGCCCTACTCGTACTCGACTCTTAACGCCCGAGTGCTGCTCGTACTCGGCTCTACTCGGCCAACGAGCATGGACTCCCTGCTCGTACTCTACTCGCCCGAGTACGAGCCGAGTATGAGTAGTAAACGAGTCGAGTTGAGTTTTTTTCTAATTTTGAAATATTAGGGAAAACACAAATATCAGGTTAATCTCAAATCTATATTAAACAATTTCTATATTAACATATATTAAACAATTTCTAAAAATTAAAAATTAAAAATTAAAAATCAAAAATCAAACCCACACATTACCGGGCGAGCTGGGCAGGAACGACCGGCAGCTACATGCAGGGCAGGGCGATGACAGACAACTGGACGAGTGGCAGCCTGGCAGGGATGAGCTGCGGCACCAGACGAGTGGCAGGGAGGAGCTCCGTCACCAGACAAGGGCACCGAACAGGCCGTAGGGATGAGCGGCAGGGTCTAGGCATCTAGCACCGCCAGACAGGGGACAGGGGCGAGTGAGAGAGAGAGAGAGATGGAAGAAGAGGGACGGCCGGACGGTGCTGGGAAAGGGAGGGGAGAGAAAGAGAGAGAGGGGTTTTTTTTTTTCAAACGGTCACTGGAGGGAAGAAAGGTTTCGAGCGGGTGCTTGAAAATGACGGGCAACTGAGTGAGTGACTGAGTAGGGTTTTTTTTTTTTTTTGCTTATATAAACGGGTACGAGTCAAGTACCGAGTCGAGTACCTCTAGACTCGTACTCTACTCGTAATCTAAATGAGTAGATGAAACCCGCTCGTACTCGGCTCTAACTCAGACGAGTCGAGTAGCGAGTCGAGTATTTCGAGTCGAGTCGATCAAGTACCCGAGTTTAGCCTGCTCGTGTACAGCTCTAATAGCAGGTGGGTCCCATGTGGGGCCCACCATGACGTTTATTTTCCATCACATTCTGTTTGTATGGTCACAAAGACCAGAGGAAGGAGGAAAAACAAATTTCATACCAATCCAGAACTTCTGCAACCCAAAAGGGGTTTTAATGGGAGACGTTCAATCCCCTCCTACTTTAGGTGATGTGGGCCACCTGAGCCCCATGTAGGACTACTTTTTGGGGAATCCTAGTTCCCAAAGGGGGCCCATCAAATGCACGGTGTAGATGCGTAACATACATCGTGGTGGGGCCCACCGTCCCACCCTAAAACAAGCAGTAAGGATGCTGACAGCAACAACGTCCCATGTACATATTTTTTTGGTGAAGTTTTTCATAAGTGAGGCCCACATCAGGGGGATCCATGCCGCCTATTGGTCTCCTCGGCTCGTAAGAAATCTAACGAGCCCAATATACAATATTTTTTGGTGTATAGAAGCATCACAGCAGGCCTTGACTGTTTGAATCACCCGAAACCATTATTTTCTACATTATGGCCCGCCAGAGATTCGGATTGGCTTTATTTTTTGGCTCAACGCTTAAAATGAGCTGGGAAAAAGGGGGGACGGTGTGGATCAGATACATACACCAAAGTGGGGTCCATGTGTGGGGAGGGTGAGAATATATATAAAATATATACATAAAGTGGGCTCCCTGTGGGTGCACGGCGTGCAGTTAACACATACCAGAGTGGGTTTCCACCGTCCAGTCCAGATAGTTGGACGGTGGATGGCATGGATGAAATGCATTCATCTTGTGGGTCCACGATCGGTGTGGATCTAGTGGGCCATGCCCATTACACGAGAGAGAGAGAGAGAGAGAGAGAGAGAGAGAGAGAGACAGAAAGAGAGAAAGAGATCGGTGAGAAGGGGAGGGACCCCGCCACTATGGACCCTCCCTAAACAATTCATACTTCAAGATGAGTCCCACCACAAGTGGGCCCTTAATCAATGGTTTAAAAAAACCCACCATTAGATCTCATCTTCCTTCCGCCAATGCGATCTAGTACTCCAAGGGGTGCGATTCAACAGTCGAGATGAAGCTTGGATGGCGGAGATGGGTGGTAAGAAGGTGGGCCACACCAAGTTTTCTCATGGGGGTTGGGACATGGGCTGCTTGCTTGGAGAATGAGAGAGATAAGAGAGATGAGAGAGAAGTGATGGATGGATGGAGTGAGCGTTGTAAGAAATAGAGATGGGAAGTATGGGTTAGTTTGAATTTGGTATAAAGGTGGAATGGGTGGGGAGAGAGAGTGTTGACTTGAGGAAAAGAGAGAAGGTGCATGTACTTGGGATAGGGTGAGGTGACATTGGGATATGGAGGGTGTACTTGACTTGATTAATGTGATGGGTCATAAAGATTCTCTCAGAATTCGCGATGCGCGGTGTTTCTTCGAAATGAACGCAGTCCCATACCTCGTGGCCCGTGTATCGCCTTGATGCGTGAGATGCGGCGTCGGAACCGCATCGACGGCATGGTCGCAAGGATACAAGTTTCGAGTCGAGCCAACTCTGATACACAGGACACAACTCAGGATCGCGCGCAGACGCCGATAATAGATCGCGAGTCGCCGAAATTCAACTGGGAGCACTGCGGAGGCATAAGGAACGGTACGGGTTAGGATACAGGTCTCACAATACCCAAGCTATGTGATGCAAAAGCCTACAAGGCTAATGAAATTGCTGCTAAACCGCTATAAGTGAAGCTTGGAGGTATGTCTAATCGTCCTAGAGTGGGGTGAATATGACTTTTCAAATTTTAATTACTCTTTTTTATAACACATACTTCTAATCAATTAAGTAAAGAGGTTTAAGCAAGAAAAGTGTGCAAATAAAATTAAGACAACGACATATATATCGATGCTGCATTTTATCAAACGTGTAATGTGCAGAAAATGAATATAGTATAGAGAGCAATCAATCACCACAAAACATGAAGTAAAGCATTCTCCACAATACACAATGATATATAGTGGTTCGGCTACATGCCTACTCCACCCCGGCTGACCCACTCTCTCCTAAAGTGTGCCAAATTTCACTATCCAATGGTTTTAAATATGGTTAATCATAAACCTTCACAACCTACACAAGATTACTGAAATTTCCCATAAAAGGCAATGTCAAATCCTACACAAGGACAACAAGTTCAACACAAGAACTAATAAGTCTTACATAAGAATTTAAACTATCCTACACAAGGATACTACACATATTCTCCCGTTAGAGGCCTATTAAAGGACTTGGCGAGTTTGAGGTAACCAAACTCTAAATCTAATTCTACACAAGGAAAGGTCTTGAGATAGAAATTGGACTTGAGTACTTCCCTACAAGTGAGTGAGCCTCATTAAGCACATTTGTTGAAGATCTTCCAAGTTGTTGAGGAGTTTTTAGCTCCCTTAAACCGTAACCAATTATTGATGCTCGAATGTTGATTCCGAGGTTGGTAGGGTTTTAGGTAAATCTTATCTAGTTAATGATGTGTCTTTATGAGCTATAAGGGATTCCCAAGTTAAGCATTCAATGTATCCAACTTATATATTTGCCTTTAAGAAGAGTTGTCGGATCATCAATGAATGACGGAGTTCATAGTTCAAACCAAGCAATGAATGTCACAATGATTGCCTTTAAGAATGGATTCAATGATGAATTCTTATGAGGAAAGAGGGTTTGAGAGGATGGGTATTTACTCCTGCAATCACTCTCTCAAGACTCTCTTCTATTCTCACTAAGAAACCCAAGAGCAACCCCATTTTCTTTATAGAATAAAACCCCAACGGTTAGAAAATGGGTAGAAAACTGACATGTTTGATGTCATTGAAGGGTCTTAGATGTCATCAAAGTTTCCTTCGATGTCATCAAACCTTCTTTAATTACACGAACCATGCAACAAGATGTTCAAATAGTTGCTGGAAGTTTTTGCTCAATGTAATCAAGTGTCCTTCGATCGTCATCGAAGGATGACTTGATGCCATTCGAATTTTTGGCAAAAATTACCTGAGGTTGCTAGACAGATTTGGTCCAATTACGATGACATCAAACTGACCTTTGATGTCATCGAAATTTGAATTTTGATGTCATCGAAATTTAAATTTTGATGTCTTCGAAGGAGCTTTGATGTCCTCGAAGATACCCAGATTTAACTTGAAAGTTCACTGGACCAAATTGGTTCAATTGCGATGTCATTGAAACTTAAGTTTCAATGTCATCGAAGATATTTGGATTTACCTTGAAAACTTGCTAGTGTGATTTGTGCCATTTACGATGGCATCAAAACAGGTCGATGTCATCGGAACTTAAGTTTCGATGTCATCAAGATTTTTCAGGAAATGTGAGTTTTATTGTTGGACTATTGTGGCTCTTTCTCAATGTCATCGAGATTTTCCAGGAAATGTGAGTTTGGTTGCTGGACTATTGTGGCTCTTTCTCGATGTCATTAAGCTGTCTACGATGACATCAAAGACAGTTCGATGTCACTCCAATGACATTGAAAGTAGCTGATTTTTTCAGATGATCTTTCAACTCAATAAGCTACTTAAACTTTTACCATACTTAACAAGGTATATTTCTAGAGGTTTTTGGTCAAGAATAGTCTATGTTTTAGAGGTTTCTGGTGAGCATTTTGGTTAAGTTTGTTGGCTTAGGTTTACCTTATCCTTGCACTTTGAAGCTTCTAACTTGCTGAGTCTTTGGTCTTGTATCTTCATTGGGGTTCACTTAACTCTATGAGTCGGACGTCATGCTAATTGACAAACAATGACACTTTCAGCTAAATGTCATATGCTAAGGTTGTAATGTAACATGCCAATCATGATGTCTAATCCATATCTCAGTACGGTTCCCATATGGAATCATCGAGGTCTAATACACTCTGACATTGGCCTGCCACCCCATCGCACGCATGACCCATCGAGTGGAAGAGACCTCACTATTCGCCTCGTTAGTGGTATGTCAATCCCCAACCGGCTCACCAATAGCGGACCCATTTCACGATTTGGTCAGACTCAACTTGCCTTATAGCCCCCTTCACCCGGGCGGATAAGGTCATACCCCCTTCAACCGATCCTGACATAGTGGGAGATATGGCCTACTGGTATTTGGCACTCAGGCACTCATGTTATTCACTTATTCTCAATGTTGGAGCATCCTGTTGACCCAAAGGGTTTAGGGACTTTCACCCGAGGACATCCTATGTGCCCAATAGACGTAACCAAATTTTCGATGTCCATACTCAAGCAGCCAACCATGATGATCCTGTGGTGGCCACAACCCTGATGTCACTAGGGTGTGGATGTAAATGCATCATGCAATTCATGAATGCATAAGTCCATCATCCAAGTCATGCAACCATGTCATATAAGCCATATATACATGCAGGATGACCCCATCTCATATGGGTCCCCTGAAATTACCCTAAGTTGTAAGATGGTCAATGCGGCCTTGCCATGCATCGACAAGCCAAAAATCATGAATTAGCCATTATCCAAGTCAAGCAAACATGATGTGGATGAGAAATGATAACATAATACCGTATCAAGTATAAGAGTATTACTATACCAAACATAAGAGCAATGCAAAATCAATAGTAACATAAATGCTACATCTAGCATGGAGTAAGTGCATCCTTAATATAAGAAGGCATCACATCAAATGTAAAGAAAGTACTATAGCAAGTATAAGTGTAAACTTTGTACCAATCACTAATGTAATGCCACATAAATAATTGAGGAAGTGTCATACCAACACAAATATAAAACATCGCACTACATGATAAGGAAAATGCATCATTCATAATAGGCGGAACCTACTTAGAAACCAAGTTTATCGAGGCCCACCAAGCTATACTTGAGTGGTCTTTCAAGCCAATGGGCCCACTCAACAAGCTCGTACACAAGTGGCCAAACATGCTATTATCGGCATCCAAATAGGGCAGCCATTGTAAGGTCCACAAACGATCACAATAAGCTTAAGACGGACATCGAAGTGAGCCCTACAACCAACCCCAAGCAAGGCCCAAGAGGACTAGCCATAATCTACAAGAACAGACCTCAGAGTGTGGATACAAAACATAAATTAAGGTAAACCCACAGAAAAGTGTCATAAACACATCAAGGTAGGTTACGTGGTAAAAATACACAAGTCAAGGTCGGCCAAAGACATGGCCGTAATGCATACAACAAGGCGGCCTACGGTGCATCCACATTACATACACTATGGAGGGAAAAAAAGGTTCCCAATGGTGGGCTTCGTTAGTGTAAGTGCTATGATGTTAAGCACACATGGATTGTCAAATTTCATGAGACAAAAACACTTTAAGGTAGAACTTGAAGATTAGCTCAAGATCGGCTTATGGTCAAGACAAAAATAGTATATCTTCTTAAAGAAATCATTGCTTATATTCAAGATAGAGTCCAAGACATAGTTCAAGTCAAAGTTCAAAGACAAAGTATAAGTCAAAGTGACTCAGATATTTGATATATCTCAGGTGGTATAACCCTAGAAAGACCTTAGGATTAAGCGCTTTCAAAAATTCTTTATCATGGGTTTTTACAAGTATTTTTATTATGGCTTACATGAAGGAACTATTATACGAAATCCACAACCAAATTTGAGAAAATTCGGATGAAAGAAAATGAGTCTTTTATAGACTTTTATACGAAACTAAATAACATAGTAAATTCCATGTGAGGTCTTGGAGATAAAATTCCTGAAAGCAAGGTTTGCGTAAAAATACTGCGATCACTTCCTAATAGGTTTAATTTAAAGGTTACTGCTATACAGGAATTAAGGGATACGGATATTATGAAAGTTAAGGAGTTAATTGGTTCTGTTTAAACTTATGAGCTAAATTTCAAAGCTCCTAAAATCAAGTCCACTGCTCTTAAATCTTCTAAATCTAATTTAAAGGAATTTAATGTAAATTCTGATTTTGAAGAAAACAAAGATAATATGGCTATGTTAGCAAAGAAATCTTACATAATTTTCAAAAACAAGAAAAAAATTTTAAAAAACCATTTGATAAAAGAAAAGGAAAATCAAATTTTTAGAAGTCTAAAACAAAAGATAGTCAATGTTTCAATTGTTTTAAATATGGGCATTTAACTTCTAAATGTCATAAAAAGGATAAATCCAGAAGAAAAGGCATGATAACTACTTGGGATGAATCATTAGAATCTGATACTGATGAATCAGACAAGGAAAATACATATGAATTGAAAGCCTTTATGACTATAGCCAGAATCACTTATTTAGATAACTATGATATATCTAATTATGAAGCTCCAAGAAGTGATTCTGAAAATGAAGATGATCTTCAAGATGCAGATAATGCCCTATACAGAGAAAGTTATAAAATTACGGCCAAATTGAAAATTCAAAAAGAAAATGATGTTAAACTACAATTAGAACTTGAAAAAGTTGTTTTAGAAAAATCTTCTTTTTTTGATTGTTTTGAAAAGACTAAATTAGATTTGAGTTTTAAGTCTTCTGAATTGCAAAAACTTAAAAACTGAAAATGAGAAACTAAAACTTGAAGTTTCTTCCCTTTAGAGTTCAAAGGACACTTGGAAATATACATTTGGTGAGCAGAAACTTGAAAAATTGTTAACTTCATCGAGACGATGTGGTGACAAGTCTAAACTAGGTTATATTAAAAATAACTCTTTGAAATCTAAGGATTTTGCTCCTACCTTTGTAAAAGGAGAATCCTTGAACTCTAAAGCAGAGACTTTAAAAGGTTCAAACTATAAAAGGAATGACTTCAAAAACTCAAAACTTTTTCAAGTCTTTAAAATAAATAATAATGCCAACATCTATAAACATCAAAAGAATAATAATAGAAATCCTCCTTTGGCTGAAAAAATTATGGGCTTGCTTAAAGAGCTATTGAAATCCAACTTTGATAAGACTGGAGTATATAGAAAAATGAGAAATCCTTACTCCTAAACACAGTGTAAAGTAAGAGATCCTCCTATACCTAGAACCGTAATGAAATAGGTTTCAAAGGTTAAGTGTCTTGTAATCCATACAACTTTCAAAGCAAGTAGTTATTCAAGATGGTACGTGGATAGTGGATGTTCGAGACACATGACAGGTGATAAGGTTATACTCTCAAACATCAACAAAGTAAATGGCGGCCCAGTTACATTCAGAGATGGAAGCAACTGCAAGATAATTGGCCAAGGTAATGTACAACCTCCTAACTCACATTTCTTTGAAAATATTCTATATTTTGAAATGATTAAAACATAATCTTCTAAGCATATCTCAGATCTGTAATAATAAACATAACGTAAAATTTTCAGATCATGGATGTGAGATAATAAATGAGAAAGAAAATGTAATATTAAATGGTCGCAGAACGTCTGAAAATTATTATATAATTGATAACTCTTGCTCAACAAACCATTCATGTTACATGGTCCAATCAGATGAGACTGAACTATAGCATCGTCTTGGACAAGTAAATTATAGAAATTTATATAAATCAAGTAAAAGAGATCACTTACGTGGCCTACCCAAACTGAAAAAGATAGAAAAAGTTTATATCGCATGTCAAATAGGCAAGCAAGTTAGGAGTAGTCATAAGAAAGTAAACTCCTTAGCCACAACCAGACCTCTCGAACTTCTCCATATGGATTTAGTCAGACCAACTAGAACGAAGAGTAGAAGCAGAAAGAAATATTTTCCGATGGTAGTTGATGACTATACTAGATATACTTGGGTAGCCTTTCTAAGAGAAAAATCAGATACTCTTGATGAAGTCAGAAAACTTATAAAATATATCCAGACTGAAAAAGAGTTATCTATGGTCAAAATTAGAAGTGATCACAGAATTGAATTCAAAAATAATAATTTTGAGAAATACTGTAATGATCATGGTATATTACATGAATTTTCTGCTCTAAAAACACCACAACAAAATGGGGTTGCTGAAAGAAAAAATAGAATTCTACAAGAAATGGCTAGTGTAATGCTAAATAGCATGAACCTACCTAAAAATTTGTGGGCCGAATCTGTTACTACTGCATGCTATATAATCATGTTTATATTGGAAAAGCTAAAATTAATAAAAGCTTATGAATTATGGTTTAACAAAAAGCGCTCTATTAAATATTTTCAGACTTTTAGAAGCAAATGTTTTATTTAACGTGACTGTGAAATTTTGAAAAAATTTAAAGCCAAAAGCGATGAGGGAATCTTTATAAGTTATGCTTTAAATAGTCGGGCATACCGTGTTCTTAACAAAAGAACTGGGATTATACAAGAATATATAAATGTTGTGATAAATGATCAATCGATCACACCCAGTCTTGACCAAGATAATGATGATGATATCAAATTGGTTAATATACCTAAATCTTCATCTAAATATGACAATACTGAGTTAAGGTTAGTCAAAGACCATCTGACTAATCAAATACTTAGTAACTCTCACACTAACATTCATACAAGAAGACAACTGGAAAATATATGTAATCATTTCTGCTTTACTTCCCAAATTAAACCGGTAATGTAAATGAAGCGCTCGCTGATGAAAGTTGGATAAATGTCATACAAGATGAATTAAATCAATTTATTATAAATGATGTATGGTATTTGGTTTCCAGACCTACTGACAAACATATGATTGAAACCAAGTGAATTTTAAAAAATAAAACTGATGAAATGGGAAACATTATCAGAAATAAGGCACGACTAGTTATACAAGGTTATACTCAGATAAGAGGTATTGATTACAATGAAACCTTTGCACCAGGTGTGCGCCTTGAACCAATTAGATTATTTATTTTCATTGTATGCTATAAAAAATTCAAAATTTATCAAATGGATGTAAAAAATGTTTTTCTAAGCGATGATCTAAATGAGGAAGTCTATGTTAAACAACCAAAGGATTTTTTGAAGATCTCAAATGTCCCGATCATATTTACCATCTTAAAAAGGCTCTTTATGGTTTAAAATAAGCTCCTAGAGTGTGGTATAAAAAATTAACTAAAATTTTAATTAGTCATAATTTTGTTATGGGTGGTGTTGACAAAACCCTATTCGTCAAGAAATATAATGATGATATCCTGAATGTTCAAATCTATGTTGACAATATTATCTATGGATTTACGTGCGCTAACCTATCTATTGAGTTTACAGATCTAATGAAATCTAAGTTTGAAATGAGTATGGTTGGCGAACTTAAATATTTCATTGGGTTACAAGTCAAGCAATTTGAAGATGGGATGTTCATCTCAATACCAAATATGCTTTGAACCTTGTAAAAAGGTTTGGCTTTGAAAATGGTAAGAATTTCAGTACTCAGATGAGTATGATTCTTGAACTCTCAAAAGATGAATCAGGTAAAAGTGTAGACTCTCAATTATATTGCAGTATGATTGGTAGTCTTCTGTATTTAATTGCTAGTATACCTGATATTGCATTTAGTGTTGGAATCTGTGCTAGATATCAATCTGATCTTAAAAAATCTCACTTTTTTGTTGTTAAACGGATAATCAGATATATCGCAAGTTCTACGAACTTAGGCTTATGGTATCCACATGATATGTCTATACAAATCGCAGGTTATACACATGCAGACTAGGCAGGAAATGTCAATAATAGAAAATCTACCAGCAGTGGTTGTTTTTATGTTGGAAACTGCTTAATATCATGACTTAACAAAAAAAAAAATTCCGTACCCATTTTTATTGTTAAAGCTGAATATATTACGGTAGGAAATGCTTGCACTCAGCTAATGTGAATGAAAAGAATGCAAGCTAACTATGGAATTACGCAAAATACGATGACATTATATTGCAATAATTCTAGTGCAATAAATATTTCTAAAACTCCTATTCAACATTCTCGTACAAAGCATATTAACATATGATATCATTATATTAAAAAATTAGTTGAAGATAAAACTATCATGTTGGAATACATTCAAACTGAGAAGAAACTTGCAGATATACTGATTAAGCCGCTTAATAATGTTAAGTTTTCAACTTTAAATCATGATATTGGATTGTGTAGTGTTAAATGATTATTGTTTTCTTTGAATTTATGTTTATGTTTATTTTATAATTATAAAATGCGTAAAAAGAATAATTAAAAATAAAATAAAATAATAATAATAATTGGATTTTTTTGGCCAGCCTGTAGCTAACCGAAATCTTCGACCAATCGAGCACAACCTTGGGCTAGCCGAAGATCACGCGGATTGCGCAAAAAGGGATAAAATCCCCAATTTGTTTTCACTCCACTTCATCTTCCTCGGCTAGCCAGTGCCCTATTTGACCAACCCATCAACCAAACTCTCTTGTAAGTAATTTGTTTTTAAATTTCTTCAAGTTTTAGGTTGTTTATTGTTAGATTTGCATGTTTGAGTAGATTTTTCTCAATTTGAAACCCTTTTCTCATGGGTTTTTCATCAAAATCTGATCTACTCTATTCCTTATATTTTTCTTAAAATTTTTCTTGTGCATTCACAATGAAACATAGAGCTAAAAAATCTGTTTGTAAGGCTTGAGCAGGTTTATCTTCTAGATCAACTCCTCATAGTGTACCGACCCTACGATTACCGGAGGATAATCAGAAAAATGTCCGGGACTTCTGCACAAGGGACATTATCATTGAGAAAGTTCTAAATGTAAACCAAATTACTCGGTTTGGTCTAGTTCTTATTCATTTTTAGGTTGGTTGGGATTACATTTTGAACTGGGGTGGAACAGCTTACCGGTCCATCGTACAAGGCATGTATGCATCTATATGTGATGTTTCTCTTGAGAATTTGTAGAAGAAATATTCACGATTACGCCTTACATCATATCCTATCAAGCCCCAAACTTGGAAACCGAGCTCACAAAATTCTCGATCACCGAATCCAGTGCCGACAACCTCCGTAGTACTCTATTCTCGGCTCCTGGCACCCATACACCAAGTTTCGATCCTGTGATCCTTCGAGGAGGATTTCTATAACATAAGTCTACTTCATAAATAACATAACCAAGATCATAACCCATAAATAATAGCCACAAGGGCATTATCACAAAATCCACTAAGAATAAAAACCTTTACAAGGCGCAAAAAGGGAAAGATACAATGGCAATAATAAAACTCCAAAAGCTCTGCAGCATGCTCTTGCTCCTACTCAGCTACTGTCTAGTGTCACCTGCACGCATCAATCATGCATAAGCTTATAGAAGCTTAAAGGGTGGTGTAAGTGTGTGAGGATAGGTGTCAAGTATGTAATATCAGAGAACGCGAAATATGCAGGCAAGACCATGAATACCACCAGCCATAACAAGGCATGCAGGGGTGTCATCAGCCATCCTAAGGCTATGCTATACCAAGCATGAATGCTATCAGCCATACCAAGGCTATGTGATGCGGGGCCTGTATAGCTAAATGCCATATGCAAAATGCAATGCGATAATGTCAATCCTCATATCAAGTCCATATATCAGTATAGTTCCTCTCTAGAAAATCACCGAGGTCAAATACACTCTACACTGATTGTTGCCTCCTTAGTCGCATAGCCCAGTGAGTGGAAGAGACCTTACTACCCATCTGTAGTTTGCCAGTGCCTACTAGGCTCGTCGGTAGTGGCCCATTTGTGAGCTGGTCAAACTCAGCCTAGCTTACGCCCCATCACTCGGGCGGGTAAGGCCACACCCCCTTCCAACCGAGCACGACATAGTGAGAGATACAGCCTAATGATATTCGGCACCGGCGCTCATGTTTCCACTTAGTTTATACGTTGGAGCATCTTTTGGTACCAAAAAGGTTCTAGGACTTTCACCCAAGGACATCCTACGTGCCCATAGTGCTAGAACCAGGCATTTTCAGTGTCCAAACCTGGTCATCCATGATGTACCTGTGGAGGCTACGGCCCTAATGAAGCTGTGGCGAATAATAACAGTGCCATGCAAAATGCGAGATGCATGAATCATACCAATCAACCATGCATCAGTCCTGCACTTATAGCGTGCTCATGTGGGGCAACTCCATCACTTAGGGAGTCCTATAAATAACCTGCCCAACGGCTTAAGCCATAATCAATCACTCCTCAATCAAGCATACATATGATGCACATGGGAATGAATCATAAAGATAAGCTAAGTATGACATGCGATGATGTTGTACTCCCCTCTCAACAAGGTCGGGTCTAGGTACTTAGACGATTCTACGTGATATGGAAGAAGCATAACCAGTAATGGGGGCCCAACGATTTAGGGTAGCCCACAAAATCTAGGTAAGTAATACTAAGAGCCCAATAGATGAGAATGGGTCTGTTAAAGGGCCTAGAGGGGTTCATAATGTGAACATTTAATCACCATTGCTCCCTAGAAGGTAACCCAGGAACCTGCTAAAATAAGGCCCAAGGCTCGGATACAACCATGAAAAGAAAAGGGGTAGCAATCTATAACATCCCATACCACAGGATGGGCCTCAAGAAACGACCCAAAGCCTACATACATCAATGTGGGATCAATGGGGCAAATCATAACCTAAGTATCAATGAATACATACATTATGATGGGTCTCATATGCCTCAAAATAAATGGTTAAGGTACTTTTAACATTCACTTTGTGGGCCTTATAGGTCAGCCCAAAAGTTGGTAAATTGGTTGGGCCATAAAGATACAATCACATACACCATAGTGGGCTTACAACCTGCCCACAAGACCTAGCACAATGGATGGCCAGCACTTGCATTGGAAAAGTGCTAAGGTTGGACGTCCAGCCCCTTCTGGGCTTGCCTGGATGTCAAAAAAAAATTGGGCAACATGGTCTGAATTCAATCAAATGGGTAGTGGGCCGTATAAGACACAAATGGGGCCCAAAACCTCAGAAAAATACAAGCATGGTGTGTATACATAACACCATCAATTTGGTGGGCTTCACAACTCCAAAACATACAACTATATGTAGCAATTTTCGGGCCATTACTGGAAATCCAGCCCACCTAACTTCCTAAGCCTAATAGAGTCCAACAAAATAGATTATCTGGATAAAATAAACACTCCATAATACCCCATACATGTTACAATGGGTCCCACCAGATGGAAGGTACGAATACAACTCATAAATTAGGGTGGGCCTGCCATTGGACTGCAAGTCCAACAGTGCCCAACCCAGCCTAGACATTCCAAGGGGGCCTGGACGGCCTGACAAAACACATACAAGGTGGGCCCCAACTCTGGATGTTCCACCAGGGGTGGGCCACATCCAAGTGGGCCACACAATGGAGGACAGTTAGGATTTAACACATCATCAAGGTGGGCCACAAAGGAGGGTGGTCCGCCCTCCTGCTGGACATTAGCACAGTTGGGGCATCTAGCAGGTGGGTTACTGGCCCAGCTGTGGTGTCCTATAGATGGACAGCTTG
The DNA here is from genome assembly GCF_029962835.1 of Magnolia sinica. Lineage (NCBI taxonomy): Eukaryota > Viridiplantae > Streptophyta > Magnoliopsida > Magnoliales > Magnoliaceae > Magnolia > Magnolia sinica. The sequence continues at coordinate 69,575,760 of NC_080574.1, forward strand.
GATATTCTACCAATGACTAAGGTGGGTCCCAGTAAGGTGGGTCACAAGGAAGGTAAGGGGAGAAGCCATACATGTATATAAATAAAAATAAAAAATCTGGACAGCAAGGTTTTTAAATAAAAATCTGCTGCTGGAATGTTGTTGTCCCCATCTTGTACACCCAATGGAGTGGGCCCAGGCCTGCCCAATCAAGGGGAACATGGGTGGATTATATGCACCCATGAATGAACAACAAGTGGGGTCCACATGAGTGGCCCACCATCCCCAAAACCAAGTTGATATGTATGTTTTTCCTTCATGCAAGACTGCTGGATGGTCCAAAAACTTGGACCGTCTAGCCCTCTTGGGCCTGCTCCATGGGGCTCCAATCAAGGGTGGACATCAGGGTAAAGTCTACACCTCAGAGGAATACCCAAAAATCAAGGAGAAAGAAGAGCTAAAAACAGGGCTTAAGCTTTATACAAAACCATATAGCAATGGGCCAGAAATCTGGATAGCAACATGTTGCTGTCCATTCCAGCCTAATGTGCAATAGATTAGGGGACTTATCTCAGATTCATCAAGGTGGGGTCCACCTAGATGGGTCACACATACTCCAGACCAAAGCCCCCTTTCAATATAACTATATAATAAGGCCTAATGGCCTTCCAAACCATGCAAACCATGATGGGCCTAGCTTGGACGTCCAGCAGCTTGGGCCTGGACGTCCCTATAGCTGGAAGGTCTGAAGCATGGACACATCAAGTGGGCCACACACATCAGAAAACCAAAGAAAGGGGAGAGAGAAGGAGAGAGAAGATCTCAGCCATAGGGAGGACTCTGCCACTATGAGTCCTCCTCAAGCAATCACAACCATATGAACAAGTACACATGGATCTCATGCATGCATGGGCCCTACAATCAAAAATCTGAAGTGGGGATACCATCCCCACCATGGATCTAGGGTCTATATGACCCATCAAACTATAGATCAAAGGAAAAACCTCATGATGGGGTCCATGGAGAATGGCCCCATATGGCAACATGCATGAACAAAGTGGGCCATTGGCCACACTCATGGAGTCATATAGGATCTCCACCAATGATTGGTGGGTCCTACACACTCCCAAGCAAAGGAAAGAAGGATCCATGTAAGAAAAATGAAAGAACTAAACCTAAAAGAGCACCACCTTAAAGCTTATCCTTCTTCTTCTATACTTGGGTTCTCTAGCTTCAATGGGGTAGTTTCAATGGTGAGGATGGATTTTAGAGGGATTGGGAGAGATCTAGATCGGAAGGGGCTAGAGGGATGGGTTCTCATGAACGTCCAAGGTCTCTCTCTTGGTTTGCTAGAGGAGAGAAAAGAAGGAAATGAGAGAGAAGGAAGGGAACTGATGGGTTGTAAGAGGGTAATGATGGGTTTGTAAGAGCATAGGGAAGAGAAGAAAGCATGCTTGTACTCCTTACATGTAAGGCATGCTCATAGGGGGATGTCATCATCCTAGTCTAGATGGGCTAAGGTGATGATGTCATGCATTGGAGGTTGTGTAGAGATCTCTCTACCTGGAATCCTACGGCCCTGCAACGCGCAGTCTATGGCTGAGATTATGTGCGGGTCATATCTCTTGATCTACACTTCGGATTGGTGCATGAGACGCGACATTGGAACCGCGGCGACGATGCGGTTGCAATAGCATAGGTTTTGGGTCGAATCGATTCGGGTTTACAGGACGAAACTTAGGGATGATCGCAAATGCTAACTACAAGTCACGAGTTGTCGAAATTCAACCGGAAGGACCACGGGACCTAACGGAATGGAATGGATACTAGGTTATGGGTCTGACAATATCTGCCTGAATGGAAATAAATGTTGCAAATGATGGAATTCCAATCGTCACACTTTCACAGAAAATGTGTAGCTCTAAAAAGTAAACTATTACTAGAGCATTATGTGGTTTCAATGTTGAATGACAATCTCTCCCAAACGAGAGAAGGATATCGATGAGGTCAGCCACTACAAATAAGAAGCAATCCACACCGCATTGCTAGGGGCAGGACACCCCTAGTCTAGCCTCTCAGAGATCGAGCAATTTCAAGAGCAATTCCATGCCACGGAGAATAATGGTGAAATGAGAATCACCGTTCGAATCTTGGTGAGGGCTAGATCAGACTAGAGTCATCGGTGAGGTAAATGCCACATGCAACAATGTATGGATGTGAGGACATGTGGGCATGGCATACCTACTCCACCACCCTATAGACATCTATACCCAATTATGAAGGATGTTTATTTACGTTCCTAATCCATGTACCTCAACTGTCCAAATTCCTCCACTATTTGTGATCATAATTTCTTGGCAATTCCCATGCTACCCAAGATGATCAAACAAATCTTAGTCATTTGATATCTATCAAGTGTGATTTAAAAACAAAAGTTAAGGTTGAAAAACCAAAATTAACTAATTAAAAACCTCAAAGATGTCACATAACCTTTTAAGCACTTGATGGATAGTCCAAATCATAAGACCAAATCACCTATTCATGTCCCAGGTAGACAAAATATATCCCATATATTCAAGTTGTGTCCTGAAAAACCAATGTGAGCCTTAATCCACTAGCCATGTGGATATGATGAGTTTATTTCCAGCCATTGATCTTAATGACCACAGATCGTTTTGGACATATGTGATATCCCTTTAACTATATATTGTGTTTTCTTAAACCGGTATTATATGAGTTACATGAGGATTAAATCCTCCAATCCTTGGAAACTCGAGATTGGACACATTAATAATTGACCGATCAAAGTTGTGTTTTATTGGTATCATCATCCTAGTGTTACATAAGTGACACAAATGATTAAGACACATTCATTCATATATCGATCTTTGAGATGTACAGTCATATTATGTGAGGGTATTGACTTGAGTTGGTATGAAAGGTCACCAATCTAAGTCAGTTATGTTTTGCCTTTACTTGCATGTGAGTTGGTTTGCCATGATTCCAGTGTAACTAGTCATATATACATACTACGGTAGACCCGCACTCAATTCAAAAAATTTTTAATGGTGGGCTTCCCATCTTAAGTGTTTCCTATGATGTAGCCCAGTTGAGTGTTGAATCGGCCTAATTTTTGATAGCCGGAACATGCCCAGGATGGCGAACCTGATGGACGCGGTGGATCTCATCCATATTAATTCCATCAAAAAGCCACCTCGTCAGCTGCTTAGATGTACACACATGACCAACCTAGCACAAAGGCTTTCTTCAGGAATCGAATTGTGTACTGAGTAACTCAGTACCGTAAGGGGTACTGAGTTGACATGGCAGCATTCTATTGGCTCTCATATGTGGGGCTTGTTTCACTCCTCCAAACGGCAAAGCAAACGGCATTAGCCAGTTTCTCTCTCCAGACTTGCATAGAGAGATTCTCTCTCCCTCCGTGCAGAAAAAAACTCTCCTACCGTGCAGGAAAAAACAGTAGAGAGAGAGAGAGAGCTCCGCCTGTATCTCTCGTTATCTCTCCAGTCAACCTCTTCATCTCCCTCTCGAGTTCGACCTCCCTCTCTCTCTTGGATCCGCATCAACCCATTTCTTTGCATGGTGATGTTGATTTAGGATTAGGGATTTTGCTCTTCCTTCTCTTCTCTCTTTACATGGTGATGTTGATTTAGGATTAGGGATTTTGCTCCCTTTGGTTGATAGTTTGATGAGAGATTAGAGATTAGGGTTTGAAATTGAAAATCTGTAGTAGGAAAATTTTCAAATCCCTAATCCATAACTTGAGATTCTTCAAATTTCTAATTCCTAATTAGCATTTTTATATTAGAAATTAAAAATCCATATTGTGGGATTTTTTAAATCCCTAATCCATAACATGAGCTTCTTTAAATTCCTAATTAACATTTTTCAAATCCCTAATCCATAGTAGGGGATTTTTTTATTTTCAATCCCTAATTAGGATTTTGCATTTGTAAATCTAATTGGGGACTTCCTTTTTTCTTTTTTAAATCCAGTTACAGTTTTCAATTTTTAATCTCTAATTAGGGATTACAGATTAATTAGAGATTGTAGACTGAAAATCTTAAATTAGGTTTTTTAAAACATTTGATTAGGGTTTTGATTAAGATCTTCATTACAATTTTGATTAAGATTTTTTTACGATTTTGATTAGGATTCTTTGTTTGAGCAGCAATATGATTGTTTTAGTGAGTTACCTTCACCTTAAATGTTCTCTCTAAAAAAAAAAATCGGCTCAAGTTTGATTGTAGGGAGAAAGTTGATACATTTTCTTATTCCAACAAAAATATGCTCATTTTTTTAAGTATATGCAATTGTATTCAACCATCTGGAATTGCTTTTAGAAAAATAAATAAATTGTACGTATGTGCTTACAAAATCTCATTAACTACATTTGTCTACTATTTTTTAAATAATTGGTAACTTTGGTGATTGGTGTTGTTTGAAACTGCAAATTTTGGTAAAGCAAAGAACTGTATGGTCAAAGTGATTTTTGAGTTATGATGAGCGGGTCCCTAGTTGTGAGTTGCAAATGCTAAACATGACTGTAATCTTCACAGCAGTTGCACTCCAATGTGTTGGAGATGGCTGTTTACTAAATCTGCGAATGCTTTTCAAGGATGCTGGCTTCACATATATTTTGTAGTATCTATGAATTGTGTAATTTGAGTTGTATTGGAAAGGCGCTTTTGTTATGCATTGCACCCTATCTTTTGGATGTAATTTTTTTTATAAGTGAAATTAAAGTGGTTGTAATTAGGAGAATACATTACTCTTGTTTGATTTGAATATCTATCAATTTGTGATCATAAGTAATGAGTGTGATGTGAAATTTATGTTGTGAATTAAATGTGGCTTTAACATGGAATTGAATTAGGTTGTGTTTGTATACATTGCCCTTAAAAATGATAAATGACACTCACGAGGTGGTCGTGTGTCTAGATTTGCTGGCAAACACTTTCATATCAAAGGCGAAGCATCTTCTAATTTGGTTTATTGGTGCCTACCTCAATTGGGCGGCTCTATTAGACCAGTGATGATGATGGATAGCATGGATGTCACCCACTTGGCCTTGAACTGCAGGTTCCAATGCTCTAGTTGTAAGAGGATGTTTGGGTCACAAGTGTGGCATTTGTCCAAGGAACCCTAGAGAATGGGAACCTCTCATCCAACCTTGCCTTAGATCTAAAGTTGGGGATCCGAGGGCATTTTGATATTTGTATGCTAACTTTGTTTTGGATATTAGGCTGCGGACTGAGGGCATTCTAAAATTTGGATGTTCATGGGCTCTTTTGGGTTTTCCATACGATGGTATGTGTGAATTACTTTAGGCTGCATTTAGATGCAAAAGTGAATTGAATTGCACAACAATGGCATAGTTTAAGGTTTTCCATATGGAGGTATGTGTGACATTGCTTTAGGCTATATTTGGATGCAGAAGTGAATTGAATTGCATAGCAATGGCATAGTAATCCTCAAATCATGACTACATTCCTTTCAAGTGCAGCCTGAAATAAAATCAATAATGATTTGGAGCTCAATCTCCCAATGATCACATTCCTTTCTGAAAGTGCTATGTTGATAAACCCTAAGTATTGTCAAATTTTGGTATGACAAACCAATTCAAGTTTGTATCTTGATTTATATATGTTCACATTGAATCTTCGATGTTAGTTATGTTCATGCTAACTCTATCTACGACAAACTTACCGAGATCTGCAAACTGAAAGAAAGTGAAGACTTTCATATATTGAGTGAAGACTTAGTTTTCAAGAACTTTATAGTTCAAGATCTTGAACCAGAAAAGACCAAGAACTCAAGACCTAGTTGAATATTATGTTTGGTATGTCGAGTTCAAGCTATGAAGATCGCAAGAATTAAAGCTACTGAAATGATTGATAGATTAAGTGTTCATATGTTCTATCTCACAAGTAAGGTATGATTGACCTAGATTGACCTTAGATCATGATTAGATCATTTTATACTTTCGGTCGATCATTTTGGTCATTTTATAAGTGTAAAATTCTGTTCTTTCGACTAGCCCTAGCATTGGCTCGACCAGTCTAGGATTTGTTATGAATTTTTGAAATTTTTTTGTTGGTCTACGACCAGTCCTAGAAACTACTCGACCAATCGTGTGAATAGTGCTTGACCAGTCGTGCATTGCTCGACTCATTTTCCAGCGAGTAATCTGGACTCACACAACTAGTCGTGTGGTGTCCACGACCAATCAAGCAGGCCACTCGACCAATCGTGGGACCCACAAGGCTAGTCATGCAGCTGAAAAATCTTATCACGCCTGTATTTTTAAAAATCTGTTTAAATAAGGCCAGTTGTAGCTAACTAAAGGCCAATTGTGCGAACTGATTTTTCACCTATAAATTGTGCTCGAATTTCAGAGTTTTTTATTTAATTCGTATCATTCTTAAGCAATCATTCTGAGATTATTTTGAGTACATTCTAAGCTATTTTGTGTATATTTTAGATTCTTTAAAGTAGCTCTTGTAATTTGATTTTGAATCTCTATTCTATTCTTATATTGAAAAGGGATATTTGCTTTACCCTTTCTTGAGATCAAAATTAATACAAAGCCCTTACTGATTTAATTAAAAATCATCTAGACTTAGAACCCTATATACTTGTGACACTAAACGTTGAACATCTACGTTCTCATCAAGTTGGTTCTACCGGGCTGCTTCAGAATTGTCATACAAATAAGTATTTTCTTTTCTGTAATTCAATTCCTTTTTGGTTTGTGAGTTTGTTCCAAAAAATCTCCATTTTTGGTTTATCTGAGGTGATCCATAAAAATTAAAGTGTGGGGTTTTTAAATTGTGTAAGCCCTCTTGAAAGACACAATTGTGAAGGTTTTAGGTGAACCTTGAAAAACCTATTTTGATTAGTAAACGCTAATATCCCGATGGAGTAGATATTAGGAGTGGAGTAGTTGTGTGGTTGTTGTTTAACAGTTGGTGTACACACAGGCGAACCACTATAATTCTTTGTATTTGGTGGATGTGTGGTTTATTTCTTTATATTTTATGGTGTAAGATTATGGGATGTATTTGCGGATGTGAATATTGTAATCTTTACATTTCTGCATTGTGTGGTGAATGTTGTAATAGATTAGGTTATATTTCTTTCATATCCTCTTAAGTTTGAGTTTTTGATACTCACCCACGTTCTAGTAAGGTTGTCCTGCCATAAACCATTAGTTTTTGGTGTTAGGTTGTCCTTAGAATTAAGTTTATATCAACCTCTGAATACTTGATTTTTGAGGTTGTTATTCCTTTAGTTATTTGCAGTTCATTTGGCTATCTGTTGTTTTTATTCTGCTTATTATTTTTTTATTTGGCATAGTCCTATTCACCCCCCTCCCCTAGGACATTTTACTCGGCCTTTTCAAGTAGTATTAGAGCCTAATAGCTTGTTTATTTGGATTTAATTCCTGAGCTAACCGAACTAAGCTTTTAAGATGTCAAATTTTAATAGCCTTTCTATCACTAGGCCTCCACCTTTTGATGGCTCTAATTATGCTTATTGGAAAGCCAGAATAAGAATATTCTTGAAGTCTATCGATGAGAATGTGTGACAAGCCACAGAAACTAAATGGACTCCACCTACTATTGAAGTTCTAGGCCTTGACGGAAATAAAACTCTAAAAGTTGCTCCTTGTAGCACTTGGACCACTCTTCAGAGAACTGAGAGTAGTGTCAATGCCAAGGCTTTAAATGCAATCACTTGCATACTATCACTAGATGAATTCAAAAGAATTATATCTTGTGATACTACGAAATAAACCTAGGATATCTTAGAAATGACACACGAGGGTACGACTACTGTTAAAAAATCTAAATTACAAATCCTCACCACTATGTTTGAAAAAATACATATGGAAGAAAGTGAAACATTCATGGACTTCTATACTAAGTTGAATGACATAGTCAACTCTATGTGGAGTCTTAGAGATAGCATCCCAGAAAGCAAAGTTTGTGCAAAGATACTACGCTCACTACCTGAAAGGTTCAATTCAAAAGTCACGGCCATTCAAGAACTTCGTGATACAGATCATATGCAGGTTGAAGAACTGGTTGGTTCTTTACAAACCTACGAGTTAAACTTTAAAGCTCCGAAAGGTAAATCTATCGCCCTTAAATCTTCTAAAAGTATTTCTCATGAAAATAATAATTCTAATTTAGAAACTTCTAAAGATGATATGACCCTTTTACCTAAAAAGTTTTACAAGATTTTCAAAAGTAAAAAGAGGGTTGATGTTCAAAAACCTACTGAAAAGAAAAGATCAAGATCTAAAAATTAGAAATCTTTAAAAGACAATCAATGCTACAACTGCCATGAATATGGGCATCTAGCAAACCAATGTCCTCAAAAGGACAAACATAAAAAGAAAGGTATGTTGGCTACATGGGATGAATCTTCCTGCTCTGAAGCCTCTTCTGAGTCAAAAGATTCTGAAACCGAGTCGGGTAATGATGTTAAAGCCCTAATGACTCTAGCCAAGTTCACTTTTCTCAGATAATGATACAACCAGTGAAGAAAATCTGGAAAGATCATGAGAATGAAGATCTTTAAGATGCTTATGATGCCCTATATAGGGAAAGTTGTAAAATAGCTGTTAAATTAAAACTTTAGAAAGAAAAGTTTTTTAAATTGAAAGAGAATTTTGATAATCTGGTTTTGAAAAAATCACACCTTTCAGATTGCTTTGAAAAAACTAAGTGTGACTTAGATTTCAAAAGGTCCCAAGTTGAAAACTTAAAATCTGAAAATGAAAAACTAAAACTAGAAGTCTCTTCACTTTTGAGTTTAAAGGACATATGGAGGTATGCCCAAGGTGACCTTAAATTAGAAAAACTTCTATCCAGATCTAAAAAATGTGGTGATCAATCTGGATTGGGTTACGATAAAAATATTCCTCCCAAATATAAGAATACTCCTCCTAAATTTGTTAAAGGAGAGTCTTCTAACTCAAATGGGAAAAGTTTGAATCAAAATATTTCTAAAAATGACTAAAACTTTTCAGTCTTTAAATTCTAAAAAGAACCATATCAACTATAAAAATCATAACCGTAATCTTTTAGCTGAGAAAATTGTAGACTTGCTTAAGGAGCTCTTAAAATCTAACTCAGTGGGTAGGACGTATAAAAATTATAATCAGAAGAAGACCAACTATGCTCCTAAACCCTAAAATGTAATGAAATGGGTCCCTAAGGTTGCTTGTTTGGTTGCCCACACCGCATTCAAAGCCATGAGCCATTCCAAGACATACCTGGATAGTGGTTGCTCCAGACATATAACAGGTGACAAAAGTTTGTTCACCAGTCTTAAAGACATGACTGATGGTTCAGTCACATTCGGTGATGGCAGAAACTGTAAAATTGTTGGCCAAGGTACGGTTCAACTCCCTAACCTCCCTCTATTTGAGAATGTTTTATATGTAGAAGGTTTAAAACATAATTTATTAAGCATTTCTCAAATTTGCGATAATAATCACAGTGTAAAATTTTCAAACCAAAAGTATGAAATCTTAAATAAGAATGGTTCTGTAATATTAACTGGTCACAGAACTTCTGAGAACTGCTATATAGTTAGTAACTCAAGCTCATCTAAGCTATCGTGTTACATGGTCCATACCGATGAGACCGAACTATGGCATAAGCGCCAATGACATGTACATTACTGCAACTTGTATAGATTGAGCAAAAGTGAATTAGTAAGAGGTCTACCCAAAATAAAGAAAGTAGATAAGATATGTGGCGAGTGCCAGATTGGTAAACAAACCATGAGTGTTCACAAAAAGATAAACTCCATTGCCACATCTAAACCACTCAAACTTCTCCATATGGATCTCATTGGACCAATTAGAATGGAAAGTCGAGGTGGCAAGAAGTATATTCTGGTCATTGTAGATGACTTTACCAGGTATACATGGATAGTCTTCTTAAGAGAGAAATCTAAAACTTTCGACGAAGTAAAAAGGGTACTTAAACGTATCCAAAATGAAAAGGAGCTACAAGTCACTAAGATTCATAGTGACCATGGTTCTGAGTTTGAAAATAGCAATTTTGAGAAATTTTGTATTGACCGAGGAATATCACATGAATATTCTGCTCCCAAAACACTATAATAAAATGGGGTAATGGAAAGAAAAAATATGATGCTTCAAGAAATGGCAAATGTAATGTTAAATAGTATGAAGCTTCCTAAAAATATCTAGGCTAAAGCCGTAAATACTTCTTGTTATATAATTAACCACATTTATACTAGAAAATTAAATAGTAAAATGGCTTATGAAATGTGGTTTGATAAGAAGTCTTCTGTCAAATACTTTTGAGTTTTTGGTGATAAATGCTATATCTTGCAAGACCGAGAACATCTGAGTAAATTTGACACCAAAAGTGATGAAGGGATATTTTTAAGGTATGCTCTGAATAGTCGAGCATATCAAGTACTTAACAAAAGCACCGGCGTAATACAAGAATCTATTAATATGGTCATTAATGATCATTTGAATACACCTGTCTTAAGTTCAGAAGATGATGAGGTTCTTCTAATTGATAAACCTGACTCTTCATCTAATCAAAATAACACTGAACTACGATCAAATAAAGATTATACTACTGATCAAATCCTTGAAAATCCCTTCACTGGTGTACGCACTCGTAAACAATTAGAAGATGTGTAACTACGTGTGCTTTACATCTCAGATGGAACCGGTTAACGTAAAAGAAGCCCTTACTGATGAAAATTGGATTATAGCTATGCAAGAAGAGCTCAATCAGTTTGTAAGAAATGATATTTGGTATTTAGTTCCAAGACCAACTGATAGATATATTATCGGAACAAAATGAATTTTTAAGAATAAGTCTGATGAACTTGGTAACATAATTAGAAACAAGGCTAGGTTGGTTGTACAAGGGTATACTCAAATTGAAGATATTGATTATAATGAAACCTTTACCCCAGTAGCTCGTCTTGAATCAATCAGACTATTTATATCCATTGCGTGCTTTAAAAAATTCAAAATATATCAAATGAATATTAAGAGTGCATTTTTAAATAGTGATTTGCATGAAAAAGTATACGTTAAACAACCAAAGGGTTTTGAAGACCCTAAGCATGCTAATCATATTTATCGCCTAAAAAAGGCACTCTATGATTTAAAATAGGCTCCCAGGGCATGGTATGAGAAATTAACTAAATTCTTGTTAAGTCATGAGTTTGTAATAGGGAGTGTAAATAAAACATTATTTGTTAAGAAACATAAAGATCATATTTTAATTGCGTAAATCTATGTTAATGACATTATCTATGGATCTACCTATGCTAACATGACTATTGAGTTTGCAGATCATATGAAATCCAAATTCAAAATCAGCATGGTTGGAGAAATAAATTATTTCCTAGGGTTGCAAGTCAAATAACTTCCTGATAGATTCTTTATCTCTCAAACCAAATATACTCTGAACTTAGTTAAAAGGTTCGGATTTGAGAGTGGAAAGAATTTTGATACTCCAATGAGTACCACTCTGAAACTCTCTAAGGATTCAACATGTAAGAGTGTGGATCATAAGTTATATCACAGTATGATAGGAAGTTTACTTTATTTAACTACAAGTCGACCTGATATTGCTTTTAGCATTAGAATTTGTGTCAGATATCAATCGGACCCTAAAGAGTCCCACTTAATTGTTATTAAGAGAAGTTTGCGATATGTTGCTAGTTCAGCTAATCTTGGTCTCTGGTATCCACATGATACTAGTGTGTAATTAGCTGGTTACATGGATGTTGATTGGACTGGTAACATTGATGATCGTAAATCGACCAGCGGTGGTTGTTTCTATGTCGGAAACTATCTAGTTTCCTAGTTAAGTAAGAAACAAAGTTCCATATCGCTCTCCACTGCTAAGGCTGAATATATTGTTGTAGGTAATGCATGCACTCATCTAATATGGATGAAAAGAATGTTAAGCGATTACGGAATTATGCAAGAATCTATGATGTTATATTGTGATAAGACAAGCGCAATAATATTTTCAAAAATCCTATTCAGCATTCACGAACCAAGCACATTGACATTAGGTATCATTATATTCATGAATTGGTGGAAGAAAAGATAATTTCATTAGAATATATTCAGACCGAGAATCAACTAGCTGATGTATTCATAAAACCTCTTGATAAAAATCGATTTGCAAAATTGAAATTTGATCTTGGTATGTGCAATATGAACTGATGATTTGTACTCATTTGTATCATAATGTATGTATATTTTATTTTATATTTTTTAATTTAAATATTTATAAAATTACACATTTTCTGTGTTACACTACCAGTCATGGCACAACCGGTCGAGTATATACACGACCAGTCGTGAAACTCGTGAAATGGGTTTTTATTTGGGGAAAAGTCATTTTTCTTCATTTCTTTCTTCTTCTCCATCAAGCCTAACCACGACTGGTCGAACTCATCTCCAATTACTCTCCGGTTAGTGCTTCATTTTTTATTTCCTTATGAATGTAAGTTCTTTGATCATCCTTAATCTTGATTTTGCTTCTTGTTTCAAGATTTATGGTGGTTTGAAAGTGTTTCTTCCTTAAAATTTGATTTGCTTGGAATCCTTTAATTTCTTTTTGTAAACATCTGTTTCCTTGTTTTCTTGTTACAATGGAATGAAGAAATAGGAAGAGAACCACTCGCAGTCCCTCTTCATCCCGTTCTACACCCATTACCTTGCATCACCTTCGGCCTCCCGAAGAGGATACCAAGTATGTGCGGGATTTCCATCTCAGAAATGTTATTGTTGAGTATGTTATCATTGTTGATCATCTTGAGCGCTTCAACATTGTCCCTCTCCTTCAAGCTATAGGTTGGAAAAACATACTATCTTAAGGCGGTCCTGCATATCGATCTATTGCGCATACCATGTACGCTTGTATTACTGATTTCTCTCTAAAAAATCTGACATTTATTGTGTCAACTAGACAAGATCCAATTGAGGTAGACCATCATTTGATTTCAGCAATAATGAATATACCTATTGTTGATGACGTCGTACCCATATCCACTTTGTAAGCTAGACCTTCTAAAAATGCTAACGATTGATTACGAGAGTTCTCTATAACATGAATGCGGAATGGAACGGTGGTACTACGCTCAGTTCCAAATATATGTTGCCCAGATACAGGAAATTGCATTGATTTTTTATTTCAAATGTCTATCCTCGCTTAGGTAACAAGACTGAGTTGGCCTCTTTTATGGCCTACATTATGCATTCAATTGTAACTAGCATCCATATCTATCTTCCTTCTCTTATCTGTCATCATATTATTCAGTTTCGTCTTCATCCTGGTCATAACGATATTCCATTCGCTTATCTTATGACTACTTTAACTAATCATGATTTGATAGCTATGCCTGTTGGAGAAAATTCTATTAATCTCCGTTCATTTAACAATTCTAATATCAACAAGATGAATCTGGACTTGGCACCTGGTCAAGTTGATGGGAATGCTGAAGGAGATGAAGAAGCTGATGCTTTACCTCAAGAAGACGTTAATATGGATGATTTATTTGATGAACTTGAATCAGATTCTGAAGCTGACCCTGATTATCAGCCTTCTGGTTTCGATGAGAGGTTACATAATTTTGAGGAACAGGTGGCTCAGATTCATGTAACCCAAGATTCTCAATTTGCTTATATGCACGAATATATTAGGCACATTAATAAGGGTTTACATCAAATTAATCCATCTATTCATGCGCCCTCTTCAGGATCTGATTAGTTTTATTTTGATTTGGATGGTCTCTGTAATAACTTTATTCTAAATTTTTTCCCTATGACTGCTTAGATACTTTTGTTTAAACTCTTATCTATTTAGTTCAGATACTCTGTTTATTTAATTTGGATGAGTAGTTATTAATTCTACATGCTCTCTTATTCTCTTCACGTATCCTTATTCGTTTCCTTTGTCATGTTGTGACAAAAAGGGGAAGAACATTGTTGAATGATATGAGGATAAGGATATGATGAAATGTGGCTAATATTTTTTTCAGATAATAGTGGATTAAGGAGGAGAGTTGATTATTATACATAATATCATAATATATTTGTGTGATGTGTTGTTTGAATATCTATTGCATATTGTAATTTTGGTTTTGTTACAAATTTGACAATGGGGGAAATTAAAAGTGCTATGTTGATAAACCCTAAGTATTGTCAAATTTTGGTGTGACAAACCAATTCAAGTTTGTATCTTGATTTGTATATGTTCACATTGAATCTTCAACATTAGTTATATTCATGCTGACTCTATCTACGATGAACTTACCGAGATCTTCAGACTGAAAGAAAGTGAAGACTTTCATATATTGAGTGAAGACTTAGTTTTAAAGGACTTTACGGTTCAAGATCTGGAACTAGAAAAGTCTAAGAACTCAAGACCTAGTTAAATATTATGTTTGGTATATCGAGTTCAAGCTATGAAGATCGTAAGAATTAAAGCTACTAAAGTGATTGATAGATTAAGTGTTTATATGTTCTATCTCACAAGTAAGGTATGATTGACCTTGATTGACCTTAGATTATGATTAAATCATTTCATACTTTTGGTCGATCATTTTGGTCATTTTATAAGTGTAAAATTATGTTCTTTCGACTAGCCCTAGCATTGGCTCGACCAGTCATAGTATTTCCTCGACCAGTTAAGGATTTGTTATGAATTTTTAAAAATTTTCTATTAGTCTACGACCAGTCCTGGAAACTGCTTGACCAGTCATGTGAATAGTGCTCGATCAGTCGTGCAGTGCTCGACTTATTTTCCAGCGAGTAATCTGGACTCACACGACCAGTCGTGTGATGTCCACGACCAGTCGAGCAGGCCACTCATCCAGTCATGGGACCCACAAGGCCAGTTGTGCAGCTGAAAAATCTTATCGCGCCTGAATTTTTGAAAATCTGTTTGGATAAGGCCAGTCGAAACTAACCGAAGGTCACTCATGTGAACCGATTTTTCACCTATAAATTGTGCTCAAATTTCAGAGTTTTCTATTCAATTTGTATCATTATTAAGCAATCATTCTGAGATTATTTTGAGTACATTCTAAGCTATTTTGTGCATATTTTAGATTTTTTAAAGTAGCTCTTGTAATTTGATTTTGAATCTCTATTCTATTCTTATATTGAAAAGGGATATTTGTTTTACCCTTTCTTGAGATCAAAATCAATATAAAGCCCTTGCTAATTTAATTAAAAATCATCTAGACTTAGAACCCTATATACTTGTGAGACTAAACGTTAAACATCTACGTCGTCATCAAGTTAGTTCTACCGGGCTGCTTCAGAATCGTCATACAGATAAGTATTTTTTTTCTGTAATTCAATTTCTTTTTGGTTTGTGAGATTGTTCCAGAAAATCTCCATTTTTGGTTTGTCTAAGGTGATCCATAAAACTCAGAGTGTGGGGTTTTTGAATTGTGTTAACCCTCTTGAAAGACACAATTGTGAAGGTTTTAGGTGAACCTTGAAAAACCTATTTTGATTAGTGAACGTTAATATCTCGAGAGAGTGGATATTAGGAGTGGAGTAGTTGTGTGGCTATTGTTTAATAGTTGGTATACATACAAGCGAACCACTATAATTCTTTGTGTTTGGTGGATGTGTGGTTTATTTCTTTATCTTTTATGGTGTAAGATTGTGGGATGTATTTGTGGATGTGAATGTTGTAATCTTTACATTTCTGCATTGTGTGGTGAATGTTGCAATAGATTAGGTTCTATTTCTTTCATATCCTCTTAAGTTTGAGTTTTTGATACTCACCTATGTTCTAGTAAGGTTGTCCTGCCATAAACCATTGGTTTTTGGTGTTAGGATGTCCTTAGAACCAAGTTTGTATCAACCTCTGAATACTTGATTTTTTATGTTGCTATTGACATTGCTTTAGGCTATATTTGGATGCAGAAGTGAATTGAATTGCATAGCAATGGCATAGTAATCCTCAAATCATGACTACATTCACTTTCGAGTGCAGCCTAAAATAAAATCAATAATTATTTGAAGCTCAATCTCTTAATGATCACATTCCTTTCAAGTCCAACCTTAAATAAAATCATTATGATTTGGAGTTCAATATCTCAATGATCACATTCCTTTCAAGTCCTAAACTCAATTATGATTTAGAAATCAATCTCTCAATGATCACATTCCTTTCGAGTCCAACCTAAAATAAACTCAATTATGATTTACATATCAATCTCTCAATGATCCTATCTTTTTCTTTGGGATAAGTGAGGCTTCAAACATTTCAATGATTGTAGTGACCAGAAGCATTTCAAACTTTTCCATTCCCTGCCCATTGAAAATCATCTCAACATAAACTGGAAACAAAAATACATTCAATGATTTTGTTTCACCTTATATTTTTTCAATAATTATCATGCAAAAGTACGAATGCAAGTATAGATGAAAGTTGAGTCCTCTCAAACAAATTCAATTTTAGTATTTGTATTAACATCATAAAACATTGCATTTTAAATGCATTTTGATATCCTTATCCATGCCTGCTGAACAAAGACGAAAACCTCACAACTCATCACTTACTAAAGATGCAAACCTTGCAACCCCCCTATTTATGCTTTTCTATAAATCTTTTTTCACAAATACTTTGCAAAATTCAAAAAAAAAAAAAAAATCTTTCTTCACTTTGCACACCTTGTCGTTTGATTCGAATGATGAGCTTGGAAATCCTGACCTTTAAAACAATGGGTATAAAAAACTGCTAGATGGTTGTTCTACTCCCTTTCTTATATAGTTGTACAATCATTTGAGCAAGTGCCCCAAAAAGAAATGGGCCTCACCTATCGTATAAGACAATCACTATTTTTTAAGAATCAATCAGGTGGGCCTAACAAAAAGAGTTGGCCCACCCTTGACAACAGTTGCATCTCCACCTGCATCCAAGATAAAATAATGATAAAAATTAAGTGCAAGATAAGTAATGATTAAAAAAAATACTTTTAAGATGCTATCAATATAGAACATTACTTAGAGCACATGCTTACCTTTGACAAAAAGAAATACTAATTACTCGAATGTGGGTGGCAATCTTCACACCCCAACGATTGATTGTTATCATATGATGGTAATGATGGTTGCATATGAAAATTCACATATTAGTTAATACAATTTTTTACCATGCATAAATTCAAAAGGTATATTCAATAGTATGCCAAATACAAATGATACTTTTTACCTGGCTAAGCAAGACGCTTCCTGTAGATGACTCATGCGGGGTGCTTGAGAGATTTTGCTGGTATAAGTTAATACTTGGTTGGGATCCGGAACAACTCACTCTGATAATATTTGAATTCTAAAAGAGCGACAACACAATGATAAAAACTCCAATAAGCAGAAACAATATAAATGTTATATGTAATATTATAAGTTCTTTCTTCTTCTTTTTTTTTCAATTTTCTTTTTAAGATGACAATATAGAATATTGCAAGTTTACTAAATTAACCTTTACTTATACCTGATATCCAACATTGAAAAGGTTTTGTTGGAACATGCTAGCATAATGTAGTTGGTACCTACACTGGGTCACTGATGCATTGATAGATCCACCAGGGTTAGGAAGGTAGCCCATCACCATATAATATAAAGGTTAAAATGAAGCATGGTGCATGACATTTGGTGCATGATTGTTTCCCATCACCATCAACATTTGACTTGCTTGTGGTTAAACAGTTAAAATTAACCTTTACTTATACCTGATATCCAACATTGAAAAGGTTTTGTTGGAACATGCTAACATTATGTAGTTGGTACCTACACTGAGCCATTGATGCATTGATAGATCCACTAAGGTTAGGAAGGTAGCCCATCACCATATAATGTAAAGGTTAAAATGAAGCATGGTGCATGACATTTGGTGCATGATTGTTTCCCATCACCATCAACATTTGACTTGCTTGTGGTTGAACGGTTTTAGATAAGGATCTTTTCTTCCTCGCTTGATCTAGTAGATTTTTAAACGCACGATGATTGCCTCGAACTTTGCGCTTTACTTTAATCCCTCTTACAATTTGTGTACCCATACTATCAACAAAAGTAACTTGTTTTTCAGTTAGCCTAGGACAAACACTTTTGGTGTTTTCAATTTCAATTGGCTCAGGGCGTGTGCTTTCAATATGTACACTTGCAGTCAGATTAGAAGGTGCACCTTCAGTACGTAAACTTTCTGTAGGCTCAGAGTGTGCATGTTCAGTATCTAAACTTTTAGACAACAAATGGCATGTAGGTTCATCATCTTCACTTTCTTTAACAACTTCATCAGACGTTAAAGGAAGTTCTTTGATTCTTTTCATACATTCCATCACTTTATCATGATATATATCCGCATATTTATCAACTACTTTGAAGACCTTTTCATGTTCCCCAGCAATTGCCGCAACTTTCAGAAGCTTGTGACACAAGTGATTGTACCATTTTACCTAACGTAACATTGCGGTCAACTTGTATTGTTAACCCAGTATAATCTTTAGCATAACCTACATTTACATCTCTTTGCCATCTCTTCAGAATATAACGAGGATGAAGTACATCTATATTATAATAATTTAGAACTTTCAATGTGTGACTTCATAAGATCCTCACAAATTCAAATTTCTTGCAGCTACACCTCATTGTACTATCTAATGAGTCAAATTTAATGGTACACCCTTCTATTTTACCTTTAGAAACAACTCGAAACTCGACAACCGTTTCAAACTCACCACATTTAAATATTGCATGACTTAGTCACTTCTTATACTCATCTTGAAATATTTCAAATATTTCTAGAGTGTATGATTTTGTTGCTTCCTTTAACATCGTGACACCAGCAAACAATACCGGGGTACTCTGCCTCATATTGAAATCAGCTTTAAATTCCTTGTATCTTCGTTCGGCCATTACAACTACCTGTTTGTAATGAGTGAAGAAACATAAAAGACTATATTTGGAGCTCAAATATTTTTTCAATACGCCATTCATGCTCTCACTCCGTTGCGTGTTTTTTATGTCAGCACAAAATGTATTTCTTCTATAAACCATAGCTCATTTCTCTCTTTCTTTAAACAAATTTTGTAGCCACTTGTTCTGCACCAAATCATATTTCTGAAGTAAGTTATTCCATGTGGCTAGAAACTCTTTCTCTTCCTCATAATAATATACACACTAAAATTAGAATCAAAACTTTTTGAACCATTAAATAGATTGCTAAAGTGTTTTGCAGCATTTTGGTATATATGCCAGATACATAGACAATGATATGTTTCTGACATCACTGAAGCTATTGCATTAGCCATTGCAACATCTTGGTCTGTTAGTATTGTCATTGGTTGTTTTTTAAACATCATACTTAAAAATGTTTAAAACAACCATTGAAAGATTCAATCATTTCATTGTATAGTAAGGCTGCACAAAATATTACAGTATGCTTATGATGATTTACCCCAATAAATGGAGCAAAAGGCCGTTCATAACTATTTATCCTATATGTAATATCAAAGCAAATGACATCCCCAAAAACACTATAGTTCACTATTAACCTTCCATCTGCACAGAATATTTTCGTCATTTGATCATCTTTATCTACTTGTATAACATAAAAGAAAGATGGATCATCAATTTGCTTTTGTTGAAAGTGCTTTAATACAACTCTTGCATCACCATTTTCCATCGCTTTCATTCGCTTTCTCTATAAGTAGTTCTTGTAATCAACTGGCGTGAAACCCATATTCTCTCGACCTCCAGCTTGTCTACTAAAATATTCGACACTTGCTCGTGGTATTATTCCTGAATCATTTATGATATCTATGTTAGCTTTTTGGTCATCAGTCAAGCTTCTGTGTGACCTTAACATGTGAACCTTCGTTGGTGTAACAACTTCATGGTTATGCTCTGCCATAAAATTATTCACATTGTATTTTCTATTCTTCTGAAGCTTAATCATCATGTTTGCTTTACAATTCATTCTTGTAATCGGACGGGTAGACCTTAGGAGATCGGTTTGTTTCTTTTCACGTTTTCGACCTTCTTTAAAATAACAAAATTCTCTGAAAACCATGATATCTTCATCTGATTTTTGTATCTATCCCCTTTGAGCACTAAACTATCCTTTTAGCATAGCTATTATAAAAATTATATGCACTTTCATTAAAAGAAAACTCCATTCCTAGTTTTGGTTCTCCATCTAACATATCACCCATGTTGAATAGTACATCTTGCCTTACATCCATATTGCACTAGCTTGCATCTTGAACATCTATTTTAGTATCAAACTGTAACCGTCGATATGTTTGAGAACATGATTGACTTTCTAAGATTTTATTATCAATTTTAATAATTGATCTTTAAAAGTAAAATGCATACAAACCATGCAAACAAAAAAGATATTCACAGAAACATAGGCAATACGACTAGATAAACAAAACTCAAACATGCCTTTAAAGTTAACTCTTAGTGAAATACAAAAAAGTCATGGAATTATACTGCATGACTAAGGAAGAGGTCTTTCCAAGTGAACAAAAAAGGAATTTATTTTTAGATATTTTGAAATTTCTACCAAAGTTCTATTTGGAATAATGGAAAAGTATCAACTTACGTCAAGCTAATAATTCCATAATATGCTTGAATAGTTATGGCTATGACATACATAATCTAAAACAAAATCATCCTAACACCAACACTCTCTAAATTCCTATAACACAGATACTAAAATTAAAATAAATTCAGTAGAGTTTCTAGATCACTTGAAGTCATTCACGTAAAAATTTATCTATTCTTTAATTTACCGTAAGGTGCTAAACATGAACAATAAAAAATCAATCTAAGAAAAAGCCTAATAAAAAGTCTATTTACAAATTCGATAACCATAACCATCCAATGGTCCTATTTCAAATTAAGTCACCAATTGCTTTCAAGGTCTAAGAACTAAGAAATTCTTCACGTAGAATTCATATTTCGAGCCTCAAAATTCATTTCTAAATATCCATAAAGATTAATAGTTTATATAAATAAAATCTGAGTTAATAGAGAAATGACTCAATATCTTATATACATCTACGCACAAATGTACTAAATCTAAACATTCCATCTATTAGGAAAATTAAGAATTAGTATTTATGAAAATTAGGGCAGACATTCAAAATATGAAAATTAATTTCTCATATAAAAATGCTAATTAGGAATTTGAAGAATCTCAAGTTATGAATTAGGGATTTGAAAAACCCCCTAATATGGATTTTTAATTTATAATATAAAAATGCTAATTAAGAATTAGAAATTCGAAGAATCTCAAGTTATGGATTAGAGATTTGAAAATTTCCTTACTGCGGATTTTCAATTTCAAACCCTAATCTCTAATCTCTCATCAAACTACTAACTGAAGGGATCAAAATCTCTAACCTTAAATCAACACCATCGTGTAAAAAGAGAGCAAAATCCCTAATTTTAAATCAACGTCACCACGCAGAGAAATGGGTTGATGCCGATCCAAGAGATGGGGAAATAGAGAGGTCGGGAGAGATAACGAGAGAGCTGATTTTTTTTTCCTGCACGGCGAGAGAGAGAATCTCTCTCAGCAAGTCTGGAGAGAGAAACGGGCTAAAGCCATTTGTTCTGAAATCGGATTGCGTACTGAGTAAACTCAGTTGGGCCCACTATGAATGTATGTGGTTTATCCACACCGTCCATCCATTTTTCCTGATAATTTTAAGGGTTGATCCAAAAATTGAAGTAAATCCAAAGCTCAAGTGGACTATGCCACAGGAAACAGTGTGGAATAATGATCTCCACCGTTGAAACCTTCCTAAGGCCCAGAGTAATGTTTATTTGTCATCCAACCTGTTCATAAGATCACAAAGACATGGATGAAGAGAAACCACAAACATCAACTTGATCCAAAACTTCTGTAGCCTCCAAGAATTTTTCAATGGTAGAGGTTCAATCACACTGTTTCTTGTGGTATGGTCCACTTGAGTTTTGGATATGCTTATGTTTTAGGATAAGCCCTAAAATTATCTGTTAATATGGATGAACGGAATGGATAAAATAAATAAATAACGGTGGACCCCACAAAGTTTACTCAGTACGCTTAGGGTACTTAGTTACTCAGTACGCAATCCGCTTCCGTTTGTCCTGCAGTTCAGAGGAGTGAAATGAAAGCGGATTGCGTACTGAGTAACTCAGTACAGTAAGCGTACTATGTAAACTCAGTGGGCCCCAGTGTCATTCATGCATTGTATCCACTCCGTCTATCTCTTTTAACACATAATTTTAGAGCTATAACTTAAAAAGGAGTATATCCAAACCTCAAGTGGACCACACCACTGGAAACAGTGTGAATTGAACATCTACCGTTGAAAAATTCTTAGGGACAACAGAAGTTTTAGATCAAGCTGATATTTGTGCTTTCCCTTCATCCATGTCTTTCTGATCTTATGAACAGGTTGGATGACAAATAAACATCACTAGGGGCCTTAGAAATTTTTCAACAGTTGAAATCAATACTTCCACTTTTTCCAGTGGTATGGTCCACTTGAGCTTTGTATATGCATCAATTTTGGGTTGAACCCGTAAAATGATCTAGAAAAATGAATGGACGGTGTGGATAAATCACATGCATTCGCATTAGGCCCAACTGAGTTTACTCAGTACGATAAGAGCGTACTGAGTAACTCAGTACACAATCCGATTTCGAGTGAAACAGGAAGCGGATTGCGTACTGAGTAACTCAGTACCCTTAGCGTACTGAGTAAATTGTGTGGGGTCCACTGTTATTTATTTATTTTATCCACTCCTTTAATCCATGTTAACAGATAATTTTAGGGCTTGATCCCAAAAGAGAAGTAAATTAAAATCTCAAGTGGACCACACCACAGGAAACAGTTTGATTGAACATCTACCATTGAAACTTTTTTGGAGGCCAAAAAAGTTTTGGATCAAGCTGATGTTTATGTTTTCTCTTTATCCATGTCTTTGTGATCTTATGAACAGGTTGGATGACAATTAAAAATTACTTTGGACTTTAGGAAGGTTTCAATGGTGGAAATCATTATTCCACACTGTTTCTTGTTTAATGGTCCACTTGAGCTTTGGATTTACTTAAATTTTAGGATCAACTACTAAAATTAGCAGTAAAAATGTATGGATGGTGTGGATAAACACATAAATTCACAGTGGGCCCAACTGAGTTTACTCCGTACGATAAAAGCCTACTGAGTAACTCAGTACGCAATCCGATTTCAGTGAAACGGAAGCGGATTGCTTACTGAGTAACTCAGTACCCTTAGCGTACTGAGTAAACTCTGTGGGGACCACCTTAATTCATGCATTTTATTCAACCCGTTCATCCATTTTACCAGATAATTTTAGGGCTTTAGCCCAAAAATAAAACCTATAAAAAGATCGAGTGGACCACACCAATGTAAACAGTGTGAATTGAACTTCTACCGTTGAAAAGTTCTTAGGGGCCACAGAAGTTTTAGATCAAGCTGATATTTGTTTTTTCCCTTCATACATTTCTATTTGATCTTATTAACAGGTTGGATGGAAAATAAACATTACTGCATGCCTCATAAAGGTTTCAACGGTGGAAACCAAAACCTCCACTGTTTCATGTGGTATGGTCCAGTTGAGCTGTGGATATACTTCCATTTTGATCTCAACGCCTAAAATGATCTCTAAAAACGGATGGACGGCGTGGATAAACCACATGCATTCACAGTGGGCCCAACAGAGTTTACTCAGTACGATAAGAGCGTACTGAGTAACTCAGTACACAATCCGATTTCCAGTGAAACAGGCTCTGAGAGTCAATAGAATGCTGCCACGTCAACTCAGTACCCCTTACGGTACTGAGTTACTCAGTACACAATCCGATTCCCTTTCTTCAGTATTTCAGGAGAGACGTTAATGCATTCCAATTCAAAATTTCCAAGCTGGGTCGGAAGCAGCCATGGCGAGGCAAGCTCGTCCTTTTCTTCGAAATTCCCACACCATTCTCCTCCACAGCCTCAACCCAATTACAGCCTCTATCCAACAAGCCCAACAAGCCCATGGCCACATCCTCAAAACAGGCCTCTCCAGTCACACTCACCTCACCACCAAGCTTCTCTCCCTCTATGCCCATCTCCTTCGTTTCTCCGATGCCGCTCTCCTCCTCGACTCCCTCGCTGACCCCGATGCCTTCTCCTTTTCTACCCTCATATCCGCCTGCTCCAAGTCTGGCCTCTTCGGCCAGTCTCTGTGCCTCTTCCGCCGAATGCTCTCCCTTGGCCTCCCACCCGACAGCTTTATCTTTCCCAGCACCCTCAAGGCCTGTGCGGGCCTATCGGCCATTGATACTGGCCGACAGGTCCATGGGCTTGCGTGGGCAAGTGGATTCAATTCGGATTGCTTTGTGCAATCCTCCCTTGTTCACATGTATGTGAAGTGTGATGAAATGTGGGACGCTCATCGGGTGTTTGATGGAATGATGGAACCGAATGTGGTTAGTTGGAGTGCGATGGTCGCAGGATACGCTCGGCAGGGGCTTGTAGATGAGGCGATCCGCCTTTTTGATCGGATGCAGGATTCAGGAGTAGAACCCAATTTGGTGTCTTGGAACGGTTTGATCTCAGGGTTTAACCATAATAGGCACTCGTCCGAATCAGTGGCCGTGTTAAAGAAGATGCATATGCAGGGGTTCAAGCCCGACGAGACTAGCATCTCAAGCGTGCTTCCTGCTGTAGGGGATTTAGAGGATTTGGCAACCGGCAAGCAGATTCATGGCTATGTGATCAAGCAAGGGTATGGGTCAGATGCTTGTGTTGTTAGTGCACTTGTTGATATGTATGGGAAGTGCCAGTGCACAACGGAGATGTTGCAATTGTTTGATGAGATGGTTGGAATTGATGTGGGCTCATGCAATGCACTGGTTGCGGGTCTCTCTCACAATGGCCTTGTTGATGATGCGTTGAGAGTGTTCAGGCAATTCAAAGATGGAGGAATAGAGTTGAATGTTGTGTCATGGACCTCCATAGTCGCTTCTTGTGCGCAGAATGGGAAGGATATTGAAGCGTTAGAGCTTTTTAGAGAGATGCAACTTGTGGGTGTGAAGCCCAATTTAGTGACAATTCCATGCTTGCTACCGGCATGTGCGAACATTGCAGCATTGATTCATGGAAAGGCGGTCCATGGCTTCTCTCTCAGGAGGGTGATTTTGGATGACGTGTACATTGGCAGTGCTTTGATTGATATGTACGCCAAGTGCGGGAGAATCGGTGATGCTCAGCGTGTCTTTGATGGGATGCCATCCAGGAATGTTGTTTCATGGAATGCCATCATGGGTGGATATGCAATGCATGGGAAGGGTAAGGAAGCTATGGAGCTATTTTCTTTGATGGAGCAGAGTGGGCAGAAGCCTGATTTTATCAGCTTCACTTGTGTGCTATCTGCCTGCAGCCAAACTGGCCTAACAGAAGAAGGATTTCGCTATTTTAACAACATGTCTCGTGAGTATGGTATTATGGCTAGAATGGAGCACTACGCTTGCATGGTTAGTCTCCTAAGTCGTGCAGGAAAGCTAGAAGAGGCATCTGCCATGATCAAAGAGATGCCATTTGAGCCAGATGCTTGTATTTGGGGAGCATTGCTTAGTTCATGTAGAGTTCATGGGAATGTGAGTTTGGGCGAAAAGGCAGCTGAGAGCCTCTTCAAATTGGAGCCAAGAAATGCTGGGAACTATGTTCTTCTTTCTAATATATATGCTGCTAAAGGCATGTGGGATGGGGTAGATAGGGTTAGGGAAATGATGAAGTGCATGGGCTTGAGGAAGAACCCTGGTTGTAGTTGGATTGAGATGAAGAACAAGGTGCACACACTTCTAGCGGGGGACACATCTCATCCTCAGATGACCCAAATCCTTGAGAGATTGGGTAGGTTGAACATGGAGATGAAGAAATTGGGTTACCTCCCGAATACTAACTTTGTCCTGCAGGACGTTGAGGAACAAGAGAAGGAGCATATCTTGTGCCGGCACAGTGAGAAGTTAGCAATTGGGTTGGGGCTTTTGAACACACCACCTCGGTCCCCTCTTCGTGTCATTAAGAACCTCCGAATCTGTGGAGATTGCCATGTGGCAATAAAATTCATATCGAGCTTTGAAGAGAGAGAAATATTTGTCAGGGATACGAATCGGTTTCACCATTTTAAGAACGGAGTGTGTTCTTGCGGGGATTACTGGTGAGCAATGATGTTCAGTGCAGACGAAGAGTCATCATAAGCCCTCTGTGGCTCAGAGACACTGTTTGACATTGGGGTACTCGAGTGATCATGGGTCTCCTTAATGTCCAGTTTTCAGTGTTGCATGGTGGTACATGATGTGAAAATCACATGTGACCTTCATCACAACAGATGCTAGGGAGGGGCACTTCCAACTTTTCAGTTCAGCTAGCTGTGTTAATAACCCGATTAGAAGCTTCTACAGAGACTGGAGGTGATGGTCAGCTTCTTGCTTTTATGGTAAATCGTAGCTTTATGTGGGAGAAAATGCATCTGATCACAAGTTTTACATGAATTGTAGTTTAGGCAGGGAAAAATGATGATGAAGTTTATTCATGAAGGTGCTGGTACACATCGGCTCCTACCTCCATCTTCAATGCATTCAAAGTATGTCAATCATTCACGGCTTGCTGGAAAGTAACGCTGCACATCACTCTGGAGTACTAGAAGAAAGATCAGTGGAAAATAGCAAGATACCAATTTTCAAGCAGCATTGAAGGTATTTTTGTCTTGTTCTTTTGTTAATTTCTCATTTCTATGATTGGATGGCATTCCTTTTGGGAGATTTGGTTATCGTGTGCTTCATATATACAAGCCTTCGTGGTCAATTAACTCCATTCCATTTTGGCGGGTGTTCTGCTTTCCGGAGTAGAAGTTCCTGCTTTTTGGTATTCCATTTTGGAAACGCCACACAGAATTTTATATAAATTCAAGTTCTAACTCAAAAGAGAGGATTTCTGATGTCAAACCTCCCATTTTAGAGGAATTATTGGTCTAGAGCCTCAATAATTGCATACGTTCCTAAGAAAGATGTTGTGTATGTGGGGCCCATCCTTAGTCAATCATGGATTTCTATTTGATGGACCCCTCTGTTGATGGTTGATGCTCCAAAGTTCATCCAGCTTGGAGGATCCTCTCCCTTCAGTCTTTGGCCTATTTTCTGTTGAGTGTGGACACAGAAGATAGTTCTTGTTACAGTTTTATATGTTGAACATCCACTCCATTGTAATCAAGTTCCTGGATCCTAATCATAACCTGATGATATACTTAGACATAGGGGTGTACATCGAGTCGAACCGAGTCGAGCTGGCCTCAGCTCGACTCGGCTCGAACACCGGCTGACCTCAGCTCGAACTCAGCTCAGCTCGGTCCTCTAGCCTGACTGGCCAGCTCGGCTTGGTTCGGTCAGCAGCTCGGGCCGAGTTCGAGCCAAGATCGAGCCGAGTTTCCATTGAGGCATTTCCACAAACACCTGATCTGCAACTTCAAAATACTACTGTTTTACAAACAAAGGCAATGTTTTTACAGGTATTTTATCAAACACCTTTCAAGTAACATAAAAACCCAAAAAAAAAAGAAGAGAAAAAAGGTATTTGTTTTATGTACATGCCTTGCTTGCTCGGTTCATCTATTGTTCCTTTACTTGCAAGACGATCAACCACTGTTCATCCATTGTTCCTTTACTTGCAAGGTATGGGAATTCTTTGTTGCCTTATCCAACATTCAGTGGGTGATGAATTAATACCGCTCTGTTAAGGACCTTCTATAGACCTAGCATGGTGGCAGATTTGGGAAGGAGGGCAAGGCAGTATGGCGTCTTATCCTCATGGCTGCCTACTGAGTCATCTAGTGCGAAAGGAATAGTAAGTGTTTTAGGAATAGGAGTTTATCCTTGGAGGGAGTGGTGGAGGTGGTGAGATGGGCATCTCAAGTGGAAGCAGTGGATATTTGTATCCTTGTATCTATTCTTGGGATGTAATTCACTTGGGCTGTATTCTTTACCTACTTAGCTTGTGGTTTGGCAGGTTTTCTAATACAATTTCATTACTCTTCAAGAAGAAGAGAGGGAAAAAAGAGGGCCCCTTAAGTATCCACATGCACTGCCATACTCTATGATAAATCAAAGATGACATTTTGGTTGAGTCATTTTATCAAATAGTTGGTGAGCAACATCAATGGCAAAGTAACCAAGTCACCAAACTGGTTCGATCTGAGTTCGATTCGTGTTGTATTTGAGTTGGATTCTATCTGAGTCGAGTCGAGCTGGGGCCTGCTCGAACTCGGCTCAAACTCATTTTCGAGCTCAAAAAATCAGCTCGACTCGGCTCGAACTCAGCTTCAAACTGAGTCAAATCGAGCTTTTTTGAGTCGAGTTGAGCGAGCTAACCGAGCTAGCTCGGTTCGTGTACACCCCTACTTAGACATCATGATTTGTTCCAATATGCTTAACCTCTCCCACACTTGTATAGGCCGGTGAGCTCATTTGCTTGGATTTGGCTAATAATCAAGTGGAGAGAGGTTCGTATGTGTTGTGGAGAATAGAGGAAGAATTTGGGTAAGAACTATGAGAGATTGCCTATCTCTCCTCTCCTAATCTATTTTATTAGAAGAGCCCCAATACAAAATAGTATAGTGCTCCAAGGGAGCACCTAAATACAAATTAATGAGGGGCAAAATAGAACTATATATTCCAACTCGCCCTGTAGCTAGAGCATAGATGTCACACATGCCCAGCTTGCACGAAGTCTCATGAAGATGCGATGAATGAACAACTTTGGTAAGAAGACCCATCAACTGGTCCTTAAGTGAACGTGAGGTGTAGACTGTGACCCGAAGAGACTTTCTAACTATGCTTCATCCACTCATGAAAGATAAGATTAGAAGCAATATGAGTAGCCACTTGATTGTCACACTGTAATAGAATATGGATAGAAACGTCAACTCCCAGTTCTTGGAAGGGAGACCAAAGCCAGAGAGGACTTCACTGGTAACATGACCCATGGAATGATACTTTACTTTGGCTGATGAGAGAGTGATAGGAGGTTGCTTTTTTATCTTCCAAGAGAAAAGATTCCATTTAATGAGGACATCACATCACGTACACCTTTGCGTACATATCAGAGGAGGAAGCGCGCCGCACCGATTTCTCTGTGGCTGGGCGAGTACCCATGTTCATGTTGAAGACCCCACGTGTAGGTGCAAGCATCTGGAAGACCCCACATTGGGAAGATGCACATGGGTTGCTTTAGAAAGTGATTTGGACCGTCGGATTTGAGGGACGTGACGATTGGGTTGTTGGATCGCATGGATTACATGATCGGGTCGTTGATCGTGGACCATTTTCGTCATCATAGGACATAATTATGTTTTAGGATTTAGTTTATGATTGATTTATGCTTTGGACACCTTATGAGTGATTTTATTTAATTTTTCATTAGAATAGGGTTATTTTAATTTAAAAAATCACTAAACAAGGTTTTTTTTTTTTTTCTAGGGGGCTTGACCTCCTCATTGCTTGCTTTTGTGATTAAAAAAGAAAAGAAAAGAGAACTCCTTTGTTTTCTCCATAATCATCATATGATGTGAGGATATCTTCCATGTGACTTGGAAGGAAGATTGGTGCGAAGCTTATCTTCATCAACAGAAGTGCGGGGCTTCCTCCACACTCACATCTCTTTATCAACAATCGAGGTATTTCTTCAAGTTTCTTCTTTTATTTTTCTTCATTTCTCCAAATCTATCAACAACCTTCATATTCTCCTCCTTTATACCTTCTCGACAAGCCAAACCAGAAAATCCCAAAACCCAACCTACCTAGCCCACACGTGTGACCCTACGGCCACACGTGTGAACCCATAGGGCTGCCTGTACGGTCCCACCCTTGTCCCTTTGGCCTCCCACTACCTTTACAACAAAAACCCTTCCTACCTACCCATAAACCCTAACCCTAACCATAAAATTCCCAAATCTCCAAAATTTCCCAAATTCCTAAACTCCCAAACCCTAGATCTTCAAATCCTTTAATTCACCTAAAATCCCTGACTTCCCTACACCCAAAACCCTAATTCCCCTATAATTAAAGCCTAAACAACCAATCCCTTTGCCCAATTTACCTAATTAAACCCTAATTTCCAGTTTTCCCAAATTTCCATAAACCTTAGGTAGTGTTAGACCTTCCTCTTTAAAATAGTCTTAACCCTATGCTATTTGGATGTTTCTACATCCATTAGATCCTATCTTCCCATATTTAATGGTCTTTTAGGATGATGTTTGGCAACTTAGGCTTAAACTATGCATGATCTCCTTTTAGAATCTTGGTATTTGTGATGATGATAGCAAGCTTTGTGATTTTTATTAATTAATTTAATCTTGTTAATTGATCTCTCACACTAATTGAGTTCATGCATTGGTCCTACATCAGCCTCCCTATAGGTGCAGTAACCTATAGTAGACCTCTATCATTAGAGGACCCGATCCAATTTGCATCATAATGCACAATATACATGAGCATGAAGATGCCCATGATTAGAGTACAAGAATCCCTTTTGAGGTGCTGACTTTAGGTAGCAGAGAATTCTGTAAACAGTTCTAGGTGGTCAGTACATGGCACTTGCATGAATGATTGATGACACTAATAACATAGGCAATATTTGGATGAGTAGTATTAAATAAGTGAGACTTCAGTTAAATCGATGAGACATTCTTGAGTCTTTTTTAGGCACTTCGAGTCCTTAGTATGAAGGCGATGATTCACCTCGATTGGAGGGTCTCTGCAAGACGAGAACCGAGCATGCCAATCTCTTGAAGGAGATCAAGGGGTGTATTTCTACCGAGTGATGAAGATGCCTTTCTTGGCAGTAACCTCAATACTAAGAAAGTACTTAAGCACACCACAATCCTTAATCTAAATGATACCCGCAACTCCTTCACAGTAGTAATCCCAAGTTCACTATCACTAAAAGTAACAATATCATTGACATAGTCAAACAGTATAGTCAAAGATGATTGTGTCCATTTATGCACATGGAATGATCTTATGACGGAAACCTACTTGAGACTGGTTTGTTGAATTGTTTAAACCATGATATACACCTCTTCATGAAGATTGGCATGAAGGTATGTATTCTTCACAACCAACTGGTGAAGATGCCAATTACGATGAGTAACAATATACAGAAAAACACACACCGTGTTCTGATCGATCCCAAGGGTTGACAACTCCAAGTGTAGGGCTACGATGCAGTAATAACTCGGTGAGACCGAGGTCAATTCCTAGGGAAATTACTGAGAACACACTTAGAACTAATCAGATTGTCTAGGTTTTTAATCCAGCGAAGTAGAAAGGGTTTAAAACAATTAATAAAAACAACTACGGATCCAAGAATCCCCAGTCAATAGAACTTGAACTTAATTCATCTTCTCGAGTTGACAACTCAACTAGAACTGGATTCCAATCCATTCTAATTGGAAGATAACACAATAAAATCAATCATAAACATCCAACATAAATTAGAATCATGATAAGCTTGATCTCTCATGAAGATTTAGGTAATCAAATCGCAAGGAATCGAAAGCATCCAATGTACCCAAAGGCGACAATAGATTAATCAATTTTACAAATGAATTCCTTCTCCAATTTATGAATTCAATCACATCCAATCACAATTCAACATAAATAACCTAAAACTTTTATTTAAAATGAATTAAATATTTAATATCCATCAAAAGGTTTATCCCTTAGCCTTAGCTAAGAGATTAGCCAAGCATGACTAACATCTTAAACAAAAATAAAAGAAAAACTTGAAAAATAAACTAGAACCGAATGATTGAGGAGGAAGGACGATTCAGTAGAAGCCACGCCACCCCTTGGTCTCTCTCCCAAGCCTTAATTCGTACCTAAAATAGGCTAAAACACCTCTTTAAATAGAGAAAATCTACACAGAATTTAGACCGGCTTCAAAATTCCACACTTTTGTTATGCTTTGGTCGCACCGACGTTGAGCTGAGTCCAACTGAAGATACCTTTGGCTGCAACCGAATTTCATCAAAATCCGTCTAAAGTCTGTCTCCCTTTGGTCGGACCGAACTCTCCTTCGGTGGCACCGAACATCACATCGGTCGCACCTAACTGTCGAGCCGAATTAAGTCTAAAAATCATTATTTCTTGCTAGACTGTTTTTGGCACTTTCGGTCGGACTGAATCAACCTTAGGTCGGACCGTATATATTATTCTTGTTATTGGACTGTGTGATTTTCCAGACTTTTCCCCATCCTTGGTACTTGGTTTTCTTGGATCTTTGACACTTGAAATCTTCAATGTTATCCTCCAAACATTCAATTCTTTACTTAATCATTCTTTGAGCTTTAATTCTTCCTTCTTAACATGATTTCATCTTTGTCTTGCCAATTACCTCGCATGTAAAAAACATATGTTAGTAAATCAATTTAGCACTTAAATGCATGGAAACTAATGCAATTGAGAGGATAAATGTGCAATATTTAGGCTTGATCATGTTCAACTTGGTGACTGGTGTGAACATCTTGTGATAATCAACTCCAAATTGTTGGGTAAAACTTTACCACAAGACAAGCTTTGTGGTGAGCAATTGATCCAGCTGGATTATACTTCAATGTGTACTGCCATTTGCATCAGGCGACATGCTTTCCCAATGGCAAATCAACCAAATCCTAAGTTCCGTGCTTATCAAGGGTAGCCATTTCTTCTACCATAGTTGCTTTCCAACGTGGATCTGCTAGAGTATTTGCAACTCTAGAAGGAATGAGTACAAAAGACAGAGGAAAGAAAGACTTTGCAAGATGGAGATGTTTTTCGTAAGAGACAAATGACTAATTGGGTGAGAAGTACTCAATATGTATCCTTTTGAAACAACAGGAACTCTTTCACCTTTACAAAGAGCAATCGGCAACTCTAACAAAGAGGGAGAGGAGGATTGACGAGTATTTGTCTCCCGAACAAGTCAGTGGACAGTTGGTGGTGGATCACCTTTGGATATGGGCCCCTGTGCTTTCCAAGGGTGTACAGATTTAGGGATTTCTTCATTGATTCTGAAGTAATCTGATCTTAACTAAAACCATCTTCTATAACTGGAAGAGGAAGATCATCATCACAATAAGGATTAATATCAATTGTATACTTGTATTAGAACCAAAGCAAGCTACATTCTCAAAGAATGTAACATCCTTCGTTATATACCTTCTCTTCATCTTAGGGTAGTAACATTTCTATCCCTTTTGTGTTTGAGCATACCCAAAGAAGACACATTTGCTAGATTGAGATTCAAGTTTATCTCAAGAGGACCCCAACACATGAATAAAGCATACACATCCAAATACTTTCATAGGGATGTTGAACAATGGTAAATCGGGTTTGAGAAGACAAAGGGGATGGCTATTTCTGAGTGAGTAAAAGGGCATCATGTTGATCATGCAACTGGCAGTAAGAACAGCCTCATCCCGATAGATCTTCGAAACATTCATTCCAACCAACATAGTTCTAGTGACCTCCAGGAGAGGCCAATTTTTATGTTCAACAACTCCATTTTGTTTGGGGTGTTTATAGACAAGATGTTTCAAATTCCATGCCATGATCAGATGATTTTACTGTAGATCATGACATGCATATTCCTTAGCATTTATCAGAACGAAACACCTCTACTCGAGCATCACACTGAGTATTGATTATTTTATGAAACATTTTCACAACTAATGACACCTCATTTCTATTTTCATCAGGTATGGCAAAGTAAACCTAGAAAATATCAATAAAGGAAATGGAGTATATGACACCTCATTTCTATTTTCATTGGTTATAGGAAGGTAAATCTAGAAAATATAAATAAAGGAAATGCAGTATTCATAACCAGAAATAGAGGTAATTCGGGTAGGCCCCCTCACATCAGAATGGATCAAATGGAAAGGAGTAACACTTTTATTTTCACGTGAACAATAAGTAGTTCGGCAATGATTGGATAACTGGCAGGTATCACAATGAACAAAAGTATTCTCAGAAACCTTATTTGGAAACAAGGAAACAAAGACTGAAGAGACTTAACAGACATGTGACCTATAAGAGGGTGCCGCAATTGCATGCGCTCACTAGACCATGAGACATTGTTTACAAAAATTGTCATTTTGCTTTTTGATTGTAATTTGTTTATTAAAATGGTAATTAGATAATATTTGCACTCAGAAATCGCTTTCTAGGGTTTCATTAATCTAGGAGCAATTGCAATCCAGGCCGTGAGATAGCATAAGTCCTTAATTACATCACTTGGGGAAAACCCTTAATTAAAAGGGAAAAACCAAGTAGACTAGTCTGTGAAAGAAATGACTAGTGTATGGCATAATATCCTAATATAATGTTCTTTGTCTCAGAGTGTCCAAAGCATCAGTCAGGAAAGTCTTCAAAAGCTTCAAGGATGTTGATTTCCTGTATAGTCAACAAATGATCAATTAAAATCCAGGGTGTAAGATAGCACAAGCCCCATCTCTTGGGCAAAACCATTGATTAAAAGTGAAAAACCAAGTAGATTGGTCTGTACAAGAAATGACATGCATGATGCGTAATATCCTAATCTAATGTCTTTCATCTTAGAGTGCCTAGAGCATCAATTGGAAAGTGTTCAAGAGCTTCAAGGATGTTGGCATCCTATATAGCCAACAGACCTTCACTACCCCGTCAGACAGTTTCTTATGACATGGTCACAGTTGGGACTTCTGTATTCTATTATGGCCAAGATTCGAAAAATGCTAGATAGAAGAAAGGGGCAAAAGATGCCATCAAAACAGGGTCATGAAGCTGGGACCCTATCACTTGGTGTAGGTGATGTCAGGCTTTGAGGCCCTATAGTGCTGAGATTTCAAGGCTAAGGTAACGACTCTTAGCAGTCACATAAAGGTCTTAGCACATGTAGCTGTGAATCAGGGATCAAAGTGTAACAGTTTCCAGTCCTGGCACTTGGTCTTCAGTGAACAATGACTGAAGCTATCTACTCCAGGTGTAGATACTGGTGAGACAGGTTTGTGCTAGGTGCAGAGCCTTCCTTAACGGAGTTCTATGGAATGGGTGCAAAGCCTTCCATTAAGGGAGATGGAGTGTTTAGACTAGTGAGGCTCATGTCAGCTACGAGATGAGCGCCGATGCCTAAAGTCTTGACAAAATCAAATCTTGAATACTGGATACCTTGCAAATGAGGCTTAAAGGGGCAGTTATACTCTTCTAGCACTTGTATTCCCACCAAAAAGTTAGTTAGACAGTTAAACCTACGTGTCATTAGGGCTTGGCTTATGTGTCTATGCCTAGGATGACCCAATGGAGCTTAAGGTTGATGCACTCTGTAGACAGGCGCACAGGCTCTTCTGTTTTCTAAAATGTGTTCACCCTATGACGAAGGTATTCAATAACGTTAGTGGTGGTTGTAACAACCACCGCCGTTACTGTTACGATATAGACCATAATGGCCTTTACAGCTATTTTTTAGTACCAAAATTGGCCCGCAACAGCCCGTTATGCGTAACAGTGTCCACCATTACTGTTACATAATGGTCGTCGCGTAACCCGATTTTACCCACCATGCCTATGACGGTGGTGTATACTCCATGAGAACTCTTCTGAATGGCACCAGGTGTCCACTAGATAGCCCAACAGACAAGCGGTAGGAATATCACTACCATCAACTAGTTCTAGCCTATGAACTTCACACGACCACAACCAATCCTCATCCTATTCTAAAAATCCCGAAGAACTCCTAATCCTATTCTAAAAATCTTGAAGAACGCAATTAGGCAAAAGAAATCGAAACAACAATTTGTTAAGTGAGAGCACTTACTAATATCAAGTTCGAAGGAAAGGATGGAACACAAGGTACTGAAAGGTCACAATAAAGAGATGAGTTGAGCTGATATGATATCTAATGCAGGGGCATTTTCACACCGGGCTCAAGTGGGGTAGCCTGTGGGATGCGGGGACAGACTCGAGGTGGGTGGCCCATGTGAGGCGGGTGGCTTATGTGACGCAATACCCATGTGATGTGGGGCCCACCGGGGGGGGGCGAGGTCCTAACCCATGCAATGTGGGACCTGGGCTATAAGATAAAAGGATTAATTCGCCATGCTCTATCGGTTCGAGCTTTTAGAGCAAGTGGTTAATTGTCCTACATCAAAGTGATATCAGAGCGGGAGGTCTTGTGTTAGAGACTCCTCACCAGGGGTGATTAATGCAGGGGCATTTTCACACCGGGCTTGAGTGGGGTAACATGTGGGATGCGGGGACACACTCGGGGTGGGTAGCCCGTGTGAGGCGGTACCCATATGATTTGGGGCCCACGAGGGGGGTTCCGCCAAGGTCCCAACCCATGCGATGTGGGGCCTGGGCTATGAGATAAAGGAGATCAATTCGCCATGCTCTATTAGTTCGAGTTTTTAGAGCAAGTGGTTAATTGCCCTGCATCAATATCTTTCTAGAAACTGTAGAGTAGGGCCTATCATCCAATTTTATACAATGAGGGAAATGAAAGTACTAAAGGAAGTTACCTTTCTAGCCACCGACATGATATTGGGCTCCAAAATCAATTACCAAAAATGTGGATGGACCAGAGATAGTCCTAGACGGGGCTTTAAAAAGATGAGGGTGAAGGTTATCGGAAGGGTTGCAAGTATGGCAACATCGACCACAGGGAGTGCATAGTAGCTTGTCCCTGTCGTTGTTCCGAGGAACTGTACATGGCTGCTCCTTTATTGGATTTCCTGTCAATGACAGTTTAGACATAGCAATAAAGGCAAATCTCTCTATAAATGACGTCTTCTGCAACCCAAACGATGCATGATGAGTTGCTTTGCTTCTGCATAATTATTTGCATAGGCCTAGTGATGCAGGACATGAAAATTTAATATGATATGCAAGAATTCAGGCTTTAGATCATACTAATCTTAAAACAATCACAAAAATTCCACATCCCACATAAAGTCAAGCATTCAACTAGGGGAATCTACAAGGGTCCAAGCCTACATATGCTAGAGTTGGATCAATTAAAATTATAGACCAAATAATGATAAAAGGAGAGTAAATTCATCCACACATGCAAAGGATTATTTCCCCAATCCAAGGGATTCACATGTTTCAATTCGGGAAACCCTAGGGTTGTAAAAGGGGGAATAGAACTTGGGATTTAGGGAAATAAGTTGATAGAGGAGTGAAAGAAAGGAGAGAGAGAGAGAACCTGTAATCAGTCCACACATGTGGACAACAGACTAATCTGACGCACGTGCATGGATTGCTGCCCGCACGTGTGTGGGGCCCACGAACCCAAAAAGGGCCAACTAGGGGTTGGTCGACCAGGGATGGGCTATCCACACACTAAGTTTCAGGGCAATCGGATGACTGGTTTGAGCACGGTGCTCCACCGAAGTTTTAGCCCTCCTGCAGGGCCTGATTCTGAAAATCTGTTGTAAAGAAGGATTGGCTATAAAATAAAGGTGGATTTGAAGAGTGAATGGCTGTGAGAGATGACGAATATAGAGGGTAGGAGGTGGGGGTGATTTGAGATGGATGTGACTTCGCACCACGGTAGTTAACCCTTCAAAGAAGGGAGGGTTTTGCACCCAATTGGATTTCCACAACTCAGAGAATTAGAGAAGCAGGAAAACGCAGAATTTTATTCATAATCTTCAATAATAATAAAAACCTACAAGGGGTTGCTTATTTATAAGAAAAACCTATACCCCAAAAGCCACGCCATGTGCACACCCTATTACTTGGAGAAGAAGTAACAAAAATAACAACTAATCAAAGCAATTTAAGCCATCCATGATATTCCTAAGAACAATAATAGCAAAACTCATAGTACTAGATCATTTAGAGTAGTGGGGCATGATCATGAGATCCAATGGTGGGATCTATATGATGATCGGGTCCACTCCAAGGAGCTAAAACAGTCTTCTAACTAGGAGGCCCTCCATGGATGTCGTCATCGATCCAGATCGATGGTGGGGCCCTCCTTCTCCTTGCATACATGCTTAGGGGGGCATACGTGTGCGCGAGATGTCCCCATCAACTTCCCCAGCTACGAAGATTTCGCCACTGGCAAAACAAAACTCCTGAACTGCTCCAAAATTTCAGGATCAACTCGTTGAAGCTCCTCCTCAGTGAGCCACGTACTATCTGAAGATGGGCGTGACTTCCACTTAACCAAATACTTTTGAAACCCGCCGTCCGACATTGATACTATTTGATGGTCCAGAATATCTTCTATCTCCTCTTTGGGTGTGGGAAGGGTAGGTATGGGAGATAGAGGCTAGGAAGAAGGGTTGGGGAGAGGTCATGGATCAAAGGAAACATCTGGGGAATCGGGATGGTTAGGTGAAAGGCTGGATAATGTATCAGGGGTCCCCTGAAAAGTAACTAGATCATCCACATTGAATGTGGAACTAATTCCCATGGAAGGTGGAAGATCTGCCACATACGCATTGAGACCATTTCGTTTTATAATTTTGAATGGTCTAGAGTTACACGCGTGTAATTTACAAACGGCTCCCTAAGGGTACCACTCTGGCCTGATGCGGACCATCACAGAGTCCCCTACATTGAATTCCTTAAAACGTTTATGCTGGTCTGCAGAAAGTTTGTAATGTTCATTTCTAGTAGTGATCTTTCGCTTGATTTCTTAATGCAATGAATGAATGTGATGCGCAAAAGACTCTGCAGACTCTAATGGCCTATGGGACAGGGACATAGGGACAAGATCAATAGGCTTCCTAGGTTTATATGTCCCAAACTGAATATGAAGAATATCACACCAAAGTGTGTCTTTATATGATCCAAACTGAATAGGAACAAGACAACGGTGCGAAACTAGAATGGAAGTTTTATCAACCCAAGACACTTTATAGGGTTGAGGATGTGCTTCAAGCCCAGACGGCTCACAGTGCCAGTTGATGCCACATTGGCACAACTATCACTATCCACAATCATCTTGCAGCTCTTATCACCACATTTTGTGTAAGTATTGGAGATCGTGTTGCGGCACCAATCGTCAGTATTCTTTACTTGTACAAAGGCACAACGCACAACTGCAAGGGTCACGGACTCTTGCACTCCTTCTTCCTCATCACTAGGGGTTTCTGCTGGCTCATATTCTTCCTCCTCACCGTCACTGTCTGAGAGCACTACTTCTACCTGCCCCTTAACAAGGAACACCTTGGTGCCCTCTTTCATGCCACACTGGTGGGCAAAGTGACCAAACCTCTGACATTTAAAACACTTAGTCGCATCGCTTCTGCGCGAACTAGATCCGACAACTTCTTTACCCTTATCATCCTTGGGCCTAGACTGAGAACTATTGGAAGGCTTGTACTGA
Organism: Magnolia sinica; assembly: GCF_029962835.1. Classification (NCBI taxonomy): domain Eukaryota; kingdom Viridiplantae; phylum Streptophyta; class Magnoliopsida; order Magnoliales; family Magnoliaceae; genus Magnolia; species Magnolia sinica. The sequence goes on from NC_080574.1 coordinate 69,615,234, forward strand.
TATTCAGTGCCAGGTTTATCCCCAGAAGGGTTAGCCTTAGCGCCAAAATCATGAGACTCAAACCTCCTTCCCACAGATGCTTTGAGGTATTGCTCGACCTCCAACACTACTTGATACATCTGTTCAAGAGTATCTATGTCTTTGGCGAGCAATTTTCTCCTAATGTCAGAACAGAGGCCCGTTTTAAATCGAGCAAGAGTGAGTACGAGATCCTTATCATCTTCACATCAAGTCAAGTACTCTTCGAACTTCTCAATGTATTCCGCTGCACTCATGGAACCTTGTTGAAGAGATTGTCATTCCTCAACTAACCTCAAGTGATAAAAGAAAGAGAGGTACTTCTCCTTGAGAGTTTCTTTCATTTCTCTCCAATGGACTATTGGGAGCTCCCTCAACCTTTTTTTCTTTCGCTTTACAGTAGCCTAAAATCCCTTTGCTTGGCCCGCAAGCTTTATCTTGGCGAATCGAACTCAACGAGCATCCGACATGTCATACCACTCAAAATAGTGGTCCATATTCGCCAACCATTCTAAAAAAGCCTTAAGGTCCAAGTGGCCATTAAATGTAGGGGCCTCTACTCTAACTCCCTTGAGGAGTTGCGCATCTGGGTCATAATGATCATGATGCCCCTTGCAATGTGGGTGCGCGGGTACGCACCCATGACCAATTCCTTGGCCACATCCATTCCTTGGTCTATCCTCCTGACCACCTGCCTGAGATTGGACATTTTCCCCAATGGTGAGGTTTGCCCGGCCAGAGGTTTCTAATTGGGTAACGCTCATGTTAAGCTGTTCAAAGCGTTGGTTAATATGTTGTTCCAAGCGCTTACCAAAAGACTTAAACTGTCGGGTTATATTGTTCATTGATTCTTGCAATTGCTCCATGTTTAGTATAGGGTGCAAGCCAAAACCACGACCAGTACGTGTGGGCATACAACTACTCACTTAACTCAAAGACCCAATAACACAACTATATGCACCTAAATGGGACTAAATAATCCTATTGGATTCTATATGAAGGAAACTACACAATGCTACTAAAATTCCAGCAACCTAACTGCCCAAAGAGTCCGTCAACAGAAAATTCAGCCAAGAAATTTGAGGATTTTCTGACAGTAGAAAATTCAGCAGCCCCTAATGCGAATGATGGGTCCTAAACAACCCTATATGATGAGATTTAACGCAAATTAAACATGAGTAGACTAAACCCTAAACGTGCAATGCAATCCCCTATGAAAAACCTAAGCTCTGATACCAAATTTGATGTAGGACATGAAAATTTAATATGATATGCAAGAATTCAGGCTTTAGATCATACTAATCTTAAAACAATCACAAAAAATTCCACATCCCACATAAAGTTAAGCATTCAACTAAGGGAATCTATAAGGGTCCAAGCCTACACATGTTAGGGCTGGATCAATTAAAATTATTGACCAAACGATGATCAAAGGAGAGTAGATTCATCCACACGCGCAAAGGATTATTTCCCCAATTCGAGGGATTCACGTGTTTCAATTCGGGAAACCTTAGGGTTGTAAAAGGGGGAATAGAACTTGGGATTTTGGATAATCTAAGGTTAGGGTTAAGGAAATAAGGTGATAGAGGAGTGAAATAGAGGAGAGAGAACCTGTAATCAATCCACACGTGTGGACAACAGGCTGGTCTGACACACGTGCGTGGATTGCTGCCCGCACGTGTGTGGGGCCCACGAACCCAAAAAGGGCCAACTAGGGGTTGGTTGGTCAGGGATGGGCCATCCACACACCAAGTTTTAGGGCAATTGGATGTATGGTTTGAGCACGGTGCTCCACCGAAGTTTCAACTCTCCTGCAAGGCCTGATTCTAGAAATCTAATGTAGAGAAGGATTGGCTACAAAATAAAGGTGGATTTGAAGAGTGAATGGCTGTGAGAGATGACGAATATAGAGGATAGGAGGTGGGGGCGATTTGAGATGGATGTGGCTTTGCACCACGGTAGTTAGCCCTTCAAAGAAAGGAGGGTTTTGCACCCAATTGGATTTCCACAACTCAGAAAATTGGAGAAGCAGGAAAACGTAGAATTTTATTTATGATCTTCAATAATTAAAAAAAAACCTACAAGGGGTTGCCTATTTATAAGAAAAACCTATACCCTAAAAGTCGCGCCACATGCGCACCCTATTACTTGGAGACAAAGTAACAAAAATAACAACTAATCAAAACAATTTAAACCATCTATGATATTCCTAATAACAATAATAAGCAAAACTCAAAGTACTAGATCATCTAAAGTAGTGGGCCATGATCATGAGATCCAATGGTAGGATCCATATGACAATCGGGTCCACTCCAAGGAACCAAAACACAGTTTTCTAACTAGGAGGCCCTCCATGGATGTCATCATCGATCCAAATCGATGGTGGGGCCCTCCTCCTTGCATACATGCGTGGGGGGGGCATATTGTGCGCGAGATGTCCCCATCACCTAGGATGACCCAATAACACTAAGGTTGATGCACTTTGCAAACACTGTGCAAACGCTTTTCTATCTCCTAAAATGTGTTCACCCTGTGGCAGTGGCTCTAAAGGTGTAAACCAGTGCAAACTCCTCGAGGACTCTTCTGAGTGGCACTAGGAATCCATTGGATAGCCCATGGCTAGTTGTCGAAGTACACAAATCATGTCAACAAGCGTAGTTGGAATATCACCAGCATCAAGTACAATCCATGAGCTTCATAACCACCACCAATATTCATCCTAGCCTACATATCTTGAACAAAACAATGAGATGGAAAGTAAGTGACTCAACAATTTAATTGTTTAGTAAAAGCACTTACTAATAGTAAATTTGAAGGAAAGGATGGACCACGAAGTACGGAAGTTAACGCTAAAGATGAGTTTAGCTGATGAGATACCTTTCCAGAAACTCTAGACTAGGACCCATCAGTTAATTTTATATCATGGGGGAAATGATAGAATGAAAGAAAGTTACCTTCCTGGTCAGTTACATGATCTGTGGCTCCAGAATCAATTACCCAAAATGTGGAAGGACTAGAGATGGTCCTAGGTACATAGTGTATAGATAATACCTGGTTGATCACTTGCTATACTGGCAGAAAGAGAAGCTCATAGACTGGCAACTTCTCAATATAGCTCACTAATGGCACTGGAATGTGGATCGGTGGAGCTGTCTCCCCCTCAATCTCAACACTATTAGCTGCATTCTTGGGCTTTGGGCAAAGATGAGGGTGAAGGTCATTGCAAGAGTCACAAGTATGGCAACATCAGAGACAGTGAGTACATAGGAGCTTGTCCTTGTCATTGTTCCGAAGAACTATACACGGCTGCCCCATTACTGGATTTCCTCCCTGTGACAGCTTGGACCCAGTGATAAAGGCAGATCTCTCTGGAACTGATGTGTTCTGCAAACCAAATGATGCATGACAACTTGCTTCGCTCCTGGAGTGATTATATATGGCCTCTAGAGTAGGTAAAGAATCCATCCAAGAACTTGCACCCATTGACGTTCATAGTTAGGATGAAGGCCAGACAGGAATTGCAACACTCTGCTTTGTTCCAGCCACCTGCAAAGTTTTGCTGGAATAGTAACAGCTGGCATACAGTGATATAATGGCTCTCATTTTTGGCGAAGGGCTGCATAGTACTCTCCAACAAATGAGTCACCCCACTACATATTTGTGATTTCTTGATTCGGCTGGTTTTTATGGTCTAAATCATTACGTTGGGAATACATACTAGCAACTGAATCCCAAATCTCATTTGGCAGTCCTAGAAAGTACAACCCATTACTGATACTCAGCTGCATAGTGAAGCGACCATGTTATCTTGGTCAAATTCTCACTTTCCCAATCTTCATGGAACGGATCATCGGCTTTGGCTCCTTGCTACTGGCTTTGTATCCCAACATCTTCCGATTGCCAAGAAAAATTTGCCAATTACAACAATGCCAAGTAGTTCTTCACATCCAACTTTATCGTTGTAATAACTATCTGGGGTGGTGCTTGATTCCCAGACCTAACATTCATGTCGGACTTTGGATATCCATCTCTCAATACAAGCCCTCACAAATTACCTCAAAGAAATATGATCAAAGAGCCCTCAAAATATGAACAAAGAAACCACCAAATACAAATTCTCACCACATGATGAAGGATGTTGGGAGCGGACGAGTCACCAGGTGATAGACATCACGAGAATGCTCATGAGGGGCTACTGATGTTGACAGGGTTAGATCCGGACATATTTGGGCTAATTTTGGCAGGCAGGAGCAGCTACAGTGGCACAAGGGGCGCCAATGGTTGGTGTGGCAACTTACATATGTAGTGGGCAAGAGGGGCTGCAAATCTGGTCTGGCAGCTATGTCGTACTGCCGGCTGGTGAGAACGTGCTGGCAGGCCTTGCCGATTGGAGTGGTCACGCTGGCGAGGGGACCCTGCCTCCTATGGATCAGTAACTGAGTTCCCTTCAGAGAAAAAGACAAAGGGAAAATAGAAAAGCGGAAGAAGAAAGATCTAGGGAAGAAATACCAAGACCTAGGATTAATCAAACCCTAGCTTTGGGACCATGTTGTGTAGAAAAGAGGGAGAATTCGGAAAAGAGAGATTAGCCTCTCTTTTCTTACTATCTATTCTAACAGTATGCCACCTCATGGATAAGTATAACTTAAATCCTTAAACTGCATGCTGCAATCCCTTCCACTGTCAGTTTACTCTTAACGCAACTGTGTAGGGCTTTGCTTTCTGAGACATATCATGATAACCACAGTCACCATTAAATTATTTTTCCTTATAAGACACACCTATGACCTACCTGCTGTTGGTGCTGTGCTTGAGCGGCATGGACTTCATCTCCCAACAGTCCATATTACAATACTCATAAATGTGTTGGTGTGCTTCATCTTTTCAGATTAAGTTTCTTGATCTTAGTTCTGTGATTTTGAAAGAATTTAAATTTCTTATCTTCTGTTGAAGTAGGAACTGAAACTGGGTTCTCACTGTTTGCAGTTGTTATTCGTCCTTGTAACTGGTGCCCTACAGTTCACCAATGAAAATTTTGCAAATGAAAATGGTTTTCATGGTTTTCTTGCAGGATCTTGCTCAGGTGAAATTGGAAGCCAGTAATACCCAAAAATCTTCTCTGTTCCCCTCTTATGACCCCAGGTCTGCCTAGACAAGTTCCAGTTCTACTGCAGGCAATTCTTTTGTTCTTTTACAAGTTACATGGGGCATAATAACTTATCTTACAGAGAATTGCCTTTGACATTAATGCTACAGAAAGAGTCAGCTTGTTTGCACTGTTAAAGTGGAATTTTGTAGATGATCAAGTTATACATCTGTGGGTTGATCCCTTTTTGTATGGTACATTACTTTGGATCTTTGCTTCATAGTATTGCCAAGCTCATCATATTGCTATCTTACAGGGTCTTGGTAAAGACCATATCAATGCAGAGGCATCTTCGTTTTCCTTTTACGTCTTCGCCAAGCCCAGAGAAGTTGCATAGAACTTGAACTTCTCTGTGGGAACCACCTTAGTGAGCATGTCCGCCAGATTCACGCTCATGTAAATCTTCTCCAGAGTCACGCCTCCTTCCTCAAGCACCTATCAGATAAAATGGTTATGAACATCAATGTGTTTAGAACGTTAGTGATAAACATAGTTTTTTAGCCAAATTGATAGCGCTTTCACTATCACAATTAACCAGCATGGCCTCTTGCTGAAGCCCCAACTGATTTATCATCCCCCTCAAACCAGCACCTTTCTTGAATGCCTCTGTCATTGCCATATACTCAACTTCAGTCGTGGAAATAGCCATCACATATTGAAGCTTCGACATCCAACTTATCGCTCCACCGGCTAGCACAAACGAGTAAACATAAGTCGACCTTCTACTATCCCCAATACCCCCGTAATCAGAATCCACATACTTTACTGTCCCTGATTTCTCAAAAGATAAGACGTAGTCCTACGTACCTCAGATGTATTGAAGTAACCATTTCACTGCCTCCTGGTGTTGCTTTCCGGGGTTGGACACGTATCTGCTAACAACACCTACCGTATGTGAAATATTCGGTCTCGTACAAACCATGACATACATCAAACTATCAACCGCATTTGAATAAGACACACGAGACATCCTGCTTTTCTTCATCTGTTTTAATATATTGTTCTAAAGAAAGCTTGAAGTAAGCCACATGGGTAACGCTGACCAGCTTTGCCTTCTCCATCCCATACTTGATTAATAAATTCTCAAGATGTTCTCCCTAAGATAACTAAAGCCTACTCCTTTTTCTGTCTCTGTGTATATCAATGCCTAGAACCTTCTTTGCAACCCCTAGATCTTTTACCTCGAATGTCCCTGATAACTGAGTCTTCAGTAGATTGATTTCAGACATGCTATGACTAGCGATCAGCATGTCATTGACATACAACACCAGGATAATGAACTCCCCATCACTCAGTGTCTTGTAATAGACGCAGTGATCATATTCTCTCCCAGTAAACTTTTGACTTATCATGAAAGAATCAAACTTTTTGTACCACTGCCTAAGCGACTATTTCAGGCCGTACAATGACCTCTTCAACCTGCAAACTTTGTTCTCTGCCCATTTTATTTCGAAATCTTCTAATTGCTTCATGTAGATCCGCTCTTCTAATTCCCCATGCAGGAAGGCAATCTTCACATCCATTTGTTCCAGCTCCAGATCGTATTAGGCAATTAGTGTCAAACGAATCTGATAGATACTTGTTTAACAACCGGCGCAAATATCTCAATGAAGTTGACACATTTTCTCTGACTGTATCCCTTCGCTACCAACCTTGCCTTGTACCTATCCTGTTTCTTCTTGAAGATCCACTTGCACTCGATCTCTTTTCAGCCAACGGGAAGCTCCACCAGCTCCCACATCTTGTTCTTATACAAAGAGTCCATCTTATCTTCAATCGTTGCTTTCCACTTCTCTATATCAAGCTCATCAAGAACCTCTTGAAGAGTAAATGGATCCCCATCATTTGTAATGGAAGCATATGCGACATTTGAGTCATCCTTGTATCTCGCCGGTAACCTGCAATCCCGCGACAGATTCCTTCTCACAGGCAATGTTCGAAATATTAGTATCCAAGGAATTCAATATCGGTTACGGCCGATACGAAACAGTAACGGCCGATCGTGTTACAAGGTCGTAACGCCGCTCCCGGATTTTGAGTTACCGCCCAGTAACAGTCAAAAAATGCCTAGTTTTTTTTTTCTTTCTTTCTTTTTAAGCTCCGATTTTTCACTTTTTTTGATATTTTTTCTTCCATATTCTCCCTAAATCATTCTATTGCAATTTTCGACCAACCTTAGCTTAAAATTAAGGATCAAAACAAGTTATATTAAGGATTTTCTTGATTCAAAGTTGCATGGGTCATTTTTCAAAAATTCCTCAAAAATAGGTATTTATACTTTTTATTCAATGTATTATTGTTTTAATGGTATAATATGATGTGTTAATCATAATAGAACATATTGATGTCCATTTAACAGATTATTATTGTGATTTTATTTTTTTTTCTATTTACGTACTATTTTCAGCCTTTTTTTAAATTCGAAAAATCAATTTTTATTCAATGTTTTGCTGTTTTAATGGTAGAATATGATGTGTTAATCATAGTAGAACATATTAATGTCCATTTAACAGATTATCGTTGTGATTTTATATTTTTTTTCTATTTACACACTATTTTCGGCCTTTTTTTTTAATTTGAAAATTCAATTTTTATTCAATGTGTTGCGGTTTTAATGGTAAAATATGGTGTTAATCATAGTAGAACATATTAATGTCCATTTAACAGATTATTGTTGTACTTTTATTTTTTTTTTTCTATTAACACACTATTTTCGGCCATTTTTTTTTAATTCAAAAAATCAATTTTTATTCAATGTGTTGTTGTTTTAATGGTAGAATATGATGTGTTAATCATAGTAGAACATATTAATGTCCATTTAACAGATAATTGTTGTGATTTTATATTTTTTATATATTTTTCTACTTACGCACTATTTTCAGCCCTTTTTAAAAAATTCAAAAAATCAATTTTTAGTCAATGTGTTATTATTTTAATGGTAGAATATGATGTGTTAATTATAGTAGAATATATTAATGTCCATTTAACAGATTATTATAGTGATTTTATATTTATTTTTTTTACGCACTATTTTCGGCCCTTTTTTAAAAATTCAAAAAATCAATTTTTATTCAATGCATTGTTGTTTTAATGATAAAATATGATGTGTTAATCATAGTAGAATATATTAATGTCCATTTAACAGATTATTGTTGTGATTTTATATATTTTTTCTATTTTCGCACTATGTTTGGCCCTTTTTTTTAATTCAAAAAATCAATTTTTATTTAATGTTTTGCTGTTTTAATAGTAGAATATGATGTGTTAATCATAGTGGAACATATTAATGTTCATCTAACATATTATTGTTGTGATTTTATATTTTTTTCTATTTTCGCACTATTTTCAGCCCTTTTTTTTTTAAATTCGAAAAATCATTTTTATTCAATGTGTTACTAATTTAATGGTAGAATATGATGTGTTAATCATAGTAGAACATATTAATATCCATTTAACAGATTATCTTTGTAATTTTATATATTTTTATATTTTTTTCTATTTTTGCACTATTTTTGGCCCCTTTTTTAAATTTGAAAAATAATTTCTTATTCAATTTGTTGTCGTTTTAATGGTAGAATATGATGTGTTAATCATATTAAAACATATTAATGTCCATTTAAGAGATTATTGTTGTGATTTTATATTTTATATTTTTTTTCTATGTTTGAATTAGTGACTTTATGTTTATATTTTTTTATATTTTGGACAGGTTTTAGAGCTTCTTAGGGTTTAGAAGTTAGAACATAAAATCATCTTTATTGATTAGATTCAGAAGTTCGAACTTTCTGTTATTAATCTATTTACATTAGGTTTTCGAGATTTAAATTAATTAATTAATTCATTCTCCTATAAAAAGTAAATACTGTATATAAATTTAGAATAGCGAGTAGACTCACAATCTCATATGGCCATAGGTCATGTCTAATCTACCGAAGGAAATGTCTAGGTCTGGCCAACAAGTGAGGATATTGGATGGCAGCATTGTCAGAGGGTTGGTGGTACTAGGCACCAAATGAAGTGCAACTATTGTAATAGACTAGTAACTGGTGGAATTACGCGTCTCAAACAACATTTGATACATCGAAAGGGTCAAGTTGCGGGATGTACTAGAGTACCAAAAGAGATAATGATTTTAATGCAAGCCAGTCTGGATGAGTCGAAGGGTAAACGTGCTGCTGGACAAAAGAAGAAAGATGAGATTTAGATGCGACCCGACAGGAGGTGTTTGGTCCTGCATACAAGGGCATTCGTGATGAAGATATTATTGATTCTAACAAAGATTTAGATTGGGAATTAATTGTAGTTAGGAGAGCTTACGTCTTGCTCGTGAAGAGGAAGAACGTCGCCGCATGTTTGAGGCGAGTGAGTCAATACATGATACGGGGGGGAGGGGTAGTAGGAGTGGGAGTACAGCTGGGAGTGCGACTGCTTTTGCAGGTGAGGGTGGGGGGGAGGGTAGGTTTGGTGGGTTACGACGTATGTTTGGGAGCCGACGAAAGGCATCTTCACATGATGCCCTATACATTTGGATGAAGAAGTAAATGAGCCTACAAAACCCTCTATTGATCCAATCCTGTTTAAGAAAGAATCAACTAAACAAAAGAAGTTGAAACAAATTTGGAGTAGAACTTTCGTTAAGAAGCTAGTTAGGGCAGTAGCAAAGTTATTTATACATGCCAACATATCTCCTAATGTGGCCAATTCTCCCTATTGACAGGTGGTAATTATTGCAGCAGCAAAAGCAGGTGAAGGAATTAAAGCTCCCATGGCTAGGGATATTAGGGGGAAATGGTCAAATGCAGAGCATGCAGATGTGAAAGCATAAGTGGCTATCTTTAAACCTGTATGGCAGGCTAGAGGATGCACGATCATGTGTGATGGTTGGACTGGCCCAACCAGATGCAACATGGTTAACTTCATGGTGTATTGCCACTTGGGAACTGTATACCACAAGTCAATTGATGCCTCAGCCGCAACAAAAAATTCTGATTATATTCTTAGACTAATGGATGAAGTTGTGGATGAGATTGGAGAGGAGAATGTGGTGCAGATTATAACAAATAATGAAGCATTATATAAGCTTGTAGGACATAAGTTGATGAGAAAGAGACCATATATTTTTTTGTCACCATGTGCTGCCCATTGTATTGATCTTATATTGGAAGATATTGGGAAGAAGAAGAATGTTAAGGAAATGGTCGAAAGGGCAAGAGAAGTAACGACGTTTATTTACAACCATAATCAAGTAGTCGCAATAATGAGGAAATTCACAAAAGGATGAGAGTTGCTGATGCCTGCGGCGACTAGATTCGCAATAAACTTTATAGCATTAGAGAGTTTACATCAGCATAGGGGAGAGTTAAGTAAGATGTTCGCTTCTCAAGATTGGCTCAACATAACATGGGCAGAAGACATCAAGGACACCGGTTGAAGTTGTGAACGCCATACGGGACAACAAATATTGGAAGAGTGTCAAGTCGTTTATAAAGGTGATGGAGCCACTAATGAGGGTACTCCGTCTTGTTGAAACCGACGAAGCACCTACCATGAGCTTCCTATAGATGCCATGGATAAGGCAAAGTTAGCAATTCAACGTGATTGTAGAAGCTAGGAGTCTTATTGAAGGATGATCGACAAGACAACTTCATCACGATCTTCATGCAGTAGATTACTACCTAAATCCTGGGTACAAATATGCCTAATCATTTGTTGCGGATAATGAAGTACGTGTCGGGCTAAAGAATGTGATAAAGAAATTAGAACCTGACTTAGATATGTAAATAAAAGCGTTGAATGAATTAGATACATTTGGAAATCGCCTGGGTAGCTTTAGAGATGCTCTTGCACAGTATGCAGTATCTAAGTTGCAACCGGCCGAATGGTGGATGAATTTCGGAGAGAGTACGAAGGCTCTCCAAAAAATCGCAGTAAAAGTTTTAAGCCAGACAACATCTTCTAGCCGTGAAAGGAATTAGAGTTGTTTTGCACTTATTCGTTCAAAGAATAGGAATAGATTGCAGACTAGGATGTTAGATTGACTTGTCTTCATGCACTATAATATGAAGCTAAGAATGCGACGACATCATAGGAACATTACAACCGCCGATGATACAGACTACGATCCAATAAACTTGGACAATATTTATGATGAGGACGACTTGCTTCTACCTTGGTTGGTAACAAGGGAAAAGCAAATTGAAGAGGATAGTGAAGAATTAGAAATTAATGACCCACTAATACGCACAGTGCAGCAAGAGAGTCGTACACCTGTGTTGGACCTAGAAAGAGGGGCAGCTTTTCTGCCAAGTCTGGCTCAAGATCAACAAAAGAGTACGAGCAGTGGTAGCGTGACTGTGTCGAATGATGGTGATGATAACGCCCAAGCCCCTGGTGCTGGAACTTCTGGTGTTGCTCAACACACCATACAGTTGTCTGCAAATCGCGAGGCCGATGAACATCGACAAGGTTGTACACAAGGTCGGACTTATAAGTGTATTGAGTGACGATACAGCCAAGGTGTTGTGTACCGGGTCCGAGAGGTTCGGAACATCAGCACATGTAAGATATTTTGATATTACATTCATTCTAATATATCTATCATTAATAATAGATAGCTAGAAAATTAAATATGTCAGTTTTGTAGTCAAATCCAAGTTGTCTGGTTCATAAATTCATTAGACTGTCCGATACAACTTCTCACCAAAGAGTGGACCGTTACACCACCATAAACATGTTCCAAATTATAAACAAATACATATTTGGAATATTTAGAATATTCCAGATTTAATACATATTTTTTTTTTTTTGTAAAAATAAAATAAAAAATACACCGTTACGGGCTGTTACCCCCCCCTATCGGCCAATACGGGGCGTATCCATATCGGTAACGGTGGGCACCATTATGCCCACTGATACCGATACTGAACACCTTATTGGTATCGCGTTACGTATTGCACCCTTGGGATACAGATACATATCGGTTATCGCACGGGATATATCGTTTATATCGAGGAATTTATCGTACTTTTTGGGAAACATGGGGAAACATTGGGAAAATGGTTGAATTTTTCAATGAAACTTCAGGAATTTTTAAACAAGACCTTAATACACACTTTTAAATCATAACATCTCAAAAAATAAGTGCACATAATAGGTTTCCTTTGTATAGGGTCCTAAGTTATGCGTTGTTTAATTGAACTAATGCAACTATATTCAAATTAAATGCATAACATTTAGAGTATATGTGATGATCATTTCATCAAGCACTCCCAAATATTTCGAAATTAGTCTCAATCGACAATTGGTTAAAGGGAAATTTCGAAAAAAATAATAATATTTTAATTTTATTTTTTTTTTAAATGATATTTATTTTTCAAAAATTGACAAGGACTTTACAAATCAGTAGATCATCCCTCATCCATGCTTGATTTCATGTTTGGAATGCAACATGGCAAGCAATTTCGAAGAAATTGGGAAATTTTCGAATTTCCCCCAATTTTTCCTAAATTGGACTACCTATACTCAAATTTCGAAATTAGAGTGTATGTAATGATCATTTCATTGAATATTCCTAAATACTTTGAAATTAGTCTCAATTGACAACTAGTTGAAGGAAATTTTTGAAAAAAAACATGGAGAACACGAAGAACCAATGGATATCAAAATTAAAGCTCAAACTCCATGATTTCTCATGCAAAACATGAAGAACCAATGGATTTGTAACAATTTGACACTGATTGAACATAATTTCAACAAAAAAAAAGAGATCACAAATTGAAAATGCTCACCGAATTGAACATGTGAGATATATCAGCACTATTTGTGTGTTTCGTATCGCACAGGTGGGATACAAGATATATCATGGGATATATCAACCAATATCATCGACATTTAAAACACTGCTCACAGGTGGCTACTCCACCTGCTCCTGTACCTTTGTTCGCGCATTTGTATCACCCCGAGTATCAACTGTGTGAATGTGTCTACCTGAACGTCCACAACCAACTTTTCTCGTTCCTCTTGCTCATCCTTACGAAACAAGGATCCTTCGTCAAACTTGACATCACGGCTAATGATGATTTTCTGTGTGACCTGATCATACAGCCTGTACCCCTTCATACTACCACTATAGCTAACAAAGATGTACTTTTTGGTTCTTTGGTCTAGCTTATCTCTCTCAACTGACGGTACATGAGAGTAAAGTTCACAACAAAGACGTGCAGTCCCAAGTAGTCTACTTGTTGCCCACTCCATACTTCCTGTGGAATTTTACAATCAATGGCCATAGAAGGGGACCGATTCACCAAGTAAAAAGCCGTATTAATGGCCTCAGTCCACAATTTCTTACCCAACCCAGCATTACTAATCATGCATCGAGCCCTCTTCATGAGAGTCCGATTCATCTGCTCAGCCACACCATTTTTCTCTGGTGTATGACGCATTGAGTTGTGCCTCACGATCCTTCATCCTTACAATATTGATTAAATTCACCTGAAGTAAATTCTTCATTGTTATCTGTCCTTAGTACCTTCACCTTTCACCCTGATTGTTTTTCAATTATAGTCCTCCATTGCTTGAAGTTGATGAAAATATTGAATTTATTTTTCATAAAATAAACCCGTACTTTCCTAGAATAGTTGTCAATGAACGTGACAAACCATGATGACCCTCATACATCAGAATGCACATAATCAAGAACACCCTTATATACTTGTTTACTAGATTTAAAAGACGACCTAGATTTTTTACCATATATACAATGCTCACATATATTAAAAGCTAAACTTTTAAAAACTAGAATTAAACATCGGTCAAAAAGTATACCTTCATGCCCCGCTCACTCATGTGGCTCAGCTGTGCATGCCACATAGGTGCAGACGTGGAATCCGCTACAGCCACCGTAACTCCACTCGATGAAGTGCTCCCGATCAACCTGTAAAGGTTTCCGTTCTTCTATGCCTTCATAACTACGAGTGTCCCCTTCAAAACTTTAAGGACACAATTGAAACTGGTGAATCAGCACCCAAGCACCTCGAGTGCTCTAAGAGATATCAAACTCTTCTGCATATCAGGAATGTGTCTTACCTCGGTCAAACTACTCTCCATGCCATCAAACATCTTGATGCGCACCGATCCAACACCCACCACGTTACAGGCATTGTCATTGCCCATAAATACCAACCTACCATCGCACTCTCTGTAACTGGTGAACCAACTCCGATGAGGAGTCATGTGATATGATGTCCCAGCATCCAAAATCCACTCGTCCTTATGATCATCGTATAAGTGTATGACCATGGACACTAACAACACATCACTTCCACTAGTTCCTACATCGAACGACTTTGCGGTATTGGCCTCCCTGGAAGAAGCCTCTGAGTTCTCTTTTCTTACCATAGGATTTTTACAATCCTTCTTTATGTGCCCAGACGTCCCACAGTTCCAACACTTTAACTTTCCTTTGCCCTTGCCCCTAGATTTAGATCTCGATCGAGAAGACCCATTGTCTCGATCAGAATTTTGCCCCCTCCTAACTAGTGCCTCAGTAGAGGCGCCCACATCACCACCATTTTTCTTTCTCATCGTCTTTCCATGAAGGGCTGAGATAACAGTATCGACGCTTATGGATGATCTACCAGTACACAATGAGTCCTTGAATGACTCATATGAAGCCAGGAGAGAATTCAACAGGATGCATGCTTGATCCTCATCTTTCACCGTTTCCTCCACATCCAGCAATTTGCAAATTATCTTGTTAAAGTTACTAACGTGGGCCTTAACATCACCTCCCTCTGCCATTTTCAAATTGAACAATTAAAGCTTCAAGTACAGGCGATTTTCAAGAGATTTCTTCGCATAGATGTCCTCTAACTTCGCCCATGTACTTGTTACGGTCATCTCTCTCATGGCATTATAGAGGACCTCATTCGTTCGGTACATTTGGATAGAGGTTTTCGCTTTCTTATCCATCCTATTCCATTCATTATTTGTCAATTGTCATAGATTTCGGTCACTCTAAATGAGTGCATCATCCAATCCTTATTGAACTAGGAGACCGGTCATCTTGACCTTCCATAATTCAAAATTATTTTTCTCGGAGTATTTCTCAACATCAAACTTAGGATTTTAAGCCATTGATACTATGCTTTTAAATTCAGTCTGTGCCCCAACATTTTCTCTGATACCACTTGTTGGGGGACCACGGAAGCACACAGAGATGAATCAAGCAAAGTACACCAATTGCAACAACCAAGTCTAATCACAAATACTCTGAATTTAACATGGAAAAACCCTTTCGAGAAAAAAACCACGGTACAAAGCGACAATAATGCACTATGAAAGCATAAATTACAAGAGATGGAGAGAATACCCAATTCGAACAAGCCTTGAATCTCCCCTTACAAGCCCTTGAAACTCTAGGAACGAATTAGAAAGCCTTAGAATACTCCCTAAATCTAATTACACCCATATATTTAGTCTATAGGAGAATCACAATCAAAATAGGAAATAAATCCTGCATATATGCAACTCTGCGTAACCCTACGCAATAGTTCGATGGCACCTTTGATGGAACTTCGATGACATCGAACAACCTTCGATGTCATCAAACAGTATTCGATGGCATCGAACTAAACATCAAAACGTTCCAACGACTAAACATAAAAAATCCAGATTTTTACGATGGCATCGAGCAGGACTTCGATGTCATCGAATAGCCTTCGATGGCATCGAACCTCTTTTGATGGCATCGAGCAAGACACTCAAAGTGTCCAGCAACCAACATGGGAAATTCCTGATTTTTGTGGTGGCATCGAACCTGTCATCGGCAGACATGTTGATTTATAGATTTAAAACATCAATCAATAATATATATATATATATATATATATAAAAGAAAACCTATATCCCATAATAGTACAAAGTTGTTATGGCTGTTTTTCCCATAAAACCTATATTTGTCTCATAACAGACCGTTACGAAGCCACTATAGGTCATTTTTCCATTACGGCACCATGGTCCCAAGCTAGAGAGAGAGAGGTTAATCCGCCCCCCTTTTGATGGTTCAAATCAATCGAAATAGGGTCATGATTGAGGATATTCAACATCTCTTGCTTTTAAAGTATGAATCCCCCCTTTTCCCTCTCACATCTCACACCTATGGTTCTTTGCTTCCAATTGCAAAATTTTATTTCTTCTTCTATATAACCTTCACCCGATTTTCCAGTGTATTCTCTCATCTTGCTGATTACTCATAACCTGACACAAAAGACACCAAGGAATTACTCATCTTTTAATTTCTTGCATTGATTTTCTCTTTGGTCATGATCGATGTTGGGCACTCCATCTCCACGGTTATTATTGTAGTCGAGCTACTTTAGTTTCCTTTTTCTTTTCTTTCTTTCTTTCTCTTTTTGGTTTATTTGCTTATGGTCTCCATGGTTGCAGGTAATGTTGAGCACTCTATCTCCACAGTTGTAATACCATCGAGCAATAATTCTCTAGAGCATAGTAATCCCAAAAAAAGTAATCTAAATCCTGTAAGTAAAGATTGCACATTGTGCAAATGGAGAAGGGTATCTAACCTCTTCATTCTCTATCAATGAAGCCCTTACTCGGAATCTCCAAACACAGACCAACCGCAGGAGTCATTCAAGTTGGGAGTCTTTGATTCCCCAACTCATAATGACTCTATGGTGTCTAGCCAGCCATAGATTCTGAGCTTTATCGGCTATTGGGGACTCCAAATCAACAATAATCATTTAAAAAGTCGACCACAACCCACATCGTGAGAAAAATAGAGTGAAAGACTCTCAATTGGTGCCCGCTTGCATGCATATAGACAGATTTGGCAACTCCATTGGTGAGTATATTCCTAGTGTGAACGCTTCCATACAAGTGGGAGGCTCACTACCGGCTTTTTCTTTTTGTTGTGCCAATGGGGCGAGGTGTTGACTCAAATGTAATAATGCTTGCAATTAGGAGTCACCACTGTAAGTACCTTGGTTTGTCAATAACATGTTTTTGTGTCTTGAGTTGGTTAAGCCCCATTGGAAGACAAACACAACTGAAGACTTGAAAACTTACAGCATCAAGGCATGAAGACAGGTAAATTGAGGTGCTTTAGTAAAACTAGCCCTAGACCCATTTAGTTCCAAAACAACCTACCTCTGGATGATCCATCACTTTTATAGGAAAACATCTCTTTAGATCATGAAAGCCTTAGAACCAAAATCGCATAAGTTCATCAAGCTGGCAGAGGTATTCGGACCGAAAATGATCGAAACTGTCCAGTAAGCAATTGAAAAAATAGAGCATTTTTTGTCCAACCTGGTTGAACCTTCAGCTCGACTCGGTCTGATCAAATTATCCATTCGGTCCGACTGAAAATGCCGATTTTTGTCTAGCAACCTACTGGACTTACCCTGGCTATTTTCGGTCAAACCGAACATTCTTAGGTCCGACCAACAACTAGCTATTACAGATCCATTGGAGCATTTTTCTATATAAATGAGCATTCGGATTTTTGCTAGGTAGATGGTTTTTTTTATGGTTTTAGAAGCCCTATGCGTATAACCTTTTTATTTCTCATTTAGGCTCTAATCCAAGGTGATCATGTCATCTTCCTTGTTATTCATCATTCGGCATGAGCTTTCCAAGCTCACCTTGAAGATGAACATGCTCCCTTGCATTCTATAGAAGCTAGACTTTCATCCCATAGGTAAATCCTTAGTCTAACAGCCTTAGAATGCACATCAAAGTGAATCCCTAATTGGAACCAACTATCCCGTTATTATAAGAGATTCCACCACCATCCCACTCTCCCATCGCCTTGTCATCCTCATAGAAAGATCATTGCAAAGTAGCTAATTGTTGTAGCTGAAGAAGAACGACTTCAAGATCGTGAGAGCTAAAGAGAAGTTGCATCAAGGTTGATCAAGCATCTCAAGACAAGCGCTAGTAAGGGGGTCATCCAAACCAATAAGAGTTTATTTAAGAGTCTATTGTATATTCAATTCTTGTGTAGATTTGAGTATAGAGTTTGCAACCCAAACTCGATTAAGTCTCTGTGTGAGCCACCGACAGGTTTGTACGTGTAGTCTCTATGTGAGCCACTAACAGGTGTAAACGTGTTAGTCTCTGCGTTAGCCACCGGGCGGTGTGTACGTGGATCCTTGTCTAGGATCGTAAAGGTTACTGGTGAACCTATAGAAAACTTTGTGAGAGTATCTGTGTGAGCCACCGATGGGTATATATGTGGATCCTCAAGTATGATTGTAAAGGTTAATGGTGAACCTATAGAAAACTATATGAGATGGTGAAATCCAGAAAACTTGAGTTTGAGTTCGTCATCTGGGAGTATAGTAGAGATTTAGCTAAACCACTATATATCATTGTGTTTGCAATTGTTGATGTGTATGCAATTCTATTTATGCTTGTGATTTGAGTTGTTTATTGCACATGGATGCATGAATAGATTGTATGCTAGGTGTTTAGTTTAGTGTACACACACTTGATATTTCTATATCACATCATAGTCCACTTTGCACATATAGTTGTATATTTTATAGTTTATGATCTTGGACCTACTTCTCCTTGTGACATAAATTGCATTAATTGATAAATAATTTTAAACGGTATTATTCACCTCCCACAGGACTTGGCCATAATTCTAAGCTTCCGCATTGTGGTATCATATTAGATAACCAGGCAACCAATAAAACTTAGAATCTTCAGCCGACTAGAAACTGTAGAATCGCTTACTCAAGTGACTTTTGTGGTTGATTTATGGCCGAAGGTTCTAAGGGCTTCAGTGACGGAAAACTAAGGGGTTAGGCACCATTTTCCGTCCACACTATGTAAGGTTTCTACATTACAGGATTTTGGGGGGTCAACTAAGTTATTAAAGGTCTACATCCAAGGTCAATCTGTAGAAATGCTTTACTCAACGTCAAGATAACCAAGCAGGGTAAGAAAATGGGAAGAGAAAGCGGGAAGTGGTGGAAGTGTAGGGTGCAATATGTGGAATGTAATACAAGCTAAATTGAGATGTGAGAAGGAAAATGAGGGAACACTCTTTTAGGTAAAGAGATGATCAGATATCCCAAATCCTAACCCTACCCTAGACTTCAATGGACTTCTCTTTTTGAGACTTTTTCTCTTTTCTCTCCTAGATTGGGCAACTTTCTGGCCTTTTTCCCAAAGTGTCCTGACCCTTCAAAATGGCCTCAGGACCCTCCAACCTCTTTCTAACCTCCTTGGTCTCCCCACCTCCCCAAACGAATAGAGTGACCCGAATTTGTAGATTGCACTGGCAGGGAATTGGATTCCACCGGTGACAGTTTTAAGTTTTCCAAGGTGTTTGCAGGTGATAAGTGCAATATTTTATGATAAGTGCGCTTTTTAACTTTGATGAGAATTAGATTCCCGTCGGTGCTTTCTTGCACATTTTTCACGGCATTCTATTCACTGACCAATACAGACATCGATCAGGGGATTCAGGTGGGCTAGGATTATTGGTGGGAATTGGATTCCCTTCAGTGTCTTTCTGTTGATGTGAGTTGTTGGTTGGTTCTAGGAGGTTCCAATGATTCTGTCTGACCTGGTTGGATTTGTGGTACTTTTTCGAGTTGATCAGAGGTTGATTCTAAAATTCGATTGAAACTCCATAAAGTAGTCTCTCTCATTCTGGGTGAGGTGTCTACAGCTAGCCACTAGCCAAGCTTGACTTGTAACACATGATGTTTAAATTTTCAAAGATTTTTAATTCAAGTCTATTTACTTTTCAACAATTTACATTCCAGTACTTTTTGTATCTCTATCTTACATTAATTTTTCTTCTTCTTTTTTTAAATCAGGAGCCCTTACACCACTAGCATTCATAACACGAACAGTGATCTTGTCATTTGGAAGGCTTCCCGAAAGGTAACACCTAATCACGTACCTGGAGACTACTCCATCCAGCCCAAGATATGCATCACTTAGGGAACCTATATGAAGTTAGGAAACTTTACTTTTATTCATACATTCAAATGCTCTTGATATTTTGTAAGACACAAAAAATAAGGCAAAAATAAGGAGGAAAAAAAAAAAAACAAAAAAAACAAGAGCATACATCACCATCATTGGGCTTATAAGCAACTTTCATGTCTGATGCCCTCAAATGTCAGCAGTGACCGCTCCCCTCAGTCCAGTTCTCACTCAATCCCATGCGCACATAGCACCCGAAGAGCACATGCCCGTACCCTTGCTAGCCTCATAGTCATCCCATGCATACAATCGATAAAACTTCGGCAAACCCTTCCATAGCTGACGTGGCCCATAACATCAAAAGGTTACAAGACCTAATGAAATGATTTCTCCAAGGCAGGGCCGCCTCACTTATCCAAAATGCGCCGACACAATCACCATACGTCCCATTCAGTCGACTATCACAATCTCCCCAGTTATCAGCCTTCCTCCTGCTTCTACTCCAGGCTTCAATTTTCCTCCAACTCAGTTTCAGACTCAACCTCCCCCTAACAGAAGTCAATTCTATAAATAACCTCCCTTAATGGGAGCCTGTTTCAGTCTCACCTCCCCCTAATGAAAGCCACGTCAAGTCTCAGCCTCCCCCTAATAAGAGTTACTTCCAATCTTAACCTCCTAATTAGAGTCACTTTCTGTTTCAACTCCCCCTAGCAGGAGCCACTTCCATATTTAGTCTCCCACAACCAAGAGCCAAGTCCAGCAATCTCCCCCTAACAAGAGTCATATCCAGCCTCCTCCAGGGGGCATAAGGGTGAGATCGACCACTATGAAGAAAAAGCAATCCATATAGTGTTGCAGGGGACAAAACACCCCCATTCAAGTTCCTCAAAAATTGAGCAATTTTGAGAGCACTTCGAGCAATAACTTCATACAGTGATAAATAAGTTGTGAAGGCAAGAGGGTATGAATTTTCTATCCACCAAATTTAGGGACCTCCCACATACTGTTGCAAGGGGAAAAACACCTCCAGACTGATTCATTAGAAATTGAGCAACTCCGAGAGCACTTCTAACAACAACTTTGTACGGTGGAAAATAACCTACAAAGCCAGCAGGGTATGGATCTTCCATCAACCAAGTTTAGGGACCTCTGTCCCTTCCCTGATGCTTAGGTACACGATAACTTCGAGGTACCCAAGTTCAAGAGGTACGACAGTGCGGGTGCCTCACAACGAACCTCAAAGTGTTATGCGGTGAGCTTGATGTTGTGGTAGGCAATGACGTTGTGTTGATTCACCTCTTTCCCCTAAGGGCGACACGCTTGATTGATACACGTCGCTCAATTACCACTAAATCAAGACTTGGGAACAGCTTTCCCAAGCCATCAATGCATGTATAACATGTATGGATATAAACATGCATCAAGATAGTGGACCAAGATCCATACAAACATGTGTGGATACAAACATCATCCATGATCCATCCATACATGTATAACACGGTCATCTATCCATCCATCAATGCATACATCCACACATACATCCATCCATACATGCATACATATTATGAAATAAAATAATTATTTTTTAAAAGTGAACTTATTTTTTTTTCATAATTTTTAAAACTCAAAATATAATATTTTTTTTCATAATTTTTAAAACTCAAAAAATAATATTTTATTAAAAATGCAACAAATTACTCAGTCAACATCCATTCATAAAAAGAAGATATTAATAAATTTTTCATGAAACAATGTCATTATTTTTTTAAATAAAACAGATTTTTTTATTTTTTTTTTCGCAATTTCAAATTTTAAAACAAAAAAAAAAAACTAAACCTAAAGAGGAGTGGTCGAAATCCACTCCTCACCCAGATCCTTTAAAAAAAATTAAAATTTAAAATAAAATAAAAAAAAAAAACAATTTTTTTTTCACATATTTGTGCACAGTTTCCACATTTCTCCCTTTTTTCCCAAGTTGACAGATTTGATTCATGAAAGTGGAAAAGGAGTGATTGAAATCTATTTTTAAAATTTTTTACTTACGTACATTTTCACCATTTCCCAAAATTCTTCCCAAATTGAGGGATTTGATTAACGAAAATGGAAGAGGACTAGTCGAAATCCACTCTCGAACAAAATCCCAATAATAACTTTTTTATTTTTTATTTATTTTTTTTTTTTCAATTTTTTTCCTTCATTTGTTGATTCCAACAAGCTGAGGTTTCAGTCCCTGATTTCTCCTCCAAATGGGAGGTTTTATCCACTAAGAAGGAAAATGAGGTGCTAAAAGCCACCCCTACTAAAATTTGGAAAAATTTTCCAAAAAAGTTAATTTTCTTTTTTTTTCCTCAAATTTCTGCGATTTATGTATGTACACTGCCATGGGAAGGGTTTTGACTTGTGTCAACAATAATATCGCTGACACAAGCAACTCTTGGTATTTATCCAAAGGAAATTTTGGTAATGTTTTAAATGTATCACTCATGTATTAATGCATAATGATATAAAGGTAATATTTCGTCGATACCTAAAATTTCTAATAGGTTTTGTGTTATTGGTGCCAGTAACATAAAAATATTAAAATTTCCAGGAATTGGTGTGGTGATACCGATAATAATGGAGATGTTATTGATAATATGGTTAATACTTAAATCATTGGCACAGAGGCATTATTTTAAGGAGACTAGTATCAAGAATGGTATTGCGCTACTTATAACAGACAAAGGAGATCAGACTCATATATAAAAGATCTGATCATTTGGGTGTAATTGGATACCCGAACGTAATTTTTGCTTCAAAGTTTTTGGTTATGGGTTATAAAGCAAATCTTGAAACCATTGAAAATGTTTGTGACAATTGAATTGTATTTTACTTCTCCAATAACTACAAGAATTCATCTAGGTCAAAGCACATTGAAATAAAAGTATCATATTGTGAAGGAGAGTACAGAATCGTCAAGTATCTATGAAACTCATCCGCGTAAAGTAAATGATACAAGACCAATTCACGAAAGGCCCTTCTATAACACTATATAAAGAACATGTCTTCTATGGGAGTTGTCGGTCTAGATAAGCATTTGTTTAGTGAGAGTCTTAGTTCGATCTGATTTATATATGTATATATAGATATTTGTAATGCCCCAAATTTTGGCTACCCAGAGTACAAAGCCTGTGTGGCGGAAATTCCGAGAGTTACTATGTGGGAGTGCATGTAGAGGAGTTCCCACATGTCTACATGGTTAGATTCTCTCCAAACAAATTAACAATCAGAGTCGCATGCATTAGCAAAGTAGGTATCGAGAGATAAGTAAAGATAACTACGACGTATCATAGCGTAAATAGGACAATATCCAAAATATTGAGTCCAAAATATATAATAACCCCATCAGGGTATGTACAAACCCAAGGTGTTTCTACAAAACCAGACCTAGTTAAACGCATCAAAATGCTAACAAGCTTCTGGTTGAGCTCGTAGAGCTCAGCCAGACTCTTCACGAGTTATGCATCTCCCAGCTCCTCACCGGGCTCCACAGGGGCACTCTTGACAGTGCTCGCATCTTGGACTACAGTTGAATCATTTGCATTTGTCAAATGAAATGCATCGGCCGCCAACATGGTAAAGATACACCCCCAAGATTAATCCCACATCATGTTAGCAAGCACAGGTTAGCGATAGTACACTGAGCATATTATACCTAGGCATGTGATGTCTACATATTCAAATTTTAAACATGTTATGCCTAGCATACAAGTACTGAGCATGTTATACATAGTGTATGACACTAAGCTTGTTATACCTAGCCTATAACACTAAGCATGTTATCCATATATATGATAAGCTTGTTATTCCTAGCCTATATGACACTAAGCTTGTTATATGCCACTACGCATGTTATATTAAGCATGTTATCATAGTCATACAAATTTTAAATATGCTACACATAAAATTATCTTGTTTAGATGCATGAATGCATAAAATGCAATTAGTCTAGGAATGCACATCCAGCTAAAAAGGACACTCATGGTGAACTAACCAATCAGTAAAATACTCTCAGGTACACCCTACTGACTAGCCATCCGGTAAAATCTATGCAGAACACTCATAGTAAACTGATCACCTGGTAAAATACTCTCCAGTACACCCATAGTGATTAGCCACTTGGTAAAATTCATGAGAAAGTACCATAGCGGACGACAGCACATGCCAATAACCCTAAGTCACATGGTAAAATACTTAAGGTACACCCATAAGGACTCGGGAAATCTCATGTCTTACCTCGCCCACCCTGTGAAGTCTACATGCCATGAATGCGTGATTAGCCTAACCATTATTAGTCCAGTTTACATACACTCATTATACAAGCAAGTCGATTCATAAACAGTACGATCTACAACAAGCATAATTGTCAACCATTCCCTCGACTGGCGGTCCATCTCCAACTGTACTAGCAAAGGGCCGAGTCAGAATAATAACGTGGTAATTTTCAAGAAATGCCACCATGGCCCATGCTTCTATTTAAAATCCACCATAAGTTCTAGAAATTCCCAAGGGGTTGAGACCATGAGTCCAGGAATGATTTCAATAGTTCCCAGCTTTGTAATTTTAAATACAATAATCGACATAGCATGTCACAACCATGAGTTAGAAAGGGAGATTGATCATAATTACACAATTGTAATGAAATTAAGACTAATCGGAGCTTAGATCAACAACACAAAACAGATACAAAAGCAATTGTTAAGCTAGAATGTCAAGAGAAAACTCGAGGGTAGATCTTCACCCTTTTGGATTAGGGTTTTGAGGAATCTGGTGTTCCGATGGGTTTAATTTGGGGAAAACCCTATTCCTATAATCAATTCCACATTAATTAGGTTAAGGTACGTTAATTTCTAATTCTAACCTCAATTAATTGGGAAAATCAGGGAATTGGCTCACCTAACCACTTAGATCACTTGAATCGATGATCCATCGCTGCCCGACGAGGTTAGAGCGCACCGGGCACCCGCTAGGGTCTCGAAACCTAGCATGCACGGGCGAACGAGGGGTTAGGACTGTGAAATGTGGAGAATCAAAGGAAATTCTTCCCCCATACCACACCAAAGAGACACATGCAAGGCTAGAGAGGGTCTCACCTAACGAATTCGGACAGTGGACGACTCACACACGCGAGGATGGTGACGAGGGAGGCGTCAGGCGGCTTTGATCAATGGGTTGAGGGGCAAATCGACAAGGGTTTGCCCCCAATCTAGCACTCTCTCTCAAATCCTCTCTCTCCCTCTCTTTAGAGGCTGAAAAATGGTATAATGTGGAGGGAAATTGAATGGGTTGACTTTTATAGTCTCAGGGATCGAGTTAAGTAGTCTGCGGGTGAAGCATTTCACAATTAAACGCATTCTATCGGTCGGACCAATGATGATTTTAGTTGGACCAACAGGAACCGATAATCTAGCTAGTCGGACCAACCGAACATGCATTTCCAGTTTCCTGGTTCTCTTAGGTCGGTCGAACCGTCAAATCATGAAATTGACTTGTAAAAGGCTCTCTCTCTCTCTCTCTCTCTCTCTCTCTCTCTCTCTCTCTCTCTCTCTCTCTCTCTCTCTCTCTCTCTCTCTCCCTAAGGGCGTGTTTGGACGGGCACAATCCATGGGATTGGATTGTGTTAGGGTGGATGGCAGCCATTTCAAAGTAATGATGGCTGCATCAGTGGATTGCTGGCAATCCCATGGGATTGCTGTATTCAGGGATTTTACCACCGAGTTTATTTGGCATGCTTGGCTAATCCCGGGATTACGCCCTGCCAATCCCTTCCAATCTGTCCAACCAAACACGTCGTAAGGTCAATTAACTAAGTGTTTCAAGTCAGTCTAAGGGTCCGGGGTGTTATAATGCTAAGGTTTTATTAGAAATCTAAATGTCGCTTGAGTTCGGGGACACGTGGGTGCACGTGCAATGTATTATATTCGAAAAACTGATGGGGAATACCCAATGATGTGCAATACCTGAGTATTGGAAGGCTAGGGGTGTTACAATATCTCATTTATTTTAATGATTTTTTTATACAGTTTATTTTTCTGCTTCTATTTTAATGTGCAAATTATTTTTTAGTAATCAAAATTTTGGGTCTCATTAGAGACATATAGAGATTTTAACGGTGACAATTAGACTACTGGAGATCAACACATGTGATCACAATAGGTGTGCAATCTCCATATCACATTCCATGTCTTCGATCGACGTCGTTAAGAGTACTAGTGTTCATGATTGTGATTCATCTCACTTTAAAAAGATTAAATGTTGTGCTGACAATCAGGATCCAATGTTAATAATATTTATGGATGAGATTTAAGAAGAGTTTTTCGTAGTATATAACAATGGTGATTTTAAATTTTAGTGGCTAATTATTAAGAAGTCTCAAACAAATATGTTTTATGAAATATTTTTAAAAAATGTTTTGAAATTGATCATTACAACCCATGTGGGAGAACCTAATATTCTATTAGGTGAGCCTACTTGATCAATGACCCAAATTGATCAAACCTATTAACTGTTGGATCTTTGGACTGTGCATAATGATGGGCCCCATAGTAGTGGTGATCATTTCAGATACACAAGGGTGGTGCGCTTAAGAGCAGATTAGGTGTGGCCCTTATCGTGGGACCCACCTTGATGCATATATTTTATATCCATGTCATCCATTTGTTTTGCAGGATCATTTTCGAGCATGAGCCCAAGAATGAAACTGATCCAATTCTCAGGTGGGCCATACCATAGGAAATAGTGGTGATTGACAATAATGGACCACAAAAGTTTTAGATCAAGCTGATATTTGTTTTATCCCTCCATCCAGGTTTATGTGAGCTCATCAATAGGTTGGATGGAAAATAAACATTAGGAAAACATTATGGTGGACCCTAGGAAGTTTTTAATGATAGGGTGTTCAATCACCACTACTTGCTATAGTATGGTCCACCTGAGAATTGGATCTTCTTCATTTTCAGGCTCATGGGCTAAAAGGATCTGGTGAAACGTGGACGGAGTGGATATAGAACACCTGCATCAAGGTGGGCCCCATGATAAGGACCACACCATCTTGGCTGAGACTATGGCTGCACCTAATCCTCTGCCGATGTGCTTGGACTATACTAAGTATGCATAGTATTTCAGAGAGACATTGACTCTTATGGTGTGGAGACCCCTGGAGGAGTACTTGTGACTGGTTAAACTAGTACCTCAATTCTTATAGTCTTGGTCACCTCACACACACACACACACACACACACACACACACACATATATATATATATAAACCTCTTCTCTTATCCCTCTTCTCTTATCTCAGTTTTCTAAAAAGGTTAAGGTATGGAAGGTCATGTTTCATCCTCATCCATTGATATCAAACATAGCTTTCTATTTAAGTATTTGATTTAGATTAAGTATGAAATTATGGTAATGGGGATTCTTGCTTCAATGCATTGAATTGGATTTTCGAAAGAAAAAAGAAAAATCACTTTTGTTCCGCTGTATTTTCGACATTTCCATTTTTATTTTTATTTTTTGCATTTCCCAATACCTGGAGAAACAAAGCCATTCAACAATTGAATTTCCAAATTGACAACAAAAAGTTTAAGTTGATCAAAGACATATACAAGTTTCAGCAGGAGTTTGCTTCTCTTTCCATATTTACAAAAATTCCTCAGCTGAAATTCAACCATGTACAAATTAGTACTGTAAAAAAAATGTCCCCAAAGGTCGATTATGGTTTGATGGATGCATTTCCAATTACCATCATCATGTATTTAGATGGGTAATCAGTTATTGTTTGGAACTTCAAGCTGGAGAGGCAGATTACATTCCCAACCTGTCTGATAATTTCGCCCGCGTGAATGGTGAAAGAAGCTCCATCTGGTGAACGAATTGAATGTCATGAACTAATGGGTTGTTTGATCTGCTTGGAGGAGATCCACAGTAACAAGAAGGAGAACATCCGGTGGTGCTCATCAGCTCCCGCCCATCATGTCTCTGAGCAGAACCAGGTCATGAAATTCTATTAGAAGTGATTAAAGGAAGTGTTTCCATTTTTCTCTACACACATTGCCTTCCTCTTTTATTTAAGATGTAGTCTTGTGTTATACATGATTGTATAGCAACTCCATATTTGAATAGAAGAGATGCCAAGGCCTGTTTGGATTGCCAATTACAGGCCTAATGTATTGCATCAGGATGTATTTAAATGGTTAGTCATGCCTGTCTCTGTGACGATCCTGTTCGTTCGTCAGGTGGGGCCTCAATGTACATGCTGTGAGCCCAAAATTCAGGTTGGTGTACTCTTCAAGTGGTCCTCATATGCGTGAAAAGAAAGACCACTAGTCTAATTCATTGTAACCATTTAACCCACCTGGTTTTTGGGCCAAGGGATGTATATAGTAGGACCTACCTGATAAATGGCTTGGCATTCCACACATGTGCCAGGTTGGAATGTGTCTGGCAAATCAGCTCTTCAATTTTCCTTACATGCTATGCTGGCTTGGAAGCGAACCCAACGAATTGCCACAAGATAGCCATGTGGTTATGCTTGTAATTGGTACTTGGTCTGCATAGACCAGTATGCAGTAATGCACTGCAAATTTGCCATTATAGCTTATTACAATATTTAGTCAGGTGGGCCCACCTTGATATATGTTTTATATCCATATTGTCCATCCATTTTGCCAGCTCATTTTAGTCAATAAGCCAAAAAATGAGGTAGATCAAAATCTCAGGTGGACCACACGACAGAAAACAGTAGTGATTGACAATTAAAAATTTCCTAGATAGGGCCCACTGTAATGTTTATTTGCGATCCAACCTGTTGATAAGGTCAAACAGACGTGGATGAAGGGAAAGTACAAATATCAGCTTGATCCAAAACTTTTGTGGACCACAAGCAGTTTTTTATGGTCAATCATCGTTGTTTCCTATGGTGTGATCCGCCAAAGATTTGGCTGAATCCCAGCTGGACTCGAGACACATGCCCCTAAAATTCCCATCACTGAACCTGACAGTAGCGAGACTCGCTACTGAAGTGACGTCACCATGCTTTGTGGGGCCCACTGATGTATGCGTTGTATCTACACCGTCTATCTCTTTTAGAACGATCATTTTAAGGCATGAGAGAGAATACCTGGGAAATGGTAATTATTACAATTTCACTGCGTTTGAAAATTCATGGGAATTTGTGCCTGTGAAATTGGTTCAAAAGATGAAATTTTAATTTTTGGATGCAAGGTAATGCGAATGATATATCCATTCCATCAATCTGTTTTATTACAATATTTTGGAGCATGAGACAAAAAATGAAGTGGATCCAACATTCAAGTGGCCCACGCCAAAAGAAACAGTGGCCCTACGAAGTTTTTAACTGTAAGTATTCGATTCACTTATTTGTATGACGTGATCCAATTGAGTATTGGATATGCCTCAATTTTTAACTCATGCTATGAATTCAACTGGAATAATGGATGAACGGTGTAGATACGCGAAATGCATCACAGTGTGACCCACAAATATTTTGTAATATTCTTCGTTTTCGTGTCGAAAAGTAAGCAGTCAAACCAGGCAAGTTGTAAATGTAGGGGAAGTAATTATTACCTTTTTACACTGCATTTACCATTTCACTGGAAAATCAAATACTCCTTGGCATTCCACGAAAGTGTACAATGTGCCCCATTCCAATCAACATTTCATATCAATCCAGACCATTCAACATATTTCAAACCTTCTGAATAGGACCATCTTACAAAATTACGATCAATAAATGGCTCGGACCAACTTGTTCGGTCCTGAGTTGAATCTTGACTTGACTGAGTCAGGTGATGACTCGTACAAGTTGGGTCGGGCCCTCTATTCTCATTTAGGGCCGAAAGTCAGGCGGGTCTAACTTGACTGGCCCGACATTGGATTGGGCTTGGGCAGAATGTATCAAGTTTGGTCTTGAGCTTAGGGTATATAAACACTAACTCGATAAAACTTGGGTCGGGCTTGGGTTGAGTTCTTGGGCTGCCCGACCCAACCTGAACCCGATCGATGTATAAAAGTTACTTATAAATTATAATTGAGTACAGATCATTTATGTTGAAGGTACAAGATCATCATGTCTCATTGGTCCACGCCATTTGTGATGACTCAAGCTACCAAAATATGTTGGATTTCACTCTCCCAAATAGATTGTGTGCTACACAACATGACTTTTAAAGGAGTAGTTGTCCTATATTTTAGTTTGTTTGTTTAGAAAAAAATAAAGTTCCTTAAAATAAATAACTTTATATATAATTAATAAAATCATAGGTATAAAAAATAATATGTGCATTGAAATGTAATAGACTAATGTAATAATCAAAATATTAGCATGTATCCACCCGACTAACTCGACCGAGCCCGCTTGAGTTGGTCTTGGGTTGGGTTAGGGCTGAGGCATAAGAACGTTAGGTTGGGCTAGGGTTGAGCACCAACCCGACCCAACCTACCCAACTTCCAGCCCTAGTCTCATTACCGTCTCATGGTGACAAACCAGATCCAACTCAAACAAATCTGACTTGACTTGACCGACTCATCAATACATGGTTCTAATAGCTGAAACCATTAAAAAAAAAAAAATCATTATCTAACTTGTGAGAGCCTGATGGGACGTTGCCTTGGTAGAGAACGAACGAAGATTGGGCAATCACCACAATGCTCTCAGATAAATAATCAACAAATGCAAACAGGAATTGGAAACAGTTGTAACCTTAATTGTGATAATGTCCAAAATTTTGCTGCTCGCTTCATGGTTTGAATGGCTGTTGTCAAAAGCACAAAGAGAGAGAGTGTGAGAGAGATTCAGTATCCAAAGTGAAATAAGGAATGAGAAATTAACTTAGAGTAGGTCATGGACAGTTTCATGGCCAAGATAGATTAGAAAAGGCTCAGTTAATGATGGAAGTGATCCGGACCGTCAAACCTTAAATCGGATATATCTCGCAATCAAGAATAAGTTATTTAACATACCATATATAATTTTGGGGTAGGACGAGCTACTTTAGCCATCCAACCCTACTACACCAGGTTACGCATGCCAAATTTGCAAAATATCATCAGATTGACAGTGGAATTATCATTTTATTTTCATTTTTACTATTTATAGTAAGTTTTAGTTTAAGTATAACTATTCGTCCCTTGGGCTTTAGGAGTTGCACCCAACATGAAAAGTGCTTAGAATAACTAGGAGAACATCATGGTGAAGCAAATTAGGACACTTATTTTTTGCCGAAAACTATACATATTAGTAGACATCACAACCGTCTACTATTTATAGTAAGTCACGATTTCTAGGAGTTTTAGTTGTAGTTTGATTCCGAAACTTCTTCCATGGCTTAGTATTCCTATTTAAAGGGTATGAACTCGTTTTTCGAGCTCATCAATCAAATTATGAATTTTCTAGAAATTATTTCTATTTTCTTTTCCTCGTGGATTCGAGGTCTCTCTATGAGGAGTTTAGAAAAGTTCTATGAATTTGGAATAGTTATCCCCCCAACGAAGACAATGCTCGACCTCACGTCCTTCTCTACTTCGGAAATGCACATAGAAAATGCAAGATGTTTGCTCACCAGGCAGGTCACACTTGTATGTGAATGTGGACTGCTGGTATTTTTATTTATTGTTTAATTTCAACAGACTTGTTTTGAAAGTTACTCAGACAGGATTGGATGCCACCATCGTGGCACCATTGCCCACATTTTGAAAACATAACTATATCTATAACAACGCTAGAGAAATACAATAACCGCCTATTTGTTTAATCCTTTACTACAGTCATCATTAATAAATAGATAATGATTACTTTTTAATCTATGTTTGTAGAGATGGAATTCATAAGGTAAACATGCATTTGAGAAATGGGAATTTTGTGGGTCCCAACGTATTGTAAATGTTTGATATATGCCGTTCATCCGCTTTACCACTCATTTTGAGGCATAGATTGTAAGCTCAAGTGGACCACACCGCAGAAAACAGGAGGATGATAACATCCACCACTGTTAAAAGAGGATATTTATGTAAGGCCCACAATGATGTGTATCTGTCATTCAACTTGTTTAAAAGGTTAGAGAGTCATGGATAGACTATAAACACAACATCAGCTTGATCCAAAAATTTTATGACCCAACAAGTTTTCAACAGTAGTTGTTCAATTTCCTTGTGGTGTGTAGTGTAAATTCAAGTGTTTCAAATTTACTTCATTTTTGGGCTCATGTCCTAAAATGAGCTGATAAAACAGACGGTCAATCTAGATCAAGCGCATGCATCAAAGTTAGCCCCATTAATTTTATTTATTGCCTTCTTCCTCACCTCAAATTGACTTCAAAACCTAAACTTCAAGTTACATGCATTTCTCTTGATAAATAATCATTACCCATTTACATACAATGATAATTGTAGAAAATGAAATAAACAACCCTGAGGCGATTCTTATATTGAGATTTTCAAAATCTTAGCAGGTTTTAAAATATTGCATTTTTAAGGTGATATTAACCTAAAAGGTTAAGGAATTTGTTATGTAAATAATATATGTAAATCCAAAATAATTTAATAATCTAAAATAAATGTTTGTAAATATTTTATTTTCGACTAGAAAATCACCCCAAAATTTTTGGTGCCAAGAAATTGTTAGGAATAAGATTTGTTATATGGATGTCACTCAATTGTGTTTTCGAGCATTTTTTCCATTTATTTTAGTAAGCAGAAAAAATTGTACAATGATTACAATTTATTTTACTTTTCCAGTAATTTAAATTACGTTTGATCACAATGAATGCTTTCAGCATTTGTTGCAATTATGAAATATTATATATATATATATATGTGTGTGTGTGTGTGTATGTGGATTTCATTCTTATTTTATGTCTTAATGCTTGTTTAAATAAACATTCGAAAATAACGAAAATATCCCATTTGCACTGCATTACTTCAATGTCACATTCGGAGATACAAACAAACTTAATAAAAATTTTCCTTAGTGTTAGCTTCCAACGGCTAGGATTAAATATGAGATTGCTGCCCACTCAAGTATCCAACAACCTTGAAATTTCACTTGTCCTTTTTTTTTTTTCTTCTTTTTTCGGAAGCGAGTCTGGAGTCTGACGTAGGCAGATAAGCATTGCCGTGCTTACCTCCTTTTTATCTAAAGACGGGGACGGACGAGGGCGCAGCATTCCCAACATCTCATGTTGAATGCAGATTTTTAATGAAAAATAAAAAATAAAAATGGGTGGCATCTAAACGTATTCTTAAAAACTCTTGTATAATTGAAAAATAAAGTAAAATAAAATATACAACTCAGCAAATTCATAAAAACTCATGCCTACAAAATTTAAATTCAAAAAAGTTTTTTTTTTTTTTTTCAATGGTTTTTAACTTTTTGTAAAGGAAAGAATGTGAAGAAACCGACGGACCCGTGGTTACATGCAAGTGGCTTGAGAAAGTCAGGCGCAGCGGCTACGAGCCTGCGAGGCTTGGGACAAACCGGCAGCTCATCTCTTCCGAACCTAAGCTTCGACATCTCCGAACCTGAATCGACAATATTACTCTGCACTCCAAAATGATGCATTTTTTTATTTTTTTTATTTTTGAAAAGGGAGAAAAACAAAACAAATAAATTCAATAATCATATTGTTTATCGTAATCACCTATTTATTAGTAATCCCAATGTTAATGACACCACTAATGAAAAAAACCAAAAAAAAAAAAAGAAAAAAAGATCAGCCACGCAAAATCATAAGGAGAAAAGGAGGATTTTCGATACATGGGTGTGGGCCCATGAGAATGCAATGTTGGATTTTATTGACCGTTGGAGTAGGGAAGATTTACATTTGGTTGGCTGAGAGTAGATGTAGGATGGTGTTTTACCAGTTGAGTTGAATTCCAAAGTCTTTCTACTCGCATGTTCCCGTGCATGTATGGATCACTTGGTCGTCCAACCGTCAAGGACAAGAATTCATTATTTTTATTTTACATTGACGACTTACTGTGGGTCCCACCGTAGATGGGCCAGCACCCAAAATTTAAGTTGGTTAGATGATCCTGACTGCTCAACTCATGTATCTTTGCCTGTTATATCTGGACCATTGGTCATCTCTTAGCATTGGATGCATGGGCCTGCTCAACCGTCCATTCTGAGACCACTGATTGGATGATTGATATTAATGGGTAATGTGTCCCATCCAGTAGGAGGCGCCATGAATATATATCTGATTAAGCTGGAAAGATGAAAATAAGGTTTATCACCTGATGGACGGACAGGATTTCACATAGACAAAATGGTAGGCCCAAAAAACACCAATGCTTTAGGCGCTGTGTAAAACAGGTTTTGAAGACGACTCCGGTCCGACCGGATGAGCAGTGCACCATGTCGCCACGTGTGAGCTATGTATTTGCGCACGTGCATTTAGCATGTCCGAACTCAACACATGGTTCCAGCTCATTCTCAAATGTACGGGAGCGGATTAGGTGCAGCCCTTGCGGTGGGGCCCACTTTGATGCATGTATTCTATATCCATGCCGTCCATCCATTTTTTCAGGATCATTTTAGGGTATGAGATAATAAGATTGAAGCAGATGCTATTCTCAGGTGGACCATACCTTAGGAAACAGTGGTGATTGACCATTAATGGGCCACATAAGTTTTCGAACACTTTTATTCAGGTTTACGTGACCTTATCAACAGGCTGGATGGCAAATAAACATTACCGAAATGTTACGTGGGCCATAGGAAGTTGGTGGGACCTGGGAAGTTTTTAACGGTGGATCGTTCACTTACCAATGTTTCCTATACTATGGTCCACCTGACATTTGATTCTTCATGGATTTGGATTTAGGATGCGTTCGTCAAAGTGGGGCCCACAGTGAGGGTCGCACCATCTTGGGTGAGGCCGGGGCCGCAGTTAATCTGCTCTTTTTAACCCGCATGATTCCTTAGTGTGGCTGTCAACGGGCTTGGCCTGAGGTAAGTTTCAATTAGAGGTGTACACAAGTCGATCCGGCACAGCTCTACTTGGCTTGGCAATTAGTTGACGCAGCTCAAACTTGGTTCAGCTCGGTTATCAAGCCTGAATGGCCAGCTCAGCTCGGTTTTGTCAGCAGCTTGAGCGAGTTCAAGCCAAGATCGAGCCTGTGCGGCATTTTCACAAACACATGTAATACACTTTTAATTTCTTAGTATATGTAAAACAACAGCAGTTGTTTACAAGTATTTCATCAAACACTTTATAGACAACATCAAAATCAATAAAAAATGGTATTTGTTTCATATACATATCTTCATTGCCACCAGCCGACACTTCGTTGAGTCATTTCATCAAACACTTGGTAAGCAACATCAATATCAAAGTAACCGAGTCACCGAACTATTCGATCCGTGTTCGATTCGAGTTAGGGTTCGATCCGAGTCGAGTCGAGCTTGGGCAAGCTTAAACTCGGGTGAAATTTTTTTTACTCAAAAAATCAGCTTGAGTTGGTTCAAACTCAATTTCAAACCTTGTCGAATCGAGCTTTTTCGAGTTGAGTCGGGCGAGTTAATCGAGCTAACTTGGTTCATGTACAACTCTAGTCTCAGTCCAGATTTTGAACTATTTTAGGTCAGGCTAGGCTTACTCAAAATTCTGATTTTTTTATAGGCCTGAGCCCGGCCTATTGACACCCCCTGTTCCTTATATCGGATGCAATTGCGTACTGGCAGCCGCAGCAAGGTAGCTACTATACAGTGCTCTGTTTTATCTAAGCCAACTATCTATTTTTTCTTGTCACCATAGGCATGAGCCCAAAATGAGACAAATTGGAATCTCAATTAGACCACATCACATAAATAGTAGAGATTAAACACCCACCGTTGAAAACTTACTATAATCTAAGATTGTTGATAGATAAAGATGACACTCCTTCATTAATGAGATCCTCACACATGAATTTATAATGCAGATATTGTCATACATTCTATTGCACCCAGGTATGATCTTATCCATGTTTTCTTTTAATTTAGAAATATGATGTTATTGCAATTAGTTTCCTACGGTGAGTTGATAGATTATAAAAATTGTATTGTATGCAATTTTGTTGCGTATATACACTAAGGACCCAATAGAGCCCACTCGTGGCAACGTTCCATTAAAATAGTAGGCGGCCTGCCTGTGCATGAATGGGATTTCTCTCCATTGCCAAAGGATTCCCATGGCTTTTGATTGGGCCAGATCTTGTGTGGCCCACCTCAGCCGATTCTGACGGTGACTTGTCATTTTCACACAATTTGATTATTTTGTCTTGTGCTTCATTGGTGCGGGCCATTGAACCTTGTGATTAGTTGCTTTAAATGATGATCTGATCCGTTCAAAAGAATTTCTCCATGCCTTCACTTGATGTCACGCCCCAAACTCGGAAATCGGGATCACAAAATTCTCGATCATTGAATCTGATGCCGACAGCCTCCGTAGTACCCCATTCTCGGCTCCCAGCGCGCATACATCAGATTCCGATCCTAGGATCCTAGATGAAGGATTTTCCAACGTACATTTATCTCGTAAGAAGCATAACCACAAGTTTACCCAAATCATATATCCACTAATATAAACAGTTGAATATAATACTGAAAAGGAAATACATATATCGAAGATCAAAGCTCCAGAAGTCCACTGCATGCTCCAAGCTCAGTGCTGCTGCAACCTAACGCTACCTGCACGCATCTATTGTGCATAAGCTTTTAGAAAACTTAAAGGGTGGTGAAAGTGTGTGTCCGAGATAAGTGCCAAGAATGCAGTACAATGCCATAAGTCATATAACATCGGTAATACAGGCAAGATAATGAATCATACGATATCAGAGTAAGCAGAAATATGCTGGTAAATCCATGAGTGTCATCAGTCGTACCAAGGCTATACGATGTAAGGCATGAATGCTAATGGCCATATTAAGGCTATGCGATGCAAAAACATAATAAGTCAATATCAGATGTCGATGATACAATGCAATATGCGATGCGAATGGAATGGAATGACCAAGCTGGAGTGTGAAGTCGGGATGATAGTACGTAGTATCGCAAGCTACGGGGTTTATCACAAAGGACTTCTATCTAAACCAATTTCATACATAAATTTGAATAGTCAAACTCAATGTGGTAGACTCCTGATCTCAGGTTAGTAGTGCACCCAACCGAAATCCTGATCATGCGAAGGTACACGACAATTAGTTGCGCACCACCAGCCCGAGTAGATAGTGAATGAATGAGTAATATACTGAGTATGCAACTTATGCTCAATAAGTTCACATATTAGTACTGTACATCTTTGGGATCATCACCGGGGTCTAGTACACTCCAAACCAGATTGATGCCTCATCAAGTGCAATAAGGTGAGTGGAAGAGACCTCACCATCCGCCTGCCAATATCGGGCCCGGCTCGTCGATAACGGACCTATTTCTCAAGCTGGTCAAATTTAGCCTAGCTTTGCCTCCTCCTCTCAGGCAGGTAAGGTCGCACCCCCTTCTAACCGACCATGACATAGTGGGAGATGCGGTCTAACGGTAGACGGCCATCATGCGCTCATGCATCTACTCGGTATAGACGTTGGAGCAACCTCTGGAACGAAAAGGGTTATGGGACTTTCACCCAAGGATCTATAGCACCCCATGTAGAACAGATTTTCGATGTCCCATCTGGTCATCCACGATATGCCTGTGGAGGCTACGGCCTTGATGTCGCTAGGGTGTATGGTAATCATAATCACACAATGCGAGATGCATGAGTCACACAGTCTAATCATGCATCAATCCTGCGCATATCATGCACTCATGTGGGACAACTCCGCTTATCTGGGAGTATCAGCCCCTATGGCATATGCAATGGCCAACCATATCTCATAACAAACATACAGATGATGTGTATGGGCATGTATCACGATGTTATGCTATCACATACATATAATCGGTATCGATAACCGACATCGATAATCGGCATCAATAATCGGTCTATCAAAGGGCCTAAGGGAAGGTCACAATGAGGACATTTAACCATTATTGCCCATCAATGTGGACATTTAACCAACATTGCACCCAATGAGTGGCCTATATAGAGCCAAACATATAGTGGGCCCATAGCCTCACGCAAGGGCCTAATATACATCACAATGGGCCTCGCTCAAGGGCCACATATACATCACATCAGGCCTCATCAATGGCCACAATTACCTCACAACGGGCCCCATACAATCATAATGGGCCACCTACAATGTCAATGGGCCTTACACAAGGGTCTCATACATCAAGTGGGCCGCATCACATGGGCCTTATACATCACATCGGGCCCCATATAATCACAATGGGCCTAAGACACATCACTATGGGCCGCATCACATGGGACTAATACACATCACTATGGGCCGCATCACATGGGCCTAATACACATCACAATGGGCCGCATCACATGGGCCTAATGCACATCACTATGGGCCGCTCACACGGGCCAAATACACATCACTATAGGCCGCTCACATGGGCTTAATGTACATCATTATGGGCCGCTCACATGGGCCTAATACACATCACTATGGGCAGCTCACACGAGCCTAACACATATCAACATGAGCTACTCACACGGGCCTAACACACATCACTATGGGCCACATCACAGGGGCTTAATACACATCACTATGGGCCGCATCACATGGGCCTCATAAAATGGACAACTTGGATCAAACACGTACATCACGTGGGGGCCAAATGATTGGACGGTGTGAATATACAACATATATATCACGTATCAACATGAGCTACTCACACGGGCCTAACACACATCACTATGGGCCACATCACAGGGGCTTAATACACATCACTATGGGCCGCATCACATGGGCCTCATAAAATGGACAACTTGGATCAAACACGTACATCACGTGGGGGCCAAATGAATGGACGGTGTGAATATACAACATATATATCACGGTGGGTCCCTTTATGATGTGGGTTGTGGGGGGTTTGCGGTCACGGTGAGGGTTTTGGATTACATCAAAAATCATTTCAATAGTTACAAGTGTAACATATGTATCACTGTACACTATCATTCTATGGGGCACATGGCCCACTAATGATGATTAGCACTGTCCAAACATTGTCCAGGTAAATCAGCACCATCCAAACATGCCTACGTAAATCAGCACCATCCAAACATTGCCAACGGATACATAACGACTAGTTATTGATCAAATCAAATCAATTGATCCGTCGATTCGATCGACAATACTATGATTTTTGCATTTTGGTCTTCACGAGAATAAAATAAAGGGCGATTTAGCTCCAATTATGTTATGTCATTGGTTAAAGTTTATAAGAATATTCCAATCAATTTGATTTTAATGTATGAGATAGTCAATATCTAATCGATTAGTTATGTTGGTTTTATGTGGATCTTCACTAGAATATGGTTATTTTTATTAAATGGTGGTGGGTTGCCTAGATCTTTGCCATAAATTAATAGATCACAAGGTTAGGTCTAAGATTCAGGTAAGCATGTGAATTCATTTGGTTCCTATGAGTATCTAATCAACTTTGTACGGTTTTTTAGTGGTAACACCCACGTATTTGCTACGATCAAGTGTGGTGAATATACGCAAGGTATTACAATCTCCCTCCTAAAAATTAATTTTATCCTTAAAATTTTTACATTTTCATACTTATTGAGTAATTGCTGGTAATTCTTACGAATTTCAGCCTCCGTTTCTCATGTGTCTGTGTGATGTGTGCATAATATTTTAACAAATGGAATGACTTTATTGCGAAGCACTTGTTTCTTTCGATCGAGAATACGAGTTGGCCGAAGGATGTAAGTGGCATCTTCTTGAAGTTCTATATGTCCTCCTTGATGATATGCGATAATTGGGAATATACTTTTTTCAACATTAACATGTGAAATACATTGTTTACAGTTGAGATAGATGTGGGTAGCACAAGATGATACACAACTGCACCGACACGATCAAATATCTGAAAATGGTCGATGTAGCACGGTGTTAGCTTTCCCTTATTACTAAAGTGCAACATTCCTTTCATGGGAGAGACTTTAAAAAATGTGATCTGCTACCACGAATTTTAAATGTCTTCTTCAAGTATTTGCATAGTTTTTCTACCTACTTTGGTTATTAGAAAGCGATGCCTGATAATATCGATATTCTCAAATGTTATCTGTACTAACTCTGTTCCAATTAGGTTCCTCTCTCCAACTTTTCTCCAACAATGCGGGGCTCGACATAGGCGCATGTATAATACTTCGTAAGGTGTCGTGCCGATACTAACTCGAAAATTCTTGTTGTATACAAATTCGGCATACGAATGACAATCATCCCAACTGTCTTTCAAATCAAGTGTACAGGCACGGAGCACATATTTCAAAATCTGGTTTATCCATTGATTTGAGGGGTGGAATGCGGTATTGTAAGTCGTACCCATAGCTTGTTGAATTCACGTCCAGAGGATAGACATGAATCGGGAATCTCTGTCTGAAACAATCCCCAACAACACTGTGAAATTACATGATTTTCTTTATATACAATTTAGCTAAGTCGTATGCAGAGGTCATCAAGCGAATAGGTAAAAAATGACTTTTTCTTTGTTAGTTGATCGACTATTACCCGAATAGAATCGTGACCTTTTTTTTAACATGAAAATAAAATCCATTGAGATGTAATCCCACTTCCATTCGACTATAGGCATAGGTTGTTAAAGTCTCGATGGTTTGTGATATTTAGCTTTGACTTGCTGACAAGTGAGACATCTCGAGACATAATTTATAATTTCGCTCTTTATGTTGGGACCGAGTAGAATCATGAGTGCATGAGAGCCGAATACTAGTAGACCGCGTCTCACTGTGTTGAGGTCGGTTGGAAGGGGGTGTTGTAATGCCTCGGATTTCGTAACCCGAGTTTATTGCTCGTTTTCCAAAGTGTTAACATTTAAAGATAACTCATATTTCACAATATAATTTTTTAAAATAAGCATTGCAACAGAAGAGAAGCAAATCAAATGTAAATGGAATGTTTGAATATACATTACATATATACAAGAGATACAAGTGACTGCTCATATGGCTTATATAAACCAATGTCTTAAAATATATAAATACAGGAAATTACAAAATCAATATAATGAAACCTATAATCTTCGCAAGATCATTCAGCTCCACATGAGCTGTAACGACCTTGGAAATTTTGTGCTAATCTTTCCTTAAGTAGTTGTTTTTAGGGTAATTAGCGCTATACTCGATTGCTTGTGAAATTCGCATCAATCACTTTAAATTGTATCTGCATGGCTTAAAACTTGTAGATTAGTTAGCGCTATGTTACTCTAAAATCTGGGATCCATCGCTAAATCCAGTTGTTCTGAAAAATTTTTGGAAGTTCTGGATTGGACCTGGACCGCGCGTCGAAAGTCCGATAGCGATGATCTTAGGCTATTGCGGTCACCGAGTTGGGCTTGACCATCACCTCGAAAATCAAGTCCATGTGATGTTCTGAGTCGATTTGATTGAGTTCGGAGTGAAGAGTGTGAGAACGGTTGGATATTTAATAAGTTTTTATGAAATCTGAGTCGTGTCGCTTGCGCGATGATTTTAAGCTATCTGACCGTTGGATTCTGATCCAATTTCACCCTCTGATCAGGGAAGGTGGCACAAGCATATCCTTGTGCTTGTGGACCTGATCGAGATTCCGTGACTGTTGAATTGAGTGCGGTCCGCCACGGCTGATCTGAAGAGCCGGTCGGTATGAAAGCTCAGCTTGACCTAGATTTATGGTCAATGAACTTAAGTCCGACCTTTCGTGATTATAGGCCCACCAGAAGTGCTTCGTTGGATCGTAAGAGACAGGTTTTGGTTATACCCTAAGTATACCTTGGCCCTGGGGTTATTTTCATCAATTTGAGGCCT
Organism: Magnolia sinica; assembly: GCF_029962835.1. NCBI lineage: Eukaryota > Viridiplantae > Streptophyta > Magnoliopsida > Magnoliales > Magnoliaceae > Magnolia > Magnolia sinica. The sequence continues at coordinate 69,657,333 of NC_080574.1, forward strand.
ATTTATAGTCCTTAAACCCTAGCTCTCTTTTCCATACAAATTTTCTCTAACCCTAGCTTGGAAAGAAAGTGGAAAAGAGAGAGATAGTGAGAGAGAAGTTGGTGAATCATCTTGGATTCTTTCCTATTCTTCTGCATCTTTGAACCTTCACTTTGAATCGTTATTCTGACGGTTCTGAGTTCATCTTGGGGTAAGTTAACCTAACCCTAATCTGTGTTAGAGCTTAGAATAGTCTTGGTGTTGTTGTATCTCATTTCTATTCTTGTTTTAGGGTATTCTATCGTTGTTGACGAAGACAACTCGTCTAAATCAGTTCGGTGTTTCTTTCCTTACTTAAGGTGCGGACTTTAAGTGTATAGGTTATGGTTTTCAAGGCTTTCAATGCCAATGAATGATTTATTCTTGTTATGGATGAGTTTTCACATGCCAAATGTTGTGTTTTCTTTGCGTTCCTGATGTGCTTGTGGTGTATTAAGATTTGTGTATTCTAGGTGTATGTATAAAGTACCGTATACGTATAAAATATGCACTTGTGTTTGCCATGATTATTTGTCGTGTATGTATGCTAGATGTATGTATGACAACTCCTTGGTAAAAGGAATTGTCCAAATGCATGTATTTCAACATATGTCATGTATGTTGTACCATGTATTCTAAGTGTTTGTAGAAATGCATGAATGATCTAAAGTGTAACTTATTACACTAATTGCGGGCATTGAGAAGTGATTCTCAACACTCCTATTGATGTGCATGATTTCCTTCTTGCTAGTTACATTTCATGTTATTTAAATTCAAGCGTTATTTATGCTTACATTTATGTTAAGTTGATATTCTTCAGATGCTTAAGTACCACTTGATTTAAGTTGTTGTTCCATTACTGTTTTACATTCAATATGAATATCTGTTGTAGTGTAATGTGTGTGGGACTATGCATTAGTCCAGGAAATCGGTAATCTGCTTCATGATCGTGGCTGAGATTGCTTTCGCCACAAAGGACATATTAGACGAACCCGAGTCGTATTAGAGTTGTCGGCAGTGGTTTGGCCACGCGGAGTGTTTGCGCACTCTATATCGTTCAACCCAACGTGTGCTCGTGCTAGTCGAGTTCGTCAAGTAACCCGATTGTCCGATGTATGTTCACCATGTATGGACGCTACTGCTTGAATCTAGGATACCGAACTTACCAATGAAATCCTATTAACCATGGTACCTTGATCCGCTAAGACTCATGAGCCGGACATGGTGGTATGGGACACCGTGGTCGAGCTGTCGGCCTACGCTGGGGTGACGAGCCTCCCCGTACTGACCAGTGAGCAACTAAACTCGTGAGCCGATTATGGTGGTATGAGACACTATATTCGTACTGTCGGCCTACATTGATTGGTGAGGAGCCCTTTGTAGTGACCTCGAGCATGCCTGGATACCGCATTGAGGTGACGAGCCTTGGTGTAGTAACGAAGGTATGAAAGACGTGCATTGATTGGTGACGAGCCCTTTGCTACGACCTCAAATATATGATCATATGAGACGACTAAGATTGACGACCCTAGAATGGATCACTGTTTGGATGGTGACATGAGGAAGGTATCTTAGCTTCCCAATCCTGCTGTATGAAATGGACTAATAACAACTTGGTAATCATATCCATGCACCGCATTTGCATGTGCTTTGTAGATGTGGCGCACTTTGAGGTGGTGTTATGCATAACGTAAGATGAAGACGCTGAGGGTATACGCGTGAGGGCACGCATCATTTTACATACATCCTTGCATTAACAAGAGTACTTAGAATTTATTTAATTATTCTGCTTTATCATTACTGCTTGATTGAACTGATAACATGTTAACTAGTGCCTTATTGTTCCACTGAGTTGATCACTCACTCCCACGTTCTGAGGCGGTGTTAAACACCCACCAGACTCTGTCTTAGGTTCTGATGTTGCAGATGTGGATGCGACTTCTGAGGCAGAGCGGGAGATGGATGATGATGAGGCTGCTTTCTCTTATATGCAGTTTTCAGACGGGTTCTAGCGAGCCTTATTCTGATGCGCGGGACTCTGGGATTATTTTTGGGAATTTAAATGATGTAACTTGATACTTGTAATTTTGTTAAGTAACACTTTCATACGACCTGGTTGGTGAATGTACTTCAGGGATTTACACTTATACACATATATTTCTATAAGTCTTCCGCTTGCTTTATTCACTTATCCCTGAATTATATCTGTGTTTTGGCTTAATCTATTCCATGTTTTATGCACTAATACAGTCAACATACATCCATCATTAAATATGTTGTATAAGTGATATTTTGGAACTCGGGAGCTGAGTTAGGCTCGACCCCCGAATTTCAGGGCGTTACAAGTTGGTATCAGAGCATGATCTGGATTAAACCGGACCTAGGTTATGGTCACACACCGCATGTTGTCTCCACTTTAGTGTATTTAGGTACGGGTCTATCGTAGATTTGGTGTTTGTGCTCCGTAGCTTCTATCGGCGAAAGTTTCCTGAAAACCTTCGCCGAGATCGAGTCTGTGCTCTCTCCTAATCACACACAGCGACCCGAAACCTTTCCTAGACCATCTAATTATGAGTTTAGATGGTTTATCATCTTGTTTTAACCCTTAAACCTTCAAGAAATCTTTATTTTTAATCAGATTTCTGCCAGAATGGCCCGATAGGCGTCAAATCACGCAAGGGGCCAATCGGGGCATTTTCTATGGGGCCCAGGGTGGGAACCACACATTTTCGAGCATGGGGGACTAGGAGGACCTCGCCCAAACGGCGAGGCATCGCTGGACAGTCCAGAGACCGACGATGCCATCGCCGGTTCGGCGAGGGCTCGCCGATCAGCAGGCCGGGCCAACGCGGGTCGATGGTTTCTAGGCCTAGTGTGGCCCACCCCTCCACGGTTTTCAGCTTAACATCCTTGCTTTAACCTATTTCCTTCACAAACATCCCTCCCAAGCTCTCCCTTTCTTGAAAACCTTCTCCAAATCCTTCCAAATCTCTCCCAAATCTTCTTCTTCTTCCATTTTTCGTGCAAACCCATCACCCTATTTCGAAATCCTCACTCCCATTGCTGATTTCCCTTTCTTTCCTTCTCATTTAAACTCTCACATCCCCTTTTTGGCTCTTAGGTGTGAGGAAGCTTCACCATCTTCCTATTTTTCTCTTTCTCTCATTTCTCATGGCCCTCTTTGAGATTGTGACCGCCATCTTTTCCATTTCTTCCCTTCTTTCCTTGATGGGGAAGAAGAGAGCGCCCGTGGATGAAGCCGAGCCTAGCCGCCCAACCCGTGCACGGAGGCCGAGAGGTACGGCCGCGAGCACGTCCGCCGCTCGTGAATTATAAACCAAGCGGGACCTCGATCCTCGAGCTCTCATTGGTAGAACCTTGTTGGCGGAGTTGTCGCATGGAGTCTATGAAGGCCGTAGAGTCTTTTTTGAGGCTCATGTTGATCTGCGGCTCTTTCGTGAGTTTTTCTTGTTGGAGCGCCTAGAAGGGGTTGGTTGGGGTCCCTTGTTTGAAGGCGAGTATCGCGCGAATGCTAGCACTGTTCATGCCTTTTATGCCAATATCCTTGATCCTTCGCTGGAGCCTCTGCAGTTCAAGATTCCTTGTGGTAGCGGTCGAGTGGGTATTGTCAATGTTGCTTTGATATTCCGACTCCTGAAGGTGCCACTTGGTGAAGTGCATGCCAGCGAGAAGAATGTGAACAGTGTGCGTGAGAGGGATCGTCGTACCCTATCCTTGTGTGGTCGTCTGGTCGAATGGTAGCCGAATAGGAGTCTTCTGGCTACCTACATGACGGACGACTTCCGTTTGCTTCACCACATATTTACGTTCAATGTATACCCAAGGTGGAGCAACCGCAGCGAGTGTACACCCCTGATGGTGGATTTCCTATATCAGGTGGGGCAGGAAGCGAAGTTATGTGTGCCGACGTACGTCCTGCGCCAGATTATTCTCATCGCTCGTTCGAGTAGGAGGACCGAGTCGCTTCCATTTGGCCACCTCATTTGCAAGCTTGCACATGAGTTTGGCTATAGGCTTGGGGCTGAGAAGCCGGTTTCTATTCGTTATATTGATCTGAGGACTCTTAAGCAGATGGAGATCGGTTCTAGTCGGCATGCCTCAGAGAGTGAGGCTGAGTCTGAGAGCGATGGTGAAGAGAGTTATGCTGAAGGTGGTGCTGAGATTGAGGAAGAAACAGAGCAGGACGAGGAAGAGAATGAGGCACAGGATGTGAGTGATAGCTCTCCTCCTGTGACGCCAGAGCAAAGCGCAGAGCAAACTGCCAGAGATGCCTGTCTCGCACGGCTTGAAGAAGGGCAGGCTGTTTTACGCCAAGATATTGTTGATCTTCAAGCCCTTGTTAAGCATAAGTTTAAGAAAGTGACTTGAACTCTGAAGTCTATCTTGTGTTGCTTGCAGGATAAGGGTGTTCCGCCTCCATCTCCTGATTCCGACGAGTAGCAGTCGTCGTGGCCGTCCTTTGCTTTATTTGTTGTTTTCTTTCTGTGTGTAGCCGTTGTTGGCTTTGTAGTTGGAGTTGTTGTAGTTGTAGTAGTTGTTTGTGGTTGTTTGTAGTTGCTGTGGTTGTTTGAAGTGTTAGATGTTGTTGTTTACATGCTTTCCTAGTCGTGATTCATGTATGGCTGCACTACATGTATTGCGACGATTTTGATTAATGGAATGCATGTTATTTATCCTTGGAGTTGTGTTGTGTTGCCGTGTGGATGGATTATGTGATGTAGAATCTGACAGGTTGCATCCTCTGTTGGATGTAGGGATGCCTCCTAAGGGTTGAAGTCTTCGGCCCGTCTCTCTTTGATTGAGTCGCTTGCTGGGGTTCCTCCCTTGAGCGATAGCCAGTCAGATCCTCAGGCGGGTCCGTCTCATATCGGTGTTGGCCCGACACCTATGGCTCCTCCAGTCACGCCCTCGGTTCCTGAGCCAAGCCGTGCACCTTCGTCTGCTTCGCCTACTGATAGGTTTGAGCAGATGATGCTGTTGATGCAGCAGCAGCACCAGCAGCAGGAGTTCCTCTCTTCCATGGCTGGCATCTTTGCTCAGTCAGTGGGGGCGACTCCACCTGTTTCACCTATGCCTCCATCTGGGAGCGCCAGTACTAGCGGCACTTTCAAGCGATTCCAGTGCTTGCGACCTCCTACGTTTGCAGGTTCTCATAGACCCGAGGAGGCCGAGTATTGGATCGACCGCATCTCTAAGATGCTGAGACCGCTGCACTGCTCTGAGGTCGAGTAGGTTGAGCTTGCCTCCTTCATGTTTGAGAAGGAGGCCAGTCTGTGGTGGGATAGTGTTCTTCGCACTATCAAGGAGGATTTTGTGTGGTCATGACAGGCGTTTGAGACACGCTTCCACGAGAAGTATTTCCCGGTTACGTACCGACATGAGAAGGAGAGTGAATTCCTTCGCCTTTGCCAGGGAGGGTTGTCGGTGACGGAGTATGAGAACCGGTTTACTGAGTTGGGTCGGTATGTTCCTTTGATCCTAGGCGATCAGCCGATGAGGATGCGGCGTTTCTCTGAGGGATTGAGACCTGAGATCCGATCGAAGATTTGCTGTGCTAGCATTTCTTCTTATGCAGAGCTGGTGAGCATGTCCTTGCGAGCAGAGCAGGACGGGGATAGGTCGTCCCGCATGCGAGCACCGATGGTTCGTAGGTCGCGACCGGATTTTCATGGTGCACCTTTCCTCGGCAAGAGGCTGCGAGCAGATTCTCCTCCGAGGCGTTCAGCGCCGCCCGCTCAGCTGATGAGAGCTGATCTTCGATGTTCATATTGTGGGAAGATAGGGCACTTGGACCGTTTTTACTTCTCCCGTATGCGAGCCAGTGGTTTTACTCCACCGCAGAGGATTAGCCGTCCGATGCCTCAGGTTATTTCTCCTCCACCTCTTCGATCAGCGCCAGCTCATCCATCCTTCAGACCTGCAGTTCCTAGCTTCAGGCCACCTCAGCGGCCCATGGTTCCTCCACCGAATCGTCAGCAGCAGGCTCGAGTTCATGCGCTTTCAGCTGAAGCGCCTATGTCTGACTTAGTGCCGAGGTCCTTCGAGGTGACAGCGCACATTGAAGGTATTCTCGTTTCTGTGTTGGTGGATACATGGTCCACTACTTCTCTTATATCTTATGCGGCAGTTAGGCGTTTGGGTTTGAGATCTGTTCCTATGCAAGGAGTGACGCTTACTACCGCTACGGGGATTTCCTCTGCTTTGGGCAAGCGTTGTTTGGATTGTTCGGTCGATCTTGGTAGTGGATCAATCCGTGTTAATTTCTTAGTCGCACCGCTTTATCACTACGATGTTATTATGGGTATGGATTGGCTCACGAAGATGCAAGCTGAGTTTGATTGTGAAGCTAGATCAGTGACGATCCATGGACCTGAGGGCGAGACTGTTACTTTCCCAGTTCAGGTTAGTTACCCTCTTCGTATTGATTATTATTCTTCTCTGTTAGAGAGTATGGCTGAATCGGCGTTGGTTAGTACGCCGGTAGTTCAGGAGTTTGAAGATGTGTTTGAGTCGATTCCTAAATTACCTCCTCAACGTGAGATTGATTTTGCTATCGATCTTATGCCTGGTGCGGTGCCCATTTCTTTACCCACCTATCGTATGCCTCTGAGTGAAATGGAGGAGTTGAGGGAGCAGATAGATGGTTTGCTGGATCTGGGTTTTATTCGGCCTAGTGTGTCTCCTTGGGGAGCACCTGTTTTGTTTGTGAAGAAGAAGGATGGTTCCTTGCGATTGTGTATTGATTATCGCAGGCTGAATCTGGTAACTGTGAAGAATAAGTACCCTTTGCCTAGGATTGATGATCTGTTTGATCAGTTGAAGGGGGCACGGTACTTTTCGAAGGTTGATCTGCAGTCAGGGTATCATCAGTTGCGCGTCAAGGATGGGGACGTGCAGAAGACCGCTTTCAGGACTAGCTTCGGTCATTGTGAGTTCCTTGTGATGTCGTTCGGTCTGACGAACGCACCGGCCGTGTTCATGGATCTGATGAACAGGGTGTTTCGGCCATTCTTGTTTCGATTCGTCATTGTCTTTATCGATGACATCTTGATATATTCAGCGAGCCGGGCAGAACACGAGGAGCACTTAAGAGTGGTTTTAGATACTCTGAGGAAGAATCAGCTTTTCGCGCAGTTCAAGAAATGTGATTTCTGGAAGGAGGAAATCAAGTTCCTAGGACATGTGGTGTCCAAGGAAGGAATAGCCGTCGATCTTGCCAAGGTAGCTGCAGTGCAGGACTGGAAGCAGCCTGGTTCAGTTACTGAGGTAAGGAGTTTTCTAGGTCTTGCAGGCTATTATCGACGCTTTATTCAGGACTTCTCGAAGATTGCCAGACCGTTGTCGCAGCTGACATGGAAGGATTTGAAGTTTGCTTGGAATGAGCAGGCGGAGTTAGCTTTTAAGGAGCTAAAGGACAAGTTGACGTCCGCCCATGTGCTAGTATTGCCAGAGCAAGGGGTTGAGTATATTATTTATACTGACGCCTCTCGCGTTGGCCTGGGTTGTGTCCTTATGCAGAAGGACAGGGTGATTGCTTATGCTTCGCGTCAGTTGAGGAAACACGAAGAGAATTACCCTACGCACGACCTGGAGTTAGCAGTTGTCATCTTCGCATTAAAGCTTTGGAGACATTACCTCTATGGTGAGGAGTTCGAGCTCTTTTGCGACCACAAGAGCCTTAAGTATATTTTCACGCAGCGTGATTTAAATATGAGGCAGAGCCGATGGATGAAAACATTGAAGGACTTTAAGTTCGATGTTTCATACCATCCGGGTAAGGCGAACCTTGTGACAGATGCGTTGAGTCGCAAGAAGGCTATTGAGATTGCGGCTCCGCTGATGATAGCAGAGTGGGATATGTTGGAGTTCGTGTGCAATTTTGAGCAGAAGCTTATGGTGGTTGAGCCGTATGAGGTTATCGCACATATTCGTGTACAACCCCTTATCGACGAGAGGATCATTGCAGCTCAGGCAAATGATGAGCTTTTGGTGAAGATGAGGCAGCGGGTTGGTACAGATGAGAACTCCGATTGGAGTGTTAGTTCTGATGGGGGCCTAAGTTTTCGTGGCCGGTTATGTGTTCCTGACATCCCTGACTTGAGACGAGAGGTTCTCGAGTTAGCTTATAGTTCTAAACTTGCGATGCATCCAGGTAGCACGAAGATGTATCAGGATATGAAGAGGTCTTATTGGTGGGACAATATGAAGGTCCAGATTGCTGAATTTGTTTCTCGTTGTCTCACGTGCCAGCAGGTCAAGGCAGAGCATCGCCGACCTCCTGGGTTGTTGCAGCCCATGCCCATAGCTGAATGGAAGTGGGACTTCATCTCTATGGACTTTATTTCTGGGTTGCCGAGAACGAGGAAGGGATATGACTCTATTTGGGTGATCGTCGATCGATTAACGAAGTCGGCGCATTTCTTACCGATCAGAGTCACTAACTCTGCAGACGAGTTGGCTAGATTGTATATCAAGGAGATAGTGTGTCTGCATGGAGTTCCCCTGGAGATTGTGTCTGATAGAGACACGCATTTTATATCTATCTTCTGGACTCGTATCCAGAAAGTGATGGGTGTGAAACTGAAGTTCAGCACCGCGTTTCATCCGCAAATAGATGGGCAGACAGCGCGTGAATCAAGTCATGGAAGATATGTTGCGAGCTTGTGTTTTGGATTTCAAGGACAGTTGGGATGATTGTCTTCAGTATGCAGAGTTCGCGTATAATAATAGTTTCCAGACGAGTATCGGCATGGCTCCCTATGAGGCGTTGTATGGTCGCCCGTGCAGAGCACCACATTGTTGGGCAGAAATTGGTGAGCGTAGTTTGCTTGGCCCGGAGTTGGTGCAGGTGACTTCAGAGAAGGTTGACATCATTCGACGTCGACTTTTGATAACGCAGAGCAGGCAGAAGAGTTATGCTGATACGAGGCGTCGACCGCTCGAGTTTGAGGTTGGAGACCATGTTTTTCTGAAGGTCTCTCCTATGAAGGGAGTTCTGCGGTTCGGAAGAAGGGGAAGCTGACGCCGAGATTTACTGGTCCATTTCAAGTTCTGGATCGAGTGGGAGCGGTAGCATACCGCCTTGCTTTACTCACACCTCTTGCGGGCGTGCATAACGTATTTCATGTTTCTATGCTGAAGAAGTACGTTCCTGATCCTTCGCATATTATTAGTTGGGAGCAAGTGCAGTTGAGTGAGGATGCCACTTATGTACTGCGACCGACGCGTATTCTCAAAAGGAAGGAGCAGGTATTGCGTAGCAAGGTTATCCCTCTTGTGAAAGTGTTATGGACGCATCATAGTGTGGAAGAGGCTACTTAGGAATCTGAAGCTAAGGTCAGAAAGACCTACCCTTTGACCCTTGCGGAATTTATGAAGGTATGAATTTCGAGGACGAATTTTTTTTTTTAGGGGGGTAGATTGTAACGACCTTGAAAATTTTGTGCTAATCTTTCCTTAAGTAGTTGTTTTTGGGGTAATTAACGTTATACTCGATTGCTTGTGAAATTCGCATCAATCACTTTAAATTGTATCTGCATGGCTTAAAATTTGTAGATTAGTTAGCGCTATGTTACTCTGAAATCTGGGATCCATCGCTAAATCCAGTTGTTCTGGGGAATTTTTGGAAGTTCTGGATCGGACCTGGACCGCGCGTCGAAAGTCCGATAGCGATGATCTTACGCTGTTGCGGTCACCGAGTTGGGCTTGACCATCACCTCGAAAATCAAGTCCATGTGATGTTCTGGGTCGATTTGATTGAGTTCGGAGTGAAGAGTGTGAGAACGGTTGGATATTTAATAAGTTTTTATGAAATCTGAGTCGTGTCGCTTGCGCGATGATTTTAAGTTATCTGACCGTTGGATTCTAACCCAATTTTACCCTCTGATCAGGGAAGGTGGCCCAGGCATATCCTTCTGCTTGTGGACCTGATCGAGATTCCGTGACCGTTGAATTGAGTGTGGTCCACCACGACTGATCTGAAGAGCCGGTCGGTATGAAATCTCAGCTTGACCTAGATGTATGGTCAATGAGCTTAAGTCCGACCTTTCGTGGTTATAGGCCCACCAGAAGTGCTTCGTTGGATCGTAAGAGGCAGGTTTTGGTTATACCCTAAATATACCTTGGCCCTGGGGTTATTTTCATCAATTTGAGGCCTATTTATAGTCCTTAAACCCTAGCTCTCTTTTCCATACGAATTTTCTCTAACCCTAGCTTGGAAAGAGAGTGGAAAAGAGAGAGATAGTGAGAGAGAAGTTGGTGAATCATCTTGGATTCTTTCCTATTCTTCTGCATCTTTGAACCTTCACTTTGAATCGTTATTCTGACGGTTCTGAGTTCATCTTGGGGTAAGTTAACCTAACCCTAATCTGTGTTAGAGCTTAGAATAGTTTTGGTGTTGTTGTATCTCATTTCTATTCTTGTTTTAGGGTATTCTATCGCCGTTGACGAAGACAACTCGTCTAAATCAGTTCGGTGTTTCTTTCCTTGCTTAAGGTGCGGACTTTAAGTATATAGGTTATGGTTTTCAAGGCTTTCAATGCCAGTGAATGATTTATTCTTATTATGGACGAGTTTTCACACGTTAAATGTTGTGTTTTCTTTGCGTTCCTGATGTGCATGTGGTGTATTAAGATTTGTGTATTCTAGGTGTATGTATAAAGTACCGTATACGTATAAAATATGCACTTGTGTTTGCCATGATTATTTGTCGTGTATGTATGCTAGATGTATGTATGACAACTCCTTGGTAAAAGGAATTGTCCAAATGCATGTATTTCAACATATGTCATGTATGTTGTACCATGTATTCTAAGTGTTTGTAGAAATGCATGAATGATCTAAAGTGTAACTTATTACACTAATTGCGGGCATTGAGAAGTGATTCTCAACACTCCTATTGATGTGCATGATTTCCTTCTTGCTAGTTACATTTCATGTTATTTAAATTCAAGCGTTATTTATGCTTACATTTATGTTAAGTTGATATTCTTCAGATGCTTAAGTACCACTTGATTTAAGTTATTGTTCCATTACTGTTTTACATTCAATATGAATATCTGTTGTAGTGTAATGTGTGTGGGACTATGCATTAGTCCAGGAAATCAGTAATCTGCTACATGATCGTGGCTGAGATTGCTTTCGCCACAAAGGACATATTAGACGAACCCGAGTCGTATTAGAGTTGTCGGCAGTGATTTGGCCACGCGGAGTGTTTACGCACTCTATGTCGTTCAACACAACGTGCGCTCATGCTGGTCAAGTTCGTCAAGTAACCCGATTGTCCGATGTATGTTCACCATGTATGGACGCTACTGCTTGAATCTAGGATACCGAACTTACCAATGAAATCCTATTAACCATGGTACCTTGATCCGCTAAGACTCATGAGCCGGACATGGTGGTATGGGACACCGTGGTCGAGCTGTCGGCCTACGCTGGGGTGACGAGCCTCCCCGTACCGACCAGTGAGCAACTAAACTCGTGAGCCAATTATGGTGGTATGGGACACTATATTCGTGCTGTCGGCTTACATTGATTGGTGACGAGCCCTTTGTAGTGACCTCGAGCATGCCTGGATACCGCATTGAGGTGACGAGCCTTGGTGTAGTAACGAAGGTATGAAAGACGTGCATTGATTGGTGACGAGCCCTTTGCTACGACCTAAAATATATGATCGTATGAGATGACTAGGATTGACGACCCTAGAATAGATCACTGTTTGGATGGTGACATGAGGAAGGTATCTTAGCTTCCCAATCATGCTGTATGAAATGGACTAATAACAACTTGGTAATCATATCCATGCACCGCATTTGCATGTGCTTTGTAGATGTGGCGCACTTTGAGGTGGTGTCATGCGTAACGTAAGATGAAGACGCTGAGGGTATACGCGTGAGGGTACGCATCATTTTGCATACATCCTTATATTAACAAGAGTACTTAGAATTTATTTAATTGTTCTGCTTTATCATTACTGCTTGATTGAACTGATAACATGTTAACCAGTGCCTTATTGTTCCACTGAGTTGATCACTCACTCCCACGTTCTGAAGCGGTGTTAAACACCCACCAGACTCTGTCTTAGGTTCTGATGTTGCAGATGTGGATGCGACTTCTGAGGCAGAGCGGGAGATGGATGATGATGAGGCTGCTTTCTCTTATATGCAGTTTTCAGACGGGTTCTAGCGAGCCTTGTTCTGATGCGCGGGACTGTGGGATTATTTTTGGAAATTTAAATGATGTAACTTGATACTTGTAATTTTGTTAAGTAACACTTTCATATGACCTGGTTGGTGAATGTACTTCAGGGATTTACACTTGTACACATATATTTTTATAAGTCTTCTGCTTGCTTTCTTATCCCTGAATTATATCTGTGTTTTGGCTTAATCTATTCCATGTTTTATGCACTAATACAGTCAACATACATCCATCATTAAATATGTTGCATAAGTGATGTTTTGGAACTCGGGAGCTGAGTTAGGCTCAACTCCCGAATTTCAGGGCGTTACATGAGCACTAACTTGTACACTATTTACGTCTCCCGCACTGCTAAATATGGTTTAATGGCGTCAATGCTTATCCTAGCAAGAATACCTCTCAAGATTTATCAAGCCATCATAATAGTTAAACATCGTTTGCTAAGGCAGTATACACTGAACCATTCGTAATGATAATAACAAATGAGATTATAGTCTATCACATTAGTCAATGATAGTTTTAAAATAAGAATCATATAAGACAATTCATAATACAATCTTATTTAAATGCATAGATATATGCATATGCACATCAATTTGGGGATGATCATCTAGCTGGTAACTAGGGCAAAAACCTACAAGCTGGGGTAAAATCTATATCAAATTTCAAGTGGCTAGTCACCAGCAAAAGTACAACAAGTATGGGCTTACATAAATTGGGTCAATCAATAGTGGTTTGGGAGTTAGCGAAAATACCTCGAGAAATGGTATGTGTTACCACATAATCCATATTAGCCACGCGATATCACCTGTGAAATGCATGATTTGCCCAATCATTATTAGTCCAATTACAAACAATCATTTTAAGGAAGCTCAAAGGTCTTTATGGGGTGCTCGTCACCTAGCATGAGTTGATAGCTCAAGTATAGCGTCCCATACCACCATGCCCGACTCATGAGACTTCAACAAGTATGATGTTAATGTTAACATTTATAACTAGTGGCCTATCAGGATACAATAAGTATAACTTACCATCGTATGTTTATTAAAAAATAGTCCATCAAAACCACATTGAGTAACAAGTCCATTCAAGGACACAAAAAATTTTGGCCAATGCAAAAGCCACACATGCACAAATGATCCACGAGATGGTAAGTCTAAAACCCAATTTCTATTTAATCTATTTTGTAAATGGCCGCTAATTCGAGGAACTCCCAAAACACCATCCAGTAATCTCCGAGTGGTAAATCAGGGTGCAATAAATTCAATATATATTATAAATAGCAAATACACATGTAAAGTACTTATTTTAACCATAATAAAGAATTTTAAGATCCGTAACTAATTATAACATTTGAATTTTAATCTAAACATAATCATATATAAAGAATTATCCAAATGAAAACTAGCACTTATCATTCCTTCCATTGAATACTACATTAAGTATATAATAGCGATTAATAAACTAAACTAACTATTATAATGTTAGAAAGCTTGAAGGGTGATACTTACTACAAGTGTCAGATTGCTACAAGTGTTGCTAGGACGCGAATTGGGCTTTGAGATCAAATCCTAACATGAGTTACAAGAGTTATACAATTAGGATTATTGTTAGATGTTAATCGTGAAGAATTTGAATTTGACATATTAAAAGGCTTTTAATTTGCATGTTAGGGTTACTAATGTCTATATGGCAAGAAAGTATGGTTCAAACATTAACAAATTTAGTCAATTTAAAAGAAAGGAAAAAATAATCAATGTAAGCTTACTTGATTGATCGATTAAGTTAACTTTGGTCGAGCTCAATGTCGTCATAACTGATATAAAATGGAAGCGATACAATATCTCTCAACTCATCTGACCACAAAACATATAAAGTAATGTAACTCCACCTTAACTCAGCTACATATACAAACTTAAACCAAGTAACGAATAATCTAATGGAGTCGAGACTTCTCTAGTAGAGACTCCAGATGCGGTTGAGCTAAAAGAGACCGGAAATAAATCTGCCTTGCACTCCAAACTTAGTGAACTTGACCCAGTAAACTTAACAATGAAAATGATGGCTGGTTCACCACAACTTGGTTTGAAACCGAGATTTCTCGGCACAAGCTGGGCAACAAAAATTGATAGCCTGCACATGATGTAGGGCCAACATTTTTGGATCAAAACGTCCTATAAAAAAGGCCTGACACGAACTGAACTCACTGAAGGGCTGAGTCAACTCAACTAGACTCGATAGTTTCCCTAACTCTCCCTCTTTTTCTTTTTCTTTTTTAAACCTTTCTCACTCTGACTGGTCTAGCAATGAACATCAGACTCTACCCGATGCCCAATGAATCCCGACTCGATTTGCACTTTAGCACGAGAAATCAACTTTAATGCCAAAATTTGTGTAGTTTTTCATCTTTAAGTGCCAGCCCACTTCTTTAATGGAATGCTCATGCTTAACATACTCAAACCCGTGACTCAGTTGGGTCTAGGTGCAGACTCGGTGCGACATTGACAAACGCACAAACTTGATGTTGATGGCATGGGCTTGTTGATTTAGATGGCCAGCTGGATCTTGCTCGAGGATTGAGATTGAAGACTGACTTTGTGACCCATAGATGAGCGTTTCAGATCTACGATTGGGTCCTACATGAGACTGAATGACTAGTGGTGAAACAAAGAAGAAAACTTGGCCCAAGCAAGGCCAATCCACTATTAGACTTAGAGACTGCACTAAGTTAACTCAACGACTGCACTGAGTTAACTCAACACTACATTGCTCACTTGACAGATCTCATCTCTCTCTCTCTCTCTCTCTCTCTCTCTCTCTCTCTCTCTCTCTCTCTTCTTCTACTTCTTCCATTTTTCCTTCCTCATTTCTTTTCCTCGTGCTAGGGGTCATGCAGGTTTTTCATACTTCAGTCATGTGCCCTATGAAAATATGACCACACAGTTATGATGAGGATTGACTTTTTTTTGTAGGCTACATGTTGTTGAGAGATAAGTGCAGGTTGTTTCTCTTTTTATTATTATTATTATTATTATTATAAACGCACGCACACACACCCCCCACACACTCGTGCTGGTTGTTTCTCTTAGTGTGAGTGCATTTCTCTCCCATCTATCATACAAGTGTGTCAACACGTGGCGGCTTCTCAGTGATTGATGTGGACTAGCTAGGCCAGGTGTAAACATATATAACATACGCGACTTCAAGTTATGCCCCTCAAACTCACCGGTTGGAGGCACCACACGCGAGAAAAAAATGAAGGGCTCTGTATTTGAAACAACCATTTTATCATTTAATTAAGGAGGTTTCGATGACCGGGGGGCTTGTCTAAGTCAAATTTGAAGTAGGCTGATCCCCACTCGCTAAAGGAGGGCCAAAAATGTGCATCTCCATGTGCTACCCTCCTGCAATGCAACCAAAAGTTCGCTACTTTGAGAGCCTACTCTCATGCGGGTAGTGGACCAAAAGGAGGGTGAGCTAGGACACCGAAAGAGTCAGTTGTAGGGGTTCTATCTAATCAACCTCATCTAAAAGCAACCAAAAGGAGAGCAAGGGCTATCCACGGGTGTGCAGAAGTAGACACCTAAAAATTTGAGCCGGGGGATGTGGATTGCCCACTGATGTTTCCAGTAGTCACCATTGGTCAGTGCTTTGTGGGCCCCACCATAATGTGTGCATGTTTATCTCTGTTATCCATTAATGTTTCCCAATCATTTTATGATTTGAGCCCAAAAATGAGGTAGATCGAAATCTCAAGTGGACCATACCATAGGAAACTGTAGTGATTGAACCCACCACGATTAAAAACTTCTTAAGGCCATAAAAGTTTTAGATGAAATTGTTATTTGTGTTTTTCCCACCATTAAAAACTTCCCAGGGCCATAAAAGTTTTAGATGAAATTGTTATTTGTGTTTTCCCTTTATGCAGGCTTGTGTGACCTAATCAGTAAGTTAAAAAGCAAATAAACATGAATGGTGGCCATTCAATCACCATTATTTTCTTGTGATGTGGTCCACTTAAGATTTGGCTCCGCCTCATTTTTGGGCTCTCGCCCTAAAATGATTTGAAAAATAGTGGATGACATGGATATCCATTTTATCTATGCCGTCCATCCATTCGATCAGCTCATTTTAAGGCACGAGCCCCAAATTAAAGTATATCCAATGCTCGAGTGGACCACGCCATAGGAAACAATGGGGATAAGTCCATCGTCAAAACCTTCCTAAGGCCCATTGTCATGTATATTTGCATCCAATCTGTTAATAAGGTCACACACATAAATGAAAGTACAACACAAATATCAACTTCATTAAAAACTTATGCGGCCCAAGTAGTTTTCAAATTTATTTGCTGGTTTTCTATTGTTTCCTGTGGTATGGTCCACTTGAGCTTTGCATATTCTTTAATTTTAAGCTCATGCTCTCATATGAGTTGGAAGAATGGATGGACATCATGGATGAGACATACATCACAAGTGAGCCATTCATAGTTTATTCAACACGCTACTCAATATGTAATCCACATTCAAAAAAGTATACTGTTGAGGTCCACCAGGCCAGTAGACTGGGGCGCAGCTTTGGTGAATCGTGGATAGATCCCTAATCGTGGGCCACCATGATGTATGTGTTGAAAACAGATGTCTTAAATTTGTACCCTGGGTCACTTGACTGGTCGAGTGGACTGCTCGACTAGTTGAGGCTCGCTCGACTTGAAGTCCAGTGGCGAAGTTTTTTGGAATCCCGTGGTGCTCTACCAATCGAGGGTTATGCTCGATCGGTCGAAGGGGTCCTTTGACCAGTCGAGGTCCTCCTTTGACTAGTCGATCTGCGTGGATTTTGTGCGGACTGCGTAAAATTGAGTCGGTTTTTAGAAAGTGCGTAAGGGGAGTTTCCTAAACTATAAATAGGGGTCCATTGGGCTTTTCTAAGTAATGTTAAGGCTTTCTAAAGGAGTTTCAAGGGTTCCTAAAAGGGTTTAGGGTTTCTAAAGGGTGTAGCAAGGGTGAGATTCGAGGTTGTTCGAATCGGGTAAGTCCTTTCTCTTTGTAATTTCTATTTTCATAGTTGAATTATGTCGCCTTGTGCCATGGTTTTTTCCCCCAAGGGTTTTCCACGTTAAATCGCTGTGATCTCTTGTGATCGCTTAGTGCTCTTGGATTGCTATCATAGATCTAGATCTGTGTGATTCCGCAGCACAAGTCCCAACAAGTGGTATCAGAGCAATCGTTGGGGCACAAATTTGAATATGAGGGATTAACATCAATGAGAAGCACTAGGTATGAGATTAAGAAGTACTCATGAAAAAATAATTTTGAGTTATGAAAGATCAAGATGATCAGTTTCTTAATCAAGCAAGGCAAAGATGATGCTCTCGAGGAGCAAAAGTCTACTATGACTAATGATGATTTGAATACTCTTGATAAGAAGGCTCTATTATCGATCCGTTTATGTCTCATGGATGTGATTCTCTACAATATCATGAGAGAGAAAACTACGGCTAAGTTACAGGGCAAGTTAGAGGATGTCTTCGAAAAAATTCTCAAAAAATTGCCTACACTTGAAGCGACAGTGGTGTAACTTCAAGATGACAGAGGGTGGAGATTTGGAGGCTCACGTTAACAACTTTAAAAAATTGGTTTGCAATTTACTGGATATAGAGGAAGTGATGAAAGATGAAGAATAAGCATGTATGTTGTTGAATTCTCTTCATACGTCTTGTGAAGCATTCAAGGACACAATGTGCACCACAAATAAAATCCTGAGTGTCGACACCGTGATCTTAACCCTTCAAGGAAAGGTTATGAGAAAGCTTAACGTCGACATGGGGATATCTACCGATGCACTGCTTACAAGGGGTAGGAATTCTGAACAAGGTACATGTTCTTCAAGTTCTGGATCCAAATCCAAGGGCAAGGGTAAAGGAAAGGTAAAGTGCTGGAATTATGGGATGGAAGGACATGTGAAGAAATATGGTACAAATCTTAAATTTAAGAGAGAAGATTTTAAGGCTTCGTACAGGGAGGCCAATGCTGTCACATCAGATGGATCGAGTGGATGTGATGGTGATGTTTTGTCTGTATCTACGATCAGACGGTCATACGATGATCGTAAGGACGAGTGGATTCTAGACACGGGCATCTTTTCACATGACTCCTCATCGGAGTTGGTTCACCAGTTACAGGGAGTGCGATGTTGGATAGGTATTTATGGGCAATGACATTGCCTATAATGTTGTAGTTGTTGGTATGGTGCGCATCAAGATGTTTAATGGGGTGGAGCATACCTTGACTAATGTTAAACACGTTCCTAATTTGAAGAATAATTTGATTTCTCTTGGTATACTTGAGGCAACGGGATGCAAGTTTACAGATATTGATGATGCTCTTAAGGTATCTAAGGGGGCCCGGGTAATTATAAAAGCGCAACGACTCGGTAACATGTACAGGTTGATCGGGAGCACGTTAAAAGGTGGAGTTGCAGTGGATGTAGCGGATTTCACCTCTGCACGTGTGCGGCATGTTGGGCATGGCCAAATGAGCGGGCAAGGCGGGAAGGCTGAGATGCACGGACAAAGATATAGAGTAGGTGGAGCAGCCACCTGTGAGAATAATCACACAGCATAATCGCAAGATATCGGCAAGGTACATGGACGACTCCAATATCGCAGGGGATTCGTCTTCTATTCAGACGGCTGGGTGAGCCTGGTCCTGAAAGTGGAAGGTGACTATGGGCGATGTGATGGATTCGTCGTACCAGATCGACACATTGAAGCTGGTGGAGCTTCCAGTGGGCTGGGAAGTGGTTGGATGCAGGTGGATCTTCAGAAGGATGCAGCATGGATGCAGAGCGAGATTGGTAGCGAATGGTTATGCTCAGAGAGAAGGGATCGGCTTCTCAGAGATATTTGCGCCGACGGTATAGTCGGTGTCTATTAGATCCGTGATTGACGCTAGTTGGCCAATGTAATCTTGAGCTGGAATGATGGACGTGGAGTCTGCACTTCTGTATGAGAAATTGGAAGAGCAGATCTACATGAAGTAACCAGAGTGATTCGAAGTTATAGGAGCTGAGAAGAAAAGTTTGCAAGAGGTCGTGATGCGATCTGTCGCCTAGGCAGTGGTAAAAAGATTGATTCCTTCATGGTAGGTCAGATATTGTATGTCGATGATATGTAGATGACCAATTATGACATGTCTGATATCAATATACTAAAGACTCGGTTAAGTGGGACATTCAGGATAAATGATCAAGGGGCTGCAAAGATGGTTCTCAACGTTGAGACTGAAAGAGGAGTAAGCTTTAGTTATCTCAGGCAAAATACCTTAGGTAGGTATTGACCAAGGATGTGATGGACCAGGCAAAGCCAGAGAGCGTTCCCTATGCATCTCTCCTCAAAGTTTTCCTCAGGACATGTCCCAAAACAAATGAGGAAAAACAGGATATCTCATGAGCCTTATTCGAATGTAGTTGGTAGTGTATGTCATGGTCTGGATTAGACCAGTTATTTCACAGGCTATCAGTATTGTGAGTAAATACCCCGATAAGCAATATTGAGTAGTGGTGAGATGATAAGAGTACCACATCTTTACTTTTGGAAAGACAAGAACAAAGTTGGAAGAGTGTGTGGATTCAGATTATGCAGATTGTGGATTTCAGATAGTCGACTTTAGGTTACTCGTTTGTACTAATGGGTGAAGCAATTAGTTGGATGTCCATGTTATCCGATAGGTGCTTGAGGAAGGAGGCATAACTCTGGAGGAGATTCACACCTGTGTGAATCCGGAAGACGTGATCACTAAGATCGTTCTCGCAAAGAAGTTAAAATTCTCTGTAACTTCTCTAGGCTTGGTGATGGTGAAAAAGAAGGACGAAATGTGCGTGAGAAGCTATGCTGTGATTTAAAGATAAGATAAGAGGTCTAAAAGCTACACGGTTGAAGATTAAAGACATGGTGGAGATTGTTGAAAACAGATGTCTTAAATCTGTACCTTGGGTCACTCGACTGGTCGAGGCTCGTTCGACTCGAAGTCCAACGGCGAAGTTTTTTGGAATCCCGTGGTACTCGACCAGTCGAGGGTTAGGCTCAACTGGTTGAAGGAGTCCTTCGACCAGTCGAGGCCCTCCTTCGACCAGTCGAGGGTTACGCATTTGTAGTGCGGATTTTGTGCGGACTGTGCAAATTTGAGTTGATTTTTTAGAAAGTGCGTAAGAGGAGTTTTCTAAACTATAAATAGGGGTTCATAAGGCTTTTCTAAGTAATGCTAAGGCTTTTTAAAGGGGTTCCAAGGGTTCCTAAAAGGGTTTTAGGGTTTTTAAAGGGTGTAGCAAGGGTGAGATTCGAGGTTATTCGAATCGGGTAAGTCCTTTCTCTTTGTAATTTCTTTTTTCATAGTGGAATTCTGTCACTTTGTGTGGTAGTTTTGTCCCTCAAGGGTTTTCCACGTCAAATCGTTGTGTTCTCTTGTGATTGCATGGTGCTCTTGGATTGCTATCATAAATCTAGATCCGTGTGATTCCGCAGCACAAATCCCCAACAGTATGTGCCTTATACGCACAATACCATACATTGCATGATAAGAAAATGAAATAGATCCAAATCTTAAGTGGACCACACTAAGGGAAACGATGGTGATTAATTGGATTAAGTTGATATGCATGGTCCCTTCATTCGGGTCTTTGAAAACTTATCAACGAGTTGGATGGGAAATAAACACTCCGGTGGCTCCCCAGAGTTTTTTAATGGGCCATATTCAATCATCACCGTTTCGTGTGGTGTGGTCCACCTAAGATTTGGCTCTGCTTCATTTTTTGGATCATACCAAAATATAAGTTGTCAAAATGGCTAGAGAGTATCAATGTAGGACTCGGATTGCATCCTACCCCACCTCTAGCCACGGATGGAAACTTATGTGAGCAGGCCCATTGTGATTTATTTGTTTATCTACGCCATCCATCCCTTCTCTCAAATCATTTTAAGGCATGAACAAAAAAAATGAGGTGGATCCAACGCTCAAGTGAACTACACCACAGATGACTCTTGTATTTAACGTAACTTGCATTTCATGTTTTGTGCATTTAATGCAATCAAGCTTATTATTTGGTGTGGCCCATTTGAGCATTTAATCTGTCTCATTTTTTGTGCATATACCTTAAAATAATATGATAGAAGGGATGGGCGGCGTAAATAGACGGACAAATCAAACTGGGCCGGCCCACAGAACTGCCCGTTCATGGTTAGAGACGGGCGGGGGTATGACGCAATATACGTCCATGGATGTAAGGATCACAGTGGGCTCTACTGGCGGCTACCATGGGCACCCGATTGGGCGGTACCCCTGCCAGGACCTAGCTAGAGATGGATGGTCATATCAGGGGGTTCCACTGGGCAACCGGGATTTATACGTTTTATCCATTGCCTTCTATATATTTTGATAGATTATTTTAGAGGGTGATCTTAAAACAGAGGCAGATGGAAAGCTCAAGTGGACCACACTACATAAAGCGGTGGTGATTAAACTATTATGGTTGAAAACTTCCCAAGGCCCACCGTAACTTTTACTTGCCATCCAACCCATTCATAAGGTCATGTAGACTGTATGGAGGGAAAACATAAATAAAAGCTTGATCCAAAACTTCTGTGGCCCACGGCAGGCTTTATATCTCCACTGATTCATGTGGTGTAGTCTACTTGAGCCTTCGGCCTGACTTTGTTTTTGGTTTGTGCCCTAAAATGATCTTTCAAACTAGATGGACGACGTGCATAAAATATATAGATCACGGTGGGCCCCACAAAAACCCTGTCCATCCCTAGCTACGTCCCAGTGGACCAGACCGGTCTGGTTCTCAGGACGCCACCCGATGACCACGGTGCAGCTCGCACACGAGCATTGAGTTGGAACGTGTGGCCACGGGTCCAGTTTTGCTTCTCCTCAGTCCATCCGCACTCCCTTTTCAACCGCCCCACCCCTTCAAAACCTCATATAAACCTCTCCCCCATTCTTTTCCACTGAAATCCCTAATTTCTCTCTCCCTCTCAATCTCCCTCCCCCTCTCTCTCTCTCACCAATGGCGGCGATGCTGGTACTCGTGCTCTCTTTTCCTTTCTCTCACATTTCTTGCAATCAACGGTTGTTTTTTATTTTTACCATAACGGAGTATGTTGTGGGATGATTTTAGAAATTTTGGTGATGGGTTTTGCAGCAACCTCAGATCATACTGTTGAAGGAAGGGACGGATACATCCCAAGGGAAGGCCCAGCTGGTATCCAACATCAACGCCTGCACAATCGTGGCCGATGCTGTCCGCACCACCCTCGGACCCCGCGGCATGGACAAGCTCATCCATGACGACAAGGGAAATACCACCATCTCCAACGACGGTGCTACCATCATGAAGCTCCTTGACATTGTCCACCCTGCTGCCAAGATCCTTGTTGACATCGCCAAGTCACAGGACTCTGAGGTATAAATGCCCTCTCCTCATACTTACGTTAATGCCACTGCATCATGTAAACCTGATATCAATTGGATATGTGAATTGTTGAATCTGGGCCATCCATTCTACCTCATGGTCTTCTTGCATTCCTATGATTAGTAAATTGCAAATAACAGATTAACCAATAAAATTACTTCTATTGTTTAGAACAGAAAGTGTACTAATCACTATTAGGTGAATTGTGTGATGCAACTAGATGGTTTTCAGTCAATATATGCAGGGCCCATGGTTCAGTGATTCGTTGGGCCACATTGTGGTAGCTTGAAAATATCACAGATCGGGTATTTCTTTTCAGTTGTGGATCATTGCTGTACATCTCTACTTGGCCGTCTATTTGCAGGCAACACATTGAAAGGGAAGTATTGTCCTAGTCAGGAGGTTTTCGGTGACTTGTTAATCCATGATGAGGCCTAAACAGTCAATGACACGGATCAACAAACCCTGGGCCCCATTTTGTACGAATTGTACTGATGGAAGCCTTGGGTAAAGGATCATGTTATTCCGCTTACTAGTGGCAATTCCTATTTCGAGTTGGAGCTAGCAAATCTTTTTTGTTTTTTCATCCTTTTTAAATTTTTTTTTTTCCGAGGGGTGTTGAAATTTTATTGAAGAAACAGTCTAAGACATAACATTAAGGAAGATAGAACTGATTCCTGACACAAAAGACCTTTTCTACCTGCACCTCCAGAGCACTCTTTACATGCTTGGACTAGGTCATGTGTTGACGTCCTTCAGGGTCACACCTCTAACAGTAAGTCATCTCCAAAACTGCTGGAAGTTTAAAAATGTCCAAATATCACCAATATTTTCAGTGACATCGGCTATATTTGGTGATATTATTAATCTCAGCCATATTTTGAGAAGAATCCCTTATAAAACTTTCCCTAATCAGGAAAAAATTGGAAAGTTTTTTGAAACCCAAAAAATCTCCATTTTTTCAGGATCTTATTTTTTGGATTTTTTTTCCTTGGGTGACTTCTATTACTCATGTCTATGCATGATTCTCGTGCGTTGACATGGATTTGTGGCGAAAATTAACATTTAAGTGAAAGATGGAGGAATTTGGTGAAATTCTACTTTTTCCATTTTTAGATAATGCTAGAAAATGGAAAATATGTTTTCCCCTGTTAATTAGTGTGGAAATTCTGTATATTAATGAGTGTTGGCTGATCTATTAATTGACTACAAATTTTATGTATTTATTTGATACAATTTTTTTTTTAATTTTATTTTTTATAACACATGGTTAGGCCCTTAGAAAATGGATATTTATTATGTGTGTGTGTGTGTGTGTGTGTGTGTGTGTGTGTGTGTGTGTGTGTATTTCTATATTTTGATTTCTATATATGTAAACATGCGTCATTTACCATCTCTTGAAGTTTTGCTGAAAATTCCACCGTCTTCCTAAGGTTTCCCTCAAACAACAATACTTTTTTTGAGTATTGGCAATACCAATACATGTTTCTGTATCCCCAATCATTTGTACATGTAACAATACTGATACTTTGAAAATTGGGTTAGACAGGGGGATGCTAGATATATGTGGCCAAGAAATATTAATTTCCAACATTAGGGGTGTCATATGAAGTTGGCATTTGGACGGGTTTTTGGGTAGAGCTGTACATGAGTCGAGCTTGGCCCAGCTCGACTCAGCTTGGCTAGTAGCTAACCCCAGCTCGAACTTGGCTCGGTCCTCGAGCCTGATTGGCTAGCTTGGCTTGGTTTGGTTTGGTCAGCAGCTCGGGCCAGTTCGAGCCTATGCGACATTTTCTCAAACATGTAGAGTGCATCTTCAAATTTTTACAGAATGCAAAACAATAACATCTCACAGGTATTTCATCAAACATTGGGCGGGCAACATCAAAATCATGATTTGAGTGTAGTTTTATATTGTGAGATATATATATATATATATATATATTTGTTTTTTTTTTTTTTGTTTTTTTACTGTGATTTATTTCGTATCCATTCCTTCTTCGCCACTAGCTGATCCCGTGGAGAATGTATTACCCCGAAACAGCACTTCATTGAGTCATTTCATCAAACACTTGACGAGCAACATCAATATGAACATAACCGAGTCATCGAGCCGATTCGATCCGAGTCAAGTCGAGCTCGGGCAAGCTCGAACTTGGCTCGAAATTTTTTCGAGCTAAAAAAATCAGCCCGACTCGGCTCGAACTCAGTTTTGAATCGAGTTGAATTGAGCTTTTTTGAGTCGAGTCTAGCGAGTTAACCGAACTAACTCGGTTCGTGTATAGCTCTATTTTTGGGAGAAACATGGTTGGTTGAGATTCATGAGCACCATAAACAACCGTTTGCTAACCTTAATCCAAAAGGGTTTGTATTAGAGAACTCCGTCCCACTGTCTTTTTGTAAGGAAACACTTGGGGTCTACTCTCTTGCATCTTCCTGTGTGAAAAAATCAAAGGTGGCAGTGCTCTTTATGTATCCATCCATAGACTATCAATTTTGAGGGGTGAAGTTTTCTTTTCCACGTGCTTGGATGTTGAGAAGTCCCAAATTTCCACTTGGGTCTGTTTGTATAGAATGCAAACCAGCCAGGGGAAGCATTCAATTTACATTGATAGGATGTTTGCACTTGCTTGGAATGCGGAGGATGTTGCAGCAAACAATTTGCCTTTGCACTTCCCTCGAGAATGTAGGACAACCTTTTTGTTTCTTCAAAAAGTCAAATAGATGAAAAAGAGTTTGCCCGTGATGTGTAAATGGCAGTGTTTTAAATAGCTACGCTATGTAGCATGTAGCTTATGCTACGTAGCGTCGCTTAGCCTTAAAGCTACATAGCGTCGCTTAGCCTTAATGCTATGTAGCGTCGCTTAGCCTTAACAGTACGTAGTTCATGAAAATAGCTTAAGTCACATGTAACCTACGCTACATGATAATTTACATACGCTACACGCTATGTAGCTCTCATTATGAGTTATTTTTCACTGCATTAAAATCAATTAATGTTTTTAATGGTTGTTGTATTTTTCTATTTTCAATAAAAATCAGTTAATCTTTTCAATGCTTTTAGTAAAAATGATATAAGTAACAATATTAAATCAGTTTCGTTGTCTTTTTTTTTAAATTTATACTTAATGATTACCTTTTCCCTTTAGGTTGTGTTTAGTTGCACCAAATATTATGAAATTTTGTTAAACTTCATTATCAAGGAGTCTAATTTGGCGAATATGATGAAATTGGTGCAATCAAGCGCAACCTTGATTAAAAATCTAGAAGTAGCATGTAGCTTGCGCCCCTCACTTTAGAGGGGTGAACACTACGCTACACGCTATTCACTATTTAAAACACCAGTAAATGGCAAATGTGGAGAGAAAAAAGGTTTCCCTTTGTGGCATTGCAATCCAAACAATTTCAAATGCGTAGCATTCTAAGACTTCTCTTTTGCAAAACAAATGGGTGCAAAAGAATTTGTTTCCCCTGGCGTTGATGTCAATTTACTTTCTGCTTATGTCACATACTTGCTTTGCTTTGCTGTCCCCTAGTTTGCACTCTATACAAACAGTCTCTTAATTTTTTAAAAACTTTTTAGTGGTTCAAGGCAAAGAAAATTAATAATGATTGTTTTTAATCCAAATTTGAGGATAGATCATGGATGGCCTTTGCAGAAGTTTACCAGTGCTTACATACATTTTTTTTCTTCCCCTTTGGTCAATTAAGCTGGCCTGATGTTGATCTGTACTTCTTGATTCATCAAGGAGGCCTTATGAAGGTTTAAGGAAAGGGTGTCACTGGCTACCACCACCATGAGTTGCCTATACCATAAGTGGTTAATATTTACTGGATTGTCATCATCGTCTGGGATTTTTGCACCCTTGTTGCTGGTCCAAAGCCTGGATAAAGAGGAGGTTTGCATTGGGTTGGCAGCTGGCATCAAACTTTGACCACTACCTTTTCTCATTGGCCTTCTCCAGTTAGTTGGGATAAGGCTTCGATGATGATGATGATGTTACCATCATCATTATTTCAGTGTTTCCCACAGCATATTGGGGTTTGCTTTTAAACAGTATGTTGGCATAAGACATAACTGGCTGCTCACCAAACATCTACCTTCCTCTTTTATCTAGGATCTTGGTACCGACCATAGTAAAGGTTCACATAGATACCATTCACATGTCAATATGCTCCCAGTCAATATTAGCCCCAGCTCAACTATTACATGCATGCCCCAAATGACAAGCAAGTAGGGTCATGGAGGGCTATTTGTCTGACAGACCACCAAGCAGCAAGCAGTCCACACACTGGAAAGGTCATGCTCCAGTAGTCGTCTGCTCAGAATAGCAGGGAACCACCATGCATTTAATTTCTTTTCCCAACATTATACGCATGCCAACACACTCATGCAATGCCTGATGAGCCTGAAAACCAGCATGATAGGACCAAAATCCAGTGATGTTATCGCATACCAAGACATCGACCCAGCATGTCTTGATTGGTATTTATTTGTACCGGCTGTGTAATCGGTTTGCCTAAAGACTGGGTTGAAGAGATGGGCAACTTAGCTCTTACATGCATGGTCAGAAAACTGTGTTTCTTAGACCTCCCACTAAAAATGTTGTTTTGTGCTTGTGGATGATACCCCTTTTATAAGTTCCCTTAATTCTCTATTTTTAAATTAAAAAAAAAATTATTTTGGATTTTTGCTTAAAAAGGTACTGTGTATCTTGGTAAGTCAACTCAGTGCCAGTTGTGACCAAGTAGCCCAATGTAATGGAAATGTAAAATTTACACCCTCATTGTTCCTACAATGCATCTTGACTGAGTCATAGCCCTTGAATTTTGATGGCCAGTGCATTCGCTTTATCCGCACGGGTGAACAGTTTTTTCTTTTGGAAAATATGAAGTAGCAAGTAACCATTCATTTTTATTTTCTAAGCGTAACAGTAAGTTGGGAAAGCATAATCGCTTTCATATGTCAAAAGATTTGCTTAAGAAGTCAATTTACGTTGAATATCTGTGGGACCAGGCAGTCTGGCTTTCCCAATCTCTTAGATGTTTTTGTTTGTCACTGCATTCTGAAGAGCAATATGTTAATATGTTTTGGAAGTTTGACGATTTGTTCTGTTTGTGTTCAGGTTGGTGATGGAACCACAACTGTGGTGCTCCTTGCAGGGGAGTTTTTGAAGGAGGCAAAGCCCTTTATTGAGGATGGGGTCCATCCTCAGAATCTTATCCGCAGTTACCGGACTGCATGTTATTTGGTATATATATATCTCTCTCTCATAGTTCATTCTTTTGTGTTATTAGGGATTCAATTCTGGGTTCTCTGAGTCAGGAGCCTTGTGACATCTACTGTAGGCAATTAACAAAATCAAAGAGCTCGCTGTAAGCATAGAAGGGAAAAGTCTTGAAGAAAAGAAAAGCTTACTGGCTAAATGTGCTGCTACAACACTCTCCTCGAAGCTCATTGGTGGTGAAAAGGAGTTTTTTGCATCTATGGTTGTGGAGGCTGTCATTGCAATCGGCGATGATGATAGATTAAATTTAATTGGCATAAAGAAGGTATGCCTTTTCTTCCTGAAGTGATTGTTATATACCACTGATTTCCATTTGCTATTGACTACTGATTTCCGCTTGTTTGAAAACCATGGAAAAGAAAAAAGGCTTTCAGGAAATCTAATTCTGTGCTGTTTAAGAAAATAAGAAAAAAAAGTAGCTGTCGAAATCATTTTCCATTTCCACACTCTTCCCTTAGAAAACATGGACACCAATTTCGTCTAAAAAATAAAAATAAAAATAAAAACTATGTTAAATGTTGGTTTCCATGGAAAACAACCTTGCTAAAAAAAGGTGTAAACTGGGTTGCTGATTAAAGAAAAAGTGTAAACTGGATTGATTTCCATGGTTTTCCTTATCCTTGGCATTCTACTGTGGTTTTCCATGTCCACTTTTTGACTTCTCTATATCCTTGGCATTCTACTGTGGTTTTCCCTATCCTTGGCATTCTACTGTGGTTTTCCCTATCCTTGGCATTCTACTGTGGTTTTCCATATCCACTTTTCCATGGTTTTCCATATCCAAACAGGTAGTTTATTTGTATTAAGACTAAGGGCCTGTTTGGTAGAACTTATTTTCAGTACTTATCACTGAAGTGAACCATTGTCAATGATTTTCCTTGATTCAGATTGTTTGACAAATCCCTCCAAATTAAGTGCTTAATTTGGATTTTAACTGAAAAAAAGGTTTTTTTTTTTTTTTTTTTAAAGCTTCCCTCCCTTGACTCGACACTTAACCTGGAATGCGGATGGGAAGTGATTTGCGTTAAAATCTTTTTTGACTAAAATATCCTTATAACTTATTTTAAGTCTGACAACTATGCCCTTTTTCAAGTGACTCCGGTGAAATCTTAGTACTTTTATGTGGCAAAGTTCTATGGGCCCCACCATGATGTATGTGTTATATCCACACCGTTCATTCATTTTTTTAAAAAAAGCTTCCCTCCCTTGACTTAACACGTGAAATGAGGTCGGTAAGTGATTTGCATTAAAATCTTTTGCCAATTTTGACTAGAATATCCTTAAAACTTATTCTAAGTGACAACTTTGCCCTTTTTCAAGTGACTCCAGTGAGATCTTAGTACTTTTATGTGGCAAAGTTCTATGGGCCCCACCATGATGTATGTGTTATATCCACAGCGTTCATTCATTTTACCAGATCATTTTAGGGCATGAGCCAAAAAAATGGGGCAGATACAAAGCTCAAGTGGTCCACACCATGGGAAGCAATGGGGCAATGACGCCCACCGTTGAAACCTTCCTAGGGCCCATCATGATGTTTATTTGCCATCCAACCTGTTCATGAGGTCACACAAAACTGGATGAAGGGAAAGCAAAAGTATCAGCTTGATCCAAAACTTCTATGACCCTTAAGAAGTTTTCAATGGTAGGGGTTCAATCACCACTGTTTTATGTGGTGTGGTCCACTTGAGCTTTGGACCTACCTCATTTTTTGGGCTCATGTACTAAAATGATTTGACAAAATGGATGGGCGGTGTGGATATAACGATATATCATGGTGGGGCTCACAGAACTTTGCCTTGTCAACATGGGAGCAACCTACGTGCATTTCTCTATGCTACGGAATTGGAGTCCATCAAAACCGGATCACGAAGGGGAGGAGATTACGTGATACCCTGGTAATATGTTAGTGGGTGTTGCCCTGACCGTGGGACCTACCTTGAAGCATGTGTTGTATCTATGCCGTCCATTGGTTCTTCATCTTACTTTAGGCCATGGTTCCAAAAATGAAGCAAATTCAATTCTCATGTGGACCACACCACCAGAAACAATGGTCATTGAATGCCCACCATTAAAACATAAGGCTCACCGTAATATTTATTTGTCATCCAATCTATTGATGGTGTCACACAGACCTGGATGAAGGCAAACAACAAATATCAACTTGATCCAAAACTTTTGTAGCCCATGAACAGTTTTTAATGGCGGGCATTCAATCCCTACTGTTTGGTCAACTTGAGATTTGGATCTGCTTTAGTTGGAAGCATGGCCTAAAATGAGCAGTAAAAACTGATGGATGGCGTGGAGATGCAAGCATACATCAAATTGGGCCCCACGGTCAGGGGAACTTACACTAAGGGCCTATTTTTTTTTTTTCAATTCCCTGGGTAAATGGGTAATTATTATTTACCCTTGTATTTATGCTGGGAAGACGCCTTTGACATTGACTTGATGTTGACAGTGCATTGAAACTGAGGAAAAGTGGATTTTTTCCACTAAAACATGTGGGGCCCACTATTATGTATGTGCTTGATCCTACCATCCATTTGTTTTTCCCTTTAATTTTAGACCATGAGCCCAAAAATGAGGCAGATCCAAAGCTCAGCTGGACCACGCCACATAAAACAGCAGGAAAATGAATGCTTACCATTTATTTCTTTTTTGGGGCCACGAAAGTTTTGGATCAAGCTTATTTTTGTGATTTCCCTTCATCTATGTCTGTGTGACGCTATGAACAGGTTGGATGGTAGATACTCATTCCTGTGGGCCCTACGCTTGTTTTAACTTTCAATGGTAGGTGTTAAATTCCTCTTATTTCCTGTGGTGTGGTCCACTTGAGCCTTGTATCTGCCTCGTTTTTTGGCTCATGCCATAAAATGAACACGTAGAACATGTGAAGGGAGTGGATCAAACACATGCATAATGATGGGCCCCACAAATGCTACCACTATAATTTTCGTCCGATAACAACGCCTTTGCGCCACAGTTTTCGAGGCCAAATTACATCCAAAATTATTCTTTTCCAAACAACTGTAAAAGTAATAATTGCTCACTTACAACTCATTTACAGTGGATTTTGAAAAACAAATAGGCCCTAAGGGTAACACCTAATCCGCTCCCAAGACGAACGCGGATTAGCCATGACCCCCATCCAGCCAGGTGGGTGTGACCTTGACAGTGGGCCCACCTTGATGTATGCATTATATATCCACGTCGTCCAGCCATTTTTCCGGCTTCTTTTAGTGCATGGTCCTAAAAATGAATCAGATGCAAATCTTAGGTGGATCACATCACAGGAAACAGTGGTCATTAAATGCCCACCATTAAAAACTTCCTAAGGTCCACCCTATTGTTTATTTGCCATCCAACCTGTTGATAAGGTCACACAGACCTGGATGAAGGGAACAAACAAATATCAGCTTGATCCAAAACTTTTGTGGCCCTTAAAAGGCTTTTATGGTCAATCACCACTGTTTCTTGTGGTGTGGGTCACCCATAGATATGAATATTGGTATTGTATTGGCCAATACGGTTGTATTGTATTTGTATCAGCACGAGATGATACGCAATATGGGGTCGTATCAGCCCGATATGGAAAAATTGATGTATATCAGCCTGTATCGGCCGATACGGGGTGGATCAACATCGCTGCAGGGCTGATATGGTCGATACAGGCTGATATGCCCATAAAAGTCCAATTTTGATTTTTTTTTCCTCAAAATTTTACTCATGTCTCCTCTCTCTCTCTCTCCCCTTTTCATTTAAACCACGAAAGAAACTTAAAAACTCATTTTAGGCTAGATCCTGACCTATTTTGGGATCAAAACAAATGATTTGAATGAGAATTGACAAATCGAAGCGAAGTGGACGATTATGGGAGAAATCGGATAGAAGGGTAAACCTTCGCTTCTTTTTGATATATTTCATCATCTTTTTGTTTTATTTCAATGTAATGGGCCCTAGTTCACCAATCATGTTTGATTTGTGTACAATTAGGGCCTATTTATTTTACCTTCAACAAGTCAAATTGATAGATAATATTCTCATCAAAGAATGGTTTGATACACCATCATATGTATGTCCAAAATACAAAAAAAAGGGATTGATTCTTGAATATCTTATTATTCTCTTGTTTTCCTGATATTTTCCTTAATTCTTTGGCTTAAAAAAAATTTGACCGATACGGGCTGATATGGCCCTGATACCAATACGCGATGTTGTATTGTATTATTTTCCCACCAGGTTGATATGCCAACCAATGCCGACATTCAGAACCATGGTCCACTTAGAGATTTGAATCTGCTTCATTTTTGGGCCCATGCCCTAAAATGAGCTGGCAAAAGGATGGGCGGTGTGGATATACAACACATGCATCGAGGTGGGCCCCATGATCAGGGTCGCACCCACTTGGTTGGGTCGTAGCTTGATCCATGTTCGTTGAAGGCTACTTTGGTAGCTTGCCACGATATTTAAAATGGTGGTGACTCGTGTATCATACACGTTGCGTTGCATAGATGTATGTCCGTCCAGACCATCCAAGCTGTGGGTCCCGTTGTAAATGGATCATAGCCTCAAAATCAAGGTCATCTAGAGTCTAACAATTCAATTTGTGGCTGTCAAATGGATGGCTAAAACTAAATTGGCCGGGGTATAATGTCAATGGGCTAATTTGGATGGGCAATATTATGTTTCGTCGTTTACTTTATAAAAGATAGAAATTGAGCGATAGGGGCAAATATGACAAATTGGTAATTTTCAGACACTTGTGATTTGTGTTTACCAAACAAGTCTTTGAAAAAAAGTGCTTATTTTTAGATATTAACATCTTTTTCAGACAAATTACCAAACAAAATTTCCAGTACTTAATAAATACTAAAATTCAGCACTTTTAAGCTCTCAGTACTTGATTTAATTTTCAGAGCTTATTTTTCAGTTTATCAGATGGCACCCAAGCAAGGTGTCCTGTATCCGTTATGATACGGCCGTATCGGCCGATACGTAACGGTAATGGCCGACACCGTTATGCGATACGGGTTTGAAACGGCCGTTATCTGTGACTGTAACGGCCGTTACGGACCCGTAACGGCTGTTATGGGCCTTGAAAAAAAAAAGAAAAAAACTTTCCTTTTTTCCTTTCTTTTCTTCTTCTTCTTCTCGGGCAGCTGCGGCTGCGGCTATGGCCTTCTTTTTCTTTTTCTTTTTCTTTTTCTTCTTCTTCTTCTTCTCTCTCTCTCTCTCTCTCTCTGTTCTTTCCCTCTTTCCCTCTTTTTTTCTTCTCTTCTTTCCCTCTTTTTTCTTTTCGGTTTCCCTCTCTCCCTTTAAAATTTTTTTTTTTTTTAATTTGCAGGCGTACCACACACTAGCTAGTTGCTGTAGGTACGTGTCACGCTAAGACGAGCGCTGACACTCCTCGAGCTCCGATTTGTACGAACAGTTCAAAGGAGATCAAAGTTATATGGGCTCCATAGTGATGTATTTATTATATCTATACCATTCATCTATTTTTAAATATCATTTCAGAGCATTACCCAAAAAATGAATCGTATCCAAAGATCATCTGGACCACACCAAAAATAGTAGCGGAGATAATGATTTTCACCGTTAAACAATTCGTAGGCCCACCATAACATTTATTTTCCATCCAATCTGTTCATAAGGTCAAAAAGACCTGAATGAAGAGGAAAAACAAATTTCATATTGATCCAAAAGTTCTGTGATCCCAAAAAGGGTTTCAATGGTAGACGTTCAATCCCCCACTACTTTTTGCAGTGTGGTCCACTTGATAATTAGATCTGTATTATTTTTCGTGTCAAGCCTTAAGACGATCTCATCAAATGAATGGACGGTTTAGATATAACACATACCTCATGATCAGACCCACAGGACTTACTGACGTTAATACACACAGGTACACTAGGCGGACTCTCTGGAGTTATGCAGCACGTTTTGTACACGTGCCGCGTGGCCCCACCATAACGTATATATTGCCGTCCATCCATTTTGCCATATCATATTAGGTCATGATCTAAAAAATTAGTAAGATCCAAATCTCAGGTGGACCACACTATAGGAAATAGTGGTTATAGAATGCTCACCATTAAAAATTTCTTAGGGTCCACTGTAATGTTTATTTTTCATCTAACCTGTTAATTGGGTCATATTGACGTGGATGAAGGGAAAACACACAAGTCAGCTTGATTTAAAACTTTTGTAGCCCCTAATAAATTTTTAATGGTGGACGTTTAATTATTGTTGTTTCTTATGGTGCAGTCCACGTGAGCTTTGGATGTGTCTTATTTTTGTGCTCATGCCCTAAAATTATTTGGCAAAATGGATGAACGGTGTGGATATAACACATTCATCATGGGTGGGGCCCAAAAAACTTTGACACGTGTGCTACACTTCACAATCTGAGTCCCGCCTAATTCGGGCCTTTAAAAAAAATTGTACACGAGACATATATTAACTTAAATTTACCAATTAAATTATGGACTGCAATTGCTAACTCACATTGCCAAAATCAAATTGTTTGAATAGTTTTAATTGTTAATTTGTGGACTTTTATTTTTTAAAATAAGGCCTTTTGATTTTTTTCATGATTCACTATCCAATAAATGTCCACCAATTCATAAGTGGGATAATGGCAATAAATTGCATGAATTTGAGGCTGATTTGGAGCATAGATTGGTCCTCCAAGTCAGCCGCAAATTGGCAACGCCATCTGCCTGAATTTAATTTCATTTTTTTAAAGAACTATTAGGAGAAATGATATCAAGTTGTTAAGTATATAAATTAGATATTTAAAAAATTAAATATATGAATTTTGTAGTCAAATTCAGGTTACCTGGTTCAAAAATTAATCAGACAGTCCGATACAACTTCTCACCAAAGAGTGGACCGTTACACCACCATAAACATGTTCCAATTTATAAATGAATGCACATTTGGAATGCTTAGAATATTTCGGATTTAATCTATATTTTTTCATATTTTTTTGGCAAAAAAAAAAATTGCACCGTTACGGGCCGTTACGCTCCCATATCGCCGTTACAACCCCGTATTCGTATCAGTATCGGAGGGCACCGTTAGCCCAACCGATACCGATACAGGGGATACCTTGCACCCAAGTACTCAATTGGATGAGCAGCTTGTCAAGTTATCAGAATGATTTCACTGAACTTGTTCTTGAAACAATCATCTGTCATGTCTGGTAGAGTAGGTTTGTTGTGGTGGCTGGTTTTTGGGAACTGAAAAGGTTCTACTGGGATTATTGAAATTTATGCTTTTGGTAGAAATTTCAGAAGGGCAAAAAATTTATTGTGAAAAGTGGACAGATTCATGCCAGGAACTGTTGGCACCAATCCAAGTGCTTTTGGATTTCCCAAAAGATAAGTTAGCCTGTTTGGATTGGATGAGACCAAAACGTGGAAATGGAAACCCCCCTTGGAATCTGCAAATCAGGGAGATGTAGGGGAAAAGGAAATTCATTTCCATCTCCAATGTTTTTTTTAGCAACTTGATATTCTATGGAAATGTATTTCCTTTTCCGTTCCCATTGTTGGTTATCTACCTAAACTAAGGAAAAGTGCTATAATGAATTAGGGAGCCGTAGCATTTTCCCACCAACTGAGGAAATTAATTAAATAGTTTTTTTTTTTTTTTTTTTGGGCCACTTGTTTCCTCACTTTTTGAGGATTACTTTGGAAAGGAAACACTTTTTACTGTTTCCTCTACTTTCTTTCCCACAGATTTCTGAGGTTTTCCCCCAATCCAAACAAAACCGTGATTTTGCTTCTGCCTCAACAGGAACCCATATGTCCGGCAGTTTCTCTCCTTTCAAATTATTTAGCTGCGTAAACTGAAAACCTTTGCTACAAAGAAACACCTTTTCTGGGTCTAGATGTTTCCCTTATTTATTTCTACTTGATAGAGGTCATTGATATAAATTGATGTTTTATGATTTCGCTTCTCGAACTTGCGCACTGACTACAACATTCTTTGAACTTGTGCACTGACTACAACATTCTTTCTTCCGTCAACAGCTTTTGGGCACGCCAATTTCTAGCAACTTCTTTGCTTTAAAACCTACTTTTAAGAACATGAAGAAATTTGTTGATTCAGACATGACATTCTGGGAAAACACAAAATGCGAACACTTATGTTACTTATATATTGATTTATTATATTATAGACTTAATAGTTATACATGTATAAAAAAGTCCCTTGAAATAGTTGGGATAAAGCTATGGCGATGATGTATAGAAATCTCTGTCCATGTATTCATGTCTCTCTATAGTATTCATATCTATATGTTTTTTTTTTTTTTGTGTGTGTGTGTGTGTGTGTGTGTGTGTACACATGCGTATGTGATATGTATGTCTGTATAGTGCTTACCCCAATTAATTGGGATAAGGTGTGGATGAGGATGGTATATGTGTATGTGTAGTGATTTATGTTTACATAGGCCTCTTTGCCTAACTCTAAACCCCTCAAATTGTCTACAACTGAAGCCTTCTGAAGATATAGTGGTTTTTGTCACAAGAGTGAAGTGGAGAAAAGGGCATTGTGCTGCCCAATGTCATGTAGACCTCCATCAATCAAAACTTTAGTCCTTCCAAGGTTGTGGCTGACTTTCCTTGCTGATATCCCTTTCGACCTGTCTTTTTTCAAATGCCCTTCCAAGGTCACAAACAAGCTTGAATCAATTCAAAGCAGTTCATTTGGAATAACACTGAAGCTGGTCACGAGTTTCATCTCGTGCATTGGGATGCAATTTGCATGCCAATCAAGACAGCCCTTGGCATAAGAAACACTGCTTTGCTTGTAAAATGGTGGAGGATTATAAATCACAACATACCTTTTTTGAAAACATCCTAGCAGTTAAGTATGGCATGCCAACCAATGGACGGGATGTTAATATGGCTTCTGGCAGGAAGGGTTCTGTAATTTGGAAGGCATATCTTCAGTTCATGGCTTGTTCTCGAAGCTCACCAGATTTAGGGCCAGCGAGGGGTTCAAGTCGAGATTCTGGGAGGGTTGCTGGTGGTCAGAGGTGCCTCTTTGCCTCCTGTGCGAATCTTGTATGTGATGGCGCTTCATCGAGGTGGTAAAGTTTCCCATTTTTCCGGCAGGTGGCAAGGCAAATGGTTTGGTCACCGAGATTCAGGTGTAATCCCAAAAGTAAATAGATCATCTTGTTGTCTCAATTATTGTTTAAAGTTAGAAGCAACTCTCCTTTGCATGGGTGGCACTGGTAGGAGAGTCTAGGAGCTTGAGGCTGTTGGAGATTTCTCAGTCTTGTCACTTTCCCAATCCCTGCAGGCTAAACCTGGTCTTGAATTGGGTTGGATCTTAGATCCTCAGCAGTTTGGTCAGGTGGTGCTCCAGTGAAGGTAGAGGCTTTCTGTTTGATGGTGTTTGGATAATGTTTTGATGCTGAACCACCTTAAGAATAGGGGCTTCGCGCTGCCCAATTGTTGCTCCATGTGCTGCAAAGTGTAAGAAAATGTCCCACATTTATTCCGTCATTGTCGTTTTGCTGGTTGTGTTTGACCGTCGATTCTCAGTAAGTTTAGTATTCGGTAAGTCATTTCATTTTCTGTCAGGGGCATCTTTCTAGTTGGAGGTCCAGCATGGGCCCCAATCAGTAAATTGCTATGGAATTATGTAGTTAAAGCTTCTCTATGATGCATCTGGTCAGAAGGGACCGGGAGGATTTTCAGGCTCTGAGGGAACTTAGTTAAGAGCTTTGGTCTTGTGGCCTGTAATCAATCATATGTTGGAGAAGAAAGAAGAAAAGGAAGAAGGGAATTTTAGACAAATGGTTGTTTAGAGAACTCTCTCTCCTCTCACACCTTAATGATATTTTATTAAACCTAACGAACATAAATGATAGTATCCTGAGGGAGTACCAATTGTAGGGCAAGATGTTACACAGGTCCAGCTTGCCCATAATAGCTTGAAG
Organism: Magnolia sinica; assembly: GCF_029962835.1. Lineage (NCBI taxonomy): Eukaryota > Viridiplantae > Streptophyta > Magnoliopsida > Magnoliales > Magnoliaceae > Magnolia > Magnolia sinica. The sequence goes on from NC_080574.1 coordinate 69,695,295, forward strand.
ATGAGAAGGATGAATAGTTTTTGTGAGAAAATTTGTGAGCTGATCATTTGTTCGAACATGTGTATGAAGAAAGCCAGAAGGAAATCTTCTTGTGAACAAAATGTCAATTGACCTCTATGTGCTTTGTTCTTTCATGAAAGACCGGATTGGACAATGTGAATAGCTACCTGATTGTCTCTATACAATAGAATTGGAGTAGAAATGGATATATGCACATGCCGAGAAGAAGCTATTGGAGCCGAATGCCTCACAAGCATCATGAGCCATAGATTGATACTTTGCTTCTCAAACCATGCCCGAGGTGATTGTTTGAGACCATACAAAATCTTCTTCAACTTGCAGACTTTTCCTCTCGTGTTCAATAATCGAAAGCTAGGTGGGGACATGTAAACTTCCTTGTGAAGATCGCCATGAAGAAGGGAATTATTCATGTCAAGTTGATGAAGAGACCAGCATCTGTGAGCTGTCGCAGATGGCAGGACACGCGTTGTAGTGTAGACATGTGATTGGTGGCACTTGAGTTGATCACCCAGGGACTACCAGTAGAAGTAATGTGAAGGTCAGAATACATGTCTGCATGAGGTTGGAGGACTCAGATGCAAAATTACCTTGGAGGCTAGCCATCTTATGGAGCATAGAGTTATATTTGGTCCGAGAGATTTGAACCATATAGAGGGATTGCAGTCAGTTGTACGATCAGAAATGGAAGGTTCCCTTGTTTCAATAGACATATAATGAGGCAGCTTACCATAAAGCTTCCAATAACTCTCGACAAAATGATTCTTCTGCTTATAATGAGTACAAAAACGTACTCCTTTACTACGACCGATATCACACTCTCCTGTGACATGGCTAAACTTATTATCTCGACCCAAGGGGCCTTTGAAGATAAGTGCTGATTTTCCTATGGCGGGAAGTGGTGTTTCCATCAGCCTCTTATGCCGCTCATCTTTGAGGAGAAGGGCGTATGTGCTGTTGAGACTGGACAGGGTTTGATGCCCGAAGATATGAGCATGAATGGGTTCAAAATCATTATTGAACCCCTGCTAATAAATGGGTTCAAAATCATTATTGAACCCCTGCTAATAACTAAATTATCCTTCAATTTTTTGTTATTTGTTTTCTATGCTTTGGTATCTTTCAAACAAAAGAACTTGGCATCCTCAGAATATTTCAATTTCTACCAGAGACTACAAAGTTTTGTGTAATATGCTGCAACTGATTTATCCCCTTGGCGAAGAGAAGCTATCTCTGGATGTAGTTGGTAGAACTAGGCAATGTTATATTGATCTGAATATAACTCATGCACTGTCCCATTCTTATTTAGCAGAGGAAAGTAAACACAAGCCCTTGCTAATATCTTCACTCATAAAATTCAACAGCCATGACATCACAAATAAATTGGTTTAACTAAGGTCCCATCAATATATCCAAGTTTTTGCTTGCCTCTAATAAACATTTTCACTGCTCATGACCATTGCAGGGAATTATTTTCGGTTAGCTTAGTATTTGTTATTTGGGGACTTGGATTTTCAGAATGATGCATTTTAGAGGTCTATTCAGATATCCCAGATGTAATTTTGGGAAAAGACAGCCATCGAGGCAAAATTACCATAAAAAGGGCCTAGATGTAATAATGCAAATGGGACAGCTGTAAATGCAGCAATAGCAATGCTAGTAATGGAGTATCCAAAAAAAAAGAAAAGATTAAAGCCCAGTAATGCAGGGGCATTTTCACACCAGGCTTGAGTGAGGTGGCTTGTGAGATGTAGGGTCACACTCGGGGTTGGCGGCCTATGTGAGGCAGGCCCCACCCGTGTGAGGCGGGTGGCTTGTGTGAGGTGGACCCTATGTGATGCAGGGCCCACAAGGGGGGTTTGGCCGATGACCTAACCCATGGGATGTGGGACCTGGGCTATGAGATAAAGGGATTGATTCGCCATGCTCTATCAGTTTGAGCTATTAGAGCAAGTGATTAGTTGTCCTGTATCAAAGTGGTATCAGAGCGGGAGGTTTTGTGTTCGAGACTCCTCACTGGGGGTAATTAATGCGGGGGCACACTCGGTGTGAGCGGCCCGTGTGAGGCGGGCCTCAACCATGTGAGGCGGAACCCATGTGATGTGGGGCCCACAAGGGGGGTTTCAGCCGAGGACCTAACCCATGGGATGTGGGGCCTGGGCTATGGGATAATGAGATTGATTCACCATGTTCTATCAGTTTGAGCTTTTAGAGCAAGTGGTTAGTTGTCCTGCATCATCCATTGAGTTCAAGCATGTAAATAAGAGAAAAAAAGGAATGATGAAACTCAACAAGGGAATGAAGATCAAGTCCAGGTCTGATCATACCTTCAAGATCAACCAGGTAGACAGATGTATTCCACCCAACAACCCGTAATGAACAACCAAACAGTACGAATAAAGAGCAATATGAAAAGAAGTATAAACAGTCCAAAGTTGCTTGATAGGAAATGAACGATTGAACAAAAAACCCAAAGAAACTATTTTTTATTTTGCCGTCAAACATTAGTAATCATGGATAGATTCTACACAAGAAACCGACTAGATGGGTAAAGTTTAAGGTCCATTCTCCAAGGAATCTGACAAATCAATGGTCGAGATTGATTCCAGACAGTTTTTTTTTTTTTTTTTTTTTTTTTTTAAATTTCTTCCTGAAAATAGAAGAAAAATGAAAAAAAAAGTAGTAAAAAATGCCTTAAAAATGGAGTAAATCACAATAAATTCACATCTAGTCAAATGTGCCCCTGATCTTCTTCATCTTTGATCAGTGGAAGTGGGCCTACTTGATTTAGGCGATCATATATCTTCAAGAAGTAGATGGTTTAAAATCGATGGATATGGGAGTAATCTCTAGCTCTAATACCATGTAGTGAGATCTAAATCTCACAGAGAAACAGAGAAAAAGAAGAAGAAGAGAGGATGCTTGAATGATGAAGAAGATTCTTATATTCCACTTCATTTCTTGGGAAGGATACAACTTCTAGGGAGAGAATATTCTAACTTCAGAAAATACAGGGTAAGACGTAATTGATACATGATAAGAATGACTTAAATACAATATATTACAAGAATGGTACATTTGAGGAGTATATAAGAAAGGATGCCCAAATCTGTATACTACTTCGGAGGAGTATGCATAATGTGAACTCCTTCAACACAACCAACATTTGATAAACCTAGGCATTCAGGATATAGGTATGGATGATCTTGGCTTTTTTTTTTTTTTTTGTTGTGAAGGATAATGGAGATTTTATTAAAGGCCCACAAGCAACAGCTAGTGGGAAAAGAATACAAGAGAGGGGGAACCCCCTAAGAACAAGATGATCTTGGTTTTTTTTTTTTTTTTTTGAAGGATAATGGAGATTTTATTAAAGGCCCACAAGCAACAGCTAGTGGGAAAAGAATACAAGAGAGGGGGAAACCCCTACGAACAAAAAAAAATAAAAAATAAAAATCTACTAGGAATCAAAATTCTTCAAGAGGGAGGCCCATTCGGAAACGAAAACTGTGACGTTAGCCATCACTGCCTCAACGGAGCTAGAGCTGTTGCAAAAACAACGCCTATTTCTCTTAGCCCACATTGCCCACCAAACAACATCTAGGATGACCAAATGCCATATGGCCCCTTCCTTTCTTCCCAAACATCTCCTGTGCCAGGCCCAAAGGACATCCCCAATGTTGCTTGGTGTTGCCTATGGCGTCTTGACATGAGAGAGGAAGTGAGACCACACCTTGGATGTTAAGGGGCAGAAAATGAAGAGATCATCGACTGACTTCACAACTTGCTTACATAGGGAACACATGTTTGGGATGGTCATGGAATGTCAATTGTCAATACTTTCTTCTTACCCACCAACTACATGAACGTCGAGATTCTTTCATTTTGACAGTTTTCTTTCGATTCTTTCAACCACCTTATCCCATAGATACGTGGTAGGCTTCCCAATGAACAGCAGGAGCCCCAAATATAATGAGGGAAGGGATCTAGCCTTGCATCTGAAAATTGAAGCCAAATAGGACACCTTGTCTTTACATAGATGGATACCCAAGATCTTGCTTTTGCCCAAATTAACCTTAAAGCCTGAAACTACCTCAAAGCACACGACTATCTTTCGCAAATTGTCCATCATATATGGATTAGCATCGCAGAATATAATGGTGCCGTCAGCGATTTGGAGATGAGAAATGGGCTCTCCCAACTTGGACACCTTGAATTTGCTAATGAGATTGGTCTCTTGACCTCTTGATAACATCCGGCTGAAAGCTTCTGCAACGATAAAGAATAGAAAGGGAGATAGTGGGTGCCCTTGCCGAAGGCCCCTAAATGGCTTGAAAAAGCCTTTTTGGACAATCATTAACAAGCAACGAAAAAAATGAGGAGCCGACACGCTTGAATTCATCTTCTCCACTTGGCATTGCATCCCATCATCTCCAACAAATAATCAAGGAAGTTCCATTCGACATGGTCATGTGCCTTCTCGATATCAAGTTTGCAAGTAATCCCTGACTTTTTCTTTGAATCTGGAGTCTATGCACGCACTCATGAACTATGAGAGCATTGTCCATAATTTGACGTCCTCCCACAAAGGCCCCTTGGCTATCTGAGATGACATTAGCAATCACCTCATGAAAGCGTGAAGCAAGAATCTTAGCTAGGATCTTGTAAGGACTCCTGATGAGACCGATTGTGTGAAAGTTTTTCAGACAATCTTCTACTACTTTAGAGATAGTAGCAATGGAGTAGTTTTATGTTTTTGAGTCTTTAGCTATCGTTAGAAGAACACATGCATTGCTTCTTTAGACTTTCTAATCTCTCTAAACTGCTTCTTACTATATAATCTCTCCAAGAACTAATTGATCTCCAAAAATTAGTGTTTTAATGCCAAAAGTGTAGGTCCACCTTTATGTTGCGTAAAAAAAGACAGCATGTGCACGTGATAGTATCCAAGTAATACAAGAATTATGTTTATTGGCACGCAACGTTTAAAATATTGGCGAGATGTTGACATTATCAGTATCGCCAACCCAGCGGCGATACCGATAGTCCCTTTAGTCGTTTCTCTTACGGAAATTGATGAGATATCGCTGAAATTTTCGAAGAATTCAATATTCTAACTTTGTCAAAATTTTCGGACTATTTCACCAAGATTTCCAAAAACTTCAAAACTCAAAAGATATTTCGCAGCTTGTGTAAATACTGAAAATTCAAAAAAAAAAAGAAAGAAAGAACTAAAACGAAGGATTTAAAAAATCTCTCTACAAATCTAAGTTGTAAAGACAAATTCGGCAACTGCTTTACAAAATCAATGGATTCGAGCACAAAGTGGGGCTGAAATTGAGGATTGAAGCTTAGTTCGGTCGGAATTGGAAAATATGAAAAAAATCCCCCCAAAAATCATATTTTTCTTAGATCAAAGGAATTTTCCCCAAAAATACCCCGCAATTGTCAGATTTCCAAAACATACCTTCAGCTTTCACTGGAAGGCCGATTTTTTTTTCCCCCCTTCATATTTGTCTTTATTTTGAGATAAGAGAGAGAAATCGGGAGACATATCTTCCCTTATTTGATCGCGACTTGGATGCAGTGTTCGAAATATCAGTATCGCATTAGGTACCGCACCCTTGGGATACGGATACGCATCGATTATTGCATGGGATATATCGGTTGTATCGCGTAATGTATCGTTGTTGTTGGAAACATGGGGAAATTGGTCGAATTTTTCAGTGAAACTTCAGTGATTGTTAAAAAAGACATCAACACATTTATAAATCAAAACATTACAAAAATAAATAAGTGCACATAATATGTTTTCTTTGTATGGGGTCCTAATCTGTGTTGTCTAACTGAATTGATGCAAGTGTTTTCAAAATCTATTAATATAATTTATAAATGTAAGAAGACATGTGGAAACATAAACAATACATTCAAAAGCAAAAGAAGAATCACTAGATCATGTTATATACATGTTTGATTTTATGTTTGGACACAAGGATTGCAATCATGTTGTTCGAAAACGGTTACATTTCGGCCATAACGGCCGATATGAAACGGTAACAGCCGTGACCATTACGCGTTACGGGGTCGTAACAGCCACCCCCTCTTTTTTGTGCACGTAACGGCCGTTACGGCCCATAACGGCCGTTATGGTACTGTAGCAACTGTTACAGGCCTAAAGAAAATAGGAAAAAAAGAAAAAAAGCATACTTTTTATTTTATTTATTTATTTTACTTCTTCTTCTTCTTCTTCTTCTTCTCGGGCTGCGGCTGCCCCTCTCGTTTTCTCCTCCTCCTTCTCGGGCTGCGGTTGTGGCCCTGCTGTAGTTGCCCCTCTCGTTTTCTCCTTCTCTCTTGTTTTCCCTCTCTTTCCCTCTCGTTTTCTTCTTCTCTCTCATTTTCCCTTTCTTTCCCTCTCATTTTTTCTTTTTCCCTCTCATTTCCCTCTCTCTCTCTCGGTCTGAAAAAAAAATGAATGGGTGCGTGGCTATAAAACAGCCACAGACCTTATTTGTTTAAGTGGTCTGCGGCGCACGCTGTTTAGTGCACTTGCACTATTTTAGTGCATGCGGCCCACCTTGATTTATGTATTTTATTATATATCCATGCCACCCATCAGTTTTTCCTGATCATTTCAAGGTATGGTCCCTAAAATGAAGCAGATCTAGATCTCAAGTGGACCACATAGTAGGATTGAATGCCCACTGTGCACTTGCATTGTTTTAGTGCATGTGGCCCACCTTGCTTTATGTGTTGTATTATATATCCATGCCACCCATCAATTTTTCCTGATCATTTCAAGGCATGGTCCCTAAAATGAAGCAGATCCAGATCTCAAGTGGACCGCACAATAGGATTGAATGCCCATTGTGCACTTGCATTGTTTTAGTGCATGCGACCCACCTTGATTTATGTGTTGTATTATTTATCCATGCTGCCCATCAGTTTTTCCTGATCATTTCAAGGCATGGTCCTTAAAATGATGTAGATCCATGTCTCAAGTGGACCGCACAGTAGGATTGAATGCCCATTGTTAAAAACTTATTATGGCCCACTGTAATGTTTATTTACCATCGAAACTACTGATAAGGTTGCGTGGACCTGGATCAAGGAAAACAAAAGTTGCAACTTTAAAATAATAAATAAATAATAATAATAATAATAAAAGTTTTAATTGTGGGAATTCAATCCCTACTGTGTGGTCCTCCAAAGATTTGGATTTGCCTCATTTATGGACCATCCCCTAAAATGAGTTGGCAAAAAGGATGGACAACATGGATATACAACAAATGCATCAAGGATTCAAGGTTGGTCCTATGTTTAGGGCGTCATTCACTAGAGGTCCACCTAAGGTTTAAATCTGCCTGATTTTTTGGATCATGCTTTAAAGTGAGTTGGCAAAATAGATTGACGACACAAATATACAAATACATTAAGGTGGACCCCAGTTTCAAGGCCTCACCCACTAGTGGTCCACCTTAGATTTGAATCTACCTCATTTTTGGACCATGCCTTAAAATGATTTGATGAAACGGATGGGCGTCATTGATATAGAATACATACATCGTGGTGGGCCCTATGTACGTGGCTGTAAAAATTGTCCATGAGGCATACATTAACTCAAAATTAATAAATTAAATTATGGCACTATTGTTGCCACGTCACAATTCCAAAATTAAATTATTTAAATAATTTTCACCGTTAATTTGCAAACACTTGTTTTTCTGAACTAGGATCATTTGATATTTTTCATTCTTCACCGTTCAATAAATATACACCAATCCATTAGTGAGATAAGTGTCAATAGATTGCATGAATTTAACGTTGACTTGGGGCATCAAATGGTCCACCAAATCAGCTCTAAATCGACAACACTATTTACTTGAATATAATTTCAATTTTTTTCTTAAGATTTATTGGGAAAAATTATATTAATTTGTTAGATATATGAATTATATAATTGGACATAAAAGTCCCTAGATTGTATGTTGAAATAAAATATACACTAGTCACAAGGTATTAATACACCAATACCTACGAATATGAGATATTTTGGTATTAGATTCATTCTAATTAATTCATATTGATATTATATAGTTAGATAATTAAATATAAAAGATCTATAGCCAATACTAGGTTGTCAGGTTCATAAATTCATTAGGCGGTCCGATATAACTTCTCACCAAAGAGTGGACCGTTACACCACCATAAACATGTTCCAAATTATAAATGAATGTATATTTGAAATATTTAGAATATTCCAGATTTAATGGACATTTCTTCATAATTTTTTGACGAAAAAAATTGCACCGTTACGGGACTTGTATCGGCCGATACGGGGTGTATCCGTATAGGTAACGGTGGGCACCGTTACGCCCTCCGATACCGATACAGAATACCTTGATTGCAATCGATTTGCAAGAAAGTGGGAAATTTTTATTTATTTTTTTATAAAAATTTTCCACAACTCGGCCCATCTCTTCCAAATCACGAAATTGAAGCTCCCAATATATGATTTTCCATGTAAAACATAAAAAACCATGGATTTGTAACAATTTGATACGGATTTATAAAATGCTCACCGGATCAAACATGTGAGATATATCGAATTACTTGTGAGTTTCGTATCGCATAGGTGGGATACAAGATATATCGTGGGATATATCGGCTGATATTGTCGATAATTAAAAACTGCTTGGATGTGACCTCGGAACCGGCGATGTGGGTGGGACCTTGACCATAGGGCCCACCTTGATGCATGCATTGTATATCCACGCCGTCCATCTGTTTTACCAACTTATTTTAGAGTGTGGTCCCAAAAATGAAGAAACAAATTTTAGGTGGACCACACCACAGGAAATAGTGGTCATTGAACGCTTACCATTAAAAACTTTACAGGGTCCGCTGTAATGTTTATTGACCACCCAACTCGTTGATTAGGTCACACAGACCTGGATGAAATTAAAAAAAAACAAATATCATCTTGATAAAAAACTTTTGTAGCCCACAAAAGGTTTTTAATGTGCAGTAACCATTGTTTCCTGTTGTGTGGTCCACTTGAAATTCGTATTTGCTTCAGATTTGGGACCATGCCTAAAAATAAGTTGGCAAAACAGATGGATGGCGTGGTTATACAATGCACACATCAAGATGGGCCATATGGTCAAGGTCCCACCCACATCATTGGTTCCCATGTGGCAGCCAAGTTGCGGTAGGCAAGGACGCGGATTGGGTATTCCCTCACTAGGACCTAGCTAGAGACGGACAATCCTGTCATGGGATCTATGGGGCCCACCATGATGTATATGTTCGATCCATGTCGTCTATCCATTTTGACATATCATTTACTAAAAAGGAGGTAGATCTAAGGCTCAAGTGGACCATACTACTGGAAGTAGTGGGGATTGAAGCCTACCCTTGAAAACTTCTTGAGGGCCACAAAAGTTTTAGATCAAGCTGATATTTATTATATTTTCCCTTCATCCAGGTCTATGTGACCTTATGAACATCACGATGGATTGTGGAAAGGTTTTGAACGGTAAGAGTTCAATCCCGCACTGCTTCTTGTGTTTATTATTGGTCTTTAATTTGACCATGTATGCTTTTTTTTTTTTTTTTTCTTCCTTTTTCTTTTTATTTTGTTAATGGCACCGACCCTTTACATGTGGAATCCTAGAATACCTATGAGATCTGAGCCACTCACTAGATTGGACCCATTGTGTAGATGTCTTATGTCAAATGATAGGCTTTTCTCATCACGTAGGACAAGTATATTAATGCCCACAAATTTGATGTCTCAAGTGGACCGCACCACATGAAATAATGGCCATTAAATGCCCACCATTAAAAACTTCTTTAAAGCCACAAAAGTTTTTGATGGATGCATGGATGGGATGGGATGGGATGGATGGTTGTATGGATGGTTATAGGGATGGATGGGTTGGGATGGCTGGATGAATGGATGAAACTTATTATGTATGCATTCTTTTTGCAATTTTTTGATTCCTAAATATGCAAATATATGTATTTAGACATCTCCTGACGTTTCACTGAAAAATTCCACAAGTTTCCCCCCTTTTCTCCGTATTTTTGGTTATTGGCGATATTATTGGTGATAACAATATTTTATCTTTATTCCCGGCCAGTGAAACTTGTAGCGATATCAACAACTTGAACAATGTTGTCACGTGACATGTGGACTATGTAATTGTATATACATATATATTATGAAGTAGTGTGTTTATTTGCCTTATATTTTATAGCTAGTAAGTTGGACACATTTTAATTTTTTTTTTTTTTTTTTTTTTTTTTTTTTCTATTTACTAAAATGACTTGAAAAAAGGAAGAAAAGAAAGCAACGAGGAATGTAAGCGGACTAGGAAAGTAGTGGGATTCCAAGTTCCAACAAGTTGACTCTCTCTCTCTCTCTCTCTCTAGAGGATGCCATCTAAGTGGGAAGAAGTATGCCAATCATTGCTAATAATGAAGGCAGGCTCCAAGGCCATGGATTCAAAAGTGACATCCATTACAAGGCATTATGGGGATCCCCTGGCATCATTAAGGGTGCAAAGAATTTAGAGGCCTTCGCTAAGAGTCTGGTTTCACACTGATTTAGTCCTAGGGTCCAATGTTATCCAAATCGTACGATTCACAATTCATATCGTAAAATGGCATCGTATGGGTGTACGATTTGAATTGTGAACCCAAATTGTAAATCCTAAATAATCATATCTGAATCGTACAAATCGTAAGATAATTGTAGACTGCGTAAATGGGTAAAAAATACTTTTAAAAAAATCAATTTATTATATTTTTTGTTCAATTTTTTTCTTTTCTTTGTACCCCTTTGCTCATAAAATATGAAAAAGGCTCTCCCCTATGAAAAATGTCCCTTTTTTTTTTCCGAGAGAGAGAGAGAGAGAGAGAGAGAGAGAGAGAGACTCAAAACAAAGAAATCAAGATATCCTTTTATTCACAATGGAATTGAATGCCATTGTTCCTAACATGATTCTACACTTAAGAAAGGTACAAAACATTTTTTTCAAGGACTCTTGTATGTTTTTAAAGGTAATTTTTTTGAAAGACAACAACAGAAGACAAAGGAAAAAGACAAGAAGCCTTTACCATCACAATATGTATACCATATACATTTTCTCAATTGATAATATCATGATATATGTTACTTTTTTGGTACATGTTGATGGTAAATGGATGATTGATGAGTTTTTAATCTTTATGATTTACTTATATATTTTCATATGCCTTAAATATATATTGTAAATCAGAAAACAAGCTTATGATTTACGATACAATTTGCGATTCGATATGATTCAACCCCTCTTATGATTTGTGATATGATAACGATTTTGACAACATTGCTAGGGTCATATGCCATATGTTTTTGTGCACGGGGTCTGTTGTAAACACTGGTTGATGTTTACTTTCCAAGAAAAATGTTGACTGTGACATGCATTAATGCAACTTTTGGTTCAACATGGTTCTCAGAGCCCAATTTTACAACTATTATCATGGATTCAAGAAGGAAGCGTTCATGATGTCCCTTCACATGCAAACAAAATTATGGAAGATCAGTTTACATACAAATTTTGTCAATAACAATTTTCCTCCTTTTGCTTACATCTTTTCCAACAAAACTCTAATTGTAAGAACTTTACCATGTTGTATGAAATTGGGTGGTTGATCTTGGTTTCTTAAGCTTCCTTTTGTATTCTTCCGGTAGGGGGGCAACTCAGACGGGTTTGGTCAGGTTGAGTGTTTACCCAAGCCCAACCCAACTTCAAGAGGATTCAAGCCCAGGGCCTAACCCAATCCTAACCCAAGCTACCAAACCCAAGCTCAAACGGAGGTATTAAGACTTGACCTAATAAATTTTGGGTTGGTTTGGGTTAGATTGGGTTGGGTCAAGTTGGGTAGGGTTGGATTGAGTTGACACTTGTAACTGGTAAACTAGCACAAAATGAAATATCCGACCATCGAATAGCACTATTAAAGTAACACGTTACTAGTGAAATAACACTAGCAAGATGAAGTCTACAAGCACCACTTATAAGCTAATGAAAGTATAGAGTAGGATAAAACAACTCACTAATGGTCCAAAGTCAATGTACATGTGTACTTCCTTGATGAGTGTACTGCCCTGATTTTTTGGTACATGGCTTGTTTACATGCACAATACCTGATGAATGTCCTGGATCTTTGACAAGTGTGCCATCCTCAAGGATCCTTGATACGTGTTCTGCCCTCTAACATGAGGTCCTTCATTGGATAGTGACTCTTCCTCACTGTATGGGCTTGGTTTTGCCTCTGGACATGCCTCAAGATCCACTGATCCAGCATGTGTCTACCCAATGGGGCCTAAGGCAAGGTGGTCCCACGATTTGATCTATCTTCTCATTAGTTTGGGCTACTAGAGAATTTCATTGTCTTTTATTTTTAATTTGGACAGTTCCATTCATCAGACCACTCGTGGGCCCATGTCAGTTCATGTTATGAATGCCATTTTCCTTGCATGGACAGTTCCTTTCATTAACCCTATATGTCAGAGTCCATTGCATGGATGGGTCCAGTCATGGACTCTATTACCATGTTGGTCATGATTTACATTTATATCATGCATGTTAGTCATAATTCATATGTCAGTACTGCATATATGGTTGAGTTTGGGTTGGGTTGCCGGAGGCCTCAAACTGAGCCCAACAGCCCCAGCCCAATATGGGTCAGGTTGGAGTCAGGTTAATGATTTTCAGCCTAAGCCCAACTTAACCTCAACCCAACCTGACTAAAGTTCAGGTTGGGCCAATCCGGATTAGGGTTGACCCTGCACAAGTTGCAGCAGCACTTCCCAGGAATGTTTCAGGCCTTCTTCTGTTCCTATTAGAAGTATATAATTCAGAGCAATGAGCACCCTTCTTTTTCTTTCTGAAGGTTTTAGTCTGAGTTCTTTCCCACACCCCCTAAGTCTGGATTTTCAAAAGTGGCTATTTGTACTTATATTCGAGGAAGTGTTTCGATTTCTGATGCTGCATTGTTGCTTTTGTGTACTTTGCACACTTAAGCAACTGAGTGGAATCAAAATTTTCCAATTCAGAAGTATATGTGAAGAAGGAAGCTCATATACACGTGTCAATGTGGCACATGGGTGTGAATTTGAGCCACCTGTTATTTGCGTCTCACCATGTTGCTGCTCTGGCCGAAGATCAGGCTAGTTCACTCATCACAGGTGCTGCATTGTTAGAAACAAATGGATGGCTTAAATTACTCTCTAAGTTTTTCTCAGCTGTCTCAAGTTCCCACAGGCCCCTGATGTACCGTTGCCATCCAACAGAAACAGTTCTCTGGCGTCTGTGTCTCATAAATTGTAGCCCATCTGATCAGTGGACTGGCCTGATAGGGAAAGAGCATCTACATGTTGGGACTCACCTGATGGATGGATTGAACATGGCACTTGCAAGCCATTATTCTGCACGTGATGTCATGTAAATGAGCCACCTTCTATGCACATGTTGGGTTAGAAACCTCTTGGAAGTCAATTAGACAGAGCTGTACGTGAGCTGAGTCGAACCGAGTTTGACTCAAGTTTGGTTTGGCTTGTTTATGTGACACCCCCTGTTTGAGCTTTACATGAGCCGAGCTTCGAGCCTATCCTTATTGTGTGAGCTTGGTTTGGTCCAGATTATACGAGCTTGAGCTTGGTTTGGTTTGGTCCAAATATCCGAGCTGAGCCGAGTTGAACCGAGCCAAGTTCGAATAGGGGTCAGCTCGGTTTTTTTTTTTTTTGTTAAATAAACAATATATATATATATATATAAAATACAAAAGTAACAACACTAAAAAATAACCTAAAGTTTTGATGGATGGCTGGATAAAACACAGATATCATGGTGGGGCCTACAGAGCTTTGACACCAGCTACGTGGCAGGTGTTGAGGTCCATCCGTTTTTACATATAATTTTAGGACATGATCCAAAATTGAATCATATCCAAAGCTCAAGTGGACCAAACCCAGAAAACTGTGTGCATTCATGTATCTGTATTATTTATTATCCACGTCGTCATGTATATGTATTATCCACGCCATCCGTCCAACGTCCGTTTTTGCATATAATTTTAGGACATGATCCCAAAATTGAATCATATCCAAAGCTCAAGTGGATCACACCACAGGAAACAATGTGTATACAATCTTTGAGCTGAATTAAGCCAAATCAAACCGAGTTGAATCAAGCCGAGCCGAGCCGATACTGCCCTGGTTTGAGCTTGGTTTGTTTGTTTTTTTAATTTTTTAAATTTTTTTTTTTAAAACGAGCTTGACTCTGAGGCTTGGTTTGGTTTGAACTTTTATTTGAACCAATCCAAGCTGAGCTTTTTCAAACCAATTCGAGCTGAGAGCTTTCGAGCTGGCTTGGTTTGTGTCCAACTCTAAAATTTAGACAGCGAGACTTGATGAAACTCTTGACATGCTTTCATTAGTGCAGAAGGTAAATAAACTCATATTTCTTTCTGTAGGTTCCAGGAGGTACCATGCGCGATTCTTTCCTTGTCAATGGTGTTGCTTTTAAGAAGACATTTTCCTATGCTGGTTTTGAGCAGCAACCGAAGAAGTTTCTGAGTCCAAAGATTCTTCTCTTGAACGTCGAATTAGAGCTGAAGTCAGAGAAAGAAAATGCAGAAATTAGGTAGGTCTTGATCTGTTCTTTTGTTCTGCACACCATCTAATAAGGTGATTCTTTGTAACATAGTTGTATGGTTTCTTGTCTGCTTGCAGACTATCTGATCCTTTACAGTATCAATCAATTGTTGATGCCGAGTGGAACATCATCTATGATAAGTTGGATAAATGTGTGCAAAGTGGAGCCAAAATTGTCCTCTCTCGGCTGGCAATTGGTGATCTTGCAACACAGGTAATTTTTCTTGTTGGGAAATGTTAACAGGGCTTGTGCATCTGGACTTGCCACAAATGTGCTAATGTGTGCAGAAGGCATCAGGAGGACCAAGCATTACTATGGCCCTAAAAACTTGGCCATTCATTACTGTCCCTCAACGAGAATGTGAATAAGGTCATCCCCCAAAACTTGGCCGTTCCGTCCATCACGTGGACTACATGTGTGCATCGTGGACCATTGATCAGTTCCTTAAGTGGCATCTACATGTGTGGCCCCCTTGATAGGCGAACTAGCTACATGATTGAATGTTCTGCATCTTGCACATGTCACATGTTGACATGTGTAGGGCAAGTCCCTCCGGTAGACTCTTCCTTGACATATTCATCAATGTAAGCTGTCATCTGATTCCACCATCTGGGTTTTTGCAGTACTTTGCAGATCGGGATATTTTCTGTGCTGGTCGTGTAACAGAAGAGGACTTGCAGCGTGTTGCTAAAGCGACTGGTGGAACTGTGCAGACATCTGTCAACAACATTATTGATGAGGTTCTTATATGTCAACCTTTTTACCGTAACATTGCATTGTTGTGGTAACAATACTATTTAGTTTATTGCTAGAAAAAAAACACCTTTTGGTTTCCTTTGTCAGCAAATCTAGCATTGTAGGTGTTATTTTGACATTTTTAAAGCATTAGTAGGATGATTTTGGCAGTTGTTAGCACTAATTGGTTTCTTCTTTTTTTTCTTTCCTTTCATAAAATTCAATAAGCTCAACTGGTGATTATAGTGGGTGTGTTTTGCATGAACAAGGTTCTTGGCTCATGTGAAGTTTTTGAGGAAAAGCAAGTAGGAAATGAACGTTTCAACATATTCAGCGGATGCCCTTCCGGTCTGACAGCAACCATTGTTCTCCGTGGTGGAGCAGATCAGGTAGGCCATCAGTACGTAGTCCACTGAACTTAGCTGCTTGATAGCCAAGGTATTCAATAACAGTAACGGTGGCTGTAATGACCAGCCTTATGCCTGTTAGCCGTCTTTTTTTTTTAAAAAAAAAAAATGAAGAAAATGTTTAGGGTCCATATCGGGCCGTTACGGGCCCATAATGGGACGGCGTTACAGCTCTGTATCATGTAATGGCTCCCACTGTCACGGGTATGTAAAGGCCATTACGTATCTGTTTTTGATACCATGTTGATAGCTCTAATTTTGAGGTTATGGCTCAAGAAATTCATTTTAATATTCTCAGTTCATCGAGGAGGCGGAGCGGAGTCTGCATGATGCTATAATGATAGTCAGAAGGGCTCTTAAGAACTCGACTGTTGTTGCTGGTGGTGGTGCTATTGATGTATGCAACTTATAGCAACCTATTCATAACTTGGTAACCCCTCGTGGTTTATATTCTTGACTTGCTACTTAATCTAGTATGCTCTTGGCAGATGGAGATTAGTCGGTATTTGAGACAGCATGCCCGGACAATAGCTGGGAAATCACAATTGTTTATAAATTCATATGCCAAAGCGCTTGAGGTAGGTAGCGTAGAAATCTTTTACTTTTAATCTTCTTCTTCTTATTCTTTTTTTTTTTCTTTTTTCTTTTTTCTTGAAGTCTTGTATAGAATCTTACAAGCTACAACAAGGTTTAAAACTTTAAGTAACAGTGGATTAATTTGGACTTCAGATCTCTTGCTAAATAGCGGTTGGCAGGGCCTTCAAGCCAACAAGGTGCCATTTGTGGTTGGGCTTTGTAGAAACGGAACCCAAATTAAGAGTGCTTTATTTATGTTCACACCCCAAGTATAGGGTTGTGATGTAGTAATAATTTCGGTAAGACCGAGGTCGAATCCATAGGGACTGAACCTTGTACGTATTCTTGAAGTAACTAGAACTTCGAACTAGAAAAAGATGAAATCTAAATCTGGAATAATTGAGAAAGTAATTTTGATTAAAGTAACTAAAACTTGTGAATTCAAAGGTAACTATAACTTGTGAATTCAAAGGTGAGAAACTAGGGTGCCAAGGATCCACTTGTAGAGATCGGGGAGATCTATGCTTGATTTAAGAACACAACTGGATTTAGAGTCCCATCTTCATCCAGTTGGAGGATATAACATTAAAAATCAAATCTGAACTTCCTTTGTGTTGGAGTAACAGCAACTCAATCATGATTAACACACACTTCACAAATAACACATAAAACAATAAGGGTTGTTTTCTTGAAATTGTAGGATATTAAATTTTTTCTGTACATCTACACTACATAAAAGACTCTTTTATAGACATGATGTAGGCACCTAACACTTGAGAGATTCTTGCTAAAAGAATTAATCAGCAACTGACATGTGGCTTGACCACAAACAGTGAGAAAATAGTGGAATTTCAAACGTTCTTATGACTGTTGGGTTTGAATTATTCTCAACACGCCCCCTTAATTCAAACAACTTCAACTCCAAGCATTTCTCGTAACATGACAAATTTCTGCCAGGAAAGCGCTTTAGTGAAAGTGTCTGCAATTTGATCCTCGGTGTTGCAGTATTCCAACTTGATTTCTCTTTTCGCCACGAGTTCTCTTATGAAGTGATGATGTACTTCTATGTGTTTAGTCCTTGCATGAAATGTTGGATTTTTTTGTGATTGCAATGGTAGATTTGTTGTCGCAGTAGATTACTGTAGCTTCTTCTTGTTTTGCCTTCAAATCGGATAAGATCCTTCTAAGTCATACTGTTTGGCAAGCGGCACTTGTGGTAGCAATGTATTTAGCTTCCGAACTTGATAGTGTGGTAGTTTCTTGCTTCTTAGTCGCCCATGATATCATTCCGGATCTAAGATTAAGCGAAAATCCAGAAGTGCTTTTTCTATCATCTGCACAACCGGCCCAATCACTATCAGTATAAGTCACAAGTTTAAAATTACTCACCTTGCGATACCTTATTTCAAAGTTCAATGTGCCACGAATATATCGTAAGACTCTTTTTGCTGCTCCCATATGTTGTTTACTTGGATTTTGCATGAATCTAGATAGAAGGCTCACTGCAAACATTATATCTGGCCTTGTATGAGTGAGATAGATTAGTCCACCAATCAAGCTTCTGTAGTCTTTTCCATTAGTTTTATCTACCCCATCTTCTAACATAAGTTTATCATTTGTATTCATGGGAGTTTTTGCAGGATTACAATTAGTCATATAAAATCTTTTTAATATATCATGAGCATACTTTTCTTGAGATACAAAAATACCATTGGAATCTTGAGTAATTTGCATGCTTAAAAAATAATGTAGAAGGCTCAAGTCGGTCATTTCGAATTTATACATCATATTTTCTCTAAATTGCTTCATCAAACTTATAGAATTGCCTGTATATATCATATCATCAACATACAAGCAAACTATAAGGATTTCCATACCTTGAGTTTTCACATAAAGAATAGGTTCACTTTCACTCCTCTTAAAATTAGTGTCAAGGAAGTACTTATCGATTTTACTGTACCATGCTCTTGAGCTTGTTTGAGTCCATACAAAGCTTTCTCCAATTTCTAAACTTATTTTCCATCCCATTGAGTTTAAATCCTGCAGGCAGGCTGTTCTACATATACATTTTCTTGTAACTCACCATTTAAGAAAGCTGATTTGACATCAAATTGATAAACATGCCACCAAAGATAAAATAATTTCAATGATTTCTAATCGAGCAATAAGAGAAAAGGTTTGAAAAAAATCAGCACCTGGAATTTGAGCATAACCTTTTGCTACTAAACGAGTTTTCTGCCTTTTCAAAGATCTATCAGGATTGAATTTGGATTTATAAATCCATTTCAGTCCAATGGCTTCCTTTCCTGGGGGTAAATCAACCAATCTCTATGTTTTATTTTTTTCAATAGCATCAATTTCTTCCTTTATTGCATTATACCACTCTTTCTTTGTCACTGCATCTTCAAAACATGTGGGTTCTGAAGAAAAGAAGGCAAAATCACATGATTGATAAATATCAGTAAGACTTCTTACCCTTCTTGGAGGCGATTCACTTGATTCAATATGTGGTGAAGGTGGTGGATGAAACTCATTTGGTGGCATACACGATGTGGTTTCTTCATGATCAACAACCAAATGAGTATTTTCGACACTACTTTACCAATTCTAGGCACCATTTTCATTAAAAATAACATCTTGACTGATGTTTAAAATCTTATGTTTTGGATCATAGAGCCTATAACCTTTTATTTCATTGCTATAACCAATAAAAATATATTTTTTGCTCTTATCATCTAATTTTTGTCTTTTTTTGCGAAGGAATATGAGCATAGGCTATAGATCCAAATACTTTAAGATGGCTCACATTTAGTTTTCTCCTAAACCAAGTTTCATATGGGGTTTTTTCCTGTGACAGCCTTGGTAGGAAATCGGTTTAATAAATAAACTGACGTTGCGACAGCTTCAGCCCAAAAGGTCTTTGGTAGTTCATTTTCTTTTAGCATACACCTTGTGGTTTCAACGATTATTTGATTTTTTTTTTCCGCGACCCCATTTTGTTGTGGGGTAAAGCTTGCCGTGAGTTCTTTGTTTATACTTGCACTTTTACACATCATAAAGAATTTTTTGGATGTAAATTCACCACCCCGGTCAGTGCGCAATTTTTTAATAGAATAGCCGCTCTGTTTTTCAACAGAAGCCCGAAATTGTAGGAAAAATGAAAGAGCTTCAGACTTTTTTTAAAAGAAAATACACCCATGACATTCTAGTAAAGTCATCAACAAATAATAAAAAATATCTACATCCACCAAAAGAGGATGTACTCATAGGACCACAGATTTCAGCATGTACAAGCCTCAAAGGTTCAGTTGCCCTCCAAGATTTACCCACTTGAAAGGGAGTTCTATGATGTTTTCCATATACACATGCTTCACACAACTTTCCATCATTTGTCACCATGGGTAAACCAACAACCATTGTATTTTTATGTAGTAAATTTAGCCCACCAAAGTTTAGATGCCCATATCGTTTATGCCATAGCCTAGAGGCATCATTAGATTCAACATTAAAAGCATTGATGCTGAGATCAGAAAATTTAAGAGGGAACATTTTAGTATCAGTCATTTTAACTAAAACTATTAATTCCTTGTTTTTCTTATTAAATATCATGCATTTATTTTCATCAAAAATAGCATAAAGTCCTTTTTTCAGCAATTGTCCCAAGCTGATTAAATTTTGAGCAATGCTAGGAACATACATAACATCATGAATAAGCTTCTTACCAGATTTGGTGTCTATGGAAATAGTTCCCTTACCTCGCACTTGAACTTAATTATCATCTCCCATCCATACTTGAGACCTAATAGTCTCATCCATCTCAACAAATAATGATTTATCACCTGTCATATGGTTACCGCAACCACTATCTACATACCAAACATTTTTATCTACATACCAAACATTTTCAGTACATGCAGTAAAACATGAAAGAAACAGGCTTTCTTCATCAGTTTTTTCATCATTACATTTTTCTTCATGGAAATTTGCCCTATCTTTTGGCTTATACCAACAATCTTTTCCAGCATGCCCAATTTTTTTACAAATTGAGCAATGAGGCACATTGGAATCTTTATTTTTATACCAACAATCTCTTTCAATATGCCCTTTCTTTTTGCACATATAACATTGAATAGGGGATTCACAACTACCTCGATTGGAGTTTTTAGAGTTGTTGTAGTGGCCTTTTCCTTTCCCTTTAAAGGATTGGTTTGACAGAGCTTCACCACCATGACCCTTTTTAAATGGGTGAGTTGTAGTTATCTTCACTCCAGCTTTCCTTCAAAGTGAGTTTTGTCTGCAATGCTTGCTCAACAGAATTTTCTGTGTCTTTTTGTAACCTCTCTTCATAAGCTTGAAGAGATCCCATTAATTGAGTTAAAGGCAAAGTACTTAGATATTTAGATTCCTCTATTGCAGGAACAATGGAATCAAATTTTGAATTAAGACTTTGAAGCACCTTTTCAACAATTTTTTGTTCAGATAGGTCTTCACCAAGAGACCTAGCTTGATTTACTATTGAGGTGACTCGAGTGAAAAGTTCTTGAACCGATTCTGAATTTTTCATCAATAAGGTTTCAAATTCACGACGGAGAAATTGTAATCTTACAGTGATTACTTTACTTGACCCTTGGAATTCATTTCGAAGCAAGTCCCATGCTTCTTTAGATGTTTTAGCTCCCATTATTCTTGGGAAGATTGTGTCATCCAGAGCTTACTAGATATATGACAGGGCCTTTGCATCTTTTTTTCTATTTTCTTTCATCTCCGCTTTTTGAGTTGCGGTCACCCTTCCTTCTTGATCATTATACTCTGTAAAACCAATCTCTACTAATTCCCATAAATCGTGAGACATTAATATTGTTCTCATTTTAATAGCCCAAAATGGATAATTTTCTCCTTTGAAAATGGGAACAAAATTTTGATTAACACTTATTGTGCTACTTGTGGTTGCCATTACCTTTTACCTTACTCCAGATCGCTGCGGAACTTGGCTTTGATACCAAATTTGTTGGAGTAATAGCAACTCAATTATGATTAACACACACTTCACAAATAACACACATAAAACAATGAGGGCTGTTTTCTTGAAATTGTAGGATAGCAGAGTATATTAAATTTTTTCTATACATCTACACTACATAAAAGACTCTTTTATAGACATGTAGGCACCTAACACTTGAGAGATTCTTGCTAAAAGAATTAATTAGCAACTGACATGTGGCTTGACCACATTCAACTTAGTTACAACAAACAGTGAGAAAATAGTGGAATTTCAAACGTTCTTATGACTGTTGGGTTTGAATTATTCTCAACACTTTGATCCAGTTTTCAAGAGATGTATGAGAATTAGAATTGATTCTATCACAAAACCATGCCCATGAGACACAACAAACAACAGAATTTAACCAATCCACAACTAATCTGAAAGAGTTATGAACGTTAGGAAGGAGTACATCATCCAACCATGTCCATGAGACGATGGTGAACAACAGGGCTTCCCAACTTCACAATCATAGTACTGAAAAGGACATGCTCAGAGCTATCGCAGATCGATTGTAATTTAAGTCACCATTAAAAACTAAAAACATTCCTTATAATCAAGCTAGAATCAAAATCAGTTCAACTTAAACATGAATCAAAGGCATAAAGAAAAGTCTCTCATCACATTACAAGCTTCACCTCTTAGCCCTAACTAAGAGGTTTAGCCTGTCATAGCCATGATCAAACTAAAACTTAGGAAAACATGAAAGGAAAAGAAGGAAACTAAGAAGGAGAAGAAAACTCGTAGTGCTGTCCACTCTCGCTCTCTTTCTCGTGCTCCACCACGTCCCAAAGATGGCCTCTCTCTCTCTCTCTCTCTTTCTCTCTCCCTTTTATAAAGGCAGCAAGGATAGGTCGGTGGGCGGCTAGAAGTCCGTGGCTGGGAGCTTTTACGTAGCTCTTTACGCAGTCGCGAAACAGAAAACGCAAACTCGTTGCGTTTGGATGATGTTTGTGGGACAGTGGATGGCCTGATTGCGATTTTGACTTCATGGCTGTAGTCGTGGCCACCTTCTCTATCTTCTGGACGGTTCAGATCTTGCATTCGACCCTTCCCTTGATCGTACAATGGTCCACGGAGGCCGGACGTGCGTTGCGCACGTCCCTGTGCACGGACTTGCGCTGGAATGTTCGGTGGGCTCCACAGTAATGTTTTCAGAGAAATCCACCTTATTCATTGGATTCCTGGCGAAATTTCGGTTGGAAAGGAGTGGTTTTGGTCGAGTTTTGGTGTGGTCCACTGTATCAAATAACCCTGCCGTTCATCCTGCGTTTGACGGCGATCTGCGTGTACACGTTCATGGGACCAAAAGGTCACCATGGGTATGGTCGTCCCCACCCCCTAAACACTTTGGATGGTTCGGATCGTCCGAATGGACAATCACAATGGCCCATTACACGTCCCAGCAGGACCACGTGTAAGAGGCGAGTTTCCTCTGTCGCGCGGGAGAGAGCTCGTGTCAAAGACGTTTGACTGTCTTTGCTTGCATGGTGCACACACCCCCCTCAAGATGGGGTCCACTGTGATGTTCGTGAGAAATCCGCTCCGTCCGTTCGTTTGTCATCCCATTTAAAGGTTTGAGACCAAAATTGAAGCATATCCAGATATCAGGTGGGCCCCGGATGAGTGATTTATGAGTTGATCTGTCCGTTGGGCCACCTCTACAAGGATCCAATGGCTGAAATTTTACGTGTACGGTTACTTTATAGTCCTCAGGCCAAATATGATGTTTTGAGCCGAACGGATGGTGGGAACCCTGTGATCTTGTATTCAGGATGATTTTCAGGCCTCTTTAGTGTGAATCACTTGATTTTCTCGGATCTTTGGTGTGTGAATTCTTCGATTTCGGTCCCTTAAGATCCGTCCCTTGCCTTGGTGATTCTTGAGCATCAAATCTATGCTTTTAGCACCCTTTTCAGTCCAAGCTCTTAAATTCACCTTGCAACAAAAAGCATGATTAAAATAGAACGTTTAAGCATTATCATGTATGTAAAACCAAGTAATAACTGGGGTCTAATATGCAATATTTGACCCTCAACACAATCCCGAACCAGCATTTTGCTAGTCCCGAGCAAAGTATACGAAAAATATTTTGAGAATTACGGACATTTTCTATAAACCCGAGTGATTTTTGAAAAACAATCTAGGTACTAGAATTCTAAGATTCATGCATGTTGGGCATCACTT
Source organism: Magnolia sinica (assembly GCF_029962835.1). Classification (NCBI taxonomy): domain Eukaryota; kingdom Viridiplantae; phylum Streptophyta; class Magnoliopsida; order Magnoliales; family Magnoliaceae; genus Magnolia; species Magnolia sinica. The sequence continues at coordinate 69,718,961 of NC_080574.1, forward strand.
TCTCCTAGACTCAAGCGCTCGGTAAACTTCATGGTCAAGTTCAAAATACTAGTCCATCAATTAGAATAATTCTAAACATTGACTTCCATGGGCGTATAGTGCAACCTCGACTTATCATAATTAAAGGTCCAGTCGTCAATTTTCAGGATATCATTGGTAATAAAAAAGAGATTTCCAGAATAACCCAACCTAAACCGAAACTTGCCTTATAGTTCAGCCTTTTTTACTCTTCCAGCTTTTGATTTTTCCATCGATGGCTTTATGCTGTGTCAACCTTTTTAAAGATCTTTAACACGTAGCTGTTTTCGAACACAACTGTTTTTTTTTTTTTTTAGCCGCATATTCTCTTGTTTTTTCAATGAACATGATGGGCAAATTCCCCAGGTTGTCTCTTTCCATGCCTAGTGATTACCAAGTTAACAATTCAATATCGTACTGAAACCTTAATGTGTATGCTAGATGTGACATGTGAAATCATAACTCAATCAATGTTTAAAACTTCTAATCATGGATTAATAATTCGAACTTAACTATGAAATTTAACAGATAACTAAATCCAAGAGTCGTAAATCACCAACAATACGTATCTTATACTTCTTAAAACAAGACTATACTTCAAAATCACTCGAATTCACAAGAATTTTCAGAAAAAATTTCAAAAAATTTCACAATTTTTGCTCAAGACTGAGAAAACACTGATTTGGTAACCTAATCTCCCATCCCCAACCTAAAATCTATATTGTCCTCAATGTAAAAGATATATGCATGCAATGTATGTGAGACCAGTGTATAAAATATCGATGATATTATCGAAATATCGCCGATAATATCGGTGTCGCTGGCTATGCAACACCGAAACTTCGTTTTTTCGATTCGCTCCCAAGTATCGCTGATAATCTCACTGGATTATCGATATTTTCAAAATATCGTTGATATTTCGCTGTTCCCACCAACCAAGGGTGGGAATTGTAGCTAACAACCCCCCTTTATCGATAAAAAGGGTAGTTGTCGGCAATAAAATGTAAAAAAAAAATCCCAAAAAATACCTGTTTTTTCGCCCGGATCTAGAGGAAGACGCGAATTTACAGCCTTGAGTGCAGATTGGCAATTTCCGGTAAGATTCAACCCCAAAAATTTCCTTTTTTCCGTCGAAAAATCCTGCAACTTCTCGAAGCTGCTTGCGGGGCGAGATCTTGAGGGTTTTTTTTTTTCTTATTTGGGAAGGAGGGAGAGGGATTTTCGATTGAAATTTTGGAGAAATCGGTGGGAAGATGGGATTTTGAAATTTGAGAGGGATTTTCGAAATTTGGGGATCGGGCTAGTGAAATGCGATCGCGTACGTGATTCCGTACGCCGTTAACGTACTGTGTACATTCTGTTGGGCCCACCGAGAATGTATTTGGTCGATCCATGAGGTCCATCCGTTTTTCCATCTTATTTTAGGGGTTGAGACCAAAATTTAAGCATACCCAAAGATCGAGTGGGCCATACCATTGGAAACAGTTGGAATAATGATTTCCACCGTTAAAACCTGTTTAGGGCCCACAGTAATGTTTATTTCTCATCCAACCTGTTCATAAGATCACACAGACATGGATGAAGGGAAAACACAAATATCAGCTTGATCCAAAACTTCTGTGGCCCCCAAGAAATTTTCAACGGTAGATTTTAATTCATACTGTTTCCTATGGTGTGGTCCACTTGAGGTTTGGATATACTTTGTTTTTGGGCTCAAGACATAAAATTATCTATTAAAATGGATGGACGGAGTGGATAAAATACATAAATCATGGTGGACCCCACAGTTGAAACCTTCCTGGTTCACGTTCAACTGCTCAAGTGAGCCGTACTAAAGGAAAAATGTGGTTAGGGAAATTCCAACCGTTGAAACCTTCCTGGGTTCAACATGATGTTTAGATGCCATCCTACCATTAATAATGTCATTACTATTGAGTTGAACTGAAAACAAAAATATTGGCATGAATCAAAACTTCTGTGGCCCCACGAATATTTCAACTGTGGACGTTTAATTATCACGTTTTAGGCTCACTTGAGCTTTAGATACGGTTCGTTTTTGGCATCATGTCCTAAAATGAACTCACAAAGCAGATGAATGGGGAGGATTTTTCACAAATATCACAGCGGGCACCACCTGAGCTTGTAGCGCAGGAAGGAAATCTCAGTCTTGCGCTGTATGGGCGTGGGCGCGGATGAAAAATAAACATCACTGTTGTATTCAACAGTGGAAAGGTTTCAAGGGTGGAAATCATTATTTCCACTGTTTCCTGTGGTATGGTCCACTTGAGACTTGTATAAGCTTCAATTTTGGGCTCAACGCCTAACATGATATGGAAAAACGGATGGAAGGTGTGGATAAACCACATAAATTCACAGTGGGCCCAACTTAGAGCGTACTGAGTAACTCAGTAGCTAATCTGATTTCTGGATTGGCTACTGACAAAAGCCGTAGCCAAAGACACCCAAATCCATAGCTCAACCGGTAGATTGAGTGGAGATACCACGTTTCAACACTTGAGGCCTTGTATCGATCCCCAGTGGGGTGGCTAACCCAAATGGCTACTGATGTGACGTTACCGAGCTATGTGGACCCCACCATGATGCATGTGTTATATCTATACCATCCATTAATTTGGAGAGATTTTTATGGCATGAGAAAAAGAATGAGATAGATCTAAAGTTCAAGTGGACCCCACCATAGAAAACAGTGGGGACAGTGACATCCAGCGTTCGAAACTTCTTAGGGGCCACGGAAGTTTCTGATCAAGCTGATATTTTTATTTTCACTTCATTTATCTCAATGTTAACTTATGAATAGGTTGGATCTCAAAAATACATCACAGTGGACCCTATAAATATTTCAACGATTATGAGCCACCTCGTCACTCTGTGGGGATGAAACATGGCCAGAAATGTGTATTTTTTTTTTTTTTTTCAATTCATTTGCTTTTGCATGTTTTAATTGTTGTAAGCTTGCATTTGTATTATATAAACTCATTTGGTTACTATTTGAGTGATTTCTTACGACAACGCATGCTTTTTGGCCCCCATTAAATGGAAATTTCTAATTTAATGCATTCTTTTTGCAAATTTTTCATTCTTGAATATGTAAATTTGTGTATTTAGGCATGTCCTGAAGTTTCATTGAAAAATTCCACCAATTTCCCCATGTTTCTCCCTTTTTCCCTGCATTTCCGGTTATCGACGATATTATCGGCGATAACGATATTATATCTTTATCTTCGGCCAGCGAAACTTGTAGCGATACCGATAACTCGAACACTGCGTGAGACAACGAAATTGAAGAATAAGTGATGGAAAGATAGTACCTGAAGAAGGAATTAAGAGACTTTTTCCAAAGAGATCTCAATGTGAAAGTGGGTCAGCACAAGAGTGAAACCAGCAAAAAGCAAACTATCCTAGAGTAACTTGGAAAGCAAACTATCCTAACAGCATAAAGCCGACTATCCTAGAACGACATAAAACAAACTACCCTAGTCCTATGAAAGCAGTAAACTAATCCTAAACTAGGAAAGTAAGAGAAAAACTACTCAGTCATGCTGCAAGGTTCCTCTTCCGGCCAATATCTTGATAAATTTCTCAGTAGGTTTCTTAACAAGATCATCCAAAAGCCCTTTTTGCAATACGCTTGGATGCCCTGGAGCATGAATTTTCAGAGAAATTTATAGACCTCAGCATAAAATTGTTGTTGAATCGCTTGAGGTATATAAAGTATATATGATTCACCTGTGACAGAGAGTTTCAGAGTTAGTACCCCATGGTGAATCGGAGACTACAAGTAGATAAAATTCATGAAAATTCTCAGAAGATGATGTAGTCTCGACACATTTCGAAGTTTCGGACTCCGGTTCGATTTTCAGCTCCTCTTTTAATGATAGACATTTAGGATCTAGAGAAGGAGGGGCTTCAGAATAAGGGTTCTCTTGGTCTGTGATAACTACCGAGATATTGTCTTGCAAGACATTCACTATGTCTTTTATCATGGAATCGTTTGATTCCGCAAAGTGTGCCAAGCAATCGTCCAAAGAGTTAGGAAATTCAGTTGAGAGTGACTCATTTTCCACATTGAAGCTTGTGATGATCTGCCCAAGGATTCCATCTTCTCTGGAAGTGGATGAACGCATGCTCTCTTGCTCTTGCCCTGCACAGACAGATTGAAAATCAATAGGGGAAGCATTGATGTGAACACTCTGTTCATTGAAGTTATTCAGTAGAGGCATTAAATCGTTAAAAGTGTACAGCTCAGATGTGGCCTTAACTGGATGGTTTCAAATTCTAGAGTCATATCGAACAACTCGTCCCTCTCCCGAATCATATCATCATTCAATTCAGTGGAGTGATCCAAACATGTCTCATAAGAGTTAGAAGGGTCGGTCGTAAGGGGCTCATCCTCAACATTTAAATTGGCCATATCGGATAGGTGGAGTAGATCACTTTAGCCGACAACCTCCTGAACCTCTTGATCCTTGACCTGGGCCAAACTTGAGATCGATTCTAATGGAATTTGGGCTGCACATTCATGATCGTAATCCCAATACGCATCATCTTCCAATTCAGTGTAGTGCACACTTGGGATGGAATCGCTTTCCTCACATTCTATTCCTAGATTGGGTTGAGGTTCGAATAAACTAGCCTCTCCCTTATCATTGAAACCAAGTGTGTCATGGGAGTGAAGTGTGTCATTATCATTGTATTTGAAAGACACCCACGTCTCTTGATTATTCCTTTGGACTGTCATCGAGATCGACTCTTCGGGAAATTGAACCATATGCTCATTAACATAATCCAACTCTTCATTCCAAATTCCAAAGTTCTTCAAAAGCGAGTTGGGATCACTTTCCTCGCATTGTATTTCTGGACTGGGTTGAGGCTGGAGTAAATGAGCCTCCATTAGCTTATCGAGGCGCGCTGCAAGCGCTTCTAATGTACCTTCCTTATATTGTGTTTCTGGATTGGGTTGAGGCTGGGCCACACTAGCCTCCATTAACCTATCGAGGTGTGATTCAAGCTCTTCTAATAATTTTCTCATGTCCGAAGAAGAGTCTGTGTCACTCTGAAGTGACTTCGGATTTCAAAGGTAGGAGATCCAAGAGAATAATCATTATAACAAGTTGTTAGTTCATCTTCCCAATTTTGATGTTTCCATCGATCATAGTCATACGGATCATAGGTGGGAGAATATGATGGTTGTTGATACATATTATCACCCATACTATAATCTCTCATTGTCTTCTTCTTGTTTGATGGTTAATTATAATTCTCACTCCCATAAGTCTGATAACCCCAATACTCACGTACTGTTAGTGGGGTGTAATTGTTCTCCCGCATATGATTGCGTAAGGACTTCTTAACCAGTGGAGCAATATATTCTGGTCGGTTCTCAATGATGGTTTCAGAAAAGTTTTGAGACATAGGTTGATTTCTAACATAATCATCATACATCCCTTCACACTTTTTCGCATTCTCAAAAGCTATCTTAGCATATCGACGTTCCCACTCGTGCATATACATGGTGAAACCCTAATCCTGAACCTAATCCTAAAAAAAATCCTACAGCAAATATGGAAAGTAAGTAGAGGAAAAGTTAGAAGGAAGTTACCAAATTAGAAGTTCCTATGTTAAGATCCTGCAAAAGAAAACAAAAGAAATTAGTTTCTAAAAATAGAATTCCTAAAATAGAAAGTAAACTAGTTTCTAAAAAAGGAAAATTTCTAAAAATAAAAAAACTAGAAAGTTTCTAAAAGCAAATTAGGAAAGTTCTAAACCTAAAATTAGAAAGTACGATAGTTTTTAAAAATAAAAGAAAACCTAGAATTAGAAAGTTTCTAAGAATAAAAAAATAAAACCCTAATCATAAAAATAAAAAAATCAGAAAGAGATTACCAATTTAGAAAGTCTATATCAAGGTCCTACAAAACAGGAAAGTTAGGTTAGTTTCTAAAAATCAAACAGGAAAACCTTAAACCTAGAAAAACCCTAATCTTAACCTAATTCTAAAACCAATTAATCTCAAAAAAACGCAACCGTCAGTCCCCGACAATGGCGCCAAAAACTTGTTCACACCCCAAGTATAGGGTTGTGATGTAGTAATAATCTCAGTAAGACCGAGGTCGAATCCACGGGGGCTGAACCTTGTACTTATTCTGAAAGTAACTAGAACTTAGAGCTAGAAAAAGATGAAATCTAAATATGGAATAATTGAGAAAGCAATTTTGATTTAAGTAACTAAAACTTGTAAATTCAAAGGTGGGAAACTAGGGTGCCAAAGATTCACTTGTAGAGATCGGGGAGATCTATGCTTGATTCAAGAACACAACTGGATTTAGAGTCCCATCTTCATCCAGTTGGAGGATATAACATTAAAAATCAAATCTGAACTTTCTTTGATCCAGTTTTCAAGAGATGAGAGGTATGAGAATTAGAATTAATTGCATCACAAAACCATGCCCATGAGACAAAGCAAACAACAAAATTTAACCAATCCACAACTAATCTGAAAGAGTTATGAACGTTAGGAAGGAGTCCATCATCCAACCATGTCCATGAGACGATGGTGAACAACAGAGCTTCCCAACTTCACAATCATAATATTGAAAAGGACATGCTCAGAGCTATCGTAGATCCATTGTAATTTAAGTCACCATTAAAAACTAAAAACATTTCTTATAATTAAGCTAGAATCAAAATTAGTTCAACTTAAACATGAATCAAAGGCATAAAGAAAAGTCTCTCATCACACTACAAGCTTCACCTCTTAGCCCTAGCTAAAAGGTTTAGCCTGTCATAACCATGATCAAACTAAAACTCGGGAAAACATGAAAGGAAAAGAAGGAAACTAAGAAGAAAGAGAAGAAAACTTTTAGTGCCGTCCACTCTCGCTCTCTTTCTCTTGTGCTCCACCATGTCCCAAAGATGGCCTCTCTCTTTCTCTCTCCCTTTTGTAATGGCAGCAAGGATAGGTCGGTGGGAGGCTGGAAGTCGGTGGCTAGGAGCTTTTATGCAGCTCTTTACGCAGCCGCGAAACAGAAAACGCAAACTCATTGCGTTTGGATGGTGTTTGCGGGACAGTGGACGACCTGACCGTGATTCTGACTACATGGTTGTAGTCATGGCCACCTCCTCTCTTCTGGACGGTTCAGATCTTGCATCCGACCCTTCCCTTGATTGTACAAAGGTCCATTGAGGCCGGACGTGCGTTGCGCACGGACCTGCACTGGAATGTTCGGTGGGCCCCACAGTGATGTTTTCGGAGAAATCCACCTCGTTCATTGGATTCCTGGAGAAATTTCGGTTGGAAAGGAGTGGTTTGGTTGAGTTTTGATGCAACCCACTGTATCAAATCACCCCGCCGTTCATCCTGCGTTTGACGGCGATTTGCGTGTGTAGACGTGCATGGGACCAAAAGGTCACCATGGGTACGGTCGTCCCCACCCCCTGAACACTTTGGATGGTTCGGATTGTCCGAATGGACAATCACGATGGCCCATTACATGTCCCAGCGGGACCACGTGCGTAAGAGGCGAGTTTCCTCTCTCGCGCAGGAGAGAGCTCAGGTCAAAGACGTTTGACCGTCTTTGCTTGCATGGTGCACAGCGAGTGCACCTGTGCACTGTGCACACACCCCTCAAGGTCAGGTCCACTGTGATGTTCGTGAGAAATCCGCTCCGTCCATCCGTTTTGTCATCCCATTTAAGGGTTTGAGACCAAAATTGAAGCATATCCAGATATCAGGTGGGCCCTAGATGAGTGATTTATGAGCTGATCTGTCCGTTGGGCCACTTCTACAAGGATCCAATGGCTGAAATTTTACGTGTGCGGTTACTTTATGGTCCTCAGGCCAGATATAAAGTTTCGAGCCAAACAGATGGTAGGAACCCTGTGATCTTGCATTCAGGACGATTTTCAAGCCTCCTTAGCGTGAATTACTCGATTTTCTCAGATCTTTGGCATGTGAATTCTTCGATCTCGGTCCCCTAAGATCCGTCCCTTGCCTTGGTGATTCTTGTGCATCAAATCCATGCTTTTAGCACCCTTTTCAGTCCAAGCTCTTAAATTCACCTTGCAACAAAAACATGATTAAAATAGAATGTTTAAGCATTATCATGTACGTAAAACCAAGTAATAACTAGGGTCTAATATGCAATATTTGACCCTCAACAATTTACCTGCCTTTTCTAGCCCAAATCACAAACTGAGGTACCTACAGGAAGGTCCCAAGCATCTCTGACCACTATATGGGGCAGTGTGTTTCTGGTCAGAAAAGGAATATGTAAGCTTGCATTGTTTGCATCCTTTTCAATTCGGACTTTCAGTCCATCTTTAAAAATCTTACTGTTTCTTCTGAAAGAAGCTAAAGAAATCTTTCTCAGTTCAAATGAGCTTGCCTATACCACAAACCAAGCCAACCATAACTTTGCTACTTTAAGTTTCAGACAATATTTACAGTATTGACACTATTTTCTTAGCTTTGATGGATAATGATAGCCAACGTTGTACTATCCTTGCAGGTCATCCCACGCCAGCTCTGTGACAATGCCGGATTTGATGCGACTGATGTACTGAACAAACTCAGGCAGAAGCATGCACTCCCATCAGGTTCGAGTTTTGACTCTCCCCATTTCAAGTATGTGAATGCAAAAAAAATTTCATTTACTAATTAGCTATGCTACTCATAACAGGTGAAGGTGCACTTTATGGGGTGGATATCAACACTGGCGGGATTGCAGATTCATTTGCAAACTTTGTGTGGGAACCTTCAGTTGTAAAGGTAAAGCATGTCTCACTTATTTTCCCTTCTTTATCAGGAATTTATGTCCCTCTTGGGGCCTTTGGGTGTACTGTGTACCAGAATATCACTCCCAAGAATGGTTTTAAGACTTGGTGATTGGGACCAACTCATCCAGTCTCAAGTCAAGTCCGTGACTCACTCGAGTTGGGGGTCACTCATGTTGTCGAACCGGATGGGTCTGACTGTGTCCAAATTGACTCAAAGGAATCACATTTGGCTCCTCTGGGTCTTCACCCGTGCTCTGAAGTGAACTTACTGCACTTGGTGTTTGGGGTGTACGGAAAGTGCACTGGCAGCAAGTGAACTGGGCATTTCCCCACATTTCTGCTCCAAAGTCATAGTTGAGATGATTCCATTCTTATCTCAATCATGATTCGTCTCTTGTGCAGTGCCCTGGGAACCATGAACATCGAAGTGTACCCTTAATCTGACTGTTGACAACTTGACATTTAACTGTTGATTATAACAATACAAACCTCATATTGCAGATAAATGCTATAAATGCTGCAACTGAAGCAGCTTGTCTTATTTTAAGCGTGGATGAGACGGTGAAAAATCCTAAGGTAATTCAGTTGTTCAAACCTGCTCTTTTTTTTTTTCCTTTTAATAATAATAAAAATGAGTATTGCATTTTCTGAATTGCCTTTAGGTCTAATAGATTTGTTGCTTTTACAAAAAGCGCATGCATTGTTGTGTGCTCATGCTGTGGTTTCCCTGTTCCAGACTAATCCTTCATGTTATGGTCATTGGAGTGGTAATTTGGGAGTTGGGACTCTGTATTTGTTTCTGTATCCCTGTTTAAATGGTGGTATTTTATAAAGTTCGCTTGAAAGAAATATCTTGTTTTGTTCGATCCAGCACTTAGCAGCTGGGGCCCACCTTTTAGGGCTTCAGACCACTCACTTTAGAGCTCAGTATGGGCGTGCTGCAAAAGATCTCCATGTGTTGAACTTATCTGCATGGTTTGGTCATATGCAAATGAGGCCAATTTGTTACAACCACATGTTTTTTGATGACCCATATAGACCACATAGTTAGAATTATCAAACCAAAGTGCTGCTTTGGAATCATAAGCAATACAAAGTGGGATCTGTTAAATAGATGGTTCAAAATGATGATTATACCAATTTGTTCCTCCACTTTAACTGTCCATTTTCCATGTTATTGATTGGATGTTTAGGAACATTAGATTCACGTGATTGAACCATGGCTTGCTCCTAGTTGCGTAAATGAATGAATGGTTCAAATTGACGATAGGTCATACCTTGTCATTTAAATGCTTTGGGGATGTCGCTAAAGTTCTCGTGTGTGTGTGTGCGCGCGCGCGTGTGTGTGTGTGTTCTAATTCTTTCCTTCCTCGTCTTGCCACTCATCCATTTCAACATCCTCATTTCAGCTACACTTATCTTATGAACATGTTCTTAACTAGAAATGAATGCATTCCAGGGGACTTACGAGTAACATCAATATGTAAATAAGATGAAGGAAAGTAGACTTGGATGGTTTGCTCATGTGCAAGGGAGACTGAGAACTGTGATGGTTGGGAGGAGTGAGTGCAAGTTGAAGGTTCTTAAAGGGCAAGGGGAAAGGCCTGAAAGGATGTGAGGGAGGGAGCGAGTGAGTCTTGCCAGATGCCACCCGACGAGTTAGGGCTGATTTTTGCATCTAGGTTATCCTCATGGTGGGGCCAACCTATTGGAAGGGGGCTAGATGTCACATGCACTTGGGTGCTCTGTACCTTGTGGTCCAACCAGTTGGACTTGAGACCATGGATTGAGACATTCTTGTGTGTGTGTGTGTGTGTGTGTGTTTTGCTAGCATCTTCACCTTTACAGGGATGCTAGCAATCTCCCAAGACCTTTAAAATCAGACGAGGGATGCACAATCATAAATTGAGACAGTTCATTCAATATTACCATGGGGAGCAAGCCATGGTGCAAGAATCATGCTGATTGGATGATGCTAACCATTTGCGTGGGGCCAATTTGCTAGAACCATCAGTTGTTTATGAGCCATGGATCACATGGTTAGAATCATTAAACCAAAGTGCTACTTTGGAATCACAAGCAATACAAATTGGATCTATTAAATAGATGTTTCAAGATGATTGGACCTATCTTTGTTGTCCGCTCAATCTCTATTGTCCATTTTTCATGCTATTTGATCAGATGTTTAGGATGACCAGATTGGTATGATTTTTTGCATCTTGGATTGTGCCTAGTTGTATGAACAAACGAACGGTTCAGATCCACAATTGGGCATCCCCCATATCATTTAAAAGCTTTGTGCTCTGCCCCTTTGTATTGAGGGCTCTATTCCTTCTTAATTTCTTAATATGAGTTGGTCAAACCAAATAAAAAATAAAAAATAAATAATGGAAATGGGAACAAGTCATGCTGTCTCACCACCATTCATAGTCCCTGTAGTTAATGGAACTGATATTTACACCCTATGTTTTCTTATGCACCCCCCTGTTTACTATTACTGTACTAGAAATAACACTAAAAGCAGGGTGCGTGCACGGCAGGGTTGCAAATATTGCGTCCCTTGATCATCCTGTTAATTGAAACTCACAGCCATGAAACTCTGTTGCAATATCTGGTCCCAGTGAATGTAATGGTTTTGGGGTTCCAATTGAAAAGAGTTTTTTGTGGTTTCTATCTATATCAATGCAGTCGGAGAGTGCACAAGGAGAGGCTGCTGCAGGTGCCATGGGTCGTGGGCGTGGTGGAGCTGCTTTTCGTGGCCGTGGACGCGGCATGCGTAGGCGATGATAACCTTCCTTGGTTAGATTCCAAGAACTGTATCTGGTCCTTGCAGGCAAGTTTTTGTAGTGGGTAAACAGTTTGGTTTTCTTGGAAGATTTCTCCCGTTTTTGTATCCTGTTTGATTTACTCTTGTAATCCATGCAAATGTGTTGGATAGGCCAAATGGGCATTATTGCCCATGTAAACTAAATGCCTAGCAATTTTAGGTATCCCATGTTTTTGAAGCATGAAAAGGTGGAAATGATTGCTGGTTTTGATTAGTTCCCTCATTGCTTGATCTTGTTGATTATGCATCCACATGCTTCTTTGTAAACCCTTGAAAAACTTAGATGGTGGGGACTCAGGCAGCTTATCTTTCTTCTCTTCTTCACAATCCAGTCTGTTCATTATGGGTGCCTGCTAGCCCAGTCCATGAGTTGTGCTACACATTTACGAAGGAACCAAATTTTCAGAGCAAACAATGTGGCATATTACAAAAATGCCCTTGAAACCCTGGATAGTGGGTGGGTTTTTATGTGATCTGTGCCTGCCTCATCTGCTTACAAAATGGGCTTGATTACCCTTGGGCCGCCTGATTTGAGCATAACAATGTCGCTATTACAAATATGCCCTCGAAAACCCTGGATGGCATGGCTCTGGCTGAGCTGATGGGCTTTTATATGTGGTCTGGGCCTGTCCTGATTCATTGCTTTTGGGCTTGAAACGGCAAGCTGATGTTGGTATAGTGTGCCCTGGAGAGCCAATAATGATTGTAATAATCACATACAGATTTTGTTTTTATTTATTTATTCTTATTTTTTTTAAAAATTACAATAAATGCTTAAAAAAATGATGTGTGGGGTAAACTATCTATGATTTTATGAGTTAACAGGGAGGGATTCCTGTAGTTGTCTTAGAGGAATAGATGATTGTTGTTGTTGTTGTAACAATAGTTGTGTTTAACAGTGTGGGAACCAGCAACATGTTGAGAAGGTTAATGGTTCCTTGGCCCTACCCCACATAGTGGTAGTGTAGGTGTTCACTGAATGCAGCTTGTTGGGTTTTAAACTTGGTTGAGCACTTGCATTGGAGAACCACATCAAGTCTCTTCTCTATGAGACTGGATTAACTTTTATCATTTACCACTTTTGACTAATCCTTATATTTGAGGCTGGGTTGGGACTTAATTTGTCTTTATTGTTTTAGGTTTTGACTACTCCTGCAAGTTCTTAAGGTGGGCCAGGCCTAAAAGCTAGGTTTAGCCTTGCCTTGCCCGAAGGTGGGTCAGGCCTAAAAGCCAGAGAGCTAACCCAACCCATTAATAGCCATAGTTATATGGGTTTAATATGTACCATCACTAGAAACATCCTTATTATTTCCTCATGCGTGAAAATCTCATAAGGTACTCTTTTTTTTTTTCTTCTCTCACACACCATTTGAAGCTGCATAATGCCAAGAACAAGTGCTGCTGCCAACACAGTTTTGAGTTCCAAGAGCTTCTTAATTCTTCATTTAAAATTTTTTTTTTTTTTTAAAAAGCTTGTTAGTACACCCACTGTCAGTTCACACTTCACTGTTATCCACCCCCACTAGGGAATCGATACCAGGACCTCAGTGTTGAAAAGAGGTATCTTTCACTCAGTCTACCACTTGAGCTATGGATCTGGGTGTTCTTCATTCTTCATTCGTTGTCATTGTTTGTTGCAGGGACAAGTGTTCGTATGTTTGGCATTGGCCTAGCCCATGTCAGAGGCTATAAGGCTTGTGAGCAGGTTTCTGCTCAAGAGTCTTTTTGAGGCCCCATAACTGATTGGGCCATTCAAAAGGCTTGACAAGTTGGAACACTATTTTTAGCAATGTGACTTACCCCAAAAAGCTAAACATTTTAGTCCGATGATGTCCATTCATCATGGGTATGCTATTTCTCTTAAAAAGTCATTTGTTGCAAATGCATTTATGAATTCAAATTTCATGATCCATTTCTATTGAGTGAATATCACATCAAAAGCCTGAAAGTCAATAAAACCGTAGCACTCCCTCTACTAATATTGTATTATGTAACATTAAATGCTTATTAGGGGTAGTCTTTTGTGTGAAGTGACTTACCGGGAAGTCACGTGGTTTTTGGGGGAGGAAATTCCTCATGCACGAAACTGCCAGGAAAACTGAAAAAACTTCCCAAGGGCTAGGATTTGAAGTCACTTTCCCATAAGTCACTCACAGACTAATGTTCTGATTTTTTAATAGAGGGAAAGAAGGTGATACACAAGCAACTATCATTACTGCATCTTAAAGCTCTCTCTCTCTCTCTCTCTCTCTCTCTCTAATCGGCACCGTGCGCCTCTCTCCCTCTCTCCAATCGGCTGGGTTGTAGGGTCACGATATCTTTTTTATTCTTTTATTTGAATCGGGCCCCAATCGACAGCGAGTCCACCTTAATGTTTGCATCAATTTTGCTAGCTCGTTTTAAGACATGGACCCCCAAAATGAAACAGATCCAAATCTGAGGTGGGCGCTAGCTCATTTTAGGGCATGGACCCCAAAAATGAAGCAGATCCAAATCTCAGGTGGGCCATACCGCCTGAAACAGAGGTGTCTGACCCTGATCCACCACCATTAAAAACTTCCTAGGGCCTGCTGTAATGTTTATTTGCCATCCAAACTGTCGATAAGGTCACACGAGCTGGGATGAATGGAAAATACAAATATCAACTTGATGCAAAACTTTTGTGGCCCACAAGAAGATTTTATTGGTGGGCATTCAATAACCACTGTTTCCTGTGGGGTGGCCCACCTGAGATTTGGATCTTCTGCAATTTTGGAGCATGCCCTAAAACGAGTAGCCAAAATTGATGGACGGCGTGGATATAAAAACATCCATTAAGGTTGGCTCCATTGTCATGGCCCGACTGAATCCTAAATGATGATTTGAACCGTTCTTGATCTCTCCCTCTCTTTCCTAGTTGAATGTGGACTGTTGGGATTTGTTTTGTGGAGAATCAGACAGAGATGGATCTAGGATAGCAATCTAAGAGCACCAAACAAACAGAAGAAAACATAAAGATTTAATGTGGAAAACCCTTTTGGAAAAAAACCACGGCACAAGTGATTAAAATCTACTATGAAAACATAAATTACAAAAAGAGAAGATTTACCCGATTCGAATAACCTCGAATCTCACCCTTGCTACACCCTTTGCAAACCCTATAACCCTTTTAAAAACCATTGGAATACCTTTAGAAAGCCTTCGCATCTTTTAGAAAGGCTCTAGGAACTCTTATTTATAGTTTAAGAAACCCCACTTTCTCACCGACTTGAAATAGTCTGGAAATCATCTCAAATTTACGTAGTTCGTGTGCTGTGTGCGTAACCTTCAACAAGTCGAAGCAGATCTTTGACGAGTCGAGAATTACGGACAATTCCAATATACTTTGTTGCTGGACTTCGAGCCGAACTTTCTTGGGCTAGTTGAACTTTTTCAGATTTAAAGCATCTTTTAACAACAATCTCCACCATGTCTTCAATCTTCAAACATGAACTTTTTGTCCTCTTCTCTTATCTCTGCAGCGCATCATAGCTTTAATCAATGCTTCTCGTGCACACTCCGTCTTTCTTTTACGACATCACCAAGCCTAGAAAAGTTGCACAGAACTTGAACTTTTCTATATGAACGACCTTGGTGAGCATGTCTATTGGATTCACACTGGTGTGAATCTTTTCCAGAGTTACACCTCCTTCTTCAAGCACTTGTCGGATAAAGTGGTGACAAACATCAATGTGTTTAATACGTGAGTGATAAACAAAATTTTTAGCCAAATTGATCACGCTCTCACTATCACAATTAACCAGTACGACCTCCTGTTGGAGTTTCAACTGATTTATCATGCCTCTTAACTAAAAACTTTCCTTAAATGCTTCCGTACTACCATATATTCTGCTTTGGTCGTGGAAAGAGCCACCACAGACTGAAGCTTTGACATCCAATTAATTGCTCCACCCGCTAGTACAAATGAGTAATCTGAAGTCAAATGTCTAGAATCCACACTGCTTGCATAGTCTGAATCCACTTACCCTACCCACTTTGCTCCTGTTTTCTCAAAAGTTAAGACGTAGTCTTCTGTGCCTCGAATGTATCGAAGTAACCATCTCACTGCCTCCCAATGTTGCTTGTCGGGGTATTTGCTTAGAACACCGATTGCTCGTGAAATAACTGGTGTAATACAAACCATGGCATGTACTGCCAACCGCATTCGAATAAGGCTCCTGAGATATCTTGCTTTTCTCATCTGTTTTGGGACATTGACCTGAGGAAAGCTTGAAATGAGCCGCGTAGGGAACGCTCACCGGCTTTGCCTGGTCCATTGCATACTTGATCAATACCTACTCAAGGTATTCTGCCTGAGATAACCAAAACCTGCTCCTCTTCCAGTCTCTATGAATATCAATGCCGAGAATAATCTTTGCAGCCCCCAGATCTTTTATCTTGAATATCCCTGTGAACCGAGTCTACAGTAAATTGATTTCAGACATGTTCTGATTGGTGATTTACATGTCATTAACATACAATTCCCGGATAATGAACGTGCCATCACTTAGTGTCTTGCAATAGACACAGTGATCGTATTCACTCTTAGAAGGTTTCTGACTCACCAAGAAGGAATTAAATTTTTATACCATTGCTTAGGCAATAGGTCGTACAACGACCTCCTGAAAACCTTGTTCTCTGCCCTTTTAACTTCGAACCGCTCTGGTTGCTTCATGAATAACAACAATTTTAATTTTCCATGCAGAAGTGCAGTCTCCTCATCCATCTGTTCCAGCTCGAGATCGTATTGGGAAATCAGCGCCAATACGAATTTGATAGACACTTACTTTACTACCAGTGCGAATATCTCTGAGAAGTTGATCCCTTCTCTTTGAGCATGACCATTCGCTACCAGTGCGAAGTATTTATATTGTATTCTTTTGAAGATCCGCTTGCATCCAATCTCTTTCCGGTCCACTAGAAGCTTTACCAGCTCCCATGTGTCGATCTGGTACAACGAGTTCATCACATCATCTATAGTCACATTTCACTTCTCAACACCAGGCTTACCTAGAGCCATCTGAACAGTAAACAGTTCCCCCTCGCCTGTAACGAGAGCACATGTGATATTGGAGTCGTTCATGTACCTCGTCGATATCCTGCGATTATGTTATGTGATTCCTCTCACAGCTGGTTGATCCACCTGTTCCGTATCTCTGTTCACGCGTTTCAGTGTTCATGGCTTGCCCGCTCATGTGTTCATGCCCAACTTGCCACACACGTGCATATGTGGAATTCGTTTAGCCACTGTAGCTCCACCCATTGAAGTGCTCCCGATCAACCTATAGATGTTATCAGTCGTTGCGCTTTCATGATTACACGTGCCCCCTTAGATACTTTAAAGACGCCATCAATACCCGTGAACTTGCACCCTATAGCCTCGAGTGCACCGAGAGAAATCAGACTCTTCTTTATGTCGGGAACGTGCCTCACCTCAGTCAGGGTACGCTTTGTCCCATCAAACATCTTAATGTGCACCGTACCAACAACCACAACATTACAGGCAATGTCATTGCCCATAAACACCTGTCCACCATCGCGCTCTCTGTAGCTGGTGAACCAACTTCGATGAAGAGATATGTTAAAAGATGCCCCTATGTCTGGAATCTACTCGTCCCTATGATTATCGTATAAGTGTCTAATAGTAAACACAGACAAGGCATCACCTTCGCATCCACTCGTTCTTTTATCAGACGTGGCAGCGTTCGCCTCCCTGATAAAGCTACAAATTCTATAGACACCCCACCTAGGCTACTATCTTGAGAAAGCTAGGACAATCTGGGAACCATGATCATATCTTAAACCAAACCCTAATCTCAGTTTAAACCTAACCCAAACCCAAACTTTAGCCTTCACCTTAAACCTAGCCTAAGCCCTAAACCTAGCCTAACCCTAGCTCAAACCCTAATCCAAACCATACCCAAACCCGAAACCTTAATCCAAACCTTACCCGAACCCGAAATACTAATCCAACCCCTTAGAACTTCCCAAACCCAGCCAGAAGTCCCAAATCTAGGACCTATTCAAGCCAAGACAGCCCAGAAACACACCTAGATAAACTAAAAATCTAAAAAAAAGACCACTAGACAAACAGGCACGCCGCCCGAGTGAAGCCCGGGCTGTAGTTGGACTACCGCCAGCGGTACTATGAGTACCACCGCTCGCGGCCCGCGTGTGGACGGTTGTCCCAGCGTCTGAAAGTCAACTTTCTCCTGGATTTACCCCCCCATCTTCACTATTTACCACTTTACCAACCTCAAGAGCCAATGGGAGTATGCTACGCGATGATCCTCTCTCTCCAGCCAATCACAAGCCTCCATATTTTTAACCCTTACCTACCCCCTATTTACCATAGAGCCATTAGAGAAGGCTATAAATATCCCTCTCCTCTTCTCATTTCGACACAAGCAACAAGCCATTCTCATCTCTAAAGCTTAAGAGAGTGAGAGAGAAAGAGAGTGAGGAGGAGAGTGAAGGAAAGGGAAGGAGCTCCCAAGCCTTCAAAGTTCTGACCTTACAAGCCTCCACCTTAGCCCTTCCTCTTGACCTCTCCAACCCGTTCAACCTAGCCCGGTTTATTCATGGTTCGGTCCATGTCCTAGCCTACTCAAGAATCAAGCCAAAGATCCATTCAAGCATTTATCATGACATCTATTCCCTTCTCAACCCCCCTACTTCTCTAGATCTCTAGTGAACGTATGCTCTGTAACTTGCCATATATCGGATCCTGTCACATTAGAAATTCCTAGCAATCTAGTCCATTTTTCTTCACCTTTTGGCATAAGCATCATTACATCCGCTTTCTAGACACATTCTTTGACGTATGCTCTGTGGTTTGCCGAAATCTAGGATCCTTCCACATAAGAAATCCACATGTGCCTAGTCGTAATCTGACCATATCATTCATCCCTTGAGATTTTCGTACCACACTAAGTAGAGACCGTACATTTGTATGGGTAGAGAGGGTGCCTAACACCTTCCCTCTTTGTAACCGAGGTCCCTTACCCGGAATCCCGGATCGCAGATCAGGAGTCAATTTAAGGTAGGAGAGTCTCCGGATTTCTCCAACCTTACGTATTCCGCGGATTCTAGCCGACTGCGGGATTCTGAGATTAATTGGCTAGTGGCGACTCCAACATCCACAAATCAGCTTAATCATCCCCACCACCAAAACATACCAATACAAATCAACGTGGGCGCCGATTTCCAGTGTCTACAGAATGGTGACTCCATTGGGGACTGCTAGCTTACACTAGCTAAGACCCGACTCGAAAGAGTGTGGTACTTTAATTTCAAGAGAAATCATCATTACATTCATATAAAAACAAAAGAAAATCTTTGGCTTGCATTTTCTTGGGCACGTATTCGAACCATGACCACCCGATCCCACGCAGTCATGATCTCTCAAGCTACCCATGAAGAAGAGCCGGCAGTTCAGTCAACTCCTGAAACATCAGTACCCGCACCTACACCAACACCTGCGCTATTACCTCCAGTAGCTCCAATAGACCCACAAGCCAACACCACCATGCAAGAAGTGGTCCAAAGTCTTTGAGCAATGCAAGAGCTACTACTTCGCCTAGTGCCAAATGCCACACCAAATACATAGGCAACCCAGCCTAGTGTATAAAACAGTTCACTCCCTCATACCCCTTTCGCCTTTTCTCTCATTCCCCCAGCAAATCCCGTGCTCCCTCTCCCAGAAGAGTCAGCACCAGATCAACAGCAACCAACAAACGGGAGTAACCCTCCCGCACATCTCTACTCAGTACATCACAACAATCAGGTTACAACATAAGTTCCCCCTAACGAGAACCATAGACAAGAATTAGCGGATGCACATTAAGGGGCTAGTTTCAAGTCTAATTCACTCTCCCTGACCTTTGTCCCTTCCCAGACGCCCGAGTACCTCCAAACTTCGAGGTACCAAAATTCAAAAGGTATGACGGTAGTGGGTGCCCCACAACACACCTAAAAACATTTTGTGGGGAACTCAATGTGATAAGAGGGAACGATGGAGCCTTGATACGGCTCTTCCAGAAATCCCTTAAGGGCGATGCCTTGATTGGTACACCTCACTGGACAGCCATCAAATCAGAACCTAGGAAAAGCTCTCCCATGCATTCATTGATGGTTCTCATACAATCTGAATATGACTTCAAGAAGATCTGATCTGGCTGCCTTGAGACAAAAAAATGATGAATCATTGTCAGCATACGTGGGACGATGGCGAGCTATGGCAGCCTGAATGAGAAACCCCATCGATGACTAAGAGCAGATATCCATGATCGTACATTCAGCAAATTCCAGCATTTCAGGATATCTAATCTCGTACCCATAAGTAAATTTCTCCCAACTCATACGAGCTGGAGAACAAGTGGAAGCTGGGATCAGAGCCGGAACTATTTCCCCATGGCCACACCAGACCCCCACAATTAGAAGAAACAAAGTCGAGGGGAAACCCATTGGATACGGGAATGGAAACGACACTACTCTCGCACAGCGCATTACAGAGGTTAATAATATCGTCGCTACTACTCAGGCAATTAGTATGCTCCACAACCGGAGCCACAACAAGACAGGCAGTACCAGCCACAATCAAATAGGTAGTACCAACTACAGCAAACCTAACAGGGATATCAGGCACAGCTATCTCAACAACAATCGCAACAGCCTAGGGGGAATGCACAAGGTCCATACAATTAGGCAATGTTAGGAAGGAAGTTCACCCCTTTAGCACAAATATACAGTCAGGTTTTGACAATGCTGATGCAAAAGAAACTTTTGACGTTGCTCTAACCGCGACTTCCACCTAATCCCTTGCCGCCTGGTTATAACGAAAATCAATACTGCACATATCACTAGGCTCCTGGCCACCTAACAGACCGCTGCTTCGTTTTGAAACATGCGGTCCAAGATTTAATCAAAAGCCAGAAGATTGCGATTACCCCACAGGCCAACAATATAGCTCAGGCCAACATTCTCCAAAATCTCCTGCCATCACATCAAGCAGGACCCAGCACACCTAACACCTCTACCGTCAACCATATTGAAGGAGGGCAACCCACACACTCCTCTCCACATCATTCAATACAAGCAATCATGCTCGATACAACAAATCGAACATGGAGATACCGATAGGCGACATCACCTAGACCACAGGTATTCATGGAAACAACACCTGCCATGCAGCCTCTCGTATTCTTGGAAGCAGCACTTAACAGGTCACATCCTCAGCATCTCGTCCCCAAAGGGGCACACTCAACTCCACTCTCAGTACATCCAAAAAGGTCAAATTCTGAACTCGTCGTTCTCCTGATAGGTCTCCTTGATCTAGCCCCACTAACCTTGCAAGGGGCACCCCTGGTTCAAACATCAAATTTCCTAATGCCTCACCAACTGACACATGCCCGGAGGACCCCTCCCACACATCAAAGGAGGGAAGAGAGCTCCATTGCCAAAACTGGTCAAGACTTGATAGCATCTCAAGAGAAATCATCAAACTCATCACAAATAGTTCCAACCACAATCTCTCAGCATCAAGAACCAATGATATACCTGGAAGGAAAAACAATTCCCTCTTACAACCCGAAAGCAGTCCCATGACACTACTCAGAATGCGCTGAAGTGGGTAACAACGGGAGGTATTTCAGGAGAGATAACCAGAATCCAAAAGAAACCCGGGGAACTTTGTTAGGAACCACTTGCAAAACCAATGCTGCTTATGGCATAGCAGCCCAACTTAAAACCATTCTCGCACAAATATCCATCTGGGAACTTCTCTGTACGTCAAGATCGCATCGAGAAATCTTTGCGAAAACATTGAATGATGCCCATATCTCCCTTGATGTACCTCTCAAAATAGTGACGAGTATGATCGGACAACTCCTCGCACCACGGGCCATCACTTTTTCTGATAAGGAGCTGCCACCTGAAGGTTGCAAGCATGGACGCTCATTAAACATAGTTGCCCATCACAAGAATTTCAAAGTCCCACTCATGCTCATTGACAATGGATCCAGCCTTAATGTTTACCCTTTAAGGACTACCGAACGGTTAGGGATAGAATCATCTTCCTTCAGACCCAGTACCATGAGCGTTAGAGCTTTCGATTACTCTCGAAGACAGGTTGAGGAAGAAATCGACATTGAATTGCAAATCAGACCAGACCTAACCCTTGTCATGTTTCAAGTCATTGACATTCCTGCCTCATTTAAGCTTCTGTTGGGGCGGCCATGGCTCCATGCTGTCGGAGCCATCCCATCTACCCTCCATCAAAGGGTTAAATTCCCTTCAGGAAATCGAATCATTTCAGTATTAGCCGAGCCAGAAACCATCTTACCAGTGACGATCAATATCCCAGAAATCGACATCCCAGTGATTGACGTTCAGCATGCAGAGGGTGACATATTGTATCACAGCTTCGAATTCAAAAATGTGAATGCAATCGCCAATCCACGACCTCTTCATCTTACCAGTGACGATCAATATCCCAGAAACTGACATCCCGGTGATTGACGTTCAGCATGCAAAGGGTGACATATCGTATCACAGCTTCGAATTCGAAAATGTGAATGCAATCGCCAATCCACGACCTCTCGCTACTGAATATGTCATTCCCCCTGCTGAGCGATTAATCCTGAACTATTGTACCGAGTTTCATGAAAAAGGTTTGGTGGTAAAGCCAACACATGCCAACGTGTAGAGATGGGGACTGGGATATCAGCCAACATCAGAAGATCAAGATGAAAGGCCCAAAAAGGGTCAACCGTTTAGGTACACACCCATCAAATTCATCAAGGCTGGGACAGTTTGTGGAGATACGATGATTTCTCTTGAGGACTACCTCCAACGACTCAAACTCTTGGAACATTCCAACCGGGAGTCTGTCTGGCCACCGATAAGGTGGGATAGAATCCTCAAGGCATCAAAAGCACATCTGACGCCAGGGGCAGAACCCTCAGACCTACCACATGAGGCTAGGTGCATGAAAAAGGATCCACCCATAAAGGACCCAGAACCAGGAGTGTCCCTTACAAAAGATACAGGCAAGAACGGAGAGATACCCACTTCCACCCACAGTCAGGAGGACATATCCCCTTTACCCGCTCAACAGCACAAGGGGCAGAAATAGCCAATCCATTGGATCGATAAAGGGAAGTGGCCTGCCCTTGACTAGACAGACGTCAAGGTCCCATCACAAGATGAATCTGAAGAGCCGGAAGAGCTACAACTTTTGGGCGAAGAAATTGAATCGAATTCTGACTCTGAGTCCATCCCAGCAGACATCATGGTTATCAGGACTGGTGATCCACAATAATAAACAGGTTAGAGCAGGAGGATTAAAAGAGGGAAAGAACTACGATGGTCAACCATCCCCCTAATGATCGAATCAGTTGGCGAACCATCCATAGATGCCGGCTTAAAAAAAAAGGCCAATGTAAAAGCAGTTGGCACTCTAAATTAGGACAAGACCAATTATGGTTTGCAACACTGTCCTGTTCGTGACACCTTGGCGATACAAAAAAATCAAAAATTTTTCAAAACACAAAAACATCATATATTTCCAAAAATACAAAAAAAATCAAATATTCCTCAAAACTACAAAACATCAGAAAATTTTCAAAATATAAAAACAACAGAAAAATTTTCAAAAATCACAGTGCCAAACACTTCACACACAATGCAGGAGTTTGAGGTCGACTCATATGATTTCGATCTAGAGTTGGACTTCAAGCTCATTGGTTTGGATGAAGCCCTGGATGAGGGAAATGATGATACCGCTCGTGAATTCGAGGATTCTCTCGAAAAGTTCGAAACAAAGGCCAACGTTATAGCAGACGATTTCGAAATTGTGAACTTAGGGTCAGCGGAGCTCCCCAGAGAAGTGCACATCGGAAGATCACTCTCTCCGAAACACAAGCAGAGGATGATGGAGTTTTTAAAACCAAGGTTGTCCAACTTTGTTTTCTCTTATGAGGACATGCCAGGACTTGATGAAGATTTGGTGGTACACCATCTACCAACAAAGCCAGGCATGAAGCCTATTAAACAAAAGCTGCGGAGAATGAAGCCAGAATGGGCCCTGAAGATCTGTGATGAAGTCATCAAGCAATACAATGTGGGATTCTTGGTAGTCTCCAACTACCCAGAATGGCTCGCAAATATCGTACCAGTTCTAAAGAAGGATGGAAAAGTCAGGATGTGCATCGATTTTAGGGACCTCAACAAAGTAAATCCTAAAGATGATTTTCCTTTGCCCCACATCGACACACTGGTAGATAATACTGTTGGACACAAGATCTTCTCCTTCATGGACGGTTTCTCCGGTTACAACCAGATCAAGATCGCTATTAAAGATTGAGAGAAGACTTCCTTCATCACACCATGGGAAAATTTTTGCTATCGGGTTATGCCCTTCGGGCTGAAGAATGCAGGAGCTGCATATAAGCGAGCCATGATTGGCTTGTTTCATGACATGATAAACAAGGAAATAGAAGTCTAAGTGGACGATATGATTGTCAAGTCTCATACAATTGAAGGACACTTTGAAGATTTC
Source organism: Magnolia sinica (assembly GCF_029962835.1). Taxonomy (NCBI): domain Eukaryota; kingdom Viridiplantae; phylum Streptophyta; class Magnoliopsida; order Magnoliales; family Magnoliaceae; genus Magnolia; species Magnolia sinica. Next base: position 69,743,179 of record NC_080574.1, read on the forward strand.
AAGAAGCTTTTCGATAGGCTAGAAAGGTTCAAGCTCCGTCTCAATCCACAAAAATGTGTCTTCGGTGTAACCGGAGGCAAGCTGTTGGGCTTCATCGTCAGTGAGGATGACATCCGGGTAGACGAGACTAAGACTAAGGCAATCATCGAAATGCCACCACCCAAGACTGAAAAAGAAATTCGGGGCTTCCTCGGGCGAATCCAGTATATCAGCCGATTCATCGTACATCTCACTCCGGTCTGTAAGCCCATATTCAAGCTACTACGGAAGAATTCTCCAAAGGAATGGAATGACGATTATCAGGTGGCCTTCGACAAGATTAAAAAGTACCTGCTAAATCCTCTAGTGCTCATGCCACCAACTCCGGATAGGCCATTACTGCTATATTTCTCCGTCGCAGCAGAAGCAATCGGATGCGTTCTTGGCCAACACGACGATACAGGAAGAAAGGAGCAAGCGATCTACTATCTAAGCCGATGATTCGCAAGCTATGAAGCCAAATACTCCAGCTTAGAGCAAACGTGCCTCGTCCTAGTCTGGGCAACACAACGGCTACGACAGTATATGATCGCCCACCTAATCCTTCTGCTCACTCGCATGGACCCGTTGAAGTACTTATTCGAAAAACCAGCAATAACGGGCACGATCGCAAAGTGGCAGCTACTGCTTTCAGAATTTTTTTAACACACGCACACACACCCCCCCACACTCACGCCATAGTGGGCTTTCACCACCTATGGATACTCGAACCCTTGACCGGGTGTTGAAACTCCCGAGAGTCTATTGCTTTCAGAATTTGACATCACATATGTCACCCAGAAAGCAATCAAGGGGCAAGCACTGGCTGATCACCTAGTAGTGCACTCTCTGCCCAATTATCAACCGCTGAAGACTTTCTTCCCTGACGAGGACATCCTCCTGATTGAAGAAGAAGAAGAAAGAAAGGCAGGAGAGTGGACACTCTTCTTTGATGGAGCCGTAAACTCAAAAGGAAGTGGAGTAGGCGTCATACTCTACTCTCCCAATGACGTCCCAATCCCCATATCCAGACAATTGGCATTCCAATGCACCAACAACATAGTTGAATATGAAGCATGTATCACTATGTTGTTGGTGCATATCCACATGAGATGATTGATGATGAGTTGTGAGTCTTCAAAGACTCGTAACTTCATAAGCTATGTTGTTAGTGCATCGGAATGCTAATCGTCTGGATATGGGGATTGGGACATCATCGGGAGAGTAGAGTATATCCAGACGATTGACATTCCAATGCATCTCATGTGGTTAAGTTTATGAAAAATAACATCATTAGCCGTTATGGGGTCCCTCAGCCCATTATTACTGACAATGGAACTCCGTTTGTCAATAAAAGGATGGGCGATTTCCTCGACAAGTTCAAAATTCAAAGCCATCGGTTGAGTCCCTACCGTCCTCAAATGAATGATGAGGTCGAAGCTGCAAACAAAACTATCATCCGCATACTGGAGAAGATGGTGAAGACATATCGTGATTGGTCAGAAATGCTTCCTTACGCACTCTGGGCCTATCGGACGTCTGTACGGTTTGCTACAGGCGCAACTCCATATGAACTCGTATACGGAATGGAAGCAGTACTACCAGTTGAAATCGAAATCCCATCACTGCGAATATTGCTGGAAAATGAAGTCGAGGAAGGCAAATGGCAACAAGCAAGGTATGATCAACTTCACCTAAAAGATGAAAAGCGCATGCAGTCGCTAAGCCACTCCCAATGTTATCAAAGAATGATCGCTCAGGCCTACAATAAGAGGGTCCGGAAGAGAAGCTTCAAAGTTGACATGGTCATGAAACGCATCCTACTGCCTCACTTACCAGATCCCAGAGGAAAGTTCAAACCCTTGTGGGACGGACCGCTAATCATTCGGGAAGTACTCCCAAGAGGCGCTTTTCGACTCACCAATCTGAGAAGAGAAGATCTTCCCGAGCCCATCAACACTGACAATGTGAAAATCTATCACGGGTAACCATACCTAGCCTTGTCAATAATTGTGATCACAAAGCTGCACCCATCACTTTCCCACCAAAACCAAAAAAAAAAATGTACATATATCTGCCACCTCTCCCGTCAGAAACACTTGTCATTTCTCCCACAAAAGGAAGAGAAAACCAAGGCAAAAAAAAAAGGAAAGAAAGAAAATAAAAACAAAAAAGAAAGTAAAAAAGAAAAAGAAGAAAATCCCAAAAGGAGGATAGACCCAGAAAGGGACGAGAAGAAGTCCATCCCACATCCTCAAATAATCCAATAAAAGGCAGCTTACGATTGTACTCAAAGACAAGGACAGAAAGGTCACCAATTGGCTGGCTATGAAGGAAGTCTCTCCATCACTCCCAGCACTAAAAAAAAATATGCATGTCTAAGCTAAAAGGGGTGAGTTGAAAACCCGAAAGGGCGGCTCGAGTAAAAAATAGCAGGCATGTAGCGGACTTGGTGAAAACCTGAAAAGGCACTAAGGGTAGAAACAGCACAGCTGCCAAGGGGTAGACAAGATCAAAAACTCGGGATATAGTGAAAATCTGAAAGGACACTATGGGCAAAAATGACGGGAAGAATCGGACGTACTGAAAACCTGAAAGGGCGCTATGGGAAAAAATGACAAGAATTAAAAAATAAAAATAAAAGTATAGGTACAAAAAAAGCCGAGGCAGCAAGCACAGCAGCAAGATATGAGGAAAGATCAACTTCAGATTAGTACTCTATCAAACTCTGTTCAAATCCACGGAATGCGATCCCGGACACCCTCTCAGGGAACCAAGACCCTAAGAACACAATCTAGACTACTGTGCACAATGTGGATTAAGCCCAAGATTCTGATCCCAATCATCCAAAGCACAAATGTAAACACAAGCAAATATTGGCAAATTTGGCACAAACAAAATCTTTCATTCCTTTAAAGACTTTTTACAAGTACACTACTTTTCTTTCCCTTTTTTCTCAATAACAAAATCCTTCATGCATACAAAATAAGCAGTCGACTAAAAAAACAGGGATCACAGGTAAACTCCTATCTCTCGTACATCAATAATCTCTGCCTGAGCCTCTCTATCTCCAAGCGTAGGTAAAAGGCCTCATCCCTATCTAGGCGATATGTTGCAAGCATGCTCTCATCATACCGCCGTCCCACTGCCATTCGACGAGCCATATCCTCACATGCATGGCGAAGGACAGCGATCTCGACGATCAGGTGACCATGTGTGGCCAGGAAGAAGGACAGATCGATGAAAGGTCGCTCCTCAAATGCCTCGAATGAGTCATCAATGCATGAAGAGGATGAAGGGGCATCACCCACCATGCCCTGATCAGCAACCTCGTCTGTCAAATGCCAGCCAGGGATCTGACGATAAAGCGATTGCTCTGCCGCCCATTGCTGGTACGGTACTATCGCCATGGGAGGAGCCCAAGACTCAAGATCCAGAACTGTCGCATCCAAGGAACCCTGCCGGGAAATCCCGACTCGTCTATACAAAGCAGTCAAATCAGAAGGAATAGGGGCATGCCCAAATCCAGAAAAAGCAAAGTCCGGAATATCCTGACAGAAGTCGAACTGCTGGAGAAAGCGCACTGGATGATAAGAGCAGTACCCCCGAAGTCCCAGCAATAGCAAAGGAGTGTGAGTGGCACTGCAAATCAAAGGAGAGAGATGGAGTCAGGGAGCCTCCCAACTAATCTCCCACCCCCGCAACTGAGAAAACATACTGTGGTATAACGACTCAGTGGCCTCAGCACCAAGGGGAAGGTCATCAAGTAACAAGCACAACACATCACCATGACAAGAATCCTGCCATAGAAGCAGAGGAGTCATGAATAGGTGCTCCCACAACCATACCTGTAAGAAAGCACAAGTCAAGTAAATAACAACGCCAAGCAAGAGAAAGGAAAAGGGCGGAGAATACCTGAAGAAAAGAGCAGCAGCCCCGGAGGATACGAGTGTGTCCGAGCGAGCACTCGGTCAGCCCCAAAAAGAGCTCTGCCAACACCACAGAAATGATACTCCTGCGGTACAGAACACGGCAAAATACATCCAGTAAAATCGCCAGTGATGACTGTCGCCAGCCTGAAAAAAGCAACTTAGCCAAGACACAGAATATCAGTGCATTCAAGCACTGAAGCTGGCGATCTGACCCAGGACCTCCATGGGCAGAGGAACAATGATCATACAGGACCTCTAGCGAAAGCTCACCAGGCCTACCCTCTGTAGTAGGAAGAGTAGTAAGAAAACTGAACCAGGAGATCAGATCAGTGGGACGAACCGGCTCAGACGAGGGAACATAAGACTTTCGGGTGAGGGGAAGACCAGACAGACGCGAAAACTCCTCCAGTGATGGGCCTAGCTCCAAATCATTGAAGGAAAATAGATTCAGAGATGGAACCCAATCATACAAAGTTGCTCTCAATAGCCGCTAATCTAGGCGAACCCGGTGGAAGTGAAGAACCTCTTGGAAACCCAAGGAGCCCAGCTCAAAAATCTCAGACTCGGTCAAGCTCTCGATCCAGATATACAACCTCTCAAAATAAGTACCGCGTGGCTCTAAATGACAAGTCTGAATAGGCACGCCTTCTACAATTTAGAACCCAGGATCCACAGGCGAGTCGTCAAAAATAGGCATCCCCTCGTCCAACAGGTCAATCTCATGGTGGCGGAGGAAACTGGACTCACCCATCCAATCTCGTAGAGTATCCTGAAAATCTGAAATAGATGGGCCTGAGCTGCCAATGATCGCTACATCAGGAGCATTCTGAAATGAACAAGCCCCCTGAGAGCTGCAACGCCTAGAGTATCCCAGTAGCTGACAGGATCTGGATCCTGACAGTAGCTGACTGTCCCATCATTGCCTTGAAATTCACACTAAAGATCTGACCTAGGTCATCCACAAAAAGTCCATCACCTATCAGATCCAAGTCTCCAAACCGCTAAATGGGACCCGCCACACATCCAAGCCTGATCCATCACATCCAAACCATCCATCATCACCATACTACCATCCACACCACCCATAACCATCCCTCCATCAATCAAGCCATCAGTCGCCATCATCACGCCATCCTCACCATCCAAACCATCCATCCTCACCATGCTAACTTCCACAAACCCTAGTGGTCCATTTGATATAAGCCCATCAAATCCATCTAATCCATCTAATCCAATCTCATATCCACCATTGATGGAAGAAGAATCCAAGCCATAAATAGCATTCACCTCTTCAAAAGGGCCCATTACTCCCCCACCTACCTCCATCAATCCATCCATAAATGGATCTTCTTCACCATTTATGGGACCGCCAACCTCTCCACCATTTATGGATCCACCAAACCCATCATCATGGCTGGCCATAATGACTACAAAAAGGAAGGAAAAGCAAGAGACAAAAAAAGGACAAAGAGGAAGAGACAAGGAGAAAGAGGGAAGATGAGACAAAAGGAACAATCAGATGGCCAGGAACGGATGAGAATGTCCAAAAAGGGGCAGAAGGAATGAACAGAGAAGGGGGGGTACTCACTGGAAGAAAAGATGAACGGAGGCGGTGATCCGATTACCGCCCGCGGTACTCCAAAAACTGCCATCAGAACTAACATTCTCGCATCAATGCAGCGCTGACAGAGTAGAACGGGAAGGCAAAAATTCAGCGACGGTAGTCCGACTACCGTCGAGGCCCACTTTCGGGCCAAATTTGGGCAGGGTCCTCCACAGAAGGCCAAGACCAAGGAACATGCATCCAAGTGCTTAAATGGGGTTGCAAAAATAATTAATAAGCAATTCAAAAAAGCAACATTGTGCAACCAGAGTTTCATATAAACAAAGGGTTATACAGTTAATAAAGCATGGTTGCATGATACAATGAACTAATCGTCATCAGGAAGATAGGTATCTGTATCCTTGCGACGAAAGTGAGGCCCTAAGATCCCTCCTCCAGCAAAGCGGGCGCCACCACCTGGAGCATAACCAGGCTGTAGAATCAGACCAATGCCGTACTGCTCACACCAAGAACTATACTCTCTCTCCGAGTCAACAAAGGCACTGGCGTCAAAACCCTCTAGGGCAGCGGTCAACTCTCTCTCAGGCATTGATCGCCAATCAGATGGACAGGACGACGAACTAAGCGGAACCAATGGGCTGCCAGTCAACTGCCAAAAAAGCCTCTCTCCAAGATACCATTTTGTCACGCGAGGGTCCTCCAGTATACGACGCCACCGCGAGGCCTGAGAGGCCTCCTGAGCTCTAGGAATAAGTGCCGCATTCGATCGGAGATACGACTTGGTGTGAAACTGCAGGAAAAGAGCAAAGTCAAGGGTGGAAAGATAAACAGAAAGTAACGCATGGGCAATAGAAGGCAAGACAAATCACTCACATCATCAGAGACAAGGGCATCGATGTTCGACCTCCAGGCGAGATCAGAAAATAGGCGCGTGTGGCTGCGGTTATCCTTATACCACAACATCATACGAGGAAAGGGAGGCGAATGATCGATCAAGGTGGGCGCTAGATGAGGAAAGTGATTAAAAAAGCAGACCTGCACAAAACCATAATTAGAAAGGGTGCACCAGGCCATTCACAGAGAGAATAGTGCAGAAAGGACATCAAGAAAGTACCTCGATGACTGGATAAAAGCCAGTCAAATATCGGCTGATACAGCGGCTGACCTTGTCCAGCCCTTCATACAAATGGGCTAGGAGGGCCACATTCTAGTTGTACGGCGTGGGAAAGGTGATATCTGCCACGAGCGATAACAGACGGGAACTCACAAACTCATTCTCGTGGCAGAAAATCATCGCTCCCATGGTGTACAAAATTAAGGCTCGAGCCTTCATCACAGCCGCGGCTTCAGTCTCAGGGATGCGTCAGGAAAAGTTCAAAGATAGACAAAGCAACTTGAATCAATGGCTAGAAAAGTCAGTGGCATCTGGCACCATCCCTAACAGTCTCATCCAGTCGTCCTCGGAAGGTACTGGGAGATCATCCTCGAAAGGAACAGATCCCCCGTCATATCGGAGACCCAGTTGCATGTATATATCATAAGGAATGATGCCCCACTCCCCAAAAGGCAACTGGAAGGTATGGGTCTCAAGGTGCTATCGTTCAGCCAAAGAAGATAAGAGAGACATATTCGTCTTGCTTAGGCGAACCCGAAATAGGTGAGCAAAGGGAGTACGCTCCAACACCTTAAAGAACAATGGCTACGGATCATGGAACCAGTCAGGCCAATGCGTCTTGACCCCTCGTCGGGCTATATCGGAAAGGTGTCGGCCCTCTCGCGGCACATGACACGGATCAGTTGACTGACGAGAAGGACCAGCCTCATTTCTACCACGACGTGGCATACTGTACAAACAAGGTCCATAGGTAAGTATTCTTCTCACCATAAAAGGACAGTGGGCTCCAGTCGAGAAAGTACGAGCCCATAAGGCCCAGGCCCATTTCCAAAAAGACCCATTCCAAGGCCCATTTTCAAAAGGCCAATTTCATAAGGCCTAAGCCTATGTCAAGGCCCATTTTCCAAAAAGTCCATAAGGCCTAGGTCCATTTCCAAAAAGGCCCATTTCAAAAAGCCCATTTTCCAAAAGGCCCATTTCAAAAGGGCCATTTCCAAAGGCCCAAGCCCATGTCAAGGCCCATTTTCCAAAAGGTCCATTTTCAAAAGGCCCAAGCCCATGTCAAGGCCCATTTTTCAAAAAGCCCATAAGCCCAGGCCCATTTCCAAAAAGACCCATTCCAAGGCCCATTTTCAAAAAGCCCGTAAGGCCCAGGCCCATTTTCCAAGGCCCATTTTCAAAAAGACCCATTTCGAAGGTCCATTTTGGAAGACCCATTTTGCAAAGCCCACCATCCACACCCACATGTCCATAATAAATCCATATATCTGGTCACATCAAGATCATGATGTGGGGCCCACTTGAAAAATCCCATCCATCCATCATCCACAAAATGACCAACCATCAAAGTCTGCACCATCCATACACTCAAGTAGACCCCAAATCATCCATCCGATGGTCCAGATCATTCGAAAAAAATAAAAAAAATTCCAAATAAAAGGTGGGGCACCTTTCTTATCACACCCCACTCTAACATACAGAATATGTAATAAAAAAAATCTAGTTGTTCCTATGGCCCAAAAATAAAGAGCCAACGGGATCCAACGGTTAGATCTGGTAACAAAAACCAATGGTCACGATCATGGCTCCTTGTGATAAAAAAATAAAAATACACCACTCGACCACTCCAATATTGCTGAAAATTGGATAACGTGGTGCGATGTGGTGACCGGTCCTTCATTCGGACCAATGGACAAAAGCTAAAAAAATTAAAAAAAAATCAAAAAGCAAAGATTCTCTTTTCCATTCCAAAATATAGCGAGAAATTCAAAATGTCGCGAGAAATTAAGAATCTCAAGAATACAGCACTCCAATATTACTGAAAATGCATAAAAATGCAAAAAACAAAAAATATATATATATATATATATGTGTATATATATATATAATAATAATAAAAAAATAAATATAATAAAGTAAAAATAAAAACAACATCCCCAGGGAGTATAGCTCTAAAGAGAACGATTCTTCCAAAAAAAATCAAAAATATATAATAATAAGTAAATAGAAGCAAAAGCCCCATTAGTTTACTAGTGGAGGCTAGCCTTAACCAGAATAAAAACTGGACAGTTACGACCATCCGAATCTTTCAAAAATCTAAAAATGTTCCAAATCATTAACCCCATTTAGTGGAGGCCATCTAACTTTGCTACAAATAAAAACCGAACGACGATGCCCACCCGCGAAATCGAACGGATATTTTTTTTAAAAAATCCAATATATATATATATATATATTCAAATAAAATCCCCAAGGAGTCTAGTTCCAAAGGGAATAGCTTTCAAACAAAGTTTTCAGAAAAAATAAAAATAAAATGTGGACGTAACGCGGGGGTACACTGAGGAATCTTCCATATTCTCCAATTGCGGCCAGTGCAAACAACTAAATAAGATTCAATCTCTTCCGGTTTCCTCGGACAATGATCGAATCCGTACATGATACAAGCACGATTGGCCCGATCTCTATATCTCGACAGTCGTACGAATGCTAGTGAAAATGAGTGGATCTATCTCTGGAAAGAATAATCAAACTCAAAGTGACAACAATCCATTGTAACCAAAGTATCAGAATCAGCAGACTGCATGGCAAAGGATTACTTGCACATACCTAGTTCGGGGTGTTCACAAAATTTGATAGAGTCTAAGTCGGCGAGGTGAGTTCCCCGTAAGGCCGCACCAACGCGCAGGGCAGCTAACCACTTTAACGATCTAATGGATCGAATACTCCTAGGGTGATTACGTAGCAAAGGAACGACAGACCAAATAGTACGAAAATCCTCGTAAAGCCGCACCAACGCACAAAGGCTCTACTTTTCAGACTTACCCTCCAATGCTATTAACAATCTAACGTGAAAGGGTTATGATCGGTGACCCGTAAAGCCGCAACAAATGCGCATGGGATAATCATAACATTTTCCTCAACCCTCATGATATGTGCAAGTCATTTCTTTTCTAAACAGTTGACTGATAACAATACAATGATAGGCAATAGATTCGAATCACTACCCTTTTCCGACCAGAAGGGTGGGGTGTCCACTCGCTTTGGCGCTCGGTTGCTCGCAACCTTGGCCAAAGAGGGGCATCTGTAGACACCCCATCTAGGCTAGTATCTTGAGAAAGCTAGGACAATCCGGGAACCATGATCATATCCTAAACCAAACCCTAATCTCAGTTTAAACCTAACTCTAACCCAAGCCTTCACCTTAAACCCAGCTTAAACCCTAAACCTGGCCTAACCCTAGCTCAAACCCTAATCCAAACCATACCCAAACCCGAAACCTTAATCCAAACCCTACCCGAACCCGAAATACTAATCCAACCCTTAGAACTTCCCAAACCCAGCCAGAAGTCCCAAATCTAGGACCTATTCAAGCCAAGACAACCCAGAAACACACCTGGACAAACTAAAAATCCAAAAAAAGGACCACCAGAGAAACAGGCACGCCACACGTGGACCACACGAGCAGGGCCGACTCGAGCGAAGCCCGGGCAGTAGTTGGACTACCGCCGGCGGTACTTTGAGTACCACCGCTCGCGGCCCGCGTGTGGACAGTTGTCCCAGCATCCGAAAGTCAACTTTCCCGTGGATTTACCCCCTCATCTTCACTATTTACCAATTTACCAACCTCAAGAGCGAATAGGAGCACGCCACGTGGCAATCCTCTCTCCTTAGCCAATTACAAGCCTCCATTTCATATTTTTAACCCTTACCTACCCCCTATTTACCATAGAGCCATTGGAGAAGGCTATAAATAACCCTCTCCTCTTCTCATTTCAACACAAGCAACAAGCCATTCTCATCTCTAAAGCTTAAGAGAGTGAGAGAGAAAGAGAGTGAGGAGGAGAGTGAAGGAAAGGGAAGGAGCTCCCAAGTCTTCAAAGTTTTGACCTTACAAGCCACCACCTTAGCCTTTCCTCTTGACCTCTCCAACCCGTCCAACTAGCCCGGTTTGATCATGGTTCAGTCCATGTCCTAGCCTACTCAAGAATCAAGCCAAAGATCCATTCAAGCATTTATCATGACATTTATTCCCTTCTTAACCCCCCTGCTTCTCTAGATCTCTAGTGAACATATGCTCTGTGACTTACCGTATGTCGGATCTTGTCACATCAGAAATTCCTAGTAATCTAGTCTATTTTTCTTCACCTTTTGGCATAAGCATCATTACATCTGCTTTCGAGAAACATTCCTTAACGTATGCTCTGTGGTTTACTGAAATCTCGGATCTTTTCATATCAGAAATCCACGTGTGCCTAGTCCTAATTTGACCATATCATTCATCCCTTGAGGTTTCCGTACCACGCTAAGTAGAGACCGTACATTTGTACGGGTGAGAGGGTGCCTAACACCTTCCCTCTTTGTAACCAAGGTCCCTTACCCAGAATCTCGGATCGCAGATCAAGAGTCAATCTAAGTTAGGAGAGTCTCCGAATTTCTCCAACCCTACGTATTCCGCGGATTCTAGCTGACTGTGAGATTCTGAGATTAATTGGCTAGTGGCGACTCCAACATCCACAAATCAGCTTAATCACCCCCACCACCAAAACATACCAATACAAATCAACGTGGGCGTCGATTTCCAGTGTCTACAGATTCTTATCTCTTATATTTAAGATTTGTACAATTCTTCTTCATGTGCCATTTCATCCCACAATTTTAGCTCTTTAACTTACCTTTGCCCTTGCCCATGTACTTAGATCTTGACCCTGAAGATCTTGTACCTTGATCAGAATTCCTGCCTTTCGTAATCAGTGCATCGGAAGATGTCTCCATGTCGCCATTTAGCTTTCTCATGGCCATCCCTTAAAGGGCTAAGATAACGGTGTTAATACTCAGGGTTTTTTTTGCGATGCACATTGTGTCTTTGAATGACTTATACGATGTCGGAAGAGAATTCAACAACATACATGCTTGTTCTTCATCTTTGATCACTGCCTCCATATCCTGCAGTTTGCAAACCAATTTATTAAAGTTGCTGATGTGGGCCTCCAGATCTCCACCCTCTGCCATCTTGAAGTTATACCACTGTATCTTCAAGTGTAGGCGATTTTCAAAGATTTTTTTCACATAGATATCCTCTAATTTCACCCATAAACTAGCCGTAATTTTCTCCCTCAAAACATTATAGAGAACCTCATTCGTAAGAAATAAATGGATCGAGGATAAGGCCTTCTTATCAATGGTATTCCAATCATCAGTCATAGTAGACTTTCACTCCTCAAGAGCACCATCTTCACCTTGCTTGGTTAAGGAACTAATTATCTTAATCTTCCATAACTCAAAGTTATTTTCCTTGAGTACTTCTCAATATCATACTTAGTGCTTCCCACTGATGTTAATCTTGCAGATTCAGATTTGTGCCCCAACGATAGCTCTGATACCACTTGTTGGGATTTGTTTTGCAGAATCACACAGAGATGGATCTAGGATAGCAATCCAAGAGCACCAAACAAACACAAGAGAACACAAAGATTTAACGTAGAAAACCCTTTCGGGAAAAAACCACAGTACTAAGCGACAGAAATCCACTATGAAAGCATAAATTACAAAGAGAGAAGACTTACCCAATTCGAACAACCTCGAATCTCACCCTTGCTACACCCTTTGTAAACCTTAGAACTCTTTTAGAAACCTTTGGAATACCTTTAGAAAGCCTTATCATATTTTAAAAAGGCCATAGGAACTCCTATTTATAGTTTAGGAAACCGTACTTTCGCACCGACTTGGAATAGTTCGGAAATCGCCTTAAATTTATGCAGTCGATGTCCTGTCTGCATGACCTTCGACGAGTCGAGGATCACAGATAATTCCTATATACTTTGTTGCTAGGCTTTGAGCCGAACTTTCTTGGACTAGCCAAACTTTTCTAGATTTAAGATATCTTTTAACATATAATTAACTAATTGGTAAGCATCACGCGGTTTTTATTTTTATAAAAGAAAAGGAACCATCCATTATAGGAGCCACTGGGTGGGTGGATGGTTCCAATTGATTTGTTGTCCTCTGACCTCTATGCTATGCACGCAACCTATGTACACACGCTTATATATTTCCTCAAATTAAACATCAATATGATTTGATGGCTATTTACTATCTACATTGAACCCAATGGAATTTTAAATGACTAGGACTCCACTTTTTTTTTTTTTTTTTTTTGTTTTTTTTGCTTAATTTAAAATAATTAGGACCCACCTGTTTATGTCATATGTACAAATCAATATTGAACCCTTAATGTGCTGTCTTTTTTTGCCATATGTACAGATCATTCTAACTTCTTTTTTATGGGCCATTTGTGGCACGGGTTATCAAGTAGGGGTCTTGGCTCTCAGCTTTTAACGGACGCCTGGGTTAAGCCAAATAATAAATTTCTTCTATCAGAAGCCCCATTTATGATATGACCTTTCAATTCAAGGTTGCTCGAGAGTGTAGTGCTTAATGATCGGGTCAAGGTCAGGCTCATCTTAACTCATTTTGTGGGCCCACTACCTTAAAAAGAATTGACCATGTTGCATTATAAGTCATAATGCCGTTTGTTAGTCTCAAGTTGGTGTTATAAAGCATTTTCCCTTCCATTTCCATAACACAAATTGGCTGTCGTGAAACCCTTTTTATAGCTTATTTCAACATCCTGAAAAAACCCTTCCAGTACAGGTTTATTTGAATTTATAAAACTGCAATCTTCATCTGTCGAGCAATCTCAAGATGTTGAATTTGATTAAAAAAAAAAAAAAAACCCTCTCATCATAGCGACCGCATTTTACATGAATCAGCTGCTCGCTCACGCACAATTTTCTTAATTTAGGAGGAGATTTTCGCCAATCAAACAAGCTTAAACTGGGACCTCTTTGTGATTGGAAGCCTGCCATCCACAAATGAAGAATGTAGATTAGATAAACAATCTTAAAGCATTTTCCAAGTGAGATTTTCTCACTTGGGTAAATCTAGTTTCTATTTAAATAAGTTTGGAAATCAGAAAGTAGATTGAATTTTGAAAGTTGTCCATGGAAAAGAGTTAGAAATACTACAACCTTGTGGCCATTCACTGGTGGGTCCACAGAGCCACCCCATTTTTGTATCCTTGATTCAGCTGCCATGGCCTCCTTATTCCAGTTGGTGAAGTACGTTATGCCTGTGAGGATCGCTGTCTGGAGGGCCACTCCGCTGACCATCCCTGTCCATATTCCCTAGTATTCAAAAGCCCAATTTTCTTCTGTCAGTAATGTGAATATGATGAAAGCTTTGGATGTTCTTCATAATAAAAAAAAAAAAGAAAAAAAAAAGGAAAAAAAGTATTTGTAGTCTTTTTTATTAGGGGTCATGCTCAAGAGTGAGTTTTGCAATGACTCCGCTGAGTTAAGTCTCGACTCTGCTGAGTTTTGAGTTGAGTCAGTGAGTTTTAGAACTATGTGATTTTTATAAAGTTGCACGGCCCACCTGATGGATGGTCTAGGCCATTTATCCATACATCCAAGTGGGTCCCATCTGTTATCGATGGATTGGCAGGCAATGAAAGTCCAGCACGACAGATGAGAGAGTAAGGCTTAAGAAACATTATTAAGCAGCGAAAGTGGTGATCTAGAGTGTCCATGACAAGGCAATACCTGTACTCCCATGTTCAACTTAGAACCTAGCAAGAATCCGAGAGGAAGGCCCACAACATAATAGCATCCGATATTAACATAAGCCACCAACCATTGCCATCCTGCCCCTACAGCAACACCTGCATTCAACAACAACCTCATGTCACAGAAATTTCTAATCAAAAGCTGTTCACTCTATCAATATGGTCTATTGGTCTTATGGGTCCAACCCACCCTGGGCTGTGCTTGGAACCTGCGTTCAGTAAGTCATACTAATCCCAATGGGCTCACCAATGCCAAGATCAAATGGGCTTGTAAAACAATTTTAAATTGTTACCTGTTAGAACGGGTTGAACGCTGTTGAGGAGGAGTGTGAAAGCAAAGATGACTGCAAGCTTGGAAACGGCATGTGCCACAACCGGGCTGTTGGTGAACGGGAGTGCGTATACATTCCTCAGTCCCAACACAAGGGCGAGGAAAAACACACCTATCAGCGCTGAAGACAGCACTACAACTAGTATAGAGAACTTGGCTGCTCTTGGCCTCCCTGCTCCAAGTTCATTAGATATCCTCACACTATTACAAGAAAGAAAAAGTACCTTAGAAACAATCGGATGGTATATCAGCTTATGTATATATATATATATATATATATATATATATATATATATATATATATATATATATATATATATATATATATATAATTGGATGGTTCTGATGAATTTGGTCCACCCAATCAGTTATAATTGCATGGTGGGGTATGATTACCTGATTGCTGCATTGAATCCTAAAAAGATCATGATCTCCCATCCGTTTAGGTTGGTACTGTCATGGTAGAGACATTAAAAAAAAAAAAAAGTTAGATGTTGGGCTGTCAATGTGCTGGCCCTGGGCCCACCAAAATCAAAATTTTCTAATAAGCCTAGATCAACCAAATCAGAATTTGGACCCAAACCAACCTGGCCCATTAAAGACAAGGTTAAAAAGAAAATGTAAAAAAGATATATAGTTACAAACAAAACATGCATGCAAACAAGATGAAGGGCCTGAAATTTACCAGATAGATATGGCAGCTACTGCTATCTCAGGATTCTGGAGGCGACCCGCCAATACAACCAGGAGCATGTAATACCAAAATTCCAGGCTGCATAGATTTATTAAGATTAGCAAACTAATAAAATTAATGTACATTTACAACACTACGTGTGAGTATTGTGTGGCCCACTAACTATTTGTCCAGCTAAATAAACAGTTCTTTCTCATCCTCCGATATATAATGGTCCTCTGCCAGTAGTACTAGTACCAGAGCAGATATTGCTGGAGAAATAATAGAGAGAGAGAGAGAGAGAGAGAGAGAGAGAGAGAGAGAGAGAGAGAGAGAGAGAGAGAACTGACCACATCATGATAGCAGAGGCAATAGAGAGGCGAGCAAAAGCACCCAAGTCCTTGAATGCACCCCAGCTAAAGCCAGTCCAGGCACCAGGGCAATAGCCCACGGCTATATATAAAAACTGGCCTAAAACAACAAGCCACCATGATAGATTCAAAGAGACTGCAGCTCCAACCAATCCCCACTTGAATTGAACTATCAACAACCAGCTGAGTACTAGATGGAAGATCAATGCCACTGCAGATACCCATGCCATTGTCAACACCTTGCTCTGTGCTTGTAAAAACTTCTGTATTGGAAAATTAAACCCGTATGCAAACAACTGTGGTATCATGTACAAGGAGAATTTCCCTGCCAGCTTCGCTATCTCTTCATCCTGACCGAAAAATCTCAAGATTGGTGTGGCCCATATGTATATTGGCAATAGTACTACACACGTTATGTTTAAGATGACCCATGAACGTTGCATGTACACCCCTAGCATGTGTAGCTGCTTTGCACCAAACGCTTGCCCACACAACGTCTCCAGTGCACTTCCCATCCCTAACTGCATCATCTCAACCGTTAAAATCTTTTGGAATTGACTTCTTTTTTATTTTTATTTTTAATTTTTTTGTAATGGGTATGTTTCATCGTGGCTTGGAATGATTGATGCCGATTAACGGTCTTGATTGAGCTTTTGTTCGGCCCTATAAGTTCATGTGGGCCCCTCCTTTTGGGGACCTGAATCGTTCATGTGATGGAACCCACCCACGTTGGATCGTTGATATGGATCTAATGATCTCCATCATCTGCTCCTAATAATTCATTCAATATGGCCCCCTTGATGGCTAAGACCATTCATTTCATTCGCTAAGATGGTTCAGATTACAGGAAGGAGAGTCCCACATGCATGGACACGAGGGGCCGAACAAAACACTTGGTTCCTTTGATCAAGATGCATCAACACCGAGCTTTCTGTATGTATATGGCCCATCGAGGAAGGTGGACGGACAATCTACGTAACGCTCTGGATTGGACGGTAGATATGGTTTATATTCATTGAGCTTTCTGTATAGGGTTTATTCATAATAAATATCATTGGTTAAAAAAGAAAAAAAACAGAACAATCTGTCTGTCTGTCTGACATGAGTGTTCTGTTCAAAGCACACGTGCTGATATTCACACGTGTGAGAAATCTGGGACATTTATCCGCTGGGCTCCACAGGGAACATGAACCAGTCCACTTATTAGGTGGCTCACATGTGCGCGGGAGAAATGGAAGGTCAGGAAAATAAGACGAACCGTCCATATTGAACAAACGAATGTGATCAGATGGTCCCAACCGTCCGACCAGAGATGACATTTGCTGGGGCCAAGGAAATCTACAGCCAGTGGTCAACCGCATCTTTGGTTAAAAGTAATCCCAAGCGTCCTTTTTCAACCTGACATTATTTCCGCGGACGTATCCGTCGTATTGATAGAATGGGGCCCACCAAAGTAAGTCATGAACACGCCAATGATTCTTGGTCAGAGAACTCGAGCGGGTATATCTTTTTATTTTTGTTTTATATGGCAGTCACTTCCCACGTGTAAAAGATTGAAGCCGCTGGTGGTTTTCAACAAACATAATTTCTTTTTCTCGAAAATCTACCCTGATCCAAATATTAGATAGGTCACGCGCGTGTGTTCAATTTGAACAATTCATCGTATTCCTCTTAAACCGTTTTGTCTATTTATATATTTGTGGCCACATGAAAATCTGACGTGTCTAATTTTTCAGAACAAGGAATCAGCAATGTTGGGGTCCTTATATCATGAACCGATTGAATATTTCACAAGTGGGACCATTGCCACACGTGAGAGACTGTTGCCTGTAACAAGAATCCACGTGGCCCAGTGAAAATAAGCCACAGACATGCGTCCGTAATATGCAAAGTCCAAATATCACTATTTTATACGGAATGTCAGAAGTGATTAATGGCCCATCTGAAACGCACAGGCGGCACCTTTTCACTGGCCACGTGACTGTTTTCAGGCACTAGGACGACCATTAGATTCAATCAACATCACCTAAATAGAAGTTGAAAAGAGGGATGAATAGATATTTGATATTGATACATTGGTAGAGGATGATGGTTTGAGACCCATGAATATGGGATACACATTTTCAAAAACGAAATAGGGACATTGTTGCTCTGTCAGAATGGAATGATGGAAGATATTTATACTTAGCATATAGGTCGAATTTAACTGTGTAAGTTATAATTCTTAATTTAAATATATCCTAAACCAAAATTACACTCAAGGGTCATTTATTAAAACTTATTTTCAGCACTCATAATTGAATTTTGATATTTTCAGCACAAATTCAACTTATCAAGTCATTAAATCAAATTTTTTATTTTTAATTTTTTTAATTATTGAACATTAGTCGTTTTATCAGCTCACCTTTCTTTACTCAACGCTGAAGGTTGGATATTGAAAATGGCGGTGATTTATAATTTCTTTTCACTTTTCATTAAAATATTTTTTAAAATTATAATTTAGCAATATAATTTTTCAACAATTAATTGTATGTATTCTATAAGGTGGGCTTTATTAATCAATGGTTTAGATTGTCCTAAGATTTGAATAATGTGATCGAGTGTACCAATGGACCTAGCTCACTCAATTATGATACATCTAAAATCGTGTAAGGGATGGAATGTTAGAACTGTGACATACATACAGTGTTTTAGTTGAATCGAGATTATTAAATTAGACTAGGTCCCCATCAAACATATCAACTGAAGTTAGAATTATCATCGAAATTTCTCTAAAAGTGTAAGGAGAGGAAGACTGTAGTATCTGTTTACAACAATGGCGTCTCAACAAGATATACCTTATAGTTCTTCTGATCTCCATATTTGATGCATAACACAATCCTTGCAATTTCATATTCAATTTACATTAATTAGTTTTCAAAGCTTATTTTTCTATTTATTAAACAACTATGAAAATTCACTAGATGGTTAAAAAAAATGAAAAAAATGCCCAATACACACACACACACACCAACTTTTCTAGTTTTTATTTTATTTTTCTAATAAATTCCACATGAATTAAATATCAGAATTCAATCAGATCAGTCAATGTGCTGCTTAAACATTCACAAGTTTAATATTTTGAGAGTGGGAAGGTGGAGAATTGATAACCTGTCCATCCAGTTTTCAATTTCGGCGCCACCCCAAATGTTAAAATTCAACTACTTAAATTCCCTAAACAAAAGTAAATGAGTCATACCATGATGCCAAAAGCGAGGCCGGCGATGACCATGTTCTCCGTTGACACCGCATCCAGCTCGAGTGTTGTGAGATGCCCAGCAAATACCTGCGTGAATGCTCCCAGTGAATACTGGGCAATTGCTGTGAAGATTGCGGGCCCCGCCAGGTACCATAGCTTCTTGTTCTCTGAGATCACCTCCTTAACTAACACGCGGCAGCTTGTGATCTCTTGAATATCGGCCACATCATCAAGAAGTGGATCATGCAAGGAATGATCGGCCATCTCCTCTCAATCTTTTTTACAATCCTAGCTACTACAAATCACAACAGCCACTATATATGGTTAGCTTTTTAGTTACTGATAATATATACACTTTCTTAGCGAGAAGCTCGTGGGACGTCCGCACAATGGCGGACTTCTCGTGGGTTAAACGAGTTTTTGTACAGAAACGTTTGTATGCATTTGGTGTACGTGAGCTTTCATATACACCCGTATCTTTCCCACCATCATATCTTACGTGGATGATATTTGATTTCTGAAAAAGGTGGCCCACATCTTTATGATCATCTGGTATGAAAATCAGGCTGGTCAATTTATTGACCGGGATCCACTATTAAAATCAACGAACAGCTGTTGGTCTGAGTTTGTGTACTGTTTTGGCATATATAGTGGATGAATAGGGAATTACTTTCATTTTAGGTAAACATCAAGGTGTGGTCCACCTTTTTTACGGATTGGATTTTCTAGATATATAGTGTATTGGTGGAAAGGGTAAGGAAAAGTTGGTATACAGCCGTTGCATGTGTTCATTTCTACAATTAGAAATGCGCTGTTTTGTTTTTTTAGCGGCTGATAATGGGAGAGTCGTCGTACGGCAATTACTCGTCAGATATTATATTATTATGGGACGCGGATTAGGCCCTACCGGGAAACAGATTGGCTACTCCCCGTCGGTGAGCTGTGGGACCCTCCTCATCCATGCCGTCCATCTAATTTTTATAGATCATTTTATTATGTGAGACAAAAAATGAATTATATCCAATTCTCAAGTGGACCTCATTACAAGAAAAAGTGTTGAATGAAGGTAGACCATTCAAAACTTTTTCCTTTCATCTGGGTCTGTATGACCTAATCAACAGATTGAATGTCAAATAAACATTACAGTGGGCCTTAGGAGGATTTTAATGGTGGATATCCAATCACTGTTATTTTCCTATGGTGTGGTCCACTAGAGATTTATATCCCTCTCATTCTTAGGATGAAACCCTAAAATGATTAGCCAATCCGTTTCCGCACTACCCACGCCTGTCCCGAGTTAGGTTTTTCCTATGTTTGTTTGCCACAAGTTAGTCAGATGTGAAGAGGCATCGACGGTGGTAACACATGCATGCCGTTGGCCCATTGACGGTGGATTATGGTCCAAAAGTCGTGCCGGTAAAGATGATAATGAACATCTGATTCTGCATGTTTGATGGCATTCCTCAGATGGTGAGGACTGATGGACGGTGTGATTTTTAGAACCATTATCCATCTAGAATAAGACCCATAGTTTGGACTATGTGTCTGCGTCCCACCATTGAGAGGATAAACTCGGTCCTGGCAGTGGCTCTGTGGGGTCCACCTCCATCCATTTTAACGGATCATTTTAAGGCACGAGCTCAAAGGCATATCAGGCTCAAGTGGGCCACACCACAAGAAGCAATGGGGATAATGGCCGACGCGGATTAGCTACTGAAGTCACGTCACCAAGTTTTGTGGGGCCCATCATGATGTATGTGTTGTATCCATACCGTCCATACATTTGGAGAGATCATTTTAGGGCATGATCCAAAGAATGAGGAAGATTCAAGGCTGGAGTGGATCCCACCACAGAAAACAGAGGGGAGAGTGACGCCCATTGTTGAAACCTTCCTAAGGTCCATCATGATGCTTATTTGAGATCCAAACTGCTCATATACACTAACGTAGACATTAAAGAAATAAAAACACAAATATCGGATTGATCAAAAACTTTTGTAGCCCTTAGAACTTTTTAATGGTGGGTGTCACTCTCCCCACTGTTTTCTATGGTGGGGTCCACTCGACCTTTGAATCTGACTCATTCTTTGGATCATGCGCTAATATGATCTCTCCAAATAGATGAACAAATACAAAACATACATCATGATGGGGGCCACAGAACTTGGTGACGTCACTTCAGTAGCTAGTCTCAATATTGCTACTCAACTTGTCAGTAGCTAATCCGTGTCCGATAATGACACCACCGTGATGTTTATTTGCCATCGCAGCTGTTCACAAAGTCACAAAGATCTGATGAAAGAAGGAAATAAAAAAAAGAGAGTCTGGATCTTCTATTATTTGGTAAACAGGGAATATTTGATTGCTCAGTCCTGGTTGGTCCATGTCACCACTTAAAAAAAAAAAAACTAAAAGAAAACTATGGATTCCAAACAATTAAAAAAAAAAAAACAAAGGAAAAAAACAAAAACCAGAAAAAGAAAACGGGAAGGGAGGGAAAAGAAAAGGAAGCAAAGGGGGAGAGTCTCATCTCTCTCTCTCTCTCTCTCTCTCTCTCTCTCTCTCTCTCTCCCCTGTTGGGTCGTTTTCCTTTCTGGCTAAAAGGCGAGAGTTATAGAAATTACAGAAGATTTCCAAGTTTGTATTTTAATTTTCATATATTTTAGTTGGGTTTTCCTTTGAATTTGGACTCCACATTCTTTAAAAAGATTAACTGCTTTAGAGAAAAGTGACGGCTGCTTCCGTTGGCAAGCTGTTGGATTCTTCTTTGTCATTTCACCACCCTACCATAAAGATCACATTGCACAAAAATCAGGCTCCGAGTCAAACCGTAGATCGTTCATTGATTCCATCAATGTGACCCATCTTATTAGAGGGCCAGCCAGATTTTTGTGTAAGCTGATTTTCTTGCTGTGGCCTACCATTTTTAACGTTACGGATTTCCCGTGGCCAGGAAAAAGCAGCGTCCTTACGGCTGTAAGTCATCAGTTACTCTGTATGATGGTCCTACGACCAAGGATTTGCATACTATCGCTAAGGCTTTTTTTGTGTAAATAAGGCCCATTGATTGAAATCCCTACAGTTGGAATGATGGGCCTCGCCATGGATGGTGGATCCCCCAAGTCTCCCCGATGGAATATATCTGAATCCTTCTTTAATTCGCGGCATAAATGGTTGGGAATAAAGCAGATAGATTGTCCACATTCAATACGAGTATAATAATAATAAATTTTTTTTTTTTTTTTTGAATCTAGATCCTTTACTATTTGGTAAATAGGGATTCCCTGATTGCCTAATCTCCTTGCTTTTGGATGGCCTTTTTTGCCCGTGAATCATTTTATAGACTGTAAATGATTTACAACATTTATAGGCAAAAAGTTTGGATTTCATTTACAGGCTCGATTGGTTCTCCATTTATAGGACTTAATATTTTTTACAGGCTATTCAAACACACACAATCATTTACATATAAATCATTTACTACTTAAAGCCAAACAGGACAAGCACTTATAAATCATTTGCAACTTAAACCATGCTGCAAAGGAAGGATGTCTCCTCTTAAAATGTTCACAAGCCCACTTTGATTAATCATTCTAGGGCATTCATTGGGCCATTCAAAACTCTAGTGGCCCACAGATTATATAGGATTTGGGGATAATTTTCGTTGATTGCTCTTAATGGTGACTCCATAGATTTATTTAAAGAGTTTTTAAATTTATTTGAAGTGTTTTATGTTAAATGACGGATTATATATATAACATTTTTTTTTAAAATTTTAATTATAGTCCTCAAGTTAAATTTTTCTTGACATTATAGGTCAATGGAAAATAGAGATCTTATGACTTTTTGCACACCATGCCTAGTGGATTCGATGCCTCATTCATGACATGATATAGACATCGAGTTAGAAGTGAAAGTTGGTATGGATGATCTAGACATGGATGAGAAGGTACTGAATCCAGAAATTGGTATAGAGTTTAAATTAGAGAAAGATGCATACGATTTCTACAATAGTTTTGGAAGAAAAGTCGGTTTCAGTATTCGAAAGCATAGTATAAATAAAGACAAAAAGACGGGTGTTTTGAAAATGAGAGATTTTGTTTGTTCCAAAGAAGGTAAACGTTCATTTGATAAACCTGATGTTAATGTGAAGCATCATCGGGATGTAACAAGAGCACGTTGTGAGGCACATATAAAAATTAGATTGGGAGTTGACGAAAAATATCGTGTTACTGATATTAAGATTGATTATAATCATATTCTTGCATCTCCTGAAGAAGCTCATTTGTTAAGATTACAATGAAAATTTACTCAAAAAATAGTTGCCGATAATTGTGATAATGTAGGTATAAAGCCAAAAGCGACATATGATTTCATGACTAAACGAGCTGGTGATCGACAGAATGTTGGATATAATTTGGTAGATTACAAGATTATTTACGGACGAGAAGGGTGAAAGCAATGAAGAAATTTGATGACGAAGGTCTTTTGATATTTTTTAAAAGAAAGCAGGCTGAAGATTCAATGTTCTTTTATTATATTCAATTTGATGTTGAAGATTATATCACCAAAATTTTTTTGGGCAGATGGAAGAATGATTTTAGATTATGAACGTTTTGGAGATGTGATTTGCTTTGACATAATGTATAAAATAAACGAGTATGGACGGCCATTTGCACCATTCATTGGTGTTAATCATCATAAACAGACAGTTATCTTTGGGGCAACACTCCTCTACGATGAAACAATCAATTCTTTCAGATGGTTGTTTAGACCATTCTGTGATGCAATGTGTAAAAAAAAACCACAAACCATTCTCACAGATCAGGATAAGGCTATGTTAAATGCCATCAAGACAGAGTTACCTAGAATGGTTCACCGTATTTGTGTATGACATATGTTTCTGAACGCTTGCAAACATCTAAGTCATTTATTTTGTTCTTCCAAGTCATTTGGCAATGATTTTAATAGATGTGTATATGATTTTGATGAGGAACATGAATTTCTTGAAGCATGGGAAAAAATGATCATGAAATATAATCTCACAGATAATATATGGTTATAACAGTTATTCAATGAAAAAGAGAAGTGAGCATTAGTATATGGAAGGAACAGTTTTTGTACAGATATGAAAAACACGCATCGTTGTGAAAGTTTAAATAAGGATTTGAAGAAATACTTGTATCCTGACCAAAATATATCAGATTTTTTTTAACATTTTGAACGCTTGGTGGATGATAGACGAAATGTATAATTAGAAGTCAATTTCATAATGGCCCAAAGTTCACCAATTGTGACTTTTCCTGTTAGTATCCTGAAGCGCGCAACTAGTGTCTATACACCAACTATTTTCAAATTATTTTAAGTAGAATTTGGTGATAGCCTTGATCAAATAGTGAAAAAAGTAGATGAATCCGGTATAGTAAGAAAATATCAAATTTTGAATATAAGAAATCAGAGTCTTCACATTGTTACCATTGACTCAATGGACGAGTCCATCACTTGCAGCTGTAGAAAGTTTGAATTTATGGGTATTTTGTGTTCATATGCATTAAAAGCTACGTATCATACCCTCACAAATATCTATCTAAGTACATCTTTAAAAGGTGGACTCGAGAAGTTGCTTCAATTTCATTCTCCTCATTAAGTAGTGGATGTGACTCCAATGACAAAAGTAAGAAATCACAATCCCAGCTTTACAATAGTTTACTTCGCAATTTTATAAAATTGACAATAATGGGTTGTGAAAGTGAAGAAGCATTTGAATGTGCTTCTAAGCATTTAGAATAAATTTTGCAAGATTTGAAAAAGATTTCAAAAGAAAAAGAGAATGAAAAAGAACCCTTATCACATGTTGAAAGCCTGAGTAATGAAAAAAACGTTCAAGCTTATTGGGTAAAATTTGAAGATGATGATGTGCAGCAAAGAAGTGAAATCATTAAAATTAAAAAAGAAGCTCCTGAGAAAGCAATGGAAAGTTATTATATCAAAAGAAAAAACATTGAAATCATTGAAGTAAAAGAAAAAACTCTTGAAATTAAAAGAAAAGAGAATTGTCGTGGTAGACGTATAATTAAGAGTAGCTTGGAGAAAAGAAAATCAAAGAGATGTCGACAGAAAGAGCAGAGAGTTATACAAAATCCAGTCCATCCCAATAAACAGCCCACATTAGTACGCTCTAATGTTCAATATTCATTTGCTCAAGTAGCATTTTGATTACCCTTAGAATAATGAATATTTATTTCATAGTGAAATTGAAATTTTTCGATGAACTTAATATTTACTTGTACATAATGTTAGGGATACAATAATGTCGGGCCACTCCCCATGACCACGTACTATATACCGGAAGCACAGATTCAACCACAACTCTCTCCTTCTTGGTGTCAATCACAGCTGTTTCCTTCCATGGATCAATCACATCCATATATTCAGCATGAAGTTGATTCAAATTTTCATATGCTTGATAATTTCAATTTTACTCAATTACTCTAGGTAATGAATAATATTTAAGGAAAGCTGATATGATTTAATTTTGTAAAATGAAAATGTATGTATATATATTTTGTAAACTTAGGTATTTTAATAATTAAAAAAGTAGTTGTTATTCAATTTGAACTTTGATTTGAATTATATCTTAATGAAATTTGATGACTAAAACTATTATCAGTGTCTTCACTTTTCTTTCTTTTTGCCTTATCATTTCTCGTTGAACATATAAATTGTTGAAATAGTTTAATTATGAAAAAATTAAAATGTTTGTTAAACACATCAATATTGTATGAACATTGCGCATTTATATAAAAAGGTTATATGAAACCAGGTATTAAAAAAATGACATTTTAATAAATCCTGTCTATCTCTATTATATAATATTATATAATATATATATATATTTGTATATATATGAAACATAATATATATATATATATATATATATATATATATATATATATATATATATATAATATGTCAAATGATTATACTCTTTGCATTCATTAATATTAAATTAATATATGCTGCTACATGAGGTAGTAAGAGAATGAAAAAAGTATGTGTGGATATACCTTATTATCAAGCCATCCTCTAGGATCAATCAATAAGTTTAATGAACTTCGAAAGACATAAAGTGGTATACAAGAATCCTCCTTAAAGACATGCATAGGGTATTAGTGTGAGGAATTACCACAATGAAAGTAAGTGAATAATGACAAACTAATTAATTTATGTGTCATACTTGCAATTAGTCATGTGAACGAAACTTTTAATTGTAACATCCTCTTCTTGAGACAACATAAGCTCAGCCGCCCTCTCTTCTATTGTTGAATCATTATCAGGTGATTTTACTTTGCTTTTAGTATTACGTTTATGATATGTTATCATGTACGGTGATTGTAAGACTTTTGAAGCATTTCTAATCCTACCATTCTCTTTCACACGCTTCACTATGGAACTCGGACTTACAAGTATAAAATCATGCTTGGTGGCCATCGCATTCATAGGAGAGAAAATATGTGGCTCATTTGCAACTAATGGTGTATCCGATATTACATTTATAGGAGAGGAAAGTTATGGACTACATGCTGCCATCCAATTATCCTCCATTGTCTTATACATTGGACTTACATAATTGCATTTCGTCTCTAACTTTGTCAATTTATCAAATATCACTGTGATGAGTGCTGCTTGCGTATCTAGCTTATCTTGCATTCCTTTTAACCCCTCCAATAATTATTTACGTTCATTCAACATTTCTTTGTAATGTAAGCTCTCTTCGTGATTCCTATTCTAGGTCATAGACTGGTCCTATTTCAATAGCATAAAATTCAATACAAGTTGAAATAAACCGTAATAAAAATAAAGTATTTCAAAATGATTTTCTAATTAGAAATATGTGCATGTATATAAATGAAATAATCATTATGTGAAAGTACTTACGATTTTCTCTTCGATCCTCATAAGTATGGGTTCCAACCACTGACGAATTTCTTTATTTGTATTTGAGGTCATCTTATATAAAGCAATGTGAAATTAGTTATATACTCTAAAAATATGTATAAAAAATATATAAAATTTTACTTACAATTTTCTTATAAATCTTCAGAAGTATGGGTTCCAATCATTGACGTATTTCTCTATTCGAGATTGAGGCGTCCTATATGAATATCACAACCATTACTTATATGATCAAGTGTGAGATCATTTATATTACCAAGAATCTATGATATAAACAAAATAATCACTATATGAGGAATATTAATTATTTTCTCTTCAATCTTCACAAGACATGGTTTTAACCACTGACGTATCTCTTTGATTGAATTTGATATCTCCTATATGCTAATAACAATAAAGACTTATATATCTCAAGTGTGCAACCATGAGGTAATTACATAATGAGCAAAAACATAAATATAAAGTACTTACAGTGAGAGGTAAAAGGTGACTCTCTTCATTTGTAGGGGTTATATCTTCAATAATTTGATGGAGATAAATATATCAATATAAATGTACACTTGGATATAATAGTGATGAATGTTTAAACAAATAATTCTTTAACAAATGTATATACCTGTGTGCAGATAAGATTGTTTAAGAATTTTTTATGTGTGCCCGTCTATCGATAGCTGCTATCGACCCATCTTAAAATACGTGGATACACCATCTTCGTTGATAACCATGACGGAAGAATAATATGCTTGTGTAACCATGGATGTTAAAAACAATATCATTGATGAGAAAGATATGCAAAACATATATATATATATATATATATATATATATATATTGAAAACAACCTCATTAATATAAGAAGTAATACTTACTTCCAAAACCATGACACATCCATTCACGTACTTTTTCTTCTTCCTCACGCTTTCAGAAATGCTCCTAACTAGAAATGCCCAAATGATAGTGGCCCATGCATAACTATGCAAATTTTCCAACTCATTCACATAGTGTAACAAAAATATAGGAGTTATCTCACTGGCGATTGGAAAAAGAATTGTATTAAATAAATACAGGATGAATAATTTCACAAAATCAGATATAGATTCTTTCGAACTTTCTTCTAACAAATTCTTAATATTCTCCTCTATTAACTCTCTTGAGAAGAAAATTTGCAAAATATTTTTTCTTTGGTTTTTTCTCACTCGCACTTAATTCCCTTCTCAAATCCATATGTTCTCCATTTATACTCAATCACAATATAATGGCAATGTCTTGGGGTTTAAGAAAGATCCTGTTTCCTCCAAGGAGGAAACAATTATGTTCGTCATCCTATCTAGTAAGAAGAGTATTTAGAAATATACGTTGAAGTATAAACTAGGAAAAATGCATAAATCCTTTAAATGAAGTATTTTCTATTACTTTAATATGTTCATCCTTCAAATTCACTTTCTATATAAAATTATAAAACTTTGACGGCGCACATCTAGTAGTATAATTGACATTTTGTGAGTGAACGTTCTCTTACATTTAATAAGAAATAATCATAATGAGTTCATCATATACCTTTTTAATATTGCATATTAAATCGTTCTAAATTTGATTGATATTATCTGAAAGAGAGGGTAAAATAACTCACCATGAATACCAAAAACCACTTCAATATGATGTCATAGTATGAGAATATAATCCTGTTTATAAGACAAATAAATGATGAGAGAAAACTAGATGATAACATAAGAAAAAAATTACTCTGATACATATATAAACATATTTTTGGTGACATCGACATATTTGCAATATTATTGAAATATTGCTGATACACTAGCGATACAAGCAACACCTAGAATTTACAATTTACATAGTCGAAAATATTGGCAATACAAGAGACTTGGAATTTACACCGCTGAAAATATTGGCGATACATTGGTGATATGTAGTGATATATCGCCGATACATAGAATTTTTGATACTATTAGTGTTATCGGTATCGCCGAGCTAGAGATATGGATAATATCGGGGATACTTTGATTGAGACAATTGTTATGCCCCATGTGCATTGATGTTGTCGGATAGTGGGCCCATCATGTGACCAATTCTTACACGTTGAGCCATATTAAGAAGTCACAGTTGGCCATTCACATTTGTTTCTAAGGGGGGGGGGGGATTAAAATCACAAATGTAGTAAATTGCTTACATATGTAAATGGATTCCTATGTATATTATTTACTATGTGAAGCATTTAAGCATTTAAATGGTTTGTAGATAAACGCGCCCGTAAGTAATAGAAATTATCCAATAAGTGTTAAAACTTGTATAAGTACACCAGAACCTAGCTATTGGGATGTTCCACAGTTTCTAACTTCTTGAAGATTACAACTTACAAAATGTAGCTAATGAAGAGAAGATTACAATAAATTGATATAACCACTTTCTGAGTGGGTTTACTTCAATTTCTAACAATATTGGAAGTATTTGCATATCTTTGTTTCCTTCTCACTAAATTTACAATGTCGCTGCTATACAACCATAAAGAATTACAAATATGAAAGGAGTGGTCTGCGTTGTTTAGCTTGTGTTGTGCAGAACTTGAGGATGAAATTAGACAGACTATCAACATAGATGTGATTTTTTTTTTAATACTTTTCTCATCAAAGTGTGTATTTGTGGATGAGATCTAGTGGGAGAAGATTTGAATTGTTGAATAACGTCAGCAGTTGCTACCGCTGGAGGAAATGACATTAAAAAAGTGGGCTGGCTGCATGGTAGTGCTGGTCACACGGCCAGAGCTGGTTTGGAGTCCAAAGTTTTCTTTTAGTGTTTTTTTTTCAAAGTGAGTGGTGACGTGGACCAATGAGAATTAGGCAATCAGGGAATCCTTGTTTACCAAATAACAGAGGATCCGGACTCAGGACGGATTAGATAGTGACTTCAGCACCACCCAAGTAGTGTATTGGGCAATGTGGGACCACCCTAATATATGTGTTTTATATTCTAGCCCTCTATTCATTTTGCTAGCTTTATAGGGCATGAGCCAAAAAAATAAATAAATAAGCCCAAGCTCGAGTGGACCACACCCACTGTTTATTTATTATCCAACTTGTTGATAAGGTCACATGACTTGGAGAAGGGAAAATGACCTTATGAAGTTTTTAATAAGGATCCTCAATCATCATTGTTTCCTATGGGCTACTTGAGCTTTTGATCTATTTCATCTGGCTATGGATGGACAACTATGGATAAAACAAATACATCACAGTGGGCCACACAACACCCAAGAACACATGGTGTTGGGTCACCCCAATATACTTCCGTTCGCAACACCTGTTTGACATAAGTGCGTAAGATAAAAATCCAATCCAAGAGAGAGCACCATACGTATGAGTCCCCCATGGTGAGAAAACTTCATTTGTGAGGTCCACCTTTCCCACCCCTTCATCTCTCATCTCAACCATCCATTTTTCATCTTCCTCCATCAAAGAATAGCACAAGCATGATTTGATTCAGTATAAGCATAACCATAAACATAACCCACGAACAATAACCACAAGAACACCATCACAAAATTCACTATGATCAAAAAATTTTGAGTACAATGCATATGAAAGGGAAATACAATATAGTGAAAGTAACAAAAACTCCAGAAGCTCGGCTGCACGCTCCAACTGCGGTGAGACTATGGCTGCCTTTTGGCATCACCTGCACGCATCAATCGTGTATAAGCTTATAAAAAGCTTAGGGGGTGGTGTAAGTGTGTGCGCAATATAAGCGTGCTCAGAATGCAAGATCAGAGAAATGTGGAATCATGCTGATGAGTACATGAATGCAATCAATTGTACCAAGGCTATGCGGTGCAAGATATGAATGCTATCAGCCATGTCAAGACCATGCGATGCGAGATGCAGCTCAAGCATGCTAATCCTCATCATGTATCAGTATAGTTCTCATTCTGGATAATTACCCAGTACACTCCAAATGGCACTGCCGCTCTCCTAACCGCACAGTCCAAGTGAGCGTAAGAAACCTCACTATCCGCATGGCCAATACCTATCCGGCACGTCAATAGTGGACCCATTTACGAGCTGGTCAAACTCAGCCTAGTATTGCCCCCTACTCTCGGGCGAGTAAGGCCACACCCATTCCAACCGACCACGACACAGTGAGAGATGCGACCTCCTGGCATTCGGCCCTCGTGTGCTTATATATCCACTCGGTCTTGACGTTGGAGTCATCCTTTGGTACCATCAGATTTAGAGATTTTCACCCAGGGACATCTATGGCGCCCTAATGCTTAGTGACAATATTTTCGGTATCCAATCCGGCTCTATGGCACGCTTGCAAGTGCATGAATCATGCTATCAGACATGCAACATATCAAGCATACATATGCGTATGATCATGAATCATGGATCTATACTAAACAAGTTATGTGGTGATGATTTCTGTTCATAACGCCCTAGGGAAAGTCATCATGCGGACATTTAACCAACATTATCCTTACAATGTGGGCATCAAAGGCTGGATACAATACATACACCATGGTGGAATCACGTTATAATGGGCCTCCAATACATCAATGGGCCTCATGTACATGGGTCTTGTATATATCAAGATGGGCCTAATCACATGGGCCTTATATTTGTCAAGTGGGCCGCACTAGTGGGCCTTGAATACATCACAATGGACCCTCATATGGCATGTGGGCCACACCATATAGGCCACACGTATATCAAATGGGCCACACTCAAATATAAGTGGTGATAATAATTTCCACTATTAAAATTCCTAAGGCTCGCCATAACATTTATTTCCCATCCAATCTGATCATAAGGTCCCAAAGGATGTCAATGGTAGCCGTTCAATCCTCACCGTACAGTGTGGTCCACTTGATGAATAAATCTGTCTTATTTTTGTCTCAAGCCTTAAAATTATTTTTCAAAAATGGTTGAATGGTTTGGATGCAACACATGCATCATGGTGGATCCCATATGGATGGGAAGGATGGACGGCATATATGAGGTACATACCTCATGGTAGGGCCCACACTAATGGAAGGTGTGGATCACAATACATACATGCATCAATGGGTCCCATGTGGGGCCCACCATGACGTTTATTTTCCACCCGGCCCGTTGACAAGGTCACAGAAACATAGGCCCACTGTAATGTTTATTTTCCTCCCAACCTGTTGATGAGCTCACGTGGTCCTGGGGCCCACCATAATGTTTGTTTTCCACCCAATCAGTGGGTAAGGTCACACGGACCTGAGCCCACTATAATGTTTATTTTCCATCCAACCTGTTGATGAGGTCAAACTGACTCGTATGAAGAGGAAAAACAAATATCATCTTGATTCAAAACTTCTCTGACCCAAGAGGGTTCAATGGCAGACGTTTAATCCTCACTGCTTCCAGCCGTGTGGGCCACCTAACGTTCTGTATACGGCTAATTTTGGGAGGGGGCCCACTGCCCTAAGGGGCCCACCTAATGCACAGTGTTGATGGCAACACCCATCACGGTGGGGCCCACACCTGGGACCGTGGGTCCTTGCCTCCTCGCCCGTGCGCGTAGAGGACGCCATCCTCAGGATGGCAGCAGTAGACGCTGCTGCTGTTGTTGTGATTTTTTTTTTTGAAATTGATTTTTCTACGGTTTTTCTGTGGTAGGGCCCACATCAGATCGATTTGACCCAGCCATTGGATTTTATGGCCCATATTCGACCAAATGAGACCAATATGCAACGTGTTTTTGGTGAATAGAAGAATCAAAGTGGGTTTCAATGGTAATACTGCTATTTCTTATGGTATGGCCCGCCAGAAAATGGGATCAGCTTCATTTTTCGGCTCAACGCCTAAAATGAGCTAGAGAATGGAATGGCCGACATGGATTGGCCCCATACATTAAGGTGGAGCCTACATGGGTAGCCCACCCCAAAAGTGTAATTTAAATATTATATTATTATTTTTGTTAGCTTGTTAGTACTCACCCAAGTTAGTACACGCACTCCATGTTAGCCACCCCTGCCTCACGTCTAGTGTCCAGAGACGCTGGACGACATCAATATACTTAGCATCATGGTGGGCCCCACATGTACGTGGCCCACATTTTTGTCAAGGTGGGTCCCACATGAACGTGGCCCACCTGGTTTGGATCGATCTGATACTTGTGTTTTTCCTTCATCTTGGCCATCCAATGGATCCGTTGCAAGGTGGGCCTCACAATCGGATGGTCAAGATCGTCTTGTATCGTGGTGGCCACAACACATCATACAAAAGAGAGAGAGAGAGAGAGAGAGAGAGAGAGAGAGAGAGAGAGAGAGAGAGAGAGAGAGAGAGAGAGAGAGAGAGACGTGAAGGGGGAGGGACCCCTCCACTAATGGGCCCTCCCTTGTATAATGCATACATCATGTGGGTCCCACAACAAGTGGCCCTTAAAATCGAAAACAACGGTAGATCACCCACCTCTAGGCCTTCTCCTTTCTCCTTAAGGCTTGTAAGCTCCCTGCCTTCAAGTTTGATGGAGGTTGATGGGAGTTTGATGGTGGGGATGAGAGATGAGAGGGTGGGCCACACTTGGCTTGGGAGAGAGTGTTTGGACGTATGAAAATTTTTGGGTTGCTTGGGAGATTTGAGAAATGAGAGAGAGAGTGAGGTGATGGGAATGATATGGATGAGATGATGTAAGGAAGGGGATGGGAGGGTATGGTTTAGTTTGAAATATTTATAAAAGAGGTATGGGTGAGTTTGAAAATTTGTAAAGGGGAATGGTGAGGTGGAGAGAGAGTTTTGACTTGTGGGGAAAGAGGGATGGGTTACTTGTACTTGAGGTATGGTTGTACTTAACATTGATTGATTGATTGATTGATGGGACATGACGTAGAGATTCCCTCGAAATTCGCAACGCGCAGTGTTTCTTCGGAACGAACGTTGGCCCACGTCTTCTGGCCTGGGCATCGGTTCGGTGCGTGAGTTGCGGCGTTGGAACCGCGGCGATGGCGCGGTCGCTATGATACAAGTTCTGGTTCGAGCTGACTTCGGTATGCGAGACCCGACTTAGGATCGTGTGCAAACATCAGATATGGGTCGAGGATTGTCGGAATTCGACCGGAAGGACTGCAGAAGCCAACGGAACGGTACGGACTAGGATACGGGCCTTACATATTATATATGAAAAATCCACTCCGTCCACTAGGTTCTATGATATATTCTAGGCCGTTGGAGAAAATATCAACTGGATACGTGACTTATATGGGCCACACAACAGGAGACAATTGGGGATGGTATACCAAGTATGGGTTTGTTTGTGGGGTTGCACTGGTGTAAAACTTTCATCAAATCCATTGATCAGGTGTAATTCACTGGAATGAAGTTAAATACAAAAACACCATGATGAAAAAAAAAATCAAGTGGGCCACACCATCTCAGCCTAGATTTTTGGGAGCAATTTCACATTGTTCCCATTGGAATGGTCTGTCATAGCTTTTTATCAGGAGGATCTTGTGTATTTTAATTAAAATAAGATTTCTCACTTGATGTATGATGTGGATTTACAAAAAAAAACACGGTGGCCGCATACAGAGCTTGGGTGCTGGGTAAAAAATAGAAAATCAATGCATTAAAAAAATCCATCACAATTTGGGAATCCAGATGCACGATTAAATGTGAGCTCACTTCATCTTTCAGCCAACCAGTTGCAGTTGGCCCGCTGCTACGATAGGTGAATCTGGACCGTCTAATTGGCGGGCCCTACTACGGATGATCGGTGAATCTTGAAAAATACCAACAGCTAATGAATAGAATATTCCCTTTTTTTTTGAATCAAGAGCATTGACTTTTGAGGCTTTCTTTACCACTAAGTCATCCCCTCAGAGGGACCACTTCATGGATGGTCCAGTATCACCAAACGTATAACCATGTCTGGTTCACTGCGCGACAGTCAAGAGTCTGCCTCACCTTCAAAGAATATGATGAATACATATAGTACAATACATAGATGAAAGAATAAAATACAGATATATACATGCATGCATGCATGGTATAGATGCATGAACACATTGCATGCATGCATGCATATATACCTTCGGATGCTTCTTTCTTGCTTTTGCAAGCTCAATCCCTCTGCCGCGCCCTTTGTCTCACTTGTAAAAGGGTAGTCGCGTCGCTCCTCCTTGAAACTATATCAACCTCAAACCGAGGATATGTGTAGTGTCCTCGACCGTTACTTCTTGATAGTCTGGACTCGTGGTTTGGTAATCGAGACCGTTGATATGATGGGTATTGTTCTAATGGGGGATTCCTCTTTCCTGAGGGGTCGTTTGGATGCTTCTAATGGTTTGTTTGGAAAATGCTGGTTAACTCACAGTAATGACTGGAAGTGGGTCTTTGGAAAGAGCCCTCCCTTCCCTTTTTATTTATTTATTTTTTAAAATAATGGTTTGGAGTCTGTACCTTTCTTTTAGTTTTTTTTTTAAAAAGTGAGTGGTGACGTGGACCAATCAGGACTGGGCAATTAGGGAATCCCCGTTTACCAAATAACAGAGGATCTAGACTAAAAAAAACATATCAGATTGATTAAAAACTTCTGTGGCCCCCAAGAAGTTTTGGTCATGGCAGGGTTAGAACGTAATCCGCAAGTTCTAGCCATAGACATCATGTGAGGAATTTCATCATAGTCGTTCACCTTACATCCCAAGAATAAGGGCGATCTAAATCAGATGGACCACACCATGTGTAACGTGTAAAATTACGGTTGCAACCTCCAAGTTACAATTGATGTGGTCTGCTCGTTTGGATCAGGGGATCAGGCCGATTTTTGGAATGCATCTTCACCTAATGAATGGTCGGATGGATAAAATCATTATGGTTAGCCCTCAGGAGCCTATGGGTGTGTGATTTTAGACCATGACCCATCTACTACCAGGTCATAACTTTGACAGTCTAGATAAACATGCATCTGTCGCGCCTTATCCTTTTTCTATCCTTATACATGTGAGGAATTATATCATAGTTGTTGGCCTTAAATTACTGGAATAATTTCAATCCACCAGTTGTGGGGGTGTACGTTTAAGTCCTAGAAAAAAATCCGATCCAAAACTCAGGTGGGCCACGCCATAGGAATAATGTAAAAATATCATTGAAATCTCTAAGTTCAAGTGGTGTGGCCTTGCCCGAGTTCTAGAATGGTTTATCTCAAAATTTATGTTCAAAGTGGTGAGGTGCATCAGGTGTAGTCACCCACGGAAGTGGGCATGTTGAATATACGTGCACAGATAATGTGTAGAGGACAGCGGGATATCGATCATGGCCAACCCTCTAATGGCTAAGTTAGGCAGGAAGACTTAATGTTGAAGGAATACTTGAGTATGGTTTTTGTTACTTACCTCTCTTCAACTGTAGTGGGAATACTTATAGGGTTCATTGAGTAATGTTGATGTCCCGTATCTTGCAGGATTCTTAAGATACACAGGGAAATCTTATTTGAATATAAATCTCCATCCGAATTTATTGTCGAACCCAACTCGGTCAACATGATCTCCAAATATCTCAAGATATTACACAATATTTTCTCTTGATTCGGGATAGAATATTCTTTGAGATCCTCACCCCGCCCTGGTGGTCGACCTGCTCATCCAAGGAGAATGGTTCTTGATGCCAAGCTTTGCCTTAGGCGAGCTCAGCTCGAGTTTGGTTCAGTCCGAGGATGGATCTCTCCATTGAGACAATTACCAACTGTATACACCCCACCTAAAACGAGGACACGCCACTATTTGCGCTTCAGCTTGACTTCAATAAATTATCTCCCATTGACCTAAAAATCATTGAAAATCTAAATGGGTCGCAACATGTGCCGGAGACAACTAACGGATCCGATCTGTTAACACCAAATCCAATAGCGATTCGGTTACGGCCGTGCATCCAAACTCTAAAACCTCGTAAACTCTCTGTATGTAAAAATCGATGTGCGAAAGAGGATAAAATGAACTCTTTCTACCCATGGATCACTCTTTATATTACTTAGACTTCCTGAATAATGTTTTGTCGAGGCATGAAAGGTCATATCTTCAAGATTGAGGAAAATACAGTCGTCCTTATCCACAAAGTAGCCATGGTATTATTGAGAGCAAATTCTGACTGATCAAGATGATTTATGATTAATTGGAAATGTAGTCAAATGATCTTCCTAACAAAATTAAGTTTCCTCCAATTCAAGTTATGATGAGGAAGATCCGGCCTGTTTATTAAAACCATGCGTTGCCGAGTGACTACAGCCGTAGAAATTCTGTATGCACTTTTAACTAGTCAAACATGATTCGATTGAAGTGATTTCAATTGTATTAAAAAATCTTATCAGGCGACATTTCCAATGATCCTAAGATCATCTAAAACAGACCATCGGTCAAATTACAGACAATCGATTTGATATTTTGGACGGTCTTACTTTCTGTAGGTTAAATGCGGTCCAATCGAAGTGATTCTAGTCTTATTAAGAAGCTTATCTGATTATCTTTCCAATGAGACTAAGATTACCAAAAATGGACAAATAATGAACAAGATACAAGTATTCAAACAATTTGCAGAAAAAATAAAAATTAATCATTACGTTATATATATATATATATATATATATATATATATATAACTTATATATATATAAATTAATTTATTTTATTATTATATATTAATATATATATAAAATTATTATTTTATATAAAAGTAATCATTATTTTTTAACTTATATATATATATATAATATTATATATTATACCTTACGTTTTAAACTACAGCTGCTCACAACGTAACCCGAGGAATTACATCAGTTAGCAGTAGAATTCGGCTACCAACACTTATATAAGGGATCCGAGGGATGGAGGAAAACATATAGACACAAAGATATAGGATCAAGGGAAGTAAGCCAGAGAGGGAGAAAACAAAGAGAGAAATTGAGAGAGAGAGAGAGAGAAATTGAGAGAGAGAGAGAGAGTCTGAGGGTTGGAATTTACCCGGAGGTACTACTTGAGGTGTCTTAAAGATTTCCAACATGCCGACATACTGCCCGACATAGGAGACAAAAACAACTATTAAAGAAGCCATTAAAGATAGACCTGGGCAAGGGACGACTCGACTCGTCCGACTCGGTTAGACCCGAATCGACCTGAACCGAATGGATTTCACTAATACTAGTTGAATTGCGGAAAGCCCTCCATAGCCCTCCCTACTCATTGCATAAGATCCAATGTTGAAAACTTATGATGAACCAAACAGGGATGAATTTTTAAACTAAGGGATTTAAAGTTTTATCCCACTTAATACCATCTAATTCCATGCGCCAAACACGCCCTTAACATTGATGTTGGGCCCCACATGATGGATAGCCACATTAAGATGGGCCTTAAATAATGGGCGGTTGTCATTAAATGTGTTGGGGGGATTACGAAAGCACACAAAGATGAATCAAGTGCAGTAATCCAATCACACCAAGTAAGAACAACGCAAACACTCTGAATTTAACGTGGAAAAAACCCCTACGGGTAAAAAACCATGGCACAAAGCAATAGGAAGCACTATATAAGCAGAAATTACAAGAGTTAGAGAGAATACCCAATTCGAACAAGCCTCGAATCTCCCTTTGCAAGCCCTTGAAACCTTAGGAATGAATTAAAAAGCCTTATATACCTCTCAATCCAAATTACACTAAAATATATAACCTCTAGGATAATCCTAATCAAAATCGGAAACAAATCCCACAATTTCGCAAATCTGTGCGGAATTGTTCGATGACATCGAACACACTTCGACATCATCGAAACTTAACCTTCGATGACATCGAAGCCACTTTAATGGCATTAAAAAAAATACCAAAATGTTCCAGCGACCAAACATGAAAATTCGGATATTACCGATGACATTGACAAGGCCTTTGATGGCATCAAACAACCTTCGATGACATTGAACGGTCTTCGATGGCATCGTAAAGGCCACCAAAGTGTCCAGCAACCAAATCGATTTATTCCAAACAATTCCGCGCAGATTTGTGAATTACGATGCCTTCAATCATTGTCCTTCATAGCTTCTTTTTCTCATTCTCTAATCCTGCCTTGCATTATAGCTCCATCATTGCTTCTTGTGCATACTCCGTCCTCCTTTTATGCCATCGCCAAGCCTAGAGAAGTCGCATAAAATTTGAACTTCTCTATAGGAACCACCTTGGTGAGCATGTTTGTTGGATTCACACTAGTGTGAATCTTCTCCAGAGTCACGCCTCCTTCCTCAAGCACCTGTTGGATAAAATGGTGACGAACATCAATGTGTTTAGTATGCGAATTATAAAATGAGTTTTTAGCAAAATTGATAGTGTTCTCGCAGTCACAATTAACTGGCACAGCCTCTTGCTGAAGCCCAAACTGATTTATCATGCCTCTCAACCAAGCACCTTTTTTGAAAGCCTTTGTCACCACCATATACTCAGTTTCAGTTGTGGAAAGAGTAGTCACCACAAACTGAAGCATCGACATCCTACTGATTGCTCCACCCGCTAGTACAAACGAGTAACTCGAAGTCGACTTTTTGGAATCCGTACTGCTTGCGTAATCTGAATCCATATACCTGACTAACTTGGCCACTGTCTTCTCAAAAGTTAAGACGTAATCTTTCGTATTTTAAATGTATCGAAGTAGCCATTTCATCGCTTCCTAATGTTACTTACCAGGGCTTGATACGTATTTACTCATAACATTAACTGCTTGTGAAATATCTAGTCTCGTACAGACCATGGTATACATTAAACTGCTCACAACATTCGAATCAGGCATACAAGACATATCCTGCTATTCCTTATTTGATTTAGGATATTGTTCTAAAGAAAGCTTGAAGTGAGCCGCGTGGGGAACACTAACCGGCTTTGCCTTATCCATCCCATACTTGATCAATACCTTTTCAAGGTATTCTGCGGGTGATAACTAAAGCCTGCTCCTCTTCATATCTCTATGAATATCTATGCCAAGAACACTCTTTGCAACCCCCAAATCTTTCATCTCGAATGTCTCTGATAACTGAGCCTTCAGTACATCGATTTCAGATATGTTATGACTGGCAATCAACGTGTCATCAACATACAATACTAGGTGATGAACTTACCATCGCTCGGTGTCTTGAAGTATAGACAATGATCATACTCACTCATACTAAATTGCTGACTCAACATGAAAGAATCAAACTTTTTATACCACTGCCTAGGCAACTGTTTCAGGCCGTATAGCGAGCCCTTTAACCTATAAACTTTATTCTCTACCCCTTTAATTTTGTAACCCTTTGGTTGCTTCATGTAGATCTGCTCTTCCAATTCCCCGTGCAGGAATACAATATTCACGTTCATCTGTTCCAGCTTGAGATCGTATTGGACAACCAACACCAACACGAATCTGATAGACACTTGCTTTACTACTGGAGGAAATATCTCTATGAAGTCTACACATTCTCTTTAAGCATAACCCTTTGCTACCAACCTTACTTTGTATCTATCATGTTTTTTCTTAAAGATTCACTTGTACCCTATCACTTTTCGGCCCATTACAAGCTCCACCAGCTCCCATGTCTCGTTCTTGTATAAGGAGTTCATCTCATCGTCCATTGCCGCATTCTACTTTTCTACATCAGGCTCATTAAGAGCTTTCTAAAGAGTAGAATGATCCCCATCATCTGTAATGAGGGCATATGCAATATTAGAGTCGTCTATGTATCTCGCCAGTAGCCTGCGATCTCGAGGCGAATTTCTTCTCACAGGTGGCTACTCCACCTGCTCATGTACCTCTATCTGCTGTCTGTCTCAGCCTGAGTATCCCCTATGTCAACTTGAACG
Source organism: Magnolia sinica (assembly GCF_029962835.1). Classification (NCBI taxonomy): domain Eukaryota; kingdom Viridiplantae; phylum Streptophyta; class Magnoliopsida; order Magnoliales; family Magnoliaceae; genus Magnolia; species Magnolia sinica. The sequence continues at coordinate 69,783,845 of NC_080574.1, forward strand.
TCTACGACCAACCTTTTCGGTTCTTTATACCCATCATACTCATTCTTATGGAATAAGGAATCTTCGTTGAATCTGACGTCACGGTTAATGATGATTTTACGTGTGACCTTGTCATACAACTTATAGATCTTCACACCACCACCATAGCAAATAAAGATATACTTTTTAGTTCTTTATTCTAACTTATCTCTTTCAACTGACAGTATATGAGAGTAAACTTCACAACCAAATACATATATGCAATCCTGAGTGTCTAATTTCTAATCACTCTATATTTCCTCTGGAATTTTACATTCAATAGCTGTAGAAGGGGACCAATTCACACAGTTTTGCTCGGGTGTGTGGCACACTATGTTGTGCCCAATGATCTATTTATCCTTACAAAATTGATTAAATTCAGTAGAAGTAAATTCACCACTATTGTTAGTCCTTAAAACTTTCACCTTTCGCCCTGTCTGTTTTTCAAACATGACATTTCATTGTTTAAAATATGTGAAAACCTTAGATTTATGTTTCATGAAATAAATCTAAACTTTCTGGGAGTAGTCGTTAATGAATGTGACAAACTACGACGACCCTCCAGCGAAAACCATGGGCGACGACCCCCATACATTAGAATGCACATAATTAAGCACTCCTTTACATACATTTTTTCCAGATTTAAAAGATAACCTAGATTGTTTACCATATGTACAATGCTCACATATATTTAAATCAAGACTTTTAAAACTTGGAATTAAACATCAATAAGAAAGTACCTTCATTGAATTTCGTGATTAAAAAAAGAGGAGAAAAGCTCTTGCTTTTTTCTCCCATCTTCATGCGATTTGAAGATACTTCCATGCAATTTAGAAGGGAGATTGGTGTGGGGCTAATCTTCATCAACGGAGGTGCGAGGTCTCCATATATCCCCACACCATTTTTTCTCCCATCCAGGTATTTTGCTTAGGTTCTTCATTCCCCATTATAGATCTTCATCTTCTCCCAAACCGAACCTTCCCATACCCATCGACAATCCAAACCCTAACCCTAAACCTAAAATTCTCAATTTTCCTGCTCTCCCAAATTACCCAAACCCTAATTTTCATCCTAGGTTGTATTAGGTTTCCTATTTTGAAATAGATTATACTCTATGCTAATTAAATGTCCCTACATCCATTAGATCCTAGTTTCTTTTTATTTAATGATCATGTGTTATGACGTTGGTAGCTTAGGTTATGATTATGCATGATTTTCTTTTGATTTTCATGATATTTGTGATGAATATAGTGATGTTTGTGTTTTTTTGTTAAATATCTTAATTCGGTTATTTGATCTCACATGTTACTTATTTCATGCATCGGTCTTGCATTAGTATCATTCTTCTCTAAAGCATCTTCAGGAAGGAAACAAGAGGTACCTTGATTGTAGCTGATGTTGTATTTATCACAAGGATCACCTGGCCTGTTTCTACACCAAAATTTTGTTGTGTGATCATTGCTACCACTACAGATTAAATGAAAAGGATGAGATTATAGCCAAAGATCAATTGAAAAACAGTTACTGCACAAAGCATAGATGATCATAACTTCTTTCTTTAGATGCTACGAATGCATGCAATTAACATCAATATGTTGCAAAAGACTGCAATAAAACAAAGTATAGATTACAATTGATATTATATAATCAGTGTAAAGCTAAAAAAGGGTAATTTAGAATAACCACAAATGCAGAGGCAAATTAAAAGCCATAGATTTGCAAGAAGACATAAACAACAATGATGTCAAATGGATGCACATATGGTGTTTCTTTACTCAATCATGGAAGTGAAAATAGCACATATTTCTTATTGGTGCCTGATCCTAGATCAAATAGCTAAATTCTAGATATGCATGGCCTGATATTTATATCGTATACATTACATCCGTCTTGAGCAAAAACATTATCAAGAAAAAAAATCAGAACATTGCAACTTAGTGAATGATGGTATGTAAATCAACAAAGCAAACAGTACACATCTAACAAACACTGGCAGTCCATGGACAGGAAGGAGAAACATGAGCACAAATTTCTAAGTAATGCATGTGCAGACAAAGCTTAGTACATGTATATAACCTGAATGGTACTTTGGTAGTAATGGAAGTTGAGTAATTGACCAATAAGATTGCCAAGAGTCTAGCATTTTGAGAATTATGTAATGAAGTTTGAGTTTGTGTTGTGTTTATATGCAACCCAACCATGAGATGTTTGTAGTGCCCGAGATGAACAAATCTGTAATATTCACAGGTACAGATTGGCCCAAGTCCAAATTGAACAATAGTCGTATCCATCTCCAGCCTAATAGAAGATGAGACAATATGCATCATATTATTCCAGATTCTAAACAATGTTCTTGCCATCATGAAGATGTTTTTGCAGAAAACTATTGAGTAGGTCACATAACTCAGTTTGATGTTGCAAAAAATTATATATGAGATGGCCACATAGCTTAGTTTTCTGGCTAGCTTCTGAACCACATTACTTAGAGAAGGTTTTGTTCAACGTGCTGATGACCACCCACTTTTCTGTAAAGACAGACCCTTGGGAAATCATTGCATAATATTGGAAATATACAGCAACATTCCCACGGAAAACATCAACACCCAAGAGATGTTTGGGAAGAGAGTTTAACATGAAAATTCTTAGACCTTTTATTGGGAAGAGAGTTTAACATGAAACATCCGAGTCTACTTCTTTTTCTTGTATAGATTTCACAGCACACAGCACAAGTAGGCAACATCTTGGGTAATCTCTTGTTGTGCCATCTTTTGTTAGGAAGAAAGTAAAAAAGGCAACATCTGCCTCCTATGGCTTGCTTGGGAGCTTGTATTCGGAATGCATTATAATCCAAATCACAAATCAAGGTGATTCCGAATCCTCAGTTGTGTTTGACAGATTGTAATTGGAATGCACTATATAAAAAAAGGAATGCATTGAAATTCCATAATATATTTACAGGAAGTTGATTACTAAAAACTTTAATATCCTAAATTACCATACATATGTGATATTTGACAAAATGATTGTAATAAGCCAATTGAAATATATACTTTGGCCCAAAATGATGAAATTCCGAGCCTAGGGTGGGCCACAGGCATGGGAATAACTTCTTGCATAGTGTAGAGCCCCTACTGCTAGGCTAGTTGGTCTTCCCTATGGCCGGCTCCCTCGTCCCAGATCTTTTGTGGAGCTCACCTCTCATCTACTTGTGAGTGCCCTTTGCTAGTATGAGTGGGCGTTTTTTACTAGTGTAGGCTTCTTGCCTATTCCCTGGCTCAAGGTGTGGGATCTTGCACTAGTTCTACCCGTGATGGAGGCTCTTTTTCTTGGCTCGGGATGTGGGTTCTTCTTCTTCTTCTTCTTAAAAAAATAAAAATAAAATAAAATAAAAATTTCTTTTGCCTTTTCTTTTGTCCCTGGCCTGAGGTGTGGGTTCTTTCCAACTTTTGGCTATGTATTTTTGGATTATTGGCCTTTTGGGATTAATTTAAAAAAATTAAGAGATAAAAACAACTTTATTGAAAAGGCTAAAACAGCCAGCAGAAACAGAGAAAACAAAAACATAAACCAAGAGCTAGCCAGTACATACAACTCCCTACAGGGCTAAACTAATATCAAAGTTACATTTATCCAAGCACTCTGAAGCAAAATGAGAATCCTCCATTTCAAGACATACAGAAGTCCATCCAATGACCAAGTATTTCGCCTTAGCAAAAAACCCAGCTACAGAACCAAATTTGTTGTTAAGGCAGTGAGAATTTCTCTCTAACCATATTGACCATAGACCCGCAAGTAGAAATAGTCATCAGACTTTCTTCTCAGTTTTACCAACTCCTAACCATGCTCAATAGTTATGGGAAATGGATTTTAGGAGCACCCAAGAAACCCCCAAATAAGAGGAAAAAATTAATCCCAAAGTCCCCTAGCAAAAGGGGAATGCAAAAATAAATGATCGACTCTTTCACTGTCTAACCAGAAAAGGGGGCAAGCATTAACTAAAGTTAAACTTTATAAAAAAAAAAAAAAAAAAAAAGAAGAAGAAGAAGAAGAAAACACTAAAGTTAACCCTCGCTTACAAAGGTTATCAATGGTAAGAATCTTCTTCCAGCCTTCCAAATACACAAAAGCTGCAAATTTCCTTGGAACCCCACATGACCAAACGAATTAGGAATGCGCCGGGACTGGATTCGTAGAAAGTTCTCACTGTGAATGAACCAGATTTATCCAGAGTCCATCTCATCCCATCCCTTTCCTTCTACACCTGAGAGATTGTTTGACAGAGCAATAAATTCAGACTCCTCTTCTGGCGTCAAGTGTATTTGGGATTAATAAAATTGCTCTTATCTTCCCAAAAAATGAGAGAGAGAGAGAGAAGCATCTCCATAGGAGGTAGAAGAGGTGCTTCTGACAATTAGTGGAATGGATTCAAGAGAGGAGCTCGTCCTTGGTTGGAAGAGGATTTTCCCAAGTATTTGAAGAGTCAGTATGCTTATATTCGGGATTACATTTTATAAATTGTGATTTTTAATAGGCCCCCCCTCTTTTTTCAATGTTTTAATCACATGCCATTTTAATTGTGTTTAGTCGGATGAATAAAAGATGCATTTTTTTCCCGATATTTTGAGGAACACACTTTAAAAAAAAAAATAAAATTTATTTATATGCTTTAGCAATTTCTTGTGTATTTTTTCAAAATTCTGTATAGAACGACATATTGCTAATAGAGGGTGTGACACTAATAAATACTATGGATGCATTGATCACTGTCTACGGGCAAAAGGAGGCAAAAGGGAGACAATTCTGTCATATGCACATATTGGGCGTCCTTTGGTCTATATGGAAGGAATAACACAACTTTTAGAAATAAACATAATCTTCAGGTGACATTTTTGAAAGAGCAAAGATGGGTGATTTCCTAGGTCCAAGGTATTTGTCTGTCAGGGTGATAATCAAATATTTTCAAGGTATTTGGCTTGGGTTCCACTTGAACTATGATTTAGCATCACCCTTTAACTAACAAACTTTTTTTTTTTTTTTTTTTTGTTTGTTAGTACACCTCACTGTCAGTTCACACTTCACTGTTAGCCACCCCTAATAGGGATCCATACCAAGACCTCAGTGTTGAAACGAGGTATCTTTCACTCATCTTTCAAGGTATCTTTCACCCACACTTCTTGTTTTAGCTTTTCTTGAATAAATTCACCAGTAAAATAAAATGACATTTCTAGTTTCCCCTGGAAGTCTTGTATAAAACTCAAACTAAACCCACAATTAGATCTAAAATATTTTTTATAATGACAAAGTTTATATATATATATATATATATATATATATATATATATATATAAATTATTGTATGGAGATGGTCAAAGGTGGACCAGGAGATGAGCCTATATGAATTTAGCTGTGTCATTCATAACAGACAATGCTTTATGCATACAACAAGCTGCTTTAGAATATTAGTTATTAAGAAACAACTGTTACTCACAGGAATCCATAGATAAAGATGATGAGGGAGAAGAAATTTACTCGCACAATATGGATTTAGAATCCTTAGTTGCATGGATAGATATGACTTCAAATTGCAAAACATGTGGATGCCAGTAACTACAGTGAAAGTGCCAAGAGCTGAAGTCGTGGAGAATCCAATGTAGTTAGTGAAGGCTATCCCAAGCATAATGCCAAGAGACTTGCTCACCATTCCTTGAGCTTCGCCATTTGCAATTACCTGCCATAAAATTTAGAGGCAAAAATAATAATAATAAATAAATAAATAGAGGAGGAGAAGAAAACTGAACTTGAAACTGAAACTTGGTAGTATCGACATGAACAACATGAATCATGCAACTTGAAAATCAAAGACAAGCACAATATAAAAGATGATGCTACAAGCCTATTTTTCCACTCTATAATGAGAGACCTATACAGGTTTGGGACCACGACTTTAAGGAACCCTGTTTTCACCTCCGCAAAATTCCTTTGAGCAGCAAAACCAGCATAGAAACAACTCCTAGTAGAAACCTGTGAAGAGAGGGTTCCACATTTAGCCATGCAATCATAACATACAATGCAACAATGACAATGGTTAATGGGGGTATTGAAGCATCATGGCGAGGTTAACAGAGATCATAAGGTCCAGGTCCCACTAGAAATGCAAAAACTAGCACCATGGCCTTTGTATAATTGATGGGTTGCAATATTCAATCTAAGAGATTTTGAGGGCATCCCCCACCCATGAGAAGCCCTCTCACATAAACGGTTTGGGTCATTGAAAGGAACATAATTCTGATGGCTAAAGTTCAAATGTAACATATCCCAATATGTCGGGATGTAGTTGAGCAAACCTCTTACAGTAATTATCATGTACAGTTGGGACCTATGAAAAGGTATGACGAAGAATGAGGTGTCAATCAGAGAATGTTGGTAATTGTCTCCTTAGCACAAGAACAGATTGGATTAAGTGATCAGGACATGCATCTTTTAAACGTCCATGTGAAGGATATTCCTATAAAGTAATCAATTGCTCTTGCAGCTAGCGAATGTCTAGATTGTGATGTAATAGCAAGCTTGGATATAGTGAATCGCGTGTAAGAAATTATCTAAGTCTACATGGACTTTGATATGATGAGTAACGGTAAATCTATGGAATAAACGTTTCTCACCAATTGATTATAACACTCATCAGTCTGCTCACACGCAATAAAGTCACCCCAAAGGGAAGCGCAAGCAATGGTCCCATCGGCCATCGGCCATCAGCCACAAGAATATCTCAGAGAAATCCACAACTGGCTGTCTAGGAGAATACAATTGAAGCTCCACTGCAGTGAGAAACATATGGTCAGCAATGCACTTCAGGTAAAGATAGAACAGATCAAACTAGAAGCAAAGAATATAGGCATATTCGATAGCTTTTAGATGGCGCTAGATTCCACCTGCTAAGGTGCAAGAAGGTGCTTTGACATTAACCATATATATGAGAGAGTACTTACATGAATCTAAAAATGGGAGGGTAAGAGCAACTAATAACACATAAATATGCTCAGCTAGAGTTGCAGGAGGGCAAGATTAGTTAAAACAAGATGCACCCCATCTAGAGTCACTAGACATGAGCAGATCAACACATTAAGGAAAAACATCAAGCAGGAAGCTTAAAATCCAAAACAAATATGAAAGGGGTACACATGAACCTCCTAGCCAATGGAGTTGTGCAGCTTTGAAATTTGTGGATGCTTCTACATGTGCTCACCGTAGTTTCCTTGAAGAAAAAGTAGAAAATAACTGCTAAGTTGGAGTTGTTTAAATGGTATGTTAACCCAGCTCCACACACACACATGGTCCAGAGACCGAAAATAGTATGACTCTCCAAATCATTCTGGCCCGGTCTGGTTCGAGTGTGACAGTCAATTCCTCATTTCATTCTTTACTTAGATCAAGTCGACTCAGCCGTTGGACGATATTGAAAACCATTGATTATATACAGTTGAGTGCAGGGAATCCCTTGTCAATCCAACAAGTACAAATTGTATCGAGAAGAGTAATGTGATGCCATGGCCCTTTCAGCAAAGTTATACTTTTTTTTTTTTTCCTTTTCTCTAGTTCACATATCATTTGGATCTTCTTCTTTTTTTACTTTTCTCTAGTTCATTCCATCCATTGGACAGGATTAAAGTGTTGCAAAATATGGATCTATACGTGAGTCTATTGATCATACATATTAATAAGAAATTATGCGCATTAAAGACATGTTTGCTTAGAATCCGGACCAAGTCAGGAGCACCAAGTCGGAAGCACGATAGTAGACCTCTATAACAATATATTCCGAAGGAAAGGAAAGTGAGACCGGCAACGATGGTCTTTGTTCCAAGCATCTTACTTTGAAGATGGTACAAGGAGTTGAAAGAAGATTTGAAAATAATGAAATCAAGAAGGTTTTGTGGTATTAGTGTAAACAACTAACCCTTGTGAGGACCACTAGTGGAGAGACAAGTGAGCTCCCAATTAGTGTAGGCTTGCACCAAGGGTTGGTATTGAGCCCATGACTTTTCACATTGGTTATGAACAAGTTAACGAGACATTTGCAGGAAGAGATCTCAAGGTGTATGTTGTTTGGAAATGACATAGTTATGATTGACAAGAGAAGGGGGGCATAAACACAAAGCTAGATTTATGAAATGACACTTTAGAATCTAAAGGATTTAAAATTTCTCAGAGTATATGGAGTGCAATTTTGTAATAATAGGAGTGAAAATGAGGAATTGTTTAAGATTGTTGACTAAGAAGTTAAGATCTAAAGGTGTATGTTGTTTGCAAATGACATAGTTCTAATTGCCAAGACGTGGGAGGGCATAAACACAAAGCTAGATTTATGGAATGATGCTTTAAAATTACTTGGACTAAAACAGAGTATACAGAGTGCAATTTTAGTAATAATAAGAGCGAAAACAAGGAATTAGTTAAGATTGTTGACTAAGAAGTTCCCAAAATGACCACTTCTGATACCTTGGGTCAATAATTTAGGAGTGGAGTGATTGAAAAGGATGTTGCCCATAGAATTCAAGCTAGGTGGAAGAAAAGGAGATGTGCCTCTAGAGTTTTATGTGATCATTGTTTACCATTCAAACTAAAAGGGGAATTTTGTAGGATAGCTATAAGACCATCATTGCTTTATGGGAGAGAATGTTGGTAATTAAAGAAAAACATGTTCATAGGATGAGTGTAGCTGAAATCAGCAGATGGATGAGTAACAAGATGAGGAAGGATCGAGTTAGAAATGAATGCATTCAAGGAAACTTAAGAGTTGTACCAATAGGTAATAAGATGAAGGAAAGTAGACTTAGATGGTTTGGTCGTGTGCAATAAAGACCAAGAATTGCACCAGTTAGGAATGAGTTGGTACAAGTTGAAGGCTCTAAAGGGCAAGGGAAGGCCTCAAAAGGACGTGGATAGAGGTATTAAGAAAAGACTTGACAACTTGTGGTCTAACTAAAAGTCTAGCCCTTGATAGAGTGGGATGGCAGAATATGATTCATGTAGCCGACCCAATTAATTGGGATGATGATGATGATGATGACGACGATGACGATGATGATGATGATTTGAATTCTACATGATGCATATTGCCAGATATGGACCGGTCACCCATCACTCATGTGGCTGTATTGGCCAGAAATGGACAGATATGACCCGATTTCTGGGGTAACAGATACGGTTCACCAAAATCAATTTTTAACCTTTTGTCAACACTAACATCATTTAAAATAACTTTGAGTTAGGGAATGTGGAAAGAGCATGAGACAAAAACCCAGATGATTTTATATTTTTATTTAATTGAACAGGAACGACCCAGTTAATTCTTCAAATCACTCTTCGGGCAATGTCTTGAACAAATAAGACATTTGGTCCTCAACATTGCAGGGCATTCTCAAATGGTAGGAATTTTTTGGTATTAATACAAAATATTTTTAGATCAATTTAGCAAGAAAAATTCACCAAGATAACAGGTTTTGTCATTGTTGCAGATTTTTAACCATATGTTATTTTCTTCTATTTTATCTTTTTGCTATGTAAGTTAGGATTGAAACCGCAACCTCATGGTTGCAGAACAGAAACGTTCAATGAACAGGCCCTTCATAGATGAATTCTATTGCAAATGTTTTAAAGATAAGGCTTAAATGTGGCCCACTTGATTTTAGATTTTCCTGATTTTTTTTTTACTACTGTCCTATTGTGGCCTTTAGAAACTGATGGACATAGTGGATTTTTCACGTACATCTATGTGGGCCCCACATAGTTTCCGAACACCTGAGGCTATTGCTGAATTGAAATAGAAGGTAGGTGATGGATTTACTTCCTTTTAAGTAGAGGTTCAAGCCATGATTAAAGCTTCGATGTGAGTTCATTTGGGACTGGAATTGTCTACAGAACCTTTTTTACACACTCAAGCTCTGTGGGCCATATGTTGTATACGTGGAATCCACTCAGTCCATTGGGTGAGAAGCATTATGCTCACCCTGCATTCAAAAGATCATCCCAATAAAAATCCTTAGCCTCATTAATACCAATGATATATTTACAATTGCTTCTAAAACTTCTAAGTTAAAGTGATGTGACCCACATGAATTTTTTATAAGCTGATTTTTATATCTTTTTTCCTATTTTAATTTTAATTTTAAATTTTTTTTTACACGTGCGTTCACACCCCCACACACTAACACTATAGTGGGTTTTCACCACAATAAGTACTACTAATTAGTTAATAAGCTAGTTTTCTTAATTTAATTAGTTTGGTTATTAAACTTAAATAAATAACTTATTAGATAAAGTAACTTCCTTATATTTATTTTTCTTTTCAGCTTTCGAAAGTAACTTAAACGAGCTCAGGGTAGGCTCCAATGTAACGCGAAGCCTCTATGTTATAAATGAATGGGATCTTTATTTGTGGCATGTTTTAGGTGATGACCCCAAATATGAGGTAGGTCCACCACACAAGTGGGGCATACGAAGTGGTGTTAAATCCATATTGTTTCAACACTGATTGTTGGGTGGCCACCATGATATTTCTAAGATATTCACCCCTTCCACCATTTTTTCCAACTCATTTAATCAATACGCTCAAATATAACTAAAATTTAAAACACAAGTGAGCCACACAACTTGAAATTATGTGATTAATGTGAGACAATATGCAGAATGGAAAGGACCTTGCTGTGCATCGGATATGGAGATCTGTAGAACTATAGGGCGTACGTTATTGGGACGCCATTGCTGAAGATAGGATACTGAGGTCTTCCTCTCCTTATGCCCTTTAGAGAAGCTGTGATGGGGTTTTAACTTCAGTCAATGGTGTTGGATTGGGGACCTAGCCTAATTTTATAGTTACAGAGGGCAGAGGAGTTTGAAACCCATCAAAACTCCTCTTCCTATGGCTCCACACAAATTTGATAATCCTAGTTCCTCTAAAACACTCTATGTGTATCACAGTTGTAGCACTCAACCCCTTACACAAATTTCTGAATGTATCGCAACTTAGTGGGGCCCACTGGTATACCCGATCACATTATCCAACCCTTAGGACAATCCAGACCGTTGATTAATAAGGCCCACCTTATAGACTTCTTACATTCTCCCACTTGGGCCACATTTGATCAATGTCAATGATTAATCTTTTGAAATATTTTGAAAAACATGTTTTGATTTGAAGAAACATCTAAATGGTTAACCGATTACATTGTTGGATAATACGGGTAGTACTATGTCAATCTGGTCTATTAAGACTGTCAGTATCGAATCGCGGTAGTCATTACAACATTTAATCTAAGCGAAGTGAGGCTAAGCGCAGTTACAAATACTAATAGTCTTAATGACATAGATCTGGAATTAGGAAGTGTGATATAAGGATTACATATGTAATGTGATGATGTATATTTATCCTTAGGAGGTCCTGAAGTTTTCAAATGTCTCCAATGAGACATGACTATAGTTCTACTTACTTAAAATAGATTACGTATATTTAGAGAGAAGTAAAAATAAACTTTATATCAGAATCATCAAATAACTTTATCAAATGAGATCTCTTCAGTGTCTGTGAAATTAAAATACGCTCAACTCCCACTAATTGAAAACATCTATGGGATCAATGATTCCCATGGATGTACATGCTCCTGAAATGGAGTGATAAGGAGCCCTTTAGTGAGCGAATTTACAATCATCTGCTTAGTACAGATGAATTCCACAGACACTTGATGATTTTGAATTCTTTCATTTACAACAAGATACTTGATGTCGATATGCGTCGATCTTGATAAATGCTTGTTGTTACCAGAGAAGGAAATTGTAGCTGAATTATCGCAAAATATTCTTAATGATTTCGGCATATGCTCTAGTACTCGCAAAGCTGAGAAGAAACGTTGTAATCATAGCGCCTAATTTGATGCCTTGTGACAGGCAATGAATTCAGCTTCCATGATGGATGAGGTTGTGCTAGACTGTTTCACGCTTTTCTAAGACAATTCCTCCAACCATCATGAATATGTAGCCTGAGATGGACTTATAAGTGTCAACACATCCTGCAAAATTTGCGTCTGAGTATCTAATCAACTCCAAATGATCAAATATCTTGTACATGAGTCCGAAGTTCTTTGTTCTCTATAGATACTGCAACACTATCTTTGCAGCTATCCAATGTTGCAGTCATGGATTAGATAGATATCTGCCCAACATTCCAACAACAAATGCAATATCCGGTCTCGTGCAGACTTGAGCATACATGATGCTTCCTGCCATTGATGCGTACTGAAATTCCTTCATTCGATTCTTTTCCAAATCATTCTTAGGACACTGAAATTGGCCGAATTTATCACCATTTATAATGGGTGACTGTACAGGAGCACAATTTTACATGTCATACCTTTCGAGTATTCTAATAATGTGGGCTCTCTGTGATAAGCTGAGCAGTCCACAAGATCTGTCACGACAAATCTTAATGCCAATGATATAAGATGTGTCACTAAGGTCCTTCATTTTAAATCTTTGAGATAAGAATTTCTTAGTGTCGCTCACTGCTATCTAATAAAATGTTATCAACATATAAAATCATCATAATGAACTTACTCCCACTGATTTTAATGTAGATACATTCATCTGCAATGTTTTCTACAAAGCCATATGAGGAAATTACTTTATGAAACTTTAGATACCACTATCGTGATGCCTGTTTCAACCTATAGATGAATTTCTGTAGTTTACAAACCAAATGTTCTGAACTATGGGCTACAAAACCTTTGGGTTGTAACATATATACATTCTCATTCAGATCCCCATTGAGAAATGCTATCTTTACATCCATCTGATATAACTCTAAATCTATATGAGCTACAAGAGCCATTATGATCTTGAATTAGTCTTTTTTAGATATTGGTGAGAAAGTCTCCATAAAAACAATGCCCTCACGCTAATTAAAACCCTTGGGAACAAGTCTGGTTTTATATATTTGGACATTACTCTTGGAGTCCCGCTTGGTTTTAAATATCCATTTACAACCAATTAGCCTTATTCCAGAGAGTAACTCAACATGATCCCATACTTTAATATCTCTCATGGATTTCAACTCATCTTTCGTGATATTAAACCAATGAGAAGGATCAGTACTTTTTTGGACTAGTGCAAAGGATTCAGGATCCTTTTTCATTTTAATGTCAAACTCGTACTCCTGTAAGTATAAGTATACGATATAATCATCTTGATTTACAGGTCTTCTTTCTCTTTCAGATCTTTTCAATGGTTCAGCTTGTTGGGTATGGTTTAGATGTTCCTCATCAGTGGGTTGTACATGAGGTTTAACGTGGTGTTTTGCAATGACTGGTCGCTTGCAGCATTTATATCATCATGATCTTGAGTGACTATGACCGGAGTCACAGTTTCGTGCTCCCACTATTTTCAGTGTCCTCAATGAATCTGACATTCCCTAGTCCCAATGATCCTGATAGAGTGGGAAGGACAGTAGAATCGATAGTCTTTAGACTTTTTTGAGTATTGTATAAAGAAACAACTTATGGTTCTGGGATCAAGCTTTCTATCATGCGGGTTATAAACTTTAGCTTCAGCAGGACATCCCAAGCATGCAGATATTGGAGACTTGGCTTTCTCCCATTCCACAACTCAAAAAAGGGATTTTACTTATAACCTTGCTAGGGACCCTGTTAAGGATATGAACTTCGATTTTGATTGCATCACCACACATAGATTTTGGCAATGTTGAATTGCTAACCATGCTTCGCACCATATCCATAAGGGTGCGATTACGCCTTTCAGCCATACCATTCTACTCTGGAGTACCAGGCATAGTTACTGGGCGACAATGCCACAATCTTGTAGGCATCTAGCGAATGACCCTTGATTGTGACCTAATTCGTCATATCTACCATAGTATTCACTACCACAATTAGATCTGACAACTTTAATCCTTTTGTCAAGTTGATTTTCAACTTCAGCCTTATAGATTTTAAAAGCATCCAGGGCATCTGATTTTTCACTGATAAGATAAATGTGCCCAAAACGAGAATAATCATCTATGAAGGTAATAAAATATTTGTGTCCACTTTAGGATGCCGTAGGGAATGGTCCACAAATGTCCGTATGCATCGCCTCTAAGAATCCTACAGTCATTGTTGCACCTTTCTTGCTGGTTTTGGTCTGTTTTCCTTTTATGCAATCAATGCATACTTTATAGTCGGAAAAGTCTAGAGAATGAAGAATTCATTATCGCACAAGCTTGTCCAATATCTCACGAGATATATGACATAATTGCATGTGCCACAACATGGAGAAATTTTCATAGTCTAGTCTACGTTTAGATCCTGTTTTATTTTCATACAAGCCATTAACATTATAGACGTGTGAAGCAATCAAGTCTGTCTGGTATGGGTTATTCGCCATAGAGCCAGTGCCAACTTTAATCGAATTAAGGTAAATATTGAATCCTTTATTCTCAAATTGGAATGAATATCCCAATTTATCCAAACAAGAAATAGAGATTAATTGCACCTTATAGAAGGCATATAAAATGTATCTACCTAATCCAATAAATAACCAGATTCTAACCCAAGCCTATAGACTCCATTTGCCTCTACGTCGAATTTAACACCATTGCCTATGTATACTAGGCGCTCTGCATCAGTTAGTAGCCTGGTCTGTAGTAAGTCTTGTATAAAAGTACATATGTGAATAATGGTTCTCGAATCTATCCACCAAGAATTCACCGACACATCAGTTAGATTAGATTTAAAATAGACTAGAACAGAATTATTACCCTTCTTCACGAGCCGTTGCCTATACTTTACGCAGTCTTTCATTTGATGGCCCAACTTCTTGCAAAAGAAGCAATTATTATGTTTAGCTCGCTTGCTGCTCGATCCATTCCTAGGTCAGTTTTCAACTGGAGAACTCGGAGGACCGTTAGGTCTTGAGGATCCCTCGTTAGAATCATGTTTTCTTTTTCTATTTCCATTATGTCCAGGTACATGTCTTGAGGTCACAAGATTAATATTCTAACTATTTTCAAAGGATTTTGAAGGTTTAAATTTTTCTGGAGTAATGTCTAAATGTAACCATCCCAGGACTGTCTGTATGGACTCTATCTGTTGAATATAATAGGACCCGGTTAAGATGAGAACTTGATGTGTTTGAGTTGAAAATTTAATTGGTTGCAAAATATACTCACGTTAGCATATTATAAAACAATTAATTCAATTGATTGAGACTTTCAATTGAATTATCCAGGATGAATATGGGCTGAAACATTCGATCTTGGCGAGAATCGGTTACATCATTATCACTCTTCCTGTGGGAGGTAATCATAACATGTAATGACTCTCTTGAACCTGAAGCTAAGCGATGCCAATTATGTAAATCTAAGACACTTAACACCTGTGGGTAGGAAGAGACTTTCAGCTTTACATTATCAGCACCATTTACTCCATCTCGTTCATGCCCCTGGCAAATGGTAATCGTCTGTGTTTTCGTTACCATTTGCATTAGACATAAACACAACTGAATGCAATCCTTTAACTGAATTCCCAATATCACAAGTCCTAATTCGTGAAAATTTTCCTCGATTGAGGTCACTGTGGTGGCTAACACAACCGGATTCAATCCCACAAAATTTGACCTAGGATTGTAATTTTTAATCCTACCCTCAATGGATTAACTATGTAAATCAATCTGATTTGGCCCACAAAGCGGTTGATATTGATCTTTAGGAAAATAAGGAGCCTTAAAGAAAAACAGACGGGTAGGTCACCTTCCTTATTCCAACGGTCTATATCAACTCCTAGAGGATGGGTAATGGGCTTGCAATAGGTCCAAATCAAGACTCTGTATGATCTTGTTATCATCAATGAGTATTGCAAGTCTAGCCTTTAACACTCACAGGAGAGACGGTTGGTATGGAACGATTCAGATGGATGGTTAGATCCTTACATTAGTGTCCAAAAGATGGACAGATTAGATCCAATAATTAAGATCCACATGATGAAAGGTCCATATGATTTATTGTCCATCTAGTGAATGATCCAGATTATATGCTCATTTTAAACTAAATGGATGGCTTAGATCTAAGAAACGGATCCCAAAATTAGTCCTAAAGGGAAGGCACAAACATTAAATGTGCATTCAAATGGGTCTAGAATAAAAGCTTCATTTGGTCAACCACCAGGCCTTAATTGTGCCCAAAATTAACTACAGTGTGTCCATAAAATATCAAATGAATGTGAACCAAATCAGTCCCAAAAGATAGGCCCAACCAATGCCTCAAACACATGGCCTATGGCCAGTGGGTTCGCTGGATGGCTAACACTATTAGGCGTTGGCTCATTCATAATTAACGCAGTAATATCAAAGCCAATTTGTGGCCCGCAAGGATGTCCCACTGGATCACTCGGCCCACATGGATGGACCATAAAAATCTAGAGTGGTACCAGGCTCATTCGGCGGGCCAGCTAACAGGGCACACTACTAAATCGTGAAAGGCCCATGATAAAAAAAAATAAATCACACAATATCCCATCCTCAGTTAAAACTAAAATAACACATAGGTGGTGGAAGAGCAATTGAATAAGGTAGAGGGCTGAAACCCTAACCCTATCCAATGATTACGAGAACTCTACCCCAAAATCAATGATCGGCTGCAAAGTATCCCTTCACAACCCCAAGTGTAGGGTCGTGAAGTAGTAATAATCTTGGTGAGATTGAGGTCGAATCCACAGGGACTGAACTTGTACGTTTCTGAAAGTAACTAGAAGTAGAACTAGAAGAAGATGCAAATCTAAATCTGAATAATAGGAAGGGGTAATTGTGAATATTGTGATTAAAACTGATGAATTTAAAAGTGGGAATTAGGGTGCCAAGGATCCACTTATAGCTATCAGGATGTTTCCTTATTTGATTTAAGTAACACAATTGGAATTGGAGTCTTATCATATTTAATTGGACTATATATCAATAAGATCAAATTTGAACTGTCATTGACCTAATTCTCAATGGGGGAGAATTGTGAAGGTTAGAAGGGATTCCATAACTGTCACGCCCCAGACTCGGTATCCGGACTCACAAGGAACCCGATGGCCGGTTCTGGCCGCAACAGCCTCCGTAGTACCCCATTCTCGGCTCCTGAGGTAGGTTCCGATCCTGGGATCCTACAAGGAGGATTTTCATAACAATATAATCACTTCCAATGCGAGCATACTCAAGATCACAGCAAGTACATCTGAGAATAACAAAGGCACACATCACAAAATCCACTAAAAATTTAAACTTTTACAATCATCCAAAAGGTCCAAAAGGACATACATGAGAATAAAAGGAAAAGAGAGAGAAATCAGCAACACTGGAGTCCTCACTGCTCAACTCTACTCCATGCTCTGCTGCTACGGCGCCGACCTAGAGTCTCCTGCACGTATCAATCGTGCATAAGCTTATAGAAGCTTAGAGGGTGGTGTAAGTGTGTGACAATGGTGCACAGAAGAATAGTAGGAGGTATAAGGAGAGAAGCATAATCAATGAACATATCACTAGTCTTACCAAGGCTTACCATGAATGCGATGCAATAAGTAATGAGTGTCATACCAAGGCAATGTATGAAAGGGGGGCTTGTACAGCCAATGCTAATGCGATGTAAGTGATGTCAATGCTCATAACCATAAGTCAAGTACATTTTCAATCATAGGGAAATCACCGGGGTCCATTACACTGCTGAATGACTGCCGCTCTGCAGATCCCGCACAGTCAAACGAGCGTAAGAGACCTCACTACCCGCCTGTGGACAACTAATCACCAACAAGGCCTGAAGGTAGCGGACCCATTTACGAGCTGGTCAGACTCAGCCTAGCAATGCCTCCTCACACCAGGCAGGTAAGGCCACACCCCTATTCAACCGACTACACGATGGTGGGAGTCGCGGCCTAACGGTATAAGGCCCTCGTGCGCTCATGTATTCCACCCGGTCACGGCGTTGGAGCAGATCCTTGGTACCATGGAAGTTTTGGGAATCTCACCCATGGGCATCCTACGCACCCAGTATGCTCAAGTAATATTTCCGGTGTCCACACATGCGGCCATCCATAAATGTCCCTTTGGAGGCAAGGCCCTGATGAAGCAAGGGCAGTATCCTCATGAAATGCAATGCCAATGCATGAGTCGCACACACAGATCATGCACAAGTTTCAGGCACTCAATGTGCAAAAGGGGAGAAACTCCATCCCTGAATGACCACTATACAATGCAATCAATTCATACAGATGATGCATATGGGTCGCAATGATGTAAGTGTGCTACCTGAGGAATATGAAATCGTCTGTCCCAAGAGGGTCAAGATCTAGGCACATCGACAGGTATTCTAAGAAGAAGAGAAGCCCTCTAGTGGGAGCCCAGTACTTTGGGATGACCCACAAACTAAGAGAGTCAAAATCCTAAGGAGGAACAGTCCTAGCCAGGCCCAAGGTGGGCCTTCAACCACCTATAAGGGCCTCTATGGGCCTACCTTAGGGCCACCAAAGAGGACATCTAACTTCAACTGGGTCCCAAAAGATAGCCTACTACGTATGCAAAGAAAAGTCCAAGGCACAATCAATCCATGGCCTAGGGGCCATACACTAAGCCCAAAACAAAGGCAACCTAGTGGGCCCTTAAGAAAGGTTAGGGCCCAACCATAAAGGTCATGGATTCACTCATTGTGGTGGGCCTAATGGGTAGCCCATTATCCCAACATATGGGAAATTCTTATATTTTTAACACAAGTAAGTTAGGCCTCACATCTCGGCCCAAGTATGAATTTATTATAGTGCGCAAACAAGGGCCCAACCACTTGAGTATTTAGCCCATAAGACTCATCACAATGGCATGGTAAATATAAGACCCAAGGGTTCAACGGGCCTATCAAAAGTTCTAGCCCAACCAAGGCTATAAGGCCCATACTTAACTAAGAGACTAGCCCAAGAAGAATCCCATTTGGGATGGGCCTTTAATCATACACTAATTAAGCCCAAAAATAAAAATTAAGATGATAAGATACTGACATAAATCCTCCTCAAATCTAGTGAGCCATATTGCCCCAAAGAACATCTATAGGCAACAATTATTGGGCTCAATGCCAAATTCCAGCCCACCCAAATTTCTGGGTTGGTTGGAGTTCAGCATTAGAAGTATTTCTTAGTATAATTAATTCTGGATGGCTCACACACATCACTGTGGGCCCCACCAGATGAGAGAGGATATACAATACATATATGAAATGGGCCAGACTGTTAGAATGCAAGCCCAGCAGTAGCCTAAGGCAGGGATGTCCCATGTGTAGGCAGTCCTATGGGCCTGGGGTATATGGCCCAAAAATCCACCTAATGTGTTCTAATTGAATAAAAAGGGGGCAAGTATGATCAATCCCCTAAGGACCCTACATGGATGGGTGGTGGGACATTCAACACATCGAGGTGGGCCCACGAAGCAGGCTAGATGCCCCAGCCTGGGCGTCCTGCCTAGCAGACCACTTCCAGCCACACCACGGGCAACTCAAATGTATTTTGGATCTGAAATTTTACAGAGTGATACTTCCATAGGTGACCTACACCCCCACAAAATTTCAAGATTTTTGGACACTTGAAAATATTTTAATTTATTTAAATAAAATAGACTGTCCAGAAAATCGGACTGACCTGGACGTCCCAACGTGGTGGGCCAGTCCGGCCCTTGCCATGGTGTACACAGAGGTCCATTGGCCCTGAAATTTGGTAAGTGGGTCCTAGAATGGGTGGAACATATCTCCACAAAATTTCAAAATTTTTAGACATATATAAATATTTTAATTTATTTAAAGAAATCAATCTGTCCTAAAAATCGGACTGATCTGGACACCGTATTGTAATGGGCCAGTCCAGCCACCACCATGGTGTGTACAGGTGTCCATTGGCCCCAAAATTTTGTAGGTGGGTCCTACCATAAGTGAACCACCTCTCTGTAAAATTTTATGATTTTTGGATACTCATAAATATTTTAATTAAATTAAGAATTTCAATCTGTCCAGGAAGGGATGTTGCTGTCCATGCATTGTTTACCCAATAAGGTGGGCCCAACCTTCATCCAAGAGGGGAAAATGGAGGTTTAGTATTTTCTTCATAAAATAAGGTAAGGTGGGGTCCATAAAAGTGGCCCATCCTTCAGAGAAACCAAGCTCAAGTGTATGTTTTCCTCCATACATGTGGGTTGGACAGCCCAACAAGGTGGACCGCCCACCCCTATGGGCCTCCTTTTTGGGTACCATATCATGGACCATCTGAGGTATGACCCATCACACCTCATGGTGGGGTCCACACCTTCTCATTACACTCCATACTTATAAAGAAAATGATGACAATCATGATCCAAAAATCCATGCCAAAGATTGAACATGACAATCCATGCAACAGTCCAAGTTTTTGGACAGCAATACATGGCTGGACACATCAGCCTATATCTCAATAATCTCAGCCATAAAAAGGGTGTGTGGCCTTCCTCAGTGGGCCCCACATAAGTCCAAATCACATACTAGAACTAGGACACTTGCATGCATTTGATTAAGGTGTCCGATGATCATGGAGTTAGGTGATAAGAGCATCCCACCTTGCTGGATTTTTATTTTTATTTATTTTGGGACATCCAAGGCCCACTATAAATGGGCCACACACACACTATCATCCATACATCAGAGAAAAGAGAAGAAGGAAATAGAGTAATCCGGCCATGGGGGTAGGGCCCCGCCACTAGTGGGCCCTCCCAAGAGTGAATCATACCCATACAACTACATTGATTTTACATGCAACAAAAAAATCACTACATGCATGATATATAATTGTTATGGATGGTTGGGATGCCATCCCAACATGATCCTTAGGGTCTAGATGACCTTAAGATGGAGTGGATTATAAAATACATCATGATGGGGTCCATGGAGAATGGCCCCATCATGGATCATGACATGCATGTAGGATGGGCCAAAGGGCCACATCCATGGGATCAAATGGGATCCCCACCATGGATTGGTGGGTCCCATATGATCCATCTAGAAAGAAAAAAGATCAAAGGTTAGAAAATAAGATCAACAATTATAATCACCCACCTTGAATCTTCAAGCTACCACCAACACTAGGTACTCCAAGCTCCAAGCTTAAAGGTTCAATGGTCAAGATGAGTTTGTGATGGCTAGATGGAGGAAGAAAGGAAGGGAAAGTTGCTGGAAATTGGGAGAGGGAGGGCTGGAAATTCTTCCATGAAAGAGGAAAATGAGAGAATGAAGGAGGAGAGAGAGAAAGGAAAGGTTGTAGGGGAGTCATCATTACTCTCCCTCCTTGGTTAGAGAAAGAAATCATAACCTATGGTGATACAAACAATGCTTGCTAGGGTAGGTTAGGTGTGGGTAGTGTTTATTCCATGGGAATTGTAGTGTGTGTGGGTGGTGTGCATGGGAACTTGTGCCTGAGAGTGGTCCATATGCTTTTGTACAAAAAGTGGGCCACATGATGAAATGCTCACAACTTTTGATCTATAAGTCGGATGAATGCACAAGACGCGTCGTTGGAATCGCAACGACGATGCGGTCACAATGGTATAGGTCTCAACTCGATCCGAGTCGGGTCTTCATGACTGGGCTCACGGATGACCGCAAACACTATCCAAGGGTCACGGGTCGCCGGGATTCGACCGGTAGGACCGCGGGATCAAGATGGACGGAATGCATACTCACACACACACATGCACACATGCGAACTCGGGTCGGGTCTCACAACCCTCCCCACCAACAAAGAAATTTCGTCCTCGAAATTAAACAATCTTAGAAAAAATAAAAGACAAAACACCACCATCATATAGCAATCATCATATAAGGAAGGCAATACAAACAATCATATATCAATCAATCATCAAACAAATGGGGATAACGCTCTCTAATCTCTGCCTCACGTTCCCAAGACGCCTCGGCCTCAGAATGATGACCCCATTGCACCTTCACTAAGGGAATGACCTTGGTCCTGAGGACCTGCTCCTTCCGATCAAGGATACGAATCGGCTGCTCAATATAAGAAGCATCCTCACAGACCTCAAGTGGTTGCCAATCAATCACAGGAATAGTGTCCGACCCACATCTCCGCAACATAGAAACATGAAACACGTCGTGGATTGCAGACAACTCAGGAGGTAAGGCAAGCCTATAGGCCACAGCGCCCACGCGCTCGGTAATCTCAAAAGGTCCGATGAATCTTGGGGCAAGCTTGCCCTTCACACCAAAGCGAACCACGCCCTTCATAGGCGAGACCTTGAGATACACCATGTCCCTGACTGCGAACTCGAGGGGTCGACGCCGACGATCAGCAAAACTCTTCTGCCGGCTCTAACCTGTGCCTGATAACATCAATAACCTCTGACGTCTGCAGCACAAGCTCGGGACCTACAAGACGACGCTCTCCAACCTCGGTCCAACAACTAGGAGATCTGCAGGTCTGCCATAAAGTGCTTCAAAAGGAGCCATGCCAATAGTCGCCGATAGCCGTTATTGTATGCGAACTCGGCAAGGCGCATATGCTCGTCCCAACCGCCCGCAAAGTCGATCACACAAGCCCCGAGCATATCCTCAAGGATTTGGTTGACCCTTTCGGTCTCGCCCATCTGTCTGCGGATGATAAGCGGTGCCGAGATGCAAAGTGACCCCCAATGCCTGTTGGAAACTCCTCCAAAATCGAGACGTAAATCCGAGTCTCGTCAAACGATCGAAACCGGGATGCCGTGCGCCTCACTATCTCCTCAATGAATATCCTCGCTAACCGGTCCATAGACCAGGAAGCCGCACTCGAATGAAATGAGCCGACTTCGAGACGATCGACGATAACCCGGATGGTATCGTGACCGCGCTGAGTCCTCAGCAAACTGCGATGAAGTCCATCGATACATGCTCCCACTTCCACTGTGGAACGCAACGACCGCAAGGGACCAGGGGGTCTCGATGATCGGCCTCGACACGTTGGCATGTGTCACACTCGGCCACAAAACTAGCAATCTGGCGTTTCATCCCCGCCTAATTAGCTCCTCATATCACGATACATCTTCGTGGAGCCCGGTGGATAGTAAGTCTCGATCGGTGTGCCTCGGCCATCAAATCATGACGCAACTCGCACATCCGGGACACACAACCGCCTCTAAAGCGTAATCCACCATCGGAACCAATCGCCACCGATCGCTCCACGGATGTGGCTTCGCCGATACTCCCGAAGTGACTCGTCTCTCACGAGCCTCGATCACCCTAGCCACTAAAGAGGGTTGAATCGACAAGCTCGAAAGCTGAACAATGGAAGACCGCAGACCGAACTCAAAGTCAAACTCTAATACATCCTCGAGCATCCGCCACTCACGCACCATCATCTGTGCCACCAGTGCCTCGTGGCTGACGGCCGAGCGCGTCCGCCACCACATTTGCCTTGCCCGGGTGTACTCAAGGTCAAAATCATAATCTTTCAAAGCTCCATCCAACCTCTCAAGCAAGTTCAACTCAGACCGTGAAAATAGATACTTCAAGCTCTTATGATCCGTAAAGAGCTCGAACTTGACCCATATAGATAATGCCTCCACACCTTCGGTGCGAAACGACTGCCGCGAGCTCCAAATCATGAGTGGGGTAGTTCACTCATGGACCTTGAGTGGCGCGAGGCATACGCCACGGCTTCCCATGCCGCATCACAAGACCCAAGCCAACTCGGAGGCATCGGTAAAAACAACAAAACCCTCACTCCCATCAGAAATAGTGAGAACAAGAGCGGACGTGAGGCGGTCCTTCAACTCCGGCAAATGCCTTCTCGCAAGCGTCACTACAGATGAACTCGACGCCCTTCCGCGTCAACCAAGTCAGCGGTGCAGAAATACAGGAGAAACCCTCGATAAACCGTCAATAATATCCCGTTAGACTAAGGAAGCTACGGATCTCGGACGTGTTCGTGGGCTGGCACCACTGATGCACTGCATCAACCTTCGAGGGGTCCATAGCGACACCCTCCCTCATTACCACGTGACCCAGGAACTTCATCTCCTCCTGCTAAAACTCGTACTTCTCCAGCTTCGCATATAGCTGGTGGGCACAGAGGGTCTTAAGCACAATATGTAGGTGCTCAGCATGGTCCTCTCGGGTCCTCAAATATACAAGAATATCATTAATGAATAACACCATGAACTGATCGAGGAACGGTTGGAAGACCTCGTTCAACAGCTGCATGAAGATAGCGGGCGCATTGGTCAGTCCAAATGACATGACCAGGAACTCGAAGTGACCATAACGTGTCCGGAAAGCCGTCTTCGGAATGTCCTCCTCTCGGACCCGAATCTGATGGTAACCAGAACGCAAGTCTATCTTAGAAAAATTCTGTGCACCCTGCAACTGTTCGAACTTGTCTTCAATCCGTGGATGCGGGTTTCGGTTCTTAATGGTGACTCTATTGAGCTCACGATAATCTACACAGAGTCGCAACGAACCATCCTTCTTCTTCACAAACAATACCGGGCTCCCCAAGGTGAACTACTAGACGAATGAAACCTAACTCCTGAAGCTCATCCAACTGCTCCTGCAGTTTCCTCAACTCCAATGGTGCCATTCGGTAGGGGGCCTTCGAGATGGGCGCAGACGGCACCAAATCAACTGAACTCCACCGCCGACGCGCGGTAAACCCGATCTCTGAAACACATCCGGTACTCATAAACAATGCTCAAAATTCTCTGCCACAGAATCCTCAATGACCGAGCCCAAGAAACTAGATAATGGCTCTTCTCCGGGCTCGGCGACGAACTGAATACTAGCAAGCTCGGAATGTGAAACGTAACCTTCCTCGCGGCACAGTCTAAACGATACTCCGCAAGCCAATCCATACCCAAAATAACATCAAAACCTGACATCGGCATCACGAACAGATCGGCAAGAAGGAATATCTCGCCTACTAACACCGGGCAAGAAGGACAACGATGGGTCAACATAATAGACTTCCCCATGGGAATCGAAACGGTCAAAGCCTCAGACATGGACTCCGATGGAATATCGGTCAATCGACAAAACTGCTCATCCATAAAAGAATGGGAGGCACCAAAATCAAATAAAACATGAGCAATGCAGGAAGAGACAAGAAGAATACCCTCGACAACTCCACCGGTCGATGATCGCGGTACGCCCGGAAGCGGCCCCGAGCCGGTAGGGGAAGCAACCTAAGACCGAGGGTCCCGAGTCCGTGCTGGCCGCGATACATACTGACCTGTGGACCGGACATGCGGATATCCTCTCGCTGGTGCTGCGCCGCCGTCTCGCTGCTGTTTGCTGCCGCCGCCGAGGAGGTTCGCTCGGCCGCTCGCGCCGAGGAGGAGCCCTAGGAGTAGTGGCTGGAAGCTACGCTCACTGCTGCTGCTAAGGAGGACAACGAGGAAGCAACTGCGGTGACCTCTGCTGCTGTATGGGGAGAGGGCACTCACGCCTCCAATGCCCGACCTGTCCATAACCGAAGCAAACATCGAAAAAGGGGCCAGAAGATGGAGCGGTTGGTGGTGCTGCTGATGATGATGGAGCTATTATTTGAGCCACATGCTACCGAAACCCTGATCTTCCCATTCGCCTCTACTGACGGAGCTGCCTGGAGTTGCTGGCTGGTGCCCTCCTCTTCCAGTCCTCCACCGAACTCGCTCTCGACCTCCGGGTCATAGCCTCCTCCTCATAAACCAAAGGTTCGATGAACGACCCGGTCAAACGTCTCTAAACAATGCCCTACCACACGATTGCGAAGGGCAGGACGTAAACCAGCCACAAAACGACAAGCCCTCATCTTCTCATCACTGGTGAGATGAGGAGAAAATCTATACAAGGTTAAGAAACGGGCCTCATACTGAGGTACCGACATATCACCCTATATTAGGGTCTCAAACTCAATCACCTTCTAAATTTAAACATGCTCGGAGAAGAATTTCTGGTCGAAACGGACCACGAACTCCTCCCATGTCCAAGCAACCGAGGCCCGACCATCCTAGATACGGATGACCACCGTGACGGGCCTCACCTCGAAGAAGATATGTCGCAAGGGATACTCTTTGACCGCAGGACACCGAATAGTGTCAAAAATCCTCGCAACCTCGGCGCCAAGCCTCGGCAGCAGAAGGGTCGGGGTCACCACTAAACCCTGGGGATCATGTCGGAACTCTCGAGCTATCGCACTAGCACGCGGTAAGTCAGACTGCTCGGAAACCTGTGACGAGTCTGCAATGCGGTGGCAACAAGTTGCATCAATGCTGGAAATGCTCGGCTCCTATAGGTACCGCTCGAAAGGCAGGGGGCACTCGCCTCGTGGAGGCACGGGGTGGCCGACGGAGCAGAGCCTCGAATCGGAATAGCAGTGAGTAGGGGAATAGGTGGGGAACCGAGCAATCGGAGGTATGGGCGCTACGGGCTCAATTGGAGGAACAGGCCGATCGGGACCTCATGAATCGGATCCTCAACAACGGAGCCGGATGTGCTCGAGTAGAAGGGGTAACTCGGGCACCTCGTCCACGTGCACCACGACCACGGGTGCCACGACCACGGGAGCCACGTCCACGCGGCATCGTCTACAAAATAATGATGACTCAAGGAATCAAGACAATTACAGGCTCAATACGGAGCGAAATGAAGGATCTCGGGACACTACTTGTCCCATGTTCTTAGCAGACCTGCGATGTCATCCTTAGTCTTTCCAGAATTACCTGCTATGCTCTGATACCAACTCCTGTCACGCCCCAGACTCGGTATCCGGACTCACAAGGAACCCGATGGCCGGTTCTGGCCGCAACAGCCTCCGTAGTACCCCATTCTCGGCTCCTGAGGTAGGTTCCGATCCTGGGATCCTACAAGGAGGATTTTCATAACAATATAATCACTTCCAATGCGAGCATACTCAAGATCACAGCAAGTACATCCTGAGAATAACAAAGGCACACATCACAAAATCCACTAAAAATTTAAACTTTTACAATCATCCAAAAGGTCCAAAAGGACATACATGAGAATAAAAGGAAAAGAGAGAGAAATCAACAACACTGGAGTCCTCACTGCTCAACTCTACTCCATGCTCTGCTACGGCGCCTACCTAGAGTCTCCTGCACGTATCAATCGTGCATAAGCTTATAGAAGCTTAGAGGGTGGTGTAAGTGTGTGACAATGGTGCACGTAAGAATAGTAGGAGGTATAAGGAGAGAAGCATAATCAATGAACATATCACTAGTCTTACCAAGGCTTACCATGAATGCGATGCAATAAGTAATGAGTGTCTTACCAAGGCAATGTATGAAAGGGGGGCTTGCCAATGCTAATGCGATGTAAGTGATGTCAATGCTCATAACCATAAGTCAAGTACATTTTCAATCATAAGGAAATCACCGGGTCCATTACACTCCAAATGATTGCCGCTCTGCAGATCCCGCACACCAAACGAGCGTAAGAGACCTCACTACCCGCTGTGGACAACTAATCACCAACAAGGCTCGAAGGTAGCGGACCCATTTACGAGCCGGTCAGATCAACCTAGCAATGCCTCCTCACACCAGTGTAAGGCCACACCCCTATCCAACCGACTACACGATGGGAGTCGCGGCCTAACGGTATAAGGCCCTCGTGCGCTCATGTATTCCACCGGTCACGGCGTTGGAGCAGATCCTTGGTACCATGGAAGTTTTGGGAATCTCACCCATGGGCATCCTACGCACCCGTATGCTCAAGTAATATTTCCGGTGTCCACACATGCGGCCATCCATAAATGTCCCTTTGGAGGCAAGGCCCCTGATGAAGCAAGGGCGGTATCCTCATGAAATGCAATGCCAATGCATGAGTCGCACACACAAATCATGCACAAGTTTCAGGCACTCAATGTGCAAAAGGGGAGAAACTCCATCCCTGAATGACCACTATACAATGCAATCAATTCATACAGATGATGCATATGGGTCGCAATGATGTAAGTGTGCTACCTGAGGAATATGAAATCGTCTGTCCCAAGAGGGTCAAGATCTAGGCACATCGACAGGTATTCTAAGAAGAAGAGAAGCCCTCTAGTGGGAGCCCAGTACTTTGGGATGACCCACAAACTAAGAGAGTCAAAATCCTAAGGAGGAATGGTCCTAGCCAGGCCCAAGGTGGGCCTTTAACCACCTATAAGGGCCTCTATGGGCCTACCTTAGGGCCACCAAGGAGGACATCCAACCTCAACTGGGTCCCAAAAGGTAGCCTACTATATATGTAAAGAAAGGTCCAAGGCACAATCAACCCATGGCCTAGTGGGCCATACACTAAGCCCAAAAACAAAGGCAACCTAGTGGGCCCTTAAGCAAGGTTAGGGCCCAACCATAAGGGTCATAGGTTCATTCATTGTAGTAGGCCTAATGGGCAGCCCATTATCCCAACATATGGGAAATTCTTAAATTTTTAACACATGTAAGTTGGGCCTCACATCTCGGCCCAAGTATGAATTTATTATAGTGGGCAAACAAGGGCCCAACTACTTGAGTATTTGGCCCATAAGGCCCATCACAATGACATGGTAAATATAGGACCCAAGGGTTCAATGGGCCTATCAAAAGTTCTAGCCCAACCAAGGCTATAAGGCCCTTACTTGACTAAGAGACTAGCCCAAGAAGAATCCTATTTGGGATGGGCCTTTAATCATACACTAATTAAGCCCAAAAATAAAAATTAAGATGATAAGATACTGACATAAATCCTCCTCAAATCTAGTGAGCCATATTGCCCCAAAGAACATCTATAGGCAACAATTATTGGGCTCAATGCCAAATTCCAGCCCACCCAAATTTCTGGGTTGGTTGGAGTTCAGTATTAGAAGTATTTCTTAGTATAATTAATTCTGGATGGCTCACACACATCACTGTGGGCCCCACCAGATGAGAGAGGATATACAATACATATATGAAATGGGCCAGACTGTTAGAATGCAAGCCCAGTAGTAGCCTAAGGCAGGGATGTCCCATGTGTAGGCAGTCCTATGGGCCTGGGGTATATGGCCCAAAAATCCACCTAATGTGTTCTAATTGAATAAAAAGGGGGCAAGTATGATCAATCCCCTAAGGACCCTACATGGATGGGTGGTGGGACATTCAACACATCGAGGTGGGCCCACGAAGCAGGCTAGATGCCCCAGCCTGGGCGTCCTTGCCTAGCAGACCACTTCCAGCCACACCACGGGCAACTCAAATGTATTTTGGATCTGAAATTTTACAGAGTGATACTTCCATAGGTGACCTACACCCCCACAAAATTTCAAGATTTTTGGACACTTGAAAATATTTTAATTTATTTAAATAAAATAGACTGTCCAGAAAATCGGACTGACCTGGACGTCCCAACGTGGTGGGCCAGTCCGGCCCTTGCCATGGTGTACACAGAGGTCCATTGGCCCTGAAATTTGGTAAGTGGGTCCTAGAATGGGTGGAACATATCTCCACAAAATTTCAAAATTTTTAGACATATATAAATATTTTAATTTATTTAAAGAAATCAATCTGTCCTAAAAATCGGACTGATCTGGACACCGTATTGTAATGGGCCAGTCCAGCCACCACCATGGTGTGTACAGGTGTCCATTGGCCCCAAAATTTTGTAGGTGGGTCCTACCATAAGTGAACCACCTCTCTGTAAAATTTTATGATTTTTGGATACTCATAAATATTTTAATTAAATTAAGAATTTCAATCTGTCCAGGAAGGGATGTTGCTGTCCATGCATTGTTTACCCAATAAGGTGGGCCCAACCTTCATCCAAGAGGGGAAAAATGGAGGTTTAGTATTTTCTTCATAAAATAAGGTAAGGTGGGGTCCATAAAAGTGGCCCATCCTTCAGAGAAACCAAGCTCAAGTGTATGTTTTCCTCCATACATGTGGGTTGGACAGCCCAACAAGGTGGACCGCCCACCCCTATGGGCCTCCTTTTGGGTACCATATCATGGACCATCTGAGGTATGACCCATCACACCTCATGGTGGGGTCCACACCTTCTCATTACACTCCATACTTATAAAGAAAATGATGACAATCATGATCCAAAAATCCATGCCAAAGATTGAACATGACAATCCATGCAACAGTCCAAGTTTTTGGACAGCAATACATGGCTGGACACATCAGCCTATATCTCAATAATCTCAGCCATAAAAAGGGTGTGTGGCCTTCCTCAGTGGGCCCCACATAAGTCCAAATCACATACTAGAACTAGGACACTTGCATGCATTTGATTAAGGTGTCCGATGATCATGGAGTTAGGTGATAAGAGCATCCCACCTTGCTGGATTTTTATTTTTATTTATTTTGGGACATCCAAGGCCCACTATAAATGGGCCACACACACACTATCATCCATACATCAGAGAAAAGAGAAGAAGGAAATAGAGTAATCCGGCCATGGGGGTAGGGCCCCGCCACTAGTGGGCCCTCCCAAGAGTGAATCATACCCATACAACTACATTGATTTTACATGCAACAAAAAATCACTACATGCATGATATATAATTGTTATGGATGGTTGGGATGCCATCCCAACATGATCCTTAGGTCTAGATGACCTTAAGATGGAGTGGATTATAAAATACATCATGATGGGGTCCATGGAGAATGGCCCCATCATGGATCATGACATGCATGTAGGATGGGCCAAAGGGCCACATCCATGGGATCAAATGGGATCCCCACCATGGATTGGTGGGTCCCATATGATCCATCTAGAAAGAAAAAGATCAAAGGTTAGAAAATAAGATCAACAATTATAATCACCCACCTTGAATCTTCAAGCTACCACCAACACTAGGTACTCCAAGCTCCAAGCTTAAAGGTTCAATGGTCAAGATGAGTTTGTGATGGCTAGATGGAGGAAGAAAGGAAGGGAAAGTTGCTGGAAATTGGGAGAGGGAGGGCTGGAAATTCTTCCATGAAAGAGGAAAATGAGAGAATGAAGGAGGAGAGAGAGAAAGGAAAGGTTGTAGGGGAGTCATCATTACTCTCCCTCCTTGGTTAGAGAAAGAAATCATAACCTATGGTGATACAAACAATGCTTGCTAGGGTAGGTTAGGTGTGGGTAGTGTTTATTCCATGGGAATTGTAGTGTGTGTGGGTGGTGTGCATGGGAACTTGTGCCTGAGAGTGGTCCATATGCTTTTGTACAAAAAGTGGGCCACATGATGAAATGCTCACAACTTTTGATCTATAAGTCGGATGAATGCACAAGACGCGTCGTTGGAATCGCAACGACGATGCGGTCACAATGGTATAGGTCTCAACTCGATCCGAGTCGGGTCTTCATGACTGGGCTCACGGATGACCGCAAACACTATCCAAGGGTCACGGGTCGCCGGGATTCGACCGGTAGGACCGCGGGATCAAGATGGACGGAATGCATACTCACACACACACATGCACACATGCGAACTCGGGTCGGGTCTCACAATAACCTTACCATGCCCCTGAGATGATGGAGAACAATAGGATTTACCAATACCACAATCTCAAATAAAAAAAGAAGATACTCAAAGCTATTACAGATTCATTGTAATTTGAGTCACAACAACCATTAAAAACTGAAAGTATTCATTAAATATCAAATTATAATCAAAGAAGTTCAACAAGAACAATAATCAAAGTAAGAAAAACATCCCAACACGCTACAAGCTTCACCTCTTAGCCCTAGCTAAGAGATTTAGCCAACTATAGACATGATTGAATCTAAAACCTTAGAAGAAAGCATTAAAAACAAACTAGGAAAGAAGAAAAACTCTTGGGAGGTGTTGGGTCTCAAATATTGCATAATTTTCCCCATTTATATCTTAGTTTTATGAACATGAATCCGCTTAACATTCTATTTTACTTACGTATGCGTTGCAAGGTGAATTTAAATGCTTAGATTGAAAAATATTGTTAAAAGCATGAATTTGATGCTCAAAAATCACCAAAGCAAGGGATGGATCTTATGAGACCAAGATTGGAGAATTTACATGCCAAAGATCCAAGAAAACCAAGTGAAGAATGTATAAAATCGAAGATTTGAAGTGAAGAATCCTGAAATCGTCCTGAAAAAGTGTATTCTAAAGCTCTGAGGTCTATTTTGGAAAACTACGCAGCAGGAAATCTATTTTAAACAAATTGTGCAGAGAGAAGTCTATTTTGAAAAACTACATATATTTGAGGCAGTTTTTAGGTTTTTTCAACTTTGTATGAAAATTGGAGTTCCTTACTTATAAATAGTGCTTCCTAGGGCATTCTTAAGTATTATTCAAGGTATCTCAAAGCAAGAATTAAGATTTTTAAAGAGTTTTTAATTTTATTAAAGTTCTATAAGTTGTTTTTTTAAAAGATCTTTTCTATTTGCATTTATTTCTTTGTTCTTGTTTTTTCTTTCTTATTTTAGTTATATTTTTCTAAGTTCCTTCTAGCCC
Source organism: Magnolia sinica (assembly GCF_029962835.1). Lineage (NCBI taxonomy): Eukaryota > Viridiplantae > Streptophyta > Magnoliopsida > Magnoliales > Magnoliaceae > Magnolia > Magnolia sinica. Next base: position 69,816,355 of record NC_080574.1, read on the forward strand.
AAGCCAGAAGGGAAGCACATGGGTTTAATAATTCTTTAAGTTATATACGATGATTGATTGTTTTAATGATAAGAAGAACGATATATGTATGTTATCTATTATTTAGGTTTTGTTTTTGATCCTCTTGTGAGATCCATATGTTTCCATCATATGAGATCCACATTGATGGATAGGCTTACACTGAATCAATCAGATTTCCTAGATAGGAGAAGTTCTCAACCTGTTATATTTCTTTGATTTTCATTATCTCATTGATATTGAATTCTTAAAATCACTAACACTTGAGAATATATATCAATGGTGCAAATCCATTATTTTCTAATCTTTTATATCATTTATTAAAATATTTAAACTGTTTTATTTTTCGACTAGGTTGACCATAGTGCTCAGATCCTAGTTGTGTTATTCAAGTCATCATGATTTTAGAACATTAACCTATGTATGGAACTACATTCATCTCCTTATGGAATCGACCCTGTATTCTCCTTAGGTGTTATTTTAATTCATTTGAATTACATTCATTAAAAAATCCCAAAATCAAATCATCAGTTTAGTTTTTATTACTTAAGTTTTGCATTTGATTTTCTCCTTCTCGCAATTCATCTCCTTATGGGATTGACCCTGTATTCATAGGATATTACTTACGAACCTCTGCACTTGGAGGCAAGCAATCAAGTTTTTGGCGTCGTTGTTGGGGAGAGACTGAGATAAATTAGATTTGTACAAGATAGCTAAGGTAAATTCTTTTCTAAGGTAAGTTCTCTTCTAGACCCTCTAAATTTTTTGTAGATTTTTTTTTCTTTGAAAGTAAATTTAGTTAGGTCTTTCAAGCACTAACTATGACATAAAGTTACCCTACTTGAGATTTTATCAAATAAGTGCTATGGTTGTCCTACAGTTGCTGTTTGATCACAAAGATCATTCGCTGAATCTATTTTTCAGATTAGTATAATTTAATTTCTGCATTAGTTTTACTTTTATTGATTTATTTTTTATTTTCGCTTTGTGGATTGAACCCTCTTGGTCTGCCCTGCCGCTTGGGTTGTTAATTTATTTTGCTTTGTGGACTGAACCCTCATGGTCGGCCCTGTCGCCTGGGTTGTTGATTTATTTTACTTTGTGGACTGAACCCTCATGGTCGGCCCTGCCGTCTGGGTTATTGGTTAAGTTTTTATTTTTATTTTAAGTATCATACTTGCTATTTGAATTAGTGGTATTTGTTGTGTGATGTGGATGATTTATGTCCTGTTGGAGTAGGGATCAAAATAACCAACTCTCTTCCGAAGGTGGACTAATTCTAGGCCTTGATCATTCACTTAGAAGAGGCACTCAACATCAATTGAATTCCATAGCAGACCTAGTTGATAATCCAAATCCAAATATGCCAGATCCAACTATAAATCAAAACAGAGAAAATCAACCCAATCCTCCTCTTGAGGATGAAAATGAAGTTCATAGGAATGTGTTAAACTAACCACGGACTTTACGTAAACATCTACACTCTAAGAGATCAACTTTACCATCTTGTATAGTGTTCCCTGCTCACACAGGGAATATTAATTTTAAACCAGGTTTGATTCAATTGATTCCTAAATTTCATGGCTTAGATTCTGAAAGCCCCTACTTGCACCTCAAGGACTTTGAAGAAGTAATTGAAATATTACAAGTAAACAATGGCAATAGGGATGTACTTAAGCTTAGGTTATTCTTATTTTCTCTAAAGGATCAGGTCAAAGCATGACTCAACTCTCTAAGACCTAATATCATTACTACATGACAAGCCTTAAGTAGAGAATTTTTGAAAAAGTTCTTTCCCGAGCACAAAATAAGAAATCATGTCATTCTCCCAAAAGGGGAATGGACTATTTTTTTCAAGCTTGGGAGCACTTTAAAGACCTTCTAATTACTTGTCCACATCATGGTTATGAACCATGACATGTGATTGATGCGTTCCGAAAGGGCTCACCTTGGATACCCGTCAGTTCATAGAGATGATGTGTGGTGGAACCTTTCTTGACAAAGATCATAATGAGGCTTAGGATTTTCTAGATATGTTAGCAGAGAATACGCAGACATGAGATGTCTCTGCTAAATCAGACCAAACTAGACCCATTCCTAGAGAGAAAGCGGGGATGTATGTCCTAAGAGAGAAAGACGACCTTAATACAAAATTCGCTGCATTGGCTAGAAAGGTTGAAGCCTTGAAAATTAGAAAGGTTGATATGGTTAAAGCAAACACTTCCTTAGGTAATTTTTGTAGCATTTGTGCTGGTACAGATTATGACACAAAGGATTGTCTAATAATCTCAGTTGTACAAAATATCACGCATGAGCATGGTCAAGCAAATGCTATAAATAATTACCAAAGGTCAGTTATGCAACAATGGAAAACACGTATAATCCAAGTTGGCGTAACCATCTTAATCTTAGTTGGAGGAATCGACCACAAATTAATGTGCCCACTGCACCTCAAATGCCTCCACAAAATAACTTCTTTGGGGCATCTAACAATGCACCATATGTGCCCCCACCAAAGCGATCATCTGTGGAGGATGCATTGACCGCATTCATGAACTCTCAAGCTCAAATGAATCAGTCTCTAATCCAATCAAATTAAGAAATAAAGACAGTTGTGGCTAGGATTGAGACTCAACTAAATGATAGGGAAAAAGGCACCCTTCCTTCTCAACCTGTGCCAAACCCTAAAAACACACATTTCATTGGAGACTCAAATCCAAGTGAGCTACATCATGAACAAGTTAAGGCCATCATTACCTTGAGAAGTGGAAAAGAGGTCGATAACAAGATAATGTAATCGGTAGAAATATCGGAGGATGAGCCACTGTCTCAAGAAAATGATGAACTGGTTATGGTTCTAGAGCCGCAACAGCAAAAGGATAAAGAGACTAAGTCATATGAGCCTCCAGTTCCGTTCCCATGTAGACTTCGAAATCCGACTGTCCCCATGAAATATCAAGAGGTGTTGGATGTGCTCCAAAAGGTTACTGTCAATATTCCTTTGCTTGATGCCATTAGACAAATTTCATCATATGTTAAATATCTCAAGGACTTGTGCACTGTAAAGAGGAAATTAAATGTGCACAAAAGGCCTTCCTTACTGAGAAAGTGAATGCTATCATTCAACAAAGAGCCGTACCCAAATATAAAAACCCGGGAAGTCCCACTATTCCTTATATTATTGAAAATTTTCAAATTGAGCATGCTTTGCTAGATTTGGGTGCAAGTGTCAACTTAGTACCTTATTCGATTTATAAACAAATGGGGTTAGACCAGTTTAAACCAACCACAATTACACTCCAACTCGCTGACCGCTCCATTAAGGTACCAAGGGGAATTTTAGAGGACGTGCTAGTCTAAATGAAGAAATTCTACTTCCTCATGGATTTTATTGTACTAGACACCGAGCCATGTGTAAACGCTAGCGCTCAAGTTCCCATCATTTTAGGCTGCCTATTCTCAACAACTTCAAATCAATCATAAATTGCAGGAATGGAATGATGAACTTGTCTTTTGGTAATATGACTCTGGAGCTAAATATTTTCAATATATGTAAGCAGCCCATTGATAATAATGAAATCCATGAGCTGAATTTCATGGACTGCTTGATAAAAGAAGAGGAATTGGAACTTAGTTTGACTAAGGAATTGATTCAAGTCTTTGGGGACTTAAAAAATTCTGATTTCAAAAAAGTGCTTGCTGAAATTTGTGATGATAATGAGAGCACTACCACCTTGGACATTGGTATGTACCAATGGAGATCGCGCACTCAAATCCTATCAATTGAGGAGTCACGACCTATGTTATCACCAACCAATGTTCTAAAGCTTGATTTAAAACCACTACCAAATGAGTTTAAGTATGTATACTTAGGTGAAAATAAAACTTATCCCGTGGTGATCTCTTCATTTTTAGATAAGGATCAAGAGATTAAATTGTTGAATGTTCTAAGGGACCATAAAGGAGCCTTGGGCTGGACCATTTCTGACATCAAGGGTATAAGCCCTTCCATATGCACTCATCGGATCCACCTTGATGAGGATGCCAAACCAATTAGACAACTTCAATGGCGTCTCGATCCAAATATGATGGAAGTTGTAAAAAATGAGGTGATCAAATTATTAGATGTGGGAATTATCTACCCAATATTCGATAGTATTTGGGTGAGTCCAATTCAAGTAGTCTCAAATCAATTTGGAATAACTATTGCACAGAATTCTAATAATGAACTCATACCAACACGTGTCACCACTGGTTGGCGTGTTTGCATTGATTATAAAAAATTGAACTAGGTCACAAAGAATGACCATTTCCCTCTACCATTCATTGATCAAGTTTTAGAGTGGGTAACAAGTCACTCCTATAGTTTTCTTGATGGATATTCTGGATATAACCAAATAGAGATAGCTCTGGAAGACCAAGAGAAAAGCACGTTCACTTTTCCATTTGGCACGTTTGCTTTCAAACGGATGCCATTTAGATTGTGTAAAGCCTAAGCAACTTTCCAACAGTGTATGTTAAGTATTTTTTCAAATATGGTTGAGAAGTTTCTTGAGGTTTTCATGGATGACTTCTCTGTATTTGGGAGTAGTTTTGAGGAATGCCTCAACAATTTATCTCTTGTCTTGTCTACGTGTGAAGAGAAACACCTTATCTTAAATTGGGAGAAATATCATTTCATGGTTCAAAAGGGAATTGTTTTAGGTCATGTTATCTCCAAAAATAGAATCGAGGTAGATCACTCAAAACTCGACATTATTACTAATCTACTTATCCCCCGAACTGTTAGAGATATTAGATCACTTCTAGGGTACGCTGGTTTTTATAGAAGATTCATCAAGGACTTTAATGCCATTACTGCACTCTTGACTAATCTTCTTCAAAAGGATATTCCATTTAAGTGGACAAATGAGTATGCAAGTGCCTTTAATAAAATTAAATCATCCCTTACCACTGCACCTATTATGCGTCCAGCAGATTAGACACTTCCTTTTAAACTAATGTGCGATGCAAGTGATTATGCCATAGGGGTTGTTTTGGGCCAAAGAAAAGATAAACGGCCCTACGTTATTCAATATGCGAGTAGAACTGTAAACTCGGCCCAAGTGAACTACTCAACAACTGAAAAAGAGTTACTTGCAGTAGTTTTTGCTTTGGATAAGTTTAGGTCCTACTTGTTGGGATCCAAAGTGGTCATTTTCACAGACCACTCGGCTTTAAAATATTTGTTATCTAAGAAGGATGCAAAGCTGAGACTTTTGAGATGGATCCTCATACTCCAAGAATTTGACTTAGAGATAAAAGATAAGAAATGAGTAAAAAATGTAGTGGTCGATCACCTTTTCAAATTGGTGTTAAATGATTCCACTGAGGAGATGCATATCCAGGATACTTTCTCTAGTGAACAATTATTTGCGATCTCCAAATTGCCTTGGTATGCGGATATAGTGAACTATCTTGTAACGGGAAAAATGTCATGTCATTGGAAGTCACAAGATAGGAAGCGTTTTGAAACCAAGGTTAGGAACTTTTTCTGGGATGACCTGTATTTATATAAATATGGGACTGATCAAATTTTTAGACGTTGTGTCCCATAAGATGAAGTTCAGAGTGCTATTTCTTTTTGCCATATGGAAGCATGTGGTGGCCATTTTTCTACTAAGAAAACCATTGTAAAAATCCTGTAGTGTGATTTTTACTAGCCTACCATGTTTAAAGACACCCATGCTTCTGTGTTGCTTATGATAGATGTCAAAGGTTAGAAAGAGTGTCCTGGCGCAACATGATGCCTTTATCCCCAATTTTACTATCAGAGATTTTTGATTGTTGGGGTATTGAATTTATGGGCCCATTTCTATATTCTTTTGGATTTCTTGATATATTGGTTGGTGTGGATTATGTTTCAAAGTGGATTGAGGCAGTTCCAAGTAGGACTAATGATAACAAAGTGGTCATATGATTCCTCAAGGAAAATATTTTTTTCTAGATTTAGAACTCCAAAGGCCATCATTAGTGATGACAGGTCTCACTTTTGCAATAGAACATTTGAGGCTTTGATGAAAAAATATGGCATCAAGCATAAAGTGAGCACCCCATACCACCCACAAACAAGTGGGCAAGCTGAGATTTCTAATTGGGAAATCAAACACATTTTAGAGAAAACTATAAGGCCAAATAGGAAGGATTGGTCCCTTAGACCATCCGACGCTTTATGGGCTTATAGGACTGCTTATAAGACCACAATTGGAATGTCTCCATACAGATTGGTGTATGGGAAGGCTTGTCACTTGCCTGTGGAATTAGAACATAGAGCTTACTGGGCAATAAAGAAATTAAACTTTGATATGGACCAAGCAAGTGGACAAAGAAAATTAGAGTTGAATGAATTAGAGGAGTTGAAGAGAGACTCATATGAAAATTCTAAAATCTACAACGAAAAGACCAAAGCTTTTCATGACAAAAATATCCTGAGGAAGAATTTTGAACCTCAGCAAAAGGTCCTATTGTACAATTTCAGTCTCTAGTTTTTTCTGAAAAAGTTAAGATCAACATGGACATGTCCCTTCATTGTGAAGAATGTTTATACTCATGGGGCTGTTGAAATTGAGAATCTATGTAATGACAATTTGTATAAGGTTAATGGTCAGATATTGAAACCTTATGTGTAAAACTTTCATTTGGGAGAGGAGTCATTTTCTTTTCATGAGATAGAATATTCAGATTGATGCTCCTAGTCTGACGGAGCATTTGTGTAGGATTTGTATCATATTCAATTTTTTTTAGTGTCACCTAGTAGGTGAGTTCTTCATGGTAGGTACTATCCACTCTTTCTTTTATTTTTATTGTTCTCTGCATTACATTATCATTATATTAGAGACAATGTAGATTTTAGGTAGGGAGGTGTGTATAGTCATCCATGTGAGGGTTTTTTTTCTTTTTTTTAGGTTTCAGTTTTTTTTTATTTTAGGTTTCAGTTTTTTTTTTTTGGTTTATGGGGATATTTTTTTTCAACATTTTCAAAATAATATATACAAGAATGTGAACATGATATTATGCGAATTCCAAAGGCAAAGTTAATACTTAGTCTAGGTCGATAGTAGTTAGAATTATGATAATTGAAAATTATAGACTTGAGTTCAATTATCTAATCACTAGTTTAAAGTGAGTTGTAATTTGATGTAATGAATTCACAAAACACCGTAGCTAACCAAGTGAGGAGTATGATATGTGAACTAGCATAACAACTTTTGATTCAAACAAGGTTGAATGAACTAGTACCATTGATATATGCTTAAAAGAGAGAATATTGAAGGACAAAAAAGGGTGATAGAAAAAGAAAATTTTATTATATAGCATGAATGCAATGACCATAACAATCGTGTCAGTAATCCGGAGTAAGGATATGTAAGTATCCATTACTGTTACCATTACAAGTACGATACCTTATGTTATGAAGCAAATCTAGTGAGAATCTTCATCTAAGGGTGGTCTATAATAATGAGGATATGATGATAAAAGAAGAAATATCATGAAGAAAATGAGATAACTAGAGATTTCATATTCTTGGAATGATTGAAAGGAGTTAGGATAGGGAACATACATATTTCTCAAAGTTAGACTAGTGTCATGAGTACTGAAGTATATTGGATCATAACTATTCCAAATTTTGATTAGATCTTTGAACTCAAGGATGTAATGGATTAAGAAATTGAAATTCTAACTAGCTTTAGGCTTAGGGTAAGTATTATTTTATTTAGAAATTCATATGATGAATAAAGGTATAATTGTATAAATTTCTGAGTGTTGAATTATTTTTCATGTTTTCAATGTTTGTGGGTAACATTTCTGGAAACCCTCACGAGACTATAACTCGTCCACTAGAGGAAACCTCGGGGTTTAAAGGCTTGTTGCATATACGTAATGCAATCGAGATTATCTGTGAAAGTGGTGCAGTTAGAATTTTGTTTTCATTTTAATTATGTTTCTAGAATTAATTTTTATTTTTATTTTTATTTTTCTTCACTTATTTTGCTTGGGACTAGCAAAATGCTGGTTGGGGGGTGTGTTGCGACTCAAATATTGTATAATTTTCCTCATTTATATCTTGGTTTTATGAACATGAATCCGCTTAATATTCTATTTTACTCATGTATGTGTTGCAAGGTGAATTTAAGTGCTTGGATTGAAAAAAGGTGTTAAAAACATGAATTTGATGCTAAAAAATCACCAAGGTAAGGGATGGATCTTATGAGACCAAGATTGGAGAATTTACATACCAAAGATCAAAGAAAACCAAGTGAAGAATAAAGAAAATTGAAAATTTGAAGTGAAGAATCCTGAAATTGTCCTGAAAAAGTGTATTATGAAGTTCTAAGGTTTATTTTGAAAAACTGCGCAACAGAAAATCTATTTTAACCAAACTATGCAGCGAGAAGTCTATTTTGAAAAACTGCGTATATTTGAGGCAGATTCTAGGGATTTTTCAACTTTGTATGAAAATTAGAGTCCCCTACTTATAAATAGGGCTTCTTAGGGCATTCCTAAGCATCATTCAAGGGATCCCACAACAAGAATTAGGGTTTTTAAAGAGTTTTTAATTTTATTAAAGTTCTATAAGTTATTTTTTTTAGATCTTTTCTATTTGCATTTATTTTTTTTTTCTTATTATTTTTTTCTTATTTTAATTATGTTTTTCTAAGTTCCTTCTAGCCTAAGCTAGAAGGGAAGCACATGGGTTTAATAATTCTTTAAGTTATGATGATTGATTATTTTAATGATGAGAAGAATGATATATGCATGTTATCTATTATTTAGGTTTTGTTTTTGATCCTCTTGTGAGATCCATATGTTTCCATCATATGAGATCCACATTGATGGATAAGCTTACTCTGAATCAATCAGATTTCCTAGATAGGAGAGGTTCTCAACCTGCTATATTTCTTTGATTTTGATTCTTTCATTGATATTGAATTCTTAAAATCACTGACGCTTGAGAATATATATCAATGGTGCAAATCCATTATTTTCTAATCTTTTATATCATTTATTAAAATATTTAAATTGTTTTATTTTCTGACTAGGCTAACCATTGTGCTCAGATCCTAGTTGTGTTATTCAAATCATCATGATTTTGTAACATTAACCTATTTATGGAACTTTGAAGCTTGGGTGTTATTTTAATTTAGTTGAATTAAGTCCATTCAAAAATTTCAAAATCAAATCATCATTTTAGTTTTTATTAATTAGTTAGTTTTGCATTTAATTTTCTCCTTCTTGCAATTCATCTACCTATGGGATCGACCCTGTATTCATAAGATATTACTTACAAACCTCTGCACGTGGAGGCAAACAATCAGGAGGCTCCTCCACTTTTTGGCTCCGCTCCTTAAAACCTTAGATATCCCAAAAAGTGTTTAGGAAACCTATATTTATAGCCTTGTCTGGTCGGTTTCGCAAAACCGCCTCAATTTACGTAGTTCGTGTAAGTCTGCGTAATGCGTTCGATGACATCGAACAACCTTTGATGTCATCGAACGTACTCTAAATTTCGGAAGTCGTGCCTTTATGCACTGCTTTAGTTCTTGTGTCATTAAACCTTCCTTCGATGGCATCGAAGGGTCTTCGAGTAATTGAAAAAGTGTTCAAAACAATCTAGCAAGTTGCTTCAAAATTCTTCAATAAGTTTGATGCCATCAAACATACTTCAATGTCATCGAGAAATTCATTGATGTCATCGAGCAAGGCTTTGAGTTCTTGAGAATTGCATCTAATGTGTCCAGCAACCAACTTGATTTTCACGTAAAAATTCGATGTCATCGAACTGTATTTGATGTCATCAAACTTTGGCTTCGATGTCGTTGAACAGCGGTCGATGACAAGATCAGTTCCAATGTTGTCTATTTCTACACTTTGCACTGCGAACTTCCTTCCTTCTCCACCTGATTTCCTTGGATCTCGAGGTCTTGAAATCTTTAATCTTAGTCTCCAAAGATCCATTCTTTGCCTTGGTAATTTTTGAGCATTAAATCCATGCTTTTAGTATTCTTTTCAATCTAAGCTCTTAAACTCACCTTGCAACACAAACATGTATAAAATATACCATGAAGCCTTATCATGTTCGTAAAATCAAGATATAAATGGGGAAAATATGCAATATTTGACACTCAACAGTATCCTCTCCTTTCTTTGTAACATCTCCATCCCAACAAGGAGCAGGCAATTACTATGGGTGGTTATTGGCGTTGTTGCGGCTGTCCTGGCCAAGAACGAAGGAGGAAGAGAGACTAAGAGTTACTATCGCCGATTTAGGACATGGGAGCTGCAGACATGGATTTCGGCAATGGGATACGAGGAAACATACCACAGCAGTCTCACACCTCACCAATCGAGGGTCAGCACACCTTTGATGCAGAACCCATTCATTGAAGGTGATGCTGCATCGGGAGGAATCCATGATTTGCACGTAGGCAAAGGCAGAAGAAACCCTATACTCCGGATGTTGCACCAGCCGTCTGTCTTGACCACCAAAAGGTAGATGACAACAGCTGCAACAATCCCGGTTGGATGCCAGTACCAAAAAAAAGAGAAGATGGATGGCAGGAAATCGCGACTTGAGTAGGCTAAGGTGCGAATTCATCCTTCCCCTTTATTTCCAATTTGGGAGTCGAAAAAAAAATCCTAATTCCTGATTTGAGGATTGAAATCCCTAATACCTGATTTGGGATTCAAACCCTAATGTCTTGATTTGGTATTCGAATTTGAAATCCCCAATTGATCCTGATATGGGAATTCGAAAAAAAAAAAAATACTTAACTGTCTGATTTGGGGATTGGAATCCGAAATCCCCAATTTGTTTGGATTTGGGATTTCAATCTGAAATCCCTAATTCTTATGATTTTGGGAATTTGAAATCCTAATCATTGGACTCAGGGATTCAAAATCTGAGATCCCAATCTTTGGATTCAGGGATTCAAAAATCACTAATTTGGAATCAAGGTCCCTGATATCTGAGTTTGGGAATAGGAATCCCTAATGGTCTGAATTAATCCTCCATACTTGATGCACAGTGTCTCTGATACCAACTGTGAGACTATATGCGGAATGGAAAGGACCTTATCGTGCATTGGATATGGAGATCTGTAAAACTATAGGGCGTACCTTGTTGGGATGTCATTGCTGAAGATAGGATGCTAAGGTCTTCCTCTCCTTATACCCTTTAGAGAAGCTGTGATGGGGCTGTAACTTCAGTCAATGGTGTTGGATTGGAGACCCAACCTAAGTTTATAGTTACCCATCAAAACTCCTCTCCCTATGGCTCCACACGAATTTGATAATCCTAGTTCCTCTGAAATACTGTGTGTGTATCATAGTTGTAGCACTCCACCCCGTACATGAATTTCTGAATGTATCACAACTTAGTGGGGCCCACTGGTATTCCCGATCACATTATCCAACCCTTAGGACAATCCAGACCGTTGATCAATAAGACCCACCTTAAAGAATTCTTACATTCTCTCACTTGGGCAACATTTGATCAATGTCAATGATTAATCTTTTGAAATATTTTAAAAAATATGTTTTTGTCAGCTTATTTTGGGTTGTTGATGTAGAGCGGGTCGCCGACATTTTCATGTCCAAGATGGACCAGAGAAGGACTGATCAGAGGCAGAAGTCATCAAGACCATCAAAACCTTAAAACAAGCATATCTTGCAAATCAGAATGAGTTACAGGATGTACCATATATGATTTTGGGGTAGGACGATTTACTTTAGCCAACCAACCTAGCAGTGCCAGGTTACCCATGCTGAATTTGCGAGATTCCAACATATCGACGGACGAATTCCATATTTAATTTCGTTTTTACTATAAATAGTAAGTTTTAGTTTGATTTTAACTCTTCATCCATTGGGCTTTAGGAGTTGTGTCCAACATAAAAAGTGCTTAGAATAATTAGGAGAATAACGTGGTTATGCCACAGAGGACACTTACCATAAAAAGTAAATTTACTATTTATAGTAAGTTACGAATTTTAGGAAGTTTTAGTTATAGTTTGATTCTGATTTCTCTCCCATGGTTTGGTATCCCTATTTAGAGGGTTGTGAACTCATTTATTTTATTAATCAATCAATTTCAAATTTATTATAATTTATTTCTATTTTCTTACTTTCTTTTCTCATGGATTCAAGAAGTCTCTGTCAAGAGTCCAGAGAAGTTCAATGGATTCTGAGTAGTTATCCTTGAGGAAGACGGTGATTGAACTCATCACATTCATCCCTGCATCAGTTGTGGACCCAAATATGAGGCTGATCCAACACCCATGTGGGTCACACTACTCAAAACAGTAGTATTGAACGTCCACTATTGAAATAGCCATGAAGCCCACATTGTTTAAAAAATAAAAAATAAAATTAAATCCACCCTGTCCACCGGTTTCGTCATATGATCTTACAGGGTGAGATGATATTATGACCAGCTTCGATGGTATATAATCAGTACGGTGGGCCAAGAAATATTTCAATGGTGGTCATTCAGTCTCCATTATTTCCTTTAATGTGGCCTACTTAAGCTTTGGATCTACCTCAATTTTGGGCCCATCTACTAACATGAGCTGGAACAACGGATGGACTATGTGGATTCTCAACATGCATCACGGTGGGCCCTACCTACATGGCCATTTCTAGAGAAGGTTTCAATGGTAGGCATTGTCCTTCCTAATGTTCCATATTGTGTGGCCCACTTGAGTTTTGGATCTGCCTTAATTTTGAGTAGACCTCCTAAAATGATATGGTAAAACGGATGGATGGGGTGGATTGCTAAGAAACATCATGATGAGAGCTAGGTGGGTGGCGTTGGGTTCACCCAGCAATCCCTAACTTGTAGGAGAGGGAGCAGATTCGTTTGATTGGGATAACAACGTGCTCGGTTAGGCCGTGACCGTGGGCCACGTTAGTATATGTATATCCATGCCGTCCATCTATTTTTTTGGCTTATTTTAGGTGAAATTTAGAAAATGAAGCAAATCTAAATCTCAGGTGGACCACACCATAGGAAACATGGTGATTGAATACCCATCATTAAAAACTTCTCGAGGACAGACAAAAATTTTGGATCGACCTTATATTTTTGATTTCCCTTCATCCCAGTCTATGTGACCTTGTCAAAAGGTTGGATGGCAAATAAACATTACAATGGGCGCTGAGAAGTTTTTAATGATAGGCATTTATTCACCACTGTTTTCAATTTAGAGTGGTCCAAACGGAGTCTCGAATTTAGTTCATTTTTATATTAATATCATAAAATGGGCTGGCGAAACGGATAGAGGGAGTGGATACACAACACATACATCAAGTTAGGCCCCACGGTTACAGCATTACCGGACTGATGTGTTTCAACGATCTAATACTGAGACTTTTCAGTGAGGTGTTTTAAAAAAGTACTTGCCAAAACAAACTTCACAGATTAAGTAGAAATCTACATAAGTTACTAAGGGGCTATTTGTTTATCACTTAATATGTCAACAAAATCTTTAAAAAATTAGATTTCATACAATCTTATATGGAAATTAATCATTCCCTAGCGGGGGTGGCTAACATGGAGTGTGTGTACAGACATGGGTGTGTACTAACAAGCTAACCCCAAAAAACAAGAAAAGAAGGAAATAAATCATGGAATTATTTCAGGGATGGTGTATGTGCCCAGTAATTTTTTTTTTTTGAAAGGAGACAAGAAGATTATATAATTTTTTTTTTTTAAATAAAATAAAAAAATACAAAAGAGGAGCTTGCCCGCTGAGGTAGCAGCCCAAGGCACCTAGGAAAATGAAAAAAGATTATAGACAGAGGAAAAGGGGGAAGAGGAAGCCCATTCCACTATCAAATAATGGATTCTTCTCACGACAAACCCCACTTCATGCGACTCCCCATTGAAACATCTCCCATTTCTCTCTTCCAATATTGCCCACCAGATAGCCGGTAAAGATATTCTCCAGATTTGATTCTTATGATTTCTGAGATCTGCTCCATGCCAGGATTTGAGAAGACTACCTGGAGAATTCGGGTGGACCCAAAGGATTTTGAACCAAGAAAAAATGACTGGCCAAATCTAACTGATAAAGGGGCAGTGGACAAAGAGGTGGTCCACAGTTTCTGCCTTCGCCATACAGCATAAGCATATGATAGTGATGCACATACCTCTTTTCCTTAAGTTATCAACTGCCAGGACTTTCCTAATACTGACCAACCACCTGAATACAACGATCTTTGGAGGAACCCTGTATTTCCTAACCTTTTCTGATGTAGGATCTTCTAAAACATAGGGGTTTTTGTAGATACAGTTACAAAATGGCTTGGCTGAGAAGAGACCTTTTTTCTCGAATCTCCATGTGGGTCTGTCGTTGACCTGATGGTCTTGAATACTGTTTGTGAGGACTGATAGGAGGCTCGTGAGCTCATTGATTTCATTATCAAGAAGATTTCTTCTACATGGGATATTCCAAACAATCTCCGTACCAATGAGAGAGAAGCTTTCAGCTACCAAGGTGAGGCGATTGGGGGCCAGCCGAAATATGTTTGGGAAAGCTTCTTTTAAAGAAGATTCTCCCAACCATAGATTCTCCCAGAAGAGAATCTTGTTGCCGTTACCTGCAGCGAAGCGAATACCCTTTAGAACTTCCTGTTTTGTCTCGAGCACTCCTTTCCATAAGGATGAAGCTTTATAGGCAATGGATTCTCTGGTCCACCAACCTCCAGCTGATTGACCATATTTGCATTTTACCAGGGTGTTCCATAGAGTTCGGAATTCTGTCGTGAGTCTCCAAATCCATTTGCCGAGAAGAGCGCAGTTCATGATTTTGAGGTTTCTAACGCCTGCTCCGCCACCGCGAATGTGTTGGCACACCTGATTCCATTTAACTAGGTGGAGATTTTTCTTATCCCCCTTGCCATACCAGAGGAAGTCCTGTCTTAGTCTTTCAAGTTTGTCCAGCACTGCTTGAGGGCATTTGAATAGAGACATAAAGTATAATGGGAGGCTCGAGAGAACCGCTTTTATCATTGTAAGACGTCCCCCTATAGAAAGATATTTGCATTTCCAAGAGGCAAGGTGCCTTTCAAAACTGTCTATAACTTTTTCCTATAGAAATTTTCGAGGCTTACCCACACACAGTGGGAGGCCTACGAATGTGGTCGGAAGCGAACCTATCGGGCAGTTGAAGAGCTCGGCGAACTTGGAGATCGTTGCATCTTCCATGTTGACACCGATGAGGGTGGACTTTACTAGATTAACTTTTAGGCCCGATGTTGTCTCGAAGCAACGAATGATGGTTCTTAGATTGCTCGCCTTTTCCTAATTGGCTTTGCAGAAGAGGAGAGTGTCATATGCAAATTGAATTTCAGAGATAGGAGACATGCCTCTAATGGAGCAGCCACCTTTTTCTTTTTTCTTTTTTCTTTTTTTGAACACGCACACACACCTCCACACACTCACGCCTTGGTGGGATTTCACCACTTATGGGTACTCCAACCCTTGACCCGGTGTTGAAACTTCTAAGAGTCTACCATTGGAGCAAGAGTAAGGACCCTATTAAGCCAGTATCGATTCCTTTATGAAGCATTTTGGAGAAAGCTTCTCCCACGATTGGGAAGAGGAAAGAGGAGAGGGGATCTCCTTGACGAAGACCCCCAGTAATTTTGACATAATGCAGTAAGTGATTTTAAGTTAAAACATTTTTTCTAAATAACAATTATATCCTTTTCAAAGTAATTAACTCTCCCTGAAAGCTTTTAGAAATAATTGCATAGTTTTTGTGTGGACATGGCAAAGTTCTTTGGGCCATCATGTGATATGTGTTATATCCACTATGTCCATCCATTTTGCCACATTATTTTAGAGCATGAGCCAAAAAATGAGGCAGACCCAAAGCCCAGGTGGACCACACCACAAAAAGTTGTGGGAATAATGACGCCTACCATTGAAACACTCCTAGGGCCTGCCATGATGTTTTCTTGCCATCTAACATGCTCATAAGGTCACATAAACCTAGATGAAGGGAAAACACAAATGCAAACTTGATCCAGAACCTTTGTGGCGCCCAAGAAGTTTCTGATTTTTGTGGTGTGGTCCACTTTAGCTTATGACCTAAAATAATATGACAAAATGTGTGAACAGTATAGATCTAATACATACATCATGGTGAGGCCCATAGAACTTTGTTGTACATCCACATGGTAACAACATAGATGTCATGTTATGGTTAAGCTAGGTTGGGCCCAAAGTGATGTTTGTGAGTAATCCGTCACGTCCATCCATTTCTCCAATCATTATAGGACATGAGATTAAGAAAAAATGAAGCATATCAAAATTTTAAGTGGGTTGCATCACAAGAAAATAGTAGGTAGGAAATGCCTACCGTTGAAACCTATGTTTATATGCCATTCATAAGATCATTCCTACTTAGAATGAATTGAAAACACAAAAAAATATTAGCCCAATTCAAAACTGTTGTGGCCCAACAAATGTTTCAATGGTGTATGTTCAAAACTTGCTGTTTTGTGTGGTGAGACACACTTGAGTTTTAAATTTACTTGATTTTTGTCCCACGCCCTAAAATGATGTGAAAAAGCATATAGATGGGTGGATTTGTCACAAACATAACGGTGGGCCTCACCCTTTTGTCATAGAAACTTTTAGGAGAGGCTTTTCCAGGAAATCCACGTCCTTCAACTATGAGGGGGAGTGGATTAAGTGATACCCAAGTCAATCGATAGTGAGTCTTGTCCTAATGTGGTGTCCAGTTTGAGAACTATATTTTATATCCACATCGTTCATCAGTTTTTCTAACCCATTTTAGGGCATAGGCCCAAAATGAAGTAGATCTAAATCTTAAGTGCTTCACACACCATTAAAAACATCCTATAGCCCACCATAATCTTTATATGCCATCTAACCTGTTTATAAGGTCACGTAGACTTGGATGAAGGGAACCAACAAATATTAGCCTGATTCAAAACTTTTGTTGCCCCCAAAATGTTTTTAATGATGGGAATTTAATCCCTGTGGTGTGGTCCACTTGAGATCAGGATCTTCTTCAAATTTATCCCCATATCTTAAAATGATCTAGTAAAAATGAATGGACCATGTGGATATACAATATATACATCAAGGTGGACCCCACAATTCGATGATACCCCAATGACACCTAATCCACTCCAATTTTATTAGGACGCCAACCATGTCGGACTCACAGTGATATTGGTAAGAAATCCACCCCCATTCATACGTTTTTTTTTATTTTTTTATTTTTTTATTTTTTATTTTTCATATCATGTTTGGTATGGGTCAAAATGAAGGGTAATTTGATAAAATTGTTAAATTTCAAATATTTTACTAAGCAACAGTTTTTGAATTCAGTATTAAATTTTAATATTTTTTCAGATAATTTACCAAACAGGCAATTCAATACACAATGGATACTCTACTTAATTAATTTCAGACTTTAAAAAAATAATAATAATTTTTAATTTTTAATTATTCAGTTTACCAAATACAGTAACTTACCATCTAATCAGGCCATGTGGGAAAAGGTAAGATTCGCCCATTTGGCAGACCATAAATCAACGATTTTTATCTAACCGTGTTGGATATAGTACTTGGATCTTCAATGTATGTAATTTGCATAAGTTGCCAGAAGAGGTATGTTTTCTATCTTGGGAAATTGTTAATATCTATTAAAATCAATAGCCATGTAGTGTAACCCATTTCATTTTTAAATGGACATGAAACCATACACGTATTGCTAAAAAAATGAAAATAATGCATTTTGGACGTTCGTGTTAGGTTAGCAATGGGCCCACGAGTCTTCTAGGCCTAACACATCAAGAGCTATAAATTATAACTCCTGACCTCAGGAATGGGCCAGATCAAACGGTTTGACCAGGCCTGGATGTGGCCAGGCTAAAACTTCAGGTTGATTGACAAATGGGTTTAGCAGCCCAGGTGGGCCGATTGTGACGTGGCCTATCTCCAACTCTAGCACATACCTATGTGTTTCTGGCCCCACGCAAATTGTTTGAGTTATATGGGACCTACAGATATGCCTGTGAAAAATCCACTCCGTCCATCAATTTCTAAAGTCAACAATGTCGGAAGATTCCAAAAATCAGACAGATCTAAAATGCATGTGGACCGCACCAAACGGAACAGCGGAGATTGAACTCTCACTACAGGAAAATCTGTGGGGGCCACGGAAGTTGTATCAGGATGATATTTCTTCCTACAGTTTATATGAATGGTAATAACCATATGAACGGTTTGGATGGGATATAAACATCGTGGTTGGCTCCAGGAATGTTTTAACAGTGGACATTTCCGTTCTCACTGTTTTGTAAGGTGTGGACCACTTGAGTTTTGGATTTTCTTGAATTTTAGATTACTATCCTATTGTTGCCTTGAGAAACTGATGGACAGAGTGGATTTTTCACGTACATCTCTGTGGGCCTCACATAGCTTCCGACCACAACAACTTCATGCGGCTACGGCTGAATTGAAATAGAATGAAGGTGATTGATTTATTTCCTTAAGTAGAGGTTCAAAACATGATTAAAGCTTCGATGTTACTTCATTTGGGACTGGAAATGTCTACAAAACCGGTTTTACACACCCAAAGTTCTGTGTGGCCATACCTTATATATGTGAAATCCACTCCGTCCATTGGGTGAGAAGCATTATGTTCACCGTGCATTAAAAAAGATCAGCCCAATGAAAACACAGCTTCGCTACATCAATACAAATAATATGTGAAAAGCTCCTAAAATCTCAAAGTACACGTGATGTGGCCCACTTGAGTTTTGGATCAAGCTGATTTGTATTCCTTCTCTTCATCCTAATGAGTTACACCTGATTAAACAGTTTGATGAAAGATACCCACCACTATGGCCCTGCACTCAAACCCATGGCTGGCATCCCATCCCCATTGTTCCCCCTAGTGTGGCTCACCTGAGTTGTGATCTGACTGATTTTTAGGCCTCAGGTTCTATGCATCAAGGATAGCACAGGCTGGATTAAGGGGATTTTTAGTCATGCAAAAGTGGTGGGCCCCTCAGAATTGGGTGATTTACAGACTGCCTAGAACAGGTGTTGTAGATGATTCCGTTCCGCCCATTTGCAACACATGCAAATGATATTATGACATTTACAAATTCTAATTAGTGGTCTAAATCTCGTTTTGTATCCAAACACGAACCGGATTGCGTACTGCCACCGGTCCAGGCAAGGCTCTGTGGGGCCCACTGTGATGTATGGGTTGTATCCATGCCCTATATTCATTTTGGAAGATCATTTTAGTGTGGGAGACCAAAAATGAGTCAGATCTAAGGATGAAAATGACCACACAGCCGCAGAAGTTTTGGATCAAGCTGCTGATATTTGTGTTTTCCCTTCATCCAGGTCTATGTGACCTTATGAAAAGGTTGGATGGAAAATAAACATCACGGTGGGCCCCAGCAACGTTTCAACGGTGGGCGTCATTATCACTTCTGCTTCCTGTGGTGTGGTCCACGTGTCTTGGATCTACCTCACACTTACAGAAAGATACCCTATAACGATCTTCCAAAATGGATAAACAGGTTGGATAATACCCATAAATCATGCTGGCCCCACGGAGCCCCTGCCTGGACCGATTACCGTCCAGTTGGAGGTAGGATGCAATCCGCTTCCATCCAAACTCTTCCATCCGTTCTTTTGTATTTATATTCGATATAAAATACTAATGATTTTTGAATGGGAACGACAATAATGCGTGACCAAACACTCCAAATAGCATCGTGAAATGACAAGGCAGTTCGCTTTGTGGGCCCACAATTCATGGGAACGGAAGGCCTGTTGTATGCTGCGGGTAAAACACCCAAGCGAAATCGTGGGTACACAATGTTTTTGTGTTAGATCCACTCCGTCCATCAACTGCGCTCCTCAATATTAGTTCTCTGGAGGTAAAGATCATTCTGATCCACAAGTCAGGTGGACCACACATAGAGAACAATGGGGAGGAACGCTAGCCATAAGTTTGTGTGGGATCCACCATGGTGTATATATTTCATCTAACCTATTCATCTGGTTTGGGGAGATCATGTTCAACATATTTATTAGTTGATTAGTTAAGTTTATTCATCCAGCGGGTTGGGGAAATCGAGTTGATTAGTTAAGTTTATTCATCTAGTGGGTTGGGGAAACCGAGATACCCCGACGAATCGTTGCCATAATCCGATCGCGCGGCTCTAACCACCGTGGCCGTGCGACTCTCGCGATCCTTAGCCCTTGTGGGTTCGTTATTCCCATAGCTCTTAAGCTAATACGAAAACGGTTAGGACATTAGAGTCCTGCTCGTGGTCACTATAGGGAGGTCGTCACCCCGGCATAGGCCGACAGCTCGGGTATAGTGTCCCATACCACCATCCCCGGCTTACGAGTCTTTGTTGCTCACTGGTCACTACGGGGAGGCTCGTCACCCCAGCGTAGGCCGACAGCTCGGGCATAGTGTCTCATACCACCATCCCCGGCTCATGAGTCTTGTGGGCCGCAAATTAATGTTATCAGTAGGCGTAAAGGTTATATGGTGCTTTAGGTCCTAGCAGGCATGTACAAACATGGTTAACGTACAAGAATGACCAACCAGTGGACCAAACTGTCCTCACGAGACGAACCACAGATTGTATGACCTGAGAACAATGTCTCATGTAGTCCAATTACGGTCGACAACTAGCGGTTTGACTAGTCGGGCCAAACTTGACCATGGGCTGACCCAGCAGAAAGGTTGCCCAAAAAGATTTCGGTTGGCTGACCGATCCGCAAAGGGGCATGTGTGCAAATGTACAACATATGTTCAACAATTTCAGGGACGACTCCAGCTAGAGATTTGCATGTTTCAGAATTCCAGCAATATAGACAACAATATACTCAATTCCCATACATCAACAACATGTGACAGGTTCTAACTTACAAAATCAGCAACAGTGGAGATCATGTTCAACATATTTCAACAATTCAATAAAGTGGACAGCCATACACCCAACTGCACCTTTTAATTGCATGTGTCAACATCTACTTACAAAATTAGTAACATTGGGAGAAATTGGGTTTAACAAAATTCAGCAATTCAATAAGTAGACAACAATGTAACCAATTTATATCAATCAATCGCATGTGGCAAAATTCAATCATACAAAATCAGTAACATTGGAGAATTGCACATGCAATTCCCTAAATTGACCAATAATTCAGCAATCTACGTATCAGGGAACCTCGGGACCTAAATCCATTTCCCAAATTTAGGAAAATTCTACGCATGGGTCCTAAATCAAACAATACATAAAATTCAACAACATGCACAGATATTCTTCACACAAAATGGCTATGATTTACGTTAGGCACGATAATCGGCTACCTAGAGGTAATGGTCCGCACCTATTGTCAACCGGAAGCTTTTGCGGTCGCTCTAGCGGCGTCGGGTCTATAAAATTGACGTGCTGGGGCCCTTAGATTAGCCACACATTGTCTCTACAGTGGTAGGACTGTGGTTCTCGATGAATGATGGAGGTATGAGTGTGAAAATTTCAATTTTCTAGCTCCCTTCCCTCTCACAACCTCCTTTCTCTCTCACTCTCTCTTCTCTCTCCCCCCCCTCCCCTCTCTCTCTCTCTCTCTCTCTCTCTCTCTCTCTCTCTCCCTTTGCTGGAAATTGCTGTAGGAATGAGGGAGAGAGGGGGTTAAAGGGTTTTATACCCTAGATTTTAAATCACTTGGCCCTGAGTTCTATGAATTCCTTTAAATGGCTTGTGGGACCCATTTCTGACTATTAGGGCTGCCCTGATGGCCCCCTAGCCCATCCAATTTATGGGATAGGTGCCCCATGGCCCGATGAAGGGCTGTACAAAGTTTGATGGCAAACGGACGTGGGGTTTTATCGCAAGGGTCCGATTTGCGATCAATGGTCATAATTTCTTGATCAGGGGTTAGATTTGGCGGACGAGTTCAGGGAAATATCTCCAACATATGGTGCAAATTTGGGTGAAATCTAACGGCTGAAATGTTCTAAGTGGCAGGGCCATTTGTTTTAAAATTCTAACTTTTAGCCAATACTAGGGGGAGTTGCATTTTACAAGTGCCGACTAGACGGCACAAATCATCTATTTCAAGGCGTCTTTTTAGTCTATTGCCCGCGATGGACCATAAGCTCAGTGAGATGGATATTACTCTATAATTTCGGAACTAGTGGCCCACTAACGAGCAGTCTAGAGCTTGTTCGGGTAATCGAGGCATTTCTATAGTAAATTGGGTAGGGCAATTTCTTGGGCGCAGTTGTTGAGGTATAGATTAACTAAGTTCACAGTATGACCTATTCGAAATTAGCGAAAATGATGATTCGATCATGATCACTCTAAACCATCGGTTTTAGGCTAAAAGAGTAACTGGGTTAATTTGGTTTATTAATTAAGGTCCGATTCATAGCTGGCTCGGGTATGGGTAGATCTCTAATTTAGTTACGGTTGTTTGGTTAGTCGGTTGTAGGTCGGTTAGATTTGGGCCTTATGTGAACAAATTATGGGGCTAATATCGATGTTTAAGTGATCGGTTGGATTCATTAGTTTTCTACAGTTGATCAATCTTATTTGTACAGTTCTTTATCAGTACCAGCCACGTATAAGCTCACCTCAAGCATCAATGGTTAGTAAGTGACGACATGGCTAGTTATATAAAAAAATTTAAGGATTTTTTTTTTAAAAATCTAAAATAGCGAAAATTCGGGATGTTACATGACTCTTTCTTCATCTTGTGGAGTTTAGTCGTACCATTATTTTCGGGTGGAGTTGAAGTTATGTTATCGATTTTCTAGCCATCTTGCGGAGTTCACGTACTATATGATTTCTGGCTGAAGTAGAGGTTTAAAGGTTGATTTTTTATTCTCCTTGCGGAGTTCACTTATACAATGATTTCTGGGTGGAGGTGAAGTTCACTAATCTATTTTCTCGCCATCTTACGAAGTTCATATACAATGTGGTTTTCGAGTGCAATAGAAAGTTGTATGATTGATTAATAGACTATTTGGACACTCCCACTTGCATTGTAATCGTTATTATATTTCCTTAATGTTGAAATTATGTTGACTAGCTTATTTCTGAATATATGATCATGATTTTAAATTGTACTATTTAATTTGTCTATTCTCATATCTTGTGATTTATGTTGGGTTATGAATGATGAGTGTATAATCTTAGAGGGTACTCCTCACTGCGATAGCTATTGATGCTATCAAACTGTATCAGTTGATGCAGGTGTAGAGCGAGCTGATGCCGTTCACTAGATTGCTAGATCAGATCGGGTAGTTGAGGAGCTAGTTGGGGTCTCTACGGCCCATATCGAGCTCCATTATTAGATGATAGATTTCTATCTTCGTTTAATGAACTTTGTTATTTAGGATTATATAAGTCCTGTATGGGTACTACATTTGGATTTTTATGGCGTTTGAAATATTTTCATACAATGCATGGTTTACTCTAGCTACGTTGCTACTAACTATGATTAATGATAAAGTCGTTTAAATTTATGCTGAATTTTAAAGGCTAACACTTGGGTTTTTAGAAAACAAGTTATATACTTGGGTTTCGAAAACCGGAGTGTTATATAGATGTTTGTTCATCACTTGATCAAAACCGGGCATCATGGCGAGATGGCTGATGAAGGGCGGATTTTCAACAATCTATTTGTTGCTTAATTGGAACCGGGCTTCATGGTGAGATTAATGGGGAGGTGACAGTCTGTTCGTGGTCTTAATCGAAACTAAGCACATAGCAAGTCGGTCATAATTCAACATTAATTCGTCATATGGTGTGGACCAAACTTCATGGCAAGATGATCGATGTAATCGCCTACCACGTAGTAAGAAAGCCCCACCGCCTTCTGTTTGAAACTTAGCAATTTTTATTATAATCTATTGAGATGCCACTGATGAAGGGTGGATGGGTAAACTAAGAACTAAAACTAACTACGAACCCCATGCCATGAATAACAACGGGGTTAAATTAAAATAAAAAAAATAAAACAATAAATGACCATGGTGGACGAGAAAATAAAGACGTGCTTGATTGTAATGACATGAGGTTAGGAACTCTTCTTGGAGTACTGCTTATATATGCTTTTGGGAGGTGGTGGCCGTGCATAGTCTTTAGTTTTTAAAAAGATTTTGATGTTTAGCTATGCAATCTCATCGATTCTATCATGTAAGCATAACCTATCATGTGCGGCCACGTGTACAAGAGAGACTCCCAAGTGCATTGGTTGGAATCCTAGCGTCTTTGAACTCTCGCATTGAAAAGTTACTAGAGTCCTTATGTCACTTGGCTTAGCATGCACATATAGTTGTTTTTGACAAGGCTCTAGCATTTAATGCTAGATAGAAATCTCATTTGATGAGATTCTGGTATTTAATGCTGAGAGGTAGAGGATTTTGCTTTAATGAGATTCTTGCTTTTGAAGAGAATACTTTTTTATAAAATTCGAGCATTTAATACTCTCTCTCATTTGCACTTCTCTAACTCATCTTAAAGTTGATTTCTACCAAACATGCATGACTATCACATGGCATCTCCTAAACCCATTTAATTTAGCTACATTAGATCATGTGTAAACAATAATGGAAGGTGTAAGCAATATTTTAAATATTAATGATATTGGCCAATACATCCTACGATTTATCCTGCATCCCACATGTGTGATACGAAATATACAGGTAGTGCCAATATATACCACATGTTCGATCTGGTGAGTATTTTCAATTTTGATCTTTTTTTTTATTGAAATTATATTAAATCAGTGTCAAATGGTTCTAAATCCATTGGTTATTCATGTTTTGCATGAAAAATTATAGAGTTAGAACTTTGATTTCAATATTCATTGGTCCTTTAGTTTCTCCATTTTTTTTTTTTTTTTTTTTTTTTTCTTTTTGAAAATTTCCCTCAACCTGTTGTTGATTGAGACTAATTTCAAAGTATTTAGGAGTATTTGATGAAATGATCATTACTTACACTCTAATTTCAAAATTCGAGTGTACGTGGTCTGATTTGAAAAAATTCAAAATTTATCTAATTTCTCCCAAATTACTTGCAATATTGCACTCCAAACATTAAATCAAAAATGTATAAGACCTGATTTATTGATGTGTTAAGTCTTTCTCAATTTTTAGAAAATAAAAATTATTAATTTTAATTAAAAATTTGTGAAATAATTAATAAAATATTATTTTTTTGGGACTTTCTTTTCAACCTGCTATCAATTGAGACAAATTTTAAAGTATTTAAGAGTGTTTGATGGAATGATCTTCACATATACTCTAAATATTAAGCATTCAATTTAAATATAGCCACATTAGTTCAATCACACAATGCATAACTTAGGACCTCATATAAATGAAACCTATTATGTATATTTCTTTTTGAGATATTATGATTTAAAAATATATATATTAAGGTCTTTCTTTTAACATCACCTTAAGTTTCATTGAAAATCTAATCATTTTTCTAATGTTTTATTTTGTTTCTTAAAAAGTCTGGTAAATTACCCAATACAAATAATATATGCTGTTCTCCCGTGCAATAAAAATACGTATCTTGTATCTCAAGGATGCGGTGGGTAGCATGATACCAATATTTTGAACTATATGCGTAAGTAAGAAGATTTGGTCCATCATTTAGCACATGATGCTAACACGTGACAACATCTCGTTAACTTGTATAGGTGTGCCAAAAAAACATGTATAAACAGTAATAACTCTATTAACGGTTTGGATGGCATATAAATATCACGGTCAACTCTAGAAAGGTTTCAACGGTGAAAGTTTCTGTTCCCAGTATTTGATTGGTGTGGCCGACCTGAGTTTTAAAATCCAGTCCTATTGTGGTCTTTCAAAACAGATGAACGGAGTGGATTTGTGGTCTTTCAAAACAGATGAACGGAGTGGATTTGCCACGGACATCTTGGTGGGCCCCACACAGCCCTGGCACAGGTATATCTCTGTTCCAGCGGACAATCCGCTTCCCACAGTTGCTGGGGTGCCAAATCACACGTGTCACGGAGTGACGTGAATGTGCATATGGATGCAAAATCTGAACCATTTATAATGCGGGACGGCTTTGAACATGCCCTGGTTTCAAAAACCAAACCGACCCACTCGTCCAATTGGCCATTAGCATACATTCAAAAAGGACGACCGTCATCTCAATGCATCTGGCCCACTTAAAGAGTGGACCAAATGATTTTTCACCTGGGGAACGCTTACAGTGCGAGGACAACATGAATTCCAATTCAGTAGTCAGCAGATGTACCTAAACTTACTTGTATGTTTGTTTTTAATTATATTTTCCTTGATGCTGATGTAGAGTGATATCAAGATGAAGACCTGTTAAAAATAATCCACATCCCACAGTCCAATTTCTTGGTAGGCTTTAACCAGACTTTTTATTTTTTTATTTATTTTTGGCAATATGGTAATTGAGAACTGATTTTATTTCTTTTCTTTATACTCGAGATGAGGATCCAACGCATGTTGACATCTACTGTGGTCAACCTTCTGAGTTTGTGTCTGCGCTTGATTGGAACGCGGATTGTGCACTACCTGGCTATTGGACCGTGCTCTGTGGGCCCTACCATGACGTGTGCATTCTATCCATGCTTTCCATGTATTTTGGATCATTATTTTAGGACATGAGCCCAATAATGAGGTATGTCCACATTTAAAGTAGACCACACCACATGAAATAGTGTTGATTGGATGCCCACCGTTAAAAACTTTGTAGGGACCACTGTAACTTTTATTTTCCATCCAACTTGTTGATTAGGTCGCACATACCTATGTCAAAGGAAAACACAAATGTCAGCTTGATACAAAACTTCCCTGGCTCCTGAGAAGTTTTTAATGGTGAGCGTTTAGTCAACATTGTTTCCTACCGTTAGGGGTGTACATCGGGCCGAACCGAGTCGAACTGGGCTCAAACCGGCCCAGCCTGGTCACCAAATAAACTCAGCCCAAACCCGGCCCAGCCCGATCACCGGGCTAACATGTCCAGCCCGAACTCGGCCCGATCAGCAATCGAGCAAGTTCGGGCCAGTTTCG
The DNA here is from genome assembly GCF_029962835.1 of Magnolia sinica. Taxonomy (NCBI): domain Eukaryota; kingdom Viridiplantae; phylum Streptophyta; class Magnoliopsida; order Magnoliales; family Magnoliaceae; genus Magnolia; species Magnolia sinica. Next base: position 69,843,528 of record NC_080574.1, read on the forward strand.
GACCCACGATTTGGACGGCCTTGATTTTTTGACTCTGATCCATCTACTCCATAGGAAGGACTTTAGCAAGTAACTTGAACCGCCTTGATTTTTGAGAAAGGCTTTTGTCATAGATTTTTGGGACTTTGCTCCATCTACAAAGGGACCCACGATTTGGATGGCCTGTATTGCTGTAAATGGTTAGGGTAAGAATTTAGGAAAAAAATTAATATTGGTATATAAACGGTCGAGTCGGGCCGAGTCAAGCCGAACTGGGACTTGTTCGAACTCGGCTCAAACTTAGTTTCGAGTTGAAGAAAATGGCTCGTCCTGGACCGAACTCAGTTCCGGGTCGGGCCGAGTTGAGCGAGTTAACCGGGCTAGCCCGGTTCGTGTACAGCCCTACCTACAGTGCAGTGGATCTTCCACATTTTTGGACTCATGACCTAAAATGAACTGAAAAAATAGATGGACAATATAAATAAAACACATTCATCATGGTGGGGCCCATAAAGCACCGTGAAGTCGTTACGGACAATATAAATAAAACACATTCTATTGAACTGTACAAATTACATGATGCAACTAGGAAAACTAAAATTCACTAGTTTTGTTGTGGCCGTCAGTGAAAATGCGAAGAACTGGCCCAGAACTCATATCTAGTTGAGCAAAGAACTTCCAAACAAGGAAATTAGCAAGCTTGCACAAATTACGAATTGGTAGCTATTCATTAAGAACAGAAAAGGTACGTTTCACAAGCAAGGAAAGTGATAATGCAAGTATGCTATGAATTTTAAAGAAAAGATAGAACATGCATCAGATTCCATCTACAATCTAAGTAAACAGTATTTTCTCATATGTACTATACGATACTTGTTTAAAACAATATGCTGCTGTCTTAATCTTGCTAGAAGATCATCTCCTCTCCTAAAGAAACTCAGATGCCCACTTAGTCAAAACCTAGTCAAATGAAGGAAATGCAAGTTCTTAAAAGATAGATTGTTCAAAGTTCCAAACATCACATGCCTCATATGAAGGAAGAACTTCCTTTCTCTCCATGGACCTAAAACCCATATATATATATATATATATAGAGAGAGAGAGAGAGAGAGAGAGAGAGAGGGATTTCAAAGGAGAGCGCTGCTCTAGTGATGCCGCAATGAATAACCTGCTCATGAGAGGCGTCCTCGCAAGTGAGCACCAATGTCGCTCCTGTCAATGCCTTTGCCACCACACTGTTTTTCTGCAGGAAATTCACTCCTTTAGTCATTGAATGTAACTTGAAATTGTTGTGATTTGTGGGCCACTGTAAGAAGCCAACACCAGTGTAATAATCAAAGGGTGGTCTGCTAACAAGACTTGGGCCTGTTCATTGGTTTTTGTACTCTGACCCAGCTGATGGATGGTCGTGCCTAGCTTCTAAATGGGCCCCACATGAAGATCATGCCTCCCACATGGATGCATGGGTCCACACATGTAAGTAATTGAATCTTTAAGATAAAAAGCGAACAAATAAAAGCATGCAAAAGTTACCCAATCATGAGCTCCCCGAGCTTATTGTAGGCCATATGTGATGCCGGAATGCAAGCCAATAGCCAATCCTACACCCAATCCCTAGTTAGAAAACCACAAGAAATTCATAAAGAATCTAATAGCTTCCTGACCTAAGCACAATTGAAAACATGCTGAGTCAACTCAAATTTGCTAAATACCTATATGAAATCTTGTACAAACCTCTGAATTGGGGATACCAAACTCACCGAGTTTTGGCTGGGAGTGTAAGGAAGCCAGCATATGGAAAAGAATCACAAATAAGTATAATCTGCTTCCCATCCAAGAGGAATTTCATGACCTCTGTGTAGAGAAATGTGCAGAGAATTGTTTTCCAACAAGGGCACGAGCATTACACAAATGAAAAAGCCATCTGAAAAAAAAAAAACAGAACAACTTACCACATGGTTGTAAAACTTTCGAGTTTGAGGGTTGACGCCCATGATGGAAATTCACGAATATTGTCACGCCTCAAACCCGAATATCGGACTCATAGGAATCCCGATCGCTGAATCCGGTGCCGACAGCCTCTGTAATGCCCCATTCTCGGCTCTTAGCACCCATACACCAGATTCAGATCCTGGGATTCTATAAGGAGGATTTCTAATCGTACATTTATCTCGTAAAAAGCATAACCACAAGTTTACCCAAATCACAAAGGCAACATCATCATCACATATCCACTAATATAATCATTTGAGTACAATGCTGAAATGGAAATACATATATCAAAAAATCAAAGCTCTAGAGGTATGCTGCATGCTCCAAGCTCAATGCTATTGCAACCTAACGCCACTTGCACGCATCTATCATGCATAAACTTATAGAAAGCTTAGTGGGTGGTGAAAGTGCGTGCACAAGGTAAGTGCTAAGTAAGTAATATCAGAGTAAGCGAAAATACTGATAAACCCATAATCATATAATATCAGAAATACTGGCAAGATCATAAAGCATACGATATCAGAGTAATGCGAAAACATGTTGATAGACTCATAAATACTATTAGCCTTATCCAAGCTATGCGATGAAAAAAATATAATAAAAACAATATCATATACTGATGAAGCATTGTAAATTAGCTATACAATGTGGGGACAATAAGCCAAATATCAGATGCTGATGATGCAATGTAATATGCGGTGTAAATGAAATGACCAAGCTGGAGTGAAGTTGGGATAGTACGTAGTGTCGCAGGCTATGGGGTCCATCACAAGGGACTTCTATCTAAACCAGTTACATACCTAAATTTGGATAGCCAGACTTAATGTAGTAGACTCCTGATCTCAGGTTAGTCGCGCGTCCAACCGAAATTCTTGTCATTACGAAGATACACAACAATTAGTTGCGCACCACCAACCTAAGTGAATAGTGAATAAATGAATGAATGAATATGCAACTCCTACTCGATAAGTCCACATATCGGTACGGTTTCTCTTTGGAATCATCATCGGGGTCTAGTACACTTTACATGCAAATCGCCGTCCACTGACATGCAGTGGAAGAGACCTCACCATCTGCCTGGACAGTAGTCAACCAATATCTACCCGGCACGTCGATAGCGGACCCATTCACGAGTTAGTCAAACTCAGCCAAACTATGCCCCCTACCCTCAGGTGGGTAAGGCCACATCCCCTCCCAACCGACCACGACACAGTAGACGCGGCCTCCTAGTATTCGGTCCTCATGCGCTCATATATATCCACCCAGTCTCGACGTTAGGGCGTCTCTTGGTCACGGAGGTTTAATGATTTTCACCGAGGGACATCTATGGTGCCTGTATGCTAGAATAGATTTCTGGTGTCCCATTTAGCTATCCACGATATGCCTGTGGAGGCTACGGCCTTAATGCCGCTAGGGAACACAATGCAAGATGCATGAGTCATACAATTCAGTCATGCATCAATCCTGTGCATACCGTACGCTCATGTGAGACTATCTGCCTGTCAGGGAGTCTTATAACAACCTGTCCAATGACATATGCAATGGTTAACCACATTTCGTAACAAACATGCAGATGATGCGTATGGGTATGTATCATGATGTTATGCTTCACATACTCATAATCGGTATCAATAATCGACATCGATAATCGACCTCGATAATGTGGACATTTAACCAACATTGCCCCCAAGGAATGACCCACATAGAGCCTAACATATAGTGGGCCCATAACCTCACATAAGGGCTAAATATACAACACCATGGGCCTCACTCAAGAGCTTAATACACATCACGATGGGCCTTTCACATGGGCCTAACATACATTACAATGAGCTCCATCGCCTGGCCCTCAATGCATCACAATGAGCCTTATCACATAGGCCTCATATACATCACATTAGGCTTTAAACACGGGCTGAATACCCATCACAACGGGCCTCAAATATGGGCTGCATATACATCACATTGGGCCTCAATAATCGGCCTCAATAATTGAAATCGGCAATCAGCCACAATAATCGGAATCAATCAGTAATCGCTCTCGATGATCGGAATCGACAATCGGCCACAACAATTGGAATCGATCGATAATCGGCCTCGATAATCAGAGTCGGCAATCGGCCATGACAATCGGAATCGGCAATTGGTCACGATAATCTTCCTCGATTGCTAATCGGCAGTTGGCCACGATAATCGGAATCGATTGATAATCGGCCTCAATAAACGGAATTGGCAATGACAATCAAAATTGGCAATCAGTCATGATAATTAGCCTCGATCGCTAATCGGCAGTCGGCCACGACAATCAGAATCGACAATCAGTCATGATAATCAGCCTCGATCGCTAATCGACAGTCGGCCACGACAATCAGCCTTGATCGATAATCGGCCTCGACAATCGGAATCGGTTTCGACAATCAGAATCGGAATCGGCCTCAACAATTGGCCTTGACAATCAAAATCGAAATCGATAATCGAAATAGGCCTCGATATGCGACCTCGACCATCGGAATTGAAATCGGCCTTAACAATCGGCCTCGACAATCGGAGTTGGAATCGACAATTGGAATCGACTTCGATACTCGGCCTCGACAATCAAAATCGGAATCGACCTCAATAATCGGCCTCAACAATTGAAGTCAAAATCGACAACCGGAATCGGCCTCGATACTTGTCCACAATAATCAGAATCGGAATTGGCCTCGATAATCGGAATCAAAATCGGCCTAAATAATCAGAATCGGAATTGGCCTCAATAATCGGTCTCGACAATTTGAATCGGCCTCGATACTTGGCCTCGATAATCGGAATCGGTAAGAATGGGCCTAACAAGGCCTAAGAGAAGGTCATAATGTGGACATCTAACCATCATTGTCCATCAATGCGGACATTTAACCAACATTGCTCCTAAGGAGTGGCCCACATAAACATCATTACATACATCATAATGGACCGCAACACATGGATCTCATATACATCAAATGGGCTGCACTATATGGGTCTCATATACATCAAATGGGTCGCATCACATAGTCCGCACCAATGGGCCAATATACATTAAGTGGGCTGTATTAATGGGCCGCACCAATGAGCCAATATATATTAAGTGGGTCGTATCAATGGGCCGCATCAATGAGCCAATATACATCAAGTGGGCTGCATCATATGGGCCGCACCAATGAGCCAATATACATTAAGTGGGCTGTATTAATGGGCCGCACCAACGAGCCTCATATACAACAAGTGGGTCGCACCAATGGGCCAATATACATCAAGTGAGCCGTATCAATGGGCCGCACCAATGGGCCAATATACATCAAGTGGGCCGTATCAATGGGCTGCACCAATGGGCCAATATATATCAAGTAGGCCGCATCATATGGGCCGCACCAATGGGCCAATATATATCAAGTGGGCCGTATGAATGGGCCGCACCAACGAGCCAATATACATCAAGTGGGCCGTATCAATGGGCCTCATAGATGGGTTACAAATATATCAAGGTGGGCCTCACAAATGGGCCACAAGTATATCAAAGTGGGCCTCACGAATGGGCCACAAAATATATTAAGGTGGGTTAGACGAATGGAAGCTTGGATTACATCTAAAATCATTCCAATAGTTGTAGGGGTAACATGTGTATCACTATACCCTATCATTCCATGGGGCACATGGCCCACTAATGATAATCAACACTATCCAAACGTTGTCTATATAAATCAGCACCATCCAAACATTATCCATGTAAATCGGTACCGTCCAAACGTTGTCTAGCACCGTCTAAACATTGTGGATGGTGTGGATATAGAACATACATCGAGATGGGGTCCACAGCACCATCCAAACATTGTCCAACACCATCTAGATGTTCTGGACGGTGTGGATGAAACAATTACATCACTGGTGGTGTCCACTGTTCATATCACTGGATGGTGGAGATAAGACACAAATATCACAGTAGCTCACACTGTCCCACACAGTGGACGGTGTGGATGAAACCCATACATCACATGGTAGGCCCCACATGTATGGTCCTCACACGTGTGGATGGATGGATATGACACAACTCGTGTAGGGACCTACAGAGCTTGCTGCGTCCAAGCAGCAGTGGTAGCTGCTGACTGCAGGCAGCTGGCCCACCAGAAATCGGATCTGCTTTGATTTTGGATGGTGTGGATCATCATACGTTCTAAAACAAGTGGGTCCCATGTCAGTTGGATGAAGGGTGTGGAATTAAAATACATATATCATGGCTGGCCCATGATTTGGACATCCAGGATGTAGCACGTATACAAACAAGGTAGGCCCCACCCCTCACACGTGAGGCACGTGTGGGGTGGGCCCACAGCTGCCAAACAAATGGACAGCATGGAGAACATATACATACATTACGGTGGTTCCTCTCCGCACCGTCTAGACATGGACGGTGTGGATATAAAATCAAGGTGGTTTTCCACCGTCCTCAACTGGACGGTGAGATCAGCACACTCGTCAGGTGGCGTCCAGCACACGTGGCCCACAGGGTTTGCTGACGCTAGTCAGCAGAGGGACCCACTGTCTTAAAAAAAAAGTGGATGGACGGCAGGGATATATTACATACATCAAGTGGCTGCTTAAAGCTCATGCACGTCCCAGCTAAATGAATGGACAGTCTAGATGGACCATACATCACAGTGGTGGTCTCCACCGTCCAGACCCACTGGACGGTGTGGATGCACTATATATGCATCACGTGTGGGATTTCCACACGGATGAACGGTTTGGACATAGAACACATCTCATGATAGGCCCTTCAGAGCTTGCTGACGCATGACAGCAGCTAGGTACGGTGGTCCCCCCAGCTGCTGGACTCAGTCCATCACGTCCTCAGATGGACGGTGGACATACATACCTCAACATGGACCCCACACGTCCAGCAGATGGACGGTGTTGGATAACACATACCTCAGTCAGACCCACGGAACTTGAAGACGTTGCACAGCAGCGGCTGCTGCTGCTCGTCCAATGCACGGTTGGATGAAGCACACGCCTCATGTGGGTCCCACTAGAGCTTGCTGACATCAAACGCAGCAGCAGCAAGGGCTGCTGGTGAGGTATGCCAACTAATCCACATCCATTTAAAAAAATGGGGCCCACATGTGGGATGAATCCCCACCGTCCCAGCCGGTCCAGCACCGTCCAGATGGCCTGGACGGTGTGGATAAAATAAATAAATACATCATAGTGGGTCCATGATCGGTGTGGATCTAATGCGCCACATGCATCATGAGATGATGAATGAATGGTGGAGATGGGAGGAACTCCGCCACTATGAGCTCCTCCATGTAAGATACAATGCATACATCAATTGGGTCCCACTACAAGTGGGCCATCAAACTTAAAAATCGACGGATAAACACCCACCATTAGATCTCCTCTTCCTTCTTCCGCCAACACGATCTGGAGGTCCAAGGGGTGGATTTAATAGTTGAGATGGACTTTTAGATGGTAGAGATGGGAGGTAGGAAGGTGGGTCACACAAAGCTTTCTCTCATGGAGGGGTTGAGATGTTGGATTTACTTGGAGAATGAGAAAGAGAGAGAGATTGTAAGAGAGAGAGGGATGGGTGTGAGTGATGGAGTGATGGGGTTGTAAGAAAGTGATGGGTGGAGAGAGAGAGAGAGAATTGACTTTGGGAATGGGAAAGGATGGGTTGTTGTACTTGGGGTATGGAGTGTACTTGACATTGATTGATTGATTGATTGATCGGACATGTTGTAGAGATTCCCTCGAAGTTTGCAACGTGCGGCATTTTCCTCGAAATGAACATGGGCCCATATTTCCTAATCTGGGTATCGTCTTGACGCACAAGACGCGGCGTTGGAACCGCAGCGATAGCGCGGTCGCAAGGGTACAAGTCTCGAGTTGAGCTGACTCTAGAATACGGGACATGACTCAAGATCGCGGGCAAACGCCGACAACAAATCATGGGTCACCGGAATTCGATCAGGAGGACCGTGGAGGCATTCGGAACGGTACGGGATAGGATATGGGTCTCACAAATATAATGGAGCCTATCTAGAATTCAAAAGAAATGAAGAAGTTAGAAAATGGTTTAGACTAAGAGAAATGTATTGTTTTGAAGGAAAAAAGAAGAAGAAAAGAACAGAATAGAACAAGAAAAATGCTTTCCACCGCATAATATTTTATTAACTTCAAGTGGTGTGTGAAATGAACAAAATACAGTTTTTAGGGCACAAAAATGGTAAAACATTAACCCGTCCATTTCAGTTTTATATTTCATGCCAACCCAAATGCACAAAAAGTTCAAAATAAAGTCATCCACTGACATATTAAATCAAGAGTAATGCTTGACACTGCTGCAAACTACCACAAATACCACCAGCTACCTTGACATGGCAACATTCACCTGATCCTCATCAAATTTCCTAGTTTTCTGGTCCACACCTAGCTTGGCCAATACAGCCCTTGAAGAAACCTTTAACTCCCTTCTCTTTAACGGCTACTGTAGGGTATCTACCAAAAATAAGGATAGAAAAAACTCAATCTTCCTCAAACATTGTAAAACAATTTATGAGTGACAAAAGACAAACTTGAGTGCTGAGAGTTAAGTTGTATAAATGCTTGAAAATCTGACTAGGCAGGTGACCAAAATAATTCCTGCAGACTTGAATCTCACCTGCCAGTCTTGAGGTAGAATGGACAATCCACTTCACCCTATAGAATACACAATCAATGTATATGAGAGAAGAGAGGACACTGCATGTTTTACTCAATTGTGCCGTTAATCATTTATCACGCCCCAAATCCGAGGACGGACAGCTTCCATGATGCCCCGAATCCGGTACTCGACTTCCATACACCAAGTCCCGAGTTCGGCACTCCACAAGGAAGATTTTTGACTAAATTTTTTTGTATTATAATAATACCTGAGCATGAAGATCCATGGTGAAAATACCAAGCAACACTCTCCATTATAAATCTTGATGGTTACAATTACAATGCTTTACAAAAGGTACATAACGTCAATATTGCCAAATCGAAAAATAGATGCAATGTATTGAGAAAGCTAAGTCTTCCAAGCTACTCTAGCCCTGAAAAAATGGAAAATAGGAAGCTTAGGCAAAAAGTCTAGTGAGTACATACGTATGTGCAATGTGTCTTACATGCAAGCAAGATAAATATGCTACAAGGAAATCATATATGTGAAAGGCGTGTAGCACGTAAGGTATGATATCAATGTTAATGCAATGCATATGCATCATAGTAATACTTGTAAGTGCTATGGTTTTATGCTCATTTGGTTGTCAAATTTTGTGGTGCCAAAACATCAATCTATCTCTTATGTAGCTCATTGGTATATATGATCAAGACATTGCATCATCTCTCTAAACACTTTGCTTCAAGTCAAGAATGAAGAACTACTTCAAACCATTTCAAGAAATGCGAGTATAAGCTACAACGAAAGAAGTGATCTTGTTCAAAGACTCAAGTTAGTATACAATGTAAGATGAAGTGTAATTCAAGCTCTAGAAGATCTCAAGCTCAATGTTACATCAAGTAGAGAGATCTCAAGCTTCACAATCTTCAAACGTCAACTGTCATCTGAAGAAATGAAGTCTCAATGTTCATACCTCACTTTCAAGGTATGATTGACCTTAGATTGACCTTAGGGTAAGTCATTTTGTATACATAATTGAAATTGAATTATGTTACATGTATTTGGACTGTTCTAAGACTAGTCCTGAATTCTGTTCGACTAGTCTTAGCACTGGCTCGATCAGTCCAAGAAATTCCTAGACCAGTCCTAAGTTGTTGCAATTTTTTAGAATTTTTTAGTTGAGCTACGACCAGTCCTGGAGACTGCTCGACTGGTCGTAGGAATAGTGACGACTCGTTCCAGGACCAGTAGTGCACCTTTGACTCAAACTCCAGCAACTAAATCTGGTGCCTCATGACCAGTTGTATGATGCTCACGACCAGTCGTGGAGGGCTCACGACCGGTCGTGGACACCCTATGACCAGTCGTGAAACAGTTTTATCCGATCGCGCTTAAAATTTCAAAAATTTGTTCGGTTTACGACCAGCCGTAGTGTCTTCAGGACCAGTCGTAGATGCGATTTCTGCAACTATTAATAGAACACGAATTTCAGAGTTTTATATCGAATTTCAAGTAAAATCAAGGCATCACTCTGAGATAAGTTTGTGTTCATTTTTAAGCTACATTGTGCATATTTAATATTCTCTTTTGTTAGCTTTATTAATTTGATTTTGTTTCTATATTCCAATCTAAATTGAAAAGAGGAATTATTATATTCCTTCTTCTTGGAATCAAAATGAAATATAGCTAGAGTAACTGGTTTAATTTAAAATTAATTAGAACCTGGAACCATTTCAAAGTGAGTATTGGACATTGAACTTCCACATTCGAACTTCTACTCTGATTGGTTCTTCTGGGCTACTACAAAAGGAGAAATCCAGGTATTTTACTGTATTGTAAATTTTTTTCATTTTGGTTTTTGTTTGAGATTAAGCCAGAAAAATCTCAATCTATTGGTTATCTGAGGAGAGCCAGGAAAATTCAGAAGTGGGGTTTTTGAATTGTGTAAGCCCATTGAAGGACACAATTGTGAAGGTTTTAGGTGAACCTGTGAAACCTATTTTCATAGTGAACGCTGATATCCCTTGTGTGAGGATATTAGGAGTGGAGTAGCAATCTGTGTGGCTGTTGTTTAACAGTTGGTGAACACACAGGCGAACCACTATAATTCTTTGTGTATTGTGGTTTGAATGTTTGCTTAATTTCTATATCATTTATCATTCAAAATTGTGGGATGTATGTGTGGATGTGAATGTTGTAATATTTACATTTCAAGCACTGTGGGGAATGTTGGAATAGTTTAGATTTTAATTCTTGCTATTTCCTTTCTGTTCCTTCACAGTTTTAGCTTTTAATTCTCTAATTGTTCTAGTAAGGTTGTCCTGCCATAAACCCTTGGTTTTTATGGTGAAATGTTGTCCTTAGAACAACTAGATTTTGTGATTGCTTTACATTTTGTATTGTGAATTATTATCTTTTCTTTTCTTGGCTATCTTATTGTTTTATTCCACTATTATTATTTTAAATTTGGCATTGTCCTATTCACCCCCCCTCTAGGACATATAGCTACGCCTTTTTAACATTCCGAGTCAATGCTACCAGCATCACCAAGTCATGTTTTCATTTTTTCTTTACCACAGCCATAACCATATTACACGCATTCGTAATCACATCATCATCATCATATTGTCATACCATATCATAATTGTATATCTTGGGAAGCACTATTATCGACACCCATGCACCAAACATTAGTAATTGACCTCGCATACCCGCCCTATGGTGGACTTACACCAACTGTATATCATGGGAAACACTGTGGTCGACACTTATACACCAGACACCAGTAATCGACCTCACATACCCGCCCTGCAGTGGACTTCCACCCGGCATGCTAGTAGCTGACTTCATTCACACTTCTCCTCGTCGATGAGTCAGACCGGTCCCTGTTTGCACCTCAGCCTTTAAGCAGGTTGGATCCACCTCTTCTCAACCCGACCTCGTCAGTGGGAGTCAAATCCATAACCCATGTATCCACTCGGCCCGACAGTGAGGCAACCTTAGCTAGCATCAGGGTTTAGGGACTTTCAACCCAAGGGGCACATCATCCCTTACTATTTCCACACTTCCGGTGTCCTGTTCATTTTCAGGGATAACTCAAGTCATCATCATAGATGTACTTTTCATCGTTAAGATCCAACTCATGTTATACAGCACGACTGTGGTATTTCGATCATAATGTATGTCATGATTATACATAAATTCAAGCAACCATGATAAGGCATACGTTCAAGTGTATGTGGTATGTATATAATGTCATGAGTTTAGGGTATGCTCAACGTTTAAGGCAAAAATGATGTATAATCATCATATGCCACTATCAACTATATCAATCCATGATCATATAACTAAACTGAAGAGGACATGTCTTACACATGAACAAATGTATTGAAGTACACTTGCACATACCATCATTCTATAGTATATGAGTATGATCAATATTAACATGGTTGAGTAGATGAATTTAGTATGCTAGGGAGTGGAACAACATTAATCAAGTATTAAATCACATGCTTCTATTAACCACAATTACTAACATCACTAATATCATTCATAACTATCATAATCATGAGCATTAATTGTAATAAGAGTTACACCATATCCTTCACAAGATAGATATTCCATTAGTGGCTTTGGCCCGATATGATTTTCTTCTATTGGGACCACATGGTTATACCCTAACTAGGCCTTATAGTTAATAAGTGGTGGTGATGCAAAGTACATGCACCAAGTGGTTATGAGATGAAAGGCTTAAACATAGTATATAGTAAATGAGCCACAGGATGAATGGTGCTGGCGAAACTAATATAATGTAGTGAACTTCATCTTCACGTGGGTTGTTAGTAGATTGGATTTACAAATAATTATTGTAGTAGTTCTACAATAGTTTGGAAGGCACATGTAAACTTCATAAGATATAGTGAGCCCTAAGTTGAATGACTTGGTAAATAATATACACATAAGAGTTAGTTACAGTTGGATAATGCAGGTTTGTCTTATACAATGTAATAGGTCCTACTTCCAAATGGTACTACAAGCAGATGGGTCCACACATAAAATTACGGTGGGTCCCAACGAGTAGATAATATAGGTATCTCACATAAATTAAAGTAGTATAAGGAAGAATAGTTTAGATGCACAAGGCGCACGTCAACGGGCTCCATTATCAAACGGTTTGGTTGGCAAAACAATTGAACAGTGTGGATAAAATACATATATTGAGTGGGTTCACAAGTGTTTGAAAGTTATACGTTCAATTAACACTATTTCATGTCGTCTGCCTTATTTAGGTATTGGATCTAGGTCATTTTGGAATCATATTCTATATTTAGCTAGCCTAATGAATAAATGATGAAATATGCAATACTCACATCAAGGTAGGGTCTATAATCAACTTGACATATGCCTTAAGTTCACATACAGAATAGGTTACACCATCAGCATAGTCCACGAGCCTGAGCAATCACACAATTCTCATATGCCCACATGGTCTTATGGCCACTTCATTATCAGAAGTCTGTATGGTTGAGTGGCCACAAAAATGTCACTCTACTTGTCCTAATAAGAAAGTTAAGGTGAGATGGTTACTTATTATTATTATTATTATTATTATTATTATTATTATTATTATTATACCATAGCTCACATAATGGGGCAACCACTTTACTAAACTTTCACATAGTCAGGCGGCCAGTACCACAATTTCACATAGCTTAACAGTCACCTAAGCACCACACAATCATATGGTTGGGCCACACATTCTCCACATACCCACATGATTTACGACTATCCACGTCACGCATGATCACAAGATTTATAAGCTATATATTCAACACCATTTCACAAAATCTACCTGCCATTTATCCTGTCAGTGATCATATGGTTAAGGGCCACAACAATCATAAATCCACTTAGATTGTAAGACCCGTGTCCTAGTTCGTACCGTTCCGTTGGCTTCTGCAGTCCTTTCGGCTGAATTTTGGCACCCTTGACCAGTATCCGACGTTTGCGCGTGATCCTAAACTGGGTCTCGCATACTGGAGTCAGTTCGAACCGAAACTTGTACCATTATGACCGCACCGTTGCCGCGGTTCCAACGCCGCATCTTGCATACTGATCCGGTACCCTGGCAGGGGGATGTGGACCCGCGTTCAGTTCGAAGAAAACACCGCGTGTTGCAAATTCTAAGATAATCCATCACATCAAATGTCAAGTACACTCCCATCACTCACCATCACTTATACCCATCCCCAAGTATAACTACCCTCTCCAAAAGTCAACATTTTCTTACAAGAAAGTACTTACTTACATCACTCACCATCACTTCTCTCCCATCACTCTCTCTCTCTCATTTCTCCCAAGCTCCATGGGAGCAACTCACGTCCATGGCTTCCATGGGAGAGAGTAGTGTGGCCCACCTTTCTACCACCCGATCCCACCATCCTAAGCCCATCTCAACCATTGAAATTGTCCATTTGGGACTCAATCATGCATTGGCGGTAGAAGGAAGGAGAGATCTCGAGGTGGGTGATTTTATTACTTGATTTATGATTTAAGAGCCACATATGTGGGACCCATCTTGATATATGTGCTGTATAGAGGGGCCCATAGTAGTGGGGTCCCTCCTATTTCCACCAATCTTTCCTTTTTTTCTCTATTTCTCCCTCTCCTTCTCTTTTGGTGTTGGAACGTGGACCCACCTTGAAAGATGGTGCTGGACGTGGGACCCACCAGTCATGTGTGTATTATCCACACCATCCAACCATTGGTGGCCCACCCTGATAGCATATCTGTGGTGGGGCCCACCTTAAATATATGTGTGATCCAACCGTCCAGCGTCTAGGGACGCTGGATGATGCCTCAAGGTGAAAAGTGAACTAACAGTGTTGTGTACGGACAAGTAAATAAAGTGTCAGTTTGATTTTTTTTCAACTTTGGATGGACCACTCCTACAGGCCCCAACTTGATGTATCAATCCAATCCACGCCGTCCATTCTATTCCCCATGTCATTTTAGGCGTTGAGCCGAAAAATGAAGTCAATCCGACTATCTGGCGGGCCATAGCTTAGAAAACAGTAGTTTTCATCATTAAAATGCACTTTGATCTTTATACACCTCCAAAACATATTGAAAATTGGGCTTGTTTGGTCTGTCTTAAGAGATGGAATGTAATGGATGGGTTAGATTCACCTGATGTGGGCCCCATGTACAAAAAACCCCAAAAATTCTAGTTTTTTTTAAAAAATAAAAAATACAAACATTAGGCAGCGCCTCAGCAGCAGGACGTTGCAGCGTCATTGCGGGTGGGCGGAAGGCAGGGACCCACGACCCTTGCTGTGGGCCCCACCATGATGTATATTCGATATCCACACCGTTCATCGGGTGGGCCACTTCCCGAAGTGGACCAACTCCAAAAATCAATCTGATCTAGGACTCAGGTGGCCCACATCACAGGAAACAGTGGGGTCTAACGGCTGCCATTAAAACCCCCTTTTTGGGTCACCACAGACGTTTTGGGTCAATAGGAAATTTGCTTTTCCTTCCGTCTAGGTCAGCGTGACCTTACCAACAAGTTAGACGGCATTCAAACATTATGGTGGGCCCCACGTGGAACCCACCAGTGATATGTGTGTTTTACTTACACCGTCCACACCTGGACGGTGGGACCACCCCACGTGTGGGGATGATGTGTGTGCGTGCGTATGTGTGTATATATATATATATATTATTGTATATATTATATATAGATATTATATTATATTATATTATATGTACATGATTGTGGGCCTTCATGGGACCCACCATAATGCATGTGTTGCATCTAAGCTGTCCATCCATTTTGAAAGCTCATTTCACGGCGTGAGCTAAAGAATGAGTTAGATCCATAGCTCATGTGGACCCCGCCCTTGGTGCATGTGTTGCATCCAAACCGTCCAACCATTTGGCAAGCTTGTCTTAACAGGCTTGAGACTAAAAATAAGTCAGATCTAAAGTTCAAGTGGACCCCACCATTCAAGGTAGTGGACAATGATGTCCACCGTTCAAAATTTCTAAGGGCCATGGGAATTTCCCTATTAAGCTGTTATTTTGTTCCACTTCATCTATCATTACGTTAATTTATGAACATGTTGGATGGGAAACATATGTTATGGTGGACATTAGGAACTTAAATGGTGAAAATCATTATCACCACTATTATTTGGGTGTGGCCTATTTGATATACATGGGGCCCAGTGGTGTGGCCCATTTGATGTACGTATGACCATGTGAGGAGGCCCATCTTGATGTATTGTGGCTCGTCCAGTGGGGCCCACCTTAATGTATAGGAGGCTCATGTTATGAGGCCCACTTTGATGTATTTTGTGGTCCATTCGAGGTGCCCATCTTGATGCATGCACTCCTTATTCACATCGTCCATCAGCTACTGGACGGTGGGGCCCTCCTTACTATATGATATTATATGTATTGAATAAGCATACCGTCCATATGCAGTGTGGGCCAGCATGATGTATTTATTTATCCTCACCGCCCAATCTCTGGCCGCAGGATGTGAAACCCATGTGACATATGTATTTCATCCCATGCAGCCCATCTGTGTGAGGCCCACCTTGATGCATCTGTTGTACACATGGATCCCACATGATATATATGTTTTTATATCCATACTGTCTAACTATTTGGATGGGATGCACCATGATGTATTTTTGTCCATGCCATCCAGGGCGGGCACCCCGTTATGATATATATTAGGGCTCATGGGTTGAGGCCCATGAGATGTATTCAAAGCCCATTTGGTAAGCCCATTGTAATGTATTTGGAACCCGTGAGCAGAGCCCACCTCATATGTTCCACCCTAACCGTCTAGGTCATATAGGGCCAGCCTCGATGTATGTTTTACTCACACCGTCCGTGGGATGTGTGACCCACTAGATGTATGCATTCTATATCCACACTAACCATCTGGTGGGGCCCATCTGCTGTATGTGTAGGGCTTACCTATTGTACATTTGTGCGGCCCATTGATGCAACCCACTTGACGTGCATGAGCCCCATTAGTGCGACTCATTGATGCAAGGCCCGTTATGATATGTTAGAGGCCCATGGTTGAGGCCCATTAGGATGTGTTTATGGCCCATTTGGTAAGGCCCACAGAGATGTATTTTTGGCCCATGGGTCGAGGCCCATTGCGACGTATTTTTGGCCTGTATGTCGTGTCCCATTATGACATGTTTCCAGCCCAATTATCGAGGCCCGACTTGATGTGTATAAGGCCCATTAGTGCGGCCCATTGATGCGGCCCAATGATGTGACCCACCGTGAGGTGCATATTAGGCTAATGGTGCGGCCCAACGTATCGATCCACCATGATGTGTAGGCCTATCTGTTGCATGTGTAAGGCCCACCTGTGATGACTATTTGAGGCCACCTGTTGGATATTTGGGCCCACCTTATGTTTGACTCTACATGGGCCACTACTTGGGAGTAATATTTGTTGAATATCCACATTGATGGGCAATGACGGTTAGATGTCCTCATTATAACCTTCTCTTAGGCCTTGTTAGGCCCATTCTCTTAGTGGATTAACCCAAATAAGTGGGCCCCATTTGCCATAGATAGATGGCTCCGTGCTATCGGATTGATATAATTACGGCCGAGAGCTGATCTTTACATTATTGTTGATTAGTTGTCCATTTATGGACCCCGCCTTATTTATACATGTTGATTATCGGTACCGATTATCGAGGCTGATCCCGAGTGTCGATTTCGAGTATTGAGGCCGAATATCGAGGCTGATTGTTGAGACCCAATGAGATGTATATGCGGCTCGTATTTGAGGACCGTTGTGATGTGCATTCAGGCCATGTTTAAGGCCTAATATGATATTACGAGGCCTATGCGATGAGGCCCATTGGGACGCATTTGAGGACCAGGCTATGGAGCCCATTATGATGTATGTTAGGCCCATTTGATGTATTCATGGCCCATGATGCATGGCCCGTTCGATGTATTTGAGACCCATGTGTAGGGCCCACATGTCATGTATTTGAGGCCCATGAGCAGGGCCTGCCTGTTGTGTATATGTGTCCCTTGAGTAAGGCCCACTATGTTGTATATCAGGCCTTTGTGTGAGGCCGTGGGTCCATTATATGTTTGGCTCTATGTGGGCCATTCCTTGGGGAAAATGTTGGTTAAATGTCCACATTGTCGAGATCGATTGTCGATGCCGATTGTTGATACTGGTTATGAGTATGTGACAGCATAGCATCATGATATATGCCCATACGCATCATCTGCATGTTTGTTATGAAATGTGGTTGATCATTACATGTCATTGAGCATGTTATTATGAGACTCCCTGATAGGTGGAGGTTATCTCACATAAGAACGCGGTATACGCAGGATTGATGCATGACTGGGTTGTATGACTCATGCATCTCGCATTATGATTACTGTACGCCCTAGCGACATCAAGGCCGTAGCCTCCACAAACATATCGTGGATGGCCAAATGGGACACCGAAAATGTTTGGTTCTAGCATACGGGCGCCATAAATGTCCCTGGGTGAAAATCCCTAAACCTCCGTGGCCAGGAGACACCCCAACGTCGAGACCGAGTGGATACATAGCGCCCGAGTGCCGAATACTAGGAGGTCGAGTCTCCCACTGTATCGTGGTCGGTTGGGAGGGGGTATGGCCTTACCCACCCGAGGGTAGGGGACAATACTAGGCTGAGTTTCACCAGCTCGTGAATGGGTCCGCTATCGACGTGCCGGATAGGTATTGGCAGACTATTGGCCAGGCGGATAGTGAGGTTTCTTACGCTCACTTGGACTGTGCGGCTAGGAGAGCGACAGTGCCATTTGGAGTGTACTAAACCCCGGTGATGATCCCAGAGAGGAACCGTACTGATACATGGACTTATTGAGTATAAGTTGCTACTCACGCATTCATTTCATTCACCATCCACTCGGGCTGGTGGTGCACAACTAATTGCTGTGTACCTTCGCATGGCTAGGATTTCAGTTGGGCGCGCGACTAACCTAAGATTAAGAGTTTACCACATTGGGTCTGACTATCCAAATTTAGGTATGGGACTGGTTTGGATAGAAGTCCCTTGTGATGGACCCCATAGCCTGAGATACTATGTACTATCATCCCAACTTCACACTCCAACATGGTCGTTCCATTTGCACCGCATATTGCATTACATTCATGGAATATGACATTTTGGGTTACTGTGTTTCTGCATTATACGGTCTAGATACGACTGATGCTATTCATGGACTCATCAGGAATTGCATATTGCATCGCATCCTCGGCATCTAATACCTGGCTCTTTATAACTCCTCATTTGCATAGCTGTTCTATATTGCGTATTCTGATATTGATTGACTCATGGAATTGACCGTAATTTCGCTTACTTTGTTATCGTATGATTTATGATCTTGTCATGATCTTGTCAGTATTTCTGTTTACCTTGATAATTAATGATCTTGTCAATATTTCTTCTTATTCCGATATGGTACGATTTATGGATTACCAGTATTTTCGGTATTGTATGACTATGACATTGCATTGAATACTTGACACTTACCTTGTGCACATACTTACACCACCCTCTAAGCTTTCTATAAGCTTATGCACGATAGATGCGTGCAGGTGATGTTAGGTTGTAGCAGTGTTGAGCTTGGAGCGTGCAACGGTCTTTTGGAGCTTTATTTTCGATTTATGTATTTCCCTTTCAGCATTGTATTCAAATGTTTACATTAGTAGATATGTGATGATGATGTTGCCTTTGTGATTTGGGTATGCTTGTGGTTATGCTTATTACGAGTTAAATATACAAAAAAAAACATCCTCCTTGTAGCATCCCAGGATCGGAATTTGGCATATGAATGCTAGGAGCCGAGAATGGGGTACTGCGGAGGCTGTCAGCATCGGATTCGGTGATCGAAAATTTTGTGAACCCCATTTCTGAGTTTGGGGCGTGACATAGATAAGTAGTCATACAATTGCCCCAATTTCATACAATTAGGTGGGTTATAAAAATCACGCACTCACATGGTGTGGTGGCCCACACAACTTCCACCAATTCACATGACTAGTTGGGCGACCTAAGATCCCAAATTCCTATAGTATAGTGATCCACTTGATTCCTACCAACTGACGGTCTAAATAAGGAATAACTATTACAATGGGTACCATGAAAACGACTTAGATTGTAGTAATTATATAGGCAGCCCCACACTCTAAAATGATCTAGTCAAAATAAATGAATGGATGGTAAAACATGTATATTAGGTGGTCCATGGTCGGTTAAAAAGAATAGATGGATAGATTTCTCACAAACATTACTGCAGCTCTAGGAAATATTTAACAGTGGAGAAGTGATCAATATTGCTCCCGTGGCATGAGATTTGGATCTGACTAGTCTATGAGACCATATCCTAAAATGATAAGGATAAACCGATGAATGGCATGGATCTACATCATATTACAAGGTGGAGTCCATGGTCAAGGAAGCATCCCAGGATATAGGGGCACACTAGAGCCTAAGAATTTCCAATGGTTATTACTACTATTTCTACTTGTAGCGTAGCCCACCTAAAATTGAGTTCTACTTCATCTTGTGTCCACGGGCAGGAGGTGGGCCCACTTCCCAAGTGACTGGAAAATATAGGTAGTGTGGGTATACAACACATGCACCTAGGTGGGCTTCACATGCATCACATTATGTTCAGGAAAGTTTTCATTGGTAAGCATGCAATTCCCTTTCCTTATTATTATTATTATTATTATTATTATTATATTTTGTATAATTGTGGGTCCCATTGACATGGTGGGGTTCACCCCAAGAACAATTTGTACAACAAACAACATCATAGCTGATACCACTCATTAGACGAATGACATGGATATAAGGTACATACGTCAGGTGGGGCTCATAACAAATGGATGGTCTAAATGATGGATGACTTGGATAAAAAATACATGTAATGAGTTGGCTCCACGGTCTAATGGCTGACCCAACTTTAGTGGTAGTTACACATCACGGTAGAACTCAAAAGATTTAATAGTAGGGATTTTTATTCCCACTGTTTCTTATAGTGTGGTCCACCTAAGGTGTGGATCTGCCTCATTCTTTGTCTTATGACTTAAAATGGTCTGAAGGAGTGGATGAATGGCCCAGATATACCTTTCATCACCAAGGTGGGCTCCAAAAAAATCTAAGTATTTTGAGTACAATTTCCACTGTCCAAGTGGCATGGCCTGCATGAACTTCTAATCGACCTGATTTTTAAGACCATATAATAAATGGAGCTAGTAAGATGGATGAATGGTGTGGATTTATCACATACATTATGGTGTGGCCATGATCAGCCCCACAAAACTTTACCCCAGAGGTGAGCCCACCCTCTCTGGACATCCAGGGAGGACGTCACCTCCTCCAGGCCCTTTCTTTTTATTTTATTTTATTATTTTATTTTTATATTTCTCATCAAGGTCAGTCACTTGAGAGATCTAGTCCATCCATTATGTGTGTCCCACTTGGTGGAGGGGTCAGTCCAAGTTTCAAATGCATCCAAATTTCAGGTGGGCCCCCAGCAAGTACCCTTATATGTTTTAGGTATGTCTTCACATAATTTTTGATGGTTTGGGCCACCTGAGTTCCATGTACGGCTGATTTTTGGGGGATCCCATCATTTAAAGCCGACCCATCAAATGCATGGTGCTGATGTCCGACATACATCATGGTGGGGCCTATGGTTGGGACCCATGGTCCCTACCAATACAAGTAGCAAGACGCTGCTTGTTGCAGGGTCATCTGGACGCTGACAGTGACAGCATCAGATGCTGTATTTTTTTTATTTTCTTGTGGTTTTTCATAGGTAGGGCCCACATTAAGATGATCTAGTCCATCTGTTGCATTCTATGGTCTGGGACAGACCTATCAAGCCCAATATTCAATATATTTTGACACTCAGAAATAGCCCCCTTCCCTCTTATTGAAAGCAACTAGACGTTGGCAGCAATCAGCGTCCACTCTCCTTTATTTATTTTTAATATTAATATTAATTTAATTTAATTTATAATATGGTGTGTGTGCACGTGTGCGTATGTGAGTGTGTGGCCAGCCCAATGGGCCACACTTTGGGCAGTTTGGATGGCCTGCAAAATTCTAGTGGGGTCCACTATCAATGGGTCCCACATAAAGTCTATAAAAAGATTATTTTTATTATTATTCTTTTTATATGTGTTCTCCCATGAATCCACCCCATTAAACATATCATTATCATCATATCATCACCATTATTGATCATCTTTTTATATGTACTCTCCTATGTATCTACACCATTGATCACATCGTTACTATTAATAATCATACAAATAATCAAAAAGTAAAAAAGCCAAGAGTGGAGTGGGTGTACTCACCTTGATGAATTAGATGGATGGAAGGGATGAAATTGATAGTTGGGATGGATGGAAAGGATGGGATTGATGGAGTTGATGGCCCACCAAGGTCACTCCTCTCTCTCTCTCTCTCGCTCTCTCTCTCTCTCTATGTAGAAAAATGGTGAAATGTTAAGGAATGAAGGGATATATGTAGAGAAATTGTTAAAATGTGGTTAAATTCAATTAATGTGATCTTAGTTAGCTTAGACTAAGATTATGATAATTAATTTATGATTTGTAATTAATGGTGGATTAAAGGAGCATGGGATGACATGGTGTGATGATGTCATGCTTAAGGTGTGGCATGGAAAAGAGTTGACTTGAAGTGTACATGAGGGAGGGAGAGGTATGGGTGTGTGACATCACACACATGGGTAGAGATTCTCTCACCCATGTATGCTATGTACATGTGTACATGGCATGTGTTGTGCACATGTGTGGAGTGGAGTACATGGTGCCTTGCGCACATGACATATTAATGATTCTTCACAGCGTATCTCACTAACGGAGTATCGTATAGACGCACGGGTTGTACCTCCACGATCGCGGCGACGAGGCGGTCGATATGAAATAGGTTTCGAGGTCTTGAGGTTCCGGTCAGTTGGGTGTGTACTATGAACGGCCAATCCAGGTCTAGCTAAGGGCGTCGATCATTGTGTACATAAGCATAGAAAGTCATACGGAATAGACGGGGTCCTACATCATTACTTGTGAAAACCTTTAAACTATGACCTTCTAAAGATCAAATGTTGTAGGCACTATTTTCCAAAGGAAAATAGTTTTTACAGCAACAGTCTCCAATGATTGCCCCGATAGACCATAGAGAGTACAATACATGAGCTTAAAAATAAGAAGTTATAGAAGAGTTCTACATGATTTTATTTCTCTTTCCATCTAAGCCACCTTTATATATATATATATATATATCTATAGATATATATATATCAGGAAAAGGTACTATGCGCTCGACCTCACGGTTAGCTCCCGTGAGGTCGAGCTGTGTGGGCCCTACCATGATGCGTGTCGACCATCAACACTGTGCATTTGATGGGTACCCTCTAAATTATGGGATATCCCAAAAATCAGCCGTATACGGAACTCAGGTGGGCCATACCATCTAAAATCATGTGAAACAACGTTAAAACATATAAAAGCACTTGGTGGGGCCCACCTGAGTTTTAAATGCTACTGAAACTTGGTCTGAACCCTCATGCAAGTGTGACACACATAATGGATGGGCTGGATTTGCAAACCACATCTCGATGGGCCCAAAAAACTGATTATGAACGTTTTAATGGTGCACGGCCCCTCCCCACTTCTGTATGTGGTGTGGCCCACAGAAGTCACGGATTGACTTGATTTTTGAGACCTAGGCCCACGATGGAATGGTGCATCTGACTGATGGGTTAGATGTTCGAAACGCATCACGGTGGGGCCCACACAGCTCGACCTCATGGGACGGACTCGTGAGGTCGAGCGCATAGTACCTTTTCCCATATACACACACACACACACACACACACACTGAATGTTTATCAAACATGTATAGAAGTCACTATTAGAAAACCACCGGAATGTGATTGATAATCAAGATTTTGTCACCTTTATATATATATATATTGTGAAAGATAATATAATGACAGTATTTTTGCTAAGCCCACATGCATGTACAGTCCTGTCCATCTATACCCAATCGCACATGCCAATGTTGGACATATGGGAAAGATCATAGCAGTCAATCAGGTGGGCTACATGCTCTATATCTCTAAGCCAGAAAACATGCAAGTTTTACTTATCAATCAGGTTGTTTTTTCAATCATTAAAATGCCAAATCAATGTGTTCCTTGGAAGTTGAAAGACTTCAACATGGTTGTGTTGGGTGTACATGATTTAGGGCCCATCTGATATCGGGATATTATTTAATTTTGGTCTCACCCACTTAATGTACATGAGGAAAGGAATGAGAGGAGCGGATTCTTCATATATATCAAGATGGGACGCACCTTACCTGGTGCGTGTGCACAACACATGCATGGCCGCCGCCCACCGAAACCATCAAGTCGGTCAGCGCTATGCTGACCGACGAAATTTCAGAAATCAAGAAGACGCAATAGCGTCTTCTACGCATGGCTGCTGGTTCGTGCTTGTGGGCCCCACCCATCAGCCGTTTGAAGGATCTGGACCGCCCATTGTGTCCATAGGGGGGGTGTAACCATCTCCTGGTGACGGAATCCCGGAAAACAATGGAGATCTATTTTCGTCCATTAAAATGCAAGACAGACGGTGGAGTAAAATTTCAGGTGAACCACACCAAATCCAATCTGAAACCAGCTATTTCTTACTGAATTTTCGAGAATATTACAATTAACGGAGTGGATTTCTCTATCGAATCCGATAAAAGGGCCCACCATCGTCACAACATCAATTACGATGCTCTGTTTCGTAGTGCGGAAGAACCGGAGGTTCCAAATCGTCCTGGCCCACTATGATGATCGGATGTCCGATCTAAACAGTCCATCATATAGAGGCGCTCTTTCTGGTCAGAACCATTCTGACCGTGTTTAGCTTTACATGCATACATGTCTGCTACAGTGATCTTAAGAGGACCATTCAAATGTCGTTGCAGCAGTAATTCTTTCCTGGGCCGCATCAACGGACAATCAAAATAGACCATCTCCAGACGAAATTCTGAGGAGAAGATGATGAACGGCATGGATCTATCAAATGACAGCTAAAGTGGGCCCCACCAAATAACTAGCGTAAGCTCTATTACGCACGGAAGCTACCGCCGACTCCTTACTCTATAACAGGAAAAGAAAAAGATAGAGAAGGGGAGGGGAATTTCTATCCAATCTGAGAGGAGATCTCGGCTTGGGGGCTTGAATGTGGATACAAGAGAAGAGACAGAGTTGGAGAAGATTTTTCTGAGTATTATTTACTATTTTTCTTTATGTTTAATTTTGAGGATAGCCTAATCATGGTCGGCTAAACCTCTTAGCTAGGGCTAAGAGGTGAAGCTTGTAGCATGATGGGAGAATGCTTTGCTTGTGCTTTTTATTACACTGAATTGATCTTGATATTAGTTTGATCATGGGAATATTTTTAGTTTTTAATAGTCTGTTGTGACAAAATTACAATGGGTCTGCGATAGTTTTGAGCATGTTCCTTCCCTTTTTATGTTTATAATGTTAGGAAGCCCTATTGTTCACCATCGTCTCCTGGGCATGGTCGGATGACGGTACCATTCCTAACCTTCATACCTTGTTGATTGGTTAATAATTAGTTTAATTCTGCTGTTTACTTTGTCTCATGGGCATGGTTTGGTGATGGAATCCATTCTAATTCATATACCTTTCATTTCTTAAAAACTATATCAAAGGAAGTTCAGTCTTGATTTTCATGAAGATGGGACTCTAAGTCCTGTTGAGTTTTTGAAACAGGCATAAGATCTCCCTGATCTCTATAAGTGAATCCTCTGAATCCCTAGTTCCTTTCCCTGAATTGTTTAAGTTTTAGATAATTATTTCATCTTTATTCCTCAAATTACACTCGATTTAGATTTCACCTCATTCTAGTTCTAGTTCTAGTTAGTTTCAAATTATGTAGTTAGTTTCAAATTATGTACAGGTTTTAGTCCTTGTGGATTCGACCTCGGTCTCACCGAGTTTATTACTACATCACAACCCTATACTTGGGGAGTGAACATTTGCGCGGGTCCGCGCAACAGATATCCGTTGCGTAGGACCGCGCAACTAAAATAGGCGTTACGCGGGTCCGCTCAATGAGTTCCAGGGGTGATTCTTCACAAAAAGATCTTAAACACTGAAAGGTGGATCCTATGGCGCCAAAATCGAGATACTACATGTAAGACCCATATCCTAGTCCGTTCTGTTCCATCGAGTCCCGCGATCCTTCCTGTCGAATTTCGACGACCTGTGACGTATAATCGGCGTTGCGATCGACCCTAAGTCGTATGTTGTAGATTTGAGTCGGTTTAATTCGAGACTTTTACCTTTGCGACCGCATCGTCGTCGCGGTTCTAACGCCGCGTCTCTTGTACCGATCCGACACCCTGGCAGGAAGATATGAGCCGGCGTTTATTTCGAAGAAAACGCCGTGCGTTTGCAATCCCAAGAGAATCTCTACAATATGTCAAATCAATCCCATCAATCAATCCCATCCATCACCTCATGTCAAGTACAAGCAACCCATGCTTTCTCTCTCCAAAGTCAACCTTTTCTCACCCTCTCTCTTACACACCCATGCTAGTCAAGTACACATCACCTCACCTCCATCACTCTCTCTCTTTACATCCCATCTCTCCCTCTCTCTTTCTCATTTCTCAACTCAACTCCAAGCAACCAAGGAGAGAGCTCACGTCCAAGCTTCTCCATGTGAGAGAGTGCATGTGTGTGGCCCACTTTCCCATCCCAAATCTTCCATCTTAGCCCTTGAATCTTCATCTCCCACCATCAAAGTGAAGCTCAAGGAGGTCGGCTTTCCAACAAACCAAGAAGATCGGACGGTGGGTGCCTTATAGGATAGGTTTTTCATGTTTTGATGATGGACCAAGTGAGGCCTACCGATCAATGGTATGGATCTCACTTGGGACCTTAAGATGTGGTTGATGGCCCACCTTGATCTTCATGATCATTCCGTGATGGGGCCATTCTCTATGAACCCCATCACGATGTTTATTTTCTAGCTTGAAAAGGGTCATCTAGACCTTTCATTTTGGTGGAGAAGGGATCTCCACCGTTGATCCTTGATTTGGTGGGCCCACATGCAATGGGACCCACTCAATGTATGATTGCTTGTAAGGGAGGGCTCATAGTGGCGGAGCCCTCCATCATGCGTGTCCCATTTCTCTCTATCTCTCTTTCTCCCTCTCTTTTATTTATTCATTTATTTATCTTTGTGTGTGATGGGGTGGCCATGTGACCCACTTGGATGGGCCCCACCTTAATGTATGTTTTATCCTTACCATTCATCCATTTGGTGGCCCACAGGGCAAGGCCCACCTTGTGCATGCCCCGTGCATAGGCCGTCCCTGTCCAGGGACGTCCCTGGACTGAAATGAAAATACAAATATGAGCTTGGTGAGTTTTGGAAGGGGTTTGCCCATGTAGGCCCCACCTTGATGTATGGGGCTAATCCACACCATCCATTCCATTTTCCAAACCATTTTAAGCGTTGAGCCAGAAGATGAAACTGATCCAAGCTTCTGGCGGGCCATACCTTTCAAAACGGTGATCTCCACCGTTTAAAGTTCTCTGGATTTTTCTACACGCCGAAACAGGCCCAATATTGGGCTTGTTTTGTTTGTCAGGGGCCATGGAGGGCCATTGGACGGAGCGGATTATCTGGATATGGACCCCACCTGCGAAAACCATGGAAAAACACCCAAAAATCAAAAAAAAAATTAAGCTGCAGCAGCACTGCTGCTGCTGTGTCAGACGCAGCAGCGCTGCCTGCGCACGCCAGCGTCCGGGCGGACGGTCGTCCAACAGCCACCCACGGCTGTGGCTGTGGGCCCCACAGTGATGTATACTTTCCATCCAATCCGTCCATTAGGTGGGACCCTGCTCGAAGTAGCCCCCCTCCAAAAATCAGCCAGATCCAAGACTCAGTTGGCCCACACCAAAGGAAACAGTGGGATTGACTCTCTACCATTGAAACCATTTTTGGGCCCACAGAAGTTTAGGATCAATATGAAATTTGTTTTTCCACTTCAACCCAGGTCTGCGTGACCTCCTCAACCGGTTGGATGGAAAGCAAACGTTATGGTGGGCCCCACGTGGGACCCACAGTGATGTATGTATTTTTATTCACGCCGTCCCTAGCACGGGACGGTGGAACCCACTGCGCATGTGTTCTCTCCAGGCCGTCCACGGCAGTGGACGGTGGGCTCCACCATGATTTATGTGGTTATCCACACTGTCCACTGTCTGGACAGTGGACCCCACCATGATGCTTGTGTTGCATCCCCAACCGTCGAGCCTTTTTGCAAGCTCAGGCATGAGCAAAAGAATGAGTCAGATATGTGGTTCAAGTGGGTCCTACCACTATTATTTGAAGTGAGGATCAGTTGATCCTTTGGCATGAATTATATATATATATATATGTATATATATATATATATATATGTATATATGTAATTGTGGCCATTTTTAAGGCCCACCTTGACATTTATAAGTCCCGTGTTATAAGGCCCACTTGATCTACATATGGGGCCCAATTGGTGTGGTCCATTTGAGATACGTAAGGCCCATATGATTAGGCCCATTTGGCATGCATAAGGACCATGTTACAAGGCCCATTGTGATGTTTTCAAAGGCCCGTGGGATATGGCCTATTGCAATGTACATAAGGCCCGTTGGTAAGGCCCATTAATGTGGCTCATTTGATGAATGTAAAACCCATGTGATTAGGCCCATTCTGATATATTCTAAGGCACATGGGTTATAGCCCCTTGCAATGTACATAAGGCCCGTTGGTAAGGCCCATTAATGCAGCCCATTTGATGAATGTAA
The DNA here is from genome assembly GCF_029962835.1 of Magnolia sinica. Classification (NCBI taxonomy): domain Eukaryota; kingdom Viridiplantae; phylum Streptophyta; class Magnoliopsida; order Magnoliales; family Magnoliaceae; genus Magnolia; species Magnolia sinica. The sequence goes on from NC_080574.1 coordinate 69,872,147, forward strand.
GGCCCATGTGATACGGCCCATTTGATGTGTCTAAGGCCCATGGGTCGAGGCCCAATGGGATGTCCTTAGGGTCCATTGCAATGTGTGATTCCATATGGTTTGTGTAATGGTATTTTATGGCGAGCCATGCCTTGGGAGCGATGTTGGTTTGACGTCCACATTGTAAATACAATGTTGGTTAAATGTCCGCATTGTAACTCTCCTTAAGGCCCATTGATAGGCCCATACTTGTTGATAGTTCCTTACTTTATAACATGCTTAGTATAGCTCCATGATACATGCCCATATGCATCATATGTGTGCTTGATATGAGGAATGCTTGATCATAGCATAAGCCGTCAGGCTGAGACATTACGAGACTCTTTATGAGACGAGTGCCCCACATGATTGCGTGGTACGCGTGAGATTCTGCATGATTGTGCGGTGTGACTCATGCATCTTGCATATGTGTGACTTGATCACCGCACGCCCTAGCGACATCGGGCCGTGGCTCCACGGACACATCGTGGATGGCCGTATCGGATAGGAAATGCTTGGTTCTAACACTATGGGCACTTAGGATGTCCTTGGGTGAAAGTCCGAAACCTTTTTGGTACCAGGAGATGCTCCAACGTCCTAGACCGAGTGGATACACGAGCGCCCGAGTGCCGAATACCGAGGCCGCGTCTCCCACTGTTTCGTGGTCGGTTGGAAGGGGGTGTGGCCTTATCCGCCGAGTGAGGGGCTATAAGCTAGGCCGAGTTTGACCATCGCAAATGAGTCCGCTATCGACGAGCCGGGTAGATATTGGCGGACTACAGTCGGATAGTGTGGTCTCTTCCACTTGCTGAGCTGTGCGGCTAGGGAGGAGGCAGTCATTGTGAGGTGTATTAGACCCTGATAATATAACTGTACCGATATGTGTACTTGATGAGGACTGACATGCTTGCTTCGCATCTCGCATATGACATTTGGCTACATAGGCCTCGCATCGCACGGCCTTGGTATGGCCGATAGCATTCATATCTTGCATCATATAACGTTGGTACAGCTGATAGCATTCATGGACTTATCGCATATTTCCGCATTACTCTGATATTGTACACTTGGCGCTGGCCTTGCACACACACTTACACCACCCTCTAAGCTTTTGTAAGCTTATGCACGACCGTTGCGTGCGGGTGGCTTTGGATCGCAGTAGCACTGAGGCAGGAGCGCATTATTTTGAAGCTTTTGATCACCCTGTATTTCCCCTTCTGCATTGTACTTAAAGTTTTCGATATAGTGGATATGTGGTGATGTTGTTTTGTGACTTGGTCATGCTTATGGTTATGCTCTATTACAAAAAAAAAAAAAAAATTTCTACTGAAAATCCTCCTTGTAGGATCCCAGGATCGGAATCTGGCATGAGAGTGCCGGAATCCGAGAATGGGACACTACGGAGGCTGTCGGCACTAGATTCGGCGATCGGGAATTTTGTGAGCCCGTTTTCCGAGTTTGGGACGTGACACTACACGTGCGAGGGCCTATAAATACCCCCTCCCCTCCTTCATTTGGGGGGATTGAAGATTTTCGAGAGGAAGCAGAGCAAGGAGGAAGACCGAAGGTGAGAGAGAGAAGGCTACGGTGGTTTGCGCGGGTCCGCGCAACCGACATCCGTTGCGTGGGTCCGCGCAACCAGACTGCCCTACAGTCTATGAACATAAAGGGTTGTTATGTTGCCAAAATGGTCGAAGTCTTCAAGTTCCTTCTGTTCAAGTCTAAAGGAGAATAATCAGCGGAAGAGCATATTCCTCCTAAGTCCCAGGAGATGACTGAAATCACTGACGAAATGCTGCCGAATTTAATATTTTACTATGACAGTTGAACTTATACTAATTCCTTTGCTCCGAGTAATCTATCTTAGAATCAAGGGATATTAGAAGGATGTACATGAACTCAGCATCAATAAAGTGTGATGATCGTTTTAAATATTCTTTCTCTGTTATGTTTAAATAAGATAATCTCCCAAATCAAACACATTTGTTTTCTTGTCGAAACACTATGACCTTCTAAAGATCACATGTTGTAAGCACTATTTTCCAAAGGAAAACAGTTTTTATAGCAACAGTCTCCAATGATTGCCCCAGTAGACCATAGAGAGTACAATACATGAGCTTAAAAATAAGAAGTTATAGAAGAGTTCTACATGATTTTATTTCTCTTTCCATCTAAGCCAATGTTGTTGATCTGTTGAATGATTCCAAAGGGAATGATACAGGGAATGTTTTCCAGGGAAAACTAAGACCTAGATCTTCAAATTTTGATTCACAATTCAATCAAAGCAAAAATGTGGTTAAAGCACATTTTATCAAATGCAACAGATGGACTGTATATTTATCAAACATGTACAGAAGTCACTATTAGAAAACCACCGGAATGTGGTTGATAATCAAGATTTTGTCACCTTTTTATTGCTGAAGTCATAATTTACGGAACCAAAACATGGACACATTAGTTTCCTACAAAATTCTCTACAGATATATATATATATATATATATATATATATATATATATATATATTGTGAAAGATAATATAATGACAGTATTTTTGCTAAGCCCACATGCATGTACAGTCCTGTCCATCTATACCCAATTGCACATGCCAATGTTGGACATATGGGAAAGATCATAGCAGTCAATCAGGTGGGCTACACGGTCTATATCTCTAAGCCAGAAAACATGTAAGTTTTACTTATCAATCAGATTGTTTTTTCAATCATTAAAATGCCAAATCAATGTGTTCCTTGGAAGTTAAAAGACTTCAACATGGCTGTATTGGGAGTCAATAGAATCAATATCAAAGCAGAAATTATCATCACACCGGATTTACATATCTCCCTGTTACTTACCATAGACTAGAGATACTCAGTGCTACATGCCATCCATAGTATAGATGCGATGCATGCCTGCTAATTTTAGACCTTTAAATAGCCTCAGGGTCGGTGTAGCTCAAGAATATTGATCAGAATAGAAAGGCAGTCAACAATAAAGCATCTCAAAGGTCAAAAGGCACTATATTTGTATCTCAAAATTTTCCCAAAAATATCCTCCCACAAAATTTGAAATTGTCCAAGAAATTTCTCCTGAGAAATGGCCAAGAATGATGTTTATCACTGTGCTACCAACACTGTTTCTGAAATTAATTCACCATTCATCCACAATTGACACACTCAACTTTGTGCATTGCTAATGGCCATATACGATCCAATTAAAAATCAGTGCATTGCTAGTGCATTGCTAATGGCCATATGTCCAATCCCATAATCCATTTGACACACTCAACGTTGTGCCTAAGCTCATCATTCTTGAATAACAATATATAGGGAAAGGAAAAGAAAAAAATAAAAATAAATGTTTGGTTGTAGTCTGAGAGTGATGGCTGCAAGTGAAGATTCCTTTCACCGCCAAACTGTAGTTTCCAAAAAGCTCGGGGCACTTCTCTTGTTTTATTATACTAATGTGAATGGCACATGCACGCAATGCATGCGGATAGAGGAAGCAATTTGCAATTGCAGGATGTGAAGAAAGAGGAAGTGATTTGTAAGTTGAGGAAGAGTAGAGCAGTTGTAAAACATGGGAGATGATATTGATTGTAACTCGTCGGAGAGAGCAGAGTAGTTGTAATAAGTGGGAGAAAATACTGTGTTGAGGCAGAAGAACCAAAAATGCTTTTTTCTTATATTTGCCATTTCTTAAGTGGGGGGTTGTTTAGGGTAGTAGGAATCTAAGTTAGTAACTATCCCAATTTAGCAAGTCTTTTTTAAACTAGAATTCTACATTGATTGATCATAGTTAATAAGAACAGTTGGATTTTTTTGACTGGTTATTGTTAGTAAAGGGTCTCTCTCTTAGAGAGAAGTGGTGCGAGTCTTGTTAAAGTGACACGTAAACACTTTTGATGAAGCCAATAACAAAAACCCATGGTCTAAGGAGGTCCGTTCTCCTTTTAAGTGAACCTTTTTTTCCCTCTATTTTCTCGACTCTAATCTCCAAATCCACACCATTGTTGCATACCGGAACATGTCATAGACAGACTTTCTCCACAAAGCTCGACACAGAACAGGGTCTCTACAACTTTCAAACAAAGCGCCATTTTCATGAACTGGGCACCTGTTTAAATGCTGCTCAGTTCACATCTGTACCCTTTTCGAAAGGCCAAAGTTCCAGTTTTCAATACATTTCATACAAAGAACACTACTAATTTAGTACTAATTCAGAGCCTAATTCATTCAAATTAACCTAATTTTTAAAAAGAAGAAGAAGAATAATAAAATCCAAACACAAAAATCATTATCAAATAAAAACGTAAAATCATAACAAACAGTAATTACTTTCTAAATACCCAATTCAAAATAACCAAGATTCCACATAAATTTTTTTTTTAATTATTATTTTTATTTATTTTTAAGAGACGGAAGCATGATAAATCAAATCGAATAAGAGAAGGATTTCCAACATATGCCGCAATCAACAAAAGCAACAAGAAAGAAAAGGAGGTAAAAAAGAAAAGGAAAACTCACGGTTTTCAATTGGGTGAGCTTTCTATGAAGACCGTCAATCTCTTCGTCCAAATCGGCATGCACCGGATCGATCTGCAACTATATTTCATTGGAACCAGCGGCCGCTCTTGCGCTGATGCCTTCTCTCCTCAAAGTAATTACAAAAGTAAGGATTTCCAGAAAATTAGAGGAACCGGTTATTGAATTTCTTCTCTGAGGGCGGGATTGAACATACCTGGATCTTAAAGGTCCAACGCTATATAAGGTGCCTCTGTAGGAATTCACCATGAATGCCCTGAGAAGTATGATCCTATCAAATCAGAGATCTACAGTTTCTGAATCGAGATCTACGGGTAGGGGAATTGCAGAACGGAGAGAGGGGTTTTCACTCTATCAACTGATGCAAACAACTAGCCCTGATCCACACCTGTTTCACAGAACGAGAGGGAGATCGAGAGAGGGAGGGAGAGTGAGAGGGAGAGTGAGAGGGACGGTTGAGATTGGGAGAAGGAGATCGGGAGAGAGGGAGGGGGAGTGAGTGGGAGGGAGAGTGAGATGGTTGAGATCGGAAGATCGAAAGAGAGGGAGATTGAGAGAGGGAGACAGAAACGGAGACAGCGATGGAGATGCGAAACGAGGGATCTTAGGGATTTTGGCAGAAGGAAAGGGTTAAAACCCGTGGCAGATATAGAGCAATGTGCCTCTTGGGCCTTGTGGGGTCCACTCAGAGGTTTTTAATTGAATCCATTCCGTCCATCTGTTTCAAAATAAAACAATATAATGAAATAATAAGAAATAAGAAGATCCAACGCTCAATTAGGACACACCAACAAAACAGTGGAAAGAACAACGTATAACACTAACTCCAGTGTGGCAGATAACCGTTTCAAATCAGGAACAGCTTGGAGCCGTTTCTGAACCAAATTCTCGACCGTACCAATTTGACGATTTTCGTGTAGCGGTTGAGAGCATCCATTCGGTGAAAGTTTCTTATGGTGACTAAAATAGCATAGATTCCAAAATATGGACGGTTCAAATCGTTAGGCTACTCATTTGTGGGCCCGAACACATCAAGAAGCAAACCGAAAGTAATCTTTTGATTTTTTAATCCCTTGGTTTTGGATGTACGTAGCTCTACTTCTCATGACTTGACTTTCACAGAGTTCATTAGTCATTATGACTTTCATAAGGTTTCACGAATTCCCCGTTGTGAAAGGACTTACGTGAAAAATTTGTGGCATGGAGTTGAAGGGCTGAAATTTCTTTTGCTTGGGTACCTCAAAGTCTACTTTACCTCTATGGTGATGTGAGTCATGTTCCCACTGTAAATCAATTGTGACTGCTTATATTATGATGTTTTATTTAAAAATTAAGTCACAAGTTTAAATAAAACACACCATAGATTAAGAAGATTGGAAAGTCAAGTGGGCCGCACTACAAATGCGGATTACCCTCTGATGTTGCCAATGGTGGGGTGGCTACTGGTAGGTACTCTATAGGCCCCACCATCATGTATTTGTTTTATCCACACCGTCTATGCATTTTTTCAGATCATTTTAGGGAATGGTCACATATAAGAGCCAAATCTAGATCTCAGATGGACCACACCACAGGAAAATAATAGTGATTGAAAGCCAACCATTAAAAACTCCTTAAGGTGCACAGTCATGTTTATTTGCCAGCTAACCTCTGGTTTAGGTCACACGGACCTGGAGGTAAAACACAAATATTAGCTTGATCCAAAACTCGTGGCCATTAAGAAGTTTGTAATGATGGGGATTCAATAATCAATGTTTCTTACCACGTGGTCCACTTGAGATTTGGGTCCGCCTTATTTTTCGGGTAATATTGTAAAATGATATAGCAAAATAGATGGACAGCGTAGTAGATAAAACACATACATCATAAGTATGCCCACAAAACACATACGTCATAGGCATTCCCCATCCCCAGACACGGGAAGCAGATTGGCTGGTGTACCACACCACATATGTGGCTGATGTGTTGACGTCACCAAGTTCTGTGGGTCTCATCATGAGGCATAAGTTATATCCAAACCGTCAGTCCACTTGATAAGCTTGTCATAAGGCTTAAGCCTAAAAATAAAATAGATCCAAAAATCAAGTTGAAAAGGGTGAGCTCTCAGTCTTGAGGGGGGGGGGGGGGGGGGTCTTAAATAGTAGAAATATTAAATATAATTGAATCAATCAAAGATCTCAATTGTAATAGTATTGAGAAATTGATTTACACCTTGTTCAAAAGACAACCTTACACCAAAAACAAATATTTATGGTAGGACAACCTGATTTCTTGAATGCAGTAAGGATCAAGATCACAAACTAAAACAAGAGGCAAATAAAAGAAGCTATCTATTACAAGCATTCACCACATGTACATGAATGAAAAGATTACAAACATTCAACACACATCTATCACATACATCATCATTAACCACAAACACCAGGAGTTATAGTGGTTCGGTGTGGACACCAACCGTTCTCAAACAACCACACTTACTCCACTCCCAATAATCACAACCCACAAGATATTGGCGTTCATTATAAAACAAGGTTTTCTCAGGTTCACCTTAAAACCTATATAGTTGTGTTTTCAATTAGGCTATCACAATCAAAACCCCGTGCTGAGATTTTCTGGCTGATTTCAGTTAAAACCAATACAGAGATTTTCTGGCTAATCTCAAAAACCAAAAAGAAAATAAATAAAAGTATTTATCTTCTTCTTGAAGATGCTGCTTGATGTAGCCCGTAGAACTGCTTCGCTTGATGTGTAGATGTTCAATGTCCAATAAATATAATCAAGGGTTTTAGGTTCTAAACAGATTTTAAATTATCTCAAACCTTGGGCTACTTGTTTGAATTCCGTTGATCTCAAAGGGTAAAGTAAAAACTCTCTTTAAAAGAAAATCAAACTCACAATACAGAGATCAAGGAATTATAAAAACAAATAAGCTATTAAAAGATCTTAATTTACCAGACTATAGCTTAATAATAACGGGGGCTTTTCTCTCAAAGTGGAGGCTTTTGTGGCTTTTTTGAATGATTGGAATGAGAAAAGACCTCTATTTATAGGCTGAAAAATGGTTCTTTCGATTGGTCTAAGGTCCCCTTCGACTGGTCTAAGATTCAACCAAATTTTAAATTTTTTTGTACGATCAGATAAAACTAACCTTCGACTGGTCATGGGAGCCAAAAATATGTTGCTGGAGTTCGAGTCACCCCACTACTGGTCGAGTAGATCTCCACGACTGGTCGAGCAGGGTGCTCAACTAGTCGAGGATCTACTAGAAAAATTTCAAATTTGAGTGAGAAACTTGGACTAGTCGAAAAAAATTCTTGGACTGGTCGAACCAGATCTTGGACTAGTCGAATTTTAGCCTATATAAAGTATAAATACCCGAAAATAATATGCATAAGAAAGGACCTAAACCTAGGGTCTTTCTAGGGTCACTTATACTTGAAACATTAGACATTGAACTCAAATCTTCAGTAGCTTCAGATCTTCTACGTGAAGTAGATTTGCATTAATAGCTTGATCTTGAAGTAGACTTGCATTAGTAGCTTGATCTTGAAGTAGACTTCTTGTTCTTGAAGTAGACTTTCCATCATGCTTCACTTGAAGGTGAACTTTCCATCATACTTCACTTAAAGGTGAACTATCCATCATATGAACAAGTCACACTTTAAATTGTTTTGTCCCATCAAAATTTGACAACAAAGAGGCTTTATACATCATAACACTTACAATCTCCCCCTTTGTCAAATTTGTGACAAAACAAACTTAGAAGATTACACTACACAAACTTCACAACTTCACAATCATTCACAACACTCTTTCATTCACAATATATACTCCCCCTCAATCTACTCCTCCTCCGTCTGAGCCTTTGACTTGTGTGTGGTGTACCTGTATTAAGAAATATACATATATCCAAAATATACAATCCAAACAATCTAATTCACTTGTGCATATGTTACCATAACCATAACAGGCAAATGAGCCAAACAAACTCCAACTCCAAAAACTCCTAACCATAATAACAAGTCTCTCCCCCTTTTTATCACAACTTGACAAAGGAAGACAGAAATCTAAATAAAGACAAATATGATTATGAGAGAATAATGAGAGTAGCATTAAGAGAGTGTCAAAAAAATAGTAAATAAAATGAGAGCGTCATCCATGATAAATCCATACAAACCAAGTGAAAGTGAAAGTTAAATTATACAGTTCCAACATAGATAAACTCAAATACTAATTAGAACCTGAGGAAGACGGAGCTGGAATGGACTGGTCAATCTGATAAAGTCTCTTAGTAATGCAATGGAAATATTTGCGCATATACTTCATTGAAGATTTATGATTTTCAGTCAGATTATCATGAGACATTTTTAACTCACCCACCTTCTCCTCTAGAGAGCGAAGACGCTCATTAAAGTGAGATGGTTGAAAATCAGGATCCACCTCATCATCGGTTTCCAATTCATCAAAAATATCGTCCATTGTAGTGTCAGCAGGCAGAGTGTCTTCTTCTTCAACTTCTACGTCCTCCTTATCATGTTGCTAGGTAAATACTCCAGGTTAATCTTATTGATGTTGGTGTTATCGAATGGTAGAACCGCTATCGGTGCCTCTGCAGGCAGCATGACCACATTACAATTAAGTGCTAATGTAGTCATCAGATAGACAAAATGTATATAACCATGGCTAAGATGGAGATGGAATTGAATTGAATGATAATATAACTGTAGCGCCCCAAAATTCAAGGATCGAGTAGCTACTCGGCTCTCGAATTCTCGAGTGCCACATGTGTAATGATAAGTCATAAATGCATATAGTTGATTAAGTATAAGCAAGCGATGATAGACTAAGCATCTTTAATTGCTAATCAGATAATTAAGTTCCAAGTGCTACTAACCAAATAAAGTTCCATCATAAATTCATATTCAACATAACAACTTAATAAATTTAAATAACAGTTATCTTGAGATCCAATCACATACGCTCATCACACCCCAAAATGATCTGGGCTCTAGACCAGTCCCACCGACATCCACCTCGCTAATATACCCAGCCAAACTCCTGGTAGTACGCCGGCTCCTCGTCGGCGTTGGTACCGACATTGTCCAATGCATGCTGCTCTAGGGTACCTACATCTAAATCGGGTTCTAGTTGGTGTTTTAGAACACCATCCCAGAGTGGGAGTGAGTGATCAACTCAGTGGTACCACTAGCAATAGGCACACAATTTATCATGCATAGGATACATTTAATGAACAGTAAATAGCATAAAATCCTAAACATTATTGTTAATGCAAATGCATGGTTATGATATGATGCATGCTCCTCACAAACCAACACTCAATCAAGCAACGACATCTCACGTTCGTAATGAAACAACACTCCCTCAAAAGCGACCTCGACTGCATAATCGCCAATAATAATAAATGCAATGCCATGGAACATGTTAGCCAGGTTGATTAGTTAAGTTCATTCATTCAGCAAGTTGGGAAAACTGAAATACCCTAATGGAGTAATTGCCCTAACCCGATCGCGCGGCTCAAGGCCCGTGGTCATGTGACTCTCGCGACCCTTAGCCCTGTATTGGGGTCGTCAATCCCAAAAATTAGTATCAACATAGATGAAATAAATTTGGACTTAAATGTCTTAGATTCTTGACGCTTGTGGATGATATAAGTGAGGTTGTGGACCCCGTGTCCACAAGAAGAAATACGGGAGTACCTTGAACATGGGCTGTAACCTCAAGTGCTGCAGGAGTAGTCACGTCTGCATCAACGTCCTCAGCTGTCAAAGCATGAACTCGTGCATGGTGAGGTCGGTTGGGCCGATATGTAGGTCGAGATGGCGACCTAATTTGAGGGGTCGGCGACCTACGTGTCTATTGAGATGGGCCTGCGGCACGTTAAAGGGGTGCAGGTGACGCTAGCTGTGGCAGATGACTCATGCGTTGTGGGGGTGCATAACCATGATCTCTCATTCTTGAAAAACAGTAGGCCTCTGAATGGCCCACCTTCTGGCAATACCCGCATACACGGTCGGGATGATCACAAGAGTATGGAAGAGGCATGTGTTGGGGAGGTGGATTGGGTGGCACTCTCCTTCCTAATGAGGACGAGGATTGTCCTCTAGTTCTTCCTCGGGACTCAGCTTGTATATGTGTCTGAGAAACCTTTTTGCCATCTTGCTCTGACTGTAGGGACATCTCCACCAGTTCTACATAAGTCTGAATATTCGCACAACACATTTTCATGCGAATCTCGGCTCTCAAACCCTCAGCAAAACACCTCATGCGGTCTCTTCGTCAGCCACAATCTTCAGAGCATAATGAGATAATTCGGTAAATTGATTTTCATATTCGGACACTGACATACCTCCCTGTTGGAGGCACAAAATTTTGTTCTCTTTCTTTATTTGGTAGGCGTGGGAAGTATTTTTGGAAGAACCGCGACTCGAAATCCTCCCATGTCCACACAAAATTCTCAGGGACCGTTCTCAATATGTTGTCCCACCAAACGTCAGCTTCCTTCTTGAACAGGTAGGATATTAACTCTACCTGCTTGGCTTCCGAGCAATGAAGAGGCCGGATCACTTTTGTAACTCGATTTAGCCAACTCTCGGCCTCCTTGGGCTTTTGAGTACCGGTAAAAGTAGGTGGTCTTAACTTTTGAAAGCGCTCAAAAAGATTATATGGCGCGACTGGCATTCCAACTTGGCCTGACGATGGTGCATTCATATGAAGGGCCATTGCTCCCACCAAGGTATGTAACGACTATTGTTGTTGTTGCATCACATGCAACTTTTCTCTATAGTGCCCCCAACTGGGGTGGTCTGGTGAGTAGAGGTCTCGCCTTGGCTTAGTGGCACCCCAGGAAGTTGGTTCGACATGTCATTGTCCATGTCAAGTTGATTGGCTCCGCCCTGCTAGGAGGCAGTTCATTTGGGGCGAGCCGCTCACGGTCGTCTCTCCCGCCCAAGGCTAGGCGGACAAGATGGTTGTCGTCTTGGGGCCTTATCATCCTGAAAGATAGTTTCTTAACGTTTAGGCACCAAACATCCACGGACATATTATACAATATTTATGGAGTTAGAGCGATATCATTCGGGCATCATTAGTTCTCCAAACATTCCACACATTGCTTAACAAAAGTAGTTTCATGCATTTCATTAAACAAAATTTGTCACTGTTACATTTGCTATGGCATTACATGTACAATGACTGAGAATGCATGATTACTAACCAAATAGAAGAACTTCAACATTTACAACCCAAAACAACTATATCAAGCCTATCCAAGGCTATTACAAAAAGAAAGAAACAAATACATCCCGACACTCCTATTTCTCTGATTCTAGAGATGGAGGAGGCGCTCACTTGTCCTACATGCAGCACGGGATCTCCTTCAAGGTACAGGATACCTTCTTCAGCTTCTTCTTTATGTATGCCTGATCCTCTTCTAGCTTGGCCAAACGGTCATCGTGAGTGACCCGATCCTAGCGTTTAGCGTGAGTTGTGGGAGGCTCCCAGTCGTAGTCCTGAGCCTCCACTTCTTCTTCCTGCTCTTCATCCTCACTTTCTTCTTCCTCTTCAGTCTCTTCTTCTATCTCGTCCCCCAGCTCCTCCAATTGGGCCATGTGTGCCTGGGGCCCATCTTCATATTGTTGAGGGTGTTTTCGTTGATGAAGCGGATAGGGGCTAGATGGTCCCTCTGCAACCGAAACCCAAAACTACAGGCAATCTTGCAAATCAGTCGGTCTAATGGGAGGGACTGATTCTCCTGAACAGATTGCGCCGCCTTCATAATCTGGGTCAGGACAAGAGTGGGCAAGCACACCTTATCTCCTTGTCCTACCTAGTACAAGAAGTCTACCATGAATCTTGTGCACTCCGTACGGTTGCTCGACCAATGATACATGTTATACATGCATATATGGTGGAACAGGCGGTAGTCAGGGGTCATCCTCGTCATCTTGAGGCTATTTTCTCACCTCCATTCGACTAATAAACCGCATAAGAAACGCGTGTGCCAATCTCTCTCCCACCTCTCAGTGAGGTTAGTCTCACTAGCATGAACAACATCCTGTTCTACTCCCATAATGCGGGCACTAACATCAACATCAACCCTGGCTTCCTGTCTGCCCAGGGGAATGATAAACTAGAGAGGTTCAAGGGTTGGGTCTTTCATGTGTGCATAAAAGGTTCGGATAAGGCCCACACTAGCGTGAGATTTCCCTTCAAACATAGGGCCCCAACCGTTCGCCAGAAGGTGGTCGATCACCGGATATTCTCCAAATAACCTCTCATTTACATGAGCTTCGAAAATAACCTTACATTGGTGGAACTTACCGAGCTCAATGCCTGCCGGTAAAGACCTTTCTATTGGGACTTAGGGATCGAGGTCCCAATTTGACCTTCGCTCGGTGCTCGAACTCGCATCGGCATTTGTCTTCTTCTTGGAATCGCTCGAGCGGCTTGGCCCAGCTTCATCCGGGGCCACTCGCTTCTTTCCTATGAGGGGAAGGAGCAAAAAAATGGAGAAGAGGGAAGTCACCACCTTGAAGAAAGCCATGGAGGTGGAAAGGTGTATGGAATGGAGACATTTCAAGGAGATGGAGGTTATATGACCTTAGAAAGGGGATTTTGTATCCCAATGAGAGAAGTTTGGGATGTGTAGGGAGGATTTAGGAAGGTTGAGAGTAAGGGGAGGTTAAAAGGGAATCATGCAAGGAAGAAAGAGGTCTTATAAGCATGAAGAACGAGATTTGAGAGTGAAGGAGGGTTTAGGGAGGGTTTGGATGAGTGAAAATGATGGGAAAGGGGGGAAAAGGGTTTTAAAGGGAGTGTAGGGCCGTATAAAGGGAACCCCACATGTGGGAGGGACCCACATGGTCGGCCAGTGGTAGTGCCTCCGTGGTCCTCTAGAGCCGGCGGCGGTGCGCCGGCCCAGTCTTGTGGAGGTTCCGGCGGCGCTGCCACTGTTCGGTGGTGGTCACCCCCCCGGGGTTGCTATTCACACTCTGTGGGACCCCCAGGGCCCCACTAAATCATTAGTTTGACCTTCGTGTTGAATGTGGTCCATGTAATACGGTCCAGGAGCTATTTTCTGCCTGAACGGGTTCCTAGACTGCGTGCACTGACTCAGATGATTTTGATTTATTGCGGACAAGTCCTAGGTTTATTCTAGTTAAGGTTAAATTGATCCCGAGCTCATTGGAACCTATTAGACTCATAAACCAGGCTAAGGAAGTCCCTTGAGCTACTCGGGCTGCTCAAACTTGTGTCGTTCGTTCTGGTTAGTTAAGGTTGCCAATTTTCTAATTAGAAGTGATTTAGATCACGTTATCTATCTTAATTTCTTCTACTAGTGCCCTAACTAGGTTACAAGGGTCAATTTTGCCATCTAGGTGAAATCCTGAGATCTTAATATTTGTTCCTAAATTCTCATCTCTCCCTCCTAAGTCAGAGTGCGTCATGTTGAACCTGTTACCCTAGGCCCAACTTAATCCAAATCATGCTTTGATACCAACTCTGTAGTGTCCCAAAATTCAAGGACCGCGTAGCTACTCAGCTCTCGAATTCCCGAGTGCCATGTGTGCAATGATAAGTTAGAAATGTATACAGTTAATTAGGTATAAGTAAGCGATGATGAATTAGACTAAGCATGTTTAATCGCTAATCAGATAATTAAGTTCCAAGTGCTACTAACCAAATAAAGTTCCATCGTAAATTCATATCCAACATAACAACTTAATAAATTTGAATAACACTCATCCAGGGATCCAATCCCATAAGCTCATTACACCCTAAAATGATCTGGGCTCTGGCCTAGTCCCGCCGACATCCACCTTACTAATATGCCCCGCCAAACTCCTGGTAGTATGCCCGCTCCTCAACGTCGTCGGCACCGATATTGTCCAATGCGTGCTGCACTAGGGTACCTGCATCTATATCGGGTTCTGGTTGGTGTCTTAGAATACTGTCCTAGAGTGGGAGTGAGTGATTAACTCAGTGGTACCATTAGCAATAGGCACACAATTTATCATGCATATGATACATTTAATGAACAGCAAACAACATAAAATCCTAAACACTATTGTTAATGCAAATGCATGGTTATGATCTGATGCATTCTCCTTACAAACTAACACTCCCTCAAGCGACGACATCTCACGTTCGCAATGAAATAACACTCCCTTAAAAGCGACCTCGACTGCATAATCACCAATAATAATAAATGCAATGCTATGGAACATGTTAACCAGGTTGATTAGTTACGTTTATTCATTCAGCAGGTTGGGGAAACCGGAATACCCTAATAGAGTTATTGCCCTAACCCGATCGTGCGGCTTAAGGGCCGTGGTCATGTGACTCTCGCGACCCTTAGCCCTATATAGGGGTTATCAATCCCAAAAAGTAGAATAAACATAAATGAAATAGATTGGGACTTAAAAGTCCTACTCGAGGTCATTGTAGGGAGGTCGTCACTCCAGCACAGGCTGACAGCATGGGTATAGTGTCCCATACCACCGTTCCTGGCTCATGAGTCTAAGTGCTCAATGGACACTATGGGGAGGCTCGTCACCCCAGCGTAGGCCGACAGCATGGGCTTAGTGTCCCATACCACCATCCTGGCTCATGAGACTTTGTGGGCCATACATAACAATTAGAAGTGGGCGCAATAGTCTCAGGGTACTTCGGGTTCATACAAGCGTGATCAAACATGGTTAACGTACAAGGATGGTTGACTTATAGTTAATATACTCCGATGGGCTTAACTGTAGCTAATTGGCCTGAGAACACTGTCTCGTGTAGTCCAACTATGGCCAACAACCTATAGTTCAACTATTCAGGCCAGATTCACTCACGGACAGGTTTAACAAGGACCGCCCAAGAAATTCCAGGTAATTGGCCGATCCATAGGGGAATATGCAATAATTCACAACAAAACATGGATTCCTTAGATATTATTCATATATGACAGACACAATTTCAGTATAATCAGTACATGGACAGCCACACATAAAGTTCTACTCGAATTTACAGGTTCTACATAACATATTCTAGCCTATACAATTATGTGGACAACTATATAGCAATGCACTAAAATAAGTCTTTCATAGGTCAACATACATCATATAATTCAGCCATGCATTGAAAATCCAGACAAGTGACTTGACCTAATCAGCCAATCCTCATCATTACATGCCTATACTCGAGCATATTTAATCACAAATTCAGGGAATCAGGGAATCAAACAACTAACAACAATTCATGTCTTCTTTCCAAGAAAATTAACTCCAAATCAGGGAATCAACAGTAAATCAGCAACAATTTGGGGAAAATCAAATATTTGCATCCTACATGACATGCAAATCGTTTAGTCATATGATTGGGACATTAGGGTCTCATCCCTTTTCATAATTTTAGTAATTTTTAGTCCCTTATCCTAGTTATGAAATCCAAACATAAATTCAGCCACATGCACTAACAATTCATCAATCACATTCATTAAACCTGCTCTAGGCTCAATAATCTGTCACCTAAAGGTAATGGTTCACACCTATTCTTAGTTGGAGGTTGCTGAGATGGTTCTAGTGACTCGAGCATATTCAGACACAATTTCAATATAATCAGTACATGGACAACCACACACAAAGTTCTACTCAAATTTACAGGTTTTACATAACATATTCTAGCCTATACAATTATGTGGACAACTACATAGCAATGCACTAAAATAAATCTTTCATAGGTCAACATACATCATATAATTTAGCCATGCATTGAAAATCCAGACAAGTGACTTGACCTAATTGTCCAATCCTCATCATTACATGCCTATACTCGAGCATATTCAATCACAAATTCAGGGAATCAAGGAATCAAACATCAAACAACAATTCATGTCTTCTTTCCAAGAAAATTAACTCCAAATTAAGGAATCAACAGTAAATCAGCAATAATTTGGGGAAAATCAAATATTTGCATCCTACATGACATGCAAATCGTTAAGTCATATGATTGGGACATTAGGGTCTCATCCCTTTTCGTAATTTTTAGTCCCTTATCCTAGTTATGAAATCCAAACATAAATTCAGCCACATGTACTAACAATTCATCAATCACATTCATTAAAACTGCTCTAGGCTCAATAATCAGTCACCTAAAGGTAATGGTCCACACCTATTCTTAGTTGGAGGTTGCTAAGATGGTTCTAGTGACGCCGGGTCGGCATGCTCGAGGTGTTGGGTCCCTGCATTGCATAGAACAGTCAACGATTACATGCATGTTACGAAACATTAAAGAAATAGGGTGTATGCTCATAATTCACCTTAGATGGGTTGGAATTTCTCTTCCAACGCTGGAGAATGATCAAGGTTACCGGCGGAGGAGGGGAGAGGACGTTGAGATTTCCCAAATTTGAGCATCGGGACCACATGCAAGCATAATGGCCCCCTTCTCTCTCCTCTTCTCTCTCTTTCTCTCACTCTCTCTGTTGCTGAGAATGGGGTTTGAGAGAGGATTGAGCTTTTATATGCTAAAGATTACTTTAGTTGACCATGACTTTTGGGTAATTCTCCAAACAACCAAGTGGGGCCCATCTTATGTTATTGGAGCTGCTCTGATGGACTCCTGTCCCATTTAACACATGGGATAGGTGCCTCATGGCCCGATGAAGGGTTGGGCGAAGTTTGATCGCAAACGGATGTGGGGTTTTGCTGCAACGGCCCAATTCGCGATCAACGGTCACCGTTTCGTTATCAACAGTTAAATTTTGTGGGCAAGGGCCAGGAATTATTTTCAACCTTCGGTATGAATTTAAAAGAGATCTAATGGCTAGAATGCCTAGATTTACAGACTCATGTAGCAAGGCTATTTGATTTAATTTCAGGATTTTATTTCTTTAGGCCAGGCGACTTGTGGTTTTCAAGTGCCGGCAGGGCAACATTGATTAACCATTTCTAGGCTTCCTCTAATCCTAGCGTCCACGCGTGACCACAAGCCCAGTGAGACACAAGGCCTGGTAAAATTTCAGGATTTTTGGTCCTTCCTCGGTCGATGCACGACCCGTAAGGATAGTTGCCAATTATGGCTCGGTCGTCTAGCTCTACGGCCCGTGCTCGATCTGAGCACGATTTAATTTAATCTTATTAGTAGTCAAGTTGTCATTAATTAGTCCATAGTAGGCCCACACGTGCAACTGAATTATCCGATCCTACATCGGCTCGCACGTGCGCCTTAGGACACTGTTCCCTTTTTGGACGGGGCGTTACAATAATAGATCAAGGACGGAAGACAAATGGGTATGCTAGACATGAAAGAATGGAGAATGCGACATATGAAAGAGGTCAGCTCGGCCTTATTCCCAAATCTTGGATACACATTGGCAATAAAGATGTGGTGAAGAACCCTGTATTTGGGCAACATCTGATTAGCACAGAGGGCATTACTAGAGCTCCATTCAGTATTAAACTGACATAATTTGTGGGTAAGTTTGCGCCATTCAGATTCAGACATTCTCTCAGCAAGTGTTGGTATAGGAATACCGTCATCATTAACTGTGATGTCCAATAAACCTGAAATGAGATGTTTATCAACTTGAAATGTCCCTTCTCTAAAACTAATAGAGAAAGTTAGATTATCAAGGGATGCTTCACTAATAGATGCATACATCTCTTCCGCAATAGAGCGGTATGCCGGTCCGCCCCAATTGAGGATGTTTTCCCAATCTACAGTGTTAAGGATGAGAAGAAGATGAAAAGGAGCCAAATGATCAACATTTATGGTATGTATGACAATGATTTCCTTATTGTGGAGATTCCCCACATATTCTGGGGCTTCCTCGGGTGGCCGTAGGGTTTGCACCCTAAGAGGAGTTGTGCTTGAAGAAGAAGCATAAGTTGCTTTCTTCTTAGATCGAATGTCCATTGAATGATAACAATAAAGAAAATCAACAAATGAATGATGGGTTTCAAGGAGATTAGATTTTTCAGCCAAAACCCTAAAAAATGGAATGAAAAACCCAAATCGACTACAAAATGTTGCAAAATAAGCATACGATAACCTAAATCTAGAAGGAAAATGAAAATGGACCACTTATAATGATCCTATGATGATGGGTTCGACGAGTCAAGAAGAGGGCCGGATGTGAAAGATGAAGAAATGAAGGAAATAAAGTGTTTTTTCCTTTTTAAGACACCCACCCGCGGTCCACGACTGGTTGAGTACGTGCTCGACCCATCAAAGCTCGACTTGTTAAGTAAGTACTCGACCGGACGTGATACACTGAAAAATTAAATTTTATTTTAAAATTTTTAAAAATCTTTGCATAAAAAAATATAAAAATTAAAGCATGCAAACATAATATAATCCAATTAATTTGAATTACACATACCAATATCAAGTTTCAATTTAGATAATCTATTCTTGTCAAGTGGTTTAGTTAAAATGTCAGCAAGCTGATTTTCCATCCGGATATATTCTAAAGAAATGCTTTTATCTTCAACTAATTCCCAAATGTAGTGATAACGAATGTCAATATGCTTCGTATGAGAATGCTGGATGGGATTTTTTAAGATATTAATTACGCTACAGTTATCGCAATACAAGATCATTATATCTTGCACAATTTCGTAATCATTTAGCATTCTTTTCATCCAAACAAGCTGGGTACAAGCATTACCGACTGTAATGTATTCAGCCTCAGCTATGGATAATGATACCGATCTCTATTTCTTACTGTGCCTGGAAACTAAATAATTCCCAACATAGAAACATTCCCCACTGGTAGACTTTCAATCATCAATGTTTCCGGCCCAGTTAGCATCTACATATCCAGCTAATTGAACATTTGTATCATGTGAATACTAGAGGCCTAAATTAGCAATACTTGTGACATATCTAATAATGTGTTTGACAACAATAAGATGTGATTGTTTTGGATCTAATTGATATCTAGCATAGATACCTACACTAAATGCAATATCTGATCTACTTGCAGTTAAGTATAAGAGACTACCAATCATGCTGCGATATAACCGAGAGTATATACTTTTACTTGTTTCATCCTTTGATAGCTTGAGAGTCGTACTCATAGGAGTATCGAATTTCGTACCATTTTTGAATATAAATTTCTTAACCAGACTTAAAGTGTACTTGGTTTGACAAAATGAAGATAACATCTTCTATCTGTTTAACTTGTAAACCTTGAAAGTAATTCAATTCTCCTACCATACTCATCTCGAACTTAGATTTCATAAGCTCTGCAAACTCAATGGATAGGTTAGTGCATGTAGAACCGTAGCTAATATCATCAATATATATTGTACAATTAGTATGTGTTCATTATATTTTTTAATAAATAGGGTTTTATCAATGCTTCCCATAACAAAATTGTAACTGAGTAAGAACTTAGTCAACTTCTCATACCATGCCCTGGGAGCTTGATTCAAACCATAAAGTACCTTTTTAAGGCGATATAAATGATTAGAGTGTTTAGGGTCCTCAAAGCCCTTAGGTTGTTTAACATAGGCCTCTTCATGTAGATCACCATTTAAGAAAGAACTTTTAACATCCATTTGATATATCTTAAACTTTTTAAAGCAGGCAACGGATATAAATAATCTAATAGATTCAAGGCAAGCTACAGGAACAAAGGTGTCATCATAATCAACTCCTATTTGAGTGTACCATTGTACAACCAATCTAGCCTTGTTTCTGATTATATTTCCCAATTCATCAGACTTGTTTTTGAAAATCCATTTGGTTCCAATTATGTGTTTATTAGATGGTCTTAGAACCAAATACCAAACATCATTCCTTACAAACTGATTTAATTCATCTTGCATGACAACAATCTAATTTTCATCAATAAGTGCTTCTTTTACGTTGGCTGCTTCAACTTGAGAAGTAAAGAAAACGTAGTTGCAAATATTCTCTAATTGTTTTCTAGTACGCACATCAGTGAGAGGATTGCCTAGTATTAGATCAGTAGGATGATCTTTGACTGATCTTAGTTTGGTGTTGACTGGACTAGATGAGGACTCAGGTTTCTCATTTATATTGACTTTATCATCTTCTGAACTAGATGAGGGTGTGTTCAGGTGATCATCAATTACAACATTTATAGATTCCTGAATTACACCTATTCTCTTATTAAGAACACGATATGCTCTACTATTCAGAGCATAACTTAAGAATATCCCTTCATCACTTTTGGCTTCAAACTTCCCTATTCACAGTCACATAAGATGAAGCACTGACTTCCAAAAATTCAAAAGTACTTAATAGTAGGTTTCTTATTAAACCACAAGTCATAAGATGCTTTATCTTTAGATTTTCTAATGTACACACGGTTTATAATATAGCACGCAGTATTTACAGGTTCAACTCACAAATTTTTGGGTAACTTCATACTATTTAGCATAATATTGGCCATCTCTTGTAGCACTCTATTTTTCTTTCAACAACCCCATTTTGTTAAGGTGTTTTAAGAGATGAAAACTCATGCGATATGCCATGATAGTTACAAAACTTCTCAAAATTGCTATTTTCAAATTTCGTCCCATGATCACTTCTAATCTTAATGACATTCATTTCTTTTTCTGTCTGAATTCGTTTTAGAATCTTTTTAACTTCATCGAGAGTCTTAGATTTTTCTCTCATGACTACCCAAGTAAATTTGGAAAAGTCATCAATAATCATCAGAAAATACTTCTTACCACCTCTACTCTCCGTTCTGGTTGGTCCAATAAAATCCATATGGAGAAGTTCAAGGGATTTGGATGTAGCAGAGGAGTTCACTTTCTTGTGACAACTCCTTATTTGTTTGCCAATTTGGCATGCGTCACGTATTTTATCCACTTTCTTTAATTTGGGTAGACCTCCAATAAAATTGATTTTGCTCAGTCTATAAAGATTTTGGTAGTTAACATGTCTAAGGCGTTTGTGCCATAATTCAGTTTCATCAGTTTGGATCATGTAATATGAGAATATAGACGAGTAAGACTCATTAATGATATAACAATTTTCAGACATTCTATGACCATTTAATATCACACAACCTTTCTCATTTGAAATCTCACATCCTTGATTAGTAAATTTAACATTACGTTTGTTATCGCAGATTTGAAATATACTTAGAAGATTGTGCTTAAGACCTTCAACATATAAGACGTTTTCAAAAGGAGGAAGGTTAGAAATTTGTACAATACCTTGGCCAATAATCTTGCAGTTGCTTCCATTACCAAAAGTAACTAAGCCATTAATCATTTTTTAATAGTTGGTGAACATATCTTTGTTACCTGTCATGTGTCTTGAACAACCACTGTCTAGGTACCACTTTGAATGGGTAGAAGCCTTGAAGGCAGTGTGGGCAACAAAAAAAGCAACTTTAGGAAACCATTTCATTTTTGCTTTGGGTTTTGGTGTACTATTGGTTTTCCTTGCCTTAGTAGAATTAAAATTTCTCTATTTATCAACTCTGATATTAGAGTTAGATTTGATAAGCTCTTTAAGTAAGCACACTATCTTTTCAGCTAGGGGTTATAACTTTATTTTTTTAAAGCTGATGTTATTTGAATTGACTTTAGAAGCTTGAAAAGGTTTTACATTTTTGAAGTTGTTTTGGTTATTAATTTTCAAGCTCTCTCCTTTTGAGTTTGAGGATTCTCCTTTAACAAATGTAGGAGATACATTCTTATTTTTCTAAGGTGTATCTTTGATATAGCCCAGACCCATTTTATTGTCACATTTTCTAGATGCGGTTAATAATTGTTCAAGCTTAGGGTCTCCATGGGCATACCTCCAAGTATCCTTAGAACTTATTAGAGAAGAAACTTCAAGTTTTAGTTTCTCATTTTCTGTTTTGAGTTTAACAAGTTCAGAAGTTTTGAAACTTAAATCACATTTACCTTTGTCATAACAATCAGAAAGATGAGATTTTTCCAAAACAGAATTTTCAAGTTCTTCTTTTAATTTAAGAAATTTTTCTTGTTGAAGCTTTAATTTAACAGCAATCTTATAACTTTCCCTGTATAGGGCATTATAGGCATCCTAAAGTTCTTCTTCATTTTCATTTTCAAGATCACTCCTGAGATTCTCATAATAAGATGAATTGTAACTATCTGAGGAGGTAACTCTAGCTATAGTCATTAGAGCCTTTACTTCATCTGAAGTTTCTTGTTCTGATTCATTCGACTCAGAAGAAACGTCAGAGCTAGATGATTCATCCCAAGTGGCTAGCATGCTTTTTCTTTTTGGCTTGTCCCTTTTTGGACACTTATTTTCCAAATGCCCATATTCATGTCAGTTGAAACATTGACTGTCTTTTAGAGATTTTTAATTTTTAAATTTCCCTTTCTCTTCTCAGAGGGTCTTTGAAAATCTACTCTTTTCTTACTTTAGAAAATCCTATAAAACTTTTTAGCAAGTAAAGCCATATCATCCTCTGAGTTTTCAAAATATGAATTAACATCACTATCTTTCAAAATAGATTTGGATGACTTAAGAGGTATGGACTTACCTTTGGGAGCTTTAAAATTTAACTCATAGGTTTAAAGTGAACCAACACCTCATTCTTCATTTGATCTGTGTCTCTTAGTTCCTGAATGGCAGTAACTTTGGAATTAAACCTTTTAGGAAGAGATCGCAGTATTTTAGCACAGACTTTACTTTCTGGGATATTATCTCCTAGACCCCACATAGAATTGACTATGTCATTTAATTTCATATAGAAGTCCATGAAAGATTCATTTTCTTCCATACGAATTTCCTTAAACTTAGTAGTGAGGATCTGAACTTCAGACTTTTTGACAATAGTCATTCCTTCATGTGTCATTTCAAGAATGTCCCGGGCTTATTTAGTTGTATCACATTAAATGATTCTTTTGAATTCATCAGGTGATAGATCACATGTAATTGCATTTAAAGCCTTAGCATTTGCATTACTTTCATTTTTCTGAGGTATAGTCCATAAATAAAAAGGAGTTTCTTTAATGGACTTGGTTCCATCACTGCCTACAACCTCAGACATTAGTGGTTTCCATTTGGTTACCGTGGCTTGCCAAATGCTTTCATCAATGAATTTCAAGAAAATCCTCATTCTGGCTTTCTAGTAAGCATAGTTTGAGCTATCAAAGGGTGGAGGCCTAGTAATAGACAAGCTATCAAAATTTAACATAATGAAAGCAATAGATCAATAAGCTCAAGAAAGTTAATCCAAGAAAATGAGCAACTTATCTCTGATACCACTTGAAAAGGGTGAGCTCTCAGTCCGACTATGCTAAAATAAAAAATATTGAACAGAAATATTAAATATAACTGAATCAATCAAAGATCTCAATTGTAATAGTATTGAGAAATTGATTCAAACCTTGTTTAAAGGACAAGCAGATTTCTTGAACGCAGTAAGGATCAAGATTGCAAACTAAACAAGAGGCAAATAAAGGAAGCTATCTATTACAAGCATTCACCACATGTACATGAATGAAAAGATTACAAATATTCAACACACATCTATCACATACATCATCATCCACCACAAACACCAAGAGTTATAGTGGTTCGGTGTATACACCAACTATTCTCAAACAACATCACCTACTCCACTCCCAATGATCAAAATCCACATGATATTGGCGTTCACTATGAAGCAAGGTTTTCTCAAGTTCACCTTAAAACCTATACAGTTCTATTTTCAATTGGGCAATCACAATCAAAACCCCGCGCTGAGATTTTTTGGCTGATCTCAGTCAAAACCAATACAGAGATTTTCTGGCTAATCTCAAAAATCAAAAAGTAAATAAACAAATGTACTTATCTTCTTCTTGAAGACGCTACTTGATGTAGCCCGTAGAACCGCTTTTCTTGATGTGTAGATGTTGAATGTCCAACAAATATAATCAAGGGTTCTAGGTTCTAAACAGTTTTTAAATTATCTCAAAACTTAGGCTACTTGTTTGAATTCCTTGGATCTCAAAGGGTAGAGTAAAAACTCCATTTAAAAGAACTTCACAATACAGAGATCAAGGAATTACAAAAAAAAGCTATTAAATAATCTAAATTTACTGGACTATAGCTTGATAATGACAGGGACTTTTCTCTTAAAGTGGAGGCTTTCTGTGGCTTTTCTGAATGATTTGGAATGAGAAAAGACATCTATTTATAGGCTGAAAAATGGTTCCTTTGAATGGTCTAAGGTCCCCTTCAACTGGTCTAAGATTTAACTAATTTTTAAAATTTTTGGCGCGATCGGATAAAACTAATCTTTGACTAGTCGAGTGGCTTGCTTAACTAGTCGAGCATAGCCCTTGATTAGTCGTGGGAGCTAAAAATATGTTGCTGGAGTTTGAGTCAAGCTCTCCATGACTGGTTGAGCAGATCTCCACGACTGGTCGAGGATTTACCAGAAATTTTTTGAATTTGAGTGGGAAACTTGGACTGGTCGAGCCTGGACTAGTCAAACTTAGGCTAGGACTAGTCAAATTTTAGCCTATACAAAGTTTAAATACCCGAAGATAATATGCATAGGAAAGGACCTAAACCTAGGGTCTTTCTAAGGTCACTTATACCTGAAACATTGGACATTGAACTCAAATCTTCAGTAGCTTCAGATCTTATACGTGAAGTAGATTTGAATTAGTAGCTTGATCTTGAAGTAGACTTGCATTAGTAGATTGATATTGAAATAGACTTCTTGTTCTTGAAGTAGACTTTCCATCATGCTTCACTTGAAGGTGAACTTTCCATCATACTTCACTTGAAGGTGAACTATCCATCATATGAACAAGTCATACTCTAACTTGTTTTGTCTCATCAAAATTTGACAATAAAGTAGGCTTTATACATCATCGCACTTACAATCTCCCCCTTTGTCAAATTCGTGACAAAACAAACTTAGAAGATTACAATACACAAACTTCACAATTTCACAATCATTCACAACACTCTTTCATTCACAATATATATTCCCCCTCAGTTTGAGCCTTTGACTTGTGTGTAGTGTACCTGTATTAAGAAATATACATATATCCAATATATACTCTCCACACAATCTAATTCACTTGAGCATATGTTACCATAATCATAACAAGCAAATGAGTCAAACAAACTCCAACTCTAAAAACTCCTAACCATAATAACAAGTCTCTCCCCCTTTTTGTCACAACTTGTCAAAAGGAAGACATAAATCTAAATAAAGCACAAATATGGTTACGAGAAAATAATAAGAGTAGCATTAAGAGAGTGTTAGAAAAATAGTAAACAAAAAGAGAGTGTCATCCATGATAAATTCATACAAACTAAGTGAAAGTGAAGTTAAGTTATACAGTTCCAACATAGATAAACTGAAATACTAATCAGAACCTGAGGAAGAAGGAGGGGGAATGGACGGGTTAATCTGAT
Organism: Magnolia sinica; assembly: GCF_029962835.1. Classification (NCBI taxonomy): domain Eukaryota; kingdom Viridiplantae; phylum Streptophyta; class Magnoliopsida; order Magnoliales; family Magnoliaceae; genus Magnolia; species Magnolia sinica. Next base: position 69,898,103 of record NC_080574.1, read on the forward strand.
GAAGTCCCTTGGTAATGCAATGGAAATATTTGTGCATATACTTCATTGAATATTTATGACTTTCAGTCAGATTGTCTTGAGACATTTTTAACTCACCCACCTTCTCCTCTAAAGAGCGAAGACGCTCATCAAAGTGAGATGGTTAAAAATCAGGATCCGCCTCATCATTGGTTTCCAATTCATCAAAAATATCATCCATTGTAGTGAAAGAATAAGTGCATAACTCATATTGACTATGTCACTGATCACTGTTCGATGACATCGAGGACACATTCGATGACATCGAACACGGGTAGATGACATCAAATTTATGAGAGAAAATTGAGTTGGTTGCTGGATAAATTGAAGACATTTTGCAATGACTCGAGGACTTGTTCTATGACTCGAAGCCTTGCTTGATGACATCGAAGCCAGTTCGATGACATCGAATTTTTTATGGATTTTCGGCAAAACTCACTAGACTGTTTTAGACACATTATCAATTCTTTGAATAATGTTCGATGATATTGAAGACACCTTTGATGATATCGAAGGTAAGTTCAATGGTGTAACACCCTCAAATTCGGGGGTCGAGCATAACTCAGCTCCCGAGGTTCAAAACATTACTTATGCAACATATTTAATGATGGATGTATGTTGACTGTAAGAGTACATAAAACATGGAATAGATTAAGCCAAACTGCAAAAATAATTCACGGATAAGTGAAAGACGCAAGCAGAAGACTTAAAGAAACATAAGTGCACATGTGCAAGTCCCTGAAGTACATATACATGCCAGGTCATATTGCAAGTGTTGCTATAAAAAATACAAGCATCAGAAGACATCATCTACTCAAAAAAGAAAACCCAGAATTCCCGCGCATCAGGAAATGGCTCACAAGAACCCGCCTGAGAACTGCATAAAAGAAAATGTGGCCTCATCATCCTCGAACTCTTGCTCTGCCTCAGGGGTCGCATCAACATCTGCATCTAAGACAGAGTCTGGTTAGTGTTTAAACACCGTCCCAGAACGTGGGAGTGAGTGATCAACTCAGTGAAACAATAAAAAAAGGTTAACATATTATCAATTCAATCAAGCAGTAATGATAAAACAGAACAATCAAACATGTCCTAAGTACTCTTATTAGTGCAAGGATGTATGTATAAATGATGCATACCCTCGCCTTACTCCCTTGGCGTCTTCATCTCACGTTACGCATGACATCGTCCCGTAGTGCCAACGACTTCCACGCACATAGAAATGTGGTGCATGAAAATGATTACCAAGTTGTTATTAGACCTTTTCATACAGCAGGATTGGGAAGCTAAGGTACCTTCGTCATATCAATTTCTACACAGTGATCCATTCTAGGGTCGTCAGTCCTAGGCCATCTCATACGATCATATGGTTTTAGGTCGTTGCAAAGGGCTCGTCACCAATCAATGCACGCCTATCATACCTTCATTACTACTCTAAGGCTCGTTGTCCTAATGCAGTATCCAGGTATGCTCGAGGTCACTACAAAGGGCTCGTCACCAATCAATGTAGGCCGACAGCACGAATATAGTGTCCCATAATACCATAATCGGCTCACGAATCTAGTGTGCTCACTGGTCACTATGGGGAGGGTCGTCACCCCAGCGTAGGCCGACAGCTCAACCACGGTATCCCATACCACCATGTTCGGCTCATGAGTCTTAGCGGATCAAGGTACCACGGTTAACGGGATTTCATCGGTAAGTTTGGTACCCTAGATTCAAACAATAGCGTCCATACATGGTGGACATACATCAGACAATCGGGTTACTTGACGAACTCGACTAGCATGAGCGCACGTTAGGTTGAACAACATAGAGTGCGCAAACACTCCGTGTGGCCAAACCACTGTCGACAACTCTAATATGACTCGGGTACGTCAAATTATGTCCTTTGTGGCGAAAGTAACCTCAGCCACGAACTCAAGGCCGATTACCGATTTTCTGGACTACTTCCTAGTCCCAAACATATTCCATTACAACAGATATTTGTATCAATACTTAAAACAGTAATGAAACAACAATTCAAATCAGACAGTATGTGAGCATTTGAAGAATATCAACTTAACCAGAATTTACACATAAGTAATATTTGAAGTTAAACAACAAAGCATATGACTTGCATGTAGGAAATCATACACACCAATAGGAGAGTTGAGAATCGCTTCTCAACGCCCGCAAATAGGATAATATGTAGCACTTTGAACCATTCAGACATTTCTACAAACACTTAGACTACATAATGCAACATACATGACGTATGTTAGAATACACACATTTGGACAATTCCTTTTGCCAAGGAGTTGACACACATACAACTAGCACAAGTACACGACAAATAATCATGGCAAACACATGTTCATGTTTTATACGTATACGGTACTTCCTACTTACACATAGAATACACAAATCTCAATATAACACATACATATCAGGAAAACAAAATAAACATAGCATTTGGCATGTGAAATTGCACCCACAACAAGAATAAACCATTAACTGACATTGAAAGTCTTGAAAACCATAACCTATACGAATATAGTCCGTACCTTAAACCAGAAAAAGCACACAGAACTGATTCAGACGATATGTCTTCGTCAACGGTGACTAGATAACCTAAATCAAGAATAGAAATGAGCTACAACAACACATAAACTATTATAAGCTCTAAAACAGATTAAGGTTAGGTGAACTTACCCAAGAAGGAACTTAGAATCGCCGGAATAACGATTCAAAAGTGATGGTTTAAGGATGTAGAGTAATAGGAAAGAATCTGAAGATGATTCACCAACTTCTCTCTCACTTTCTCTCTCTTTTCCCCTCTCTTTCTTAGCTAGGGTTAGGAAATTCGTATGGAAAAGAGAGTGAGGGTTTTAAGGTCTATATATAGGCTTAACATTGATGAAAATAGCCCTATGGCCAAGGTATACTTAGGTTATAATCAAATCAGGCCTCTCTCGATCCAACGGAGCACTTCTAGTGGTCCTTTTTTCACGTACGGTCGGACTTAAGCTCACTGACCATGGATCTAGGTCAGGCTGAATTTTCATACGGATCGGCTTTATAGATCAGCCGTGGCGGACCATACTCAATTCAACGGTCACCGAAACTCGATCAGATCCACAAGCACAATGACATGCTTGGGCCATCTTCCCTGATCCGAGGGTGAAATTGGGTCAGAATCCAACGGTCAGATTGCTTAAAATCGTCGCGCAAGCGACATGACTCAGATTTCATAAAATTATATTTAATTTTCACCGTTCTCACACTCTTCACTCCGGACTCAATTAAATCGACCCAGGACATTATCTGGACTTGATTTTTGAGGTGATGGCCAAGTTCAACATGGTGACCATAATTGTCTAAGATCATCGCTATCAGACTTTCGACGCACGGTCTAGGTCCGATCCAAAGCTTCTAAAAATTCCCAAGAGCAACTGGATTTAGCGTTGAATCCCAGGTTTTAGAGTAACATAGCGCTAACGATTCTACAGGTTTTGAGTCCTACAGATCAAATTTAAAGTGATTGATGCTAATTTCACAAGCAATCGAGTTTAACGCTAATTACCCCACAAATAGCTTCTAAGGAAAATAGAGGTAGTACTTGGGTCTTAGCACGAAATTTTTCGGGTCATTACAAATGGCATAGAAGATTACGCAGTATGGAAGAAGTTACGCCGCGTGAAAAAAGCACGTATAAAAGTCACCTTCGATGACATCGAAGGCAGTTCGATGTCATTGAACCACTTACACAGAGTTGTGCAGAATTACGCGGAGTGCGTAAATTTGAGGTAGTTTCTGGATTTTTACTAGGAGGTGCGAAAGGAGGTGTTGCACAACTATAAATTGGAGTCCCTAGGGCATCCCTGGGCATTTATCTAGGGTTTGGAGGAGCAAAGCACAAGGGTGGAGAGCCGTCGCCAAGTGTTTTTCTTCTCTTTCTCCTTAGTTTTTCATGCTTTCTTCTAAGGTTTTAGATGCAATCATGTTTATGGTTGGCTAAACCTCTTAACTAGGGCTAAGAGCTGAAGCTTGTAGCGTGATGAGATGTTTCTATTACTTTAATTCGTGTTTATATTGAACTTACTTTGATTCTAGTTTGATATTTAAGGAATACTTTCAGTTTTTAATGGTTTATTGTGACTCAAATTACTGTAGATCTACAATAGCTTTGAGTATTTTCTTTTCATGCTTTAAGATTATGAAATTAGGAAATCCTGTTGTCCACCATCGTCTCTTAGGCATGGTTGGATGATGAAATCCCTTCTAATCTTCATAATTCTCCTATGTTTGTGGAATTGGTATATCATGTTGTTTGCTATTGTCACTAGGGCATGATTAAGTGATGGGATCACTTCCAGTTCTCAGAACTTTCATCCGTTGAGAATTAGATCAAAGGAAGTTTAAATTTGGTTTTATTGAGATATCTTCTAACTAGATAATATAAGACTTCGATTCTAGTTGTGTCCTTGAATCAAGTAATAAATCTCCCTGATTGCTATAAGTGGATCATTGGAAACCCTAGTTCCCACCTTTAAATTCATGAGTTTTAATTACTTTATTCACAATTACTCTCTCTACACTTTCAGATTTACGTTTACATCTTCTTCTAGTTCTACTTCCAGTTGCTTTCAGAATACACACGAGATTAGTCCCAGTGAATTTAACCTCGGTCTCACCGAGATTATTACTACATCAAGACCCTACACTTGGGGTTGTGAACAATACGTCTATACAAATTGCTAGATATACTGATGCAGACTGGGCATAACATATTGATGATAGAAAATCGACTAGTGGTGGATGTTTCTACGTAGGGAACTACTTAGTATCTTGGCTCAGCAAGAAACAAAATTCAATTTCTCTCTCTACAGCTGAGGCTGAATACATTGCAGCTGAAAATGCTTGTACTCCGATTGTTTGGATGAAAAGAATGCTAGCGGATTATGGAATTGCAGAAGATACAATGACGTTGTATTGTTTAGGCACCCCACCCAGGCTAGCAGCTTGATAATGCATGGATGATCCTTAGGAACTCACCCTGAACCCCACATCCTACCCCAAACCTCAGCCAAACCAATCCTACGTTACCCAAAACCCAAAAAGCCCAAAAATTCTAAAAAAAGCCCAAAAAACCCAAAAGGTCCAAAAGTCCATATCCAAAGTCCAAACGAAAGCCCATGAGAAGAAAGCCGGAGTCAATGGTGGCTGGGCGGTAATCAGACTATCGTCGGCAGCAATCCGATTACCGCTCTCTCTCGACAAATGTGCCCTCTGAGCACATAACTGTTCCTTCCTCCCAAATTCAACTCTCTCATAAAATTACCCCCAAAATTTACCCTATTTACCATTCTACCAAGCCTAAGGACTTATGAGGGAGCTCCATGTGGCATTACCCACCTCTAAACTAATCCCAAGTCGCCACATCATCATTTACGCTCCAAAGTCTTAAGAATTACCAAAAGGCCACCCCAAGAGGCTATAAATACCCCTCACTTTTTCTCATTTCACACCAATTAACTACCAAGAAAGCACTACCCAGAGAAGGAGAGGAAGAAAGAAAAAGAGTGAGCAAGTGAGAGTGAGGAGGGTTTGAGTTTTCAAGCCTCTATCCTTTTAGCCTCCTTAGACATCCCTTAGCTTACTCACCTCCATCTGAGTTAAACCTCCCAACCATAGTACATCCAAGCTTGTGCAAGCCAAAAATCACACAATTATCATTAGCATCCATACTCCTTATCACATCATTACTTCATTTCTCAAACCCCATGCTGCTCTAGACTGCCATTGAATGTATGCTCTATGACTTGCCAGAATTCTGGATCTGTCACATCAGAAACTCATGGTAGCCTAGTCCATATTCCATCATCACCATCATCATTTGTTTAAAAACTCCTCTAGACACTCTCTGGTTGTATGCTCTGTGGCTTGCCGAAGTTTTGGACCTTACCACATTAGAAATCTGAGTCTGCCTAGTCCCATCTAATCTTATCATTCCATCCCTTAAAAATATTTTCCCATATGAAGTAGAGACAGTACATTCATATGGGCAGAGAGGGTGCTTGGCACCTTTCCTCTCTGTAACCGAGGTCCCTTACTCAGAATTTCAAACCATAGATCAGGAGTCAATTTAAAGCAAAAAAGTCTTCGGATTTTATAAGCTTTGCGTATTCTGCAGGTTTTAGCCAACTGCGGGATTTCAATTTAAGTGGCTAGTGGCGACTCCAAGTCTATTGCATCATCAATCCAAATCAGCCTAATCCCCCCATTTAAGGACATCAACAACAAAATCTACGTGGGTGCCGATTCCCAGCGTTCAAAGAATGACGACTCCACTGGGGATCTGCTAGATTGCACTAGCTGAGACCCAACTCAAAAATGTTTGGTAATCCAATCTTAAGGGATACTCTTCAAACATTCGCATCCATAAAAAAAATAAAAATAAAATCAATCTTTGGCTTGCATTTGCTTAAGCATTAACTCTTGTTATGACTTCCCGATCTCGTGCAATAATGACTAGCCAAGAAGAAGAACCAGCAACCTTGCCAGCTCTCGAGGCACTGGCACCAACACCAGTACAAGTAACTCTAGCAAATCCCATAGACTCGTTAGCTACTGCAACTAAGAACGAGATGGATCAAAATCTCAAGGTAATACAGGAACTACTACTTCACCTGGTACCGGGAATCATACCAAGCATTAGGCACCACAGCCTAGTGCTCAGAACAGTTCAATCACATAAATTTCTCTTGCTTTCTCTCTTCCTCCAATAGTAAATCCAATTTTATCTTTCCCTACTAAATCAGCACAAGATCATCAACATCCTCCCACAAATGGGAATAGTCTTCCCATACATATTCCAGCACATCTTCCGATACATTTTTCAGCACATCTCCGTGGAAATGGGAATCCCAATCAAATCACAATTCAAGCTCACCCTAACGGGAGTCACAGACAAGAATTTGTGGATGCCCACGAAGGGGGCCAATTTTGAGTCCAACATACTCCCCCTAACAGGAGTCACAGTCAGGATTTGACGGATACCTTAGGTGGGAGCCATTTCTAAACCTCACACCCTCCCCTAAAAGGGAGCAGAGCTCAATTCCAACTACCTCCCACAACCGTAAGCCCATCTTCTTTTCAACAACCTCCCATCCATGAAAATCATAGGGTCGATGAAATGGACCCTTATGATGAAGAGCCAGCCTAAGCTATGTAGCAAGGGGCAAGATACCCTCAAACAAACCGGTTAGAAATCGAGGAACTACGTGAACGGCTCCAATTGATGAAAAATTAGCTGCAAAGGCAGCAAGGAGTGGATCATCCATCCACTAAATTCAGGGATTTATAACCTTTTCCAGATTCTAGGGTACCTCAAAACTTTGAAGTACCGAAGTTCAAAAGATATGATGGTAGTGTGTGCCCTACAACACATTTAAAAGCTTTTTGTGGGGAACTCAATGCGATTGCAGGTAATGTTGGAGCACTGATATGGTTCTTTCAGAAATTCCTTAAGGGTGACGCTTTGGATTGGTATACGTCACTCGATAGCCATCAGATTCGAACTTGGGAATGACTTTCCCAGGCTTTCATTGATCGATTTTCTTACAATCTGAACATGACTCCAAGAAGAGTAGATTTGGCTGCCTTGAGACAAAAAACTAACGAATCAATATCTGCATATGTGGGACTTAGGCGGGCCATGGCCGCGAAGATGAGAAACCCTATCGATGATGAGGAACAAATTTCCATGATCGTCCATTCGACGAATCCGAATATCTCTGAATACCTGATCTCATAACCTTACATAAACTTTCTCAGCTCATTTGGGCTGGAGAACAGGTAGAGGGCGGGATAAGAGTCGAAAACATCTCCCCATCGCCACATCAGGCCACTTCAATTAAGAGAACAAAATTGAGGGGAAACCCATCAGATATGGGAATAGAAATGGCAATGTAGAAGTGAACAATATCATGGCAGCCACTCAAGACAACCAATATGCTCCTCAACAAGAGCAACACTAAAACCAACAATATCATCCACAACAAACCCATCAGGGATATCAGTCACAGCCATCTTGGAACATCTCAGAAAAATTCGTATAAAGACCCGAGTACCACCTCAAGCAGAAACCGCTAAGGATCAAATCATGAAGAAATTAGATGAAAATTAATTTAGTACTAAACTAAATTAAGTAGTAGATTAGCTTAAACAGATTTCTATACGAACTGAAAGACCCAAAACCAGTAGAATTGCTAACTCTACATTACCTAAAAACCTAGGAGAAATCTCAAAACCCAGTAGCTCTCGGGAGCACACTGAAACTCCTTATTGGACATGGACCGCGCATCGAAAGTTCGATTATCGCAAAACTATACGGTTATGACCGCCTTACTAGGCTTGACAAACATCTCAAAAATCATATCCTAATAGTATCCAAAAATGCACAACTTGAGCCCGGAGTGAAGTGTGTGAGAAGTACGAATGTCTTTAGAAAATAGATTCAAACTTAAGTGAATTGGGCTGTTTGCATGCAGGCTAAATTTAAGGTTTTAGACCGTCAAATTCTGACCTAAATACACCCTTGAATCAGGAAAATTTCTCTACAAATGTTAGTGTACTTGTGGCCCTGATCGAGTGGCGATGACTGTTGAACTGAAACTGGTCCTCCGCGATCGATCCATAAATTCGATCGGACTGAAACCTTAACCTGACATAGATCCATTGTCAGGAAACTTTCTCTGAACCGTATGCAGAAATGGGCCTCCAGATGAGCTCCGTTGGCCTGAAACAGATAACTTTTGGCTATAACCTAAGTATACCATGGCCCTGGGGCCATTATCATTAGTTCTGGTCCTATATAAGGACCTTAACCCACCCCTATCTCATTCCATACGAATTTTCTAAACCCTAAGAGAGAGAAGAGAGAAAAGAGAAGGAAAGAGTGAGGAGAAGAGAGAGAGAGAGAGTGAGAGATAGTTGTTGGGATTCGTTCCCGCCGCTCCTCATATCGAATTGTCTCCCCCGTGTCTCTATACTTGTGATTTCGACTCCATTCTTGGGTAAGAAATCCTAACCCTAATCTGTGTTAGGTATCCAAATAGCATAAATGGTGAAATAACTAACTTATTTCATGCTATAGGTTGTCATTGTGTCGTAGACAAAGACGTAGTGTTCAAATTGAGTACGATACGAGTTTAGCAACGAAAGGTGCGGACTATAAACATTTAGGTTATGATTTTCAAGGCTTTCAATGTCAGTTAATGATTTATGGCTGACTTGATTGTTGTCACATGTACTTGGATGCGTTGTTTTCTGAGTATTTACATGTATATGAACTAAATTGAATATAATGCATTTCATGTGTTTGTTGAAATGTTTGAATGAATATGGAATCATGATTTGTGCTTGCCATAATTGTTGATTGAGAATGCATGATTATATGTGTGGCAATTCACTTGTGGAAGGATTTGCTATAATATACGTTATAATAAATTTATTACATGTATGTGTTATGTGTAGTCTAAGTGTTTGATAAAATGCCTAAATGAGAAAATGCTTGTTGAAATGTATTTAATGAGGGCGTTGAGATAGGATTCTCAATTACCTAATCTATAGTTACAGTTCCTTTCATGTAACCTATATCGCTACTATGTGCTTTATGGATGAAATGACTATGTATGACAACATGTGCACTATGTGTTTGTTGCAATGCTCAAATGAGATTTATATTTACATTGGTTATCACATGCTGTCTTAACTATCACATATGAATACCTGTTGTATCTGAGTATGATTGGGACTAATACATAGTCCAGGCAATCGGTAACAATTTACTATCAGTGGCCGAACTAGTTTTGTCACCACGAACATGTTCGATGAATCTGAGTCGGACGGTAATTATTGGCAGTGGTTAGGCCACAAGGAGTGCGTATGTGCTCCATGTCAATTAATTTAACATGCGCTCATACCAATCGGACTTGTCAAGTAACCTGATTGGCCTTATGTGTGTTTACCATGTTGGACACTACTGCCTGAATCTAAGGTACCACTTACCCGTGCAAAGCCCGTTTAACCTTGGTACCACGATCCGCTAAGACTTATGAGCTGGGCATGGTGGTGTATGGGACACCGTGGTTGAGCTGTGGGCCTACGCTAGGGTGACGAGCCTCCCCGTAGTGACAAGTGAGCAACCCAAACTCATGAGCCGAATATGGTGGTGTATGGGACACCGTATTCGAGCAGTCGCCCTACACTAAGGTGACGAGCCTTCTCGTAGTGACATTGAGTATAAAATAGGCCTACGATCATGTGATGAGCCTCTTGTAGTGACCTCGATTATGAATTAAGCATACGCTGAGGTGACGAGCCTCCCGTAGCGACCTAGAGTGTAAACTCACGAACTTGCCTATCGTATGTGATTAACTAGGATTGACGACCTTAGATGGATCATTGTTTGGGTCAATGATATAAAGGGAGGTACCTTAACTTCCCAAACCTGCTGTATGAGTAGGTCTAATTAAGAACTTGGCTAATCACGCACATGCATCGCATTACATGTGCCTTTGGCGTTGGAGTTGAGCACAGCGGGAGTGTTGCATGCGCGATCGTGAGATGATGTCACAGAGGGAGTGTAGGTGAGGGCATACATCATTATTACATCCCATCCTTTCATTAATAAGAGTAGTTAGGAATGTTTGTTGTATTGCTTTATCATTACTGCTTGACTGAATTGATAACATATTAACCTTTGCCTTATAGCTCCACTGAGTTGATTACTCATTCCCACTCTGGGACGGTATTTTAAAACACCAACCAAACTCTGTTGTAGTTGCAGATGATGTTGCGGCGTACGAGTTAGCACCTATCTTCTACGACGACGACGAGGAGTTCTCCTACATGCAACTCTCTGGTGGGTCTATGTAGACCTGGAGTTGCGTCATCGGGGCTACAGGGATATGGATTAGATGACATTACACTTTATAATTTTGTACAATTTTGGAACTATGCATGTAATTATTTAACTTGGTATCATGTCCATACTTTGGGGACCTACAACCACTTGTATGCTTTATATACTTATCACAGTCTTCTGCTTATGTAATCTAATTTTTTCTGGAGTATGATATGCTGATTTGGTATAATCCCATTCATGTTTAATGTATTAATACAGACAACATTTAATCATCATTATCTATGTTGCATAAGCGATGCGTTGGAACTCAAGAGTTGAGCGTCTGCTCGACCCTCACTTTTCTAGGCGTTATAAGTTGGTATCAGAGCATGATTTAGATTAAAGTGAACCTGGGTTATGGACACATGATGCACACTAACATACTTTGACTTAGGAGGGAGCGTTAAATCGTAGAAACAATCATAGGATTCCCAATTTCGCCGACAGGTGAAACTGACCGTTGAAATTGGACCCGTAGGTATCTGTGATCATGCGAGATTGCCCCACTCCTTTTTCAGACTGTCAATCAATGGGTTTAGACCATAATTCGACATATTCCACACTTAAATAATCTAAAGAGCATGAATAAACATGAGATGGAACCCAAAACCGCACCAAACGGACTCAAGAGCCTAAAGGGCCCAAATCAGGGGGGACCAAAGTGGTCCCCGCACACATATGACACCCCGGGGGGGGGGGGATTCCATCACCCCAACCGCGAGCCCTCGCGGTCCACGGACAACATGTCGGCACTTGTACACACTTGTGGGGCCCACAAAATCATGTTGGGACCCCCTTTTCTTCCCCATTTGCTCCCTTTCCTTCATTTCACCCCTTCAAGCTTTTTAATCTCCTAAAAAAATCCCATTTTTCTCTCTCAGATCCTTCTTCCATTCTCATATCTTCTTTATTTTCTTCACTACATACCCATTCTCCATCATATCCCTCAAACCCATCTCCTATCTCCTTCATTTCCTTCCATTTGAGCACACAAACCCTACTTTGTGTCTCAAAAACCTCAAGGTCCAACAACCCATCCTATCCCTCCACTTTATTTCACTCTCATGGCCCTTTTTGAGATTGTGGCGGCTGTATTTTCACATTCCACATTTCTTTCTCTCATAGGAAAGAAAAGGGCTCCTAAGGAAGAAGCCGGGCCTAGCCGCCCTACCTGTTCAAGGAGGCAGGCACAACCGTCGATCGGGAGCTAAGAACGAAGCGGGAACACGATCCCCAACTTTCTCGCGAAAGAGCTCTACTAGTGGATATGACACATGGAAGATTTCAAGGCCATAGGGTCCTCTTTGAAAACTGTTTGGGCTTTATCCGGCGATGGATCTCCTATTAGACGCCGGATGAGGTTTCATATTTAAGGGCAAGTCTCGTGCGAATGAGGGCACTGTATGAGCCTTTTACGCCCATATACGAGAGACATTGATGGAGCCTCTACAGTTCTCTATCCCTGTGGGAAGGCGGGAAGCCATTGTTAATGTGGACTTAATAGCCTGAGTCATGGGGATGCTACGTGGAGAGGTACATGCTAGCGAGAGAAATCTCAGGAGCGTGCATGAAAGAGATCGCCGCACATGATATCTATATGGCCAACTGGTCCACTGGAGTCGAGGCAACTGCCTCCTAGCAACCAAGATGACTCACGACTTCCGCCTACTCCACCACGTATTCACGCACAATGTGTATCCTAGATGGAACAATCGCTCCAAATGCACGCGTTTGATGGTGGACTTCCTATACCAAGTTGGGCAAGGAGATAAGCTATTTCTGCCTACTTACATCCTATTACAGATAGTTTAGATTACACCCTCTCCCAGGACAGATATTTCACTCCCTTTTGGCCGACTTATATGCAAGCTTGCTCGTGAATTCAGCTACAGACTTGGCTCAGAAAGGCTTGCACCAATCCATTTCATCAACAACACTACTCTCAACAACATGAATATTAGGCCACAACAACGTCAAGCCCGACTCGATGAGAGTGATGAAGAAGGTGGAGATGAGATAGAGGAAGAAAGCGAGGAAGAGGAAGAGCATGAAGAGGAAGAAGAGGAGGCCCAAGGCTCTGATGAGGGCTCTCCACCTACTACACATGAGCCCCACTGTGATTGGGCTGCTATAAAAGCCCACTTGGCTCAGATTGAGGAGGGCCGAGATCAACTACGAGACCCGACTGGTGACGGAACATAGACCCGAAAACACGACCTTCACATTCCCCGTTCAGGTCAGTTGCCGCTTCCAGGTTCTTTGTTATTCTGCCCTATTGAAAGATCATAATGGTTCGACACTTGGAAACATGCCTGTGGTCCAAGACTTCTGAAAAGTGTTTAAGATGATACCTGGATTACCTCCCTGGCGTGAGATCGACTTTACATCGACCTTGTGCCTGGTGCGATGCCCATTTCCTTACCCATGTATCGCATGCCTCCATGTGAAATGGACGAACTGAGGAGATAGATCGATGATCTGCTAGATTCAAGTTTCATGCGGCCTAGTGTGTCTCTTTGGGGAGCACCTGTGTTGTTCGTGAAGAAGAAAGATGGATCACTGCGATTGTGTATGGATTATCGCAGGTTGAACCAAGTCACAGTGAAGAACAAGTATCCTTTTCCTAAGATAGATGATCTGTTCGACCAGTTAAAGGGGGTAGAGTATTTTTCAAAGATTGACTTACAGTCGGGGTATCACCAGTTGCGCGTCAAGGATGAGGACATGCAGAAGACAACGTTCAGAACCAGCTTTGGGCACTACGAGTTCCTTGTGATATCGTTTGGACTCACAAATGCACCCGCCATGTTCATGGACCTAATGAATCAAGTGTTTTGGCTGTATCTATTTAGATTCAACATTGTATTTATAGATGACGTCCTGATATATTCTAAGAGTCAGAAGGAGCACGAGGAACACTTGCGAGCAGTCTTTGATACTCTCAGGAAGAACCAGTTGTTTGCCCAGTATAAGAAGTGTGACTTCTAGAAGGAAGAAGCCAAGTTTTTGGGACATGTGGTGTCTAAGGAAGGGATAGCTATGGATCTTGCTAAGGTGATCATAGTTTAGGACTGGGAGCAGCCTGGTTCGATTACAGAAGTGACGAGTTTTCTTAGCCTGGCAGGCTACTACCATCGATTCATTAGAGACTTTTACAAGATAACCAGACTATTGTCACAGATAACTCGGAAGGATCTTAAGTTTGCCTGGAATGAGAGGGTAGAAGTAGCTTTGCAGGAACTGAAGGACAATTTGACGTCCACCCCTGTGCTAGTATTGCCAAAGGGGTCAAGTATACGATATACACTGACGCGTCTCGTGTTGGTTTGGGTTGTGTCCTTATGCAGAAGGATAGGGTGATCGCCTATGCTTAGCGACAGATAAGGAAACACGAGGAAAACTACCCTATGGATGACCTAGAGTTAGCAGTGGTCATCTTTGCATTAAAGCTCTGGAGACATTACCTCTATGGAGAGGAGTTCGAGCTCTTTTACGACCACAAGAGCCTCAGATACATATTCACACAGAGAGACTTGAATATGAGGTAGTAGCGATGGATGGAAACTTTGAAAGACTTCAAGTTCGAGGTCTCCTACCATCATGGTAAGGCCAACCTTGTGGCGGACACGTTGAGCCACAAGAAGACTATAGCATTTGCCGCTCTGCTGATGATAGAGGAGTGGAATATGGTAGAATTTGTGCAAGACTTTGAGCAGAAACTTACAGTAGAGGAGCCGTTTGAGAGCGTCGCACACATTCGGGTACAGCTACTCATCGATGACCAAATCATAGTGGCTCAGGGGGAGGATGAATGGTTGGTGAAGATGAGGAAACAAGCTAGTGGCAATGAAGACTTAGAATGAAGAGTTGGTTCGGATGGGGGTTTATGTTATTGTGGCCGCCTATGCGTCCCAAGTCTTCATGACTTGAGAAAGAAAGTTCTCGAAGCTACTCATAATTCGAGGATGGCGATGCATCCTGGTAGTATGAAGATGTAGCGAGATATGAAGTGTTCATACTAGTGGGACAACATGAAGGCCCACATAGCAGACTATGTATCCCATTGTCTCATGTGCCAACAGGTCAAGGCCGAACATCAACGACCTCCTAGACTACTTCAGGCCATGCCCATAGCTAAATGGAAGTGGGATTTCATCTCTATGGATTTCATTTTAGGGTTACTGAAGACGAGGAAGGGGCATGACTCCATTTGGATGATCGTGGACCGATTGACGAAATTGACTCATTTCCTCCCTATTAGAGTCTCAAACTCAGCAGACGATTTCGTTATGTTGTACATCAAGGAGATAATACATCTGTATGGAGTTCCTATGGAGATCATGTTGGACTGAGACATGTGATTCACATCTATCTTCTGGACTCGTATCCTGGAAGCAATGGGTGTGAAACTGAAGTTCAGTACCGCGTTCCACCCACAGACTGACGGGCAGATGGAACGGGTAAATCAGGTGTTGGAAGATATGTTGCAAGCTTATGTATTTGATTTTAAAGACAGTTGGGATGACTGTCTTCCTTATGCTGAGTTTGCTTATAACAACAGCTTTCACACGAGTATTGGCATGGCCCCCTACGAAGCATTGTATGGGCTTCCAGGTAGAGCATTGCATTGCTGGGCAAAGGTCGGCGAGAAGAGTTTGATTGGCCTCGAGTTAGTGCAGACGACCTTAGAGAAGATCGACATTACCAGGTATCGACTCCTGGCAGCATAGAGCAGACAGAAGAGTTACGTCGATACGGGGCGGTGACCGCTAGAATTTGAGGTTGGGGACCACGTATTCCTAAAGGTTTCTCCAATGAAGGGAGTACTCCAGTTTGGAAAGAAAAGGAAGCTCACGCCTAGATTTATAGGCCCATTCTAGATACTAGATCGAGTGGGTGTGGTAGCGTACCACCTTGCTTTGCCCACACCACTCGTAGGCGTGCACAACGTATTTCATGTATCCATGTTGAAGAAATATGTTCCTAATCCATCCCACATTATCAAATGGGAGTAGGTACCGTTGAGTGAGGATGCTACTTATGTACTGCGACCGACGCGTATCCTAGATAGGAAGGAAAAGGTGTTGCATAACAAGGTTATCTTGCTAGTGAAGGTACTGTGGAGCACCATACTGAGGAAGAGGCTACTTCGAAAACAGAAGCTGAGGTTCAAAAGAAATACCCTCAGATTCTCGAGTAAGAAAAGGTACTAATTTCGAGGATGAAATTTTTCTTTAAGGGGGGAGATTGTAACGTCTCAAAAAAATCCGTACAAAGACTCGAGTACCAGTTTAGGCAGAAACCGCTAAGGATCAAATTATGAAGAAATTAGACAAAAATTAATTAAGTACTAAACTAAATTAATTAGTAGATTAGCTTGAACCACTTTCTATATGAACTGCAAGACCTAAAACCATTAGAATCATTCACTCTACATTACCTAAAAACCTAGGAGAAATCTCAAAACCCAGTTGCTCTAGGGAGCACACTGAAACTCCGTATCGGACCTGGACCGTGCGTCGAAAGTTCGATTACCGTGAAACTATATGGTTATGACCGCCTTACTGGGCTGGACAACCATCTTGGAAGTCAAGTCCCAATAGTATCCAAAAACACACAACTTAAGCCCAGAGTAAAGTGTGTGAGAAGCGCTAATGTCTTTAGAAAATAGACTCAAACTTAAGTGAATTGGGCCGTTTGCTTGCAGGCTAAATTTAAGGTTTCAGACCGTCAGATTCTGACCCAACTACACCCTTTGATCAGGGAAATTTCCCTACACATGTTAGTGTACTTATGGCCCTGATCGAGTGGCGATGACCGTTGAACTTAAATTGGTCCTCCGCGGTCGATCCGTAAATCCGATTGGATCAAAAACTTAACTTGACATAGATCCATTGTCAGGGAACTTTCCTTGGATCGTATGCAGAAAATGGGCCTTCAGATGAGCTTCGTTGGCCCGAAACAGACAACTTTTGGCTATAACCTAAGTATATTATGGCCCTGGGGCCATTGTCATCAGTTTTGGGCCTATATAAGGGCCTTAACCCACCCCTCTCTCATTTCATACGAATTTCCTAAACCCTAGGAGAGAGAAGAGAGAAAAGAGAAGGAAAGAGTGAGGAGAAGAGAGAGAGAGTGAGAGATAGTTGCTGGGATTCATTCCCGCCGCTCCTCATATCGAATCGTCTCCCCTGTGTCGCTATACCGGTGATTTTGACTCCGTTCTTGGGTAAGAAATCCTAACCCTAATCTGTGTTAGGTATCCAAAGAGCATAAATGGTAAAATAGCTAACCTATTTCATGCTATAGGTTGCTGTTGTGTCGTAGACAAAGACATAATGTTCAAATTGAGTACGATACGAGTTTACCAATGAAAGGTGCAGACTATAAACATTTAGGTTATGGTTTTCAAGGCTTTCAATGCCAGTTAATGATTTATGGCTGACTTGATTGCTGTCACATGCACTTGGATGCGTTGTTTTCTGAATATTATACATGTATATGAATTAAGTCGAATATAATGCATTCCATGTGTTTATTGAAATGTTTGAATGAATATGAAATCATGATTTGTACTTGCCATGATTGTTGATTCAGAATACATGATTGTTATATGTGTGGCAATTCCCTTGTGGAAGGATTTGCTATAATCTATGTTATAATAAATTTATTACATGTATGTGTTATGTGTAGTCTAAGTGTTTGATAAAATGCCTAAATGAGAAAATGCTTGTTGAAATGTATTTAATGAGGGTGTTAAGATAGGATTCTCAATTACCTTATCTATTGTTACAGTTCCCTTCATGTAACCTATATCGCTACTATGTGCTTTATGGATGAAATGACTATGTATGACAACATGTGCACTATGTGTTTGTTGCAATGCTTAAATAAGATTTATATTTAAATTAGTTGTCACATACTATCTTGACTATCACATATGGATACCCGTTGTATCCGAGTATGATTGAGACTAATACATAGTCCAGACAATCGGTAATGATTTACTATCAGTGGTTGAACTATTTTCACCACCACGGACATGTTCAATGAATCTGAGTCATACGGTGATTATCGACCGAGGTTAGGACACGAGGAGTACGTATGTGCTCTATGTCAATTAATTTACCATGTGCTTGTACCAATCGGACTTGTCAAGTAACTCGATTGGCCTTATGTGTGTTTACCATGTATGGACAATACTACCTGAATCTAAGGTACCACTTACCATTGCAAAGCCTGTTTAACCTTGGTACCACAATCCGCTAAGACTCATGAGTCGGGCATGGTGGTGTATGTGACACCGTGGTCGAGTTTTCGGCCTACGTTGGGGTGATGAGCCTCCTCGTAGTGACCAGTGAGCAACCCAAACTCATGAACCGAATATGGTGGTGTATGAGACACCGTATTCGAGCTGTCAGCCTACGCTAAGGTGAGGAGCCTTCCCATAGTGACCTTGAGTATAAAATAGGCCTACAATTAGGTGATGAGCCTCTTGTAGTGACCTCGAGTATGAATTAAGCCTATGCTAAGGTGATGAGCCTCCCGTAGCGACCTATAGTGTAAACTCGCGAACTTGCCTGTCGTATGTGATTAACTAGGATTGACGACCCTAGATGGATCATTATTTGGGTAAATGATATAAAGGAAGGTACCTTAGCTTCCCAAACCTGCTGTATGAATAGGTGTAATTAAGAACTTGGCTAATCACGCACATGTACCACATTGCATGTGCCTTTTGCCCTGGAGTTGAGCACAGCGGGAGTGTTACTTGCACGACCATGAGATGATGTCACAGAGAGAGTGTATGCAAGGGCATACATCATTATTGCATCCCATCATTGCATTAACAAGAGTACTTAGGAATGCTTGTTGTATTGCTTTATCATTATTACTTGACTGAATTGATAAC
Organism: Magnolia sinica; assembly: GCF_029962835.1. Lineage (NCBI taxonomy): Eukaryota > Viridiplantae > Streptophyta > Magnoliopsida > Magnoliales > Magnoliaceae > Magnolia > Magnolia sinica. The sequence continues at coordinate 69,916,984 of NC_080574.1, forward strand.
ATGTTGACCTTTGCCTTATAGCTCCACTGAGTTGATCACTCACTCCCACTCTGGGACAGTATTTTAAAACACCAACTAGAATCTATTGTAGTTGCAGAAGATGTGTCGGCTTATAAGTTGGAGCCGGTCTTCTACGACGATGAGGAGGAGTTCTCTTACCTGCAAATCTCTGGCGAGTTTATGTAGACCTGAAGTTGCGTCACCGAGGTTATAGGGATATGGATTAGATGACATTACACTTTATCATTTTGTACATTTTTAGAACTATACATGTAATTATTTAACCTGGTATTATGTTCATACTCTGGGGACCTACAACCACTTGTATGCTTTATGTACTTATCATAGTCTTTCGCTTGCATAATCTAATTTTCTCTGGAGTATGATATGCTGATTTGGTATAATCTCATTCATGTTTAATGCACTAATATGGATAATATTTAATCACCATTATCTATATTGCATAAGTGATGCGTTGGAACTCGAGAGTTGAGCGTCTGCTCGACCCTCGGTTTTCAGGGCGTTACACATCTCAACAGCAGCAACAACTAAGGGAAAATACACAGTACTCATACCAGAACAAGCAAGCAATGTTGGCCAGAAAATTCACTCCATTTGCACAAACATACATCCAGATCATGACAATGTTAGTGCAAAAACAACTTCTCACACAACTCCATCCTCGCCCTCCATCAAACCCCTTACCACCCAGCTATAATGAAAATGAGTATTGTGTATATGACCAACTCGAGGCCATCTTACGGACCACTACTTACTTTGAAACATGTGGTCCAAGACTTGATCGAAAGCCAGAAGATCAGGATCACCCCTCAGGCCCATGCTATGGCTCATGCTAACATTCTTCAAAATCCCTTGCCATCACATCAAGTAGGGCCCAGCTCGTCATTCACTTCTACCATTAACAACATCAAGGAAGGACGTCCTTTGTACTCCTTCCCGCATAATCCATACATGCAATTATGTCTGACCTAGCAAGTTGGTCATGAGGGTATCGACAGACACCCCCACTCGAACCACAGGTATTTTTGGAAGCAACACCAACAACAGAGCCTCTCATCCTCCAAGGGGCACCCCCAACATCAAATTTCACATCTTAAAGCTCAAATAGGTCAAATTCTGAACCTCTCATCTTGCAAGAAAGACCCTCAAATCTTGCTCCGTTGGCCTTATAAGGGGTACCTCTTGCCTAGGAGCAATCTCCTGGTTTTCTTCTCTTACCCCATCAATTGGCACATGCCAGAAGGACCACTCCCCCACAAAACACACCCCAAATAGGGGAGGAGGGTCCTATCACGGAATAACCAAAACCCTAAGAAAATTTGGTTATGTTCCAAGGAAAGACGCCAAACCTATGCTCCCACCATTATTAGACCTACCAAAGCTCCCTCCATTTCCATCCATTGAAAAAGGTATGGGGAAGAAGACAAGATAGAGAAGAGGACAAAAGGGAAGATTCGAGCTACAAAATACGGAGAGGAATGTCAAGACAACAACCTTGGATGAACAGAGAGGGAACTGCTATTGTTGGAAGAAAAGACGGACAGGGGCGGTAATCGGATTACCGCGGGCGGATTACCGCTCGCTCTTGACATCTGTGCCCACTACTGTAGAACTTGCAAATCTCAAAAGAATGTCAGAAGTTAACGGGTGGTAATCTGATTACCGCTTGGACATGCATTATGCACTTGTCACGCATGAGGCCCGCCATGGAAGCCAGGGGAAGCCAAAAAACCAAGATACTGTGTAATCAGATCAGTAGAAAGGTTTGAAAAGCAATGCGAAAGGCGAAACTAGATAAGCAAATTCTGATATATATGAAAGGATGTACACAGAAGATACATGGACAGAAAAGATAAAGAAGACACTATTCATCAGGACATAATCATCCGTGTCCTTCGAAGGAACTTTAGGGCCCAAAAGAGCCCCCCAGCAAAGCGCACGCCACCACAAGGAGCATAAGCATTCCCTAGAATGAGACTAATGCTGTACTACTCGCACCAGGAGCTATATTCTCTCATCGGATCAACAAAAGCACTAGCGTCATAACCCTTCAGAGCAGCTTCTAACTCATAATCGGGGACCGCTCTCCAGTTTGCCAGTTCGGATGGTGGGCTGAATGGTACAAGGGGACTACCAGTCAACTGCTAAAAGTGTCTCTCCCCCAAGTACCACTTCATCACCTGAGGATCCTCCAAAATGTGATAATGAGGTGAGGCTTGGAAAGCTTCCTAGGCCTCAGGAACCATGGTGTGGAACTGGCAAAAACAATCCAGGGTCTGGATAAGAGAACAGACAAAGAGATAAAGGCATGAAAAGACGATTGCTCACATCATCAGGAACCATGACATCCACGTTAGATCTCCAAGTGAGATCTAAAAATTGTCGGGTTTGGCTGTGGTTATCCTCATACCACAACATCATACGAGGGAAGGGAGGGGTGCGATTTATCAGAGTGGGCCCCAAATGTGGAAAATGGCCAAGAAAGCAAACTTACACAATGATTGATCATCAAAATACGCATCTAAGAGGAAAAAGATGAGGGAAAAAAGGTCGATACGCACCTTGATAACTGGATAAAAGTTAGTCAACAATCTGCTATTACAACGACTGGCCTTGTTTAGCCCTTTGTACAAGTGGGCTAGAAGAGCATCATTCTAGTTATATGGCATAGGAAAAGTGATATCTGCCATGAGTGACAGCAGATGGGAGCTCACTAACTCATTTCTATGACAGAAGATCATGGATCCCAAAGTGTACAAAATTAAGGCGAGAGCTTTCACAATAGCTTTGGCCTTAGTCTGCAGAAATCGGCAAGAGAAGTTCACCGATAGCCAGAGTAACTTGAATCAGGGTCCCAAGAAGTCTGGAGAATGAGGAACTATCCTTAGAAGACTCATCCAGTCATCCTCTGTGGGAACGGGGAGATCCTCCTTGAAGGGAATGGATCCCCCCTTGTATCAAGGAACAAGCTGAATGAAAATGTCATGGGGGGTAATTCCCCATTCTCTAAAGGGGAGATGGAACGTATGGGTCTTAGCACGCCATCGCTCGGTCAACACTGATAAAAGCGCCATATTTTTCTTGCTCAAATGAACTCTGAACGAGCCATAGAGTGGAGTACGCTCCAACACCGAAAAAAATAATGGCGGGTGATCCATGAACCAATCTAGCCAATGGCTGCGGACCCCACAACCCCTCAAGACAGCAGGAGCCCCTCCTTCTCGTGCCACATCAGAGAGGTGTCAACCCTCCCGAGGTACTTAACAAGGATTGACAGACTGGCTAGAAGGCCCAGCCTCACTTCGACCATGACGGGGCATGTTGCAAGGTTAACGTTCACAGGTAAGTATCCATCCCTACCTTCACAAATGACTCAGACATTCCAAAAGAGGAAGACACATCATGAATGGTCCCTTGAATGCTCACTGACATGATTTTAATGCCCATTGCAAGGCCCATTCTAAAGCCCATTGGCCAAGGCCCATTCCAAAGCCCATTGACCAAGGCCCATTCTGAGGCCCAAGGCTCATTCCAAACTCCACTTTCCAAAGCCCACATTTTAAGGCCCATGACCTAAAGCCTGTTTACAAGGCCCATGATCCAAGACCACATTCCAAGGCCCCTTATTCAAGGCCCATTGTTCCAAGGCGCATTCTCCAAGCCCATTGTCTAAAGCCCATGATCCCAAACCTATTTTACGGCCCATGATCTGAACTCACTTAGAAAATCCAAATCCACACATGGGACCAAAATCATGCCAAAAGATGGGACCCACTCCAAAATAATGGCCCACCATCAAAATGCACAAAATTGGAAGATCCAAGTAGGCCATGAATCATCAATCTGATCCATCAAAGAATTACATTTTAGTGGCCACCACTTTATGATATGCAAGGCTTGGACCTTCTCCCAAAAATGAACAAAAATAAATGAAAAAAAAAATAAAAAATCCATGCATAAACAAGAGTGGGGCAGTTTTCTTAATCACACTCCACTCCAAAATAATAATAATAATAATAACACATCATTTCTTGGCAAAAAAGAAAATTTTCCAGCAAGGGCAAGATACTGGAATTCATCCAAAAAAAAAACACATTTCCTTCATCTCTCTTGATGAAAAATAAAGCTCCATGGTTATGAGGGGAACGAAGCCCTGAAAATCCATGAACATGGATTCCAAGATCAACCACATAGTCCAAACAAGCTGCACAAAGAGAAGAAAAGACTACCTCAAGAAAGAAAATTCAAAAGAGGAAAAGCAACAAAATAAGGAGACAAGGATTAATACAAAGGAGAAACAAAGAAAGAAGAGGCAACAATGACGCCTCTGGAAGAGAAATCGGGAAGAAGAAATAGGGAAGCGAGAACTGGTCCCTGACTAGCACCCCAATTCAAACCAATGGACAAACGGGTGCGGGGCGGTAATCCGATTACCGCCCGCGGTAGTCGAACTGCCGCTCTTTAGCACCCTGTACTTTTAGTACTTGGGTGTTACTGTATAACCAAATTTGGTATAAATGCAAACTTAGTTTAAGTAAACTTTTACATCCATTCTAGCCTAAATCCAACCGTTAAAAGTAGTCCCAATCCATACATCAAGCTATCTATCCATCGATTTCCAAGATGGATCATCATACCATTAAAGAGACCTATTTTCTTAGGATCCCAACTTCATTGATGGACAAATCAAACCGTCCATTGTTAACATCAAACCCCGAATCCTTAGTTCCACCATTTATCAGGCCATGCCACTCAATGTTGGAATCCATTACGTGACCACTACAACCAAGCCATTCATTAGTTACATCAGGTAGACCATAAATTTATATTAGAACTCCTTAGATAAACTATGAATCAATCACAACGTTCCATTAATCGATCTAACGATTAATTTCCATAGCTCGACCATCCGGTTGTAAAACTAACCATAAACTGACCGAGTAGTAGCCATGCTTGAGATTTGGACACATGACTTAACAAGACATGATTCAATCCGTTGATGACTCTAATCAAAGATGGTTCCTACGTAACATATTACTACTAATGAAGATAAATGAATAAATAAATAAATAAGTAAATATTTATGTATACACATAATAATAATGTACAAAGATAAAAAGAGTAATAACATTATAATAATGTAAATAATATTATTATAAACTTTAATAGTAGTAAGGGTATTATCAACACATGAAACAGATGGTCCCGAATGCACAGATGATCCCTAAGGGTCTTTTGACAATTGATGTTCAAATTTGGTATGACCCGATCGTCGGATCAACGCGAATCCATAAATAAGACCTAACTCAAGTTGTGGGGCCCACCTGAACTTTAGATCTACCTAATTTTTAGTCTAGTGTCCTAAGGGGGACTATCTAGATTGAATGGATGGTGTGGATTGTGCCATACAACCCCGTGGACCCCACCATCGATCCCGAGGTTGCATGGTGCGTGGTGCAGTGTTGTGCACTAGACCGCACTTCCAGTCAAACCGGGTTTGATCCGAGAATTCCCGCAAAGAGGAAGGATTCCTCTCTTTTACTGTTTCTGCCAGCGGACGGATAGACGTCAGTAATTTTTTTATCATGGCCCATAAATCGGGGCCCACCTTCATGAACTGAACCATCCATCAGATTCAGACAGCGGGCTCGAACAAAACCACACCCTCCACACAAGTTCATGCATGCATGCATGCACACAAAGGCAGACCCAAACCGAGCCGCGTGTGGTACATTTTTGAAAATGGAAACTATTTTCATTGCCAGCTTGGCAATCCGCGTGTGCCCCTTGTCCTTTATCTCGGCCGTTCAATGCCAAGCAATCCTAACCCTCCACTTAAAGTAACATGATTTAGGGCTCTCTTCCATAGCCAAAAGAAAACAAAGGCCAGTTTTGTAATACTGGCCATATTTTGAAGTGGTTTTAACAGATCAAATCTTGACCATTTGGATTCAATCCAAAGGCCTAGGAAAGCTAGGTTTTCCTATAAAAAGGGAGAGAAAATACCTCTCCACCCGTCTTCTACAAAAACCCAAGAAAACTAGCCGCCACCTTCTCCATTCAAACCCACCAACCAAATGAACGTAGAGCTTCATTTTCTTGCTCCTGCCAGCACCACATGGACGGTCTAGACCCTCCAACAGCATCATTTTGAAAGAAGGTGGCCCGCATCCAAATTCGCCATTAGAGCCACTTCTTCTTCATGGCTGTTCACCATACTGAGTCTGCTTGTGTTTGGGTTCGTTCAGACCTTCTTGAGCTCCCAAACAAGAAGGAAGAAGAAGGAGATAGTCGAAAGAGGTAAAGAAAAAAGAAACCAGGAAGGAAGGGAAAGTGAGAGGGTGATGTTTCTCGTTGTGTTGCACTGACTCGACTCACCCCAGCCACGAGTTGGGTCTGGGCATGTTTGATTGAGCCTTATCTCAGTTCAGAGACTGTTGGATGATAATGAAAGGCAGAGAGAGCGAGAGAGAGAGAGAGAGAGAGAGAGAGAGAGAGAGAGAGAGAGAGAGAGAGAGAAGTGCAATTGTGTTGCCACACCGAGCCGGGTCAAGGAGGAATTGCTACCGAGCTTGGGTCTGAGTCTGTGCCACTCATGGCTAAAACTCCGTTAATGGCAGCACCAACATGCACTCGGGCTGTTTTAGTGAGTTGGGGGTTGCTACCGAGTCAGGGCTGGAAATGGGGGGAGTTACGGTTTGTGTTTCGGTCTTGCTGGGTGAGTCTCGGCCTAACATTCTTGCTGGACTTCCAACAGGTGGAAAACACGTAGAAGGAGAAGAAGAAAGAGAGAGAGTGTGAGTCACAGCTGAGTCAAGCTGTGTGAGGTGGGGCTGCTGTCAGTCGAGTTGGGGCTAGTTTAGTCTAGCAACTCTGCTGGACATGTGGGCTTGAGTGAGGAGAAGAGAGAAGAGAGACTGGTTAAGCATGTACTCTGACTGATCGACAATCATGAAATTTTAAAATTTTGTCTCATTAAACTTTATTTTTATTACCATTTTAAGCATTTAATAGAAATAAACATAAACGCACAAAAAAAATGCACAAACAAGATAATTAATTAACAATGCACAAACCAATATCATGCTTTAAGTTGGAAAATCTATTTCTGTCAAGCGGTTTGGTCAGTATGTGTACGTGCTATGTTATATATCAAGAACCCTATGTTGTCAAATTCCATAGTGACTAACCACTTTAGAATTATGGACTTGTTCAAAGATGGAAAGTTCACCTTCATATGAAGATCAACTAAAAGTTCAAGTTCAAGTGCATGTTCAAGTCCAAGAGCAAGACCAACTTCAAATGCTACTATAAGTTCAAGTGCTACTACAAGTTCAAATGCAAGTGCACTACATGGTCAAGATCTAGTTAAAGCTTCAAGTGTATAAGATCACGCTTTAAGTTAATCAAGTAGAAGATATACCGAAGCTACTAAAGATACAAAGTTCAATGTTCAATATTCAGGTATAAATGACCTAAGAAAGACCTTAGGATTAGGTCATTCATATTCCATATTTGGTGTGGGTCATTATACTTCTTATAGGCTTTCCCCTTTTTATGTGAAATCGCGTGATCTTTGACTAGTCGAGTATGAGCTCGACGTGTTAAGCATGTACTCTGACTGGTCGACAATCACGAAACTTTTAAATTTCATCTTTTTAAATTTTATTTTTATTACCATTTTAATAATTTAATAAAAATAAACATAAACACATAAAAAAGTATAAAAATAAGATAATTAATTAACAATGCACAGACCAACCTCATGCTTTAAGTTGGAAAATCTATTTACGTCAAGTGGTTTGGTCAGTACGTGTACGTGCTATGTTGTATATCAAGCACCCTGTGTTGTCAAATTCCATAGTGACTAACCACTTTAGAATGATGGACTTGTTCAAAGATGGAAAGTTCACCTTCATGTGAAGAATGGTGGAAAGTTCACCTTCATATGAAGATTAACTGAAAGTTCAAGTTCAAGTGCATGTTCAAGTCCAAGAGCAATACCAAGTTCAAGTGCAACTACAAGTTCAAGTGCAACTACAAGTTCAAATGCAAGTGCACTACATGGTCAAGATCTAGTTAAAGCTTCAAGTATAAAAGATCACACTTCAAGTAAATCAAGTAGAAGATCTACCGAAGCTACTGAAGCTAAAAAAATTCAATGTTCAATATTCAGGTATAAATGACCCTATAAAGGCCTTAGGATTAGGTCATTCATAATGCATATTTGGTGTGGGTTATCACACTTCTTATCTGCTTTCTCCTTTTTATGTGAAATCGCGTGATCTTCGACTAGTCGAGTATGTGCTCGACTGGTTAAACATGTACTCCGACTGGTCGACATTCACGAAATTTTAAAATTTTATCTTATTAAATTTTATTTTTATTACCATTTAAAGCCTTTAATAAAAATAAACATAAACAGACAAAAAAATGCAAAAACAAGATAATTAATTAACAATGCACAAACAAATATCATGCTTTAAGTTGGAAAATCGATTTCTGTCAAGCGGTTTGGTCAGTATGTGTACGTGCTATGTTGTATATCAAGCACCCTGTGTTGTCAAATTCCGTAGTGACTAGTCACTTTCGAATGACGGACTTGTTCAAAGTTGGAAAGTTCACCTTCAAGTGAAGAATGATGGATAGTTCACCTTCATATGAAGATCAACTGAAAGTTCAAGTTCAAGTGCATGTTCAAGTCCAAGAGCAAGACCAAGTTCAAATGCTGCTACAAGTTCAAGTGCTACTACAAGTTCAAGTGCTACTATAAGTTCCATTGCAAGTGCACTACATTGTTAAGAACTAGTTAAAGCTTCAAGTGAACAAGATCACACTTCAAGTAAATCTAGTAGAAGATCTACCGAAGCTATTGAAGCTACAAAGTTAAATGTTCAATACTCAGGTATAAATGACCCTAGAAAGACCTTAGGATTAGGTCATTGATATTGCATATTTGGTGTGGGTTATTAAACTACTTATAGGCTTTCCCCTTTTTATGTGAAATCGTGTGATCTTCGACTAGTCGAGTATGTGCTCGACTAGTTCGAACCTGATATGTGGTCATCTACACTGTCCATCCACACCGTCTAGGTAATTGGATGGTGGGACAGACATAATGCATGTGTTGTATCCATACCGTCCATCCATTGGCTTGCCCGCCATGGTGGGTCACGCTCCTGGATCCCCACCACGATGCATGTGTTGTATCCATACCATCCATCTAACTGGCGAGCTTGTCTCCAGGCTTGAGACTAAAAATATGACAGATTTAATATCAAGTGGACCACACTACAGGAAAACAGTGGAGTTGAACGTCTACCATTGAAACCCCTTTGGGTTACAAAAGTTTTGAATCAATATAATTTTTATTTTTCCTCCTTGTTCAGGTCTTTGTGACCTTATGAATAGACTGGATGGGAAATAAATACTATGGTGGGGCCCACTGGAATTTAACTACGAAAATCATTATCAACACTGTTAGATGTGGTATGGTCCAGTTGATCTTTTGATATGATTCATTTTTTTTTATATATAATACTCTATATTAATCTTTAAAAATAGATGAATTGTGTTGTGATTTGACCTATTTGATGCAATTGAGGCCATGATGATGTATATTAGGCCCTTTTGCGAGGCTATGGGCCCACTGTATGTTTGGTCCTGTGTGGGCCACTCCTTGGGAGCAATGTTGGTTAAAGGACCACATTGATGGGCAATGATGGTTGAACGTCCACATTGTGACCTTCCCTTAGGCCTTGTTAAGCCCATCCTCATCATTCTCTAGTGGGTTAATCCAAACGATTGGGCCCTATTGATATTGCTTGATCCATTATCGGTCATCCATCTATGGACACCACCTTACGTCAAGGTTGATTATCGGGGCCGATTCCGATTATCGAGGCCGATTCCAATTAATAGGCTGATTATTAAGGCCAATTTCGATTATCGAGGCTGATTATTGAGGCTAATTCCGATTATCGAGATCGATTCTGATTGTTGAGGCCGATTATCGACATCGATTCCGATTGTCGAGGTCGATTGTTGAGGTCGATTCTAATTGTCGAGGCCGATCATTGAGGCCAATTCCAATTGTCGAGGCCGATTGTTGAGGCCGATTCTAATTGTCGAGGCCGATTATCGAGGCTAATTTTGATAGTCGAGCCGATTGTCGAGACCTAATGTGATGTATATGCGGCCCGTATTTGAGGCCCATTGTGATGTGTATTCAGGCCGTGTTTAAGGCCCAATGTGATGTGTATGAGGCCTATGTCATGAGGCCCATTGTGGTGCATTTCAGGGCCAGGTGATGGAGCCCATTGTGATGTATAGTAGGCCCATGTGAAAGGCCCATCGTGATGTGTATTAAGCTCTTGAGTGAGGCCCATGGTCTTGTATATTAGGCCCTTGTGTGAGGCCATAGGTCCACTATATGTTAAGCTCTATGTGGGTCATTCCTTAGGGGCAATGTTGGTTAAATGTCCACATTGTTGAGGCTGATTGTTGATGCTGGTTATTGATACTGATTATGAGTATGTGACAGTATAGCATCATGATACATGCCCACACACATCATCTTCATGTATATTATGAGAAGTGATTGACCATTGCATATGCCATAGTACAGATGGTTTATGAGACTCCCTAATAGGTAGAGTTATCCCACATGAGTGTACGGTATGCGAAGGATTGATGCATGATTGGACTACATGACTCACGCATCTTGCATTATGTGATTGTGATTACTATACGCCCTAGCGACATCAGGGCTGTGACCTCCACTGTCATGTGGTGGATGACCAGATGGGACACTGGAAATGTTTAGGTTCGAGCATCTGGGCACTTTAGATATCTGTGGGTAAAAGTGCCTAACCTCTGAGGACAGGAGACGCCCCAACATTGAGATCGAATGGATACATGAGCGCTCGAGTGCCGAATACCAGGAGGCCGCATCTCCCACTATGTCATGGTCGGTTGGGAGGGAGTGTGGCCTTATCTGCCCGAGGGTAGTGGACATAGCTAGGCTGAGTTTGACCAGCTCGTAAAGGGGTTCATTATCGACGTGCCGGGTAGGTATTAGCTGACTACTGGCCAGGCGGATAATGAGGTCTCTTCCACTTGCATGGTTGAGCGTCTAGGGGGCGGGATTGCATGTAGAGTGTATTAGACCCCGACGATGATCCCAGAGATGTACAATACTAATATGTTGACTTATTAAGCAGGAGTTGCATACTCATTCATTCATTCATTTACTATCCACTCGGGGTGGTGGTGCGTAACTATTTATTATGTGTACCTTCGCAATGGCAAGGATTTCGGTTCGGGCGCACGACTAACCTAAGATCAGGAGTTTACCACACTGAGTCTATCTATCCAAATTTAGGTATAGGACTGGTTTGGATAGAAGTCCTTTGTGATAGACCTCATATCCTGTGATACCATGTACTACCATCCCGACTTTACACTGTAGCTTGGTCATTTCAATCGCACCACATACCGCATATTGCATTACATCCGCGGCATATGTGATTTTGGATTGCTATGTTTCTACATTTCTATGACCTAGATGAGGCTGATGGTATTCATAGCTCTTCCGAATTGCATATTGTATTGCATTCTCGGTATATAATATTTGACTCATTATGTATCTACATTCCATAGCCAACCTACATTACTTTCTTAGTATATGATATTAGCTTATTATGTATTTGCATCGCATATCCTTGATAAGGTTTATGACATTTCTATGTACTTACCAGTATTTCCATTTACTCTGATACTACATTCTGAGCACATATATACTGCTCACACACTTACACCACCCTCTAAGCTTTATATAAGCTTATGCATAATAGATGCGTGCAGGTAACGTTAGGACGTAGTCGTAGCTAAGCAGGATTAGGAGCGTGCGACTGAGCTTTGTGAAGATTTTATTATATGCATGTATTTTCCCTTTTAGCATTGTACTTAAATGATTATATTAGTGGATATGTGGTGATGATGTTGTTCTTGTGATTTGGGTATACTTGTGGTTATGCTTCTTACGAGACAATTCATATTGAAAATCCTCCTTGTAGGATCCTAGGATTGGAAACTGGCGTATAGGCACTGGGAGCCGAGAATGGGGTGCTACGGAGGCTGTCGGCACCGGATTCGGCAATCGAAAATTTTTTAAGCCCGGTTTCCGAGTTTGGGGTGTGACATGGATATCAATCTAGGGGTGATCTAACTCCTTTCAAAATTTCATGGGCTTGAGTCAGAAAATTGATATTTACACCTGAAAGAGTTTGATGAGATCATAGTCACTTTATATTTTCCAAACGTATTTGAAGACACAATCAGGCTAAAACTCTTTCCCTTTTCTTTGAAAGAGAAAGCTAAGACGCGGTTACATTCACTACGTCCTAGATCTATTGGCACATGAAATGACATGAAAAGGGAGTTCATTAAGAAATGTTTCTCATACCATAAGACGAACACCCATAGAAAGTCAATAATGAACTTCGCCCAAAGGGAAGATGAAACATTCTTCTAATGTCGGGAGGGTTTAAGGATCTTGTCAGTTCATGCCACAACATGGTTTTGAAAAGTGGCACATCACAAACTTTTTCTATGATGGACTGACATCTCCCATGTGCCAAATGGTTAAGACAATGTGCAATAGGGAATTCATGAATAAAAATGTCCATGATGTGTGGGACTATTTGGATAGACTTGCTGAAAATGTACAATCATGGGACACATACCCAAAATCAAGCACCATGTCTAGGCCAATTCAATCTAAGGAGAGGGGTGGAATGTATCTCATGAAAGAAGATGATGATATCAATTCTAAAGTGACTAATCTTATAAGGAAATTCGAGGCCATGGAATTAAAGAAGGATAAGGTTAATGAAAATATTTGCGGTATTTGTGATGGAAACATTCACATAACTGAAAATTGTCCAACAATACTTGCCTTTCGTGGGTTGCTGAATGAGGAATCCAATGCCGTGAACAATTATCAAAGACCTTTCAATGGACCTACCTCCAATACATAAAATCCTAGTTGGAGAAATCATCCAAACTTTAGTTGGAGGAATGGACAAACAGCTACCCCTCAAGGTTTCTTCAATCAAATTCCAAATTAAGTGAAACCACCGTTTCAAAAACATATTTGAGACCAAGAGCTAATCAACCAGGAAATCAGATCAGCTTTGGGATCACTTTCGTCATCTATTCAAATAATAGAGTTGCACTTAACAATTGGGAGAAAGGGGATGCTTCTTGCTCAACCTCTCCCCAATCTTAAACCGCAATATGAGATAAGTGATCCAAGCTCTCCAAATTAGATCGAGCAAGCCAAGTCTATCCCCACTCTTAGGAGTGGGAAGATAATTGACAAACCTATTCCGGTAATGTCACGCCCCAAACTTGGAAACCGGGCTCACAAAATTCTCGATCGCCGAATCCGGCACCGACAGCCTCTATAGTACCCCATTCTCGGCTCCCAGCGCCCATTTGCCTGGTTCTGATCCTGGGATGCTACGAGGAGGATTTTTAACGTCATTTTAATTTATAATAAGCATAACCAAAGGCATAACCCACAAATAACAACCAAAAACTCCATTACATTTCCACTATGATTAAAAAATTTACAAGTATAATGAGCATAAAGGGAAATATAATGATAATGGACAAAAGCTCCAAGATGATCTGCTATGCACTCTTGCCTCAGCGCTCTGCGGTCCAACGTCACCTGTACGCAACGGTCATGCATAAGCTTATAGAAAGCTTAGAGGATAGTGAAAGTGTGTGCGCAAGGTAGTAATACAATTATGCAGTATTAGAATAATACGAAATATGCTGACGAATCCATGAATACTATTAACCGTACCAAGGCTATACGATGCAAGGCATAAATAATGTCGGCTATACTAAGGTCATGCGATGCGAGATGCAACTCAAGCATACGAATCCTCATCTAAGTCCACATATCACTACAACTCAACTCTATAATATAACCGGGGTCTAGTACACTCCAACTAGGTTGCCGCCCTATCGGGCACAACAAGGTGAGTGGAAAAGACCTCACTATCTGCCTACCAATATTGAACTCAGCTCGTCGATAGTGGATCCATTCCTCGAGCTGGTCAGACTCAGCCTAGCTTTACCCCCTCCTCTCGGGTAGGTAAGGCCGCACCCCCTTCCAACCGACTACGACATAGTGGAAAGCGCGACCTCCTGGTAATCGACACTCGGCGCTCATGCACCCACTCGGTCTAGACGTTAGAGTAACCTCCTGGTACCATAAGGGTTTAGGGACTTTCACCCAGCGATATCTATAGCACCCCATGTAGAACAAGATTTTTGGTATCCAATCCTGTCAACCACGATACTCCTGTGGAGGCTATAGCCCTGATGTCACTAGGGCGTATAATAACCATGTCATACAATGCAAGATCCATGAATCGCGCAATCCAGTCATACAGCAAATATGTGCATACCGCGCGCTCGTGCGGGCAACTTCCCTTACTAGGGAGTCCATAATAATCTGCCCAATGGCATATGCTATGATCAATCACTCATCTCATCACAAGCATGCAGATGATGCATATGGACATGTATCATGATGCTATGGTGTCACATACCCATAATCGGAATCGAAAACCGGAATCGATCAATCACATACGGCGAATGGGGCCTACTTATTTGGGTTAACCCACGCAGAGAATGGGCCTAACAAGGCCTAAGGGAAGGTCACAATGAGGACATCTAACCATCATTGCCCATCAATGTGGACATCTAACCAACATTGCTCTCACGGCATGACTGCCAAAAACATTATCACATACATCATGGTGGAATCTAAATCAAATGTGTTGAATCAATGGGCCGAATCAATGGGCTGCATCGAATTGGGCCGAATTGATGGGCCGAATCAATTGGCCAAGTCAAATGGGCCGAATCAATTGGGCCGAATATATATCAAAATCGGGCCCACCCCTATGTAGTTTGAGATTCGACCTATTCATAAGTTAATATAGAGATAGATGAAGTGAAAACAAATGTCAATTTAATTGGAAACTACCGTGGTTCATAGGAGTTTGAACGGTGGATGTCACGGTCCACTATTTAAATGGTGAGGTCCACTTAAACTTTAGATCTGACTCACCCATTGACCTCATGCCACAAAATGATCTCACAAATGGTTGGATGTTTTAGATACAACACATGCATCATGGTGGGCCCTACCGTCCAAACAGTGGATAGTGTAGATAAAGCACATACACCATTGGGGCCCACACCACATGATGAAACACATACACCTGGAGTGGGTTCCACCGCTAGAAGAGCTTGGAATGTACACGTACATCACGTGGGACCTGCAGAACTCTGGACGTTAAGAGAGAGAGAGAGAGATAGCAGCTACATGGCTGCTTGTACGAGCAGCATGGCTGCCTCCTTTACTTTTTCTTTTTCCTTGTCTTTTTTTTCCTGAAACAAAACAGAGGTGGGTCCCACGTAGGGCCCACCACAACATACATATAATATAATATAATATATATATATATATATTATATAATATATATAATATAATATAATACATATTATGCATCTGACGTCCAGGCCGTCCAAGGCCTGGACAGTAACATACATCATGGTGTTGCCCCACACGTGGGGTGGGTCCCACCGTCCAAGGATGGTGGACGGTTGGATGGACACATACACTGTGGTGTGGCCCATCAAAATGGATGGACAACGTGGGTGGGTCTTATGGACCCCATTGTCAGTACACCTCTACTGTCAGTACACTGATGTCGTCAGTGTTGAAACGTGGTATCTTTCACTCAGTCTACCACAAGAGCTATGGATCTGGGCGTGGATAGATATCAAGGAGGGCCCCACACAGACGTGGGTCCTACCGTCCAGGGGTGGTGGACAGTTTGGATATAACACGTACACCATGGTGTGGCCCATCTGGACGGATGGAGGGTGTGGATGGGTCCCATGGACCCCACCGTCCGTTCACACCACTGTTAGCCACCGTACTAGGGAACCATACCAAGACCCAGCGTTGAAAGGAGGTATCTTTCACTAAGTCTACCAGTTGAGCTAGGGTCTAGGCCCCACATTGAAATAAGGTATCTCCACTCAGTTTGCCAGTTAAGCTATAAAGCTGGGTCCCATGTCAGACCACACTTCACGTTAGCCACCCTACTGTTCGTTGGCACTTCACCGTCAGCCACTCTGTCCAGCGTCCCTAGACAGACGGTGTGGAAGTACACCTCATCAAGGTGGGTCCCATATGGCCCACCTATTTTGAATCAGCCTGATATTTGTGTTTCCCTTTCACCCGGGCCTGTGTGACCTTCCGGTCATGCAGGCCCCTAAAAAGGATCAAGGTGGCCTACTTATTTAGATGGCATGGATAAAATACACACATTATAGGTGGGCCATAATCATAGAAAGAGAGAGAGAAAAAAAAAGGGAGAAAGAGAGAGACATCGGTAAAGATGGAGGGGCCCCGCCACTATGGGCCCCTTTTTTATACAAAGCCTACATCAAGGTGGGTCCCACCATAAGTGGGCCCTTACATCACAAAAAAATAAAGGAGTGGAGATCCAAGATCACCCATCGTCTTCTTCTTGCTCCCTTGGCTTCCTTTGCTCCTTAGCTTCGATCCTAAAGGAGGAGATGGAGTTCGGATGGTTAAGATGGGAGATAAGAGGGTAGGAAGTGGGCCACACTTGTTGCTTGGGAGAGTTTGGAGAGGCTTGGACGTATGGAATTCTTAGGTTGCTTGGAAAGTGTGTTTGAGAAATGAGAGAGAGGGTTGTAAAGAAAGAGAGAGGGATAGGTGATGGAGTGATGGATGTGGTAAGTGATGGGTGTGTAAAAGCTTTTTGACTTTTGGGGTAAATAGTGTAAGAAAGGTATGGGCTTGTGTAAGAACTTTTTGACTTTGGGGTTGCTTAGGAATGGGTGAAAGGTGATGTGTACTTGACATGAGATGTGATATGGTTGATTGATTGATGGGATTGATTTGACATGTTATAGAGATTCTCTTGGGTTTTACAACGCGCGGCATTTTCCTCTAATCGAACGTGGGCCCACATCTCCTGGCCTGGGTATCGCCTCGGTACGCGAGTCACGACATCGAAACCGCGATGACGGCGCAGTTGCTAAGGTAGAAGTCGACTTGAGTTGACGGCGTGTAACTCAAGGTCACGCGCAAACGTCAGATAAAGGTCGAAGGTTACTGGAATTCGACCGGGAAGACCGCGGAAGCCTACGGAACGATATGGTCTAGGATATGGGGCTTACATGTAAGGGCTAAAATGTCTAAGGACCTTGAAGAGGACAACGATGATAGACCTAGCACTGCTCTACAACAATTGGAACCAGAACTTCAGGGCAAGTTGATTGCTCCATTCTCCGAACGGTTGGTTGCACTAAAACCTCTCTCTAACTCTCAGGACATTATAGAGGTATTGAAACAAGTGAAGGTCAATATTCTCTATTTGATGCCATAAAATAAATACCTTCGTATGTTAAATTCCTGAAAGACTTGTGCACGACCAAAAGATAAAAATATTTAAAAGAAAATCTTCTTGATTGAGAAAGTGAGTGTCATCCTAAAGCAAGATGTACCGTAGAAATTCAAAGATCCCAGTAGCCAACCATATCATGTGTAATCGAAAACTATCGAATTAAGCACGCACTTCTTGACTTAAGAGCGAGCGTCAATCTGATTCCCTACTCAGTGTACAAGCAGTTAGAATTGGGAGAATTAAAACCCAACTTAACCACATTACAACTTGTTAATCGCTCTGTTCGTGTACCGAGAGGGACAATTGAGGATGTGTTGGTCTAGGTTGACAGATTCTACTATCCTGTAGATTTTATCGTCCTAGATACCGAACCCATCAATAACATGAGCACTCAGATTCCCATCATTCTTGGTTGCCCATTCCTTGCCACTTGAAACGCAATTATCAATTGCAAGAATGGTGTCATGAGTATGTCTTTCATTAATTTGACATTAGAGTTAAACATATTTTTTAATACAGGTAGACGGTTAGAGGATGATGATGATTTCCACGGTATTAACATGATTGATTCTTTCGTGGAAGATAGAACGCCTCTGACCTTATCCTCTGATCCTCTAGAGACATGTCTGGCCCACTCCCATGATTTTGATGATGACATGATTATGGAGATGGGTGTCATGCGTGATACTATACCGGTACTTGAAGTTAATCGATGAAGGCCACAATTTGAAGAATTGCCCCAAACCGAAGAAGTGCCTCTGCCGTCTAACCTCAAGGCACCGAAGCTTGACCTAAAACCTTTACCCACTAATTTGAAATATGTTTATTTAGGTCAAGATGAAACATACCCAGCAGTGATTTTTACCTACCTGGAGAAAGAACAGGAGAGTATGCTCATATCTACTCTTATTGAGCACAAGGGAGCCCTTAGATGGATGATCGCGGACCTTAAGGGAATCGACCCCTCGATTTGTACTCACCACATTTATCTTGAGGATAACGCGAAGACCTCTCGACAATCACAATGTAGACTAATTCTAAATATGAAAGAAATGGTTAAAGCCAAGGTTCTTAAACTATTGGATGTGGGTATCATTTACCCTATATCTGATAGTCAATGGGTGAGTCCAACTTTGGTGGCTCCTAAGAAGTCCAGAATCATCATCGTATCCAATGCCAATAATGAACTCGTGCCAACTAGAGTTACTATTAGTTAGAGAATGTGCATTGACTACAGGAAGTTAAATACCGTCACGAGGAAGGACTACTTTCCTTTGCCATTCATTGATCAAATTTTGAAAAGGTTAGCTGGTCATTCATATTACTGTTTCCTTAACAGGTATTCGGGCTACAATCAGATAGAGATAGCCCCTAAAGATCAGGAAAAGACTACATTTACATGTCCCTATGGCACATTTGCATACTGAAGGATGTCATTTGGACTATGTAATGGCCCTGCCACCTTTCAGCGATGTATGATGAGTATCTTTTCTGATATAGTGGGGCAATATCTGGAGGTCTTCATGGACGATTTCTCTGTCTTTGGTCTATCTTTCAACGAGTGCTTAGAGAATCTTAAATGTGTGCTGAAAAGATGTGAAGAAAAGAATTTGGTACTCAATTGGGAGAAGTGTCATTTCATGGTTCGTAAGGAAATTGTACTTGGACATACCATCTTGTCCAAAGGAATCGAGGTAGATAAGGCAAAATTGATCTTATCTCTAACTTACCTCCACCCAAGAACATACAGGACGTGCAATCCTTCTTAGGACACGCCGGATTTTTCAAACAATTCATAAAGGACTTTAGTCTCATCTCTCGCCCTCTATGTAATCTACTTCAAAAGGATGCACCATATGAGTGGACCGAGCAATGCCAAGAAGCTTTCACTAAGCTTAAAGGCATGTTGACCACTACACCTATCATACAGCCACCCGACTGGAGCCGTCCTTTTGAACTTATGTGTGACACGTCTGATTATGATCTTGGGGAAGTTTTAGGCCAGAGAAAAGAAAAGAAGCCCCACGTTATCCATTATGCAAGTAGAACTCTAAATCCTGCCCAAGTGAATTACTCGACTATGGAAAAGGAACTCTTAGTCGTAGTGTTCACTTTGGACAAATTTAACTCATACTTGATCGGATCCAAGATTATCATCTACACAAATCATGCGGCGCTCAAGTGTCTTCTTTCTAAGAATGATGCTAAGCCCCGCTTGATAAGATGGATCCTCCTACTTTAAGAAATCGATCTAGAAATAAAACATTAAAAAGGAGTAGAAGAACGTAGTGGCTGACCATCTTTCTCGCCTTAATATCTCTTATTCCCTTGAGACGGCATATATTAATGACATGTTCCCTGACGAACAATTTTTCAGAGTCTCCCATTCACCTTGGTTCGCTGATATTGCTAATTATCTTGCTATAGGTTTTATACCGACACATTGGACTACACAAGATAAGAAGAACTTTTTCATCGAGGTGCACAACTTCTTCTGGGACGATCCATATTTGTTTAAATATTGCCAAGACCAAATCTTAAGGAGATGTGTGCCATACGATGAGCATTAGAGTGTCATCTCCTTCTGTCACTCTCAGGCCTGTGATGATCACTTTTATGTTAAAAAGACCACGACTAAGATTCTGCAGTGTGGCTTTTACTGGCCCACTATGTTCAAGGACACTCATGAGTTTTGCAAGGCTTATGAGCGTTGTCAGAAATTGGGAGCATTATCCCATCAAAATATGATGCTCTTGAACCTCATTCTTATTATAGAGGCATTTGATTGTTAGGGCATCGATTTCATGGGACCATTCCCTTAATCCTTTGGAAATTTATATATTTTGCTCGCTGTAGACTATGTCACTAAATGGGTTGAAACAATTCTGTGCCGGAACAATGACCATCGCATGATCATTAAATTCTTAAAAGAGAATATCCTTTCCCGGTTCGGAACGCCTCAAGCCATCATTAGTGATGGGGGCTCACACTTTTGTAATAGTTCATTCGAGAGTTTAATAAAGAAATACGGTATCTCTCATAAGGTGAGCGCCCCATACCACCTACAGACAAGTGGGCGAGGTGAGATTTCCAATAGGGAGATCAAACACATCTTGGAAAAGATGGTTAACCCTGACCGTAAGGATTGGTCAATCCGATTGACCAATGCTTTATGAGCTTATCATACTGCATTTAAGACCCCTATTGGAATATCTCCCTTTAGACTTGTCTATGGAAAAGCTTTCCACTTGCCTACAGAGTTGGAACGTAGAGCCTACTGGGCGATCAAAAATTTAAATTTCAATCTGCACAACACTAGCTTGCTGCACAAACTTCAGTTGAATGAACTTGAAGAAATCCAGAATGATGCATATGAGAACTCGAGAATTTACAAGGACATGATAAAGGCGTTTCATGACCAACATATTCATTAAAAATTATTCACGCCAGGTTAGAAAGTCCTTTTGTATAATTCTCGGTTACATCTCTTTACGGGTAAGCTCCGATCTCGTTGGACCGACTCTTTCACTGTCATCAATGTTTATCCTCATGGGGCTGTCGAGATTCAGAATCCAGACAATGGCAATGAGTTTAAAATAAATGGACATCGATTAAAACCATTAGTTGAGCAATTTGATTCAGAGAAAATGTCCATGCCTCTGAATGATCCTATGTACCAAGATTGATCTCCTAGTTTGACAGAGGTATAGGTAGGTTTACTGCTTTCATAGGACTAGGGTAGTTTGCTTTTTTAATATTCTAGGATAGTCAGCTTTATGCCATTAGGATAGTTTGCTTTCCAGTTATTTTAGAATAGTTTGCTTTTGTTGGATTAACTCTCGTGCCGAGCTGCCTTCATGCTGAATCTCTTTGGGAAAAAGCCGCTTAACTCCATCATAAGGTATTATCTTTCCATCACCTCTCCTTTACTTTTGTTGTCTCACGTGCATTGCATGCATATATCTTTTACATTAAGGATAATGTAGATTTTAGGTTGGGAATGGAAGATTAGGTTACTTAATCAGTGTTTTCTCAGTCTTGAGTAAAGATTGTGAATTTTTTTAAATTTTTATCTGGAAATTCTTGTGAATTCGAAGTGATTTTGAGGGTCATCTTGATTTTAGAAGTATAAGATATGTAACGTTGGTAATTTATGACTCTTGGATTCAAATATGTTTAGATTTTATAGTTAAGTTCGAATTGCTAATCCATGATTAGAAGTTTTAAACATTGATTGAGTCATGATTTCACATGTCACACTTAGCTTACACATTAAAGCTTCAGTTCGATATTGAATTGTTAACCTGGTAATTACTAAGCAAGGAAGGAGACAACTTGAGAAATTTGTCCATCATGTTTAATAAGAAGAAGGAAAAAATAATAATAAATAAATAATAAAAGAATACCCAGTTAAAAATAGTTGTCGTCGAAAAGGGCTGCCTATTGAAGATCATTGAAAAGATTGAACATAGCGTGAAAGCCATCGATGGAAAAATCAAAAGCTGGAAGAATGGAAGATGAACTGAAAGACAAGTTTTGGTTTAGGTTATGGTTATCCTGAATGCTCTTTTGATTATCAATGTTATCATAAAATAGAAAATTGAACCTTTGATTGTGATAAGTTTAGGTTTCATTATACACCAATGAAACTCAATGTTTAGAATTTTTCTGATTGATGGATTAATACTTTGAACTTGACCATAAAGTTTACTGTGCGCTCGAGTTAAGGAGAAGGAAATGTCCAACATTGATGTATCTTGGAATTCTAGTGTGTAGATTATTTTTCAAAAATCACTCGAATTTATAGAAATTGTCATGTAATTCTCAAAATATTTTTCGCATACTTTGCTTGGGACTAGCAAAATACTAGTTAGAGATTGTGTTCAGGGTCAAATATTGCATATTAGACCCCAGTAAGTACCTGATTTTACATACATGATAATGCTTAACGTTCTATTTTAATCGTGTTTTTATTGCAAGGTGAATTTAAGAGCTTGGACTGAAAAAGGGTGCTAAAGGCATGGATTTGATGCTCAAGAGTCACCAAGGCAAGGGAGGAATCCTAGGGGACTAAGATCGAAGAATTTACATGCCAAAGATCCGAGAAAATCAAGTGTCAATGATAAAGAGGCCTGAAAGTCATCCTGAATGCAAGATCATAGGGTTCCCACCATCCGTTTGGCTTGAAACCTTTTATCTAGCCTGAGGACCCTAAATTAACCGTACACGTCGAAATTCAACACTTAGATCGCTATGGAAGTGGCCCAATGGACAGATCAACCCTTAAAATACTGGATATGTTCTCTACCCCTTAAATCGGATGAGAGAGAGGATGGACGGAGCGGATTTCTCAGAAACATCATAGTGGACCCCACTTAAGGGTGCGCGTGTGCACAGTGCGTATGCACCAGCCATGCACCAAAAAGCATAAGATCGGTCAGCGCACATTGACCGATTCTTTTCTTAAAAAAATTTCAGAAACGTCCAGCGAGTAGACGCTGGCCAGACAGATGATCTTAATGGGCCACCATCATGGTCCCGATGGATGATTTGGATCGTCCATTGCATCCAGGGGGTGGCCACGACGCTGGCCATGGTGGCCTTTTGGCCCCATGCACACGTACACACATGGATCGCCAAAAAATGCAGGATGAACGACGAGTTGATTTGATACAGTGGACCGCACCAAAACTTAACTAAAACCTCTCCTTTCTAACTGAAATTTCACCAGGAATCTAATGAATGGGTTGGATTTTGCCGAAAACATCACTGTGGGGCCCATCGAGCATCTCAGCGCAGGAATTTTAGCACCATGTCTGATTTTTTCAGACGTTGCGGGGTGTTATGGGCCACCGTTTGTAGTCGGTTGGATGATTTGAACTATTCAGAATCTTCAGAGGGGGCTCTTTACCCTAACCATGGAGAAAAACAGGGTTTTTCAGCATTCCTCTCGCCAAAAACGGATTCAAAATGCAAGAAACTTTGCATTTTCGTGAAAGTAGGTTGCTGCGCACGCCTTCTCCACCTCCTCTTCTTTCGCACTCCAGTAAACCGACCAACCTCCTTGGCTGTTATAAAAGGAGAGAAGAGAGAGAGTTTAAGGCATTCCTTGGACATGGGAGTAAACAAGAGAGAGAGAGAGAGAGAGAGAGAGAGAGAGAGAGAGAGAGAGAGAGACGTGGGTCGGCCTTCATCAACCTTCTTCCTTCTTTCGGGTTTTCTTCTCTTTTTATGCTTTCCTTCAAGTTTAGCTTAATCATGTCTGGCTAAACCTCTTAGCTAGGGCTAAGAGGTGAAGCTTGTAGCGTGATGGGTAGTTTTCTACGGCTTTGATTCATAATATGTTGAACTCACTTTGATTATGGTTTGATTATATGGAATATTCATAGTTTTTAATGGTTTGTTGTGACTTAAATTTCAATGGATCTGTGATAGCTTCGGATATTTTCTATGCATTTATAGAGGTTATGATCGTAGGAACCCTGTTGTTCACCATCGTCTCATGGACATGGTTAGATGACGGAATCCTTCCCTACATTCATAATTCTCTCAGATTGGATGTGGATTGGTTAAATTCTGTTGTTTACTTTGTCTCATGGGCATGGTTTTGTAATGGAATCAAGTTTAATTCTCATACCTCTTATCTCTTGAAAACTGGATCAAAGGAAGTTCAGATTTGGTTTTTAATGATGTATCTTTCAACTGGATGAAGATAGGACTCTGATTCCAGTTGTGTTCATAAATCAAGCATAGATCTCCTTGATCTCTACAAGTGGATCCTTGAAAACCCTAGTTTTCCACCTTTGAATTTTATAAGTTTTTGTTTAATCTTTCAGTCTTATTCTCTTAAATTTTCCTGGTTTAGATTACATCTTCTTCTAGTTCTAGTTCTAGTTACTTTCATATTACATACAAGGTACAGTCCCTGTGGATTCAACCTCGATCTTACCGAGATTATTACTACATCGCAATTGTCAGACCCTTAACCGAGTATCCGTTTTGTTCCGTTTGGTCCCACTATCCTACCGGTTGAATTTCAACGACCCGCGACCTGTAGGTAGCATTTACGATCATCCTTAAATCTCATCCTGTAAACCCAACCCAGATCGACCTGAAACTTATACCTTTGTAATCGCGTCGGCATCACGGTCCCAACGTCGTGTCTCGTGCGTAAATTTGATGTATACGTCAAAAGGTGTAGGTCGCACTTTATTTGGACCCTTGATCGTGTTTGTGGGACCCACCTAGCATGTGCACGTCCCCTTAGGAGCATGACTCACCTATTCCATAATTACTTAGCTAGCCTAACCCACCTATAGCTAGGGGTGTACATCGGGCCGAACGGAGTTGAACTGGGCTCAACCCGGCCCGGCCCAGTCACTGGGCCAACATTTCCAGCCCAAACTCGGCCCGGTGAGCAATCGGGCGAGCTCGGGCCTAGTTCAGGCTAGTTTCGGACCTTATAGCAAGTTCATGGGTCGAGCGGCGTTCTCACTTCTCTGTCTCAAATGGTTAGGGTAAGGATTTAGGAATATATATATATATATATATATATATATATATATATATATGTAAATGGCTAGGTCGGGCCGAGTCAGGCCAGGTCGAGTCAGGTTTCGGACCGAGTTGGGCTGAACTGGGACCTGTTCGAACTCGGCCCGAACTCAGTTTCGAGTTGAAGAAAATGGCCCGTCCCGGACCGAACTCATTTCCGGGTTGGGCCGAGTCGAGCGAGTTAACCAGGCTAGCCCAGTTCGTGTACACTCCTACCTATAGCCTACCTAGCTATCATGAGAATTCTCTTCTCAAGGCAATGATCACTCCCTCTCTCCCATGTGCCATCATTGTTTCTCTTCTCAAAGCTCATCATGAGCTTACAAACCATCATTCTGCAACATCTCTCCCTCTCTCATTTCTCTTCATTTTCCTTTCTTCCTCTCCATTTGCAAGAGAGAAAAACGTCCACCATTCCAGCAAATTCCAGCCCTCTTTTCTCTCATTTCCCCCTAAATCTAACCCCTAAAACTCAATCTCAACCGTTGATCTCTATCCCTTGGAGCTAGAGGAGCTTGGTGATAGGAGAAAGTAGGAGTTCTTGTGTAACGACCTTGGAATTTTTGTGCTAATCTTTCCTTAAGTAGTTGTTTTTGGGGTAATTAGCGCTTTACTTGATTGCTTGTGAAATTCGCATCAATCACTTTAAATTGTATCTGCATGGCTCTAAACGTGTAAATTAGTGAGCGCTACGTTACTCTGAAATCTGGGATTCATCGCTAAATCCAGTTGTTCTGGGGAATTTTTGGAAGATCTGGATCGGACCTAGACCGCGCGTCGAAAGTCCGATGGCGATGATCTTAGGCTGTTGCGGTCACTGAGTTGGGCTTGGTCTTCACCTCGAAAATCAAGTCGATCTGATGTTCTGGGTCGATTTGGTTGAGCTCGGAGTGAAGAGTGTGAGAACGGTTGGAATTTATTAAGCTTTTTATGAAATCTGAGTCGTGTCGCTTGCGCGACGATTTTAAACTATCTGACCGTTGGATTCTGACCCAATTTCACCCTCTGATCAGGGAAGGTGGCCAGGCATATCCTAGTGCTTGTGGACCTGATCGAGATTCCGTGACCGTTGAATTGAGTGTGGTCCGCCACTGCTGATCTGAAGAGCTGGTCGGTATCTCAGCTTGACCTAGATCCATGGTCGGTGAGCTTAAGTCCGACCTTTCGTGGTTATAGGCCCACCAAGTGCTTCGTTGGATCGAGAAAGGCGTACTTTGGTTATAACCTAAGTATACCTTGACCCTGGGGTTATTTCCATCATTTTAAGGCCTATATATAGTCCTTAAACCCTAGCTCTCATTTCCATACGAATTTTCTCTAACCCTAGCTTGGAAAGAGAGTGGAAAAGAGAGAGTTAGTGAGAGAGATTGGTTGGTGAATCATCTTGATTCTTCCTTGTTCTTCTTCACCTTTGAACCTTCACTTTGAATCGTTCCCTTGGCGATTTTGAGTTCTTTTGGGGTAAGTTAACCTAACCCTAACCTGTGTTAGAGCTTAGATTAGACTTGGTGTTGTTGTATCTCATTTCTATCCTTATTTTAGGGTATTCTAGCGCCGTTGACGAAGACAACTCGTCTAAATCAGTTCGGCGGTTCTTTCTTCGCTTAAGGTGCGGACTTTAAGTGTATAGGTTATGGTTTTCAAGGCTTTCAATCCCAGTTAGTGATTTATTCTTGTTATGGATGAGATTTCACATGTCAAATGTTAGGTTTGCATTGCTTTCCTGATATGCATGTGCTATATTGAGATTTGTGTATTCTAAGTGTATTTATAAAGTACCGTATACGTATAAAATACGCACTTGTGCTTGCCATGATTATTGGTCATGTATGTATGCTAGATGCATGTATGATAACTCCTTAGTAAAGGGAATTGTCTAAGTGCATGTATTCCAACATACGTCATGTATGTTATTCCTTGTATGCTAAGTGTTTGTAGAAATGCATGAATGACCTAAGTGTAACTGATTACACTAAGTGTGGGCGTTGAGAAGTGGTTCTCAATACTTCTATGGATGCGCATGATTTCCTTTATGCATTTACATTTCAAGTTATTTAAATTCAAGCATTCCTATGCTTACATTTATATTAAGTTGATTATTCTTCAGATGTGTATGTAACATGATTTGAGTTGTTGATCCATTACTGTTTTACATTCCATATGAATATCTGTCGTAGTGTAGGATGTTTGGGACTATGCCTTAGTCCAGGAAATCGGTAATTGACCCTATGGTCGTGGTTGAGATTGCTTTCGCCACGTGAGACGCATTAGACGAACCCGAGTCGTATTAGAGTTGTCGGCAGTGGTTCGACCACGCGGAGTGTTTGCGCACTCCATGTCGTTCAATTCAACGTGCGCTCGTGCTAGTCGAGTTCGTCAAATAACCCGATTGTCCAGTGTATGTTAACCATGTATGGACGCTACTGCTTGAATCTAGGGTACCGAACTTACCAGTGAAATCCTAATAACCATGGTACCTGATCCGCTAAGACTCATGAGCCGGACATGGTGGTATGGGACACCGTGGTCGAGCTGTCTGCCTACGCTGGGTGACGAGCCTTCCCGTAGTGACCAGTGAGCAACTTAACTCGTGAGCCGATTATGGTGGTATGGGACACTATATTCGTGCTGTCGGCCTACATTGATTGGTGACGAGCCCTTTGTAGTGACCTCGAGCATACCTAGATACCGCAAGGAGGTGACGAGCCGATCTGTGGTAGTAAGGGCATGAAAGGCGTGCATTGATTGGTGACGAGCCCTTTGCTACGACCTTAAATATAAAATCGTATGAGATGTCTAGGATTGACGACCCTAGTATGGATCATTATTTGGATGGTGATATGAGGAAGGTATCTTAGTTTCCCAATCCTGTTGTGTGAAATGGACTAATAACAACTTGGTAATCATATCCATGCACCGCATTTGCATGTGCTTTGTAGATGTGGCGCACTTTGAGGCGATGTCATGCGTAACGTAAGATGAAGACGCTGAGGGTGTACGCGTGAGGGCACGCATCATACCGCATTCATACTTGCATTAATAAGAGTACTTAGGATTTATTTAATTGTCCTGCTTTATCATTACTGTTTGATTGAACTGATAACATGTTAACCAGTGCCTTATTGTTCCACTGAGTTGATCACTCACTCCCACGTTCTGGGGCGGTGTTACACACCCACCAGACTCTATCTTAGGCCCTGATGTTGCAGATGTGGATGCGACGTCTGAGGCAAAGCGGGAGCTGGATGACGACGAGGCTGCCTTCTCCTATATGCAGTTTTCAGACGGGTTCTAGCGAGCCTCGGTCTGTTGCGCGGGATCTATGGGATTACTATTTTGGGAACTGAAATGATGTAACTTGTACTTATAATTTTGATAAATAACACTTTTACACGATCTGGTTGTATATGTAATTCAGGGGCTTACACTTGTACACATATTTTACTATAAGTCTTCCGCTTGCTTTATTCACTTATCCCTGAATCATATCTGCGTTTTGGCTTAATCTATCCCATGTTTATGTGCTAATACAATCAACATACATCATTCATTAATTATGTTGCATAAGTGATGTTTTGGAACTCGGGAGCTGAGTTATGCTCGACCCCCGAATTTCAGGGCGTTACATCTTGTGAGGTGGGTGAGCATTTAGTGTACTTTTCATATTTTTCTTCTTGGATCTTCTTTATTTTCCTCATAGGAGCTTGTGGGGCCCATCAATTGATGGTGGAGGTCCCCCATGTGCATGCACGTTCCATAGATGGGGCCATTCTCCATAGACCCCATCGTGGTAATTTTCCTTTGATTTATGGATCATTGGGGTCATCTAGACCCTAGATCCATGGTGGGGATGGCATCCCCACCCTAGATTCAATTTCTAGATCCAAGCATGTGTAAGATCTAGCTTGTATCTTGATATAGTGAATGTATTATGGTTGTGATGATGGAGAGGGCCTCAATAGTGGCGGAGCCTCCTCTCCTATGATCGAATTTCCTTTCTCCTTCCTCTATTATTGATTTTTGATGTGTGTGGCCCACTTAGAGGCCCTAGAATGTCTAGACCGTCCAGCAAGGTCGGACGCCCCTTGCTGTCTATTTTCTAAACATTGGGTGTCCTACTTGCTGTCCCAAAGTGACATGCAATGAGTTTTAAGGTGGGATCTTGGTCTGAAAGTTTGTGGGGCCCACTTAGGTAGGAAATACCATTATTTTTGTGGAGTATTTCCCTTTGTCCAGCAAGATATAGACAAATATATTCAGCTATATGTTGCTGTCCAGCAATTTCTGGACTGTTGTGATTGATCTTTGGCTGGGGTTTTGGCCTTGCATGAAGACTTGATTTAACCTTATTAAGGGCAGATTCTTGGAGGTGTGGACCCCACCTTGATGTATGTTTAATCCCACCTCCAACCATCCCTGACTGGACGTTATTGGAGCAGGCCCAAAGGGTGGGGACAGTCCAAATTTTTGAGCAATCCAGCCTCTTTGTATGGTGGAAAAACATAAATATCAGTTTGGTTTTAGGGATGGTGGACCACTTTTGTGGACCCCCACCTTGTTGTACACTTGTGAAGGCTTGTTGGCCACCCATTTTCCCCAATTTTTGGCAGGCCTGGGCCCACTCCAATGGGGTGTACAAGTCAGGGACAACAGTATTTCCAGCAGTATATTTTAATTTCAACCTTGCTGTCCATAAATCTGTTTCCTATATGTATGAGATTGAGGCCTCCCCTCTTACCCATTTTGTGGTTCATCATGTTGGGACCCTCCTCATGTACTTGGGGGTCATCAGGACCACCCATTTTTGGGCCATTTTAGGGCTGGGCCAGCAACCCAACTTCTGGACGTCCAGCTGGGCTGACGTCCGGTAATGAGCTGGCCGTCCTCCTCCTTGTGGCTCACCTTAACATATGTTTTATCCAGGTCGTCCTCCCATCCGTGTGGCTCACTTGGATGGGGACCATCCCTTGGTGGGATGTCCACAAGTGGGGCCCACCTTGGTGTTGTTTTGGGGCAGGCCGTCCAGGCCATTGGACCGCCCAGCCCATGTGTGACGCCCAGTATTTTGGGCTGCTGCTAGACTCGTAGTCCAGCAACAGCCCACTTAATTTATGTGTTGTATCTTCACCCTCCATCTAGTGGGGCCCTCTGTGATTAATGTTGGCCATCATAAGATTAATGTGCACTCAGTTTTACTATCATCTGGACCTCAGCAGGCCCAAGAAGTTGGGTGGGATGAAAGTCCAGCAACGGGCCTTAGAATATTTTGTATATAACTGAAAGTTGTTAGGCTGTGAGGCCCACAAAATGGAGAGACATGTGTACATACATCATGCCTTTATTTTTGAGATTTTTGGGCTTAATTAGTGCCTTATGAAGCCCACCTTTAGTTGATTAATGAGGACCAACATAGTCCAAATTTTTGGGATGTCCAGTAGGCCCAGGTGGGTTGGGATGTCTAGCTTTGACCCAATCCTTGTGCATGGGCTGTTTGCACATTATACTGGACTTTGTGGGCTGAATTGTATATGTGATTGGGTCCTTGATTGCCCACCTATTTTACCCAGATTTGGGCTAATGTTGAAGGGCCCAATTGACTCAACTTGGATATATTTTTACCTATGTGCTTGGGCTTATGGGCTGTTCACTAGGTCCAACATAATGCATGAATTCGGTGGCCATTGTTCTTGGGCCATAGTTTGCCTTTTTGGGCCCATGATGTTGTGTGAGGGCTTTGGGCCATTTTCTTGGGGCCCATTATGTGATATGATATATATGTATTGCTGTCCATTTTATTTTTAAGATAGTACTTGGGCCTTGGGCCTTGCTTTAGGTGGAATCTTTGTTGGGCCGCCTTCTAGGGGACAATGGTGGTTAAATGTCCCCATTGTGGACCCCTCTAGGCCCATTTATTAGGCCCATTCTCATCTATTGGTGGTTGAATGTCTGCCTTAGACCCTTTGGTAGGCCCATTCTCACCTATAAGGCCCATAATATTTCTTACTTAGTCTTTGTGGGCTACCCCAAATTGTTGGGCCCCACTAGTAGTTGTGCTCTTTCCATTCCATGTAAAATTATCTAAGTACCTAAACTCTATCTTATTATGAGGAGAGTACAACATCATCGCATGGCATACTTAGTTATCTTCATGACCCATTCTCATGTGCATCATATGTGTGCTTGGTTGAGATGTGATTAGTCATGGTTTATGTCATTGGGCAGACTGTTATGGGACTCCCTGAGTGATGGAGTTGCCCCTCTTGAGCATGCTGTCTGCACAGGACTGATGCATGGTTGATTTGTATGATTCATACATCCAGCATTGCATAGCACGGTTGATATTCTCCCTAGCTTCATCAGGGCCGTATCCTCCACAGGCATATCATGGATGGACAGATTTGGACACCAAAAATATTAGTTTGAGCACTGTAGGCATGTAAGATGTCCTTGGGTGAAAGTCACAGAACCTTCAAGGTACCAAGAGATGCTTCAACATCGAAACCGAGTGGAAAACATGAGCGCCGGTGCCTTTACCATTAGGCCGTGGACTTGGTATGAGGATTGGCATGATTTCATTGCACATTGCATATGACACTTGGATATATAAGCCCGCATTACTTAGCCTTGGGATGGCTGATGGTATTTTGCATTGAGTTGCATAGCCTTTGGTTGGCAGATGGTATTCCTATCTTGCATTTGCATAGCCCTATTATGGTTGTTGGTATTCGTGATCTTGCCGCACACTCTACATACTTTGATATTGCATTCATCACACCTGTCCTACACACACTTACACCGCCCTCTAAGCTTTCTATAAGCTTATGCACGATTGATGCCTGCAGGTGATTTTAGGCAGTGAGCAGGAGAAGGAGCAGGAGTTGCCGCAGATCTTTTGGAGTTTTGCTTTATAGTCTTTGTATCTTTCTCCTTCGAACCTTGTATTGTAAAAATTTATAATTCTTAGTGGATTTTATAATGGTGTCCCTGTAGTTATTATCTGTGGTTATGATGTTATGATCTTGGGTATGCTCATTATGAATCAGACTTATATTATAGAAATCCTCATTGTAGGATCCCAGGATCAGAACCTGGTGTATGGGTGCCAAGAGCCGAGAATGGGGTACTACGGAGGCTGTCGGCGCCGGATTCAATGATCGAGAAATTTGTGAGCCCAGTTTCTGAGACTGGGGCGTGACAGCAACCCTATACTTGGGGTGTGAACATTAGTCCTTCGAATGAATTCTTTTTACCTTAAAAACAAGGATTTTTTATCACAATGATGATAGTTTAATCGCGTTTGTCAAACAAAATAAAACTTGAAATATAAGGCCAAGTAGAGATTTTATTAAACTGAATATGAATGCAGTACAATTGGTAAAAAAAGAAGTAAATAAAGCAGATATAATTATGAAAGGTAGTTTAAGACGATAAAGTGGTGTGGATGGTTGACAGTCTTTTGGACCTAAATGGTTGTGTTTGGCCAACAGATTGTGGCCGAGAAAATTCCTATGTAAATCACTAAGTAAGCACTTAGGGATTTACGGGTTCCAATAATCAGGTCATTGATAGAAATTAAACTAATTCCGACTTTTTAAAGCGATGCTTTATATAGAAGTAGAGAAACTAAACTAAAGGTACACTAATTAATTTAGACCTACTGCAATATGGTGTTGGACAAGAGTGAAGATTTTAAATTTGGCTAAGCTAAAATAAGATAGGTGCTCATGTGGGATGAAGGATTTAATAGGCGATGTTGAGCTGAATTTGAGATTTGCTTAATTGGATGAGAAAGGGCCCATATCTTTTCATTCTTTGTTTCTTTTCACATGAGGCCATAGCCTTCTTTATGGTCTCTTAGCTTTCAAAGTCAATTGATTAGTTGCCTTGGCTCGATACACTTTTATTTTAAGGAGTTAGCCAACCATTAAGTTACTATTTGTGGTCATGTTTTCATTTCTAGACAACTTTCTCTTCTTGGTACACCGCTTAGAGGTCTACAACTATGCATTGCTAATTAAATCTTTCCATGCATCACTAGATGTCACCACTTTAGTATTAAGCTAAGTCATCTGTGCTCTCTAAGTGCTTTACATATGTACAACCTGTGTATTCCTGCCATGTGTCGTCGTGAGGATTGACTACCTCTAAAGTTTCGATCATGTATTATTCCCTAGGTTTTACGCCATTCCCTGTGTGACACATGTCTATGGAAAGTGTTTACTTTGGATTCTCACAAGTTATATCAGTTGTATATTGAAAGGAGAGTGTGTTTTGTACGGAACCCCTATATACATCTGAAAAAGGCGAGCTACCAGTCCTTGGGGGGGGGGGGGGGGGAAATAGGACTATGCCAATTAAAAACTTAAAGTACTAAAATAATAAATAAATCAGAATAAATCAGAAATCTCAATAACATTAATATTGAAAAATTGATTCAAACTTACTTCATAGGACAACCTTACACCAAAAACAAAGTTTTACGTAGGACAACCTGATTTCACGAACGATTGTAAGGATCAAGATCTCAAACCAAGCAAGCAACAAGAAAGCTATTTATTACAAGCATTCACCACATTTGCATAAATAAATTATAATCATTCATCACATATGCAAAAACTAAACATCCACCACAAACACCAGTAGTTATAGTGGATTGGTATGTACACCAACTGTTCTCAAATAGCCACACCTACTCCACTCCCAATAATCACAACCTACGTGATATTGGCATTCACTAAAAAAATAAGGTTTTCACAGGTTCACCTTAAAACCTTATACAGTTATGATTTTAGAAGGGCTATTGCAAACAAAAACTCCACATTGAGATTTTCTAACTATCTCAGTCAAAACCAACACATGAGATTTTCTAGCTACCTCAAAAAAATCAAAAATACAGAATATAGAAATGTACTTATCTTCTTCTTAAAGACAAATCTCTTGAAGTAGCCTGTAGAACCGCTTTGCTTAAAGTAGAACATTCAATGTATAGTAATACAAACAAATGTTCTATGTTCTAGATTGATTTTAAAATAATTCAAACCAAAGGCTACTTGTTTGAATTCCTTAAGATCTCAAAATGAGTTATTACTCTCTTTTTAAAAAGTAAGATTCATAAAAAAAATGATTAAAGAATTAAAACAAAAGCTATATAAACAAAATATTAAAATACCGTGTAATATCTTGAAGACAGTGGGAACTTCTCTCTTTCTAAGTGGAGGCTTTTCTTAGCTTGGATGAGTAATTTTAGATTAAGAGAAGGCCTCTATTTATAGCCTGAAAAGTTGTTGCTTCGATTCGTCTAAGGTCTCCTTCAACTCATCTAAGATCTAACCAAATTTCAAATTTTAGGTGCAATCGGATAAAACAGTTCTTCGACAGGTCGAAGGCCCTGCTCGACTGGTCGAGCACGGGCTTCGATTGGTCGAGGGTGCTAAAAAATAGTTGCTGGACTTCTAGTCGGGCAACCCTCGACTGGTCGAAGGTCCCTCTTCAATTGGTCGAGCAGTCTGCTCAACTAGTCGAGAAATCACCAGAAATATCCATTTTTTAGATTTCAAACTTGGACTTGTTGAAGACTTCTTAGACTAGTCGAGCCATAGCTTAGACTAGTCGAACCAAAGCTTAGATTAGTCGAATTAAAGCCTAACTAAAGTATAAAAACCCCTATAAGTTTATCATTTGAAAGCACCTAAGTATAAGGTCTTTCTAGGGTCAATTATACTTGAGAAAACTAGACATTGAAGTGTAAAGATTGAATCTTCAATAATGCATAGTTGATCTTTTACTTGAAGTGCAGTCGTAGGTGGAGCTTGATCTTCTACTAGTAGTGTAGTAGAACTTGAATTCATTTTAGCTTGAGCTTTCCAACTTCATGACTTGTGCTTATGCTTGCACTTTTCAACTTCATGACTAGTACTTGAAGCTTGGTTTCCATAGAAGATAATGAACTTGAGACTTGAAACTTGAACTTTCCATCTTAATTCACTTGAAGGTGAACTTTCCATCTCATTGTGTGAAACATATCATAATTTGTTTTATCTCATCGAAATTTGATAAACAAGAGTGTGCTTTATACATTATAACACCTACAATCTCCCCCTTTGTCAAATTTGTGACAAAACACTTAGTACAACAATTACAAATAAAATGTCGCTGAAATTGCTGTTATGCCCCCTCAATGTAGGCTTCTCTTTGCTTTGATCAATACCTTAATCATAATATATACTTCCAATACACAACTCCAACAACATTTTCTATTCATTCATTCAGAACAAATAGCATAATAGCATCAATCATATCAATCATATTCATCAATCCATCACATCATTCTAAGTATTCTCTCCCCCTTTTTCTCACAAGTTGACAAAGGAAAGAGTGATTATGTGACCACAACATAATTGAAAAATAAGAACTAGAAAATGCCTAACTGAACCATGAGATAATCATTATAATTAAGTCCAGAAAAGGAGTTGAGAAAGTATAATGAGAGCATATAGAGAGTATAATCCAAGAGTTAGCAAGACAACTAACCACATAGTGAAAATTAATACAAGTCATCTAGAATATGCATAGCAATTAAACTAATCGGACCTAGAGGAAGTTGGAGGAGGTATGGAAGGATCAATTTGGTGAAGTCCTTTGGTAATGCGATGAAAATATTTGCGCATGTATTTCATGGAAGCTTTGTGTCTTTCAACCAAAGTATCCTGAGATACCTTCAACTCAATAACTTTCTCTTCTAAAGATCAAAGCCGATCATCAACCTGAGAAGGCTGATAATCAGGATCATCCTCATCGTCCAATTCTAACTCAGCAAAAATGCCATCAATGGACGTGTCTTCAGGCAAAGGTGCTTCCTCTTCTTTTACTTCATCCTCATCCCATTGGCCAGGTAGGTCGTCCAGATTCATCTTGTGAATGTTTGTGTTATCAAATGGAAGGGCTGCCTCAGGTGCCTCAGTAGGAGGAATGACAACATTACAATGAGTGGCAAGGCTAGACATGAGATAGGCAAAAGGAATGGACCCATGGCCAGGATGGATACAAAATTGAATAATTAAGTAGCAAATTAGAGAGGCAAGATAGATAGGAATGCCGGACACAATAACATGAAGAACACGAGACATAAAGGGAGTAAGTTCAGACTTATTCCCAAACCTAGGATAAACATTAGAAGTAAAAATATGATGAAGAACTTTATATTTGGGCAACATCTTATTGACATGGAGGGCATTACCAGAACTCCAATTGGCATTAAACTGACATACTTTACAGGTAATTTCCCGACGTTCAATTTCATTCATCATTTCAGCAAGGGTAGGTATGGAAATACCTTCATCATTGACAGAAATGTCCACCAACCCTGAAATAAGATGTCTATCAAGAGGGAATGTCCCTTCTCTAAAATTAATAGAGAATGTCAGGTTATCTAGGGACAGTTCACATATCGACGTATACATTCCTTGCACTATAAAGCAGTATGCCGTTCCACCCCAATTAAGAATGTTTTCCCAACCAACTGAGGTAAGGATAGGCAGGAGCTAGAATGGAGCAATGTGATCAATGTTCACCGTCTTCTCTATGATAATTTCCTGATTGCGAAGATCCCTAACATGCTTTGAATCTTCTTCGGGAGATCTTAGGGTTCTCAACCTAACTAGAGTCAACGTAGAGGAAGAGCCAGGAGTTACTTTCTTCTTAGTGCGATGCTTCATTTAGAGATTGCAATAGATAAAATTACAAATAAAAGATGGGTTTGACAAAGATCAGATTTTTACACAAAACCCACTATAGAGGTGTGAAACTCAAAATAAATCACAAATGAATGATTAACTAGCAACAATAAACCCAAATCTAGAAGAAAAAGTGAAATGAACCACTTACATAAAGGCAATGAAGATGGGTTTGACGAGTGGAGCCACGACTAGTCAAGGAAGAAGAGAGAAATGGGGTGAAAATGGTGTTTTTTCCCTTTTTAATGAATAAGCCCGCGATCCACAACTGGTCGAGTGTGGTCCTCGACTCGTCAAGGGTCAATTGGTCGAGTACGCATTTGACTCGTCAAGCATCTGAAAAAAAAATCTCATTTTTATTATTTTAAATTAATATACAAATAAATAAATAAATAAAATAAACAACATGATATAATTAAATAGAAATACACATACCAATATCATTTTTAATTTGGAATATATATTCCTATCAAACGGTTTTTCAGTATGAATATATTCTAATGAAATTCTTTTATCCTCAACCAATTCTTGAATATAATGATATCTAATGTCTATATGTTTCGTACAAGAATGTTGAATAGGATTCTTTAAAATACTGATTGCGCTAGAATTATCACAGTACAAAATCATTATATCCTGTGCAATTTCATAATCAGCTAACATTCTCTTCATCCAAACCAGCTAGGTACTAGCATTACCAGCTGCAATGTATTCAGCTTCAGCTGTAGATAAAGATACAGAACTCTGTTTCTTACTGTGCTAGGAAACTAAGCAATTCCCTACATAGAAACGTCCATCACTGGTAGATTTTCTATCGTCAATGTTTTCTACCCAGTTAGTATCAACACATCCAGCTAGTTATACAGTTGTATTATGAGGATAGCATAGACCGAAATTAGCAGAACTTGCAACATATCTAATTATACGTTTAACAACAATAAGAAGTGATTCTTTTAGATCATACTGATATCTAGCACAGATGCCAACACCAAAAGCAATATCTGGTCTACTAGCAGTTAAGTATAAGAGACTACCAATCATGCTTCGATATAAGCAAGGGTCTATACATTTACCTGTTTCATCCTTTGAAAGTTTGAGAGTTGTACTCATAGGAGTATCAAACTTTTTACCGTTCTCGAATACAAATTTCTTTACCAAATTTAAAGCATATTTGGTTTGAGAAATGAAAATACCATCTTCCTATTGTTTTACTTGTAAACCAAGAAAGTAATTCAATTCTCCAACCATACTCATTTCAAACTTAGATTTCATAAGCTCTAAAAACTTAATGGACAAGTTAGTGCTTGTAGATATATAAATAATATCATTAACGTAGATCTGTATAATTAATATGTGTTCATTATATTTTTTGACAAATAATGTTTTATCAATGCTTCCCATGATAAAGTTGTGACTAAGTAAGAACTTAGTCAACTTTTCATACCATGCCCTGAGAACTTGTTTTAGACCATAAAGTGCCTTTTTAAGACAATATACATGATTTGAAAATTTAGGGTCTTCAAAACCCGTGGGTTGTTTAACATAAACTTCTTCATGCAGATCACTGTTTAAAAATACAGTTTTGACATCCATTTGATATATTTTAATTTTTTTTATAACAAGCAATAGAAATAAATAATCTAATGAATTCAAGGCACACAACTGGTGCGAAGGTTTCATCATAGTCAATTCCTTCTATCTGAGTGTAGCTTTGTACAACCATTCGTCCCTTATTTCTAATGATATTTCCCATTTCATCAGATTTATTCTTAAAAATTCATTTGGTTCTAATTATATGTTTATCAGATGGTCTTAGAACCAAATACCAAACATCATTTCTTACAAATTGATTTAACTATTCTTGTATGGCCACTATCCAATTTTCACTGGCAAGTGCTTCTTTTATATTAGCCGGTTCAATTTAAGAAGTGAAGCAAATGTAGTACAGACCTTGCTTTCTAGGATTCAATCTCCTAAACCCCACATGGAATTTACTATATCATTTAATTTCATATAGAAGTCCATGAATGTTTCATTTTCTTTCATACGTATTTTCTCAAATTTCATAGTGAGGATTTGAACTTTATATTTCTTGATTATAGTAGTTCCTTCATGTGTCATTTCAAGAATATCTGAGGCTTGTTTAGCTGTATCACATGAAATGATTCTTTTGAATTCATTTGGTGATAGAATACAAGTTATGGCATTTAAGGCCTTAGCATTTGCACTGCTTTCACCTTTTTGATGTGTAGTCATAAATAAAATGGAGTTTCTTTTAAAGATTTGGTTCCGTCAGTGCCTAGAACTTCAGACATAAGTGGTTTCCATTTGATTACTGTGGCTTGCCACACGCTTTCATCAAAGGATTTTAAGAAAATCCTCATTCTGGCTTTCCAGTATGCATATTTAGAGCCATCAAATGGTGGTGGCTTCGTAATAGACAAGCTATCAAAATTTGACATAATGAAAGCTCTAGATCTTTAAACTCAAAGAACTTAATCTAAAAATATGAGTAATTTAGCTCTGATACCACTTGAAAAATGTGAGTTACCAGTCCTAGGGGGGTGAATAGGACTATGTCAAATAAAAATTTAAAGTATTGAAATAATAAATAAATCAGAATAAATCAGAAATCTGAACAGCATTAATATTGAAAAATTGATTCAAACTTACTTCGTAGGACAACCTTACACCAAAAACAAAGTTTTACATAGGACAACTTGATTTCACAAACATTTGCAAGGATCAAGATCTCAAACCAAGCAAGAGACAAGAGATCTATCTATTACAAGCATTCACCACATTGGCATAAATAAATTACAATCATTCACCATATATGCAAAAACTAAACATCCACCACAAACACCAGGAATTATAGTAGTTCGGTGTGTACACCAACTGTTCTCAAATTGCCACACCTATTCCACTCACAATAATCACAACCCACATGATATTGGCGTTCACTAAAAAATAAGGTTTTAATAGGTTCATCTTAAAACCTTACACAGTTGTGATTTTAGAAGGGTTATCACAAACAAAAACCCCACACTGAGATTTTCTGACTATCTCAGTCAAAACCAACACCTGAGATTTTCTGATTATCTCAAAGAAAAAAAAAATATAGAATATAAAAATGTACTTATCTTCTTCTTGAAGACGAATCTCTTAAAGTAGCCTAAAGAACCACTTTGTTTGAAGTAGAATGCTCAATGTCCGGTAACACAAACAAAGGTTTTAAGTTCTAGATTGATTTTAAATTAATTCAAACCAAGGGCCACTTGTTTGAATTCCTTAAGATCTCAAAAGAAGTGATTACTCTCTTTTTAAAAAGTAAGATTCATAAAAAAAGATCAAGGAATCAAAACAAAAGTTATATAAATAAAATATTAAAATACCGTGTCATAGCTCGAAGATAGTGGGGACTTCTCTCTTTCTAAGTGGAGGCTTGACTTAGCTTGGATGAGTAATTTTGGATTGAGAGAAGCCTCTATTTATAGGTTGAAAAGTTGTTGCTACGACTTGTCTAAGGTCTCCTTCAACTCGTCTAAGATCTAACCAAATTTTAAATTTTGGGCGCGATCGGATAAAACAATTTTTTGATTGGTCAAGGTCCCTGCTTGACTAGTCAAGGGCCCTCTTCGACTGGTCGAGGGTGCTAAAAAATAGTTGCTCGATTTTAATTCGAGCAACCCTTGACTGGTCAAAGGTCCCTCTTCGACTAGTCGAGTAGTCTGCTCGACTGGTCGAGAAATCACCAGAAATATGTATTTTTTGGATTTCAAATTGGACTGGTTGAAGACTATCTTAGACTGGTCGAGCCACAACTTAGACTAGTCAAACCAAGGCTCAGACTAGTTGAACTAAAGCCTAACCAAAGTATAAAAACTCCTATAAGTTTATCATTTGAAAGCACCTAAGTCTAAGGTCTTTCTAAGGTCAATTATACCTGAGAAAACTAGACATTGAAGTGTAAAGCTTGAATCTTCAATAGTGCATAGTTGATCTTTTACTTGAAGTGCAGTCGTAGGTGAAGCTTGATCTTCTACTAGTAGTGTAGTAGAACTTAAATTCATTTTAGCATGAGCTTTCCAACTTCATGACTTATGCTTATGCTTGCACCTTCCAACTTCATGACTAATACTTGAAGCTTGGTTTCCATAGAAGATAATGAACTTGAGACTTGAAACTTGAACTTTCCATCTTGATTCACTTGAAGGTGAACTTTCCATCTCATTGTGTGAACCATATCATAAGTTGCTTTGTCCCATCGAAATTTGAAAAACAAGAGTGTGCTTTATCCATTATAGCACCTACATTTCTGATCATGATCCTAGATTCACCTCGTGCTTTTGGAAGAACTTCTAGGAAGCTTTGGGAACACCATTAGATTATATCATCGTGTTTCACCCTCAGACAGATGGACATACTGAGAGAGTTAATCAAATCCTTAAAGACATGCTTCGTGCCTGTGTTATAGATTTTCAGGGAAGTTGGAGTGATTACTTGCATCTAGTAGAGTTTACTTACAACAATAGCTCTTAGTCGAGCATCAACATGGAACCATTTGAAGCATTATGTGGAAGGCCAAGTAGGTCTCCCAGCTGTTGGTTGGAGGTAGGAGAATGTGAATTGTTGGAATCTAAAATGGTAGAAGAGGCAGCTGAGAAGATCATAATGATACGAAAATGTTTGTGCACTGCCCAAAGCTACCAAAAGAGCTATGCAGATACTAGAAGAAGAGACTTAGAATTTGAAGTTGGTGATCACGTGTTCTTAAAGGTGTTGCCTATGAAAGGTGTTATGCGATTCAAAAAGAAGGGAAAATTAGCACCGTATTTTATAGGACCGTTCGAGATCTTAGAGAGAATCAAACCTGTTGCCTACAGCCTAATGCTACCCCACAGCTTGCCAATATTCATAATATTTTCCATGTATTATTGCTTTGTAAATACGAGAGAGATACATCTCAGGTAATAGATTGACAGTTATTAAAAATCCAAGAAGATGCATCGTATATCAAGAGACTTGCGTGCATCCTAAACAGAAAAGAATAAGTGTTGCAAACGACAGTTATACCATTGGTTAAGGTCCAATGGAGTCACCATAATGAAGAAGTATCATGGGAGCAAGAAGCTAAGATTTGAGAAAAGTATCCTAACCTCTTTATCAGGTAAGGTACAATGAATTTCGCAACAATTTTTTTTTTTTTTTTTTTTTTTTTAAGGAGGATTGAATTAATATACTAGCAATTTTGAGAGGTAAATTTTTTTATTTCTGATTATATAATCGTAATCAATAATTAAGTTGGTCATTCTAACCATTTCAACCAAGGTATGTGACAATCCATCCGTTGGGTCACTGATCCAAACCATGAACCTTTGATCAAAACCATTTAAATTGAATAATAACTTATTAGTTTTCAAGTCTACCATTAAAATTATTATCTGATAAATGTATCATCAAGATCTTAAAAAATTTTCATTGGACCACTTGATCTTTCTATATACTACCGTTTGATATGTTCTTTGACATAATATCAACAACGCCATATAAAAATGTTAACTTGAACAAGGATAAAAAGCTTTAGATCTAAGGCGAATATTTCTTGAACCATCAATTTTAGCATATTTTGTGGACCCTAAAAGAGTATACTAGATTATTATTTCATGACTATCATAGATTTTCAATACCATGATTTTAAATTATTTTAGCATATGCAAAATCGTAAAAATTATCCATATGTATTATAACCATACATTTGAGCATAGCCCAGTATTATATACTTTTTTTTTTTACCTTGAAATTATTTTCCTATGATCTTTATGATAAAAACTTCATTTTGATATAATGATTGGATATAAAAACTTTTGGTATGCCTACATGTTTGTGGCATATACATACTCAATTGATACACCATATTTCACATGAATGCATGTGTACAACAACTAGTGCACCACCACTTCTACGAATACTTGTGATTTCCCTACAATTAACCATAGTCATTTTGATCAAGAAACTATTTTTATAAGTTATAAACAATCTAATCATGCTCTTAGATCAAGGAAATTATACTTGTGGGATGCACATCTCGATGGCACATATGTACATATTGTTTGTACCATCATCCACCCTAAAACATCTCCTTATTACTTCACTCTCTTAAGATGATAGTTACATATGTTTACCATTGTTTTTCACGTGCTTATATGTGTTTATTATATATGTGTATTAATGCAAAAGGGCTTTGGCTCCTTTATATAAGGCATACCAAACTACTTCTCACAAATACTCTCTCTCTCTCTCACACACACACACACACAGATAGAGAGACTAAAATAGAAGTTTTGTGATCTTATCTTCTAATCTAAACCGTTTATCAAGTGAGTGTTCTAATACTATATCTCCTAGATATTTTATATCAGATCTAAGTGGACCCCATAGAGTGTAAAACCGAGATGAACCATGAGGTCATCATGTGTGGGCCCCACAAGTGTATCAATCGAGTGTGTACATGCCCACATATTTGTGTCATGTACACACTCGATCGATACATCATATTTCATATGAACA
Organism: Magnolia sinica; assembly: GCF_029962835.1. NCBI lineage: Eukaryota > Viridiplantae > Streptophyta > Magnoliopsida > Magnoliales > Magnoliaceae > Magnolia > Magnolia sinica. Next base: position 69,960,395 of record NC_080574.1, read on the forward strand.
CATGTGTACAATAATTGTTACACCACCGCCTTTACAATACTTGTGATTTCCCTACAATTAACCATGGTCATTTTGATTAACAAACTATTTTTATAATTTATAAACAATCTAATCATGCTCTTAGATCAAGGAGAATGTACTTGTGGGATGCACATCTCGATGGCACATATGCACATATTGTTTGTACCCTCATCCACCCTAAAACCTCTCCTTATTACTTCACTCCCTTAAGATGAGAGTTACATAACATATGTTTACCATTGTTTTTCATGTGCTTATATGTGTTTAGTAGACATGTGTTGTAATGACCCGAAAAATTTCGTGTAAAGATCCGAGTACTACCTCAAAAATTTGAGAAGTTTTATTGTGGGTTAATTAGCGCTAAACTCGATTGCTTGTGAAATTAGCATCAATCACTTTAAATTTGATCTGTAGGACTCAAAACCTGTAGAATCGTTAGCGCTATGTTACTCTAAAATCTGGGATTCAACGCTAAATCCAGTTGATCTTGAAAATATTTGGAATCTTTGGATCGGACCTGGACCGCGCGTCGAAAGTCCGATAGCGATGATCTTAGACAGTTATGGTCACCATGTTGGGCTTGACCATCACCTTAGAAATCAAGTCCAGATGATATTCTGGGTCGATTTATTTGAGTCCGGAGTAAAGAGTGTGAGAACGGTGAGAAATTAAATATGATTTATGAAATCTGAGTCGTGTCGCTTGCGCGATGATTTTAAGCAATCTGACCGTTGGATTCTGACCCAATTTCACCCTTAGATCAAGAAAGATGGCCCAGACATGTCATATTGCTTGTGGACCTGATCGAGTTTCGGTGACCGTTGAATTGAGATTGGTCCGCCACGGCTGATCTGTAAATTCGATCGGTACGAAAACTCAGTCTGACTTAGATCCATGGTCAATGAGCTTAAGTCCGACCGCACGTGGAAAGAGGACCACCGGAAGCGCTCCGTTGGATCAAGAGAGGCCTGATTTGGTTATAACCTAAGTATACCTTGGCCCTGGGGGTATTTTCATCAATGTTAAGCCTATATAAAGACCTTAAAACCCTCACTCTCTATGCCATACGAATTTCCTAAACCCTAGCTAAGAGAGAGGAGAAAAGAGAGAGAAAGTGAGAGAGAAGTTGGTGAATCATCTTGAGATTCATTTTTCTTACTCTGCATCCCTAAACCGTTACTTCTGAATCGTTATACCAGCTATTCTAAGTTCATTCTTAGGTAAGTTAATCAAACCCTAGTCTATTTTAGAGCTTAGAATAGTCTAAGTGTTGATGTAGCTCATTTCTATTCATGCCTTAGGTTATCTAGTCGCCGTTGACGAAGACATATCGTCTGAATCAGTTCGGTGCGTTCTTTCTGGTTTAAGGTGCGGAGTATATTCGTATTGGTTATGGTTTTCAAGGCTTTCAATGTCAGATAATGGTTTATTATTGTTGTGGGTGTAATTTCATATGCCAAATGCTATGTTTATATTGCGTTCCTGATATATATGCATTATGTTGAGATTTGTGTATTCCTTGTGTATGTAGAAAGTATCGTATCCGTATAAAATATGAACTTGTATTTGCCATGATTAACTGTCGTGTATTTGTGCTAGTTGTATGTGTGTTAACTCCTTGGCAAAAGGAATTGTCCAAATGTGTGTATCACCAACATACGTCATGTATGTTGGAATATGTAGTCTAAGTGTTTGTGGCAATGTCTGAATGATCTAATGTGTAATATATTATCCTATATTCAGGCGTTGAGAAGAGATTCTCAACTCTCCTATTGGTGTGTATGATTTCCTACATGCAATTTACATTCTTTGTTGTTTAACTTCAAGTACTACTTATGTGTAAATTCATGTTAAGTTGATATTCTTCAAATGCTCACATACTGTATGATTTGAATTGTTGTTCCATTACTGTTTTAAATTGTTGATATGAATATCTGTTATAGTTGTATATGTTTGGGACTATGAAATAGTCCAGGAAATCGGTAACAGACCTTGAGTTCATGGCCGAAGTTATTTTCACCACGTAGGACGTGTTTGACGAACCCAAGTTGTATTAGGGTTGTCGGCAGTGGTTTGGCCACACGGAGTGTTTGCGCACTCTATGTCGTTCAACTCAACGTGCGCTCATGCTAGTCGAGTTCGTCAAGTATCCCGATTATCCCGATGTATGTTCACCATGTATGGACGCTATTGCTTGAATCTAGGGTATCGAACTTACTGATGAAATCTCGTTAACAGTTGTACCTTGATCCACTAAGACTCATGAGCCGGACATGGTGGTATGGGACACCGTGGTCGAGCTGTCAGCATACGCTGGGGTGACGAGCCTCCCCGTAGTGACCAGTGAGCACACCAGACTCGTGAGCCGATTATGGTGGTATGGGACACTATATTCACGCTGTCGGCCTACATTGATTGGTGACGAGCCCTTTGTAGTGACCTTAAGCATACCATGATACTGAATTAAGGCGACGAGCCTTAGAGTAGTAACTAAGGTATGATAGGCGTGCATTGATTGGTGACGAGCCCTTTGCAGCGACCTAGAACCATATGATCGTATGAGATTGCCTAGGACTGACGACCCTAGAATGGATCACTGTGTGGAAATTGATATGAGTAAGGTACTTTAGCTTCCCAAACTTACTGTATGAAAAGGACTAATAACAACTTGGTAATCATGTTCATGCACCGCATTGCATGTGCGTAGCAGTTGTTGGCACTGCGGGAGTTTGTCATGCGTAACGTAAGATGAAGACGCTGAGGGAGTGCAGGCGAGGGCATGCATCATTTATACATACATCCTTGTATTAACAAGAGTACTTTATACATGTTTAATTGTATTGCCTTATCATTACCGCTTGATTGATTTGATATCACGTTAACTTTTACTGTATAGTTCCACTAAGTTGATCACTCACTCCCACATTCTGGGATGGTGTTTCAACACCAACTAGACTCTGTCTTAAATGCAGATGATGTCGCGACCCCTGAGGTAGAGCAGGAGTTCGAGGATGATGAGGCCGCATTTTCCATTATGCACTTCTCAGGCGGGTTCATGTGAGCCATGTCCTGATCGATAAGGATTCTGGGTTTTCTTTTGGAATAGATGAATTTCATTTTGATACTTGTATTTTAAAGATAAACACTTGTAATTAAGGCCTGGCAGAGCATACATATCACAGGGACTTACACATGTACACATATATTTCTTTAAGTCTTCCGCTTGCGTTTTTCACTTATCCCTGGATTATGTTTGCAGTTTGGCTTAATCTATTCCATGTTTTATGCACTCATATAGACAACATACATCCATCATTACATATGTTGCATAAGTGATGTTTTGGAACTCGGGAGCTGAGTTATGCTCAACTCCCGAATTTCAGAGCATTACATGTGTTTTAAATCAAAAGGGCTTTGGCACCTTTATATAAGGCATACCAAAACACACATACACACACACACACACAGAGATATTAAAATAGAAGTTTTGTGAGCTTATCTTCTGATCCAAACCGTTTATGAAGTGAGTGCTTTAATACTATATCTCTTAGATGTTTTAGATTAGATCTAAGTGGACCCCACAGAGTGTAAAACTGAGATGAACCATGAACTAACCATGAGGTCAGTATGTGTGGGCCCCACATATTGTTATGTAAGTAACAACATGGTACCCCACACATTGCCTCACGTCGGCAAATGCATGGGCCTCATGTGTAGACATAATGAATGGTAACGGTGGGCCCCTCTATTCTATAAGATTTTGTACATGTGAATTTTTCCGTCTATATTTAAATATTTGTTTATTTAGTTATTTATATATTTTTATGATTTTTAAAAATATAAATGAATTAGTTGGTTGTAGGATTTCATCATTAGAATTATAGTGGGCCAACATAAAAGAAAATTGACATCTATCTAAAAGGACCCCACCATAAGATCATGATGACTAGTAGAAAAATTGTGTAACTAAGCTTAGATATAAAGCATAATTTTATAATATTGTTACTATATGAAACCTTTACTTTAAGATGTGGTGGTAGGCCCTATGTAGATTGAACACATTCCATAGATGGGTTCGACCACCAACCTTAATCTATAGGGTGAATCATTTTATGGTAAATTTTTATATACTATTAGCTAACCATGGTAAGATCATCGCCTGATTGTGTGTTGGGCCACATATGTTAAGAATGCTTAAAAACTAAACCTCACCACAATATCATAGTCGATTGACCTCAATTTTGATATTGAATAATTGGTTAGTTAGTTTAAAATAACTAGATATGTAGTTTGACCTGAAGACCATGATCTTTGGTGGGCCCTAAATATTAATAGTATATAAAAATAGGCTTCACTATAAGATCATGTCTATCATATTAAATCATTTGTGTTTCTCATATCTTGTATTATGTTATAATCCTGTAAGCAGTAAATCCATCATATGTACTTAATGCGAAGGTGGGCCCCACATAAAATTAAACGTACATTTAGAGATCTTATTCATTAAGTATAAATATGGATTGAATACTTTATAAATATATATTTAGACTGTTGAAATTAAATAAAAGATCATAATAATGATTTGGACTGTTAAATCGATAATCGGGTCCAATCCAACCGTTGATTAAAGGTTTAATAAATCAATTACTGGATTAGATTTAAGAAAATTAAAAATCTACTTGATTTGATGTTAGATCGGATCATCTTATCAAAGATCAATCAGGACCATTGGACCAAAATATAAAAAATAAGAAAATAAATGGTCGGATCAGATGGATCTTAATATTCAATTGTCTTTAAGGTAGATCTTAATTCTAATTCAAACTTAACAAAGATTAAGACTTTTGATGTACGATTAGAAATATGGTAAATGGATTATCTATGGCTCAAATATAAGAAATTAGGGATTTCATTGACTGATTTAGTACAATAATGTAATAATCTTAGAATCTTACTCATTTTTATAAGTGTTTTAAGAAAATGGACACTCTAAGTAAGGAAGAAATTAACTTAATGCTTGTATTATAACTATGACTAAAAAACAAACTTTCTATTGATCGTAGACCTGAGTACAATCATCAGATCCATGAGAAAATGATCAAAATGTCAAAATAATCGAATAAGGAATGAACATTATAAGTAGTCATTATCATAGATGAATTTTCCCGCATGCATTGCATAACATTATATGCTTACTTTTACTTAACTTTTATAATTTGTTGATATATGTTTAAGTATACAACTTTCTTGTATTTAATGTGTTATTCTGATAATACCAAACAACTCAGGAGTTGAGTTATCCCTTAAATTCTTTGATAAAGTGCCCTATAGAACCTGAGTTGGTACCAATAGGGCATCCTTCTTGAACCACAGTCAAGACTGGAGAAGGAGTTTGGTCATATCTAGAGTGGGACACTCATTATCAGACAACACAGTTATACACAGTACGTGAGATACCTCAAGCCAGTGTTTGCGTAGGATGTGAGTAAACTCTTACATGTGTTGGGCTTGTATGGATATTGGTTGGATAGGTGTTGACAAGCCGTACGCTGTATGCAATTATGGCCTTGATTGTTTACTAAAGAAACTGTTTATGTGATACTGTGACATAATAAGATTCTTGTATATGCACTTGTATCATGCTTATGTTATGAATTCATCCGAACAATTACTTGCTGGGTTGTTAGCTTATTCTGTTGATTGAAAAATCATATAGGATAGAGAAATGAAATGGAATCTCCACGTGTGGAGTGATGACTTTGAGAGGCGTGCTATTGGAGATTTGCTACGAGAATAAAGAATCTTCCAGTTTATATTGATTGCTTTAAATAATTATGTAAGAACTTGGACTGGAAATCAGTCAGTAAGTAATTAATACTCTTGACCAGATGTATGATGATTACTTAAATTTGCTATTTACGATAATTGTTATGGTTATATATAAAAAATTATCCCCTCTCCATTGAGTCACACCCTTGACTCGACTACTGAGTCAAGTGAACTCGGATTTACAAAGTCGGGGTGTGACAATTACATTACTATGTGTGGTCATGTTTCCATTTCTAGACAACTTTCTCTTCTTTGTATACCGCTTAGAGATTTACAGTTGTGCATTGCTATTCAATCTTACCATTCATCACTAAATGTCATCGCTTTAGTGTTGAGATAAGTTACACATGCTTTCGGAGTACTTTGCATATGTGCAACCTGTGTATTCTTGCCACATGTCATCGCGGGGATTGAATACCTCTAGAGTTTCAATCATGTATTATTCTATGTGTGCCCTGGCATTCCTGGTGTGATACGTCAGTAGCAGAGGTTTATTTTGGATTCTCACAAATTTTCTTCCATGCTTCGTGAGTACTTTTTTTTTTTTTTTTTTTCTTTTATTAAAGTATACTGGCATATGGCAACATCCTATTTTCTGAAGCTGACGGTAACAAGTTAGGTGTAAATAAAAATGACGGTAGTTTTTAATTTTATTTATTTATTTAACAGTAATTCCATATATGAACCATTTAGAAGTGTTCTACTATCGTTCGAAAAGTTAAAAGGAGTTTTTCTTCGAAGTTTAAAAAGATAAAAAGGTTTATTTAAGAATATTTAAAACGTGAGGGACAATTTAACTATTGGTCAAAAGGGAAGGATTGATATGTCAAAAGCCGAAAAATAATCCACTAAAGAGCACACATCATCTGTCCTGCTAATGACCGCACAAGAAATATTGTACCAATTAAGATCTGGCACCATCCATGCATATTTGAAAAAAATGCAAACAAAGACGTTAGACGTGTCCCGTGTATAAGAGCTAGATGGAGACGTTAGCACGTAGGCTCGTGCGTTTGCACGCACCATTGAAATTACGGCATGGTCTCTATAACTTCCATTTTAGACTTAGAAGACGCTCAGCTGCAATTTCAAGACTTTGAAATTCAACTCTCTTCTCTATCCAAACACAACCCAAATCAACACAAATCGCCTTCCAAAGTCCTGGTTAGATGGATGATGACCATGCTCAAGTACTTCAACTGCTTAGAAAAGCCGAGCAACAGCACGCGTGGAAGAGTTGCTCACACGTGTAACCTAGGAAAAGACATCATACCGCGTGTGTGTCCCACTTCCCATGTGAAACAATCAAAGCACATGTGGGCACGCTTTCCCCAAACAGGCACGTGGAGTTTCTATTCCTGGTCTTTGCAGCTTGCTGACAAGTCTCTCTCTCCAACTGATCTGCCTCAGGAATTTATTGGGAGATTTTCAAAGTTTTATGTTTTTGGATGATATTATTATAAAATTCTCTATGAAATAAAAATATTATAAATTTATTATAAATTAATAAATAATTTTAAAATTTGCAAAATATTAGTATAAAATGATTTATTATAATTTCCATACAAATTTCAGTTAAAATCACCATTATTTCTTATAAAATTAAAATTAGCGTCATTTTGAAAATATCACCATGTTTTGAAAATGACAAAATCCCAGGGTCCCACCAACGTAGCTGTAGTAGGGCTGAAAGTCAGGCGGGTTGGATCGGGTTGCTGCTCAACCCTAGCCCAACCCAAGGTTCCTATACCTCAACCCAACCCAACCTCGGGTTGGGAATTCTCAACCCAAGCCCAACCCAAGCATGCTCGGTCAGGTTAGCTAGGTTGGTGGGGTAGAAATATGCTAATATTTTCATTATTATATTAGTCTATTATATTTTTGGTATACATCTTATTTTTTGTACCATAATTTTATTAATTATATATGTAATTATTTATCATAAAGAAGTTCATTTTTTCTAAACAAACAAGCTAAAATATAGGGCAACTACACTTTTAAAAGTTGTATTGTGTATCAAGCAATCTATTTGGAAGAGAAATCTGGCATATCTTGTTAGCTTGGATCATTGGAAATGACGTGGACCAATGAAAGTCGACGGCATTGGAATTTCTTGTGCCTTCAACAAAGATGTTCCACATTCAATTATAATTAATCTATAAGGAACTTATATATTGATCGGGTTCGGGTTGGGTCGGGCAACCCGAGCCCAACCCAAGTTTTATCGGGTTGGTGTTTGTATGGCCCAAGCTTGAAACCAAACCCGATACATCCTGCCCAAGCCCAACCCAATGTCGGGTCAGTCACGGGTCGGTCAGGTTGAACCCGCCCAACTTTCAGCCCTAGCCGGTAGTGCACGGAAACAGATTAGGTACGGCCTTGACCTGACGCAAGACGGTGCGACCCTTAGCGTGGGCCCAACTTCATGTGTGTGTGTGTGTGTGTGTGTGTGTGTGTGTGTGTGTGTGTGTGTGTGTGTGTATATCTAGGCCATCCATCAGTTTTTTCCAGATTTAGGGAATGAACCCATAAATGAAGCAAATCCACTTCTCAGTTGGACCATACCTTAGGAAATAGTGTTAATAGGGTTATAAAAGTTTTGGATCAAGCTAATATTTGTTTTTTTTTTTCTCCCTTCATCTAGGTTTATATGATCTTATCAATAGGTTGGATGACAAAAAAAAACATCACAGAAACATTCCGGTGGGCCCTAGGAAGTTTTTAATGGTAGGTAGTTCAATCAGCACTGTTTTATGGTCCACCTCAGATTTTGATCTTCTTCATTTTTTGTCTCATCGCTTTAAATCGTTTGGCAAAACAGATGGACAGCGTGATATAAAAAAAATTTAAAAAAATAAAAAATCAAGGTGGGTCTTACAGTAAGGTTCACACCGTCTTGGGTGGGGTCGGAGCTGTACCTAATCCGCTCCTATAGTGTAAAATGCTTGCTATGCATTGTAACAAATACCAGGGAGATTTTGAAATCTCCTGATACTTTTGTTAAAAATAAACTAACCATGATAATCGCGATAATATCACAACATTTACAAAATAGCATCAAGTTTCAATACTTCGGGATTTTATGCACTAGGTGCACGGTTGTGCTAGAATTGAAATTGCAGCTTCAATTCAGACCAAACAACAATGATCCCATGTGTTAAGATAGGCAGACACCTAGTGTATGACCGAGACATAAAGAAATCGGTCACCTATTCAGCCACTCACTCAGTGTGTAAAATCGGATTAGGCAGTATTTAGAGGGTGGAGTTCATCCTCTGATAATGGTTTGCACCTCTGTCTTTTATATGAAATGACTTTTCAATACTGACAAAATGAAACGGGAAAGAGATTCTTACAGTCGGTCTCGAAGAATAGCTATGGAACAATCTTTCGATAGATGAGCTGAGTCCAGCATACTAGCATAAACTCAAATTACAGTTAAAGATTAACAGCTACTCGGTTATTGCTACGGATTACACTATGGAATGTAAAATAATAGACTTGGAAAGTAAAGATTACACTATGAAATATAACTTTCTTAACAAGGTAAGTAAAAAAATACACTATGAAATGTAAATTGACAGGATAATTGAAAGATAGATTTAGTTTGTTTGAGTTGGTATTATATGATTTTTGTTGCTAAATTCCTTTATTATTTATATCCTTACTCAGTCATCTGGATCCTTCACGCGTTTTAACAGTTGCTATAACTATTCAACACTATTGCCTTCTTGATGCTTCACATGTTCTAACAGTTGTTATAACCATTTGCACTACATGACTTTCTAGAGACTTCCTTCTAAACTTACCACCTATCTTGGTAATCAATTCAAGTCTCTTTGCTGACTCAACCGCATTACACTCGACCGCTCGATCGAGCTCCCAGATGAATATCAACCGCTTGATCGAGGTCCTAGATGACCATTAATTGCTTGATTGAGCTCCTAGATGAATATCGACAGCTTGATCGAGCTTTTGGATTACCATTGACCACTTGATCGAACTCCTAAATGAACATCGACCACTTGCTCGACCTCTTGTATAGCTATCGACCACTTGGTCGATTACTTATTTTTCTTTTAAATTCTTCCTAACATCTCCCTGTTTTGTCATTCTGTCAGCTATGATTTTGTAAAAAGCACTCCAAGCATCATTGGAGATCTTTAGCCTGCAATATCTTTCAATTGTTATAACATGCCCTTTCTAATTTGGTTTTCTAAGAACGGACGGGAGTACCGTACAACACTATTCATTATAAACATACATGTCTAATTTAAAATTATTAATTAATTAATAATAAATATTTTTTAGTTATTTTATTTTCCGTGAGAATTACCCAATAATATTAGGAGAAAACCACAAAGTTTGAAAATCTCGCTAGATATTATCGAGCCGAGAAATTATCTAGAAAGAGATTTGCCACTACACTCGTGTGTTTATCTTAATAAGTATTTTTGCAGGCGAGTAATTGATGAGCGATGATCATCTCAACAAACGGGTTGTTTTGGGGCATGGTACTTCTACAGTGGGGGCCATCAATCAAATGACCCCGACCAAAAGGCCATGACCCACTTGAACAAAATTAAAACTCCACTACACCAAAATCGTTGAACTGGAACGGGCGGGATTTTGATTTAGAAACGGCTTTAAGCTGTTCCTGATTTGAAACGGTTACAAACCACAGTAAAATTCGCTGTTGTTTCAACGGTCTACATTATTATTTCCATTGTTTTGTTGGTGTGTCCCAATTGAGTTTTGGATCTTCTTAGTTTTTATTATTTTGTTCTATTGTTTTATTTCAAACCAAATGGATGGAATGAATTAGATTAAAACCCTGTTAGTGGACCCCACAAGGCCCAAGTGGCACATTATTCTATATGTGCCGCAACCTACCGAATCATTACCATCCTTTTCTTACGCCAAAATCCCCCAAACCCTCATTTCGCATCCGGCCGTCTCACTCTTCCTCTCTCGATCTCCCTCTCCCTCTCCCCCTCTCAAATCCCTCTATTTCGATCTCCCTCTCCCGATCTCAACTCTCTCTCTCGATCTCCCTCTCCCTCTTCCGATCTCGACTCTCTCTCTCGATCTCCCTCTCACTCACCCTTCCCTTTTCCTTCAATCTCGTCTCGCGTCTCTCTCTCTCTCTCACTCCCCCTTTTCTTCAATCTCGTCTCCCGTCTCTCTCTCTCTCTCTCTCAACTGGAGATCGGCGTCAGCCAAATTTGAATCGTTTTCACTCTCTCTCTCTCTCTCTCAGGTTTTAATGGCGGTTGAATGTCTGAGTGTGGAAGAACCCAATCAATCCCTGCCATTTATAATCCTCTTGGATCGAGATCTCTTCCAATCTCAATGGCTTCCACGTCTGATCTACCTCCTTCATACGCTCTTGAGATCCGAGACTAGTACGACGAGAAAGAGGATTTCACCGACAGCAATTGCGCTTTCGTTATGGTAGCTCTCTGCCCTTGCCTCGTGATTCTCATCATTGTCATCATTGTCGTGTCGATCGTCCTTGTGGTAAAGCTCTGCATCTTCTGCCACATCCCTATCCATAGTCTCTCCAGTCTCATTTCTAAGAAGAAATGCCAAGCTTGAATGATTCTTTGGGAGTGCTGATTACATGTCTCTATTTCTATAGATATGCTAGTTTTGAAAATTAATCTAAGGAATTGGGGTGTTATGATTTTTTGATTGCCAAAAATAGTATTTAGACTAGAATTCATTAGTTTGTTGAGAAAATCATAGCCACACCTTTGATTTAATCAGTATCAGGCGATTTACATGGCTTTCTGAAATGATGGTCTAATCCCATCTCATTACTATTTATGGCATGCATGGCTTCCTGTTTTCTTTTGCTTTGTGGAAAGGAGGGAAACTTGTTACTATAAAATAAAATAAAAAAGTGGCTTGTGAAGCATCTAACAAGGCAATTCGATTTGGAATCCCTTGATTCCAGTGCTGCAGAAAGCTGTTGTCTTAAGGAAGCAACTGTCACCTGCAATCCTTCACACTCACAGATCTGATTTACCAAAATGGAAGCCAGGTGTTACAACTAGTTGTTGGTGTATTTGATTCCCTCTATCAAGTTATCTTTAGATGCATTTGCAATAAATAATAATAGTTCTTCTATTTTACCTTTTGAAGTAGATGTTATTGGATTACTCTGTTGTCCACAGTTTTGACCTGAAATAAATGAAATGATATGCAATTCCAGTTGCGCCCCGACTAAGGTCAGGTTGGCTGATCTTAAAAAAAATAAAACAGTGTGATTCTTCAAACACAATACTTCTTATGCTTAGAAGAATGTAATAGAGTTTTCCTTATCTTGTTTGATTTTATGACAGTTGTATTGGATCAATTAATTATGGTTGATACTGTTAATTTTTGCAAAAGGTGGGCCTCTCATGCACAGCTTTATCAGGCCATGCATATATTCCATCAAACATTTTATGTTTCCTTAGTAGTTGATTGACCCTCAAGTCCAAAAAAAAAAAAAAACAAAGTAGTTGATTGCACACTTTGAGTTTTCTTTTTCATGGTATTGAGGTAGGGATGATCCTCTAATACTGGATTTACTAGACAGTCTCTTTTAGCATTGCATTTGGATATGTGGATTGGGTATGCTGAAAGTTCATCTAAGCAACAAAGTAATCCTTATTTTTAATCAATTTGCACCTTCTTGTTGTTTCAGCATGCTGAAGTCCATGTTCTTGAAACATTTCAAATCCACCCACATCTAGCATGTAAGTGCTTTCCATGGCTATTTAATTAGGATATGTTGCTCTTATCTTCCCTAGCATGCAGACCACTGAACTTCACTATTGCTTTACCTTTATATTTGTTTAGTTTAGATAAGGCTTAGATGATGTTTGTGGTAAATTACAGCATAGGTATTTTATTTATTTATCTCTACCCATCTTGTTTTCATCCATTTCTAACTTCCTCCACTTCCTATGTACTGATATTGTAGCACACATTGAGGAATCTTTCTCTATGGGATCTAATTGTACGTTGGACGATGAGAAAAAAAGAAAAAAAAGAAGAAAGAAACCGGAATAGATAAGAAGAGTTAAAAGGAAAGGATCCATCTCATGCACACGTGTCTTCCATGCTACCTTTTATAAAATTACTGTCATTTTAGCTCAAGTTGGTTGCTTTGGCAGTGGTTATGTTGCTTGATTTTCACTCAGAAGACTAGAGTTTAAGCCTTCTTAAATCTGGTGCACATGTGCCATGTACCAAAAACTTAAACATGTGAGTCAGACTCTCATATTTCAATGCATTATATGGGCTACCTCCATCATATAACTAAGAATATCAAAGAAGAGTGAGTACAATTCATACCTTCAATCTCTATTTGCATCAAACCCACAACTGTTGAAACGTCCAAATCAAATGACGGTTCAAATACTCCAGCAACGTCTGGAATTTTCACGTGACTGAAAAGCCACACGTTATGGAATTTTCACATTTTCCACATGTTGTGGTTGGTGGAATTCCATCCGTTAGAACTTGAGTAAATGAAGTTAATGGTATAGAATGAGGGCATATTAGGTATTTCACATTAGGTGCAAAAGCCTATAGAAGGGACATTGTGTATCCGATTACAACAAGTGTGTGCAGCAACAGTGCAGCAAGTGAAAAGCAAGAAAAAAATAATTAAATAAAAAAGGTTTTTATTTTTATACCTTTGTGGTGTGTACGGTTCTAAGGCTTTGTAAAGCCAACAAACTGGTATCAGAGCAAGACGATCCCATGGGACCAGGTATCATTTGAAGGTTCAGATCGTGTGATCAAGGTGTTGCCACTTTTACGCCAAGAAAAAGGCGTTGTTGAACCGTAGTGTGAAAAAGTGATGGCGTCCATCCAGCCGCAGATTCCAAAGTTATCTAAGGATAACTATGAAAACTGGTGCATTCAGATGAAGGCTTTGTTCGGATCCCAAGATCTATGGAATATCGTTAGTGATGGGTATGTAGAACCCACAACGGAAGAAGAAGCTCTCTACACCGCTGATCAAAGGGCAGTCAAAGATCAAAGAAAGAATGACAAGAAGGCTCTATTTCTTGTCTATCAAGGGTTAGATGAGTCCATCTTTGAACGGATTGCTAAAGCGACAACATGCAAGCAAGCATGGGAGATTCTTAGCACAATCTTCAAAGGAGTTGATCGTGTGAAGAAGGTTCGTCTCCAAACTTTTAGAGCCGAATTCGAGACCTCACACATGAAGGAAGGTGAGACCATTTCTGATTTTTTTTTTCAAGGTTACTTGTTATTGTTAACAACTTGAAAAGAAATGGTGAAAAGATCGAAGATGTAAGGGTTGTTGAAAAAGTACTTCGATCCCTCACGACCAAATTTAAACATGTGGTTGTTGCCATAGAAGAATCAAAGGACTTAGAAAATCTGTCCATTGAAGAATTGATGGGCTCGTTGCAAGTACATGAGCAACGAATGTAAAAGAACGCGGGTTCAATGCTTGAACATGCCTTAGAGTCTAAGTTGACTCTAAAGAATGGTCCTACACAACGTGGGGGCCGTGGCACTAGCAATCATGCAAGAGGCAGAGGGCGTGGATATTATCCAAGCCAATCACAAAATCACCAAAAGATTACCAATTTCCGTGGAAGAGGAAATGGTAGAGGACGATCCATGCGTGGACGTGGAAATACCAAAAATATTCAATGTTACAATTGCAACAAGTACGTTCATTATGCTTCAGACTGCTGGAGCAAACCAGTAGATCAAGATGAGCATTCTAATTATGCAGAAGCATCAAATCATGAAAATGAAGACTCAACACTTCTTCTTGCACAAGAAGAAGCATGTGATCAACATGACGTGTGGTATCTCGACTCTGGTGCGAGTAACCACATATGTGGAAAGAATGAATTGTTCGTGGAATTGGCGGAAAATGATTGTGGCAATGTGAGTCTAGGAGACTCATCAAAAGTTCATGTGAAAGGTAAAGGAAAAGTTAAAATCTATCAGAGGAATGGTGTGACGAATTTTATCTCCAATGTGTATTACGTACCAAACATGAAAAGTAATATCCTCAGTATCGGCCAACTCCTTGAGAAGGGGTATGTCATACACATGGAAAACAATTCTCTCTCTATAAGAGATGCACACGGGAGACTTGTGGCTCAAGTTCAAATGGCAAAGAATCGCATGTTTCCGCTCCATATTAACACAAAGGCTGAGAAGTGTCTCTATGGACTCGTGAAAAATGATTCATGGAGATGGCATCTTCGCTTTGGGCATCTTCATTTCAGTGGCCTTAAACTCTTATCCTCATCAAGTATGGTGCATGGCTTGCCGGCTATTAAAGCTCAGAACATGTGTGTGAGGCGTGCACACTCGACAAGCAACAAAGGAGCTCCTTCCCAAGTGGAGTGTCCAGAAGAGTAAAGGAACCACTTCAGTTGGTTCACACTGACATCTGTGGACCATTGGAGCCAATCTCTCTTGGAGGTAATAAATACTTTATTACCTTCATTGACGATTTCAGTAGAAAATTGTGGGTGTATGTAATCAAAGAAAAGTCTGTTGCTTTTACTATTTTTAAAAATTTTAAGGTCCTTGTTGAAAAAGAAAGTGGTTTTAAAATCAAAACCCTTAAATCTGACAGAGGTGGAGAGTACACCTCAAATGCCTTTCGAGAGTATTGCAGGGAACAAGGCATCAAGCAATAACACACTGCAGCCTACACGCCACAGCAGAATGGCATTCCGGAATGAAAGAACCGCACCATTCTTGACATGACAAGAACCATGCTCAAAGAGAAAGGCCTGCCAAAGAGATTCTGGGCAGAAGCAGTTGCATGTATTGCCTACTTGCTCAATCGGTGTCCAACCAAGAGCGTAAGAAATATGACACCATAGGAGACATGGAGTGGCTACAAACCGAGCATGGCACACCTAAGGATCTTTGGGTGTGTCGCCTATGCTCAAGTTCCAGAAGTGAGAAGGAAAAAGCTTGATGATCGTGGCGAGAAGTGCATCTTCATCGGCTATAGTGAAGTATCGAAGGCGTACAAGCTCTACAACCCGCTAACTAACAAGGTGGTGGTAAGTAGAGATGTTGTATTTTGTGAGGAAGAAGCTTGGAAATGGAACGAGAAAGATTCAGCCAAAGAAAATCAAGTCACGGTTGAAGAACATGAAGAAGAGAAGCATGAGAACCAGGAGCAGACACCTGCAACACCCTCTTCCGCCGAAACGTCTGCACACAGAAGTCCAACGATACGCTCCATCTCCTCTAAAAGTATTCCATCAAATCAAAATTCAACCAGCACGTCATCATCCAGTTCTCCTTCACCCTTGACTCCTATCAAAATGAGGAACCTAAACGATATCTACGCCGAAACTGAGGAAGTAAATTTGTTTTGCTTGTATGCGGACCACGAGCCTCTTTCATTCGAGGATGCTGTAGATGAAGAATGTTGGAGAAAGGCTATGGAAGAAGAGATCTAGGCCATTGAGAAGAACAATACATGGGATCTAACTTTACTTTATCAAGGCCAAAGAACTATTGGCGTCAAATGGGTGTACAAGATCAAGCGAAATGCTGATGGTGAAATAGATCACTGCAAGGCAAGGCTCGTAGCAAAGGGTTACAAATAGAAATATGAGGTGGATTATGAAGAAGTCTTCGCTCCTGTTGCTCACCTTGACACTGTAAGGATGATTATCTCCCTTGCAGCCCATCATAGTTGAATGATCTACCAACTAGATGTGAAATCTGCATTCCTGAATGGAATTCTGGAAGAAGAGGTCTATGTTGACCAACTTGAAGGTTTTGTTATTCAAGGGGAGAACACAAAGTGTATCGACTGAAGAAAGCCCCTTATGGGTTGAAGCAGACTCCTCGTGCCTGGAATGCACACATTGACAACTATCTTCAAGAGAACGACTTCACCCAATGTCCATATGAGCATGCAGTCTACATCAAGAAAAATGCTCATGGTGACATCCTCATAGCATGCCTATATGTTGATGATCTGCTGTTTACAGGAAACAGTCAGGCGATGTTTGAAGAATTCAAGCATGCTATGTTCAATGAATTCGAGATGACTGATGGTGGATTGATGTCGTTCTTCTTGGGCATCGAAGTAAAACAACAAGTCGGTGGCATTTATATATCACAGAAAAAATATGCCAAGGAGTTGCTTAAAAAGTTCAAGATGGCAGACTGTAATGCTGCGAATACGCCTGTAGCAACGGGCCTGAAGCTGACAAAAGAAGGAGAAGGAAGAAGCGTGGACTCGATTCTATTTAAGAGTTTGATTGGAAGCCTAAGGTATCTCACAATCACAAGGCCAGATATCGTCTACAGTGTTGGACTTCTAAGTAGGTACATGGAAGCGCCAAAAGAATCACACTGGCTAGCTACAAAAAGAATCCTCAGGTACGTCAAAGGAACAATAGAATTTGGTCTTTTCTATCCATACGAAGATGAAGCAATACTATATGGATACTCAGACAGTGATGGGGGAGGTGACCAAGATGAAAGGAAAAGCACCACGGGATATGTATTCTATTTTGGATCGACTGCTTTCACATGGAACTCAAAAAAGCAAAGTGTTGTTGCTTTGTTCACATGTGAAGCAGAGTACGTGGCAGCATCGTCCACAGTCTGTGAAGCAATATGGTTGAAGAACATGCTAAAAGAGCTGAAACATCCACAGGAGGAATCCACCGTTATATATGTGGATAACAAGTCGGCAATCGAACTTGCCAAAAATCTGGTGCAACATGAAAGGAGCAAGCACATTGATACTAGGTATCACTTCTTAAGAGATCACATAAAGTAGAAAATGGTGAAATTGGAGTATTGTCACACCACTGAACAGGTCGCCGACATATTCACCAAGGCATTACCAACTAATACTTTCAGACGACTAAGATCGATGCTTGAAATGAAGCCTGTTTTTGGTTTAAAGGGGAGTGTTGAAACGTCCAAACCAAATGACAGTTCAAATACTCCAGCAACGTCTGGAATTGTCACGTGACTGAAAAGCCACACGCTATGGAATTTTCACATTTTCCACATGTTGTGGTTGGTGGAATTCCATCCGTTAGAACTTGAGTAAATGAAGTTAATGGTATAGAATGAGGGCATATTAGGTATTTCACGTTAGGTGCAAAAGCCTATAAAAGGCACATTGTGTCTCCGATTACAGCAAGTGTGTGCAGCAACAGTGCAGCAAGTGAAAAGCAAGAAAAAAATAATTAAATAAAAAAGGTTTTTATTTTTATACCTTTGTGGTGTGTACGGTTCTAAGGCTTTGTAAAGCCAACAACAACACCCTTCTTTCTGAAGTAGTTCAGTGACCTATAAACAAAAACCTGTAGTTGAGATCATTATACTTGTTTTCTCAACTTTCTATTTGACACTGACAGGCGCTGGAGACGAATAATTAGCAACACGGACCCAAGATCAGCTACTTCAAAAAAAAAAAAAACAAAAAACAAAAAAACTTTGTTGGTCTGTTTTTTATAATTAACACTTTCCATCAGCTGAATTTTACTTTATTGGCCTCTTGAGTACAAATCTCTCAAGTCTAAGAACTACACCAACCATCTGGTGGTGTCGGAAAGTAATCTTGTTGATGGGGTTTGTCAAACTAAATTACAAAAATAGTTGTTGCAAAATTACATGGTTTTAGTTTGCAGTGTGACCAATGCTAGAGGCAGTTTGCACGAGAGGTTCAAGAGGCAACTAACGGCACATGCCAACATGGCCCAGGTGTGCAAGATCCAGTCATGTATGCAGGATCAGCTGTCACGTCTACTTTGAATATAGGATGTAGACACAGTGCATGATGAGGAAAACATGCAACACCTTCTGTAGAGTGTTCATCTAGGGCTTCGCTGTTCAGCTGCAATTATAGCATATGACTGCCACATCCGTGTCAAACCGAACTGTGGACTGAACTAATATATTACTATTTTGCAAGCTAAAGCTCCCAATGTTTGTAATTTAAATAAAGTTTCCATTCGTCAACACTCAGAGCCCAATGGTCTTACTAAATTATATTTAGCCACAATTGAATTTGATCGCTCCCATTTGCATGCGGCTTATCGATTTATATATTTGCTTCCAATATCTGTTAATAGATCTTCCTTTAGATTTATGCCATCTGGCGTATGCTACATGATTGGAGGGGTTTGCATTAATGGGACCCATGATGGGAAAGCCCTGTTTAGTAAAGAGTAGGAAGCAGTTGCTCAGCCAACTAATTATCGAGTCATCTGATACTTAACATTAACATGGTTGTATTATATCAGGAAATGAAGCCACTGGTTCTTAGCTTATGGGCTGGCCTGTGTGACAAGGAACTCACTACTCTCTTGTTGCAGGTTGAAGGAGCCGCTGCTGAAGATGGAAGAAAGCCCATCATATGGGATACTAAAACACATGCTGGTTACCGGCATTTTCACCTACCACTATTCTGCATCTTCATCATCTGACAGAATCAAAAGAATATTTTTTTATGTCACAGGAAAGTTTTTTGACAAGAGCACATGAGTCATTTCAGCAAATCAATATATCAAGCACAAGGTGAAAAAACAACCTAGTAGATTCTCAATAGAAATGCTTGTTTTGGTTGATGGCAGAAAGATTTGAAGCTAATGCATGAGATGGGCCTGGATTCCTAAAGATTTTCTATTTCCTAGTCCAGGCTAATTCCTGGTATGTAGGCTATTAGTTTGATTCAATTTTCAATTTCCTCGATGCGTTGCTGAAACTTCCTGTTTGATTCTTGTGGCCATTTACATGCAGATGGACGGGGAGCTATTGACCCAAATGGCCTGCAGTACTACAACAATCTCATCAACGAACTTGTCCATCTGTTGAACTCTCCTGATTGTCGTTTATGAACCGTTCATAAGGCAGAGCTCTTCTAAAACTAGATACCTGACATCTCAATGGACTTCCTATTTAATCAATCATTTATTTGGCATGGATGATTGAGTGCAAATTTGTTCTTAGTTTTAAAGCCTTTCTTTCTCATCTTGAATTTAAAGGTTTTATATACCTCATTGTCCTCATATGGATGTACTCTTCATAACTGGTTATCTCTTTATTTGTTCATATACCAAATATATTCTTCCATGTGGTCCTGATTTCTGCCATATACCCTGTAGTGATTAACATGGAGGCAAGAACATTTACTATGTGCTCAACAAGGAATTCCAATATCGGAATATGAGGTAAGTGTTACAATTTCTCTGGTTGGTTTTTAACATGCAAAAAGCAAATGATATGTATTTAAAGATGCTGAAGTGGCATAGTGACTTCAACGTTGATACAATTGAAAAGGAAAGCTTCAAGGTGACTAGTAGCTTGGATCTTGCACACGTCCATGTTGGCACATGTGGCAGTAGCTTGGTGGGCTGGGATAACATGCACATGGATTAACAAAAAAAAAAAAGAAAAAAAAAAAAAGAGAGTAATAATGTAGTTTTCAAATCCACTATTATATGTTGTTGGATTACATGCCCCTGTCCAAGCATTCGATTGACTGTTGAAGTTTCATTACTGATTTGCAACTTCATTTTTTATCTATTTTTGGTAATGGCTTGTGATAGTGCATAATGATCAGAGGTTCCTTTTTAAAGCACTCTCAGTTTTGCATGTAACTATTCACTTTTGCCAGTTACTATCTTTTCTGTTCATTCGAATTGTAGATGTAGGTTGAATTTTTATTTTTTATTTCATAGCAGTTTCAGTCTATGGATTTCAATGATTCCAGTTTATATAGACTCCTAAGAGAATATTTGTTGTATATTCCAGTTTTTTTTTTTTTCAACTATTCACTCTGTGGGTGGGTTTTTTTTTTTTTGTGGTTTGGTTTGGCTACTGATGTTCAGTACTTCAATACAATAAGTTGTTTCTGTAATGCTTGATATGTATTAATACTTTATCTATGTTTAGATGTAATATGCTCATTCAAAGTGAAAGAGTTATTTTATGTTTGAGGTTCAAGTGCTTGTATACATGTGTGATGTCTCACTGACCTTAGGATATGTTTCTTCCTCTTGCTTTGGCAGTCAGTATCTTGTGCTCTTGGCCTGAACAATTTTTCTATTCCTAGTGAAAGCAGGTTCTTCCCTTGACACTTTTTATTTTCTTCCTCATTTTTATATGCTCTAATATTTCTTTATTAAAATATATTGACAGTGCATGTTTTGAAGATAGTAATCTTACACATCAACACTAGTCTTCCTTGCTTCCTTGTTGCCTAAACCAAGGTCATTAAATATGCTTGGGTAGCCTTGTAAAGCACAACTTGGGGGCACACTCAACTTCATGGCTTCTTAGCATGGAAGTTAAAAAAATTGAGATAACAGGAAGCTGAGTTAGGATGGACTTGTTTAACACCCTATTTATTGTAAACTCTACCCTTCTTACCCGCAGGTTTTATGAAGGTGTTGTGCATTCTTGTAACCCAGGAAAGAAGAAACATGTGGTAAACTATGAGACTTGTGTACTTCTCTTAATTATCCCTGTCCAAACTATCTCCTTTCTTGAAGACTTGCTGAATGGTATTTCCTTCAAAGATACTATATGACAATGGAGATGTGGTAGTTCTCTAGTTAGGTAAGGAGCGGTGGGAGGTTATTAGTGAAGGTTCCGAGCCTAGCAAGGTATTGATCCATCTATTATAGAGCAATCTTTTCTTCTTTGGCTAAATTGCAAATTTTTAGCACGGAATATAATGTGTTCAACCTTTTTTACAGCAACTTAAATCATTGAATGCTTCCCCATCCAAAGGAATGTAAGTATCATTGTCAAAAGCTTTTCTTTCCATGATTCAGTTTTGTGTTGTTTTAGTTAATTAAAATACAGTTTGGGCAGTATATGGTTGATATGATGCACAAATTAGGAGCTTTGAACCACATATAGAAACTAATATGGTCCTGAATGGATCTGTTGTGTGGGATGCTTTGCCAATTTTAAATTCGTCCGAAAAGCTTCTACCTTTGCTTGCTCTTATTTCCTAGGAGCTCATACTCGCAACATTTTGGAAATGCCGAATCACTGCTCTTGCACCCAAATCCACCACTGCTTTCTCTTCTACTTTATGCAACTAACTAGTGCCAAGCCCATTGTCATTGTAGTGGGCATAATGATGTGATTTCATACCCCGACTGACCTATGTGATCAATATTTTGGTTTCGAGTAATAAGATGACTACTGGTGATGGTAGGATTATGAATCTTACTCTCGTCATAGATGCCAATTGATTGGTGTGTGCTTGTTCTGGGTTGTTCATCTACTGGGACCCATGGCCCCCACGTAGGTGTCATGGCCCAATGGCTAGGTCAAAGTGCTCATCTGGTAGGCCAATGGATTAAATTATTGACACCTACGATCATTATCTGGCATATGTGTGGCACACCTATGTTAGATTCTCACCCCGACACTGCCTCATCAATAACTTCTATCATGACACAATGGGCTTGTTTAGATTGGGGGTAAAATAGGGAATGCAAGGGAAAGTGAAATTGTGACATAAGAAGGATGGTGAATGGTAGAGGAAAGAAACCGCTTGCACATGTTTGTTTTGTTAGAGAAATTGTGAAGGAAAGTGCTTTCCTTTTGTATTTTCCATTGTTTGGGTTGCAATTTTCGAATAAAAACCTCTTTTTCCTCCAATTTTGACATTCAAAACCTCACATTGGAAGAGAACTTCCTTCACACCATTTGATTTTTGGAGAGAAGGTTCAACTCCTTTCCTAAGGAAAGCATATGGGTTTCCTTCTCTTTCTATGTAATCCAAACAAAGGAAATGTCAATCACGGGGAAATTGTTTGCTTCTCCTAGTTGACCCCCAATCCTAACATGCCTTGATGTTTTCAATAGTTACATAGGCCAAGTCTATCATGATGTATTGGATCTTTTTTATTATTATCTGTCGAAATGTTCTGATTATATCCTCTTCTCCATGTCTGACTTTTCTTCAATTCCCAGCCCCGAGAAGATCAAGCTGAAACCATTACCAAGGAAAAAGCAAAGTAAGAAATCAGGCAGGGAGAGGGACCTCTATAGAAAGAGCTACTTCCATGCATGTGAAAGCCTTCTATCTCTACTCCTCAATAAATAGAGGGGGAAGATGGCAATCCTTTTGCTGAAGAAATCTAGACCAGAACTCCCTCAACTCCTGACCCAATTCTCAGTCGGGATTGCTGGGACTGGCCTTGCCGTCATCTTCTTTGTCTTCTGTAAGGTAGCAGGTGGAAGAGTGCCATTTTGCGCCACCAAGCAGCTGAATACTGGGTTTGGGCTAGGACTGGTCTGGCTTTCGTGGGCATTCAACCGCTTTAGAGATACAATTGTCTTTGTCAGCAAGAATTCAAGCAGGGTGGTTTCGAATGAGGATGAGATTATGAGGAAAGTCGATAGAAGTGTGAATGAGATTTTCTTCAGGGCTATGACGTTAATGGCGGTTACAGTGCTGAGGTTCGCATGAGTAAAAAGGCAAGGAGATTTTGGAGTTGGGTTTTTTTCCTTTTTCCTACCGTAAGCTTAAGGTGTGAAAATCTTGGGACATGGGTACTTTTCTAACCTTAGTTTTATGGTAGTTAATGTGGTTAGGTGGGTGGGGTACACGTATTTAAGTGATAATCAGGAGCATGTAACAATACAATAAGGCTACGTATATGGTAGTTTGGCTTCTGGTTGTTATGCTAGTTTGTTTGGAAGTTGTGATTTTGTAGAGCTTTTGCTAATCCCATAGGCATATATGTATACACCATCTGATATACACACCATGGTATGTGCTGACTTGGTGCATCTATCCAAGATCTAACCCGTTCATTAGGTGGGACCACCATGGAGATGACCGGTCATGAAGATCAGTGCAGTTGAAACACTGCCTTATAAATAACTTCTATCATGACACAATGGGCTTGTTTGATAATGTTAAGAAGATTCAAAAATCTAATCGTTGGCAACGTTAAGAAGGTTTAAAACCGTTTTTAAAATTTCATTCTTAAAATATGACCGTTGGCACTAGAACGGTTTAAAACCATTTCTAAAATTCCATCTCTGAAATTTGAAACGGTACCCAAAATGGTTCTGAACCGTTCCTGTTCCCAAAACGCCTCATTTAGGAGCGGTTTTAACCATTCCTGAAGCATTTAGGAACGGTTTAAAACCGTTCCTAAGTGATGATTTTGGTGTAGTGCTCTAGTACACGTGTATCACATAACTCTTCATGAGGTCACTTTAACCCATTTTAGTAGACTCGGACCCAAAGGTTATATATAACACCGTTCGTTTTGTACATTTGAAGCCGACCATTAATTCAAATCTTTGTTAAGGTGGCCTTCATTGCCGATGGCCCACCAAACATATACTAATGGTAGTTCCATGCTACATGATATTTGGACTTTTTCTTTGGTTATGAATTCGTATTGTATTTTTTTCTCTAACTGTCCATTTTGTTGACCAAGTCCAAGGAACAAGGTTTTTCTAAACTATGGAAATTTTTAGTGCATGCTAGTTGCATCGTGATACTTAGATGATTCAATCGATTGATCTGGAACGTCCAATAGGTGCAACACAAATGCCATGGATTATTTAGTGAAAATCATATCCATCCATTTTTCCAACACTAAGCAATCCACGGCCCCCATAATGAAGGGCTCAAGTTGTTGATTGGAGTAATATTCACATATTGGGTTGTGAGAATCATTAACTCTGTGCTAATGCATCCTTTGCTTATCTCTTTATTTCTCTTTTAAGGATGTCTGGCTTTGTTCAAACAAGTGAATTTACTCAACTTTAATTTTTAAAAGTAATGAGTCAAAGAAAAATAAGTTGGAATTGGACGTCTGCCTATGAAAACTTTTTAGGGCCACAGATATTTGTGTTTTGCCTTCATTTAGATCTTTGTGACCTAATCAACGGGCTGGATGCTAAATAAACATTGTACTGGGCCTTAGGAAGTTTTTAATGGTGGCCGTTCAATCACCACTATTTTTTTAGTGTGGTCCACTTGAGATTTGGATCTGTTTTATTTTTGGGCTCATACCATAAAATGATCTGAAAAAATAGATGGATAGCGTGGATAAAACACATGCATTATGGGGGAGTTCATAAAACATTGTCCAATGCCACATCCATACTAACAGCGTCCATAGCCAATCCATGTAGAGTTGGGCATCGAGTCAAGTCAGATCTGATTGGGTCTAACTCAACTCGGTCCAAAATTTACATGGGCTGACCTGAACTCGATCCGATCTAGGACCGAGTTCGGGTCATCTGACTTGAACTGATCCAGACCACTGTTGACCTGATCCGATCCGAGTCCGACTCGATCAGGGAAACCGAGTCGGATCGGATTGGGCATGGTTTGAATTGGTCCTGATTTTTTATTTTTTTTGGAAAATTTTTATAAAAAAAAAACAAAAAAATTCTAAAATTTGTTAAAAAAATTGTAACAAAATGGTGGTGATTCTGAAATCATACAAAAGGTATAGTTTCATGAAAATCTAAGTCGTCAAAGTTGCTGACCTAAATATTGATGGTGCATGGCCTAAAAGTTTTACTAAGAGTCTAAGATGATAATACTAATTACCTGATCTTTCTATTTGAATAGCCATTGATAATACGGATAACATATTTATTATTTAAGAGATATGCTTCATCCATAGTGTGGCTCATAAATCATAATAAAAAATTAAGGGTAACATGCACATACTGACATATAGATTATGTAAAACTAACATGCACATATTAATATACAGATTATGTAAAACTAACATGCACATACTGACATAAAATGAAGTAAATAAACCATGTCCAAAATTAAAAGTAAATAAACCTAACTTGCATATACTAATATACAGATTAGGTAAAACTTTCATACATTCAATATCCTCTATATGATGAATGCCTTCGTGGCATATAACTAGATGAACTTTTTCTGTAACCGTAATAGTAACCCCCTCCTTCACCTCCACCTTCGTCGCCAAAATCATCCTTAGATTATCTTTTTACGGATTTAACCACAGGAGAACTCTGGGCTGACTTCGAGATGGATGTGTTCAAAAAATGTTCATTCACCTCTGCTGAATCAGATGGTGGGGATGCCTTCCCATCGTCCTCATTCATAGATGCAACAAGTTTTTTTAGGCACTTTTTATGATCCAATTTGTACGGGATTCCCAAATGCGTATAAAATGCTACAAGACTTTTAAGAAACTTTGATGGTTTACTCATGCCTGCTTCATCATCATATTATCTCGAGGGTGGATGTTATTGTCTGGTACTCCTTGATCTGGATGTCATTTTTAAGCTTTCTTTAACGGCCTCTTTATAATCACATTCTTCTTGTTCCCTAAAAATTTTCTCTTATTCTTCTTCTCTACTAATCGTGGAAGGCATGGAACCAAAGGCAGTTCCTCTGCTTAATCATTTTTCATTTATAATAGGCCTACTTCTATATATTCTTTGGTTGGTTGTATTGGTTGTAGTTGTAGGGTGAGGGGTGTGGGAAGTCTTTGTATTTGAGTCGAGAATGGCTCGAAATAAATCTGGGATTTCCTGAGGAGCTTTGCTACATGGTGCGCTGTCTCCTCCTCGATAAGCCAAATATAATTTGAGCCGATTTATTTTATTGAAAAATTGCATTCCACACAACTTACATTGTAACTTTATCTTTCCATCTTGGGAGTAGACTTAAACTCCATAATTCCAAATATCTACCGATGCATCATCTTCCGATGACATATCTGGTTAGGTTAGGACAACATAAAAAAAAAGTTAAAGTCATGAATGAATGCAATTACCCAACAATATAATAAGAGATTTAAACAACATTAACTAATTGAATAGTACAAATGAAAAGAAAGAAATATCCATCTACCCATAACCATAATATTACAATTTAACTGTTAAAAAATAATTATAAACATCATGATATAACTTTTAAGCAAATGCAATAGAAATAGAAGGCAGTGTCTCATCTTGCAACTGCAGGTACTGTCTCATCATGCTTGTCACTTTCCTCTTCATCGAACTTCTCATCAACAGATCTCCCTTTTCCCCATATCAAACACAGTCAATCCTATGTACAAATGAGTGCTTCAACCGATTCAGGTGTAAATGAGCTTCTATACTTGCTTATGACACTACTCCCCATACTAAAAGCAGATTCTGAAGCCACAGTTGAAATTGGAATTGATAATATGTCTCGTGCCATTAACGAGAGCACAGGGCATTGTAAATTACCAGATCTCATCCTCCACTAGTCCAAAACATTAAATTCATCACCTTTGGATTTACAACTAGAAGTAGCTCCTTGAGATAGTCTTTAAGTTCTGATTTAGGTGTCTGCATTTAATTCCCTTTCCGTTGTGCCACGTAAGACATGAAATTATCTACCGTTTCTTCTTGCGGTTCATCAACACTAGAACTAGAACCCACACAAGGAGATTTTTCTTTTGTAGTGCACACATAAAAATTGTACAATTCGCTGAATCGACCTTAGTGACACCCATCGCACCATACAACTTACTACATCTGAATTCAACCATCATCATCTTGTATCAGGGATAAAAAACGACCGCAATAGCCATTACTAAACTACACTCGGACCAATACTTATCAAACTTTACTTGCATACCCATGGTCATTAAGTGTAAAAAGTCTAATCTAATACTGCTTTTATGTAAGGCATCCTTTCCTTCCAAAGTTCTGGTAAAAATATATTTGTTGTTGGATACTTGCTTCCCGAAAATTTGTTCGTACTGTTGTAAAAAACTGAAAGGAACTTGTGAACTGATTCAATCTTGACCAATCATCTTAAGAAGGCAACCAAATACACGTACTATCATGCTCGGCATAGTGAGAGAATGCAGGTCTCAAATCTATCGTTGAATCCAACATTTCAATGGTTGAATTCCAATGTGTTGTGATGTCCATCTTCATCATTCTCTGAGTTGACAAATTCAACCATTTCACGATCTTATTCCATGTATTTAATCGTGAAGATGACCCCCGTATGTATTTCACACTCTTTTTTATGTTCTCGATTACGGGATCAATTGTTTTAAGGCTATCTTGTACAATCAAGTTTAGGATGTGGGCACAACACCTAATATGAAATATCTTTCCACCAAAATATAGGTCACCGGAGGTCCTAAACTGGTTACACAAATTCATTATCATGCTATCATTTACAGATGCATTGTCTAGAGTTATTGAGGAGATCTTCTTCTCAATTTCCCACTCTACAAGACATTTGTATATGCAGTAAGAAATCATCAAGCAACTATGAGGAGGCGCAAGATAAGAAAAGTTTATGATTCTGTTGCAAAGCCTTCATTCAACATCAACGTAGTGAGCAGTTAGTGACGTATACCCCTTTCGATGATTAGATGTCGTCCACAAATCTGATGTCAGGCTAATTTGAGAAATCATTTCCAACTCTCCTTTCAACTTGAGCTTCTCGCTTTCATACATCTTCATGTACACTCTCTTTAATGTCGTAGCTGGGGTTAAGGCATCTAGCTAGTTTAATGAAAGAAGAACTATCTACCATCTGAAATGGTCTTTCATCGGTAATAATTAACTTGGTCGTCAATTCATTCACCAGATCTTTGTTATACTTGTAGATGGATAACGTACCCTCTAATGGACCCACTGCAGATTGCATAAATGAAAGTGTTTGTTGCCCTACTGGAGTTCTTACTTTTTTATAACACTTCGAAATATGTTTCTTCAGAGTTATGGTCGAACCATCTGCTTGCTTATCAAACTGAGTCTTGTAATACTTGCATTGTATCTTCACGATGCCGTTCTTTAGGGTTACTTCTTCAAAATTGTCCCACACTACCAATCTCTTTTTTATTTTTCCCGTAATATGTGATTGTGTGGTATTAGTTTTAATGGGCACCTCTTTAGGTTCAAGACCTAATCCTTCATCTTTAAGGATCATCGACGATATAATTGACCGACTGCCCGGGGTATTGGAAAGACCCTCACTTTCCATATGATAGTTGTAATATAGTAAATCATATTAACATTAGCAATCTAATGCTAACAGAGTTATACTAAATCCTAAATTAGTTACCCATCTAAGATTGGATAAATTATAATACTTTTATATTTCTATTTAAACATCCACGCCAAAAATTCGGTAGCATCTCCCCATGCCTCTTCAGATAAGTTGATCTTTCGTTACATTGTGATGTCAAATATCAAACCAATGTGAATATATTTAGCATTGGAAATAAAACGGAAGAAACGTATCCAGAGAAAAAATAAGGAGATGGACCGCGAATCAGGCATGAATATTTAAATAGATTATATGAAAGTATACTATCCATCTAACCATGAACTGTCCAAAATGGGATAATTTGAGCGATTTCTATGCCACTAAAAACACACTATATCTATGTATGACCACATAAAAATTCTCAAATGGGCAACTAATTATCTAACTTATAAGTTACAATTAAACCCCAAATTATTTACCCATCTAAGGTTAGATAAATTGTATTACTTTCATATTCCTATTTAATAATCCACGCCGAAAATCCTACAACATCTCCCCATGCCTCTCCAGATAAGTTAATCTTTTATTACATTCCAATGTCAAATATCTAAGTAATGTGAAGATATTTGATACTGGAAATAAAATGGAAGAAACATATCCAGAGAGAAATGAGGAGATGGATTGTGGATCAGGCATGAACATTTAAATAGATTATATGAAAGCATACTATCTATCTAACCTTGAACTATCCAAAATGGGACAATTTGAGCGATTTCTATGCCATAAAAAACACACTATATCTATATATGGTCACATAGAAATCCTCAAATGGGTAACTAATTATCTAACTCACAAATCACAATCACAAGTCATAAGTTACTTATTACAACTCGTAAGTCACAATAATAATCTAAGAAAAAAAGCAATACAATACATATTAAGCTAACTATACAATCCACAATAATGAGATAAGCAAAGAAGCAATGTAATACAATTAGTTAATTATACAAACACATTAAGCAGTAAGCAAGCAATAAGCAATAAGCAATAAGTTAATAAGCAAAGCAATAATCATTAAGCAATAAGGAATAAGCAATGTATAGTTTAATTCAAAATTTTAAATAAATTAAACACATTTACAATTTAGGAATTATGGTTAGGGTTTAGGGTTTACGGATTAGGGTTAGGGTTTAGGCTTTAGGCTTTAGGGTTTAGGATTTAAGTTTAGGATTATGGTTTAACTTTAGGGTTAAGGTTTAGGGTTTAGGGTTAGGTTTAAGGTTTAGGGACTAGGGTTAAGGTTTAGGGTTTGGGTTAGGTTTAAGGTTTAGGGACTAGGGTTAAGGTTTAGGGTTTAGGGTTAGGTTTAAGGTTCAAGGACTAGGGTTAAGGTTTATGGTTTAGGGTTAGGTTTAAGGTTTAGGGTTTAGGTTTGGGTTTGGGTTAGGATTTAGGTTTAGGATTAGGGGTTAAGGGTTTAGGGTTTAGGTATCAAGTTTAGAGTTAAGGTTTAGGGTTTAGGTTAGGGGTTAAGGGTTAGGGTTAGGGTTTAGGATTAGGGTAGGGGTTAAGGGTTAGGGTTAGGGTTAGGAACTTAGGGTCAAGGTTAGGGTTTAGGATTAGGGTAGCATTAGGTATCAGGTTTAGGGTTTAGGTTAGGGGTTAAGGGTTAGGGTTAGGGTTAGGGTTAAGGGTTAGGGGTTAGGGGTTAAGGGTTAGGGTTAGGGTTAGGGTGTAGGATTAGGGTAGGGTTTAGGGTTGGGGTTTAGTATTAGGGTAGGGTTTAGGGTTCGGCCGGACCACCAGTGAGCCAGGGCCGGACCACCAGACCACCAACGAGCCAGGCTAGTAGGGCTGGATCAACAGGGGCCGAGCCAGCGAGCGGGGTCTCGACCTCTACCGGACCACCAGCGAGCCAGTGCGGTCCACCAGCAAGCCACTGGCTCAAAAATAAATTGAAATAAACAAATTAATATAAAAATGAACCTACAAGATCAAGATTGGATGGCTGGACTAGTTGTTAGTGGGTTTTGGTTTGGATCGAGCCCTGTTAGGTTGTTAGAGAAGAGGAGATTGGTTAGGGTTTGGATTCATTCGAATAGGGTAAAAGATAATAAACAATAAATCCGTACGTTACCTACCGAATGTGAAGAAGATAGGGACCGCCGGACGGGTTGTGCGGTGGTGGTGGACTAGTGGGTTCGGATCGAGATCTGGTAGAGAGAGGGGTTAGGGTTCGTTCGGTTTCGGGACAGGTAGGGTAGAAAGAGGGGTAGTAAAATATAAAAGTAAAAAATGGTAAAAAAAACTATATATAGGACCCAACCAGATCAGGTCGAATCAAATCGGATCAGATCCCTTAGGATCGAATTTCGGATCAGATCGATTCAAATTGACCACAATCCGAACTTGATCCGATGTATGATCAGATCTGATTGATCCTACTCAAACTGCACCGATCCAAGCCTTTGGTTCGGTTCGGATCGGGTCGGATCTACCGGATTAGGTCGATTTCTGCCCAACTCTAAATCCACGTCCAGATTCGGGGATCCGCAGAAGCTGCACACACAAAACTGGAGACGAATGGTCCTGTCAGGGGCATTAGAGGGCCTACCATAATGTATATGTTTTATCTACACGCTTCATCCATTTTTCTTATACCATTTTAGGAAATGAGGCAAATATAAGGCTCAAGTGGGCCGCACTATAGGAAACAGTGATAATTGGGCGTTTATCATTGAAAACTTCTTAGGGCCACAAAAGGCTCTAATCAATATGATATTTGTCTTTTTCCTTCATCGAGGTCTTTGTGACCTTAGGAAGAGGTTAGATGGCAAATAAACCTCAGAGTGGACCCTAGGAAGGTTTCAATAGTAGTCGTTGAATTCCCACTGCTTTATGTGGTATAGTCCACTTGAGCTTTAGATGTGCCTCATTTTTTAGTTCATGCTCTAGAATGATATGGAAAATTTGACAGTCGGTGTGGATCTAACACATAAATTATGGTCGGCCCTAGAGAAGATCTACACATTAAAAGTTAGGTTGTGTATTAGGCAATCTATCAAGAAGAGAATCTTTATTGCAATGTGTGCAGGGATAATTTTGAAAGTAATTTTTTAAGAAAAATTTACAGAGCGCATTCCATATTCACCATTAAGTCAAAACTCTACCGCTTAAAAAAATAAGGAAAATCATGTAGCATTATGAATGCTCGGAATCAGTGCCCATGTTCTTCTTTTAAATGGTGATGATGTATAGGATGACAATTAAGGTGACTAGACTGATTTAGATTGTTGATGCTGTCTTGGAGTTGCCACTAACCACTTAACCTTAAAATTCTACAATTAGCTAGAACCCGCGGAATATGCAAGGTCAAAGAAATCTGAAGATTCTCCTTCCTTAAATTGACTCCTGGTCTGCGATCCAGGATTCCAGGTAAGGGACCTCGATTAAGGAGAGGGAAGGTGTTAGGCACCCTCTCTGCCCGTACGAATGTACGATCTCTACTTGGTGTGATAAGGAAATCTCAAGGGATGAATGCTATGGTCGGGATAGGACTAGGCACACGTGGATTTTTGATGGAGTAAGATCCAAGATTTCGGTAAGCCATAGAGCATACATCCGGGAATATGTCTAGAAGGCGGATGTAATGATGTTTATGGAAAAGTAAAGAAGAAGGACTAAATTACTAAGAATTTCTGATGTGATAGGATCCGACATATGGCAAGTCATAGAGCATACGTTCACTAGAAATCTAGAGAAGTAGGGGGGTTGAGAAGGGAATAAATGTTATGATGAATGCCTATGTGTAAAATGAATGGATCTTTAGCTTGATCTCGAGTAGGCTAAGGCATGGATTGTGCCATGATCATTCCGGGCTAAACTTGGGGATTGGGATGGTTAGGAAGGTAGGGAGGAAGCTAAGGATATAATTGAAAACTCTAGACTTGGAGGCTGGGGAGCTCCTTCTGACCCTCACTCTCACTCTCTTCTCTTCTCTCCCTCTCTCTCACACACTTGGATGTGGAAAGTGAAAGTTGTTGTGTAAAATATGAAGAGGAGAGGGATATTTATAGCCTTTTCTGATGGTAATGTGGTAATTGTTGGGCTTATGAAGGGTAAAAGCTGACATGACAACTTGAGATTGGTTGAGGAGAGAGGAATGCCACATAGCGTGCTCTCATTGGCTCTTAGAAGTTGGTAAAATGGTAAATAAGGTGGGTTTGGGGGGGGGGGGGATAAATCCATATAAAAGTTAACTTTAGGACGAGGGACAGCTGTTGCTCGGAGGAGACACGTGTCTTGCATTGGACGGTAGTCGGAGTACCGCTTGCGGTAGTCCGACTACCACCTGCGGCAATCCAACTATCGCCCGAGCTTGGTTTGGCCGGGGATTTAGTCGGTAGGCTTTGTTTAGTGCTCTGGTTCATCTGGGAATCTCCTTTCGGGCTTTTGGGCTCAAATAGTTTTACTTTTGTACTAATTTTTATGTTTCAGTTTTGACGGTGTTTTTAGAATTCAGATTACGGTTTAGGCTATGGTTGGGCTAGGTTTAGGATTTTTAGGCTAAGGTTTGGGTTAGGGTCTGGTTTAGGGTTTGGTTCGGATCAGGGGTAGGGTTCGAATTTGGGTTTAGATTGGATATAATCATGGTTCTCGGATTGTCTTTACCTTCTCAAGACATTGCCTGGGTGAGGTGTCTACAGATGCCCCTCTTTGGCAGAGGTTACGAGTAATCGAGCGCCAAAGCAAGTGGAAACCCCACCCTTCTGGTCAGAAAAGGTAGTGGTTCGAATCTGTTGCCTACCATTGTATCATTGTCAGTTGATCGTTTGGAAAAGAGATGACTCGCACATGTCATGAGGGTTGAGGAAAACGTTGTGATTATCCCTTCGAGTTGATGCGGCATTACGGGTCACCAATCACAACCCTTTCACATTAGATTGTTAATGACATTGGAGGGTAAGTATGAAAAGTAGGGCCTCTGCACGTCGATGCGGCTTTATGAGGATTCTCATACTTGTTTGATCTGTCATTTCCTTTGCTACATAATCACCCTAGGAGTATTCGTTCCGTTTGATCGTCAAAGTGGTTAGCTGCCCTGTGCGTTGATGTGGCCTTATAGGGAACTCACTACACCGACTTGGACTCGATCAAATTTTTTAATCATCCCGGACTAAGTATGTGCACGTAATCTTTTGCCATGCAGTCTACTAATTTTGATACTTTGGTTATAATAGATTGTCGTCACTTTGAGTTTGATTATTCTTTATAGAGATAGATCAAATCATTTTTACTCGCATTCGTCTCGTACGACTGTGCAATATAGAGATTGGGCCAACCGTACTTGTAGCATGTACGGATTCGATCATCCTCTGGGGAAACCGGAAGGGATCGAATCTTATTTTGCTGTTTGCATTAACCGTAACTAGAGAATATGGAATATTCCTCAGTGTACTGCACACCGTGTGCATTTTTTGAAAATTGTTTTATTTAAAAACTATCCTCTTTGGAACTAGACTCCTTGGGGATTTTATTTGAATTTTTTTTTTAGATTTTTGGAAAATATCCGTTCAATCTCGCGGGTGGGCGTCGTCATTCGGTTTTTATTTGCACAAGTTAAGTACACAGTCATGTTGCCTCTACTGATAAGCTAGCGGGGCTAATGATTTTTATTTAAGATATTTTTGGGATTTTTGAAACACCTGTCCGATCTCGCGGGAGGGCATTGTCGTCCAATTTTTATTGTACAGTTTGGATCAAATAGTCAGATGGCCTCCACTAATAAATTAATGGGGGAATTAAACATGATTTATTGTAATTTTTTGTAATTTTCCTTTTTATATTTTTTATTTTTCCAGCAATTTATCATCCCATTTGTCAAGATTCCCAAATTCTCGTGAGATTTTGCATTTTCTCGCGAGATATTGGATCTTCTCATGAGAAGAATCCCCCTTTTCGACTTTGGTTCACTAGATATGTGGGTGATCCGGCTGTCCCATCCTGTCAAGGGAGACCGACGTGCTGTCCCAAGAGGTTCTGGGCAAGGGCTGCAGTCCATTTTCCGCCCGGCATCCAATTTTCCAGTGGTTCGGTGAGGGCACTAGTCCGACCATGGTGTCTTTCTTTCCTATATCAACTTCTTCCTAATCTATCCAGGGACGCCATTGTTGTTCCCTGGAAGGTTTTGGGTGGTGATTTTTGCTCCTCTTATGGTCCTCATTTTGCTCCATCTCCTCCTTCATTTTTCTAGGTGCATGGTGGAAGATCTCTTGTTGAGTTTGCTGGACTTTTGCTTGGATCATGTTTGTGGCATATTTGGAGGATCCATTGATGGTTCTAAATCTTCCTCTTTGGGCCTAGAGGGGCCATGATCAGGACTGTTGATTGCCTTGGCCGAATTTTCAGCCATTGGATCTTACTAGAAAATTTTTCTTTTAATAAAGGATTGCTGTATTTTTAATTTTTATGTTAGAGTGGGGTATGATAAGAAAGAGAGCCCTACTCTCATGATCATTTTGTTTTTTAGTGTTTTGTTTTTTTTTTTTTTTGTGATGATCTGGATCGTAGGATGATGGATGGGATGGATGATTTGGGGTCCACTTGAATGCCTTAATGGTGTGGATCTTAATGGTGGGCCATCACTTATGGAGTGGATCGCACTCCTTGTCATGGTTTTTGGCCACTTATGGATCAGGTTTCTTGAGTGGGCACTAGATCATGTATTGGGGAACATGGGCCTGATTTGGACATGTGAGGTGGGCCTTGTTTTAGATATGT
Organism: Magnolia sinica; assembly: GCF_029962835.1. NCBI lineage: Eukaryota > Viridiplantae > Streptophyta > Magnoliopsida > Magnoliales > Magnoliaceae > Magnolia > Magnolia sinica. The sequence goes on from NC_080574.1 coordinate 69,996,045, forward strand.
GGGCCTAGGAATTGGGCTTAAAAACATGGGTTTTGGGCCTTTGGATAATGGTCTTGGTGGGCTTTTGACATGAGGGCCTTTTGAACTTGGGCCTTGGACTTGTGGACCTTGATTTTGGGCCGTGGGCTTTTGACTTCGGGCTTTGACTTTGGGCCTTGGGCTTTGAGCTTTACCTTTGGGCCTTGGGCTTTGGTCTTTGACTTTGGGCCTTGGGCTTTGGGCTTTGTCTTTGGGCCTTGGGTTTTGGCTTTATGCCTTGGGCTTTGAACTGTGGGCCTTGAGCCTTCCTGTGAGAAGGGTACTTACCTGTGATCCTTTGTTTGTGCAGCATGCCTCATTGCGGCCGTAATGAGGCTGGTCCCTCTCACCACTTGGCTGATCCATGCTTCGTACCTCGGGAGAGCTGGCATTTGTCCGATATTGCTTGTGAGGGAGGCACCCCTGCAATTTTGAGGGGGTGTGGGGTCAAAAACCATTGGCCGGATTGGTTTAGGGATCCCCAGCCTTTGTTTTTTTAGGTGTTGGAGCACACTCCTCTTGCTAGTTTCTTTCAAATCTGCCTGGGCAAGATGAACATGTCTTTGCTATCTGTACTAGCTGAGCTTTGGCATGCGGGGACCAACACCTTTCATATGTCCTTCGGGGAATGGGGAATTACTCCTTATGATATTTACATCCAGTTGGATCTTCGGTACGAGGGAGGATTCATCCCGTCCGAGGACGTGTAAGTGTTATAGTTGATAGCCCCTTTTTGTTGACAAATTTATGGTGCCAAAGACACTGTTATGAAGCTTGCATATGTGAAGAACAAAGCTCTACTCAAGAAGCTTTCAAGTTCAAGTCAAGATCTCAAGAAGCTTTCAAGTTCAACCTCATGATCTCAAGAAGCTTTCAAGTTCAAGTCAAGATCTCAAGAAGCTTTCAAGTTCAACCTCAAGATCTTAAGAAGCTTTCAAGTTTGAGCTACATCAAGACTTCAAGCTTCATTACTTTTAAAGGTCACTCATCTCTAAGTTTCAATGTCCTTACTTCACTATTGAGGTATGACTGACCTTAGGTTGACCTTTAGAGTAGGCCATTCTGGATACATAATTCATATGTTTTATATAAGTGAGTTTATGTTGTTCTAAGACTAGTCATGGACCTTGGTCGACTAGTCTTAGCACTGCTTCGACTTGTCTAAGAATTTCCTAGATCAATCGTAAGTTTGTTGCAAAATTCAGAAATTTTTTGTTAGGCTTCAACTAGTCTTAGGGACTGTTCGACTAGTCGTATGAACAGTGTTGACTATTTCTTCGACCAGTCATAGACCTACGACTCAAAGTACAGTATTAAAGTTCAGCTATCTTTGACTAGTCATGAGTAACCTACGACTAGTCGAAGGAGACCTACGACCAGTCATAGACTACCTACGACCAGTCGTGAAACCGCCAGATCTTATCACGCCCAAATTTTTGAATATCTGTTGGTTCTACAACCAGTCGTAGAGTTCTTTAGACTAGTCGAAGATGTGATTTGCTCGCCTATAAATAGAGCACGAATCTCAGAATTAAACAAGGAAATGCAAACTAATTTAATTCATCCTTCTGAGAGATAAGTTTGTGCTCCATTTTAAGCTAAGTGTGCATATTTAATATTCTCTTTCTTTAGCTTTTCTTATTTGATTTTGTTCCTATATTCCAATCTTATTTGAAAAGAGGAATTGCTGAATTCCATCTTCTTGGAATCAAAATTAAATAGAGCTACGCCCCATTTGGTTTAATTTAAAATCTATTATAACCTAGAACCATTATAAAGTGAGTATTGGACATTGAACTTTGACATTCAAATCTCTACTTCGACTTAGTTCTTCTGGGCTGCTACAACGAAGGAGAAATTTAGGTATTTTATATTTAAGTAATTTACTGTCATTTGGTTTTCTTTTGGGATTTGCCAGAAAAATCTCATTGTATTGGTTCTCTGAGGAGAACCAGGAAAACTCAGAAGAGGGGTTTTTTTAATTGTGTAAGCCCACAGAGAAAGACACAATTGTAAAGGTTTTGGGTGAACCTGGAAAACCTATCTTTGATAGTGAACACTGATATCCCCTGTGTGAGGATATTAGGAGTAGAGTAGTGCTGTGTGGCTGTTTATTAACAGTTGGCACATAGGCGAACCACTATAATCCCCTGTGTTTTGTGGTTGTGTGATTTATATTTCATATCTTTAATTATTCATTTGTGGGATGTATATGTGGATGTGAATGTTGTAATCATTTTATTTCAAGCTCAGTGTAGGGAATGTTGTAATAGTTTAGATTTATATTTCTGCAATTTATTCCTTTCTATCTCTTTATTAGTTTGAGCTTCAGTTTCTCTAATTGTTCTAGTAAGGTTGCCCTGCCATTTTTATGGTGCATGGTTGTCCTTAGAACAATCAATATTTTGAGATTGCATTCCGCATTTGTGTATTGATTTATTTGGCTATCTCTCTTTCTTTATTTCCACTGTATTTCTCTTAAATTTAGCATAGTCCTATTCACCCCCCCCCCCCCCCCCCTCTAGGACATAAAGCTTGGCCATTTCAGGACGACCTTCCGATACCTTCTGTCGACGACTGGATGAGTTTGTTGGGTATGATGCCTGATCCCTCAATTTTTTCAGGCCCGCGGTTCAAGCTACTCTGGCTGTCTGCGAACTTCGCCCAACGTATTCCAGAGACCGAGCCTGAGGCCATTGTGAAGGCTCGTGCCTTGATTTTATACACCATGGGAGCAATGATATTTTTTCACAGGAATGAGTTGGTGAGTTCCCGTTTGTTGTCACTTGTAGCTAATATCACTTTTCCCATGCCGTATAACTGGAATGTGGCCCTTCTCGCCCACTTGTATGATGGGTTGAATAAAGCCAATCACTGTGACAACATGTCTTTGACTGGCTTCTACCTGGTCATTGAAGTGCGTGCCCAAATCCTCTTTTTCTCGTGTCATTCCCTCGTATGGTCGATGCGATCTCTAATGATGACTTTATGCAGACCTATTTCTTGGACAATTTTCCTCACTTGGCCCCTACTCTGATCATCCGCGTACCTCCTTTTCTTCGCATGATGCAATGGTATAGGGATAATCGCAACACGCGCTTGTTCCTTGATCTCGCTTGGAGATGAAATGTTAACGCCCTTGTCCCTGATGATGTAAGTGATTGTCTTGTCCATATTATTTCTTTTGTTTGCCCTTTGTCTCTAACTTACTTGTCTTTCATAGTTCCATACCAGGACGTATCTTCAGTCACCTGTTGTTCTCACCCTTACGGCTCAAGAGGCTTTCCAGGCCTCACGTCGGCGTTGTATTTTGGAGGATCCATGGGTGAAGAAATGGTACTTAGGTGAGAGGCTTTTTTGGCAGTTGATGGGTACCCCTTTTGTTCCATTCAGTCCTCCATCTGGCCCGTCGGATTGGAGGGTGGTGCCCGAGTGGGAACTGGCTAGTGCTCTGGAGGGCTTTGATGCTAGTGCCTTCATCGACCCAGCGAGGGAGTACAACTCATGGTGCGAGCAATATGGTATCGGTCCGATCCTGCAGCACTCGTATGCTCCTAGCGGCGGTGCTCGTTTTGCTGGAGGAAGTCTTCTAGGGCCACATGTTCGGCAGAAGGATACGAATGACTATATTCCAGACGATGATTAGTTCCTTTGTATCATATGACCGTGTAACCCTAGTTGCATAATCTCTTCCATATATAGAACTTTTAGTTGCTCAATGTCGCCTTTCTGCTTGTCTTGTAGAATGTTGATAGAAGATGGGTGTCGCGGGGCATCTGAAGTGCGATCCGTCCTTAATTTTGGGGGAAAGTGTGCCTAGGCGGTAGTTAGACTGCCGCCTGTTAACCTTTTTTACCCATTCTGCTTTTGTCATGTGTGGCAGGCTTGCAGGAATGGCAGAGACCTGCAGGCGGTAAGCTGATCACCGCTCCCATTCATCTTTTGTTCCAGCAAAAGTCCTTCTCCGTCCACCTCCCAGTACTTCCTCTGGATATTCCCTTCCTTTCTAGACCTCTTGATCATTTTGTTTGTCCCTTTTTCTCCTTTTTCCCCCCTTTCTTTGTCCTATCTCTCCTTTGTCTTTTATTCCCTTGTCTTTATTATGGCTGGTCATGGAGGGAATGTTGGTGGGTCCCACATCAATGATGGAGTGGTAGGTGAAGCATCTTCTTTTATTTATGATGGTATGGTAGGTGGTGGTTCATTTATGGGTTTTGATGGTGGATTGATGGAGGTTGATGGTGATGTAATGGGCCCTCTTGGAGAGGTCAATGTCATTTATGGCGTTGTTCCTACTACCATTAATGGTGGACATGAGGTGAGATTGGATGGATTGGATGGATTTAATGGTTTCATGCTTGGTGGGTCATCGGATGGTGTGGATGTTGGTAAGATGGGTATAGTTGGGCCATTGGATGGTGTGGATAGCATTGGGATAATGGTAGATGGTCTGGATCTTGGTGGGTCACATTTGGATGGTGGAGATGCCATGTTGATGGGATTTGATGGCATGGATCAGTTCTGGATGGGTGGTGGTCCACCTGTTGGTGGTTCGGATTTGGCGAGTGATGGACCCGTTGCAAATGGTCTGGGTCAGATTTTTAGCGCAGATCTTGAGGTGGTAATGGGATAGGTAGCTGTTATCGGGGATCAGGATGCCAGTCCAGTCAGCTATTGGAGTGGTTTGAGTGTTGCGGCTCCCGGGGCATGTACTTTTCAGACTGCTCCTGACGTGGTAATTGTTGGCGGCTCGGGACCACATGTCGCTGCTTTCCACGACACACTTCGGGCCACAATGGGTGAATCGGGTTTCTTTCGACACCATGAGGTTGATCTTTCGGATGAGGGGATGCCCATTTTCGACGATTCTCCTGTTGACTCGAGGCTTCAGGTTGTAGAGGGTGTGCCTGTTCGGACCTGTCGCCTACAGCCTTGTAGTACGTGTTCCGAGAGGTTGCATGTCTGGATTGAGAGTTTGATAGACTCTGAGGTCTTCGAGTTGGGCTTTTTGGGCCTTCTAGAGATTCTTCATTTCCACAGAGTTCGCCTCGATTGGCGATTGTTGAGTGCTGCTTTATATGATTGGGTTCTAGTGTTGAACCTATTTTCCTTCAATGATTTGGAGCTGGGCCCATCTTTAGAGGAGTTTGCTTGTCTGTCTGGTCTTCCCCTCACTCAGGAGCCATACATCCCATCATCCATCCCAGTTCGTCCTGCTGATTTGGGCCCATGGTTTGGATTCTCAGCCACTTTTCCCACTACAGAGGGTAGAGTTGATGAGTTCTCACTTTAGCTTTTATATGACCACTGTTCGACTGCTCAAGGAGGGCTGGGATCTGATCGCCAGCTTTAGTGTTTGAATGCACTAATCTTGTGTCTTGGCTGAGCTGCTTTTTTCAGGTTAGTGGCGGTTGTCCTTGGCAGTCTTGTTCGATGTTTTTCACCGCGTCCTAGACCGTCGGAGTGTCGTCTCCGTAGTGCTAGCTAAGTTATTCCTGGGTTTGTCTGAGTGTTCACTCGGGCAAACTCGTATCCTCCGGGTTGCTGCTCATTTCTTCAGGTATTTTCCGTTTCGTCCCTTTTTCTTCTTTGCCGCTCTTTTGTTCACTTTTGCCTCTTCTTTTGATCCCACCTCTCTCTAGGTATAGTTATGGGAGCATTTGTATGTGACTCCTCTGCTTATGTGGCCTGATTCCCGCCGTGGTGATGTGTTGTCTTTACTGCTTGACGGCCTTCCTCTTAGTGCTGAGGCCATTGAATCGCTTTATCGCTGCATGTTTTCTCAGCTCCGAGGATGGAAGGTTAGCTGGGAAGCCTCTTGGCTTGGCCACACGCCATTGATTTGTAGCGCTGCTCGTACTCCTTTTTTGCTGTTGGGCTTTCGATGGTATTATTCTTACCATCCGGTGTGGTTTCTTCAACAGTTTGGGTTTTGGTAGGATATTCCTAACTTCGCCTTCTCTGGGTTCGAGCATCCTCCTCTTCCTTCAAACCTGATTACTTTATATCGTTGAGTCTGGACTTCTTGGCAGGGTTGCTTGAATGCAGCGGCTTTGGAGTTTGAGTCCTGGGCTCCTCCCCTGGCAACAGTCCCATACCAGGGATGGGTGGCGGAACAGTCACTTTATCGCCAGGTTCCTAGTTGGCACTTGGCGGATGAGGTGGATGATGAGGATCTTGCTGGTGATACTGCTTCGTCCTCTTCAGGTGTTGATGATTCATTTAAGGCATTTGATGAGCGGCCCTTCATTGACCCATCATTCCTACTCGTGACGCATGGCCATCTTATATCTGAGCTTGCCATTCTTCGTCACGCATGTGAGGATATGGCCTGTCGATTAGCGGTCGGGCAGCGGTATGATGAGAGCATGATTGTTTCACACCACTTGGAGAGGGACGAAGTCTTCTACCTATGCATGGAGGCAGAGTGACTTAGGTAGAGATTGTCGATGTACAAGGGATAGGATGGAGGCTTACCTTTTGATCCTTGTCTTACTCAACTGCTTGTCCTGTATGTGTGTGGGCAATTTGGTTTTTATTTTGTAAGGAAAGGAAAACAATGTAAAAGAAGACTTTTTGAAAGGAATAAAAATTTTGTTTGTGCCAACTTTGTCAGTGTCTGCTTGTGTTTGGATTTGTACTTTGGATGATTGAGATTAGAATATTGGGCTCAGCCCATGTTGTGTTCAGTAGTCTGAGTTGTGTACTAGAGATCTTGGTTCCCTGAGAGTATGCTTTTGCGATCGTGCCCTTTAGATTTAGGTAGAGTCTGATAGAATTCTGATCCAGGATCGGTCTTTTCCTTACATCTCTTCGTTTCGCTTGTTGCCTCGGCTTCTTTTGTACCTAGACTTTTATTTTTTTCTTTATTTTTTATTTTATTTTCTTTCCTGCTATTCTTGCCCGTAGCACCCTTTTAGGTTTTCACTACAACTGGCATTCCCGTCATTTTTGCCCGTAACATCCTTTTGGATTTTCACTACATCCCGGGCTTTTGTTTTTGCCTGCCCCTTGGGAGCTTGTGCTTTTTTTCCCTCGTCACCCTTTTAGGTTTTCACCAAGTCCGCTACATGCTCGCTGTTTTTACTCGAGCCGTGCTTTCGAGTTTTCAACTCACCTTTTTTGCTTAGTCATGTTTTTTTCTTTTTTGAAGTGCCGGGAGAGGCAGAGAAACTTCCTTCATAGGCGGCTTATTAGTTACCCTTCCGTCCTTGGTTTTTTATTACAGTCACAAGCTGTTTTGTGTTGGTCGAATTATTTGGGGATGTGTGATAGTCTTACTTTCTTCTCCCCTTTTACCTTCCTTTTGAGGTTTTCTATCTTTTCTCTTCTTCTTTTTTTTTTCTTCTTTTTTTTTTTGTATTTTCTATGGGAGAATTGTTTTTCTCTGTTTTTTTTCTTTTCTCTCTTTTTTTCCTTTTTTTGGTATTTTCTATGGGAGAAGTGATGGGTACTCTTTTTTTGTTGATCACAGCTTTGCAATTGTAGTCATTGATGGGCTCAGGAAGATCTTCTCCTCTCAGACTGGTGAGCCGGAGGGCGTCTCCTGGGACTACTTGTCACGCCCTGAACCCGAAAATTGGGCTCAAAAAATTCCCGATTACCGAATCCGGTGCCGACAGCCTCCGTAATACCTCATTCTCGACTCCCAGCGCCCTTACGCCAGGTTCTGATCCTGAGATCATATAAGGACGATTTTCTAATGTACATTTATCTCATAAGAAGCATAACCACAAGTATGCCCAAATCACAAAGGCAACATCATCATCACATATCCACTAAAATAAACATTTGAATACAATGCTGAAAGGGAAATACATATATTGAAAATCAAAGCTCCAGAAGATGCTGCGTGCTCCAAGCTCCACGCTGCTGCAACCTAACACCACCTACACACATCTATCATGCATAAGCTTATAGAAAGCTTAGTGAGTGGTGAAAGTGTGTGCGCAAGATAAGTGCCGAGTATGCAATACAATGCCATAAATCATACAATATCGAAATAGGCGAAAATATTAACAAGATCATGAATCATATGATATCAGAGTAAACGGAAATATACTGATAAGTTCATGAATCATACGATATCAGAGTAAACGAAAATATATTAATAAGTCCATGAGTGTCATTAGCCGTACCAAGGCTATGAAATGCAAGGCATGAATGAGAATTACTATATCAATGCAGAAACATGGCAACCCAAAATGCTAAATGCTGTGGATGCAATGTAATATGCAGTGCGAATGAAATGAACAAGCTGGAGTGAATTCGGGATAATAGTACGTAGTATCGCAGGCTATGGGGTCCATCAAAAGGGACTTCTATCCAAACTAGTCCCATACCTAAATTTGGATAGTCAGACTCAATGTAGTAAACTCCTGATCTCAGGTTAGTCGCACGCCCCAACCGAAATCTTGACCGTTGCGAAGGTACATGTAACAAATAGTTGCGTACCACCAGCCTGAGTGAATAGTGAATGAATGAATGAGTATGCAACTCTTGCTCAATAAGTCCACATATCAGCACCGTACATCTCTGGGATCATCACCGGGATCTAGTACACTCCAAGCTAGCTACCGCCCCAGCCAGCCGCATAACCTAGTGAGTGAAAAAGACCTCACTACCCACCTGCCAGTAGTATACCAATGCCTACTTGGCTCGTTGATAGCGAACCTATTTGGGAGCTATTCAAACTCAGCCTAGCTTATAGCCCCCTCACTCGGGGGGATAAGGCCACACCCCTTCCCGACCAACCACGACACAGTGGGAGATGCAGCTTACTGGTATTTGACACTTGGGCACTCATGTATCCACTCGGTCTAGACGTTGGGGCATCTTATGGCCTCGGAGGTTTAGGGACTTTCACCCACGGACATCCAAAGTGCCCACATGCTCGAACCAAACATTTCTAGTGTCTTATCTGACCATTCATAACATGCTTGTGGAGATCATAGCTCTGATGTCGCTAGGGCGTATAATAATCACAATACACAATATAAGATGCATGAATCATGTAGTCCAATCATGCATCAATCCTGTGCATACTGTGTGCTCATGTAGGATAACTCCACCTATCAGGGAGTCTCATAAACCATCTATACTATGGCATATACAATGGTCAATCACATCTCACAATAAAAATGTAGATGATGCGTATGGGCATGTATCATGATGCTATGCTATTAAATACTCATAATCGATATCAATAACTGGCATCAACAATCGGCCTCGACAATGTGGACATTTAACCAACATTGCGTCCAAGGAATATCCCACATAGAGCCTAACATATAGTGGACCCATGGCCTCACACAAGGACCTAATATACAACACCATGGGCCTCACTCAAGAGATTAATACACATCACGATGGGCCTCTCACATGGGACTAATATACATCACAATGGACTCCATTGCCTGGCCCTCAAATGCATCACAATAGGCCTCATCACTTAGACCTCATATTCATCATATTAGGCTTTAAAAACGGGCTGCATATACATCACATAGGTCGCGACAATTAGCCTTGGCAATCGAAATCAGAAATTTTTGGAATCTTCATAATTTATGCTCGCAAGTTGTTGGAGTCTTCACATTTTGTGCACAAAGGTTATTGGATTCTTCACAATGTATGCATGTAAATTGTTAGAGTCTTCACGGTTTGTGCAAAAAGCAGTTGGATTCTTCCAGTTTATGCTCGGAAGTTGTTAGAGTCTTCACAGTTTGTGCTTGCAAGCTATTAGAGTCTTCACAGTTTTTGTGCATAAAATTTTGAAGTCTTCACAGTTTGTGCTCGCAAACTGTTGGAGTCTGTGCAGTTTGTGTTCACAAATTGTTGAAGTCTTGACAATTTGTGCTCACAAGCTATTACAATCTTGATAGTTTGTGTGCGCAAATTGTTAAAGTCTTCAGAGTTTGTGCTAGCAAGCTGTTGGATTCTTCACAGTTTGTGTGCGCAAATTGTTAGAGTCTTCACAGTTTGTGGTCGCAAGCTTTGGAGTTTTCACAGTTTGTGTGCAAAAATTATTGGAATCTTCACAGTTTGTTCTCGCAAGCTGTTGGAGTCTTCTTAGTTTGTGCTCGTAAGCTGGTGGAGTCTTCACTGTTTCTACTCGCAAGTTGTTGGAGTCTTCACATTTTATTCACATAAAGTGTTTGAGTCTTCATAATTTGTGCTCGTAAGCTCTTGTAGTCCTCACAATTTGTGTGGGTAAATTGTTGGAGTCGTCATAGTTTTTAATCGCAAGCTATTGGAGTCTTCACAGTTTATACGCGCAAGCTATTAGAGTCTTGACAATTTGTGTGTGCAAAGTATTTGAGTTTTCATAGTTTGAGATCACAAGTTGTTGTATTCTTCACAGTTTTTACGCATAATTTGTTGGAGTATTCACAGTTTGTGCTCATAAGCTGTTGGAGTCTTCACAATTTGCCCGCACAAATTGTTGGAATCTTCACAGTTTGTGCCCGCACACGTTTGGATTCTTCATAGTTTCTGCTTGCAAGATGTTGGAGCCTTCACAGTTTGTGCACACAAATTGTTGGAGTCAACATAGTTTGTGGTCCCAAGCTGTTGGAGTCTTCATAGTTTGTGCGTATAAATTGTTAGAATCTTCATAGTTTGTGCTCACAAGCTGTTGGAGTCTTTACAGTTTGTGCTCACAAGCTATTGGATTCTTCAAAGTTTGTGTGTGCAAATTGTTGAAGTCTTCGTAGTTTGTGTTCGTAAGCTATTGGAGTCTTCATAGTTTGTTCTCGCAAGCTGTTAAAGTCTTCAGAAGTTGTGTGCACCGAGTGTTGGAGTCTGCATAGTTTTTGTGCATAAAATTTTGAAGCTTCATAGTTTGTGCTCGCTAGCTGTTGAAGTCTACGTAGTTTGTGCTCGCAAGTTATTGGAGTCTTCATAATTTGTGCTCGCAAGTTGTTGCAATCTTCACAGTTTGTGTGCACAAATTGTTGGAGTCTTCACAGTTTGTGCTCGTAAGCTTTGGAGTTTTCACAGTTTATGCGCACAAATTGTTGGAATCTTCACAGTTTGTGCTCATAAGCTGTTGGAGTCTTCATAGTTTGTGCTCACAAGCTGATGCAGTCTTCACAGTTTCTGCTTGTAAGTTGTTGGAGTCTTTACATTTTGTGCACGCAAAGTGTTGAGTCTTCACAGTTTGTGCGTACAAATTATTGGAATCTTCACATTTTGTGCTCGCAAGCTGTTGGAGTATTTACGGTTTGTACTTGTAAGCTGTTGGATTCTTCAAAGTTTGTGTGCGCAAATTGTTGAAGTCTTCGTAGATTGTGCTCGTAAGCTGTTGGAGTCTTCACAGTTTGTTCTCGCAAGCTGTTAAAGTCTTCACAAGTTGTGCGCACAGAGTGCTGGAGTCTTCACAGTTTTTGTGCGTAAAATTTTGAAGTCTTTAAAGTTTGTGCTCGCTAGCTGTTGGAGTCTGCGCAGTTTGTGCTCGTAAGTTGTTGGAGTCTTCATAATTTTTGCTCGCAAGCTATTGCAGTCTTTATAGTTTGTGTGCGGAAATTGTTAAAGTCTTCAGAGTTTGTGCTCACATGTCGTTAGATTCTTCAGAGTTTATGTTCACAAATTGTTGGAGTCTTCGCAGTTTATACTCGTAAGCTTTGGAGTTTTCACAGTTTGTGCGCGTAAATTGTTGTAATCTTCACAGTTCTGCTCACAAGTTGTCGGAGTCTTCATAGTTTGTGTTCGCAAGCTGATGGAGTCTTCACAGTTTCTACTCGCAAGTTGTTGGAGTCTTCACATTTTGTGCATGCAAAGTGTTTGAGTCTTCACAGTTTGTACTCGCAAGCTCTTGTAGTCTTCAAAGTTTATGCGGGTAAATTGTTGGAGTCATCATATTTTCTAGTCGCAAGCTGTTGGAGTCTTCAGAGTTTCTGCATGCAACCTGTTGGAGTCTTCACAGTTTGTGTGTGCAACTTGTTAGAGACTTCATAGTTTGTGCTCGCAAGTTGTTGGAGTCTTCACATTTTGCATACGCAAAGTGTTTGAGTCTTCACAGTTTGTGCTTGTAAGTTGTTAAAGTCTTTACAGTTTATGCGCGTAAATTGTAGGAGTCGTGACAGTTTTTGGTTGCAAGCTGTTGGAGTCTTTATAGTTTGTGCACACAAGCTGTTGGAGTCTTCACAGTTTTTACGTGCAAAGTGTTTGAGTCTTCATAGTTTGAGCTCACAAGCTGTTAGATTCTTCACAGTTTGTGCATGTAAATTGTTGGAGTCTTTACAGTTTGTGCTCACAAGCTATTGGAGTCTTCACAGTTTGTGCATGAAAATTATTGGAGTCTATATAGTTTGTGCTCGCAAGTTGTTGGAGTCTTCACAATTTTGCATGCAAAGTGTTTGAGTCTTCACAGTTTGTGCTCGCAAGTAGTTGAGGTCTTCACAGTTTGTTCTTGCAAGCTGTTGAAGTCCTCGCAAGTTATGTGTGTAGAGTGCTGGAGTCTTTATAGTATCTGCTTGTAAGTTGTTGGAGTCTTCACAGTTTGTACTCGCAAGCTGATGGAGTGTTCACAGTTTCTGCTCGTAAGTTGTTGGAGTCTTCACAGTTTGTGCATGTAAATTGTTGAAGTCTTCACAGTTTATGCTCACAAGTTGTTGGAGTCTTCACAGTTTATGCTCGCAAGCTATTTGAGTCTTCTTAGGTTATGCACGTAGAGTGTTGGATTCTTCAGAGTATCCGCTCGCAACTGTCGGAGTCTTTACAGTTTGTGCTCGCAAGCTGATGGAGTCTTCACAGTTTATGCTCGCAAGTTGTTAGATTCTTCACAGTTTGTGCACGTAAAGTGTTTTGAGTCTTCAGAGTTTGTGCTCGCAAGTTGTTGGGTTCTTCACAATTTGTACACGTAAATTGTTGGAGTCTTCATAGTTTGTGCTCACAAGCTGTTGGAGTCTTCATAATTTGTGAACTCAAATTTTTGAAATCTTCACTATATGTGCTCACAAGCTTTTGGAGTCTTCAGAGTTTTTGCTCGCAAGATGTTGGTGTCTTCACAGTTTCTATGCAAAAATTGTTGGAGTCAACACAATTTGTGCTCCTAAGCTGTTAGAGTCTTCACAGTTTGTACGCACAAATTGTTGGAATCTTCACAGTTTGTGCTCGCAAGCTGTTGGAGTCTTTACAGTTTGTCCTCGCAAGCTGTTGGATTCTTCAAAGTTTATGTGTACAAATTGTTGAAGTCTTTGTATTTGTACTCGCAAGCAGTTGGAGTCTAAATAATTTGTGCACACAAATTATTAGAGTCAACAGAGTTTGTGCTCTTAAGCTGTTTGAGTCTTCACAGTTTGTGTGCACAAATTGTTGGAATCTTCACAGTTTGCGCTCGCGAGTTGTTAGAATCTTTACAGTTTGTTCTCGCAAGCTATTGGATTTTTCAAAGTTTGTGTGTACAAATTGTTAAAGTCTTCGAAGTTTGTGCTCATAAGCTGTTAGAGTCTTCACAATTTGTTCTTGCAAGTTGTTGAAGTCTTCACAGGTTGTGCGTGCAGAGTGCTTGAGTCTTCACAGTATCTGCTCACAAGTTATCAGAGTCTTCATAGTTTGTGCTCGCAAGCTAATGGAGTCTTCGTAGTCTGTGCTCGTAAGTTGTTGGAGTCTTCATAGTTTGTGCGCGCAAAGTGTTTGAGTCTTTATAGTTTGTGCTCGCAAGCGGTTAGAATCTTCACAGTTTTTGCTTGAAAGCTGTTGGATTCTTCACAGTTTCTTTTCGCAAGTTGTTGGAGTCTTCACCGTTTGTGTGCGCAAAGTGTTTGAGTCCTCAGAGTTTATGCTCACAAGTTGTTGGATTCTTCACAGTTTGTGCGCGTAAATTGTTGGAGTCTTCACAATTTGTGCTCGCAAGTAGTTGGAGTCTTCACAGTTTGTGCTCACAATCTATTGGAGTTTTCACAGTTCGTGTGGCAAATTATTGGAATCTTCATAGTTTGTATGCGTAAATTGTTGGAGTCTTCACAGTTTGTGCTCCCAAGCTGTTGGATTCTTCACAATTTGTGCACACAAATTGTTGGAATCTTCACTGTTTGTGCTCGCAAGCTATTGTTGTCTTCAGAGTTTCTGCTCACAAGATGTTGGTGTCTGCCCATTTTATGCACGCAAATTGTTGGAGTCAACACAATTTGTGCTCCCAAGCTGTTAGAGTCTTCACAGTTTGTGCGCACAAATTGTTGGAATCTTCACATTTTGTGCTCGAAAGCTGTTGGGATCTTTACAGTTTGTGCTCGCAAGCTGTTGGATTCTTCAAAGTTTGTGTGCACAAATTGTTAAAGTCTTCATAGTTTGTGCTTACAAGTTGTTGGAGTCTTTAGAGTTTGTTCTCGCAAGCTGATGGAGTCTTCATAGGTTATGAGCCTAGAGTGCTAGAGTCTTCACAGTATCTGCTCGCAAGCTATCCGAGTCTTCACAGTTTTTGCCCGCAAGCTGATGGAGTCTTCGTAGTCTGTGCTCACAAGTTATTAGAGTCTTCACAGTTTGTGTGCACAAAGTGTTTGAGTCTTCATAGTTTGTGCACACAAACCATTGGATTCTACACAGTTTGTGCATATAAATTGTTAGAGTTTCATATTTTATAGTCGCAAGCAGTTGGAGTCTTCACAGTCTGTGCTCACAAGTTATTGGTGTTTTCATAGTTTGTGTGGCAAATTGTTGGAATCTTCACAGTTTGTGCTCGTAAGCTATTAGAGTCTTCATAGTTTGTGTGCGCAAATTGTTGGAATGTTCACAGTTTGTGCTCGCAAGCTGTTGGAGTCTTCGCACTCTGTGCATAAATGCAGTTGGATTCTTCACAATTTGTGTGCGCAAATTGTTGGAGTCTTCATAGTTTATGCAAGCAAGCAGTTGGATTCTTCCCAGTTTATGCTCGAAAGTTGTTAGAGTCTTCACAGTTTGTTCTCGCAAGCTGTTGTCGTCTTCACAGTTTTTGTGCATAAATTTTTGAAGTCTTCACAGTTTGTGCTCACAAGCTGTTAGAGTCTCTGCAGTTTGTGCTCGCAAGTTGTTGGAGTCTTCACAATTTGTGCTCGCAAGCTGTTGCAGTGTTCACAGTTTGTGTGCCCAATTGTTGAAGTCTTCATAGTTTGTGCTCGCAAGCTATTGGAGTCTTCACAGTTTGCTCTCGGAAGCTGTTGGAGTCTTCACAAGTTATACGCGCAGAGTGCTGGAGTCTTCGCAGTATCTGCTCATAAGCTATTGGAGTCTTCACAGTTTGTGCTCGCAAGTTGATGGAGTGTTCGCAGTTTGTGCTCATGAGTTGTTGCAGTCTTCACAGTTTGTGTGCATAAAATGTTTCAGTCTTAACAGTTTGTGCTCGCAAGCTCTTGGAATCTTCATAGTTTTTGCTCAGAAGCTATTGGATTCTTCATAGTTTTTGCTCAGAAGCTGTTGGATTTTTCACAGTTTCTTTTCACAAGTTGTTAGAGTCTTCACAGTTTGTGTGCTCAAAGTTTTTGAGTCTTCAGAGTTTGTGCTCACAAGCCGTTGGATTCTTCACAGTTTGTGTGCGCAAATTGTTTGAGTCTTCACATTTTGTGCTTGCAACAGTTGGACTCTTCACAGTTGTGCTCGCAAGCTATTGGAGTTTTCACAGTTTGTGTGGCAATTGTTGGAATCTTCACAGTTTGTGCTCGTAAACTTTTAGAGTCTTTACAGTTTGTGTGCATAAATTTTTAGAATCTTCACAGTTTACACTCATAAGCTGTTGGACTCTTCACACTTTGTTCACAAAGGCTGTTGGATTCTTCATAATTTATGCATGCAAATTGTTGGAGTCTTCACGGTTTGTGCGAGTAAGCAGTTGGATTCTTCACAGTTTGTGCTCACAAGTTGTTGGCATCTTCACAGTTTTTGTGTGTAAATTTTTTAAGTCTTCACAGTTTGTGCTCACAAGCTGTTGGAGTCTACACAGTTTTTGCTTGCAAGCTGTTGGAGTCTTCACAATTTATGCTCTCAAGCTGTTACAGTCTTCATAGTTTGTGTGCTCAAATGGTTGAAGTCTTTAGAGTTTGTGCTCGTAAGACATTGGATTCTTCACAGTCTGTGTGCGCAAATTGTTAAAGTCTTCACACTTTCTGCAAGCAAGCTTTAGAGTTTTCACAGTTTGTGGGCGTAAATTGTTAGAATCTTCACAGTTTGCGCTCGCAAGCTATTACAGTCTTCACAGTTTGTGTGCACAAATGGTTAAAGTCTTCAAAGTTTGTGCTCGCAAGCCGTTGAATTCTTCATAGTTTATATGTGAAAATTATTGGAGTCTTCACAATTTATGCTTGCAAGCTTTGGAGTTTTCATAGTTTGTGCGTGCAAATTATTGGAATCTTCATAGTTTGTACTCACAAGCTGTTGGAGTCTTCATAGTTTGTGCTCAAAAGCTGATGGACCCATCACAGTTTCTGCTCGCAAGTTGTGGGAGTCTTCACATTTTGTCTGTGCAAAGTGTTCGAGTCTTCACAATTTGTGCTCGCAAGCTCTTGTAGTCTTCACAGTTTGTGCGAGTAAATTGTTAGAGTCGTCACAGTTTCTAGTCGAAAGCTGTTTAAGTCTTCACAATTTGTGCACGCAAGCTATTGGAGTCTTCACAGTTTGTGCATGCAAATTATTAGAGTCTTCATAGTTTGTGCTCGTAAGTTATAGGAGTGTTCACATTTTGTGCGCGCAAAGTGTTTGAGTATTCACAGTTTGTGCTCGTAAGATTTTGTAGTCTTTACAGTTTATGCACGTAAATTGTAGGAGTCATCACAGTTTTTAGTCACAAGTTGTTGGAGTCTTTATAGTTTGTGCACGCAAGTTGTTGGAGTCTTCATAGTCTGTGCGTGCAAAGTATTTAAGTCTTCATAGTTTGAGCTCGAAAGCTGTTGGATTCTTCACAGTTTGTGCACGTAAATTGTTAGAGTATTCACAGTTTGTGCACGCAAGCTGTGGAGTCTTCACAGTTTGTGCGTGAAAATTGTTGGAGTCTTCATAGTTTGTGCTCGCAGCCTGTTGGAGTCTTTTCAGTTTGTACGTGAAAATTGTTGGAGTCTTCACAGTTTGTGCTCACAAGTTGTTGGAGTCTTCACAGTTTGTGTGCGCAAAGTGTTGGAGTCTTCATAGTTTGTGAGCATAAATTGTTGGAGTCTTCATAATTTGTGCTTGCAAGTAGTTGGAGTCTTCATAGTTTGTGCTCGCAAGATATTGATATTTTCACAATTTGTGCGGAAAATTGTTGAAATATTTAGAGTTTGTGCTCGCAAGCTATTAGAGTCTTCACAGTTTGTGTGCGTAAATTTTTGGAATCTACATAGTTTGTGCTCGCAAGCTGTTAGGGTCTACGCAGTTTGTGCTCACAAGTTGTTGGAGTCTTCACAATTTGTGCTCACAAGCTGTTGCAGTCTACACAGTTTGTGTGCATAAATTATTGAAGTCTTCATAGTTTGTTCTCGCAAGCTATTGGAGTCTTCACAGTTTGTTCTCGCAAGCTGTTGGAGTCTTCATTGGTTGTGTGCGTAAATTGTTGAAGTCTTTTGAGTTTGTGCTCGCAAGTCGTTGGATTCTTCACAGTTCGTAAACATAAATTATTAGAGTCTTCACAGTTTGTGGATGCAAGCTTTGGAGTTTTCACAGTTTGTGCACACTAATTGTTGGACTCTTCACAGTTTGTGCTTGTAAGTTGTTGGAGTCTTTATAGTTTATGCTCGTAAGCTGATGGAATCTTCACAGTTTCTGCTCGTAAGTTGTTGTAGTCTTCACATTTTGTGCACGCAAAGTGTTTGAGTCTTCACAGTTTGTGCTCGCAAGCTCTTATAGTCTTCACAGTTTGTGCGGGTAAATTGTTAGAGTCGTCATAGTTTTTAGTCGCAAGTTGTTGGAGTCTTTACAGTTTGTGCGTGCAAGCTATTGGAGCCTTCACAGTTTGTGCGTGCAAAGTGTTTTAACTTTCTAGTTTTAGATCACAAGCTGTTGGATTCTTCACAGTTTTTACGTGTAATTTGTTGGAGTCTTCACAGTTTGTGCTCATAAGCTGTTGGAGTCTTCACAATTTGCATACACAAATTGTTGGAATCTTCACAGTTTGTGCTTGCACACTTTTGGATTCTTCATAGTTTCTGCTCATAAGATCTTGGAGTCTTCACAGTTTGTGCGCGCAAATTGTGGGAGTCAACATAGTTTGTGCTCCCAAGTTGTTGGAGTCTTCACAGTTTGTGCATACAAATTGTTGGAATCTTCACAGTTTGTGCTCGTAAGTTGTTGGAGTCTTCACACTTTGTGCACAAAGGTTGTTGGATTCTTCATAGCTTATGCGCGTAATTTGTTGGAGTCTTCACAGTTTGTGTGCATAAATTATTGGAGTCTTTATAGTTTCTGCTCGCAAGTAGTTGGAGTCTTCACAGTTTGTGCTCGTAAGCAGTTGGAGGATTCATAGTTGGTGCTCGCAAGCTATTGTAGTTTTCATAGTTTATGCAGCAAATTGTTGGAATCTTCATAGTTTGTGTTTGCAACCTATTAGAGTCTTCACAGTTTGTGTGCATAAATTTTTGGAATCTTCACATTTTGCGCTCGCAAGCTGTTGGAGTCTTCACACTTTTTGTACAAAGCTGTTGGATTCTTAACAGTTTGTGCACATAAATTATTGTAGTCTTCACAGTTGGTGTGAGAAAGATTTGGATTCTTCACAGTTTGTGCTCGGAAGTTGTTAGAGTCTTCACAGTTTCTAGTCGCAAGCTGTTGGAGTCTTCATAGTTTTTATGCGTAAATTTTTGAAGTCTTCACAGTTTGTGCTCACAAGCTGTTGGAGTCTGCGCAGTTTGTGCTCACAAGTTTTTGGAGTCCTGACAATTTGTACTCGCAAGCTATTGCAGTCTTGACAGTTTGTGTGCGCAAATTGTTGAAGTCTTCGGAGTTTGTGCTTGCAAGCCCT
The DNA here is from genome assembly GCF_029962835.1 of Magnolia sinica. NCBI lineage: Eukaryota > Viridiplantae > Streptophyta > Magnoliopsida > Magnoliales > Magnoliaceae > Magnolia > Magnolia sinica. The sequence continues at coordinate 70,014,961 of NC_080574.1, forward strand.
TGGATTCTTCACAGTTTGTGAGCGCAAATTGTTGGAGTCTTCACGGTTTTTGGATGCAAGCTTTGGATTTTTCACAGTTTCTACGCGAAAATTGTTGGAATCTTCAAAGTTTGTGCTCACAAGCTGATGGAGTCTTTACTGTTTTTGCTCGCAAGTGGTAAGAGTCTTCACATTTTGTGCATGCAAAGTGTTTGACTCTTCATAGTTTGTGCTCGAAAGCTCTTATAGTCTTCACCGTTTGTGCGGGTAAATTGTTGGAGTCGTCGTAGTTTCTAGTTGCAAGCTGTTGGAGTCTTCACAGTTTGTGCGCATAAGCTGATGGTGTCTTCATAGTTTGTGCATGTAAATTGTTTGCATTTTCATAGTTTGAGATCGCAAGCTGTTGGATTCTTCACAATTTTTATGCTTAATTTGTTAGAGTCTTCACAGTTTGTGCTTAAAAGCTGTTGGAGTCTTCACAATTTACACGCACAAATTTTTGGAATCTTCAGTGTTTGTGCTCACACGCTTTTGGATTCTTCATAGTTTCTGCTCACAAGATGTTGGTCTCTTCACTATTTGTGCGTGCAAATTGTGGGAGTGAACAAATTTTGTGCTCCCAAGCTATTGGAGTCTTCACAGTTTGTGCATATAAATTGTTGGAATCTTCACAGTTTGTACTCACAAGCTGTTGGAGTCTTTACAGTTTATGCTCACAATTTGTTGGATTCTTCAAAGTTTGTGTTCACAAATTGTTGAAGTCTTCACAGTTTGTACTCGCAAGTTGTTAGAGTCTTTATAGTTTGTTCTCGCATGCTATTGGAGTCTTCACAGGTTGTGCACACAAAGTGGAGTCTTCACAGTTTTTGTGCGTAAATTTTGGAAGTCTTCACAGTTTGTGCTCACTAGCTATTGGAGTCTGCACAGTTTGTGCTCGCTAGCTGTTGGAGTCTTCACAATTTGTGCTCGTTGGCTATTGCAGTCTTCATAGTTTGTGTGCGCAAATTGTTGAAGTCTTCAGAGTTTGTGCTCACAACCTTTGAATTCTTCACAGTTTGTGTACGCAAATTGTTAGCGTCTTCACAGTTTGTGCTCGCAAGCTTTAGAGTTTTCACAATTTATGTGCGTAAATTGTTAGAATCTTGACAGTTCATGCTCGCAAGCTGTTGGAGTCTTCATAGTATGTGCTTGCAAGCTAATGGAGTCTTCACAGTTTCTGCTCGCAAGTTGTTGGAGTCTTCACATTTTGTGCACCCAAAGTATTTGAGTCTTCACAGTTTGTGCTCGTAAGCTCTTGTAGTCTTCACAGTTTGTGTGTGCAAATTATTGGAGTCTTCACAGTTTGTGCTCGCAAGCTATTGGATTCTTCACGGTTTGTGCTCACAAGTTGTTAGAGTCTTCACATTTTGTGCGCGCAAAGTGTTTGGGTCTTCACAGTTTGTGGTCGCAAGCTGTTGTAGTCTTCACAGTTTGTGCGCGCAAATTGTTAGAGTCATCACAGTTTTTGGTCTCAAGTTGTTTGAGTCTTCACAATTTGTGCGTGAAAATTGTTAGATTTTTCAGAGTTTGTGCACGCCAATTGTTAGAGTCTTCACATTTTGTGGTCACAAGCTGTTGGAGTCTTCACAGTGTGTGAAAATTGTTAGAATCTTCACAGTTTGTGCTCGCAAGTTGTTGGAGTCTTCACATTTTGTGTGCGCATAGTGTTTGAGTCTTCACAGTTTGTGCTCGCAAGCAGTTGGAGTCTTCACATTTTGTTCTCACAAGCTATTGGAGTCTTCGTAGGTTGTACGTGCAGAGTGTTGGAGTCTTCATAGTATTTGCTCGCAAGCTGTCAGAGTCTTCACATTTTGTGCTCGCAAGCTGATGGAGTGTTCACAATTTCTGCTCGCAAGTTGTTGGAGTTTGCACAGTTTGTGCACGTAAATTGTTGGAGTCTGCACAGTTTGTGTGCGTAAATTGATGGAGTCTTCATAGTTTGTTCTCGCAAGTTGTTTGAGTCTTCTTAGGTTGTGTGCGTAGTGTGTTGAAGTCTTCATAGTATCTGCTCACAAGCTGTCAGAGTCTTTACAGTTTGCGCTTGCAAGTTGATGGAGTCTTCACAGTTTGAGCTCGTAAGTTATTGGAGTCTTCACAGTTTGTGCACGCAAAGTGTTTTGAGTCTTCACAGTTTGTGCTCGCAAGCTGTTAGATTCTTCACAGTTAGTATTCGAAAATTATTGGAGACTGCACAGTTTGTGCTCAGAAGCTGTTGGAGTCTTCAGAGGTTGTGCTCGTAAACTGGTGTAGTCTTCACAATTTCTGCTTGAAAGTTGTTGGAGTCTTCATAGTTTGTGTGCGCAAAGTGTTTGAGTCTTCATAGTTTGTGCTTACAAGCTGTTGGATTCTTAACAGTTTGTATGCACAAATTGTTGGAGTCTTCACAGTTTGTGCTCGCAAGCCGTTGGAGTCTTCGTAATTTGTGGGCACAAATTGTTGGAATCTTCACTGCTTGTGCTCGCAAGCTTTTGGAGTCTTCAAAGTTTCTGCTTGCAAGATGTTGGGGTCTTCTTGTTTGTTTATAAAAATTGTTGCAGTCAACACAATTTGTGCTCCCAAGCGATTAGAGTCTTCACAGTTTGTGCACACAAATTGTTGGAATCTTCACAGTGTGTACTCGCAAGCTGCTGCAGTCTTTATAGTTTGTGTTTGCAAGCTGTTGGAGTCTTTACAGTTTGTGCTCACAGGCTGTTGGATTCTTCAAAGTTTGTGTGCACAAATTGTTGAAGTCTTCATATTTGTGCTCGCAAGCTATTGGAGGCTTCACAGTTTGTGAACACAAATTGTTGGAGTCAACACAGTTTGTGCTCCGGAGCTGTTATAGTCTTCACAGTTTGTGCGCACAAATTGTTGGAATCTTCACAGTTTGTGCTCCTAAGCCGTTGGAGTCTTTACAGTTTGTGCTCGCAAGCTGTGGGATTCTTCAAAGTTTGTGTGCGTAAATTGTTGAAGTCTTCGTATTTTTGCTCGCAAGCTGTTGGAGTCTTCACAGTTTGTGCTCACAAATTGTTAGAGTCAACACAGTTTCTGCTCCCAAGCTTTAGAGTCTTCACAGTTTGTGCACACAAATTGTTGGAATCTTCATAGTTTGTGCTCACAAGCTGTTGGAGTCTTTACAATTTGTGCTCACAATATTGGATTCTTCAAAATTTATGTGCGTAAATTGTTAAAGTCATCGTAGTTTGTGCTCGCAAGCATGGGAGTCTTCATGATTTGTACTCGCAAGCTGTTGTAGTCTTCATAGGTTGTGTACGCGGAGTGCTGGAGTCTTCACAGTATCTACTCGCAACTATCGGAGTCTTCATAGTTTGTGCCCGCAAGCTGATGGAGTCTTCACAGTTTGTGCTCGCAAGTTGTTGGACTCTTCACATTTTGTGCGCGCAAAGTGTTTGAGTCTTCATAGTTTGTGCTCACAAGTTGTTGGAATCTTCACAGTTTTTCCTTGGAAGCGGTTGGATTCTTCACAGTTTTTCCTTGGAAGCGGTTGGATTCTTCACAGTTTCTTTTCGCAAGTTGTTGGAGTCTTCACAGTTTGTGTGCGGAAAGTGTTTGAGTCTTTAGAGTTTGTGCCCACAAGCCATTGGATTCTTCATAGTTTATGCGCGCAAATTATTGGAGTCTTCATAGTTTGTGCTCACAAGCAGTTAGAGTCTTCACAATTTGTGCTCGCAAGCTAATGGGTTTTCACAGTTTGTGTGGTAAATTGTTGGAATCTTCACAGTTTGTGCTCACAAGTTGTTAGAGTGTTCACAGTTTGTGTCCAGAAATTGTTGGAATCTTCACAGTTTGTGTGAAGAAATTGATAGAATCTTCACAGTTTCCGCTCGCAAGCTATTGGAGCCTTCACACTTCATGCACAATGGCTGTTGGATTGTTCATAATTTGTGCGTGCAAATTGTTGGAGTCTTCATAGTTTGTGCGAGCGTAGTTGGATTCTTCACAGTTTGTTCTCGGAAGTTGTTAGAGTCTTCACAGTCTGTGCTCGCAAGCTATTGGCGTCTTCACAATTTTTGTGCGCAAATTTTTGAAGTCTTCACAGTTTATGCTCGCAAGCTGATGGAGTCTGCGCAGTTTGTGCACGCAAGTTGCTGGAGTCTTCATAATTTTTGCTCGTAAGTTGTTGCAGTCTTCACAGTTTGTTTGTGCAAATAGTTGAAGTCTTCAGAGTTTGTGCTCACAAGTCGTTGGATTCTTCATAGTTTGTGTGCGAAATTGTTGGAGTCTTTACAATTTGTGCTCGTAAGCTTTTTAGAGTTTTCATAGTTTGTGCGTGCACATTGTTGGAGTCTTCACATTTTATGCATGTAAATTGTTTGAGTCTTTACTGTTTGTGCTCGCAAGCTTTTGTAATCTTCACAGTTTGTGCGGGTAAATTGTTGTAGTCGTTATAGTTTCTAGTCGCAAGCTGTTGAAGTCTTCACAGTTTGTGCGCGTAAGTTATTAGAGTCTTCATGGTTTGTGTGAGCAAATTTTTAAAGTCTTCACAGTTTGTGCTCTCAAGTTGTTGGAGTCTTCACATTTTGTGCGTGCAAAGTGTTTGACTCTTCACAGTTTGTACTCATAAATTGTTGTAGTATTTATAGTTTATGCCCGCAAATTGTAGGAGTCGTCACAGTTTTTGGTCGGAAGCTATTGGAGTCTTCACAGTTTGTGCACGCGAGCTATTGGAGTCTTCACAGTTTGTGCGTGCAAAGTGTTAGAGTCTTGATAATTTTTATGCCCAAATTATTGAAGTTTTTGTAGTTTGTGCACGCAAGCTACTGCAATCTTCATAGTTTGTTCTCGCAAGCTGTTGGAGTCTTCACAGGTTGTGCGCATAGAGTGCTAGAGTCTTCATAGTATCTACTCGCAAGCTATTAGAGTCTTCAAAGTTTGTGCTCGCAAGCTGATGGAGTGTTCCCAGATTGTGCTCACAAGTTGTTATAGTCTTCACAGTTTATTTGCACAAAGTGTTTTAGTGTGCTCGCAAGTTGTTGGAATCTTCACAGTTTTTGCTCGGAAGCTCTTGGATTCTTCACAGTTTTTGCTTGAAAGATTTTGGATTCTTCACAGTTCTTTTCGCAAGTTGTTGGAGTCTTCATAGTTTGTGTGTGGAAAGTTTTTGAGTCTTCAAACTTTGTGCTACAAGTCATTAAATTCTTCACAGTTTGTGCGCGCAAGCTATTGGAGTCTTCACATTTTGTGTTCGCAACAGTTGGAGTCTTCACAATCTGTGCTTGCAAGTTATTGGAGTTTTCATAGTTTGTGTGGTAAATTGTTGGAATCTTCACAGTTTGTGCTCGCAAGCTGCTAGAGTCTTCACAGTTTGTGTTCACAAATTGTTGGAATCTTCACATTTTGCGCTCGTAAGCTGTTGGAGTCTTCACATTTTTTGTGCGTAAATTTTTGAAGTCTTCATAGTTTGTCTGTTGGAGTCTGCACAGTTTATGAGCACAAGTTGTTAGAGTCTTCTCAAATTATGCTCTCAAGTTGTTGCAGTCTTCACAGTTTGTGTGCTCAAATGGTTGAAGTCTTCAGAGTTTGTGCTCGCAAGCCATTGGATTCTTCACAGTCCATGTGCACAAATTGTTAGAGTCTTTGCACTTTGTGCTTGCAAGGTTTGGAGTTTTCACAGTTTGTGGGCGCAAATTGTTAGAATCTTCACAGTTTATGCTCGCAAGCTGTTGTAGTCTTCACAGTTTGTGCACACAAATTGTTGGAATCTTCATAGTTTATGCTCGCAAGTTGATGGAGTCTTTACAGTTTGTGCTCACAAGCTATTGGATTCTTCAAAATTTCTGTGCGCAAATTGTTAAAGTCATCGTAGTTTGTGCTCGCAAGCTGTGGGAGTCTTCATGGTTTGTACTCACAAGCTGTTGTAGTCTTCACAGGTTGTGTACGCAGAGTGCTGGAGTCTTCATAGTATCTGCTCACAAGCTTTTGAAGTCTTCACAGTTTGTGCCCACAAGCTGATGGAGTCTTCACAGTTTATGCTCGCAACTTGTTGGAGTCTTCACATTTTGTGTGCGTAAAGTGTTTGAGTCTTCACAGTTTATGCTCGCAAGTTGTTGGAATCTTCACAGTTTTTTCTCGGAAGCGGTTGGATTCGTCACAGTTTCTTTTCACAAGTTGATGGAGTCTTCACAGTTGTGTGCGCAAAGTGTTTGAGAATTCAGAGTTTGTGCCCACAAGCCATTGGATTCTTCATAGTTTGTGCGTGCAAATTATTGGAGTCTTCACAGTTTGTGCTCACAAGCAGTTAGAATCTTCACAATTTGTGCTCGCAAGCTAATGGAGTTTTCACAGTTTGTGTGGTAAATTGTTGAAATCTTCACAATTTGTGTTCTCAAGCTGTTAGAGTGTTCACAGTTTGTGTGCAGAAATTGTTGGAATCTTCACAGTTTGCGCTCGCAAGCTATTGGAGTCTTCACACTTCATGCACAATGGCTGTTGGATTCTTCATAATTTGTGCGCGCAAATTGTTGGAGTCTTCACAGTTTGTGTGAGCATGTAGTTGGATTCTTTACAGTTTATGCTCGGAAGGTGTTAGAGTCTTCACAGTCTGTGCTCGCAAGTTATTTGTTTCATCACAATTTTTGTGTGCAAATTTTTGAAGTCTTCACAATTTATGCTCGCAAGCTGATGGAGTCTGCACAGTTTGTGCTCGCAAGTTGCTAGAGTCTTCATAATTTCTGCTCGTAAGTTGTTGCAGTCTTCACAGTTTGTTTGCGCAAATAGTTGAAGTCTTCAGAGTTTGTGCTCACAAGCCATTGGATTCTACACAGTTTGTGTGCGAAATTGTTGGAGTCTTTACAATTTGTGCTCGTAAGCTTTTTGGAGTTTTCATAGTTTGTGCGTGCAAATTGTTGGAGTCTTCACATTTTGTGTATGCAAATTGTTTGAGTCTTCACAGTTTGTGCTCGCAAGCTCTTGTAGTCTTCACAGTTTGTGCAGGTAAATTGTTGTAGTCATCATAGTTTCTAGTCACAAGCTGTTGGAGTCTTCACAGTTTGTGTGCATAAGTTGTTAGAGTCTTCACAGTTTGTGTGAACAAATTTTTGGAGTCTTCACACTTTTGGCTCTCAAGTTGTTGGAGTCTTCACATTTTGTGCGCGCAAAGTGTTTGACTCTTCATAGTTTGTACTCGCAAGTTATTGTAGTATTTATAGTTTATGCTCGTAAATTGTAGGAGTCGTCACAGTTTTTGGTCGGAAGCTGTTGGAGTCTCAATAGTCTGTGCGCGCGAGCTGTTGAAGTCTTCACAATTTATGCATGCAAAGTGTTAGAGTCTTCACAATTTGTGCTCGCAAGCTGTTGGCATCCTCACAGTTTTTGTGCGAAGATTTTTGACGTCTTCACAGTTTGTGCTCGCAAGCTATTGGAGTCTGTGCAGTTTGTGCTTGCAAGTTGTTGGAGTCTTCACAATTTGTTCTCACAAGCTGTTACAGTCTTCACAATTTATGTGCCCAAATTGTTGAAGTTTTCGTAGTTTGTGCACGCAAGCTGCTGGAGTCTTCATAGTTTGTTCTCGCAAGTTGTTGGAGTCTTCACAGGTTGTGCGCACAGAGTGTTGGAGTCTTCACAGTATCTGCTTGCAAGCTATTAGAGTCTTCAAAGTTTGTGCTCGCAAGCTAATGGAGTGTTCGCAGATTGTGCTCGCAAGTTGTTATAGTCTTCACAGTTTGTTTGCACAAAGTGTTTTAGTCTTAACAGTTTGTGCTCGCAAGCTGTTGGAATCTTCGCAGTTTTTGCTCGGAAGCTCTTGGATTCTTCAAAGTTTTTGCTTGAAAGCTTTTGGATTCTTCACAGTTTCTTTTCGCAAGTTATTGGAGTCTTCACAGTTTGTGTGTGGAAAGTTTTTGAGTCTTCAGACTTTGTGCTACAAGTCATTGGATTCTTCACAGTTTGTGCACGCAAGCTGTTGGAGTCTTCACATTTTGTGCTCGCAATAGTTGAAGTCTTCATAGTTTGTGCTCGCAAGCTGCTAGAGTCTTCACAGTTGGTGTGCGCAAATTGTTGTCACATTTTTCGCTCGTAAGCTGTTGGAGTCTTCACACTTTGTTCACAAAGGCTATTGGATTCTTCACAATTTATGTATGCAAATTGTTGGAGTCTACATAGTTTGTGCATGCTAGCAGTTGGATTCTTTAGAGTTTGTGCTCGAAAGTTGTTAGAGTCTTCGCAGTTTGTGCTCGCAAGCTGTTGGTGTCTTCACATTTTTTGTACACAAATTTTTGAAGTCTTCATAGTTTGCACTCGTAAGTTGTTGGAGTCTGCACAGTTTATGCGTGCAAGCTGTTAGAGTCTTCTCAAATTATGCTCTCAAGTTGTTGCAGTCTTCACAGTTTGTGTGATCAAATGGTTGAAGTCTTCAGAGTTTGTGCTCACAAGCCATTGGATTCTTCATAGTCTGTGTGCACAAATTGTTAGAGTCTTCGCACTTTGTGCTCGCAAGGTTTGGAGTTTTCACAGTTTGTGGGCGCAAATTGTTGGAATCTTCACAGTTTGTGCTCACAAGCTGTTATAGTCTTCACAATTTGTGCTCGCAACTTGTTGGAGTCCACACGATTTCTGCTCCCTAGCTATTAGAGTCTTCATAGTTTGTGCACACAAATTGTTGAAATCTTCATAGTTTGTGCTCGCAAGTTGATAGAGTCTTTACAGTTTGTGCTCACAAGCTATTAGATTCTTTAAAATTTTTATGCGCAAATTGTTGAAGTCATCGTACTTTGTGCTCGCAAGCTATGGGAGTCTTCACGGTTTGTACTCGCAAGGTGTTGTAGTCTTCACAGGTTGTGTACGCAGAGTGCTGGAGTCTTCACAGTATCTGCTCACAAGCTATCGGAGTCTTCACAGTTTGTGCCTGCAAGCTGATGGAGTCTTCACAGTTTGTGCTCACAACTTGTTGGAGTCTTCACATTTTGTGCGCGTAAAGTGTTTGAGTCTTCACAGTTTTTGCTCGCAAGTTGTTAGAATCTTCACAGTTTTTTCTCAGAAGCAGTTGGATTCTTCACAGTTTCTTTTCGCAAGTTGTTGGAGTCTTCATAGTTTGTGTGTGCAAAGTGTTTGAGTCTTCAGAGTTTGTGCCCATAAGCCATTGGATTCTTCACAATTTGTGCACGTAAATTATTGGAGTCTTCACATTGTGCTCATAAGCAGTTAGTCTTCACAATTTGTGCTCGCAAGCTAATGGAGTTTTCATAGTTTGTGTGGTAAATTGTTGGAATCTTCACAGTTTGTGCTCGCAAGCTGTTAGAGTATTCACAGTTTATGCTCGCAAGCTGTTAGAGTATTCACAGTTTGTGTGCAGCAATTGTTGGAATCTTCACAGTTTGGGTGCAGAAATTGTTAGAATCTTCACAGTTTGCGCTCGCAAGCTATTGGAGTCTTCACACTTCGTCCACAATGGCTGTCGGATTCTTCATAATTTGTGCGCTCAAATTGTTGGAATCTTCACAGTTTGTGTGAGCAAGTAGTTGGATTCTTTACAGTTTGTGCTCAGAAGTTGTTAGTGTAACGCCGTGAAATTCGGGGGTCGAGCATAACTCAGCTCCCGAGTTCCAAAACATCACTTATGCAACATATTTAATGATGGATGTATGTTGACTATATTAGGGCATAAAACATGGAATAGATTAAGCCAAAACACAGATATAATTCAGGGATAAGTGAAGAAAGCAAGCGAAAGACTTATAGAAATATATATGTACAAGTGCAGATCCCTGAAGTACATATACAAACCAGGTCGTATGAAAGTGTTATTTAACAAAATTACAAATATCAAGTTACATCATTTAAATTTTTAAAAATAATCCCAGAGTCCTGCGCATCAGAACAAGGCTCGCTAGAACCCATTTGAAAACTGCATATAAGAAAAAGCAGCCTCATCATCATCCATCTCCCGCTCTGCCTCAGAAGTCGCATCCACATCTGCAACATCAGAACCTAAGACATAGTCTAGTGGGTGTTTAATACCGCCCCAGAACGTGGGAGTGAGTGATCAACTCAGTGGAACAATAAGGCACTGGTTAACATATTATCAGTTCAATCAATCAGTAATGATAAAGCAGAACAATTAAATAAATCCTAAGTACTCTTGTTAATGTAGGGATGTATGCAAAATGATGCGTGCCCTCACGCGTACACCCTCCGCGTCTTCATCTTACGTTACGCATGACATTACCTCAAAGTGCGCCACATCTATAAAGCACATGCAAATGCGGTGCATGGATATGATTACCAAGTTGTTATTAGTCCTTTATATACAGCAGGATTGGGAAGCTAAGATACCTTCCCCATATCACCATCCAAACAGTGATCCATTCTAGGATCGTCAGTCCTAGACAACTCATACGATATGGTTACTACAAATGGCTCGTCACCAATCAATGCACGCCTTTAATACCTTTTACCAAAGTTCGGCTCGTCACCTCATTGTATGCCATGCTCAGGTCACTACAAAGGGCTCGTCACCAATGTAGGCCGACAGTTAACAGCACGAATATAGTGTCTCAGACCACCATAATCGGCTCACGAGTTTAGTTGCTCACTTTGGTCACTATGGGGAGGCTCGTGACCCCAGCGCAGTGTCTCATACCACCATGTCAGGCTCATGAGTCTTAGCGGATCAAGTACCATAGTTAATAAGATTTCATTGGTAAGTTGGGTACCCAAGCAGTTGCGTCCATACATAGTAAACATACATCGGACAATCGGGTTACTTGCGAACTCGCTAGCGCGCACGTTGGGTTGCGACATAGAGTTTGCAAACGCGTGGCCAAACCACTCTAGTCTTCACTCGGGTTGTCTTCGTAGTTATGGCGAAAGCAATCTCTCCCACAACCTTAAGGCATACTGAATTTCTGGACTAATGCATAGTCCCACATACATTACACTACAATAGATATTCGTGTAGAACGCTAATGGAACAACAACTTAAATCAAGTGGTACTCAAGATTCGAAGAATATTAACTTAACATAAATGTAAGCATAAGTAATGCTTGAATTAAATAACATGGAATGTAACTAGCAAGAAGGAAATCATACACACTAGTGGGAGAGTTGAGAATCGCTCCTCAATGTTCGTACTATCACACTTTAGATCATTCAGACATTTCTACAAACACTTAGAATACATGAAACAACATACATGACGTATGTTGAAATACATGCATTTGGACAATTCCTTTTACCAAGGAGTTGTCATACATACATCTAGCATACATACATGACAAATAATCATGGCAAACACAAGTGCATATTTTATAAGTATACTGTACTTTATATATCTACATAGAATACACAAATCTCAATATAACACATGCAATCACGCAGCATAAACACAACATTTGGCATGTGAAATCTCATCCATAACAAGAATAAATCATTCAGGCATTGAAAGCCTTGAAAACCATAACCTATATACTTAAAGTCCACACCTTAAGCGAAGAAAGAACCGGCGGTTGTCTTCGTCAACGGCGATAGAATACCCTAAAGCAAGAATAGAAATGAGATACAACAACGGCAAGACTATTCTAAGCTCTAACACAAATTAGGGTTAGGTTAACTTACCCCAAGATGAACTTAGAATCGTCAGAATGACGATTCAAAGTGAAGGTTCAAGGATGTAGAAGAATAAGAAAGAATCCAAGATGATTCACCAACTCCTCTCTCACTTTCTCTCTCTTTTCCACTCTCTTTCCAAGCTAAGGTTAGAGAAAATTCGTATGGAAAAGAGAGCTAGGGTTTAAGGACTATAAATAGGCCTATAATTGATGAAAATAACCCAAGTGTGAGGGTTTGACCGGTTTCTCTGCGATCCAACGAAACACTTGGTGGGCCAAATCCACGAAAGGTCGGACTTAAGCTCCCCGACCATGGATCTAGGTCAAGTTGAGTTTTCTTACCAATCGGATCTTCAGATCAGCTTTGGTGGACCAGTTTGTCTTCACGATCAGTCCACAAGCTCAAGGATATGCCTGAGCCACCTTCCTTGGTGAATTGGGTCAGAATCCAACGGTCCGATAGCTTAAAATCTTCGCCGACTCAGATTTCATAAAAGCTTAATAAATTTCCAACCGTTCTCACACTCTTCACTCCGAACTCAATCAAATTGACCCAGAACATCACATGGACTTGATTTTTGAGGTGATGGTCAAGCCCAACATAGTGACCACAACAGCCTAGGATCATCGCTATCAGACTTTCGACGTGCGGTCTAGGTCCGATCCAGAACTTCCAAAAATTCCCCAGAACAACTGGATTTAGCGATTGATCCCAAATTTCAGAGTAACATAGCACTAACCAATCTATAAGTTTTGAGTCATGCAGATACAATTTAAAGTGATTGATGCGAATTTCACAAGCAATCGAGTATAGCGCTAATTACCCCAAAAACAACTACTTAAGGAAAAATTAGCACAAAATTTCCAAGGTTGTTACAGTTAGAGTCTTCACAGTATGTGCTCGCAAGCTATTGGCGTCTTCACAATTTTTGTGTGCAAATTTTTGAAGTCTTCACAGTTTATGCTGGCAAGCTGATGGAGTCTGCGCAGTTTGTGCTCGCAAGTTGTTGGAGTCTACATAATTTCTGCTCGTAAGTTGTTGTAGTCTTCACAGTTTGTTTGCGCAAATATTTGAAGTCTTTAGAGTTTGTGCTCGCAAGCCATTGGATTCTTCACAGTTTGTGTGCGAACTTATTGGAGTCTTTACAATTTGTGCTCGTAAGCTTTTTGGAGTTTTCATAGTTTGTGCGTGCAAATTGTTGGAGTCTTCATATTTTATGCATGCAAATTGTTCGAGTCTTTAGAGTTTGTGCTCGCAATCTCTTGTAATCTTCACAGTTTGTGCGGGTAAATTGTTATAGTCGTCATAGTTTCTAGTCACAAGCTGTTGGAGTCTTCACAGTTTGTGCGCGTAAGTTGTTAGAGTCTTCACAGTTTGTGCTCTCAAGTTGTTGGAGTCTTCACATTTTGTGCGCGCAAAGTGTTTGACTCTTCACAGTTTGTACTCGCAAGTTGTTGTAGTATGTATAGTTTATGCCAGCAAATTGTAGGAGTCGTTACAGTTTTTGGTCGGAAGCTGTTTTAGTCTTCACAGTTTGTGCGCGCGAGCTGTTGGAGTCTTCACAATTTGTTCGTGCAAAGTGTTAGAGTCTTCACAATTTTTGTTTGCAAGCTGTTGGCATCTTCACAGTTTTTGTGACAAGATTTTTGACGTCTTCACAGTTTATGCTCTCAAGCTATTGGAGTCTGTGTAGTTTGTGCTCACAAGTTGTTGGAGTCTTCACAATTTGTGCTCACAAGCTGTTATAGTCTTCCTAATTTTTGTTCCCAAATTGTTGAAGTTTTTGTAGTTTGTGCACACAAGCTGCTGGAGTCTTCAAAGTTTGTTCTCGCAAGCTGTTGGAGTCTTCACAGGTTGTGCGCATAGAGTGCTGGAGTCTTCACTGTATCTGCTCGCAAGCTATTAGAGTCTTCAAAGTTTGTGCTCGCAAGCTGATGGAGTGTTCGCAGTTTGTGCTCGCAAGTTATTATAGTCTTCACAGTTTATTTGCACAAAGTGTTTTAGTCTTAACAATTTGTGCTCGCAAACTGTTGGAATCTTCACAGTTTTTACTCGGAAGCTCTTAGATTCTTCACAGTTTTTTCTTGAAAGCTATTGGATTCTTCACAGTTTCTTTTCGCAAGTTGTTGGAGTCTTCACAGTTCGTGTGGAAAGTTTTGGAGTCTTCAGACTTTGTGCTACAAGTCGTTGGATGCTTCATAGTTTGTGAACGTAAGCTGTTGGAGTCTTCACCTTTTGTGCTCGCAACAGTTGGAGTCTTCACAGATTGTGCTCGCAAACTGCTAGAGTTTTCACAGTTTATGTGCGCAAATTGTTGGAATCTTCACATTTTGCGCTCGTAAGCTGTTGGAGTCTTCACACTTTGTTCACAAAGGCTGTTGGATTCTTCATAATTTGTGCATGCAAATTGTTAGAGTCTACATAGTTTGTGCAAGCTAGCAGTTGGATTCTTTAGAGTTTGTGCTCGAAAGTTGTTAGAATCTTCACAGTTTGTGCTCGCAAGCTGTTGGCGTCTTCACATTTTTTGTGCGCAAATTTTTGAAGTCTTTACAGTTTGCACTTGTAAGCTGTTGGAGTCTGCATAGTTTGTGCACGCAAGCTGTTAGAGTCTTCATAAATTATGCTCTCAAGCTATTGCAGTCTTCACAATTTGTGTGCTCAAATGGTTGAAGTCTTCAGAGTTTGTGCTCGCAAGCCGTTGGATTCTTCACAGTCCGTGTACACAAATTGTTAGAGTCTTCTTACTTTGTGTTCGCAAGGTTTGGAGTTTTCACAATTTGTGGGCGCAAATTGTTGGAATCTTCACAGTTTGTGCTCGTAAGCTGTTGTAGTCTTCATAGTTTGTATGCGCAAATGGTTGAAGTCTTTAGAGTTTGTGCTCGTAAGCCGTTGAATTCTTCGCAGTTTGTGTGCACAAAATGTTGGAGTCTTCATAATTTGTGCTCACAAGCTTTGGAGTTTCCACAGTTTGTGCGGGCAAATTGTTGGAATCTTCACATTTTGTGCTCGCAAGCTATTGGAGTCTTCATAGTTAGTGCTCGCAAGCTGATGGAGTCATCACAGTTTCTGCTTGCAAGTTGTTGGAGTCCTCACATTTTGTCGATGTAAAGTGTTTGAGTCTTATGGTTTGTGCTCACTAGCTCTTGTAGTCTTCACAGTTTGTGTGGGTAAATTGTTAGAGTCATCATAGTTTCTAGTTACAAGCTGTTGGAGTGTTCACTGTTTGGCACGCAAGCTGTTGGAGTCTTCACAGTTTGTGCGTGCAAATTGTTGGTGTCTTCACAGTTTTTGCTCGTAAGTTGTTGGAGTCTTCACATTTTGTGCATGTTAAGTGTTTGAGTCTTCACAGTTTGTGCTCGCAAGATGTTCTAGTCTTTACAGTTTATGTGCGTAAAGTGTAGGAGTCATCACAGTTTTTGGTCGCAAGCTGTTGGAGTCTTCACAGTTTGTGCACACGAATTGTTAAAGTCTTCATAGTTTGTGCGTGCCAAGTATTTGTGTCTTCATAGTTTGAGCTCGAAAGCTGTTGGATTCTTCACAGTTTGTGCGCGTAAATTTTTGGAGTCTTCATAGTTTGTGCTCGCAAGCTGTTGGAGTCTTCACAATTTGTGCGTGAAAATTGTTGGAGTCTTCACAGTTGGTGCTCGCAAGCTATTGGGGTCTTTACAGTTTGTGCATGAAAATTGTTGGAGTCTTCACAGTTTGTGCTCACAAGTTGTTGGAGTCTTCACAGTTTGTGTGTGCAAAGTGTTGGAGTCTTCATAGTTTGTGTGCTTAAATTGTTGGAGTCTTCAATATTTGTGCTCGCAAGCAGTTGGAGTCTTAATAGTTTGTTGTTGTAAGATATTGGTATTTTCACAATTTACGCGAAAAATTGTTGGAATCTTCACAGTTTGTGTTTGCAAGCTGTTGGAGTCTTCATAGTTTATGTTCTCAAAATTTTGGAATCTTCACAGTTTGTGCTTGTGAGCTGTTAGAGTCTTCACAGTTTTTGCGCGCAATTTGTTAGAGTCTTCACAATTTGTGCTTACAAGCTGTTGGAGTCTTCACAATTTACATGCATAAATTGTTAGAATCTTTACAGTTTGTGCTCGCACGCTTTTAGAATCTTCATAGTTTCTGCTTGTAAGATGTTGGATTCTTCACAGTTTGGGCACATAAATTGTGAGAGTCAACACAGTTTGTTTTCCCAAGTTGTTGGAGTCTTCACAGTTTGTACGTATAAATTATTGGAATCTTCATAGTTTATGCTCGCAAGCTGTTGGAGTCTCCACACTTTGTGCACAAAGGCTGTTGGATTCTTCACAGCTTATGCGCACAAATTGTTGGAGTCTTCACAGTTAGTGCGCGCAAATTGTTGGAGTCTTTATAGTTTTTGCTCGCAAGCAGTTGGAGTCTTCATAGTTTGCGCTCGTAAGCAGTTAGAGTCTTCACAATTGGTGCTCGCAAGCTACTGGAGTTGTCACAGTTTGTGCAAGAAATTGTTGGAATCTTCACAGTTTGTGCTCGCAAGCTGTTAGAGTCTTCACAGTTTGTGTGCGTAAATTTTTGGAATCTTCACAGTTTGTGCTCGCAAGCTGTTGGAGTCTTCACACTTTGTGCACAAAGATTGTTGGATTCTTCATAGTTTGTGCGTGCAAATTGTTAGAGTCTTCACAGTTTGTGCAAGCAAGAGTTAGATTCTTCACAGTTTATGCTCGGAAGTTGTTAGAGTCTTCATAATTTGTGGTCGCATGTTATTGGAGTATTCAAATTTTTTGTGCATAAATTTTTGGAGTCTTCACAGTTTGTGCTCGCATGCTATTAGAGGTTGTGCAGTTTGTGCTCACAAGTTGTTGGAGTCTTGATAATTTGTTCTCGCAAGCTGTTACAGTCTTGACAGTTTGTGTGCGCAAATTATTGAAGTCTTCAGAGTTCGTCCTCGCAAGGCATTGGATTCTTCATGGTTTATGAGCGCAAATTGTTGGAGTCTTCACAGTTCGTGGACGCAAGCTTTGAAGTTTTCATAATTTGTGTGCGTAAATTGTTGGAATCTTCAAAGTTTGTGCTCGCAAGCTGTTGGAGTATTCATAGTTTGTGCTCGCAAGCTGATGGAGTCTTCACAGTTTCTGCTCGTAAGTTATTAGAGTCTTCACATTTTGTGCACCCAAAGTGTTTGAGTCTTTACAGTTTGTGCTCATAAGCTCTTATAGTCTTCACAGTTTGTGCAGGTAAATTGTTGGAGTCGTCGTAGTTTCTAGTTGCAAGCTGTTGGAGTCTTCACAGTTTGTACGCACAAGCTGTTATTGTCTTCATAGTTTGTGCATGCAAAGTGTTTGCATTTTCAAAGTTTGAGATTGCAAGTTGTTGAATTCTTCATAGTTTTTATGCTCAATTTGTTGGAGTCTTCACAGTTTGTGCTCACAAGCTATTAGAGTCTTCACAATTTGTGCACACAATTTTTTGGAATCTTCATAGTTTCTGCTCGCACGCATTTGGATTCTTCATAGTTTCTGCTCACAAGATGTTGGTGTCTTCACTATTTGTGTGTGCAAATTGTGGGAGTGAACACATTTTGTGCTCCTAAGCTGTTGGAGTCTTCACAGTTTATGCATACAAATTGTTGGAATCTTCACAGTTTGTGCTCATAAGCTATTGGAGTCTTCACAATTTGTGCTCATAAGTTGATGGATTCTTCAAAGTTTGTGTTCGCAAATTGTTGAAGTCTTCACGATTTGTGCTCGCAAGTTGTTAGAGTTTTCACAGTTTGTTCTTGCATGCTATTGAAGTCTTCACAGGTTGTGCGCATAGAGTAATGGAGTCTTCACAGTTCTTGTGCGTAAACTTTGGAAGTCTTCACAGTGTGTGCTCACTAGTTGTTGGAGTCTGCACAGTTTGTGATCGAAAGTTGTTGGAGTCTTCACAATTTGTGCTCGTAGTTTGTTGCAGTCTTCATAGTTTGTGTGTGCAAATTGTTGAAGTCTTAAGAGTTTGTGCTCGCAACCTTTTCATTCTTCATAGTTTGTGTACGCAAATTGTTGGAGTCTTCACAGTTTGTGCTCGCAAGCTTTGGAGTTTTCACTGTTTATGAGTGTAAATTTTTTGAATCTTCATAGTTCGTGCTCGCAAGCTGTTGGAGTCTTCATAGTTTGTGCTCACAAGTTGGAGTCTTCATAATTTCTGATCGCAAGTTGTCAGAGTCTTCACATTTTGTGCACCCAAAGTGTTTGAGTCTTTACAATTTATACTTGCAAGCTCTTGTAGTCTTCATAGTTTATGTATGCAAATTGTTGGAGTCTTCACAGTTTGTGCTCGCAAGCTATTGGATTCTTCATAATTTGTACTCACAAGTTGTTAGAGTCTTTACATTTTGTGCACGCAAAGTGTTTGGGTCATCACAGTTTGTGCTCACAAGCTGTTGTAGTCTTCACAGTTTGTGCGCGCAAATTATTACAATCGTCACAATTTTTGGTCGCAAGTTGTTGGAGTCTTCACAGTTTGTGCATGAAAATTTTTGGATTCTTCACAGTTTGTGCACGCAAATTGTTGGAGTCTTCACAGTTTGTGCTCGTAAGCTGTTGGAGTCTTCACAGTGCGTGAAAATTGTTGGAATCTTAACAGTTTGTGATCGTAAGTTGTTGGAGTCTTCACATTTTGTGCGCGCAAAGTGTTTGAGTCTTCACAGTTTGTGCTCGCAAGCAATTGGAGTCTTCATAGTTTGTTCTCACAAGCTGTTGGAGTCTTCGTAGGTTGTGCATGCAGAGTGTTGAAGTCTTCACAGTATCTGCTCGTAAGTTGTCAAAGTCTTCATATTTTGTGCTCGCAAGCTAATGGAGTGTTCACAGTTTTTGCTTGCAAGTTGTTGGAGTCTACACAGTTTGTGCGCGCAAATTGTTGGAGTCTTCACAGTTTGTGCTCGCAAGTTGTTAGAATCTTCACAGTTTGTTCTCGTAAACTATTTGAGTCTTCTTAGGTTGTGTGCGTAGTGTGTTGGAGTCTTCACAATATCCGCTCACAAGCTGTCGGAGTCTTTACAGTTTGTGCTCGTAAGCTGATGGAGTCTTTACACTTTGTGCTCACAAGTTGTTGGAGTCTTCATAGTTTGTGCATGCAAAGTGTTTTGAGTCTTCACAGTTTGTGCTCGCAAGCTATTGGATTCTTCACAGTTTGTATTCGTAAATTATTGGGGACTACACAGTTTGTGCTCGAAAGCTGTTGGAGTCTTTAGAGGTTGTGCTCACAAATTGGTAGAGTCTTCACATTTTCTGCTTGCAAGTTGTTGTAGTCTTCACAGTTTGTACGTGCAAAGTGTTTTCGTCTTCATAGTTTGTGTTAGCAAGCTATTGGATTCTTAACGGTATGTATGCATGAATTGTTGGTGTCTTCACAGTTTATGCTTGCAAGCTGCTGGAGTCTTCACAATTTGTGTGCACAAATTGTTGGAATCTTCACTGTTTGTGCTCGCAAGCTTTTGGGGTCTTCAGAGTTTCTGCTCGCAAGATGTTGGTGTCTTCATAGTTTGTACATGAAAATTGTTGAGTCAACACAATTTGTGCTCCCAAGCCGTTAGAGTCTTCACAGTTTGTGCGCACAAATTGTTAGAATCTTCACAGTTTGTGCTCGCAAGCTGTTGGAGTCTTTATAGTTTGTGCTCCCAAGATGTTAGATTCTTCAAAGTTTGTGTGCGCAGTCTTCATAGTTTGTGCTTACAAGTAGTTGGAGTCTTTAGAGTTTGTTCTCGCAAGCTGATGGAGTCTTCATAGGTTATGAGCCTAGAGTGCTAGAGTCTTCACAGTATCTGCTCGCAAGCTATCGGAGTCTTCATAGTTTTTGCCCGCAAGCTGATGGAGTCTCGCACAAATTGTTGGAATCTTTACAGTTTGTGCTCGCAAGCTTTTGGAGTCTTTATAGTTTGTCCTCACAAGCTATTGGATTCTTTAAAGCATGTGTGCGTAAATTGTTGAAATCTTCATATTTTTCCTCACAAGTTGTTGGAGTCTTCACAGTTTGTGCGCGCAAATTGTTAGAGTCAACACAGTTTGTGCTCCCAAGCTTTTAGAGTCATCACATTTTGTGCGCCCAAATTGTTAGAATCTTCATAGTTTGTGCTCTCAAGCTATTGGAGTCTTTACAGTTTGTGCTCGCAAGCTGTTGGATTCTTCAAAGTTTGTGTGAGTAAATTGTTGAAGTCATCGTAGTTTATGCTAACAGGCTGTTGAAGTCTTCACAGTTTGTTCTCGCAAGCTATTGTAGTCTTCACAGGTTGTGCACGCAGAGTGCTAGAGTCTTCACAGTATCCACTCGCAAGCTATTAGAGTCTTCACAGTTTGTGCCCGTAAGCCGATGTAGTCGTCGCTGTTTGTGCTCGCAAGTTGTCGGTGTCTTCACATTTTGTGTGCCCAAAGTGTTGAGTCTTCACAGTTTGTGCTCGCAAGTTGTTGGAATCTTCACAGTTTTTGCTCGCAAGCTGTTGGATTCTTTACAGTTTCTTTTTGCAAGTTGTTGGAGTCTACATAGTTTGTGTGCGCAAAGTGTTTGAGTCTTCAGAGTTTGTGCTCACAAGCCGTTGGATTCTTCATAGTTTATGTGCACAAATTGTTGGATTCTTCACAGTTTATGCTCACAAGCAGTTAGAGTCTTCACAGTTTGTGCTCGCGGGCTATTGGAGTTTTTATAGTTTGTGCGGTAAATTGTTGGAATCTTCATAGTTTTTGCTCGCAAGTTGTTAGAGTCTTCACAGTTTGTGTGCAGAAATTGTTGGAATCTTCACAGTTTGCGCCCACAAGCTGTTGGAGTCTTCACACTTCGTGCACAAAGGCTATTGGATTCTTCATAATTTATGCGCGCAAATTGTTGGAGTCTTCACAGTTTATGCGAGCAAGTTGTTGGATTATTTATAGTTTGTGCTCGGAAGTTATTAGAGTCTCCACAGTTTATGCTCGCAAGCTATTGGTGTCTTCACGATTTTTGTGCCCAAATTTTTTAAGTCTTCACAATTTGTGCTCGCAAGCTCTTGGAGTCTGCACAGTTTGTGCTCGCAAGTTGTTGGAGTCTTCATAATTTCTGCTTGCAAGCTGTTGCAGTCTTCACAGTTTGTTTGCGCAAATAGTTGAAGTCTTCAGAGTTTGTGCTCACAAGCCATTGGATTCTTCACAATTTGTGTGCGAAATTGTTGGAGTCTTTACAATTTGTTCTTGTAAGCATTGGAGTTTTCATAGTTTGTGCGTGCAAATTGTTGGAGTCTTCACATTTTGTGCATGCAAATTGTTTGAGTCTTCACAGTTTGTGCTCGCAAGCTCTTGTAGTCTTCACAGTTTGTGCGGGTAAATTGTTGGAGTCGTCATAGTTTCTAGTTGCAAGCTGTTGGAGTCTCCACAGTTTGTGCGTGCAAGTTGTTAGAGTCATTACAGTTTGTGCGTGCAAATTGTTTGAGTCTTCATAGTTTGTACTCGCAAGTTATTGTAGTCTTTACAGTTTATGCACGCAAATTGTAGGAGTCGTCACAGTTTTTGGTCGGAAGCTGTTGGAGTCTTCACAGTTTGTGCGTGCAAAGTGTTAATGTCTTCACAGTTTGTACTGGCAAGCTATTACAGTCTTCACAGTTTGTGTGCGCAAATTTTTGAAATCTTCACAGTTTGCGCTCGCAGGCTATTGGAGTCTTCACACTTTGTGCATAAAGGTCGTTGGATTCTTCACAGTTTGTGTGCGCAAATTGTTGCAGTTTTCAATGTTTGTGCATGCAAATTGTTAAAGTCTTCACAGTTTGTACTCGAAAGCAGTTGGAGTCTTCACAGTTTGTGCTCGCATGCTATTTGAGTTTTCGCAGTTTGTGCAGGAAATTGTTGGAATCTTCACAGTTTGTGCTCGCAAGCTGTTAGAGTCTCTAGAGTTTGTGTGTGCAAATTTTTGGAATCTTCACAGTGTGTGCTTGCAAGTTGTTGGAGTCTTCACACTTTGTGCACAAAGGCTATTGGATTCTTCATAGTTTGTGCTCACAAATTGTTAGAGTCTTCACAGTTTGTGCGAGCAAGTAGTTAGATTCTTCGCAGTTTGTTCTCGCAAGCTGTTGGAGTCTTCACAGTTTTTGTGCATAAATTTTTGAAGTCTTCACAGTTTGTGTTGGCAAGTTGTTGGAATCTGCACAGTTTGTGCTCACAAGTTGTTGGAGTCTTCACAATTTGTGCTCTCAAGCTGTTGCAGTCTTGATAGTTTGTGTGCGCAAATTGTTGAAGTTTTATAGTTTGTGCTCGTAAGCCATTGGATTCTTAAAAGTTTGTGTGCGCAAATTGCTGGAGTCTTCATAGTTTGTGCTCGCAAGCTTTTGATTTTTCACAGTTTGTGCGCACAACTTGTTGGAATCTTCATAGTTTGTGCTCGCAAGCTATTGGAGTCTTCACAGTTTGTGCTCGCAAGCTGATGGAGTCTTCACAGGTGTTGCTCGCAAGTTGTTGGAGTCTTCACATTTTGTGCATGCAAAGTGTTTGAGTCTTCACAGTTTGTGCTTGCAAGCTCTTTTAGTCTTCACAGTTTATGCAGGTAAATTATTGGAGTCGTCACAGTTTCTAGCCACAAGCTGTTGGAGTCTTACAGTTTGTGCATGCAAGCTATTGGAGTCTTCATAGTTTGTGCGTGCAAAGTGTATGAGTCTTCATAGTTTTAGATCACAAGCTATTAGATTCTTCACATTTTTTATGCACAATCTGTTCGAGTCTCCATAGTTTATGCTCACAAGCTGTTGGAGTCTTCACAATTTCCACGCACAAATTGTTGGAATCTTCATAGTTTGTGCTCGTATGCTTTCAGATTCTTCATAGTTTCTACTCGCAAGATGTTGGAGTCTTCGCAGTTTGTGTTCGCACGATTTTGGATTCTTCAAAGTTTGTGTGCGAAATTGTTGAGGTCTTCGTATTTTTGCTCGCAAGCTGTTGGAGTCTTCACAATTTGTGCACGTGAATTGTGGGAGTCAACATAGTTTGTGCTCATAAGCTGTTGGAGTCATCACAGTTTGTGCGTACAAATTGTTGGAATCCTCACAGTTTGTGCTCGCAAGCAGTTGGAGTCTTTAAAGTTTGTGCTCACAAACTGTTGGATTCTTCAAAGTTTGTGTGCGCAAATTGTTGAAGTCTTCCTAGTTTGTACTCATAAGCTGTTGGTGTCTTCAAAGTTTGTTCTCGCAAGCTGTTGGAGTCTTCACAGGTTGTGCGCATAGAGTGCTAGAGTCTTCATAGTTTTTATGTGTAAATTTTTGAAGTCTTCACAGTTTGTGCTCACTAGCTATTGGAGTCTGCGCAGTTTGTGCTCACAAGTTGTTAGAGTCTTCATAATTTGTGCTCGCATGTTGTTGTAGTCTTCACAGTTTGTGTGCACAAATTGTTGAAGTCTTTAAAGTTTGTGCTCGCAAGCCGTTGGAGTCTCCATAGCTTGTGCTCGGAAGCAGTTGGAGTCTTCACGGTTTGTTCTCGTAAGCTGTTAAAGTCTTCACAAGTTGTGCGCGCAAAGTGTTGGAGTCTTCACGGTATCTGCTCGCAAGCTGTTGAAGTCTTCACAATTTGTTCTCCCAAGCTGATGGAGTGTTCACTATTTCTGCTCACAAGTTATTGGAGTCTTCACAAGTTGTGTTCGCATGCTTTTGGATTCTTCAAATTTTGTGTGTGCAAATTATTGAGGTCTTCGTATTTGTGCTCACAAGCTATTGGAGTCTTCACAATTTGTGCACGCAAATTGTGGGAGTCAACATAGTTTTTACTCGTAAGTTGTTGCAGTCTTCACAGTTTGTGCGTACAAATTGTTAGAATCTTCACAGTTTGTGCTCACAAGCAGTTGGAGTCTTTAAAGTTTGTGCTCACAAGCTATTGGATTCTTCAAAGTTTGTGTGCTCAAATTGTTGAAGTCTTCATAGTTTGTGCTTACAAGCTGTTGGATTCTTCACAATTTGTTCTCGCAAGCTATTGGAGTCTTCACAGGTTGTGCGTATAAAGTGCTGGAGTCTTCATACTTTTTGTGTGTAAATTTTTAAAGTCTTCACAGTTTGTGCTCGCTAGCTATTAGAGTCTATGCAGTTTGTGCTCAGAAGTTGTTGGAATCTTCATAATTTGTGCTCGCAAGCTTTGCAGTCTTCACAGTTTATGTGCACAAATTGTTGAAGTCTTCAGAGTTTGTGCTCGCAAGCCGTTGGATTCTTCAGAGTTTGTGTGAGTAAATTGTTGGAGTCTCCACAGCTTGTGCTCGTAAGCAGTTGGAGTCTTCACGGTTTATTCTCGCAAGCTATTGAAGTCTTTGCAGGTTGTGCACGCAGAGTGTTGGAGTCTTCATAGTATCTGCTCGTAAGCTGTCGAAGTCTTCACATTTTGTGCTCGCAAGCTAATGGAGTGTTCACAGTTTCTGCTCGCAAGTTGTTGGAGTCTTCACAGGTTATGGGTGCAAATTGTTGGAGTTTTCACAGTTTGTGCTCGCAAGTTGTTAGAGTCTTCACGGTTTGTTCTCGCAAGCTATTTGAGTCTTCTTAGGTTATGCGCGTATAGTGTTAGGGTCTTTGTAGCATCTGTTCGCAAGCTGTCGAAGTCTTTATAGTTTATACTTGCAAGTTATTGGTGTCTTCACAGTTTGTGCACGTAAAGTGTTTTGAGCCTTCACAGTTTGTGCTTGCAAGCTGTTGGATTCTTCACAGTTTGTATTCATAAATTGTTGGAGACTACACAGTTTGTGCTCGAAAGCTATTGGAGTCTTCAGAGGTTTTGTTCGTAAACTGATGGAGTCTTCACATTTTCTGCTTTCAATTTGTTGGAGTCTTCACTGTTTGTGCGTGCAAAGTATTTGAATCTTCACAGTTTATCTTCACAAGCTATTGGATTCTTCACAGTTTGTACGCGTAAATTGTTAGAGTCTTCACAGTTTGTACTCGCAAGCTATTGGAGTCTTCACAATTTGTGTGCACAAATTGTTGGAATCTTCACTGTTTGTGCTCGCAAGCTTTTGGAGTCTTTAGAGTTTCTGCTCGTAAGATGTTGGTGTCTTCATAGTTTGTGCGCGAAAATTGTTGGAGTCAATATAATTTGTGCTCCCAAGCTGTTAGAGTCTTCACAGTTTGTGTGCACAAATTGTTGGAATCTTCACAGTTTGTGCTCGCAAGCTGTTAGAGTCTTTACAGTTTTGTTTCGAACAAGAAACAAATGCATTTGATTTAGAAAATTATCTTATTCAAATATAACAGAGAGAGTGTATGAAGAACAATCATCGTATTATTAATATTGAGTTCATTTACATCCTCGAATATCCCTTGATTTTGAGATAGATTATTTAAGATATAAAAATTGGCAAAGTTCGAATGTCGAATCTGAATATCAAATTCGGCATCATTTCGACTTGTAGTTCAATCATCTCTTTAAGAGGAATATTGTGCGGGTTTGATCATCTGATCTCCCTGTCTTGAGCTTATATCCTTGTGCAAAATGAGAACTAGAGACTGTGAAAACCCAGCTTAATGATTTCGGCAGCATATCAGCACTAAACTTTACTGGCTGTATAACGGCTCAGTTGCGCGGGCCGCGTAACCAATATGGTTTGCGTAGACCCGCACAAACCCTTAAGTTCTTCTTCTCCTACCTTCAAAATCTTCTAGATCTCTGATCTTCTTCCAAAATCTTCCAACCCACTAAATGAGAGGGGGAGTGGGGTAATTATAGGCCTTCACATGTGTGAACCCTCGATCTTTGTGCCATTGGGCCCACCATGCATCGATCTAACTGTCCATTCAAAACAACACTTTTGTCCCTTTGCGTAACTTGCGCAATTAACAGAATTGTCTGCGCGACCGGCGTAATTAACATGGTTCCTGCGCTACCCATACAACTGACATATTTGATTGCGCGATCCGCACAACCAATGTGTCTTGCGTGGACTATGAAATCTCACTTATTTTCTTCTTTGGTTCATTCCCCTCTTCTAGTTTCCATCTTTCAATCTTTCTACTTCTTTTTCTATACCTCAACAGATGCCCCCTTGATCCTTTCTTTGTTATTCAGATTCAAAGAATCAGGATCAATCACAAAAAATTTAGTTTTGCAACCATTTGCGTGACTCGCGCAATAGATGCTTGAATACTGTACTCGGGCCTTATTCCCTATAAATACCAAAATTTCCCTTCATTTCTCACTTTCACCTTTTTCTAGCGATGCTCTGCCTTTTCGCTTTCTCCTCGCGCAACTGATTTTGTCTGCGTGACCAGCGTAACTGATTTTCTGTTTGCGCAAGTCCTTTGAACGTTGCGTTACTCCGCGCAATAGATATCGTTTACGCGACCTACACAAACCCTTCTTTTGCAGAACTTCCAGACTTAGTATTTTTCAGACCTTTTTTCTAAAACTTGAACTTTTTCATCATGGCATGCACTGAAAGGACTTTCTGTATTATCGAACCTTCAACTGCTCAACCTTCTCATCAAGAATTTCCCAATCCTCCGTCTTCCCAAGCTACCAAACCATCACCATCCATCATGCAAACGTTTCAAAACCACCAGAAAGTGCCTGGCCTATATAAAGGAACCCGTGCTCCCTACCTTTGATTTTGCTGATCGGATAGCCACACTGCCCTCTCCTATTCACAGGGCAATCTCCATGGGTGTGATCGAACGACCACCGAGACATGGTCGAGATTTTGACTGGGATGAGTGGCTAAAGACAATGACTCATCTGTCGATGATGAGTCAGAAGCAACCAATGAGAGAAGACTCTCCTCCGCCATCTATGTTGAAGAAGACCTGTCAGAACAAAGCTGAAGAATTTTAGGAGAAAATCAGGGAACACAATAAAAAGAAGCTCTAGAACTCCTAGGAAGGGATCAGAGTCATTGAGGGTATTATGAAATTTAATAACCCTTATAAGCAAGGCATGGTAGTGATCCCACTGAGTCTTCACTGCCATCAGTCCATCCTCAACTGTGAGCATACAGATCAAATGGAAGGAGAGAAACTGGCCTTCACAGAATCCTGGTCATCAAGGGAACCCAGAATTTTAGAAGGCATCTTGCTGCCGAAGAAGCCAAGGTAACAGATTGGTGATGTTCACCAGATGATCTTCCCCACACCTTCTCATAATCTGTACAATCTATTCCTGACTCATTTTTATGAGACACTTCAACAACGTTTCAGGGAACGTCAATTGATCTAGAGTCTAGAAGAATTCAGGATGAGAGGCCTTCTAACTTCTCGCGACTATTATCCTAGATGGGCAGCAGCAATTTTAGCTAAGCATTCAAAAATCTTGGTCAAGATTGATCTCCATAATGCGATAGAAGCTACATTGCAACATTTCTACAAGTAGCCCACTATTATAAAAGGTTTCCTTAATTATTGGTGTCCATCAACCAACTCCTTCCATGGGCAATATGAGTATCACGCTCTGGGATCTTCATCGAATCGCCAGTCTTCCAATAACCGAGAAATTCTACGATGAGTTTGTGCCAACAAATGAAGAACTGGCTTATATCTCCTCACCAGGCCGCGTTGCTTCTATCTTAGAAATGACTGTCGACCTTTTTAAGGAGATGTCTAAATTCCCAAACATTCATAAGATTTCCCCCTTACAGTGGCTTGCACATTTCGGCAGAGCTCTTTGGTAATTTTTCTTTCTTGCAAACTATCAATTTCTTATGGTATCCAGATACATACTTCTTATTATTCGCCTTTTCTCCTCTCCTCAGGTTTAATGGCAACTGTTCATGAGAATTAGAGGATCTTCACGAAAATATAAAGAATGTCCAGAGTATACTCTTTATGGGAAACTTGCGGCGTTTCTTGTGTATTGGCTAGTGTAGTGGTCCTGCCTAGCTCAAAGTGGGCAGATGTTATTCGCCCTACGGTGTTTGTTGTTGCCAGCGCAATGGCTGAAGGGTTCAAATATTCTCTCACTCCTCCAGTCCTATGCTCAATTTATAGGGCTTTTGGAGAGATTGCCTCACATGTTAAAAGTCCTTCCATCGGCTTTTCTTCCACTTACACCCCATGGCATTACTTCACTAGCTGGCTCGGTGTATATTTTCCATGGACTTTTGAAGTTTCTGAGAAGGCTTACATTCATCCCGCCCATATTCCACTCTGGTTTTTCCAGAAGAGAGTCATGGCGAAAAGATCTTACAATTGGGTCATTGATGTAATTTCTTCCGATGATAACATTAAATACTTCCATTTTTGCCTGTATCGCTACATAGAGGATACAGATAAAATAGACATTGGATCACTTACCCCATGGGAGAGGGCATTTTACATGTCAACCCGATCCTGCAATCTCCCATTGAGAGAGGGAGTAGAGTTTTGGAGGGAGCCATACTACCCGAGCCGTTTTGCTCCTCAATTTGGTTTTGACCGAACTATTCCAGAAGATTGTGAGTTAGTGACCCAGCTAATGCGAAGTTACGAGATAGGTCCGTACAATTGGGCAATGATATGGAAACAACTTCTAGGCGGTCAAGTCAAATCTTCTTTCATTATCTCAGGCTGCAATTGCATCCCTCGTGCCTCTATAGTCATATGACATGGTGGGTTCATCAGTCATACCTGGTGAATAAATGCCTACCTGTGACTGAACCTATTTGGGTTTCACCTCCAAGGCTCAAAGGCTATAAGTTTGAAGAAGGAATAGGCTTCGTGCCTGAGACGAGCCATGCCTCCTTTCCTGGACAACTTTACATCATGATATCTGTGGATGACCCCATTCATGAACGAAAACCCAATAACACCTTAGAAGGGTGGATAGCTTATGGGGTCATCAGGGACTTTGAGAAGGTCCCACGGGATCGTTCTAGGAGAGTGATTAAAGAGGTAATAGAAGCTTCACCTTCTTCCCCGGCTCAAGAAAATGTTGTTGAACCTCAAGATTAACCAGCCCCTTCTCCTGCTTCTCGAACTGCTCACCCTAGTCCATCTCCTCCGATGACAAGGTCTCGGACACGCTCTCAAGCTTCTCCCCCTTTTCCTCAAGAAGGGGGTAGGCGGGCTTCTCCATCTTCTTCGGTCCTAATTAGTAAAGATTCTCATCCAGGAGGTAGCCAGGCCTCTCCCTCTAAAGGGAAGCAGGTTATGATTGAAGAAGTAGATGCAAAAGACTCAGAGGATGTAGTTTCAACCTCTTCATCTGAAGGCACCAATTCTGCTGCGTATGAAGATGTTGAAGATGATGAAAATGATGACTTTGAGGAGGGAGAGGTTGACATCGATGGCACGGAAGATGTCATTGTAAAAGGTACTTTTATTGACGAAGAACATCTTCCGCCAATCTCTGAAGCTCTTCCCGGTACCAATATTCCTGCAAAGACCCCTGCAGTGATAGAGGAGGAAGAAGATGAACCTCTAGATTACGGAGAATATGGATATTCGCTAAGTAAGGAATTTTCTTCCTTTCTTCTCTTCTTTTCTTTTTTTTTTTTTACAATTATATATATATATATATATATATATATATATATATATATATCATGTAATAGTTATCTCATTATTATTGTTATATTTTTAATTCAGGTGCTCATATTGTCAATGCTAGGACGGGTGATACTCCCCCTGCAAATCCTCCTCTGACTGCACCAGTGGTTTCATCGAGGGTCCCTCTAGCTCCTTTGGTAGCACTAAAGGTCATTGCTTGTGAAATCATTTTTCAAGTAGAGACCACTGATCTACCAACTCCAACTACTAGAGATTCAAGCACGGAGGCCAAAACGCCTTCCTTTACCAATATGTTAGGAGTTGGCCTTTCTTCTGTTCAGGAAATTCAACCTCCTGTTACCCATACTTCTGCAACAGGTATGTATATCATTTATTTTATTGGAATTTCCACATCCTCTAGCCTTGTTATCATTATCCTAACTTCTTTTCTTCTTTATATTACAGGAACTCCTCCTTGTAGTGGTGCAGCAAGCTCTGAATCCGTAGCTACTGCGTCTGATCTATTATCTTTTGAGAAGATTCCTACACATAAACTGCTTTTGATGAGGAATTCTATGTCAGCGATAGTTCACATTTTTAAAGACCCCGAGCAGTGGTCGAATCTGGATATTACTATTGAAATCCTGGAAAGCTCTGCAAGGATGGCAAAGATTAATATTTTTGTCCTACGTGATTCTCTTCTCAAATTCCGTGATGCAATAATTTCTCTAGCATCAACAGAAAATGTCACCATCACTCCTGAGATATTGGAATATGGAAAACAACTAGTTCTTTCCAAAGAGAAGGCTCCCCTCATCACTTCCACTATTTTAGAGTTTAATCAAGAGCAATCAACTCTTCAGGAACAGTTGCAGGCTTGTGGTGATAACAAGATGATTATTCAGAATCGCATAGCTCTCCTGAAACAGGAAATTTTACAACTGGAGTTGAAAGACCATACGGAAGAATCAACTATGAAGGAGTTCAAAGAGAAGATGCGAATCAGTATTCAATCTGTTGATGCTGAGAAATCTAAATTAATAAAAAAAATGAAGAGATAATTGCATCCTTGGAGAGCAAGCTAGCTAGAATTCCTGATCAGGAAAAAATCATTCTCGAAGAAAAGTCAAAGCACGTCGTAGCTCAAATTCAGTTGAAGGAAGATTTAAAGAAATATCTAAGAATATTGGGAATTACAGATGAGTTGTAAAGATTTTATTTCATTTATTTATTTTTTGCTTGTTGTTTTTTTTAGAACATGCAACTTCTTTCGATTTTCAGCATATATCAATGAAGACTTAATGATATCTTGAGATAGTTTGCTTCTTCATAAATTTCTAAATCATGGATCATTTCAAGCATGTTTATTTATGCAATCATCTAACATGATATTTAATGAAGTGTTGAGATAAAAAATGTCAACATGTTATGACTGTTAGTGTGGGATTTCCTATATGATTTTTGTTTTGATAGGTGGCACTATATTTCAATTTAGTTAGATGATCACACATAGTTTAAGCTCTTGAGTAGTGGAGCAACGCAGTTTTTTAGACTCTTGAGTATTAGAGTCGAGTCTCACGTGATAGTCTTTGTAACTCTTATGAGTTCGCAGAACTTCTCACAGCCTGGTAAGTTCACAAACAACGATCCATCAGAGGGTTCCAGTGAAGCTACCAGGGCCGTGAACTCGGTTGGATTTACATATGGGGTTTACCACAGTAACTCTCTAGAGTTCACGGGGCACACAAGGCGACCTTTGGGGTACAAAATCCAGGGCCGCCAGTCCATCGATGAGTAGGTTTAGGCCCTTCCTCATGAGTTACTACTGAAATCAAGCTAAGGATCTGGGGGGTCTTACATATGATTGTCCTATCTATGGACAATGGCCAAAGAGCGCACACTACAGCCCGCGTTTTCTTTGTTTGCAAGGTTAAACCAATTCACAGGAGTGCAATTTCATCTGTTCCCTGTGATGCTGTCAGAAAGCTATACAGATGGCATGGGTAGTACGCGTGACTGGCTGTTGAGGACTTTTTGGCCTTTTAGGGCTTTCAGTCACTAGCTCCATTCGCTGCCCGCATGGGTATGCATATGGTGGCCTTCACAAGCTTTTTAGGGCCACTGGCTTCTCATTGCTGCCTGAATGGAGATAAGCATTGTGTGTAGTTGGCTGTATAGGCTTGGCTAGGCTGTCTTAAATGATGATAAGCTGCCATTGTTGTTGTGATAATAATAGGCGTCTTAATTAATATATCACCACTGCTGATAATGTTTTTTGACGATATTCGCACTATGCTTGTAATAATATATCGGCTTGGTGATGATACCAATTTCGATAAGGTTTGGCAAAGCTTACTCGATAATGACAATGATGGTTATTCTCTTTTTAAGAAATCATTGATATATAATCTTTGACGATATACTTGGCATCCCTCCTTTATTCAATTATCTAAAAAAAGAATATATGAACATGACTTCACTTGTCCTTGACCCCTTTTGATATAGAAGCATTATGTCGATAATCTTCTGGATCAAATTGTGACTATCTTCAAGGACGATACTTGATGAAGCATGTGTTGACCGATATACTGATACCATGTCCATCTTGATCCACCACTCTATATGCTCCATTAGAATATACTTCTTTTAAGATGTATAGCCCATCCTATTTTGGCTCAAATTTTCCCCTATTCTGCAAGTCACCATTATCGGTCTTTTCAATATTAGCACCATGTCCCCTTTCTTAAAAGAGTGATATTTGATTCGTTATTAAAGGCAGCCGATATTCTTGCCTAATACAACTGTAATCGCTGCTGAGCTACCAGGCGATTCTCATCGAGTAGGTCTGTTACGAACAAGAAACAAATGCATTTGATTTGGGGGAAATTATTTTATTCAAATATAATAGAGAGAGTATATCAAGAAAAATATTATATTATTAATATTGAGTTCATTTACATCCTCGGATATGCCTTGATTCTGAGATAGATTATTTAAAATACAATAAATTGACAGAGTTTGAATTGTGAATCTGAAAATCAAATCCGGCAGCACTTCGACTTCTGATTTGATCATCTCTTTAAGAGGAATATTGTGTGGATTAGATCATCTGATTTCTCTTTTTGAAGCTTGTACAAAAAGGAGAACTGGAGCTTGATCATTTTGACAGCATTTCAGCTCCCATCATTATTGATTGCAAGGCAATCTGATTGCGCGGACATGCACAGCCGATATGGTTTGTGCAGGTTCGCGCAAACCCTGGACTTTGTCTTTAGCCCTACCTTCAGTCTTCTTTATAGCTCTGCACTCCTTCCAAAAATAAAAAAATCTTCAATCTTTTCAAATGAGAGGGGGAATGGGATATTTATGACCTCCACACGTGCGAACCCTCGATCTTCGTGCTATGGGACCCACCTTTCATTAATCTTGACCATTCATGGACAATATGTCCTGAAATCTATTATGTGAACCCGGGCAACTGGTGTCACTGTTTGTACGAACCCGTGCAACCGATATAGTTTACGCAGACCCGCGCAAACCCCTTAAAGATACTTTTTCTTTTTCATCTTTTGTTTCCTTCTTTCTTTTTAATATTTATTTTCCTAATCTTCAATTATTGCTTCCCTTTTTTATGCCTCAACAGATGCCCCCTTGATCCTTTCTTTGTTTCTCCAGAAATCAAAGAATCATGATCAATCTTACCCTAAAATGGTTTGTGCAGACCCGCGCAACCGACGCCCATGTACTGTACTCCACCATATCCATTATAAATACTCCGAACTTACACTCATTCTTCACTCGCCGCACTTGTAATGAACATTTATCTTTCCATTTCATCTTCGTGCAACCAACTTTGTTTGCACGAACCCGCGCAATAGGTTTCCTATTCACACAAGGCTTCTGACCGTTGCGCTGCTCCGCACAAAGGACTTTGATTGTGCGAGTCCGCGCAACCAACACTTAGAGAATTTTTTTAGACTTTAACTTTTTCTTTTTCAAATATCCTCAAGACTTAAACCTTTTACACCATGGCCTGCATTAAGCGAACATATCGTGCCATAGACCCTCCTACTGCACAACCCTCTCACTAAGATCTGTCAAACCCGTCTTCTTTTCATACTTCCAATCCTTCTCCATCCCCTAACCAGTCACAACCAAAGTGCATGAAGACCACTGCCCAACATCCTACTTATTTCAAGGAGCCTGTGCTCCTGACCTTTTATTTTTCTGATCGTATCTCCTCACTGCTATCTCCCATTCATCAAGTGATTTCAATGGGAGACATAGAACAACCTCCAAAAGACGGTCGCGGGTATGACTGGGATGAATGGTTGAAATCAATCACCCATATACATACTGATAGGCAAAGACCTCCTGCCCGAGAAGATACGCCTCCCGTATCTCAATCGAAGAAAACTCGCTGCAATAAGGTTGAAGAATTTTAAGAGAAGATGAGAGAACATAACAAAAAGAAGCTCCATAACTCATGGGAAATGAACAGAGTAATTGAAGGTATCATGAAATTTGACAACCCGCATTCAGAGGGTATGACCGTGATTCCTCACAGTCTTCATCATCATCAATTTATGCTTGACCACGAGCCAACAGATCATATGGATGGAGAGAGGCTATTTTTCCTGGACGTTGAAAGAACTGCGCATCCTTGAGGGGATCTTGTTAGCGCACAAGCCACAGCAATGAATCGGTGATGTTTACCCAGTGAATTTTCTCGTCCCTTCTCACAATCCCCACAGCCTATTTCTCACATACTTTTATGAGACGGTCCAACGGCATTTTCGACACTGTGAGCCGCTTTGGGGGCTAGAAGAATTTCGGGCGAGGGGTCTCTTAACTCCGTTATTACTCAGATTCGGCAGATGTTATCTTGACCAAGCACTCGAAGATGTTGATCAAGGTAGGCTTGTATAACGCCATAGAAGTTACGTCCTAGTACTTCTATAGAGAGCCGACCGTGATAAAAGGTTTTTCTCACTACTGGTCTCCCACCACCAATTCTTTTCATTTGCTAGCAGGTGAGATGAGCATTACGCTCTGGGATCTCCACCGAATCACGCGGGTTCGCTTAACAGGGAAATTCTATGATGAGTTTGTCCCAACTAATAAGGAGTTGGTGTTCGTTTCTTCACCTAACCGGAAGCCTTCCATTTCAGAAACCACTATAGAACTTTTCAAGAAAATGTCAAAATTTTTGAACATTCACAAAATATCTCCTCTACAATGGCTTGCATACTTTTTCAGGGCCCTTAAGTAATTTTAAGTCCATAAATTAACTGCTTTCTTCAATTGCACCTCTTCTCACTCACTTTTTACTTCTTTTACAGATTCCGCGATTGTCATTCGTTAGAGTTAACGGAGCTTCGTGCCAACATCAAAGAGCGAGCAGAGTACAGTCTATATGGAGAGCTTGAGGCCTTCTTGGCTTATTGGCTAAGCATCGTGGTACTTCCCAGTTTGAAATGGGCAGATGCTATTCACCCCACGGTCTTTGTCATTGCTAGCACCTTGTTGGAAGGCCACAAACATTCACTTGCACCTCCAGTTTTATGCTCTATTTATAGAGCCCTCGGGGAGATAGCCACACATGTCAAGAACCCTACCATTAGAGCTTCTTCGACGTATACTCCATGACATTATATTACTGGCTGGATGGAGGTCTACTTTCCTTGGACTTTTGAAGCCTCAGAGAAGGCATATGTTCATCCTTCGCATCTTCCACTCTAGTTTTTTCAGTATAGAGCTATGGCAAAAAGATCATACAATTGGGTAGCCAACAAGATTCGGGACACTGATTAGATTGATTTCTTTCAATTTCGCCTTTATCGTTATATCGAGGATACTGATATGGTAGATACTATGGCACTCACTGAAGGGGAAAGGGCATTTTTTCTCTCCATATGCTCTTGTAGTTTGCCACTGTGAGAAGGAACAGAATTTTGGAGAGAGATGTACTATCCCAGTCGCTTCGCTTGTCAATTCAGTTTTAACCAAGTTGTTCCAAAGGGTTGTGGATTAGTTACCAGGAGAATGCTTTGTTATGGCATTAGCCCTTATAATTGGGCTATGATATGGAAATAGCTACTAGGTGGTCGTGTCAATTCCACTTTCGTAATCCCAGACTGTGATTGTATAGTCTGTGCTTCTTATAGATGGATGCGATGGTGGGATCACCAATCATATTTGGTCAACAATCTCTTGCCAATAGACGAACCCATCTGGCTTCCCCCGCCTAGACTAAGAGGTAGGAAGCTTAAAGATAGCATGGCTATATACTGGAGAAGAGTCGTGCACCTTTTCACGGGCATATTTACAAACGAATATCTTCAGAAGATCCAATCCATGAAAAGAAGGCTATCAATACTTTGGAAGGTTGGATTGCACATGGGGTTATTGTGGAATTCGAAAAAGTCCCTCGCGACTTCACTAACTAGGCTGCAGATGATGTTAAAGGAACATCTTCTCCCATTCTGGCAGACACTGCTGCAGCTTGAGATAAACCGGCTCCTTCTTCACAGCCTACTCCTCCTAGCTCATCTTCTCCTATGACTAGGTCTCAGACGCGCTTGCAAGCTTCGATGTCTATTCCTCAAGAAGGGGTAGCCAGGCTTCTCCATCTTCTTTGATTCCAGTTAATAAAGACCCTCAACTAGGAGGTACCCGAGCTTCTCTCTCCAAAGGGAAACAGGTTATGATTGAAGAAGTTAACAAAGAAGACTTAGGGGATGAAAATTCAGCCTCTTCATCTGAAGGTACCACTTCTGCTGAGTATGAAGATGATGAAGACGATGAAAATGATGATGATTTCAAAGAAGGAGAAGTTGACATCGATGGCGAGGAAGATGTCATTGCAGAAGGTACTGACAAAGAACATCTCCCGCCAACCTCTGAGGCTCTTCCTGGTACCAATATTCCTACAAAGACCCCTACAGTAGTAGAGAAGGAAGAAGATGAGCCTCTAGATTATGGAGAATATGGATATTCACCAAGTAAGGAATTTTCTCTCTTTTCTTTTCTTTTTTTAACAAAATTATATATATATATATATATATATATATATCTTGCAATAGTTATCTCATTATTATTATATTTTATTTTAGGTGCTCATATCGTCAATGCTAGGACGGGTGATACTCCTCCTACGGATCTTCCTCTGACTGCACCAGTGATTTCACCAAGGGTCCCTCTAGGTCCTTTGGTGGCACCAAAGGTGGTAGCTTGTGAAATTATTTTTCAAGTAGAGACCACTAATCTACCAACTCTGACTACTAGAGATTCGAGCACGGAGGCCAGAGTGCCTTCCTTTACTGATATGTTAGGAGCTGGTCCTTCTTCTGTTTAGGAAGTTCAACCTCCTTTCATCCGTACTTCTGAAGCAGGTGTGTGTGTGTGTGTGTATATATATATATATATATATATATATATATATATATATATATATATATATATATATATATATCAATTACTT
Source organism: Magnolia sinica (assembly GCF_029962835.1). Classification (NCBI taxonomy): domain Eukaryota; kingdom Viridiplantae; phylum Streptophyta; class Magnoliopsida; order Magnoliales; family Magnoliaceae; genus Magnolia; species Magnolia sinica. Next base: position 70,051,396 of record NC_080574.1, read on the forward strand.
TATTTAAATTTCCATATCCTCTAGCCTTGTTATCATTATCTTAACTTCTTTTCTTCTTTATATTACAGGAACTCCCCCTCACAACGGTGCAATAAGCTTAGAATTTGTAGCCACTATTTCTGATCTATTGTCTTTTGAGAAGATTCCTACACTTAAACGGCTTTTGATGAGGAATTCTACATTAGTGATAGTTCACATTTCAAGGATACTGAGCAGTGGTTGGATTTGGACATCGCTATCGAAATTCTGGAAAGTACTGCATGGATGGCGAAGGTTAGCATTTCCATCCTACGTGACTCTCTTCTCAGATTTCGTGATTTCATAATATCTCTAGCATTAGCAAAAAATGTTACCATCGCTCCTGAGATATTGGAATATGGAAAACAACTAACTCTTTTCAAGGAGAAGGCTTCCCTCCTCACTTCTGTTATTTCTGAGTTTAATCAAGAACAATCAACTCTTTAAGAATAGTTGAAGACTTACGCTGATGATAGGATGATTTTTTAAAACCACATAGCTGTCCTAAAAGAAAAAATCTTGCAGCTGGAGTTGAAAGACCATATAAAGGAATTAACCATGTAGGAGATCAAAGAGAAGATGCAAATCAGTATTCAATCTGCTGATGTTGAGAAATCTGAATTATTCAGAAATGAAGAGATAATTGTATCCCTAGAGAATAAGCTAGCTGGAATTCCTGATTAGGCAAAGATCATTCTTGAAGAGAAGTCAAAGCATGTAGCAGCTCAAATTCAGTTGAAGGAAGATTTGCAAAAATATATGGGAATATTAGGAATTATAGATGAGCTATAAACAATTTATTTTATTTGTGTATGCCCCTTTTTTTAGAACATGTAATTTCTTTTGACTTTCAGCATATATCAATGAAGACATAATAGTATCTTGAGATGATTTACTTCCTCAGAAAATTATAAATCATGGATCATTTCAAGCATGTTCATTTATGCACCAGTCTCAACATGATATTTAATAAAGAATTGAGATAAAGATATCAACATATTATGATTGTTAGTGTAAGACTCGTATCCTAGTCTGTACTGTTCCGTCGACTTCTGCAATCGTTCCCGTCGAATTCTAACAACCTGCGGCATATGATCGACGTTTGCACATGACCCTAAGTCGTATCCTGTAAATTTGAGTTAGCTTAATCTGAGACATGTACCATTGCGACCGCACCGCTACCGCGGTTCCAACGCCGTGACTCGCGCACCGACCCGATACCTAAGTCAAAAGATATGGGCCCACGTTTATTTTGAGGAAAACACCATGCGTTTACAATCCCCAAGAGAATCTCTACAACATGTCCCATCAATCAATCACTCAAATGAATCAATCAATCACCTCATGTCAAGTACAAGAGCACCCATACTTCCTTTCTCCACAAGTCAACCAACCTCTCACCTCGCCCATCACTCACCTCACATCCATCACCCATCACTCTCTCTCCTTACAACCCTCTCTCTCATTTCTCAAATTTCCAAGCAACACCAAAGAAGAGAAAAGTGGTGGATGTCCATAGTTTTCCAAGAGAGAGAGAGAGTGCATGTTGTGTGGCCCACTTTCCATCCTAAGATCTCTTATCCTAGCCATTCATTTCTCATCTTCCACCATCAAAGTGAGACACAAGGAGACCGACGTTCCAACGGACCGAGAAGATCAAACAGCGGGTGCTTATTAGGCTAGATTTTTCATGTTTTGATGATGGGCCAAGTGAGGCCTACTGATTGATGGTATGGATCTCACTTAGACTCTAGGTGTGGCCGATGGCCCACCTTGATCCACATGATCATTTCATGATGGGGCCATTCTCCATGGAGCCCATCATGATATTTATTTTCTTTGCATGATTAGAGGTCATCTAGACCTTCCATTTTGGTGGAGAAGGAATCTCCACGTTGATCTTTGATTTGTTGGGCCCACGTGTTATAGGACCCACTTGATGTATGATTGATTGCAAAGGAGGGCCCATAGTGTCGGGTTCCCTCCATCATCATTTGTCTCTCGATCTCTCTCTTTCTTTCTCTCTCTCTCTCTCTTTTATATATATGATGAAATGGCCCTGTGGCCCACCCAGATGGACCTCACCATAAGGCATGTATTTTATCTAAGCCATCTATAGGTGGGGCCCACTTTATATATGTTGTTCCACATCACCCAGTCATGTGGTGGCTCACCTAAGCGGGGCCCACCTTAAATGCATTTGTTAAGCCCAGAACCGTCCAGCGTCTGGGCGTGAACTGGGAAAACAAATATATTTGTTTAATTTTTTTGGCTTTGGAGAGGGCCACTTGTATAGGCCCCACATAGATGTATCGCCAGCTCAAGGCAGATTCTATTCCGCGCAGTAGGCGTAGGGCCAAGACCCGCAGTCATCGATTGACAGAGTTGTCGAGGGTATTCTTCTTATTTCTATTTACATTACCCATGTTTTGTTTGATTCCGGCGCTTCTCATTCCTTTATGGTCGAGCAATTTTGTCGATCGACTGGTATTCCCTCGGAGTTCGCGTCTGAAGTCTTAGTTGTTTTGACTCTCATGGGGAAGTCTGTTGTGTTGAGCCGTCGTTGCCCTTCTTGCTCGATGTTGGTGGGCGAGATGTTCCTTCCCCCCAATTTATTTGTATTGCCGATGGCGGAGTTCGATGTTATCCTCAGTATGGACTGACTTGCGGAGTATTATGCCGTCTTGGACTATGTCGTGAGGACATTCACGTTTCACATTCCTGGCTTGCCAGTGTTCCAGTTCGTTGCCAAGCCTAGAGGAGAGCCATTGTTAAGTTTATTGGCTTGTGTTGAGGATTCTATGGTGGGGTATATTAAGCAGCTGTCGGTTGTTTGTGAGTACCCGAATGTGTTTAGGAGATCCTGGGTTTGATGTCGTGTCAGCAAGTTGAGTTTCAGATAGATTTGGTGCCGGTACTACGCCTATCTCGAAGGCCCCCTACCGAATGACACCAATGGAGTTGAGGGAACTGTAGGAGTAGTTGGATGAGCTCTGAGAGTTGGGTTTTATTCATCCCAGTAGTTTGCCTTGGGGAGTCCCAGTATTGTTCGTGAAGAAGAGGGATGGCTCGTTGCAGCTCTGTGTGGATACCGTGAGCTCAACAGAGTCACTATCAAGAACTAATACCCACTTCCTCGTATTAATGATTTGTTCGACCAGCTACAGGTGCGTAGTTCTTTTTCAAGATAGACTTGCACTCCGGTTACCATCAAATTTGGGTCCAAGAGGAGGACATTCCGAAGACAACATTCTAAACGCTTTACGGTCACTTTGAGTTCTTGGTCATGTCGTTCGGACTGACCAATGCACCCACCGTATTTATACAGCTGGTGAATGCGGTCTTCTGGCCTTTCCTTGATCAGTTCATGATGGTGTTTATTGATGATATTCTTGTGTATTCGAAGACCAGGGAAGACCATATAGAGCACTTGTAGATTGTGCAAGAGACCCTCCGTGCCCACCAGCTGTATGCGAAGCTAGAGAAGTGCGAGTTTTGGCAGGAGCATGTGAAGCTCCTTGGTCACGTGGTGACAAGGGAGGGTGTTGTTGTGGACCCCTCGAAGGTTGATGCAGTGCGTTAGTAGAGCCAACCCATGAATGCATCTGAGATCTGTAGCTTCCTTGGTCTGGCCAGATATTATCGTCGGTTTATCGAGGGTTTCTCCCGTATTGCAGCACCGCTGACCCGATTGACACGAAAGGGCACTGAGTTTGTCTGGAGTGGCGCCTGCAAGGAGGCATTTATGGAGTTAAAGGACCACCTCACGTCCGCTCCTATTCTCACTCTTCATGATGGGAGTGAGGGTTTTGTTGTATTAATCAATGCCTCTAGAGTTGGCTTGGGTGCTGTCCTGATGTAGCATAAGAAGCCAATGGTGTATGCCTCGTGCTAGTTCAAGGTACATGAGCTGAACTACCCCACCCATGATTTGGAGTTAACAGCAGTTGTCTTCGCATTGAAGGTGTGGAGGCATTATCTATATGGGGTTAGGTTCGAACTCTTTCCGGATCATAAGAGCTTGAAGTATCTATTTTTGCATTCCGAGTTGAACCTGCGTCGAAGGCAATGGATGGAGCTGTTGAAAGATTATGACTTCGACCTTCAATACCACTTGGGTAAGGCAAATGTGGTGGCGGATGCGCTCAGCCGTCATCCATGAGGCTTGGTGGCACAGATGATAGTCCGACAGTGGTAGATGCTCGAGGATATTTTAGAGTTTGACTTTGAGTTCAGTCTACATTCTTTCATTGTTCAGCTTTCGAGCTTGTTGATTCAGCCCTCTTTGGTTGTTAGGGTGATCGAGGCTCAGCAGACAGACGAGTCACTTCAGGAGTATCGAGTAGAGGCAGTATTCGTGGAGTAGTCAGATTGGCAAATTGGTTCCGATGGTAGATAACACTTTAAAGGCTGATTAGGTGTCCTGAATGTGCCGGAGTTGCGTCGTGATCTAATGACCAAGGCACACCGATGGAGACTTACTATTCACCCAGGCTCCACGAAGATGTATAGAGATATGAGGAGGCAGTACTTTTGGTTTGGGATGAAACGCCAGATTTCTAGTTTCATGGTCGAGTGTGACACCTGTCAGTGTATCAAGGCCGATCACCAGAGCCCCCTGGTCCCTTGCAGCCGTTAAGCATTCCAGTATGGAAATGGGAGCATGTGTCGATGGATTTCATCACGGGTTTTCCAAGGACTCGGCGTAGTCATGATACCATCTGGGTTATTGTCGATCGTCTGATGAAGTCAGCTCATTTCATTCCAATGCGTGCTTCCTGGAGTATGGACCGGCTTGCGAAGGTATTCATCGAGGAGCTAGTGAGACTGTACGGCATTCCGATTTCAATTGTATCTGACTGAGACTCCAGGTTTATATCCCAGTTTTGGAGGAGTTTTCAGTAGGAGATGGGGTCCACTTTGCATCTCAACATCATTTATCATCCGCAGATGGATGGGTAGACTAAAAGGGTCAACCAGATCCTTGAGGATATGCTCAGAGCTTATGTGATTGACTTTGCGGGCAGTTGGGATGAGCATTTGCACCTCGCCAAGTTCGCGTATAACAATGCTATTAGGCGACTATCAGCATGGCTCCTTTTGAGGCACTCTTTGGTAGACCGTGCAGATCTCCTAGCTGTTGGACCGAGGTCGGAGAGCGTCGTCTCCTAGGTCCCGATCTTGTGCAGTAGACGTCAGAGATTATTGATGTTATTAGGCAGAGGATGCGCACAGCTCAGAGCCAGTAGAAAAGTTTTGTTGATCGTCGGCGTCGACCCCTCGAGTTTGTAGTTGGGGACATGGTATACCTCAAGGTCTCGCCTATGAAGGGTGTGGTTCACTTTAGTGTGAAGGGCAAGCTTGCCCCGAGATTTATTGTACGTTTTGAGATTACCGAGCACGTGGGCGCTATAGCCTACAGGCTTGCCTTACCTTCTGAGTTGTCCACGATCCACGATGTATTCCACATTTCTATGTTGCGAAATTGTGGGTCGGACATCATTCCTGTGATTGATTGGCAGCCACTCGAGGTCTGTGAGGATGCTTCTTACATTGAGCAGCTGATTCATATTCTTGATTGAAAAGAGCAGGTTCTTAGGACCAAGGTCATTCCCCTGGTGAATGTGCAATGAGATCATCATTCAGAGGCCGAGGCATCTTGGGAACGCGAGGCCGAGATTAAAGAGCATTATCCCCATTTGTTTGATGATTGATTAACATATATTATTGTATATATTGCCTTTTCTTTGATGATTGCTATATGATGATGGTGTTTTGGCTTTCATTTTATCCTGGGATTGGTCAATTTTGAGGACGAAATTTCTTTGTTGGTGGGGAGGGTTATGAGATTCGACCCGAGTGCATGTGTGTGCATGTGTGTGTATGAGCATTCATTTCATTTCTCTTATGCCCGTGGTCCTACTGATGGAATCCCGGTGACCCGTGAACCCCGGATAGTGTTCGCGATCATCCTTAAGTTCGGTCATGTAGACCCGACTTGGATCGAACCGAAACCTATGCTATCTTGTTCGCATCGTCGTTGCGGTTCTGACTCTGCTTCTTGTGCGTCCATCCGATGTATGGATCATAAGTTGTGTGCATCTCATTTATAGCCTTTGATCATGATCATGTGGCTCACCTAGTGTGAAGAGTACATTTTTTAAGGTGGACCACTCCCTCTTGTGCAATTTCCAACACACACCACCAATACACCACCCAAACTCCCATATCCTACACCACCCACTACCCACACACTACCCATCCCTACTCCTAGCATAGCAACATAGTTTATATCACCATAGGTTATGATGACTTTTCTCTTATGTAGGAGAGAGAGTGATGATTGCACTCCTACAACCTCTCTCTCTCTCTCTCTCTCTCTCTCTCTCTCTCTCTCTCTTTCCCTCTCATTTCTCTCTTCTCTCCTTTCATTCCTCTCTTTCCCATTACAAGAGGTGGGACATCTACACCTTCTTCCATTTTTCAGCAATCCTTCTCTCTTCTCTCTCCCAATCCCACCCTCTAATCCTCATCACCACCAATAGAAGCCTTCCTTTGGAACTTGGGAGCTAGCCCTTGAAGTTTGGAGGAAGATCTTAAAGGTGGGTGATGTATATGGAGCTTCTCCCTTCTTTCTTCTTGCATTTCCTTTCTAGAACATTTGGTAGTATGTAGGACCCACCGATTAATGGTGGAGGTCCTACATCACTCCATGATGAGAGGCCAAAGGCCTATTTCATGCATGCACGTTTCCATGGTGGCCATTTTTCATGGACCCACCATGATGGATTTCTTTGATCTAGGATCTTGTTTGGTCATCTAGACCATAGTATGCATGTTAGGGATAGCATCAGCAACTTCTTTGGATTGTAAGATCACATGCATGCATGATTTATGAAGGATGTATGTGTGATTGTAATGGTGAAGGATTCAAGGTACTGGAATCCTCCTCTATGGCCGTTGATCTCTCTCCCTCTCTCTCTCTATTTATTTACTCTATTTTTCTCCTGATGATTGGTGGCCCACTGATGTACCACAAACGTCGCTGACCCTCAGATTTTTGGGACATCCAGGCCCACTAGGTTGGACGTCCCTATGCATGCTGCATGCATGGGTTGGATGACCTCAAATGCTTGATTTTCTTGGAGATCTTTGATTGGGAATGGGTCTGAAAATTTTTGTGGTCCATCTAGGTGGACCCCACTTATATTATTTGAGCATTAATCCCCTGGGATTTTTTTTTTGCTGGAAATGGACAGCATATGTTGCTGTCCAAATTACAGACACATTGGATGTATGATTTTAGACATTGTTTTAGGCTTGTTTGTAAGGCTTTTCTCCCTGAATTATTTTTGGAGTTTTCTGAGGTGTGGACCCCACCTTGATGTAGGATGGGGCCCACACCGCCTATCCCTGATTTGAGACCCATGGAGTGGGCCTAAGAGGGCTGGACTACCCAGAATTTTTTGGACTGTCCAGCAGTCCTGCATGCAAAACATGGACCCATTCCACCTTGATTTTTGAGAAAGTGGGCCACTCCAGTGGGCCCCATTTGTTGTCCATATATGGGAGCATCAAATCGACCATTTCCCCTTTGATTTGGTGGGCCTAGGCCCACCCCATTGGGTGCTAAAGTTGGGGACAACAACATTTTTACAGCAGCAGATTTTTTTTTTTTTAGATATACCTTACTGTCCATAAATTGTATAAATTCATTGGCATGTCTATTGGCCTCAAAATTTCTCTCCACTATGGCCCTCCTTGCTGGGACCCATCATACATGATTGGGGGCTATATGGACCATCAGAACTTGGGGGAAAACATGGCTGACCAGCAACCATGTTGGACGTCCTATGGTGGTTGACGTTCAACATGGGCTGGTCATCCCACCCTCCTTGAGGCCACCATGATGTAGTGTTTCATCCATCTTTCCACCCATTTGGTGTGGCCCACTTGGACGTGGCCCACCCTTGGTGGGACATCCATGGTGGGACCCACCTTGGGCTTGTTTTTAGGCAGTCGTCCAGGCTTGTGGACCGCCCACCAGGTTGGGACGCCCACTGCATTGGGCTGCTGCTGGACTTTCAGTCCAGTAGTAAGGCCCACTTGATTTATGTGTCGCTCACCCACCCTCCATCTGGTGGGGCCCCCTGTACACGTTGTTGGCCACCCTGGGAATTATATTCACCTCATGTTTACCAGTTTTTGGCCTCCAGCAGGCCCAGAAGGTGGATGGGCTGAAATTTCAGCAATAGGCCCAAAGTTGTTGCCCATAATTGTATGTTTTGGGGCAACATGCCCCATCGAATTTGGGGATGTTTGCACACACATCTTTCCCTATTTCCTATCATGGTTTGGGCTTAATTAGTGCACACTTGAGGCCCACCCCAGTTGGATTTTATTGGATCAATGTTTATAGTTATTTTTTAGATTTTCTAGGCTCATTTGTCATGGAACTTCTAGATAGGCCCATTGACCTTTGGGCCTATATTTACTACTTATTGTGATGGGTTTGTGGGCCGTAAGATGCAAGTAGTTGGGCCCTTGGTTGCCCATCAAAATAACCATTGTACTTGGGCCAAGTTGAGAAGCCTAACTCACTTAAAATAAGTATAAGGATTGCCCTTATGGTTGGATTACCGGGCTGCCCATTGAGCCCACCATGATATGTGGGTTTATGACCTTTATGGTTGGGCCCAAACCTTGCTTGAGGGCCCACCATATTGCCTACGTGTTGTGCTTAGTGTATAGCCTACTAGGCCATGGATTGCTTATGCCTTGGGCCTTGTTTCATATTCGAGTAGTGGCGGGCTACCCTTCTGGGACCTAGTTGAGGTTGGATGTCCTCCTTGGTGGCCCTAATGTAGGCCCATGGGTTGCTATGGGTGGTTTAAGGCCCATCATAGGCCCTCGCTAAGACCGCTTATTTCTTTTAGCTTATATATTGCCCTCCCTAGCTTTGTGGACTACCGCAATGTATTGGGCCCCCACTAGAGGATTTGTTCCTTAGATTAATTGTCTAGGTACCTAGACTTGATTCCCTCCTTGGAAGGGAGGAGTATGTTCTAAGTCATCATTGTCGAATGGCGCACCCTCATGACCCATATACATTATGGTGTGTTTGGATTTCATTTGTGCATGGCCATTGGGTTAATATGATAGAGGGATGGAGTTTTCCCCTCTTATGCACATTGAGTGCTTAGAGCTAGTGTATGATTGGTATGTGTGATTCATGCATTTGTCATCACATCTCATGGACATTATTGCCCTTGCTTCATCAGGGCCTTGTCTCCACAGGGGTATTCCTGGATGGCTGTATGTGGACACTGGAAATATAGTATTTGAGCATTTAGGGTACATAAGATATCCTTAGGTGAAAGCCCCTAAATCTTCAAGGTACCTAGAGGACGCCTCAACGCCGTGACCGAGTAGAAATTATGAGCGCCCAAGTGCCTTACATTATTACGCCGCGTCTCCCACTGTCGTGAAGTCGGTTGAGATGGGATATGGCCTTATCCACCAAAGTGAGTGGGCATCACTAGGCTAAGTCTAACCAGCTCGTGAGTGGGTCCGCTACCATCGAGCCTTGCTGGTAATTGGCTGTCCATAGGCAGGTAGTATCGTCTCTTATGCTTGTTTGACTGTGCAGGTCTATAAAGCGGCAGTCATCTTATAGTGCATTAGACCCCGGTGATATTCCTTACGATGGAACTGTATTAGATATGTGGACTGGTTATAAGCATTGACATTACTTCGTATTACATTGGTATCGGCTATATAAGTCTTATTGCATTGCATAGCCTTGGTATGGCTTCCTGCATTCATGGCGTATCCTTGGTAAGGCTAATGAAATTGGCATTGATCATGTTTCCCTTCCGCAACTCCTATTATTCTTCTATGCACCATTATAACACACTTTCACCACCCTCTAAGCTTTCTATAAGCTTATGCACGATTGATGCGTGCAGGAGATTCTAGGTCGGCGTCGTAGAAGCAGAGCTTGGATAGGAGTTGAGCCGAGGACCCTAGAGTTGCAGATCTTTCCTTCTTTCTTTTATTACCTTATGTATTTCCTTTCAGCCTTGTACTTGAAAAGTTCAAATTCATAGTGGATTTTACTGTGTGTTCCTTTATTATTTTCGAGATTTACTTGCGGTGATCTTGGGTATGCTTGCATTGGAATGGATATATGATTATGAAAATCCTCCTTGTAAGATCCCAGGATCGGAACCTGCTTCAGGAGCCGAGAATGGAGTACTACGGAGGCTGTTGCGGCCAAAACTGGCTATCGGGTTCCTTGTGAGTTCGGTTACCGAGTCTGGGGTGTGACAATGATTCTCCTACTGGCGAGACTATATGTCTTGAGATCTTCAAATGTGAGTTTCTCACAACTTATACTGTTATCAGACCTTTCTTCTCTTTTCGTCTCCAATGGGGCATAGAATTCGATCGGCTTGGGAGGTTTCGAATTGGATTTGACATGAAATCTCTTCGGAATGGCTAGAAACGGCTTATTCCTTTCAGCATACAGCAACGGTACTGTATAATTTGACTGTAGGTGTCACACCCCGAACTCGAAAATCGGGCTCATAAAATTTCCGATCGCCGAATCCGGTGCCTACAGCCTCCGTAGTACCCCATTCTCAGCTCCCAGTGCGTATACGCTAGATTCAGATCCTCGGATCCTACAAGGAGGATTTTTTTCCTTTTCTTTTTTTTTCCAATGTACATTTATCTCGTAATAAGCATAACCACAAGTTTACCCAAATCACAAAGGCAACACCATCATCGCATATCCACTAATATAAACATTTGAATACAGTGCTAAAAGGGAAATACACATGTCAAAATCAAAGCTCCAAAAGTTAGCTACATGCTCCAAGCTCCACGCTACTACAACCTAACATCACCTGCACGCATCTATCGTGCATAAGCTTATAGAAAGCTTAGAGGGTGGTGTAAGTGTGTGCACAAGGTAAGTGCTAAGTATTCAATACAATGCCATAATCATACAATATCGAAAATACTGGTAAGATCATGAATCATACAATATTAGAGGAAATGGAAATACTGACAAGCCCATGAATCAAACAATATCAGAGTACGCAATGCAGAATCATAGAGAGCTAAATATCATATGCCGAGGATGTAATGTAATATATAATTCCTAATGAGCTCACAAATACTGTCAGCCATATCTAGACCATATAAATGCAGAAAAACAGTAACCCAAAATGTCATATGTCGCAGATGTAATGCAATATGCGGTAAGAATGGAATGATCATGCTGGAGTGTGAAGTCGGGATGATAGTACGTAGTATCGCAAGCTATGGGGTCCATCACAAGGGACTTCTATCTAAACTAGTCCCATACCTAATTTGGATAGTCAGACTCAATGTGGTAAACTCCTGGTCTCAGGTTAGTTGTGCGCCCCAACCGAAATCCTGACCATTGCAAAGGTACACGTAATAAATAGTTACGCACCACCAGCCCAAGTGGATAATGAATGAATGAATGAGTATGCAACTCCTGCTCCACAAATCAGTACTGTACATCTTTGGGATCATCATCGGGGTCTAGTACACTCTACACCAGCTTGCCGCCCCATCAAGCGCACAACTGGGTAAGTGGAAGAGACCTCACTATCCGCCTGACTAGCAGTCAGCCAATATCTACCCAGCACGTCGATAGCAGACCCATTCACGAGCTGGTCAAACTCAGCCTAGCATTGCCTACTCCCTCAGGTGGGTAAGGCTACACCCCTCCCAACCGACCATGACACAGTGGGAGACGAGGCGTATTAGTATACGGCCCTCATGCGCTCATATATATTCACTCGGTCTCGATGTTGGGGCGTCCTCTGGTACCAAGAGGGTTTAGGAATTTTCACTCAGGGCCATCTATGGTAGCCTGATGCTAATAACAGATTTTTGGTGTCCCATCTAATCATCTACGATAGGCTTGTAGAGGCTACGACCCTGATGTCGCTAGGGCGTACAGTAATCACAACACACAATGTAAGATGCATGAGTCATACAATCCAGTCATGTATCAACCCTGCGCATACCGTGTACTCATGCGAAACAATCTCCATTGATCAGGGAGTCTTATAACCACTTGTCCAATGACATATGCAATGGTCAATCACATCTCATAACGAACATGCAGATGATGCGTATGGGCATGTATCATGATGTTATGCTGTCACATACTCATAATCGATATCAATAACCTGCATCAACAATCATCCTCGATAATGTGGACATTTAACTAACATTGCCCCCAAGGAACGGCCCACATAGAGCCTAACATATAGTGGACCCATGGCCTCACACAAGGACCTAATATACAACACCATGGGCCTCACTCAAGAGCTTAATACACATCACGATGAGCCTCTCACATGGGCCTAATATACATCACAATGAACTCCATCACCTAGCCCTCAAATGCATCACAATGGGCCTCATCACATAGACCTCATATTCATCATATTAGGCCTTAAACATGGGCTGAATATACATCACAATGGGCCTCAAATATGAGCCGCATATACATCACATTGGGCCTCAAACACGGGCCGCATATACATCACACAGGCCGAATACACATCACGATGGGCCTTAAATACGGGTCGCATATACATCATATAGGTCTCGACAATTGGTCTCGGCAATCAAAATCGGCCTCGACAATCGAAATCGGCCTCAACAATCGGAATCAACACTCGAAATCGGTCTCGATACTCGGCCTCGACAATCAGAATCGGCCTCAATACTCAGCCTCGACAATCGAAATCGGCCTATACAATCGGCCTCAACAATCGGAATCGACCTCGATACTCAGCCTCAACAATCGGAATCGGCCTCGACAATCAGAATCGGCCTATACAATCGACCTCAATAATTAAAATCGGCCTTGATACTTGGCCTCGACAATCCAAATCGGTCTATACAATTGGACTCGACAAATCGGAATCAGCCTCGATACTCGGCCTCGACAATTAAAATCGGCCTATACAATCGGCCTCGATAAATTAAAATCGGCCTCGACAATCGGAATTGGCTCGATACTCGGCCTTGACAAACGGAATCAGCCTATACAATCGACCTTGACAAATTTGAATCGACCTCGATGCTTAGCCTTGACAATCGGAATCGGCCTCGACAAATCAGAATCGGCCTTGATACTCAGCCTCGACAATCAGAATCGGCTCATACAATCAGCCTTAACCAATCGAAATCGACCTCGATACTCGGCCTCGACAATCGGAATCAGCCTCGATACTCAGCCCCAACAATCAAAATCGGCCTATACAAGCAGCCTCGATAATCGAAATCGCCCTCAATACTCGGCCTCCACAATCGGAATTGGCTTATATAATCGGCCTCAACAAATCATCGGCCTTAATACTCGGCCTTGACACTCAGAATCGGCCTATTCAATCGACCTCGATACTCAACCTTGATAATCAGAATCAGCTTATATAATCGGCCTCGACAAATTGAAATCGGCCTTGATACTCGGTCTCGACAATAGGAATCGGTCTATTCAATCGGCCTCGACAATCGAAATCGGCCTTAATACTCGGCCTCGACAATCGAAATCGGCCTATACAATTGACCTCAACAAATCAGAATCGGCCTTGATACTGAACCTCGACAATCGGAATCACCCTATTCAATCGACCTCGATAATCGGAATCGGCCTAACAAAGGGCTTAAGGGAAGGTCACAATGTGGACATTCAACCATCATTGCCCATAATGTAGACACTTAACCAACATTACTCCCAAGGAGTGGCCCACCTAGAGCCAAACATATCGTGGACCCATGGCCTCGCACAATGGCCAAAAATACATCACAATGGTCCTCATCGTATAGGCCATGAATACATCACTTTGGGCCTCCTCAATGAGCCACAAATATACCACATTGGGCCCCATTATATGGGCCGCAAATACATCACTACGGGCCACACAAATGGACGGTATGGATATACAATGCATACAACATGGCGGGCCGCACGAATAGACGACATAGATATACAATACATACATCACAGTGGGCCGCATATACAGGCTTAATATACATCACCAAGGGCCACGACCCATGGGCCTCAAATGCATCACAAAGGGCTACGACCCATGGGCCTCAACATACATCAAGTGGGTCGCATCAATGGGCCATAAATACGCAACAGGTGGCCCCGCTCATGGGTTAAAGATACACCATGATGGGCCTCATGGATGGGCCGCGCCAATGTGCCTCATATATCACAAGTGGGCCACATCAATGGGTCGTGCCAATGGGCTGGAAATACATCTCAATGGGCCTCATCATATGGGCCATAAACACATCACATCAGGCCTTGCCCATGGGCCTTGAATACATCATAATGGGCCACAACCCATGGGCTTCAAATATAAAATAGGTGGGCCCTACAAATGGACCTATATGCATCATAGGTGGGCCCTGCATATGGACCTTAGATATACATCATAATGAGCCTAATTCAAAGGTCATAAATACATTACATGGGCCTAATGGGGCCACCCATGGTTTAACAAAAACAGGTGGATGACGTATATAAAACACATACATCATGGTCAGGGGTCCCACGGACCTACTGACGTCAAAACACAGCTATGTAGATGGTGAGGTGGCCAGGCCCACCGTCCAAATGGATGATCTGGATAGCAGAGGTGGGTCCCACCGATGGACGGGCGGCATGTCTGAAACAAATTCATCACGGTGAGCCCTGCATATCACTGTCCAGTCCAGATGGACGATGAGAATAGAATACATACATCAAGGTTGGGACCCACCATCCATGGGTTAGACGGCAGATCAACACATCATCAAGGTGGGACCATATGGATGGGCGGTGTGGATATAAACCATACAGCATGTGGGTCCCACACATCCCATGTCCAAGACAGATGGACGGATTGCATGAAACACTTGCATCAAAGTTGGCCCCTCTCTACACTGTTCAGAGAGGGACGGTGTGATGAAACACATATATCATAGTAGACCACACCGTCCTCAGCTGGACGGTGTGGATAATACATACGTTCAAGGTGGATCCCATGTGCTAGCTGGACGTGGAGATTCCACAGTGCAGGAGGTCGATCCCATGCCCTAGGACAGTCGGCGTGGTTAGAATACATATGTCAGGGCCCCACCAAACATACTGATGTCACTTACAACAGCAGTTCCAGCTGCTAAACTACACGTGTATTGAGGTGGGTACACATGGTGGACAGTGTAGATAAAACCCAAACATCAGAAGTGGTCCCCACCATCCAGACCACTAGACGGTGTGAATATTACATGCCTGTACTGAGGTGGGGTCCACGTCAGTGTGGCCTACCAGTGATTGAATCAAGCTAGTATCAGTGTTGTCTGAGCGTCCAGGCTTGCTGGACAGGAACCGGCCCAGCGGCCTTGGCTCATTAGGTCAAGCCCTACAATGGTTTGAAAAACTGGATGGTGTAGGTATTGCACACGTGTAGCAAGGTAGAGTCCACGTCAAGGTGGGCCACTTGCTTGGAACAAGGCTAATATCTATGTTATCCTGCCATCTAGACGGTCAGCAGTCTGGATGGTGCTGTTGCTGCTAGTGCAGTCCACAAATCACTGGACCTGCACTGATGCAGATGGACGACTAGGATATAGAGCACATACATTAAGGTGAGTCACATCACATGCATCCCAGTGGTCCGACGTGGTGGGCCACACGTGTTGGATCAACCTAATATTTATTTTCTCCCTTGTCCAGGCCAGTCTGAGAACAGCCAGCATGGATAGGTGGGGTCTACGCATGTGAACGACATGAATAAAATGCATACATCATAGTGGGATCTACGTGGTGGTCTGGATGTCTTGTACACATCAGGTGGGCCCCACATCATTATTATAAAGAAATAAAGAGAGAGAGAGAGATCAAATGGAGGAGGGGCCCCACCACTATGGGCCCCTCTTAGAATAATGCATACATCAAGATGGGTCCCACCATATGTGGGCCTTGAAATCATCAAAATTAACAAATAATATCACCCACCTTTGATCTCCTCTTCCTCCTTCCACCAATGCGATCTAGATCTCCAAGGGGTACGATTTAACAGTCGAGATGGACTTTGGATGGTGGGGATGGGAGATAGGAAGGTGGGCCACACTAGCTCCTCTCTTTTTATCCTTGGAAGCCATAGACGTTTCCTCCTTTGGGAATTGCTTGAATGGGATGAAGAGAGAAATGAAAGAGTGATGGGAGTTGTAAGGATGGATGACATGGAGTGTATGTGTGATGGATGGGGCTAATTGACTTTTTGGGCATGAGATGAGATGGGGCATGGGTAGCATTGCCTTGTTGGCATGAAAGGTATGGGAGAGGTAAGGTCTTGGTTGACTTGGTGGAAAGAGGGGGGTATGGGTAGATATTCCATTCTCTCAACCAGGAATCTTCCTAGAAACGGCGCACATGTTGCCCGCGGTGTTTTCTCAATTTATTCTCAGGCACACAACTTCTGGCTTGGGTATCGTCTCGGCACGCGAGACACGGCATCGGAACCACAGCGATGGCACTATCACTAGGGTACAATTCTCGGGTTGAGCCGACTCTGGAATACGGGATAGACTCAGGGATGCACGTAAATGCTATCTGCATGTCGCGGGTCGCTGAAATTTGACCAGGAGGACCGCGGAAGCTTACGGAATGGAATGGTCTAGGATACAAGCCTCACAGTAGGATTTCCAGCTATTCGGGTGATAATAATATTAACGGAGGTTGTCCTAGATGGAAACTTATTTTTCGTGTTTACCTTTCCAGACAATTCAACCTTCACAGCTTCCTTTTCTGTCATCCCCGTATGATCACTTTTTGGGGCTTTATTTTCATCATTCTTCTCCTCTTCTTCTATGGTGAATCCATCATAGTAACTGGCAATGGTGAAGAAAGCCTCTGCTTCTATACACGGTCTTGAATCGACAATCACCTTATGCTGAATTCTGTCTTTACAATACTTGAAGCATTGGTGCAAAGTGGAAGGTATAATGACGTACTGGTGCATCCATGGCCTACCCAAAAGGAGGTTGTATGTCGTTACTGTATTGATGACATAACAAACAACATTTGTCGTTAACTCTCCTATTTCTAAGATCAGTGTAATTTTGCTTAATGCACGCTGCCCGTCTTGATTAAAGCCCTGTATTATCATTCCACTAGGGCGTAAATGTGAGCGGCGATATCTGAGTTCATTTAACACTGTTAATGGCAAAAGATTTACTACTGATCCATTATCCAACATTATTCACTTAACTTGTTTACCGCGAACGTGACCCATAATCATTAATGGCTTGTTATGCTCCTTGTCACAAGTCAAATCGTCATCGGAGAAGGAAATGACAAGCATGCAGCTAATTTTTATCTCTTGTTCTATATTTTCCATCTCTACTAGTAATACTTTTCTAACGTCATTATCTGATAGGGCCTGAATTAGAGTGTGTCTACAGTCTTCTGATAACTGTAGTGCATTATACACTCTTAACCGAGCTGGTATACCTTCCAAATGGCTTATCACATCATAGGTCACCTTCTCGACTTCAATCTTTTCTTCTTTTCTGTTGTTATCGACATGCATTCATGATGCTCTTTCTCGTACCACTTCAATTTTTTGTTTTAGGAGAGGACTTGTTACTCTTCTTCCCAAGTGTAACGTAATCACCGCAGCTTTATTCATTTATTCTATGTTGTTATTAGTATTCTTGTTATTGTTATCCTTCTTTTTCAACCCTCCCTTTCTCTCATACAAAATTTCCCTACCGGAAATCATATTTATTGATGCTTTTCTGCTTCTTTCTTTTTCTTTGCCTATTACGATCTCACCTCTGTTTATCATCTTCTAAATTATGCACTTCAGGGTAAAACAATTTTCCATGGGATGTCCTAACAGATGGTGATAATGGCAGAAATTTCTTTCCTTCATCATTTTTGCTTCTTCAGGCCATTTAGACAGGGGTAATTCTATTGTCCCTGCACTTAGCAGTTGTTTCATCATGGGGACAACATCTTCCTTCTTAAACGTAAATCCTTCATGAGAATTAAGAGATCTTGGTCTTTAATCATTGAATCTGCCGTTGTAACGATCTGACTCTTCCCTTTTCTCTGTTCTTTTCCTATCACGAGGAATATCATTTTTCTTTTCTCGGTTCACAACATTAGCCATCAGTCTACCATGCCCTCTTCTACCTGTCTTGTAGTGAAATGCTGGCATTTTCTTGCTCATTAATTCCAATGCATGGGCCTTCGTAGCTAGGTCACGGAAAGTTCTTATATCAACACTGGTGAGACCAAATGGAATTCCAGTCTCCATAGAATTTAGGCACATTTTCACTTGTTCTTTTTCTTTTGGTAGTTGTCTGCAAGAAGCCCCCAATGTCTTCTATCGATCTATGAACTTTTCTACTGGTTCGCCCTCTCTCCGTCCTACAGAAGCTAATTCTTAATGCTAACATCATGATCTAATGAGAAAAAGTTTGACATAAATGCATCCTGCATTTGTTCCCATGTTCGTATTGATTCTGGTGTTAGGTTGGAGTACCATCGGAAGGGTTTTCATGTCAACGAAGAACTAACTAGCTGTAATCAGTACTGTGGGACATTAGAAAAGTTACCCATTATCGTGATGAAGTGCATGAGATGCTCATATGAGGACCCATCACCATTGAATTTTTAGAAAATGAGGTGCTTAAAATTTGTTGAAAAAGGTTCATCATTTACTTCTCTCGGATATGGCGTTTTGTATCGAAATCTTCTAATGTTCTTATGCTCTCTTTCTGTTCTAATAACCTCTACAACCATTCATCATACTTCTTCTTAAGTTATTACTACTGTCATAGGAGCGGATCCGTGTGATCCCGCGCTCGATGGTTGAGAACCTTCAGGTTGTTGTTCTTGCTCATTCATTGTGGCCATCATTGGAGAGACTGCAATCCGAGCCACATTATGTGCTAAAGTAGCTAGGGCTTCTCGAAGACTTCTGCATTCTTCTATCAGTGTTCTTTGTGTTTGTGCCATGTCGGCTATGCGATCTTCAGTAGTCGGCTGTGGACCTTGATCGGTTCCTACCATGCATACAGCATCTTCTGCATTGTCTAAAGAGGCAGTCGTAAGAGTAGAGTATCCGGGTATGATAGGGCTTTTTGAGAGAGGGGCTCAATTTGAATCTTTCGTACTCCCATAGAATTTGGCCGACTATGATGTTTCTTGTTGAGGCGTATCCTGAGGTGAAACAGGAACTGCATTATTCATCGATGATTTGCCTTTCTCTTTTCTCGTCCATCGATTCGTCATAACCGGCAATGCTAAGAAGTCTTGTAATGTCAAAGAAGGAAGAGATTTCCCATGGTACAAGGCCGAAGGAGCGAGTTAAGGATTATTTTTAGTTGTATTCCGCGTTATTGGTCCCCGGACTTTATGTGGAGATGAATTCATCCTTGCAATTGCTGCATTTCTGGCCCTCGTTCTTCGAGATGACACAACAGCCCAGTCATTATTGTTTTCTTGTGCCAGTGGCGAAGTGGTTATGACTCCGGCCATAACTCTGGATTTGTTGCTTTTGCTTGCAGTAGATTGAGTTTCCTTATCTGTAAGCTGATTCGCTGCATATTCTATTACAAACCCGGTTGCTGTAAAGTAAAAAAACCATCTTCTTTGTCGTGTTTGCCATTGATCGTAATTTGAAATTTCATCTTATGACCTTCGAATGATAATATGAAATCACAATTAATATTTGAATGATAAAATATTCTATCTTAAAGATGAAGGGGAGGATGTTCCTATTAAGAGTCGCCATTTTGGCATCGGCAAGACGCCAAACTTTGATAAAGTTCTTGAAAATTTCTCTCTGTTAATCTTAAATAAGAGAATCCCCAGCAGAGTCACCATTTTGTTTTGATAAGAAACAATGCATTTGGTTTAGAGGATTATCTTATTTAATTATATCAAAGAGAATAGAAAGAGAACAATCATCATATTATTCATTCTGAGTTCATTTACATCCTTTGATTTCCCTTGATTCTAAGATAAAATATTCAAAAAATACAAGTATTGAAAGAGTTTGAATATCAAATCCAACAGCATTTTGGCTTGTAATTTGTTCATCCCATTGAGAGGAATATTGTGTGGATATAATCATCTTATATCTTCTTCTTGTGTCATATTCCTACATGAAGAGAAAATCTAATTCCATTTGACCATTTTGGCAGCATTCCAGTCTTTTAACTTCATTGTCGCACAACAGCATGGTGTTGCGCGGGCCCGCACAACACCATGTTGTTATGCGGTCCGGCATAAAGCCTTCCTCTTCCACTTCCTCTTTCTTCATTCTCTTCCTGATACCTTTGAAGTCCTCTTCTCTAGAGCTCTGACCTTCTTCGTAGTTTTTGTTATGTCCAAATGAGAGAGGGAGTGGGGTATTAATAGGCCTCTACATGTGCAAACCCTCGATCTTCATGCTATAGGCCCACTTCTCATCAGATCTTAACCGTCAAAATCATCTTAACTGAATTGTCATTGAGTAGGTGCACGTAACCCATTATGCCCCGTACGTGGTCCCGCATAACCAACATGGTTTGTGCGGGTTCACGTAATCACTATGAATTCCCCTCTTTTCTTAATTTTCTTTACATTCTTTCTATGCATCTTCTTTTAAATTTCCTTTTGATTCATCCTTGAATCTTCATATTTATACCTCAACAGTCAAATGTATGAGCGTAGACTTTGAATTACTACTATTGGATTAGCACTACTCCTAACTTAGGACTAGGTTGCAAGTCATGCAAATGAACATAAATGACTTATTATGCTAGCATAATTGGAAAATAGATTTAGTTGGTTTGGTTGATTAGGTTGGGGTGAGACCCCCTTCGTTGAATGCCCTTGATATTTATAGGCTTCTTTAATATCTTTGAGGATGACCGTTTAGTCTTAGAAACTATTTAGGATCAGTGGAAACTTATATATCCCTCAAATTGAGTGTTAGGTCAAATCAACACGCCCTTTAGAATTGCTTTCCCAGGGACTTATTACAATCGGGAACACAGAGTGGAGAAACTATTGACAAGCAGTATTCGGAGTTTGAATCAAGTTCTAAATCCTAGTAGTTATCAATGAACTCAATGCCCTGATCAGGCAGAAGATCTGGATCAACCAGGATTAGGAGATGATACGATAAATTTTCTGCCATGGTTAGGCAGAAGGTTCAGCTCAGACCTACTACACAACCTTCCTTCCGTGTTGACCTAACTACTAACAACCAAAAATTGTTACTTCACCCTTGGGAAGTATTAAAGATACCCAATAGGGGTTTGGGCCCAAAGAAGTCCTTCTGGAGGGCACAAGATGGTTAAAAAGTTAGGTCCCAAATTACAAGCTGTCCCGATGTACGAATGGAGGCATAAACTTCTTTTTTTTTTTTTAGCTTTGACGGTAAAAATATTTTTTAAGGGGGGTAGAAAATTAAGAATCTAGTCTAGTTATATTTATAGATGCGTCCATCTAATTAGGATAACACAGTAAAAGCATGACGAGCCTATAGCCCACTGGCCTAGGATCGAAAGAAATTGATTCAGGTTATACATAAGGTTAGATCGCTACATAGGATCTGAATCGTACCTAAAATGTCAGAAATGAACTCATCAAAGGGAAACGATTAGGGTTCAAGAACCAGAGCAAGTCATATAAGTAGATTGGATTATTAAAAATAGGCCCAACAATGGTTACGAGCTAAATCACAATAGCTGAGGTCAGTGTATTAAAAAATGGGCTCATTAATACAAACCTAATAATAGCCTTAGCAAATTTCAAGGATGAAATTGTTTTTAAGGGAGGTAGATTGTAATGCCCCATATTTTTGCCAGCTGGGAATTAAATGTCCTTAGGTAGTACCTTTGATTTATTGACTTGAGTGTATGTCCATGTGTGTATTCTCATGTGTTTCGAACCAAAAGAAGTGACCTTAGATCCACCAAAACCTCCCAACCAAGTGATTTGTTCCATATGCCTTCGAAACCTCTATCATGTGGACTGCGTCATCATTAAGGTTGCCACGGTGAAAACCGTGCGTCAATCCGACACTCCGTTAGTAAGATATGACCCGTCAAACTCATGGCCAAAATTACATATCCTATAACATGAGCAACATTTATTGTGCTAGGCCCATTAGACTTGGGCCCATGTGGACCTAAAGCCCAATTTCTAGAATAAAGAAATTATCACAAAATAGAACAATTACTACATGACAAAAAAAATGAGCTAGCACATAAAAGACAATGCACATGAGACAAAAATGGGTTCTACCCCAAAATCCATCATTAGCCCTCTTCCCATGCCTTAGAAACTAATATTGGCCCATGTCCACCTCATCCTACACATGCATCCAATGCATGCCTTGCTTTGTGCCATGTCACCTACAACCCACAACCCTTACACATCCATTAGCCCATGCATGACTAGATTTCTTCCACCTTAGTCAATGCATGATTAGCACGATCCACCTCATCACTCCATTACCCATACCATACACCACCTTTCACCTCACTTTTAGCACCAATAAGACCTCATAAACTTGCCACATCATCTTGCCACCTCAAACCCCAATTCCCTATATAAGAGTAGAAGCTCTCTTACACTCATCATTTTGCTATACTTACAAAAATTCTGACATTTTAAGAGTGAGTGAGAGATAGTGGGGCTAAGGTGTGGTCCATTATCAACCTAGAGGGAATGGACCACACATAATCATCAAGACATCCATCCATTTGAGGTGAGCTTACACCCCACCTTCCATCCTCCTCATCCTCCTCTTTCCACCTTTTATATTTTCTTGATACATGTGAGACCCACTAGTATGGAGCCCCATGGGTGATGTATTAATGGCTATGGTGGTTTGCATGATGGCCCACATCAGTATGGTCCACCATGATGAACATTGTATTAACACCCTTCACCTGTAATCTCATTTTTGTATCTGGACAGCAACTTCTAAAAATCATATAAAATCAATCATGCTACGATTGGAGTTGAAACTTGGGAAGGATATGAACCACAATATGAGATAACCTTGGGCCAAATTCGTAACCATCCAACGATCCAATCATTAGTGGCATCAACTTTACTTGGCTGCTATCCAGCAGCACATGTAGGATTCTGATTCGCCATAAACGGAACCATTTTTACTTCCTTTATTGAATACAATAAAAATATATGTTCCGTTGGATTCGTAGAAAATCAATGCATCTTTCCAATAGTATATAATAAGCCTCGATTGGAGTTCGAACAACTAAGATCTTGGCCTTATACGAAAATGTATTTGGGGACTTGTTATGACCATTCTTGTGTGGGCTATATCGGTGATTCCAACGCTCGGATATATTTGATGTTTATTCTTAACTTACTTGAGATAGTCAATAATCATATATATGGTCCCTATGGTCAGATTCTTTCACGATAAAATTTAGGAAATTCTGGATCGATAGATATTTTTGTAAGGATAAACCTTGGATTGTTTTGTATGGTCCAGATGAATCTAAGGCTCTGTATGGTTGGAAATGATCACAACCCCAAGTGTAGGGTCGTGATGTAGTAATAATCTCAGTGAGACCGAGGTCAAATCCACAGGGACTAATCTCATGAGTATTCTGAAAGCAACTAGAAGTAGAACTAGAATAAAGATGTAAAACTAATTTTAAAGTGATTGAGAGTAATTGTGAGAGATTTAATGAAAATTTTAAGAAAATCAAAGGTGGGAAACTAGGGTTTCTAAGGATCCACTTGTAGGTTCTCAGGATGCTACCTTGCTCGATTCAAGGACAAAGAGATTTATTAGATCTCTGAACTTCCTATGGATCTAACCATCAATGGATGAGAGCTGTGATGACTTAGAAGTGATTCCATCACCTAACCATGCCCTGAAGACAAGGCAAACAACAGGATCTACCAATCACACAACCAATCATAAGAGAATTGTGAAGGTTAGGAAGGATTCCACATCCTACCATGCCCAAGGGACGATAGTGAACAACAGGATCTCTTAATTTCACAATCTCAATTCAGGAAAAGAAGATATCTCAAGCTATCATAGATCTATTATAATTTGTTACAACAAACCATTAAAAACTAAAAATATTCCTTCATAATCAAACTAGAATGCAAGAGAGTTCAATAAAACATGAATCAATACAAAGAAAACATCCCAATCACGCTACAAGCTTCACCTCTTAGCCCTAGCTAAGAGGTTTAGCTAACCATAGACATGATTGAACTAAAAACTCTTAAGAAAAGTAAGAAAACAACTAAGGAAAGGGGAGAAAAACTCTTGGTGACGGCTTCTCCATGCTTTTACTCCACTCCATAAACCCTAGATAATGCCTAGGGATGTCTTAAGGACTCCTATTTATAGTTTTATAGCACCTCCTTTCGCACCGACTTGGAAAAATCTAGAAACCGCCTCAAATTTACTAGTTTTCAAAAATAGACTTCACTCTGCGCAATTTCACAGAATGACTCTGAATTTCAGAATATGCAACTTCAGGACACTTTCAGGAATATGTTTTTTTAGGACAATTTCAAAATTACATTTCTTTACTTCAAATATTTGATTCTCTCCATTCCTCACTTGGTTTTCTTAGATCTTTAGCATGTAAATTCTTTAATCTTGGCCTTCTAAGATCCATCCCTTGCCTTGGTGATTCTTGAGCATCAAATCCATGCTTTTAGCACCCTTTTCAATCTAAGTTCTTAAATTTACCTTACAACACAAACATGAATAAAATAGAACATTAAGCATTATCATGTTCATAAAACTAAGATATAAATGGGGCATAATATGCAATATTTGACCCTCAACACAATCCCCAATGAGCATTTTGCTAATTCCGAGCAAAGTATGCGTGAAATGAACTTTAATGCGCAATGTTCAAACCTTTTTTAGAAAATAATCTTTTGTGTAATCAAGTATGATTGAGTAGACTCAATGATAAGAAAGTGAGATTTTGAAAACCTAGAGTCGAATCACATAAGAAAACAATCAAATAAGTTCTTTATCTATTAAGTCAGAGCATAATTCGCATATCAAGTTTTTCAGTGTGTGCAGTGAAGATCAACTTACTTTCTATAAGGACACTATCATTACATCATGCTAGCCCTACTCATCACTTTAAGATTAGTTGAAAACTCGAGTACTGATTCCAAACTTATCGCCTTTTCCTTCTCTTTCCAGTTTTTGATTTTATATCGATAGTCATTTATATTCATTTAGTCTTTTCTCTTTTCTTTTAGATTTTTTTCATTATTTTTCAAACTTTTTCAATCTTTTCACCACACATAACTCTTTTTGTCGATCTCCTGTTTTTTAACTAGTTCTTTTCATCTTTTAAGGTGGATAAAATTCTTCAGACTTGATTCTCACCATCTATCAATGATTCACATACTAACAATCAGAAATTCTAGCATTATTCATATAAAACAATTTGAACCTGTCTTATGATTTAGATTAACATGATATTCAAACTTCCTCTTAATCAATTGAGCGCAAGAACTTAGGTGATAAATTACTTAGATAACTAGACTTCAGTAATTCAAAATTTAATTTCTATCTTATCATCATACTCAAAACATTCTTAAATACACAACTTATCACTTTCTAAATCGATAAACATTGAATTTTTTTCAAAATTTTTGCAAATTTTACTCAAAACTGAGAAAACAGTAATTAGTTTACCTAATCTCCCACCCCCAACCTAAAATCTACATGTCCTCAATGTAAAAGAAATAAGCATGATTTATCAAAGAGACAACGTAATTGAAGCAGAAGTAATGGAAAGATAGTACCTAATGAAGGAATTTTGAAGCTTTTTCCAAAGGATCTCAGCATGAAGGTGGGTTAGCACAAGAGTTAAACCAACAAAAAACAAACTATCCTAAAGCAGCGGAAAGCAAACTATTTTATTCTTATGAAAGTGATAAACCTACCTATACCTCCATCAGATTAGGAGATCAATCCTGGTACACAGGATCATTCAGAGGTATAGACATGCCTTTGAATCAAATTTCTCAATTAATGGCTTTAATTGATGTCCATTTACTTTGAATTCATTGCCATTGTTTGGATTCTAAATCTTAATAGCCCTATGAGGATAAACATTGGTAATAGTGAATGGGCCGGTCCAACGAGATTGAAGTTTTCCCGAAAAGAGATGTAACCGAGAATTTTACAAAAGGACCTTCTGTCACGCCCTAAACTCGAAAATCAGGCTCACAAAATTCTCGATCGCTGAATCCGATGCGACAGTCTCCGTAGTACCCCATTCTCGGCTCCCAGGGCACATACACTAGATTCTGATCATGGGATCCTATAAGGAAGATTTTTCAACGTACATTTAACTCGTAATAAGCATAACCACAAGTTTACCGAAATCACAAAGGTAACATCATCTTCACATATCCACTAATATAATCATTTGAATACAATGCTGAAAGGGAAATACATATATCGAAAATCAAAGCTCTAAAAGATGGTTGCACGCTCTAAGCTCAATGCTGCTGCAATCTAACATCACCTACACGCATCTATCGTGCATAAGCTTATAGAAAGCTCAAAGGGTGGTGTAAGTGTGTACGATGCACGTGCCAAGCACATAAATATCAAAGTAAGCGAAAATACTGATAATTATTAAAGTAATGTGGAAACATGCTGGTAAGTCCATAAATACCATCAGCCTTATCTAGGCTATGCAATGCAAAAACATAAGAAACCAATATCATATACTGAGGAAGTAATGTAGATCAGCTATGCAATATGGAGACATAGTGAGCCAAATATCAGATACCGAGTCCACGAATATCATTAACCTTAATTAGGTAATGCAATACAGAAGCACAATAAACTAAATGTTATGTGCTGAGGATGCAATGCAATATGTGATGCGAATGAAATGACCAAGCTGGAGTGTGAAGTTGGGATGATAGTATGTAGTATCGCAGGCTACGGGGTCCACCGCAAGGGACTTCTATCCAAACCGGTCCCATACCTAAATTTGGATAGATAGGCTCAATGTGGTAAACTCATGATCTCAGGTTAGTCGCGTGCCCCAACCGCATCATGGCCATTGTAAACGTACAAGTAACAAATAGTTGTGCACCACCAGCCTGAGTGGATAGTGAACGAATGAGTGTACAACTCCTGCTCAATAAGTCCACATATCAATACTGTACATCTCTGGGATATCACCAGGGTCTAGTACACTCTACATGCAATCACCGTCCACTGGACGTGCAACCATGCAAGTGGAATAGACCTCACTATCCGCCTGGTCAGTAGTCAGCCAATATCTACCCGACATGTCGATAATAGACCCATTTATGAGCTGGTCAAACTCAGCCTAGCTATGCCCCTACCCTCTGCCGGGTAAGGCCACACCCCTTCCCAACCGACCACGATATAGTGGGAGACGCAACCTACTAGTATTCGGCACTTGGGCGCTCATGTATCCACTCGGTCTAGACGTTGGGGCATCTCCTGGCCACGGAGATTTATGGACTTTCACCTAGGGACATCTATAGCACCCTGATGCTAGTAATAAATTTTTGGTGTCCCATCTGGCCATCCACGACGTGCCTGTGAAGGCTACAGCCCTGATGTCACTAGGGCATACAGTAATCACAACACACAATGCAAGATGCA
Source organism: Magnolia sinica (assembly GCF_029962835.1). Lineage (NCBI taxonomy): Eukaryota > Viridiplantae > Streptophyta > Magnoliopsida > Magnoliales > Magnoliaceae > Magnolia > Magnolia sinica. The sequence continues at coordinate 70,079,157 of NC_080574.1, forward strand.
TGAGTCATATAATCCAGTCATGCATCAATCCTGCGCATACCGTGCGCTTATGTGAGACAATCTCTGCCTATCAGGGAGTCTCATAATAACCTACCCAATGACATATGTAATGGTCAATCATATCTCATAACAAACATGAAGATGATGCGTATGGGCATGTATCATGATGCTATGTTGTCACATACTCATAATTGGTATCGTTAACCGGCATCGATAATTGGCCTAACAAAGGGCCAAAGGGAAGGTCACAATGAGGACATTTAACCATATTGCCCATTAATGTAGACATTTAACAAACATTGCTCCCAAAGAGTGGCCCACATAAAGCCAAACATATAGTGGGCCCATGGCCTCACATAATGGCCCAATATGCATCACCATGGGCCTCTCTTAAGGGCCTAATACACATCATGATGGGCCTCACTTATGGGCTACATATGCATCACATTGGGCCTTGCTCAAGGACCTCATGTACATCACAATGGGCCGCAATACATGGGCCCCATATATGTCAAATGGGCCGCAATATATGGGCCGAAAAATACATCTCATTGGTCTTTACCAAATGGGCCAGAAATACATCACAATGGGCCTTACCAAATGGGCCAGAAATACATCATAATGGGCCTCATCATATGGACCGGAAATATATCACAATGAGCCTTACCAAATGGGCCAGAAATACATCACAATGGGCCTCATCATATGGGCCGAAAATATATCACAATGGGCCTTACCAAATGGGCCGAAAATACATCATATAGGCCTCATCATATGGGCCAAAAATACATCACAATGGGCCTTAGCAAATGGGAGAGAAATACATCACAATGAGCCTTACCAAATGGGCCGAAAATACATCACAATGGGCCTCATCATATAGGTTAGAAATATATCACAATGGACCTTACAAAATGGGCCAGAAATACATCACAATGGGCCTCATCATATGCGTTAGAAATATATCACAAGGGGCCTTACCAAATGGGCCGAAAATACATCACAATGGGCCTTACCAAATGAGCCGGAAATACATCACAATGGGCCTTACCAAATGGGCCGAAATACATCATAATGGGCCACGTCCCATGGCCTAATACACACCACAATGGGCCTCATCACATGGGCCACAATTGCATCAAGGTGGGCCTTAACGGATGTGCCATAAATACATCAAGATGGGCTCATGGATGGGGCGCACCAATGGGCTTGAAGTGAGAGCTTGGATTATACCAAAAATCATTTCAATAGTTACAAGTGTAACATGTGTAAGACTGTACACTATCATTTTATGGGGCACATGGCTCGCTAATGATAATCAGCACTATCCAAACATTGGACAGCACCGTCCAAACATAGTCCAGCACGTCCAAACATTGTCCAGCACATCCAAATATTGGACAGTACCATCCAAACATTGTCTAGCACATCCAAACATTGGACAGCACTGTCCAAACGTTGTCCAGTACTTCCAAACATTGTCCAGCACTATCCAGCACAATCTAGACGGTGTGGATGAAATAAATACAACATGGTGGTGTCCACGTGGTGGCCCACCAGAGATTTGGATCTGCCTCATTTTAGTCTCAAACCTTAAAATGAGCTTGCCAAATGGATGGACGGTTTGGATGAAACACATCCGTTATGGGAGGTGGGTCCCACCAGTACAGATTGCTGGATAGAGTGGATAAGACCCATACATCACAGTGGGCTCCACATGCTACATCGTCCAGCGATGGACGATGTGGATACAAAATCCATACATCAAGGTGGACCCCACCCCCACATGTGTGGGGTGGGCCATGCCTTGTAAAATAGATGGACAGCATGAATAATACACATACGTCATGGTGGGGATCCATCGTCCCATCCAGGGACGGTGTGGATGAAATCATACATCATGGTGGTCCTCACAGCACCGTCCAAATGGACGGTGCAAATCACCTACATCATAGTGGATGCACAGCGTGGATCAAACAAATGCATCATCGTGTGGCCCACCGTCCTAGCTGGATGGCTGGATGAAACACATAAATCAAGTGGGCCACACTACATAACAAGAGGGAGAGAGAGAAAGAGAAAAAGAGAGCGAGAGAGAGACGTCAGATGGTGGAGGGACCCCGCCACTATGGGCCCCTCTATACAATGCATACATCAAGATGGGTCCCACCATAAGTGGGCCCTCTAATCATCAAAATCATATAAAAATCACCCACCTCTAGATCTCCTCTTCCTTCTTCCACCAATGCATCCTAAAGCTCCATGGAATGCATTTCAACGGTCGAGATGAAGCTTGGAGGATGAGATTAGATTGTAGGAAAGTGGGTCACACTAGCTCTCTCTCATGGAAATAGCTTGGATGGATGCTCTCATGGAGCTTGGGATAAAAAATGAAAAAGAGATGAGAGACAGAGAGGGATGTAAGAGATGGGTGTGATGGGTGAAAGGTGATGGATGTACTTGACATTTTTGACTTTGGGGATGGGTATTATACTTGGGGATGGGTGTGAGTGATGGGAGTGATGGGTGTGTACTTGACATTTGATGGGATATATTCTCTTGGGATTTGCAACACTCGGTGTTTTTCTCGAACTGAATGTGAGTCCACATCTCCTGTCCCGGGCTTCGCCTCAACACGCGAGATGTGGTGTCAGAACCTCGGTGATAGCGTGGTCGCAAGGATACAAGTCTCGGGTCGAGCCGACTTTGGAATATGGGACACGACTCAGGGCTGCGTTCAAATGCCAATTACAGGTCGTGGGCTGCCGAAATTCGACCGGGAAGCCTACGGAACGGTACGATCTAGGATACGGGCCTTACACCTTCTGACCTGGTGAGAATGATTTCTGAAGAATGTGTTGGTCATGAAATACCTTCATCCTATCCTTATAAATTCTCGAGTTCTCATATGCATCGTTCCAGATTTCTTTAAGTTCATTTAACTGAAGTTTGCGTAGCGAGCCAGTGTTGTCCAAGTTGAAATTCAAATTTTTAATAGCCCAGTAGGCTCTATGTTCCAACTCTACAGGCAAGTGGCAATCTTTCCCATAGACAAGTCTAAAGGGAAATATTCTAATAGGGGTCTTAAATACGGTATGGTAAGCCAATAAAGCATCGGTCAATTGGATTGACCAATCCTTTCAATCAAGGTTAACCGTTTTCTCCAAAATGCGTTTGATCTCCCTATTGGAAATCTTAGCTTGCCCACTTTTTTGTGAGTGGTATGGAGTGCTCACCCTGTGAGGGATGCCATATTTCTTCATTAAGTTCGTGAATGGCCTATTACAAAAATGTGAGCCCCCATCACTAATGATGGCTCGAGACATTCCGAACCGGAAAAGGATGTTCTCTTTTAAGAATTTAATGACCATTTGATGGTCATTGTTCCGACACGGAATCACTTCGACCCATTTAGTGACATAGTCTACGACAAGCAAAATGTATAAATTTCCAAAGGATTGGGGGAATGGTCCCATGAACTCAATGCCCCAACAATCAAATGCTTCAATGATCAAAATGGGGGTCTAAGGCATCATATTTCGACGGGACAATGCTCCAACTTCTGACAATGCTCGCAAGCTTTGCAAAACTCATTAGTGTCCTTGAACATAGTGGGCCAGTAAAAATCATACTACAGGATTTTAGTCGTGGTCTTTTTAGCAGAAAAGTGACTAAAAAGGGTGAGCTCCAAGTCCCAGAGGGGGGGTGAATAGGACTATGCCAAATAAAAATAAAATACATAAAATAAACTCAAATAACAAAAAATCTAAAACAACCTCAAATGCACAAGTATTGAGAGGTTGATACAAATGTTGTTCTAAGGACAACATTACACCAAAAACCAATGGCTTATGGTAGGACAACCTGATTTCTCGAACATCGATAAGTATCAAAAACTCAAACCGATATAAAGGCAAAAGAAATAAATCTGGTTATTACAATATTCACCACATGTACATCAAAATAAATACAACATTTAGCACATCACATACATCACCATCATCATCATCATCAAAACTCTGAGAATTATAGTGGTTCGGGTGTACACCAACTGTTCTCAAACAACCAACCTACTCTACTCCCAATATCCATAACCCACGGGATATCGACTTTCATTAAGAAAGAAGGTTTTCCAAGGTTCACCTTAAAACCTTTACAATTGTGTTTTCAATAGGCTATCACAATTAAAAACCCCACACTGAGATTTTTTGGCTATCTTAGTCAAAACCAAAATGAAATATTTTCTGGCAATCTTGCAAACCACAATATAATAAATGAAATATACTTATCTGAGAATTCTTCTTCGATGTAGCCCAGTAGAACCAATTATTTGTAGACGTAGATGCTCAATATTTAATCTCACAAATGAAAGGGTTCTAGGTCTAAATGAATTTTAATTAAATCCAACCTTTGGCTTCTTGGATTCAATTTCTTGGATCTCAAAAAGGGTTAAAGGAAAATCCCCTTTATATCAAGTAGAAGAGAATAACAAGAGATCAAGAAATTAAGAAACCAAAAAGTTATTTAAAATGATTATAAATACCTCACAATAGCATCACAATAGTGGGGATAAATCTCTCAGAGTGATAGCTTGAATTGGCTTAGAATTGATGATAAAATCTAAGAAATGTCCTCAATTTATAGGTTGCAATTCGGTTCCCTTGACTGGTCTAAGGTTTGGCTCGATTGGTCCTGGCAGAACCAACTTTCAAATTTTCTGGCGCGATCAGATAAAATAGACTCTTGACTGGTCGAGTGGCTCACTCGATTGGTCAAGCATTGAAAAATTCGTATTGCTGGAGTTTGAGTCAAGTCCTGCTCGACTGGTCGAGCCAGTCTCCATGACCAGTCGAGCAGGGTACTCGACTGGTCATAGACCAAACAACCTTATCTAATTTTTTAAGTAAAAGCCTAGACTAGTCGAGAAAAACGCTAGATTGGTTGAGCCAGTGTCTAGACTAGTCGAACAATGACTACGACTAGTCGAAGCAAAGCCTAAAATAAGTGTTATGACCCAATATAAATATGCAACATTAATGACCTAATCCTAAGGTCTTTCTAGGGTTATGTATACCTAAAATGTGAACATTGAACTTGTCAACTTGGTCGCTTCGGTAAATAAAATACTTGAAGTACTTTGAAGTTTGGAACTTGTACACTTTGAAGCTTGAGCTTGAATGCTTGAACTTAAGCTTGAGCACTTGAGCTTGAGCTTGTGTACTTGTACTTGAGCTTGTGTATGAAGTTGTACTTGCACTCTGACTTGTGTATGATCTTTGGTAGTTGAACATGCTTTTCAACTTGAAGATGTAGAAGCTTTAGATTGTTGATGTAGATGACACAAAAACTCATCTTCAAATGAAGGTGAACTTTCCATCTATTAAACTTGAAGGTGAACTTTCATCAATCACTCTTAAGTGGTTTGTCACTACAAAATTTGACAACACAGGGTGTTAGATCTAAAATATAGCACTTACAATGACCACCACAGGTCTGAGAGTGACAAAAGGAGATAACACTTTAGTGTTCATTGTCTGGCATATATCTCCTTAAGATTTGGTTTGGGAAATATTTAAACAAATATGGATCATCCCAGAAGAACTTACGAACCTCGGCGAAGAATTTTTTCTTATCTTCCACCGTCCAATGTGTTGATGTGAAACCTGTGGCAAGATAATTATCAATATCAGCAAACCAAGATAAATGAGAGACTTTAAACAATTGTTCATCAAGGAACATGTCATTTATATGTGTCGTCTCAAGGGAATCAAAGAGATCAAGGCGAGAAAGATGGTCAGCCACTATGTTCTCTACTCCCTTTTTATCTTTTATTTCCAAATTAAATACTTAGAGTAGGAGGATTCATCTTATCAGGCGGGACTTAGCATCATTCTTAAAAAGAAGATACTTGAGCACCGCATGATCTATGTAAATGACGATCTTGGATCTGATCAAGTAGGACCTAAATTTGTCCAAAGGGAACACTATAGCTAAGAGTTCCTTTTTCATAGTCGAGTAATTCACTTGGGCAGGATTTAGAGTTCTACTTGCATAATGAATAACGTAGGGCTTCTTTTCTTTTCTCTGGCCTAAAACCGCCCCAAGAGCATAGTCAGACGCGTTACAAATAAGTTTAAAAGGAAGGCTCAATATGGGTGGCTGCATGATAGGTGCAGTGGTTAACATGCCCTTAAGCTTAGTAAAAGCTTCCTGAAATTGCTTAGTCCACTCGCATGGTGCATCCTTTTGAAGTAGATTACATAGGACGAGAGAGGTGAATAAAGTCTTTTATGAATCTTCTGTAAAACCTGGCGTGTCCTAAGAAGGATCTCACATCTCGTATGTTCTTGGGTGGAGGTAGGTTAGAGATAAGATCAATTTTAGCCTTATCTACCTTAATTCCCTTGAACGAGATGATGCGTCCAAGGACAATTTCCTTACTAACCATGAAATGGCACTTCTCCTAATTCAGTACCAAATTCTTTTCCTTGCATTGCTTCAGCATAATTTTTAAAATTTTCAAATATTCATTGAAGGATGGACCAAAGACCGAGAAATCGTATATGAAGACCTCTAAATATTGCCCCACTATGTCAGAAAAATACTCAACATACATCGCTGAAAAGTGGTGGGGGCATTACATAGCCCGAATGGCATCCTTATGTAAGCAAAGGTGTCGTAAGGACATGTAAATGTGGTCTTTTCTTAATTTTCAAGGGCTATCTCGATCTGATTGTAGCCCGAATAACCGTCGAGGAAGTAATAGTAAAAGCGACCAGCTAACCTTTTCAAAATTTGATCGATAAAGGGTAAAGGAAAGTGGTCCTTCCTTATGAGAGTATTCAACTTCCTATAGTCAATGTACATTCTCTAACCAATAGTGATCCTAGTTTGCATGAGTTCATTGTTGGCATTAGCTACAATAGTGATTCCGGACTTCTTTGGAACCACCTGAGTTGGACTCACCCATTGACTATCGAATATAAGGTATATGATACCCACATCCAATAGTTTAAGAACCTTGGCCTTAACCACTTCTTTCATGTTTGAATTTAATCTACGTTGTGGTTATCATGAGGTCTTCGCATTATCCTCTAGATGAATGCGGTGAGTACAAATCAGAGGGTCAATTCCCTTGAGGTCTGTAATCGACCATCCAAGGGCTCCTTTGTGCTCAATGAGAGTAGAGATGAGCATACTCTCCTTTTCTTGCTCAAGGTGGGAAGAAATCACCATCGGGTATGTCTCACCTTGACCTAAATAGGCATATTTTAAATCAGAGGGCAAAGGTTTTAGGTCAAGCTTCGGTGCCTTGAGGTTAGACGGTAGAGGCACTACATTAATTTGCGGCAATTCTTTAAATTATGGCCTTCACTGGTTAACTTCAAGTACCAGCACAGTATTCAGCATGGTCCCCATCTCCCTAATCATATCATCATCAAAATCATGGGAGTGAACCAGACACATCTCTAGAGGGTCAGAGGATAAGGTCAAAAGTGTTTTATCTTCCACGAAAGAGTCAATCATGTTAATATCGTGGAAATTATCATCACCCTCTAACTGTTTACCTATGTTGAATAAGATATTCAACTCCAATGTCATATTCCCGAAAGACATACTCATGACACCATTCTTGCAATTAATGATTGCGTTTGAAGTGGTGAGGAATGGGTGACCAAGAATCACGGGAATTTGAGTGCTCATGTTTCTGATGGGTTGCGTATCTAGGACAATAAAATCTACCGGGTAGTAGAATCTATCAACCTAGACCAACACATCATCAATTACCCCTCTCGGTACACGAACTGAGAGATTAGCAAGTTGTAAGGCCCGTGTCCTAGACCATACCATTCCTTATACTCATACCGTCCTCCCGGTCGAATTCTGGCAACCCGTGACTTGTAACCAATATTTACGCGTGATCCTAAGCCGAGTCCTGCATATCTAAGTTGACTTAACCCGAGACTTGTACCAGTGGGACCGCACCGTCGTCGCGGTTCCGATTTCACGTCTCGCGCGTCGAGGAGATACCCTGGCCAGGAGATGTGGGCCCGCGTTCAGTTCGAGGAAAATGTCGTACGTTGTAAACCCCAAGAAAATATGTCCCTTCAAATATCAAGTACACACCCCATCAATCCCATCACTCACCCCCATCCTCAAGTACAACTACCCTCCCCAAAGTCAACTCTCCCCATCACCCATCACTCTCTCACCCATCTCTCTCTCTCTCTTTACATCACATCTCCCATCTCTCTCATCTCTCTTACCTCTCATTTCTCCCAAGCAACTCACGTCCTAACCTCCATGAGAGAGAGTTTGGTGTGGCCCACCTTCCTATCTATCAGGATCAAGTGGACCGCGGTCCAGTTGATCTTTTGAGATGATTAATGTGTATATATATATATACTATATATTGATGTACTTATAGCCATCTGTTGAGGCCCACCTTGATATTTATAAGGCCCATTTGAGGAGGCCCATGTTGATGTATTTGTGGCCCGTTGTTGAGGCCCACTTTGATTTATATAAGGCCCATTAGTGCTGCCCATTGATGTAACCAACTTGATGTGTATGAGGGCCATTAGTGCGGCCCATTGATGCAACCCACTTGATGTGTATGAGGCCCATTAGTGCGGCCCATTGATGCAACCCACTTGATGTATATTGAGGCCTACAGTTATGACCCATTGGGTGTATTTGGGGCCCATTTGATGAGGCCTGATGTAACATATTTAGAGCTCATGGGTAGAGGCCCATTATGATGTATTTTTGACCCATTTGGCAAGGCCCATTGTGATGTATTCAAGGCCCATGGCTGAGGCCCAGTGCGATGTATGTATGGCCCGTTATGGGCCACTCCTTGGGAGCAATGTTGGTTAAATGTTCACATTGATGGGCAATAATGGTTAAATATCCACATTGTGACCTTCCCTTAAGCCTTGTTAGGCCGATTATGGTAATTGATTGCTGATTTCGATTGTCATGGCCGATTGTCAATTTTAATTGTCGAGGCCGATTATCGAGGCCAATTTTGATTTGTCAAGGCTGATTGTATAGGCTGAGGCTGATTCCGATTTGTCGAGGCCGATTTTGATTAGCGAGGCCGAGTGTCGAGGTCGATTCCAACTGTCGAGGCTGATTCTAATTTGTCGAGGCCAATTGTATAGGCCGATTTTGATTGGCGAGGCCGAGTATCGAGGCCGATTCCGATTGTCGAGGCCGATTCTGATTTGTCGAGGCTGATTCTGATTGGCGAGACTGAGTATTGAGGTCGATTGTCAAGGCCCAATGTGATGTGTGTGAGGCTTATGTGATGAGGCCCATTATGATGCAAGGACCATTCCTCAAGGCAATGTTGGTTAAATGTCCACATTGTCGAGGTCGATTGTCGATGCCGGTTATTGATACCGATTATAAGTATGTGACGAAATCGCATCATGATACATGCCCATACGCATCATCTGCATGTTTGTTATGAGATGCGGTTGATCATTGCATATGTCATTGAGCATGTTGTTATGAGACTCCTTGATAGGTGGAGGTTATCTCACATGAGCGCACGGTATGCGCAGGATTGATGCATGACTGGATTGTATGACTCATGCATTTGCATTATGATTACTGTACGCCCTAGCGACATCAGGGCCGTAACCTCCACGGGCATATTGTGGATAGCCAGACAGGATACCAAAAATTTGTTCTAGCATCGGGCTGCCATGATGACCCTGGGTGAAAATCCTTAAACCCTCTTGGTACCGGATGACGCCCCAATGTCGAGACTGAGTGGATACATGAGCGCCCGAGTGCCGAATACCAGGAGGCCGCATATCCCACTGTGTCGTGGTCGGTTGGGAGGGGGTGTGGCCTTACCCGCCCAAGAGCAGGGGGCATTGCTAGGCTAAGTTTGACCAGCTCGTGAATGGGTCCACTATCGACGTGCCGAATAAGTATTAACAAACTATTGGCCAGGCAGATAGTCAGGTTTCTTACACTCACTTGGACTGTGTGGCTATCGACGTGCCATTTGGAGTGTACGAAACCCCGGTGATGATCCCAAAGATGAACCGTTCTGATATGTGGACTTAGTTAATAGGAGTTGCATACTTATTCATTCATTCATCATTCACTATCCACTGGGGCTGGTGGTGCGCAAGTAATTGTTACGTGTGCCTTCGTAATGGCCAGGATTTCGGTTGGGACGCGTGACTAACCTGAGATCAGGAGTTTACCGCATTAAGTCTGACTATCCAAATTAGGTATGGAACTAGTTTGGATAGAATTCCATTGTGATGGACCCCATAGCCTGCCATACTACGTACTACCATCCCTACTTCACACTTCAGCATGGTCATTCCATTCACATCGCATGTTGCATTACGTCCGCAATATATGGAAATTTGAGTTATTGTATTTCTGCATTTATATGGTCTAGGTACGGCTGACGCTATTTATGTTACTCATCAGGAATGTATATTGCATTGCATCCTCTGCATCTGATATTTGGCGCGTGCAGGTGATGTTAGGTTGTAACAGTGTTGAACTTTGAGCGTAGAGTGGTCTTCTGGAGCTTGATTTTCGATTTATGTATTTCCTTTTTAGCATTGTACTGAAATGATTATATTAGTGGATATGTGATGATGATGTTGCCTTGATGATGATGTTACCTTTATGAATTGGCTAATCTTGTGGTTATGCTTATTATGAGTTAAATGTATAAAAAAATAAAATAAATCCTCCTTGTAGGATCCCAGAATCGAAATCTAGCATATGGACGCTAGGAACCGAGAATGGGGTACTACGGAGGCTGTCGGCACTGGATTCGGCAATCGGGATTTTTGTGAATCCGATTTTCAGGTTTGGAGTGTGACACAAGTTGGTATCAGAGCATAACTTGGGAATGCCTGAAGATAACATCACATATCTGCTGATAGTTACCCTACACTCTATGATTATTGAGAACTTAGAACTATTAGATCCCTGAGTTTGTATAACTTAGAGATTTTCTGACATGGCTCCCTACTATTACGATTATGAGGCTGCATGATATTCCCATTTCGATCACTTCTGATTCTGGATCCAAGGATTTGTATGGTTCACCATTTTATTAAGGAGGCGTCTTAGGAGGACGAGGTTGAGATTAGAGAATGCTATCTTCATCCTTTTGTAAATTGATTGAGCCTCGACATATATACTTGATGATGTTTCCTCTCCCCTTGTCTGTTTTGTAAATTTTGAGGATGAAATTTTTATTTGGTGGGGAGAGTTGTAAGGCCCGTATCCTAGACCGTACCGTTCCGTATACTGATACAGTCCTCCCGGTCAAATTTCGACAACCCACGACCTGTAACCAACGTTTGCACGCAATCTTAAGCCGAGTCCTATATATCTGAGTCGACTCGACCCGAGACTTGTACCAGTGCGACCGCACCATCGCCGTGGTTCCGATATCACGTCTCGGGCACCGAGGTGATCCCTGGCAAGGAGATGTGAGCCCACGTTCAGTTCGAGGAAAACGCCCTAGGTTGCAAACCCCAAGAAAATATGTCCCATCAAATATCAAGTACACACCCCATCACTCCCATCACTCACACCCATCCCCAAGTACAACTACCCTCCTCAAAGTTAACTCTTCCCATCACCCATCACTCTCTCACCCATCTCTCTCTCTCTCTCTTTACATCACATCTCCCATCTCTCTCATCTCTCTTACCTCTCATTTCTCCCAAGCAACTCACGTCCCAACCTCCATGAGAGAGAGTTTGGTGTGGCCCACCTTCCTATCTCCCATCCCCACCATCCAAAGCCCATCTCAACCGTTAAAAACGTCCCCTTGGAAGCTCTAGAGGCTATAGGCGGAAGAAGGAAGAGGAGATCTTGAGGTGGGTGCTTCTCTCTCTCTCTTTCTCATTTTTATGTGATGTGTAGCCCACTCGGATGGACCCTACCATGATGTATGTCTTATCCAAACTGTCCAAGTCATGTGGACCCTACCTTACGGTGGTGGAAAAACACAAGTTTCTGATGGATTTAGGTGGGCCACGTTGATGTGGGACCCACCTTGATGAAATGTGGGCCACGTCCATGTGGGACCCACTATGATGTCCGTGTATATCCATGTTATCCAGCGTCCTTGGATGCTGGACGTGCAGTAGGGAACGACTAACATGGAGTGCGTGTACTGACATGGGCGGGTACTAACAGCTAACAAAAAAAATTCTTTTAAAGTTTGGGGTGGGCCGCTCATGCAGGCCCCACCTTGATGTATGTAGATAATCCACGCCGTCCATTCCATTGCTCAACTCATTTTAGGTGTTAAGCCGAAAAATGAGTCTAATCCGATAATTAAGCGAGCCATACCATAGGAAATATTGGTCTTACCATTAAAACCCACATTGATTCTTCTATTCGTAAAAAATACATCGTATATTAGTCTCATTTGGTCGATTAGGGGCTGTAGAATCTAATGGCCGGGTTAGATTTTTTAGATGTGGGCCCTATACGTGAAAAACCATTGAATTTTAAAAAAAAAGATTTTTGTAGCAGCTGATGCTGCTGCTGCCAGAAGGCACGTAGGCAGTGCCTGCGTGCTAGCGGACAAACGGATGGGCCAGGACAACGGGTCCCAGCCGTGGGTCCCACCATGATGAGTGTCAAACATCAACACCGTGCATTTCATGGGGCCCCTTTTTAGGCAGTGGGGCCCTAAAATCAGCCATGTACGAATGCTCAGGTGGCCCACACGGAGGAAACAGTGAGATTGAACGGCTGCCATTGAAACCCTTTTAGCTGTCACTGAAGTTTTGGATCGTTAAGAAATTTATTTTTCCTGTTCATCTAAGTCTGTGTGACCTTATTAACAGGTTGGATTGCAGGTAAACATTATGGTGGGACCCACGTGGGACCCAATGATACATGTGTTTCATTCGCACTGTCCACAGCAATGGACGGTGGAACCCACCACGGTGTATGTGTTCTCCCCACACAGTCCACACCCCTGGACGGTGGGACCCACCGTGATGTACGTGTTCTATCCACTCCATCTAGCCATTGATCAGGTGGCCACGTCACAGGAAACAGTGTTGATGAACCGCCTGCCATTGAAACCCTTTCCACGTAAGGCTTGGGTCAATATGAAAATTTGTTTTTCCTTTCATCTAGGTTCATGTGACCTTATCAACAGGTTGGGTGGAAAACAAACAATTGGGTGGGCCCAGGTCTGTGTGACCTTATTAACAGTTTGGATGTTAGATAAACATTCTGGTGGGCCCTATGTGGAACCCACAATGGGGTATGTGTTTTATTCACACTGTCCACAACAGTGGACGGTGGGACCCAATAATGATGTATGTGTTTTTCGCACCATCCACAGTAGTGGACGGTGGAACCCACCATGATTTATGTGTTTTATCCACACTGTCCACACCTGGACGGTGGGACCCACCATGATGCATGTGTCGCATCCAAACCGTCTAACCATTTGGCCAGCTTGTCTTACAGGCTTGAGACTAGAAATGAGGCAGATCTATCAGGATCAAGTGGACCATATAGGAAAAAGTAGTGGGGATTGAATGTCTGCCATTGAAACCTTTTGTTTCAAAGAAGTTTTGGATCGTTAGAAAATTTATTTCCTCTTAATCATGGTCTGTGTGACCTTATGGCCAGAGTGGATAGAAAATAAATGATACAGTGGGCCTTGAGCATTTTAATGGTGGAAATCATTGTTACCATTGTTATTTTGAGTGCGGTCCAGTTGATCTTTTGAGATGATTGATGTGTATATATATATATACTATATATTGATGTACTTGTGGCCATATGTTGAGGCCCACCTTAATATTTATAAGGCCCATTTGAGGAGGCTCATCTTGATGTATTTGTGGCCCGTTGTTGAGGCCCACTTTGATTTATATGAGGCCCATTAGTGTGGCCCATTGACGCAACCCACTTGATGTGTATGAGGCCCATTAGTGCGGCCCATTGATGCAACCAACTTGATGTGTATGAGGCCCACTAGTGCGGCCCATTGATGCAACCCACTTGATGTGTATGAGGCCCATTAGTGTGGCCCATTGATGCAACCCACTTGATGTATATTGAGGCCTACGGTTATGACCCATTGAGTGTATTTGGGGCCCATTTGATGAGGCCTGATGTAACATATTTGGAGCTCATGGGTAGAGGCCCATTATGATGTATTTCTGACCCATTTGGCAAGGCCCATTGTGATGTATTCAAGGCCCATGGTTGAGGCCCAGTGCGATGTATGTATGGCCCGTTAAGTTGTGTATGAATCCCTTATATGGGCCACTCCTTAGGAGCAATGTTGGTTAAATATCCACGTTGATGGGCAATAACGGTTAAATATCCACATTGTCACCTTCCCTTAGGCCTTGTTAGGCCAATTATCTTGATCGATTACCGATTTCGATTGTCATGGCCAATTGCCGATTTCGATTGTCATGGCCGATTGCTGATTCCGACTATCGAGGCCGATTCCGATTTGTCGAGGCCGATTGTATAGGCCGATTTTGATTGGCGAGGCCGAGTATCGAGGCCAATTCTGATTGTCGAGGCCGATTCTGATTTGTCGAGGCCGATTTTGATTGGCGAAACCGAGTATCGAGGCCGATTGTCGAGGCCCAATGTGATGTGTGTGAGGCCTATGTGATGAGGCCCATTATGATGCATTCGAGGGCCAGGCGATATAGTCCATTGTAATGAATGTTAGGCCCATCGTAATGTATATTAAACCCTTGAGTGAGGCCCATGGTGTTGTATATTTAGCCTTTGTGTGAGGTCATGGGTCCACTATATGTTAGGATCTATGAGGACCATTCCTTGGGGCAATGTTAGTTAAATGTCCACATTGTCGAGGTCGATTGTTGATGCTGGTTATTGATACCGATTATAAGTATGTGACAGCATAACATCATGATACATGCCCATATGCATCATCTGCATGTTTGTTATGAGATGTGGTTGATCATTGCATATGTCATTGAGCGTGTTGTTATGAGGCTCCCTAATAGCGGAGGTTATCTCACATGAGTGCACGGTATCTGCAGGATTGATGCATGACTGGATTGTATGACTCATGCATCTTGCATTATGATTACTGTACGCCCTAGTGACATTAGGGCCATAGCCTCCACAGGAATATCGTGGATGGCCAGACGGGACACCAAAAATTTATTCTAGCAGTGGGCTGCCATAGATGGCCTTGGGTGAAAATTCCTAAACCTCTTGGTACCGGAGGACACCCTAACGACAAGACCGAGTGGATACATGAGCGCCTGAGTGCCGAATACCAGGAGGTCGCGTATCCCACTATGTTGTGGTCGGTTGGGAGGGGGTGTGGCCTTACCTGCCCGAGAGTAGGGGGCATTGCTAGGCTGAGTTTGACCAGCTCGTGAATGGGTCCGCTATTGACCTGCCGAATAGGTATTGACAGACTATTGGCCAGGCGGATAGTGAGGTTTCTTACGCTCACTTGGACTGTGCGGCTGGGAGAGCGGCAGTGCCATTTGGAGTGTACTAAACGTCGCTGATGATCCCAGAGATGAACCATACTGATATGTGGACTTAGTTAGTAGGATTTGTATACTCATTCATTCATTCATCATTCACTATCCACTCAGGCTGGTGGTGCGCAACTAATTGTTACGTGTACCTTCGCAATGGCCAGGATTTCAGTTGGGGTGCACGACTAACCTGAGATCAGGAGTTTACCACATTGTGTCTGACTATCCAAATTAGGTATGCGACTAGTTTGGATAGAAGTCCATTGTGATGGACCCCATAGCCTGTGATACTACGTACTACTATACCGACTTCACACTCCAGCATGGTCATTCCATTCGCATTGCATGTTGCATTACATCCGCCACATATGGCAATTTGGGTTATTGTATTTCTGCATTTATATGGTCTAGGTACGGCTGACGCTATTTGAGTTACTCATCAGGAATGTATATTGCATTGCATCCTCTACATCTGATATTTGGCTCTCTATGACTCCTCATTTGCATAGTTGATTCGTATTGTGTATTCTAATATTGTATGACTCATGGACTTGTCAGCATTTTCGCTTACTCTGTTATCATATGATTTGTGGCCTTATCAGTATATCTGTTTACTCTGATAATTCTTGATCTTGTCAGTATTTCTGCTTACTCTGATAATTCATGATCTTGTCAGTATTTCTACCTATTTCTGACATTGTATGATTTATGGATTACTAGTATTTTCGTTATTGTATGACTATGGCATTACATTGAATACTTGGCACTTACTTTGTGCACACACTTACACCACCCTCTAAGCTTTCTATAAGCTTATGCACAATAGATGCGTGCAGGTGATGTTAGGTTGTAGCAGTGTTGAGCTTGGAGCGTAGAGTGGTCTTCTGGAGCTTGATTTTCGATTTGTGTATTTCCTTTTTTAGCATTGTACTAAAATGATTATATTAGTGGATATGTGATGATGATGTTGCCTTTATGAATTGGGTAATCTTGTGGTTATGCTTATTATTAGTTAAATGTATAAAAAAATTAAAAAAATCCTCCTTGTAGGATCTCAGAATCGGAATCTAGCATATGGACGCTAGGAACCGAGAATGGGGTACTACGGAGGCTATTGACACCTGATTCGGGGATTGGGATTCCTGTGAATCCGATTTCTGGGTTTGGGGCATGACACAAGTTGTAATGTTATTAGGGTCAGTTTTAATTCACCCAAACCTAACTGTTTGTAGACCGAGTAAGGAATCAAATTTGTGCTCTCTCCTAAGTCAAGAACCGTGTGCTCAATTCGGTAGTTCCCAATTACACAAGGTATGGTTGGGCTACCGGGATCTTTATATTTCTATGGCACATCTTGCTTTAGGATGGTACTCACTTTTTCAGTTAAAAAGATTTTCTTTTGAATATTTTGTCATCTTTTGGTCATACACAAGTCTTTCAGAAATTTGGAATATGAAGGTATTTGTTTAACTACATCTAGTAAAGGAATATTGACATTCACTTGTTTTAAACCTCTAAAATGTCCTGAGAGTTAGAGAGAGATTTTGGTGCAACCAACCATTAGGGGAATGGGGCAATCGGCTTGCCTTAAAGTTTTGGTTCCAATTCTTAAGGAGCGGTACTAGATCTATCATCGTTGTCCTCTTCTGGGTCCTTAGGCTTTCCAACCCTAGCTGGAATGGTTTTGTCAATGGTCTTCCCACTCCTAAGAGTGGTAATAGATTTAGCATGCTCCATCTGATTTGAAGAGCTTGGATCACTTATCTCATATTGCGGTTTAGGATTGGGGAGAGGTTAAGCAGGAAGCATCCCCCTTTCTATAACCGTAACACATGAATCCATCTTTTGCATAAATTTTGTAAGTTCTCGTATTGCTTGAGTAAGCTCCTGAGTTTGTGTGGAATTTTGAACCATTCTTCTTGAGGTTTTCCTTGATTTGGATTTGATTGAAGAAACCTTGAGGGGTAGTAGTTTGTCCATTCCTCCAACTGAAATTTTGATGATTTCTCCAACTAGGATTGTATGTATTGGAGGTAGGTCCATTGAAAGGTCTTTGGTAATTGTTCACGGCATTAAATTCCTCATTCAGTACCTCTCGAAAGGCAGGTATTGTTGAACAATTTTCAGTTGTGTGAACATTACAAGCACAAATACCACAAACGGTTTCCTTAACCTATCCTTCTTTAGTTCCATGGCCTTAAATTTCCTTATGAGATTATCCATTTTAGCATTGATATCATCATCCTCTTTCAGTAGGTATAATCTACCCCTTTCCTTTCATTGAGTGAAACTAGGCTTTCCAAGGATCCACTTGTAGGTTCTCAAGATGCTACCTTGCTTGATTCAAGGACAAAGAGATTTGTTAGATCTCTAAACTTCTCATAGATCTAATCATCAATGGATGAGAGTTGTGATGACTTGGAGTGATTCCATCACCCAACCATGCCCAAGAGACAAGGCAAACAACAGGATCTACCAATCACACAACCAATCATAAGAAAATTATGAAGGTTAGGAAGGATTCCATCATCCTACCATGCCCAAAGGACAATGGTGAACAACAGGATCTCCTAATTTCACAATCTCAATTCAAGAAAAGAAGATATCTCAAGCTATCGCAGATCTATTGTAATTTATCACAACAAACCATTAAAAATTAAAAATATTCCTTCATAATCAAACTAGAATCCAAGAGAGTTCAATAAAACATGAATCAAAACAAAGAAAACATCTCAATCACGCTACAAGATTTAGCCAACCATAGACATGATTGAACTAAAAACTCTTAAGAAAAGTATGAAAACAACTAAGGAAAGGGGAGAAAAACTCTTGGGGACGGCTTCTCCACACTTTTTCTCCACTCCACAAACCCTTGATGATGCCTAGGAACTCCTATTTATAGTTTTGCAGCACCTTCTTTCCCACCGACATGGAAAAATCTAGAAACAGCCTCAAATTTACGTAATTTCCCAAAATAGACTTCACTTTGCGCAATTTCACAGAATGACCCAGGGTTTCAGAATATGCTTCTTCAGGACATTTTCAGGAATATGTTTGTTTTCAGGATAATTTCAGAATTCCTGTTCTTCACTTCAAATATTTGATTCTCTTCATTCCTCACTTGGTTTTCTTGGATCTTCAGCATGTGAATTCTTCAATCTTGGCCTTCTAAAATCCATCCCTTGCCATGGTGATTCTTGAGCATCAAATCCATGCTTTTAGCACCTTTTTCAATCTAAGTTCTTAAATTCACCTTGTAACACAAAGATGAATAAAATAAAACATATAAAGTACAAATGGGGGATAATATACAATATTTGACCCTCAACACGAAACCTATATAAAGTACAAATGACTTATTTCCAAACCATCCATTGGATGAGATTTTCCAACAGAAGATCTCATTATGAGATTTAATCAATACATTTCATGTGCTACTCGATGTGTTTGTTAGATCTATGTTGTACATAACATTCATCCTCTTATTGACCCACTTAGGTGTGGGACCACTTATGATTTATACATTTTATTAGTTTATCCAGTCTGGACACTCATGTACATCATTTTGTGTCTCTTATCTATGGTTTGCTAGCGTGTGGGCCCCACTTTCTAATTATCTATTTCATTTCCTTTAAACTCTCTGTTTGATGAAAATTTTCTAAGTACTTAATTGTATTGTATGTATGTCTCTTTGACACCTTGTAGTGTGCCCCATGCTCTATAGTTAAGGGTACTAATATGGGGGACGTTTAATTTTTATATTAATGAGATGGGATGTCTCACATTTTTGTCTTGAATGATCCCTAAGTGTTTGGAAATTGGGCCCTAAGTTGTGACAAACCCCATTGCTGAAAATTATCTGATTATTTTTGTGTTTTGTACCAACTTTCGGCCTCTATAGTGGACCCCACGTACAAGATATGAGTAGGCCACTAATTGGAACCTTTAAGCTATACCAATGAATAGAGAAATTATATTTTACTTGGGCCAAATAAGACCCCACATGATCAGGGGCTGGATCTCAAAATGGAGCAAGGCATAGTTGTTGCAAAAAACTTTTGTGTAAAAAATTTAGATACCTATGTTTGGCCCTCTACTAAATATTATGTGTGCACAACCAGTTGGTCCCAGCTTATACTTTTGAAGTACATATATAATACTATCAAGGTCACCTCACGGAATACTGAAAGGTGGTCCCTTGTGATCATGGGACAAACTGAAAATCGGGCCAAAACTAATTCTTCACTATGTTTCTTATACACTTCTTCCAAGCACCCAAATTTGAGTCTTCACCAAAAATTGTATATGCATGATTAAGTAAGGTTACCTTATAGCTTTCG
Source organism: Magnolia sinica (assembly GCF_029962835.1). Classification (NCBI taxonomy): domain Eukaryota; kingdom Viridiplantae; phylum Streptophyta; class Magnoliopsida; order Magnoliales; family Magnoliaceae; genus Magnolia; species Magnolia sinica. Next base: position 70,099,018 of record NC_080574.1, read on the forward strand.
AAGTAGATATATAACTCTACTAAATTCCCTTTTTCTTTCAAAAGTAGTGGACCCCATATAATTGGGGAGTGGATCTCAAATAGGACCAGGCGTATTTATGCAGAAAATCCTACGTAGAAAAATTGAAATGCCTATGTTTGGCCTTATGTCAAAACTCATATGCGCAAATCTAGTGAACCGAACTATTTGTATTTTGAAGGCCACTTGTTGAGACTCAAATAATGCATAATTTTTCCCATTTACATCTTGGTTTTATGAACATAAATCAATTTAATGTTATATTTTACTCATGTTTGTGTTGCAAGATGAATTTAAGAGCTTGGATTGAAAAGTGTGTTAAAAGCATGGATTTGATGCTCAAGAATCACCAAGGAAAGGGATGGATCTTCGAGACTAAGATTAAAGAATTCACATGCCAAAGATCTAATAAAACTAAGGAATGAAGAGAATCAAAGATTTGAAGTGAAGAAAAAGAATCCTTAAATAGTCCTGAAAATGCATATTTTGAAACTCTGGTTATTTTGGAAAACTGTATAGAGTGGAGTCTATTTTAGTAAACTGCGTAAATTTAAGGCGGTTTCTAAAATTTTCCAACTAGGCGCGAAAAGTTGGAATTCCTCACTTATAAATAGGGCTTCCCAGGGCATTCTTAAGCATCATTCAAAGCATTCAAAAGAAAGATTTAGGATTTTTAGAGAGTTTTCAATTTTATTATGTTTTTCTAAGTTCCCTCTAGCCCAAGCTAGAAGGGAAGCACATTAGTTTAATGTTTTTATAGTTATGATGATTTATTATTTTAATGATGAGAAGAATGGTATATGCATGTTATCAATTGTTTACGTTTAGTTTTTTTCCCCATGTGAGGTACATATGGTTCCATCATATGAGATCCACATTGATGGATAGGCTTACCCTGAATCAATTAGATTTCCTAGATAGGAGAGGTTCTCAACCTGTTACATTTCTTTAATATTCATTATCTTATACATATGATTTCTTAAAATTACTGGTGCTTGAGAATATATATCAATAGTACAAATCCATGATTTTCTAATCTTTTATATCATTTATTTAAATTGCTTAAATTGTTTTATTTTCCGATTAGGTCGACCATAGTGCTCAAATCCTAGTTGTGTTATCCAAGTCATCATGATTTTGGAACATTAACCTATGTGTGGAACTTTAAAGCTTAGGTGTTGTTTTAATTCGGTTGAATTGTAACCATTCAAAACTCTAAAAATTAAATCATCTGTTTACTTTTATTACTTAGTTTGTTTTGTATTTGATTTTCTCCTTCTCGCATTTCATCTCCTTGTGGGATCGACTCTGTATTCACGGGATATTACTTACGAACCTCTACACTTGGAGGCAAGCAATCACCACACATAGGGCTACTAAAGGAACCTAATGGCATGCCAAAAGGTGTCCTCACCTGATTGTGGCACACGCCCAAAAATGGCTAAGGGTCATTTCTACACAATTTTTTCTGCACATCTCTCCCCAACACCCATGTTTGCGCCTTCACAAATACTTGCACATGCATGATTAATGAGAACTGAATTTTGGTTTTTGATGTCTATACATAGAACTATCATATGGACATTTTTCTCCTTTGGAAGTGGGCCCCCAAAAGGAAACAACCCGGCAACAAGAGAGAAGGCACTGACATGCTACTCGACGAACAATAACTCTAAGGGCGACACTAAAAATCGACGGACTACCATGAAGTGAAATTTTTGTTTTTGATTGCATGCTAAAATAGACCGGATACACTGAAATTCCATGTACACATGTTCCATATTTTTCCCTGATACATGTGCCTAATTAGCTGATTGTGGTAAATTGTACGATGATTGAATAATGCACTTGCATGCCAATTTGTTTGCCCATATTAGCTAGAATATCCTAAAATACTGTTTAGTTGGTTGCCAATTCCTGAATATAATTGATTGCAGCATGCTATAAAATATTAGCCTATTGGTAATTGGGTTGGCCAGCAAACTGGAAAAATTCACAAGGGCAGCCCTACTGGATCAGTTGCCCTAGACCAATTTGACCGATTTAGGCCAAAGACAAACAACCGACAATATTTGGACTACATGGGATGCTAGCACCCAGTGTCGGTTGCTCCGTAGTTCGCTTAAGTTAGCCGAATTAGTCCACTAGTTGGCCAACCATGTATGTTCACCGTGTATGGTCATGCCTGCCTGAATTTGAAGCACACCATACCTTTGAGAGGCCTACTAATGATATGATCCCACTAAGACTCATAAGCCGAGAATGGTGGAATGGGAAACTGTGTCCGAGCTATCGGCCTACGCTGGGGTGACGAGCCTCCCCAGTCACCAGTGAGCGCCCAAGTCTCGGGAGCAGAGAATGGTGGAATGGGACACTGTGTCCGTGCTGTCAGCCTATGCTAGGGTGACGAGCCTCCCCATAGTGACAAGTGAGCACAAGAGGTGACAGGTCCTTGTTCAAATGGCCCCCGTCAAATTACTCGGTCGATGGTTCCGTGTCAGAGTACCATTCGAATGACCCGGGCATGAATGGAATTATGTGATGAAAACTTTCCTATGGTGATTTGGTTATGTGATAAACTCGCAACTTGAAACTGAGTGATCATACTCGATGTTTAGGTGACAACCCATAACGAGTTGATCCTCATACATTTGGGTATCATGCCTTACCTTTGGAATTATTAATTTGTGAGACAGATAGATGATACCTAAATTTAGATAATGGATCATAGCTCAGATTCGCTATGGCCGCCCTGGGCTAAGTGATCTGGATAAGGCTATTGATTAAATGGAGGTGTTTAAGCTTCCCTAATCTTGCTGGATGAATGGGCTTAATTAAATACTTGGTTAAGATGAATATTCATGACATTGCATTAGCATAAGTTGGCAACTCAGCAATCGAGGGCGCATCGAGGGAGTGTTAGTCATATGCGAATATATAGATAGTGTCGCTTGAGGGTGTATTGGATGGTGAGGGCATGCATCATATCATAATACCATTCATGTACATTAACAAGAGTGTCTAGGAACTGTATGCTTACTTTGCTTTTCATTAATTATGCATGTGGATTTGATAGCTTGTGTAACTTAATGTTAATAAAAGCATTGAATTGATCACTCACTCCCACTTTGGGACCGTGTTTGAAAACACTAACCAAGTGATATTATCGATGCAAGTACTATCGAGATTTTAGACAGATAGGCTTAGAGTGGGATGTACCACCAACGTTGTGTTTTAAAGGATTGGACCAAACTGAAAACTTGTACTTTAATCATTTTTGCTATGTATATTGTGTCTTGTATAATTCTCATTTGGGCGAACATCATATTTTAATTGTATTGTTACTATTAGCCCCATAATTATTTATCTTTGTTATCTCTGCCTTGCTTTGGGTCCGCTAATTTGAATTGCGCTACTCTGATTACTTGTGTGAATATGACTGATGTCATACATGAATTTTATTTGGTTAACACCTGAAAAATGGAGAACGGGGTCTCTGTACTTGGGTATTAATTTTCGGGGTGTTACATATGCCCTAAGGAAGACTAGCCACCCGGAAAAGACTATGCAATGAGGATACCCAAGATAAATTAGTCTCCTGAAAAAGTACACACAGGTACAACCTAAATACGACTAAACACTCGGCAAAGTCCATGTGAAAAGAAGAGCCTATAGTGGTAAGAATGCACGTGATATTAACTTAGGATCACCCAGTAAAATACTCTATGGTACAGCCCATAGTGACTCGAGAGACTCGATGTCTTACATCAACCACCTGGTAAAGTCCGTATGCCATGAAAATGCATGATTAGTCCAACCATTATTATTCCAATTTTAAACAACCATTTTAAGAAATCTCAAAGGTCACTATAGGGGGCTCGTCACCCAACATAGGCCGACAGCTTGAGCATAATATCCCATAACACCATCCCCGACTCAAGAGACTCTAACCAATATGGTGCGTAAAAGTAAAATTCTCAACTAGTGGCCAATTATAGTTCTACAAGTGGAACTTACTATCACAAGGTTATACGAAGATGATCCATTAAAGCCACATAGTACAAATATTCCATTAAGCCGCATAGGGCAAACAGTCCATCTCAAGGATGTGATAAAAAAAGATTATCCCAAAAGCCACTTCAGTAATAAATAGTCCATAAGATGGTAAATCCACTATATAATTTCGTTTAATTCATTACACAAATGGCCACTAATTCGAGGACCTCTAAATACACCATAAAGTAATCACAAGTGGTAAAACAAGTCACGTACAATGTCAATAGCACTTATCCATGTAAGAAGTTTCATTTAAACTAGGATAGAGATATTTTCGATCCATAGCATATTCAGATACTTGAATATAAATACAATGACCAATCATTTATGAAGAATTCACTTAAGTATAAACTAGCATTCATCATCATTTTGACCGAATATTAAATTAAGCAATTGATGAAATTAATGAACTAAGATAATTATCATGATGTAGAAAAGTTTGAAGGTAATCCTCACCTTTCAAATCAACTTTACTTGCTTATATTATATTCTAAGTGTGGCGACTGGAAATTTCCTCATCCGAGTTATTTTCCAACGCAACTCGGTACCTAATTCACAATCTAAGGAGGCATTTGGCAATCAAGATTTCCTACATTTCAATAAGGATCTAGATCAGCTTTTCTCAACCCAAAACAAGAATTAATTCTAAAATTTATGAGATCAAAACTCACTAACTCGACGATTAGCTTGGCGACTCGGCTCAGGCGAGTCACATGATCTTCACACCCTCTCCTCTCTCCATTCTTATCTTTCATCCCTTTTTCTTTTCTTCTTTTCATAATCTGCTGTGAACTTCCAATAGGGTTAGGACCTAGCTAGACAGTGAGTTAGAGACCTGGTTCAGTTTTGAATCGAGTCGACTCATTGAGTTGCCCAACTTCGTCTTTCTTCTCTTTTCTTTCACTCCAAAAGTAGTTGGACGACTTGGAGTTGCGAGAACTGTAGAAGTAGTTGGACAAGTTGCGCGATCTAGGCTTTATCCGTCCGAGTAGTTCGCCGTGGGGAGCACCGGTACTTTCGTGAAGAAGAAGGATGGCTCGTTGAGGATTTATGTAGATTACCGCGAGCTCAACAAGGTCACGATCAAGAACAAGCACCTGCTTTTGAGGAGCGATGACTTATTTGATCAGCTGCAAGAGGCGCGGTTCTTTTCGAAGATAGACTTGAGGTCTGATTAACATCAGGTTCGGGTCCGAGATGAGGATATCCCGAAGACAACCTTTAGGATGCACTATGGTCATTTTAAGTTCCAGGTCATGTCCTTTGGACTGACCAATGCGCCCACAGTATTCATGTAGTTGATGAACAAGGTCTTCCGTCCATATCTCCACCAATTTGTTGTGGTGTTCATCAATGACATTCTGATATATTCAAGGACTCATGAGGAACATGAGCAGCATCTGGAGATTACCTTGCAGACCCTCCGTGCACACCAGCTTTACGCGAAGCTGGAGAAGTGCAAGTTCTAACAGAAGGAGGTGAAGTTCCTCGGTCACGTAGTGACAAGGCAGGGCATCCTTGTGGACCCCTCGAAGATTAATGCCATGCGTCAGTGGGGCGAGCCCATGAACGCATCCGAGATCCACAGTTTTCTTGGTTTGGCGGGTACTATCGATGTTTCATTAAGGGATTCTATCATATTGCAGCCCCGTTGACCATGTTGACCCGGAAGGGTGCCGAGTTCGTTTGGAGCAACGCTTATGAGCAAGCATTTATGGAACTGAAGGACCACCTCACGTCCACTCATGTCCTCACTCTTTCTTCTGGGAGTGATGGATTTGTTGTATTTACTGATGCCTCACAAGTTGGCTTGGGTGCTGTCCTGATACAGCACGGGAAGCCGGTGGCTTATGCGTCTCGCCAGCTCAAGGTCCAAGAGCTGAACTACCCCACGCATGAATTAGAGCTGGCAGCAGTGGTCTTCGCAGTGAAGGTCTGGAGGCACTATCTTTATGGGGTGAGGTTCGAGCTCTTTTCAGACCACAAGAGCTTGAAGTATCTGTTCTCTCAGTCTGAACTGAACATGAGGTAAAGGCGTTAGATGGAGATCCTAAAGAACTATGATTTTTATCTTCAGTACCACCCAAGCAAGGTGAATGTGGTGGCGGATGCCCTTAGCTGTCAGCCACGAGGCCTGGTGGCGCACATGATGATTCAAGAGTGGAGGATGCTTGAGGATGTGTCAGCTTTTGACTTCGAGATCAGCTTTCAGTCTTCTATTATGCAGTTATCGAGCCTGTCGATTCAACCCTCTCTTGTCGCAAGGGTGATCGAGGCTCAGCAGGCAGATGAATTAATGTAGAGTTATCAGGTTGAGGTAGCATCTGAGAGTCAATCAGATTGGCAGATTGGTTCTAATGGTGGACTTTACTTCAGAGGTCGATTATATGTCCCGAATATTCCTGAGTTGCGCCGAGATGTTATTACCAAGGCACATCGATCGTGGTTCTCTATCACCCTAGCTCGGCAAAGATGTATTGTGATATGAGGCATCAGTATTTTTAAGCAGGAATGAAGCACCAGATAACTAGTTTGCTGGCCGAGTGTGACACATGCTAGCTTGTCAAGGCAGATCATCAGAGACCCCCTGGTCTATTGCAGCCATTGAGCATCCCGATGTGGAAGTGAGAGCACATATCTACCGATTTTATCATAGGTTTGCCGAGGACTCAGCGTGGTCACGACGCTATCTGGGTTGTCGTCGATCGTCTGACGAAGTCAGCACATTTTCTTACGATTCGTGAGACTTGGCATGCAGACTGACTCGCCAAGCTATTTATTGATGAGATCGTGAGACTACACTGTGTTCTTGTCTCGATCGTTTCAGACCGAGACCCGAAGTTCATGTCTCAATTTTGGAGGAGGTTCCAGAGAGCGATGAGGACTGATTTGCAGCTCAGCACCGCATACCATCCGCAGACCGATGGCCAGACCGAGAGGGTCAACCAGATCCTTGAGGATATGCTTCGGGCCTGCACGATTGATTTCTCAGGTAGTTGGGATGAGCACCTGAGATTGGCTAAGTTTGTATACAACAATAGCTATCAGGCGACCATTGGCATGGTTCCTTTTGAGGCATATATGGAAGACCGTGCAGATCTCTAATTTGTTGGACCGAGGTTGGAGAGCAGTGTCTCCTAGGTCCCGAGCTTGTGCAGAAGACATCAGAGACTATCGACATCATCAAGCAGAGGATACGCACAGCTCAAAGTCGGCAGAAGAGTTTTGCTGATCGTAGGTGTTGTGCCTTGGAGTTCGATGTTGGGGATAGAGTATCTCAAGGTCTTGCCCATGAAGTGCATGGTTCGATTCGGAGCAAAGGGCAAGCTTGTCCTGAAATTCATACGACCTTTTAAGATCACTAGGCGCGTTGGCATCGTGCCCAATCGGCTTGCCTTGTCATCTCAGTTGTCTGGCGTCCACAATATTTTTCATGTCTCTATGTTAAGGAAGTGTGGGTCAGACATCATTCCTGTTATTGATTGGCAGCCGTTGGAGGTTCGTGAGGATGCTTCTCACATTAAGTAGCCAGTTCGTATCCTCGATCGGAAGGAGCAGGTCCTCCGGACCAAGGTCATTCCTTTGGTGAAGGTGCAATGGGGCCATCATAGTGTGGATGAGGCGTCTTGGGAGCGCGAGGCGGAGATTCGAGAGCGTTATCCCCATATTTTTTATATTTGATTGTATGTTGTATTGTGTTTTGATCATATATGATGTTATGTTTTCTATTCCCTTATGAGTTATGATTAGTTGCGATGGTAGTATAAATTTCAAGGATAAAATTTTTATTAGGTGGGGAGAGCTGTAAGGACCGTATCTTAGTCTGTACTATTTCGTAAACTTTCACGATCCTTCTCGTCAATTTCTGATAATCCACGACCTATAATCGACGTTTGCGCAGGACCCTAAGTCATATCCCCTAGATCTAAGTTGGCTCAATCTGAGACTTGTACCATTGTGACCACATCATCGCCGCGGTTCCAATGCTGCGTCTTGCATACTGATCCGATACCCTGGCCAAGAGATGTGGGCCCGTGTTTATTTCGAAGAAACACCATGCATTTGCAAACACAAGAGAATCTCTATAACTCATCCCATCAATCAATCAATCAATTAATCAAAGTACACAACCCATGCTTTCTTTCTCCCTAAGTCAAGCAACCTACCAAGTCAACTCTCAAGTTAAGTACAACAATCACCTCACATCCATCACCTCTCTTACAACCATCCTTTCTCTCTCTCTCTTTCTCTTCACATTTTTCAAGCAACAAAGGAGATAAAAAAAAGTGTAGGTCTAAGCACTTCCAAAAGAGAGAAAAGAGAGTGTGTGTGTGGCCCACTTCCTCTCCCTAGATCCATCATCATAACCCTTTATTTCTCATCATCTTCCATCAAAGAGGGACAAAAGGAGCTCGGCGTTCCATCAAGCCAAGAAGATCAAACGGTGGGTGTTTTATAGGCCTAGATGGGCCAAATGAGGCCTACCGATTGATGGTATGGATCTCACTTCAGACCCTAGGTGTGGCCGATGGCCCACCTTGATCCTCATGATCATTCCATGATGGGGCCATTTTCCATGGACCCCATCATGATGTTTATTTTCCTTACATGAATAGGGTCATCTAGACCTTGCATTTTGGTGGAGAAAGGATCTCCACCGTTAATTTTGATCGGTGGGCCCACATGTAATGGGACCCACTTGATTTATGTTGTAATGTATGGAAGGGAGGGCCCATAGTGTCGGGGTCCCTCCATCACACGTCTCTCTCTCTCTCTCTCTCTCTCTCTCTCTCTCTCTCTCTCTCTCTCTCTCCCCCTCTCTCTTTCATTATTTTTAATGTGATGATGTGGCCATGTCGCCCACCCGGATGAACCCCATCTTAATGTATTTGTGGCCCGTTGTTGAGGCCCACCTTGATATATATGAGGCCTATGTGATGCGGCCCATTTGATATATATGAGGCCCATGGGTTGAGGCCCAATGGGATGTATATAAGGTTCATTGCAATGTGTGATCCCACCATGGTTTATGTAATGATATTTATGGAGGGCCGTGCCTTGGGATCAATGATGGTTTGACGTCCATATTATAAAAATAATGTTGGTTAAATGTCTGCATTATAATTCTCCCTAGGGCCCATTGATAGGCCCATACTTGTTGTGTGTAGGCCATCTAAGCCTATCCTTGTTGGAAGGATAGTTCATCACCATATAACATGCTTAGTATAACTCCATGATTCATGCCCATACGTATCATATATATGCTTGATATGAGGAATGTTTAATCATAGCATAAGTCGTTGGGCTGAGACATTTACAGGACTCCTTATGAGACGGAGTGCCTCACATGATCCCGTGGTACGCACAGGATTACTGCATGACTGGTCAGTGTGACTCATGCATCTCACATATGTGTAACATAATCATTGTACGCCTTAGCGACATCAAGACTGTGGCCTCTACAGGCACATCGTGTATGGCCGTATCGGATACCGAAAATACATGGTTCTAGCACTGTGGCCACTTAAGATGTCCTTGGGTAAAAGTTTTAGAACCTTTTTGGTACCAAGAAATGCTCCAACGTCTAGACCGAGTGGATACACAAGCGCCCGAGTACCGAATACCGGTAGGCCACGTCTCCCACTGTGTCGTGGTCAGTTGGATGGCGGTGTGGCCTTATCCGCCTAAGTGAGGGGTTGTAAGCTAGGCTGAGTTTGACCAACTCACAAATGAGTCCACTATCGATGAGCCGGGTAGGTATTGGCAGACTACTAGTCGGGTGGATAGTGTGGTCTATTCCACTTACTGGGTTGTGCGGCTAGGGAGGCGGCAATCAGTGTGAAGTGTATTAGACCCCGATGATATCCCAGAGAGAAACTATATTGATATGTGTACTTGATAAGGACTGGCATGCTTACTTTGCATCTTGCATATGACATTTGGCTACATAGGCCTCGCATCGCATGGTCTTGGTATGGCCGATATCATTCATGCCTTGCATCACATAGCCTTGGTACAACTGATTGTATTCATGGACATACCCGTATATTTTTGCATTACTCTAATATTGTATACTTGGCACTTGCCTTGCGCACACACTTACACCACCCTGTAAGCTTTTGTAAGCTTATGCATGAACGTCGCGTGCAGGTGTCGTTGGATCACAGCAGTGCTAAGGCAGGAGTGCATATCGAATTATTTTGGAGCTTTTTTATCACCTTGTATTTCCCTTTCCACATTGTACTTAAAGTTTTTGATATAGTGGATATGTGCTGATGTTGTTTTGTAACTTGGTTATACTTGTGGTTATGCTCCATTAAAAAAAATTATCCTGAAAATCCTCCTTTTAGGATCCTAAGATCGGAATCTGGCATAAGAATGTCGAGAGCCGAGAATGGGGCACTACAGAGGCTGTCGACGCTGGATTCGGCGATCGGGAATTTTATGAGCCTATTTTTCCAGTTTGGGGCATGACACCTACGATGATGTATTCTTTGTATCCACTCGGTCCGTCTATTTAGAGAGATCATTTTAGGGAAATAGACAAAGAATGAGTCTAATCCAAACCTCCAGTGGACCACACCACAGAAAAGAGTGGGGAGAGTGACGCCCACTATTAAAAACTTCTAAGGCCCAAAATTGTTTTTGATCAAGCTGATACTTGTGTTTTACCTTCTTTCATATCTGTGTTAACTTATGAACAGTTTGGATTTCAAATAAACATCATGGTGGGCCTTAGGAAGGTTTTAACAGTGGGAATCACTCTCCCCACTGTTTTCTATCGTGGGGTCTACTAAAGCTTTGGATCTACCTCATTTTTTAGATCATGCCCTAAAATGATATCTCTAAATGGATGGACAGTGTGGATACAACACATACATCAAGTGGGCCCCACAGAACTTGGTGACATCACTTCAGTAGCAAGTCTCGCTACACAGTCTGTCAGTAGCTAATCCGCATCCCCCTCTCCTCTCTCTCTCTCTCTCGCCCTAATCGTCTCTCTCTCTCTCTCTCCCCCTAACCTTTCTTATGTGTGTCTTTGATCCATGAATGCTTTTCCCATGCACGCCCTCGCTCTCTCTCTCTCTGAAGCTCGGTTGACGACTATTTGTTGAACGTGAGGTATTTCTCTCTCTCTCTCTCTCTCTCTCTCAATCTCAATGCCGATTTAGGAATTTGGGGATTTAGTAATTTATGGATTTTTGATTTGATGTGGACCCTCATTTAGGGATTTGGGGATTTTAGGGCTTACAGATTTGAATGTGGACCCCGAATTGGGGTTTTTCTGATTTTACAAATTAGGGATTTGGGGATTTTAGGATTTTGGGGATCTGAGGATTTTTGGAATTGGGGATTTCACCTTCTGTGTTTTATTTATTTATTTCTCTTTCTTTATTAACATTTAGAAGTCCCCAATCCATTAATCTAAACTATTCATTAGGTCCAAGGCACATTTCATGGGGTTGCTATGTAAACATGATACCAATCTGAGCCAGATCTTAGGGTCAGTCAAGCATGATTCATATAGAATCTAGTCTAGTTTGGATCTGTATTCAAATACACATGATTTTTTAAAGGCTTAATTTTTGCATTCCTTGTGTTGTGGCCTAAGTTTTAGATTGGAATGATTTTTAAGGACTCATGGCAAAAATCTGGTGACTTGCTTGATGGAAAGGGTGGATCTGAAGTTCGGGTTGAATCAAATTCACATAGGTGAAAGGATTTCTTTCTATCTCTCTCTCAATCTCTCTCAATATTAATGCTGATTTAGGAATTTGGGTCTTAGTAGTTTGTAGATTCCCTATTTGAACGTGGACCCTTATTTCAAGATTTGGGGATTTTAGGGCTTACAGATTTGAATGGGGAACCCAAATTGGGTTTTTCTGATTTTACAAATTGGTGATTTAGGGATTTTAGGATTTTGGGGATTTAAGGACTTTTAAAATTGGGGATTTTCTTATTTTTACAAATTGGGGTTTTTAGGAATCGGGGATGTGAGGATTTTAGGAATTTTGGATTTTTAGGATTAAAGAAAATAAGTTTTTAATCTTGGGTTTGAAGGTTAAGCAATGGCTAATTGATGTGGGTATTTGACATAAATGGTTGGCCCCATTGTAGATATGGCATATTTCATTTTTCCATTGTTTATTGGAGATGCGGTGGCTTAAGATTGGTAGCTAGAATTCTACCCACTTGCATAAGGTTGGCAACGGGTTGTGTTGACTCCTTGAAAATTTCAGGTTCAACACCATACCACAAATTTCAGGTAACTCTTTAGAACATCTTGCACTCGCAGATCATATGTTTGATTAAATTCATTAAAGAATGTTTAGTAGTATTTCTTACTTTATGTGGTTTGCTAATTCCACACGCATGCACATCCACTTGGGCACATGTATTGGGATGTGAGATCTTAGCTTGGCATCAAGTGATCTTTTGACATAAAAATCTGATTTAAGCTTGCCATCAATTGCAGAGTATGATGCTTGATATGTATGCATTCGAAGCTTCTACGCGAGGCATGCATTAACTCGAAATAAATTGATTAAATAAGTGTAGTTTTTGGTTCACGGTGCATCTAAAATGCGACCTTACAGTTTGGACTATTTCATTTAAAGTGCTTGCATGCCGCATGCAATGTCCAACTATTTTCAATTAAGTTTTTAGTTCATGATGCATCCACATTCTGAGCTGCAATCATATTCTGCCAGAGTATGATGCTTGATATGTAAATTTAAAGCTTGTACATGAGGCATGCATTAACTCAAAATAAATTGATTAAATAAGTGTAGTTTTTGGTTCATGGTGCATCTAAAATGTGACCTTACAATTTGGACTATTTGATTTGAAGTGCATGCATGCCGCATGCAATGTCTAAGTATTTCTAAGTGAGTTTTTGGTTCATGATGCATCCACATTCCGAGCCGCAATCATATTCTGCCATATGCAGCCAAACACTATATGAATTGGATTTCAAGAGAGAGCATGCTCATAATTTATATTACATAATTTGTACATAGCCTGATCATGGTGAGACCTGCCTCTTGAGCTATTCCAAAATGACCAAAATGTTGTAGATTGCTGTTATATAAGAAAAAAATAAAGCACAAAACAAACAGAATTACCAGTTATGGATTTGGCAACTGTCAGTTGAATTAAGTTGGAGAAAAACGTTAAAAGAAAAATGCTAGTCGAAGCATTTTATTGATCAAAAAGAAAATGTTTTCATTTATTTTTTGTTTTACACAAGTTGGTTTTATCTTTTTTATTGATCAAAAAGAAATTGCCAACTGAAATTGTAGTGCACTGTATTAACTTTTTTCTTGGTTCTTCTTCTCATATGAATAGGATGTAACATGGTGAGTTGCTGATCTGTGTAGCCCATCTCTTCAACTGTTATGTTCGTGAGTACTCATACATGAAGCAACAACAGGTTTGGTGCTATCATGTAGCTGTTTTTTCTCTTTTTAAGCTGTAAGTGATTGACTTTAAGTTGCAACTAATTTACAGGTAAATGATTGTTTGTGTTTGAGTAGCCTGTAAATGCAGATCCTAAACAGGCCCTATGGCTTTGCCTTCAGGTGGCCCCATGTGTGTTCATGATGACAAAACAATAAATTCATATCCATGCATCTGTTGGGCAGTTCTGTTTGTTGTTGTTGCTAATGTTGTTGTTGCTGCTCTCTGATGCCTTGGATTTAGGCTTTGGTCATTATGGGAAGGGTTCATGGAAGAAGGGTATGATTTTATTTTATTTTATTGTGCATCATCCATTCGTGAAAGTTTCTTCTTCATAAACTATTCTTTTATGTTTCCATTTTTTTATGGACCAAAGGGTTGCATTTAGAGTAATGTGCGCTTGGATCAAACCATAGTTCAAGAATCTAGTTACTTCACATTCAATAGGTGGCCTATTAATCACCTTCTGCAAGTGATAAGTGAACAGATGAAATTCCTATGATACATGTTTTTTCTATTAGAAAAATGTGAGTCTTATCATCATGAGGGTCTATGCTCTAGAGAAATGTTGTACAATTTTCCTCGAGAGATGTAAAATGGAGGGAAAAGGTCCAGCAGGTGTTGTTAGTATAATCCATTAAGGTGATGATGATATCTATGTAGGAACTTTGAAGTCTATATAGGAACTTTGAAGTATATTTAGGAACTTTGAATCTTAGTGTATTCTATAACTTTTTTTATTATTATTATTTTTGTTTTGATTGGTAGGACAAGAGTGCTTGAGTTTGGGTCTGTTCGACTGTAGATAGGGACAGTTGTTGAGGCATGTTTATAGGACAATTGGGGGGCTAAGATTGGGCTGAAAATTGGCCTAGTACTTTGGACGACTGACAGTGGACAGGTTGGGGAAATATGTTTCACTGAGATTAAGATTTTGAAATTGTTTGGGATCACTTTTAGGTAGGAATAAGTTCATATTGTGCTCGTTTTCTTCTTCTTATTTAGTGCTTAGTACTTTGAAGTGGAGAATGCAAGCCATTACCCCTTTCTCATTCATAGATTACTTTCTTCAAAAGATCAATGGAAGTGAATTGACTAATTGATTTGACCTAGTATTACTAACAAGAAGCATCAAAACTGAGACATCAAATTAGGATGTAGAGAAGGCATTGTGGTATTAAAGAGGGAAACTTTAGTTGTTATGGGTTAAATGATTCTTAGGTGTTAATAGCAGGACACGCCTGTCGTTGTTACTTCTATGTATTGATGTTCTACTTGACTGAATGGTCATCCATCATGTTTCCATTGTCATGATTCTTTATAGTCATCATTTTTCTTACCTATATCTCCCTGCATAATGTGGATGCTTCATTTTGACTCTTTTCTGTTCTCAGAATGCATGCATATGAATGCCTTCCACCACTAGTGAGCTTCCAATAATATGTTTTCTTTTTATTCTCCAAGCATTACACTTGCACTGTAGTTATTCTTACTTGCATTTCTTTCATGTTCTCTGCTCAGGATATGTCCCAACATCCCCTTTGGCAAGAATTGGTAGCTACAGATTTGCATGGAAATCAATGGCATTTTTGCCACATTTTTCGAGGTTGGTTGTTGTCTTTGCATTGGGAATGTCTTTCACAAGCTCTTGTTATTTAACTACTAGCCATGATCTAAAAACAAGTGCCCTCTCTACCGTAAGACATTACACATGTGTAGTGTAAAGGGTGCGTATGAATGTCTTTGCATCAATCCTCACAACTCGCTCTGTCGTAAGACATTACGATGCATGATGATTCCCAGTGGGTTAAGTTGCAGATTATTATAAAGAGTTGGTTGGATATCTTTTATTTTTTTATAAATGTTGTTAATAGTTGGTTGGATGATGAATGCATTTGCGAATGTGAATGAAAATAAACAACTTATAACATATATATATATATATATGTATATATATACACACACACACACGTTATCAATGGAGGATACCATGTTTAGGGGGACATGAAATTCTTGTAGCTTATGGTATGGTGACCCAATATTGGTTGTATGTTACTAGTTTGTAGTAAATAATATTATGTCCTATATTTTTTGTATGTGGCTAAAATTTTTATCTCAACTCCTCTACGTAGATTCTGTCCCACTTCATGTGCTCTCATTACTGGGCCCTACCTGGATAAAATTTTTATCTCAACTCCTCTAGCAGCAGTAGCATTTCTCTTATCCCAAGAAACATAAAAATATTCATTTCAAGCTTGGATGCTCTACTTTTGATAACAAAGGTTTTGTTCTAAAGATAGGATGCAACATAGTTTCAGAAATTTCAACATTTAGGATTGCAAATATTTGGCCTTTCATTATTGGTTAGATGACGGTGCATGACGGTTCCCAGTAGGTTAAGTTGCAAATTTTTATAAAGAGTTGGTTGGATGTCTTTTATTTTTTATAAATGTTGTTAATAGTTGGAACGATGATGAATGTATTTGCAAATGTAAATGAAAATAAAGAACTTATAATGTGTGTGTGTGTATGTGATATCAATGGAGGATACCTTGTTTAGGGGGACATGAAATTCTTTTAGCATATGGTATGATGCCCTAATATTGGTTGTATGTTACTAGCATGTAGTAGATAATACTACGTCTGTAACAACCCGTACTTTTCAACACTCGGGTGTTACTGTGTAACCTAACATACTTAGATATTCATATTCATTCTAGTCTAAGTTTGACTGTTGAAAACAGTCACCCATCCATTGATATTCGAAATGAACCATCATATTGTTAGCGAAACCCATCTTTTAGGGCATTCGATCACCTTGTTAGAAAAATAGAACTGTACCCTGACATTTTAAGACTCAAATCATAAAATTCACCATTTATCAGGTCCATGATTCAATGTGGGATGATTTAACACTTAATTTTCCCTAATCCAACCACCAGATTATAAAAATTAAATCTTTAGGTTGCAGAACCCTAGAAACCATTAAAAATGTTCAACATAAACTATGACAGGCCCTGATCTTAAAATTAGGACCCAATTCACCAAATATGTCGTTCAACGGACCGTAACACTCAAATTAAGAATCCATCACTTAATCAAACATTATTTGATTATGGTAAAGACCATTAAAATTCCTTCTAAGGAACCCCGAAGATTAGATTAGAGATGATCCAACCATCGGATCAATAGAAGTTTTAAATATCACTTGGTGTGGCCCACCTAAGTCTTTAGATTTGCCTCATCTCTGCACTAAGGACCCAATTGGGACCTCTCGAGTCAAATTGATGGTGTGGATCGTACTGAGAAGCACGTGGGCCTCACTTTGAGGCCATGCATGAGCATAGAGCACATACTCCTTTAGTGCACTGGACTGTCAGGGCAGTCAAACATGCTTTGACCCGAGCTAGGAAGGAAATTCCTTCTTTTGATTTTTCTAGCCCAGCTACGATTTAAACGGAGGAAGTCCATTTGAAATAGCTATGGCCCATCATAAGAGATCCAAACCAAAGATCTGAGCCATCCATCATGATCAGAGCAGTGAGCTGAACAAAACCCTGAAGTTCCTACATGTGAACACATCCAAACGTGTGAACAATCTCGTTCGCAAGCGGCGTTGTGGGCGACCGTTTTCTTAAACGAGACTTTTTTGTTTCTAGATCTATGTGCTGGCAAACCCGAGAACCTGTACTCAAATCCTGACCGTGCATCCTAAAAGAATCCGAGACTTCTAAAATAGGTTTTTTTAACAAAAAAGAGAGAGAATTTGTGAAAGGAATATTCCTTATGTATTGTTGGCATGATCCTAACCATCTGCTGACTCCTAGGAGTCTTTACATTCATCTCAGACGTCCACATTAGGGCACCCCTTAAGCTAAAGAAAACCTCACCCGAGATCTCCTTGCAGCGCGAGTCATCTCGTGGGCAATGGGAAAATCTCATGAAACCACTAGGATTTCATCATGGTCTTCCAAAATATGGCTCCCACAGTGTCCAGTGGCCCAATCAGAATCATCCATGTGCGGCAGATGATAAGATCAACCATTGAACGAAGATCCACCATTGGCAGGTGGATCATCTTCCTCAAACGAGGAAATACCCAACTTCTCTAAGTGGGCCCCACCTCCAAATCCGTGATGTTAAATGGGTGGATTAGGGTCCCATAAGTGCATCCCTAACTCTTGATTGAAGTCATGCAAGCTTGACCCAATTCCATGGCCATAAAACGCTATAGATTAAGTTAGCTAAAATCGAAACTAATCGACCGATTAAGGGCTGATGTTTCTAGGCTTCTATAAGGCTATAAATAGCCACCTTCCTTTTAGGGCAACATGCTCCAAAAGAGGAAAGTGAGAAGAGAGAGAGAGAGAGAGAGAGAGAGAGAGAGAGAGAGGAGCGCCGTTACCGCACCAAGATGGGTCGACTCAGTTCGAGTCGCGGCCGAGTCCAGCTTCCCACTCGGGCCTTCCATCAAAGAGAGAGAGAGGTAGAAGAAATAAAAGAAAGAAGAAAGTCCAGATAGAAATAGAAGAGGAAGGAGAGAAGAAAGTGAGGAAGGGAGGAGACGCATAAAGAAGAAAACCTGTGAGAGAGGGCATGTTGGTGCCGCACTGAGTCAAGATGACTCTGCCTGAGTCTAGTTCGCATCAGAAACTCTGCTGGACATTCTAGCAGAAAAGAAATAGAAGGAAGAAAAAGAAAGAAAGAGAGAGAGAGAGAGAAGGTCAAACTCTTTGACTCGATTGAGTCGCTGACTCGTCCAGCCAATGAATTATTAACTCATTGGATCTGGCTTGAGTCTGGGCCTTGTATAAGGCCCAGAAAGATAGAGAAAGAGAATGGAAGTAGGAAGGAAAGAAGAAGAAGATGATGGAGAGTAAGAAAGAGAGGAAAAGAGGAAGTGAGGTGAGTCACCAAGTTGACTCGGTTGAAAACGAGCCGACTCTCTGACTCATTGTCTGGTTGGGTCCAGACCCTACTAGAAGTGCATGACAAAGTATAAAAGGAAGAAAAGTGGAAGAAAGAAGAAGAGAGAAGCTAGGAAGAAGATGTGATGGTGAGCCAAGTCGACTCAACTGAGTCGACATACGTGAGTTTCACTCTTTTCACAAATCAGATTCTTTATTAAATAACTTTATTATTAATATCATTTAAAATTAATGGTTAGTATCATTTTATTACTCTGGCCTAAGATTATAATTGTGGTTACAAATCTATATTAGGTTATATACTAACTAGTGTTATTATTAGTAATCTTCGTCGATTATAACCTCTACTACAAATTTTCATCCATTGCGCAACCTAGATTTTAGAATTCCTAAAATGGCTAACCTTAAACCTAGGTTGGAGATCAAAGCTTGAGGTTAGATCTTAACCGTAGATGGTGTGTGAACTTAGATCTAAACCGTCCAAGTTGGATTCGTGCTCTGGAGCATTCATGTTGTAACCACTTAACTTAAAGGTGAGGATTACCTTCAAGCTTTTTCTACATCGTAATAATTATCCTAGTTCATGTATTCCATTAATTGCTTAATTAATTATGTGGTAAAAATGATGATGCATGCTAGTTTATGTTTGAGTGAATTTTTCCTAAATAACTAATTATTGGATTTACATTCAAGTATCTGTACATGTTATAGATCGTGATTATATCTATCCTGGTTTAAATATAACATTGTATACGGATATGTGTATTGAATTTTTTATAGCTTGTTTTACCACTTGTGATTACTGTATGGATGCTTGGAGATCCTCGTACTAGTGGTTATTTCGTCTTATAAGTCAAATGGAGTTTTTGTTGTGGAATTACCATCTTATGGACCATGTATTGCCTAAGAGGCTTTTGAGATAATCTTCCTTTATTACATCCTTAGGATGGATTATTTACCTTGTGTGGCTTGTATTTGCCCTTGTAGCTTTGATTGGTTATTTGCCCTTTTTAACTTTGATAGGTTATTTGCCCTTTGTGGCTTTGATTGGCTACTTGCCTTTACGCCTTTGATGAATTATTATTAAATAACCCTTTCATGGTAAGTTCCACTTGTCTAACTATGATTAGCCACTAGTTAAAGTGGTTACCCTTAAAACGTCCGAATTGTTAGTCTCATGAGCCAAGGATGGTGGAATGGGACACTATGCCTGAGCTGTCGGCCTATGCTGGGTGACAAACCCTCTATAGTGACCTTTGAGCTTTCTTAAAATGATTGTTTGAAATTAGAATAATAATGGTTGGGCTAATCATGTATTTTCATGACATATATTATAGTCTTTTCCAGGTGGCTAGTTATCCTTAAGCGTACCTTTGTGTACTTTTCTGAGTGACTAGTTCTCCTTGGGCGATCTATATATTATGATCTTTTCTGGGTGACTAGTTCTCCTTGGGTGATCTATATTTTATGGTCTTTTTTAGGTAGCTAGTTCTCCTTGGGCATACCTTTGTGAACTTTTTTGGGTGACTAGTTCTCGTTGGGCGATCTTATATTATGGTCTTTTCTGGGTGGATAGTTCTCCTTAGGCATACCTTTATGTACTTTTTCAGGTGGCTAGTTCTCCTAGGACAACTTTTTACCAACTGGATGTGCATCACTAGGTCTGCAAGCATGTGCATGCATCCATGCATTTAAATAAATTATCTTATGTGATTTATTTAATGAATGCATATCCGATGAACCTTATCTGATTCCCATAATAATCATTGTGTAATATTTGTTATATACTGTCTCTGATAACTATGCTTAAGTATTTTGATGATACGATAAATCTTGGGGGTTATACCTCACTGGGTTATACCTCACTGGATAGCCATTTACGCTATCAAAACGTACTCAGTGTGTACGTGATACAGATGACGCGCATGTTAGCGTTCATATGGAATGGAAGGAGTCAAATGATCTCGCAACTCTATATTCCTGACTTCATTTGTATTAAATTGTACTGTCATGTTCTGTAAAACGTTAAAACATTAGTTTGTATAAGTTTACGGGAAACCACTCAAATATTTGATTTTTGTATATTTGGACTCCCTCTTATACTTGATTGCTCATATTCCGCTAGATTACTATTCTGATAAAAAGGAAAAAATGTACATGATATATGAGCCACCGTGAAAGGATAACACTCGGGTTTTTGGAAAACGAGTAGTGTACTCGAGTTTCGGGAACCAAGGTGTTACAAGATGGTATCAGAGAGAGTCTAGACAAACCTTACCTTTGGGAAACAAACCTATACAAATCTTAAATGTCTTATGTTAAAATGTTGGAGATTAGAGACTTGAACTTAGGCGAATCTTATGTAGACTTAGAGAAGTTTTAAAAACATAGAGACCTAAACTTAGGCCCTTTTTGACATATTTAGCCATTCAAATGTATTTGAAATTCCCTTAGAATTAGGGAAGGTTGAGAACATAGAAACTAACAATTTTAGGCTCCCCTAGAATTTTAAGTTTAGTCATTTGAACCTGGAAACTAAACTTAGGTACCATGTGTGAATAGAACGTTTGAACTTAGGACCCCATTATAAACTATTAGGATAACTGTTTAAACTTAGAAACTAAACTTAGATACAATGGAAGAACAAAATAGCCGTTATGATGAGATCAAACAAGAACGTTCCTCGAACCTGACTCCCAAAGAATAATTTATAAATATAAGAAGTTGTGGGTTTGTTAGACATTGAAATGTATTTCTAGTTTCATAAAAAAATAAAAATAAAAATAAAAAAATAAAAATCTAAAGATTTTTAGAACCCATGTACATTAGCTGATTGGTTAGCTTAAAGAGTTGATGATTACGATAGATTTAAATGTCGCTTGTTAAGGATGTAAGTCACGACTTCACATTTAAATAAATCCCTTACTAGTAATACTAATAATTAGGACATACGTCATAAAATCTCGAGGATGAGATTCTTCTTTAAAGGGGGTAAATTGTAACGACCCCAATTCTAGTAACGAGTGGTATACGTTTGTACATACAAACAACCTTTATAGGAAAATAACTAATGCTTAGAACCACCACAAATTTTATAATCATTGTCCCTAATGATATTAGAGAAACTGAATTTCGAGGACGAAATTCTCTTTAAGGGGGGTAGACTGTAGCACCCCATATTTTTAGTACTCGGGTGTTATTGTGTAACCTAACATACTTAGATATTCATATTCATTCTGGTCTAAGTTTGAATGTCGAAAACAGTCACCCATCCATTGATATTTGAAATGAACCATCATATTATCAGCGAAACCCATCTTTTAGGGCATTCAATCACCTTATTAGACAAATAGAACTGTACCATGACATTTTAAGACTTAAATCATAAAATTGACCATTCATCAGGTCCATGATTCAATGTGGGATGATTTAACACTTAATTTTCCCTAATCTAACCACCATATTATAAAAATTAAATCTTTAGGTTGCAGAACCCTAAAAACCATTGTTCAACGTAAATGATGACAGGCCCTGATCTTAAAATTGGACCCAATTCACCAAATCTGTCGTTAACCAGACCGTAACACTCAAATTAAGAATCTATCGCTTAATCAAACACTATTTGATTATGGTAAAGACCATTAAAATTCCTCTAGAATTTACTAAGGAACCATGAAGATTAGATTAGAGATGATCCAACCATCGGATCGATAGAAGTTCTAAATATCACTTGGTGTGGCCCAACTAAGTCTTTAGATTTGCCATATTTCTGCACTGGG
Organism: Magnolia sinica; assembly: GCF_029962835.1. Taxonomy (NCBI): domain Eukaryota; kingdom Viridiplantae; phylum Streptophyta; class Magnoliopsida; order Magnoliales; family Magnoliaceae; genus Magnolia; species Magnolia sinica. The sequence continues at coordinate 70,121,258 of NC_080574.1, forward strand.
GACCCAATTGGGACCTCTCAAGTCAGATTGACGGTGTGATCACACTAAGAAGCACATGGGCCTCACTTTGAGGCCACGCGTGAGCATAAAGCACGTACTCCTTCAGTGCATTGGACTATCAATGTGGTCAAACGTGCTTTGACCCGAGCTAGGAAGGAAATTCCTTCCTTTTGATTTTTCCTGCCCGGCTGCGATTTAACCGGAGCAAGTCCGTTTGAAATAGCTATGGCCCACCATAAGAGATCTAAACTAAAGATCTGAGTAGTCCATCATGATCAGAGTAGTGGGCCGAACAAAACCCTGAAGTTCCTACGTGTGAACACATCCAAACGTGTGAACAATCTCATCTGCAAGCGGCGTTGCAAGCGACTGTTTTCTTAAACGGGACTTTTCTGTTTCTAGCACTATGAGTTGGCAAATTCGAGAACCTGTACTCAAATCCTGATCGTGCATCCCAAAAGACTCCCAGCCTTCTAAAATAGGTTTTTTAAAAAACAAAGAAAGAGAGAGAGAAGTTGTAGAAGGAATATTCCTTGTGTGTTGTTAGCATGATCCTAACCATCTGCTGACTCCTAGGAGTATTTGGATTCATCTCAAACATCCACATTAGGGCGCTCCTTAAGCTAAAGAAAACCTCGCCCGAGATCTCCTTGCGGCGCGAGTCATCTCATGGGCAATGGGAAAATCTCATGAAACCACTAGGATTTCATCATGGTCTTCCAAAATATGGGTCCCACAGTGTCTAGTGGCCCAATCAGAATCGTCAATGTGTAGCAGATGACAAGATCAGCCATTGAACGAAGATCCAACATTGGCGGGTGGATCATCTTCCTCAAACGATGGAAATACCCACCTTCTCTAAGTGGGCCCCACCTCCGGATCTGAGATGTTAAATGGGTGGATCAGGGTCCCATAAGTGCATCCCTGACTCTTAATTGAAGTCATGCAAGCTTGACCCAATTCCATGGCCATAAAATGCTATAGATTAAGTTAGCTAAAATCGTAACTAATCAGCCAATTAAGGGCCGATGTTTCTAGGCTTCTATAAGGCTATAAATAGCCACCTTCATTTTAAGAAAACATGCTCCAAAAGAGGAAAGTGAGAAAAGAAAGAGAGAGAGAGAGGGAGAGAGAGATAGAGAGAGAGGAGCGTCGTTACCGCACCAAGATGGGTCAACTTAGTTCGAGTCACGGCCAAGTCCAGCTTCCCATTCGGGCCTTCCATCAGAGAGAGAGAGAGAGAGAGGTAGAAGAAAGAAAAGAAAGAAGAAAGTCCAGAGAGAAACAGAAGAGGAAGGAGAGAAGAAAGTGAGGAGGAGAGGAGAAGTATAAAGAAGAAGACCTGTGAGAGAGGGCATGTTGGTGCCGCACTGAGTCAAGATGACTCCGCCCGAGTCTAGTTCGCATCAGAAAGTCTGCTGGACGTTCTAGCAGAAAAGAAATAGAAGGAAGGAAAAGAAAGAAAGAGAGAGAGAAAGAGAGAGATAAGGTCAGACTCTCTGACTCGATTGAGTCGCTGACTCGTCCAGCCAGTGAGTTATCAACTCATTGGATCTGGCTTGAGTCCGAGCTGTGTATAAGGCCCAAAAAGATAGAGAAAGAGAATGAAAGTAGAAAGGAAAGAAGAAGATGATGGGGAGTAAGAAAGAGAGGAAAAGAGGAAGTGAGGTGAGTCACCGAGTTGACTCGGTTGAAAACGAGCCGAGTCTCTGACTCATTGTCTGGTCGGGTCCGGACCCTAGTAGAAGTGCATGACAAAGTATGAAAGGAAGAAGAGTGGAAGAAAGAAGAAGAGAGAAGCTAGGAAGATGATGTGATGGTGAGCTGAGTCGACTCAACTGAGTCAACATACGTGAGTTGCCTTTCACTCTTTTCACAAATCAGATTCTTTATTAAATAGCTTTATTATTAATATCATTTAAAATTAATAGTTAGTATCATTTTATTACTATTGCCTAAGATTATAATTGTGGTTACAAAGCTATATTAGGTTGTATACTAACTAGTGTTATTATTAGTAATCTTCGTTGATTATAACCTCTACTACAAATTTTCATCTGTTGCACAACCTAGATTTTAGAATTCCTAAAATGGATAACCTTAAATGTAGGTTGGAGATCAAAGCCTGAGGTTAGATCTTAACCATAGATGGCGTGTGGAACTTAGATCTAAACCATCCAAGTTGGATTCGTGCTTTGGAGAATTCATGTTGTAACCACTTAACTTAAAGGTGAGGATTACATTCAAGCTTTTTCTACATCATAATAATTATCTTAGTTCATGTATTCCATTAATTACTTAATTGATTTTTTGGTAAAAATGATGATGCATGCTAGTTTATGTTTGAGTGAATTCTTCCTAAATGACTAATTATTGGATTTACATTCAAGTATCTGCACATGTTATAGATCATAATTATCTCTATCCTGGTTTAAATATAACATTGTATATGAATACGTGTATTGAATTTGTTGTGGCTTGTTTTACCACTTGTGATTACTGTATGGATGCTTGGAGATCCTCGTGCTAGTGGCTATTTCGTCTTATAAGTCAAATGGAGTTTTTGTTGTGGAATTACCATCTTATGGACCATTTATTGCCTAAGAGGCTTTTGAGATAATCTTCTTTTATTACATCCTTAGGATGGATTATTTGCCCTGTGTAGCTTGTATTTGCCCTTGTGGCTTTGATTGGTTATTTGCTCTTTTCAGCTTTGATAAGCTATTTGCCCTTTGTGGCTTTGATTATGTAACGACTTGGGAAATTTTTGTGCTAATCTTTCCTTAAGTAGTTGTTTTTGGGGTAATTAGCGCTATACTCGATTGCTTGTGAAATTCGCATCAATCACTTTAAATTGTATCTGCATGACTCTAAACTTGTAGATTAGTTAGCGCTACGTTACTCTGAAACCTGGGATCCATCGCTAAATCTAGTTGTTCTAGGGAATTTTTAGAAGATCTGGATCGGACCGGGACCGCGCGTCGAAAGTCCGATAGCGATGATCTTAGGCTGTTGCGGTCACCGAGTTGGGCTTGACCATCACCTCGAAAATCAAGTCTATGTGATGTTCTGGGTCGATTTGTTTGAGCTCGGAGTGAAGAGTGTGAGAACGGTTGGATATTTAATATGTTTTTATGAAATCTGAGTCGTGTCGCTTGTGCGATGATTTTAAGCTATCTGACCGTTGGATTCTGACCCAATTTCTCCCTCTGATCAGGGAAGGTAGCCCAGGCATATCCTAGTGCTTGTGGACCTGATCGAGATTCCGTGACCGTTGAATTGAGTGTGGTCCGCCACGGCTAATCTGAAGAGCCGGTCGCTACGAAAACTCAGCCTGACCTAGATCCATGGTTAATGAGCTTAAGTCTGACCTTTCGTGGTTATCGGCCCACCAGAAGTGCTTCGTTGGATCACGAGAGTCGGGTTTTGGTTATACCCTAAGTATACCTTGACCCTGGGGTTATTTTCATCAATTTGAGGCCTATTTATAGTCCTTAAACCCTAGCTCTCTTTTCCATACGAATTTTCTCTAACCCTAGCTTGGAAAGAGAGTGGAAAGGAGAGAGAAAGTGAGAGAGATAAGTTGGTGAATCATCTTGGATTCTACCTTGTTCTTCTTCATCTTTGAACCTTCACTTTGAATCGTTCTTTTGACAGTTCTGAGTTCTTTTTGGGGTAAGTTAATCTAACCCTAACCTATGTTAGAGCTTAGATTAGTCTTGGTGTTGTTGTATCTCATTTCTATCCTTGTTTTAGGGTATTCTATCGCTGTTGACGAAGACAACTCGTCTAAATCAGTTCGGTGGTTCTTTCCTTGCTTAAGGTGCGGACTTTAAGTGTATAGGTTATGGTTTTCAAGGCTTTCAACGCCAGTTAGTGATTTATTCTTGTTATGGATGAGATTTCACATGCCAAATGTTGTGTTTACGTTGCTTTCCTGATATGCATGTGTTATATTGAGATTTGTGTATTCTATGTGTATTTATAAAGTACCGTATACGTATAAAATATGCACTTGTGTTTGCCATGATTATTTGTCATGTATGTATGCTAGATGCATGTATGACAACTCCTTGGTAAAAGGAATTGTCTAAATGCATGTATTTCAACATACGTCATGTATGTTGTTCCATGTATGCTAAGTGTTTGTAGAAATGCATGAATGATCTAAAGTGTGACTTATTACACTAATTGCGGGCGTTGAGAAGTGATTCTCAACACTCCTATTGTTGCGCATGATTTCCTTTATGCAAGTTACATTCCATGTTATTTAAATTCAAGCATTTCATATGCTTACATTTATGTTAAGTTGAGATTCTTCAAATGTCTATGTACCATGATTTGAGTTATTGTTCCATTACTGTTTTACATTCAATATGAACATCTGTAGTAGTGTAATGTGTTTGGGATTATGCCTTAGTCCCGAAAATCGGTAATCGACCCTATGTTAGTGGCTGAGATTGCTTTCACCACGTAGGACGTATTAGATGAACCCGAGTCGTATTAGAGTTGTCGGCAGTGGTTTGGCCACGCGGAGTGTTTGCGCACTCTATGTCGCTCAATTCAACGTGCGCTCGTGCTAGTCGAGTTCGTCAAGTAACCCGATTGTCCGTTGTGTGTTCAACATGTATGGATGCTACCGCTTGAATCTAGGGTACCGAACTTACTAGTGAAATCCTAATAACCATGGTACCTTGATCCGCTAAGACTCATGAGCCGAGCATTGTGGTATGGGACACCGTGGTCGAGCTGTCAGCCTACACTGGGGTGACGAGCCTCCCCGTAGTGACCAGTGAGCAACCAAACTCGTGAGCCGATTATGGTGGTATGGGACACTATATTCGTACTGTCGGCCTACATTGATTGGTGACGAGCCCTTTGTAGTGACCTCGAGCATACCTGGATACCGCAAGGAGGTGACGAGCCGAACTGTGGTAGTAAAGGCATGAAAGGCGTGCATTGATTGGTGACGAGCCCTTTGCTACGACCTGAAACCATATGATCGTATGAGATGTCTAGGACTGACGACCCTAGAATGGATCACTGTTTGGATGGTAATATGGGGAAGGTATCTTAGCTTCCCAATCCTACTATATGAAATGGACTAATAACAACTTGGTAAGCATATCCATGCACCGCATTTGCATGTGCTTTATAGATGTGGGGCACTTTGAGGCGATGTCATGCGTAGCGTAAGATGAAGATGCTGAGGGTGTACGCGTGAGGGCATGCATCATATTGCATACATCCTTGCATTAACAAGAGTACTTAGGATTTATTTAATTGTTCTGCTTTATCATTACTGTTTGATTGAACTGATAACATGTTAACCAGTGCCTTATTGTTCCACTGAGTTGATCACTCACTCCCATGTTTCTGGGGCGGTGTTAAACACCCACCAGACTATCTTAGGTTCTGATGTTGCAGATGTGGATGCGACTTTTGAGGCAGAGCGGGAGATGGATGATGAAGAGGCTGCCTTCTCTTATATGCAGTTTTCAGACGGGTTCTAGCGAGCCTTGGTCTGATGCGCGGGATTATGAGATTATTTTTGGGAACTTAAATGATGTAACTTGATACTTATAATTTTGTTAAATAACACTTTCATACGACCTGGTTTGTATATGTACTCAGGGATTTACACTTGTACACATATTTTTCTATAAGTCTTCCGCTTGCTTTATTCACTTATCCCTGAATCATATCTGTGTTTTAGCGTAATATATTCCATGTTTTATGCACTAATACAGTCAACATACATCCATCATTAAATATGTTACATAAGTGATGTTTTGGAACTCGGGAGTTGAGTTATGCTCGACCCCCGAATTTCAGGGCGTTACAGATTAGCTACTTGCCTTTGCACTTTGATGAATTATTATTAAATAACCCTTTGATGCTAAGTTCCACTCGTCGAACTACGATTAGCCACTAGTTAAAGTGTTTACCCTTAAAACGTCTAAATTGTTAGTCTCATGAGCCAGGGATGGTGGAATAGGACACTATGCCTGAGCTATCGGCCTATGTTGGGTGACTGATTCTCCTTGGGCGATCTATATATTATGTTCTTTTCCAGGTGGCTATTTCTCCTTGGGCGTACCTTTGTATACTTTTCAGGTGACTAGTTCTTCTTGGGCGATCTATATTTTATGATCTTCTCTAGGTGACTAGTTCTCATTGGGCGTACCATTGTGTACTTTTCCAGGTGACTAGTTCTTCTTGGGCGATCTACATATTATGGTCTTTTCCGGGTGGATAGTTCTCCTTGGGTGTACCTTTACATACTTTTCCAAGTAGTTAGTTCTCCTTGGACGACTTTTTACCAGCTATATGTGCATCACCAGGTCTGTGAGCATGTGCATGCATCCATGCATTTAAACAAAATTATCTTATGTGATTTATTTAATGAATGCATGTCTGATGAACCTTATCTGATTTCCATGATAATCATTGTGTAATATTTGTTATATACTATCTCTGATATCTATGCTTAATTATCTTAATGATACGATAAATCTTGGGGGTTATACATCACTGGATAGCCATTGACACTGTCAAACCGTACTAAGTGTGCAGGTGACACAGACGACACGCATGTTGGCGTTCATATGGAATTGGAGGAGCCAGATGATCTCGCAATTCTCTATTCCTGACTTCATTTGTATTAAATTGTACTGTCATGTTTTGTAAAATGTTAAGACATTAGTTTGTATACATTTACAGGCAACCACTCGAATATTTGATTTTTGTATATTTGGACTCCCTCTTATACTTGATTATTCATATTTTGGTAGATTACTACTCTGATAAAAAGAAAAAATGTACGTGATATTTGAGCCACCGTGAAGGCATAACACGGGTTTTTGGAAAATGAGTAGTGTACTCGGGTTATGGGAACCGGGGTGTTACAATGTCCAATATTTTTTTATGTGGCTAAAATTTTTATCTCAACTCCTCTACGTAGATTCTGTCCCACTTCCTACAACTAAAGTCCTTTGTATATTTACTATTAGGAATGGAAGGATTGTAGATAATATGTTTCATTAGAGGATTTACATTTAGTTTGAACTTTGAATATATCCTCTGCAGAAATAGAGAAACTAGAAAGGAAAAATTGCCTTTGTATAGAAGGTAGGCCAAATCATGTAAATGCTCTTAACTATCCTAAAGCCAACTTCAAAATTAGATCCAAAGACCCAATCGGTAACCAAAAATGATCAAAAAATTAGATACCAAAATCCACATCCACTGTTTGGGAATGGAGGTGTCGTGTCATTTATAAAAACCTTACTTAATACCAAGCTGGTAGAATGGGTTTATCTTATGGAGATCTATTGTATAAAGCATCAACGGAGGTGTCGTGTCATTGATTTGGCCAAATACTTTCAATGGTTGTCTTATTTATGGAATGTATTTATGATGCCACTTGAAACAATGGATCTACTTGTTAGGAAGTGCCAATCTTGCTATGCTAGATTTCAAAAATATTTGCATTGGATTTAAGAAATTCACAAAGGCCCTGTTCGGGATCAAGGAAATGAGACTGGATTTGATAAATCTGTGAGCTAGTCAAATTCATGAATTTGCATTGGATTTGGATTTGACAAATACCAAAATCCACATCCACTGTTTGGGAATGAAACTTCAAATATTTTGATTTGTGAACATTTACGGCAATGTCAAAGCATTTAATGCAATGGAATAACTTATATTGCTTTTAAGCATGTCTCTCCTTTTGTGGATTTGCTAAGTCTTTAATTTTTTGGGGGATTTGGATTTGGGAAATCCATGAGTTTGACAAATCCTCAACAAAAAACAAATAAGAGAGGCTTGAAATTCCTAGCCTTCACAAATCCTTGAAATTCCTAGACTTCACAATTCTGTAGGAGGTTAATATGAATCATAGTAAATGAGTCCATATCCGTAACATCAGCGTATCTTACAAGTTAAGTTGTCTAGACGATTGTGATTTAAGTCATAAGTCACAACACCACCATTTTAATGGGGCCATGCCCATTTTTTGTCATCTTGTAGACGGTCCTACCATTGTTATAAAGAGCAACATTTAGTCTTGGTGGATCCCTTGTTCTAACATCTATATCCATCCCTGTTATGGGCACATTTTTGCATGTTGGGCACTAGGACATTGCAAATCATGGAATCAGAAAAAGGTTAGGGATTTTATGAACTTTTCCTTTTTCCTTGCTGTAATTGCGGGTAGGTCCGGCGAATGTTTGGGTGTAGGATGAGCTGGCTTTATGGGTTGTTTATATATATATATAGATCTAGGTAGAAATCTGGGATGGATTTGGCTCAAGTTATGAACAGTTTATGGTTGGAATCTGGGAAAGGTTTTTGGTTGAAATGTGGTACAGTATGGGCTCTTTTGGGGGTAATTGATGGGATAGTTTTGGGGACTGATTACAGTGCAACTTATCTGGACTGTTCTAGTTCAGTGAATTGGACTGCAATGGGCAGAATTGTGGGTAGATTTTCAGACAGATTTCCAAAGCAGTTGGTTACAGTTTTGAGGCTTAAAATTCAACAAGTCAAGAAATTATTATTTAAAAAAAAAAAAAGAGGTCACACTTAAGAGATGTTTGAAAGCAAAGAGACAGATTTCACATGGAAATATGTGGTTAACGATCCAGATTCGCAATAAAAAAAACTCATAGGAATTATGCATTTTGTAAATTTTATCATTTTTTCTATTATTTTACTTTAAAAATATTAAATATCATGTAGCTTATGCTACACACCATAGAGGCCAAACACTACACTATATGCTATGTGCTATTTAAAACACTGGGTTCACCTTTGAAGCCTAGTTGAATGAGTAGGAGGCAAGTTCCTATCAACAAGAGAGACATACACCTTTAGTCCCAAGGCATTTTTTTCAAGCTGATGTGCAACTGAAGTGCATTGGTAATTACAATTGTTACATTCAGTATATCAAATTTGTTGCAATTATTTGGTTCTCATTCTACAAAAAGAAAAAGTTGCACGATAGTTTCAAATGAAGATATTGGGCTAACAGGTATGTGGATCTCAACCAGATAGGCAATGCAGGTGGATCCTCAACCGCCAAATAAATCCATTACATTTCCAGGTATGTGGATGTTGACCAGATAGGCAGTGCTAATGATTTCATTATTTATCTATTTATTTGAAAAAAAATATATGAATATAAGCAGATTGTTCTAACTCCTGATATTTGTGTAGGCCTTGGCACGCTTTCAGGAAGTCACCAACAAATATTGCTAAGAAAAGAAATCTATATGTTTTGATTTGCCCAACATCTTTCCATATACATTGTTTTATAAAGCATAATTGTATTAGAAATTGGAGTCTTAATTTAGTATGGAGTCCTGATGTCACTTGTGATTATCATTTGGTTCAAACCAGAAATTAAATAGGAATTCGAGTTGTTAATGGAAATGTGCATTTAGATATTGCTTGCCTATAACATTGGACTTGCTCTGGTACAGACATTGTGCCGAATGTTTATCATCAATGTTGGCCTTGGTTTTAGGCTATCGTGGAGCACAATGATGTCTTTTATCGATCCAAAAACCACTTCAAAGATTCATGTACTCTCAATGAGACTTTTCTTCTATTTGTATTTAATTAATTAATGTTGTCTTCTAGAAATACTGTGACAATGTGTCCACCAGTAGTTTTTGACATGCTTCTCTAATTTGTAAGGGTAGGGTTCTCAGAGTTTGATGAATATGTTCCCATGGTAGACAAAGCTGTGGATTCAAGCTAGGAGGAAGAAGTGTCCCATCAAAAGCTCCCGTCTTCTAGAAGTATGCAAGTATATATTAGATTTCATTAGGGACTTGCAGGCTTTTGCAAGTCAATGGTTATATGTTGTTATATGAGGTATCATATTTAGTAGATCCCATTTATGTGCATGTATTTATTATATGAGGTAACATATAATGCTTTGGCAGGGAGTTTTTTATTTTCAGTATGCTTGAACTTTTTAGTTTGATGAATAGGATTCTTATTAAACAATCATGTGAATAAGATTTATTTTGTGAATGGAATTATAATTAAATAATCGTATGAATTATTTTTTGAATGACTATCAGGTGTAAGATTCAAAAATAAAAAAAAATAAAAAAATCTAACGATATTTTTTTATTCACAGATATTTTAGCGACGGACCAAATCCGTCGCTAACTTCTGAACATTGAAAATCAACGATAGATTTATCTGTTGCTCTCATCATATTAGCGACGGACCTTATCCGTTGCTAATATTTTTAATGACTAATAATTCAGGTGGGTTTTTTCAAATTTTAGCGACGAATTTTTTATTTTTGTGACAGATCTTATCCGTTAGTAATCTACAATGAACCTTATCCATCGCAGATTAACGACGGATTTTATCCGACGCAAAAAAAACGACCTAGCAAACAACCATGAACCAAGCGATGGATGAAATCCGTCATTTGGTTTTATGACGGATTTGGTCCGTCACAAATTCGCGATTTGTTAGTCACCTCTCTCATCCTTTATGCAATCTACTTCAGAAGGATTTACTATACGAGTGGACTGAACAATGTCGAGAAGCTTTCACTAAGCTCAAGGGCATGTTGACTACCACACCTATCATGCAGCCACCTGATTAGAGCATTCCTTTTGAGATTATGTGTGATGTGTCTAACTATGCTATTGGGGTGGTGTTAGGCTAGAGAAAAGAAAAGAAGCCCTATGTTATTCACTATGCATGTAAAACTCTAAATCTTGCCCAAGTGAACACTAATACGGAGAAGAAACTCTTAGTCGTAGTGTTTGTTTTGGACAAATTTAGGTCCTACTTGATCGGATCCAAGATCATCATCTACACTGATCATGTGGAGTTAAAGCACCTTCTCTCTAAGAATAATGTTATGCCCCGCTTGATAAGATGGATCCTCCTACTTCAAGAATTTGATTTGAAAATACGGGACAAAAAGGGAGTAGAACGTAGTGGCTGACCATCTTTCGAGACTTGATCTCCCCAATTTCCTTGAAACGCCACCTATAAACGATATATTCCCTAATGAACAATTGTTTAAACTCTCCTAATTACCTTGGTATGCTGACATTGCTAATTATCTTGCCATAAGTTTCACGCCGACCCATTGGAATGCGCAAGATACGAATTTATTCTCAAATATTGCCCAGACCAAATTGTAAGGAGAAGTGTACCAGACAATGAACACCAAAGTATCATCTCCTTCTGTCATTCGCAGGCCTATAGTGGTTACTTTTCTACTAAAAAGACCACAGCTAAAATTCTGCAGTGCGGCTTTTACTGGTCCAATGTTCAAGGACACTCATGAGTTTTGCAAAGCTTGTGAGTGTTGTCAGAAATAGGTGCATTTCCTATCGAAATATGATGCCTCTGAACCCCATTCTTATCATTGAAGCATTTAATTATTAGGGCATCGATTTCATTGGGCCATTCCACTAATCCTTTGGGAATTTGTATATTTTGCTAGCAGTAGATTATTTCACTAGGTGGGTCGAAGCGATCCGGTGCTGGAACAATGACCATCGTACGGTCATTCAATTTTTAAAAGAAAATATCATTTTCCGATTCAGAACGCCTCGGGCCATCATTAGTGATGGAGGTTCACACTTCTGTAATAGGCCATTTGAAAACTTAATGAAGAAATATGGCATCTCTCATAAGGTGAGCACTCCATACCACCCAAAGACAAGTGGGCAAGCTGAGATTTCCAATAGGAAAATTAAACACATTCTGGAGAAAACGGTTAACCCTGACCCATAAGGATTGGTCAATCCATTTGACCAATGCTTTATAGGCATACTGTAGAGCTTTTAAGACCCCCATTGGAATGTCTCCCTTTAGACTCGTTTATGGGAAAGCTTGTCACTTTCCTATAGAGTTGGAACATAGAGCCTACTGGGCTATCAAAATCTGAACTTCAATTTGGACAACGCCGGTTCATTGCACAAACTACAGCTGAATAAACTTAAGGAAATTCGGAACGACGCATACGAGAACTCGAGATTTTATAAGGACAGGATGAAGGTGTTCCACAACAGGAACACCCTTCGAAAATCAATCATAACTGGTCAAAAAGTCCTTCTATACAATTCTCGGTTACACCTTTTTCCGGGTAAACTCTGATCTTGATGGACTGACCCTTTTACTGTTAGTAATGTCTGTCACGCCCCGAACTCGGAAACCGGGCTCACAAAATTCCCGATCGCCGAATCCGGCGCCGACAGCCTCCGTAGAACCCCATTCTCGGACCCCGGCACCCATTCACCAAGTTCCGATCCTGGGAGACTACAAGGAGGGTTTCAAATCATCAGTCTGAATCATAATGAGCATAACAAAAAGCATAACCCACAACAATAACCACAAGAACACCACCACAAAATCCACTATGATCAAAAACTTTTTAGTACAATGCGACTGAAAGGGGAAAATACAATGTAATAAAAGAAACAAAACTCCAGAAGCTCGGCTGCACGCTCCAACTATAGCGAGACTATGGCTGCGACTGCGTCCTGGCGTCACCTGCACGCATCAATCGTGCATAAGCTTATGGAAAGCTTAGAGGGTGGTGTAAGTGTGTGCGCAATATAAACGTGCTCAAAATGCAAGGTCAGAGTGATGCGGAATCATGGTGATGAGCACATGAATGCAATCAGCCGTACCAAGGCTATGCGGTGCAAGATATGAATGCTATCGGCCATAACACAGCCATGCGATGCGAGATGCAACTCAAGCATGCTAATCCTCATCATGTATCAGTACAGTTCTCATTCTGGATAATCACCGGGGTTCAATACACTCCAAATGGCACTGTCGCTCTCCTAGCCGCACAGTCCAAATGAGCGTAAGAAACCTCACTATCCGCTTGACCAATAGTCTGCCAATACCTATCCGGCACGTCGATAGCGGACCCATTCGCGAGCTGGTCAAACTCAGCCTAGTATTGCCCCCTACCCTCGGGCGAGTAAGGCCACACTCCTTTCTAACCGACCACGACACAGTGGGAGACGCGACCTCCTGGTATTTGGCCCTCATGCGCTCGTATATCCACTCGGTCTCGACGTTGGAGTCATCCTCTGGTACCATCGGGTTTAGGGATTTTCACCCAGGGACATCTATGGCGCTCGTATGCTAGAACCAAATATTTTCGGTATCCAACCCAGCCATCCGCGATGTGTCTGTGGAGGCTATGGCCCTGATGTCGCTAGGGCATACAGTAACTACAATCACACAAATGCAAGTGCATGAGTCACACTATCAGTCATGCAACAATCCTGCGTGTACCATGCACTTATATGAGGCAACTTCGCCTATCAGGGAGCCCATAAGCAGTCCGCCCAAAGGCATATGATATGATCGGTCACTCCTCACATCAGGCATACATATGATGCGGATGATCATGAATCATGGATCTATACAAAACATATATAAAGAGATGAGCTCTGTGTATAACGGAGATGGGCCTAGACGGCCTACTTACCACAAGTATGGGCCTATCAGTGGGCCTTAGGGAGAGTTATAATGCGGACATTTAACCAACATTATCAATGTGGACGTCAAACCAGCATTGCTCCCAAGGCGTGGCCCGTTACAGAATCAATACATATACCATGGTGGAATTACACTACATTGGGCCTTATGTATGTCCTATTGGGCCTTGACCTGTGGGCCTCCAGTACATTAAATGGGCCTCATAATATGGGTCTAATACAAATCAAGGTGGGCCTCAACAAGGACCACTAATACATGAAGATGGGCCTCCACAATGGGCCTTAAATTATCTCCAAAACAGTTGGACAGTTGGATGAAATACATACATCATGATAGAGCCCACACTAATAGAGGGCGTGGTTTACAATACATACATAGGTGGATCCTAAGTAGGACTCACCATAATGCTTATTCTCCACCCAGCCTAGGGCCCAATATAATGTTTATTTTCCACCCAACTTAGGGCCCATTATAATGTTTATTTTCCAACTAACTGTTCATAGGGTCATGTGGACCAGGGTAGAGCCCACTGGAGTTTTTATTTATCATCCAATCTATCCATAAGGTCACGTGGGCCTGGATAGGGCCCACTATAATGTTTATTTTTCATACAAAATGGGCCCACTGTAATGTTTTTTTTTTATATACAAAATGGGCCCACTGTAACGTTTGTTTTCCATACAATCCGTTAATAGGTCGTGTGGACCAGGGGGCCCACCATACTACTTATTATTATTATTTATTTATTTATTTATTTTATTTTATTTTATTTTATTTATTTATTTATTTATTTATTTTGGCGAGGGAGTTCACGTGGACCAGGCCCACGGTGATGTTTACTTGCCATCCCAACCGATGAGGAACCACCCAAATCTGGGCCCACCGTGATGTGGTCCACGATCCAGCCCACCTATTTAGTGTGTCCCACTGGACTAATGGTCCAGACCAAATTTCAATAACATCCAAAACTCAGGTAGGCCCCACCAAGTGATTTTATATGTTTTGGCATGTCTTCACATGATTTTAAATGGTGTGGCCCACATGAGTTCCGTATAAAGCTGATTTTTGGGGTGGACGTGTGGACTGAGGGGACCCATCAAATGCACGGGATAGATGTTCGAAACGTATCACGGTGGGGCCCACAGCTAGGGCAGTGAGCCCCAGCTCGTCCGTCCGTCGTAGGCCAACGCCTGTCAGTTGCAGCAGCAGCGTCAGCGCTGCTTGCTCCCTTGCATTAGTTTTTTTTTTTTAAAAGAAAACAGTTTTTCTACCGATTCTCCATGGTAGGGCCCACATCAGCAACATCCACTCCGGCCATGGGTACCTGTGACTTGATACAAGCCTATAGAGTCCAATATTGGGCTATTTTTGATATACAGGAGCATCAGGGAGTAAATCGAAGGTAGGAATACTGTTTCCTATGGTATGGCCCGCCAAGAAAAGGGACCAACTTCATTTTTCGGCTCAACGCCTAAAATGAGATGGGGAATAAAATGGACGGCTTGGATTTGACTTATACATCAAGGTGGGGCTTGCATGAGAGGTCCACCACTTCTCCCTCTCTTTTTTTTTTTTTTTTTTTTAAGGTACACACACATGCCAGTTACTCACTGTTTGCAACGTCCAGCGTCCAGGGACGCTGGACGACTTACATGTTCACAACATTGAGGTGGGTCCCACGTGGACGTGGCCCACCAATATATATACATATACATATACATATAATATATATCTTATATTATATATATATATATATATATAAATACATATTATATTATATATTATATTATATAAAATATAACATATATATATAAAGATGCATTGGGCCCATCCAAACAGTGGATGATGTGGATCATCACCTGTAATAGAGTGGGCCACACCGTCTGATGTAGATGGACGGGGTAGATGTAACACATATTGGTGGGATCCACACCATTACAAAGAAAGAGAGAGAGAGAGAGAGAGAGAGAGAGATAGAGAGATATACGGTGAGATAGAGGAACCCCGCCACTATGGGCCCTCTTGATTAAATCACATACATCCAAATGGGTCCCACCAACAAGTGGGCCCTAAAATTTAAAATAATGGCAAATCACCCACCTTATCTTCCTTCTTCTTGGTCCCTTAGACTCCAATGCTCCTTAGCTTCAACTTTGATGGAGGTTGATGGAAGATTGATGGTGGGGATGAGAGATGAGAGGGTGTAGATGGAAGATGGAAGGTGGGCCACACTTGAGAGGGAGAGGAAGCTTGGACGTTTGAGAGGCTTGAATTGCTTGGAGATTTTGAGAAATGAGAGAGAGAGAGGTGATATGGATGGGTGAGGTGAGGTGATGGAGTGATGGGTTGGGTTGAAAAATTGTAAAAGGTGTATGGTTGTTGTTGAAATTTGGAAAAGAGGAGTGGTGAGGTGGAAAGAAGGTGGACTTTTGAAAAAGAGGGAATGGGTATGGATACATTTAATGGTTGATTGATGGGATTAATTGTGTAGAGATTCCCTCGAAATCCGCAACGCGCGGTGTTTCTTCGGAATAAACGCTGATCGGCATCTTCTTACCTGGGTATCGGTTCGGTGCGCAAGTCACGACGTTGGAACCGCGGCGACGACGCGGTCGCTATGATACAACTTTCGGATCAAGCCGACGTCGGTACGCGGGACCTAGCTTAGGATCGTGTGCAAACACCGAATACGGTGCGAAGGTTGCGGGAATTTGACCGGAAGGACCGCGGAAGCTAACGGAACAGTACGGACTAGGACACGGATCTTACAGCTCTCCCCTCCAAATAAAAATTTCGTCCTCGAAATTTAAACAATCATCACAAGAAAATATAAGTCATAATAGAAGAGGAAGCAAGGCATCGCTATATAAATATCAGAGACAACATATAATATACAACATACAATCAATCATTAAAGAGATGAGGATAGCGCTCTCGAATCTCAGCCTCGTGCTCCCAAGATGCCTCATCCACAGAATGGTGGCCCCACTGAACCTTCACCAAGGGAATGACCTTGGTTCGGAGGACCTGCTCCTTCCGATCAAGGATACGAACTGGCTGCTCGATGTAAGAAGCGTCCTCACGAACCTCCAACGGCTGCCAGTCAATAACAGGAACTACGTCTGACCCACATTTCCTCAACATAGAGACGTGGAAAACGTTGTGGACGCCAAACAACTGAGATGGTAAGGCAAGCCGATAGGCCATAGCGCCAATGTGCTCAGTGATCTCGAAAGGTCCTATAAATCTCGGGGCAAGCTTGCCCTTTGTTCCAAATCTAACTACGCCCTTCATGGGCGAGACCTTGAGATACACATGGTCCCCTACATCAAACTCCAAGGGACGACGCCGGCGATCGGCAACACTCTTCTGCCGGCTCTGAGCTGTGCGCATCCTCTGCTTGATAATATCAATAACCTCTGATGTCTCCTGCACAAGCTCGGGACCTAGGAGACGCCGCTCTCCAACCTCGGTCCAACAACTCGGAGATCTGCACGGTCTCCCATATAATGCCTCAAAAGGAGCCATGCCAATGGTTGCCTGATAGCTGTTGTTGTATGCGAACTCAGCCAATCACAGATGCTCATCCCAGCTACAACCGAAGTCAATCACGCAGGCCCGAAGCATATCCTCAAGGATCTGGTTGACCCTTTCGGTCTGGCCATCGGTCTGCGGATGATACACGGTACTAAGCTGCAAATCAGTGCCCATAGCTCTCTGAAAGCTCCTCCAAAACTGAGACGTGAATCTCGGATCTCGGTCAGAAACGATCGAGACTGGTACACCGTGCAGCCTCACAATCTCCTCAATGAATAACCTCGCAAGCCGGTCCAAGGGCCAAGTCACACGAATCGCAAGAAAATGTGCCAACTTCGTCAGACGGTCCACAACAACCCAAATGGCGTCATGACCGCGCTGAGTCCTCGGCAAACCCATAATAAAATCTGTAGATACGTGCTCCCACTTCCACGTCGGGATGCTCAACGGCTGCAATAGTCCAGGGGGTCTCTGATGATCGGCCTTGACACGCTGGCATGTGTCACACTCGGCCACAAAACTGGCAATCTGGCGCTTCATCCCTGCCCAGTAATACTGCCTCCTCATATCATGGTACATCTTCGTCGAGCCAGGATGGATGGAAAACCGCGATCGATGTGCCTTGGTCATAAGATCTCTACGCAACTCAGGAATATCCGGGACACACAATCGGCCTCTGAAGCGAAGTCCACCATCAGCACCAATCTGCCAATCTGTCTGACTCTCAGATGTCGCCTCAGCTCGGTAATCCTGTAACGACTCATCTACCTGCTGAGCCTCGATCACCCTTGCAACAAGAGAGGGTTGAATCGACAGGCTCGATAACTGAACGATAGAAGACTGCAGACCAAAATCAAAGTCGTACTCTGCTATATCCTCGAGCATCTTCCACTCCTGAATCATCATATGTGCCACCAGGCCTCGTAGCTGACGGCTGAGGGCATCCGCCACCACATTTACCTTGCCTGGGTGGTACTGGAGGTCAAAATCATAATCCTTCAGAAGCTCCATCCAGCGTCTCTGTCTCATGTTCAGCTCAGACTGAGAAAATAGATACTTCAAGCTCTTGTGATCAGAGAAGAGCTCGAACCTAACCCCATAGAGATAGTGTCTCCACACCTTCAGTGCGAAGAAGACTCCTTACGGCTCTAAGTCATGCGTGTGGTAGTTCAGCTCATGAACCTTGAGTGACGAGACGCAAATGCTACAGGTCTACCGTGTTGGATAGCACCCAACCCAATACGCGAAGCATCGGTAAATACCACAAATCCATCACTCCCGGAGGGAAGAGTGAGGACAGAGCGAATGTGACGGTCCTTCAGCTCCATAAATGCTCGCTCACAGGCGTCACTCCAAATAAACTCTGCGCCCTTCCGAGTCAACCTGGTCAACGGGGCTGCAATACGGGAGAAGCCCTCAATGAAACGCCGATAATATCCCGCTAAACCAAGGAAACTGCGGATCTCGGACGCAGTCGTGGGCTGACCCCACTGACGCACTGCCTCAACCTTCGAGGGGTCCACTGCGACACCCTCCCTCATCACCACGTGACCGAGGAATCTCACCTCCTCCTACCAGAACTCACACTTCTCCAGCTTCGCATATAGCTGGTGGGCACGGAGGGTCTGCAAGGCGATCTCCAGATGCTGCATATGGTCCTCACGGGTCCTCGAATATATCAAAATGTCGTCGATGAAGACCACAACAAACTGATCGAGATATGGACGAAAGACCTCGTTTATCAACTGCATGAAGACCGCGGGTGCATTGGTCAGTCCAAAGGACATGACCTGAAACTCAAAATGACCATAACGCGTCCTGAAAGCTGTCTTCGGGATGTCCTCCTCTCGAACATGAATTTGATGATAACCAGAACGCAGGTCAATCTTCGAAAAGAACTGTGCACTTTGCAGCTGATCAAATAAATCGTCTATCCTCGGGAGCGGGTATTTGTTCTTAATTGTGACCCGGTTGAGCTCGCAGTAATCCACACAGAGCCTCAACGAGCCATCCTTCTTCCTAACGAAGAGTACTGGCGCTCCCCAAGGCGAACTGCTCGGACGAATGAATCCCAACTCACGCAACTTGTCCAACTGACGCTGCAGCTCACGCAACTCCATCGGTGTCATACGGTACGGGGCCTTCGAGATAGGCGCGGTACCAGGCACAAGGTCTATCTGGAACTCGATATGACGGCGAGGAGGCAATCCTGGAATCTCCTGAAACACGTCGGGGAAGTCGCAGACCACCGGCAACCGATCAATATAAATGACAACAGGCTCCTCCACAGCGTAGGACATCAAGCAAGATAACGGCTCTCCTTGGGGCTCAGCGATGAACTGGAACTGCCGCAAGCCTGGTATGCAGAATGTGACTGTCCTTGCAGAACAGTCTAAGATAGCGTGGTACTCGGTAAGCCAATCCATGCCCAAGATAACGTCGAAATCTGTCATCGGCAGCACAAACAAGGCAGCGGGCAAAAAGATATCACCGACAAGAATCGGACAAGATGGACAGAAACGGCCCAATACTGTGGTCCTCCCCAAGGGCGTCGATACGGTCAACCCCTCACTAGCAGACTCTATCGGTAATCCAGTCGATCGGCAGAAATCCTCAGACATGAATGAGTGAGAAGTGCCAGAATCAAATAATACTCGAGCAATACATGAAGAGACAGGAAGTATACCCTCGACAACTCCTCCGGATGACTGCGGGTCCTGCTGAGCTGCGTAGAATCTAGCCTAAGCTGGCTGGGGAGGTGCCTGTCCCCTCTGAGGTCCCTGGTGCTGCTACTGCCTCTGCGGCGGCCTATACTGCTGCCTCTGCTGCTGCTGAGGTCTCGGCGACTGAGGTGGCTGTGGTCGCTGCTGATGGGGTCGCTGCTGTGCTGGAGGCTACTGCTGAGGTCGTTGTTGTGCTGGAGGCTGTTGTGGTGCTCTCGGCAGATGTAGGTGAGGCTGCTGTGATCCTCTCGACTGCTGCAAATGAGGGCGAGGGCACTCAGACAGGCGATGCCCTGTCCCACCACATCCAAAATAAGTCCCTGCAAATGGCTGCAGGGGTGGCGCTGGAGGTGCTGCTGGTGCTCTAGCAGGTGGGTGGCTCCTGTACCTCTGTGGTTGTCGCTGCTGCTGGGAGCTACTGGAGGGGGTCTGCCTCTTCTGTCCCCTCCTCTGATCTCTGTCGGCCTACGCGCCAGCCCACTCAGTCTCGTAGATCTGAGCCCTCCGCACTACAGCCTGAAAGGTCGGAAGCTCGTGCCCAATCACACGGCCTCGAAGACCGTAACGTAAGACGCTCTCGAAACGGCGGGCCTTCCGCCCCTCATCATCAACCATATATGGCGCAAACCTCGATAGCGCCACGAAATGAGCCGCGTACTGAGCCACGGTCATGTCTCCCTGTACCAGAGTCTCGAACTCTAGTGCTCTCTGACGTCAAATATGGTCAGGGAAATACTGCTCCTCGAATCGATATACAAAATCATCCCATGTCCAGACGTAGTCAGGTCCTGCGACGCAGGTAACCGAGGTCCACTAGTGCTCGGCCTCGCCCTAAAAAAGAAACACTGTCAACCAAACTCGCTGCTCGGTGGTGCATGACATGGTATCGAAGATCTTCTCCACATCGGAGCGCCACCTCTCAGCTACTGTCGGATCTGGCTCGCCCTGGAAACGCGGAGGGTGAAACTGTCGGAACTCTCGAAGTAGGGCACTCGCACGCTCCTGCTCTGCCTGGGCCGGTGAAACAACCGGGTGTCTGCTCTGCCCCTGAAGTGCGGCCGTCACAGCCTGCAGCATCTGCTGCAACTGGGAGGCACTCACGGATACGGTCGGGTCCGCACTAGTCTCTGGTGGAGAAGCAGTAACCTCAGGATGGGCGGTATGAATCTCTGGTAGAGGGGCAACATCCTCAGGCTGGGCAGTAGGAATCTCTGGTGGTGGAGGAGGGGTCGTAAGTGGTAATGCGGGAACCGCAGGTGGTGGAGCTGAAGTATCCGGTGGTGGTGCGGGAGTCGATCGGGTCACTCTCCTGCGCGTCATGTCCTACAGGAAAGAGCGAAGGTGCCTATCAACTTAAAGGCTCGCGAAGGCACGCACGTTAAGGGTCTGTAATAAAAGATCGCTAGGCTATCCGAACTTAGGACTTAAATCATTCATAGCAGACATGTAATGTTGTTCTTGGTTATTCCCGAGTTATGCTCTGATACCAACTTCTGTCACGCCCCGAACTCGGAAACCGGGCTCATAAAATTCCTGATCGCCGAATCCGGCGCCGACAGCCTTCGTAGAACCCCATTCTCAGACCCCGGCACCCATTCACCAGGTTCCGATCTTGGGAGACTACAAGGAGGGTTTCAAATCATCAGTCTGAATCATAATGAGCATAACAAAAAGCATAACCCACAACAATAACCACAAGAACACCACCACAAAATCCACTATGATCAAAAACTTTTTAGTACAATGCGACTGAAAAGGGAAAATACAATGTAATAAAAGAAACAAAACTCCAGAATCTCGGTTGCACGCTCCAACTGCAGCGAGACTATGGCTGCGACTGCGTCCTGGCGTCACCTGCATGCATCAATCGTGCATAAGCTTATGGAAAGCTTAGAGGGTGGTGTAAGTGTGTGCGCAATATAAACGTGCTTAAAATGCAAGGTCAGAGTGATGCGGAATCATGGTGATGAGCACATGAATGCAATCAGCCGTACCAAGGCTATGCGGTGCAAGATATGAATGCTATCGGCCATAACACAGCCATGCGATGCGAGATGCAACTCAAGCATGCCAATCCTCATCATGTATCAGTACAGTTCTCATTCTGGATAATCACCGGGGTTCAATACACTCCAAATGGCACTGTCGCTCTCTTAGCCGCAGAGTCCAAGTGAGCGTAAGAAACCTCACTATCCGCCTGACCAATAGTCTGCCAATACCTATCCGGCACGTCGATAGCGGACCCATTCACGAGCTGGTCAAACTCAGCCTAGTATTGCCCCCTACCCTCGGGCGAGTAAGGCCACACTCCTTTCTAACCGACCTTAAATTATCTCCAAAACAGTTGGACAGTTGGATGAAATACATACATCATGATAGAGCCCACACTAATAGAGGGCGTGGTTTACAATACATACATAGGTGGATCCTAAGTAGGACTCACCATAATGCTTATTCTCCACCCAGCCTAGGGCCCAATATAATTTTTATTTTCCACCCAACTTAGGGCCCATTATAATGTTTATTTTCCAACTAACTGTTCATAGGGTCATGTGGACCAGGGTAGAGCCCACTGGAGTTTTTATTTATCATCCAATCTATCCATAAGGTCACGTGGGCCTGGATAGGGCCCACTATAATGTTTATTTTTCATACAAAATGGGCCCACTGTAATGTTTATTTTTTTTATACAAAATGGGCCCACTGTAACGTTTGTTTTCCATACAATCCGTTGATAGGTCGTGTGGACCAGGGGGCCCACCATACTACTGATTATTATTATTTATTTATTTATTTATTTTATTTTATTTTATGTATTGATTTATTTATTTATTTATTTTGGCGAGGGAGTTCACGTGGACCAGGCCCACGGTGATGTTTACTTGCCATCCCAACCGATGAGGAACCACCCAAATCTGGGCCCACCGTGATGTGGTCCACGATCCAGCCCACCTATTTAGTGTGTCCCACTGGACTAATGGTCCAGACCAAATTTCAATAACATCCAAAACTCAGGTAGGCCCCACCAAGTGATTTTATATGTTTTGGCATGTCTTCACATGATTTTAAATGGTGTGGCCCACATGAGTTCCGTATAAAGCTGATTTTTGGGGTGGACGTGTGGACTGAGGGGACCCATCAAATGCACGGGATAGATGTTCGAAACGTATCACGGTGGGGCCCACAGCTGGGGCCATGAGCCCCAGCTCGTCCGTCCGTCGTAGGCCAGCGCAGGCGCTGCCAGCGCCTGTCAGTTGCAGCAGCAGCGTCAGCGCTGCTTGCTCTCTTGCATTAGTTTTTTTTTTTTAAAGAAAACAGTTTTTCTACCGATTCTCCATGGTAGGGCCCACATCAGCAACATCCACTCCGGCCATGGGTACCTGTGACTTGATACAAGCCTATAGAGTCCAATATTGGGCTATTTTTGATATACAGGAGCATCAGGGAGTAAATCAAAGGTAGGAATACTGTTTCCTATGGTATGGCCTGCCAAGAAAAGGGACCAACTTCATTTTTCGGCTCAACGCCTAAAATGAGATGGGGAACAAAATGGACGGCTTGGATTTGACTTATATATCAAGGTGGGGCTTGCATGAGAGGTCCACCACTTCTCCCTCTCTTTTTTTTCTTTTTTTAAGGTACACACACATGCCAGTTACTCACTGTTTGCAACGTCCAGCGTCCAGGGACGCTGGACGACTTACATGTTCACAACATTGAGGTGGGTCCCACGTGGACGTGGCCCACCAATATATATACATATACATATAATATATATCTTATATTATATATATATATATATAAATATATATTATATTATATATTATATTATATAAAATATAACATATATATATATATACATATAAAAAGATGCATTGGGCCCATCCAAATAGTGGATGATGTGGATCATCACCTGTAATAGAGTGGGCCACACCGTCTGATGTAGATGGACGGGGTAGATATAACACATATTGGTGGGATCCACACCATTACAAAGAAAGAGAGAGAGAGAGAGAGAGAGATAGAGAGATATACAGTGAGATAGAGGAACCCCGCCACTATGGGCTGTAAGACCTGTATCCCAACCCGTACCGTTCTGTAGACTTCCGCGATTTTCTCGGTCGAATTTCGGTAACCTTCGACCCTTAACCGGTATTTGCACGCGACCTTAAGTGTCATCCTGTAATTTCGAGTCGGCTTGGCCTAAGACCTATGTCATTGCGACCGCATCGTCGCTGCGGTTCCAACGCCGCGTCTCATACGGCGTTCTGAGTTGTACATCAAAGGATATAGGTTGCGCTCTATTTGGACCATTGATTGTGTTTTGGTGGGGCCCACCTATCACATTGGCACTTTTTCCAAGGCTAGGGTGACATCACCCTAAGCCATCCATAAATTCTAGTCAAAGCAATAATGACCCTAGCCTATACTTACTACCTTTTTTCCAAAGCATTTATTACCTAGCTAAGAGAGAGAGAGAGCTATCATCATTACTCTCTCTCCTTCATCTCTCTCCTCCCTTTTTCATTCTCCATTTTCCACCATGGTAGCAAGACCTTGGACGTCCCAAGCTCTCCAAATTCCTAGCCCTTTTCCCACCTTAGATCCCCCATATCCTGCCATCAAAAGCTCATCTCCACCATTGAAGGAGCCCCATTGGAGCTTTGAAGCATCAGGGAGGAATAAGGTGGGTGCTCCTTTCTCCCTCTCTCTCTTCCCTTATTCTTTTGTGATGGTGTGATCATGTGACCCACTTGAATGGACCCCACCACAAGGCATGTATTCTATCCAAACCATCTACAGGTGGGGCCCACTTTGTGTGTATTGTACCTGCACCATACTCCGTTTGGTGGCCCACCTAGCCGGGCCCACCCTGTGTACAGGCGTTGCTCAGACCGTCCAGCGTCCCTGGACGCTGGACGTCAACGGAAAGCATGTATCAACTTTGATTTTCAAAGCTTTTGGGAGTGTTACTTATGTAGGCCCCACCTTGATGTATGTATTCAATCCATGCCGTCCATTCCTTTCTCAAGCTCGTTTTAGGCGTCGATCCGAAAGATGGGACCAGTCAGACTTTCAGACGGGCCATAACATGACAAACAGCGGGTTTACCGTTGAAATATCCCCTGTTGTTTCTACACACCGAAACAGGCCCAATATTGGACTTGTTTTGTTTGTTTTGAACCATAGAGGGCCATTGAACGGGTTAGATTTACCTAATGTGGTCCCCACATGAGCAACCCTTAGAAAAACCAGAAATCAAATAAAAAAAATCTCACAAGCAGCAGTTGCTGCTGTTGTCAGTACGGCAGCACGGCAGCAGTGTTGCGTGCGGGCGCTGGGCGAGCGGGCAGAAACCCACGGCTCTAGCCGTGGGCCCCACAGTGATGCTTGTATGACATCTAAACCGTTCATGAGGTGGGTCCCTGCTTGACGTGGGCCCCCTCTAAAACTCAGGCCCATCCCAAGCTCAGATGGCCCACATCACAGGAAACAGTGTGACTTGAACCGTCTGCCATTGAGACCCTTGTTGGGTCCACAGGGGCTTTGGATCAAAAATGAAATTTGTTCTTTCCCTTTCATCCAGGTACTGGCGACCCTACGGATGGGTTGGATGGAAGATAAACGTCATGGTGGGCCCCACAGGGATGTGTGTATTCCTTTTTGCACCGTCCACTGACTGTGGACGGTGGCAACCCACCAAATGTATGGATCTAATCCACACCATCCACGTGTACTTGGATGGTGGGACCTAATGTACGTGGGCCACACTGTCATGTATGTTTTGATCCACCCGTCCAGCCGTGGTACTCACCTTGACTTATGTATTTAAGCTGCACCGTCTAGATGCACGGGAAGGTGATACCACCTTGCTGGATGAAGAGCAAACAAAAATATATCAACTTGAATCACAGTGGGCCACGTGTGTATGGGACCCACACTTTATTTGTTGTATTCCCACAGTCCACACGTGGGACCTACCTAATGCCTGGCTCATCCTCACCGTTCAGCATTTTTGGACGGTGGAAAATCCACAAATGTCAGTCATATTCACGGCTGAGGTGGGACACACGTGTGAACCCACCTCTGACGAATGCGTTTAATCCATGAGGGAAGCAGTGATGAATGAGCCTTATCCAGACCGTCCATCCACCAGCCAGAAAACTGCTGGATCGACATCTGCAGTTCTGTGTGGCAGATCATATGGGATGCATCACATCCAACCGTTTATCGGTGGGCCATCTCTCAAGTGGACCACACTGCAAAACAGTGAGGATTGACGTCAGCAGGTTATGTAGGATCCACCTCGCTGTGTATCCACATTGTCCATTTGGACGGTGTGATGTGAGTCTCACCGTGCTCTGCAGCCACACCTCCCATCTGACGTGTGCTAGGTGGGCCACCATGACGTGTGGGTTTGATCCACACCGTCCAGTTTATTGGATGGTAGGACCCACCTTTGATGTATGTCTTTCATCCAACCGTCCATCTGGGCATGGGCCACCTAAATGTATATCTCTACCGCCCACTGCCATATGGGGTCCAGAATGACGCATGTCTTTCAGCCAGATCATCCGTCAGGGGCCCTGCTCATGTTGCAATTCACACCGTCCACTGTTTGGGACAGTGGGACCCACTGTAGTGTGTTTTATCCTCGCCATCCGCCCAGACTGTGGGACTCCACCGTGATGGTTGTATTGCACAGCGTCCATCTGTGGGGCTAGCTGGGATGTATTTGTTATCCATGTCGTCCAACTATATAGACCCCCACCAGCAATTCACTTGTGGTGTCAACGTCAGCAAATTTTGCCTGATCATGGGTATGTGTTATGTCCCAACCGTCGGTCCACATGGACAGTGGGTCCCATGCTACATGATGTCAGCAAGTTATGTGGGTCCCATTTGATGTATGTGTTCTTCACATCGTCCATCTGTTTTGCCAGGACCCACCATGTTTCATCCACATCGTCTAGGGGGTCTAGACGGTGTTGGACAATGTTCGGATAGTGCTGATTTACATGGACAATGTTTGGGCAGTTCTGACCATCGCTGGTGCGTCATGTGCTAAATAGAATGATAGTGTATAATGATACACATGTTGCACCTGTCACTATTGAAATGATTTTAGATGTAATCCAAGCTCTCACCCACATCCTAGTGGGACCCATCGTGATGTATTTGTTATCCAGGCCGTCCTTTGACTGGACCGTTGGTAGGCCTAGCTATGATGAGTAGGCCCACTAGCTGTATGTACAAGGCCCACTTGTGATGTATATTTGAGGCTCACCTGTTGTGTATTTGAGGCCCGTGTGATGAGGCCCATATGATGTATTTAAGGCCCAGGTGCAGGGCCCACCTATTGTGTATTCATGACTCTCTTTGGCGTGGTCCATTTAGCTATATCTGTGGCCCTTGTGAGGTGTGTTGGGCCCATTAGTGCGGCCCATGTAATGCAGCCCATGTAATGCGACCCGCTTGATATTCAAGGCCCATGGGCGAGGCTCAAAGTGATGTATTCTAGGCCCATGGGCGAGGCTCAAAGTGATGTATTCTAGACCCATGGACGTGGCCCATTGTGATACACTCGAGGCCCTTGTATGAAGCCCAATACGATGTATGTGGGGCCCAATGTGATGCATGTATATCCGCTGCGTTACGTATAAATCCCTTATGTGGGCCACTCCTTGGGAGCAATGTGGGTTAGATGCCCACATTGAGGGGCAATGATGGTTAGGCGTCCTCATTGTGACCTTCCCTTAGGCTTTGTTAGGCCTGTTCTCTTCGTGGGTTAGCCCAAATAAGTGGGCCCCATTCGCCACAAACGGATGACTCTTTGCTATCAGATTTGATATAACCACGGCCGAGTGTCGATCTTTATACTATGGTTAATCGGCTGATCACCTATGGACCCCGCTTTGTTTATCTACTGATTATCGGTGCCAATTATCAAGGCCGTTTATCTTGACCGATTGTCGATTAGCAATCGAGGCCGTTTATCTTGACCGATTGTCGATTAGCGATCGAGGCCGTTTATCTTGACCGATTGTCGATTGGCGATCGAGGCCATTTATCTTGACCGATTGTCGATTAGCGATCGAGGCCGCTTATCGTGACCGATTGCCGATTAGCGATCGAGGCCGTTTATCTTGACCGATTGCCGATTAGCGATCGAGGCCGCTTATCGTGACCGATTGCCGATTAGCGATCGAGGCCGTTTATCTTGACCGATTGCCGATTAGCGATCGAGGCCGCTTATCGTGACCGATGTGCTGATTCCGATTATTGACCGATTTCAATTGTCGAGGCCGATTATCGAGACCTATATGGTGTATATGCAACTCGTAGTTGAGGCCCCTTTGTGATGTGTGTTGGGCCCATGTGAGGGGCCCATCGTAATGTGTATTAAGATCTTGAGTGAGGCTCATGGTGTTGTATATTTGTCCCTTGTGTGAGGTCATGGGTCCATTATATGTTAGGATCTATGAGGGTCATTCCTCGGGGGCAATGATGGTTAAATGTCCACATTGTTGAGATCGATTGTCAATGCCGGTCATTGATACCGATTATAACAGCATAGCATCACGATACATGCCCATACGCATCATTTGCATGTTTGTTATGAGATGTGATTGACCATTGGATTGTCATTGGGCGTGTTGTTATGAGACTCCCTGGTAGGCGGAGATTGTCTTACTTGAGTACACGGTATGCGTAGGATTGATGCATGACTGGATTGTATGACTCATGCATCTTGCATTGTATGTTGTGATTACTGTACGCCCTAGCAACATCAGGGTCGTAGCCTTCACGGGTATTTTGTGGATGGCCAGATGGGACACCGAAAATCTGTTCTACATGGGGTGCTATAGATATCCCTAGGTGAAAGTCCCTAAACCCTCTTGGTTCCAGAGGTTGCTCCAACGTCTAGACCGAGTGGATGCATGAGCGCATGGGGGCCGTATACCGATAGGCCGCGTCTCCCACTGTGTCGTGGTCGGTTGGAAAGGGGTGCGGCCTTACCTGCCCGAGAGGAGGGGACAATGCTAGGCTGAGTCTGACCAGCTCGAGGAATGGGTCCGCTATCGACGAGCTGGGCCCGATATTGGCAGGCGGATAGTGAGGTCTCTTTCACTCACCTTGTTGCGCGCGATGGGGCGGCAGCCTGGTTTGGAGTGTAATAGACCCCGGTGATTTCCCAAAGAGTAACTATACTGATATGTGGACTTATTGAGCAGGAATTGTATATTCATTCATTCATTCCTTCACTATCCACTCGGGCTAGTGGTGCGTAACTATTTGTTACGTGTACCTTCGCATGACCAGGATTTCGGTTGGGCGCGCGACTAACCTGAGGTTTGGAGTTTACCACATTGAGTCTGACTATTCAAATTTAGGTATGGGACTGATTTGGATAGAAGTCCTTTGTGGTGGACCCCGTAGTCTGCGATACTATGTACTATCATTCCGACTTCACACTCCAGCATGGTCATTACATTCACACCGTATATTACATTGCATCCGCAGTACTTAGCATTTTAAGTTACTATATTTCTGCATTATATGGCCTAGATTCGACTGATGGTATTCATGGACTAATCAGGATTTGTATATTGCATTGCATCAGCGGCATCTGATATTTGGCGTATTATCTCGCATTGCATAGTTGATCTACATTACTTCATCGATATGATATTGTTTTCATTATATTGCTACGTCGCATAGCCTGGATGACTGATGATATTTATGGGCCTATCGGTATGTTTTTGCATTACTAGATTACTCCGATATTGCTTACTTGGCACCTACCTTATGCACACACTTTCACCACCCACTAAGCTTTATAAGCTTATGCACGAGAGATGCGTGCAGTGATGTTAGGTTGTAGCAACATTGGAGCGTACAGCGGTCTTCTGGAGCTTTGATTTATTTTATATATGTTTTTCCCTTTCAGTATTGTACTCAAATAATTATATTAGTGGATATATGATGATGATGTTGCCTTTGTGATTTGGGTAATCTTGTGGTTATGCTCATTACGAGATAAATGTACATTGGAAAATCCTCCTTGTAGGATCCCAGGATCGGAATCTAGCATATATACGCTGGGAGCCGAAAATGGGGTACTACGGAGGCTGTCAGCACCGGATTCGGTGATCGGAAATTTTGTGAGTCCGGTTTCCAAATTTGGGGCGTGACATGGGCCCTCTTGATTAAATCACATACATCCAAATGGGTCCCACCAACAAGTGGGCCCTAAAATTTAAAATAATGGCAAATCACCCACCTTATCTTTCTTCTTCTTGGTCCCTTAGACTCCAATGCTCCTTAGCTTTAACTTTGATGGAGGTTGATGGAAGATTGATGGTGGGGATGAGAGATGAGAGGGTGTAGATGGAAGATGGAAGGTGGGCCACACTTGAGAGGGAGAGGAAGCTTGGACGTTTGAGAGGCTTGAATTGCTTGGAGATTTTGAGAAATGAGAGAGAGAGAGAGGTGATATGGATGGGTGAGGTGAGGTGATGGAGTGATGGGTTGGGTTGAAAAATTGTAAAAGGTGTATGGTTGTTGAAATTTAGAAAAGAGGAGTGGTAAGATGGAAAGAAGGTGGACTTTTGAAAAAGAGGGAATGGGTTGTTGTACTTGAGGTATGGATACATTTAATGGTTGATTGATGGGATTAATTGTGTAGAGATTCCCTCGAAATTTGCAACGCGCGGTGTTTCTTCGGAATAAACGCTGATCGGCATCTTCTTACCTGGGTATCGGTTCGGTGCGCAAGTCACGGCGTTGGAACCGCGGCGACGACGCGGTCGCTATGATACAACTTTCGGATCAAGCCGATGTCGGTGCGCCGGACCTGGCTTAGGATCGTGCGCAAACACCGAATACGGTGCGAAGGTTGCGGAAATTTGACCGGAAGGACCGCGGAAGCTAACGGAACAGTACGGACTAGGACACGGGTCTTACAATGTCTATCCACATTGGACTGTTGAGATAAAGAATCTAACAAATGGCTATGTTTTTAAAGTGAACGGACAATGTTTAAAACCATTTGTTTAGAAATTTGACTCAGAGGACATGTCCATGCCTTTGATTGATCCTGTGTACCAGGATTGATCTCCTAGTCTGATGGAAGTGTAGTTAGCTTTATTGCTTTCATAGGATTTAGGATTAGGATAGTTTGCTTTCAGTTTGTTTAAGTGTTTGTGCTAACTCATCTTCACGTTGAAAACCTTGGAAAAGCTTCAATCCCCCTTCTTTAGGTACTACCTTTCCATCACTTCTCATTTCTTTTCATTATCTCATATGCATTGCATGCTTTTTTTTTTACATCGAAGATAATGTAAACTTTAGGTTGGGGGTGTGGACTAGGTAAACTAATCAGTGTTTTCTTAGTTCTGAGCATTTTTTTTTTGAAATTTTCAATGTTTCAAGTTGAAATCTGTTTAAAAAATGATAAATTGTGTATGTAAATAATGTTTTGAGAATGATGATAAGATTGAGATTGAATTTTGAATTGTTGGAGTTTGATCAACTAAGTAATCTATTACCTACAGTTCTTGCATTTAATTGATTAAGAGAAAGTTTGAATATCATGTTAATCTAAGTCACAAGACACGTTCAAGTTGCTTTCTGTGAATTATGCTAGAATTTCTAATTGTTAGTATGTGAAGCATTAATAGATGATTGTAAATTATGTCTGGAGAATTTTATCCACCTTAAAAGATGAAAAGAACCAGTTAAAAAAACAGTGAGATCAACAAAAAGATCATATATGATGAAAAGACTGGAAAAGAATGAAAAGATTGTAAAAGAATGAAAAAGAATGAAAAGTCTGAAAAGAATGAATAAATAAAAAGAAATCGTCGATATAAAATCAAAAACTGGAAAAAGAAGGAAAAGGGGATAAGTTCAGAATCAGTACTTGATTATTAAATTAATCTTGAGGTGATGATCATGGCTAATATTATGTGATGATAGTATACTTTTATGGAAAGCAAATTGAAATTCACTAAGCACATTGGGAAAACTTGATATATGAACTTTTACTCTAGATTGAATGATGAAAAATCTATTTGATTGATTGCTCATTTGATTCGGCTCTAGGTTTACAAATTTTCATTCTCACTTCTTTGGATTATACTCATTCATACTTGTTTACACAAATAATTATTTTCTTGAAGAACTTTAAACATTGAGAATTGAATATCACTTCACACATGTTTTGCTCGGGACTAGCAAAATGCTAGTTAGGGGGTGTGTTGAGTGTGAAATATTGCATATTTCTCTCTATTTATACATTGGTTTTATAAACATGATAGTGCTTAATCCATTTAATTATACATGTTTTCATGTGTGAGGTGATTTCGAGAGCTTAAGGTAAAATTAATGCCAAAAGGAAGATTTATACTCAAAAGATTACTAAATGAAGATTTGGAGATTTAGAAGTCATTAATGAAAAGAATCAAAGATTTGAAGTGAAGAAAATGAATCCTGAAATTGCCCTGAAAATAAACATATCCCTAAGATTGTCCTAAAAAAGTATATTCTGAAACTTTGAGTCTATTTTATTTGTATAGTGTGAAGTATATTTTGAAAAATTACGCAGAGTGAAGTTTAATTTAGCAAACTATGGAGAGTGCATAAATTTGAGGCGGTTTCTAGATTTTTCCAACTAAGTGCAAAAGTTGGAGTTCCATAACTATAAATAGGACTCCCTAGGATGCTCCAAAGCATCTTTTAGGGTTTGGAAATGTCTTAAGGAGCATAACAAAGGGTGGAGCATCCATTAAAGAGTTTTTCTTCTTCCTTAGTTTATTTTTCATGCTTCATTTAAGAGATTTAGTTTCAATCATGTCTATGGTTGACTAAACCTCTTATCTAAGGTTAAAAGGTGAAGCATGTAATGTGTTGGGATGTTTATTTTTTTTATTCTTATTCTTATTGAACTTCATTGATTTCTAGTTTAATATTAAAAGAATATTTTCAGTTTTTTATGGTTTATTGTGACTCAAATTACAATAGATGCTGTGATAACTTTGAATGTCTTCTTTTCCTATTTTAAGATAGTGAGATTAGTAAATCTCATTATTCACCATCATCTCCTAGGCATGGTAGGGTGATGGAATCCCTTCCAATCTTCACAATTCTCCTCCATCGAGAATTAGGTCAATGAAAAGTTTAAATTTGATTTAAATTGTTTTATCTTCCAATTGGATATGATAGGACTCTAATTCCAATTGTGCTTATTGAATTAAGCAATGTAGCATCTTAATAGCTACAAGTGGATCCTTGGCACCCTAGTTCCCACCTTTAATTGATAGTTTAAACATTATTCATAATTACTCTCTTTTATTCCAAAATTCAGATTTAGATCTTCTTCTAGTTCTAGTTCTAGTTCTTTTTAGAATACGTACAAGTTTAGTCCATGTGGATTCGACCTCGTTCTCACAAGTTATTACTACATTGTGACCCTACACTTGGGGTTGTGAACAAATTGTCATTTGCGTATCTTTTTAATTATGCTCATGTGTTTTAATGCTTAATTTTATATGTATGATGAGATGAATACCTTGGATTAATAGGTAGCATATTTCATACACACATGTTCACAATGCCAGAGGCTAGTCGCTTTATTCGCATATCTTGAGTAGTCTATGTGATTGGATCCGTTATTGTGGCTTGGAGGCCTTTAGAGTTATATTGTTTTGATTAGTTTAATTGTAAATTAGTTTAAGTTAGGCAATGAAGTTTTTAAATTAACATAATCATTGGAAAGACCTATTCACCCCCCTCTAGGACTCTTAAACTATTCTATACTTCTACTATAGCAGTCTAAACTGTAATTTCAATTGGTATCAGAGCCGAGTTCGTCTTAAAGGGTTTAACAACCTAAAGGGAGATCCTGACAAGAAGTTGAAACAATGACCAAAGGAGAAGGACCATCTGTCTAACGACCTCCCATCTTTGATGGTTCAAATTATCCTTATTAGAAGTCTAGGATGTTTTATTTTCTACAATCCTTAGATCATGACGTTT
Organism: Magnolia sinica; assembly: GCF_029962835.1. Taxonomy (NCBI): domain Eukaryota; kingdom Viridiplantae; phylum Streptophyta; class Magnoliopsida; order Magnoliales; family Magnoliaceae; genus Magnolia; species Magnolia sinica. The sequence goes on from NC_080574.1 coordinate 70,155,073, forward strand.
GAGAAGTTGTTGAGAATGGATATGTACCACCAACTGAACAAGTGGTACTTGAAAACAACACAACTGTCTCTAAATTGAAACTAAAAGAGAAATGGACTCAATATGATAAAGAAATGAAATCACATGAAGCTAAAGCCATGAATGCTATTTACTGTGAAGTTTCACAAGAAGTGTTCAATCAAATTAGCATGTGTGGAACTTTAAAAGAAGCATGTGATTTATTGCAAATAACCCATGAAGGAACCAACACAGTAAAAAGATCAAAGCTACAACTATTGACATCTCAATTCGCAAATATAAGGATGGAAGAACATGAGATATTCATGGATTTTATTCACAAAGCTGAATATCATATGTAATTCTATGGGGGGACTAGGGGAGAAAATTTCGATACCTAAAATTTATAAGAAAATCTTAAGATCCCTACCGAAACGATTTAACTCCAAGTCACCGCAATAAAGGAATGTAGGAACATTGATGAAATGAAAGTTGAAGAATTAGTGGGTTCTTTAAAAACACTTGAATTGCATTTCAAACCACCCACAAAATCAAAACACAATGTCCTTAAAACTTCTAAAACTATAATGGAGGAAGAGGAAACTGAAAATGAAGATGATGATGAGGAAGTGGCTCTCCTGGCTAAACGGTTCAAAAGATTTTTCAACAAGAACTGTGGAAAATCATTCAACTACAAGGGGAAACAATGGGACAACAAACGCCAAATAGGTAAATCTTTTAGGAAGTCCAAAGAACCCTAATGTTATAATTGCTAAAAGTATGGACATATATATGCTGAATGTCCAGCCAGGAAATCAAAAGGAAAAGCCATGGCAGCCACATGGGATGACACAAATGACTTCAATTCTGAAAACAGTGAGTCCGAAAATGATGATGGCCAAAAGTCACTAAAAATACTTATGACATCTACAACTACAGTCATTCCCAAACTGAAGAACAAGATAGAGGATATGCATACATGGAATGAAGGATGAGAGCCAAATGTGCAATCTATTGGCTCACACCACAGCATCTCCTCAAAACTTTTGAAAAGCGACCCCAGGGGTCCACTTGAGTTGAATTGGTATAGTTGAGGATCATGCCTCCGATATAAGCATTATTGGTAAATTAGAGGAATTTTTGCCTCATATTTAAACATAGTTAAATCAAAGGATTGAGCCTTATAATTGGTCTAAATGTTAGATCTGAGGATTTCTTTAGCCTCTATCCATTTTGGTAATTCCATGTAAGATTTTCGCTCTTTCACAAATCATGGAATTCTACCTTAGAACACAACATATTTATTAACATAATAGGAAAATATGCAATACCAAATTTTTGTGTTCTAGGGATATTTCAGTGGCACTAAACTTATCTTCGATGCGACCAAAATCAAACCGCGGCCAGTTATTTAAATCTCTCACTACCCAGTTCTATTTAGACTGTCACTTCTTCTATTTCTACTCAAGTTCGGCTAAGAGGACTGGCCAACCGAAATCAGCAAAACCAAAGGTATCTCCTAGTTCCTTCTCTCAAATCCCAAATACTAGTGTTCATCCTTCTTCGGTTTGCCTCCTTCTTGATAGGTTTTTACCATTCCACTCTGTTTTCCCAAAATGGAGTCACCTCCTCCTAAAGAAAGCCGATCCAAGAAAAAACATGACATTGAAGAATCAACTGGAACTAGGCAGAAACTCTGTGTTCCAAAGCGAGGGTGATCATTTAGCCAAACCTATAGACCCTCATCTTCTTCAAACTCTAATTCTTCTAGGCCCATTGTTGCCAGATTTTTTAGGAGAAAGATTGTGTGTGAAAGAAGTGTGGATGTGAGCTATCTTGAAAAATTTAAGGTACAGGAAATTCTATCTCGCCAAGGATGGCTACTAGTTCTATCCTTTGGGGGGCCAATAAATGAAAATTTGGTCTGATTATTTTTGTCACATTGCACACTATCTAGGGGTTTTGAAGTTGATTGCAATGGTCAAATAGTTAAAATCACTCTATACTGCATATCAACTCTTATAGGGGCACCACTGTGTTTCAAACAACCCACTGAACTACACTTACCAATAGAAGTAAAAAGGATTATTCGGACCAAATTCTTGTGTAATGGGCACAATGTACCTTGGCATCATGGGAATGCGCCAATATGTCCCATGATTACCATATACTCCATCTCATCTGTATTTCAAACATTTATCCTAGATGCGGAAATCACACAGAACTCACACTATTCATGGCGGAAACCCTCTACAACATCAGCAAGGGAGAACCATTATGTTTGCCACTCTAATATACGATCAAATTATCTCCAGGTTCGAGTCAAACTCCACAGCAATACCATTTGGGCATTTGCTATGCAAATTGGCCTGTCAGTATGGGTTTAGAGAACCTGAAGGTGAATCTCTATCAGCCTCAAAATTCACTGTGCAAAGTATCAGGAAGATGAATCTTTTCTCTATACATGAATCTGGTGGTTCGATATCAGAAGAAGAAGGTATTCAGGAAAAAGGGGACTGCTGCTGAGGAAGCTACGGACACTCAACTGCCACACACTGCACCTATAGCCCCTGCCTCTATGGATGACACTCTTGCATGCATTAAGGAGCATCAGGTGCAAATTCTAGAGCATCAGTCCTGACTTGAATAGATGGTGCAGTTAATGGGCGAGGCAATCTATTCACATTAAAGGATGGTATAGTAGATTGCGACACATCTGTCCTATCAGTAGGATGATGTTACGGAGCATGGCCAATCTCAATCAATTTAATGATTAAGACTCTTCTTATGTATACAGTGGATTTTTGGATGTTTAGATTTACACCTGGAAACATATTTTTGGTATAAAATGCATCAATCATTTTTCTTTTTGACAAGCTGAAATTACAATCTATATAAGCAAATCAGAGGATTCTAGCCGCATGTTGTGTATGATTGGTAAATCTAAGGTTTAAACCTCACCTTAGTGTTAAAGTAATCTAAGCTTTAGAGATGTTGCTCTTTTCAGTACATGTTTTAGCTTAACCTATCTTTGGCCACTCATGTTTTCATTGGTATATCTATTGAATGACCTTCAATTATATGTTCCTGCTTTCATGTTAGTATAACCTTTCATTTTTGAAAATCTTTATCTCTATCTATTGTTAAAGTTGCATATGCATGGTTTAATTCTGGATGAAATATCCCACTTTCTTTTATTGTTATATCTGAGAATTTGGAGCCTCATATTTTGTGCCTAATGTATACATTTTCTTATTCTCTCTAATACATGGTTTCAGCACAACATGATTAAGGACAAAGGCAAGGCACATGCAAGAGGAGCAACTTCCTCTACAAGAATTAGAAATCGTTCTCCTTACCCAAATCCTATTGCCATGGCTATGGCAAATGAATTTATCTTTGATCATTTTGTCAAACCTCTTCTCATAGAACCATATGGGGTAGACATTTATCTAGGATTAATTAGGTGGGATAACATACTTTACTTAGGAGGAGAGATTCAATATGACGTCATCCATCAATTCTTGAATTCTTGACATGATAGTCAGGATGATCATCCATCAATCAGCATCAATTACATGAACAAAACTAAGGAGATCACTCCTTTGATGCTGAGCCAACTTGTGAATCTTAGAGTCACACATATCTCACCAACTGAACGCTCCTTAAATCATTTAAGTGTATGGGGAGTAGTGACCAGAACCCTGTGTGATGACTCAATGATTCCTAGGAACAAAAGAAAATATCTACCTTCATCGCATTTGGACTCAACCATAAAAGTGCTCTATTGAGGGTCAAATACTGCATATTATCCCCCATTTATATCTTGGTTTTATGAACATGATAATGTTTAATGTTTTATTTTACTCATGTTTATGTTGCAAGGTGAATTTAAGAGCTTGGATTGAAAAGGGTGCTAAAAGCATGGATTTAATGCTCAAGAATCACCAAGGCAAGGGATGGATCTTAAGAGACCAAAATTGAAGAATTCACATGCTAAAGATTTAAGGAAACCAAGTGATGAAGGAAGAGAACCAAAGATTTGAAGTGAAAGAATCCTGAAAACTGTCCTGAAAAATAATAATCTAAAATTCCAGGCCCAAGAAACATAGTTCTGGAAAAATTCCAGAATAAACTTCGATTCTATCGAAGACTGTTAGATATTATTGAAGAACATATCGAAGACACTTCGATAGAATTGAGAATTTCGGGGTTTCAGGCCAAACTTGCTGGACAGTTCTGGACTGATCTTCGATTCAATCGAAGACTATTTGATAGAATCAAAGGACATATCGAAGACACTTCAATAGAATCGAAACTGCATAAATTTGAGGCGGTTTCTAAATTTTTCCAAGTCGGTGCGAAAGGAGGTGTTGAACAACTATAAATAGGAGTCCCTAGGGCATCCCTGGGTATCATCTAGGGTTTGGAGGAGTGAAGCACAAGAGTAGAGAGCCGTCGCCAAGCATTTTTCTTCTCTTTCTCCTTAGTTTTTCATGCTTTCTTCTAGGGTTTTATATCCAATCATGTCTATGGTTGGCTAAACCTCTTAGCTAGGGCTAAGAGGTGAAGCGTGTAGTGTGATGGGATATTTTTATTACTTTGATTCATGTTTATGTTGAACTTACTTTGATTCTAGTTTGATATTTAAGGAATACGTTCAGTTTTTAATGGTTTATTGTGACTCAAATTACAGTAGATCTGCAATAGCTTTGAGTATCTTCTTTTCATGCTTTGAGATTATGAAATTAGGAAATCTTGTTGTTCACCATCGTCTCTTAGGGATGGTTGGATGATGGAATCTTTTCTAATCTTCATAATTCTCTTATGTTTGTGGAATTGGTATATCCTGTTGTTTGTCATTGTCTCCAGGGCATGGCTAAGTGATGGAATCACTTCCAATCCTCACAACTCTCATCCATTCAGAATTAGGTCAAAGGAAGTTCAGATTTGGTTTTATTGTTATATCTTTCAACTGGATAAGATAGGACTCTGATTCCAGTTGTGTCCTTGAATGTAGCATAGTATCACCCTGATTGCTACAAGTGAATCCTTGAAAACCCTAGTTCCCACCTTTAAATTTATTAGCTTTAATTACTCTAATCACAATTACTCTCTCAATTCATTCAGAATTATTTTTACATCTTCTTGTAGTTCTACTTCTAGTTAATTTCAGAAACGTACAAGATCAGTCCCTGTGGATTCGACCTCGGTCTTATTGAGATTATTACTACATCGCGACCCTACACTTGGGGTTGTGAACATGCTCCACAATATACTGAGTACCAATGCGTATCCATGTGAAGTTTCAGGAGATATGCTCTCTCCATTTGTTCTAAATATACTATATGATATCTATTGGAGAGTTGAAATACACCTACCCACTCTCATTTTGAAACAATTGACCCTAGTTGTGAAAGGCATTCACCGTACCAGCCTTCCGTTTCCAAGCATCATCTGCAAACTCTCCAAACTTCTAGGATTACCACCTACCCATGATACAGTATATCCTGCAGTGTGCTTTACCAAGGAGACTTTAATCCAATTAAATGTGTTTGCAACAACATTTGAAGATAACCATGACTGCGAGAGTGAAGAAGATGTTCAAGACACTCCAATGGCCACTGCTCGGGGCCAGAATGATCCAATTCATCTTCTTCTTGAAGGACAACCTAATATGGAAGCTCGCCTCCGGCAGTTCGAAAATTGGCTCTCCGGGATTAAACTGCGCCTTGATGCTCTTCAACACACTAGGGAGCACATCACAGAGCTACTTCTCACTCGCTTCACTCATATTCCTCCCTATTAGGGTGGATCTTCAAGATGATGCTTCTTCAATCTATGTCGTTGTTGGATCATGATATTTTCATTTTGGATCCTATGCCCCTAAGGGCTTGACATTTTTTTTGGATGATGAATTTTTCTACCCAAGTTTGAGGTAGTTATTTTGATGAAACTTTAAGGTTTAAATGTTAATATATTCTCTGCTTATGTCATTTATTTTGCTTCATGGTTATATTTTTCTTTTACATGTGCTCTTCATATAATGCTTACATATTCTCTGCTTTTGCATTCTAACATTATGCGATTTATCTACTCTCCCTATTAACTACGTTTCATTATAAATTGTTATTGACTTACTTCATCATATATCCTTTGTCAATGACTGACAAAAAGCAGGAGAAGAACCTACCCACCAAAATAATCCATTGTCTTCTGCAAAGATTGCTTTTCCCTTATTACAAGTTAATCATGGAAGAAATTAGGGGGAGCAGCATTATTGTGTTACATGTCTATTTTTTATTTTTTACTTTTTTTTAGTTGTAAATTGGTATATTGATATGTAATCCTTTATTGTTTTGGTATGTCAATGGTATGGACCATGACAATGTCTTAGGTTAGTTTGTTTTGTCACATAATTGACAAAGGAGGAGATTGTTAGTGCACTCACTTTGCACACTTGTTTGTCATTCACATGACGCATTGTGTCATGAAGTCAAATGAGTCCTTAGAAAATGAAGACCGACGATGCAACTAGAGCAGAAGCATCAAGCAACATTCACAAAGTAAAGAGATGATCCTACGATCCTGATCATATCTGTAGATAATCCTGACCCAAATAGGAAACTGTACTTAGATCATCTATCCAAAGCCACTTTCAGTTCATATTGTTCATTCCTCTAGATTTGGCTTCAGAAAGTTCAAAGTTGTTGAAAGAATTATAGGACATAAACTTAAAAACAGGAAAATCTGTCTCACCTTCGGTTGGAGTAGGAGCCACCGAATGGCACCTTTGGTGCGACTGAAAGTGACCAAAATAGTCCAGCAACATTTGGAATTAATTCGGTCCCACCGACATGAATTTCGGTCCCACCAACTCCCACCGAAGGTGAGACAGATTTTCCTATTTTTTAGTTTATGTCTTACAATTGTTTCAATAACTTTGAACTTTCTAAAGCCAAATCCAAAGGAATGAACAATATGAACTTAAAGTGGCTTTGGATAAATGATCTAAGTAGGGTTTCCTATTTGGGTCAGGATCATCTACAGATATGATCAGGATCGTAGGAGCTTCTCTTTACTTTGTGAATGTTGCTTGATGCTTCTGCTTTAGTTGCGCCATCGGTCTTCATTTTTTAAGGACTCATCCGACTTCATGACACAACGCATCACGTGATTAACAAACAAATGTGCAAGGTGAGTGCACTAACAATCTCCCCCTTTGTCAATTACATGACAAAACAAACTAACCTAAGACATTGTCATGGTCCATACTAATGACATACTAAAACAATAAAGGATTACATATCAATATACCAATTTATAACTTTAAAAAAAAAAAACACGTAACACAATAATGCTGCTCCCCCTAAGTTTCTTCCGTGATTAACCTGCAAAAAGGGAAAAACAATCTCTACAGAATGCAATGGATTGTTTTGGTGGGCAGATTCAACATTCGGTGCCACTAAAAGTGACCAAATTCATCCAGCAACTTCAAGACTTAATTTGGTTCCACCAAGATATAATTCGATCCCACTGAAGATAGTTCGGTGCGACCGAAGGTTCCCTTGGTAGGACCGAAAAGTAGCCATTATAAATCCATTAAAAGTTTTTCTCTATAAAAGAAGCTCCTAGAACTTTGTGAAAATGTGGATTAAGGCATTCTAAAGTCCCTAGTGCATCCCAAGCTCAACCCACTCATCCTAAACTCTATCCACATGAGATTCATGTTCTTTTCATTGTGATTCCTCACTTCAATGAGCATTCAAAACTCCTATTAATGAAGAACATGATCTCGAGCCTTCTCTAGAGTATTGAGACCAAACTTAATGGCAAATCCTTAGTCTCCATGATACTCTAAAGCATCCATCAGTTGAATCCCTTAGGAAATCTATTCACCATCTTTTATAGGAGATTCAACCCACTTCCATTACCTTGGTTACGCTAATAGGAACATCATATGCAAGGTATTTGATCGTGAACCTGAAACAATAGGAAAATCACAGCATTGTGATTGGGGGAGCATCGAGGAGCTGATTGAAGCATGAAAGAGCAAAGATCTATTAACACAAGCAGAGCTACAAAAAGGAACTCAATCCGACAAAGTAAGTGTCAGTGTTAAGAGTCCATAATTTAGTCTCTATCCTCTTCTAAGATTGAGGCTAAGAGTTTGCTATCAACAAACTCGGCTAGGTGCTTAATGTGGGACCTTGGCCAGTGTGGCCTAAACATTGGTGCCTAATGTGGGACCTTGGCCGGTGTGGCCTAAACGTAGGTGCCTTATGTGGGACCTTGGCTGGTGTGACATAAACGTAGGTTCTTAGTACAGGACCTTTGCTCGTGTGTAGGGCATAAATTGTAGTGTCCTTTGTATAGGGCTATAAAGGTTTATGCTGAACCTGATTTAAAACCATTGATAGTGAAATCCAGCACACTCTAGGAGAGAGAGCGTATACCAGGAGTGGAGTAGGCACGTAGCTGAACCGCTGTACAGCTAATTATACTCATGTGTTTTAATGTTAAATTGTAGTGTCATTTGTGTTTGGAATTGTCATTTGCGCATCTGTTTAATTATGCTCATGTGTTTTAATGCTTAATTCTATATGCATGATCAGATGAATACCTTGGATTAATAGGTAGCATATTTCATACACACATGTTCACAATGTTAAAGGCTAGTTGCTTTATTTGCATATCTTGAGTAGCCTATGTGATTGGACCCTCTATTGGCTTGGAAGCCTTTAGAGTTATATTGTCATCCTTAGTTTAATTGTGAATTATTTTAAGTTAGGCAATGAAGTTTTTAAATTGGCATAATCATTGAAAAGTCCTATTCACCCCCCTCTAGGACTCTTGAACTATTCCATACTTCTACTATAGCGGTCTAAACCATAATTTCAGCTAGAACTTCCAGCAGCTCCTTTATCAAGAACCAGATTCAAACACGACTCGATCCATGACTCGGCCTAGTCCACCCGATGTGGCAAGAAGCTTCTCTCCCTCCTTTTATTTCTCTTCCTCTTCTCATTTTCTCTTGCCATCTTCTTCTATCCTGGATGGTCCATCACAGGGCATTAGACCCGGCTTGACCCAACCCAGTTCACCCAAAAAGAATCTAGACTCGACCCGAACTCATGGACTCGGACCGAGACTCGGTGCGGCATAGCAACACAAGCACACTCACTCTCCCACTCATCTTCTTCCTCCTTCTTTCTCTCTTATGCCCAACCTTCCCTCTTTCTTCTCTCTTATGGTTAGGAAGGCCACGAAATGTTGGACTCGACCCGATCTTGTAGTGACTCGGATTAAGTCAGCGCAACTCAGTGTGGCAACAAATAGACAATGCTCTCTCTATTTTCTCTCATTCTTGCTAACTTTTAGGGTGTCTTTTGGTTATTACCCAAATTGGAAATGGAGCTTTTATAGCCTCCGTAATTTCTTCCAGAGGCTTCGGACATAACTAATCTAAGATTAGTTATTAGGTTCGTGAGTTAATCTGCTTGCAGACTCAAGGTTTTGTTAAAACTCATTGCCTATATAAAAAATTAATGACATGATTTGATCCTCCTTGATCAACGTGTTTCTGGGTAAGTGGATCTCTGTATGATCATCTCTGATTTGGATTTATGGCCCATGATCAGATGGTGTATTTTCCTAGTCAATCGAGGAAGATGATCTGAGCAATCATGGCAGAACTCAATCAGGTGGCTTATCTTACGATCTAATGTTTCTGGACAAACTAGATTCATCTCAAGGAACTCGTGGGACCCACCAATCATCAAACCATTCTCCATGTTTAATGGGTTCCGAGTTTTTCAGTCGTGGCCGGATTTCTCGCAACAAGGAGATCTCGTGCGAGATCTCCAAGCTAGAGGCTTGAGAATGCCCTAGTTTTTAAGGTTAGGATGTATTTGGGGAGGTTTCTTAAAGTGGAGATGTATACGATCTCACCACAACACGCAACTGAAAAGATTCACTCCCATGCTCTCTCAAATATTGTAGAAACTTTAGGGTAGTCTAAATGTGAATGAAAGGCTATGATTGTCTGCAAGTGGACGGCTAAGATAGATGGATTCTCGCGCACGAGGAATTGCCAGCAAAGCAATGGCTTTTCGTTTTTGAAAATTTGTCGCAACTATCCTACGCGTGCTGGAATTTGTGTGCATGCGGGTGGGTTTTAATTCATGAAGTTAGGTGGGGTTTGGTCAGATTCACCAGTGCATCACAATGGATGGTTCATATTTCTTGAGTGATCGCTGAAGGTGGGTCACAACTCACACATAAAACCAACTGGGTTTAAATGGTTTCGGGCCGAAAAATGTAGAAAGAAGGAAAGAGGTTTCCTTCTTTAGGGACTTGTCAAGTCAAACTTGGTTTGACCTGACTCCAAGTAGGATGCACAGTGAGTGTACGCAATATTCATGTAAGGCCCATATCCTAGACCATACCATTCCTTAGACTCCCACGGTCCTCCCCATCGAATTCTGGTGACCCGTGACATGTAAATAGAATTTGCGCACAACCCTGAGTCATATCCCATATATCTGAATTGACTCGACCCGAGACTTGTACCCTAGGAACCGTGCCGTCGCCATGGTTCCAACACCGTGTCTTGCGCACTGATGCGATACCCAGGCCAAGAGTTGTGGGCCCACGTATATTCTGAAGAAACATCGCTTGTTGCGAATTCTGAGAGAATCTCTATCCTAAAGATCAAATCAATCAATCACCTCAAGCAAGTACCTAGCCCATCCCTCTCCCATTCTCAAAGTCAACTCTCTCTCTCTCTCCACCCATACCTTTCCATCCCATCTCTTGCACACCACCACTCCACCCATCACTCACACATCACTCACCTATCCCTTTTCATACCATCACCTCTCTCTCTCTCTCTCATTCTCAACCCATTCCCCAAGCAACCCCAAGAGAGAACCAACGTCCAAGCTCTTCCCAAAGAGAGCCAAGTGTGGCCCACTTCCTACCTCCCTAATCTCCCATCTCCACCCTTCAATCCTCATCTTCCTCCATCAAAATCAAAGCTATGGAAGCCAAGAGACCAAGAAGGAGTGCAATCGGTGGGTGATTTTAGGATATCCACCGTTGATTTTCATTTAAGGGCCCACTTATGATGGGAACCATTTTAATGTGTGTTGTAATCAAAGAGGGGCCCATAGTGGCGGGGTCCCTCCACTACACCGTCTCTCTCTCTCTCTCTCTCTCTCTCTCTCTCTCTCTCTCTCTCTCTCTCTTCCTTTTATATGATGATGATGATGATGAGGTGTGTGGCCCACCTGGTGTGTGTGTGTGTGTGTGTGTGTGTATGGCTCACCATAATGTGTTATATCCATGCCATCTACCTATGGGGCCCATCTTGCTGGACTGTCCAGTGGACGGGCTTGCTACCTGACCATCTAGATGGGCCTAGATGAAGAGAAAATGCAAATATCAGCTTGTCCCAGAGCTGGTGGGTCCCACACGTGTGGACCCGCCTATGATGCATGTTCCTTACATCTACACCATCCGTCCAGCGTCCAGACCCTGGACGCTAGACATTTTCAAAAAAATTAATATAAATATAAATATAAGTAATATATTATTATATATGTAAACATATGATATATATATGTATATGGTGGGCCCCACGTGGGACCCACCTTCCTAGAAGTGATTGGTTGGTGCGTCTCACACCAGCTATATAATTATTGTAGTGACATGTGTGGGTCTCATCCACACTGTCTGTCCATTTTTTGGACGAGTGGGGCCCACCTTGCTAACATGTTATATATCCTAACTGTCCATTCATCTGGACATGGCCCCCCACTCCAGCTATATAGCTACCGCTGACGTCAGCAGTTTGTGGCTCTGATATGAGATATGTGTTATACCTGAGTCATCCATCTGCTGGACTGGCCCAGCAATCCAGCAGCTGGATAGCTACTGTATTGACGATAAAAAGCTCTATGGGTCCATCCATGATGTATACGTTGATCCACACCGTCCATATGTGGGGCCCACCATATGATGTATGTGTTACATCTAAAACATTCATCTGGATGGTGAGCTCATCTTAAGGCTTGAGACTAAAAATAAGACAGATCTATTTATCAAATAGACCACACTACCAAAAACAATGGGGATTGAACGTCTACCATTGAAACCCTTTTGGGGTCACGAAAGTTTTGGACCAATATGGAATTTGTTTTCCTCTTAATTCAGGTATTTGTGACCTTATGAACAGATTGGAAAATAATTGTTTCGATGGGCCTGTGATGTATTAACAGTGAAAATCATTATCTCCACTGCTATCTGTGGTATGGTCTAGATGATCTTCCATTATGATTCATTTTTGGATAATATTATAAAATGATCTCTAAATATAGATGCATGGTGCAGATAGTTCACCTAGAATGGTAGGCCCGACTTGATGTATATAAGGCCCATTGTTGAGGCCTATGTGATGCAGCCCACTTGATGTATATGAGGCCCATATGATGTGGCCCACTTAATGTATATGAGGCCCATATGATGTGGCCCACTTGACGTATATGAGTCCCATGAGATGTGACCCATTGTAATGTACGAGAGACCCAGATGGTAAGGCCCATTATGATATATATGAGGCCCATATGTGAGGCCCCAATCTGTAGTATATGAGGCCCATATGATGAGGCCCGATGTGATGTATATGAGGCCCACGAGTGAGGCCCAATGTGATGTATTTGAGGCCCATTGTGATCTGTGATTCCACCATGGTATATGTAATGATGTTTATGATTCCCATTCATCTTCCTAGTTGGATCTAAATGGGCCATGCCTTAGGAGCAATGATGGTTTAAAGTCCACATTATAAGGGTAATGGTGGTTAAATGTCCGCATTGTTACCCTCCCTAAGACTCATTGTTAGGCCCATTATTAGGTCCATTCTCATCTTCCCTTAGTGGGCTAACCCAAACCGTTGGGCCCCCATGATCGTTAGGCCCATTTTTTATATGTGTAAGCCGTCTAGGCCCATCCTTGATATGTGGAGAGTATATCATCATCATATAATATGCTTAGTATAGCTTCACGATCCATGCCCATGCGCATCATATGTATGCTTGATATAAGGAGTGATTGATCATAGTATATGCCATTGGACGGATTATTATAGGACTCCCTGATAGGAGTTGTCCACATGAGCACACGGTATGCGCAGGATTGCTGCATGACTAGATAGTATGATTCATGCATCTCGCATTTATATGATATGATTTCTGTATGCCCTAGCAACATCAGGGTCATAGCCTCCACAAGCATATCATGGATGACAGAATTGGACACCGAAAATACTATTACTAGCATTGGGGCCTCATAGATGTCCCTATGTGAAAATCCCTAAACCCGATGGTACCAAAGGCTGACTCCAACGTCGAGACCGAGTGGATACATGAGCGCACGAGGGTCGTATACTAGTAAGCTACATCTCCCACTGTGTCGTGGTCGGTTGGAAAGGGGTGTGACCTTACCTGCCTAAGTGAGGGGGTAATATCTAGGTTGAGTTTGACCAGCTTGAGGAATGGGTCCACTATCGATGAGCCGGGCCCGATATTGACAGGCGGATAGTAAGGTATCTTCACTTACCCAGTTGTGCGTTCGGATAAGGGCGACAAGCTGACATAAAGTGTACTAGACCCCGGTGATTATCCAGAGTGAGATCTGTACTGATATTTGTGCTCTAGTGATGAGCTGCATTGATATATGGACTCGGATGAGGATTTGTATGCTTGAGTTGCATTTCACATCGCATGGCCTTAATATGGCCGATAGCATTCATGCCTTGCATCACATAGCCTTGGTATGGTTGATAGTATTCATGGATTCGCCAGCATATTCTGCATTACTCTGATACTGCATTCTAAGCACGCTTATAGTGCGCACACACTCTCACCACCCTCTAAGCTTTCTATAAGCTTATGCATGATTAATGCGTGCAGGTGATGCCAGGACGCAGCTGTAGCTTAGTAGGAGTAGGAGCATGCAGTCGAGCTTTAGGAGTTTTCATTATTATTATCATTGTGTTTCCCTTTATGTGCATTGTACCTTAAAGTTTTTTTATCATAATGGATTTTGTGATGATGTCTTGGTTATAGTTCGTGGGTTATGCTTATGGTTATGCTTATTACGAATCAAATTCATGTTAAAAATCCTCATTGTAGGATCCAAGGATCGGAACCTGGTATATGGGTGTTGAAAGCCGAGAATGAGGTATTATGGAGGCTGTCAGCGCCAGATTCGGCGATCGGAAATTTTGCGAGCCCGATTTCCGAGTTTGGGGCGTCACAGTTCATGTGTGCTCGAGTTAAAAGTGGGGTCCATTGTAATTTTCAGTGAAATCCACTCCATCCATTCCCTTTATATCTACTATAAGGGTTGACAGTCCAAGGACGATGCAGATCTGAAGCTCGGGTGGGCCATATCAAGTATTTCCTTGTCTTATTCCATTAATTCATATCATTCTAATGGTTGGATTGATTTCAATTCAAACTCCAATGGTCAGAAGTCTCAAGAAGCTGTTCGAATGGTCAATACGCCTCATGGCCCATAATGTATGGTTAGATGATAAATCTAACGGCTAGACGAGCCTGATGGGTGATTTGATGGTTAAACTCATCATAGAGTGATGTAAGGTCTTAGTCTAATGATTGATCTCAATTGATTTTCAACCTTCAATGGTCGGAACAGTCCTGAATCTTAACATCAGGTTTCGAAGCGTTGCTGACTCAATGTAAAGGAATTTTAATGATTGTTTTCAACTATAATGGTTCGATTGTTACCAACAGTTAATCAATTGGTAGATTAAGTACTTTGGGCTTAAAGAATGGTGGACTTGATGATGTGACAGTCCATCTTGAAAATTAGTGGATGGATGGCTTGATCCATAGATGAAGATTACTTCTAACCGTCAGATTTAGGCTGGAATGAAGATGAGTGGTTCCATAATTTAGGTTATCAAGTAACACCTGAGTACTAAGAAGCACAGGGTGTTATAATCTACCCCCTTAAAGAGAATGTCGTCCCCAAAATTCAACACTTCTATCATGAATGGGGTCGAAGACTATCTATTTTGTAGTATTTCTAAGGATTCGTTATATTTTCTATTTTCATCAATGTTGTATGTTTGCATAGAGGTATTCAACTTAACAACAAAAAGATAAAATAGGGTTGTTACAATAGCTCACAGGGCGTTGAGAAAGGGCCGACCGAGGATTGCATTATAGATAGATGGGCAATTCACCACCAAAAAGTCAATCATTGTGGTTACTTTGTCACGCCTGAAACTTGGAAACCGGGCTCACAAAATTCTCAATCACCGAATTCGGTGCCGACAGCCTCTATAGTACCCCATTCTCGGCTTCCTACGTCCATAGGCCAGATTCCGATCCTGGGATCTTACAAGGAGGATTTTAACGTACATTTGTTTCATAGCAAGCATAACCACAAGTTTCCCCAAATCACAAAGACAACATCATCATCACATATCCACTAATATAAACATTTGAATACAATACTGAAAGGGAAATACATATATCAAAAATCAAAGCTCCAGAAGACCGCTACACACTTCAAGCTCAATGCTGCTGCAACCTAACATCACCTGCATACATCTATCGTGCATAAACTTATAGAAAGCTTAAAGGGTGGTGAAAGTGGGTGCGAGGTACGTGTTAAGCATATAGATATCAGAGTAAGCAGAAATACTGACCAGTCTATGAGTCATATAATATCAGAGTACGGAATGCAGATCATAATGAGCCAAATATCATATGCCAAGGATGTAATACAATATGCAAATCCTGACGAGCCACGAATACCATTAACCTCATCTAAGCCATATAAATGCAAAAACATAGTAATCCAAAATGCTAAATGTTGCGAATGCGATGTAATATGCGGTGTGAATGAAATGACTAAGTTGAAGTGAAGTCGGGATGATAGTATGTAGTATCGTAGGCTATGGGGTCCATCACAAGGGATTTCTATCCAAACCAGTCCCATACCTAAATTTAGATAGACAGACTCAATGTGGTAAACCCCTGATCTCAGGTTAGTCACGCGCCCCAACCGAAATCCTTGTCATTACAAAGGTACACAAAATTAGTTACGCACCACCAGCCCGAGTGGATAGTGAATGAATGAATGAATGAGTATGCAATTCTTACTCAATAAGTCCACGTATCAGTACTGTACATCTTTGGGATCATCACCGAAGTCTAGTACACTCCAAACCATATTGCCGCCCCATCACGTACAACCAGGTGAGTGAAAGAGACCTCACTATCCGCCTGGCCAGTAGTCAGCCAATACCTACACGGCACATCGATAGTGGATCCATTTATGAGCTAGTCAAGCTTAGCCTATTTTGCCCACTACGAATCGGGCGGATAAGGCCACACCCCCTACCAACCAACCACGATACAATGGGAGACGCGGCCTACTAGTATTCAGCACTCGGGTGCTCATGTAATCCACTCAGTCTAGATGTTGGAGCGTCCTCTGGTACCAAGAGGGTTTAGAGATTTTTACCTAGGGCCATCTATGGCGGCCTGATGCTAGTAACAGATTTTTGGTGTCCCATCTAGCCATCCACGACATGGTTGTGGAGGCTACGGCCCTAATGTCGCTAGGGCATACAGTAATCACAACACACAATACAAGATGCATGAATCATACAATCCAGTCATGCATCAATCCTACGCATACCATGCGCTCATGTGAGACAATCTCCGCCTATCAGGGAATCTCATAACAACCTACCCAATGACAATGCAATGGTCAACCACATCTTATAACAAACATACAGATGATACGTATGGGCGTGTATCATGATGCTATGCCATCACATACTCATAATCGGTATCAGATGATATACTCATATTTGGTATCAATAATCGGCCTCGACATTCGGAATCGGCCTCGATAATTAGAATCGGCCTTGACAATCAGAATCGATAATCAGCCTAACAAAGGGCCTAAGGGAAGGTCACAATGTGGACATTTAACCATCATCGTCCATCAATGTGACATTTAACCATCATTGCTCCGAAGGAGTGGCCCTCATAGAGCCAAACGTATCGTGGGCCCATGGCCTCACATAAGGACCTAATACACATCACTATGGGCCTCACTCATTGGCCGTATATGCATCACATTGGGCCTCGCTCATGGACCTCATGTACATCACAATGGGCCGCAATACATGGGCTCTATATATGTCGAATGGGCCGCAATATACGGGACGGAAAATACATCTCATTGGGCCTTACCAAATGGGATGGAAATACATCACAATGGGCCTTATCATATGGGCTAAAAATACATCACAATGGGCCTCATCAAATGGGCCAGAAATACATCACAATGGGCCTTATCATATGGGCCAAAAATACATCACAATGAGCCTCATCATATGGGCCGGAAATACATCACAATGGGCCACATTCCATGGCCTAATACACACCACAATGGGCTTCATCACATGGGTCGCAATTGCATCAAGGTGGGCCTTAACGGATGGGCCACAAATACATCAAGATGGGCCTCATGGATGGGCCGCACCAATGGGCCTCAAGTATATCACATGGCCATAAATACATCACAATGGGCCACATACCTGGGCCTAATACACATCACAATGGGCTGCATAACATGGGCCCAATACACATCACAATGATCACAATGGGCTACATGACATGGGCCTATATTCCTCAAGGTAGGCCGCAACACATGGGCCGCACCATAAATGGCAGTGGATCGAAAGATCATTCGGACTATACCACAAATAATAGTGGAGATAATGATTTTCACCGTTTAAATTTGTAGAGCCCACCACTTTATTTTCCATCCAACCTGATCATAAGGTCACAAAGACCTAGATTAAGAGGAAAAAAATAAATTTCATATTGATCCAAACTTCCTTGACCCCAAAAAGGGTTTCAATGGTGGATGTTCACTCAACACTGTTTTCTGCAGTGTGGTCCACCTGACCATCAAATCTGCTTCATTTTTAGTCTCAAGCCTTAAAACGAGCTTGTCAAATGGATGGACGGTTTGGATGGAACACATACATTATAGGAGGGCCCACCGTCCCATCTGGATGGTGCGAATAAAACATATATATTATGGTATGGCCCACCGTCCAACCATTTGGACGGTGTGGACCATCACATACATCATGGTATGGCCCACGGAACTTGCTGACTGTATACAGTAGCTATACAGCTGGTGTCAGTGTACACCAGCCAATCCGATTTCCCACTGTCTAAGATCTTGACAGTGTGGATAGCAGATACATCAAAGTGGTCCCCACCGTCCAAGCTCTGGACGGTGTGGATAGACCCATACATATCAGTGGGACCCAGTTGCTGACGTCAGTACCTCAGCTAATGGCTGGTGTAGGTACTCCAGCCAATCCGTACCACATGGGTGGGTTCCACGTAAGGCCCACCATCATATTTATGTAAAATATATTTATTTATTTATATTATTATTATTATTTATATTTCAGCTGTCCAGCTTCCGATGGTTGGACGCCCATCCAATGGATGGTCTAGATTTACATACATCTAGGTGGGCTCCACATAGCACCGTCCAGATCTGGACGGTGCAGACATAGAATGCATGCATTAAGGTGGGGGCCCACGGCACTTGTTGATGTCACAATCATCAGCTGTTAGCTGGTGGGGTCCACATCAATGGACGGCCACCACATTAGGACCCCACCGTCCCTAGGTGGACAGTGTGGATGGCATAGATGAAACACATACATCACAGGTGGGCCCTAGAGACGGAAGGTGTTGATAAAACACTTGCACCACGGAGCGCAGCACCACTGCACTGTCCAAACACTTTAGCACCACCTAGATCATCTAGACGGTGTGGATGGGACAAATACATCACGGTGTGGCCCACATAACTTGGTGGTGTCAGTCCAGCAGCTATTGCTGCTGGCCCACCATCCAGATGATGGACGGTTGGAATATAATACATATAACACGGTGGTCCCATGCTGGCCAAAACAGATAAACGGTTTAGATGTCCGGACACATCAGGTGGGCCATGCACCACTACAAGAGAGAGAGAGAGAGAAAGAAAGAAAGAAAGAAAGAGGGAGAAAGAGAGAACGGTGGAGATGGGAGGGACCCCGCCACTATGGGTCCCTCTAAATACAATACATACATCAAGTGGGTCCCATTACAAGTGGGCCCTAAATCAAAAACTGAGATGATGAACACCCACTGTTCGATCTCCTCTTCCTTCTTCCGCCAATGCATGCTAGAGCTCCAAGGAAACAATTTCAATAGTTGAGTTGATCTTTGGATGGTGGAGATGAGAGGTAGGAAGGTGGGCCACACTAGCTTCCCTCATGGAAGCTTGGACGTGGCTTGCTTGGAGAATAAGGGAGAGAGAGATGAGAGTGAGAGGTTGTAAGAGAGAGAGAGAGATGGGTGAGTGATGGGTGTACTTAGTTGTAAGAGAGAGAGTTGACTTTGGGAGGGTGGTTGTACTTAGGGATGGGTGTTGTACTTTGACTAGTGATGTGATTGATTTGACATGTTTCTCTTGAGTTTGCAAATATGCGGCGTTTCCTCGAACTGAACGCGGGCCCACATACCTGGCTCGGGTATCACCTCAGCGCGTGAGACGCGGCATTGGAACCGCGGCGACGACACTATCGCAAGGGTATAAGTCTCAAGTTGAGTCGACTCTAGAATATGGGATATGACTCAACGCAACTGCTATCTACGCATCGCGGGTCATCGGAATTTGACTGGAAGGACCGTGGATGCCTACAGAATGGTACGGGCTAAGATACAGGTCTTGTCATGCCCCAAACTCAGAAATTGAGCTCACAAAATTTTCGATCGCCGTTGACAGACTCCGTAATACCCCATTCTCGGCTCCCAGCGTCCATACGCCTGATTTCGATCTTAGGATCATACAAGGAGGATTTTCTTCCAATGTACATTTAACTCGTAATAAGCATAACCACAAGTTTACCTAAATCACAAGGGCAACATCATCATCACATATCCACTAATATAAACATTTGAATACAGTGCTGAAAGGGAAATACATATGTCAAAAAAATCAAAGCTCCAAAAGTCTGTTGTACGCTCCAAGCTCAACACTGCTACAACCTGATGCCACCTGCACGCATCTATTGTGCATAAGCTTATAGAAAGCTTAGAGGGTGGTGAAAGTGTATGCACAAGGTAAGTGCCAAGTATGCAGTACAATGTCATAAATCATATAATGGAATAAACGGAAATACTGACAAGATACGATATCAGAGTAAATGGAAATATACTGGTAAGTCCACAAGTCATACAATATCAGAGTACGCAATATAGATCAGCTATACAAATGAGGAGTCAAATAGAGCCAAATATCAGATGCCGAGGGTACATGCAATATGTAAATCCTACTAAATCTGTCTAGGCCATATAAGTGCAGAAACATGGTAACTCAAAATGCTACATACTGCAGATGCAATGTAATATGCAATGTAAATGAAATGACCAAGCTGGAGTGAAGTCGGGATGATAATACATAGTATCGCAGGCTACGAGGTCCACTATAAGGGAGGGGTCTACTACAAGGGACTTCTATCCAAACCAGTCCCATACCTAAATTTGGATAGTCAGACTCAATGTGGTAAACTCCTGATCTCAGGTTAGTTGCGCGCCCAACCCGAAATCCTTGTTATGTAAATGTACACAATAATTAGTTGTGCACCAATAGCCTGAGTGGATAGTGAATGAATGAATGAATGAGTATGCAATCTCCTACTCAATAAGTCCACATATCAGTACGGTTCCTCTCTAGGATCATCATTAGGGTCTATTACACTCTACGCCAGCTTGCTGCCCCTAACCGAGCTCACAACTGGGTAAGTGGAAGAGACCTCACTATCTGCCAACCAATATCAGGCCCGGCTCGTCGATAGTGGACCCATTCCTCAAGCTAGTCACACTCAACCTAGAATTACCCCCTCACTCAGGCGAGTAAGGTCACACCCCCTCCCAACCGACCATGACACAGTGAGAGACGCGACCTACTGGTATACGGCCCTCATGCGCTCATATATATCCACTTGGTCTCGATGTTAGGGCGTCCTCTGGTACCAAGTGGGTTTAGAGATTTTTACCCAAGGCCATCTATGGCAGCCCGATGCTCGAACCAATATTTTCGGTGTCCCATCTAGCCATCCACGATATGCCTGTGGAGGCTATGGCCCTGATGTCGCTAGGGCGTACAGTAATCACAACATACAATGCAAGATGCATGAATCATACAATCCAGTCATGCATCAATCCTGCGCATACTGTGTGCTCATGTGAGATATCTTCCGCCTATTAGGGAGTCTCATAACAACCTACCCAATGACATATGCAACGGTCAACCACATCTCATAGCAAACATGCAGATGATGCTGATGGGCATGTATCATGATGTTATGCTGTCACATACTCATAATCGGTGTCAATAATCAACATCAACAATCGGCCTCGACAATGTGGACATTTAACCAACATTGCTCCCAAGGAATGGCCTACATAGAGCCTAACATATAGTGGACATATGGCTTTGCACAAGGGCCTAATATACAACACCATAGGCCTTACTCAAGAGCTCAATACACATTACAATGGGCCTCTCACATGGGCCTAAGGTACATCACAATGAGCTCCATCGCCTGGCCCTCAAATGCACCACAATGGGCCTCATCACATAGGTCTAATATACATCTCATTAGGCTTCACAATCGAAATCGGCCTCGACAATCGGAATCAGCCTTGACAATCGAAATCGGAATCGGCCTCATCAATTGGACTCGGCCTCAACAATCGGAATCGGCCTCGATAATCAGAATCGGCCTCGACAATCTGACTTGTCCTCAACAATCAGAATAAGAATCGGCCTCAATAATCAGCACCAATGATCGATAATCGGCACCGATAATCAACACTGACAATCAGCATCAATAATCGACACCATAATTAACATGTAAACAAGGCGAGGTTCATGGAGGAACAGCCGATCAACCATAATATAAGGATCAGCCCTTGGCTGTAGTTATGTCAAATCTAATAGCACGAAACCATCCGTTTATAGCGAATGGGGCCCACTTATCTGAGTTAACCCACTAGAGAATGATGAGAATAGGCCTCACAAGGCCTAAGGGAAGGTCACAATATGGACATCCAACCATCATTGCCCATCAATGTGGACATTTAACCATCATTGCTCCCAAGGAGTGGCCCACATAGAGCCAAACGTATCGTAGGCCCATGGCCTCCTATACATCAAGTGGGCCGCATCAGTGAGCCAAAAATATATCACAAAGGGCCTCGTATATATCAAGTGGGCTACACCAATGGGCCTCATAAACGTCAAGTGGGTCACACCAACGGGCCGCACCAATGGGCCTCATAAACATCAAGTGGGCAGCACCAACGAGTCGCACCAATGGGCCTCATAAACATCAAGTAAGCTGCATCAACGGTTCACACCAATGGGCCTCATTAACATCAAGTGGGCATCATCAACGTGTCGCACCAATGGGCCTCATAAACATCAAGTGGTCCACACCAACGGGTCGCACCAATGAGCCTCATAAACATCAAGTGGGCCGCACCAACGGGTCGCACCAATGGGCCTCATAAACATCAAGTGGGCCACATCAATGGGTCGCACCAATGGGCCTCATAAATATCAAGTGGGCGGCATCAACGGGTCGCACCAATGGGCCTCATAAACATCAAGTGGGCTGCACCAACAGGTCCCACCAATGAGCCTCATAAACATCAAGTGGGCCACACCAACGAGTTGCACCAATGGGCCTCATAAACATTAAGTGGGCCGCATCAACGGGCCACACCATCTACACCATTCATCCATTTTAAGAGATCATTTTAAAATATTAACCAAAAATGAATTATATCAAAAGATCATCTGGACCATGCCACAAATAGCAATGGAGATAATGATTTCCACAGTTAAATTCCAATGGGCCCCACCATAGTATTTATTCCCCATCCAATCTGTTCATAAGGTCCCAAAGACCTGGATTAGAGGGAAAACAAATATCATATTGGTTCAAAACTTCTGTAATCCCAAGAAGGCGTTTCACTAGTAGACGTTCAACTCCACTGTTTCTATAGTGTGGTCCACCTGATAACTGGATCTGTCTTATTTATAGTCTCGAGCCTGGAGACAAGCTCACCAAATGGATAGACGGTTGGATGCAACACATGCATCAGAGGGTGGGGCCCACCATCCAGCCATCTGGACTGTGCGGCTACGACCCATATATCAGGTGATTCCCATGAGATGGGATGGACGGTTTGGATGTGATACACCCATCGGTGGTGGGCCCCATCTGCCACCATCCAGATGGACGATGGATAAAACATATACATTTACGGTGGATCCCACCCATCCAGCATGCTGGATCGTGGATAACACCTTATAACAACGGTGGGGTCCACCACTTGCTGACGTTAAGGGCCCCAGCCATGAAATATTTTATATATATATATATATATATGGTCATATACACCTGGTGGGTCCCACGTGGGCCCACCATAAATTTATGTATATAATATATATGATATTACATCATTGTTATATATATTATTTATTATTTTTTTATTGCTGGTTAGTACACCACTGTCAGTTCACACCACAAGGTTGGTTGGCACGTCCAGTGTCCAGATACACTGGACGGCCTGGATGTAAAATACATGTATACAAGGTGGGCCCCATCCCACACGTGCTGCACATGTGGGGTGGGCCACACAGCTGCCAAGTGGACGGTTGGATAAACAAGTATATCATGGTGTGGTCCACGGTCATTGGACAGCAGACACATCAGGTGGGTCCCATGTAGGGCCCACCATAATACAATGCTATGCTATATTATAGTATAATATAATATAATATAATACTATAATAATATAATATAATATCAAAATGCCCAGCCACCGAGCATTGCTGGTGTACTTACAGCAGCTGCATAGCTAATGTGAGGTACACCACCCAATCCTCTCCCATCGTCCATAGATTGGACGGTGCGGATACAACCCAAATAAATCAAGGTGGGCCCCACGTCCTTGTGGACGGTGAAGATAAAACCCATATAGCATGGTGGGCTTCCACAGAATTTGCTGACTTCAAATACTGCAGCAAGCTACTGTTGGAGCTAGGTCATCCATCAGATGAACGGCTGGGATCTAACACATTCCTCATGATCAACCACAGCTTGGTGACGTGGGTCCAATAGGCTGCTGGCCCAGGTGAACAGAC
Organism: Magnolia sinica; assembly: GCF_029962835.1. Classification (NCBI taxonomy): domain Eukaryota; kingdom Viridiplantae; phylum Streptophyta; class Magnoliopsida; order Magnoliales; family Magnoliaceae; genus Magnolia; species Magnolia sinica. Next base: position 70,179,418 of record NC_080574.1, read on the forward strand.
AGCGTGGATTTCACCACATAAATTATGTGGGCCCCATGGAACTTGCTGATGTTTCAATAGCTATAAAGCTGCGTGCCGACCCACCATCCATTAGATGGATGGTCTGGATGAAGGACAGATGGACGGTAGGGGTATAAAACATACCACACAGTGGGGCCCATAGTGTGCTGACGTCAATACATCAATTGCATCCCATGTAAGCCACATATATGATATATATATATATATATATATATATATATTACAATATATATATATAATATTTATTTTATATATACCTGCCAACCTCCAGGCCCTGGACGGACGGCCTGGACATTGAACACGTACAACGTGGTGGTCCCCACTGCTGCAGGTGGGTCCCATGGATGAATGGTGTGGGGATAACACATACCGCGTGGGTCCCACAGCTGCTGGATGTCAGTCCAGCAGCCTCCCCTGATGGTCAACATAGGTAAATCACATATTTCATCGTGGTCCCACGAAGCTTACTGATGTTATTCAGCAGCTATTGCTGCCAACCCACTGTCCAGATAATGGACGGCTGGGATCAACAGATACCTCACGGTGGCCCCACGTGCTGCACTCAGCATGTCATCAAGGTGGGCCCCATGGATCATCAACACCAACAAAATAAGAAAAAAAAAGAGAGAGGGAAAAAGAGAGAGATCGGTTGTGGGAGGGGCCCCGGGCCCCTCTATACATACATCAAATGGGTCCCACCACATGTGGGCCCTCAAATCACGAATCAAATAAATAAAATCACCCACCTTTGATCTCCCCTTTCTTCTTCCGTCAATGCATGTTGGAGCTCCAAAGGTACAATTTCAACGGTTGGAATCCATTTTGGAGGGTGGGATTGGGTGGTAGGGAGTGGGGCACACCTAGCTTCTTTCATGGAAGCCATGGACATGGGTTGCTTGAAGAATGAGGGAGAGAGAGATGCGAGAGAGAGAGAGAGGTTATAAGAGAGAGAGGGAGATGGGAGATGTGAGTGATGGATTGATGTGTACTTGACATGTAAGTGAGAGAGTTGACTTAAGGGATGGGTGTTAGTACTTGGGGATGGGATGTTGTACTTGATTGATGGGATATTTCATAGAGATTCTCTCAAAATTGCAACACGCAATATTTTCCTCGAACCGAACGCGAGCCCACATCTCCTTGCTTGGGTATCGCCTCGGCGTGTAATACATGACGTCGAAACCATGACGACGGCGCTGTCGCAAGGGTACAAGTCTAGAGTCGAGCTGACTCTGTTATACAGGACACGAATTAAGATCACGAGCAAACGCCAATAACAAATCGCGGGTCATCGACCGCAGAGGCATATGGAATGGTACGGGCTAAGATACAAGTCTCACAGGTCTCACATTGGTCCTATCCGTCCTCGGCGGTGAGTGGAAGCTGTATTGATCCTTTGGGCATAACTCTGCCTCCTAAGAATCCGAGCAAGGGAGTCTTGACAGCTCGGAGTCGAGATCGTCTGACCCCCATCTTGTAGCGCGAAGAGGATGTCGGCCGAGGATTCGGTATCCATTAGGATCCAGAATACCTTGCAATTAGCTATGGTCATTGTAACCATGAGCGCATCGTCATGTGGATGGTGGACTCCTCGGGTGTCCTCTTCGGTGAAGGTCAAGCTGCATGTTGCTATCTTTTGTTCTTTTGAAGGTCTGATGGTGGTAAGGATTTCTCATTCTGAGTCGGAATGACTGATGCTCCTTACGTGGGCTCTTCGAGCTCGGTTCAAATCTCCTCCACCAGCAAGGCCTTCAAAGATGGTGTGAATTTCCCTGGTTGGCTCATTGTTGATGAGTTGTTCATCTTTTAAAACAGTCCGATCTTCTCTCCAATTGACGTATTCCCCAAGATGCCCGTTGTGGATAAGCGCTTCGATCTCCTCCTTGAGGTCGAAACAATCACTCGTCAAATGGTCGTGGTCCTGATGAAAATAGCAATATTTATTTTTACTCCACTTGCAAAGTTTGGATTTCATCTTACCCGACTATTTTAGGATGCATTTGTCATGGATCTCCATGTAACGCCCTGAAATTCGGGGGTCGAGCATAACTCAGCTCCCGAGTTCCAAAACATCACTTATGCAACATAATTAATGAATGATGTATGTTGACTGTATTAGCACATAAACATGGGATAGATTAAGCCAAAACGCAGATATGATTCAGGGATAAGTGAATAAAGCAAGCGGAAGACTTATAGTAAAATATGTGTACAAGTGTAAGCCCCTGAATTACATATACAACCAGATCGTGTAAAAGTGTTATTTATCAAAATTATAAGTACAAGTTACATCATTTCAGTTCCCAAAATAGTAATCCCATAGATCCCGCGCAACAGACCGAGGCTCGCTAGAACCCGTCTGAAAACTGCATATAGGAGAAGGCACCTCGTCGTCATCCGGCTCGCTCGCCTCGTACGTCGCATCCACATCTCGCAACATCGGGGCCTAAGACAGAGTCTGGTGGGTATGAAACACCGCCCCGTAACGTGGGAGTGAGTGATCAACTCGGTGGAACAATAAGGCAATCGGTTAACATGTTATCGCTCAATCAAACAAGAATGATAAAGCAGACAATTAAATAAATCCTAAGTACTCTTATTAATGCAAGTATGAATGCGGTATGATGCGTGCCCTCACGCGTACACCCTCGGCCGTCTTCATCTTACGTTACGCATGACATCGCCTCAAAGTGCGCCACATCTACAAAGCACATGCAAATGCGGTGCATGGATATGATTACCAAGTTGTTATTAGTCCATTTCACACAACAGGATTGGGAAACTAAGATACCTTCCTCATGTCACCATCCAAACAATGATCCATACTAGGGTCGTCAATCCTAGACATCTCATACGATTTTATATTTAAGGTCGTAGCAAAGGGCTCGTCACCAATCAATGCACGCCTTTCATGCCCTTACTACCACAGATCGGCTCGTCACCTCCTTGCGGTATCCAGGTATGCTCGAGGTCACTACAAAGGGCTCGTCACCAATCAATGTAGGCCGACAGCACGAATATAGTGTCTCATACCACCATAATCGGCTCACGAGATTAAGTTGCTCACTGGTCACTACGGGGAGGCTCGTCACCCCAGCGTAGGCCGACAGCTCGACCACGGTGTCCCATACCACCATGTCCGGCTCATGAGTCTTAGCGGATCAGGTACCATGGTTATTAGGATTTCACTGGTAAGTTCGGTACCCTAGATTCAAGCAGTAGTGTCCATACATGGTTAACATACACTGGACAATCAGGTTATTTGACGAACTCGACTAGCACGAGCGCACGTTGAATTGCTCGACATGGAGTGCGCAAACACTTCGCGTGGTCGAACCACTGCCGACAACTCTAATACGACTCGGGTTCGTCTAATGCGTCTCACGTGGCGAAAGCAATCTCAACCACGACCATAGGGTCAATTACCGATTTCCTGGACTAAGGCATAGTCCCAAACATCCTACACTACGACAGATATTCATATGGAATGTAAAACAGTAATGGATCAACAACTCAAATCATGTTACATACACATCTGAAGAATAATCAACTTAATATAAATGTAAGCATAGGAATGCTTGAATTTAAATAACTTGAAATGTAAATGCATAAAGGAAATCATGCGCATCCATAGAAGTATTGAGAACCACTTCTCAACGCCTGCATTTAGTGTAATCAGTTACACTTAGGTCATTCATGCATTTCTACAAACACTTAGCATACAAGGAATAACATACATGACGTATGTTGGAATACATGCACTTAGACAATTCCCTTTACCAAGGAGTTGTCATACATGCATCTAGCATACATACATGACCAATAATCATGGCAAGCACAAGTGCGTATTTTATACGTATACGGTACTTTATAAATACACTTAGAATACACAAATCTCAATATAGCACATGCATATTAGGAAAGCAATGCAAACATAACATTTGACATGTGAAATCTCATCCATAACAAGAATAAATCACTAACTGGGATTGAAAGCCTTGAAAACCATAACCTATACACTTAAAGTCCGCACCTTAAGCGAAGAAAGAACCGCCGAACTGATTTAGACGAGTTGTCTTCGTCAACGGCGCTAGAATACCCTAAAATAAGGATAGAAATGAGATACAACAACACCAAGTCTAATCTAAGCTCTAACACAAATTAGGGTTAGTTTAATTACCCCAAAAGAACTCAAAATCGCCAATGGAACTATTCAAATTGAATGTTCAAAGTTGAAGAAGAACAAGGAAGAATCAAGATGATTCACCAACCAATCTCTCTCACTAACTCTCTCTTTTCCACTCTCTTTCCAAGCTAGGGTTAGAGAAAATTCGTATGGAAATGAGAGCTAGGGTTTAAGGACTATATATAGGCCTTAAAAGGATGGAAATAACCCTGGGGTCAAGGTATACTTAGGTTATAACCAAAGTACGCCTTTCTCGATCCAACGAAGCACTTCGGTGGGCCTATAACCACGAAAGGTCGGACTTAAGCTCACCGACCATGGATCTAGGTCAGCCGAGTTTTCGTACCGACCGGCTCTTCGGATCACCGTGGCGGACCACACTCAATTCAACGGTCACGGAAATCTCGATCGGGTCCACAAGCACTAGGATATGCCCGGGCCAACCATCCTGATCGGAGGGTGAAATTGGGTCGAATCCAACGGTCGATAGCTTAAAATCATCGCGAAGCGACACGACTCAATTTCATAAAAGCTTAATAAATTCCAACCGTTCTCACACTCTTCACTCCGAGCTCAACCAAATCGACCCGAACATCGGATCGACTTGATTTTCGAGGTGAAGACCAAGCCCAACTCGGTGACCGCAATAACCTAAGATCATCGCCATCGGACTTTCAACGCGCGGTCCAGTCCGATCGAGATCTTCCAAAAATTCCCTAGAACAGCTGGATTTAGCGATGGATCCCGGATTCCGAGTAACGTAGCGCTCACTAATCTACACGTTTAGAGCCATGTAGATACAATTTAAAGTGATTGATGCGAATTTCACAAGCAATCAAGTAAAGCGCTAATTACCCCAAAAACAACTACTTAAGGAAAGATTAGCACAAAAATTCCAAGGTCGTTACAATCTACCCCCCTTAAAGAAAATTTCGTCCTCGAAATTCATACCTTCATATAATCCTCGAGGATCAGAGGGTAGGTCTTCCTGACCTCAGCTTCAGATTCCCAAGTAGCCTCTTCCACACCATGATGCGTCCATAGCACCTTCATAAGAGGGATAACCTTGCTACGCAATACCTGCTCCTTCATATCCAGAATACGCGTCGGTCGCAGTACATAAGTGGCATCCTCACTCAACTGCACTTGCTCCCAACTGATAATATGCGAAGGATCAGGAACGTACTTCTTCAGCATAGAAACGTGAAATACGTTATGCACGCCCGCAAGAGGTGTGGGCAAAGCAAGGCGGTAAGCTACCGCTCCCACTCGATCCAGAACTTGAAATGGACCAATAAATCTCGGCGTCAGCTTCCCCTTCTTACCGAACCGCAAAACTCCCTTCATAGGAGAGACCTTCAGAAAAACATGATCTCCCACTACGAACTCAAGCGGTCGACGCCTCGTATCCGCATAACTCTTATGCGCTGTGCTGCTAGAAGTCGACGTCGAATGATGTCAACCTTCTCTCAAGTCACCTGCACAACTTCGGGCCAAGCAAACTACGCTCACCAATTTACGCCCAACAATGTGGTGCTCGCACGGCGACCATACAACGCCTCGTAGGGAGCCATGCCGATACTACGGAAACTATTATTATACGCGAACTCTGCATCAAGACAGTCATCCCAACTGTCTTTGAAATCCAAAACACAAGCTCGCAACATATCTTCCAGGACTTGATTCACGCGCTCCGTCTGCCCATCTGTTTGCGGATGAAACGCGGTGCTGAACTTCAGTTTCACACCCATTGCTTCCTGGATACGAGTCCATAAGAGAGATGTAAAACGCGTGTCTCTATCAGACACAATCTCCAGGGGAACTCCATGCACACGCACTATCTCCTTGATATACAACCTAGCCAACTCGTCTGCAGAGTAAGTGACTCGATCGGTAAGAAATGCGCCGACTTCGTTAATCGATCGACGATCACCCAAATAGAGTCAAATCCCTTTCTCGTCCTCGGCAACCCGAAATAAAATCCATAGAGATGAAATCTCCACTTCCATTCAGCCATGGGTTGCAGCAACCCAGAGGTCGGCGATGCTCTGCCTTGACCTGGCACGTGAGACAACGAGAAACAAATTCAACCAAACTGGACCTTCATATTGTCCCACCAATAAGACCTCTTCATATCTGATACATCTTCGTGCTACCTGGATGCATCGCCAGTTTAGAACTATGGGCTAACTCGAGAACCTCACGTCTCAAGTCAGGGATGTCGGGAACACATAACCGCCACGAAAACGTAGGCCCCCATCGAACTAACACTCCGGTCGGAGCTCTCATCTGTACCAACCCGCCGCCTCATCTTCACCAAAAGCTCATCATCTGCATGAGCCGCAACGATCCTCTCGTCGATAACGGCGGCCGTACACGAATGTGTGCGATAACCTCATACGGCTCCACCACCGTAAGCTTCCGCTCAAAATCGCGCACGAACTCCAACATCTCCCACTCTGCTATCATCGGAGGAGCAAACTTCAAAGCCTTCTTGCGACTCAACGCATCCGCCACAAGGTTCGCCTTACCAGGATGGTAAGAAACATCGAACTTGAAGTCCTTCAATGTTTCCATCCATCTGCACTCTGCCTCATATTCAAATCACGCTGCGTGAAGATATACTTAAGGCTCTTGTGGTCGCAAAAGAGCTCGAACTCCTCACCATAGAGGTAATGTCTCCAAAGCTTTAATGCGAAGATGACATGTGTTATTCCATGTCGTGCGTAGGGTAATTCTCTTCGTGTTTCCTTAATCGACGCGAAGCATAAGCAATCACCTGTCCTTCTGCATAAGGACACAAACCAGACCAACGCGAGAGGCGTCAGGATATATAATATACTTAACCCCTTGCTCGCAATACTAGCACAGGGGCGGACGTCAACTTGTCCTTGAGCTCCTGAAACTAACTCCGCCCGCTCACTCCAAGCAAACTTCAAATCCTTCCGTGTCATTGCGACAACGGTCCGGCAATCTTCGAGAAGTCCCGAATAAAGCGTCGATAATATCCTGCAAGGCCAAGAAAACTCCTCACCTCAGTAACTGAACCAGGCTGCTACCTACCTTGGCAAGATCGACGGCTATCCCTTTCTTGGACACCACATGTCCCAGGAACTTGACTTCCTCTTTCCAGAAATCACACTTCTTGAACTGTGCGAAAAGCTGATGCTCCTAAGAGTACCCAAAACCGCTCTTAAGTGCTCCTCGTGCTCTGCCGGCTCACCGAATAAATCAAGATGTCATCAATAAATACAATGACGAATCGAACCAGGAATGCGAAACACCCTGTTCATCGATCCATGAACACGGCCGGTGCGTCCGTGAGTCCGAACGACATCACAAGGAACTCATAATGACCGAAGCCGGTCCTAAAAGTCTTCTGCACGTCTCCATCCTTGGCGCGCAACTGATGAACCCTGACCGCAGATCAACCTTCGAGAAGTACCGTGCCCCCTTCAACCGATCAAACAGATCTCAATCCTGGGCAAGGGTACTTATTCTTCACGATTACCAGAAGTTCAACTGCGATAATCAATACACAATCGCAAGGATCCATACTTCTTCTTCACAAACATAACAGTTGCTCCCCAAGGAGACACACTGGGCCGAATAAAACCCAATTCTAGCAAACCATCTATCTGCTTCCTCAACTCCTCCATTTCACTCGGAGGCATCCGATAGGTGGGTAAAGAAATGGGCGCCGCACCAGGCATAAGATCGATAGCAAAATCAATCTCACGCTGAGGAGGTAATCCAGGAATCGACTCAAACACATCTTCAAACTCCTGAACTACCAGCGTACTAACCAACGCCGACTCGGCCGAACTCTCCAACAGAGAAGAATAAAAATCAATACGAATAGGGTAACTGACCTGAACTGGGAAAGTAACAATCTCGCCCTCAGGTCCATGGATCGTCACTGATCTCGCTTCACAATCAATCTCAGCTCGCATCCTCGTGAGCCAATCCATACCCATAATAACATCGTAGTGATAAAGCGGTGCGACTAGCAAATCAACACGGATCGATCCACTTCCATGATCAATCACAGCACAACTCCAAAGACAAACAACATGCGTTCCATTAACCAAAATCGTCGCAATACAAGTAGTGCAGCAATACATGAATCACGACTAGGAAAGCATGAAAACAACAACATCTAACACTTCAAACAACCACAACAACTACAACCACTAACAGCTACAACACTACAACAACACCAACTACAAGCCAACAACGGCTACACACGGAAAGAAAAACACAACAAAGCAAAGACGGCCACGACGATGTTACTCGTCGGAATCAGGAGACGGAGGCGGAGCACCCTTATCCTGCAAGCAACACAGGATAGACTTCAAAGTCCGGGACATCTTCTTGAACTTGTGCTTAACCAAGCCTCGAAGATCAACCATCTCCTGGCGTAAAGCAGCTTGCCCTTCTTCAAGCCGTGTAAGACGGGCATCTCTGGCAACCTGCTCTGCGCCCTGCTCTGGCACCACAGGAGGAGAGCGATCACTCGAATCCTGTGCCTCAATCTCTTCCTCGTCTTGCTCTGCTTCTTCCTCAGACTCCGCACCGCCTTCAGCATAACTCTCATCATCACCACTCTCAGACCCGGCCTCACTCTCAGAGGCAAGCCGACCAGAACCAACCTCCATCAGCTTAAGGGTCCTCAAGTTGATATGGCGAACAGGAACCGGCTTCTCAGCTCCAAGCCTATAGCCAAACTCATGTGCGATCTTGCAAATGAGGCGGCCAAAGGGAAGAGACTCGGTCCGTCTACTCGAACGAGCGATGAGAATAATCTGACGCAGGACGTACGTCGGCACACACAACTTCGCATCCTGCCCCACCTGATATAGAAAATCTACCATCAGGCACGTATACTCGCTGCGGTTGCTCCACCTGATATACATTGAACGTAAAGATGTGGTGAAGCAAACGGAAGTCGTCCGTCATGAAAGAAGCCAGAAGACTCCTATTCGGTTGTCATTCAACCAGACGACCACACAAGGATCTGGTGCGACGATCCTTCTCACGCACACTGTCCACATTCTTCTCGTTGGCATGCACTTCCCCAAGTGGCACCTTCAAGAGTCGGGATATCAAAGCAACATTGACAATTCCAACTCGACCGCTACCACAGGGAATCTTGAACTGCAGAGGATCCAGCGAAGGCTCCAGAATGTTGGCATAGAAGGCCCAAACAGTGCTAGCATTCGCGCGATACTCGCCTTCGAACAAGGGACCCCAACCAGCCCCTTCTAGGCGCTCCAACAAGAAGAACTCACCAAAGAGCCGCGGATCAACATGAGCCTCAAAAAGGACTCTACGCCCCTCATAGACTCCATGCGACAATTCCGCCAACAAGGTCCTACTGACAGGAGCTCGAGGATCGAGGTCCCGCTTCGTCTGGAACTCGCGCGTGGCGGACGTGCTAGCGGCGGCACCTCTCGGCCTCCGTGCACGGGTTGGGCGGCTCGGCCCGGCTTCATCCACGGGCGCTCTCTTCTTCCCCATCAAGGAAAGAAGGGAAGAAAAGGAAAAGATGGCCATCACAATCTCAAAGAGGGCCATGAGAAATGAGAGAAAGAGAGAAATAGGAAGATGGTGAAGCTTCCACACAACTATGAGCCAAAAAGGGAATGAAAGGGCTCAAATGAGAGGGAAAGATGGAGAAATCAGCAATGGAATGGAAGATTTGAGAATGGGGTGATGGGTTTGCACGAAAATGGAAGGAAGATGAAGATTTGGGAGAGATTTGAGAGAGTTTGGAGAGGTTTTGGAAGAAAAGGAAAGCTTGGAGGTGGGTTTTGTGAAGGAAATAGATGAAAGGAGAGGTTTCAAAATGAAAACCGTGGAGGCGTGGGCCACATTGAGCCTAGGGACGATCGGCCCGCGTCGGCCAGGCCCGCCTGGCCCGCCGACCGGCGATCCCTCGCCGAACCGGCGATGGCATCGCCGGTCTCTGGACATATCGGCGATGCCTCGCCGATTTGGCGAGGTCCTCCTGGTCCTCCTTGGTCCAAATGATGTGGTTCCCCCCTGGGTCCCACAGAAAATGCCCCGATTGGCCCCTTGTGTAGTTTGAAGCCTATCGGGTCATTCTGACAGAAATCTGGTTCAACCGGCGATTTTTGGAAGGTTTAAAAATGAATAATGGGAAGATAGACCATCTACACTCATTAATAGAGGGTCTAGGAAAGGTTTCGGGTCGCTGTGTGTGATCAGGTAAGAGTACAGACTCAATCTCGGCAACGGTTTTCAAGAAACTTTCGCCGATAGAAACTACGGAGCACAAACACAAAGCGATGATAGACCCGCACCCAATTACACTATAGTGGCGACAACGTGCGGTGTGTGACCATAACCCAGGTCCGGTTTAATCCAGATCATGCTCTGATACCAACTTGTAACGCCCTGAAATTCGAGGGTCGAGCATAACTCAGCTCCCGAGTTCCAAAACATCACTTATGCAACATAATTAATGAATGATGTATGTTGACTGTATTAGCACATAAACATGGGATAGATTAAGCCAAAACGCATATATGATTCAGGGATAAGTGAATAAAGCAAGCGGAAGACTTATAGTAAAATATGTGTACAAGTGTAAGCCCCTGAATTACATATACAACCAGATCGTGTAAAAGTGTTATTTATCAAAATTATAAGTACAAGTTACATCATTTCAGTTCCCAAAATAGTAATCCCATAGATCCCGCGCAACAGACCGAGGCTCGCTAGAACCCGTCTGAAAACTGCATATAGGAGAAGGCAGCCTCGTCGTCATCCAGCTCCCGCTCTGCCTCAGACGTCGCATCCACATCTGCAACATCAGGGCCTAAGACAGAGTCTGGTGGGTATGAAACACCGCCCCAGAACGTGGGAGTGAGTGATCAACTCAGTGGAACAATAAGGCACTGGTTAACATGTTATCAGTTCAATCAAACAATAATGATAAAGCAGGACAATTAAATAAATCCTAAGTACTCTTATTAATGCAAGTATGAATGCGGTATGATGCGTGCCCTCACGCGTACACCCTCAGCGTCTTCATCTTACGTTACGCATGACATCGCCTCAAAGTACGCCACATCTACAAAGCACATGCAAATGCGGTGCATGGATATGATTACCAAGTTATTATTAGTCCATTTCACACAACAGGATTGGGAAACTAAGATACCTTCCTCATGTCACCATCCAAACAATGATCCATACTAGGGTCGTCAATCCTAGACATCTCATACGATTTTATATTTAAGGTCGTAGCAAAGGGCTCGTCACCAATCAATGCACGCCTTTCATGCCCTTACTACCACAGATCGGCTCGTCACCTCCTTGCGGTATCCAGGTATGCTCGAGGTCACTACAAAGGGCTCGTCACCAATCAATGTAGGCCGACAGCACGAATATAGTGTCCCATACCACCATAATCGGCTCACGAGATTAAGTTGCTCACCGGTCACTACGGGAGGCTCGTCACCCAGCGTAGGCCGACGGCTCGACCACGGTGTCCCATACCACCACGTCCGCTCATGAGTCTTAGCGGATCGGTACCATGGTTATTAGGATTTCACCGTAAGTTCGGTACCCTAGATTCAAGCAAGAGTGTCCATACATGGTTAACATACATCGGACAATCGGGTTATTTGACGAACTCGACTAGCACGAGCGCACGTTGAATTGAACGACATGGAGTGCGCAAACACTCCGCGTGGTCGAACCACTGCCGACAACTCTAATACGACTCGGGTTCGTCTAATGCGTCTCACGTGGCGAAAGCAATCTCAACCACGACCATAGGGTCAATTAACGATTTCCTGGACTAAGGCATAGTCCCAAACATCCTACACTACGACAGATATTCATATGGAATGTAAAACAGTAATGGATCAACAACTCAAATCATGTTACATACACATCTGAAGAATAATCAACTTAATATAAATGTAAGCATAGGAATGCTTGAATTTAAATAACTTGAAATGTAAATGCATAAAGGAAATCATGCGCATCCATAGAAGTATTGAGAACCACTTCTCAACGCCCACACTTAGTGTAATCAGTTACACTTAGGTCATTCATGCATTTCTACAAACACTTAGCATACAAGGAATAACATACATGACGTATGTTGGAATACATGCACTTAGACAATTCCCTTTACCAAGGAGTTGTCATACATGCATCTAGCATACATACATGACCAATAATCATGGCAAGCACAAGTGCGTATTTTATACGTATACGGTACTTTATAAATACACTTAGAATACACAAATCTCAATATAGCACATGCATATCAGGAAAGCAATGCAAACATAACATTTGACATGTGAAATCTCATCCATAACAAGAATAAATCACTAACTGGGATTGAAAGCCTTGAAAACCATAACCTATACACTTAAAGTCCGCACCTTAAGCGAAGAAAGAACCGCCGAACTGATTTAGACGAGTTGTCTTCGTCAACGGCGCTAGAATACCCTAAAATAAGGATAGAAATGAGATACAACAACACCAAGTCTAATCTAAGCTCTAACACAGGTTAGGGTTAGGTTAACTTACCCCAAAAGAACTCAGAATCGCCAAAGGAACGATTCAAAGTGAAGGTTCAAAGGTGAAGAAGAACAAGGAAGAATCAAGATGATTCACCAACCAATCTCTCTCACTAACTCTCTCTTTTCCACTCTCTTTCCAAGCTAGGGTTAGAGAAAATTCGTATGGAAATGAGAGCTAGGGTTTAAGGACTATATATAGGCCTTAAAATGATGGAAATAACCCCAGGGTCAAGGTATACTTAGGTTATAACCAAAGTACGCCTTTCTCGATCCAACGAAGCACTTCTGGTGGGCCTATAACCACGAAAGGTCGGACTTAAGCTCACTGACCATGGATCTAGGTCAGGCTGAGTTTTCATACCGACCGGCTCTTCAGATCAGCCGTGGCGGACCACACTCAATTCAACGGTCACGGAATCTCGATCAGGTCCACAAGCACTAGGATATGCCTGGGCCAACCATCCTGATCAGAGGGTGAAATTGGGTCAGAATCCAACGGTCAGATAGCTTAAAATCGTCGCGCAAGCGACACGACTCAGATTTTATAAAAAGCTTAATAAATTCTAACCGTTCTCACACTCTTCACTCCGAGCTCAACCAAATCGACCCAGAACATTAGATCGACTTGATTTTCGAGGTGAAGACCAAGCCCAACTCAGTGACCGCAACAGCCTAAGATCATCGCCATCGGACTTTCGACGCGCGGTCTAGGTCCGATCCAGATCTTCCAAAAATTCCCCAGAACAACTGGATTTAGCGATGGATCCCAGATTTCAGAGTAACGTAGCGCTCACTAATCTACACGTTTAGAGCCATGCAGATACAATTTAAAGTGATTGATGCGAATTTCACAAGCAATCAAGTAAAGCGCTAATTACCCCAAAAACAACTACTTAAGGAAAGATTAGCACAAAAATTCCAAGGTCGTTACACTCCATTAAGACTTGCTCAGGTGTCTTGTTAAGGGGACTATATGACTTGAACTTACTGTTAGGCCATTTGCTCGTACGCTAATTATGTCATGATTGGTCGTCCTTCCTTTTCTTGCTTCCACTGGCTGAGCTGGACTCTACCTTCGATGGTGGTTCTTTGGTCGTTGTTCCTTTACTCTATATGGCTTTTCGTAGGGTAGAGGCTTCTTCGGCATTAGAATACTTCTGTGATCTGTTTAGAAGGTCGACCATCGTCATCGGGAGGTTTTTGTCCAGCGAGAAGAGGAACTTGAGATCTCTTGAACCTCCCATTATTGTAGTCAGAGTAATCTTTTCAGAGTGCTTACGAACTTACATTGATTCGAGATTGAAGTGCCTGATATAGTCCTTCCGTAGCTCTCCTTCTTTTTGAACGACGTTGAGAAGGTGGGAGGCCAGTTTGAGTCTCTCCTTTCCAATGAAGTGTTTATGATGAAAACTTGACTAAGCTGGGAGAATGAGCTAATGGAGTGCAGCTTCATTTGTCTGAACCATTTTCAAGCCGCCTCGATTAGAGTTAGTGAAAATGCCTAGCACATTACTATAGTGGACATGTTGTGGAGCTCCATCCAGACTATGAATGACTCCAGATGCTTGGATGGGTCAGTAGTTCCCGAGAAGGGAGTGATTTGTGGCATACGGAATCTGTTCAACAATTGCGCCTGCATGATGTCGGCAGTAAACGGAGGCTCTATTTCCTCTATTATTGCCTCCATTAGGGTCAGAGTATTTGCACGATAAGCTTGTTGTATGTCCCTGATCTAACCCGCAAGTCCTTTAATTTAACATCCCATGGTTCGCCGCTCTCAGCCACAGCTTCGATGAGAGCTTTGTCGCGCTTCGTAAATGCTATTGTGTAAATCTAGCACCCGTGTTGTTAAATTTTGTTGTGCCAAACCATTTAGTATTTATATCATTCTTTCAGTTAAAGTGATCAGGTTCATACATTTCAAAGTTCTTCGGATCTTCATCAAACTTGCCTACATCTTCAAGTTGAAGTGAAGAGTGTTGAAATTCATGGTTTCAAGCTAAAATTCAAGAACTGAAGTTCAAGTTTAAAGTTCAACTCCTATTCACTAAAGACTCAAGAACTCAAGCGTAACTCAAGGTCAAGTTCAGGTGATCGAGATCAAGATTCAGAAGCGAATGATGTTTCACTTGTTCTTGCTCATAAACAGGTTTGGATGACCCTAAATTGACCATAAGTTGTGTCATATTCATTGCATATTTTATGTGGGTCATTTCATATGTTTATAGGTCATTTTCTTGACTAGTCTTAGACCTTGTTCGACTAGTCTAAGTACTGGCTCGACCAGTCTAAGAGTTTTCTCGACCAGTCCAAGGTTTGTTGCTAATTTTTAGAATTTTCTGTTGGACTCTCAACTAGTCCTAGAGACTGCTCGACCAGTTGAATGAGCAGTGCTTGACTGGTCATGCAGGCTCGACTCAAAGTCCAGTAAGCTTTTCTGGTCCCACTTGACCAGTCGAGTGCATTGCTCGACCAATCGAGTAATGGCCTTATCTTATCGCGCCAGAAATTTTGAAAATTTGTTGGTCCTTTGACCAGTCGAACCGACCCTTAGACCAGTTGAGTGAACAGTATTTTCACTGATAAATAGAGCACAAATTTCAGAGTTTATTCGTTCATAAAAGTAAAATCAAGACACCACTCTGAGAGATAAGTTTGTGATATTTTTAAGCTATATTGTGCTCATTTAATATTCTCTTTAATTAGCTTATGTTATTTGATTTTGAGATCTTTATTCCAATCTTACTTTAGGAAGGGATTTGTGTTTTCCCCTTTCTTGAGATCAAAATCAAATCAAGCTAGCCCAGGTTGATTTAATTTAAAAATCATTTAGAACTAAAGCCTTTTCATCTATGAGACTGGACATTAAAAATCTTCGTCTACAGCTGATTGGTTCTACTGGGCTTCTTCAAAGGAAAATTTTCAGATAAGTACATTTACATTTTATACATTCTTTATTTGGTTTTTGAGGTTGTGTTAGAAAAATCTTTTTTTGGTTTTGTCTGAGGTAATCCAGAAAATCTCAGAGTGTGGGGGTTTTGGAATTATGTAAGCCCAATCAAAGACACAATTGTGAAGGTTTTATGGTGAACCTTGGAAAATATTTTTTTATAGTGAATGCTAATATCCCGAGGGAGTGGATATTAGGAGTGGAGTAGTTGTGTGGCTGTTTTCTAACAGTTGGTGTACACACAAGCGAACCACTATAATTCCTGGTGTTGTGGTGGATGATTGAATGTGCCTATGTGTGTGAATGTTGTAATTTATTTTAAGCATTTGTGGTGAATGGTATAATTTATTTTATACACTTGTGGGAATGTTGTAATAACTTAGTTTATTTTATTTGCTATTTCTTTTGCCTCTTTATTGGTTTGGGTTTTTTATACTTACAAACGTTCTAGTAAGGTTGTCCTGCCATAAGCCTTTGATTTTTGGTGTTAGTTTGTCCTTAAAACTAAGTTTGTATCAACCTCTCAAGACTTGTACATTTGAAGTTGCTATTTACTTATACTTCTTTATTATTTGATTATGCTATCATTCTTTAAATTTCACATTTATTTTTTAATTTGGCATAGTCCTATTCACCCTCCCCCCCCCCCCCCCCCACCTCTAGGACATATAACTCGGCCTTTTCAAGTGGTATCAAGGCTTAATAGTTTTTTTATTTGGATTCATTTCTAAGCTAACCAATCTGAGCTTATGAGATGTCAAATTTTGATAGCCTCTCAATCACTAGGCCTTCACCTTTTGATGGCTCCAATTATGCCTATTAGAAAGCCAGAATGAGGATTTTTTTAAGGTCCATAGATGAGAGCGTGTGGCAAGCCACAGTGACTAGATGGACCCCTCCTACCATTGAAGTTGTAGGCACTGATGGAACCAAATCTATGAAGGTTGCACCTTATTTTTCTTGGACCACACTTTAGAAAAATGAGAGTAGTGCCAATGCAAAGGCTTTAAATGTAATTACTTGTGCACTATCGTCGGATGAATTTAAAAGAATTGTATCCTGTGATTTTACAAAGCAAGCCTGGGACATTCTAGAAATGACACACGAGGGTACGACTATTGTTTAGAAACCTAAACTTCAAATCCTCACCACTCGGTTTGAGAAAATACGTATGGAAGAAAGTGAAAATTTCATGGACTTCTATACTAAATTAAATGACATAGTCAACTCTATGTGGGGTCTTAGTGATAGCATCCCAGAAAGCAAAGTCTGTGCAAAGATACTACGCTCATTGCCTGAAAGGTTCAATTTAAAGGTCACTGCCATTCAGGAACTTCGTGATATGGATAATGTGAGGGTTGAAGAACTGGTGGGTTCTTTACAAAACTACGAGTTAAACTTTAAAGCTCCTAAAGTTAAGTCCATTGACCTTAAGTCTTCTAAAAATACTTCTTATGAAAATGATAGTAATTTTGATTTTAAAAACTCTGAAGATGATATGACACTATTAGCTAATAAGTTTTATAAGATTTTCAAAAGGAGGGTAGATTTTCAAAAACCTTCTGAAATGAAAAGGACTAGATCTAAAACTTAGAAATCTATTAAAGACAGCCAATGTTTCAACTGCCATGAATACGAGCATCTGGCAAACAAATGTCCAAAGAGGGATAAATCAAAAAAGAAAGGCATGTTGGCTACATGGGATGAATTGTCTTGCTCTGAGGCCTCTTCTGAGTCGGGTGATTTTGAACCTGAGTTTACTAATGAAGTCAAAGCCTTAATGACTCTAGTCAAATTCACTTTCTTAGATAGTTGTGATTCAACTAGTGAAGAAAATCTGAGAAGTGATCCTGAAAATGATGAAGATCTATAAGATGCTTATGATGCCCTATACAGGGAAAGTTGTAATATAGTTGTAAAATTAAAACTTCAAAAAAAAAAAGATTTTGAATCTAAAAGAAAATTTTGATAATCTAGTTTTAGAAATATCGCACCTTTCAGATTGTTTTGAAAAAGCTAAGTGTGATTTAGATTTCAAAACATCCCAAGTTGAAAACCTCAAATCTAAAAATGAAAAATTGAAACTAGAAGTCTCTTCTCTCTTAAGTATGAAGGATACTTGGAGGTATGTCCAGGGTGATCCTAAACTAGAAAGACTACTAACCGGATCAAGGAAATGTGGCGATCGATCTGGTCTGGGCTAAGATAAAAACACCCCTCCTAAATATAAGACTACTCCTCCTAAATTTGTTTAAGGGGAGTCCTCTAACTCAAAAGGAAAAAGTCTGAATCAAAATAGTTTTAAAAATCCTAAAACTTTTCAGACTATGAAATCTAAAAACAACCATATCAACTATAGAAATCAGAATCATAACCCCTTATCTGAGAAAATTGTGCATCTACTTAAGGAGCTTCTAAAATCTAACTCGAATGGTAGAATATACAACAACTACAAGCATAGAAAGATTAATTATACTCCAAAACCCAAAACAGTAATGAAATGGGTTCCTAAGGTTGCTTGTTTGGTTGCTCACATCGCTTTTAAGGTTTCGAGTCAATCAAAGTGGTACCTAGATAGTGGTTGCTCTAGACACATGACAGGTGATAAAGATTTGTTCACCAATCTTAAAGATATGATGATGACTTAGTCACATTTGGTGATGGTAGCAATTGTAGGATTATTAGCCAAGGTACGGTTCAACTCTTTAATCTTCCTTCATTTGAGAATGTGCTATTTGTAGCGGGCCTTAAGCATAATTTCTTAAGCATTTCTCAAATTTGTGATAATAAACATAACGTCAAATTCACCAACAAAGGGTATGAATTTTCTAATGAGAATGGTTCTGTGTTATTAAATGGTCACAGAACATCTGACAACTGTTATATAGTCAGTGATTCAAGCTCGTCTAAGTTATCATGTTACATGGTCCAAACCGATGAGACCGAACTATGACATAAATACCTAAGACATGTACACTACCGTAATCTTTATAGACTGAGAAAAGGTGAAGTATTAATAGGTCTACCCAAGATTAAGAAATTTGATAAAGTTTGTGGCGAATGCCAGATTAGAAAACAAACTAGGAGTGCTCATAAGAAAGTGAACTCCAACGCCACATCCAAACCCCTTAAACTTCTCCACATGGATCTCATTGGACTGACTAGAATGGAGAGTCGAGGTGGTAAGAAATATATACTGGTCATAATAGATGATTTTATCAGGTATACATGGGTAATTTTCATGAGAGATATTCCTTCGTACGCTCGATGAAGTGAAAAGGGTACTCAAGCATATCCAAACTGAGAAGGAATCACATGTCACCAAAATCCATAGTCATCATAGTTCCAAATTCGATAATAGCAGTTTTGAAAAGTTCTGTAGTGATCATAGAATATTGCATGAGTATTCTGCACCCAAGACACCTCAATAGAATGGTGTTGTTGAAAGAAAAAATTGGGTACTTTAAGAAATGACCAATGTGATGCTAAGTAGTATGAAACTTCCTAAAAATCTTTGAACTGAAGTTGTGAACATGACGTGTTATATCAATAACTATTTTATACTAGAAAGACTAATAATAAAACCGCATATGAACTATAGTTCAATAAGAAGCCTACTGTTAAATACTTTCGAGTTTTTGGCAGCAAGTGCTACATTTTACGTGATTGGGAAAATCTGGAAAAATTCGACACTAAGAGTGACGAGGGTATTTTCCTAGGATATGCACTAAATAGTCGAGTGTATCGTGTTCTCAATAAGAGGACCGATATTATTCAAGAATCCATTAATGTGGTTATAGATGATCACTTGAATACACCTGTCTCAAGTTTAGAAGATGATGAAGTCTCTTTATTTGATAAACCAGACTCTTCGTCTAGTCAAAATGACCCTGAACTGCAGTTAATTAAAGACCATCCAACTAATCAAATTCTCGGGAATCCTCTCACTGGTGTGCGCACTCGTAGACAATTAGAAAACATTTGTAATTATGTGTGCTTCACATCCCAGATTGAGCCGGCAAATGTAAAAGAAGCTCTTACTGATGAAAACTGGATTATAGCTATGCAAGATGAACTTAATCAATTCGTAAGGAATGATGTATGATACTTAGTTCCTAGAACCATTGATAAACACATTATTGGAACTAAATGGATCTTTAAAAATAAGTCTGATGAACTTAGTAACATTATTAGAAACAAGGTTAGATTGGTTGTACAAGGATACACTCAAATAGAAGGCATCGATTATGATGAAACCTTTGCCACATTAGCTCGTCTTGAATCTATCAGACTGTGTTATATCCATTGCTTGTTACAAAAAATTTAAAATTTACCAAATGGATGTTAAGAGTGCTTTCTTGAATGGTGATCTACATGAAGAAGTATATGTAGAACAACTTGCTGGTTTTGAAGGCCCTAAACATTCTGATCATTTTTATAGCCTGAAAAAGGCACTCTATGGATTGAAATAAGCTCCCAGGGCATGGTATGAGAAATTAACTAAGTTTTAACTAAGTCATAACTTTATAATGGGAAGTGTTGATAAGACACTTTTTGTAAAGAAACACAATGATCACATACTAATAGTACATATATATGTTGATGACATTATCTATAGATCTACCTGTTCTAACATGACTACTGAGTTTGCAGATTTAATGAAGTCGAAATTTGAAATGAGTATGGTTGGAGAACTGAACTATTTCTTAGGTTTACAAGTAAAACAACTTCCTAATAGGTTCTTTATCTCTCAAACCAAATATGCTCTAAAATTGGTTAAAAAGTTTGGATTTGAGAGCGATAAAAATTTTGATACTCGTATGAGTACGTCACTTAAACTCTCTAAGGATTCAATAGATAAAAGTATAGATCCTAAGTTGTATCGTAGCATGATAGGTAGTTTATTATATTTAACTGCGAGCTGACCTGATATTGCATTCAGCGTAGGAATCTGTGCTAAATATCAATCGGACCCTAAAGAGTCCCACCTGATTGCTGTAAAGCGGATTTTAAGATATGTCGCAAGTTCGACCAAACTTGGCCTTTGGTATCCTTATGATACTAATGTTCAATTAGCTGGTTATTCGGATACTGATTGGGATGGTAATATTGATGATCGCAAGTCTACCAGCGGTGGATGTTTTTATGTCGGGAACTGTCTAGTTTCATGGCATAATAAGAAATAGAATTCTGTATCACTTTCCACAGTTGAGGCTGAGTATATTGCAGCTGATAATGCATGTACCCAGCTCGTGTGATTGAAGAGGATGTTAAGTGATTATGGATTTGCGCAAGATTCTATGGTATTGTATTATGACAGTTCTACTGCAATTAACATTTCTAAAAGTCCAATTTAGCATTCACAAACTAGGTATATTGACATTAAGTATAATTATATTCGTGAATTAGTAAAAGATAAGATTATTTCTGTGGATTATATTCAGACTAAAAATCAACTTGCAGACATATTTACAAAACTACTTGATAGAAACAAGTTTGCTAAATTGAAATTGGATATGGGTATGTGCAATATGAACTAAAATGTTTGTGTTTAGTTGTAATATATTGCATGTTTTATTTTATTTATTTTTACAAATTTTTAAATTTTAAAAATAGTGAAAATTGCTTATTTTTTGTGGTGCACGACCAGTCGAGTACACACTCGACCAGTTGTGGCACGACCGGTCAAGTATGTACTCGACCAGTCGAGCCGCTCGGGTTTAGGGGTTTTTATTATGTAAAAATCACTTTTTCTTCATTTGTTTCATCTTCCCCAACCAGCCCTACCACGACCGGTCGAACCTACCTTCGATTCCTTCATGGTTAGTGCATCATTTTCGATTTCCTTATGAATTTAAGTTCTTTGCACTTCCATTTTCTTGTTTTTGTAGTTTATTTCAAGGTTTATGGTGGTTTGTTGGATTTTCTTGTTAAAAATCTGATTTCCTTGAAACCCTTTCTTCCTTCATTGCATTGCTTGTATTCCTTGTCTTTTTTGTTGCTATAGAAGGTCGATATAAGAAGAGACCCACTCATGGTCCCTCTTCTTCTCGTTTCGCTCCAATTACGGTGCGCCATCTTCAGTCATCCGAAGAAGACCCTAAGTATGTGCGGGATATATATCTTCGTAACGTGATTGTTCAACGGACGGTCAACACTAATCATTTGGAACCATTTGGCATTGTTCCCCTCCTTCAAACTGTAAGATGGCATAACATTTTAAATTGGGGTGGTCTGGCATATCGTTCCATTGCACATGTCATATTTTCTTGCATAACTAACTTCTCTTCTGAGAATCTAACTTTTACAATTACAACCAGAGAAGGTCCTATTGAGGTAGACCGTCACTTAATATCTGGATTGATGGATCTTCTAGTTAATGATGACGGAATTCCTATTTCAACTTTTGTAGCAAAACCTTCTGAGTCCGAGAAAAGAATGCTCACTAGTGTTATGCAACATGAATGCGGAATGGAGTTCTGGGAATGCGCTCAGTTCCAAATTTATGTTACCCAGATACAGGATTCTCCATCGTATTTTCATCTCTAATGTCTATCCTAGGTTTGGTAACAAGACTGAGGTCACTACTTTCATGGCTTGTATCCTTCACTCTATTGTTACTAGTGTCTCTGTATGTCTTTCATCTCTTATTTGTTACATCATGATTGAGTTTTATCTCCATCCAGGTCATAGTGATATTCCATTTGCTTATCTTATGACTGTCTTAGCCACCCATAATTTTATGGCTATGCCTGTTGGCGAAGCTCTCATTAACCATCTTCCCTTCAACAACTCGGACATAAATAAGATGAATTGGACGTTGGCCCCTAGCCAAGTTGATGTGGGTGTTGGAGGAGCTGCTGAAGCAACTGAAGAGGAGGATGCTTTCCCTCCAAATGATGTCAATATGGATGACTTATTTGATGAGATTAAGTCAGATTCTGCGGCTGATCCAGATTTTCAGCCTTCTGAATTTGATGAGCATTTGCGATCCCTTGAGGAGAAGGTAGAGGGTATGCATGTATCCCAAGAAAATCAATTCAAATACATGCACAAATATCTTAAGCGCATTAACAAGGGCCTGCATCAGATAGATCCTTCTATTTCTGCTCCTTCATTTGGATCTGATTAGCTGTCTATTTCTTTTTGGACATGTATTAATACTTTCTACTCTTTGTGTGTTGGGATATTTCTTGGACATACTTTTACTTTTTAGTATGTGGACATGCTATTGTGACTTTCGTTTATATTTTGATTATCATGGTGATGCTATTTCCTATCTTATTTCCTTTACTTCTCTTTTCTTTACATATCTTTCCTTTGTCACATTGTGACAAAAGGGGGGAAAAATTGTAGAGATGTGTGATTGTGAAATATGAAGTGTAGTATGTATGTATGAAAGAAGGTTCTACAAATCAACTCTCCTGGATTGAGGGGGAGTAATGGAACGAGAGAAAGTTGTGTCTGTTGTTCTGATCATTTGTTACTCATATGGTGCATGATTCTTTATTGTGCTTATATAACTGGTGCATGATTCTTTATTGTCCATGATTCTTTTGGTTTTGTCACAAATTTGACAAAGGGGGAGATTGTAAATGCTATTATGTAAATCTATCACCCGTAGTATTGTCAAATTTTGTTGTGCCAAACCATTTAGTATTTGTATCATGCTTTGAGTTAAAGTGATCAAGTTCATACATTTCAAAGTTCTCTGGATCTTCATCGAACTTGCCTACATCTTCAAGTTGAAGTGAAGAGTATTAAAATTCATGGTTTCAAGCTAAAATTCAAGAACTGAAGTTCAAGTTTGAAGTTCAACTCATATTCACTAAAGACTTAAGAATGCAAGCTTAACTCAAGCTCAAGTCCAAGTGATCGAACTCAAGCTTCAGGTATTATAAGATATCAAGATTCGAAAGCGATTGATGTTTCACTTGTTCCTACTCACAAACAGGTTTGGATGACCCGAGATTGACCTTAGGTTGTGTCATTTTCATTGTATATTTTATGTGAGTCATTTCATATGTTTATATGTCATTTTCTCGACTAGTCTTAGACCTTGTTCGACTAGTCCAAGTACTAGCTCGACCAGTCTAAGGGTTTTCTCGACCAGTCCAAGGTTTGTTGCTAATTTTCAGAATTTTCTGTTGGACTCTTGACCAGTCCTGGAGACTACTCCACCAGTCGAGTGAACAATGCTCGACTGGTCGTGTAGACTCAACTCAAAGTCCAACAAGCTTTTCTGGTCCCACTTGACCAATTGAGTGCATTGCTCGACCAGTCGAGTAACGACCTTATCTTATCGCGCCAGAAAATTTGAAATTTTGTTGGTCCTTCGACCAGTCGAACCAACCCTTAGACCAGTTGAGTGAACAGTATTTTCACCTATAAATAGAGCACAAATTTTAGAGTTTATTTATTCATAAAAGCAAAATCAAGACACCACTCTGAGAGATAAGTTTGTGATATTTTTAAGCTATATTGTACTCATTTAATATTCTCTTTAATTAGCTTATGTTATTTGATTTTGAGATATTTATTCCAATCTTACTTTAAGAAGGGATTTGTGATTTCCCCTTTCTTGAGATCAAAATCAAATCAAGCTAGCCCAGGTTGATTTAATTTAAAAAACATTTAGAACTAGAACCTTTTCATCTGTAAGACTAGACATTAAACATCTTCGTCTACAACGGATTGGTTCTACCCGGCTTCTTCAAAGGAGAATTTTCAGATAAGTACATTTACATTTTGTACATTCTTTATTTGGTTTTTGAAGTTGTGCCAGAAAAATCTCTTTTTGGTTTTGTCTGAGGTGATCCAGAGAATCTCAGAGTGTGGGGTTTTTGGAATTGTGTAAGCCCAATCAAAGACACAAGAACCGTGGAAAACCTTTTTTTCATAGTGAACGCTAATATCCCGAGGGAGTGGAGTAGTTGTGTAGCTGTTTTCTAATAGTTGATGTACACACAAGCGAACCACTATAATTCCTGATGTTGTGTTGGATGATTGAATGTGCCTATGTGTGTGAATGTTGTAATTTATTTTAACCATTTGTGGTGAATGGTGTAATTTATTTTATGCGCTCGTGGGAATGTTGTAATAACTTAGTTTATTTTATTTGTTATTTCTTTTGCCTCTTTATTAGTTTGAGTTTTTAATACTTACAAATATTCTAATAAGGTTGTCCTGCCGTAAGCCTTTGGTTTTTGGTGTTAAGTTGTTCTTAGAACTAAGTTTGTATCAACCTCTCAAGACTAGTACATTTGAGGTTGCTATTTACTTGTGCTTATTTGTTATTTGATTTCGCTATCATTCTTTAAATTCTACATTTTTTTTTTAAATTTGGCATAGTCCTATTCACCCCCCCTCTAGGACGTATAGCTCAGCCTTTTCACGATTCTTTCTGTCCAGCTCATGGCGTAAGTTGGAAGCGGGCAGAGCTGCGATCCCAAAATTGTGAGAAGGGGCTGGCCTTGTCGATCCAAGCTGTTGGCTTCTTTGAGAGGCAGCAAGCGTGTTGGAGGGCTGAGGAAGATCGTTGACCAATTGCTCGGTTTCCTGAGTGGTCCCCTGTACTTGCCGAGGTTGCAGCTGTTCTAGTAACTGCCTCATAGAACTCATGTTATGGTTTAGTGCTTCAACTTGTTACTCAAGGGAGTTCAGCTACCCTCCTCTATTGCGAGATCACTATGCTTACCTTATAGGACCGGAGTCAGCTTGTTATTGGGAGGTGGAGTCCCGACGACCATCAGGTTGCTCCGGTGGTACAAGATCAGGTGCAATAGGGGAGACTTGGGCTTTCTTCTCCCCTCTGGCCATTGTTTAATATAATAAAGTGGTGAGAACAACTTCCGATGTCGCTTCCCACAGATGATACCAAACTGTTGATGTAGTTTTCCAGTAGCCCCTTCTTAGACCCTTGCACACCTGCATTGAAAGCAAACATGGAAGACCCTGGCTCATGCAGGGGACCCTTCGATGGCAAAGTCAAAGATCAGGTCTTTTTTAAAAGTGGTCTTGGTAGAAAGGATTATGAATGCATACCTTTCACCATTTGTGGGACCTCTATTTATAGTAAAGGGGAGATCCCAACATAAAGGGATCCTTATCCCTATTTGGTAGGTGCATGTTGTAGTTGAGTTGGACTTCTTAACGGATCAAGATCTTCCCGAGATCCTTGGAATTCTGAACTTATCGCTCCGAGATTCTCGGAGGGAATTTCGGGCTGTTTCCTCAGATAAGGTTGGACGTCAATCGGAAGGTCGGACAATAGAGGTGACAGTGCCAAACTATTAGAAGGTCGGCATTGTTCTAATGATCAAATCGACCAAGCATATGTTCACACCCGAAGTGCAGGGTTGTGATGTAGTAATAAACTCGGTAAGACCGAGGTCGAATCCACAGGGACTGATACCTGTACGTTATCTGAAACCAAGTAGAACTAGAACTAGACTGAGATGCGATCTAAACAAAATAGAATTTAAGAAATAATTGTGGAATAATTATCTAAAACTTGAAGGAATTTAGGGGAAGGAAACTAGGGATTCAGAGGATCCACTTGTAGAAATCAGGGAGATCTTATGCCACTATCACAAATTATGAAAATTTACTGAACTGCCATTGATATAGGTTTCAAGAGATGAAAGGTGTATGAATTAGAATGGATTCCATCACCAAACCATGCCCAGGAGACAAAGCTAACAACAGAATTAAACTAATTACCAACCACATCAACATGCTATGAAAATCAAGAAAAAATGGTACTGTCATCGACCATGCCCAGGAGACAATGGTGAACAACAGGGCTTCCTGACGTCATACACATAAAAAGAGTAGGAACATGCTCAAAGTCATCGCAGACCCATTGTAATTTCAGTCACAACAGACCATTAAAAACTAAAAACATTCCCCTTAATCAAACTATAATCAAGGTCGTTCATAAATTAAAATCAATTCAATGGCACAAAGTAAAACCTCCCCTCGCACCACAAGCTTCACCCCTTAGCCCTAGCTAAGGGGTTTAGCCCAACATGGGTAGGCTAAATAAACAACAAAATAAAAAATAAAAAGGGGAAGAAAAGAACATGAAGGAAGAAGAGAAAAAAATCACTCCTTAACCTTGCCAAACCCAACCGATGCTTTCAGCGAGCACAAACCAAACACCCTTGCTCCCTTCTGACGTGCAGCCAACCAACCAAACACCCTTGCTCCCTGCTTCTCTTCCCAACCGTGCACAGCAGCCGCCCCCTTTGTTTCTTCCAGCCGTTCTCTCCCTCTCCAAAACCGAGCTCTTTTTCATGCCCTTTTCTCTCCCACGGCCCTCGTTTTTATAGTTTGCTAGGAGTGGAGGAGAGCCTTCGCAGCAACAGGCGGTGAAGAGTCTTCCGTAGCAGAGAAACGGCGTGCGCCACAAAAAGTGAAAACGCCCTGCTTTTGAACTCTGTTTGTTCGACTGACTGTCGAGTTCTTTTGAAACTGACATCATGGTTAGGGTTAGGACCACCCTTTCAAGAGGTTGAATGGTATGGATCGTCGATCCGATCACGGACGGTGGCCCGCAACTGCCCGCAATTTCCATTTTTTTCGGACGCAGAAAAACAGGGCCTGCGCAAGGATGGGTCGCTGTTGAAGTTGGTGGGGTCCACTTCCTTTTAATTTGAGAAATCCATTCCGTCCATTGGATTCTGCTCGAAATTTCGGTCAGAAATGACTAGTTTTTGTGGAGTTGTAGTGCTGTCCACTGTATAGAATCAACTAGCCATTAATCTTGCATTTTTGACGATCCACGTGCGTACACGTGTATGGGCTGAAAAGGAAAACTAAGACAGGGTTTTACCCCATCTATGGAGTGAATGGACAGCTCTGATCATGCAATGGGGCAAAGAATGGGCCCCACTACTCCGAGCCGACGAAACAGCGTGCGGACGCTGTTTCCTTTATGAAGAAGGTCGGGTCAACCGGCTTGACCCGAGGAGTCTCATCCAGTGCGCAGTGGGTGCACTTGCACCTTACGTACATTCAATGTACATGTGGGATCCATAGTAATGTATCTGAAAGATCTGCGCCGTCCATCTGTTTTGTAGCCTCATTTAAGTCGATGATTCCAAAATTAAAGCGTATCCAGAGATCAAGTGGGCCCCACTTAAGGAATTAAGGGGCTGATCTACCCATTGGGCCACTTCTAAGGGGATTCAATGGTTCAAATTTGATGTGTGCGGTTAATTTATGGTCATGAGGATATGTATAAAGTTTCGAACTGATCAGATGGTGGGAACCCTATGATCTTGCATTCTGGACACTTTTCAGGCCACTTGAGCTTCAGTTCCTCGATTTCCGCGGACCCCTGGTGTATAATTCCGTCGCTCTTGGTCTTCTAAAGTCCGTTCCTTGCCTTGGTGCTCCTGGAGCGTCAAATCCTTGCATTTACCACCCTTTTTCAGTCCATGTTCGTAAATACACTCTGCATCACAAACACAATTAAATCAGGCCATTAAACGGTATCATGCGTGTAAAACTATGCTGTAAATGGGTCTGATATGCAATATTTGACCCTCAACACAACCCCCAACCAGCATTTTGCTAGTCCCGAGCAAAGTATGCGAAAAATAAGTTGAGAATTACAGGAGAATTTCTATGAACTCGAGTGATTTTGGAAAACAATCTAGATATTCAGAATTCAACAATTCATGAATGCTGATTATCAGTTTCTCCTGGCCTCTCATGCACGGTGAATTTCATAATCAAGTTCAAAGTATTAGTCCCTTAATTAGAATAATCCTAAATATTGAGTTCCACAAGTGTAAAGTGTAATCCCAACTTTCAACATTAATATTCAATTCTTTATTTCAGGATATCATTGGTAACCAACAAGAGAATTCATAATAACCAAAGCTTGCCTCAAAGATCATCTTTTCATTCTTTTAGCTCCTTTTTTTTTTTTTTTTTTTTTTTTTAAACACTAAAAACAACAAAAAGGGTATTAAGTCCTCACCTATAGGGAGCAAACCTATAGTGACGATTCTTTGCCTAACCTTTTTCAACGGTATCTTTTCCTTTTAATTGATCATGACGGGCAATCGTTCAAGTTGGTTCCTTCTATGCTTACTGATCACCAAATTAACCCTTCAATTTCAAACTGAAATCTTAATGTGTAAGCGAGATGTGACATGTGAAATCATGGATTAATAATTAAACTTAACTGTAAAATCTAACGAGCAACTGAATCCAAGAGCAGTAAATCACCAACATTCCATATCGTGTAATTCTAAATCAAAGATGGTCGTCAAATCACTTTGAATTCACCAGAAAGTCTAGAAAAAATTTAAAAATTTTCACAATTTTTTTTGCTCAAGAAAATACTGATTAGGTAACCTAATCTCCCACCCCCAACTTTAAAAGCTACATTGTCCTCAATGTAAAGGATATGAGTATGGAATGCGCATAGGACAACAAAAGTAAAGAAAGAGTGAAGGGAAGATAGTACCTGGATGATGAATCGTGAGAGACTTTCCAAGAGATCGCAGCATGGAATCCGGTCAGCACGAGAGAGAAGGTGACACAAAACTAACAAAAATAAAATCCTACCTATACCACTTTCGCATGTGCTCTCGATTGCATTTAGCGCATACAACAAGCCTTTAAACCCCTAGGTTACCCCTAGTGGACGAGTTGTAGTCTCGTGAGGGTTTGCAGTAATGTTACCCACAAACATTGAACTAACTAATGAGATGAAGAGCTAGGTTGCCTCCCAGGAGCGCTAAGTTTACCGTCTTCAGCCAGACAAATAAAGCAACTACTCTAGACCTAAGAAAACAAGAAACCTACCTATACTTCCATCAGACTAGGAGATCAATCCTGGTAAACAGGATCAGTCAAAGGCATGGACATGTCCTCTGAATCAAATTTCTCGACAAATGGTTTCAATCGATGGCCATTGACTTTAAATTCCTTACCATTGTCGGGAGCTCTTATCTCAACGGCCCCATGAGGAAAAACAGTAACAACAGTGTAGGGGCCGGTCCAACGAGATCGAAGCTTACCCGGGAAGAGATGTAATCGAGAATTGTACAAAAGGACCTTCTGACCGGGCGTGAATGATTTTCGCAAAATGTTTTGGTCATGAAATGCTTTCATCTTGTCCTTATAAATTCTCGAATTATCGTACGCATCATTCCGGATTTCTTCAAGTTCATTCAATTGAAGTTTGCGTAGCGAGCCAGCGTTGTCCAGATTGAAATTAAGATTTTTGATCGCCCAGTATGCTTTATGTTCCAGCTCTACAGGCAAGTGACAAGCTTTCCCATAGACAAGTCTAAAGGGAGACATTCCAATAGGAGTTTTAAAGGCAGTACGGTATGCCCATAAGGCATCGATCAATCGGATTGACCAATCCTTACGATCAGGGTTAACCGTTTTCTCCAAAATGTGTTTAATCTCCCTATTAGAAATCTCAGCTTGTCCACTTGTCTGTGGATGGTATGGGGTGCTCACCTTATGAGAGATACCGTATTTCTTCATTAAGCTCTCGAATGGTCTATTACAAAAGTATGAGCCCTCATCACTAATGATGGCTCGAGGCATTTCGAATTGAGAAAGGATGTTTTCTTTTAGGAATTTAATGACCGTGCGATGGTCATTCTTTCGACATGAAATCGCTTCAACCCATTTAGTGACATAATCCACGGCGAGCAAAATATACAGATTTCCAAACGATTGGGGGAATGGTCCCATGAAATCGATGCCCAAGCAATCAAATGCTTCAATGATAAGGATGGGATTCAAAGGCATCATATTTCGACGGGACAATGCTCCCAATTTCTCACAACGCTCACAAGCTTTGCAAAACTCATGAGTGTCCCTAAACATAGTGGGATAGTAAAAGCCACACTGCAGAATCTTGGCCGTGGTCTTTTTAGCAGAAAAGTGACCACCACAGGCCTGTGAGTGACAAAAGGAGATGACGCTCTGATGCTCATCGTCTGTACACATCTCCTTAAGAAGATTTGGTCCGGGCAATATTTAAATAAGTAAGGATCATCCAGAAAAGTTGCGCACCTCGGTGAAAAATTTCTTCTTATCTTGCGAGTCCTATGTCGGTATGGCACTGTAGCAAGATAATTAGCAATATCGAACCAAGGTGAATGGGAGACTCGAACAGTTGTTCATCGGGGAACATATCATTGATATGGGTCGCCTCAAGGGAATCGAGGTATTAAGGCGAGAAAGGTGATCACCACTACGTTCTCTACTCCCTTTTTATCTTTAATTTCCAAATCAATTCTTGAAGTAGGAGGATCCATCGTATCAAAGTAGGGCTTAGAATCATTCTTAGAAAGAAGATACTTAAGTGCCGCATGATCTGTGTAGATAATGATCTTGGATCCGATCAAGTAGGACCTAAATTTGTCCAAGGCGAACACTACGGCTAAGAGTTCCTTTTCCGTAGTCGAGTAGTTCACTGGCGGGATTTAGAGTCCTACTCGCGTAATGAATGACGTAGGGCTTCTTATCTTTTCTCTGGCTAAGACCGCCCCAAGAGCATAATCGAAGCGTCGCACATAAGTTCAAAAGGAGGGCTCCATCCAACGGGTGGCCGCATGATAGGTGCAAGGTGGTTAACGTGCCCTTAAGCTTGGTGAAAGCTTCATGGCCTCAGACCACTCGTACGGAACATCCTTTTGAAGAAGATTACATAAAGGGCGAGAGAGAAGACTAAAGTCCTTTATGAATCTCCTGTAAAATCCTGCGTGTCCTAAGAAGGATCGCACGTCTCTGATGTTCTTGGGTGGAGGTAGGTTAGAGATAAGATCGATTTTTGCCTTATCTACCTCGATTCCCTTGGACGAGATGATATGCCCAAGGACAATTCCCTTCTGAACCATGAAATGACACTTCTCCCAATTAAGTACCAAGTTCTTTTCTTCACATCTTTTCAACACACATTTAAGACTTTCCAAGCACTTGCTGAAAGATGGACCATAAACAGAGAAGTCGTCCATGAAGACCTCTAGATATTGCCCCACCATATCAGAAAAGATACTAAGCATACATCGCTGAAAGGTGGCAGGGGCATTACATAGTCCGAATGGCATCCTTCGATAGGCAAAGGTGCCGTAGGGACATGTAAATGTGGTCTTTTCCTGGTCTTCAGGGGCTATCTCTATCTGGTTGTAGCCCGAATACCCGTCAAGGAAACTGTAATAAGAATGACCAGCTAACCTTTCCAGGATCTGATCAATGAATGGTAAAGGAAAGTGGTCTTTCCTCGTGACGGTATTCAACTTCCTGTAGTCAATGCACATTCTCCAACCAGTAGTGACTCTAGTTGGCACGAGTTCATTATTAGCATTGGCTACGATGGTGATTCCAGACTTCTTAGGGACCACTTGAGTTGGACTCACCCATTGACTATCAGATATAGGGTATATAATACCCACATCCAATAGTTTAAGAACTTCGGCCTTAACCACTTCCTTCATGTTGGGATTTAGTCTACGTTGTGGTTGCCGAGCGGTTTTTGCAGTATCCTCAAGGTATATGTGATGAGTACAAATCGAGGGATCGATTCCTTTGAGGTCCGCTATTGTCCATCCTAGGGCTCCTTTATGCTCAATGAGAGTAGATATAAGCATACTCTCCTGTTCTTTCTCCAGGTGGGCAGAGATCACCACCGGGTATGTCTCATCTTGACCCAAATATGCATATTTCAAATCAGAGGGCAAAGGTTTTAGGTCAAGCTTCGGCGGTTTGAGGTTAGACGGTAGAGGCACTACATCGGTTTGTGGCAATTCTTCAAATTGTGGCCTCCATCGGTTAACTTCAAGTACCGGTGCAGTATCAAGTGCATGTCTCCCTAATCATGTCATCATCAAAATCATGGGAGTGGGCCAGGCACGTCTCTAGATGGTCGGAGGATAAGGTCGAGGTGTTGTATCTTCCACGAAAGAGTCAATCATGTTAATGTCGTGGAAATCGTCATCATCCTCTGAAGTTGCCGCCGTTATTGAAAAAATGTTTGACTCCAATGTCAAATTTCCAAAAGACATAGTCATGATACCATTCCTGCAATTGATAATTGCATTTGATGTGGCAAGGAATGGGCGACCAAGAATGACAGGAATCTGAGTGCTCATGTTATTGATGGGTTCAGTGTCCAGGATGATAAAGTCTACAGGGTAGTAAAATCTATCAACTTGGACCAACACATCCTCAATTATCCCTCTTGGTACACGAACAGAGCGATCATCAAGTTGTAGTGTGGTTAGGGTGGGTTTTAATTCACCCAAACCTAACTGTTTGTATACCGAGTAGGGAATCAAATTGACGCTCGCTCCTAAGTCAAGAAGTGCGTGATCAATTCGATGGTTCCCGATTACACATGATATGGTTGGGCTACCGGGATCCTTGAATTTCTGCGGCACGTCTTGCTTTAGGATGGCACTCACTTTCTCAGTCAAGAAGATTTTCTTTTGAATAATTTTCCGTCGCTTGGTCGTGCATAAGTCTTTTAGGAATTTGGCATATGAAGGTATCTGTTTAACGACATCAAGCAGAGGAATATTGACTTTCACCTGTTTCAACACCTCTAAGATATCCTGAGAGTTAGAGAGAGGTTTTGGTGAAACCAACCGTTGGGGGAATGGAGCAACTGGCTTCTCTAGAAGTTCCGGTTCCACTTTTTGTGGGGCATCACTTTGGATCCATCATTGTTGTCCTCTTTTGGTTCTTGAGGCTTTTCGGGCCTAACCGGAAGAGTTTTATCAATGATCTTCCCACTCCTAAGAGTGGTGATGGATTTAGCATGTCCCATCTGATTTGAAGAGCTGGGATCATTATTCTCGTATTGCGGTTTAGGATTGGGGAAAGGTTGTGCAGGAAGCATCCCCTTTTCTATAACCGTCATACGAGAATCTATCTTTTGCATAAAATCTGTGATTCCCCGCATTGCCTGAGCCAGCTCTTGTATGGGATTTTGAACCGGTTCCTCTTGAGGTTTCACTTGATTTGGATTTTGATTGAAGAAACCTAGAGGAGTCGCCGTTTGTCCATTCCTCCAACTAAAGTTTGGATGATTTTTCCAGCCAGGATTGTATGTGTTGGAGTTAGGTCCAGTAAAAGGTCTTTGATAGTTATTTACGGCATTGGCTTGTTCATTCAACACTCCTCGAAAGGCGGGTATTGTAGGACAGTTTTCAATTGTGTGAATGTTGCAATCACAGATGCCGCAAACAATTTCATTGACCTTATCCTTCTTTCCTTCCATGGCCTCAACTTTCCTTATGAGCGTAGTCACTTTACACTTGAGATCATCCTCTTCTTTCAAGAGATATAATCCACCTTTCTCCTTTAATTGAGTCGGCCTAGACGTGGTGTTCGACTTTGGGTAATAGTCCCAAGATTGTGTTTTTCAAAACTATCGAGGTAGTCCCATACCTCGTCGATATCTTTATTAATGAACTCTCCATTACACATTGTCTCGACCATTTGGCGCATGGAAGATGTCACTCCATCATAGAAAAAATTTGTAATGCGCCACGTTTCAAATCCGTGTTGTGGGCATGAACTGACCAAATCTTTGAACCTTTCCCAACATTGGAAGAATGTTTTATCTTCCTTTTGGGCAAAGTTCATGATTGCTTTTCTGAGGGTAATCGTTTTATGATGTGGGAAGAATTTTTTTATGAATTCCCTCTGCATGTCGCTCCATGTGCCAATGGATCTAGGACGCAGTGAATGTAACCACATCTTAGCTTTCTCCTTTAAGGAAAAATGAAAGAGTTTCAACTTGACTGATATTTAAGGATACATTAGGAAAACATAATGTAGCTATTATTTCATCGAACTCTTTCAAATGTAAATATGGACTTTCAGATTCAAGTCCATGGAATTTGGGAAGGAGTTGGATAACTCCTGGCTTGATGTCCATTTGTCCTGTGTTTTCAGGAAAAATCATGCATGAGGGCGTACTCACTCCCGCCGGTTGTAGAAAATCTCGTAAAGTACGAGGCGGGGGTGCCTGTTGCACCTCATTCTCATCTTGGGTATCCTCCACCCTGGGTGGAAGTAGAGGAGGTTGGTGTTCAGCCATAACTTCAGTTAACTCAGGGGATTTCGAGCGGTGTCTAGTCCTGCGATGGATAGTCAACCCCTCAACCAATCCTCCTTCAGTCAAGAGACGTCGAGTGTCGTCACGGGCCCACTTGGGCATGAAAACACTCGTAGCCCTCGATTAAAAACCTACTCCTAAGAAAGGAAAAGAAAATCTAAAAAAAAGAGAGAGTTGGAAAGAAATTACCAAATTGGAGTCCTAAGTTAAAAACCTGCAAAATAAAACAAAAATAAGTTAGATTCTTAAAAAGAGAAGAAAAATAACAGTAAATTAATTTCTAAAAGAAGGAATTCTTAAAAGAAAGTGGAAATTTCTAAAGTAAGTTAGGAAAGATCTAAACTAAAAGAGAATTGAAAAATAGACAGTAGGGAAGGAGCTTACCGAATTAGAGATTTCTATCTTAAAGGCCTACAAAATAGGAAGGTTAGTTTCTAAACACAAATTCTAAAAATAAATTAGGAAACAAATTAGATTCTAAAATTAGAAAGTTACTAAAAATAAAAGTAGAAAATTAATTAAGAAATAACCTAGTTTTAAGAATAAACTATTTCCTACAGATGGGAGGATACTAGAATTAAAAAAAATTCTATAAAATTCAAACCCTAATTCTAAAAGGTAGAAAAAGTAAAGAGATTATGGAGGAATTACCAATTTATGGACTTATGTCAGGATCCTTCAAAATATGGAAACAAGTTAGTTCTAAAAAATCAATTAAAAATCTAAAGCTACAGTTAGTAAAATCCTAATCTCAAACTAATTCTAAAATTAATTAATTTCAGAAAAACGTAACCGTCAGTCCCCGGCAACGGCGCCACAAACTTGTTCACACCCCAAGTGCAGGGTTGTGATGTAGTAATAAACTCGGTAAGACCGAGGTCGAATCCACAGGGACTAATACCTGTACGTTATCTGAAACCAAGTAGAACTAGAACTAGACTGAGATGCGATCTAAACAAAATAGAATTTAAGAAATAATTGTGGAATAATTATCTAAAACTTGAAGGAATTTAGGGGAAGGAAACTAGGGATTCAGAGGATCCACTTGTAGAAATCAGGGAGATCTTATGCCACTATCACAAATTATGAAAATTTACTGAACTGCCATTGATATAGGTTTCAAGAGATGAAAGGTGTATGAATTAGAATGGATTCCATCACCAAACCATGCCCAGGAGACAAAGCTAACAACAGAATTAAACTAATTACCAACCACATCAACATGCTATGAAAATCAAGAAAAAATGGTACTGTCATCGACCATGCCCAGGAGACAATGGTGAACAACAGGGCTTCCTGACGTCATACACATAAAAAGAGTAGGAACATGCTCAAAGTCATCGCAGACCCATTGTAATTTCAGTCACAACAGACCATTAAAAACTAAAAACATTCCCCTTAATCAAACTATAATCAAGGTCGTTCATAAATTAAAATCAATTCAATGGCACAAAGTAAAACCTCCCCTCGCACCACAAGCTTCACCCCTTAGCCCTAGCTAAGGGGTTTAGCCCAACATGGGTAGGCTAAATAAACAACAAAATAAAAAATAAAAAGGGGAAGAAAAGAACATGAAGGAAGAAGAGAAAAAATCACTCCTTAACCTTGCCAAACCCAACCGATGCTTTCAGCGAGCACAAACCAAACACCCTTGCTCCCTTCTGACGTGCAGCCAACCAACCAAACACCCTTGCTCCCTGCTTCTCTTCCCAACCATGCACAGCAGCCGCCCCCTTTGTTTCTTCCAGCCGTTCTCTCCCTCTCCAAAACCGAGCTCTTTTTCATGCCCTTTTCTCTCCCACGGCCCTCGTTTTTATAGTTTGCTAGGAGTGGAGGAGAGCCTTCGCAGCAACAGGCGGTGAGGAGTCTTCCGTAGCAGAGAAACGGCGTGCGCCACAAAAAGTGAAAACGCCCTGCTTTTGAACTCTGTTTGTTCGACTGACTGTCGAGTTCTTTTGAAACTGACATCATGGTTAGGGTTAGGACCACCCTTTCAAGAGGTTGAATGGTATGGATCGTCGATCCGATCACGGACGGTGGCCCGCAACTGCCCGCAATTTCCATTTTTTTCGGACGCAGAAAAACAGGGCCTGCGCAAGGATGGGTCGCTGGTGGGGCCCACTTCGATTTTATTTTGAGAAATTCATTCCGTCCACTGAATTCTGCTCGAAATTTCGGTTAGAAATGACTAGTTTTTGTGGAGTTGTAGTGCTATCCACTGTATAGAATCAACTAGCCATTAATCTTGCATTTTTGACGATCCACGTGCGTACACGTGTATGGGCTGAAAAGGAAAACTAAGACAGGGTTTTACCCCATCTATGGAGTGAATGGACAGCTCTGATCATGCAATGGGGCAAAGAATGGGCCCCACTACTCCGAGCCGACGAAACAGCGTGCGGACGCTGTTTCCTTTATGAAGAAGGTCGGGTCAACCGGCTTGACCCGAGGAGTCTCATCCAGTGCGCAGTGGGTGCACTTGCACCTTACGTACATTCAATGTACATGTGGGATCCATAGTAATGTATCTGAAAGATCTGCGCCGTCCATCTGTTTTGTAGCCTCATTTAAGTCGATGATTCCAAAATTAAAGCGTATCCAGAGATCAAGTGGGCCCCACTTAAGGAATTAAGGGGCTGATCTACCCATTGGGCCACTTCTAAGGGGATTCAATGGTTCAAATTTGATGTGTGCGGTTAATTTATGGTCGTGAGGATATGTATAAAGTTTCGAACTGATCAGATGGTGGGAACCCTATGATCTTGCATTCTGGACACTTTTCAGGCCACTTGAGCTTCAGTTCCTCGATTTCCGCGGACCCCTGGTGTATAATTCCGTCGCTCTTGGTCTTCTAAAGTCCGTTCCTTGCCTTGGTGCTCCTGGAGCGTCAAATCCTTGCATTTACCACCCTTTTTCAGTCCATGTTCGTAAATACACTCTGCATCACAAACACAATTAAATCAGGCCATTAAACGGTATCATGCGTGTAAAACTATGCTGTAAATGGGTCTGATATGCAATATTTGACCCTCAACAGCATACTTGTGATGTCCTTACGATCACTAACTTCAGTAGTCCTTAACTTCTTCACGGAACTTGATAGCTCTGCGAAGCTATTCCTTGGGAAAGTCCATTGAAGGTCGTGTTGACCTATAATGTGTCGACCGTAGTCGTGCCGACCTTAGCCATTTGTCGGATGGTTGGCTCTTTCCTCGCCATTAGCCCATTGGGTCCTGCTGATTACTGGTCCGACCTCCTCTTATGGATCAACACATTTTCTCCATAACAATTATTATTATTATTGAGTGGTCCCAAAACTTTCACTATCATATTTATTAGTTGAAGACCAAA
This sequence comes from Magnolia sinica, assembly GCF_029962835.1. NCBI lineage: Eukaryota > Viridiplantae > Streptophyta > Magnoliopsida > Magnoliales > Magnoliaceae > Magnolia > Magnolia sinica. The sequence goes on from NC_080574.1 coordinate 70,217,598, forward strand.
ATTAGTGGTAGCTAGTGTAACAACGTTGGGATCCTACCTAACTCAGGAAAAGTTGATAAAATATTTGAGAGTGGGTACGCACCAATCAAGGACTGAGTAGTGTTTATACCCTTCACGATCTGAACTGTTCTCTTCCCGGTGGGTCCACTTGGATGGGCTACTAGACAATAAATTGCTATGTATTGGTTTATCCTAACCATTGGAAAAGTTGATGTTTTATTTAGGGGTGCAGCCGCTCGGTCTAAATGATTTGGATTGAGCTTTGAATGATACATTTTCAATCATCATCATTATTACCATCTAAGCCTTATCTCATTTGTTCGGTTGGCTACATTAATCCTGTTCCAACAAATCACTCTATCGAGGATTATATCCCAAGCCATCCAGTCTTTTCTTGCTATGCCTTCGGTGGCATCTTAGTCTATCCAGCCCTTCTAGTAATTGGGATTCTATCTTCCGCACATTGTGGCAGTGCATGTGCCACAGCTGTGCAAATTGGACAACACAGGCTGTCTGATCACGACCTGAAAATGTATGTCTAACTATTAAGGGCAAAATTCCACCCGGTTAGAAATTCATGAAAGAAGCTATTCTTATGATGCGAGCAAACCACTAAGGGATGCTCAATTTATAACCTCCCACAAGGCCATGTGTAAGGTGGATGGTGAGAAGACGCTAGATAGGGCTGTCAATGGGTACCAGACCCGTGACCTGATTGGATTGGGTTTTTTTTTTTTTTTTTCCTGTTAACAAATGGTGTGGGTTTGGTTCTCATCTTTTGGACCCAATTTTAAAGAGCTGTGTTAGACGGTATACATGTATATGTCCAAGTGGCACATGCAACTGACCATGCAAGTGCTCTTATTATTTGTTACAAACCTAGCTTGAATCCTAAATCCATTTACTCAGGTACCCAATGGGTGATTTAACTTGATCGAATTCTGTAACTAGTTTAGTACCCTGGTAAGATACAAACTCAATTAACCCTTGTTATGAACCCCAATCTATCTGTAATGAACCCAACCTGATCTCATATTGGATTGGAAAACCATGCAAATGCTCTTATGTGTAATGAACCCAGCCCGATCTCAAATTGGATTGGAAAGCCCCCGACTTTGTCAACCCAAACCGTCTGGAAAACCCAAGTTGCAGCCCCTTGTAAAAAGGATACATCTTCGGGTCTCTCACTGTGCAGCCCACTGTGATGTTATATCCACGTGTCCAACCATTTTGCCAGATTGTGTAATACAAAAAAAAAAGAAGACTGCCCAGCAGTAAATAGTGGGGATTAAACAGCCACCATTAAAAACTTCTTGAAGCTATCAAAATGTTTCGAAGAGATCACACAAATATAGGCTTGATTCAAAAATTTTGTGACCTAAGAGAAGTGTTTAATGGTTAATCACTACTCCTTACTGTAGTGTGGTCCACCTGAAATTTAGATCTGCTGTACTTTTGCACTCATGCCTAAAAATGAGCTGGGTAAAAAGATGGACGGCGTGGATATAATAAAAATACATTACAGTGTGCCCAGGGTCAGGGATCCACCCAAGCCGCGTCCAAGTAGAAATTGAAAACCGGAATATAGTGTACAAATCCTGAACACGAAAAAGCCTTTGTCCCGCTTTGGTTCGCCGGCTTTGATTTTTGACTGCTACATCTTCTCGAGTATCTAATCATCGCTTGATCCTACTCTCAACACACATTCTGACATGACGTGTCTAACTTAAACGACATCACGTCCGTTCAATAGGGTGGATATCACCTACCATGTTCAATTACCCAAGAATCAACGCCAGTCAGCCGTCATGTGAGCCATACGTCCACATCAAGTACAGATCACTGATAATTCTCTTATAACCGTCCATCATTTTCGACCATTTTATAACCTCTTAATAAATTGATTCTTGATTCACCGTGCACACGGTGCGGGTGCCGCCAGATGAACAAATCGGATCCGGAAAACAGCGGTGGATCCGATGGGCCATGCACGCTCGAGTAGCCATCTCTTTCTTCCATCCATTTGAAAACTGGTTTAACCGATTCCTGTTACTTTAAACCGCGGGTGCCAACTTCCTTATCCTGCCCCCCTCTCCAACTTCTCATTCTCTTCTGTAAAAACCCTTTCTCCTTTGGCCTGAAACCAAAAGACAAAAAAGTCCATATGGAGAGGCTTATCTTTCGATCTCCTTCTTCTCCTATTCTCCCTTCCAAAACCCTTCCAAAACCTCCTCACCATGTCCTTCTCCCTCGATTCGACTCCCGGAAGCTCGGCTTCCCTCCTCCCGTCGGGTTGTTTCTCTCCAAACAGGAAGAACCACCTTCCCTTTCTTCCAACTTTCGTCGATTCTGTATTCGCTGCTCGAAAAGATCCGATCTTTCCCAAGACGGTTTGTCGGGCTGGTCGCTGCCGGCATACACTTTGGGCAAAGTGCGAGCTCGGAGGGATTCGGAGCTGGAGCCTTTCTTTCGAAAGGTATAGTTTTCATCCCTTCTATTATTATCATCATCATCATCATCCTTTTTGTATCTAATTGTTTCTGTATTTTGATTTGGTTATTTTCAAATGGAAATGGGCATATTTAGATATATGGGTTTTTGCGTAGATTCCGTTCTTCCTTGTTATGGTTTTTGTTGATTTGAATAAGTCGTACTGCAAAGGATGTATAGCACGTGTGAGAGGATAGGGTGTGATTAGGGTAGAATAGTTACCTGTTTTCTTGTTCCCCAAATATCATGGGAGTCTTGGCTGTTAAGTACGTATCCAATAATATGAAAAATTTATTTGAGAATTTCCATTAAAACACTCTTCTTTTCACTAGGAAGCTGATCCATCCTCCAAGTGGATCAGAAGACATACATCTTGCTCATTCCTTAGTAAACATCTAACATTTTATCAGAGCATACAATCTTTTGCATGCCCCAAGCAGTTGAAGACAATGGGGATTGATGTAGTAAGGTTGGCAGGGGAAGTCCAGCAACATTATGAATTCCTGCTCGCTATGAAAGAGATTCTTGCTGTCATGAGTCTCCAATTTGAATGGCTGACATTTTCAGTGCTAAAAGATGGGGGATGTAACTACATTAATGGGCACCTTAAAAAAAAAAAAAAAAAAAAAAAAAAAAAAACTAGTGCTCACAAGAAAATGCAAGTGTGTGGAAATGGAAATCCAAGGGTATCGCTTCAAGGTCGATATGTATCTTTTCGCATTGAAAAGGTCAGATGTGCCGCTCAGAATTCAATGGCTCTGATAATTGGGTCATATTTTGTGGGACTTAAGAAGCTAAACATGGAATTTGACATGGACGGGCATTTCTATCACTTGGCTGGGTGGCCCTTTGTAGAGGCCTGGCCTGCTAGCCTGCATTCAATGGAAAAAATTCTAAGGCATCATCCGTAGGGTGTAATATAGATGATTACATCAAATCTACAAGGTAAGCATTTGAACCCTTGATTTATATCCTGTTTTTGTGTTGCACCAAAACGTTCACAGGACCATAAGATAAGCTTACAGCCTGGGGCACCACCTGCGAATGTCTAGCCTTATGCTCACCCACATATACAAAAGAATGAAATTGAGAGAATTCTCAATGAAATGCTCAAGACAAGGATTATTTAGCCGATTGTGAGTCTCTATTTTTCATTGTTTGTATTAGTTGGAAAGAAAGATGGCTCGTAGAGGTTTTGTCTAAACTATTGAGCTTGCAATCATATAAAAATAAAGGATAAATTTCTGATACTTGTAACAGACATGTTGCTTGACGAGTTACGTGGCGCTTGTTATTTTTCAAAGCTCGACCTTTGATCTGGGTATGATAAAAAATGAATAAGCAAAGAGGACAATCCCAAGACAACTTTTGTGCACATGAGGGGCATTAGGAGTTTCTTGTTATGCCATTTGGCTTAACAAACATGCTATCTACATTTCCGGTATTCTTTGCAATCATATAACAACTCTAGGATATATTTCTAGTACTCGTTGTCAATGAGTTGCTTGACGAGTTACATGGAGCCTGCTATTTCTTGAAGCTTAACCTTCAATCTAGGTATCATTAGATAGGAGATAACGAAGAGGACAGTCCCAAGACAACTTTTGTGCACACGAAGCGCATTACGAGTTTTTCATTATGCCGTTTGGCTGCAAAAACATGCTATCTACATTTTAGAGTCTCATAAACAATATCTTTAGACCAAGATTACGGTGATTGGTTCTGATATTCTTTGACGATATTTTTGTATATAGCCCCACTTGTAAGGATCATTTGCATCACCAATCGATTGTATGTTAAGAGATGTAAGTGCATTTTTAGGCAGCAAGAGGCCGAATATCTCGGGCATATAGTTTTATGCCATGGTGTTGCCATGGACCCTCGCAGAGTGGAAACTATGATTAGTTGGTTGTAACTGACCATAGTTTGAGCATTGCGTAGGTTTTTGGGATTGACCAGTGATTATAACAAGTTTGTTAAGGATTACAAAAAGGTTAGCATTCCTCTCAATATGCTATTTCGGAAGGATAACTTCCGTTGGACTGAAGAAGCAGATAGTTCTTTCAGAGCTATAAAGGTGGTGATGACAATCAAGCTTGTAATGGTTTTGCTGGTTTTTTTTTTCGAAGATTGTGTCATTGAGGATGATGCTTTGGAGGAATTGGTGCAATCCCCATGTAGGAAGGCCTATTGCTCTTTTCTAGTCAGGCATTGTCTGGAAAGAGTCTAACATGCTCTACCTATGAGAAAGCAATGTTGACGATCATCGACGTAGTCATCAACTGGCGCTCGTACTTCCTGGTATTCTCAATTACCAAAGATGAAGTGCTAGGAGCAACCTGTCACGCCCCAAACTCGGAGACCGGGCTCACAAAATTCCCGATTGCCGAATTGCCGATAGCCTTCGTAGTACCCCATTCTCGGCTCTTGGCACCCATATACCAGGTTTCGATCCTGGGATCCTACAAGGAGGATTTTCAACGAAATTTGTTTCATAAGAAGCATAAGCATAAGCATAACCCAGACACAAACAACAACATCACCACATATCTACTATATCAAAAACTTTGAGTACAATGCATAAGGGAAATACAATATTGATATCGAGGCTCCAGAAACTCAGCGGCACGCTCCTGACTCGGTGCTGCTGCGGCTTCCTAGCGTCACCTGCACGCAACGATCGTGCATAAGCTTATAGAAAGCTTAGAGAGTGGTGTAAGTGTGCGTGTAAGGTATATACTGAGTATGCAATATCAAAGTAATGGGAAAACATGCTGGTAAGTCCGGGATGCTATCAGCTATACCAAGGCTATGCAATGCAAGGCCTTCATGGCCAAATGTCATTTGTGAGATGCAACTCAAGCATACCAATCCTCGTCTGAATCCACATATCAATACAGCTCATCTCTGGAATATCATCGGGGTCTAATGCGCTCCACATGGGCTGCCACTCCCCTAGGTGCACAACCAAGTGAGCGTAAGAGACCTCACTACCCGCCTGGCCAGTAGTCAGCCAATATCTACTCGGCTCGTAAGTAGTGGACTCATTTCCGAGCTACTCAAACTCAGCCTAGCTTTGCCCCCTACGCCTCAGGCGGATAAGGCCACACTCCCTTCCAACCGACCACGACATAGTGGGAGACGCGGCCTGCTGGTATTTGGCACTCGGGCGCTCATGTATCCCAGGGAGTCCCATAAACATCTTTGCCCATTGGCATATGCTATGATCAATCATTCCTCATAACAGGCATACAAATGATGCGTATGGGCATGTATCATGATGTAATACTAAGCATGATTTCAGTGTCCTGCTAGACTAAGTATGTTAGCATGTTATCAAACATAGGAGGCAACAATCGGCCTGAACGCCTGGTGCTATGGAAGGACGGTGGATCTAGTCCATATATCAAGGTAAGATTCGACAGTGGTTATACCAAATCTGATACCACATATTCTTCCATCTATGGCAAGGGGTGATAATGCACTCTCCTAGAGCAATGGATGGCCTAGATGTCATACTTACATCAGGGACGTGCCCCATGGGGCACGTCGAATGGGTATATAACACGGTGAGATAAGAGGGAGAAACTATGTACAACAAGTGGGCTTCCTCACCCTCTCTATCATACAATAAACTAGGCTCTCCTATGGGCCCAATACGTACCCAAGGTGTGCTCCAAGGTTTGGACAAGGTATGGTGGAAGGCACTAGTATTAATGGGGCCCAACGGTTTGGGTTAGCCCAATAAGGAAAGGTGTGTAATACAATCATCAAAGGGAGCCCAATGGATTGGGTTAACCCAATAAGGGTAGGATAGGTATCTCTAGCACCAATGGGGTCCCAATGATTTGGGTTGGCCCAATAAGAAAGATGGGGAGTGGGCTTACAATGGGCCCTAGGGAGGTCTACAACGGTGGACCTTTAACCACCATTGTTCCTACAATGCGGCCCATTTGGGGATTGGGATCTAACTCGCAATGGGCCCAAGGCCCTAGTACTAGCTGAGAAAAATGGATGGATAGCGTGTGTATCATATACATCAAGGCGGGCCTTACAAGGCAGCCCATGGCATAAGAAAAATGGGTGGATAGTGTGTGTAACACATACATCAGAGTGGGCCTCATGGGGCAGCCCACGCTCCCGAAATGAATGGACAGCGTGGATATACAAAACATACATCATAGTGGGGGGTCAGCCCAGCAAGACCACTTGGGGCTACTGGACGGTCTGGAAAACACATGCATACAAGGTGGGCCCCAACGACTGGGCGTCCAACCCATTTGGGCCTGCTGGACGTCCAACTCTTGGACGGCTTGGATAAATCACATACACCATGGTGGAGTCCATGCACGTGGATGGTTGAAATGGATGAAACACATACAGTCACAACAGGCCTGCGGCCGGCAGATCCCAGCCACTAGATTTGTCCAGCGTTGTGCTCCACGTGAGATTTGAATCTGTCTCATTCCTAGGCTAATGGCCTGGGATGATTGGAAGCCTGAATGGATGGTGTGGATACACACGTGCAGCACGGTGGGGTCCACGTGAGTGGCCCACCAAAATTTTGAATCAAGCTGATATTTGTTTTCTGCCTGCGTCCAGGCCTGCTGCTGGACAGCAGGCTGGACGGTGCACCTGGCCCATCTGGCCCGCATCTGAAGTAGTCCCACCACAGGGACGGTGGGGACACAAAGCATACATCAAGGCGGGGTCCGCCACGTGAGTTGGAAAGCTGGAAATCCAGCCGACATTTGTGTTTTGCCTTTTGCATCAGGGCCTATTGCTGGACAGCAGACTGTCCAGCAGAAGGTGGCCCGCCTGCCCCATTTCCTGGGTAAACAGGGGATGGACAGTGAGGATAAAACCCATACATCACAGTGGGGTCCATGCGGGGTCCACAAGGCTAAAGATCAAGCTGATATTGGTGTTTTCCCATCATCCAAATGGCCTAACCGGTCAAACAGTCTAGCAGGGTGGACAGCAAGGCCGTCCCACCTGCTGGATAGTCTGGATCGTCCAATCAGGCCTACATCAAGGCGGTCCACGATCAGAGAGAGAGAGAGAGAGAGACGTGCGGAGGGGCTCCGCCACTATGAGCCCTCCCTATACATGATACAAAACATACATCAAATGGGTCCCACCACATGTGGGCCCTCAAATCATCAAAATCAATGGTGGACGTCCCTTTCCCACCAATCAAATGCAAGGTCTAGATGACCTTTGTACAATAAAAATAAACATCATGATGGGGTCCATGGAGAATGGCCCCATCATGGGATTCATATATGCATTATGGTGGGCCGTTACCACACTTAGGGCCCAAAATGGGGTCCCTACCATTAATCGGTGGGCCCTACTTGTCCCATGAACACAATCCACATCCAAACCTAAGGTTCACCCATCGTTGGATCTTCTTCTTGGTCTATGGCTTCCTTAGCTCCTAGGCTTCCTCTTTGATGGAGGATGATGAAGATTGAAGGGTTGGGCTGAGAGATTTGGGGTAGGAAGTGGGCTACATACTTGGTTCTTTCCTCGGAATGCTTGGACGGTCTCTCTCCTTGGTTGCTTGGGGAATGGGTAGAGAATGAGAAAGAGAGGATGGGTTGTTGTGTAAGGGAGATGGGATTGAGTGATGGGAAGGTATGGGTTTTTTTTTTTTTTTTGGGGGGGGGGGGGGTTTGCTTGTCTTGGGGAGAAAGAAAGCATGACTAGTGATAGGATGTGTACTTGATTGATTGATATGAAAGGTGGATAGAGATTCTCTGGAATCTCTTGGAATTCGCAATGCGCAGCGTTTCCTTGAGATAAACGCGGCCCACAACTCCTAGCCCGGGTATCGCATTGGTGTGCAAGACGCGGTGTTGAAACTGTGGTGACAGTGCGGTCGCTAGGGTACAAGTTTCGAGTCGAGTCGACTCAGATCTACGTTATGCGACTTAGGGTTGTGCACAAATGCCGTCTATAGGCTGCGGGTCGCCGAAATTCGACGGGGAGGATCGCGAGAGTCAAGGAACGGTACGGTCTAAGATACGGGCCTTACAACCCTTGACATTGTACAATGATTACAAATGGTCTTATGACCATGCCAAAATATGAGTTGTGCACCTCTCAATTGTACTCTAAGGGGAAGGTGGCTCTTCTAGCCGATTCCTTGTTAAAGGAAGCTTTTCTAGGTGTGTTTCATGCATTTCCATCTGTAGGATATTCGAGGTATTTATGGACATACAAGAGGTTATCACAAGCCTTTTTTTGGTAGGGCATGTGAAGGGATGACATTTCATGGCTGAGTGCGACAAATGCCAATGAAAGAAATATGAAACTATTTCTCCACTGGGACTATTACAACTGTTGCCCCTATCGAATTGAATTTGGGAAGACATCTCGTTGGACTGTATTGGTGGGTTGCCTCTATCGGGATGGAAGCGTTAGGGGTGTACACGAACCAAGCTAGCTCGGTCAACTCGCTCGACTTGGCTCGAAAAAGCTTGAATCGGCTCACTTCGAAGCTGAGTTCGATCCGAGTTGAGCTGGTTTTTTGAGCTCGAAAATGAGTTCGAGCTGCACCAGCTCGACTCGACTTGGTTCGATATATAGCTCGAACCGGGCTCGATTCGACTCGGTTCGATATATAGCTCGAACCCGGCTCGACTCAGATTGACTCGGTTAGGTAGTATAAATAAAAGAGCAGAAAAAGAAGTGGGTATTCTTTGATATTTCAGCAGGAATTTCCAGAAATGAATTTGTGTAATTGAAGTAAATGCAAAATAGAAAACAAAGCAATGGGTATTCTCTGATGTTGCTCACCAAGTGTTTGATGAAATGACTCAACGAAGTGTCGGCTGGTGGCAAGGAAGGTATGTTTCATCAAACAAATCCCCTTTTTTTTTCATGATTTTGATGTTTCTTAGAAGGTGTTTGATGAAATACCTATAAAACCGCTGCTGGTGTTTTACATTCAGTGAGAATTTGAAGGTGCAGTCCATGTGTTTGTGAAAATGCTGCATAGGCGAACTCGACTCGAACTAGCTTGAGCTACTGACCGAACCGAGCTGGCCAATCAGGCTCGAGGACCGAGCCGAGTCGAGCTGAGGGTCAGCTCGACTCGGTTCGACTCGATGTACACCCTTAGGAAGAGTATGATAATGGTGTTTGTTGATAGGTACTCAAAGTATGCATACTTTTGTGTCCTCTCTCAGCCATATGTGACAACTTTGGTGGCGCAAGTGTTCGTTTGAGACATTTCGAATTTTGAAACTTCACAGGATGCCTCAATCTATTGTCAACGACCATGATCCAATTTTTATTTTTATTTTTATTTTTATTTTCAAGCTTGGGGGAATGTTTCACGATGAAGGGAACATACTTACAAATGAGCATGACTAATCACTTGCAAACCAATGGTTAGATGGAGGCTCTTAACCATTTTTTGTATAAATTTTTGCTTTGTGTCACAGGAGAAAGGCCACGACTATGGGTAAAATGGCTTCCATGGACTGAGTAGTGGTGTAATATTGTGTATCAAAATTTATCTAAAATCAAGGTATTCGATAAAGGTAACGGTGTCTGTAATGGCCAGTCTTATGGCCGGTACGATATGGTCTGTTTTGGCCCTGTAATGGTGATTTTTTTTTTTTTCAAAGGAAGAAAATGTATTGGCCTCGTATCGGTCTCTTATAGGCCATTTTTTTTTTCAGAGTACCTATTACAGGCCTGTGTCGCGTAATGGCTCCCACCATTACCATTACATAACGGCCTTTTTGAATAATATGGCTAGATTGTTCCCATTTGAAATCGTGTATGGTCGACCTACCCCAAGATTAAACTCTTATCTGCTAGGGACACCAACGTGGACTATGTTGACCGGGAACTACGTAGCTGTGATTAGATTCTTCATTACCCAAAGGAAAATATCATTATGACACAACCAAATGAAAGCGCAACATGATCGACATAGATTGGAACGGTCATTCAATGTAGGCGACATGGTTTCTGTCAACCTGTAGGCATATTGGTAGACTTTCATGGGTTCCAACCACAAATTGGCACCACGATATTATGGGCCATTTCAAGTGATTCAACAAATTGGGCCAGTGGTCATATAAGTTGGATCTTCCACCAAGATTGAAATTACGCCCAATTTTCCATTTTTCTCTCTTTTAAAAGAAGATTGGAAGTGTGCATGGTCTGCATTTGATTCTACATTAGTGATGATGGAGTTCTTCAACCTGAACCCTATGCTATTCTGGATAGGCCAGTTGTTGAGAAAGGTAATAAGGTAGTAACAAAAATTTTGGTACAATGGACTAGCTTGCCGAAGGAAGATGCGATGCGGGAAGTGTACTACTGGCTCAAGGAGCGCTTCCCATCTTTTGAACCTTGAGGACAAGGTTCATTTGAAGGATGTAGTGTTCTGGTTTTTATTTTTTGAATAAGTCCCACTTGGGAGGACATCTAGCATGTGAGAGTAGAAGGTTGTGATTAAGGTAGAGAGTTACCTTTTTTGTTGTTTTCAAATATTGTTGGAATCTTGGCCATTAAGTACAATGTTGTCAAAATCGTTGTCGCATTGCAAATTGTAATAGGGTTAGAATCTTATTGAATTGCAAATTGTATCATGAATCGAAAGATTTTTCTTATTAAAAAAATATAAAAAAACTTAAAAAATATAAGTAAATAAAAAAAGATTAAAAACTCATCAATCATCCATTTCCCATCAACACATATCAACAAAAGTAATACATATCATATTATTATCAATTGAGAAAAATATATTTGGTATAATACATATCATGATAGTAAAGGATTGTTGTCTTTTTCTTTGTGTACTTTTGATGTCTCAAAAAGTTTTTCTTCAAAAACATGCGAGTGTCCTTCAAAATTTTGTTCTTTTGTACCTTTCTATACTATAGAATCATGTTAAAAAAAATGGCATTCGATTCCATTCAGTGAGTAAAAAGATATCTTGATTTCTTCATTTTGGGTTTTTAAATATCAAAATCCCAAAATCTCCTCTCTCCCTAACAGACAAATAAGGATATTTTTAATAAGGGAGTGCCATTTTAATGTTTTATAAACAAAAGGGTAAAAAGAAAGAATAAAAAATTAAATGAAGAATTAAAAAAAATTGATTTTTAAGTAATTTTTTGGGCCCATATAGAGTCTACGGTTATTGTATGATTATTTAAGGTTTGTGATTTGGGTGTACAATATACTATATGATATGAATCGTACGATTCTGATAACACCGTGTAGGAAATAATATGAAAGTTCATAGAGATTCCATTGAAGCAATCTTGTGGAAGGAGTAGGACATACTATCGAACGAGACTGTGCCCCCCCTCCTGGTGAAGCTTGTGTGAAATTTTCTATAGAAGAACTGATTCGTGAAATTAAGCCTGCCAACACCCTTGAGGGTTTGATTGCCAATGGATTCTCCTTGACATACTTAAAGACACAAAGAAGGCATAATGGCAGGGAAGATGCTACTACAGACGCTGCCGGCACTTCTCATGTTCCTGCACCAATAGATCCCATTCCAACTCCAGCGGCTACTGGATCTTCTGAACTGCAAACGGCTCCGACGGCTGTTGGGTCCTCCGAACTCCGAACAGTATCTCCATCCGTTCCTCGACCATCATTTACCCACAGAGATTCATCGTCCCCTGTTACTAGATCGCAAACTCGGGCTAGGTCCTCCGCATCTCTTGAGATTGCCGCTGCGGAAGATCCTATCCTTGCCGAGAAGAGACAATCTCCGCAAAAGGGGAAACATGTGATTGTTAAAGAACCAGTCCTGGAATCATCATCATCTTCATCATCATCAGAGAGAGAAGGTGAAGGGTCCTCTTCTGGTGGTTCTTCTTCAGACGGAAATGAGTCATCTTCTAGGGACTCAGGGGAAGAGAGTGAATCGAATACAAATGAAGAAGAAGAAGACGAAGGAGGAGAAGTAGAGGAAGGAGAGGTAGATGTGGGTGATGATGAACAGATCGTTACGACTATCGAAGTTGATTAAGTGGTTCCTTAAGAAGACGCAATTCCCCTTACTGCATCTACAAGAATCAACGAAGAAGAAGAAGAGCCTCTCGACTATGGGGAGTATGAATATACACTAGGAGCTGATCTGACTATATTGTTCAGTAGCAATTATTCTCCCCTTCTACGCACAATGCTCTCGGATCCTCTGGCTGATACTGCAATAGTTCCAGAGACTCTCCCAACTTCTACAGGCATGATTCAAACTGTCTTGGCTGCTCCTTCTGGTAAGCACTCTGCCAGAAAGGCTAGGGCACCTCTTAAGCTCCCAATTAAAACCAGTACAGTGGTTCGTGGAATAGTTTTCCCGACGGAGCCAATTGATGCTGCTACTCCAACTACAGTTGCATTTAGCACCAAAACCAGGGCACCATCTTTTGCTGACATGGCTTCGGACATGCTTGGCCCATCCTCTCTTCCTGAAGAAATGCAACCTGGAGAAACAACAATTCCTGCTCCAATGATTTCGACGGCTGCAGGTATACTTTATTCCATTCCTCTATTTTACAATAATATTTTGCAATTCATCTTCTGACTCCTGCTTTCTTTCTTATATACTTTGTAGTTTGCCCTATTTCCAGCGGTTTTGCAAGCTCCAACTCTATTGCTACTGTCTCGAATATAATATCCTTAGAGAAGATTCCTCCTCCTGCACTAATTTTGTTGAAGAGTTCTCTATCAGCGGCTATATACATTTTCAAAGATCCCACGCAGTGTTCGGATTTGGAAATACTATTAGCTTCCCTAGAAAATGCTGCAAGGATAGCAAAGATTAACATCTCTCCCTTACGTGAATCTCTTTCTCACTTCTACGAGACATTTCGCAAACTAGGAGCTGCTCAAGAGATGACTATTGCTCCTGAGATTCTCGATCACCAAAAAGAGTTATCGCAGCTTAGAAAGTTTCTATGGCAGCGACAACAATCTCTGGGTATGATAGAGAATTTAGGTCACTCGAAGAGCAGGTGAGAGCTTCCAAGCATTCTTCGATGATCATAAGTGAGAAGATTTTGAGCCATAAACAACAAATCTCGGATTTAGAGGCCCAACAGCGTGAAGTCGATTTGAGGGCCAACAAGCTTGAAGCCGATATTGAGGTCAATAGGCGAATAGCTGATTTCGAATGATCAGAGATCTCAAAAGGAGAAGCCGCAATAGTTTCTCTAGAGCAAGAACTGACTAACGTTCTTGATCAGGTTAAGCTTATTGTCAATGTTGAGTTGGACAATGCAGCTGCAAAATTGCAATTAAAAGAGGATTTTCAATGATACATGCTTGCATTAGGTATGTCAGAAGATATATGAATTTCCTTTTATATCTATTATGACTTCCGCACTTGTTCTTTGATATCATGAATGAATTTTGATAATTCGGAAGTTTTGCAAATATATATGAGAAATGATTAGTTCTTGCAAACATGCTACCATGGCCTCTTTGATTGTTAGCATGATGTTGTCTACATGTTTTCTTTTATAGACTGTGTTAAATTTCTAGTTTAGTTTTCACATAGTTTAAGCTCACGAGTAGTGGAGCGATCACAGTTGGAGTCAGGTCTTATGCGAATGGCCTCTGTAACTCTCTAGAGTTCATTGGACTTATCACAGTTGGGGAGTTCATAAACCGCGGTCCATCAGAGGGGCCCAGTGAAGCTACCGGGGTAGTGAACTCGGTGGGTTTTACGCACAGGGTTGGCCACAGTAACTCTCTAAAGTTCATGGGATGCGCAAGGCTACCTTCGAGTACCAAATCCAAGGCCGCCAGTCCATTAGTGAGGGGTCATCTTGCTTCGAAGACCTGTCCTCATGAGTTACTACTGAAATCAAGCCAGGGATTTGGGGAGTCATCTTGCTTAAGAGACTCACTTTTTCTTCGTCCGCAAGGTTAGACCCATTCACGAGAGGACATTTTCTCACCACCCTTCATGACGATGTCAGAAACTGTATAGACGGCATGGGTCTTACGTGATTGCTTCGTCAACTGCCCGCATGGGTGCACGTGATTCTCTTTATGGGCTTTTTAGGGCCACAGGCTTCTCACTGCTGCCCGAATGATTTCATCGCTTCGCTGATAACAGCAGGTCTTATACACAATTGGTCATGTCTTATTCACAATTGGCCATGTAGGCTTGACTTCGCCACTATAAATGATGAATCGCCATTGTCGTCTTCCGTATGCGTGGTTGGCTCTATAAGCTTATTCCACTGCCATAAATGATAAATCAGCCGTAAATGATAAATCGCCATTGTCGTCTTCTATATACGTGGTTCGCTTTATAAGCTTATTCCACTGCCATAAATGATAAATCGGCCGTAAATGATAAATCGCCATCGTCGTCTTCCGTATACGTGGTTGGCTTTATAAGCTTGTTGAAAGCAATAAATCGAAATTGATATATCGCCATTGCTGATGAATAAGAATGAATAAAAATGTATGGTTAAAATAGTGTATCAGCTTGGCGGTAATATCAATTTTGATAAATTTAGATAATAAAATGGCCTTTGTGTAAGCAATATGGCGATGGCGATGACGGCTTTTGACGTCGGTGTTTAGCAATAATCATTGGCGTTTAGCATTTGGCACTTGACCGATAATAATTGGCGTTTGAGAATTTGGCACTTTTATTTATGCATGGAGAGAAATACAGAGTTTTGACTTCTGAAGCTCCTTTATCATTCGTCTGCCTTGCCCCCTTTTGGTTTGGAAGTATTATGCTAATATTCTTCGAAACCAAAATTACAGTCATCTTCTGAATCGATGTACTGTTGATAGACCGGGTGTTGGCAAGCGTATTGATGCAAATCCGTCCCCAAAGTGAATCATGCTTTACATTGCAGCTCTGTATCCTGATTTCAATGATCATCTCAATTGGGATTGTAGGCCTTCATAAAGTCGAGAAAATGATGGTATTAAGGATGTTCACTTTCTCTCATCTGCCTCCTTCCATTCAGGCACTTAGGCCATAGCAACTCGGTTTCATCTGCTATTAGCAATCGATTCATCATACGAGGCCCGCCATCCTTTACAAATGCACGTGCCCCCAAAATTCTCCTTCGACTAATGGATTCTTCTTGGTGATAGGCCAAAGTTAGGTCATTCAGACTGATTTTTCTAATAGAAGACCCTAACGATTTACTCGTAGATGTCGTATTTATAGTTGCCCTTCTACGTCGCTCATCATCCCTTTTCAGTACTATTTCTCCTTGTTTTATCATCCTCTGCAGTATGTTTTTTAGTGTGAAGCAGTCTTCTATATGATGTCTTAGACAACAGTGGTAATGACAGTAATATTTTTTATTCTTTAGTCATCCCAACCTCTTCTGGATATTTCGGCGAGGGTAACTTGATGGTTCCGGCAGTTAATAGTTGTTCCATCATTGGCAACACATCTTCTTTGTCAAAAGCATATTCTCTAAGAGAATCATATGATCGCGGCCGTTTATCATTTTTATAATCCCTTCGTCGATCCGAATCTTCCCTTCTTCTTGTTTCCCATTTATCGCGAAAGTGTTTTTCTTTTTTTCTTGATCGACGGTATTTACTATTGCCTTGTTCGGCCCTCTTTTTTTTTTTTGTTCTAATCTGAAATGCTGACATTTTTTTAGTCATCAGCTCTAATGCATGCGCTTTCATTGCCAGGTCTTGAAAAGTCCTTATGTTAGCACTGGTGAGTCCTAATGCGATCCCCGTCTTCACGGAGCTTAGGCACATTTTTACCTGTTCTCTTTCTTCGGGTAATTGTCGGCATGATGCTCCTAAGGTTTTCCATCTGCTGATAAACTTTTTTACGGGCTCATTCTCTTTGCCTTATAGATGCTAATTCTGCGATACTGACATCATGGTCCAACGAAAAGAAATTTGACATAAATGCGTCCTGCGTCTGTTCTCAAGTTTGTATTGATTCCGGCGCCAGGCTAGAATACCATCGGAATGCCTTGTCTGTCAGGGAAGACCCGAACAGCCGCAGACAATATTGGGGGATAGTGGAGAAATTAACCATGGATGTGATGAAGTGCATCAAATGTTCGTCTGGGGACCCATCTCCGCTGAAGTTTTGAAATTCGAGATGCTTGAAGTTAACTGGAAAAGGTATGTCTTCTACCTCTCTCGGATATGGCGTCCGGTAGCGAAACCTTCTTGCGTTATCGCGCTCCCTTTCCACTCTAACAGCTTCTGCGACCACCTGTCGCACTTCCTCTTGGGTTATTACCCTCGCCACGGGAGTTGATCCGTGTGATCCCACTCTTGGTAGTTGAGAACCTTCGGGCTGTTGTTCTCGTTCATTCATAGTAGCCATCATTGGAGGTGTTGTTATTTGGGCTACATTATGCGCGAGAGTAGCCAAGGCCTCTCGGAGGTTCCTACACTCTTCCATCAGTGTTTTCTGTGCTTGGGCCATTTCAACCATACGATCCTCAGTAGTAGGCGGCAGATCTTTACTTGTCCTGGCCATACATACGACGGCTTCTTCGTTCCCAGACGAAGCGGTCATTGGAGTGTAGCGGGAATATGCCAGTGTGACGGGTCTTATTGAAAATGGATTTTTATTCATTTCTTCAGTGCTTCCACAAAGTTCGGCCGATTGTGATACAACTTGAGGCGATACATAGACTGGTGGACTTTCCATGTGTGATTTACCTTTCTGTTTCTTCGTCCATCGGGTACTTGCAGCGGGCAGAGCCGGGAAATCTTGTGGTATTGGCGAAGACGAAGATTTTCCAGGGTATATTGCCGGGGGAGCGAGTTCAAGATATTTCCTTGCGCATTTCATGTCATTGGTCCTCTGGTTTTTAGTGTCGATGGACTTGTTCTAGCAGATGCGATATTTCAGGCCTTCGACCTTTGGCATGACACGATGATCCAGTTGTTTTCGTTTTCTTGTGCTATTGGAGAGACCATTACGACTACAACGGTAGCTTGAGACTTGTCTTCTCCGTTTGAGGCAAGCTGCTTCCTATGGGCCATGGATTGGTTACAGGCATATTCTACCACAAATCCTGTGGGCATGAAATAGAAGACCGTTTCACTTGTAATAGTCGTCATTGATTACAACTTGGATGCGTATGCCGTATTGTAATTCTGTCAGAGGACATAAACGACATTAATTAGCATCTATTTGCAAATGTACTCTACCCTAGAGATGAAAGGAAGGATGTTCCTGCTGAGAGTCGCCATTTCGGTGTCTTATACGACGCCAAACAATGATGAAATTTTCTAGATTTTTTCCAAGTTAATATTAAGTAAGATAGATTAATTCCCCAGCAGAGTCGCCATTTTGTTTCGACCAGAAACGAACAGCAATTGATTCGGGGAATTATCTTACTTAATAATGACTAAAAGAAAGAATAGAGAGAATAATCATCAAATTTATTCGTTTTGAGTTCGTTACATCCTTTTGATCCTTTAATTTTAGGATAGAGCTATATAACTAAAAGTACAAATGCCGAAATAGATTCAAATATAAATTTTAGCAGCATTCCAGCTCATATTATTCATGTCTCCATAGGAGATGAGTTGTGCGGATCTTTTCCTCGCACGCTTCTCCCTTCATTAATATGATAAAGGAGTGCTAGAACCCCTTGAAATACTTGAAATGACTTGGGAAACTTTTGAAAATCAACATCTTGTTGCCTCATAGGGTGCCCGCGCAACTCATGATGAGTAGCACGGCCCTGCCTTCTTTACTCTCTCTCTCTCCTCTCTTCAGTACCTGCCAGAGGCACTGGTCTTTTGGAAATCCCATCCTGCAAATGAGGGGGTGGGGGGTATTTATAGGCTTCTGCACGTGTGAGTCCTTAAATTCCGAGCTGTGGACCCCACTTCACACCTCCAATCCAACCATCTCTAAGGGGAGTAGCACAGGTCAGTGCAACTATGATGAGTTGCGTGATCCCGCGCAATTCATGCTTCCGTGCAACTCTCTCCCAGCGCAACTTGTGATCCGCGCAACTCATTTCTTCTACATTTTGCCTTAGTTTCTTTCCTTCAATCTTCTTTCTGTGATCAATTTTTATGCTCCAACATCGCGCAACAAAACTATCTCACAACAGGGCTAGTGCGCAACAGTTTTCTGGGACCGAAGGTCTGTTTTCTCGCAACAGGGACTGAGTTTGTTTTCGCGTAATAGGGACTGGGAGTCTGTTTCCGCACAATAGGGCTTGGGAGATCTGTTTCCACGCAACAGGGACTGGGAGGTCTGGAGATGCAGCATTTTTTGTGCACCAACAGATGCCCCCTCGATCCTTCTTTGATTTGACTATGAAATGAAATGGAGGATCGATCTTTTTCTGCATGACAATCATTTCGTGATGGAGAAGAACTCTTCATGAAGGTAGAGCTGGTCGCATAACAGAGAATGATTGCTCGAACGGGGAATTGAAGAATCGCGCCTGAACAGACTGTGGTCGAAAGATTGCGCTCGAAGGAATCACACTCGAAGGGATTGCGTTCGAATGGATCGCGCTCGAAGGGATCGAAGGCTTCTTTTCTCTGAGCAATGTCAACTAGTTGAACAGATGCCTCGGCGGTGTAATCAATAGCGGCAACGATGCTTTTTTCAGACAACGTCCCTTCTGCATCATGGTTGGTCGGATTAGGGAGTCATCTTTTAATGCGACTCTTGACCTAGTTCCAGCGACAACTCCAGCCATTCTTGCATTGTTGGATGTCTTTTGATCATGATTTCCAGAGTCTTGAGTTGTGATTTCTCCTGCCAATTAGCCATGATTAATATTTCAGGGCTTTATAATTCTTTGATCCAATTTCATTACATACTAATAATTTTAGAATGCATTGATAATCTTCAAGTAAATGTATTGATGATTCTAAAATGATAATAATAGATTGACAATTCTGGAATGATTGCAATTCAATATGTATATTTCAATTGACTGTCTCTCTTTTCAACTTGAATTATATATCACGTCAATGATTTAGTCATTCCATTTTCCGTGTTTGTCAGTGTTGCATCCTCTATTTTAGAGTCTAATAATATTGGTCATGTCGGTATGACTATCATGTCAGTTATCGAGCCAGACTCGTAAGGAGCACATATAGTTTAGGCTCGTAAGTAGTTAGAGCATATATAACTTTGCCTGGACTCAACCTGACTGAACTTGACTGGGATCAAGAGAGCAAACGTAGTTTACTGCTGATTTTGGGTTGGGCTCCGGGAGCAAATGTAGTTTACCGTCGATTTCGGGCTGGCCTCAAGGAGAAAATGTAGTTTACCGCCGATTTCGGGCTGGCCTCAAGGAGCAAACATAGTTTAATCTCGTAAGAAATTAGAGCATTCACAATTTAGGCTCGTAAGTTGTAGGAGCATAGTATATAAGTCTCATGCATGGTTGGCCTTGTGGGCGCACTTCGCTGCCGTAAATGATAAATTGCTATTGCTGATAATATAGGGCTTATGCGTGGTTGGCCTCGTGGGCGCTCTCCGCTGCCGTAAATGATAAATCGCCATCGCTGATAATATAGGGCTTACGCGTGGTTGGTCTCGTGGGCGCTCTCCATTGCCATAAATAATAAATCGATAATAAAATCGGTTTGATGGTGATGTCTTTTTGCTGAAGTAATAATATCAGTTTCTCTTGCTGGAGTCGTAAACGATAATATCAACATTAATCTGTAATATTACTTCGTAGGAGACAGTATTGTAATAATTGTTAATATCATAACGATAATTCTGTGATCAATAATGATTGATGGCGACGCTAATCGATGATAATTGATGATAATGGCAATGATCAATGAACGATAATGGTGATAATCGGCGATATTTCCGCACTTGACGACGTTTTGTAATATATATATATATATATATATATGTATATATATAGGGCCGATAATCTTCTGGCGACGCTCGATGATAATAGCGCAATGAGGAGTGGTAATATCATTTTGTCGAAATGATAATATTAGCTTGGTAGAGATAGTGGTAATATCAATAATGATCTGTAATAGACAATGTCTTAACTATCGTCATTGCTTTATAATGATATTTTATAATCAGTGACCATCGGTGACATCAGCGATGACCGACGATATCTTGACAATTGGTGATGTTTTGTAATGTATATAAGGCGATAATTCTTTGGCGATTTTTTTGAATGATTCTGCCGATTGACCGATAATCGTAATAGTATTCTGATATGCCCCCTTTTAATTGGGTAAGATTTTCTCTGAGAATCTTCACAATAAAAAAAAGAACAATAATTTTGATAAGATGATCATCCACAGACATTCCGATGTCTTATTCATTCTGATTCATGGCCCGATAAGTCTTGTTGCTATAATCTTCAGCGATAGTACGTTGATTGTCCCATATAGTGTTAAACTTGGCCGTGGTCTTGTAAGTGACCTTCAATAGGCTGTAGTATATCGCATTGCTTGAAGAGAACACACACACACACACACACACATATTGAATCTTTTTGTATTTTGACTGGTTTATGTTTGTAAGCTATTGGAATACTACTCTAACAGCCGATAATCTGGATATAATTAGCACTCGATCATCTCATAAATAATCGGCAATAGTCCGGAGGTAATTAAAGACAATCTGAAACTGTCTTCGCGATATCCTCTTCAGGGCATATAGTCAATTCTAAAAGCCCTTTTGAGGATCACGAAAATAATCCAATCGCATTAATAATTCTGATCCGAACGTCAACATATAATAATCTGGCCATTGTAATGATTCTGGTCTCAGATGTTGACATATGATAATCTTGCCGCGATAACGATTTCGGCCTCAGTGTCGACCTACAAAATTATTATTAGCAATTATTATTTTCAGAAAATCAACAATTACCTCTTCCAGGATCTAATGATCAAGAGTCTTGCCCGGCTGCTTGGAGGGATACGTTTAAAGAATATTCGGAAGTTGTATTCTTCTTTGGTTTCTCTATTTATCAGTCGTTCTTCATTTTTGCTTCGCTAGAGAATGAAGGTTCATGAAGAAATATGACTGGATATTATGTTGTTACAATACTGCTTGTCCTTTCTTGAAGGGTTGCCGATACCATGTTTTGAACGGGAATTATATCGACTCGCCATTCTTCTCTTTCTATCATATTCTTCCATAACAATTTTGCCCTTGTCGATCATCCTTTGGAGTATATCTTTAATAACATAGCAATCTTCAGTCTGATGCCCAAACATACGATGATAATGACAATAACCTTTCTCTTTCCTCTTTTCCGTTTCTTTATGGCATTTTGGCTGAGGTAAACTAATTTCCCCTTTAGCCAACAATTGATTCACCATTGGAAGTATATCTTCTTTTGTGAGTGTCCATTTTTTATGATTTTTATACCATTTGTGTTTTCCATATATCATCTCAATCCTGCGACCCTTCCTATTTTCTTCTACGCTATTGCTTTCTTTATTCTAATTGTCTTCTTTCTTTTCTTCTTTGCTAGCGGCGTTGGTTGATATCTCATGAAAATTCTGGTATAGTGACTGTATGTAAAAAGCGGACACCTTTTCAACCATCTTTTCAAGAACATGATCCTTAATAGCAAGATCACGAAAGGTTTTTATATTTGCACTAATCAGGTTGCATGCCACTTCTGGTCTTATTCCCTCTAAACAAAGCTTAACCTGATCTGATTCTCTTAGAAGATATTGACATAATGCCCCCAAGTCTTTCCATCGACTGATGAATTCTTCGACTGATTCATCTTCCCCTTGACGGATAGAAGCCAATTCGGTCAAACTATCTTCTTTGTCGGAAGAAAAGAAGTTTGCCATAAAGATACTCTGCATCTGTTCTCAAGTATGAATAGATCCTGGGGTTAAAGTTGAATACCATCTGAAGGCTTTCCTTGTCAGAGAAGACCTGAATAATCGCAAACAATATTGAGGAACTTTAGAGAAATTTCCCATCATTGTAATGAAATGCATCATATGTTCTTCAGGCGATCCGTCTCCATTAAACTTTTGAAAGTCTGGGTGTTTGAAATCAGCCGGAAATGATATTTCTTTTATTTTATGGGGATATGGTTTCTGGTATTGGAATTTTTTGTTATGATCTCGTTCCTTCTCTAGACAAATGGTTTCGGCGACCATCCGTCGGATTTCTTCCTGTGTTATAATTTGAGCAATAGTAGGCATAGATCCCTGAAACTTAACCGCGCGTGGTTGTGACCCTTCTACTTATGGTTCAACATTGTTTATGGCAATTGCTGTTGGAAGCTTAGGAACTTCTTCAGCCACGTGCTCGTCTGGCGAAAGCTAATTAATATATGCCGGCAAGGTTTCCGTTGCTTTATTCTTCGATCGCTCTAATATCGAAGGACGAAATGAGCGCCGCATCATTAGCGACGTTGAGGAAGATGAACTGTTGCTTGATTCGAGACTAGCGCACTGTCGCTTCGAAGGACTAGCTGACTCAGATCACGGTATTCTTAATGCATGAGTTTGCTTTAAATTCTTTGCAGGGAGTGTTATAAGTGAACGTTCGCTTGTTGCGATGGCTTTCCCTTTATTCTTCTGAATTCGTAATGATTTTGCGAAAGATGTCTTTGCGGTTGTAATTGGTGGTACTGGAAGACTCTACCTTATGGAGTGATGGGCTTTTCAATCATTCTCGAATGAAATGATTGCGTAACTGAGGCGAGACTGTCTCACGACATTTCGCATAATAGACCCTCTAATTGTACTTGGTGGGACGATACTTCTTGTGGGGGTAGATCGAACCCTTTGTCTTTTAGATGTCACTATCATCCATCCTTCATCGTCCTGCTGCGTTGCTGGTGAAGCAGAGACCATTCCGAACATCACATGACATCGCATACTCTTGATCGTAGCTGATTTTACTTTCTCTGGTATTTTCTATGGTAGTGATTGCGTATTGTCGATATATTCCATAACGAATCCGTTGGGTGTGAAGTAGATAACCACGTTAGTCAAATGCCATTGCTACTATGTAAGAGCGGAATACCTGCTATTTAAAACAGAGTATCAATTACTTTAATTAAATAAGATTGTACTTTGTTTTAGAGATGAAGGGGTGGATGGTCTCGTTGAGAGTCGCCATTTTGGCACTATCGCGGCGCCGGTTGATAGTAAACGTTCTTTTGATAATTCCAAAGTTAGTATTAAACATAGATATTCCAACCAAAGATTCTGGGTTCAATCCCCAGCAGAGTCGCCATTTTGTTTTGACAAGAAATAAATGCGTTTCGGTTGGAATATTTGTGTTTAATAATAACAATGGAATGTGGAAGAACATTCAACATCATAGCTTTTATTTATTCTGAGTTTGAATTACATCCTCATGTTTCCCGTAATTCCAAAACAAAGTACATTGAATCAATGTAATGTAGGAATGGAAAGGAATTCAATAGTAATTTCGGTAGCATTTCGACGTGTTAGATGTCCATCGCGTAGACAGATGAGTTGTACAGACCAAAATCTTTACTTCACACTAATGACTGAAAGATATACATATAGGAGATTTGATCGCGGAATAACCCATAAGACCACACAACATGTGAATACTCGAGGCCTTGGTTGTACGGGTGCGCAACATGTTCTGTGGCGCGGGTACTTGCTCTCTCCCCAATCTCTCAAGCACTTTTCCGAAATCTCTCATTTTGGCGCGTGAAGTCTATCTTTGTGCAACAACTGGGCTGGAAGTCTGTTTTCGCGCAACAACCGGGACTTGGAGTCTGTCTTCGCGTAATAACTGGGACTTGGAGTCTGTTTCCATGCAACAACTTGGCTGGAAGTCTGTTTTCACACAACAATTGGGATGGAAGTCTATTTCCGTGCAACAACTGGGCTGGAAGGTTGTTTCTGCCAGTGTTCGAGTTGTTGGTATCGCTACAAG
This sequence comes from Magnolia sinica, assembly GCF_029962835.1. Classification (NCBI taxonomy): domain Eukaryota; kingdom Viridiplantae; phylum Streptophyta; class Magnoliopsida; order Magnoliales; family Magnoliaceae; genus Magnolia; species Magnolia sinica. The sequence goes on from NC_080574.1 coordinate 70,241,959, forward strand.
TTTCGTTGGCCGAAGATAAAGATATAATATCGTTATCGCCGATAATTTCGCTGATAACCGGAAATGCAGGGAAAAAGGGGGAAACATGGAGAAAATGGTGGAATTTTTCAGTGAAACTTCATGACATGCCTAAATACACATACTTACATATTTAGGAATGAAAAAAATGCAAAAAGAATGCATTAAATAAGAAGTTTCCATTTAATGGGGGCCAAAAGGCATGTGTTGTCGTAAGAAATCACTCAAATAGTAACCAAAATGAGTTTATATAATACAAATGCAAGCTCATAACAATTAAGACATGCAAAAGTAAATGAATTAAAAAAAAATATACATTTCTGGCCACATTTCATCCCCACATAGAATGACGAGGTGGCTTATAATCATTGTCTGGATCTCGTGGCAGTTGAGAGTAGTACTGTTGCCTAACATGTTGGGCTCACCATGAATGTGCGTGGGTTATCCACGCCTTCCATCCATTTTTTTAGCTCATTTTAATGGTTGTTTCGAAATTTGAAGCAGGTCCAAAGCTCAAGTGGACCACACCACATGAAACAATGGTAATAATGATTTCCACAGTTGAAACCTTGGTAGGGCCTACAGTGATGTTTATTTGTCATCCAACCCGTTCATAAGATCACAAATACATGGATGAAGGAAAAACACAAAAACTAGATTGATCCAGCATTTCTTTGGCCTCATGAAATTTTAAACGGTATAATTTCAATGCACACTGTTTCCCATGGTGTCCACTTGAGATTTGGATATACTTAGTTTTTGGGCTAAAGCCTTCAAATTATATGTTAAAATGGATGGACGAAGTGGATAAAATATGTAAATCACAGTGGACCCCACATAATTTACTCAATACGCGACATATATGTACCCACCCGAGTCCGTAGGGACGGGTTGAGTAGCGAGACTTGCCACTGAAGGGACGTCGAGCGGTGATGTGGCCCCACCATGGTTTATGTTTTGTTCCCACACTGTCCAACCATTTGAAGATATCATTTTAGTGTATGAGACAAAGAATGAGTCAGATCCAAATCTCTAATGAACCACACCACATGAAAACAATAATGATTGGATAACCACCGTTAAAATCCTCTTAAGGCCCACTGTACTGTTTATTTGATATCCAATCTGTATGATTAGGTCATACAGAGCTAGATGAGGGGAAAAATCAAATATTAGCTTGATCCAATACTTTTATAGGCCCCAAAAAGTTTTTAATGGTCTACGTTCATTCAACACTGTTTCTTGTAATGTGGTCCACTTGAGATTGGGATATAGGTCATTTTTGGTCTCATACTCTAAAATGGTCTCGAAAAATAGATGGACAATGAGGATACAACACATACATCATGGTGTGGCCTATAGAACGTTATGGTGGGCCCAACGAATTGTTTAACGGTGAAAATCATTATCTCCGCTGCTATTTGTGGTGTGGTCCAGAAGATCTTTGGATATTATTCATTTTCTGGATAATGCTCTAAAATAATCTCAAAAAATAGATGAACGGTGTAGATATAATAAATACATCACTGTGGGGCCATGTAACTTTAATCTCCTTTGAACCGTTCGTACTACTTGGAGCTCGAGGAGCGTCAGTGCTCGTCTGCACACGACACGTACCTACAACAGCTATATAGCTACTATGTGGTACACCAGCCAATCCACTTCCCTTTTTTGATAAACCGTTAACGACAATGGTGATTTCGATGATTTTTCCATTAAAACTCTCAAAAATCTCTCCCCAAATTCAGATTTTTTTCAAATCCCAAATCAAATCCCTATAAGCCTAGGTAGAAATCTAGTTTCCTTTCAAAGCTATTCTATTAGAAGGAAAAAGGGGGTTTTAGGTTTTTCGTTCTTGTGAAAGATCCGGCGCTGTTGATCGCGATTGGCCAACCAAATCCAGCCAAAGGCCACTCCTTGAGGTAGATCTTGAGTAAAAAGGTAAGAGAGCTTCTTCTTCTTCTTCTTCTTCTTCTTCTTTTCTATATTTTTTTCCGAATAAGAGGGTCGTCGCCTAATGTCGCCGAAAACACGGCATTTGTTTTGCCTATTTTATCGAAATCTACAGGGTAGTTGGCTGATTTGGCCAGTGATCCGAAAATCTCGTCGATAATATCAAAAATATCGGCGACATCCAGAAGAGAAACGAAATATTGGGTTTTCGGTATTGCAAGTCTGGCGACACCGATAATATCGGCGATATTATCGATTTCTCGTCGATAACTCAAACATTGGTTTCCGCACAACAACTGGGCTGGAAGGCTGTTTCCGCGCAATAGTTCTTATCTCTCCCAAGCCCCTGAGCACTTCTCCGAAATCTCACATGACGCAAATGAGGAGAGCGAGGGGGGTATTTACAGGAAACCACACGTGTGAAGTCTATTTCCGCGCAATAAAACTATCTTATAACAGGGCTAGCGCGCAACAGTTTTCTGGGACTGGAGGTCTGTTTCCACACAATAGGGACCGTGAATCTGTTTCTACGCAATGGGGACTGGGAGTCTGTTTCCGCGCAACAGGAACTAGGAGGTCTGGCAATGCAACAACCGGGTTGGAAGGTCCGGAGATGCAACATTTTTTGTACACCAACGTGGATGATATGATTATTACCCTTAATACCCAACTTTGAGGGTCTTTTGAGATGGCATCATGATCAAATGCTTTGGAATGAATTATGATGCATGTGAGGATCAATGGAAGAGTTCCCACAGTTAACGAGAGGGTCATTTAGCTTTTAAGAGAGCTACTTAACTATGTAGATGGCTGTGTATTTATGTCTAACAACAAAAGTAGCAATTAGAATTGCATGTATTAGATGGCGAAGGAGATGGACTATCAAAGTGGGCCATGCATAGGGCCATGTGCAGGTTGTCAAATGGGCTTCGAGATGGGCCGTGCGCAGTGTACTAAATGAGCCTCAAGATGGGTTGTGCGTTGTATATCAAGTGGGCCTTGAGGTGGGCCGTGCGCTGGTCCTAACAAGCCATCTGCTTGGGCTGTAACAGGCCTGCGATCTGAACTATGAATGGGCCACCCAGCTGGGGCTAGATGAACTATACATGGGCCTTTACATGAGCTGCAAATGGGCTAGCTGTATGGGCTGTATTTGGGTTGCAAACGGGCCTGCACATTGGTGTGATCTGGGCCAAAGAATGGACACAATGCTGGGCCATTAGATGAGCTATTTGTTGGCCACGATTTAGGCCATAAATAGGGCAGTGATGTGGGCCACCAAACTGGACAACATCTGGGCCTTAATGGCCATACCTCAGATGGGGCTAAATGGGCTGGGAAAAGGCCCGCAACCCTGTCCAGCAAATGGGCCAGCAAACTGGACCATATGTGGGGTAGCTGCTTCCCATGACGACCATTCCTATGCTAGTAATTAGCTGCTGAGATCACTGTCGTTGATCATAGGATCATCAAATCTTGACTGTCATAGACAACTCTGCATGTAGCGCTGCTCATGGCCCCTTTGATCAACAGTTGGGGATGTGCCATGTCATGACCCTAGGAGGCCTGGATGAAGGTATTATCTCTGGTGACAGAAATGGGGGTCGGGGCCACCCACAACAAGGTGGAGCTGTGCAAGAAGATGGATGGTGGGTTGTGTACAGCATAGTGGTACCCCGCTGGTCATGAAGATGGTGGGTTACGCTGTTGTAATGCTCGAAAATCCAAGTATGGAGACACATCCCAAATTCGAGGGAGTTAACCCAATAACGGACAAGTGCTTCGATATCAACTCTTGTCGCGCCCCAATTTTCACCGCTCGAGTATAATACTCTCACACCAGAAACTTGAGTGTCGCATAGAGAAAGATGCACGGGGGTGTACTTCAAGGCCCCTATCGCCGCTCCACATGGGTGGGTGCTTTAAGAATCCTTTAAAACATCTCAATCTCTGTTGTCGAAGTCATACGGTTTATGATTTGATGGCAAATCTGCATGACTTGAACAATCATCGTAATAAATCGTATGATTATTATGGACAGTGTAAATGGGGCTTAAATAAAATAAATTTTATATATATATATATATATATATATATATATATATATATATATATATATATATATATATATATCATTTTTATAACCTTTTTCCTTCTTTTCTTTTTCCTATTTAATTTTAAAACATGTAAATGGCCCTCAAATTTTTAACCCCCCCCCCCCCCCTCTTTTTTTTTTTTTTTTTTTCGAGAGAGAGATCTTTTTCGTCAGTAAGAAAGAATTGAATGACCCACTCATACATGCTTTTACACTCAAGGTACAAAGAACATGTTTAGGTACATGGAATCTAAGGGAAAAAGAAAGGAAAATAAAAACTATAATTATCTAATGATGATTTCCATGAGAACTATTAAAACATGGATTCCAATTTTGACTTCTTGTTTGGATGGCAAGTGGAAATCTTATAATCTGCTCACAATTCCACCTAGTTTCTTGTGCAAAGAATTCAAAATTATGAATGAGTGTAATGCTTGCTGGGTGGAATCCGCCCTTTCTTTGCTAACCAAACAACGTAAATTGTCACATTAAAGGAAGACAATTTCCCTTTTCCATTGTTTGGCATGGAATCCATGGTTTCCAAACATGGCCTAAAGGACTCTCATATGCTTTTTAAAGTAAATTTCTTGGAAGACTTGAGGAAAGATTAGAATCCATTAATACCATCACGAATGCATAATTGCATACGATATGCGAGCTCTCAGTTACCGATATCATGATATGTATTTTTTGGTGCTAACTGATGGGAATTAGATGTTTGGTGAGTGTTAAATTTTTTTTTTTCTGATTTTTTTATATTTGTTTAATTTTTTCTTATTTAAGAAATTCAGAAAAATCTTACAATTTACAATATAATTTGCGATTCGATATGATTCGACCCTAATTATGATTTGTGATACGATAACGATTTTGACAACATTGCTTTGATCCAAGGATTCATATGTGAATGATAGAGCAGGTGAGGATGATCAGCAAGAAGTTTCACTGTCTTTATGTTTCAGAAGCATGGTTTGCAAATTGGTTTTTGTTTATCGAATAATTGATGATACCTGCTGGGTTGTTTCAACCCTGTATTGGGATGTATCAGGCCGATACAGCCGTATCGTTCATGGACAATATTGGTATGTATCAGTCAATATGTGAAACCTTGTTCAGAAGGCTTCTTTAATATCTTGTGGTTAACTGCATCTCTGTTGGATAGATGTTCTCACATCATTTGACCAACATGATGCTTTAATGCTTCGAGCTTCTGCATAGCAAATATAGCAAATCTGGGACTTTGGCTATTTGTGTTTCTAGATACATATGTGCATCCATGCGTAGGTGGAAGTTACTTTTCTTGGGTAGTCTTGAGAAGTAATATGATTTGTGACCCACGTCTTCAATTTTGACAAGTGGAGCGAAAAGAACCTTTAAGTATTCAAATTGTTACTCAGTTGAATTATTAGAATAAACACAAAGGTATGGAATTTGTAGGCTACCCAAATCTACGTAGGAAGTTTCTGGAAATCTCCGCATGCTTATCTGGAGAGCTTGTAGATATTCTAAAACCTATCTAAAAGATTTTCTAGATGAAAAGAATGTACCATCATAGCACATGGAAATTACAAAAATGTCCTCATAGGGCTTGCACCATTTCTTAGCATGGGGCACATGGTTTTTTATTCACATTCTAGATTGGCCACGCCCAAAACATCTCTTAGATTGGAAGATACTGGCCACCATTATTGGAACTTTCTTTCAGTTGGATGTGGACTGTTTCTCTTTTTCTTCTCTGATGTATATTTGTTTGCACAAATTGAAATGTTATGATTGTCCATTGACGATAGTTTTGGGGCATGTGTTTGAGGCAACTGGATGCACCAACTTTACTCTAAATTGAAACTTGTGAGGTTGGATTCTTTAGTTTGGAATGGCTCCCAAGACTATTTTGAATCAAATATCCAATGAAGTTCAGATTTGGGAAACATAGCCGTGAATTGATTCAACCAAAAAACAAATGAGAATATCAAGGGTGTGACCCAACAAGGCAACATCCCCACTAGTCTTGGAAAGTGATCTGCTTTCCCCCTCTTCCGGTGAACTACAGAGAACTCTTCAAAGCTGGCTTCGTTTGTTTTTTTTTTTTCATAATAAAAATAACCTAACGAAACCAAACTTCCAATAATAGCCTTATAAAGACAAAATCCTGAAGCTAAATGAAATGCTGTAACTACCCTTATCTTAGTTATTCCACAATGAACTATAAGGAGTTCTAGGTCATTTCCAATTGTTAAAGGGCTTGAAGCAAAAGAGTAATGATATCAAATCCATTAATTGTTCGAACATAATGTACACATGTATGCTCAGGTGGGTCCCAATCCGAACCTCTTTCGGTTCCCATGTGAAGAGGTGACTGCATCAGTGTTCCATCGATGGTGGGGTGCAACATACAATTGTCTTAGATTATCGAACTATGGGCTCTGATTCATACTTGAAAACATAAGTATACTGTGGAAAGATCATGGTTGGGAAACTGTCTGAGTCAACCCACTTCTTTAGCAGAGCTGAATGAGAAAGATGGAAGTCTTGCCTTCTATACTGAAGGATTTAACTCAGCAAATTTGACTTTTTAGTGTCTCGGCCAAGTCTGTTTGAGAAAAACTCATCTGGGTCATGATATATTTATTCTATTGTAGAAAATCATCAAAATTGAATTCTACTTGTTGACTTGTGACTCGGCAAGTTTACCAATTCAAAACATTCTCTCATGAATCAACTGATATAATGTGTTTCAGACTTCCATTTAACTTCGAGGTTCAAGTCTTTCAACTATAAAGTTCTAGTTTCAACTCATAAAGTGCTCTTTTGATGAGATAGGGAAACTCAGGAAGAGATGCCTCATAAAGTGCTCTTTTGTCTCCGAGGTGCCTCCACCAGCCCCCGAACCCTACATAGCTATCCCGTCTTCCTCCGAACGGGAGGAGGCCATTTGGATGGCCGACGCGATGCTCTCTCCTCCTGAAGTCAGGGATGATCATAGGGCTGAGGTCCAAGCTTCGACGGGCAGTGGGACTGGGGCAGGAGGAGCAGCGAGGTCTGCTTGGGTTGGAACCAGTGGGGGCAGATTTCCGCCGGGCTATCATATGTCGGGCTTAGTTCGCTGGGTTGCGAAGCACGCTCCAGAGGAGATTGCTGCCCTTCTTAACAAGTCGGATGAGTCCTTCATGAATGACATAGCCTGTCTTCTACAGGGTATCTTTACTGAACTTTCTTGTCTTGATTCTCTCATAGTCGCATCCATATGCTCACATACTTGTTTTGATTCAGTCCATCCCGAGGCTCCTGATGACTCGGGAGAGGTTAAGAGAGATCACACAGAAGGACAACGAGATAGCCGCTCTCAGGGGCGAAGTTGGGACTCTCCGGGACAAGGCTGCAGTCCTTCGAGTAGAGCAGGCGGAACTGCATGGGCTGCTGGACGATGGAAAGGCGAGAGAGTTGCAGCTCCAGGGGGTCGTCAATGACCTTCAGGCACGTTGCGTTGCTGCTGTAGCTAAGCTGATGGGAGCCAGGGCTCATGCCGACTTACTCGCAAAGGATGATACTCGACTGGGGGACTCACTAGAGCGGGCCAAGGCTGAGGCGGCGGAAGAGCTGAGCTGAGCAGTAGTGAAGGCGAAGGAGGCTCAATGGGCTAAGGAGGAAGCTTCCCTGGCGTCGGCGGTGGCCGCTGCGGTGGATGCGTTCAAGACCTCGGAGGAGAGGACTGCCGAGGCCAACAAGTTCTACAACTGCGGCTTCGACGCTTGCATAGATCCAGTCTAGGAGCTCTACCCGGTTCTTAACCTTGAGTCCCTCACCTCCGAGGACTCAGGGGAGAGACCGGTTGAGGACGTCTCCCCAGGCCCGGCTGTTGTCCCTCAGCTACCTCCAACTAACTAGCTTTTGATACCCCCCTCTTTTTTGTTAACTCTTTAAACAATAGTTTTTTGATGGATAATTTTTTAACCATCGGGAGGGCATGATATAACATGATCAATTTGTTGAATGATGATTCTTAGATACTAAGCTGTTGATTGACGAGCCGACCCCTTAGCAGGTTGGCTCATCCAAGGGCTATCTCCCCATACCTAGGAGGCCCCTTGGCTATTCTGTCGAATCTTGTGGTGTTAAAATTGTAAGGACCCCCTCCCCCACGAATGACGAGCGACAATCATTTTTGTAGATCCATTGGTCGTATGACGAGCCGACCCCTTCATCAAGGGATCAGGTCGTCCATGGGCTTTTCCCCTACATATGAGGGGATCCTTTAGTGAATTTTCTTGGGTTAACATATTAACCCATTCTTTAAGGGATCAGTCTGCTAAGTTAGCCCCCGCTTGTGAGAGGCAACTTTTTTCCGTTTGTTGACAAGTTGTGCAAATGGATTATGTAGAAACAGAGATTTTATTGAAAGCCTTAAGAGGCTAGCCGCTCCGAACTGTACACTTATTGGGGGCTTTCAGCGGCCAGTATATCAAGAGTAGTAGATTTTTAGGTGCTCGGCGTTCCAGGGGTGGGGGAGCTGTCGCCCTTCAAGATCCTCCAATTGGTAGGAGCCTGACTTGGTCGATCTGACCACGCGGTAGGGCCCTTCCCAGTTGGGTCTGAGTGCCCCAGCCCCTGGCTCTGCGGTGTTTTGAAAAACTCGGTGGAGGACCAAGTCACTTGGTCGGAATCGTCGAGTCTTGACCTTGGAGTTGTAGAATCATGCCACCTGCTGATGCTGAGTAGCAACTCGGAGTCTGGAGACATCTCTGGCTTCCTCGAGTAGGTCCAGATTGGTTGCAATCTGCTCGGCGTTCTGATCTTCTTGATAATTCCTGACCCGAGCTATAGGCAGACCAACCTCGACTGACACCATTGCTTTCGAACCGTAAGACAGTGAAAATAGGGTTTCCCCAGTAGACGACTGAGCCGTAGTCCTATAGGGCCAGAGGACGAGTAGGAGCTCCTCGGCCCAGTTGCCTTTCGCTTTTTCCAACTTTGTTTTGAGATGGTGCTTGATGACTTTGTTTACTGCCTCCACTTGTCCATTGGATTGCGGGTGCCGAGCCAAAGAATACGCGTTTGAAATGCCGAGCCCCCGACACGTCTCGGAACTTATCGTTGTCGAACTGCTTGTCGTTATCGGAAACGATAGTGGGCGGGATTCCGAACCGACAGATGATGTTCTTCCAAACAAAGTCAACCACCTTCTGCTTCGTGAGTAAAGTAGTCGACTGCAACAATAGTGAACTTGACCTGTCCTTTCCTAGTGGGCAGAGGTCCGATGATGTCGATTCCCCATTGGGCGAACAGCCACGACCTGCTCATGGGGGTCATCTCTTCTGCAGGTTGCCTTGGCATGGTCGCATATCGTTGACACTTATCACACTTCTAGACATAGTTATTCGAGTCCTCCCTGATGGTTGGCTAGAAATATCCTTGACGGAGTATCTTTAGAGCCAAGGCTCGACCACTGGAGTGATTTTTGCAGATGCCTTAATGAATCTCCCAAATCACAGTCTGCTTCATTGGGTCGGAGACCTGAGGTAGGGCTGTGAATGCCCCTTCTTGTACAAGATCCCATCCAAGACTATACCGTCCAACTCTGATCCTCAAACGTTTTACCTCTAGCCTGTCCGAGGGGGCCTCACCGGATGTGAGGTAATTGTAAATCGGGTCCATCTAGCTCGGTGTGACTTCCACCAGGTTGACCATTTCCTGATCCGTTCGGTCAATGCTCGGATGTTCTATGAACTCCACGGGAATGACCCGAGGAATCTTTCCCTCTGTGGTCGAAGCTAGCCTTGCGAGGGCGTCGGCCTAAGAATTCTCTGTTATTGGTATTTGATTGATAGTGCAGCTCCAAAACTTTTCTATCAACTTTCTGGCCTCGGCCAGATAAGCTACCATCCTGGTCTCCTTAGCCTCATATTCAGTGGAGATATGATTAACCACTAGTTGGGAGTCGTATCGCACTTCGAGGGACTGGACCCTCAGACTGGCTGCCAGTCGGAGTCCAGCCAACAGGGCCTCATACTCCGCTTCATTGTTAGAGGTTTTGAAGTCGAGTCTGATTGCATACTGGATAGGTGTAGAGTCAGGCGCGACTAAGACAATCCCTGCCCCAGCACGCTTGGTGTTGGACGACCCGTCCACGAAGAGGATCCATCTCGGTTCTGACTCTATATCTTGATTAGTTGGAGAAGCGGGCGAGGGAGCTGCTTCTACTTCGGCACTCGTCCCCTCTCCGCTTGGAGCAGGGAACTCTGCAATGAAATCGGCCACTGCTTGGCCCTTAATCGAGGTCCTCAGTCGGAACTGGATACCAAACTCCTCGAGTTCGATCACCCACTTAGTTAGCTGACCTGATACCTCGAGCTTCTGGAGGACTTGCCTAAGGGGAGAGTCGGTCAAGACAATGATGGAATGGGCCTGGAAGTATGGGCATAACCTCCGAGCCAAGATTATCAGGCAGAGTGCTAGCTTCTCCAGAGTCGGGTACTTTGTCTCAACAGGCACCATTGCTTTGCTCACATAGTATACGGGGTGCTGCTTGCCCCCCACCTCCCTGATTAGCGCGGAGCTGACTGCTGAGGCTGAGATTGCCAGATATAGGAATAAGGACTTGCCCTCTTCAGGCTTGGAGAGTAGGGGCGGAGAGCCCAGATACTGCTTCAACTGATGGAAGGCTTGCTCACACTCCGATGTCCACTCGGCCTTCTTATGACCCTTCAGCTGCTGAAAGAAGGGGAGACATTTGTCAGTGGCTTTGGATATAAACTGTCCGAGCGCTGCTACCCGTCCGGTGAGACATTGTATTTCTTTTGTCGTCCGAGGCGAGCTCATATCAAGGAGCACCTTGATCTTGTCGGGGTTTGCTTCAATGCCCCACTGACTGACTTGAAACCCGAGGAATTTACTGGACCGACTCTGAAAGTACACTTCGCGGGATTCAGCTTCATACGGTATTCTCAGAGGATAGAGGTCTCCCCGAGATCAGTTAGATGATTGGATGCCCTGACGCTCTTGACCAGCATGTCGTCAACATAAACTTCCATGGTGCGTCCTATTTGCTTGGCGAACATCTGGTTCACCAATCTCTGATACATGGCCCCAACATTCTTTAGGCCGAACGACATAACCCAGTAACAGTAGAGCCCCTTGTCGGTGAAGAAGGTAGTCTTTTGCTTGTCTGGGGGGTGCATCGCAATCTGGTTATACCTGGAATAGGCGTCCAGGAAGGAGAGTAGTTCATGCCTGGCCGTACTGTCTACCAGCTGATCGATCCGAGGCAAAAGGAAACTATCCTTGGAACAGGCTTTATTCAGGTCTGAGTAGTCCACACAGACTCGCCACTTCCCGTTTGCTTTCTTGACGAGGACTACATTAGCGATCCAATCTGGATAGTGTACCTCCTCATTGAAGCCGACGCTAAGGAGTTTGGAGACCTCGTCAGCTATAGCTGCATATCGCTCAACGTCAAACGCTCTCTTTTTTTTTTTATTGGCCTGTGATCTGGGTCCACATTCAATCTGTGGACCATGACATCAGGAGAGATTCTCGGCATGTCCTCATGTGACCATGCGAAGACGTCCCTGTGCTCCTGTAGGAAGGCGAACATCTGAGGCCGTTGCTCGTAATTCAATGACATACCGAGCTGAACGGTTTTGCTCGGATCCGCTTCATCAAGCGGCACGGCCTCCAAGTCCTCCACGGATGAATCCTCTGTAGGGTCCTTGGGATCGAGGACATCAAGCGGCACGGCCTGCAAGTCCTCCACGGATCGAGGACATTAATGGTGAGGGCTTCCAAACATCATTTATGACAAATTGACTTAATTCATCTTGCATAACCAAAATCTAATTTTCATCAGCAAGGGCTTCATTTACATTAGATGGTTCTATCTGAGAAGTGAAGCACACATGATTGCAGATGTTTTCCAATTGTCTTCTGGTTTGAACTCCAGTGTGAGGGTTCCCGACTATTTGATTAGTTGGATGATCCTTGACTAATCTATTTTCGGTTGAATCTGATTTTGATGAGGGTTCTGATTGATTGACAATGATAACTTCATCATCATGATCATAATTGGGAGTGACCTTTTGATCCTGAATAACAATGTTTATAGATTCTTGTATCACTCGGGTCATTTTATTCGGAACATGATTTGCTCTACTATTTAAAGCATACCCCAAAAATATGCCCTCATAACTTTTTGCTTCAAATTTTCCCATATGTTCCCGATCTCGTAAAACGAAGCATTTGCTTCTGAAAGTACGGAAATATTTTATTGAAGGTTTTTTTTTTTTATTAAACCAGAGTTCATAAGCAGTTGTATTTTTACCCGCTCTTACATAAACTCGATTAATAATATAGCAAGCAGTATTAACGGCTTCAACCCATAAATTTTTCGCTAATTTTTTACTGTTAAGCATAACACTCCCCATTTCTTGTAGTGCTTTGTTTTTCCTCTCGGCAACACCATTTTGCTGAGGGGTTTTTAGGAGCAGAGTATTCATGTAATATTCTATGGTCATCATAGAACTTCTCAAAATTGCTATTTTTAAATTCAGTCCCATGATCACTTCTTATTCTTTTCACAGGTAGTTCTTTTTCAGTCTAAATGCGTTTAAATAATTTTTTGACTTTGTAAAAAACATCCAACTTTTCTCTTAAGAAGGCTACCAAAGAGTATCTAGTGTAGTCATCAACTACAACTAGAAAGTATTTCTTACTGCCTCTACTCTCTGTTCGAGTTGGTCCAACAAAGTCCATATGTAGTTCAAGAGGTCTAGTTGTGGCTAAGGAGTTCACCTTTTTGTGACAACTCCTGATTTGTTTGCCTATTTGGCAGCCACTACATATTTTTCTTCTCTCATTTTTTTAGCTTGGGTAAGCCTCGAAGATGATCTCTCTGACTGAGTTTATATAGATCTCTATATTTTACATGTCCAAGACGTTGATGCCATAATTCAGTTTCGTTTGTTTGGACCATGTAGCAAGAGTGATTTGAAGAACAAGATTCATCAATGATATAACAATTTTCAGATGTTTTTCGACCATTTAATATTATATGACCTTGGTTATTAATTATCTCACATCCATGATCTGAAAATTTAACACTATGATTATTATCACAAATTTGAGATATGCTTAACAAATTATGTTTTAAACCTTTAACATATAAGACTTCTTTAAAAACAGGTAGGTTAGGAAGTTTTACATTCCCTCTTCTAATGATTTTGCAGTTGCTGCCATCTCCAAATGTTACTGAGGCGCCATCGATTTGATTAATGTCTGATAGTATTGCCTTATTACCTGATTACTTGTCTTATGTCTAGAACAACCGTTATCCAGGTACCATCTTGAATGACTACTTACTTTGAAGGTTGTGTGGATAATAAAACACTTATCTTTTGGAACCCATTTCAATATGGTTTTGGGTTTAGAATGATCTCTTACTATTTGTTGTGTTTGAGAGTAAGAGTTGTTCTTGTTTCCACTTTGTTATTTCTAGAGTTGGATTTCAAGAGCTCTGTAGGCCCACTATCTTATCTGTTAGAGAAGGGTTATTATTTTTCCTTTGTTTTTTGTGATAGTTGGCGTTAGTTTTTGGATTAGAAGTTTTTTTTTTTTTTTAAAAGGTTTTTCATTCCTTTTTATTTCTTTTATAATTTCTACTTTAGATTTTGAAGATTCACGTTTTACAAATATGGGAGTAGAAGCTTAGATTTTTCTGTGTGATTCTTGATATATCTCAATCCAGATTTGTCGCTACTTCGTCGAGATGCAGTTAATAACTTTTCAAGTTTCTAGTCACCTTGGGTGTATATCTAAGTCTCTTTTGAATTTTTAAGGAAGCAACTTCTAATTTTAAATTCTCATTTTCAGTTTTGAGATTTAGAATTTTAGAAATTTTCAGACTTAAATCTAGTTTGGTTTTCTCAAAACAATCAGAAAAATGAGATTTTTCCAAAACGGATTTTTCAAGTTCTAATTTCAAATTAGCAAATTTTTCTTTTTGATTTTTTAGTTTCGCCACAATCTTACAACTCACTTTGTATAGGGCATCATAAGCAATTTGAAGATTTTCTTCGTTTTCAGAATCACTTTCAAGAGTTTCATAGCAGAAATTTCACAATCATCTGAGGAAGTGATTCTAGCTATATTCATGAATGCCTTTTCTTCTTTCTCAGATTCTTGGTCTGATTCGTCAGTTTCTGAATTGGATTCAGATTTCGATGATTCATCCCTAGTGGCAATCATATCTCTTCTTCTGGATTTATCCTTCTTAGGACATTTTGAAGCTACATGCCCATATTCAGAACAGTTGAAGCATTGGGTGTCTTTAGATTTTGATTTCCAAACATTGAGTTTCCTTTTCTTTTGTCAAAAGGTTTTTAAAAATCTGATCTATTTTTATTCTTAAAGATTTTATATAACTTTTTAGCCAACATATCCATATCATCTTCATTCTCATCATTTTCAGAATCTGAGTTTTTAGATTTAGATTTAAAAGATTTAAGGGCTATGGACTTGTTCTTAGGAGCTTTGAAATTCAGCTCATAGGTTTGTAGAGATCCAACTAATTCCTCTACCTTCATTGCATCGGTATCCCTCAATTCTTGAATCGCATTGACTTTAGAATTGAACCTGTCAGGAAGTAATCGTAGTATTTTTGCGTACACTTTGCTTTCGGGGACTTTTTCTCCTAGACCTCACATAGAGTTAACAATGTCATTTAGTTTAGTATAGAAGTCCATGAATGATTCATTTTCTTCCATACGGATTTTCTCAAACTTTGTTGTGAGGATTTGAATCTTAAACTTTTTGACAATGTTAGTCCCTTCATGTGTCATTTTGAGAATATCCCATGCTTGTTTTGCTATATCACAAGAAATGATTCTTTTGAATTCATCCAATGATAGAGCATAAGTAATAACATTAAGGGCTTTTGCATTATCACTACTTTCACTTTCTGAACTGTAGTCCAAAAAGTATAAGCGATTTCTTTCATGAACGTGATTCCATTTTCAGCCACTACTATCATTGGAGGGTTCCATTGGGTCATGGTGGCTTGCCACACAGTTTCATCAATGGACTTGAGGAAAATCATCATCCTTGCTTTCTAATAGGAATAGTTTGAGCCATCAAAGGGAGGTGGCTTGGAAATGGTTAAACTATCGAAATTTGACATTCCAATAGCTTTAGATCTAGCTCTAGGAAGTTAATCCCAAAAAGAGCAACCTCGCTCTGATACTACTTGAAAGGACGAGCTATAGATGTCCTAGAGAGGGGGTGAATAGGACTATGTCAAATATTTCGATACAATGCGGAATAATAAAGCAAATAAACTCAATTGCTTGGAGTATTGAATTTTTTTATATCAAATAGTTCATAGGACAACCCTCGCCTAAAAGATTTAGGCAGGACAACCTTATTTCACACGTCTTTGAAATCAAAATATCAAACTTTAGCAAGAGCAATTGAAACACAAAATATGCATACAAGTAATAAAAGCAATCACCACAATGCACAAAGAAATTATAGTGGTTCGGTGCATAAACGCAAGCTACTCCACTCCCAAAATTACTACACTTGCAATTTTGGCTTTCACTATCTTAAGGCTTTCTCAGGGTCACCTTAACAACCTAATACAGTTATTGCAATTTTCACAGGCTACCACAACAAACCCACTTTGTGATTTTCACATGATCACTGCAAACAAACCCACTGAGATTTCCAGGCTATCTCAGAAAAACCCAAACTGAAATAAAAGTAAATCAGTACTTATTTTCGATTGGCGAGTCGAATTCGTAGCTGTATCTTGAATGCAACGATCTTTTTCTTGGAATATTGATGAAGTCGTGTATGTTCAACTTAAAAGAATATAGGGATCTATAAAGTATTCAATATAAAAACAAATACCCTAGGTGCTGCAAAATCAATTCTCTAAATCTCAAGTAGAGTTTGGATTACTTTATTAAAAACAGTTAAAGCGTCTTGAGAAAGAGAATTAAAAATAAGCTAAAACAGAAGATTAGAATTATGCTCAAAAAACTTAGAGGAGCCTGACTTTCTCACTTGAAAAGATGGATTTTCTCACTAACTTTCGTTGTGTAAATGAATGAGAGAAGCCTTCTATTTATAGCTAAAGGATTTGGAAATTCGGTTGGCCCGAGTGTCAGTTCGGCTAGCCGGATTCCAACAATTTCATTCCAACGGCACTTAGATTTCACGGGATAAGATCATTCAAAAATTCGGCTGGCCCAAGCCCAAGTTTGGTTGGCCCAATATGTCTGAAATCCGAAAACATGTCATAGCTGGAAACTTGACCGAACAAGTCCGGGCTGGCCGAACGGGCATGTTCGGCTGACCAAACATGCTGCGGAAAACCTTGTTCAATATGTAAACTTGCCCGAATCATGTAAGATTAGTCGAAGACAGTTAGGCGGGCCGAATCAGATGTCAAGCTGGCCTAACTTGAGTGTATTTTAGCATAAAAGATGATCATGAAAATGCTATAAAAAATACACCTAACCTAAAGTCAATCTAAGGTTATACCACTTGATGGTTGACTCATACGAAGTGTTCCGATCTTCAAACCATGTACTTTCATGACTTAAGATGTTGAGTCCTTCCTAAGATGCTTGATCGAGTCGATGATATATCTTCACGAGTTGTCGAAGAGAATCTTCATGAGAGCTTACGATCCTTTCAAGACTACGAAATTTGACAACTAAATTGTGCTTGAGTATAAGCACTTACAAAAGGAACAAACCCTAGTTGTTGTTTTTTTTTTTTTTTCTCTCTAACTGACCTTGCGTAGTTATGAATTCTACTCATATACGAATTTATATATAGGGGTCTCACATGCAACTAGCTGGTCAATTTGCAAGGTTGACCCGGCCATGAAGATCAACTATCGCAAGAAAAAATAGGCCAATCCATTCAGCAGATGGGCTACACATGTACTTTGGATAAATTAATGGTCACACTTTGTTTTCTATGCTGTGGGACTACCTGATGAGACCAGCCTGATTCTTGCATCAGGTTTTCTTCATTGTGGGTTGAATCTTTTGGTGTGTTGGGGGTCATTCACACTTGAAACCAGTGTTTTCAGTAGCGCTGTAGCATAGCGTGTAGCGTACAATACGTAGCTAGCGTAGTGAAAATGCTACGTGGCATGCGCAAGTAGCGTAATTCCTTAGTAGCATAAGCTACAGTGCATGTAATGCACGCTACATGTTGCATAGTGTAGTGTGTAGCGTGGATAGCGTTAGCTACCTGAAATCTCATTTTTAAGTGTTTTTTTCTATTTTAGTTTAACAACTATTTTAAAATGGTGATGACTTATACCTATGACACATGACACTATATTAAACTAATCCGGACCATCCAATTTGTGGTTCATATTGTAGTAGAGCACTAAGATCAATCTGGAGCACGTTTCAAGCAGAGAGAGAGAGAGAGAGAGAGAGAGAGAGAGAGAGAGAGAGAGAGAGAGATTTTGCATGGAAATAAGTGGTTGATGATCCAGATTCGTAGTCAAGAACTCGTAGAAATTATACAATTTGTAAATTTTATCATATTTTCTATTATTTTAATTAAAAATTTTAAGGATTGTGTAGCTTACACTACATGCTATGTAGCTTACGCCACATGTTATAGAGGGCCAAACGCCATGCTATATGCTACACGCTATTTAAAAGACTGCTTGAAACATTGTTAATTTCACTATTTGGAAAAGTTGTGACTTGTTTGAGTCACCGAGTTGATGCACCTGAGTCATAGTGTCGACGTACCCTAGTATTAAAAAAATTGAGTTGGTCAAGTCGAGTATTGAGTCTCAAGGTTCCCAACCTTGCAAAGATGCAGGTTGTATATCATGTTATTCCTCTTCAATTCGTGATGCAGTTGGGAGTGAGGTATTGTATTTCTGTAGTAATTCTGTCAAGCTTCTTGTACATGCCTTTCATTAATCTTGATATTGCTGACACTTCCACATTTTAAAATGTTTCAGGCTGCCCTTCCTGCTGGTGTGGTTATATTGCTGTCTGCACTAATTGGGTTTTTAATCCAGCCGATTCTGGCTCCTTCAGCCATTGCTACAGTACAAACTGCTGCCAGGACTGGTGGTTCTGCTGCTGCAGAAGTTGGTGGAAGGCTTGTTCGGAGTGAGTTATTCAGCAGTGCTTGGACAGGCTTCTTCGCTGGTTGTTTACATACATTATCAGGTCCCGATCACCTCGCTGCCTTAGCCCCTCTCTCCATTGGCCGTACTAGGCTGGAGAGTGCTGCCGTTGGAGCCCTTTGGGGTTGCGGTCATGATGCAGGGCAGGTTATATTTGGATTGTTGTTTCTACTTCTAAAGGATCGTCTGCACATTGAGGTCATCCGCACATGGGGCACAAGAGTCGTGGGTCTGACTCTGCTCATTATAGGCGGTATGGGAATCCGGGAGGCGTCAGAGGTCCCTACCCCATGCGTCGCTCTGGAGAATGGGGAGTGCGACGTCAGCATTGATGAATCTCTCGAGACACCTCCTGGTGGAAAGAAAAAGATTGGGTTTGCGACTTTTGCGACTGGGATCGTCCATGGGCTGCAACCAGATGCACTGATGATGGTGTTGCCTGCTCTGGCACTGCCTTCACGCTTGGCTGGCGCTGCTTTTCTAGGTATGTTTTTACTCGGGACTGTGTTTGCAATGGGAAGTTATACTGTCTTCATAGGTTCATGTAGTCAGGCACTGAAGGAAAGGATTCCTAGGATAACAGAGAAGCTGACTTGGGCTTCTTCCCTTGTAGCGATAGCTCTTGGTGTAGCCATTCTTATCAGCCAGGCTTTTGGTTTTAGCCTGTATTGATCTGACACTCAGTTTCCATTTTTGGGTTCCATTGTAGTTTTAGAAAGAGAAAAGGGAACATCTTGAAAGAATGATGAGTTTGTGCAGAACTCGTCATTGTGAGAAGTAGATTTGAGTCCCCAGTCAATAGGCAGAGGGAGCTTGTTCTGTTATTGTCTTTCATCATCTGCCAATGTTCGTAGATTGATGTAAAAGGGGAGGCTACTGTTTGATGGTTAGGCTTTGTTTGCTGTCCATTGAGAGCTTTTTTCTCCAACATTCCGGACAGATGTGCAAAGCATTTCATGCATGTTCTATTCCCATTTTTATTAGTATTGTTGAATCTTTTGTTCATTATGCTTTTATTTTATTTAATTTATTTATTTATTTTTGTTTTATGATTCTGTGATTTTATACCATCTGATATCACGTTCCATTCAATTTATTTTATTTATTTATTTATTTTATTATTATTTTTAAATTTATAAAATTTATTAATTTATTTTTTTTGTCATTTTTTTCCTGCTCTTATTTGCAGTATTTATAACATGTTCAGATTAGAATGGTAAATGGGTATGAGGTTTGCTCCCATGCATCTCAATGCGATATGTCTAGACTTCAGCCTTTAAATCTGGTACATCTTCTAATGAACCAAACCTTTATATGATGGGTCTCACTTTTTATGGTGGATGGATGAGTAAAAATCTCTTGAATTGCATTATTTCAACCTAGGATGATTTTGCTCTTTTGCTTTGAATATGGACAGTCACTATGAACCCTATAAAAATCTGAGGGCTGAAATATTCATTCTGAGAGTTTTCAGTTGTCTCCTTTCCAAGGGAAGCACTATCACATAAATTGTCTGAACGTATCAATATGTTGTGACTTGGGATGTATTCGGGCAAACCTCAATATTTAACTTGGGATTTTCTTTTTGTATCATTTCTGTTGAAGCTTTTACGGGGTGGGTGAATGCGCAGCTCTTCTCATCTCTAGTGAGCCAAATCCATGATTATACAACCAAATAGCCTCAGCTGATTATGATTGGTTGGTAGAAGAATGGATAAGGGTTAATCCATTTACAAAAAGGCTGCTTACACGAGGCAGGGCAATTGTTGTCATCATAGTCATAGCCTTGTCCTAGCTTTCTGGTATCAGCTACAGGTACAGGTACGGCAATTATAGCACTTTAAGCAACTGTCTTCCTCAATGCAGCACACTGATGGGTTGTGCAACAAGCAGCAGCTCTATGGTAGGTATGCATATTTTTGCATTTATGGGTCACAACTTAGAATAGATTGTAGTGACAAAAGACAGCTTTTGCTACCGATCTACATTGGGAACCAACCTCTTTGGAATATCTACCAATGCCTAGACACTTGAGGTTGTTAAACACCTTGTTTTTCCACCTCTTTGGACTGTTCAGATCGACATTCACTGCTTTTATCAGAGCCATTCAGTGGGAAAGTTGATGCATGTGCTTTACATACCAATGTGGAATGCGACTCTGCTTGGTTTTATAAAATCCCACATAATATACTATTTCCATTCTAGTTAAACTTGGTTAATTTATTGTTCGAAAAGCCGGAGATGGGGACGAGAGTTGACAGAGTATTATAAAATTTGAGCAGGTCTACTATGGTTTTATTTTATTTTATTTATTTATTTGTTATTATTATTTTAATTGATAGAATTACAAATGCAGATAAATATTATTGGGGTTTGATAAGTGACCAATTCATATCACCATCGATCATCATTGAGGGTGAGACCCATGGAACAAAATGGGCATTCAACTTTGGGAAGCGGATGTACTTTACAGTGCTTGAGCTTTTAGTTTGTACAAGTTTTGGGCTTTGGGAGTTTCGGCTGAGCTTGCCTATATATACATATAAACTTGGGTGAGTTTTGTATAAGAGGATTGATAAATTGCACGAATCGGCCATCCGAGTCAACTAAGGTGCCCAAATGGTAGATTTACCCAGTTTTCGAACAATGATTATCTTCACGAGAAGACAAATGGGTCTGGATGCATTTTTATGATTCGTCACTGGACACCCAAGACTGTGCTGCAGCTCTTACCGTATTGTATATGTTTTTCACATATCATTTTGGGGGCATGAACCCAAAACTCAGGTGGACCATACCATAGGAAACAGATGTGATTGACTGTAAAAAAGAATTCGTGTGGACCACATTTTGGATCAAGCTGATATTTGTTTTTCCCTTCATCCAGGTTTGGAAATCATGGAAACATTATTGTTGGTCTACGAAGTTTTAGATGGTGGTGCGTTCAATAAACACTGATTTGAATCTGGCAAAACGGATGGACGGAGTGCATGTACAATACACACATCAAGTTGGGTCCCATATCTTGGGTGAGGCCGGGGCTGGGGTCGCACCTTAGAGGTCCGTACCTGGCCTCCTATTCATGCACTCAAATCCATCTTAAGTGTTGGATGTCTGATTTGACATGAAATGGTTACACGATCCTCTTCTGAATTTAGCTTAGCTTTCGCACATCTGTTTTAAAATTAGGAAAAATAAAAATAAAAATTGAATGATCCCAAGCAACCAGCACCCATCATATTACTGAATACATGAGCCATATCGGATGTGGAAGTTAAAAACATTCATCTGCTCCCGCTCACTTTTAGTGGGGGTATTTTGCCAAGATCACAACATGGTTCAGATATTGGTTGCCATCCCTTTTCCAGGCCACCAATCAGATGGTTAAAATTCGTCAGATTAAATGCAATCCAGGGTTGGACAGTCTTTCTCGAAGATCAAACGTGTATGGCAACATAACCATGTCATCCATTTTACAAGCCATTTATGGGATCCTTAGAAATATTTGATGGTCGTGATTTTGGCTGGGTGGGTTGACCAAATGTGTGCCCCAGATGGATGGCTAGATGATCCCTACACCCAATTTGTCCCATTTGCACTATGATAGGGGAGCAAACTGCTTGCCCAGGATAATTTCCAATTAGTTCCGCTAAGCTTATGCATGTATATGGGTGCCCATCTACATGCCACTACTACATGAGCCAGCACCGGAGTATGAGTGTGAGATCTAAGCCGTCCAACAGGTGGGTGCTGCACGTAGATGACCTCGACTGAAATTTGGGCAAACGCGTACATATGAAATGGGCAATCGTTAAAAAGAAAATTAAAAAAATAATAATAATAAAAAATAAGGGCAGCTCAAAATAACTTTGCCTCAGGTTTTTTAAGTGGTCATGGCCAACTCAATAATGTCGAGCAGTCTGAATTCTTGGCAAAGGCATCTATATGTCATGACACTAGGAGAAAAATGACCTATAGCGGTGGTCTTTAGTGACAGATAGTATCTTCAGCCACAATAAATAATATATCATAGCGGAAAGAACCCGTCTGCAAATACAGGGAATAATACAGACCAATAGCAGCTGTCACTAGCGGCGGATTATGTTTTCCACTGCTGTACACCTTAATTACGCCATCAACAACTTTTTGAATATTTATATAGCGTCAGTTTAGTGGCGGAATATCCTCATTCAAAGCCCGCTAGGTGGCGTGTTCTGGATTTTTCTGAGTACTAAGCTCTTTAGTGGCAGATAATCATATCTGCCACTGTAAAAATTAATACCATTTTCCACTGCTAGTAGCTTCATTCCCGCCATGTGTTTGGCTATATAATGGCAGATTGTTTTCATCCGTCACTGTATGATTCCTGCATTGGCAAATGAATAGATCCCCCACTAGATCCTTATTCAGAGACTCCGTGGATGGCGCGCTCCGATTTTAGGTAATTATTAAATTATGTAGTTGTGGTTAATTATATCCGCCATTGTAAAGCTTACGCACCATTTTTCCACCAATTGCATCATTCCTGCCATTTTTTTGCCGTAGCTAGTAATATAATGTCGGATCGAATATATCTGCCGCTATATTCCTTATGCAGTGGGAGGTGTTTGTATCCGCCATTATATACTCATGCAAAGACCCGCCAGGTAGCACGCTCCGGTTTAAGGTTATTAATCTGATTCGCCACTATAAATTTAATATAAGTGGTGGATAGGTTTATCCGCCACGATATGGTGGTGCTTCGGTTTTGCTGGCATTAATAAAGCTAATTATCTGCCGCTATGCCAATATATGTTGAAATATATAAAGTACTATATTTTACTATAAATCTCTCTCTCTCACTCTCTCTCTCTCTACACGCACTATAACAAAAGCCGGCTTAGTCAACAATGTGCGTCGCTGGTTTACCGGCGCTAATTAAAATTAGGCGTCGGTCAGTGATCGGATATAAATACCGTACGTACCAAAAACCTAACCCTTTTTTCTCCCCTCTTGACGCTCTCTCTCTCTCTCCGTCCCGACTCTCTCTCTCTCCCTCGATCTCTCCCTGCCTCTCCCTCTCCGTGCGCTTACTCTCCCTCTCGCTCTCCCTTTCCCTCTCCCTCCCTCTCTCAATCTCTCTCTGCCTCTCCCTCTCCCTCTCCGCTCGCTCTCTCTCTCCCTCCCTCTCCGCTTGCTCTCCCTCTCTCTCTCTCCCTCTCCCTGATCTCCTCTTGCTCTCTCTCTCTCTCTCTCTCTCTCTCTCTCTCTCTCTCTCTATCTCCTCGGCCCTCTGCTGCAGTTTGGCCTTCTGCTACTCGTAAATCTTGGATTCTCAGGTATAATGTAAGCTTTTTCCTTTCTCGTTGTTGCTTTTTTGCAATTTATAATACCTGATTAGGGATATGCATTGTCGAATCCCTAATTAGGGATTGATATAAGAAATCCCTAATTGGGGATGTGTATTGTCGAATCCCTAGTTGGGGATTTGCATTGTCGAATCCCTTTTTAGGGATTTGTATTGTCAAATTCCTCATTAGGGATTTGTCTTGTCCAATCTCTAACTAGTTGGGGATTTGAGGACTTTTAAAATTGGGGATTTTCTGATTTTACAAATTGGTGTTTTTAGGATTTGGGGATGTGAGGATTTTAGGATTAAAGAAAATAAGTTTTTATTCTTGGGTTTGAAGGTTAAGCATTGGCTAATTGATGTGGGTGTTTGACATAAATGGTTGGCCCCATTGTAGATATGACATACTTCTTTTGTTCCATTGTTTATTGGAGATGCAGTGGCTTAAGATTGGTAGTTAGAATTCTACCCACCTACATAAGGTTGGCAACGGGTTGTGTCGACTCCTTGAAAATTTTAGGTTCAACACCATACCACAAATTTCAGGTAATTCTTTAGAACATCTTACACTTGCACATCATATGTTTGATTAAATTCCTTAAACAATGGATGGAATTTGCTTGCATCCATCGTGCATTTAGTGTGGACACAATGAGTGTAATTATATCTGATACTTTTAACCTATGGGATTTTTAACCTATGAGATTTTTATTTCTTTTTCATAATTGTGACTTGTGGTTTCAATTAGACATTATTAATTAAAGTGGTTTGCTTAGAACGTTGTTGATGTGATAATTATTTGATTTGGCTTATATAAGTGAATTTTTCATGCGTCAATTTGTTGAATGCTACTTTTTGACTTATTTTTCCTTGTGTGCAGGATTTATATCGCTTCAGCCTAAATTTAGACCATATAGAGGATTTGTTATTATTATTCAAGACCATTTTCAATTTATTGTAATAAATATTATATTTTTTTATTGTGTAGTAACATAAAATTTATTTAATATTTAGTTTTAATTGTATTGCATCATTTTTTATGTTTCAAATATTAAAAAAATATAGATTTTAATTGAATTATATATAATAAAAAAATATGGGGTCTCCCAAATCTATGCAAAGACTTTTACCGGTGCTTGTGTAAATTTCTATTCGTGCTTTTCGGTGAATTATATATAATAAAAAAAATATGGGGTCTACCAAATCTATACAAAGACTTTACCGGCGCTTGTCTAAATTTCTATTTGCGCTTTTCTGTGACAAAAAGTGTTTAGAAACTATACTATTGGCAGCGCTTGTAATGACTTTTGTGGCACTTATTCCACTTTAGCCGGCGCTTCTTTCAGAATTACCAGCAGCCAGCAAAAGCGCCGGTGAAGTGACAGCGACACGTACTTAATTGCGGCACTCATACAAGTGCCGCTAAAGGTCACTGAGTGCTGGCAAAGATTTTACCAACATACCCAACTGCTGGCGCTTGTCTAGCACCGGCAATAGAATTAGCGGCACTTATTTGGGCTTTTACCAGTGGTTCTGACCGCCTGTAAAAGTCCAGTTTCTTGTAGTGACGTCTCTTTCTTTCTTTCTCCCTCTCTCTCTCTCTCTCTCTCTCTCTCTCTCTGGCTCTTCCTCCCTCCCTCTCTCTCTTCGCCTCCCTCTCTCTCTCTCTCTCTCTCTCTCTCTCTCTATCTATACAGTGACCTGAACGGTCATGGCGACTATGTATTGTTGTCTTTTCATTTTCTTTTCAATAAAAAATTAGTATTTAATAATTTTTTTTATTGTTTTTTATCCGACGACTAGAACGACTGTTGGCGACCAGAAGGTGCTTTTGAAGGTCTCTTTCTCTCCGGTGATCAGGAATTTATTTTTATTTTTTAATTTAAATATATATTTTTAATTATCAGTTTGGCCCATGTTTCATCCATTTGGGGCTGACTGTTGGATTAGAGCTTTTGTTGCTAGATCATTTGTAGTCCTCCTTTGGCCCCTGATATGTTGGATTGCCTAACAGAAGTGATTCTTTAAAATCATAAGTAATTCATGATGGATCCAAGTTTTTCAATTTGGATACAAGCATTCACATTAATGGTTTTCACAATAGGTCTGAATCTGACTCGGACTATTCAATGGCCCAGATTTATGTGGATTTATGAACAAATCATTACATATGATCCCAATGGAAGATAAATGGGCCCCCAATGTGTTTGATTTTCAGCCCTTGGTACTTAACAGGTTTTCTGGCTAGAGCAAAACAGTTGCGTGACGCGTAAAAAATGCTTGTTGCACGATAGTGCAAAGCAGATTACGTTGCGCGATAGCGTAATGGAAAGACAGTTCAAAAGTGAATGCATTCATAATGGTTTGAATAAATGAGGGTTGTCTTTTATAGATATTCAGACTCGATTTTGTATTGTGCGAGCCCGATCACGCAACAAATATTACTTGATCACGTGAAGTACGAAAATAGATTTTTCAAGTAAAATAAAGATTTATCCTCCATTTGATTTCTTGAACATATCAAAGAAGGATCAAGGGTGCATCTGTTAGAGCATAAAATAATGAAAGGAAGAATGAAAGATGATGATTTGATGATCCTATTATGCGAACATGAAACAAAACTAAGTTGCGCGATCGTACAATAAACATTAAGAGTTTAAAAAATTGGTCCATGAGATGGATAGTCTAGATTAGGCAGAATACCTGTTATGCGACCTCACAATTGGAATATGTTGTGCGATCACGCAACAGTAATGGATTGCGCGGGTTTAGTGTTACATACATGTGGAGGCCTATAAATACCCCCCTCCCCCTCTCATTTTGGGTATTCATAAATACGGAGCTCTAGAGAGGTTCCAAGATTCTCTAAAGACTCTCTAGGTATCCCGTGAAAGTGCCCTGGTTTGTCAATTAGCGTGAGTGTTGAGTCAGCAAGTCAAGTGAGCCCCATAGGAAGATCATTCAAGCGTCTGCCTTAACTAGATGTGTACTCCGAACTCGTCAAAGGTAAACTTAGCCTCACATCCCAAGTCCCAAAACACCCAGGTATATAAAACCCTTAAAAATGGATAGAACAACATAGGGTTTAAAGTTTGAAAACTATTATGCAAATCAGGAAAATCTCTAAGTTTTCAGCTTTTGCCGATATATCGAGATCACCTCGATGTAATCGGACACCTGTTATCGATGTCCTTAGAACGTACTTGATATCATCGAATTGAGGACCTTTTATGTCCTGCAACTAACTTGATCTCTGGACAAACTTCTCAATGAATCAATGGAAGAATCGATATCATCGACATTCGAATTCCGAGATTATCGAGATGGCTCGATATAATCGAAATCTAGTTAGGTTGTGTCCAGCATGCTGTTAAGGAAAATCATATATTTCTCGATGACTCAAAGAGAGCCTCAATATCTTCGGTGTTATCGAATTCGGACCAAACTAGTCTAGCAAGCTTTTAGGTAAATCCACTTTAAATGTTCGAAGTATCGAGACTCCCTCGATAATATCGATATTCAAATATCGATCATATCAAAACTAGGTCGATATTGTCAAATTTGGACAATGGAATGTCCAGCAAGCTTATAGGAAAATCTGCTATAAAAGATCGAGAATCGAACTAGGTATCGATATCATCGACATTTGAAATCTGATGACATTGTGGGAGGATCAATAATATTGAAGTCAGCTATCTCATATTTAACGTGCTCTCATAATTTCATTGTCGAGGAATCGAACCATTGTTCGATGAAATTGGAGTTCGAAATCCGATGACATCGAAGCATGTTCGATACGATCGAGCTATGTATAAGAGATTCAGTTGTGATTGTCAGTAGAGTTCATATCATCGATCTGTCCCTCGATGTCTTCAAAAGTATACGTTCGATGTATCAAACTCTATAAAAAATTGACTATTTTATTACCATTGGATCTCTTTGCCTATTTAAGGAGAGCTTACTATTGGTTATTGTATTGAGAAAAATAGAGAGAGCTTTGAGAGAGTAACTCATATCATCTACCCTAAGCCCTTTTTCTCATGGGAGTTTATCCTTTTGAAAAGGCCAAGTTATATGTCCTTGGGGGGGGGGGGGGGGTGGCGTGAATAGGATATGCCAAAGTTAAGCTTTAACAGCGGAATATAGGAATATGATGCCAAATAAAGGAAATCAATTCACAATGCAAAAATGAAAAGCAGCCTCAATAATCAAGTATTGAGAGATTGATACAAATTTTGTTCTAAGGACAACCTTACACCATAAAAACCAAGGGTTTATGGCAGGACAACCTTATTTCTAGAAAGTTCTTTGTATCAAAAACTCAAACTGAAGAGGAATAAATAAATAGTAAGGAATAGAAATATTAAACTATTACAACATTCCCCACAATGCTTGAAATGTAAATATTACAACATTCACATCCACACATACATCCCACAAACTTTGAATGATAAAAGATAGAAAATAAATCACACATCCACAAAACACAAAGAGTTGTAGTGGTTCGCTTATGTGTTCACCAATTGTTAAACAACAGCCACACAGCTTGCTACTCCACTCCTAATATCCTCACTCAGTGGATATCAGCGTTCACTATGAAAATAGGTTTCTCAGGTTCACCTAAAACCTTCACAATTGTGTCTTTCAAATGGGCTTACACAATTCAAAAAACCCCACTTCTGAGTTTTCTGGCTCTCCTCAGATAACCAATAGATTGAGGATTTTCTGGCTTAATCTCAAATAAAATTAAAAGAATAAAATTTACAATAAAGTAAAATACCTAGATTTCTCCTTTTGTTGTAGCCTGAAAGAACCAAATCGGAGTAGAAGTTTGAATAGAAGTTCAATGTCTATATTTGATTTTGATTCCAAGAAGAAGGAATATCACAATTCCTCTTTTCAATTCAGATTGGAATATAGAAATAAAATCAAATCAATAAAACTAACAAAAGAGAATATTAAATATGCACAAATTATCTTAAAATGAATACAAATTTATCTCAGAGTGATGCCTTGATTTTACTTGAATTGAGTTATCAAACTCTGAAATTCATCGTCTATTTATAGTTGCAGAAACCCATTTATGACTAGTCCTGAGGACAGTACGACCGGTCGTAGAAGAAACGGATTTTTGAAATTTTAAGCGCGATCGGATCAGACCATTCCACGACTGGCCGTAGTGTGTCCACGACTAGTCGTGAGCCCTCCACAACTGGTCGTGACATACCCATGACTGGTCATGAGAAACTAGGAATAGTTGCTGGAGTTTGAGTCGTAGAACCAGGACTGGTCGTAGGACGAGTCGTGTACTGTTCACACGCAGTCGAGAAGAATCCAGGACTGGTCGTAGCTCAACCAAAAAATTTCAAAAAATTGCAACAACTCAAGACTGGTCTTGAAATTTCTTGGACTGGTCTAGCCAGTGCTAGGACTAGTCGAATAGGATCCAGGACTAGTCTTAGAATAGTCCAAACACTTATAAAAAGATTCAATTTGAATTATGTAAACAAAATGACCTACCTTAAGGTCAATCTAAGGTCATTCATACCTTAAATGTGAAGAATGGACATTGAATCTTCATAAGATAGTTGAACTTTGAAGATTGTAAAACTTGGGATCTCTGTACTTGATGTAGCATTGAACTTGAGAACTTCTAGAGCTTGAATTACACTTCATTTCGAGTTGTACACGAACTTGAGTCTTTGAACAAGATCACTTCTTTCGTTATAGCTTGTACTTGCATTTCTTGAATTGGTTTGAAGTAAATCTTCGTTCTTGACTTGAAGCAACGTGTTTAGAGAGGTGATGCAATGTCTTGATCATATCTACCAATGAGCTGCACAAGACATAGATTACACAAGACATAGATTGATGTTTTGACACCACAAAATTTGATAACCAAAGGAGCATAAAACCA
This sequence comes from Magnolia sinica, assembly GCF_029962835.1. NCBI lineage: Eukaryota > Viridiplantae > Streptophyta > Magnoliopsida > Magnoliales > Magnoliaceae > Magnolia > Magnolia sinica. Next base: position 70,271,435 of record NC_080574.1, read on the forward strand.
TAGCACTTACAATCTCCCCCTTTGTCAGATTTGTGACAAAACATACTCAACAATAATACCACTAATACACATTCAAAGAATCATGTATACACTAGTTGTAAGAGAAAACTAGTTACAACCTAGTTAAAGAATCATGCACCAGTTATCATCAACTAGCACATAACATTATAAACTAGGCACAACGTAGGCAAAACATCTCCTCACATACTCCCCCTGAGTAGCACACACATATATCTAAAAAAAATTATATGCTACCCACAATATCCATGCCATAAGCAATCAATCAATCTAAATATTTCTCCCCCTTTTTGGCACAATATGACAAAAAGAAGAAGAAGAAAAAATGGAAAAGGATAAGAAACAAGAGTAATAAAGGATTAACTAGACAAGATATAAGCAAATTAACGTCCACATACCATTAACTAGTTTAAACAAAAGTCAGTAAACCAAATAAAGTGCACTAACCAACACAAGTAGACTTAAACTTATTATAGACTAAAGAGTAAAACACTTAATCAGATCCTGAAGAAGGCGCAGGAATGGTAGGATCAAGTTGATGAAGCCCCTTGTTTAAACGCCTAAGATACTTGCGTATATATTTAAACCGTAAATCATGAGCAACATTCATATTCTCTACCTTCTCCTCTAGGGTACGAAGACGAGCATCAAAATTAGATGGCTCATAGTCAGGATCATTAGTAGAATCAGAATCAATTTCATCAAAAATATCATCCATATTTACATCATCAGGAGGAAGATCACCAGCTTCTTCTTCATTCCCTGCTTCAGTTCCACCACCACCCACATCCACTTGGCCAGGAGCCAATTCCAATTTCATCTTATTAATATTCGAATTGTTAAAAATAAGATGATGGATAGGAGGCTCTTCAACAGGCATAGTAACTAACATGTGAGTAGCTAAAACAGTTATAAGATAGGCAAATGGAATATCACTATGACCTGGATGGAGACGAAACTGAATAATGGAATGACATATCAAAGAAGGAAGATAAATTTTAGTACCAGAGATGACAGAGTGCAAAACCCGAACCATAAAGGATGTAAGCTCTGTTTTATTAGCAGAACATGGATATAGATTTGAAATAAAGATTATATGGAGAACCTTGTATCTGGGTAACAAGTACTTTGAGGGGAGCACATTCCCTTTATGAGTCCATTGCACATTCATATTACATAGATCTCTAGTGAGCATGCATTTTTCTGATTCTGAGGGTTTCTCAGCTAGAGTATGAATAAGAATACCCTCATCATTAACAGGTATGTCCATTAGCCCTGAAATCAGATGACGATCAATTTCAAATGGACCTTCTCTAGCATCAATTTTAAACGTTAAATTCCCAGTCGAAAAATCAAAGATACATGCAAACATGGACTGAGCAATAAACTGGTATGCAGGCCCACCCCAATGTAAGATGTTAGCCCATCCTACAGCTTGAAGAAGTGAGAGAATACCAAAAGGAGCAATGTGTTCAAGATTGACAGATCACTCAACAATAACATTGCGCAAACGCAAATCCTGCACATATGAGGGATCATCTTCAGGTGATCGAAGGTGGCGCCGTGCTATTGGAGTAGATCTAGAAGAACACGGGAAGCTTTCTTTTTCCCTCTAGCATCCATTAGCAATAAGAAAATCAATGTACTAAGGAGTTGCAAAAGATGAGGAATGGGTTTTCTCAAAAATAGAAATTTGAGGAGAAAACCCCAAATAATTCAACAAAGCTTGAAATCAAGCACTCCAATGAAGAAATTGAAGAAAATAGATCATGAATCTTCAAGAATAACTGAAAAAAATGCATTAACCTTGACGAATCAAACAGTAGGGTTCGATTGGTCGTGTCACGGCTTGTTGGAGAGAAAAGAATAAATGAGGAAGATGATGGTTTTTCCCAAATTAAAGAGACCAGCGCACTACACGACCGGTCTTGGGCCGTCCTCGACCAGTCGTACCACAACCGGTCGAGCACATCCTCGACTGGTCATGTACCAGCATAAACATGCATTTTTCATACAAATTTGAAATTTAAACCAATAATTTATCATATATATACATTATGATACAACTATGCATGAATAATCAATTTAAAATGCACATACCAAGATCAAATTTTAATTTATTAAACCTGCTTTTGTCGAGGGGTTTAGTGAAAATGTCAGTAAGTTGAGTCTCGGTAGAAATGTATTCCAAAGATATCAGTTTTTCTTCCACTAATTCATGAATGTAATGATACCTAATGTCAATGTGCTTGGTACATGAATGCTAGATTGAATTTTTTGAAATATTTATAGCACTGGAATTATCACAATATAATATCATTGATTCCTGTGCAATTCCATAATCGCTTAACATACGTTTCATCCAAACAAGCTGAGTACATGCATTTTCTGCTGCAATGTATTCAGCCTCAACAGTTGAGAGTGATATAGAACTTTTCTTCTTGCTAAACCAAGAAACCAAACAATTTCCAATATAGAAACAACCACCACTGGTTGATTTTCTGTCATCAATATTACCAGCCCAATCAGCATATGAGTACCCAGCCAATTGAACACTAGTATCATATGATACCAGAGACCCAATTTAGCAGTACTTGTGACAAATCGCATAATCCTCTTAACAGCTATTAAATATGACGCTTTAGGATCAGATTGATATTTAGCGCAAATACCAACACTTAAAGCAATATCAGGTCTACTTGTAGTTAAATAAAGTAAACTGCCAATCATACTACGATATAATTTAGGATCCACATTTTTACCTGTAAAGTCTTTTGAGAGTCTTGAAGTTATACTCATAGGAGTATCAAAATTCTTACCGTTCGCAAATCTGAACTTTTTGATTAAGTTCAGAGCATATTTGGTTTGAGAAATAAAAATGCCATCAGATTGTTGTTTCCCTTGCAATCCTAGGAAATAATTCAATTCCCCAACCATGCTCATTTCAAACATAGATTTCATTAAATCTGCAAACTCAACAGTCATGTTAGAACAGGTAGATCCATAAATAATATCATCAATGTAGATCTGCACTATTAAGATGTGATCATTAAGTTTCTTAACAAAGAGAGTCTTATCTACACTTCCCATTTGAAAATCATGAATTAGTAAAAACTTAGTCAATTTTTCATACCATGCTCTGGGAGCTTGTTTTAAGCCGTAGAGAGCCTTTTTAAGGTGATAGACACGATCAGTGTTCTTAGGGTCTTCAAAATCCATTGGTTGTTCAACATATACTTGTTCATGCAGATCACCATTTAAGAAGGCACTCTTCACATCCATTTGATAAATTTTAAATTTTCTAAAGCAAGCAATGGATATAAATAGTCTGATTGACTCAAGACAAGCTACTGGGGCAAAGGTTTCATCATAATCAATACCCTTAATTTGAGTGAACCCTTGTACAACTAGTCTAGCCTTGTTGCGAATTGTATTACCAACTTCATCAAACTTATTTTTGAAAATCCACTTTGTTTTGATAATATGTTTATCTTTAGGTCTAGGAACAAGATACTATGTCATGCCCCGAACTTGGAAACCGGGCTCACAAAATTCCCGATCGCCGAATCCGGCGCCGACAGCCTCCGCAGAACCCCATTTTCGGATCCCGGCACCCATTCACCAGGTTCCGATCCTGGGATACTACAAGGAGGATTTCAAATCATCAGTCTGATTCATAATGAGCATAACAAAAGCATAACCCACAAACAATAACCACAAGAACACCACAAAATCCACTATGATAAAAAACTTTTGAGTACAATGTGGCAGAAAGGGGAAATACAATGCAACAAAAGAAATAAAACTCCAAAAGCTCGGCTGCATGCTCCAACTATGGCGAGACTATGGTTGCGACTGCGTCCTGGCATCACCTGCACGCATCAATCGTGCATAAGCTTATAGAAAGCTTAGAGGGTGGTGTAAGTATGTGCGCAATATAAGCGTGCTCAAAATGCAAGGTCAGAGTAATGCGGAATCATGGTGATGAGTACATGAATGCAATCAGCCGTACTAAGGGTATACGGTGCAAGATATGAATGTCATCGGCTATAACACGGCCATGCGATGCGAGATGCAACTCAAGCATGCCAATCCTCATCATGTATCAGTACAGTTCTCATTCTGGATAATCACCGGGGTTCAATACACTCCAAATGGCACTGTCGCTCTCCTAGCCGCACAGTCCAAGTGAGCGTAAGAAACCTCACTATCCGCCTGGCCAATAGTCTGCCAATACCTATCCGGCACGTCGATAGCGGACCCATTCGCGAGCTGGTCAAACTCAGCCTAGTATTGCCCCCTACCCTCGGGCGAGTAAGGCCACACTCCTTTCCAACCGACCACGACACAGTGGGAGATGCGGCCTCCTGGTATTCGGCCCTCGTGCGCTCATATAGCCACTCGATCTCGACGTTGGAGTCATCCTCTGGTACCATCGGGTTTAGGGACTTTCACTCAGGGACATCTATAGTGCCCGTATGCTAGAACCAAACATTTCCGGTATCCAACCCAGCCATCCACGATGTGTTTGTGGAGGCTATGGCCCTGATGTCGCTAGGGCATATAGTAACTACAATCACACAAATGCAAGTGCATGAGTCACATTATCAGTCATGCAACAGTCCTGTATGTACCATACACTTATATGGGGCAACTCCGCCTATCAGGGAGCCCATAAACAGTCTGCCCAAAGGCATATGCTATGATCGGTCACTCCTCACATCAGGCATACATATGATGCGAATGATCATGAATAATGGATCTATACTAAACATGTTATGTGGTAATGGGCTCTGATTAAAATGAAGATGGGCCTGAACGGCCTATATACTACAGGTATGGGCCTATTAATGGACCTTAGGGAGAATCGTAATGCGGACATTTAACCAGCATTATCCCCACAGTGTGGACATCAAACCAACATCGCTCCCAAGGGATGGCCTTCCAAGAATCACACATTTCAATGGGCCTTTTGTACATCTTATTGGGCCTCGACCCATGGGCCTCTAATACATCAAATGGCCTCATACATGGGTTTCACATATACATATCAAGGTGGGCCTCAATGACGGGCCACAAATGCATCAAGATGGGTCTAGTCACATGGGCCTTGCATTCGTCAAGGGGGCTACACCAGTGGGCCTTAATAATGGGCCTAAAAATAATTTTCAAGATGATTGGATGATTTGGGTGAAACACACGTATCATGGTGGGGCCCACACTAAAGGAGGGTGTGGATTACAATATATAAGTGGGTCCCGTGTGGGGCCTACCATAATGTTTATTTTCCATCCAACCCATTGATAAGGTCACTTGGACCTGGGGCCCACGGTAATATTTATTTTCCACCCAACCTGAGCCCAATGTAAGGTTTAATTGCCATCCAGCCATTCATAAGGTCACTTGGACCAGGTAGGGCCCAATGTAATATTTATTTGCCATTTAATTTATTCACAAGATCATGTGGACCTTGAGTAGTGCCCACAGTAACATTTATATGCCATCCAACTGTTGAGGAGGTCACGTGGGCCTGGATAGGGCCCACTGTAATATTTATTTTCTGTCTAAATGGGCCGAGGTCACGTGGGCCTGGATAGCGCCCACTGTAATGGGCCCGCTGTAATGTTTATTTTACATCCAATTGACCGTAAGGTCATAGTCAGGGGCCCACCGTGATGTGGTCCGTAGATCCAGACCGCTCATTGGGTGTATCCCACTTGGTTGACCGTTCAAACCAAGTTTCAGCTTCATCCAAATTTCAGGTGGGCCCCACCAAGTGTTTCTATATGTTTAGGTATGTCTTCACATGATTTTAGATGGTATGGCCCGCCTGAGTTCCGTTTATGGCTGATTTTTGGGATGGACGGCTAGTCCGTAGGGACCCATCAAATGCACGGTGTGGATGGTCGAAAGGCATCAAGGTGGGGCCCACAACTGGGCCGTGAGCCAGTCCGTCCATCCGTCCATCGTTGGGCGCAGGCAGCGCCTGTGGCGCTCTGCTGCTTTTTTTGTTTTTTTTTTTTTGAAAAAAATATTTTTCTGCGGTTTTTCCCAGGCGGGGCCCGCTTTAGTAAGATCCACACCAACCATTGGATTCCTTGGTCCAAGACCGACCCAAGGAGTCCAATATTCGCCCTATTTTTGGCAAATAGAAGGGTCACGGTGGATTTTAAGGGTAATACCACTAGTTCCCGTGGTATGGCCCGCCAGAGAATGGGGTCAGCCTCATTTTTCAGTTCAACGTCTAAAATGATCCGAGGAGAAGGATGGATGGCTTAGATTGTGTCTACACATCAAGGTAGGGCTTGCATGAGAGGCCCACCATTTTTTTTTTAAGTATACACCCATGCCATGAACACTTTACTTGCCAACGTCCAGCGTCCCTGGACGCTGGACGGCATAGATAAACATATGCTGTGGTGGGTCCCACGTAGATGTGGCCTACCAACATATATGTATATAATATATATATTATATTATATATATAATACATGTTATATTATATGTATTATATAAAATATAACATATATGCATATATATAAAAATGCATTGGGTCCATCCAAACAATGCATGGTGTGGATCATCACCTGCAATAGAGTGGGCCACACCGTCTGATGTAGATGGACGGGGTAGATGTAACACATATTGGTGGGATCCACACCATTACAAAGAAAGAGAGAAAGAGAGAGATAGAGAGAGATATACGGTGAGATAGAGGAACCCCGCCACTATGGGCCCTCTAGATTAAATCACATACATCCAAATGGGTCCCACCAACAAGTGGGCCCTAAAATTTAAAATAATGGAAAATCACCCACCTTATCTTCCTTCTCCTTGCTCCCTTGGACTCCTTAGCTCCTTACCTTCACTTTTAATGGAGGTTGATGAAAGATGAATGGTTGAGATTGGAGATGAGAGGGTGTAGATGGAAGATGGAAGGTGGGCCACACTTGAGAGGGAGAGGAAACTTGGACGTTTGAGGCTTGGGGTTGCTTGGAGAGATATGAGAAATGAGAGAGAGAGAGGGGTGATAAGGATGGGTGAGGTGTGATGGGGGATGGTTTGGGTTGAAAAATTGTAAAAGGGATATGGTTGATGTTGAAAATGGGAAAAAGAGGAGTGGTGAGGTGGAAAGATGGTAGACTTTTGAAAAAGGTGGAGATGGGTTGTTGTACTTGATGTATGGGATGCATTTATGGTTGATTGATGGGACTACTTGTAGAAATTCCCTCGAAATCCGCAACGCGCTGTGTTTCTTCGGAATAAACGCAGATCAGCATCTTCTTGCCTGGGTATCGGTTCGATGCGCAAGTCACGGCATTGGAACCGCGGCGACGACGTGGTCGCTATGATACAACTTTCAGATCAAGCCGACGTCGGTGCGCGGAACCTGGCTTAGGATCGTGCACAAACACCGGATACGGTGCGAAGGTTGCCGGAATTTGACCGGAAGGACCGCGGAAGCTAACGGAACAGCACGGACTAGGACACGGGTCTTACAGCTAAACATCATTTCTCAAAAATTGGTTAAACTCTTCTTGCATCGCAACAATCCAGTTTTTGTCGGTAAGAGCTTTTTTTACGTTTTTCGGTTCAATCTGGGATGTAAAACATATGTAATTACATGTCTTCTAGTTGTCTACGAGTGCATACACCAGTGAGAGGGTTTCCAAGAATCTAAGTGGTTGGATGATCTTTAACAATCCTCAGTTCAGAGTCAGTTTGATTTGATAAAGTATCTGGTTTGTCAATTAAAAGAACTTCATCATTATCTGAACTTGGGGCACGTGTATTCAAGTAATCGTTTATGACCACATTAATGGACTCTTGGATCACACCAGTCCTCTTGCTCAGTACTCAATATGGACGACTGTTCAACGAATGCCCTAAAAAGATACCTTCATCACTTTTAGTGTCGAACTTACCCAGATTTTCAGGGTCACGTAAAATATAGCACTTGCTGCCAAAAACTCGAAAGTATTTGACAGTAGGCTTCTTATCAAACAACATTTCATAAGCCGTCTTATTATTAGACTTACAAGTATATACTCGGTTGATTATGTAACAGGTAGTATTCAAGGCTTTAGCCCAAAGATTTTTAGGGAGCTTCATACTATTCAACATTACATTAGCCATTTCTTGAAGCACTCTATTTTTCCTTTCAACAATTCCATTTTGTTATAGTGTTTTGGGTGCAGAGAATTCATGCGATATTCCCTGATCGCTACAAAATTTCTCAAAACTGATATTCTCAAATTCAGATCCATGATCACTACGAATCTTACAGACTTGAGAACATTTTTCCGTTTGAATCCGTTTGAGAACTCTTTTTACTTCATCAAGGGTTTCTGATTTATCCCTTAAGAAAGCTACCCAAGTGAATCTGGTAAAATCATCCACAATTACCATAATGTATTTTTTACCACCTCGACTCTCTGTCCTGGTAGGTCCCATAAGATCCATATGGAGAAGCTCGAGTGGTCTTGATGTGGCATTGTAGTTTACCTTCTTGTGAGAGCTCCTTGATTGCTTGCCAACTAACATTCACCACATATTTTGTCTAATTTTTGTAATTTAGGTAGACCTCTTATTAGTTTTCTTTTGCTCAATCTATACAAATTACAGTAGTGTACATGTCCAAGACGTTTATGCCACAAATCAGTCTCATCAGTATGGACCATGTAACATGATTGACTAGATGAGCTGGATTCACTAACAATATAGCAGTTTTCAGAAGTTCTGCGACTAGTTAACATTATTGAACCCTTATTATTTAGAATTTCACAACCTTGGTTAGAAAATTTTACACTATGATTGTTATTGCATATTTGAGATATGCTTAATAGATTGTGTTTTAACCCTTCAACGTATAAGACATTTTTAAACAAAGGGAGGTTATAGAGTTGAACCGTACCTTGGCCAATAATCTTACAATTACTGCTATCACTGAATGTGACTGACCCATCAGCCATGTCTTTAAGATCGGTGAATAGACCTTTATTACCAGTCATATGCCTTGAGCTTCCACTGTTTAGGTACCACTTTGAATGGCTTATAGCTTTGAAAGTAGTATGAGCAACCAAGCAGGTAACCTTAGGAACCCATTTCATCACTGTTTTGTGTTTAGGAGTATAGTGGGTCTTCTTTTGTTTGTAGTTGTTGTAAGAGTGACCCACTGAGTTAGATTTTAAGAGCTCCTTAAGTAAATCAACTATTTTTTCAGCCAAAGGGTTTTGATTCTGATTTTTATAGTTGATATGATTACTTTTAGGTTTGAATGATTGAAATGTTTTAGCATTTTTAGAAAACTTTTGATTTGAACTTTTTCCTTTTGAGTTTGAAGTCTCTCCTTTCACAAACTTGGGAGGAGTATTCTTTTGTTTAGGAGGAATATTTTTATCGTAGCCCAAACCAGATCGGTCGCCACATTTTCTTGATCCAAATAAAAGTTTTTCTAACTTTGGATCACCTTGGGCATATGTCCATGTATCCTTTGAACTCAAAAGAGAAGAGACTTCAAGTTTAAGTTTATCATTTTCAGATTTAAGATTTTCAATCTGGGAAGTTTTGAATTCTAAATCACATTTGCATTTTTCAAAATAATCTGAAATATGGGATTTTTCTAAGACAAGAGAATCAAAGTTTTCTTTAAGTTTTAAATACTTTTCTTTTTGAAGTTTTAGTTTTATGGCAATTTTACAACTTTCCTTGTATTAGGCATTGTAAGCATCTTGAAGATCTTTTTCTTTTTCATGATCACTATTCAGATTTTCGTCACTAGTTAAATCATCGTGATCTGAAAAAGTGAACTTGGCTAGAGTCATAAGGGCTTTAACTTTATTGCCCAACTCGGTTTCAGAGTCTTCTGATTCAGAAGAGGCTTCAGAGCCAGAAGATTCATCCCAAGTAGCTAACATACTCTTCTTTTTGGGTTTGTCCTTTTTAGGACACTTGTTTGTTAAATGCCCATATTCTTGGCAGTTGTAACATTGACTATTTTTCAAAGATTTCCAAGTTTTAGATTTAGATTTAGTTCTCTTCTTATCATTTGATTTTTGAAAATCAACCCTCTTTTTACTTTTGAAAATCTTGTAAAACTTTTTTGCTAAAAGAGCCATATCGTCTTCAGAATTTTCTAAATCAGAATATTCTTGTGAAACATTCTTAGAAGACTTAAGGGCAATAGATTTACCTTTAAGAGCTTTAAAATTAACTCGTAGGTTTGTAAAGACCTAACTAATTCTTCTACCTTCATATTGTCCGTATCACGAAGTTCGTAGATCGCGGTAACCTTGAATTGAACCATTCAGGAAGTGAGCGTAGTATTTTTGCACAAACTTTACTTTCAGGGATTTTATCACCAAGACCCCACAAAGAGTTCACAATGTCATTTAATCTAGTATAGAAGTCCATAAACATTTCATTTTCTTCCATATGTATTTTCTCAAATTTGGTTGTGAGGATTTGGACTTTAGATTTCTTGACAATTGATGTTCCCTCGTGTGTCATTTCTAATATATCCCAAGCTTGCTTTGCAGAATCACTGGATATAATTCTTTTGAATTCATCCGGTGATAGTGCGCAAGTAATTGCATTTAGTGCTTTTGCATTTGCACTACTCTCACTTTTTTTGAAGATTGGTCCATGAAAAATAAGGTGTTACTCTCATTGATTTTGATCCATCGATACCACTTACTTCAGTGGTAAGAGGGGTCCATTCAATCACTGTGGCTAGCCACACATTTTCATCCATGGATTTTAGGAATATCCTCATTCTGGCTTTCCAATAAGCATAATTGGTGCCATCAAAAGGTAGAGGCCTAGTGACAGAAAGGCTATCAAAATTTGACATCTTATAAATAACTTAGATCGATTAGCTGAGGAAATAAATCCAAATAACAAGAATTAAAACGAGCTATTAGGATTTGATACCACTTGAAAAGGCCAAGCTATATGTCCTTAGGGGGGGGGGGGGGGTGTGAATAGGACTATGCCAAATTTAAGCTTTAATAGCGGAATATAAGAATATGATAGCCAAATAAAGGAAATCAATTCACAATGCAGAAATGAAAAGCACCCTCAATAATCAAGTATTGAGAGATTGATACAAATGTTGTTTTAAGGACAACCTTACACCATAAAAACCAAGGGTTTATGGCAGGACAACCTTATTTCTATAAAGTTCTTTGTATCAAAAACTCAAACTGAAGAGGAATAAATAAATAACAAGGAATAGAAATATTAAACTATTACAACATTCCCCACAATGCTTGAAATGTAAATATTACAACATTCAGATCCACACATACATCCTATAAACTTTGAATGATAAAAGATAGAAAATAAATCACACATCCACAAAACACAAAGAGTTGTAGTAGTTGCTTGTGTGTTCACCAACTGTTAAACAACAGCCACACAACTTGCTACTCCACTCCTAATATCTTCACTCAGTGGATATCAACGTTCACTATGAAAATAGGTTTCTCAGGTTCACCTAAAACCTTCACAATTGTATCTTTCAAATGGGCTTACACAATTCAAAAAACCCCACTTCTGAGTTTTTTGGCTCTCCTCAAATAACCAACAGATTGAGATTTTTCTAGCTTAATCTCAAATAAAACTAAAAGAATGAAATTTACAATAAAGTAAAATACCTGGATTTCTCCTTTTGTTATAGCCCGGAAGATTCAAATCGGAGTACAAGTTCGAATAGAAGTTCAATGTCCAATACTCACTTAAGAAATGGTTCTAGGTTCTAGATTGATTTTAAATTAAACCAGTTGGGCTAGCTATATTTGATTTTGATTCCAAGAAGAAGGAATATCACAATTCCTCTTTTCAATTCAGATTGGAATATAGAAACAAAATCAAATCAATAAAGCTAACAAAAGAGAATATTAAATATGCACAAATTAGCTTAAAATGAACACAAACTTATCTCAGAGTGATGCCTTGATTTTACTTGAATTGAGTTATCAAACTCTGAAATTCATCGTCTATTTATAGTTGCAGAAACCCGTCTACGACTGGTCCTGAGGACAGTACGACTGGTCGTAGAAGAAACGGATTTTTAAAATTTTGAGCACGATCGGATCAGACCGTTCCACGACTGGTCGTAGGGTGTCCACGACTGGTCGTGAGCCCTCCACAACTGGTCGTGACATACCCATGACTGGTCGTGAGAAACTAGGAATGGTTACTGGAGTTTGAGTCGTAGAACTAGGACTGGTCATAGCTCAACCAAAAACTTTCAAAAAATTGCAACAACTCAAGACTGGTCTTGAAATTTCTTGGACTGGTCAAGCTAGTGCTAGGACTAGTCGAATAGGGTCTTGGACTAGTATTAGAATAGTCTAAACACTTATAAAAAGATTCAATTTGAATTATGTATACAAAATGACCTACCCTAAGGTCAATCTAAGGTCATTCATACCTTAAATGTGAAGAATGGACATTAAATCTTCATAAGATAGTTGACCTTTGAAGATTGTAAAACTTGAGATCTCTATACTTGATGTAACATTGAACTTGAGATCTTCTAGAGCTTGAATTATACTTCATTTCGAGTTGTACACGAACTTGAGGCTTTGAACAAGATCACTTCTTTCGTTATAGCTTGTACTTGCATTTCTTGAATTGGTTTGGAGTAAATCTTCATTCTTGACTTGAAGTAACATGTTTAGAGAGGTGATGTAATGTCTTGATCATATATACCAATGAGCAACACAAGACATAAATTACACAAGACATAGATTGATGTTTTGGCACCACAAAATTTGACAACCAAAGGAGCATAAAACCATAACACTTACACCTTCAATCCACCCTCATCATTGATATTCAATATAGTGGATTGGGGAATGAACTTCCGCATTCAAGGATCTTCCAGCTACCACCTTAATGGCAAATCATTGAGCTGGGATCCCTTGAATGCCTAAAACCTTAGAATCTTTCCATTGCTTTAATAAGAAATATTTATTAGAGTAGATTCCAAGATAACCTTGAACCAACCCGTCACCTTTATTGGTACATCTTCAAGTGTTGCGGATCAAGGAAGCTGAAGATTCTTCATCATCAAAGGAGGAGATCTTCATCAACGTGCTGAACGGGGCTTATCTACTTATCTGTAAGTCATTAGAGTCCAGAGACCCTGCTAATCATTCCTTTGTATAGGATTGGGTCACAGGTGATTCTCACCCCTTTCAAATCCTCATATGAGGCCTCCGATAGGAGAGTACGTGTGGGTGCTGTGTATTGACCCTTACTCCTATAGAGCATAAACTTAAGTCCTTAGTGTAAGTCCTTGGCCTGTGTGGCCTAAAACTTATGTGCTGTGTGTTGACCTTTGCTCTTGGGTAGGGCATAAACTTTAGGTTCCTTGTGTAGATCCTTGGCCTGTGTGGCATAAAACCCTAGGTTCCTTGTGTGGATCCTTTGTTCGTGTGTAAAGCATAAAACTCGGGTGCTGTGTGTTGACCCTTGCTCCTATGTAGGGCATAAACTTGTGTCTCATTGAGACATGTCTAGGTTCCTTATGTAGGTTGTAGAGTCGATCTTGTCTAGGTTGTGAAGGTTAGAGGTGAACCTGATTTAAAACCTCCTTTAGTGAGATCCGGTACACTCAAGGGTTGAGTGCGTCCACCAGAAGTGGAGTAGGCATGTAGCCGAACCACTATAAACGACTATGTTTGGGGATTGATATTTTAGCCTTACTATTTGTGTTTACTTTGAATGTTCTCATAAAGCATACTAACATGATTATTTAGAACTGATAAGAATCACATCCCACACACACACACAGTCGTATTGTTCATTCATCATAGACTAAGATTGCATACTGCTTAAATACTGGATAATCTTATGATTAGATCCTCTATTTGGCTTATAAGCCATTAGAGTTAAATTGAGGTCATCTTGATAAGTGTTTATTAAATCGGGATTATGATAATGGAATTTTAAATCATCATAAACTTTTATAAAGTTATATTCACCCCCTCTAGGACACTTTGACCTATTCCCACTTCTATTAAAGCGATCATTACCGCAATTTCAGTTGGTATTAGAGAGGGTCTCTCTTAAGGGCTTAACCGCCTAGAGAGCGATCTTGACTGAAGTTGGAAATATGGCCAAAGGAGAGGGCTCATCTGTAACTAGGCCTCCTGTATTTGATCAATCAAATTATGCTCACTGGAAGGCTAAGATACATTACTTTATGAGATCTTTGGATCATGATGTTTAGGACATTGTTGAAAATGGATACGTGCCTCCAACCGATCAGGTAGTACGTGATGATGGCACAACCATATCCAAACCAAAATCCAAAGAGTTGTGGTCTACTCATGACAAAGAAAAACAAACTGCAGAGGTAAAAGCAATGAACGCCATTTACTGTGCTGTGTCCCAGGAAGTCTTTAATCAGATTAATATGTGTGGAACCTCTAAAGAAGCATGGGACTTATTGAAAACAACCCATGAGGGAACCGGCACAGTAAAAAGATCCAAACTGCAGCTCCTAACATCACAGTTTGAAAGTCTCAGAATGGAAGAGCATGAGACCTTCATGGAATTCTTCACAAAACTGAACATCATCTGTAACTCTATGGGTGGATTAGGAGAAAAAGTTTCAGTCCCGAAAATATGTAGGAAAATTCTTAGATCCTTATCGGAACATTTCAACTTGGAAGTTACAACCATTCAAGAGTGTAGAAACATGGATGAAATGAAAGTAGAAGAACTAGTAGGTTCCCTACAAACATTTGAAGTACACTTCAAGCAAACTCCTAAACCCAAAAATATTATCCTCAAAACTTTAAAGCATACCACTAATGAGGAAGAGGAAAGTGAAAAGGATAATGAGGATGAGGAAGTAGCTCTCTTCACTCAGAGGTTCAAAAAAATTTTCAACAAGAATCGTGGCCAGCCATACAGAGGCAACCAGACGGATAACAAGCACAGTATAGGCAAACCTTCCAAAAAGTCCAGAGAACCTCAGTGTTACATCTGTAGGAAATTTAGACATTTATCTACTGAATGCCCCAGTAGAAAAACCAAAGAAAAGGCCATGGTCGCCACCTGGGATGACATTGAAGAATCAAACTCAGATTTCAGTGATTCAGAAAGTGAAAGAGACTAAAAGTCCTTGAAAATACTCATGGCCTCCACATCTACAAACATTCTAGTGATACTTGAGGAAATCAATGAATCTCAAATTGAAGAGACATTTCCATCAGATGATGAGAAAGAAGAAGAAGAGGAAGAGAAGGATAAATTACAAAATGCCTATAATAAACTTTATACACATAACATCCATATCCTTAAAAGACTTGGGATGAATGAAACTAAAAATAAATTGTTGCAAATGGATCTAGATAAAACTTCAGAGATCAATACACACTTGATCAATGATCTTCAACAATACCACTTTGAAAATGATAAGCTGGAAAGAATCAATTTATCCCTCAAACTTGAGTCTTCAAAACTGACTAAACATATTGAACTATTGAAAGATGAAAATATGCATCTTAAGAATGAAAATCACGCACTTAGGTTTGATGCAGAACAATCTAGGAAGTATGTTGAACTGAATTACAAATTCTCTCAGAGTAGTGAAAAATTAGAAAGACTCTTAGGGATGGGAAGACGTGGAAAAGACAAGAGTGGATTGGGATATGAAAAATTCAAATCAAGTCCCAAAAATGCAGCACCAATGATTGAGAAATTAGCTGCATCAGGAAGTAAAACAAAAGCTACTTCTATCTGTCATTCATGTGGAGACTCAGGCCATTTTAAATTTGAATGTATTGCTCCTAGGTGGGCCCAATCCAATTCTGGTCTGAATCATATTGGTAAATACAGATCAACTGGAAGAACAATACAAAATGCCAAGAGTACACCAAACAATATGGCAAGAGGTAAGACACATCCATCTCCACCCAGAATGACCAAGAGAATGGAGGAGCTATTGAATCAAGTGGCACAACTGAATCAAAAAACAAATGATCTAGTAAAACAAGGAAAAATGATTCAGTTACCTAATGTACCCAGGTAAGTTCCTGACAAAGTAAAGGAAATGTCCTCAAGGAAACCTGTCACAACATGGATAGTGAAAGAAAAGAAAAATTGCCTTGTCACTCACTCAAATCATATAACAGATAATAATACTAAGTGGTACCTAGATAGCGGGTGCTCAAGACATGTCACGGGTGATAAATCTCTTCTCTCAAATTACTCAAACCTTGATGATGGGATAGTTAGTTATGGTGATGGAAGCAGCGCTGAGGTAGTAGGGCATGGAGCCATAGAAGGAATGAAGACGCTAAAAAATGAGAATGCTTTTTTGCATAAAGGGACTAACTCACAATCTTTTAAGCGTCTCTCAAATATGTGACAACAAGCATGTGGTTACATTTGACAAGCTAAAGTGCAAGATCCTGGACTTGTCAGCAAAACCAGTTATGGAGGGTCTTCGCACCAGTGACCACTACTATGTCATCAAAGGCAATGGAAAGGTTGATCCATATGCCCAGTAACAATTAAGCATAAAAAACAAGTCTAGGTCATGGCATCTAGACCTGGATAGACGTGTGAAATGATGCATTCTTGGTAATTAATATGGTATATCTGAGGGTTCTATACCTCAAAAACTCTTTTTGTGTATAAGCATGGATGATGTTTATAATTTTGGTGTCACAACTTCTTGTACAAATTTTGCAGTGTTTACAAGCTGATAAGAATATACTTTATGATATGCATATACGTATGATTATCAAAATCTGGAGATAAAATGTCATATTCTTCTCCTCAATAAGTTAGTCGTCAAATTGAATGGCCCGTTGATATCATCGAGAAGACATCGATATCATCGGTGGCTTCTCCGAATCAGAAACATCGGTCTGAATGATCTTTTTTCAAACTCCTTTTCGATAACATCGAATAAGGCATATTGATATAATCGAACCCAAACTCGATGATATCGAAGGAATCCGCCCGATAAAAAGCGGGAGAGCGGGAAAATTCTATTTTTCTCTTCTCTCTTAACTGTTCATCTTCTCTGGCCGTTTTCCTCTCTTTTGTCGATTGCAAGTAGTCTAGGGTGGCTTGAATTTGGTAATTTCTTGGCATTTCTTTTTTATTCCTCTAAGTATTCTTCATCCTTGGGTCTTCCTAGATTGTTTGAAAAAGTTTTCTTTTGGGAAATCTCTTGTTGGTGCTCATAGCTTGTAGTCTTTTGTCAAAATCCTTCCCTCTGTCATTTCTTTTTGGTTGTTGGTTGTCCAAATGAGTAAAGACAAAGGGAAAGAACCTGTCGTTGGGGAATACACCAGACTTACCAGGCACAAATCCCTAGCCTCAAAGAATAGAGCTAAGGCACCGGTTTAGAGGTCCTCAACATGCCAATGGAGCACCACCACTTGACAAACGTCACGTGGTGAAGCTCCTGCTGCTACACTAGTATCCCCACCTGCTGTTGTAGGCCCTCCACCACACATTCTCGAAAAATACATGGGGAGGAGGTGCCTGGTGCAAATGAAGGGTTGACAGGGAGTGCATCACAACCTTCAATTTAGAACCCCTGTTGGATGCGATCGACTGGCTGCCCGTTCTTGATTTCGGAGGTCCATGTTATGATGAGAGGACCTACCATTTTCTTGCATATTTTCATTCTCCAGTTCTAGATCCATCATCCATTATTGTCACTGCCAGGGATGATAGCATTGACATTACTGTAGAATCCATTGCCAACATTTTCGGTCTTACCTCGTCTCCAGTTGGCTTGTCTGATCTTAATCCTGAGAACCCAATCACTCACTCTAAGATCACAAAATTCCAATGCTAAGATAGAGATATCCCATCATATCAAGGGAATGCTTTAAAAGCAAAATATATGAGTCCAAAATACCAAGTATTGCATGGAATATTTGTCACAAATGTGTACCCTAGAGGAATGAATAGATCCGATCTTACCGGGTTCATGGTCATGGTCATGGTCATGTACGGTGTTGCAACTGGTATCAAGTTATGTCTGCCTACCTTGATTCTTCACCACTTGGCGAGTGTCATCTACACCTCCAGAGAAGTTCATCTTCCTTTTCCTCACATCATTCATGTATTATGCGACACAATCGGTCTTCCTACGACAGACGATCCTGACCGTCCACTACAACATTTCAACAAGGTCAATATTCAAAAGTTGGACCTTAAGTTTCATCCATATCCGGAAGGCTAGCTTGAGGAAGAAATTCATGGAGAAGGAGAGATGGGAGAAGGAGCAGCACCAATAGGAGGAGATCTACAAGAGCCTCAGCCAGTTCGGACTCCGACCGATTCTACTCAGACCCAATGATTCAAATTTCACCAAGATAGGGTTGGGGCAACATTGCGTGGATTGACTCAAATAGAGGACAAGTTGGAAAAGCATGATGAGCGGCTATCGGCATTGAAGAAGATGGTGTTTGGAGTGCAGCACGGTCCAGCAACTCGTTGATCTGATGATGTGCCGTCGAGATGACACGACGCCATCTTCATCGGCCCCAGCACCATAGTGTTGATAGCTCTCATGCCATCACATACACCGAGTACTCATCTACACATAAGGGCATGGGTATCTTTTTGAATGCCCTACATTCTTGTGAGTGTATGTGGTGGCTAGCTAACATTGGAAAGTCTAACAAGTTTTTTTTGGTCGTTAGTTGTTATGTTTTGTGGATATCCTCTAAATGAGGAAAATACTTGTGTTTTCATGAGCCCGTGGTTGGGCTGGATATTTGGATAGCTTGTTTTGGTTTGGATGCTTAAATATTGCCAAGCTTGGGCAGTTTCTTTTGGATGTTTTGATGGCTGATTGTTAATATATATATATATATATATATATATATATATATATATATATATATATATATATATATATATATATATATATATATATTTGATGCCTATTCTCTGTCAAGTCTATCTGCTCACATTATTCACTGCTCATCTATCTGAATCTCATTCTACTTATCTATGAAATGCATGGTATAAATGGTGATTATTTTCTGATAATTATTGTATATCCATCAAGGTTGTGAGCTAGTTTGTGATTTCTAATGATTAAAGATATACTGCTATCTGCTTTTAAGAAACCTTAGCTCTCCTTTGCCTTAATTCTCCCATGTTTTTTTTATGATTCAACTTTAGTCAATTAATAGTGATATTTATATTGCCCTTTGCCAATGACTGACAAAAAGGGGGAGAACAAATCCCACCATGAGGAACATTGTTTATATCTATGTATGTATGGTGGTATAGGTGATAAGGGGAGCAGCTGCAAGAAGACAGGTGGAGCAGGGGAGCAACTACTTAAGTTAAAGTGTATGAATTTATAGCATCTTTGTAAAATTGTCTAAGGGTTCATGTACACACAATTTAGGATGTTGTTCTAGGTGGTTTTAGGTGTTTTGTTACGTAATTGATAAAGGGGGAGATTGAAAGTTCCCCGGTTTGTCAATTAGCATGAGTGTTGAGTCAACAAGTCAAGTGAGCCCCATAGGAAGATCATTCAAGTGTCTACCTCAACTGGATGTGTGCTCCGAACTTGTCAAAGGTAAACTTAGCCTCACATCCCAAGTCCTAAAACACCCAGGTATATAAAACCCTTAAAAATGGATAGAACAACATAGGGTTAAAGTTTGAAAATTATTTTGCAAATCAGGAAAATCTCCAAGTTTTCAGCTTTTGTCGATATATCGAGATCACCTTGATGTGATCGGATACCTGTTATCGATGTCCTCAGAATGCACTCGATATCATCAAATTGAGGACCTCTTATGTCCAGCAACCAACTTGATCTCTGGACAAACTTCTCAATGAATCAATGGAAAATTCGATATCATCGACACTCGAATTTTGAGATCATCGAGATGGCTCGATATAATCGAACTTTGGTTAAGATGTGTCCAGTAAGCTGTTAAGGCAAATCATATATTTTTCGATGACTTGAAGAGAGCCTCGATATCCTCAGAAATTAAACTTCGATGATATCGATGGATCTTCGATGTTATCGAATTCGGACCAAGCTAGTCTAGCAAGCTTTTAGCTAAATCCTCTTTAAATGTTCCAGGTATTGATACTCCCTTGATAATATCAATATTCAAATATCGATCATATCTAAACTAGGTCAATATCATCGAATTCGGACAATGGAATGTCCAATGAGCTTATAGGAAAATCTGCTATAAAAGATCGATGAATCGAACTAGGTATCGATATCATCGACATTTGAAATCCGATGACATCGTGGGAGGATCGATAATATCGAAGTCAGCTGTCTCATATTTAGCCTGCTCTCATAATTTCATTGTCGAGGAATTGAACCATTGTTCAATGAAATCGGAGTTCAAAATCCAATGACATCGAAGCATGTTTGATACGATCGAGCTGTGTATAAGAGATTCAACTGTGATTGTCAGTAGAGTTCATATCATCAATTTGTCCCTTGATGTCTTCGAAAGTATACGTTCGATGATATTGAAGATGGCTCGATGATATCAACTCTGTAAAAAATTGACTATTTTATTACCGTTGGATCTCTTTGCCTATTTAAGGAGAACTTGCTATTGGTTGCTGTATTGAGAAAAATAGAGAGAGCTTTGAGAGAGTAACTCATATCATCTACCCTAAGCCCTTCTTCTCATGGGAGTTCATCCTTCAATCCACCCTCATCAATGATATTCAATAGAGTGGATTGGGGAATGAACTTCCACATTCAAGGATCTTCCAGCTACCACCTTAATGACAAATCATTGAGCTGGGATCCCTTGAATGCCTAAAACCTTGGAATCTTTCCATTGCTTTAATAGAAAATATTTATTAGAGTAGATTCCAAGATAACCTTGACCTAACCCGTCACCTTTATTGGTACATCTTCAAGTGTTGCGGATCAAGGAAGCTGAAGATTCTTCATCATCAAAGGAGGAGATCTTCATACACATACTGAACGGGGCTCATCTACTTATCTATAAGTCATTAGAGTCCAGAGACCTTGCTAATCATTCCTTTGTGTAGGATTGGGTCACAGGTGATTCTCACCCCTTTCAAGTCCTCATGGGAGGCCTCTGACGGGAGAGAATGTGTGGGTGCTGTTTGTTGACCCTTGCTCTTGTAGAGCATAAACTAAGGTCCTTAGTGTAGGACCTTGGCCCGTGTGGCCTAAAACTTAGGTGCTGTGTGTTGACCTTTGCTCTTGTGTTGGGCATAAACTCTAGGTTCCTTGGGTGGATCCTTGGCCTTTATGGCCTAAAACCCTAGGTTCCTTGTGTGGATCCTTTGCTCGTATGTAAAGCATAAAACCCAAGTGCTGTGTGTTGTCCCTTGCTCCCATGTGGGGCATAAACTTGTGTCTCGTGGAGACATGTCTAGGTTCCTTGTGTAGGTCATAGAGTCGACCTTGTGTAGGTTGTGAAGGTTAGACGTGAACCTGATTTAAAACCTCCTTTAGTGAGATCTGGTACACTTAAGGGTTGAGTGCGTCCGTCGGAAGTGGAGTAGGCACGTAGCTGAATAAATGACTATGTTTGGGGATTGATATTTTAACCTTACAATTTGTGTTTACTTTAAATGTTCTTATAAAGCATGCTAACATGATTATTTAGAACTGATAAGAATCACATCCCCCACACACACACAGTCATATAGTTCATCCATCATAGACTAAGATTGCATATTACTTTAATACTAGATAGTCTTATGATTGGATCCTCTATTTGGCTTGGAAGCCATTAGAGTTAAATTGAGGTCATCTTGAAATGTGTTTGTTAAATCAGGATTATGATAATGAGATTTTAAATCATCATAAACTTTTATAAAGTCCTATTCACCCCCCTCTAGGACACTTTGACTTACTCCCACTTCTAAAAAAGTGGTCATTACCGCAATTTCATCGTGCAGTGCAATAAAAAAGGAACAAGAAGGAAGAAAGAGGATGTAAATGCAGGAGATTGCCCCTGTTGCATGGGGATTGGTTGCGTGGCCGTGCATCATACATGTTCATATGTCAATTTTGAACATATATCGATATTCTCTCACAAGATTCAGGATTCTCTGTGAATCAGTCATTTCTACTTATATTTCAAGTATATTAAGGTGGAGCAGGACTTCAAATGCGGATTTGAATCCGCAGGACTCTTTTTTTTGTCATCACGATGGACCTTTCCTAAGTCGGATTGCTGCCAAAACCACCACTGAAATATTTTCCTTTCTTTCATTGTATTTATTAAATATACTTTGTTTTGGAATCAAGGGAAATGTGAGGATGTAATTGAAACCCAGAATTAATAAAATCAACTATGATGATTGTTCTTCTGTCTTTCTATTATTATTATTGAATATGGATATTCCAACCAATCACGATACTTCGTTTCTTATCGAAACAATGTGCGAGAAGCATAGGATTGTACGATGAGAAAAGAAATGAGCCCCACATACTTTTCAACTTAATGAAAGAAGCGGCGATAGTAGGAATGATTTTTTTTTTAATTCGCTACTCATGGAACATTTCTTCGAGGAGCCACATGTGAGGTGGGTACAATAGTTACTAACTTCGGTGACATCTCAAACAATCAAGATCATAAACGCTATAAAAATGGCATAGATAACGGAATTACCAAGATTCACACTTCATAAGGGAGAGACCTACTTGCCATTGGAATACCTAATATCTTATAAGAAAGCTGCGTATTTCAGGGGTGTTGTCTCAGAAAATTATTTGTTAAGGAATTTTGTGTATTCGCTAGAAAATTACCTATTAAGGAATTTTAGTCATGGGAGAAAATGAAAGAAGCCTTCGTCCTACGATTTTATAAATACAATACCCAAATTCTGTTAGCGCAATTAAGACGAACTATCCAGTATCCAGGTGAAGATGAGTTGGATTTCATTAGTCACAAGTGGAATGTGCTTTCGTGTTACTCGTCATTGCCCTCCTTAGAGGCGGTTATGGTAAAAGAATGCATTCATGTGACTACCCTTAAACAGGAGCCATTTCCAAGAAATGTAAGATGGCCCAATACTCTCAAAATTTTTTTAAAGCTATTGTTTAGACAATTTCATGAGGAGTCTAATGTTATTACTGAAAGATCACCAAGGTGGATTCTCTGTTAAACGTCATTAAAAAATTGCCATAGTAACTTTACGGTTAGGGAGGCAAATCGTGAGACCTTGAAAGAATCCCGACCTAATCACCTCATAAGAAGTGACTTCAGAAAGGTCCCCAAGAAAAGGATCTGTACATAGTAA
This sequence comes from Magnolia sinica, assembly GCF_029962835.1. Taxonomy (NCBI): domain Eukaryota; kingdom Viridiplantae; phylum Streptophyta; class Magnoliopsida; order Magnoliales; family Magnoliaceae; genus Magnolia; species Magnolia sinica. The sequence continues at coordinate 70,294,727 of NC_080574.1, forward strand.
TAGAAATGAAGCAGATAAAAGGTTATACGCAGAAGCGCTATTAGTTACAAGAGTAACATACGACATCATCGGCCACTTGAAAAAAATAAAATTGTGCGGTTAAGTATATACGATGCTTTACAATTATCTAAAGATTTTTGGCAAACGTTGGTTTAGGCCTTATCAAATGAGTTAGTACGAGAAGCATTGCTTGCTGAGATGGAAAATATGAAAATAGGAAAGGTTGACAGCACAAGTTGGACTGCCATGTCTGAAAAGATAAAGGTCATCGACTGTATGTCAGTCATTACATTTTCTAACAACGATTTGATGTTAGGTGATAAAGAACATAATCGACTGCTTATGATCATCGGTTATGTTTGTGAAAAATAAATCAAGTGTGTAATGCTGGACAATGGCTCTATGGTTGTTGGTGCACAAAAAATGTCTTCTCCAAACCCTCCAGCCTTGTTGGCTGTTGGAGTATAAAAGATAGTAAAAGGAAACTATGGAGGAAAGATACAAAAAAGAGAAGGTGAGAAGAGATAAGTTGTGCGGGTTCATGCAACAGAGAAGATAGGTGGTTTGTTGTGCCTCGCGCAACAGGAGTGTTGTGCACAGTGGGCCCCATGGCACAAGGTTCTAGATTCTGCACATGTGAAAGCCTATAAATACCCCTACCCCTCCTCATTTGGAGCAAGAGAAGTTCCAGAGAAGTGTAAGGAGCAAAGAGAAAGCGAGAGAGAGAAAGAGCAGGTGTGGGAAGGTGCCCTGCCCATTGCGCGGTGTAACAGGAATGCGTTGCATCCCCCACGCAACAAGAATATGTTGCGCGCCCTCGCACAACATGGGTGTGTTGCATGGTCACAGAATAGGGATGTGCTACATCCCCGCACAATAAAAGGTCTCTTACGCTTTACAGTTTTGTGGGTTCCCGTTCCTTTTGCGATCTGACCTCCAATATACATATTCATCAAATGTTGTCTCAAAGCAAGGATCTTGGACCTGCACAACCCCTTTGTCGCTTCGACAAATGCAAAATACACTGAAATACTGCTGAAATTACCATTAGATTACTTCTTTTTTATGTCATTGTGCTAATTCATTACAATTTGTTTTAGAATCAAGGGAAACACGAGGATATAATTGAAACTCAGAATTAATAAAATCTATGATGATGAATGTTCTTATATTTTCTTTGTTAATTATTGAATGAGATTCCTCTATCAAAACCCTTTCATTTCTATGTCGAAACAAAATGACGACTCTGTTGGGGAATATTATTCAATGATAACTTAGGAACTATTTAGAGATTTTCATCATAGTTTGGCGTCATACATATGCCAAAATGGAGACTCTCAACGGGAACATCATCCGCTTCATCTCTAAAACAAAGTACAATTTTATTTAATTAAAGTAGTTAATACTATGTTCTGAATAAAAAGTATTCCCATCGTTATATAATAGTAATGGCATTTCTCCCGACTAATGTGGTTGTCTACTTCACACCCAACAGATTCATAGTGGATTACATCAACAATACACAATCACCACTACAAAAAGTACCAGAGAAAGTAAAACCAGCTGCGATCAGGAGTAGGCAATGTCATGTGATGTCCGAAATGATATCTGTTTCACCAGCAGCACAACAAGATGATGAAGGATGGATGATAGTAACATCCAATGGATAAAGGGTTTGATCTACCTTCACAAGAAGCATCATCTGGCAAGTATAGGATCGATTATGCGAAGTGTCGTGAGACGCAGTCCTGCCTCAGTCACAAAATCATTTCATTCCAAAAAAATTGAAAAACATGTCACTTCAAAAGGTCTTCCAGTACCGCCAACTGCAACCGTAAAGACATCTTCTACAAAATCATTACAAATTTAGAAGAATAAAGAGAAAGCCATCACGACTAGCGAATGTTCTCTCACAGCACCTCTTGTAAAAGATTTCAAGCAAGCTCATGTATTAAGAATACCACGATTTGAGTCAGCTAGTCCTTCGAAGCGACAATACACTGGTTTCAAATCAAACAACAGTTCATCTTCCTCAACAACATCAACAATGCAACACTCGCTTCCTCCTTCAATATTAAGACAATCGAAGTATAAAGAAATAGAAAACTTGTCGGCAGATATTAATCAGCCTAATCGGCTTTCGCCTGATGAGCACGTGGCTGAAGAAGTCCCTAATCTTCCGATAGCGACTGTCGTTAACAACATTAAATAACAAGCAGAAAGGCCACAACCACGAGTGGTTAAATTTCATGGACCAACACCTAATATTGCTCAAATCGTAACACAGGGAGAAATTCGATAAATGGTCATTGAAACCATTCATCTAGAGAAGGAACGATGTTAGAACAAAAAATTTCAATATCAAACACTATATCCCCTTGAAATAGAAGAAATGTCATTTCTCGCTGATTTCAAACACCTGAACTTTCAAAAATTTAATGGGGATGGGTTACCAGAAGAACATATGATGCACTTCATAACAATAATAGGAAATTTCTCTAGAGTTCCTTAATATTGTCTGTGATTATTCGGGTCTTCTGTGACAGGAAGAGCCTTCAGATGGTATTCAGATTTAATCCCAGGATCTATTCATACTTGGGAACAGATGCATGATGCTTTTATGTCAAACTTTTTATCTTCTGATGGAGAAGTAAGTTTGACTAAATTAGCCTTTGCTTGTCAACGAGAAAATGAAATAGTCGAAGAATTCACCAGTTGATGAAAAGACTTGCGGGCATCATGGCGATATCTTCCGGGAGAATCAGATCAGGTTAAGCTATGTTTAGGAGGCATAAGACCAAAAGGTGCATGCAACCTGATTAGTGCAGATTTGCAAGCCTTTCATGATCTTACTACCAAGGCTCATACTCTTGAAAAGATAAGTGTCCGCGTTTTACATAAAATCACTATATCAGAATCTTCATAAATGTCAGCCAATGTTGCTAACAAAGAAGAAAAGAAAGAAGATTATCAGAATGAAGGAAGAAATAATAGTGAAGAAAAATGGAAAGGTCATACGATTAGGATGACATATGAAAAATGCAGACAATGTAAGACCTAAAAGAAATGGGTATTCATAAAAGAAGATATACTTCGTATGATGAATCAACTATTGGCTAAGGGGGAAATTAAGCTTCCTCAGTTAAATTACCGTAAAGAAATAGAGAAGAGAAGAGGAAAATGATATTGTCATTATCATCGTATGTTCGGGCATTAGATTAGAAATTACTATGTTATTAAAGATATGCTCCAAAGGATGATTGACAATGGTTAAATTGTGATAGAAGAACATAACATAAAGAGAAGAATGGTGAGTCCAAAATATTGATAATCTTTCGAAAAAGGGAATAAGATTCTAGTGTTAGTAGGTTCATCATGCTTATGCATAAGAAGAAAAGCAGAATGGTTATGTAACAACATAATAAGATAAATAATCTTGATATAGAATAATCTTCACTCGTATATCTTCATAAGTCTTCATTCCTCAGTGAAGTAAAGACGAAGAATGATTAGCAAATGGAAGAGTCAACGAAAGACAATTTTTAAAAATTTGTTCATATATTTTTGAAGTAGTGGGATGAAATTCTCAATCCATCTAATCCCAAAGAAGGTAATTGTTAATTTTTTGAGATGAAAATTGTCAATACTAATTTTTCCAGGTCAACATTGGGGCCAGAATCATTGCCGCGGTTGAGTTGTTATATATGACACTCAAGCCTGGGATTATTATTGCAATTGGATTATTGTTGCGGTCTTTAAGAGTATCTTTCAAAATTATATTCTAAAAAGGCTATCTCAAAATATTTACAAATTGCCAGTGACTATCTTTGAGCCATGGCCGGTTATCTGCAAAGACTTATTGAGCGATAATTATATCTAAATTATCACCAATTATCAGGCTTATAATGTCAATCAAGATATGAAAAGATTTGATATAAATACTCTTCAAGAAGGGTAAAATACGATCTATTGAAGGAATTATCAAGTCATGAATCAAAATGAATAGGGCATCGAAATGCCTACGGATATTTATCCTATCAAAATTATTATTCTCGAAACGTAAAGGAGTTTTGATTGTAAAGATTCTCAGAGAAAATCTCATTCAATCAAAAGGGGACAAATCAGGCAACAATTATACAATAGCTACAATAAGCACACTATCGTCTGGAGCCCTGAGCAAAGTTACTGTTGTTCTAAGCCTACTTCTGAGCCCAAGAAGGCCAATTACACATAAACCCTATATTATCATCGATGGTGATTCATTTATATACAGTAGCAGTGAGTGCCCAAGCAGGCCAACTGTAAGACCTGTATCCTAATTAACCCTCTTTATGTTTCATTTTCGATGCCGGCATGTTTTTGACGGACCGAATCTATGAGTTTTGATCGTTACCCTATTTTTGTATCGCAATAACTCGAGACTTGTACCCTAGGGATCGCGCGGGCATTATGATTCCAACACCACATGGCACGCTCCATTTTGACCCCTAGATTAGAAGTTACAATTTTGGCACAATTTGAGGTGGGCCGCGCAATGCACGTGGCCTCACTTGCACAAATCCCCATGTTGTTAAATCAATCAATCCATCCATCGATCAGGCCATCCATCACTCATGTCACTCTCTCCCCATTAGTCAAAGAAACCCATGTCATTCTCATGCAACCCATACCCCTACCTATGCTAGCCATCATTCTTTTATTCTTTTTCTCCCCATTTTACCCCTTCATCTTCCCCTTATTCCCTCCCTATCCTAAAATCTCTACAACAAAAACTCCCTAACTCCCTCTCATTTCTACCATTTCCTAGCAAGTGTAGAGAGGGATTAGGAGAGAGAAAAATATTAGAAAGATTGGGAGAAATTAAGAGAGAGAGAAAAAAGAAAGAAAGATTAGGGAGAGATTAAGAGAAAAGAAAGAGAGCTTGTGAGAGTATTAGGAAAGATCAAGAGATTAAGGGTAAGAGAATATAGAGAAAAGTGATTAGAGAAGATTAGGGGTGAAGAGGAGCTTGGTGGGCCATCCGATCGTTGATCCAAGATGATCCAATTGTCCATTCATCGTGGTGAGTGCATAGGAGGATCAAAACCCTCCCATTCTTTGTGATTTCTCTATTTTAGTGGGCCCATAAGGGTGGGGTACACCTTAATTATGTATTGAGTATGTGGTGAACCCCATAGTGGCGGGGGGCCATCCTGACGGCCGAATATATTTCCCTTCCTTTCCCTTTCTTTTATAATTTTCATGGTGTTGTGGGACCCACAAGTGGACCACATTATTGGAGAGCGTGTACGCACACTATGATAGCGTGGACCGCCTTGTGTGGTCCACTGTGATGTCTAATTTCTATTTAAACCAGTTGATTGTGTAAGCACACTTGGATGGTGAAAATACACAAAAATGGATGTGATCCAAAGCTTCTTGGCCCTACAATGAGTTGGACATTCAAATGGATGGAGTGGATTTCCTAGGTGGGCCCTACCTCACCCTTAAAAATGAAGGGAAGGAGAGGGGCAGTGTCACCTTCATCACTGGACACAATAATGTCCACAGACATGTCTCTAGCACCATTTACCTTCCAAAGCCACCATATGGGCTTCTCTCGTGGGATCAATCATGATGTGTGTGTGTGTGTGTGTGTGTGTGTGTGTGTGTATCATCCACACTGTCCATCCAATTTCCCTTCTCATTTTAGGCATTGAGCTCAAAGATGAAGTTAATCTGAATCCCAGGTGGCCCATACCACAAATACTAAGGGGTTGTGTTACTCGGCATCATTTCTTACTATTCATGAGAGGTTTGGTGTGAGTTTTCACTCATGGGACCCATATCGATGTATTTCTTAGATCCACACCATCCATCCATTTGACTCATTTTAGTTGTGGAGCCCAAAAATCTAACCGATCCAACCATCAGGTGGACCACACCACAACTGACGGTAGGAGTGGGAGCACCCCTCGCGTTGGCCAGGTGTACGTAGGGTGAGGGCGTTCCAACTATGGACCCCACCTTTATGTATTTGTTTAATCCATGCCGTTCACCACCTTCACCATGTCATTTTAGGCTATGAGATAAAAAATGAGACAGATCCGATTGCCTAGTGGACTGCACCGAGGGAAAAAAAGTTCCACTGTTGGAAATTTTTAAGGCCGACTGTTATGTGTGTAGGTGGTGGACCTATCCATCATTGGACTCCTTTGGTTCATAGAGAGCTGGCCGATATAATGGACGGAATGGATTATCCACTAGTGGATCTTACATAGCACAAAACAAAAAAAACTTAAAAACAAAGGAAGAAATAAAAAGAAACAAAAAAGGGATGTTACTGGGCATTATTGCCCAGTGACGGTGTGGGTGGAAGCCTCATTGGGCTGTCCCCACACATGGACCCCACCATGAAGTATGTGTTTAATCGACACCATCCACCATATTCTCTATATCATTTTGGCCATGTGCCAAAATTTGAGGCAAATCTAAATCTCGAGTAGGTCATACTAATGGGATTAATGAACATCTATTAAAAAACTCTACTACCTGCCTTGGAGTCCTTAATGTAAGTGTTATAGTTTATAGCCCCTTTTTGTTGTCAAATTTGTGGTGCCAAAGACATTGTTATGAAGCGTGCATTTGTGAAGAACAATGCTTTACTCAAGCTCAGCTTTGATTGACAAGCACTGTTCACAAGTCAAGATCTCAAGAAGCTTTCAAGTTCAACCTCAAGATCTCAAGAAGCTTTCAAGTTTGAACTTCATCAAGACTTCAAGCTTCACTACTTTCAAAGGTCACTTGTCTCCTATGTTCAATGTCCTTACTTCACTATTGAGGTATGACTGACCTTAGGTTGACCTTTAGAGTAGGTCATTCTGGATACATAATTCATATGTTTTATATAAGTGAGTTTAGGCTGTTCTAAGACTAGTCCTGGACCTTGTTCGACTAGTCCTAGCACTGCTTCGACCTGTCTAAGAATTTCCTAGATTAGTCGTAAGTTTGTTGCAAAATTCAGATATTTTCTGTTAGGCTTCGACTAGTCTTAGGGACTGTTTGACTAGTCGTATGAACAGTGTTGACTATTGCTTCGACCAGTCGTAGACCTACGACTCAAGATACAATGTTGAAATTCGGTAAGCTTCGACTAGTCGTGTGCAACCTACGACCAGTCGAAGGAGACCTTCGACCAGTCGTAGATCACCTACGACCAGTCGTGAAACCGCCAGATCTTATCGCGCCCGAATTTTCAAATATCTGTTGGTTCTACGACCAGTCGTAGAGGTCTTTAGACCAGTCGAAGACGTGATTTGTTCACCTATAAATAGAGCACGAATCTCAGAATTAAACAATGAATTTCAAGCTAATTTAATTCGGCCTTCTGAGAGATAAGTTTGTGCTCCATTTTAAGCTAAGTGTGCATATTTAATATTCTCTTTCTTTAGCTTTTCTTATTTGATTTTGTTTCTACATTCCAATCTTATTTGAAAAGAGGAATTGCCGTATTCCGTCTTCTTGGAATCAAAATCAAATAGAGTTACGCCCAATTTGGTTTAATTTAAAATATATTAGAACCTAGAACCATTATAAAGTGAGTATTGGACATTGAACTTTGACATTCAAATCTTTACTCCGACTTGGTTCTTCTGGGCTGTTACAACGAAGGAGAAAGTCAAGTATTTTATGTTTATGTAATTTACTTTTATTTGATTTTCTTTTGGGATTTGCTAGAAAAATCTCATTGTATTGGTTATCTGAGGAGAGCCAGGAAAACTCAGAAGAGGGTTTTTTTTTTAATTGTGTAAGCCCACAGAGAAAAACACAATTGTGAAGGTTTTGGGTGAACCTGGAAAACCTATCTTTGATAGTGAACGCTGATATCCCCTGTGTGAGGATATTAGGAGTGGAGTAGCGCTGTGTGGCTGTTGTTGAATAGTTGGTGTACACACAGGCAAACCACTATAACTCTTTGTCTTGTGAGTTGAATGCTTGCTTAAGTTTTATATCTCTTTTTATTCAAATTTGTGGAATGCATGTGTGGATGTGAATGTTGTAATATTTACATTTCAAGCACAGTGGGAATGTTGTAATAATTTAGTTTTAAATTCCTGCAATTTATTTCAATTCCACTCTATTTATTTATTCGTCTCCGGTTTGAGTTATTGATACAAAGGACGTTCTAAAAATAAGGTTGTCTTGCCATAAACCCTTGGTTTTTATGGTGTAAGGTTGTCCTTAGAACTGAATTCGTATCAACCTCTCAATACTTGTTTAGTGAGGTTGCTTTTATTTCAGCATTGTGATTTGATTTAGTTTATTTGACTATTTATCTTTCTTTATTCCGCTGTTAAAGTTTTATTTTGGCATCGTCCTATTCACCCCCCCCCCCCCCTCTAGGATGTATAGCTAGGTCATTTCAAGTGGTATCAAAGCCTAATAGCTCGCTCATATTGCTTTTTATTTGGATTTATTTCCTAAGATAACGATCTAAGCTATTTAAAAAGATGTCAAATTTTGATAGCCTATTAGTCACTAGGCCTCCACCCTTTGATGGCTCTAATTATGCCTGTTAGAAAGCCAGGATGAGGATCTTCCTCAAATTAATGGATGAGAGTGTGTGGCAAGCCATAGTGACTGAATGGAACCCACCTACCACTGAAGTGACTGGTATCAATGGTTTAAAATCAATGAGAGTAACACCATATTTCTCATGGACCACCGTTCAGAAAAATGCGAGTAGTGCCAATGCAAAAGCACTAAATGAAATCACTTGCGCACTATCACCGGATGAGTTCAAAAGAATCATATCCTGTGATACTGCAAAGCAAGCCTGGGATATATTAGAAATGACACACGAGGGTACTACAATTGTCAAAAAATCTAAAGTCCAACTCCTCACAACCAAATTTGAAGAAATTCATATGGAGGAAAATGAAATATTTATGGACTTTTACACAAGATTAAATGACATTGTAAACTCAATGTGGAGTCTTGGCGATAAAATCCCAGAAAGTAAAGTGTGTGCAAAGATACTACGCTCACTTCCTGAACGGTTCAATTCTAAGGTAACCGCGATCCAGGAACTTCGTAATACGGATAATATAAGGGTAGAAGAACTAGTTGGTTCTTTACAAACCTATGAGTTAAATTTTAAAGCTCCTAAAAATAAATCTTTCGCTTTAAATCTTCTAAAGACAACTCTGACTCTGAAGATAATATGGCTCTTTTAGCGAAAAAGTTTTACAAGATTTTCAAGAGTAAAAAGAGGGTTGATTTTGAAAAATCAAATGATAAGAAAAGATCAAAACCTAAATCTAAAACTTGGAAGTCTTTAAAAGATAGTCAATGTTACAACTGCCAAGAATATGGGCATTTAGCAAACAAGTGTCCTAAAAAGGACAAACCCAAAAAGAAGGGTATGTTAGCTACTTGGGATGAATCGTCTGATTCCGAAGCTTCTTTTGAATCAGAAGATTCTGAAACCGAGTCGGGCAGTAAAGTTAAAGCCCTTATGACTCTTGTCAAATTCACTTTTTCAGATCATGATGATTTAACTAGCGAAGAGAATCTGAATAGTGTTATGAAAATGAAGATGATCTTCAAGATGCTTACAATGCCTTATACAAGGAAAGTTGTAAAATTGTTGTCAAACTTAAACTTCAAAAAGAAAAGTTTTTTAAACTCAAAGAATGTTTTGAATCTCTTGTTTTAGAAAAATCAAAATGCGATTTAGAATTTAAAACCTCCCTGATTGAAAATCTGAAATCTGAAAATGAGAAACTTAAAAATGAAGTATCTTCTCTTCTGGGTTTAAAGGATACATGGAGGTATGCCCAAGGAGATCCAAAGTTAGAAAAACTTTTATCCTGATCTAGAAAATGTGGCAACAGATCAGGGTTGGGCTACAATAAAAATGTTCCTCCTAAACAAAAGAATACTCCTCCTATATTTGTGAAAGGAGAGTCCTCTAACTTAAAAGGAAAAAATACTAGTCAAGGTTTTTCTAAAAATTCAAAAGCTGTTCAAAAAACTAAAAGCAGCTATGTCAACTTCAAAAATCAGAACAGAAACCCACTAGCTGAAAAGATAGTGGATCTACTCAAGGAGCTCTTAAAATCTAACTCAGTAGGTCATCCTTATAACAATAGACAGAAGAAGACCAACTATATTTCCAAACCCAAAACAGTTTTGAAATGGGTCCCTAAGGTTGCCTGCTTGGTTGCCCACACCGCTTTCAAAGCAACAAGCCATTCAAAGTGGTACCTAGATAGTGGATGCTCCAGGCATATGACAGGCGACAAGGCTTTATTCACCGATCTTAAAGATATGACTGATGGGTCAGTTACTTTTGGTGATGGAAGCAATTGCAAGATTATGGGCCAAGGTACGGTTCAACTCTATAACCTTCCTTTGTTTAAAAATGTTTTGTATGTTGAAGGACTGAAACATAATCTTCTAAGTATATCACAAATTTGTGATAATAACCATAGTGTTCAATTTTCTAATTAATGCTATAAGATTCTAAACAACAAGGGTTCAGTAATACTAACTGGACGTAGAACGTCTGAAAACTGCTATATTATTAGTGAATCCAACTCATCTAAGCAATTGTGTTACATGGTCCATACAGACGAGATTGATTTGTGGCACAAACGTCTTGGACATGTACACTACCGAAATCTATATAGATTGAGCAAACGAGAACTTATTAGAGGTCTACCCAAACTACAAAAATTAGATAAAATATGTGGTGAATGCCAGATTGGGAAGCAAACGAGGAACTCACACAAAAAGGTGAATTCCAATACCACATCAAGACCACTCGAGCTTCTCCATATGGATATTGTAGGACCTACCAGGACGGAAAGTCGAGGTGGCAAAAGATATATCTTAGTAATTGTAGATGACTTTACCAGATATACATGGGTTGTCTTCTTAAGGGACAAATCAGAAACCCTTGAAGAAGTGAGAAAGGTTCTCAAAAGGATTCAAACTTAAAAAGGTTCTCAAGTCAGTAAGATTCGTAGTGATCATGGATCTGAATTTGAGAATAGCGGTTTTGAGAAGTTCTGTAGCGACCAAGGAATATTACATGAATTCTCAGCACCCAAAATTCCACAACAAAATGGAATAGTTAAAAGGAAAAATATAGTACTCCAAGAAATAGCTAATGTCATGTTGAATAGTATGAAGCTCTCTAAGAATCTTTGGGCTGAAGCAGTCAATACAGCTTGCTATATCATTAACCGGGTTTACACTAGTAAAGGTAATAATAAAACGGCTTACGAAATGTGGTTCGATAAAAAGCCTACTGTCAAATACTTTCGAGTTTTTGGCAGCAAGTGCTATATTTTACGAGATCGTGAAAGCTGGAAAAGTTTGATACGAAGAGTGATGAAGGGATCTTTTTAGGATACTCTTTAAACAGTTGAGCTTATAGGGTTCTGAACAAAAGGACTGGTGTGATTCAAGAGTCTATCAATGTAGTCATTGATGATCACTTAAACACACCAGTCTCAAGTTCAGATAATGATGAAGTACTAGTAATTGATAAATCTGATACTTCATCTAATCAGACTGATTTTGAACTGAGGACTGTTAAAGATCATCCAACCACACAAATTCTTGGAAACCCTCTCATTGGTGTTCGTACCTGTAGACAACTTGAGGATATATGTAATTACATATGTTTTACATCCCAGATAGAACCATCTAACATAAAAGAAGCTCTTGCTGATGAAAACTAGATTGTTGCGATGCAAGAAGAATTTAACCAATTTGTGAGAAATGATGTTTGGTATCTCATGCCTAGACCTAAAGATAAACACATCATTAGAACCAAATGGATTTTCAAAAATAAGTCTGATGAGCTTGGCAATATAATTAGAAACAAGGCTAAGCTAATGGTACAAGGTTACACTCAAATTAAATGCATTGATTTTGATGAAACCTTCACACCAGTAGCACGTCTTGAATCAATTAGACTCTTTATATCCATTACGTGTTTTAGAAAGTTTAAGATTTACCAAATGGATGTGAAAAGTGTTTTTTTAAATGGCGATCTACATGAGGAAGTCTATGTTGAGCAACCGATGGGTTTTGAAGACTCCAAAAATGCTGATCATGTGTATCGCCTTAGAAAGGCACTTTACGGTTTAAAACAAGCTCCTAGGGCATGTTACGAGAAATTAACAAAGTTTCTATTAAGCCATAATTTTCAAATGGGATGTCTTGATAAGACTCTGTTTATTAAAAAACATAATGATCACATTCTAATAGTATGGATTTATATTGATGATATCATTTATGGATCTACCTATACTGACATGACTATTGAGTTTGCAGATTTGATGAAATCTCAGTTTGAAATGAGCATGGTTGGGGAATTGAATTATTTCCTTAGGTTGCAGGTAAAACAAAAACCTGATGGAATGTTCATTTCTCAATCTAAATATGCTATGAATTTGATTAAGAGATTTGGATTTAAGAATGGTAAGAACTTTGATACTCTTATGAGTACAACTTTGAAACTCTCAAAAGATTCTAAAGGTAAAAATATGGATCCGAAATTATATCCGAGTATGATTGGTAGTTTACTGTATTTAACTGCTAGTAGACCCGATATCACTCTAAGTGTTGGTATTTGCGCTAGATATCAGTCTGATCCTAAAGAGTCGCACCTAATTACTGTTAAATGGATTATGCGATATGTCGCAAGTATTGTTAATCTTGGTCTCTGGTATCCACATGAGACTAGTGTTCAATTAGCTGGGTACTCGGATGCTGACTGGGCTAGTAATCTAATGATAGAAAATCAACCAGTGGTGGTTGCTTCTATATTAGAAACTGTTTAGTTTCTTGGTTTAGCAAGAAACAAAGTTCTATATCACTTTTAACAGCTGAAGCTGAATATATCACAGCTGGTAATGCGTGTACACAACTAGTTTGGATGAAACGTATGCTAAGTGATTATGGAATTAAATAAGATTCTATGTTATTATATTGTGATAATTCCAGTGCCATAAATATTTCAAAAAATCCATTTCAGCATTCTCGTACTAAGCACATTGACATTAGATTTCATTATATTCGAGAATTAGTAGAAGAAAAGGTTATATCCTTAGAATATATCCCTATCGAGAATCAACGTGCTGACATTTTCACTAACCACTCGACAAAAGCAGGTTTAACAAAATGAAATTTGATCTTGGCATGTGCATTTTAAAATGAGTATTTATGCCTATTTGTATCATATTGTATATATTTGCTTGATTAGATTTCAAATTCTGTATATATTGCTGGAAATCAGGTTTTTCTGGTCGGTACTTGACCAGTCGTGATTATACACAACCAGTCGTGCTATGACCGGTCGTGTATATCCACGACCAGTCGTGAATCGCGTGAATCACTTAAAATTTGGGAAAAACGCTTCTTCTTCTTCATTTCTTCTTCACTCTCCAACGGGTCGACGCACGACCAATCGAACCCTTCCTTCAAAATCTTCAAGGTTAGTGCTCCATTTGTATTTTTCTTGTAGATTTGAGTCTAGATTTCTTCTATTTTTCTCTTGAAGTTATCTATTTCAAATTTCGTTGAGATTTGGGGTTTTTCTTGGGTAAAATCTAATTTGAGAAAATTTACTTCTCAATCCTTTGCAACTCTCTATTTCCTTGAAATCCTTGTTGCAAATGGCATTTAGAGTGAGAAAGAAAACATCCCGTGGTCCATCTTCTTCCTCTAGATCAGCCCCTATCACTAAGCGTCATCTTCGAGCTCCTGAGGACCATCCATCTTATGTTCGGGACATCAGATTGCGTAACGTTATTGTTGAACATCCTGTTGATACTAATCATGTTGCTCCATTTGAGATCCTTCCTATGCTCCAAGCTGTAGGTTGGGATAACTTATTACATTGGGGTGGGCCAGCATACCGGTCCATTGCCCAGTTCATGTTCGCATGTATATGTGATTTTTCATCGAAAAATTTATCTTTTAAGATAGCCACAAGAGAAGGACCATTTGACATTGATCGTCATTTGATTTCAGCTCTTATAGAAATTCCTGTGAATGATGAGGGCATTCTCATCCATAACTTATTTGAAAAACGTATACTCACAAAAGATTTATGCAATTTGGATGTTCAATGGACTCATAAAGGGAATGCGCTTCCCTCAAAGTATCTGTTACCCAAATACAGAGTTCTTCACAAAATCTTTATCTAACTTGTATCCTTGATCGGGTAATAAATCTGAATTGACTTCCTTCATGGTCCGTGTTCTTCATGCTGTTGCTAGCGATGCTCATGTTGGTCTACTATCCTTGATTTGTCATTCTATTATTCAGTTTCGACTCCATCCTGGTCACAGTGACATTCCTTTTGGATATTTGATGACTATGTTGGCTACGCATATGTTAGTCGATATGCCGGTTGGAGAAGCCCCTATCCATCATCTGATATTTAACAATTCTAATATTAATAAGATGAAGCTTGATTTCCTTCCTGGTCAAGGTGTTGGTGATGGCAATGCTGAAGCTGAACATGAGGAAGAAGGTAGTGATCTTCCTCCTGATGATATCAACATGGATGATATTTTTGAAGAACTTGGATCAGATTCTGGAAATGATCCAGATTTTGAGCCTTCTGAGTTTGATGCACGTCTGCGTGCATTGGAAGATAAAGTTGAAAATATGAATGTTAAGATAGAAAACATGTCTGTTGCCCATGATTTACAATTCAAGTATATGCGCAAATATCTTAGGTGCTTGAACAAGGGCCTGCATCAACTTGATCCTTCCATCCTTGCTCCTTCATCTGGCTCAGATTAGTTTTTTTTTGTTAGCTGGTCTGTTATAACTTTATTACTCTTGTGTTAGCTTAACTGGTTTTGAGACTGTAGTTATCTTTGACTTAGCTCAGTTTATGGATATGTGAACTATTTATGCTAGTTACTCATATCTTGTCTTGTTTCTACTCATATATCTCTTTACTTATTTCTCCTTAGCCATGTGTTCTATGCTTCTGTTGTCCTATTGTGACAAAAAGGGGGAGAATGGATATGGATGTGATGTGTCTAATGATTATGTTATGAGGAGGGAGTAGCATTGTATGTTACTCAGGGGGAGTAGTATGTGCAGTAGTGGACTATATGTTATGTTGAATATTGATTTACAAGTTTGTAGGATCATGTTAGTATATGCCGGTTTATAACAACTGGTGCATGATATAACAACTGGTGCATGATTCTTTAATCAGATATTCTGTGTTATGTAACATATCTTGTAAGTGTGTTTTGTCACTAATTTGACAAAGGGGAGATTGTAAGTGCTATAGTTTATAGCCCCTTTTTGTTATCAAATTTGTGGTGCCAAAGACACTGTTATGAAGTGTGCATTTGCGAAGAACTGTAATGCCCTGAAATTCGGGGGTCGAGCATAACTCAGCTCCCGAGTTCCAAAACATCACTTATGCAACATATTTAATGATGGATGTATGTTGTCTATATTAGTGCATAAAACATGGAATAGATTAAGCCAAAGCACAGATATAATTCAGGGATAAGTGAAGAAAGCAAGCGGAAGACTTATAGAAATATGTGTACAAGTGCAAATCCCTGAAGTACATATACATACCAGGTCGTTCTGACAAGTGTTACTATCAAAATTACAAGTATTAGATTACATCATTTAATTTTCCAAAAGAAATCCCAGCATCCTGCGCATCAGAACAAGGCTCATTAGAACCCGTCTGAAAACTGCATAAATGAGAAAGCAGCCTCATCATCATCCATCTCCCGCTCTGCCTCACAGGCTACGCCATCATCTGAACCTACAATAGGGTCTGGTTGGTGTTTAAAACACCGTCCCATAACGTGGGAGTGAGTGATCAACTCAGTGGAACAATAAAGCAAAGGTTAACATGTTATCAGTTCAATCAAGCAGTAATGATAAAGCAGAACAATTAAACATGTCCTAAGTACTCTTGTTAATGCAAGGATGCATGCAGAATGATGCGTGCCCTCACGCGTACACCCTCAGCGTCTTCATCTTACGTTACGCATGACACCACCTCAAAGTGTGCCACGTCTACAAAGCACATGCAAATGTGGTGCATGAATATGATTACCAAGTTGTTATTAGTCCTTTTCATACAGCAGGATTGGGAAGCTAAGATACCTTCCTCATATCACCATCCAAACAGTGATCCATTCTAGGGTCGTCAGTCCTAGATATCTCATACGATCATATAGTTTGAGGTCGTTGCAAAGGGCTCGTCACCAATCAATGCACGCCTATCATACTATCGTTACTACACTAAGGCTCGTCACCTCGATGCGGTATCCAGGTATGCTCGAGGTCACTACAAAGGGCTCGTCACCAATCAATGTAGGCCGACAGCACGAATATAGTGTCCCATACCACCATAATCGGCTCACGAGTTTAGTTGCTCACTGGTCACTACGGAGAGGCTCGTCACCCCAGCGTAGGCTGATAGCTCGACCACGGTGTCCCATACCACCATGTCCGGCTCATGAGTCTTAGCGAATCAAGGTACCATGGTTAACAGGATTTCACTGGTAAGTTCGGTACCCTAGATTCAAGTAGTAGCATCCATACATGGTGCACATACATCGAACAATCGGGTTACTTGACGAACTCGACTAGCACGAGCGCACGTTGGGTTGAACGACATAGAGTGCACAAACACTCCGCGTGGCCAAACCACTGCCGACAACTCTAATACGACTCGGGTTCGTCTAATACGTCCTACGTGGCGAAAGCAACCTCAGCCATGATCTTAAGGTTGATTACCGATTTCCTGGACTAATGCATAGTCCCACACACATTACACTACAATAGATATTCATATTGAATGTAGAACAGTAATGGAGCAACTACTCAAATCATGTGGTACACAAGCATTTGAAGAATATCAACTCAACATGAATGAAAGCATAAGCAATGCTTGAAATTGAACAACAAGGAATGTAACTTGCATGAAGGAAATCATACCACTAGGAAATCAGACACACTAGTGGGAGAGTTGGGAATCGCTTCTCGACGCCCATACTAGGTTGAAATATCACACTTTAGATCATTCAAACATTTCTACAAACACTTAGAATACATAATACAACATACATGACGTATGTTGAAATACACACATTTGGACAATTTCTTTTGCCAAGGAGTTGCCGCACATACCATTAGCATACATACATGACAAATAATCATGGCAAATACAAGTGCATATTTTATACGCATACGGTACTTTATACATACACATAGAATACACAAATCTCAATATAACACATGCATATCAAGAACGCAACATAAACATAACATTTAGCATGTGAAATCTCATCCATAGCAAGAATAAACCATTAACTAGCATTGAAAGCCTTGAACACCATAACCTATACACTTAAAGTCTGCACCTTAAGCCAGAAAAGAACACCGAACTGATTTCAGACGATATGTCTTCGTCAACGGCGACAAGATAACCTAAAGCAAGGATAAAAATGAGATACAGCAACACCAAGACTATTCTAAGCTCTAACACAGATTAGGGTTAGGTTAACTTACCTAAAGATGAACTCAGAATCGCTGGAATAACGATTCAAAGTGAAGGTTAAAGGTTGAAGAAGAACAGGAAAGAATCTAAGATGATTCACCAACTTCTCTCTCACTTTCTCTCTCTTTTCCTTTCTCTTTCCAAGCTAGGGTTAGGAAATTCGTATGGAAAAGAGAGCTAGGGTTTCAAGGTCTATAAATAGGCCTAACATTGATGAAAATAACCCTAGGGCCAAGGTATACTTAGGGTATAACCAAAACCAGCCTCTCACGATCCAACAAAGCACTTCCGGTGGGCCTATTACCACGAAAGGTCGGACTTAAGCTCTTTGACCATGGATTTAGGTCAAGCTGAGTTTTCGTACCGACCGGATCTTCAGATCAGCCGTGGCAGACCACACTCAATTCAACGGTCACTGAATCTCGATCAGGTCCACAAGCACAAGGACATGCCTGGGCCACCTTCCTTGATCAGAGGGTGAAATTGGGTTAGAATCCAACGGTCAGATTGCTTAAAATCGTCGCGCAAGCGATACGACTCAGATTTCATAAAATCACATTAAATATCCAACCGTTCTCACACTCTTCACTCCGAACTCAATCAAATCGACCCAGAACATCATTTGGACTTGATTTTCGAGGTGATGGTCAAGCCCAACATGGTGACCGCAACAGCCTAAGATCATCGCTATCGGACTTTCGACCCGCGGTCCAGGTCCGATCCAGAACTTCCAAAAATTCTCAAGAATAACTGGATTTAGTGATGGATCCCAGATTTCAGAGTAACATAGCGCTAACTAATCTATAGGTTTTGAGTCATGCATATACAATTTAAAGTGATTAATGCAGATTTCACAAGCAATCGAGTATAGCGCTAATTACCCCAAAAGCTACTAAGGAAAGATTAGCACAAAATTTTCAGAACAATGCTTTACTCAAGCTCAGCTTTGATTAACAAGCACTGTTCACAAATCAAGATTTCAAGAAGCTTTCAAGTTCAACCTCTAGATCTTAAGAAGCTTTCAAGTTTGAACTTCATCAACACTTCAAGCTTCACTACTTTCAAAGGTCACTTGTCTCTTATGTTCAATGTTCTTACTTCACTATTGAGGTATGACTGACCTTAGGTTGACCTTTAGAGTAGGTCATTCTGGATACATAATTCATATGTTTTATATAAGTGAGTTTAGGTTGTTCTAAGACTAGTCCTGGACCTTGTTCGACTAGTCCTAGCACTGCTTCGACCTGTCTAAGAATTTCCTAGATCAGTCGTAAGTTTGTTGTAAAATTCAGATATTTTCTGTTAGGTTCGACTAGTCTTAGGAACTGTTCGACTAGTCGTATGAACAGTGTCGACTGTTGTTTTGACCAGTCGTAGACCTATGACTCAAGATACAGCGTTGAAATTCGGCTAGCTTCAACTAGTCGTGTGCAACCTACGACCAGCCGTGAAACCGCCAGATCTTATCGCGCCCGAATTTTCAAATATTTGTTGGTTCTACGACCAGTCGTAGAGGTCTTTAGACCAGTCGAAGACGTGATTTGTTCACCTATAAATAGAGCACGAATCTCAAAATTAAACAATGAATTTTAAGATAATTTAATTCGGCCTTCTGAGAGATAAGTTTGTGCTCCATTTTAAGCTAAGTGTGCATATTTAATATTCTCTTTCTTTAACTTTTCTTATTTGATTTTGTTTCTACATTCCAATCTTATTTGAAAAGAGGAATTGCTGTGTTCCGTCTTCTTGGAATCAAAATCAAATAGAGCTATGCCCAATTTGGTTTAATTTAAAATATATTAGAACCTAGAACCATTATAAAGTGAGTATTAGACATTGAACTTTGACATTCAAATCTCTACTCCGACTTGGTTCTTCTGGGCTGCTATAACGAAGGAGAAAGTCAAGTATTTTATGTTTATGTAATTTACTTTCATTTGGTTTTCTTTTGGGATTTGCTAGAAAAATCTCATTGTATTGGTTATCTGAGGAGAGCCAGGAAAACTCAGAAGAGGGGTGTTTTTTAATTGTGTAAGCCCACAGAGAAAAACACAATTGTGAAGGTTTTGGGTGAACCTAGAAAACCTATCTTTGATAGTGAACGCTGATATCCCCTGTGTGAGGATATTAGGAGTGGAGTAGCGCTGTGTGGCTGTTGTTGAACAGTTGGTGTACACACAGGCGAACCACTATAACTCTTTGTCTTGTGATTTGAATGCTTGCTTAAGTTTTATATCTCTTTTCATTCAAATTTGTGGAATGTATGTGTGGATGTGAATGTTGTAATATTTACATTTCAAGCACAGTGGGAATGTTGTAATAATTTAGTTTTAAATTCCTGCAATTTATTTCAATTCCACTCTATTTATTTATTCCTCTCCGGTTTGAGTTATTAATACAAAGGACGTTCTAGAAATAAGGTTGTCCTGCCATAAACCCTTGGTTTTTATGGTGTAAGGTTGTCCTTAGAACTGAATTCGTATCAACCTCTCAATACTTGTTTAGTGAGGTTGCTTTTATTTCAGCATTGTGATTTGATTTAGTTTATTTGGCTATCTATCTTTCTTTATTCCGCTGTTAAAGTTTTATTTTAGCATCGTCCTATTCACCCCCCCTCTAGGACGTATAGCTAGGCCATTTCACTAAATCATCCAAATTGCCTAAACTAGAGTCCATTGGACTCCATTCGAGCTGGCCAAGATGGTGAACGGATTAGATTATCCACTTCGGGCCCACCTTAAGAGTGTATGCAAAACATACAACAAATATAATAATAATATAAAAAAATATATGAATGCAGAATGCTTGCCAATTTTGGGTCTCACAAGTGGGACCCTGTCAGGCCTATTTCCTAGTGACCATTCTATTCCTTAGGATCCCGTGATCCTTCCCATCGAATTTTGGTGACCCGCAACTTGTAGATAACATTTGCAAGCGACCTTGAGTCACATCCAGAAGACCTGATTAGACTCGACTCGAAACTTGTACCCCTACGACCGTGATGTCGCCGCGGTTCCAATGCCATGACTTGCACACCAATGCGATACCTAGGCTAGAAGTTGTGGGCCCGCGTATTTTTTGAGGAAATGCCGCGCATTACAAATCCCTAGAGAATCTCTACTCAACCTATCACATCAGTCAATCAAGTACTAGTCAAGTACACATCCCATCTCTAGCCATGCTTTCTTTCTCCCCAAGACAAGCAACCCTCCCCAAAGTTAACTCTTATGTCACTCACACCCATCATTCCACCCACTCCATCCCATCTCCCTTACACAACAACCACCCTTTCTCTCTCTTTCTCTACCCATTTCCCAAGCAACCCAAGAGAGAGAACATCCAAGCATTTCCAAGGAGAGAAAAACCCAAGTATATGGCCCACTTCCTACCCCTAATCTCTCATCTCAACCCTTTAACCTTCATCATCCTCCATTAAAGAAGAAGCCTAAGAGCTAAGCATTCCAAGGAACCAAGAAGAAGATCCAACGGTGGGTGAACCTTAGGTTTAGATGATGGTTTTGTTCATAGGACAAGTGGAGCCTACCGGTTGATGGTAGGGATCCCACTTTAGGCCCTAGGTGTGGCCAATGTCCCACCATGATGCATATATAAATTCCATGATGGGGCCATTCTCCATGGACCCCATCATGACGTTTATTTTTTTATTGTAAGAAGGTCATCTAGACCTAGCAATTTGTTGGTGGGAAAGAGACATCCGCCATTGATTTTGATGATTTGAGAGCCCACATGTGGTGGGACCCATTTGATGTATGCTTTGTATCATGAATAGGAAGGGCTCATAGTGGCGGAACTGTAAGTGTTATAGTTTATATCCCTGTTTGTTGTCAAATTTGTAGTGCCAAAATCACTATTATACTCTGTTATATATAACTTGCATAAGTGAAGCTCTCTCAAGGATCAACATACATGAACAAGCTAAGCTCAGAATGCAAGAACTACTCACAAGACTCAAGCTGAAAAGAAAAAGAAAGTACAAGGCAAGACTCAAGCTGAACTCAAGACTCAAGCTGAAACTCAAGCCACTTTCATGATTGAGCTACTTCAAGGTTTAGTCTACATCAAGACTTCAAGGCTCATTCTTCATGGTCTCTTGTTTCAATGTCCATACTTCATGATTGAGGTTTGTTTGACCATAGGATGACCTTAGAAGTAGGTCATTTCGGATACATAAGCCGAATGTTATTTTACATGTGATTGGTCTGTTCTTCGACCAGTCTTAGGTCTGCTTCGACTAGTCCTAGACTTGCTTCGACCAGTCTAAGAAAATCCTGGATCGATCGTAAGTTTGTTACAAATTTCGGATAAAATCATAGCCTTCGACTAGTCACGGAATGCATTCGACCGATCGTAGGAGCAGTGTTTACGCATCTTCGACCGATCGTAGAATCTACGACTCGAAGTCCGGTGAACTTTTGCAGGACCTACGACGATCGAAGGAAACCTACGACCGATCGTAGGTGACCTACGACGATCGTAGGAGGGCTACGACGATCGTAGAACGGTTTGCGCTTATCCCGCCTAATCTTTCAAATATCTGTTATGGCTTCGACTAGTCGAAGAGCACTCTAGACCAGTCGAAGACCTGATCTTCTCACCTATAAATAGAGCACGAATCTCAAAAGAAATCATCGATTTAATTATAGTATTCAAGCCAATCTTCGTCGAACTTCTGAGAGATAATTCTGTGCTCCATTTAAGCTAAGTGTGCTTATTTAATATCTTCTTTCCTTAGCTTTATTTTAATTGATTTTGTTTCTGTTATTCCAATCTGATTTGAAAAGAGGAATTGTTATTCCCTTTCTTTGGAATCAAAATCAATTAAGGCAAGCCTGTTTGGTTTAATTTAAAATCAATTAGAACTAGAACCATTGTAATCGAGTACTGGACATTGAACTTGGACATTCAATCATCTACTTTGATTTGGTTCTACCGGGCTGCTACAACGAAGGAGATATTCAGGTATTTTACATATTGTAAATTCCTTTCTATTATTTTGGTTTCTTTCAAGATTTGCCAGAAAAATCTTGTTATATTGGCTATCTGAGGAAAGCCAGGAAAACTCAGAAGTGGGGGTTTTTTTAATTGTGTAAGCCCACATACAAAGACACAATTGTAGGGTTTTGGGTGAACCTGGGAAAACCTATCTTTAGTGAACGCTAATATCCCCTGTGTGAGGATATTAGGAGTGGAGTAGCTGTTTGTGTGGCTGTTGGATAACAGTTGGTGAACACACAGGCGAACCACTATAAATCCTTTGAGTTGTGGTTGATTGATTTATTCTTTTAATTGTTTTTATTCTTTTTGTGGGATGTATGTATGGTGGTGAATGTTGTAATTATTTCAAGCTTTGTGAGAATGTTGTAATAGCTTAGAATTTACTTTCTGCTATTCCTTTATAAGCTTGTTTTTCAATTTCATTTTGAAAGTTGTTCCAGCAAGGTTGCCCTGCCATTTTTATGGTGTATGGCTGTCCCTAGAACAATACATCTTTAATTACAAGTTATTTCAATTCAGTTCATATTTGTTTTTGTATTCCTCTTCGATTTGAGACTTGATACAAAGACCTTTCTAGAAATAAGGTTGTCCTACCATAAACTCTGTTTTTGGTGTAAGGTTGTCCTTAGAATAACGTTTGTATCAACTTCTCAAGATCTGAATTTTGAGGTTGTTTTTCTTTCCTGCATTATTATTTAATTTGGCTATCATTTTCTTTATTATTCCGCTGTTATAAGTTTTTATTTGGCATTGTCCTATTCACCCCCCCTCTAGGACATATAGCTTGGCCTTTTCAGGAACCCCTCCCCTCTGTCACACGATCTCTCTCTCTCTCTCTCTCTCTCTCTCTCTCTCTCTTTCTTCCCTGTTTGATGGCCCACCTGATTTGTGCATGACATATCTAGACCGTCCATCTAGTGGGACCATCCAGTCGGCCCACCTTATGAACAATTTGGGCCTCTATGGCCGGACGGCCACACAGGCCCAAACGGTTGCGTGGACCCCACCTGATGTACGTGTTTCATTTAGACCGTCCAGACGGTGGGGCCTGGATGAAGGGAAAACACCAATATCAGCTTTATCCAAAGCTGGTGGGCCACACATGTGGACCCACCTCAATGTATATGTTATATCTCCACCATCCAGTCCCTGAACGGTGGGGCCTACCTTGATGTATATAATGTATATCCACACCATCCAATCCCTGGACGGTGGGAACTCACCATGATTCATGTGTGTATCCATGCCGTCCATGCATGGGATGTGGACCCCATCCACGTGGCCCACCTTGTTGTATGTATTTCGATCCCACCGTCCAAGTTAGGAAGGTGGGCCCTGACATGATGCATGTGTTGTATCAGCACCATCCAAACTGGACGTGGGATCCACTGTGTTGTATGTGCTTCATCTCCATCGTCCAGCTGGGATGGTGGGCCCTTGTGATGTATCTATTTTATTCACACCGTCCATAGGATGTGGGATGCACCATAGTATGTGTCTCATCCTGACCGTCCATCTGTTTAGCGCCCAATAGGGCTAGTAATAGTGGGCTGACCATTCATTAAGACAGCCCACGTTACTGTCCTCCCTGACTAGCTGGTGGGGCCCATTTTATGATGCATAAGGCCCACCTTGATGTGTGTGTTGTAAGCACACTGTCCATATATTTTTCTGTACCATAGGGCTGACCTATGACACCCACCTTGATGGATATGTTACACATGTTGACCATCTATTTTGCTGGATCATGGGATGCCCCATAAGGCCCATGTGATGTATGTGAGGCCCATGTGATGAGGCCCAATGTGATGTATATGAGGCCCTTGTGTAAGGCCCAATGTGATGTATCTGAAGTCCATGGGATGATGCCCAATGTGATGTGTGTGAGGCCCTTGTGTAAGGCCCAATTGATGTGTATGAGGCCCTTGTGTAAGGCCCAATGTGATGTATATGAAGCCCATGTGATGAGGCCAATGTGATGTACATGAGGCCATATGATGAGGCCTATGAGTTCATCATGATATATGTGATAATGTTTATTATGCCTATCCATCTCCTAGTTAGTATAAAGACCATGGACCCTATTATAGGATAGGTTCTAAATGAGCCACACCTTGGGTGCAATGGTGGTTAAATGTTCACATTGTAAGAGAAATGATGGTTAAATGTCCACATTGTAATCCTCCCTAGGGCCCGTTGTTAGGTCCATTCTCATCTCCTTTCTGTGGGCTAACCCAAATCGTTGGGCCCCACTGTTATTAGTATGACCCATCTCAGTTTATTGGGGTAACCCAAACTGTTGGGCCCCTATTTTGGATTATGCTTCCACCGTACATTGTAGGGCCCTCCTTATGCTTATTGGGCCCCTTAGGAAAGCCCAGTTTATTATGGGATGGAGCAGGTGAGGAAGCCCATCCCTTGTTCTTAGGCCCATACTTGATATGAGTAGGTCATCTAGGCTCATGCTTGTTATGAGGAGAGTACGTCATTACCATAGATCATACTTAGTATAACTTCATGATTCATGCACATGTGCATCAAATGTGTGCTTGGTATGAAGAGTGATTGATCATAGCATATGCCATTAGGCGGATTATTTATGGGACTCCTTAAGAGACGGAGTTGCCCCACATGAGCGCGCAGTATGCGCAGGATTGTTGCATGACTGGATAGTGTGACGCATGCATCTTGCATTTGTGTGACATGATTACTGTACATCCTAGCGACATCAGGGCCATAGCCTCCGCAGGCATAGCATGGATGGCAGGATTGGATACTAGAATACTTGTTACTAGCATGGGGATGACATAGATTTCACATGTTGAAAGTTGTCAAACCCTTATGATACCAGGAGGATGCTCCAACATTGAAACTGAGTGGATGCATGAGTGCACAAGGGCCGTATATCGGTAGGCTATGTCTCCCACTGTGTCATGGTCGGATGGAAAGGGGTGTGGCTTTACCCGCCCGAGAGAGGGGGCAATGAGTAGGCTGAGTCTGACCTAGCTTGAGGAATGAGTCCGCTATCGACGAGCCAGGCTGATATTAGTAGGTGGATAGTGAGGTCTCTTCCACTTACCCACTTGTGTGCTTAGATGGGATGGCAAGCTTGTGTAGAGTGTACTAGACCCCAGTGATTGTCCAGAGATGAACCGTACTGATATGTGGATTCAGATGAGGACTGACATGCTTGCGTTGCATCTTGCATATGCCATTTGGCCAGGTAGGCCCTACATCGCATAGCCTTGTTACGACAGATAGCATTCATGGATTTGCTAACACCCTCCATTCATTGACTTGTCAGCATTTTTCCATTCATGGACTTACTGGCACTTTCCACATTACTCTGATATTGCATACTTGACACATACCTAACACACACTTACACCACCTTCTAAGTTTTCTATAAGCTTATGCATGATCGTTGCATGCAGGTGACGCTAAGACGTCGTAGCAGCACTGAGTCAGGAATGTGCCACTGAGTTTCTGGAGCCTTCGATCTCGCCATTGTATTTCCCTTTATGTATTGTACTCAAAGTTTTTTTTATATCATAGTGGATATATGGTGACGTTGCTGGTCGTTATTTGTGGGTTATGCTTATGGTTATGCCTCTTATGAAATAAATTTATGTTGAAAATCCTCCTTATAGGATCCCAGGATCGGAACCTAGTATATGGGTGCCAGGAGCCGAGAATGGGGTACTACGGAGGTCGTCGGTGCTGGATTTGGCGATTGAGAATTTTGTGAGCTCGGTTTCCGTGTTTAGAGCGTGATAGGAGTTGGTATCAGAGCATAACTTGGGAATAACTCATTACAATATCACATATCTACTATGAGCTTAGGACAATTATGTCCCAAGTATGTAACCTTCTGGTTTAGTTCCCTAACATCAGATCCTTCGAGGGTTCTCAAGGCTGATAGTGTAATGACCCGAAAAATTTCGTGCTAAGACCTGAGTACTACCTCTATTTTTCTTAGAAGTTATTTGTGGGTTAATTAGTGCTAAACTCCATTACTTGCGAAATTTGCATCAATCACTTTAAATTTGATCTGCATGACTAAAAACCTGTAGAATCCTTAGCGCTATGTTACTCTGAAATCTAGGATTCAACGCTAAATCCAGTTGCTCTTAGGAATTTTTAGAAGTTCTGGATCGAACCTGGACCGCGTGTCGAAAGTCCGATAGCGATGATCTTAGACAGTTATGGTCACCATGTTGGACTTGGATATCACCTCAAAAATCAAGTCCAGATGATGTCCTGGGTCAATTTGATTGAGTCCGGAGTGAAGAGTGTGAGAACGGTGAGAAATTAAATGTGATTTTATGAAATCTGAGTCGTGTCGCTTGCGCAATGATTTTAAGCAATCTGACCGTTGGATTCTGACCCAATTTCACCCTCGGATCAGGGAAGATGGCCCAGGCATGTCATAGTGCTTATGGACCTGATCGAGTTTCGGTGATCATTGAATTGAGTGTGGTCTGCCATGGCTAATCTGTAAGTCTGATCGATACGAAAACTCAGCCTGACCTAGATCTATGGTCAGTGAGCTTAAGTCCGACCGCTCATGGAAAAAGGACCACCAAAAGTGCTTCGTTGGATCGAGAGAGGCCTGATTTGGTTATAACCTAAGTATACCTTAACCCTGGGGTTATTTTCATCAATGATAGGCCTATATAAAGACCTTAAAACCTTCACTCTCTTTTCCATACGAATTTTCTAACCCTAGCTAAGAAAGAGAGAGGAAAAGAGAGAGAAAGTGAGAGAGAAGTTGGTGAATCGTTGGAGATTCTTTCCTGTTACTCTACATCCTTAAACCATCACATTTGAATTGTTATTCCGGCGATTCTAAGTTCCTCTTTGGGTAAGTTAACCTAACCCTAATCTATTTTAGAGCTTAGAATAGTTTATGTGTTATTGTAACTCATTTCTATTCTTGCCTTAGGTTATCTAGTCGCCGTTGATGAAGACATATCGTCTGAATCAGTTCAGTGCGCTATTTCTGGTTTAAGGTGTGGACTATAGTCGTATAAGTTATGGTTTTCAAGGCTTTCAATGTCAGATAATGGTTTATTGTTGTTATGGGTGCAATTTCACATGTCAAATGCTATGTTTATTTTGCGTTCCTGATATGCATGTGTTATATTGAGATTTGTGTATTCTATGTATATGTAGAAAGTACCGTATATGTATAAAATATGAACATGTGCTTGCCATGGTTATTTGTCGTGTACTTGTGCTAATTGTATGTGTGACTATTCCTTGGTAAAAGGAATTGTCCAAATACGTGTATTTCAACATGCGTCATGTATGTTGAACTATGTATTCTAAGTGTTTGTAGAAATGTCTAAATGGTCTAAAGTGTAATTTATTATCCTATTTGTGGGCGTTGAGAAGCGATTCTCAACTCTCCTATAGCGTGTATGATTTCCCACATGCAAGTCACATTCCTTGTTGTTTAATTTCCAGTATTATTTATGTGTAAATCCATGTTAAGTTGATATTCTTCAAATGCTCACATACTACATGATGTGAATTGTTGTTCCATTACTATTCTAAATTGTTGACATGAATATCTGTTGTGGTGGAATGTGTTTGGGACTATGGATTAGTCTAGGAAATCGGTAATCGGCCTTGAGTTTGTGGCTGAGGTTGCTTTCACCACGTAGGACGTGATTTGACGAACCCGAGTCGTTTAGAGTTGTCGGTAGTGGTTTGGCCACACAGTGTTTGCGCACTCTATGTCGTTCAACCCAACGTGTGCTCGTGCTAGTCGAGTCCATCAAGTAACCCAATTATCCGATGTATGTTCACTATGTATGGATGCTATTGTTTGAATCTAGGGTACCAAACTTACCGATGAAATCCCGTTAACCGTTGTACCTTGATCCGCTAAGACTCATGAGCCGGACATGGTGGTATGGGACACCGTGGTCGAGCTGTCGGCCTACGCTGGGGTGACGAGCCTCCCCGTAGTGACCAGTGAGCAACCAGACTCGTGAGCCGATTATAGTGGTATGGGACACTATATTCGTGCTGTCAGCCTACATTGATTGGTGACGAGCCCTTTGTAGTGACCTCGAGCATACCTTGACACTACATTAAGGCGACGTGCCTTAGAGTAGTAACGAAGGTATGATAGGCATGCATTGATTGGTGACGAGCCCTTTGCAGCGACCTAAAACCATATGATCGTATGAGATTACCTAGGACTGACGACCCTAGAATGGATCACTGTGTGAAAATTGATATGAGGAAGGTACCTTAGCTTCTCAATCCTGCTATATGAAAAGGACTAATAACAACTTGGTAATCATGTTCATGCACCGCATTGCATGTGCCTGGAAGAGGTGGAACACTTGAGGACGGTTGTCATGCCCAACGTGAGATGAAGACGCTGAGGGTGTACAGGCGAGGGCATGCATCATTCTACATACAACCTTGCACTAACAAGAGTACTTAGGACATCTTTGATTGTTTTGCTTTATCATTACTGCTTGATTGAATTGATAACATGTTAACCTTTGCTTTATTGTTCCACTGAGTTGATCACTCACTCCCACGTTCTGGGACGGTGTTCCAACACCAACCAGACTCTGTCTTAGATGCAGATGTTGATGCGACCCCTGAGGCAGAGCAGGAGTTCGAGGATGATGAGGCCGTATTTTCTTTTATGCAGTTTTCAGGCGGGTTCTTGTGAGCCATGTCCTAACGCGCGGGAATTCTAAATTTTCTTTTGGAAATAGATAATGTCATTTAATGCTTGTATCTTTGATAGCAACACTTTTAATATGACCTGGTATGTATACGTATTTCAGGGACTTGCACATGTACACCTATATTTCTTTAAGTCTTTCACTTGCGTCTTTCACTTATCCCTAAATTATGTTGCAGTTTGGCGTAATCTATTCCATGTTTTATGTACTCTTATAGACAACATACATCAATCATTAAATATGTTGCATAAGTGATGTTTTGAAACTCGGGAGCTGAGTTATGCTCAACCCCCAAATTTCAGGGCATTACAGATAAGCACCTTTGATATTTTCTGTAGACCATGTCGCCTAGGTGAGGCACCTGAGCGACCAGAGTGACCTTAGCGGCTCCCACTCCACCATCTGTAGTTCCCGTTCCCCCACTTGAGCCTCCTGTTCTCGCACCCGAGACTCCCGTAGACTCTGCACCTCCGTTCGAGACCAGTGCAGCCCCTACCGTATCAATTAGTGCCGATCAGTTACAGAAGATGCTTCAAGCTGTGACAACCGCCCTTCATAGGCATGGCGGACGTTCTGCTGAGCCCCAAATCAGGTAGAGTAGGAGCGCGCGAGCGCCCTACTGCGATATTTTCTTCGGCTCGATCCCCCGTGATTCCAGGGAGAGCCCGATTCATCGATGGCAGAGAGATGACGCTCCTAGGTGGAAAAGATGTTTGAGACCATGAGATGTTTGACCCAGCGACGAGTCCCATTGGTAGTGTATTTGCTTGAGGGTGAGGCCGAGCATTGGTGGGCCTCTGTCGCCCATGCTGCGGGGCCTGATTTTGTTTGGACTTGGGAGGACTTTGTGGACCGGTTTGACTAGAAGTTCTTCCTAGACCACATCCGTCAGCAGCGTGCATTAGAGTTTGAGACTCTAGTGCATGGAGATATGACCATGGCACAGTACAAGGCCCATTTTGTCACGCTATCTAGATTCACGCCGTACTTAGTTGATGATGAGGGGTGGAAGGCCCGCCGTTTCGAGAACGACTTGCGTTATGGTCTCTAAGGTCATGTTATTGGCCATATGTTTCAAACCTTCAAGGAGGCTGTTCAGAGGGCCCAGGTATATGAGGCTGAGTGGGCTGGCACGTAGAGTGATCGTGATCAGAGGAGAGACCAGAAGAGGCAGGCCTCTTCTGGTGGCTCCCAGCAATAGCAGCGTCGAGAGCAGTAGAGGCGTGAGACCCGCCGAGCACTAGCGGCACTTCCAGCACCACCTCTGAGGCAGCTCCCCAGTGTCTATTATGGATGTGGTGGGATAGGACACTGCAAGTGGGAGTATCCCCTCCCTCAGTAACAATAACAGCAGCCGAGAGTACCACAATAGCCTCCACCATAGCAGCAGCGTCAGCAGCTCTTACCACCGAGTCCCCCAAAATAGCAGATGAGAGCACCACAACAACCTCCAAGACCACAACAGTCGAGGTAGCAGTTCCGACCGTAGCAGCAGCAGCATTAGAGACCTCAGAGGGTATAGGCACCTCCCCAGCCAGCTCAGGATAGATTCTATGCGACTCAACAAGACCCGCAGTCATCGTGAGGAGTTGTTGAGGGTACTTCTAGTTTTCACTTGTATTGCTTGAGTTCTATTCAATTATGGTGCATCTCATTCTTTCATGTCTGAGGATTTCTTCATTTCGACTGGATTACCATTAGAGTATGCCCATGAGGGATTGTTAGTGTCGACGCCCTTGGGAAAGACTGTAGTGTTGGGCCGATTCTATTTGTCTTGTCTCGTATTGGTGGAGGAGACTTTCTTGCCTGCTGACTTATGTGTGTGCTGCCGATGACAGACTTCAACGTTATCCTGGGTATGGATTGGCTTGCCGAGTAACACGCCATTCTAGACTATTCCGTGAGGACTCTCACATTCTGTATAGTGTAATAGACCCCAGTGATGATCCCAGAGATGTACAGTACTGATATGTGGACTTATTGAGCAGGCGTTGTATACTCATTCATTCATTTATTCATTATCCACTTGGGCTGGTGATGCGCAACTACTTGTTACGTGTGCCTTTGCAACCGCTAGAATTTTAGTTGGGGCGCGCAACTAACCTGAGATCAACAGTTTACCACATTGAGTCTGACTATCCAAATTTAGGTATGGGACTAGTTTGGATGGAAGTCCCTTGTGGTGGACCCCATAGCTAGCAATACTACGTACTATTATCTCGACTTTACACCCTAGCTTGGTCATTTCATTCGCATTGCATCCCCAGTATATGATATTTGGCTCATTACGATCTGCATTGCGTACTCTGATATTACGTGACTCGTGAACTTACCAGTATGTTTCCGCTTGTTCTGTTATCGTATGATTCATGATCTTGCCAGTATTTCCAACATTGTATGATTATGGCGTTATATTTGTGTGATTGGCACTTATCTTGCCCACACACTTTCACCACCCTCTAAGCTTTCTATAAGCTTATGCACGATAGATGCGTGCAGGTGGCGTTAGGTTTCAACAACGTGGATTTTTGATATATGTATTTCCCTTCTACACTATATTCAAATGTTTATATTAGTGGATATGTGATGATATGTTGCCTTTATGATTTGGATATACTTGTGGTTATGCTTCTTATGAGACAAATTGATGTTGAAAATCCTCCTTGTAGGATCCTAAGATCGGAACCTGGTGAATGCACACTGGGAGCCGAGAATGGGGTTCGACGGAGGCTGTCGGCACCGGATTCGGTAATCAGGAATTTTGTGAGCCCGGTTTCTGAGTTTGGGGCGTGACAGTCATGTCTCCCTGGACTAGAGTCTTGAACTCTAATGCATGATGCTGTCGAACATGATTGGGGAAGAACTTTTGGTCGAACCAGTCGACAAAGTCCTCCCACGTCCACTCAAAATCAACTCCTGCTACTCGGGTAACCGACCCCCACCAATGCTCGACCTTACTTTATAGAAGAAATACTGCCAAAGGGATCCGTTGTTGTGTCGTACATCTCATTGTGTCAAAGATCTTCTCTACCTCCGGTCTCCATCACTTCGTTGCCATCGTATCAGGCGCTCACTGGAAACGTGGGGGATCGAGCCGTCTAAAGTCACACCCTACCTTTATAGTATAGAGGTCATTGCATGCAACATCTGCTGAAGCTAGTCTACACTCACTAATACAGCTGGGGCCACACCTATCTGGGATGCGTCAGCCCCTCTCCTCGGCCTCTTGGGTGCCATGTCTTACAGGAAGGAACAAGGGACCTTTTAGCCTTGAGTACTCTCAAATGCACACACGTTACGGAGCTATATTAGAAAGTTTCTAAGTTCGCATCAGTGAATCCTATTTTAAACTAAGTTTGAAAATGGATCCTAAGGTAAGTTTCTAAGTATTCGAGCTCAGGGACCTAATCATTCTAAGTTCACAACAGTCATATCGTGAAGGGTAGTTATTCTAAGACCATTAACAGATATGTGATGTTATTCTCAGGTATTCCCAAGATATGTTATGATACCAACAACTGTCATGCCCCAAACTCGGGAATCAAGCTCACAAAATTTTCGATCATCAAATCCAGTGCCGACAACCTCCGTAGTACCCCATTCTAGGCTCTTAGCTCCCATGCGCCAGGTTCCGATCCTGGGATCCTATAAGGAGGATTTTCAGGGTAAATTTTTT
Source organism: Magnolia sinica (assembly GCF_029962835.1). NCBI lineage: Eukaryota > Viridiplantae > Streptophyta > Magnoliopsida > Magnoliales > Magnoliaceae > Magnolia > Magnolia sinica. Next base: position 70,327,692 of record NC_080574.1, read on the forward strand.
TTTTTTTGTAAAGCAGCATAATCACAAGTGTATCCAAGTCACCAAAACATCATCACCACATATCAATTAATATAATATTTGAGTACAGTGCTGAAAGGGAAATACATCATGTAACAAAATTCCAAAAGATCGGGCACATGTTCCTGCCTCAATGCTACTGCGGTCTAGCATAACTTGCACATAACGAACATGCATAAGCTTACTACGAAACTTAGAGAGTGCGTGCGTGTGTGCACAATACATGTGCTAAGTATACAAATGTCAGAGTAAGCAGAAATTATGAAAGGCTAAACTGGCAAGTCCATAAAGGATGTTAGCCATACCAAGGCTATGCAATGCAAGGCCTACATAGCTAAATGTCATATCCTAGAGATGCAACGTAAGCATGTCAATCATCAACTAGTCCACGTATCAGTATAGTTCGTCATTGAAAACATCACCGGGGTCTAGTACACTCCAATACTAGCTACCACCCCATCGCGCGCATGACCAAATGAGTGAAAGACACCTCACTATCTGCCTTGCCAGTAGTATGCCAATGCCTGCCCGGCTCGTTGATAGTGGACCCATTTACGAGTTGGTCAAACTCAACCTAGCTTACAATCCCATACCCTCTGGTGGAAAAGGTCACATCCCTTTTCAACAACCACAACACAGTGGGAGACGCGGCCTACTAGTATTAAGGACTCGGGCGCTCATGTTATCCACTCTGTCTCGATGTTGAAGCATCCTACTAGTACCACAAGGGCTTAGGGACTTTCACCCAAGGACATCCATAGCACCCTAATGCTAGAACAAATATTTACGGTATCCAATCTGGCCATCCACGATATACCTGTGGAGGCCATAGTCCTGATGCTGCTAGGGCGTAAAGTGATCGTAACATACAATATACGAAATGCATGATTCATACCATACAAGTCATGCATCAAACCTGCGCGTACAACGCGATCATATGGGGCAACCCTATCTCATATGGAGTCCCCCAAGTATCTCAGCCCAATGACATATGCTATGATCAATCACCACCCACAACATGCATACAAATGATGCGTATGGGCATATGTTTGAACATGATGTCATTATACTAAGCATGTTCTTATTACGTCCTACTAAACCAAGTACACTAAAATGTTATCGGACATATCAGACAATAATTGACCTTAATCGGCACGTCATATACAGAGAATGGGAACTGAACGACATGCCCCACTAGAAATATAGAAGTCTATGTGGTATGTCCTACGTTTGACTAACATCAGCTCCTCATGTAGCCTGCAAGGCATGAATAGGATATATATATATAAAACAAGGCAGGGTCTACTAGGAGTGACCCGGATGGACACCCACATGTACAACACGTGTGTTACTAGGCTACCAATCCATTTGGGCACATGACTCACTAATGATGTCCCAAAATAATCAGATTATCAATGACATCACTATAATTACTATAGTAGAATGATCTGCACTGTCTAATCATTGCTAATGTAAATTGACGGTTACAGATCATTGGTTAGTCACTAGGATGTGATCATATGTTCATGGCCCATCTGAGTCTTGGGACTTCATCAGTTCATGCAAAGTATATGCCTAAATGGATTTAATAAAAACATAGTTTCAACATTCGCATGTCAACAAATTTAAGGATTTGAATTAAAGATGCCAAATACAACCAAAGGCCTAAGGGATCTCGATTCCAGGGATTCCCAAGTCCAAGGAATCCCAAAACTAGGGATTTCCAAGTCCAAGGAATCCCAAAACCAAGAAATCCCAAAGTCTAAGAGGTTTCTAGCCCCATATTACCCTATGGTACAACCCACCTGAGTTCTGGATCAACATGAGTTTTGGGCTAATGACCTAACATGATATGATAAGATGGATGAACAGAGTGGATATGATACATACATCATGTAGGATCCCATGTGTGGGGGCAGCCCAAGGAAGCTTCCTCCCTCACGTCACTGGGCAATAACACCCAATGGCATCTTTTATTTTCCTTTATTTCTCTTTTTTTTTTATGCACCATCAGTGCGGGCCTCACCTGAATTTTTTACTTTATTCACTGTGTAGTCCATCTTGAGTGGGTCTAATGGGATCTAATTTGGGTTGATTTGGACGAACAGGGATGCCACAGTGGGCCTTGGAAGATTTCTACAACAATGGTTTGTTTCCCTCATTACAGCCCACTTGAGACCCTTATCTGTCTCATCTTTTAGCCCAAGGCCTAAAATGATCTTGCAAAGATGGTGGATGGTGTGGATTCAATATAAACATCAGAACAGGGTCCCACTTATGAGACCCAAAATTGGCGAACAATGGGTTAACTCCCACGTCCATGGCATTCATGTATTTTTTCATGTTATTAGTATGTTCATTGTATGTTTTGCATACATTATTAATGTGGGCCCCAAGTGAATGATCTAATCCATCCACCATCTTGGCCACCTCCAATGAGATCAATTAGACTCTAACTAGGACCGGTTTGGATGATCAGGGACTCTAAAGTGGGCCCTAGAGTGTTTCAACAGATGGGCATTTTTCCCCTTAGTATGGCCCACTAGAGACTTAGATTTGCCTTAAAATTTAGCACATGACCTAAAATTATATGGAGAAGATGGTGAATGGTGTGGATTAAACAAATTCATCATGGTAGGGTCCACGTGTGGGGGCAGCCCAATGGGGCTTCCACCCTAACCGTCACTGGCAATAACGTCTAGTGACATGTTTTTTTTCTCTTTCTTCCTTTATTTTTATTTTATTCTACTATGTGGGGTCCACTAGTGGATAATCCATTCTGTCCATTATATCGGCCAGCTCTCTATGGACCAAAGGAATCTAATGATGGATAAGTCCACCACTTATACACACAAAGTGGGCCAACAGTAGGACTTGTTTCCTTCGGTGAAGTCCACTAGGAACTCAGATTTATCTCATTTTTAGTCTCATAGCCTAAAACGACATGGAGAGGTGCTGGATGGCGTGGATCAAATAAATACATCAAGGTAGGGTCCATGGTTGGGATGCCCCCACCCCACATTCGCATAGTTGACATGAGGGGGTGTTCCCACTCCCACCAGCGGATGCAGTGTGGTCCACCTGATGGTTAGATGGTCTAGATTTTTGGGCTCCATGGCTAAAATAAGCCAACAGATGGATGAATGGAGTGGATCTAAGAAATACGTCAATATGGGTCCCATGAGTGAAAACTCACTCCAAACCTCCCATTCAAAAAAATAAGAAACAACGTGGGTAACCCAACCCCATAGTATTTGTAGTATGGTCTAGTTGGGATTCAGATTAGCTTCATGTTTTAGCTCAACACCTAAAATGAGAAGGAAAATTGGATGGACGGTGTGGATGATATATATACATATCATAATGGGGCCCACGAGTAAAGTCCACATGGTGGCTTTGGAAGGTAATTATGCTAGAGACATGTCTCTGGACATTTTTATGTCCAGGGACATGGTGCCACTACCCCACTCCCTCTTTTGTGTTTTAAGGGTGAGGTAAGGCCCACCTAGGAAATCCACTCCATCCATTTGAATGTCCAACTCATGGTGGGTCCAAGAAGCTTTGGATCACATCAATTTTTGGAGTATTTTCACCATCCAAATGTGCTTACACAAGTAATTGGTTTAAAAAGAAAATAAATATCACAGTGGGCCACACAAGGTAGTCCATGCTATAACACGCTCTCCAATAGCATGCAGGACATGCTCTCCAATAACGTGGCTCACTTGTGGGTCCTACAACACCATGAAAATAAGAAAGGAAAGGGAAAGGAAGGGAAATAAATCCAGCCATTGAGGTGGCCCCTCGCCACTATGGGGTCCACCACATACTCAATACATGATCAAGGTGGGTCCCACCCTTATGGGCCCAGCAAAATAGAGAAATCACAAAGAATGGGATGGTTAAAACCCTCCAATGCACTCACTTAAAAGGATGGACAGTTGGATCGTCTTGAATCAGCGATCGAATGGCCCACCAAGCTCCTCTTCACCCCTAATCTTCTTTAATCTCACTTTTCTCTATTCTCTTACTCATTCTCTCTTGATCTTTCCTAATACTCTCACAAACTCTCTTTCTTTTCTCTTAATCTCTCCCTAATCTTTCTTTCTTTTCTCTCTTTCTCTCTTAATTTCTTCATAATCTTTCTAATATTTCTCTCTCTCTCTCTCTCTCTCTCTCTCTCTCTTAATCCCTCTCTACTCTTGCTAGGAAATGGTAAAAATGAGAGGGAGTTAGGGAGTTATTGTGGTAGAGATTTTAGGATATGGAAGGAATAAGGGAAAGATGGAGGTGTAAAATGGGGAGAAAAAGAATAAGAAAATGATGGCTAGCATAGGTAGGGGTATGGGTTGCATGAGAATGACATGGGTTTGTTTGACTAATGGGGAGAGAGTGACATGAGTGATGGATGGCTTGATTGATGGATGGGTTGATGGATTGATGGATTGATTGATGGACTGATTGATTGATTGATGGATTGATTGATTTGACAACATGGGGATTTATGCAAGTGGGGCCCGCATGCATTGTCCGGCTCACCTCGGATTGTGCCAAAATTGTAACTTCTAATCTAAGAGTCAAAATGGGGCGTGCCACGTAGCATTGGAATCGTAACACCCGCGCGGTCACTAGGGTAAAAGTCTCGAGGTATCGCGGTACAAAAGTATGGTAATGATCAAAACTTATCGATCTGGTTAGTCGGGAAGATGTTGTTGTTTTAGTAGAAGTGCATGGAAGGTCTCGTGAAGTTACAGGTCTTACAACTCTCCCCTCTTAATAGAAAATTTTGTCCTCGAAATTTACACTACAACCCAAACTGGATAAAGCTCACAAAGGAAGAGAAATTATATCACTATATATATAATCACACAACATACAAATACAATCAAACATTAGAGAGATGGGGATAACGCTCACGAATCTCAGCCTCTCGCTCCCACGATGCCTCATCCACACTATGATGACCCCACTAAACATTCACCAAGGGGATGACCTTGGTCTGGAGGACTTATTTGTTTCGATCAAGGATACGAACCGGCTACTCAATATAAGAAGCATCCTCATGAACCTTTAAAGGCTATCAATCTATCATAGGAATGATGCTTGACTCACACTTCTGCAATATAGAAACATGGAAGACGTTGTGGATGCCATGCGACTGAAGTGGCGAGGCAAGCCGATAAGCTACAACGCTAACATGCCCAGTGATCTTGAAAGGTCCAATGAACCTCGGGGCAAGCTTCCCCTTCAATCTAAAACGAACTACACCCTTCATGGGTGAGACCTTGAGATACACATGGTCTTCAATGAAAAACTACAAGGGACGACGCTGACGATCTGTAAAACTTTTCTACCGGCTCTAAGCTGTGCACGTCCTCTACCTAATGATATCGATGACCTGTGATGTCCTCTGCACAAGCTTGGGACTTAGGAGACAACGCTCTCCAACCTCAATCCAACAACTTGGGAATCTGCACGGTCTGCCATACAATGCCTCAAAGGGAGCCATGCCAATAGTCACCTGCTAGCTGTTATCATATGCCAACTCAACTAAAAGTAGGTGATCATCTCAGCTACCCGAGAAATTCATCACGTAAGCCCAAAGCATATCCTAAAGGATCTAGTTGACCCTTTTAGTTTGCTAATCGGTCTACAGAAGATGCGAGTTGTTGAACTTCAAGGCAAGCCCCATCGCCTTTTGGAAACTCCTCTAAAACTGAGACATGAATCTTGGATCTCAGTCAGAAACAATCGAAATTGGAACATCGTGCAATCTCACAATTTCATCGATGAATGATCCAGCAAAATGATCCAAAGGTTAGGTCGGACGTATCGCAAGAAACTATGCCGACTTCGTCAAACGATCAACGATAACTCAGATAGCGTCATGACCGCGCTGAGTCCTCGACAAACCCATGATAATGTCTGTGGTCACGTGCTCCCATTTCCATAGCGGGACGCTCAATGGCTATTAGGGACCTGGAGACCTCTGATGATTGGCCTTGACACGCTAGTAGGTGTCACACTCGGCTATAAAACTAACAATTCGGCGCTTTATCCCTGCCCAAATATACTGCCTCCTCATATCGTGATACTCTTGGTAGAGCCGAGGGGAATAGTAAACCTCGATTGGTGTTCCTCAGTCATAAGATCTCTGCGTAACTCTGAAATATCTGGAACACACAACCGGCCTTTGAAACGAAGTCCACCATTAGACCCAATCTTCCAATCTGACTAACTCTCAGATGTGACCTCTGCTCGGTAATCCTGCAACGTATGGTATGACTACTGAGCCTCGATCACCCTTGCAATAAGGGAGGGTTGAATCGACAAGCTCGATAACTGAATGATGAAAGATTGTAGACTCAACTCGAAGTTATACTCAGCAACATCCTTGAGCATTCTCCACTCTTAGACCATCATATGTTCCACCAGGCCTCATAGCTAACGGCTAAGGGCATCCACCACCACGTTAGCCTTGTCGGGGTGGTACTGAAGATCAAAATCATAGTCCTTCAAGAGCTCCACCCATCGCCTCTGTCTCATATTCAACTCAGACTACGAGAAGAGATACTTCAAGCTCTTATGGTCAAAGAAGAGCTCGGACCTAACCCCATAAAGGTAGTGCCTCCACACTTTTAGTGTAAAGACAACTGCAGCTAACTCCAAATCATGTGTGGGGTAGTTCTGCTCATGAACCTTGAGCCAGCGAGATGTGAAGGCTATAGATTTCCCATGTTGCATCAAGACAGCACCTAACCCAACATGCGAAGCATCTGTAAAACCACAAATCCTTTACTCCCAGAGGGGTGAGTGAGGACTAGTGTGGATGTACGATGGTCCTTCAGCTCTGCGAATGCTCGCTCACATACATCACTCCAAATGAACTCGGCGCCCTTCCGAGTCAACCTTATCAATGAGGCTGCAATACGGGAGAATCTCTCAATGAAACGTCGATAATAACCCACTAACCCAAGGAAACTATGGATCTCAGACGTGTTCGTGGGCTAGCCCCACTGACGCAAGACATCAATCTTCGAAGGGTCTACTGCTACGCCTTGCCTCGTCACCACTTGACCGAGGAACTTCACCTCCACCTGCAAGAACTCGCACTTCTCCAACTTCGCATATAGCTGGTGTGCACGAAGGGTTTGTAGAGTGATATCCAAATGTTGCTCATGCTCCTCTCGGGTCTTTGAATATATCAAGATGTAATCGATGAATACCACAACAAACTCATCATGATATGGACGGAAGACCTTGTTCATCAACTACATAAACACTGTGGGCTCATTGGTCAGTTTTAGGACATGTCCTGAAACTCAAAATGACCATAGTGCGTCCTAAATGCTGTCTTCAGGATATCCTCCTCCCGGACACGAACCTGGTGATAACTAGACCGCAGGTCTATCTTCAAAAAGAATTGCACCTCTTGTAGCTAGTCGAATAAATCATCAATCCTTAGAAGTGGACACTTATTCTTAATCGTGACCTTTTAAAGGTCGCAGTAATCCACGTAAAGCCTCAACGAGCCATCCTTCTTGTTCACAAAGAGTTTTGGTGCTCTCCACGGTGAACTGCTTGGATGGATAAAGCCTAGCTCATGCAATTCGTCTAATTGCTTCTGTAGCTCCTGTAACTCTAATGGTGTCATACAATACGGGGCCTTTGAAATAGGTACTGTACCAGGCACGAGATCAATTTGAAACTCAGTATGCTGATGAGGTGGTAACCTCAGAATCACCTGTAACACATCTGGAAAATTATAAATGACCGACAGCTGGTTGATGTTGAAGACAACTAGCTCCTCTACAACACATGACATAAGGCAAAAGAGCTACTCAACTCTGGGCTTAGCTACGAACTGAAATTGTGGCACACTAGGTATAGAAAACGTGACTGTCCTCGCGGAGCAGTTCAATATGGCATGGTACTCGGCAAGCTAATCCATGCCCAGGAGAACTTCAAATTTGGACATTGGCAAGGTAAACAGGTCAGCTAGTAAAAAGGTATCCCCTACCAAAATGGGGCAAGATGAGCAAAACCAACCTAATACTATAGTCTTCCCTAAGGGCGTCGACACTGACAGACCCTCACACGCAGACTCTAGCAGCAAACCAGTCGATTGGTAAAAATCCTTGGATACAAATGAATGTGATGCACCAGAATCAAACACGACATGTGTTATGGATGAGGAAACAAGGAGTGTACCCTCGATGACTCCTCCTGATGCCTAAGGATCCTACTGGGCTACATAAAACTTGCCCTGGGCCTACTGGGGAGGTGCATGTCCCCTCTATTATCGTCATTGTTATTGTTACTGCTGTGACAGCCTGTACTATTGCCTCTACTACTATGGGGGAGGTCTCGGTGGCTGATGTGGCTGCCGCTGCTGCGAGGGTCTTGGTGGCAGATACTGTTGTCGTTGTTGCTGCTGAGGCGCTCTCGGTTACTGCTGTGGGTGGAGGCACTCATACCTACGATGCCCCACCCACCACATCCATAGAAAACACCTAAGAACTGTCTCAGTGGTGGTGCTGGGGGTGCTACTAGTACTTGAAAGGATGGATGGGTTGTGCGTCTCTGTGATGGTCGAAGTTGTTGCTGCTAAGAGCTACCAGGGAGGCCTTCCTCTTCTAATCTCCTCTTTGATTACAGATCTACTGTGATCGGTCCACTCTTCCTCATAGATCTTGGCTCGCTCTATAACCTCCTCAAATGACGGGACCATGTGTCCAGTGACATGATTCTAAAGGCCAAGGCACAAGCGGCCCTCAAAACGACGAGCACTCCATCCCTCCTCATCCACAAGATATGACGCGAATCTAGATAGCTCAATGAATCGAGCCTTGTACTGAGACACAATCATATCTCCCTGGACTAGAGTCTCAAACTCTAACGTGCGATGCTGTCGAACATGCTTGGGGAAGAACTTTCGGTTGAACCAGTCCATAAAGTCCCCCCACGTCCACTCAAAATTAGCTCCTGCTGCTTGGGTAACCGACGCCCACCAATGCTCGGCCTCACCCTATAGAAGGAATATTACTAAAGGGACTCGCTGCTGTGTCATACATCTTATCGTGTCGAAGATCTTTTCTACCTCCTATCTCCATTGCTCCGCTGACGTCGAATCAGGCTCTCCCTGGAAACGTGGCGGATCGAGCCATCTAAAGTCATGCAGAGGGGAGCTCGCGCACTCTTGCTCAGTCTGGACTGGCATATTAGTGAGTTGCCTACCCTGCCTCTGTAGTATAGAGGTTATCGTATCAACATCTGTTGAAGCTGGTTTACACTCACTGATATAGCTGGGATGTGTGAGCCCCTCTCCTCGGCCTCTTGGGTGCCATGTCCTATAGGAAGGAACAAGGGACCTTGACTACTCTTGAATGCACACACGTTAGGGAGCTATATCAGAAAGTTTTTAAGTTGGCATCCGTGAATCCTATTTTAAACTAAGTTTGAATATGGATCCTAAGGTAAGTTTCTAATTATTCGAGCTCAGGGACCTAATTATTCTAAGTTCACAACAGTCATATAGTGAAGGGTAGTTATTCTGATACCAACAACTGTCATGCCTCAAACTCGGTAACAAAGCTCACAAAATTCCTGACCACCGAATCCGGTGCCGACAGCCACCATAATACCCCATTCTCGGCTCCCAACTCCCATGCGCCAAGTTTTGATCCTGGGATCCTATAAGGAGGATTTTCAGGGTGAAATTTTTTTTGTAAAGGAGCTTAATCACAAGTGTACCCAAGTCACCAAAACATCATCACCACATATCCACTAATATAATATTTGAGTACAGTGCTGAAAGGGAAATACATCATATAACAAAATTCCAAAAGATTGGGCACATGCTCCAGCCTCAATGCTGCTACGTTCTAGCATGACCTGCACGTAACGAACGCGTATAAGCTTACTACGAAGCTTAGAGAGTGCATGTGTGTGTGTGTGCATAATGCATGTGCCAAGCATTCAAATGTCAGAGTAAGCACAAATGATGGAAGGCTAAACTGGCAAGTTTATAAATGATGTTACCCATATCAAGGCTATGCAATGCAAGGCCCACATGGCTGAATGTCACATGCTAAGATGCAACGAGCATGTCGATCATCAACTGGTCCACGTATCAGTACGGTTCATCACTGGAAACATCACCGGGGTCTAGTACACTTTAACACTGGCTCCCGCCCCATCGTGCGCATGACCAAGTGAGTGAAAGAGACCTCATTATCCGCCTTGCTAGTAGTATGTCAATGTCTGCCTAGCTTATCAATAACGGACCCATTTACAAGCTGGTCAAACTCAACATAGCTTACAACCCCCTACCCTTAGGCGGACAAGGTCACACCCCTTTTCAATCGACCACGACACAGTGGGAGACGTGGTCTACTGGTATTCAACACTCGAGCACTCATGTTATCCACTCGGTCTCGACATTGAAAGATCTTACTAGTACCACAAGAGTTTAGGGACTTTCACCCAAGGACATTCATAGCACCCTAATGTTAGAATAAATATTTTCGGTATCCAATGTGATCATCCACGATATGTATGTGGAGGCCATAGCCCTGATGTCGCTAGGGCGTAAAGTGATCGTAACATACAAGATGCGAAATGCATGAGTCATACCATAAAAGTCATGCATCAAACCAGCGCGTACAATGCGATCATGTGGGGCAACCCTATCTCATATGGAGTCCCCTAAGTATCTCAGGCCAATGACATATACTATGATCAATCACCAACCATAACATGTATACAAATGATGCGTATGGGCATGTCTAGACATGATGCCATTATACTAAGCATGTTCATAGTGTGTCCTACCAAACCAAGCACACTAGTATGTTATCAGACATATTGGACAATAATTGGCCTTAATCGGCACATCATATACAGAGAGTGGGAACTGAAAGACATGCCCCACTAGAAATATAGAAGTCTGTGTGGTATGGCTCACGTTAGACTAACATCAGCTCCTCATGTAGCTTGTAAGGCATGAATAGGATACATATAACAAGGCGGGGTCCAGTGGGAGTGACCCGGATGGACACCCACATGTACAACACATGTTGCACTAGGCTACCAATCCATTTGGGCACATGGCCCACTAATAATGTCCCAAAATAATCAGATTAGCAATGACATCACTATAATTACTATAGTAGAATGATCTGTACCGTCTAATCATTGTTAATGTAAATTGACGGTTGCAGATCATTGGTTAGTCACTAGGATGTAATCATATGTTCATGGCCCATATGAGTCTTGGGACTTCATCAGTTCAGGCAATGTATATGCCTAAATGGATTTAATAAAAACATAGTTTCAACATTCACATGTCAACTAATTTAAGGATTTGATCTAAAGATGCCAAATATAATCAAAGAGTTAATGGATCTCGATTCCAGGGATTCGCAAGTCCAAGGGATCCCAAAACTAGGGATTCCCAAGTCCAAGGAATCCCAAAACTAAGAAATCTCAAAGTCCAAGAGGTTTCTAGCCCCATATTACCCTATGGTATGGACCACCTGAGATCTGGATCAACCTGAGTTTTGGGCCCATGACCTAACATGATATGATAAGATGGATGAATGGAGTGGATATGATACATACATCATGTAGGGTCCCATGTGTTGTGGCAGCCCAAGGAGGCTTCCTCCCTCACGTCACTGGGCAATAACACCCATGAGACCTTCCATTTTCCATTATTTCTCTTTTTTATTTATGCACCATTAGTGCGGGCCCCACCTGAATTTTCTACTCTGTTCACCACGTTGTCCATCTCGAGTGGGTCTAATGGGCTCTGATTTGGGTTGATTTAGATGAACAGGGACTCCATAGTGGGCCTTGGAAGATTTCAATAGCAATGGTTTGTTTCTTTCATTATAGCCCACTTGAGACCTGAATTTGTCTCATCTTTTGGCCCAAGGCCTAAAATGATCTTGTAAAGATGGTGGATGGTGTGGATTCAATATAAACATAAGAACTGGGTCCCACTTGTGAGACCCAAAATTGGCCAAGAATGGGTTAACTCCCACATGCATGGCATTTATATATATATTTTTTCATGATATTAATATGTTCATTGTACGTTTTGCATACACTATTAATGTAGGCCCCAAGTGGATGATCTAATCCATCCACCGTCTTAGCCACCTCGAATGAGGTCAAATAGACTCTGAATAGGACTGGTTTGGATGATCAGGGACTCCAAAGTAGGCACTAGAGTGTTTCAACAGATGGGCATTGTGGCCCTTAGTATGGCCCACTCGAGACTTAGATTTGTCTCAAAATTTAGCACATGGCCTAAAGGTATATGGAGAAGATGGTAAATGGTGTGGATTAAACAAATTCATCATGGTAGGGTCCACATGTGGGGCCAACCCAATGAGGCTTCCACCCTCACCGTCACTGGCAATAATGTCCAGTGACATGTTTTTTTTTGTTTTTCTCTTTCTTCCTTTATTTTTTTATTCTACTATGTGGGGTCCACTAGTGGATAATCCATTCTGTCCATTATATCGGCCAGCTCTCTATAGACCAAAGGAGTCTAATGATGGATAGGTCCACCACTTATACACGTAACAATAAGCCTTAAAAAGTTCCAACAGTGGGACTTTGTTTCCCTCGGTGCGGTTCACTAGGAACTCAGATTTATCTCATTTTTAGTCTCAGAGCCTAGAACAACATGGGGAAGGTGGTGGATGGCGTGGATTAAACAAATACATCAAGGTGGGGGTCCATGGTTGGGATGACCCCACCCCACGTCTGCATGGTTGAGGTGAGGGGGTACTCCCACTCCCACCATCAGTTGTAGTGTGGTCCACCTGATGGTTGAATGGTCTAGATTTTTAGGCTCCACGACTAAAATGAGCTAATAGATGGATGGATGGTGTGGATCTAAGAAATACATCAATATGGGTCCCACGAGTGAAAACTCACTCCAAACCTCCCATGCAAAAAAGTAAAAAATGACGTGGGTTACCCAACTGTCATGCTCTAAACTCATGGACCATGCTCACAAAATTTCTAATCACCGAATCCGGTGCTGACAGCCTTCGTCGTACCCCATTCTTGGCTCCTGGCACCTATATACCAGATTCCGATCCTGGGATCCTACAAGGAGGATTTTTAACGTGAATTTGTTCTAGTAAGAAGCATAACCATAAGCATAACCCAAACACAAACAACAACATTACCACATATCCATTATAATCAAAACTTTGAGTACAGTACATAAAGGTAAATACAAGATAGATATCAAAAACTCTAGAAGTTCAGCTGCACGCTCCTGCCTCAGTGCTACTGTGTCCTAACGTCACCTGCATGCAACGGTCATACATAAGCTTATCGAAAGCTTAGAGGGTGGTGTAAGTGTGTGCGCAATATATGTGCCAAGTATGCAATATTAAAATAATACAAAAAAATGCTGACAAGTCTATGAATGCTATCAACCGTACCAAGGCTATGCGATGCAAGGCCTACATGGTCAAATGTCATATGCAAGATGCAACATAAGCATGCCAGTCCTTTGCTGGATCTACATATCATATAGTCCATGAGTACCATTAGCCGTACCAAGGCTATGCGATGCAAGGCTTACATGGCCAAATGTCATATGTAAGATGCAACGTAAGCATACCAGTCCTCAGCTGGATCTACATATCAGTACAGTCCATGAGTACCATCAACCGTACCAAGGCTATGCGATGCACGGCCTACATGGCCAAATGTCATATGGAAGATGCAATGCAAGCACACCAGTCCTCAACTGGATCCTTATATCAGTATAGTCCATCTCTGGAATATCACCAAGGTCTAGTATGCTCCACAATGACTAGCCCTCCCCAAGGAGCATAGCCAAGTGAGCATAAGAGACCTCACTACCCGCCTGGCCAGTAATCAGCCGATATCTACTCGACTCGTCAGTAGCGGACCCATTTTCGAGTTGGTCAAACTCAACCTAGCAGAGCCCCCTTCACCCGGGCTGATAAGGTCACACCCCCTTCCAAATGACCATGACACAGTGAGAGACACTGCCTTCTGGTATTCAGTACTCGGGCGCTCATGTATCCACTCGGTCTCGACGTTGGAGCATCCTTCGAGTACCATAAGGGTTATGGGACTTTCACCCATTGACATCCTAAGTGCCCTAATGCTAGAACCAATATTTTCAGTGTCCAATCCTGTTATTCACGATATGCCTGTGGAGGCCACAGCCCTGATGTCGCTAGGGCAAATAGTAATCGTATCACACAAATGAAGGATGTATGAGTCATACTATCCAGTCATACATCAGTCATGCGCGTACCACGCGCTTATGTGGGGCAACTCCATCTCACAAGGAGTCCCAAAAAAACAACCGGCCCAATGGCATATGTTATAATTAATCACTCCACATAACAAGCATGTAAATGATGTACATAGGCATGTATCATGATGTAATGCTAGCATATTCTCAGTGTGTCCTACTAGACTAAGTACACTAGCAAGATTATCTGATATAAGCAATAACTGATCTAAATACTTGGTGGGGTCCTCAGAAGGATGACAGATTTCATCTAATGCATCAGAATCAGTTTTAAACAGTGGATAAACCAACCTGATATCATGTCTTCTTCCATTTACAGCAAAGGGTGATGATGTACTCACCTATAGGTAGTGGACGGTCCAGAGGTCATACTACATCAAGGATGGACCTTGTGGGGTGAATCGTACAATAAAGGGAGTTAAGAGGATGACTCTAAGTATATTAAGTGGGCTTCCTCACCCTCTTCATCACGTAGTAAATTGGGCTTCATCACCCTCTTCATCATGTAGTAAACTGGGCTTCCTATGGGGCCAAATAAGCACAAGATGGGCTATATGGCTTGGACCAATCTAGAAGGCATGGTGGAAGCACCATCAATAATGGGGGCCCAACGGTTTGGGTTAGCCTAAAGAGAAGATGAGAATGAGCCTAACAATGGGCCCTAGGGAGGTTTACAACATGGACATTTAACCACCATTGCCTCCCAAAGTGCGGCTCGCTATAGAAACTATCTCACAATGGGGCCCATGGTCCTTAAACTAGCTAGAAAATGGATGGGCAACATACACATTATCTCATAGATCATAGTGGATCTCACACATCAATTGGGCCTCACCTATACAATGGGCCTTACACATAAAATGGGCCTCACACATATACCGGGCCTTACACATCATAGTGAACCTCACACATGAGCCTCATACATCACAATAGGCCTCATCTCGTGGGCCTCATATACATTACAATGGGCCTCATATACATCACAATGGGCCTCATCATATGGGTCTCATATATATCATAATGGGCCTCATCACATGGGCCTCATAAAACAGCCCATGACCTAGGAACAATGGGTGGATAGTGTGTGTAACACATACATCATATTGAGCCTTATGGGGCAGCCCAAAATGAATGGACATCGTGTATATAGAACACATATAATAGGTGGGCTCCAATGGCTGGATGTCCAATCCATCTAGACCTACTGGACGTCCAACACTTGGACGGCCTGGATAACTCACATGACAGTGGGTCCCACTATGATGTGGGTCACCCAGGAGGTGGGCCCTGACCATACAGCAGGTGGGCCCTGTTGGGATGGACGGCCAGCCCGTGTTGGCTGCTAGCCCTGCCCGGGCATCCATCAAATGGACAGTATGGATGAAACACATCACGGTGGCCTGTTGGGCAGCCCTTTTTTATGGACGACCTGAGTAAAATGGATCACGGTGGGTGCCATATGTGGTAGATGGGCCTCACATGTAATGAACAATTGTATGTATAATACATACATCAGGTAGGTCACACGTCCCATGGATGGTGTGGATACAACAGATACATCAAGGTAGGTCCCACCGCCCCATGTGGACGGTGGATAAAATACATGTATTAGGTTGGTCCCACTGTCCCACGTGCTGGATGGTGTGGACACCACACACATCAAGGCCCACGGGGTGGATGAAACACATACAACACGATAAGTCCCATCATCCACTGGACGACGTGGATAAAACACTTACATTAGGTGCGGTCCACGTTCAGGTGCTAGACGACATGAAAATAACACTTGCATCAGGTGGGTCCACGTGGTGGCCCACCAGAGTTTAGATCAAACTGATATTTGTGTTCTCCCTGTGTCCAGGCCTATCCAAATGGATAGGCAGCAGGGCCTGCCCGTTGGATAGACAGTGTGGAAAAAATACATCTTAGTGGGCTTGTTGGCCCTGGATAGTCTAGATACAAATGCATCATAGTGGTGTCCATGGGGTGGGCCACACAACATCATATAGAGAGAGAGACGGTTGTCAGAGGGGCTCCGCCATTATGAGCCCCTCTAGGTGTCATGCATACATCAAGATGGATCCCATCCATGTGTTGGTCCTCAAATCAATAATCAAAGGTGGAGATGCCATCCCCACCACAAAATTAAGGGGTCTAGATGACCCTATCAAGCTAAATATCAAAGAACCATCATGATGGGGTCCATGGAGAATGGCCCCCATCATGGCACTTACATGCAAGCTAAGTGGGCCATTAGTCACACCTAGAGGTCAAGATAGGTTCCCCATTGTTGATTGGTGGGTCCCACTTGCCTCATGCTATAAAATAAGAAGATCTAGTCCTAGAATACACCCACCTCTCTTACTTCTTCTTCCCTTGTATGCTCAAGCTTCTATGAAGCTCCTACAATGGTGGAAATGGGTTTTAGAGGGTTGGATTGGAAGGGATCTAGCTAAAAAGGGGATGGAGGGATGGGTCTCTCGTAGACATCCAAGGGCTCTCTTGCTAGCAAATGAGGAAGATGAGAAGGAGAGTGTAAGACCCGTATCCTAGCCTGTACCGTTCTGTAGGCCTCCACGGTCCTCCCGGTCGAATTTCGGTGACCCACAATTTGTTATCTGCGTTTGTGCGCGATCCTGAGTCGTGTCCCATATATCAGATTCGGCTTGACTCGAAACTTGTATCCTTGCGACTATGCCGTCGCTACAGTTCCAACGTCGCGTCTCACACGCCGAGGTGATACCCGGGCCAAAAGATATGGGCCTGCATACATTCCGAAGAAACGCCGCGCATTACAAATTTCGAGAGAATCTCTACAACATGTCCCATCAATTAATCAATCAAGTACACACCATATCTCAACTACATCACCCATACCCCATGCCACCTCACTCTCCTCACAAGTCAACTCTCTCTCCCCCCACCCATACCTCTATTACACAAATTTCAACCCAACCCATGCTTTCCGATCCCTTACAACAACCATTCCATCCATCCCTTTTCATCCATCATTTCTCTCTCTCTTTCTCTCTCATTTCTATCTTCACTCTCCAACCCCAAGAGAAACACCCAAACTCCAAGATCTCCAAGCCTTCTCAAAACAACAAGTGTGGCCCACTTTCCCACCCTCTCATCCCCCATTTCAACCATTCATTCTTCATCAACCTCTTCAGTGGTCGAATTTAGAGTATATGGAGCTCCTTGGAATGGTAACTTAACAAGCTTCCAAATGGGATCGAAATTGGCTAATTTTGAGATCGTTTGATATCCCAAAAGAACGTTGGAACTCTTCGATTGCCATTTTGCAATTTGGAATGTTAATCTTTCCAATGCGCGTGATCCAATGGAGATGCTTATAACTCCCTCGTTTGATGTCGATTGGGTTGATTTTTGGTCATCTGAAAGGTGCTTTAGTGCTCTTTCATTCCTGATTGGAATTGTCGTACCCCGAGACCAATTGGGCATTCGTAAGTTGGATCGCAGTCGTTGGTCCTGAATCTTTCCTTCATCTCCTTGTCTAATAGTAACCTTCATAACTCTCTCTTCAGTGGTCAAATATAGACTATTTTGAGTTCATTGGAATGTTAACTTGACAAGCTTCCAAATGGGACTGGAAATGGCTAATTTCGAGACCGTTCCATATCCCGAAAGCACGTTGTAACTCTTTGATCGTGACTTTGCGATTTGGATTATTAATCTTTCAAAATCGCGTGATCCAACGGAGACACTCATAACTCCCTTATTTGATGTTGGATTGCGTCAATTTTTGGTCATCTGAAAGGTACTTTAGTGCATTTTCATTCCTGACTGGAATCATCGTACTTCGATACCATTTCGGCATCCGTAAGTGGGATCGCAGTCGTCGGTCCTGAATTTCTCTTTCATCTCCTTTTCCAATAATAACCTTCATAACTCTCTCTTCAGTGGTCGAATTTAGAATATTTGAGCTCAGTAGAACACTTATTTGACAAGCACCCAAATGGAACTAGAATTGGCTAATTTTGAGACCGTTTGATATCCCAAAGGTGCGTTGAAACTCTTCGATAGTAATTTTTAAATTTGGATTGTTAATCATTTCAAATCACGTGATCCAATAGAGTCACTCATAACTCACTCGTTTGATGTCAGATTGGGTCAATTTTTGGTCATCTAAATTGTACTTTAGTACTCTTTCATTCCTAAATAGAATCGTTGTATTCCGAGAACATTTGAGCATCCGTAAGTGGGATCGCAGTCGTTGGTCCTAAATTTTCCTTCATTTTCTTGTCCAATAGTTACCTTTATAACTCCCTCTTCAGTGGCCGAATTTTGACTATTTTGAGCTCATTGGAATGGTAATTTGACAAGCTTCCAAATGGGAGTAGAATTGGATAATTTTTAGCCCGTTCGATGTCCCAAAAAGACGTTGGAACTCTTCGATCGTCATGTTGCAATATGGATTGTTAATCTTTCCAAATTGCATGATCCAATGGAGACGCTCGAAACTCCCTTGTTTGATGTCAGATTGGATCAATTTTTGGACATCTGAAAATAACTTTAGTGCTCGTTCATTCTTGATTGGAATCGCCATATTCTGAGACCATTTCGGCATCCGTAAGTGGGATTGCAGTCGTCGGTCCTGAATTTTTCCTTCATCTCCTTGTCCAATAGTAACCTTCAAAACTCCCTCTTCCGTGGCTAAATTTAAACTATTTTGAGCTCATTGGAATGGTAATTTGAGAAGGTTCCAAATGGGACTAGAATTGTCTAATTTCGAGACCGTCGATATCTCAAAAGCACGTTGGAACTCTTCGATCGTCATGTTGCAATATGGATTGTTCATCTTTCCAAATCACCCGATCTAATGGAGATGCTCATAACTCCCTCGTTTGATGTCTGATTGGGTCAATTTTCGGTCATCTGAAAGGTACTTTAGTGCTCTTTCATTCCTGACTGGAATCGTCCTATTCCGTTACCATTTGGGCATTCGTAAGCGCGATCGGAGTCGTTGGTCATGAATTTTCCTTCATCTCCTTGTCCAATAGTAACCTTCATAACTCTCTCTTCAGCGGTCGAATTTAGACTATTTTGTGCTCATTGGAATGGTAACTTGACAAGCTTCCGAATGTGATCGGAATTTGCTAATTTCCAGACCGTTCGATATCCCAAAAGCACGTTGGAACTCTTCGATCGCAATTTTGCAATTTGGACTGTTAATCTTTCCAAAGCACGTGATACAACGGAGACACTCATAACTCCCTCATTTGATGACGAATTGGTTAATTTTTTTGTCATATAAAAGGTATTTTAGTGCTCTTTCATTCCAGACCGGAATCATCGTATTCCTCAACGATTTGGGCATCCGTAAGTGGGATCGTAGTTGTCGGTCATGAATTTTTCCTTCATCTCCTTATCCAATAGGAACCCTCATAACTCTCTCTTCAGTGGTCAAATTTAGACTATTTTGAGCTCATTGTAATGGTTACCTTACAAGCATCCAGATGGGAGCAGAAATTGCTTATTTCGACTCCGTTCGATATCCCGAAAGCACGTTGGACCTCTTCGATCGGCATTTTCCAATCTAGATTGTTAATCTTTCCAAAGCGCGCGACCCAACAGAGACGCTCATAACTCCCTCATTTAATATCAGATTGGGTCAATTTTTTGTCATCTTAAAGGTACTTTAGTGCTCTTTCATTCCTTACTGGAATTGTCATATTCCTAGACCAGTTGGGCATCCGTTTTTGGGATCGTCGTCATCGGTCCTGAATTTTTCCTTCATCTCCTTGTCTAATAGTAACCTTCAAAACTCTCTCATCAGTGGTCGAATTTAGACTATTTTGAGCTCTTTGGAATGATTACTTGAGAAGTTTCCAAATCGGACAGGAAATAGCTAATTTCAAGACTATTCGATATCCCAAAAGTAATTTGGAACTCTTCGATCGTGATTTTGCAATTTGGATTGTTAATCTTTCCAAATCACGTGATCCAAAGGAGTCGCTCATAACACCCTGGTTTGATGTCGAATCGGGTCAATTTTTGGTCATCTTAAAGGTTCTTTAGTGCTCTTTCGTTCCTGAATGGAATCGTTGTATTCTGAGACCATTTTGGCGTACGTAAGTGGGATAGCGGTCGCTGGTCCTGAATTTTTCCTTCATCTCCTCGTCCAATAGTAACCTTCATAAATCTCTCTTAAGTGGTCGAATTTAGACTATTTTGAGCTCATTGGAATGGTAACTTGACAAGCTTCCAAATGGGACCAGAATTGGCTAATTTCGAGACCGTTCGATATCCCAAAAGCACGTTTGAACTCTTTGATTATGATTTTGCAATTTAGATTGTTAATCTTTCCAAAGTGCGTGATCCAATTGAGAGGCACAGAACTCCCTCGTTTGATGTCGGATTGGGTTGATTTTTGGTCATCTGAACGGTACTTTAGTGTTCTTTCATTCCTTGCAGGAATCGTCGTATTCTAGACCATTTGGGCATCCGTTAGTGGGATCGTCGTCGTCGGTCCTGAATTTTTCCTTCATCTCCTTCTCCAATAGTAACCTTCATAACTCTCTCTTCAATGGTCGAATTTAGACGATTATGAGCTCAGTGGAATGGTAACTTGATAAGCTTCCAAATGGGACCAGAAATGGCTTATTTCGAGACAGTTCGATGCCCCAAAAGCACATTGGAACTCTTCGATCATCATTCTACAATTTGGATTGGTAATCTTTCCAAATCGCGGATCCAATGGAGACACTCATAGCTCCCTCGTTTGATGTTGGATTGGTTAGATTTTTGGTCATTTGAAAGGTACTTTAGTGCTCTTTCATTTCCAGACTAGAATCGTCGGCTTCCGAGACCATTTGAGCATCCGTTAGTGGGATCTCAGTCATCTGTCCTAAATTTTTCCTTCCTCTCCTTGTCCAATTGTAACCTTCATAACTTCTCTTCAGTGGTCGAATTTAGACTATTTTGAGCTCATTGGAATGGTAACTGGACAAGTTTCCAAATGGGACCGGAAATGGCTAATTTTGAGACCGTTCGATATCCCAAAAGCATGTTGGAACTATTCGATTGTGATTTTGTCATTTGGATTGTTAATCTTTCCAAATCACGTGATCCAAAGGAGACGCTCATAACTCCCTTGTTTGATGTCGAATTATGTTGATTTTTGGTCATCTGAAAGGTACTTTAGTGCTCTTTCATTCCAGACTGAAATTGTCGTATTCTGAGATCATTTCGGCATCCGTAAGTGGGATTGCAGTCGTCGGTCCTGAATTTCTCTTTCATCTCCTTATCCAATAGTAACCTTCATAACTCTCTCTTCAGTGGTTGAATTTAGAATATTTGAGCTCATTAGAATGCTAATTTGACAAGCTTCCAAATGGGACTAGAATTGGTTAATTTTGAGACCGTTTGATATCCCAAAAGCACGTTGGAACTCTTCGATAGTCATTTTGAAATTTGGATTGTTAATCATTTCAAATCGTACGATCCAACGGAGTCACTCATAACTCACTCGTTTAATGTCGGATTGGGTCAATTTTAGGTCATCTGAATTGTACTTTAGTACTCTTTCATTCCTAAAGAGAATCCTCATATTCTGAGACCATTTGAGTATCTATAAGTGGGATCGCAGTCGTCGGTCCTGAACTTTCCTTCATTTCCTTGTCCAATAGTTAACTTCATAACTCCCTCTTCAGTGGTCAAATTTAGAGTATTTTGAGCTCATCGGAATGGTAATTTGATAAGCTTCCAAATGGGACTAGAATTGGATAATTTCTAGCCATTTGATATCCCAAAAGGACGTTGGAACTCTTTGATCGTCATGTTGCAATATGGATTGTTAATCTTTCCAAATAACGCGATCCAAGGGAGACGCTCGTAACTCCCTCATTTAATGTCAGATTGGTTCGATTTTTGGACATTTGAAAGTGACCTTAGTGCTCTTTCATTCCTAACTTGAATCGTCATATTCCGAGACCATTTGGGCATCCGTAAGTGGGATTGCAGTCGTCGGTCCTGAATTTTTCCTTCATCTCCTTGTCCAATAGTAACCTTCATAACTCCCTCTTCAATGGTCGAATTTAAAATATTTTGAGCTCATTGGAATGGTAACCTTACAAGCTTCCAGATGGAACCGAAAATGGCTTATTTTGAGATGTTCGATATCCCAAAAGCACGTTGGAACTCTTCAATCGTTATTTTGCAATTTGGATTGTTAATCTTTCCAAATCGCGTGATCCAATGGAGACACTCATAACTCCCTCGTTTAATGCCAAATTGGTTCATTTTTTGGTCATTTGAAAGGTACTTTAGTGCTCTTTCATTTCCATACTAGAATCGTCGTCTTCCGAGACCATTTGGGAATCCATAAGTGGGATTGCAGTCGGCGGTCCTGAATTTTTCCTTCATCTCCTTGTCCAATAGTAACCTTCATAACTCTCTCTTCAGTGGTTGAATTTAGACAATTTTGAGCTCATTGGAATGGTAATTTGACAAGCTTCCAAATGGGCCTAGAATTGGCTAATTTTGAGACCCTTAGATAACCCAAAAGCATGTTGGAACTCTTCAATCGTCATGTTGCAATTTGGATCGTTAATCTTTCCAAATCGCGCGATCCAACGGAGATGCTCATAACTCCCTGGTTTGATGTCCGATTGGGTCAATTTTTGGTCATCCAAAAGGTACTTTAGTGCTCTTTCAGTCTTGACTAGAATCATCCTAATCAGAGACCATTTAGGCATCCGTAAGTGGGATCTGAGTCGTCGGTCCTGAATTTTCCTTCATCTCCTTGTCCAATAGTATCCTTCATAACTCTCTCTTCAGTGGTCGAATTTAGACTATATTGAGCCCCTTGGAATGGTAACTTGACAAGCTTCCAAATGGGATCGGAATTGGCTAATTTCGAGACCGTTCGATATCCCAAAAGCACGTTGGAAGTCTTCGATCGCCATTTTGCAATTTAGATTTTTAATCTTTCCAAATCATGCGATCCAACAGAAACGCTCATAACTCCCTCGTTTGATGTCGGATTGGGTCAATTTTTAGTCATCTGAAAGGTACTTTAGTGCTCTTTCATTCCTGACTGGAATCATCAGATTTCGAGGCCATTTCGGCATTCGTAAGTGGGATCACAGTCGTTGGTCCTGAATTTCACTTTCATCTCCTTGTCCAATAGAAACCTTCATAACTCTCTCATTAGTGGTCAAATTTAGACTATTTTGAGCTCATTGGAATGGTAACTTGACAAGCTTCCAAATGGGACCGGAAATGGCTTATTTCGAGGCCGTTCGATATCCCAAAAGCACGTTGGAACTCTTCGATCTACATATTGCAATTTGGATTGTTAATCTTTCCAAATCGTGCGATCCAACGGAAACGCTCATAACTCCCTCGTTTGACGTCGGATTGGGTCTATTTTTGGGCATCTGAAAGGTACTTTAGTGTTCTTTCATTCCTAAAAGGAATCATCATATTTTGAGATAATTTCGTCATCCGTAAGTGGCATCATAGTTGTAGATCTTGAATTTCTGTTTCATCTCCTTGTCCAATAGTAACCTTTATAAGTCTCTCTTTAGTGGTCAAATTTAGACTATTTTGAGCTCATTGGAATGGTAACTTGACAAGCTTCCAAATGGGACCGAAAATGGCTAATTTCGAGACCGTTCCATATCCCAAAAGGTCGTTGGAACTCTTTGATCATGATTTTGCAATTCGGATTATTAATGTTTCTAAATCGAGCGATCCAACAGAGACGCTCATAACTCCCTCGTTTAATGTCGGATTGGGTTGATTTTTAGCCATCTAAATGGTACTTTAGTGCTTTTTGATTCCTGACTAGAATCGTCATATTCCGAGACTAATTTGGCATCCATAAGTGGGATTGCAATCGTCGGTCCTGAATTTTTCCTTCATCTCCTTGTCCAATATATACCTTCATAACTCTCTCTTCAGTGGTCGAATTTAGAATATTTTGAGCTCATTGGAGTGGTTACTTGACAAGCTTCCAAATGGGACTAGAATTAGCTAATTTCGAGACCGTTCGAATCCCAAAAGCAAGTTGGAACTCTTCGATTGCCATTTTGCTATTTAGATTCTTAATATTTCCAAAGCGGGTGATCCAATGGTGACGCTCATAACTCCCTCGTTTGATGTCGGATTGGGTCAATTTTTGGTCATTTGAAAGGCAATTTAGTGTTCTTTCATTCCTAACTGGAATCGTCGTATTCCTAGACCATTTGGGCATCCGTAAGTGGGATCGCAGTCGTCGATCATGAATTTTTCCTTCAGCTCCTTGTCCAATAGTACCCTTCATAACTCTCTCTTCAATGGTCGAATTATGAATAGTTTGAGCTCATTAGAATGGTAAGTTGACAAGCTTCCAAATGGGACCGGAATTGGATAATTTTGACACCGTTCGATATCCCAAAAGCATGTTGGAACTCTTTGATCGCCATTTTGCAATTTGGATTGTTAATCTTTCCAAACCGCACGATCCAATGGAATTGCTGGTAACTCCCTTATTTGATGTCAGTTTGGGTCAATTTTTAGTCATCTGAAAGGTACTTTAGTACTATTTCATTCCTGAATGGAATCGTCGTACTCAGAGATCATTTCGACGTCCATAAGTGGGATCGCAGTCGTCGGTCCTAAATTTCTCTTTCATCACCTTGTCTAATAGTAACCTTCATAACTATCTTAAGTGGTTGAATTTAGACTATTTTGAGCTCATTGGAATGGTAACTTGACAAGTTTCCAAATGGGACCGAAAATGGCTAATTTCATGACCGTTTGATATCCCAAAAGCACGTTGGAACTCTTCCATAGTCATTTTGCAATTCGAATTGCTAATCTTTCCAAATCACGCGATCCAATGGAGACGCGCATAACTCCCTCATTTGATGTCAAATTCTGTCAATTTTTGGTCATCTGAAAGGTAATTTAGTGCTCTTTCAATCCTGACTAGAACGTCCTATTCCGAGATCATGTCTGCATCCGTAAGTGGGATCGGAGTCGTCGGTCCTGAATTTCTCTTTCATCTCCATGTCCAATAGTAACCTTCATAACTCTTTCTTTAGTGGTCGAATTTAGACTATTTTGAGCTCATTGGAATGGTAACTTGACAAGCTTCCAAATGGGATAGGAAATGGCTTATTTCGAGATCGTTCGATGCCCCAAAAGCACGTTGGAACTCTTCGATCATCATTTTGCAATTTGGATTGTTAATATTTCCAAAGCATGTGATGCAATGGAGACTCATAACTCCCCCGTTTGATGTCAGATTGGGTCAATTTTTGGTCATCTGAAAGGTACTTTAGTGCGCTTTCATTCCTAACTGGAATCATCGTATTCCTAGACCATTTGGGCATCCGTAAATGGAATAGTAGTCGTCGGACCTAAATTTTTCCATCATCTCCTTGTCCAATACTAACCTTTACGATTTGATATCCCAAAAGCACGTTGGAACTCTTCGATCATCATTTTGCAATTTGGATTGTTAATCTTTCCAAATCATGCGATCCAACAAAGACGCGCATAACTCCCTCATTTGATGTCAAATTGGGTCAATTTTTGGTCATCTGAAAGGTACTTTAGTGCTCTTTCATTCCTGTCTGGAATCGTCATATTCCGAGATCATTTCGGCATCTGTTAAGTGGGTTCATAGTCGTCGGTCTTGAATTTGTCTTTCATCTCCTTGTCTAAAAGTAACCTTCATAACACTCTCATCAGTGGTCGAATTTAGACTATTTTGAGCTCATTGGAATGCTAATTTGACAAGCTTCCAAATGGGACTAGAATTGGCTAATTTCGAGACCGTTCGATATCCCAAAAGCACGTTGGAACTCTTCGGTAGTCATTTTGTAATTTGGGCTATTAATCCTTTCAAATCGCACGTTCCAACGGAGACATTCATAACTCCCTCGCTTGATGTTGGATTAGGTTGATTCTTAGTCACCTAAAAGGTACTTTAGTGCTCTTTCTTTCTCGATTGGAATCGTCGTATTCCGAGATCATTTCGGCATCCGTAAGTGGGATCGCAGTCGTCGGTCCTGAATTTCTCTTTCATCACCTTATCCAATAGTAACCTTCATCACTCTCTCTTCAGTGGTCGAATGTAGACTATCTTGAGCTCATTGGAATGGTAACTTGACAAGTTTCTAAATAAGACCGAAAATGGCTAATTTTGAGACCGTTCGATATCCCAAAAGCACGTTGGAACTTTTCGATAGTCATTTTGCAATTTGGATTGTTAATTTTCCAAATCGTGCGATCCAACGGAGACACTCATAACTCCCTTAGTTGATGTCGGGTTGGGTGAATTTTTGGTCATTTAAAAGGTACTTTAGTACTCTTTCATTCCTCGCTAGAATCATCGTATTCCAAGACCATTTCGGCATCCTTAAGTGGGATCGCAATCGTCGGTCTTGAATTGTTCCTTCATCTCCTTGTCCAATAGTAACCTTCATAACTATCTCTTCAGTGATCGAATTTAGACTATTTTGAGCTCATTGGAATGGTAACTTGACAAGCTTCCAAATGGGATCAAAATTGGCAAATTTCGAGATCGTTCGATATCCCAAAAGCAGGTTGGAACTCTTCGATCGCCATTTTGCAATTTGGACTGTTAATGTTACCAAAACACGCGATCCAATGGAGACGCTCATAACTCCCTCGTTTGATTTCAGATTGGGTCTATTTTTAGTCATCAGAAAGGTACTTTAGTGCTCTTTCATTCTTGAATGGAATCGTCGTATTCTGAGATCATTTCGGCATCCGTAAGTGGGATCGCAGTCGTCGGTCCTGAATTTATCTTTCATCACCTTGTCCAATAGTTACCTTCATAACTCTCTCTTCAGTGGTCGAATTTAAACTATTTTAAGCTCATTGGAATGGTAACATGACAAGCCTAAAAATGGGACCGGAATTGTCTAATTTCGAGAACGTTCGATATTTCAAAAGCATGTTGGAACTCTTTGATAGTCATTTTGCAATTTGGATTGTTAATCTTTTTAAATCGCGCGATCCAACAGAGACGCTCATAACTTGCTCATTCGATGTCAGATTGGGTAGATTATTGGTCATCTAAAAGGCACTTTAGTGCTCTTTCATTCCTTACCAGAATCGTCGTATTCCGAGACCATTTCGGCATCCATAAGTGGGATCACAGTCGTCAGTTTTTAATTTTTCCTTGATCTCCTTGTCCATTTGTAACCTTCATAACTCTTTCTTCAGTGTTCGAATTTAGACTGTTTTGAGCTCATTGCAATGGTAACTTGACAAGCTTCCAAATGTGATTGGAATTGGCTAATTTCGAGACTGTTCGATATTCCAAAAGCACGTTGGAACTCTTCATTCGCCATTTTTCAATTTGGATTGTTAATTTTTCCAAATCGCGTGATCCAACAGAGACGCTCATAACTCCCTCGTTCGATGTCGGATTGGGTCAATTTTTGGTCATCTAAAAGGTACTTTAGTGCTCTTTCATTCCTTACCAGAATCAACGTATTCCGAGACCATTTCGGCATCCATAAGTGGGATCGAAGTCATCAGTCTTGAATTTTTCCTTCATCTCCTTGTCGAATAGTAACCTTCATAACTCTTTCTTCAGTGTTCAAATTTAGACTATTTTGAGCTCATTGAAATGGTAACTTGACAAGGTTTCAAATGGGATCGGAATTGGCAAATTTGGAGACCGTTCGATATCCCAAAAGCACATTGGAACTCTTCATTCGCCATTTTGCAATTTGGATTGTTAAGTTTTTCGAAGCGTGCGATCCAACAGAGATGCTCATAACTCCCTCGTTTGAGGTCGGATTGGGTCAATTTTTGGTCATCTGAAAGGTACATTAGTGCTCTTTCATTCCTGACTGGAATCGTCATATTCCTAGACCATTTGGGCATCCGTAAGTAGGATCGCAATCGTCGGTCCAGAAATTTTCCTTCATCTCCTTGTCCAATAGTAACCTTAATATCTCTCTCTTTAGTGGTCAAATTTAGACTATTTTGAGCCCATTTGAATGGTAACTTGAAAAGCTTACAAATGGGACCCGAAATGGCTTATTTCGAGATGGTTCGATGCCCTAAAAGCACGTTGGAACTCTTCGATCATCATTTTGCAATTTGGATTGTTAATATTTCCAAACCGCGTGATGCAATGAAGACACTCATAACTCCCCCGTTTGTTGTCAGATTGGGTCAATTTTTGGTCATCTAAAAGGTACTTTAGTGCGCTTTCATTCCTGACTGGAATCATCGTATTCCTAAACCATTTGGGCATCCGTAAGTGGAATAGTAGTCGTCAGACCTAAATTTTTCCATCATCTCCTTGTCCAATACTAACCTTCATAACTCCCTCTTCTATGGTCGAATTTAGATTATTTTGAGCTCATTGGAATGGTAACTTCACAAGCTCCAAATGGGACCGAAAATGGCTTATTTCGAGACCGTTTGATATCCCAAAAGCACGTTGGAACTCATCGATCATCATTTTGTAATTTGGATGGTTAATCTTTCCAAATCGTGCAATCCAATGGTGACACTCATAACTCCCTCGTTTGATGTCAGATTGGGTTGATTTTTGGTCCTCTGAAAGGTACTTTAGTGCCCTTTCATTCCTAATTGGAATCGTCGTATTCTGAGACCATTTCGGCATCCGTAAGTGGGATCGCAGTCGTCGGTCCTAAATTTCTCTTTCATCTCCTTGTCCAAAAGTAACCTTCATAACTCTGTCATCAGTGGTCGAATTTAGACTATTTTGAGCTCATTGGAACGCTAATTTGACAAGCTTCCAAATGAGAATAGAATTGGCTAATTTTGAGACCGTTCAATATCCCAAAAGCACGTTGGAACTCTTCGATAGTCATTTTGCAATTTGGATTGTTAATATTTTCAAATCGCGCGATCCAATAGAGACACTCATAACTCCCTCATTTGATGTCGAATTGGGTAGATTTTTGGTCATCTAAAAGGTACTTTAGTGCTCTTTCATTCTTGAATGGAATCGTCGCATTCCGAGATCATTTCAGCATCTATAAGTGGGGTCGCAGTCGTCGGTCCTGAATTTCTCTTTCATCACCTTGTCCAATAGTAACCTTCATGACTCTCTCTTTAGTGGTCAAATTTAGACAATTTTGAGATCATTGGAATAGTAACTTGACAAGTTTCCAAATGAGACCGGAAATGGCTAATTTCGAGACTGTTTAATATCCCAAAAGCACGCTGGAACTCTTTGATAGTCATTTTGCAATTTGAATTGTTAATTTTCCAAATCGTGCGATCCAATGGAGACACTCATAACTCCCTCGTTTGATGTTGGGTTAGGTCAATTTTTGGTCATCTAAAAGGTACTTTAGTGCTCTTTCATTCCTGACTGGAATCGTCGTATTCTGAGACCATTTCGGCATCCATAAGTGGGATCACAATCGTCGGTCTTGAATTTTTCCTTCATCTCCTTGTCCAATAGTAACCTTCATAACTCTCTCTTCAGTGGTCGAATTTAGACTATTTTGAGCTCATTGGAATGATAACTTGACAAGCTTTCAAATGGGATCGGAATTGGCTAATTTCGAGACCGTTCGATATCCCAAAAGAACGTTGGAACTCTTCGATCGCCATTTTGCAATTTGGATTGTTAATGTTTTTAAAGCGCGAGATCCAACGGAGACGCTCATAACTCCCTTGTTTGATGTCGGATTGGGTCAATTTTTGGTCATCTGAATGGTACTTTAGTGCTCTTTCATTCCTGACTGGAATCATCGTATTCCTAGACCATTTGGGCATTTGTAAGTGGGATCGCAGTCATCGGTCATGAATTTTTCCTTCATCTCCTTGTCCAATAGTAACATTCATAACTCTCACTTCAATGGTCGAATTTAAACTATTTTGAGCTCATTGGAATGGTAACTTAAGAAGCTTCCAAATGGGACTGAAAATGGCTTATTTCTGACCGTTCGATGCCCCAAAAGCACGTTGGAACTCTTTAATCATTATTTTGCAATTTAGATTGTTAATCTTTCCAAATCGCGTGATCCAACGGAGACACTCATAACTCCCTCGTTTGATGTCGGTGTAACGCCCCGTGTTTTCAGGACCCGAGTGTATAACCCTTTTTCTAAAAACCCGTGTGTTAGCTTATAAAATCCGTTGTAAATTTGAACCGTTTATCACTAATTAGAGTTAACAGCAATGAAGATAGAATAAACCATGCATTGAATAAGAACATTCCAACCATAATAAAATCCCAAATGTAGCGCTCATACAGGACTTATACAATCTCAAATAATAAAGTTCAGGTAAGCAAAAACGTGAGTCTATCAACTAGTAGTGGAGATCAATGCGGGCCGCAGGGGCCCTGCCTAGCTCCTCAGCTATCCAATCTGCTATAACAACTTAGTGGATAACATCGTCTCGCCCTATACCTGCATCAACTGTTACGGTTTGATAGCGTCATTGGCTATCGCAGTGAGGAGCACCCTCTAAGATTACACACTCATCATTCATAATCTCGCATAAGTCACAATATATGAGGAGAGACGTATTAAACAGCGCAATTAGAAATCATAATCATATATTCAGAAATAAACTAGTCAACACAATTTCAACAATTAGGAAATGTAATAGAAATTGCAACACAATTGGACGTGTCCAGATAATCAATAAATCAATCATTCAAAATCCACCAAATGGCTAAAAAAAGTCAAGCTTTAAACCTATACTTCACTCGGAAATCATATTGTATGTGAACACCACAAGATGGCTAGGAAATCGCTAAGCGAACACCCGCTCCACCCGAAAATCATGGTACGACTCAACACCGCAAAATGAAGAGAGAACAACGTACAATGCCTACTTCACCCGAAAATCATATCGTACGTGAACACCCGCTCCACCCGAAAATCATGGTACGATTGAACACCGAAAGATGGAGAGACAAGCAACATACAAACTCTAGACCGCCCAGAAATCATATCGTATGTGAACGCCACAAGATGACTAAAAAATTGCCAAGCAAACACCCGCTCCACCTGAAAATCATGGTACGACTCAACACCGTAAAATGGCTAGAAAACCAACATACATAACTCTGCTCCACCCGGAAATCATATCGTATGTAAACACCACAAAATGGCTAGGAAATTGCTAAGCGAACACCCGCTCCACCCAGAAATCACCATATGATCGAAGACCGCAAGATGGAGAGAGAATCAACTAGCCACAAAAGGGCACCAATGTCCCATCAAGGCCACCAAGGGTAAATTAAAGGTCCAAGCCTTATGGAGTAATTATGTGGTCCAATCCATGTAAGACAAAGTGTGGTCCAAGATATATAAGGCAGCTGTGTGATCAAGCTCGTACAAGTTAAATAGGGCCCGTAAGATGGTAAGTCTTTAACATGTTATATTCAATCCATAAGATAATCACAAACAACCACATTTGGTTTATTAGTAAACTCTACAACATGTGGCAACCGAATCATTCATGTTCCTAGCATTAAAGAGACACAACATTCATACGTTACATGAGTCAATCATGCACCATATTAGCATATTTATGAAATGAAATAAGTAAACTAAATAATTTAGAATTACTAACTACATAGGATTAAAGCATCATTTATGTCCAAGTTGGTGAATTTAAGTAGGAAGCTCAAAGGGTGAGTCCTCACCTTTAGAGGTCGTGGTACCTTCCTCGATTTAAGTTCTCATGACTATCCTGCGTCCCAATATCACGTAAGAAATTTCATAGAGTCAATGAGTCATTCCCGTTATAGTAACTTGTATTAGAAAACATTTGAGTCTTTAGAATGAATGGGGTTTGTAAAGACCCATGAATAAGGGCATTTGGGCCTGTTTTTAGGGTGTCCAGGCCCACCAATCTTTAGCCCGACCAAGTGGCCTGAACTAGGCCTGAGATTACCCATCACTAAGGCCTGAACCGGCCTGACTTGGCCCAGCTGCCATGTACAATAATGCCCAGAAATCTGGACTGGACTGGGCCATTTCTGGCCCAACTGTGTTGTTAGCAGCCCAAACTGGCTGGGCCGGCTTGTTTTGGCCCAGTAGATAGGCCCCAAGTGTGGCCCACAGTGACGAGCTTGGTGAGGCCCACTGTGATGTGTAGTGCGGCGCACAACCCAGCCCCCTGCATGAAGGCCAGATTTTCGGCCCTGAGCACAATTTGCTGCGAGGCCTGCTAACAGGCTGTTTCCTATTCGAATCAAGGCCTGATGGAGGCCTGATTCGGACCCTCCACATGGCCTGATAAACTTCAGATCTTGGCCGTGTTTTCTGCCTAGATAGTGGGCCCGCTGAAGGAGGTTTTCAGCTAGATTGAGAGCCCATTGAAAGGCCTGCTTTCTGCATTTCAACGGCCCAACTGAGAGGTGCTGCAAATCAGAGTTCGGCCTTTACCTGATGGAGATGGGTTTCTAACTTCAGCTCCTGGATTTGAACTTGCTGCTACACTCTCTCCGTCTGTCCTCTCTTCCCTTGTTTCTCTCTCTTTTCTTCCTCTCCTTTCTCTTCTTCCTTCCCTGCTGGAGCTCCAACAAGATTCCAGCTCGGATCAGGTGGTGTGGCAAAGGCGGGCGCAGCAATGGCAGCGGCAAAACTCTCCCTCGTCTCTCTCTGCTCTTTCTTAATCTCTTTATTTTCTTTCTTTCTGTTTCTTTCCAATTTTTTTATTTTTTTATTTTTTTTCTTTTTGAATCATTGCCCTAAAACAGTGGGTTTTATAAGCTACGCTAGCAGTCTGTTGAAGTTAGAATGCTAATCCGGGATTAGCTATTGTCTGCGTTTTCACCCTACTAAACGTCCCGAAAATTTCTGATCGAGTGGAATCCTTTGTGCTTGGCTATATGACGCTTATACGGATGGTTTTCCGGTATAATGGTCCACCTGACGGACGTCCTAGATCATCAAATGGGGTCCACGGACAGGTGGTGGGTTCTTCCAGCGGACGGGGAAGATGACTTCCATGTCAATGGCAGATTGCCATTGGACGGCTGTGCTTGTGATCAGCGGCGTTCGGACGGTTTGGATTTCTCCTTTGATGACTGTGGGGCCCACTGAATGGATGGCATTTAACGTTACTCAAACGTTTTAGCTTCAACAGCGGGGGGAGAGGAAAATTTTCGAGTGTGGCTAGGGAAAGCCTTAGTTGGGAGGGTTGAGATGGGTTGTAGCGGACGGCTAGGATGGTCGGAAGGCGTTGCACGCGGATTGCCAGCGTGTAAAGCGGAAGGAACGGAATCCTTTCCGTTTTTGGAGGTAGGTGTGTTTGTTAGCCTGATTTGTGGCTTAGATTGTGTGCACATGTGAGAAATCCAACGGTTGAAATTGGGTAGGATTCATCCTCTCTATGTTCTCTACAAGGTGGACGGTTCAGATCGACCATTTGGCTCTTGACCGTAGGCCACCGTCGGACGCACGGTGTCAGCTGTTTTCAAATAGCGTGGGTGGGAAGAGCACTGCTCTGTTTTGCCATTTCGGGTCAAACCAGATTTGACCCAACACTGGTTTCAGTGCAGTGCGGGAGTACACAGGCTGTGTACTCCCAGCTCAAATGTGGGGCCCACAGTGAGGATCTGGATCGATCCGCTCCGTTCATTCATTTAGGTGGCTCTCATTAGGGTCCAGCCCAAAGAATACGGTAGATCCATGGCTTAGGTGGGCTATACACGCCACATTTGTGTTCGATTGGCAGTTTGCGCAGCCCATAGTATTCTTAAGTGAAATCTGGCCCATCCATTAGTTCCAAAATACTATATACTACGTAATAATAAATGTAACATACATACAAATGGGATTAGAATTGGCTATAAATGTAACATACATACATTTCTCTTTCATCTCCTTGTCCAATAGTAACCTTCATAACTCTCTCATCAGTGGTCGAATTTTGACTATTTTGAGCTCATTGGAATGCTAATTTGACAAGCTTCCAAATGGGACTAGAATTGGCTAATTTCGAGACCGTTCGATATCCCAAAAGCACGTTGGAACTCTTTGATAGTAATTTTGCAATTTGGATTGTTAATCTTTTCAAATCGCGCGATCCCACAGAGTCGCTCATAAATCCCTCGTTTGATGTCGGATTGGGTCAATTTTTGGTCATCTAAAACATTCGATCCAACGTGCTCTTTCATTCCGAACTAGAATCGTCATATTCCGAGACCATTTGGGCATCCGTAAGTGGGATCGTAGTCGTCGGACTTGAATTTTTCCTTCATCTCCTTGTCCAATAGTAACCTTCATAACTCCCTCTTCAGTGCTCAAATTTAGACTATTTTGAGCTCATTGGAATGGTAATTTAACAAGCTTCCAAATGAGACTAGAATTGGCTAATTTCGAAACCGTTCGATATCCCAAAAGCATGTTGGAACTCTTCGATTGTCATGTTGCAATTTGGATTGTTAATCTTTCCAAATCGTGCGATCCAACGGAGATGCTCATAAGTCCCTTGTTTGATGTCAGATTGGATCGATTTTTCGTCATCTGAAAGGTACTTTAGTGCCCCTTCATTCCTGACTAGAATCGTCCTATTCCGAGACCATTTGGGCATCCATAAGTGGGATCAGAGTCATCGGTCCTGAATTTTCCTTCATCTCCTTGTCCAATAACAACCTTCATAACTCTCTCTTCGGTGGTCGAATTTAAACTATTTTGAGCTCTTGGGAATGATAACTTGACAGGCTTCCAAATGGGATCAAAATTGGCTAATTTCGAGACCGTTCGATATCCCAAAAGCACGCCGGAACTCTTCGATCGCCATTTTACAATTTGGATTGTTAATCTTTTCAAAGCGCGCGATCCAATAGAGACGCTCATAACTCCCTCATTTAGTGTCAGATTGGGTCGATTTTTGGTCATCTGAAAGGTACTTTAGTGCTCTTTCATTCTTGACTGAAAATGTTGTATTCCGAGACCATTTAGGCATCCGTAAGTTGGATCGCAGTCGTCGGTCCTGAATTTTTCCTTCATCACCTAGCCTATAGTAACGTTCATAACTCTCTCTTTAGTGGTTGAATTTAGACTATTTTCAGCTCATTGGAATGGTAATTGACAAGCTTCCAAATGGGACTGGAAATGGCTTATTTCGAGACCGTTCGATATCCCAAAAGCACGTTGGAACTCTTCAATCATCATTTTGCAATTTGGATTGTTAATCTTTCCAAATCGTGCGATCCAACTGAGACACTCATAACTCCCTCGTTTGATGTCGGATTGGGTTGATTTTTCGTCATAAGAAAGGTACTATAGTGCTCTTTCATTCCTTATTAGAATCATCGTCTTCCGAGACCATTTGGGCATTCGTAAGTGGGATAACAATCGTCGGTCCAGAATTTTTCCTTCAGATCCTTGTCCAATAGTAACCTTCATAACTCTCTCTTCTGTGGTCGAATTTAGACTATTTTGAGCTCATTGGAATGGTATCTTGACAAGTTTCCAAATGGGACCAGAAATGGCTAATTTCGAGACCGTTCTATATCCCAAAAGCACGTTGGAACGCTTCGATCGTGATTTTGCAGTTTGGATTGTTAATCTTTCCAAATCGCACGATCTAAAGGGGACGCTATAACTCCCTCGTTTGATGTCGGATTGGGTCGATTTTTGGTCATCTAAAAGGTATTTTGGTGCTCTTTCATTCCTGACTAGAATTACCGTATTTCGAGATCATTTCGGCATCCGGAAGTGGGATCGCAGTCGTCGGTCCAGAATTTCTCTTTCACCACACTGTCCAATAGTTACCTTCATAACTCTCTCTTCAGTTGTCGAATTTAGACTATTTTGAGCTCATTGGAATGGTAACTTGACAAGTTTCCAAATGGGACCGGAAATGGCTAATTTCGAGACTGTTCGATATCCCAAAAGTACGATGGAACTCTTCGATAATCATTTTGCAATTTAGATTGTTAATCTTTCCAAATCGCGCGATCCAATGGAGACGCTCATAACTCCCTCGTTTGATGTCGGATTGCGTCAATGTATGGTCACTAAAAGGTACTTTAGTGCTCTTTCATTCCTGATTAGAATCATCGTATTCCGAGACCATTTCGGCATCCGTAGGTGGGATCGCAGTCGTCGGTCCTGAATTTTTCCTTCATCTCCTTGTCCAATAGTAACCTTCATAACTCTCTCTTCAGTGGTCGGATTTAAACTATTTTGAGCTCATTGGAATGGTAACTTGACAGGCTTCTAAATGGGATCAGAATTGTCTAATTTTGAGACCATTCGATATCCCAAAAGCACGTTGGAACTCTTCGATCGCCATTTTGCAATTTGGATTGTTAATCTTTCCAAAGAGCGCGATCCAACATAGATGCTCATAACTCCCTTGTTTCATGTTGGATTGGGTTGATTTTTGGTCATCTGAAAGGTACTATTGTGCTCTTTCATTCCTGACTGGAATCGATGTATTCCTAATCCATTTGGGCATCCGTAAGTGGGATTGCATTCGTCGGTCCAGAATTTTTCCTTCCTTTCCTTGTCCAACAATAACCTTCATAATTCCCTCTTCAGTGGTCGAATTTAGACTATTTTGAGCTCATTGGAATGTTAACTTGACAAGTTTCCAAATGGGACTGAAAATGGCTAATTTCGAGACATTTTGATATCCGAAAAGCACGTTGGAACTCTTCGATAGTCATTTCGCAATTTGGATTGTAAATCTTTCCAAATCGTGCGATCCAACGGAAACGCTCATAACTCCCTCGTTTGATGTCAGATTGGGTCGATTTTTGGTCATCTAAAAGGTACTTTAGTGCTCTTTCATTCCTGATTGGAATCGTCGTATGCCGAGACCATTTTGGCATCCGTAAGTGGGATCGCAGTCGTCGGTCCTGAATTTTTCCTTCATCTCCTTGTCCAATAGTAACCTTCATAACTCTCTCTTCAGTGGTTGAATTTAAACTATTTTGAGCTCATTGGAATGGTAACTTGACAAGGGTCTAAATGGGATCAGAATTTTCTAATTTTGAGACCATTCGATATCCCAAAAGCACGTTGGAACTCTTTGATCGCCATTTTGTAATTTGGATTGTTAATCTTTCCAAAGCACACGATCCAACAGAGACGCTCATAACTCCCTCGTTTGATGTTGGATTGGGTTAATTTTTGGTCATCTGAATGGTACTTTAGTGCTCTTTCATTCTTGACTAGAATCGTCATATTAAGAGATCATTTCAACATCCGTAAGTGGGAACACAGTCGTCAGTCCTGAATTTCACTTTCATCACCTTGTCCAATAGTAACCTCCATAACTATCTCTTCAGTCCAATAGTAACCTTCATAACTATCTCTTCTGTGGTTGAATTTAGATTATTTTGAGCTCATTGGAATGGTAACTTGACAAGTTTCCAAATAAGACCAAAAATCAGTAACTTTGAGACCGTTCGATATCCCAAAAGTACATTGGAACTCTTCGATAGTCATTTTGGAATTTGGATTGTTAATCTTTCCAAACCACGCGATCCAATGGAGACGCTCATAACTCCCTCGTTTGATGTCGGATTGGGTTGATTTTTGGTCATCTGAAAGGTACTTTAGTGCTCTTTCATTCCAGAATGCAATCATCGTATTCCATGATCATTTCGGGATCCGTAAGTGGGATCACACTCATCGGTCCTGAATTTCACTTTCTTCCCCTTGTCCAAATGTAACCTTCATAACTCTCTCTTCAGTGGTTGAATTTAGACTATTTTGAGCTCATTGGAATGGTAACTTGACAAGTTTCCAATTGGGACCGAAAATGGCTAATTTCAAGACCGTTCGTTATCCCAAAAGCACGTTGGAACTCTTCGATAGTTATTTTGCAATTTGGATTGTTAATCTTTCCAAATATCGCGATCCAACGGAGATGCTCATAACTCCCTCGTTTGATGTTGGATTGGGTCGATATTTTGTCATCTAAAAGGTACTTTACTGCTCTTTCATTCCTGAGTGGAATTGTCGTATTTCGAGACCATTTCAGCATCAGTAAGTGGGATCGCAGACGTCAGTCCAGAATTTTTCCTTCATCTCCTTGTCCAATAGTAACATTCATAACTCTCTCTTCAGTGGTCAAATTTAGACTATTTTGAGCTCATTGGAATGGTAACTTAACAAGCTTTCAAATGGGACCGGAATTGGTAATTTCGAGACCGTTCGATATCCCAAAAGCACGTTGGATCTCTTCGATCACCATTTTGCAATTTGGATTGTTAATCTTTCTAAAGCACGCGATCCAATGGAGATGCTCATAACTCCCTCGTTTGATGTCGGATTAGGTCATTTTTGGTCATCTGAAAGGTACTTTAGTGCTCTTTCATTCTTGACTAGAATCGTCGTATTCCTAGACCATTTGGGCATCCGTATGTGGGAACGCATTCATCGGTCCTGAATTTTTCCTTCATCTCCATGTCCAATAGTAACCTTCATAACTCTCTCTTCAGTGGTCGAATTTAGACTATTTTGAGCTCATTGGAATGTTAACTTGACAAGTTTCCATTTAGGACCAGAAATGGCTAATTTCGAGACCTTTCGATATCCCAAAAACATGTTGGAACTCTTCAATAGTCATTTTGAAATTTGGACTATTAATCTTTTCAAATCGCGCCATCCAATGGAGTCGCTCTTAACTCCCTTGTTTGATGTCAGATTGGGTCAATTTCTGGTCATCTGAAAGGTACTTTAGTGCTCTTTCATTCCTGGCTAGAATCATCCTATTCCTAGACTATTTGGGCATCCGTAAGTGGGATTGTAGTCGTCAGTCCTGAATTTTCTCTTCATCTCCTTGTCCAGTAGTAACCTTCATAACTCTATCTTTAGTGGTCAAATTTGGACTATTTTGAGCTCATTGGAATGACAACTTGTCAAGTTTCCAAATGGGACCGGAAATGGCTAATTTTGAGACCGTTCGATATCCCAAAAGCACGTTGGAACTCTTCAATCGTGATTTTGCAATTTGCATTGTTAATCTTCCAAATCGCGCGATCTAAACGAGATGCTCATAACTCCCTCTTTCGATGTCTGATTGGGTCAATTTTTGGTCATGTGTAAGGTACTTTAGTGCTCTTTCATTCCTAACTAGAATTATCATATTCAGAAGGCATCCGTAAGTGGGATCGCAGTCGTCGGTCTTGAATTTTACCTTCATCTCCTTGTCCAATAGTAACCTTCATAACTCTCTCTTCAGTGGTCAAATTTTCTCTATTTTGAGCTCATTTGAATGGTAACTTGTGAACCTTCCAAATGGGGCCGAAAATGGCTAATTTCGAGACAATTCCCTATCCCAAAAGGGCATTGGAACTCTTCGATTGTGATTTTGCAATTTGGATTGTTAATCTTTCTAAATACTACGAACCAACGGAGACGCTCATAACTCCCTCATTTGATGTTGGATTGGGTTGATTTTTAGTCATCTAAAAGGTACTTTAGTGCTCTTTCATTCCTGAACAGAATCGTCGTATTCCGAGACCATTTCGGCATCCGTAAGTGGGATCGCAGTTGTCGGTCCTGAATTTTTCCTTCATCTCCTTGTCGAATAGTAAACTTCATAACTCTCTCTTTAATGGTTGAATTTAGACTACTTTGAGCTCATTGGAATGGTAACTTGACAAGCTTACAAATGGGACCAGAAATGTCTTATTTCGAGACCATTCGATATCCCAAAAACACATTGGAACTCTTCGATCATCATTTTGCAAATTTGATTGTTAATCTTTTCAAATCGTGTGATCCAACTGAGTCACTCAAAACTCCCTCGTTTGATGTTGGATTGGGTCGATTTTTGGTCATATGAAAGGTACTTTAGTGCTCTTTCATTCCATACTAGAATCGTTCTCTTCCGAGACCATTTGGGCATCCATAAGTGGGATCATAGTCGTCGGTCCTGAATTTTTCCTTATATCCTTGTCCAATAGTAACCTTCATAACTCTCTCGTCAGTGGTCGAATTTGGAATATTTTAAGCTCATTGGAATGGTAACTTGACAAGTTTCCAAATGGGACCGAAAATGGCTAATTTTGAGACCGTTGATTTCCCAAAAGCACGTTAGAACATTTCGATCGGGATTTTGTAATTTATATTGTTAATAATTCCAAATTGCTCGATCTAAATGAGATGCTCATAACTCCTTCATTTGATGTCGGATTGAATCAATTTTTTGTCATCTAAAAGGTACTTTACTGCTCTTTCATTCCAGACTGGAATCGTCGTATTCCGAGATCATTTCGGCATCCATTAGTGCGATTGTAGTCGAAAGTCTTGAATTTCTCTTTCATCTCCTTTTCTAATAGTATCCTACATAACTCTCTCTTCAGTGGTCAGATTTAGACTATTTTGAGGTCATTAGAATGGAAACTTGACAAATTTCCAAATGGGACCAGAAATGGCTAATTTCGAGACCGTTCGATATCCGAAAAGCACGTTGGAACTCTTCGATAGTCATTTGCAATTAAGATTGTTAATCTTTCCAAATCGTACGAACTAATGGAGATGCGCATAACTCCCTCGTTTAATGTCGGATTGGGTCGATTTTTCGACATTTAAAAGGTACTTTAATGCTCTTTCATTCCTGAGTGGAATCGTCGTATTCCAAGACCATTTTGGCATTCGTAAGTGGGATCACAGTCGTCGAATCAAAATTTTTTCTTCATCTCCTTGTCCAATAGTAACCTTCATAACTCTCCCTTCAGTTGTTGAATTTAGATTATTTTGAGCACATTAGAATGGTAACTTGACAAGCTTCCAAATGGGACCAGAATTGGCTAATTTTGAGACCGTTCAATATCCCAAAAGCACGATGGAACTCTTCGATCACCATTTTTCAATTTGGATTGTTAATCTTTCCAAAGCTCACGATCCAACAGAGACGCTCATAACTCCCTCATTTGATGTCGGATTGGGTCGATTTTTGGTCATCTAAA
Organism: Magnolia sinica; assembly: GCF_029962835.1. NCBI lineage: Eukaryota > Viridiplantae > Streptophyta > Magnoliopsida > Magnoliales > Magnoliaceae > Magnolia > Magnolia sinica. Next base: position 70,368,911 of record NC_080574.1, read on the forward strand.
AGGTACTTTAGGACTCTTTCATTCCTGACTGGAATCGTAGTAGTCCTAGACCATTTGGGCATCCGTGAGTGGGATCACATTCGTCGCTCCTTAATTTTTTCTTCATCTCCTTGCCAATTGTAACCTTCATAATCTCTCTTCAGTGGTCGAATTTAGACTATTTTGAGCTCATTGGAGTGTTAACTTGATGAGTTTCCAAATGGGACCGGAAATGGCTAATTTCAAGACCGTTCGATATCCCCAAAGCACGTTGGAACTCTTCGATCGCCATTTTGTAATTTGGATTGTTAATCTTTCCAAAGCAGGCGATCAAATGGAGACGCTCATAACTCCCTCGTTTGATGTCGGATTGGGTCAATTTTTGGTCATTTGAAAGGTGCTTTAGAGCTCTTTCATTCCATACTGGAATCGTCGTATTCCGAGACCATTTTAGCATCCGTAAATTGGATTGCAGCCATTAGTCCTGGAGTTTTCCTTCATCTCCTTCTCTAATAGTAACCTGCATAACTCTCTCTTCAGTGGTTGAATTTAGACTATTTTGAGCTCATTGGAATGGTAATTGACAAGCTTTCAAAAGGGACCAGAAATGGCTTATTTCGAGACCATGCGATATCCCAAAAACACGTTGGAACTCTTCGATGATCATTTTGCAATTTTGATTGTTAATCTTTTCTAATCGTGTGATCCAACTGAGTCACTCAAAACTCCCTCATTTGATGTCGAATTGGGTCGATTTTTGGTCATCTGAAAGATACTTTAGTGCTCTTTCATTTTGGACTGGAATAGTCATATTCTGAAACCATTTCGGCATCCGTATGTGGGATTGGAGTCGTCGGTCTTGAATTTTTCCTTCATCTCCTTGACCAATAGTAACCTTCATAACTCTCTCTTCAGTGGTTGAATTTAGACTATTTTGAGCTTATTGGAATGGTAACTTGAGAAGCTTTCAAATGGGACCGGAAATGGCTAATTTTGAGATTGCTCCATATCCCAAAAGCACGTTGGAACTCTTTGATCGCCATCTTGTAATTTGGATTGTTAGTATTTCCAAAGCGGGCAATCCAATGAAGACGCTCATAACTCCCTCGTTTGATGTTGGATTGGGTCAATTTTTGGTCATCTAAAAGGTACTTTATGCTCTTTCCTTCCTGACAAGAATCATGGTATTCCTAGACCATTTGGGCATCCATAAGTGGGATCACCGTCGTCAGTCCTAAAATTTTCCTTCATCTCCTTGTCCATTAGTAACATTCATAACTCTCTCTTCGGTGGTCGAATTTAGACAATTTTGAGCTCATTGGAATGGTAACTTGACAAGCTTCCAAATGGATTTCAAGACTGTTCGATATCCCAAAAGTACATTGGAACTCTTCGATCATCATTTTGTAATTTGGATTGTTAATGTTTCCAAATTGCGTGATCCAACAGAGACGCTCATAACTCCCTCATTTGATGTCGGATTAGGTCGATTTTTAGTCATCTGAAAGGTACTTTGGTGTTATTTCTTTCCTGACTGCAATCGTCATATTCAGTGGTCAAATTTACACTATTTTAAGCTCACTGGAATGGTAACTTGTCAAGTTTCTAAATGGGACCAGAAATGGCTAATTTCATGACCGTTCGATATCCCAAAAGCATGTTGGAACTCTTTGATAGTCATAGACATTCATAACTCCCTCGTTAGATGTTGAATTGGGTAAATTTTTTGTTTTTAAAGGGTACTTTAGTGCTCTTTCATTCCTGACTGGAATCGTCGTATTCTGAGACCATTTCGGCATCCGTAAGTGGGATCGTAGTCGTTGGTCTTGAATTTTTCCTTCATCTCCTTGTCCAATAGTAACCTTCATAACTCTCTCTTCAATGGTCAAATTTAGACTATTTTGAGCTCATTAGAATGGTAACTTGACAAGCTTCCAATTGGGACCAGAATTTGCTAATTTCGAGACCGTTTGATATCGCAAAAGCACGTTGGAACTTTTCGATCGCGATTTTGCAATTTGGTTTGTTAATCTTTCCAAGGCGTGAGATCCAATGAAGATGCTCATACTCCCTCATTTAATGTCAAATTGGGTCAATTTTTGGTCATCTGAAAGGTACTTTAGTTCTCTTTCATCACTAACTGGAATTTTCGTATTCCGAGATCATTTTGGCATCCGTAAGTGGGATTGCAACCATCGGTCCTGAATTTCTCTTTCATCTCTTTGTCTAATAGCAACCTTCATAACTCTCTCTTTAGTGGTCAAATTTAGACTATTTTGAGCTCATTGGAATAATAATTAACAAGCTTCTAAATGGGACTGGAAATGGCTAATCTCTAGACCGTTCCTTATCCCAAAAGGACATTGGAAATCTTCGATCGTGATTTTGCAATTTGAATTGTTAATCTTTCAAAATAGCATGATCCAAGGGAGTCGCACATAGCTCCCTCATTTGATGTTGGATTGGGTTAATTTTTGGTCATCTAAAAGGTACTTTAGTGCTCTTTCACTATTGACCGGAATCATCGCATTCCGAGACCATTTCGGCATCCGTAAGTGGGATCGGATGCGTCAGTCCTGAATTTTTTCTTCATCTCCTTGTCCAATAGTAACCTTCATAACTCTCTCTTCAGTGGTTAAATTTAGACTATTTTGAGTTCATTGGAATGTTAACTAGACATGTTTCCAAATGGGACTGGAAATGGCTAATTTCGAGACCGTTCGATATCCCAAAAGAACGTTGGAACTCTTCGATAGCCATTTTGCAATTTGGATTGTTAAAATTTTCAATGCGCGAGATCCAATGGAGACGCTCATAACTCCCTCATTTGATGTCGGATTAGGTTGATTTTTGGTCATCTGAAAGGTACTTTAGTGCCCTTTCAATCCTGACTGGAATCATCGTATTCCTAGACTGTTTGGGCATCCGTAAGTGGGATCGCAGTCGTCGCTCCAGAATTTTTTCTTCATCTCCTTGTCCAATAGTAGCCTTCATGACTCTCTCTTCAGTGGTCGAATTTAGACTATTTTGAGCTCACTGGAATGGTAACTTGACAAGCTTCCAAATGGGACCGGAAATGGCTTATTTCGAGACTGTTCAATATCCCAAAAGCACGTTGGAACTCTTCGAACATCATTTTGCAATTTGGATTGTTAATCTTTCCAAATTGCGCGATCCAATTGAGACGCTCATAACTCCATCAGTTGATGTAGGATTGGGTCAATTTTTGGTCATCTGAAAGGTACTTTTGTGCTCTTTCATTCCTAACTGGAATCGTCGTATTTCGAGATTATTTCTACATCCGTAAGTGGGATCGTAGTCGTCAGTCCTAAATTTCTCTTTCTTCTCCTTGTCCAGTAGTAACCTTCACAACTCTCTCATAAGTGGTCGAATTTAGACTATTTTGAGCTCATTGGAATGCTAATTTGACAAGCTTCCAAATGGGACTAGAATTGGCTAATTTCAAGACCGTTCGATATCCCAAAAGCACGTTGGAACTCTACGATAGTCATTTTACAATATGGATTGTTTATCTTTTCATATCGTTCGATCCAACAGAGACGCTCATTACTCCCTCATTTGATGTCGGATTGGGTCAATTTTTAGTCATCTGAAAGGTACTTTAGTGCTCTTTCATTCCTAATTGGAATCATCGTATTCTGAGATCATTTTGGCATCCGTAAGTGGGATTGTAGCCGTCGGTCCTGAATTTCTCTTTCATCTCCTTGTCCATTAGTAACCTTCATAACTCCCTCTTTAGTAGTCGAATTTAGACTTTTTTGAGCTATTGGAGTGGTTACTATATAAGTTTCCACATGGGAATGGAAATGGCTAATTTCGAGACCGTTCCATATCCCAAAATCACGTTTGAAATCTTCGATAGTCATTTTGCAATTTGGATTGTTAATCTTCCTAAATCACGTGATCTAACAGAGGCGCTCATAACTCCCTCATTCGATGTCGGATTGAGTTGATTTTTGGTCATCTAAAAGGTACTTTAGTGCTCTTTCATTCCTAACTAGAATCCTCGTATTCCGAGACCATTTCGGCTTCCGTAAGTGGGTTCGCAGTCATCGGTCCTGAATTTTTCCTTCATCTCCTTGTCTAATAGTAACCTTCTTAACTCTCTCTTCAGTGGTAAGATTTAGACTATTTCAAGCTCATTGGAATGGTACCTTGATAAGCTTCCAAATGGGATCGGAATTGGCTAATTTCAAGACCGTTCGATATCCCAAAAGCACGTTGGAACTCTTCGATCACCATTTTGCAAATTGGATTATTAATCTTTCCAAAGTACATGATCCAACGTAGAAGCTCAAAACCCCCCCGTTTGATAAAAGATCGGGTCGATTTTTTGTCATCTGAAAGGTATTTTAGTGCTCTTTCATCACTGACTGGAATCGTCGTATTCCGAGACCATTTAGGCATCGGTAAGTTCGATCACAGTCATCGGTCCTGAATATTTCCTTCATCTCTTTGTCGAATAGCAACCTTCAAAACTCTCTCTTCAGTGGTCGAATTTAGACTATTTTAAGCTCATTGGAATAGTAATTGACAAGCTTCCAAACGGGACTAGAAATGGCTAATCTCAAGACCGTTCCATATCCCAAAAAGACATTGGAACTCTTCGATCGTGATTTTGCAATTTGAATAGTTAATCTTTCAAAATCGTGTGATCTAAGGGAGTCACACATAGCTCCCTCATTTGATGTTGGATTGGGTTGATTTTTGGTCATCTAAAAGGTACTTTAGTGCTCTTTCACTCCTGACCGGAATCGTCGTATTCCTAGACCATTTGGGCATCCGTAAGTGGGATCACAGTCATTGCTCCAAAATTTTTTCTTCATCTCCTTGTCCAATAGTAACCTTCATAACTCTCTATTCAGTGGTCGAATTTAGACTATTTTGAGCTCATTGGAATGGTAACTTGACAAGCTTCCAAATGGGACCGGAAATGGCTTATTTCGAGACCGTTCGATATCCCAAAAGCACGTTGGAACTCTTCGATCATCATTTTGCAATTTGGATTGTTAATCTTTCCAAATCGCGCAATCCAATTAAGACGCTCATAACTCCATCGTTTGATGTCAGATTGGTTCAATTTTTGGTCACCTAAAAGGTACTTTAGTGCTCTTTCATTCCTGACTAGAAATGTCGTATTTCGAGACCATTTAAGCATCCATAAGTGGGATCGCAATCGTTAGTTCTGAATTTTAAAATCATCTCCTTGTCCAATAGTAACCTTCATAACTCTCTCATCGGTGGTCGAATTTAGACTATTTTGAGCTCATTGGAATCTAATTTAACAAGCTTCCAAATGGGACTAGAATTGGCTAATTTCGAGACCGTTCAATATCCCAAAAGCACGTTGGAACTCTACAGTAGTCATTTTACAATATGGATTGTTAATCTTTTCATATCATTCGATCCAATGGAGACGCTCATTACTCCCTCATTTGACATTGGATTGGGTCAATTTTTAGTCATTTGAAAGGTACTTTAGTGCTCTTTCATTCCTAACTAGAATCGTCGTATTCCGAGATCATTTTGGCATCCGTAAGCGGGATTGCAGCCGTCGGTCCTGAATTTCTCTTTCATCTCCTTGTCCATTAGTAACCTTCATAAATCCCTCTTCAGTAGTCGAATTTAGACTTTTTTGAGCTATTGGAGTGGTTACTTTATAAGTTTCCACATGGGAACGGAAATGGCTAATTTCGGGACCGTTCGATATCCCAAAAGCACGTTCGAAATCTTCAATAGTCATTTTGTAATTGGGATTGTTAATCTTCCTAAATCGCATGATCTAATGGAGGCACTCATACCCCCCTCATTCGATGTCGGATTGAGTTGATTTTTGGTCATCTAAAAGGTACTTTAGTGCTCTTTCATTCCTAACTAGAATCGTCGTATTCTGAGACCATTTCGGCTTCCGTAAGTGGGTTTGCAGTCATCGGTCCTGAATTTTTCCTTCATCTCCTTGTCCAATAATAACCTTCTTAACTCTCTCTTCAGTGGTAGGATTTAGACTATTTTGAGCTCATTGGAATGGTACCTTGACAAGCTTCCAAATGGGACCGGAATTGGCTAATTTCAAGACCGTTCGATATCCCAAAAGCATGTTGGAACTCTTCGATCACCATTTTGCAAATTAGATTGTTAATCTTTTTAAAGTACGTGATCCAACGTAGAAGCTCAAAACCCCCTCGTTGGATGTCAGATTGGGTCAATTTTTGGTCATCTGAAAGGTACTTTAGTGCTCTTTCATCACTGACTGTAATCGTCGTATTCTGAGACCATTTGGGCATCCGTAAGTTCGATCACAGTCGTCGGTCCTGAATATTTCCTTCATCTATCTGTCTAACAACAACCTTCATAACTCTCTCTTTAGTGGTCGAATTTAGACTATTTTGAGCTCATTGGAATAGTAATTGACAAGCTTCTAAATGGGACTAGAAATGGCTAATCTCAAGACCGTTCCATATCCCAAAATGACATTGGAACTCTTCGATCATGATTTTGCAATTTGAATAGTTAATCTTTCAAAATCGCGTGATCCAAGGGAGTCGCACATAGCTCCCTCGTTTGATGTTGGATTGGGTTATGTTTAGTCATCTAAAATGTACTTTAGTGCTCTTTAACTCCTGACCTGAATCGTCGTATTCCTAGACCGTTTGGGCATCCGTAAGTGGGATCGCAGTCGTTGCGCCTGAATTTTTTCTTCATCTCCTTGTCCAATAGTAGCCTTCATAACTCTCTCTTCAGTGGTCGAATTTAGACTATTTTGAGCTTATTGGAATGGTAACTTGACAAGCTTCCAATTGGGACTGAAAATGGCTTATTTCGAGATTATTCGATATCACAAAAGCACGTTGGAACTCTCGAACATCATTTTGCAATTTGGATTGTTAATCTTTCCAAATCGCGTGATCCAATTAAGACGCTCATAACTCCATCATTTGATGTAGGATTAGGTCAATTTTTGGTCATCTAAAAGGTACTTTTGTGCTCTTTCATTCCTGACTGGAATCGTCGTATTTCGAGATCATTTCGACATCCGTAAGTGGGATCGTAGTCATCAGTCCTGAATTTCTCTTTCATCTCTTTGTCCAGTAGTAACCTTCATAACTCTCTCATCAGTGGTCGAATTTAGACTATTTTGAGCTCATTGGAATCTAATTTAACAAGCTTCCAAATGGGACTAGAATTGGCTAATTTCGAGACCGTTCGATATCCCAAAAGCACGTTGGAACTCTACGATAGTCATTTTAGAATATGGATTGTTAATCTTTTCATATTGTTCGATCCAACGGAGACGCTCATTACTACCTCATTTGATGTCGGATTGGGTCGATTTTTAGTCATCTGAAAGGTACTTTAGTGTTCTTTCATTCCTAACTGGAACCGTCGTATTTCAAGATCATTTTGGCATCCGTAAGTAGGATTACAGTTGTCGGTCCTGAATTTCTCTTTCATCTCCTTGTCCATTAGTAACCTTCATAACTCCCTCTTCAGTAGTCGAATTTAGACTTTTTTAAGCTATTGGGGTGGTTACTTTATAATTTTTCAAATGGGAATGGAAATGTCTAATTTCGAGACCGTTCGATATCCCAAAAGCACGTTTGAAATCTTCGATAGTCATTTTGCAATTTGGATTGTTAATCTTCCTAAATTGTGTGATCTAACAGAGGCACTCATAACTCCCTTGTTCGATGTCGGATTGAGTTAATTTTTGGTCATCTAAAAGGTACTTTAGTGCTCTTTCATTCCTAACTAGAATCGTCATATTTCGAGACCATTTCAGCTTTCGTAAGTGGGTCCGCAGTCGTCGGTCCTGAATTTCTCCTTCATCTCCTTGTCCAATAGTAACCTTCTTAACTCTCTCTTCAATGGTAGGATTTAGACTATTTTGAGCTCATTGGAATGGTACCTTGACAAGCTTCCAAATGGGATCAAAATTGGCTAATTTCAAGACCGTTCGATATCCCAAAAGCACGTTGGAACTCTTCGATCACCATTTTGCAAATTGGATTGTTAATCTTTCCAAAGCACGTGATCCAACATAGAAGCTCATAACTCCCTCATTTGCTGTCGGATTGGGTCAATTTTTGGTCATCTGAAAGGTACTTTAGTGCTCTTTTATCACTGACTAGAATCGTCGTATTCCGAGACCATTTGGGCATCCGTAAGTTCGATCACAGTCGTCGGTCCTAAATATTTCCTTCATCTCTCTGTCTAATAGCAACCTCCATAACTCTCTCTTCAGTGGTCGAATTTAGACTATTTTGAGCTCATTGGAATAGTAACTGACAAGCTTCCAAATGGGACTGGAAATGGCTAATCTTAAGACCGTTCCTTATCCCAAAAAGACATTGGAACTCTTTGATCGTGATTTTGCATTTTAAATTGTTAATCTTTCAAAATCATGTGATCCAAGGGAGACTCACATAGCTCCCTCGTTTGATGTTGGATTGGGTCGATTTTTGGTCATCTAAAAGGTACTTTAGTGCTCTTTCACTCCTGACTGGAATCCTCGCATTCCGAGACCATTTCGGCATCTGTAAGTGGGATCGCATGCATCGCTCCTAAATTTTTTTCTTCATCTCCTTGTCCAATAGTAACCTTCCTAACTCTCTCTTCAGTGGTTAAATTTAGACTATTTTGAGCTAATTGGAATGTTAACTAGACCTGTTTCCAAATGGGACCGAAAATGGCTAATTTCAAGACCATTCGATATCCTAAAAGCACGTTGGAACTCTTCGATAGCCATTTTGCAATTTGGATTGTTAATATTTCCAAAGCACGCGATCCAACGGAGACGCTCATAACTCCCTCGTTTGATGTCCGATTGGGTTGATTTTTGGTCATCTGAAAGGTACTTTAGTGCTCTTTCAATCTTGACTAGAATTGTCATATTCCTAGACCATTTGGGCATCCGTAAGTAGGATCGCAGTCGTCGCTCCTAAATTTTTTCTTCATCTCCTTGTCCAATAGTAACCTTCATAACTCTCTCATCAGTGGTCGTATTTAGACTATTTTGAGCTCATTGGAATGGTAACTTGACAAGTTTCTAATTGGGACAAAAAATGGCTAATTTTGAGAGCGTTCGTTATACCAAAAGCACGTTGGAACTCTTCGATAGTCATTTTGCATTTTGGATTGTTGATCTTTCCAAATCACATGATCCAACGGATACGCTTATAACTCCCTCGTTTGATGTCGGATTGGGTCGATTTTTGGTCATCTAAAAGGTACTTTAGTGCTCTTTCACTCCTAACTGGAATTATCGTATTTCGAGGCCTTTTTGGAATTTGTAAGTGGGATCACAGTCGTCGGTCCTGAATTTTTCCTTCATCTCCTTGTCAAATAGTAACCTTCATAACTCTCTCTTCAGTGGTCAGATTTAGACTATTTTGAGCTCATTGGAATGGTAACTTGACCAGCTTCCAAATGGGGACAGAATTGGCAAATTTCGAGACCGTTCGATATCCCAGAAGCTTGTTGGAACTCTTCGACTGCCATTTTGCAATTTGGATTGTTAATCTTTCTGAAGCGCCCGATCCAATGGAGTCGCTCATAACTCCCTTGTTTGATGTCGGATAGGGTCAATTTTTGGTCATCTGAAAGGTACTTTAGTGCTCTTTCATTCCTGACTAGAATCGTCATATTCCGAGATCATTTCGGCATCCGTAAGTGGGATCATAGTCATCGGTCTTGAATTTCTCTTTCATCTCCTTGCTCAATAAAAACCTTCATAAATCTCTCATCAGTGGTCAAATTTAGACTATTTTGAGCTCATTGGAATGCTAATTTGACAAGCTTCTAAATGGGACTAGAATTCGCTATTTTCGTGACCATTCAATATCCGAAAAGCACGTTGGAATTCTTTGACCGTCATTTTGCAATTTGGATTGTTAATCTTTTTAATTTACGTGATCCAACAGAGATGCTCATAACTCCCATGCTTGATGTCAGATTGGGTCAATTTTTGGTCATCTGAAAGGTACTTTAGTGCTCTTTCATTCCTAACTGGAATCGTCATATTTCGAGATCATTTCGGCATTCGTAAGTGGGTCGTAGTCGTCGGTCTTAAATTTCTCTTTCATATCCTTGTCCAATAGTAACCTTCATAACTCTCTCTTCAGTGGTCAAATTTAGACGAGCTCATTGGAATGCTAATTTCACATGCTTCCAAATGAGACTAGAATTGGCTAATTTCGAGATCGTTCAATATCCCAAAAGCACGTTGGAACACTTGGATAGTCATTTTGTAATTTGGATTGTGAATCTTTCAAATCGCGCGATCCAACGGAGATGCCTATAACTCCCTCATTTGATGTCGGATTGGGTCAATTTCTAGTCATCTGAAGGGTACTTTAATGCTCTTTCATTCCTGACCAGAATCATCGTATTCCGAGATCATTTTAGCATCTGTAAGTGGGATCGCAGTCATCGGTCCTGAATTTCTCTTTCATCTCCTTATCCAATAGTAACCTTTATAAAACTCTCTTCAGATGACGAATTTACACTATTTTGAGCTCATTGGATTGGTTTCTTGATAAGTTTCCAAATGGGACCGAAAATAGATAATTTCAAGATGTTCGATATACGAAAAGCACGTTCGAACTCTTCAATAGTCATTTTGCAATTTGGATTGTTAATCTTCCTAAATCTCATAATCCAACGGAGATGCTCATAACTCCCTCGTTTGATGTCAGATTGGGTCAATTTTTGGTCATATGAAAGGTACTTTAGTGCTCTTTCATTCCTGACTGGAATCGTCGTATTCCGAGGTCATTTCGGCTTCCGTAAGTGGGATCGGAGTCGTCATTCATAAATTTTTCTTTCATCTCATTGTCCAATAGTAACCATCATAACTCTCTCTTCAGTGGTCAAATTTGGACTGAAAACGAAAGAAGGAGGAAAACCATACGAACGGTTTCCGTAAGAAAGCTAAACAGTCCGGGTGCAACCAACCTTCTCTTACACAGCTTGCCAATAACACTCTGGAAGACCCTCGCAAATATAAAAATGATCGGGAGGAGAACAAAAGAAAGGAAAAGGAGAAAAGGAAAGAGGAAGAAGAAAACGAGAGAGGGAGAGAGTGAGTTCGGCTCGAGGGCTACTGCGCGGGCTAACTCTACTGAATCGCTAATCGAGCTGTGAACTGATTCTTGGTCTAGCAACCTTGCTGGGCAAGAAAGAGAGAAAGAGAGAAAATGAAAGAAAGGAAAGAAAGAAGGGAGAAGAAGAAGGAAAGAAAGGAGAGTTGAGCCAATGTGACTCAGTGAGTCGACTCAACTAAGATATTTTGTCAACTTCGGGCTGCACTAATAGAGACTGGCAACTGAATAAGGTAAGTTATTCATCCATATAATGTCCAATCCAAGTCCTCTTAACATGGATTGGTAGTACAAACCAAATCTTAAATCTACATTTATAGTTTAACCCCAGTATTATGACGATCTAACCATGAGGATCACACTAATTATACTAGAATTGGGTACTACAACACATCCATTCAAGTCTAGAAATGTAGAGCATGATTAGATTCAAGAGGTGAGGGTTGTATCCTTTAAGCTTACATTAGTTTAATTTGTTATATTTATCCTGCCTTTTACATGCCTTCCTGTTATTTCATCTTACCTTTACATGCCTTCATGTTATTTTATCTTGCCTTTTACATGCCTTTATGTTACTCTGGATCTTCCCTGCAATTATATGTTTTACCATCACTTAGTTACCTTTGGCTTATAGTATGAAGTTGATTACAAGTGATCTTTCTGAATATTGTGGGGCCATGGATACAAGCCTTGTCCTTGCCTTATCAAATTTATTGAGTTGGCCATTGCCACTCTTCTTATTATTGAATCGGTTGTTGCTGCTATTCTATTTGTTAAGTTAGCCACTACTACTCTTCTTTTATTGAGTTGACCATTGTCACTCTCCTATTTGTTATGTTGGCCATTGCCACTCTTTGAGTTGACCATTGTCACTCTTCTCTTTATTATATTAGCCTTGTGTTATTTATCTTTAAGGCGTGGGCACGTGTCTTGGTATTCCAGAATCCTCATAATTCAGTTTGTATTCTCTATAAGTACAAGTGATGTGTAAGATGTATCACAACTAGTGATTTAAATATCCTCTAAGACCCATATCATAGCCCGTACCGCTCCGTAGGCCTTCGCGGTCCTCCTGGTCCAATTTCGGCGACCCGTGATCTATTATCGGCGTTTGCGTACAATCCTGAGTCGTGTCTCATATATCAGAGTCAGCTCGACTTAAAACTTGTATCCTTGTCTCGCGCGTCGAGGCGATACCTGGGCCAAAAGATGTAAGTCCGCATTTATTCCGAAGAAACACCGTGCGTTGTGAATTCTGAGAGAATCTCTACAACATGTAACATCAATCAATCAATCAAGTACCCACTCTATCTCAAGTACATCACTATAACGACCTTGGAATTTTCTGTACTAATCTTTCCTTAAGTAGTTGTTTTGGGGTAATTAGCGCTTTACTCGATTGCTTATGAAATCCACATCAATCACTTTAAATTATATCTGCATGGCTCTAAACGTGTAGATTAGTGAGCGCTACGTTACTCTGAAATCTAGGATCCATCGCTAAATCCAGTTGTTCTGGGGAATTTTTGGAAGATTTGGATCGGACCTGGACCGCGCGTCGAAAGTCCGATGGCGATGATCTTAGGCTGTTGCGGTCACTGAGTTGGGCTTGACCATCACCTCGAAAATCAAGTCCATGTGATGTTCTGGGTCGATTTGCTTGAGCTCGGAGTGAAGAGTGTGAGAACGGTTGGAATTTATTAAGCTTTTTATGAATCTGAGTCGTGTCGCTTGCGCGACGATTTTAAGCTATCTGACCGTTAGATTCTGACCCAATTTCACCCTCTGATCAGGATAGTTGGCCCAGGCATATCCTAGTGCTTGTGGACCTGATCGAGATTCCGTGACCGTTGAATTGAGTGTGGTCCGCCACGGCTGATCTGAAGAGCCGGTCGGTATGAAAACTCAGCTTAACCTAGATCCATGGTCAATGAGCTTAAGTTCGACCTTTCGTAGTTATAGGCCCACCAAAAGTGCTTCGTTGGATCGAGAAAGGCATGCTTTGGTTATAACCTAAGTATACCTTGACCCTGGGGTTATTTTCATCAAGAATAAGCCTATTTATAGTCCTTAAACCCTAGCTCTCTTTTCCATACGATTTTCTCTAACCCTAGCTTGGAAAGAGAGTGGAAAAGAGAGAGAAAGTGAGAAAGATAAGTTGGTAAATCATCTTGGATTCTTCTTTGTTCTTCTTCATCTTTGAACCTTCACTTTGAATCGTTCTTCTGACGGTTCTGAGTTCTTTTTGGGGTAAGTTAACCTAACCCTAACCTGTGTTAGAGCTTAGATTAGTTTTGGAGTTGTTGTATCTCATTTCTATCCTTGTTTTAGGGTATCCTATCACCGTTGACGAAGACAACTCGTCTAAATCAGTTCGGTGGTTCTTTCTTCGCTTAAGGTGCGGACTTTAAGTGTATAGGTTATGGTTTTCAAGGCTTTCAATCCCAGTTAGTGATTTATTCTTATTATGGATGAGATTTCACATGCTAAATGTTGTGTGTACATTGCTTTCCTGATATGCATGTGCTATATTGAGATTTGTGTATTCTATGTGTATTTATAAAGTACCGTATACGTATAAAATATGCACTTGTGTTTGCCATGATTATTTGTCATGTATGTATGCTAGATGCATGTATGACGACTCCTTGGTAAAAGGAATTGTCTAAGTGCATGTATTCTAACATACGCCATGTATGTTGTTCCATGTATGCTAAGTGTTTGTAGAAATGCATGAATGATCTAAGTGTAACTTATTACACTAATTGTGGGCGTTGAGAAGTGATTCTCAATACTCCTATTGATGCGCATGATTTCCTTTATGCAGTTACATTCCAAGTTATTTAAATTCAAGCATCTCCTATGCTTACATTTATGTTAAGTTGATATTCTTCAGATGAGTATGTACCATGATTTAAGTTGTTGTTCCTTTACTGTTTTACATTCCACATGAGTACCTGTAGTAGTGTAATGTGTTTGGGACTATGCCTTAGTCCAGGAAATCGGTAATTGACCCTATGTTCGTGGTTGAGATCGCTTTCGCCACGTAGGACGTATTAGACGAACCCGAGTCGTATTAGAGTTGGCGGCAGTGGTTTGGCCACGCGGAGTGTTTGCGCACTCTATGTCGTTCAATTCAACGTGCGCTCGTGCAAGTCGAGTTCGTCAAGTAACCCGATTGTCCGATGTATGTTCACCTTGTATTGGACGCTATTGTTTGAATCTAGGGTACCGAACTCACCAGTGAAATCCTATTAACTATGGTACTTGATCCGCTAAGACTCATGAGCCGGACATGGTGGTATGGGACACCGTGGTCGAGCTGTCGGCCTACGCTGGGGTGACGAGCCTCCCCGTAGTGACCAGTGAGCAACTAAACTCGTGAGCCGATTATGGTGGTATGGGACACTATATTCGTGCTGTCGGCCTACATTGATTGGTGACGAGCCCTTTGTAGTGACCTCGAGCATACCTGGATACCGCAATGAGGTGACGAGCCGCACTGTGGTAGGAAGGGCATGAAAGGCGTGCATTGATTGGTGACGAGCCCTTTGCTACGACCTCAAACATATGATCGTATGAGATGTCTAGGATTGACGACCCTAGTATGGATCACTGTTTGGATGGTGATATGAGGAAGGTGTCTTAGCTTCCCAATCCTGCTGTATGAAATGGACTAATAACAACTTGGTAATCATATCCATGCATCGCATTTGCATGTGCTTTGTAGATGTGGCGCACTTTGAGGCGATGTCATGCATAACGTAAGATGAAGACGCTGAGGGTGTACGCGTGAGGGCACGCATCATATTGCATACATCCTTGCATTAACAAGAGTACTTAGGATTTATTTAATTGTTCTGCTTTATCATTACTGTTTGATTGAACTGATAACATGTTAACCAGTGCCTTATTGTTCCACTGAGTTGATCACTCACTCCCACGTTTCTGGGTCGGTGTTAAACACCCACTAGACTCTGTCTTAGGCCCTGATGTTACAGATGTGGATGCGACGTCTGAGGCAGAGCGGGAGGTGGATGACGACGAGGCTGCCTTCTCCTATATGCAGTTTTCAGACGGGTTCTAGTGAGCCTCGGTCTGATGCGCGGGATCATTGGGATTATTTTTTTTGAACTGAAATGATGTAATTTGATACTTATAATTTTGTTAAATAACACTTTCATATGATCTGGCTTGTATATGTACTTCAGGGATTTACACTTGTACACATTTTACTATAAGTCTTCCGCTTGCTTTATTCACTTATCCCTGAATCATATCTACGTTTTGGCTTAATCTATTCCATGTTTTATGCACTAATACAGTCAACATACATCCTTCATTAAATATGTTGCATAAGTGATGTTTTGGAACTCGGGAGCTGAGTTATGCTCGACCCCTGAATTTCAGGGCGTTACAATCACATATACCCCATGCCACCTCACCCCCCTCATAAGTCAACTCTCTCTCACCCCACCCATACCTCCTTTATACAAATTTCAACCCAACCCATGCTTTCCCATATTCTCATCCCTTACAACAACCATTCCATCCATCATTTCTCTCTCTCTCATTTCTATCTTCTCTCTCCAACCCCAAGAGAAACACCCAAACGTCCAAGATCTCCAAGCCTTCCCAAAACAACAAGTGTGGCCCACTTTCCCACCCTCTCATCTCCCATCTCAACCATTCATTCTTCATCAACCTCCATCAAAATTGAAGGCAAGGAGCATAGGAGTCCAATGAGTTAAAGAAGGAGGCCAAATGTGGGTGATCTACCTTCGATTTCTATTTTAAGGGCCCACTTGTTGTGGGACCCACTTGATGTATGCACTGTATAAGAGAGGGCCCAATAGTGGCGAGGTCCCTCCCCTTCACATTTTTCTCTCTCCCTCTCTCTCTCTCTTTCTCTCTCTTCATTATGACGAAGTGGGCCCACCAAATATGTGATATACCTACTCCGTCCATCTGACAGTTTGGCCCATCGTACGCATGTGTTGATCCGCACCGTCCACTTTTAGGACGATGGGAATACCACCTGGACGCTGGCCTACTCAAGGCTTAGGTAAGATAATATATATACATATATATAATATATTAATATAATATCTGGTGGGCCCCACGTGGGACCCATATTTCATATGTATTATAATATATATATATTAATATAATATCTTGTGAGCCCCACGTGGGACCCACCTTTAATCCAGATATCATACAGATGGACGGTGCCATGTAGGATGTTTAATTGGATGTGGGGCCCTCCAGTGTATGTGTTTCATCTGCACCATCCATCTGGACGGTGCCATGTTTGGCCCCACCAGCACCATCCGTGTAGTGGCCCACCTTGATGATGTTTACCTCCCGTCCATCCATCTGTGGAGCACACTGTGATGTATGGGTCTTATCCACACTGTCCAGACCTTAGACGGTGGGACCCACCATGATGCATGTGTTGTATTTATACCATCCAACCATTTGAGAGATTGTTTTATGACATGAGTAAAGGAATGAGTTAGATCTGGAATTCTAGCAGACCCCACCATTTGAAATAGTGGGGACAGTGACATCCACCATTTAAAAAAAATCTTAAGCGCCATGGCAGTTCCAAACAAGCTGATATTTTTATTTTCACCTCATCAATTTTAACTGATGAATAGGTTGGATCTCAAAATACATCACAGCGGGTCCTATAAATGTTTTAATGGTGGGTGTGGCTGCTCCCATGGTTTTCTACCTTTGTATTTTAATGGTGAAAATCATTATCTCCACCCTTATTTGTGGTATGATCTAGATGATCTTTTGATATGATTTATTTGTCTGGATAGTGCTCTAAAATGATCTCTATAGATGGATGAATGGTGTAGCTGGAGTGGCCCATTTGATATGGCCTATTTGATATATTTGGGGCCCATTTAGTGACGATCAATGTGATGTACTTGGGGCCCATTTGATAAGGCCTGATGTGATATATGAGACCCTTGTTGTGGCCCATTGTGATGTATTTTCAGCCCATATGTCGTGGCCCATTGTGATATATTTCTGACCCACACAATTAGGCCCATTTGATAAGGCCTGATGTAATATATGAGACCCTTGTTGTGGCCCATTGTGATGTATTTTCAGCCCATATGTTGCGGCCCATTGTGATATATTTCTGACCCATACAATTAGGCCCATTGTGATGTGATGAGGCTCGATACGATGTATATGAAGCCCATGTGATTCGGCCCATTATGATGTATATGTGGCCCATGGTGATGTATATTAGGCCCTTAGGTGAGGCCATGGGCCCACTATATGTTTGACTCTATGTGGGCCACTCCTTGGGAGCAATGTTGGTTAAATGTCTACATTGATGGGCAATGATGGTTAAATATCCACATTGTGACCTTCCTTCAGGCCCTTTGTTAGGCCGATTCCGATTATCAAGGCTAATTTCGATTATCGAGGCCGATTCTGATTGTCAAAGCCGATTCTAATTGTCGAGGCTGATTACGATTATCGAGGTCGATTCGATTGTTGAGGCTAATTCTGATTATCGTGGCCAATTCTAATTATCGAGGCTGATTCCAATTATCGAGGTCGATTATCAAGGCCGATTCCAATTATCAAGGCAGATTCCAATTATCGATGCTGATTCCAATTGTCGAGGCTGATTCAGATTATTAAGGTCAATTCTAATTGTCGAGGCCGATTCCAATTATCGAGACCAATTTCGATTATCGAGGCCAATTCTGATTGTTAAGGTTGATTCCAATTATCGAGGCCGATTTCAATTATTGACGCCGATTCCGATTGTCAAGGCCAATTTCGATTTTCGAGGCCGATTCCGATTGTCGAGGCCGATTCCGATTATCGAGGCCAATTTCGATTGTCAGGTCGATTCCAATTATCGAGGCCGATTCTGATTATCAAGGTCAATTCTGATTATCGAGGCCGATTCTGATTATCAAGGCTGATTACAATTGTCAAGGTTAATTTCAATTGTCGAGGTCGATTCTGATTGTCGAGGCCAATTCCGATTATCAAGGCTGATTCTGATTGTCGAGGCCGATTCCGATTATCGAGGCTGATTTCGATTGTCGAGGCAAATTATCAATGCCGATTATGAGTATGTGACAGCATAGCATCATGATACATGCCCATATGCATCATCTGCATGTTTGTTATGAGATGTGATTGATCATTGCATATGTCATTGGGCATGTTGTTATGAGACTCCCTGATAGGCAGAGATTGTCTCACATAAGTACATGGTATGGACAGGATTGCTGAATGATTGGATTGTATAACTCATGCATCTTACATTGTGTATTGTGATTACTATACGCCCTAGCGACATCAGGGTTGTAGCCTCCACGGGCATACATGGATGGCTAGATGGGACACCAAAAATCTGTTACTAACATCGGGCCGCCATAGATGGCCCTGGTAAAAATTTCTAAACCCTTTTAGTACTAAAGGATGCTCCAACATCTAGACCGAGTGGATATATATGAGCGCATAAGGGCCGTATACCAGTAGGTCACGTCTCTCACTGTGTCATGGTCGGTTGGGAGGGGGTGTGACCTTACCTGCCTAAGTGAGGGGGCAATATCTAGGTTGAGTTTGACCAGCTTGAGGAATGGGTCCGCTATCGGTGAGCCAGGCCCGATATTAGCAGGCAGATAGTGAGGTCTCTTCCACTTACCCAGTTGTGCGCTCAGATAGGGGCGGCAAACTGGCGTAGAGTGCAATAGACCCCGGTGATGATCCCATAGATACACGGTACTGATATGTGGACTTATTGAGTAGGAGTTGCATACTCATTCACTCATTCATTCATTCATTTACTATCCACTCATGCTGGTGGTGCGCAACTATTTGTTATGTGTACCTTCGTAATGGCTAGGATTTCGGTTGGGACGCGTGACTAACCTAAGATTAGGAGTTTACCACATTGAGTCTGACTATCCAAATTTAGGTATGAGACTGGTTTAGATAAAAGTCCCTTTGGTGGACCCCGTAGCCTGCGATACTATGTACTATCGTCCCGACTTCACACTCTAACTTGGTCATTTCATTTGCATTGCATATTGCATTGCATCCTAAGCACATAGCATTTGGTTGACTGTGCTTCTGTATTGCATTACCTGATTAAGGTTGACTGTATTTGTGAACTCGATATTTGATATTTAACTTACTATGTCTCCGCATTGTATAGCTGACCTACATTGCTTCCTCAGTATATGACATTGGCTTATTATGTTTTTGCATCGCATAGCCTGAATAAGGCTGATGGTATTTATGAACTTGCCAGCATATTTCAATATTACTATGACATTGTATGATTCATGGAATGCCAGTATTTCTACTTACTCTGATATTATATGCTTGGCACATGCATCGCACACACTTACACCACCCTCTAAGCTTTCTATAAGCTTATGCATGATAGATGCGTACAGGTGATGTTAAGTTACAGCAGCATTGAGCTTGAAGTGTGCAGCGGTCTTCTGGAGCCTTGATTTTCGATATATGTATTTCCCTTTCAGCATTGTATTCAAATGTTTATATTAGTGGATATGTGATGATGATGTTGCCTTTGTGATTTGGGTATACTTGTGGTTATGCTTCTTATGAGTTAAATGTACATTAGAAAAATCCTCCTTGTAGGATCCTAGGATCGGAACCTGGCGCATGGACGCTGAGAGCCGAGAATGGGGGTACTACGGAGGCTATCGATACCAAATTAGATGATCAGAAATTTTGTGAGCCCGGTTTCTGAGTTTGGGGTGTGATATATCCTTTCATGGACGTAATGCGCTCTGGGTAGAGACCCTCTTGGTCATCACGTAATTCCATGGGCTTTTGGGTAGCGGTGCACAAATCGATGTGTGTAATTTGCAAATGCAGTTCACATCACTTCTGGAATTGAATGTCACAAATAGTCGCTCCATGATCAAGTCGTGTCACATAATTTACCTAGCTCATGTGTCGTGCGCCTTGAGGAGTTCACATAAATCCACGGTAGCGTTGGCCATGCTGGCGAATATCCATAGTTATGAGATGCAGGTCAAGCTGGGATTTCTATAAATTGTATTTCACATTATGATGATCACTACGTATGATGAGCGCCACACACTTTGCTAGGCATGCATCTCATGTAGGTTATTTGCGGATTTGATATCCTTGTAATAGTGGACTACAGGACATATCAGAACTCTTATATTACTTTTATGAATTTCTTGAATTATTGTTAATCTTAAAGGATAACCATTAATATGAGTAAGGCATTAACCCTCTCTCAACCGTACAGAATATGCAGGTGTCGTACAGATTGAAAATTTAGTGAACAATCTCCCTAAGGAAGATTATGTTGAAAGATAGGAAGACAGTTTTATGATTTAGTTTTATACTTCCGCTGCGAAATCTGACAATGTAATAAACTTCCATAGAGAAGGCATTTAATTATTTAATGAATTCTTTTACTCCAATGAAATAATCAATACAATTAATTTTATTCTTGTGAATGTTACCTTCAGGAATGTAAAGGGATGTGATCTAAATGAAAAAAAAATTTACGATGTGATTTTCAAAGCATCTAAGTTTTATATTATTAACACCCGGTTTCCTCGAGAACGAGTATAAACTCTGGCCGTGAAAATTCAAGATGTTACAATTATCTCCTGGGCATGGTAGGATGATGGAATCCCTTCCAATCAATGCAATGGATCTTCATGTGTGAACTATCTCACTGAAAGTTCATATTGTGCTTGAAAAGTTTATCTTCCATTGGATAGGATAAGACTCCAATTCCAGTTGTATTTCTTGAATCAAGTAAGGTAGCATCTTGATAACTACAAGTAGATCCTTGGCACCCTAGTTCTCACCTTTTAATTGATAGTTTAAGTCAACATTATTCACAATTACTCCAACTATTCCAAATTTTAGATTAGTTTCTGATTCTAGTTCTACTTCTAGTTATTTTTAGAATACGTACAAGTTTAGTCCCTGAATATTTAACCTCGGTCTTACTGAGTTATTGCTACATCGCGACCCTGCACTTGGGGTTTTAAACATTGAGCAAGAAGAGGGCTCTCATACCAACTATATCAAACCAAACATTATCTTTTAATTACTAGTCAATTACATTCCATAGTGTAATACTTTACTTTTCTTGTCAAGTAAATTACATTTCTTAGTGTAATACTTTACTTTCAACTTGCTGTTTACATTCTGTATTGTAATCCATAATGCTAATCAAGTATTTGAAAATTTTAGCTGTAATTTGAGTTTACGCTCTCATGCTGGATTTAGTATTTCACCTGGAAGGTGTTTTACGACCATTCTTCATGACCGACTGTAAGAATTCTTTCATCATTTTCTTTTATCTGTACTGAAAAGTCCTTTTGCATAGAAACCAAAGGTGTAACCCATTATCAGAGGACGAACCCTATCCTCTAAATATCGCCTAATCCTATTTACACATTAAGCGAGTGGTTGAATAGAGGACCGATCCCATCAGATCTCAGTCATATACTATGTGCCTGCCTATCTTGATGCTTGGGGTCATTATTGTTTTGTTTGAATTGAGCTTCAAATCCAATTCTAGCATGCTTACACTCATACAGCTAAAAATAGATCAATAACAACATCAGCACTGAATCATGTTGTCATGCCCCAAACCCAAAAAATCAAATTCACAGGAATCCCGATCACCGAATTCGGTACCGACAACCTCCGTAGTACCCCATTCTCGGCTCCTATCGTCCATACGCCAGATTTCGATCCTGGGATCCTACAAGGAGGATTTTTTTTCAATGTACATTTAACTCGTAATAAGCATAACCACAAGATTACCCAATTCACAAAGGCAACATCATCATCACATATCCACTAATATAATCATTTGAGTACAATGTTGAAAGGGAAATACATAAATCGAAAATCAAGTTCCAGAAGACCGTTGCACGCTCCAAGCTCAACACTACTACAACCTAACATCACCTGCCATCTATCATGCATAAGCTTATAGAAAGCTTAGAAGGTGGTGTAAGTGTGTGCACAAGGTAAGTGCCAAATTTTCAATACAATGCCATCATCATACAATATCGAAAATACTAGTAATCCATAAATCGTACAATATCGGAATAAGCAGAAATACTGACAAGATTATAAATCATATGATAATAGAGTAAGTGAAAATACGGACAAGTCCATGAGTCAATCAATATCAAAATATGCAATATAGAATAGCTATGCAAATGAGGAGTTATAAAGACCCAAATATCAGATGCCGAGGATGTGATGCAATATGCAATTCCTGATGAGTTCACGAATAGCGTCAACCATATCTAGACCATATAAATGCAGAAAAAAAGTAACCTAAAATGCCATATGCCGTGGATGTAATACCATATGCGGTGTGAATGGAATGACCATGCTGGAGTGTGAAGTCGGGATGATAGTACGTAATATCGCAGGCTATGGGGTCCATCATAAGGGACTTCTATCCAAACCAGTCCCATACCTAAATTTGGATAGTCAGACTCGATATGGTAAACTCCTGATCTTAAGTTAGTCGTGCGCCCCAACCGAAATCCTGACCATTGCGAAGGTACACGTAACAAATAGTTGCGCACCACCAGCCCGAGTGGATAGTGAATGAATGAATGAATGAGTATGCAACTCCTGCTCAATAAGTCCACATATCAGTACAGTTCATCTTTGGGATCATCACCGGGGTCTAGTACACTCTACACCATCTTGCCGCCCCATCAAGCGCACAACTGGGTAAGTGGAAGAGACCTCACTATCCGCCTGGCCAGTAGTCAGCCAATATCTATCCAACACGTCGATAGCGGACCCATTCACTAGCTGGTCAAACTCAGCCTAGCTATGCCTACTCCCTCATGCGGGTAAGGCTACACCCCCTCCCAACCGACCACGACACAGTGGGAGATGCGGCCTACAGGTATACGGCCCTCATGCGCTCATATATATCCACTCGATCTCGATGTTGAAGCACCCTCTGGTACCAAGAGGGTTTAGAGATTTTCACCCAGGGCTATCTATGGCAACCCGATGCTCGAATAAAAAATTTTCGGTGTCTCATCTGGCCATTCATGATATGCTTGTGGAGGCTACGGCCCTGATGTCGCTAGGGCGTACAGTAATCACAACACATAATGTCAAATGCATGAGTCATACAATCCAGTCATGCATCAATCCTGCACATATCGTGCACTCATGTAAGACAATCTCCGCCTATCAGGGAGTCTCATAACAACCTGCTCGATGACATATGCAATGGTCAACCACATCTCATAACAAACATGCAGATGATGCGTATGGGCATGTATCATGATGCTATGCTGTCACATACTCATAATCGGTATCAATAACCGGCATCGACAATCGACCCCGATAATGTGGACATTAAACCAACATTGCCCCTAAGGATGGCCTACATAGAGCCTAACATGTAGTGGACCCATGGCTTCACACAAGGGCCAAATATACAACACTATGGGCTCACTCAAGAGCTTAATATACATCATGATGGGCCTCTCACATGGGCCTAATATATATCACAATGGACTCTATCGCCTGGCCCTCAAATGCATCACAATGGACATCATCACATAGACCTCATATTCATCACATTAGGCCTTAAACACGAGTTAAATACACATCACAATGGGCCTCAAATACGGGCCGCATATACATCACATTAGGCCTCAAACACGAGCCGCATATACATCACACAGGCCGAATACACATCACAATGGGTTTCAATTATGGGTCGCATATACATCATATAGGTCTCGACAATTAGCCTCGATAATTGAAATCGGCCTCGACAAATCGAAATCCGCCTCGAACTTGCCCTCGATACTCAGAATCAGCCTATACAATCAGCCTCAACAAATCAGAATTGGTTTTGATACTCGGCCTCAACACTCAGAATGGGCCTATACAATCGGCATCGACAAATCAAAATCGACCTTGATACTCGACCTCGACACTCTTTATCGGCATATACAATCGGTCACGACAATCGGAATCAATCGATAATCAGAATCGGCAAATCGGTCACGTCAATCGGAATCGGCAAATCAGTCACAATAATCAGCCTCGATTGCTAATCGGTCAATTGGCCATGACAATCAGAATCAGCAATCGACCACGTCAATCGACAATCGACAATCAGTCACGACAATCGAAATTGATCGATAAGCAGAATCGGCAAATCGGTCACGTCAATCGGAATCGGCAATTGGTCATGATATTCAGAATCGGCAAATTGGTCACGTCAATCGGAATCGGCAATCGATCATGATAATCGGAATCAATCGATAATCAGAATCGACAAATCGGTCACAATAATCGGCCTCGATTGATATCGGTCAATCGACCACGACAATCAGAATCGGCAATCGGCCACATCAATCGACAATTGGCAATTGGTCACGATAATTGGCCTCGATCGATAATCGGTCAATCGGCCATGACAATCAGAATCGGCAATCGGCCACGTCAATCGACAATCGGCCACGATAATTGGCCTCGATTGATAGTCAGTCCATTGGCCATGATAATCGGCCTCGATTGATAGTCAATCCATCAGCCACGACAATCAGCACATAAACAAGGCGGGGTTCATAGATGAATAGACGATCAACCATAATATAAAGATCAGCCATCGGCCGTGGTTATATCAAATCCAATAACACGGAGCCATCCGTCTATGATGAATGAGGCCCACTAATTAGGGTTAACCCACAAGTGAATGATGAGAATGGGACTTTCAAGGCTTAAGGGAAGGTCACAATGTGGACATTCAACCATCATTGCCCATCAATGTGGTTATTTAACCAACATCGCTTCTAAGGAATGGCGCTCATAGGACGAATCAGGTAGGGGCTCATGGCCTAGCACAAAGGGCCTAATATACATCGTCATGGGCCTTAATTACATCAAATGGGCCGAATCGAATGGACCAAATCAAATGGGCCGATTCAAATAGGCCGAATTAAATGGGCCGAATTAAATGGGCCGGATTAATTGGGCCGATCAAATAGGTCGAATCAATTGGGCCGAATCAATTAGGCCGAATTAATTAGGCCTAATACACATCACTATGGACCTCTACCCATGGCTCCAAAGACATCACAATGGGCCTCAACCCATGGGCTCCAAATACATCATATTAGGCCTCACAAATATAACAAGTAGGCCACACTACTTGGGCCGCACCATTCATTCATCTATAGAGATCCTTTTAGAGCATTATCCAAATAATGAATCAGATCAAAAGATCATCTGGACCATACCACGAATAATAGTGGTGATAATGATTTCCACTGTTAAAATTTAGAGGGGCCCACCATCGCATTTACTTTCCATTCAGTCAGTTCATAAGGTCATAAAGACCTGAATTGAGAGGAAAAACAAATATCATATTGGTCAAAAATTTCTGTAACCCAAAAGGGGTTTCAATGGCAGACGTTCAACTCCACTGTTTCTGCAGTGTGGTCCACCTGATAATTGGATCTATCCTATTTTCAGTCTCAAGCCTTGAGACAAACTCACCAGTTAGATGGATGGTTAGGGTGCAACATAAGATTGTGGGGCCCACCATCCAACCATTTGGACGGTGTGGCTAAGACCCAAACATCACGGTGGCCCACAGAGATGGATTGACGGTAGGGATACAACACGTACATCATGGTGGGGTCGTGCTTGGCACGCCAGGTAGGTGGACGGTTGGGATACAACACGTGCATCATGGTGGGGTGTATGTGGCACCATCCAGGTGGACGGTGCAGATTAAACACAGCTGTGGTGGGTCCCACCAGTAAACCATCCAATCAGTTCGTCAGGTGGGTCCTACATGGGAGGGTGGCCCACCAT
Organism: Magnolia sinica; assembly: GCF_029962835.1. Lineage (NCBI taxonomy): Eukaryota > Viridiplantae > Streptophyta > Magnoliopsida > Magnoliales > Magnoliaceae > Magnolia > Magnolia sinica. The sequence continues at coordinate 70,394,911 of NC_080574.1, forward strand.
TACATTTGTTTTTAAAATATAATATAATACATTATATAATACAAGATATTATATAAATACGTTTTTTTTTTAAAAAGGCAGAGGGTAGCCCAGAACCCACCGTTCAGATGAATCTGGATGGTGCAGATTCCATAACAAAGGTGGGTTCCACGTGGTGTGGCCCACCCATGATATACATATTTATATAATATTATTATTTATTATTATTATTATTATTTATTTTTTGATCTGCAGGTCAGCAGCATCCAGCGTCCACTGATGGACGGCTGGATAAAATACATACATCAAGATGGGCCGTGGATGCCACACGTGAACTGGGTCCATGTGATGGACGGCATGGATGGAATACAACATTAGTGGGGCCCACGTCCCATGGACGGACGGTGTGAATATAATAAATACATTAGTGGCCCCACTGCAGCAGTCTTGTTGCTAGATGCTGGGCTCGATTTGGATTTAACACATACCTCATGTGGTCCCACGGCTGTTAGACAACTGTCCAGTAGCGTCCACCAGATGGACGGTGTGGATTAAATCCACACATCATGGTGGGTCACACATACAGATACACCACGGTGGCCCTTGCATAGCACCATCCCGCAATGGATGGTGTAGATGTAAAACATAAATCTGGTGGGCTCCACCGTCCTAGCTGGACGGCTGGATGGGACTAGAAAATCAGGTCGGCCACATGGTCATCATAAAAAAAAAGAAGAGAGAGAGAGAGAGAAAGAGAGAGAAAGAGAGAGAGAGACAGATGGAGGGGAGGGACCCTGCCACTATGGGCCCTCCCTATATAATACATACATCAAGATGGGTCCCACATACGTGGACCCTCAAATCATAAAATTAATAATTAAAAGCACCCACCTTTGATCTCCTCGGACTCCTCCTTCCACCGATGCAATCTAAAGCTTCAGGGTTGGATTTTAATGGTTGAGATGGACTTTGGAGGGTGGGGATGAGAGATAGGAAGGTGGGCCACACCAAGGTTCTCCATGGAAGCCATGAACGTTGCAGTTGCTTGTTTTTAGAGAATGAGAGAGAGAATGAGAAAGAGAGGGGTGATGGGAGAGGGATGGAGTGACATGAGAGGTAAGGTGCTTGTTAACTTTTTGGGGTTGCTTTTGTACTCGGGCATGGGGAGAGTAATGGGTTGAGTGATGGGTGTACTTTTGACAAGTGAAGTGATTGATGTGATGGATTTGATAGATTCTCTTAGGATTTGCAACGCGCAGTGTTTTTCTCAAACTGAACGCTGGCCCACATCTCCTGGCCCGGGTGTCGCCTTAACGCATGAGACGCAGCATTGGAACCGCGACGACGGCGCGGTCGCAATGATACAAGTTTCGAATCGAGCCGACTCTGATGTGCAGGACTCGGCTTAGGGTCGCGCGAAAACATCGGATACAGGTCGAGGGTCGTCGAAATTCGATCGGGAGGACCGCGGAAGCCTATTAAACGGTACGGTCTAGAATACGGGCCTTACACATGTTTTGAGCATTTGCAAAGGCAAAACACAATCAAGAAAAGGTAGTTGTTTCTTTATAGTTGGTTACATGCGAAGGGGCCATGTGGACAAACAATTATCTTCATGCTTCATCCAGGAAGGCTATAAATAGCGAAGGAAATTTCGAAGAGCCATCAACCATCACAATGCTTTATCTATCTAGTTTTGCTCGTCATCCACATCATTCATCAGCTATGAGGTGTTTAGTTCCTAAGAGTAGTTCAGTCCGTCCCTGCACTCATGCCCGACTGACCTTAGTTGTAGTAAATAGCTATAATTTTCTTCCATTTGCACCTGCGTGTCGAATCAGAAGGAAGATCTTAACCTTAGGAACTGTCCCCCTACACTCATATGTTGGGCTGACCGTATTTATAATTCTCAGCATTCTTTTACCTCGCTCATCAACACGCTGCTCCACAAAGCACCATATTGCTCTGCTAGGTTGGTGATCCCATTGTAGTGGTAAGTCTAGCTTATTTTTGTGCTCATCTTCCATCTTTCTCTATTTAAATATACAATTACTGCACCTTCGAAAGTCCATAATGCCCAAGGAAAATAAGAACTCACTGGAGAAAGAGCCCCAACTTCCACAAATCACTGATATCTTATGTGACAATTGGCTGAATAGGTGGATGGTCGAACCACGACCAAGCGTCACTCTGTCTCAACGCCAGAAATTAGTGGTCATGGTTTGAATCAGACCTAACCAGTTCTAGCATGCTCATAAACCTCATACGTGTCCGGTGTAGTCGAGTTGGAGCACAACACATCCACATGTGAAAATATTAAACACGTGTATAGAAACTAAGCCTTTTTCAATAAGGTTGAAACAATGCTTAAACTAAGACAATTCAACAACTTATAAATTAAAATTTAGGTTAGAACTCATTTGTTGCCTGCATGTTATGTCAAATAAGGGAAATTGACAGTACTCACCTCGAAGTTTGGGCAAATTACCTCGAACACTACGACACTCCTTATATTCCCTAAAGGGTCTTCTGACATGATTTTAAAAATTACTTGGACCAAAATGCCCTTATCCTTGTTTTAGTAGTTGTACGGTTTTTCAGGGAAGAAGAAGTTACTTCGTATTTAGTGCCAAGAAAGTAATGTGTACGGAACCCTTTTTTGCGTGCAGGCAAGGACCAAGCTCGTGGGGCCCACATTAATGTATGTGTATAATCCATGCCGCCCATCCTTTTTGCCGTGTCATTTTAACGGTTAGGGACCAAATATCAGCCTGATCAAGAGCTCGTGTGGGCCACATAATAAAAAACAATGGGGACAATGGAACCCACTGTTGAAACTTTCTAGGCTCACTAACTATGATGTTTGTTAGAAGAGGACACTGCCCAAGTCAGGACTTTTTTAGGCCCACACCGAGCAGGCCGACAAGGTGGACGGAATGGATATCCCCATTGTGGGCCTTAAGCTATTATATCAATGGTTATCCTTTCATTTGGTAGTAAAGGACGTGAACATGTAACAACTGCTACCCATATAACATGTGAACCACGACCCATATAACATGATAACTACGACTCATGAAACTACGACCCATGACAACTACGACCCTTACCACATTACAACCATGACCCTTACCGCATTACAACCACGACCCGACTATGGGTCGTGGTTGCCATGAGGTAAGGGTCGTGGTTGTCATGAGGTAAGGTTCGTGGTTGTCATGCTACACGAGTCGAAATCTTCATTTTATAGGCCTTGACAAGGACCATCTAGTGGGGCCTACATTATTGTATGTGAATAATCCATGCCACCCATCCTTTTTGTCGTGTCATTTTAGGGCTAGGTGGATGGATTGGATCACCCCATGTTAGATTTTTTTGGGCCCATGATGAGCTGGCTGACAAGGTGGATCTATCGAATCACCCCACTGTGGGTCTTAAGCTATGATACCAATGGTTTAGTAGAAGATGAAGTGAACACGTGGATACCACGATCCATGCAACATGACAACCACGACCCATATAATATGACAACTACGACCCATGCAAACAATGGCCCATATAGGCTCACATTGATGTATGTGTATAATCTATGCCGCCCATCCTTTTTTGTTAGGTCATTTTAGGGGTAGCATCAAATATCAACCACGATCCTTTGTGGATAAAAACCACGATCCACTGTGCATGTGAACCATGACCCTTTATATGGATCATGGTTGTCATGTAGCATGGGTCGAGGTTGTCATATTATATGGGTTGTGGTTGTGAAGTTATATGGCTTGTGGTTGTCATGGGTCGTAGTTGCCAAGTTATATGGGTCGTGGTTGTCATGTTATATGGGTCGTGATTGTCATGGGTTGTAGTTGTCATGTTTTATGGGTCGTGGCTGTCAAGACCAACTAGCGAGGCCTACATTGATGTATGTGAATAATCTATGTCGCCCATCCTTTTTGTCATGTCATTTTAGGGCTAGGTTCCAAATATCAGCCTGATCCGGAGCTCGTACACCCCATCCTTTTTGTCATGTTATATGAGTCGTAGTTGTCATATTATAGGGGTCGTGGTTGTCATCCGGGTCGTGGTTGCCACGGGTCGTAGTTGTCATGTTATATGGGTCGTGGTTGTAATGTGGTAAGGGTCATGGTTGTCATGGATCGTGATTTTCATGGGTTGTAGTTGTCATGGATTATAGTTATCATGTTATCATGGTTGTCATGTTATATGGATTGTAGTTGTATTGTGGTAAGGGTTGTAGTTGTTATGGGTCGTGGTTGTCATCGGTCGTGGTTGTCATGTTATATGGGTCGTGGTTGTTGTGGGTCGTAGTTATCATGTTATATAGGTCGTAGTTCTCATGTGATGCTTGTTAGAAGTGGATAATGCCCGAGTCAGGACTTTTTGGGCCCGCAGCGAGCTAGCCGACAAAGTGGATGGATCAGATCACCCCGTTGTAGGCCTTAAGCTATGGTACCAATGGTTTGGTAGAAAATGAAGTGAACACATTGCAAACTGCGAACCATGCAATATGACAACCACGACCCATATAACATGGCAACTACGACCCAAATGGGCCCACATTGATGTATGTGAATAATCCATCACGCCCATCCTTTTTGTTGTGTCATTTTAGGGGTAGGGTCAAATATCAACCATAACCCTTTGTGGATGAAAACCAAGATCCATTGTGCATGTGAACCTTGACCCTTCAAATGGATTGTGTTTGTTATGTAGCAAGGGTTGAGGTTGTCATATTATATGGGTCGTGGTTGTCATGTTATATGGGTCGTAGTTGCCAGGTTATAGGTCGTGGTTGTAGGTCATAGTTGTCATGTTATATGGGTCGTGGTTGTCATGTTTTATGGTTCGTGGTTGTCACAGGTTGTAGTTATCACATTATATGAGTTGTGGTTGTCATGTAGGCCGTGGTTGATATAGGTCGTGGTTATCATGCCCCAAAAGGTTTTCAATTTCACTACTTTCTATGGTGTGGTCCACATGAGCCTTTGATATACCTCATTTTTTGGCTCATTCCTTAAAATGATTTTTCAAAATGAATGGACGGCATGGATAAAATATATACATCACAATGGGCCCAATAAGACCATTCATCTCTACATATATTGGGATGTGTAAGTCGAGTAACGTGACTTACTAAAATACCCTTTGGTCTCGAGAATCTGGACTCCTTGAAGACTCCTACAACTACACCTAAGTCGAGTAACTTTTAATCCACGATAAAAGCGGATTGGCTGGTGTACCACTGTAAATGTATGTGGTCTATCCACGCCGCCGTCCGTTTTTCCATCTTATTTTAGCGATTGAACCCAATATTTAATCATACCCAAAGATCAAGTGGACATCGCCATAGGAAACAGTTGGAATAATGATCTCCACCATTGAAACCTGTTTATATGATCACAAGGACATGGATGAAGGGAAAAAAATTAAATATAAGCTTGATCCAACACTTCTATAATGTGGTCCAGTTTATCTTTAGATTTGTCATATTTTTTGGTTCAAATCTGACAACGAGCTCGTAAAATGGATGGATGTTTGGATATAACAAATACATCATGGGACCCACAGAACTTGCTGACGTGAATACACCAGCCAATTCGCTTCCCAATCTCATCCTCTAGATGAGGGATTTCTTGTGGAAGCCTTCAGCAGGAAGTTCCTGCACTGGGAACCCAGGTGGGGTCCACTGTGATGTTTGTGAGAAATCCTCCCCTTCCATTTGTTTTGTGAGTTCATTTCAGGACACCATGCCAAAAATGATCCGTAACCAAACCTCAAGTGGGGCGTACTAAAGGAAAATATTATTAGGGAAATTCCTACCGTTGAAACATTTATAGGGCCCACCGTGATGTATTTTTGAGATCTGACCTACTAATAAGTTAACACGGAGATAGAAGAAGTGAAAATAAAAATATCAGCTTGATCAGAAACTACTGTGGCCCTAAGAAGTTTTGAACAATGGATGTCACTGTCACCACTATTTTCTATGGTGGGGTACACTTGAACTTTAGATCTATCTCATTCTCTTTTTAACGCCATAAAACGACCTCTACAAATGGTTGGACCATATGGATATAACACATGCATCATGGTGGGGTCCACAGAGCTTGGCGACGTCACTTCAGTAGCGATTTGGCTACTGCTGTGGTAGAGGATTGCGTAGTGAGTAACTCAGTACGGTAAGCATACTGAGTAAACTCCGTGGGCCCCTGCAGCATTCATGCATTGTATCCACTCTGTCCATCTCTTTTAACACATAATTTTAGGGCTTTATCTAAAAAATGAAGTATATCCAATCCTCAAATGGACCACACTACCGGAAACTATGTGAACTGAACACCTAGTGTTGAAAAATTCTTGGGGACAACAGAGGTTTTAGATCAAGCTGATATTTGTGTTTTCCCTTCATCCATGTCCTTCTGATCTTATGAACAAGTTGGATAACAAATAAACATCACTGGGGGCCTTAGAAAATTTTCAACGAATGAAATCAATACTTCCACTTTTTCCACTGGTATGGCCCACTTGAGCTTTATATATGCATCGATTTTGGATTGAACCCATAAAATGATCTGGAAAAACGAATGGATGGCGTGGATAAACCACATGCATTCATAGTGGGCCCAACTGAGTTTACTCAATACAATTAGAGCATATTGAGTAACTCAGTACACAATCCGATTTCTACTGCTATAGGTACGTGTTAAGATGGGCCACGCATAAGATATATAACTGCAGTAGGTACATGTTGTGCGGGACTTCTACAGGTACATGTAGGTACGTGTCAAGATGGGCCACACACCAGATATATAGCTGCAGTAGGTCCATGTCGTGCAGGACTTCTACAGGTACATGTCATGCGAGGATGAGCACTGACGCTCCTTGAGCTCTGAGTTCTACAAACGATTCAAAGTAGATCAAAGTTACATGGCCCCACAATAATTTATTTGTTATATCCGCACAATTCATTTAATTTTAGAGATCATTTTAGACCAATATCCAAAAAATGAATAATATCAAAAGATCATTTGTACCACACCACAAATAGCAGCATAGATAATGGTATTCATAGTTAAACAATTCATAGGGCCACCATAACGTTTATTTTCCATCAAATCTGTTCACAATGTCACAATAACTGGAATCAAGAGGAAAAACAAATTTCATATTAATCCAAAACTTCTGTGACCCCAAAAAGGGTTTGAATGGTAGATGTTCAATCGCAGTGTGGTCCACTTGATAGTTAGATCTATCTTATTTTTCATATCAAGCCTTAAGATGATCTCGCCAAATGGATGGATGGTTTGGATATAACATATACCTCATGATCAGACCCACCTAAATTACGTCAATACAGCGGCTATATAGCTGATGTGAGGTACACCAGTCCGCCTTCGTATCATGGAAATGGATCGGCTACTCCTGCTGCTACCAGCCCTCTGGCTGAAGGTCGGTGCTATGTGGGCCCACTATGATGTATGTGTTACATCTATTCCGTTTATCCATTTTTACATATTATTTTAGAGTTTTATACCAAAAATGAAAGGGATATAAATCTCAAGTGAACCACACCACAGGAAAACAATGGTGATTGGATAAACACTACTAATGACACTACAACCCACATAATAGGACAACTGCGACCCATATAACATGACAACTGCAATCCATACAACTACGACCCATATAGCAGGACAACCGCGACCCAAATAACAAGACAACTGCTACCGCGACCCATATAACAGGATAACTGTGACCCATATAACATGACAACTGCGATCCATATAACTACGACCCATATAACAGGACAACTGCAACCCAAATAACAGGACAACTGCGACCGTGACCCATATAAAAGGATAACTGTGACCCGTATAACATGACAACTGCGATCCATATAACTGCGACCCATATAATAGGACCACTGCGACCCAAATAACAAGACAACCGCGATCGCAACCCATATAACAGGATAATTGCAACCCATATAACAGGACAACTGCGATCCATACAACTGCGAACCATATAACAAGACAACTACGATCCATACAACTATGACCCAACCATACAACTGAGACCTATATAACAAGACAGCTAAGACCCATATAACATGAAAACTACGATCCATACAACTGCGGCCCATTTGGGTCGTGGTTTGCATGGGTCGTAGTTGCCATGTTATATGGGTCGTGGTTGTCGTGTTGCATGGTTCGTGGTTTGCAACGTGTTCACTTTGTTTGCTACCAAACCATTGGTACTATAGCTTAAGGCCCACAATGGGGTGATCCGATCCAACCACCTTGTCGGCCAGCTCGGCGTGAGACCAAAAAGTCCTAACTTAGGCAATGTCCATTTCTAATAAACATCACAGTGAGCCTAGAAACTTTCAATAGTCACCATTATTTTTTATTATGTGGGCTACACGAGCACTGGATCAAGCTGATATTTGGGCCCTAGCCCTAAAATGACATAGCAAGAAGGATGTGCGGCATGGATGAAACACATACATGGTGGTAGGTCATGGTTGTCATAAGGTATGGGTTGTGGTTGTCATGCAATTTGGGAGCAGGAAATGAGAACCACGATCCATATCACACGAAACCACGATCCATTTAACATAAGAACCACGACCCATATAACACGAGAACCACGAACCATATAATATGTGTTCCACCGTAGATTTTTATCCACGACCCTCACTTCATGGAAACCATGACCTATACCCTTCCGTACTAGTCTGACGTTTTTCAAATATGATATGACTATTGATAGACCACAGGAGTAGGAAATGCAGACTATATAGGTCGTGGTTCTCATGACATAAAGGTCGTAGTAGTCATGTTATATGGGTCTTGGTTGTCATATTATATGGGTCATGGTTGTAATGAGTCGTCACTGGGTGCCGTTGAAGAGAACTGTTATTTAACTCTATAGCTCAATGACAGAAATGGTACGCCCCTGTCATCATTGAGAAATCCCATGGGTCGTGGTTGTCATGGATCGTAGTTGTCATATGAGGTCATAGTTCTCATGTGATATGAGTTGTGATTGTAATGGATCGTCGTTTCCATGGGTCATGGTTGCCATTATATATGGGTCGTGGTTGTAATGTTAAATGAGTCGCAACCCTTTCCTCATGAAAACCATGACCCATATAACATGGCAACCACGACTCACACCTGGGTCGTGGTTGTAATGTGGCAACGGTCGTGATTGTAATGTAGTAAGGGTTGTAGTTCTCATGTTATATGGGTCGTGGTTGTCAGGGGTCGTAGTTGTCATGGGTCATAGTTATAATGTTATATGGGTCGCGATTGTTACATGTTCACTTCATTTATTGCCAAATGAAAGGATAGTCATTGGTACAAAATCCTGAGGCCAACAATACGGAGATCCGTTCCGTCCACCCTGTCGGCCAGCTCGGCGTGGGCCCAAAAAATCCTGACTTAGGCAATGTCCACTTCTAACAAACATCACTGTGAGCCTGTAAAGTTTGAACAGTGGGTTCTATTGTCACCATTAATTTTCTATTATGTGACCCATGCGAGCTTTGGATTAGGCTGATATTTGGGCCTTAGCCCTAAAATAACACGGTAAAAAGGATGGACGGCATGAATTATACACATACATCAATATGGGCCCCATGAGTTTAGTCCTTGCCCACGCGCAAAAAGGGTTTCGTACACATCACTTTACTAGCATTAAATAATTAGTAACTTCTTGGTCCCTAGAAAACCATGCAACTACTGTACCAAGGTCAGGGGCATTTTCGTTTGAAACAAACTCCGAAAGCTGTCAGACTTTTTAGAAAATATATGGAGTGTCATAGCAATCGAGGGAATTGACCCAGACTTCGAGGTGAGTACGGTCAATTTCCCGTCAAAAAACTATGATTTTTTTTATTTTTATTTTTATTTTTATTTTTATTTTTTAAAAAAGAAAACTAACATAATAAGAAAGCTCAGATCAGACAAATATATCACATTGCAATGCGTGTCACGTAATAAACGTCTGTGCATATATAACAAACACATTGTCTGAAAAGAAATGATGTGATCACAAGGAAAGAGAAATGACAAACAGAGCGTCACATGCAATGCGGGTCCTCGTCCTCGGGGAATCCAAGTGGTTAAGATATCTAAACCGACTCACCATAATATATTTTGATACACAAGTCCACTCTATATCTACGTTGGAGAGGATGTCATCAAACGGCCCAAGTCGTGCGACTTATAGTTCACGGCAAGCGTCGGCTACAACCATACGCGTGCGTGCAAAACACGTGTTAAAAGTAGTGGACTAAAGAGCTGCGGTGCATCGTGCAAATACCTAGGGCAAAGATTCCTTCTCAATCCTCCTCTCCACTGAACAACGGGTGCGCATCGTCTAAAGCGGTCGCTCAATACTTCGGGCCGCTTTGGGAGTGGAAATCACCAAAGGCTTAAAATTTATTTTCTTTTAGTAAAAAGAAAAAAAAAATCTTTTTCGGATTTTACTTTTTAAAGGAAAATGAAAAACAAACAATAAATAGGAGATACAAGCCCCCCATTTCTGCCCTCAGCCAATAATAACATAGCCCCTTTCTATCTCTCTGTCAGAATGGGGGCTCTCTTTTCTCCATCTTCTTCGACAGGAAAATGGCTAGGGTTTGTAACAGCCGTTTGGGTGCAAGCAATATCAGGCAACAACTACACCTTCTCAAACTACTCAGATGCGCTGAAATCCCTCATGGGTCTGACTCAGCTCCAGCTCAACAACCTATCCGTTGCCAAAGACATTGGCAAGGCCTTTGGCATCTTCGCCGGTCTTGCGTCGGACCGTCTCCCCACTCCTTTCATATTACTCATAGGTTCCATTGAAGGCTTTATAGGCTATGGAGTTCAATGGCTCATTGTCAGTCAGAAGATCAAGCCCCTCCCTTATTGGCAGGTAATAAACTTGAATTGTTTTTCTTCTTCTTCTTGATTGAGTTCATAAATGACAGGCAGAAACATGCACCCATTTTGATTTTGATTTTGATTTTGATTTTGATTTTGATTTTGATTTGGCAGATGTGCATCTTCTTGTGCATGGGAGGCAACAGTACCACCTGGATGAACACGGCCGTTCTCGTCACTTGCATCCGTAACTTCAGCAAGAACCGTGGCCCCGTCTCCGGTATTTTGAAGGGCTACGTCGGTCTCAGCACTGCAATCTTCACCGACGTTTGCTCTGCCCTCTTCTCTGACAGCCCTTCCTCTTTCCTCCTCATGCTCGCCGTCATCCCCTTCCTTGTCTGCCTCACCTCCATGATCTTCCTCCGCGAGGTGGACCCCGCGGCCAACGCGGCCGACGAAAAGGAAGAAGCTCGCTACTTCAGCATCTTCAATGCCGTTGCTGTGATCATAGCCGTCTACCTCTTGGTGTTCGATGTATCGGGAAAGCACGGACCGGCCGTGTCAAAGGCGTTTGCCATAGTCCTCCTCCTCATGTTGGCCGCCCCTCTGGGGGTGCCCATTTACATCTATCTCAAAATGAAATCAGTCAACAACTGCAATTCTGACATAGAAGGGATACAAGGGCAGATTTCCCAACCTTTGCTCATTCAAGAAAATCCAATCCAAGAAGAAGAAGAACAACAACAACAACAACAACAAGTGGTTATTGAAAGAGAAATCAAGAAGAAGAGGAGGCCCACCATAGGAGAAGATCACACGATTGTGGAGGCGTTGTGGACATTGGATTTCTGGATATTGTTCGTATCGTTTCTTTGTGGAGTGGGGACGGGTTTGGCAGTAATGAATAACATGGGACAGATGGGGCTTGCGCTGGGATACGTGGATGTTTCCATCTTCGTGTCTTTGATGAGTATCTGGGGATTTTTCGGGCGTATCGGATCGGGCTCCGTATCGGAGTACTTCATCAAGTAAGCTTCTTTTCTTTAAACCCTTTGTTTTTTTTTCCTCTCTTTTTATTCTTTTTCTCCCATGGGCCACCATAGCTGAGGATATCGCCGTTTTTTTTGACCCGTTTGCATCCCCTGCTTCCGCAACTATCCAACCCGAGCACATATCAAGGTACACGTGGCATACTATTATTACTTGAGAGTAGAAAACTCTTCCAAACCATCTGATTGGACTCTTGAGAATGTTAACAGCAGCGATAATGGGCAAATGCCTTCCATTTAATGTCTAGGATCGTCTTTATCAGCAGTGCTAATCTCGTACGTGTGCCAAGATTTAGGGGCTGTTTGGTTTTCTAATTACACGGTAATTCTACATAAATGGATAATAATTATTTACTTTTATGTTTTTGGCTTGATTTCTAAGCTGATATTGACAGCCACCTTTTATTTATTATAGCAATCTTCACGTCAGAGTAGAAAAACGTTAAATCCTGGGCCCACCATGATGTCCGTCTTATCCACACCGTACACTTAGCTTTTAGCTTTTGATTTTGCTCATTTTTGAGTTAATGCGTTAAAATGTCCTCTTAGAAAGGATGGATGGTACGAATGAGGCTACATATTTAAATCAATAACAACAGGGTTTTTATGGACCTGGTTTGCAAAACGTAATTCAAGGTGAATTTCGAAGGGGTGGAGTAAGTAATAATTACTTATTTCCATGCATTCACTACGGAAATTAAAAATCAAACAGCCCCTTGGTGTGTCGGTAGATATCATTGACATGGCTTGTTGGTTTGCGGGTCTCTCCGTCTATTTTCTTACCGTGCGGGCATGTCAGAATGGATACAGTAGTTCGATCCAAATTGATCAATTTTGACAAAATAAGCCAATAAGATCATACTACTAAGAACCTATATAACCATATTTTAAGTAGGTCAGCCATTTATTCAGCCACTTGCAAAAGTTTAAGTTTATAATAATGAGGTGATAATCAAGGGATATGTTTTTTTCTCCAAATATGGATTACTTTATGCCTTTCACAAAAAATAATTTTCAAAATGCTAATGCAAAAAAAAGAAAAAGAAAAAAAGAAACTCACAATCGCCACTAAAAGCAAATGTGAGAATGCATCTATTGAAAGAACTTGTTGATATTGAATAAAGAACAAATCCAGCATATGTGCGTAGACTTGAATTACGACTAAAGATTATGGCTAAGAGTTATCGCTTCTCTTAGGTTAAGCTGAGATAAAAAATAAATTGATAGATTTGATTGATTGTTGTTTTGAATTGGTTGGGTGTCTTGCTTTGTTGAGTTCTTCTGCTATTTATAGATTTCTACTGTAGCTTATTCTTTCAGATTATTTCTTATTCTTTCAGATTATTTCTCCGTTACTACAATTACAATAGTTGAAAAGTTATTCTAGATTCTTATCTTCTCTATATTCTTCTTTTAGTACGTTTCTCTTTACGACGGTTTCACTTTTGTCGGCCACGACTTTGTTGCCCTCGGTTGCCTTTTATATCTTAAATAACTCGACCACGTTTCTTGTGTATTGACTGCAATACTCCGTCCACCATCCACTGACGTGTAGAACTAAATTTACGCTAGTTGTAATCCCATAAAAAAGCGCTTTAAATATTTGAAGATATTTTTATCCACTTCCTATTCATCATGCAATGCCATATGTTGTCCTCATATTAGATTTCTCAGATAGCCAGAAATAGGGTACAACATTGTCCCCTACGTCGCTTTGTCTTTGGGAAAAATTTGACAATGACATTGTTCCGTTGCCCAATATCATAAATGTAATTGGTCATTAATCCATGTATTGTTTCCCCATTGATTCTACTCGACCAATGCCATATTAAGAGATATCTTTGTCCCGCTCTTTTAGTTATCCATGTGACACATCGCATAAAATCGTATCGTACGAGGAGTTATTATTACTTTTTCATTAATGCGCATATATCATGGCTGGTACACAGCCAACTTTTAAGTCGATGATTCTCCACTTTCACTCCTCTCTCGTATCAAATTCTTCCCAATTTCCTCTTCTCAATTCATTATGGTTGCATCTTCTTCCTTGTTGTTCTAACTTTCCACTTGGAATCCTTCATAAAAAATCTTGATGTCCTATCGTCTGGAGTTATTAATGATCTCCTATTTAACACTCCAACCGAACTAGACATTGCATTGTTGAAACTTGGTCCTACTTTTCATCAGCAATCACATATAAACAACTTCGTGAATTGAGCCCAGCTTTTCGAAGTGCCATGATGAAGTTTTTCTTGTCCAATCGAACAATCTTCTGGACCCCTCCAATGCATTCAAGTCTTCACGAGCATGGCCAAAATCGATGAATCGCTGGGTTGAATGATCTACTCGCTTTGAAGCACAACATCAAGATACATGGAAGAAAGTAAGAATTTATGAATGCATGAAAATTTATCTGCATGAATATCCAGCCAATTCCTACATTCTTATAGTAACATCAACTTTCTAGAGTCAATCGACTAATGTATTCTGTTGATGTAGAAATCTGGTCGATCCTTCCTTTACTCCTATTCATCGGAGCACCTGTGATTTATTATGAAACAAGAGAAGACATTGGGGGTGCCGGTGTTCACAACCCCAAGTGTAGGGTTACGATGTAGTAATAATCTCGATAAGACTAATGTTGAATCCACAGGGACTGAAACTTGTACGTTTCTGAAATTAACTAGAAAAAGATGTGAAACTAATTCTGAAGTATTTGAGAGAATAATTGTAAATAGAGTAATTAAAACTAAGAATTTAAAGGTGAGAACTAGGGTGCCAACGATCCACTTGTAGTGATCAGGGAGCCGTTTTGCTTGATTCAAGTAGCACAATTAGAATTGGAGTCTTGTCCTATCTAATTGGAAAATATATCAATAAAACTAAATCTGAATTTTCATTAACCTAATTCTCAATGAAGGAGAACTATGATAGTTGACAAGGATTCCATCACCAAACCATGCCTAGGAGACAATGGCAAACAACAATATTTATCAATCTCATAATCTCAAAGCAGGAGAATTGTGAAGATTAGGAAAGATTCCATCACCCTACCATGCCCAAGCGACGATGGTGAATAACAAGACTTACTAATTTCGCAATATCAATTAAGGAAAAGAAGATACTCAAAGCTATTGCAGATCTACTGTAATTTGAGTCACAATAAACTATTAAAAACTGAAAGTATTCATTAAAATATCAAATTAGAATCCATGGAATTCAACATAAATATGAATCAAAGTAATAGAAACATCCTATCATGCTACAAGCTTCACCTCTTAACTAAGAGGTTTAGCTAACCATAGACATGATTGGACCAAAGTCTCTTAAGAAAAACATGAAAATAACTAAGGAAGAAGAAGAAAAACTCTTTGTGATGGCTTCTCCACTCTTTTGCTCCACTCCTTAAATCCTAAAAGATGCTTAGGAACATCCTAGGGGGTCCTATTTATAGTTGTGGAACTCCAACTTTCGCACCTAGTTGGAAAACTCTAGAAATCGCCTCAAATTTACGCAATTTGCTAAAATAGAATTCACTCAACGCAATTTTTCAAAATAGACTTCACTCTGTGCAATTTCATAAAATGACCCAGAGTTTCAGAATATGCTTTTTCAGGACGATTTCAGAATTTCTTTTCTTCACTTCAAATCTTTGTTTTTCTTCATTCCTCACTTGATTTTCTTGGATCTTTGGCATATGAATTCTTCAATCTTGGTCTCCTAAGATCCATCCCTTGCCTTGGTGATTCTTGAGTATCAAATCCATGCTTTTAGCACCCTTTTCAATCCAAGCTCTTAAATTCACCTTGCAACACAAACATGAGTAAAATAGAACATTAAGCATTATCATGTTCATAAAACCAAGATATAAATGGGGGATAATATGTAATATTTGACCCTCAACAGCCGGTTAAGGCTGGGGACCCTACGATGCCTAAGTCATGATATGAACTTGCAAGAGTGGTAGAAGAATCGGGTGTTGTATGTGTACCTTTTACTGTAGGCGGAGTCCTTATTTATAGCCTTTTGGGTCGGTGTCATATATGGCAATGCCTCTCTATGGTGGATGTGTATTGTAGAAGAGATCTTCCTCCGGAGGTATCGTGATTGATTTCCATATATCCTGCAAATATCTCGATGGATAATCCCATCTTTATAGCGAATATCTCAAGAGATAATTCTATCTTTATATATTGCAAGTGTATTTCTATCCAGAGGTCGTGGTCGGTATCTGAGGCCGAGGTTGTTATCCGAGACCGACCTCCAAAGTTGGTAATTAATGTCGATGCCGGTTTCCGAGGTCGAGGTATTTATTCGAGGCTGACCTCTGAGGTCGATGTTGGTACCCGAGGGCGAGGTCGGGGTGATTTTTCAGCCCTCAAGCAATCCGTAGCCTTCAAGTTTGTTCATCTAGTCAGTCCATTTTTACCCATAACAGTAGCCCCTCTACTTCCGAGCATTCTTTAGGAGCTTAGGAAGTAAGTTAGTGTGGAATGATATCATGTGATGACTTACGCCGAAATGGTCAGGAGGTCGAGAGGTCGGACGAAGTACGGCTAAGATCGATAAATCGATTGTTTAGTGGTAGATCGCCTACAGTAGAATTAATAGGAGGGACTTTTCTTCCCTTCAACTGAGAGAAGTCTCAGTCATTTCCATAGTAGTAGGCTGAGCACTCAGTAGAAGGACTTTCTTCCCTTATACTAAGGGAAGTCATCATAGTCGATCGTAAGGTTGGTTGGTAGGGAATTGAAAGAAATTCTCCTCCCCTAACCTGGGGAGGTTCTTTTATAGTAAAATTCATAGTGGAAGACCTTCTTCCCTTGCATTAAGGGAAGCCCTCATAGTCAGTCGTGTAGTCTGAGTAGTGTTGCCAATTAGTGGTCCAACTTCTTCTATAAGGGTCAGATGATTGGTTAATGACTATTTTTTTCCTTGTACTAAAGAAAGTCCTCAGCATATAGTATAGTTCGAATAGTCGAGAAATCATTTAAAAGAATTTTCTTCCCCTAACCTGGGAAAGTTCTTTTATTGTAGAAGCCCATAAAGCAGTAGAAAACATAATAGTAAAACCATGAGCACATTTTTCCCTTTTGAAAAGGGAGGTCACTCTTAGTCGAGTAGGTCGATCAATTGACGCGCTCCTCAGTATCTGATGTCAAGGTATGCTGGCCTTGGTCTTAGTCATTCTCTTTCTTTCTTTTGGCATTAACGGTAAAGGGCTCCCCTTCTTCCCTTCGCTTCCTATCCTTAGTTGAATCATTACCTTCTCGAGTAGCTCTTCATGAATTAAAGAACTCTTTGGCATTAGAATATTTTTTTAGCTTGGTTAAGTAAGTCGGCGAGGGTAGTCGGAGGGTTCTTACTAATAGAGAAAATGAACTTTTCTCGTTTAAGGCCGGCCACCATAGCGGCCAAAGCTATTTGGTCGGAATAACTATCGACCTAGACAACTTTAGCATTGAAACAGATGACATAATCTTTTAACAACTCGTCCTCCCTCTAAGCGATCGTAAGGAGGTGTGTCGATGGATTTCTTCTATTTTTCCCACCGATGAACTGAGTGATGAAAGCTTTACTGAGCTATGTGAATGAGTTAATGGATCTCAGCTTCAGCTGCTTATACCACTTTTGTGCAGTCCCTGACAAAGTTAGGGAGAAGGGTGGACACATAACCAAGCTCGATGCATTGTGGAGCTCTATCCATGTCCTGAACGATTCCAAATGCTTGGTTGAGTCGCCAGACCCAGAGTAAGAGACGATTTGCGGTATTCGAAATTTCGGTGAGAGTTGGGCTCCCATAATGTCATCAGCAAACGGCGGCTCAGTCTCCTCTAGCATAGCCTCGACGAAGATCGGTATTTGGGCATGGTAGGCTTGGCGGATATTTCCGACCTGACCTCGCAGTTCCTTGAGTTTTGCCTTCTAGGTGCCCTCACTCTTAGCTACCGCCTTGAGAGCCTTTCCACACCTCTTTTTCTCTAACGCATGATGCAAGTTGGAGTCGATGGGTATGACAGTTCCTGAGATGTGGGAGGGCACATGGCTTGGCTGCTTAGGATGTTGCTTGGTTTTCTGCGAGTTGATTGGTGCTTGAGGTGGTGCAAAGACTTCACATGCTGCCCGTGCATCTATCCCCTAGTCGGGAGGTAGGTTTTGTCTCTCCAAAATCTGCATTATCCAGTTAATATTACTGGTCAATGCTTCGACTTAATGTTCTGGAGAGACGAGCGGACCTCCTCGATTTCGAAACCGCTGCGCAGGGCCTGCAGGCGTAGAATCATCCTGGAGTTGGGAAGGTAGATCTCCTTAGCTTGCGGACTGTTCCGTTGGTGCAGGAGCAGTTACAGCAATGGTGGCCAGAGCTCTCTTTCTACCTTTCGGCATTGTGGTTTTTTGGTAAATTAGGAATGACTTTGATGTCATTCTTATAGACGGCGCCAAACTGTTGATGCAGAAATTTGGTCAATCCTTCCTCAACTCCTATTTGCCAGAGCACGTGTGATTTATTATGAAACAAGAGAAGACATTGAGGCACCGGTTAAGGCCGAGGACCCTCCGATGCCTAAGTCATGATATGGACTTGCAGGAGTAGTAGAAGAATCAGGTGTTGTATGTGTACCTTTCACCATATGTATAGTCCTTATTTGTAGCCTTTTGGGGGTGGGGTCGTATATGGCAATGCCTCTCTATGGGGGATGCGTATTGCGGAATAGATCTTCTTCCAGACGTGTCGTGATTGATTTCCTTATATCCTGCGAATATCTCGGAGGATAATCCTATCTTTGTAGCGAATATCCCGGAAGATAATCATATCTTTATATATTGTAAGATAATCCTATCTTTATCTCGGAGGATAGGGACGCCCTTTACGGCCTTGGGAACGAAAAATGCCTGGAGGACATTAAGGGGGCATATCCTGAGCTCGACCTTTCTACTTTCAAAGTCAATCCTTTTGAACATTTCGAGGTGCTTCCCAAGGACTCACCTTCTGATCAGCCTCCTCCGACGTCGTGATTCTTTCTATAAATTTTTTGTAATCTCTGTCGTTATCAATGAAAGAGGTTTTTTTTTTTTTTTTTTTGTAATGGTTGTTTGCATGGATGTTCTAAGTAGACTAATCGGTTTTATTATTGTTGATGGGCATGTCAATGTTTTTAGGCTGCGCTGAGGCTAGCCCCTTAGCCCTTTATTTTACGAACTGTGTCACTTGGTCAAACACTTTCGCTTTTAGAAGCATCATTCTCTCCTATCACGGGTCGTGTTGTTCATGTAGTAGCTATAACTTGTGGTCTGAATTGTTCTAGCGGTGCGAGGTCGGGTGCAACAGTGGAGGCTTGAGCTTTCTTTTTCCCCATTGCCATTGTTGAGTTGTTATAGACAAAGTGAACGACTTTGAAGTCGTTTCCACAGACGATGCCAAACTGTTGATGCAGAAAAGTAGTTAGCCTTTACTGGACCTTCGAGTGCATGCACAATAAACAGACAAAGGAGACCTAGCTTGCACAATAAACAGACAAAGGATACCCTGGCTTAAGTAGGGGACCTACCGATGCCAAAGTCAGGCCAAGGAATCTGGGTCTCATCAAAGATTGGGTTTAAGGCTTGGAATTGTTCGTACCTTTCACCTTTCGAGGCACTCCTATTTAAAGGTGAGGAAGGGCAGTGGCGTAGGAGGGATCTCCCTATTTAACAGGGATGTATTATAGAGGGATTTGAATCCCGAGTATGTCGTAGGTATTCCCTGAGATCTTCGGCTGAGATCCTGGAGAGACCCGTGATGTGGTGGTCTTCCGAGATCTTTGGCTGAGATCTCGGGTAAGGTTGACTGGGGTCAAGTCGGAACTAACGAAGGTGCGTGGTAGAGGGCTGAGGTGGAGAGTTCGAGGTGGCTTTACATGCTTGCTTCCGAGAATGATTGCCGACCTGGATTTCCTAGTGAACTGTGGTCGGTCTTTCCTTTGGTATCGAGCGGATGATCGACCTGCCCTCACTCAAACATGTTCGAGGCCGAGGCCTTTTCCTTAGTGAAAATGTAAATGGAATCTGGGATGGCCATCCTCTTCGTCCTATTGCACGGGGTAAAAGCTATTATTGAGAAACGACCCGAGCGGCAGCTCAGAAATGTATGAGGCCATGGAAGAGCTCGATGTTTGATGGAAGCGAAGGCACTTTATTTTCTGACGGTCGAGCTCAAGGAGTAGACCGTTTCCTTACTGGTGTGTTGTTGATCTCTGGCTGTTAAGGAGCTCCTTCGTCATAACTGGTGTTGGCCGTTTGATCGAGCTCGCTTAGTCTTTCCTACCTGACCTATTATTAGCTAACCATTTTTCCCATAATAATCATGATTTTGCGAACTCTCCTCAAGCTGTTGCACTCTGGCCATGAACTCGGCCTTAACTGACAATTGTTCAATCATGGAATTTCTTCAATTGTACACCTCATAGTCGCACAAAAGGAAAATTATAGTCTTCGACAAGCCCTCGCTTAATTGAATCATGGTAGCAATATCATGTAAGATATTATTAGGATGGAGTCCAGCATTAATCCCGGTTGGTTTACCATTCTTGTCTCACCCTGTAAATTGTATAGGTCCAATCTCATCTCCATAGAAATAAGCCTCAACCGCATTAGACATAGCTAAGAACGGTTTATTATAAACCAAAACCAGTTCAACTCTGTCTTAATTTTAGAAAATCACGAATTGGTGTAATGACAATGAGATGCATAAGAATGAATGAATCCAATCTCGTTCAAGCAAAGCATTGTATTTTGATGAAGTATCGACCACAAAGAAAGTGGCTAGCACTTTCTTGGTTCCCATCATTAATTCAATTGATAAAATGTCTTATGTTTGTGTTATTCCTCTGACGAATTACTTATTATGACATAAGTCGGGATAAAGCCATCTTAAGTATTTTTCAGTTTAGACATCATTCTGGGTGGTAGAATGTTAACAGCAGCTCCATTGTCAACCGGAATTCGATTGGTCAGACATCCTTCCAAGTGAACGGAGATATACAATGGCTTCAAATGTTAGCTCATTGTAAGAGTCAGCCTTTCAATAACATATTTTTTTAGAAAGGGGCTTTGGTTCGACCGTCACAGTTGAGATACCTTTTTGGCTTCCTCCTTAGAGTCAAAAGATCCATGTTGTATAACTATTGGCGGGCCTAATTCTTCCACATCTCCTTCTGTTATGCTTGGTTGAGATGATTTAGCCTGGAAACATAATAGCATAGTTAACACCATATTATAATCCAATATAATCAATGGAAATGAGCCAAATTGTTTGACCGAATTCAGACACTACCTCCCAGGTGCTTTCAAATTTTGCTGAGTATCCACTTCATGTACGGCTTCATTCATGCTTCCTCCATTCAATTTAGAAGATTCTAATGGTCTTACCTTAATAAGCAACTCTTTAATTAGAAGATCATCTGAGAATTTTTTATCACTGTAGTATTCGGTCGATCATTCCATATTCATTCTTGCCTTATCATAATTAGGATTTTTGACTGAGTCAGCATTCACGCCAAAATTCAATCAATTCTTCCATACAAGTCAGTATATGTTCTTCTCATCTTTTATATCTTAAACAACTTGACCGTGCTTCTTGTACATAGATGACAACACTCCGTCCACCATCCACTAATTTGTAGAACTTAATTTAAGCTGGGTATAACGCAGCAAGCTCAAATATTTGAACATCTTTTATCCACTTCCTTATTCTTCACAGGATGCCACGTGTTAGTCTTATTTACTTTCTCATGATAGCCAAAAATAGGGTAGAACAGGGCCCTGTTGATATGATGGACTAATAAGTGTGGGTGAGTGCCGCATCACATGGTTTGAACGGGTACACACGGAGGTCCACTAGTAAACGGTCCATATCTCATATCCTTGTGCACATGCCCACTTGTGTGAAAGAGAGACGTAGGTCGGGCATCGTATACGGAGTATTTTTAATCTTTTCTATCGCGGTTACTTGAAGCGGAAGTTTGGTTTTTATCGGGGAATGCGCCCCAATGGGAGCAGCCATGCAATTTATCGTGTAATTTTTAGATTTTGACACCTTTCTCGTGATAATATCAATGAAAGTCATAAACTGTTAAAACATTTTATTATATATGTTGATGCAAAAAACTGGTGAGTCTTCCCCAACTTGTCACCTGCACAGGAATGAAACAAAGGAGACCCTGGCTAGAGCCGGGGACCCTCCGATGCTAAAGTCAAGAATCAGATAGTATAGGAAGGATTTTGAGAAGAGTTTTCTGCATACCTCCTTAGCTTGGAGTTCTCTGTATTTATAGGAATGAGAGGGTCCCATCGTGCAGGGATTCTTCCCCTGATATATTGGAGATTTGATTTCATCTGTTTTTTGGTCTCTATCCGATCCCGAGATCCTCGGGATCGGGGATCCTTTTACGGAATTCTTAGGACAACTTTTTTGTTCACGTCATCTTTTCCTTACTCGACCCAGTACTGACCGACTCTAATAATGAGTTAGTCTGGGCCAAATTTATGGATCAAGTATCTCGCCATCTGTCGGGCGAGATGGAGTCGATCCGTAATCGACATCCTCTCTTACTCCGACAGCCAACCTTATAACCGACCCAATTAGGTCGGTTTTACGGTTGGTCAAGTGGCTTCTAAACTTTATGCTTTAATCAGCCTTTTAGATGTTACTGCCTCGTCCTCCGAGTCAACTTCATGCATCTTATGTACTTTGCCTTTGGCTCGTGACTTTATAAGTCTCGGTCAGGATTTCTATTCCCTGCAATCTGAGCTAAGTCTCTCCTTGAGGCGTTTAGTTCTTTTGACTCGGTCAGGCTTATTGCCTCGGAATCTCGGGCCGTGTCAGTAGAGTTGGTCCATTCCATAACCGGGTTTCCGGACTTGTCGTATTTTTCCCCAACAGTAAGCCCCCTTACTCCTTGGGTCAACTGTGTTGACGCCAAGGAGTAAAGAGTTTCAGGTCGGCTTGGACCGGAGACCGATATTATGATGGAGCATATAATGTTCATGTATTGTCCTGAACATGCGTCGATTCGTTAGTCGAGGCCGCACGTGCAAGAAGCCGTCGGAGCATTTCTTCGGCTAATGAGCTTAAGACGTGTGGCGGGAGCGACGTCTCCGTCAGTCGGCGTGCGCCACGTGTCGAGCAGGGGAGTCGAAACGACCATCGATATGACTCCTTAAATGCCCTTGCCACGTGGCCAGGCTATATAAGGAGGAGCGGACGCTTCTCTCCCATTTTCGCGTGACTTCTTCCCTTCTCATTTTCACTTTCACCGCTCTCCCGCCTCCCATCGCTTTCATCTTTCCTCTTGGTTTTTCACATTTGCGTCCTTTCCACCATCTCCGGTGAGTTCTAGCTCTCTCCCTCCCTTTTGTTTTTAATTTTCATAATAATGCATAGTTCCTAGAGCCCCCGGGAGGGAGCTTCCGGTGATGAGGGCGAAGCGAGACATTTCTAAAATGTCTCGGAATCGCCCTCGTTGCTGGTGGATATGGTCGTTGGTACCAATGAGGCCTTTTAATATTCAGAAAGGGTAACTGGATCTTTAGCGGAGCGCCCTACTTCTATGGCCCCCTTGCGTGGAGAGGCATCATTGTCAACTGCCCCTGGCACACCTAATCCTCCTGGGGAGGAAATGGAAGAAGAGGATGAGGAGATTGAAAGGGTCAGTGAGTGGGTCCCCACACGGAGATCGGTAAGAACTGCTAAGTAAACAGCTGAAGGGAGAGAGGCAGGAGATGAGCAAAAGGGTCCGGTTCCCTCAGTTTTAACCGAGGCGGATCTGGATAGGATCATGGCCGGGTACCATGTCCCGGACTTGGTCGTCCTTCGCCTCCCCCTTCCGAGTGAGTTACCCGACCGTCCGCCTGCTGGGATGGTCGCAATCTTCCAGGTCGCTTTACAATGCGGCTTGCGTCTGCCTGTTCAAGGCATTGCTCGGGATTTGCTTTCCCTACTCTAGATTGCGCCTAGGCAGATAGTTCTGAATGGGTGGAGGAACTTATTCGGATGCTTGGTGTTGTGGGCTGAGACAAAGCAGCCCTCACTGACTATCGACTAGTTTCTCCATCTGTATCAAGTATGGCCAAATCTGCAGCAGCCCGGTTGGTACTTTTTGTGTGCTTGGCGGAACAAGGGTGGACCTTTGATAACCGACCATTCTACCTCCAACAAGCATATTGGAGAGATAGATAGTTCTGGGTGTGTGGCCACTGGGAGACTGCCGAACCAGAACTCTTTGAACCTCGCGTTCCTCGGGCGTTCTCCCAAGCAGGTGATTTGGCTTGCACTTTTTCCTTTATCTCCTTGCACTGTTGTGTCTTCTGAGTATAACTGAATGCATTTCGCAGATATCCCTGCTCGTAGGCCGAAACTCGGAGTCGGCACCCTAGCACGGATCAAGGATCTGAAGGCGTTGGATCTGGAGGAACGATCTTGGAAGACACTTCTCCAATAGGAGCGTCTTCTTCTCTCGGCTTTAGACTCGGCCGTAACAGGTAACTTGACTTCTTGATGTCTGGTTGCATTTTCTTTTGAATTTTACTTGACTCGTCTTGCTTTTCCTGATGCAGATATGGCTGAGGCAAGGCCTATTCTTCGTCCGGCTTCTAAGATGAAAGCCCCTCCACCGTCAGAGACTCGGTCCGAGACTCGTCCTCCAAAGAGGTCGAAGACGGTCTCGAAGGCTAAAGGGCAAGCCACACTGGCCGTCCCAACCGTGATCCTGACCTTAATAATCCCCAACTTGGAGGAAGAGGCGGGAGTGGTGGACGCGGTGGCTTCCGAGCCTTAGGCGGCTCCCAAGCCCCATGTGGCCCCTGAGCCTGGACTCGTTGCAAAGCGGGTCCCGGAACAGAGGGAGGAGTAGAGGGGGGAGCTCTCAGGAGGGGAGATGACTCAACAGGAGGCGTTCTTCCAACGGGCTGTGTCAAACATGGTCCCTTGGGCGCTTTCCCATGGGAGCGGGAAAGAGTTCGTCGTCCTCTTCGAAGCTCCCCGGAAGTAAACTCTCTCTCATGCTGCAAAGATTCTCCTCGAGGTAAGACTCGGACTCCTCACTCATCTTGTTGATCCCTTCGATTTTAATCTGACTTTGCCTCTTTCTTTTGCAGTTCGCCCCTTGTTTGCTCAAGGCTAGCGTGGATCTAGCCGAGGCTCAAAATCAAGCGGCGGATGCTGAAGCAGCTCAGAAACGGGCAGCGGAGGCGGAAGCACAACTTGTAGCTACTATGGCTCGGGTTGGCCTACTGTCTGGCGAATTAGGGCTCGCCCAGAAGGCCACCGAGGATGTCAAGGCTGAGTGTGCTCATGTGGCCTTGCTATTGAAAGAGGCCCAAGAGGAGAGTCAGCGAATTCGTCAGGCTCATGCCTCTTCAGAGGACAAGTTGGCTCGGCTTAAGGCTAAGACTCGGGCTGCCGTTGAGAAGGCTAAAGACGAGGCTAGGGATCAGGTCGTAAAGGCCTTTCTTGAGTCCCAAGAGTATCTGGAGGAGCGGGATCGCTTGTATCAGGGCGGTTACACTAAGTGTGTTGGACTGATGAAGGAAGCCTTCCTCGATCTTGATCTCTCGACATTTGACGAAAGTGCCTCTAGGTCCGAAGGTCTAGAAGCCGAGGTAGCTAGGTCTGCTGATGCTGTGGCTGGTATCGAGGTCGATTCTGAGGCTGCTCTTGAAGCAGCGTCAGAGGTTGCTCCGAGTGGCAGTAGCAGCTGAGTCTGATTCACCTCCTGTGTTAGCTCCTGATGAACCTTGAAGCTGGTTTGAAGATGTTAAGCACTTTAAGCACACCAAGCTTTAAACACTTCAAGCACACTAGACGAGCTCGAGAGCATCTGCAATCGAGAGAGGATATCGAGTGTCGTGGCCGACTCTTTTTGTCTTTTGTTATTCCATCAATGTAATTCCAAAGTAAAAGCTAATGTAATCCGATGTAATATGCACATTGATGAATGAATATACTCGGCTTTCTTATTCATTTGACTCAGCTTACATTTTTTTTTTAAATTCTTTGCTTGATTGGATCTGCCTAATTGCTCAACAACCAACTTAAGGATAATAGATCTATAGATGATTGGCATTCCAAGGATGAGGAAGTAATTGCCCGGTTAGATCTTCCAACCGATACGCTTCGGGTCGGATGGTGCTTAAGACTACGTAGGGTCCTTCCCAATTGGGTCCCAATGTGCCCACACCAACCTCCTTAGTGTTTAGGAACGTTTTTCGGAGGACCATGTCTCCCACTCGAAAGCGCCTAATTTTGACTCGGGCATTGTAGAACCGAACTACTTGGCGTTGCCGAACCATCATCCGTAGCCGAGCTTTTTCCTTATGTTCTTCCACGAGGTCGAGTCCGAGAGCTAGTAATTCTTCGTTGTCTTTATCATTAAACGAGCTAACTTGGGTTGAAGGCAATCCGATTTCTACTAGGGTGACGACTTCCGAGCCATAAGCAAGGGAGAAAGAAGTTTCTCTTGTGGCTGTTCGAGTGGTGGTTCGGTATGCCCAGAGTATTTTATGAAGCTCTTCGGCCCATGCTCCTTTAGCTCAGTTGAGTTTGGTTTGAAAATGTTGTTTAATGATCTTGTTGATTGCCTCGACCTGTCCGTTTGTCTGAGGATGATGAGAGGATGCATAAACGTTTCTGATCCCGAGATTACTGCACATTTCTCGGTATTGTCTATTGTCGAACTGCTTCTCATTATTGGTGATAATTGTTCGAGGTATCCCAAATCGACAGATAATGTTCTTCCAAACAAAATCTGTGATTTTCTATTCGGTTATCCTAGCCAATGGCTCAACCTCGACCCATTTTGTGGAATAGTCTACTGCAACAACTGCAAACTTGGTTTGTCCCTTCCTCAAAGGGAGTGGTCTGATGATGTCAATTCCCCATTGTGCGAATGGCCAAGGGTCGGTCATAGGAGTCAGTTCCTCAGGAGGCTGTCGAGGAATGGCGGCGAATCACTGGCACTTGTCGCAGCTTTGGACGGGCTTCTGAGCGTCATGTTGTATAGTCGGCCAGTAGTGCCCTTGACGCAATACCTTATATGCGAGTGATCATCCTCCTGAGTGATTTCCGTAAATCCCTTCGTGGATCTCTCGCAGCACATAGTCGGCTTCGTCGGGATTTAGGCATCGCAGCAGAGGAGCGAAGAATCCTTTCTTGTACAGTATCCCATTGAGTATAGTGTAACGAGAGGCTCGGATCTTCAATCGTTGGGCCTCGGCACGATCCTCGGGCAACTTTCCACTACCAAGATATTGGACGATCGGGTCAAGCCAAGTGGGTTCCGAATCGATTGAATGTACAGTCGAGCTAACCGGGTCATCGATACTCAGCTTAACAATGTACTCGATTGGAACGGACCTGGGTATGTCATTTTCGTCGGTAGAGGCAAGTTTCGCCAGTAGATCGGCCTTGGCATTTTCGGTTCGAGGGATCTGAGTCACAATACATAGTTGAAAACCATCGATCAACTCTTTGACTTTCTTCATGTACGCTTTCAGTTGCTCTTTTCGTGTTTGATACACACTGGTAACCTAATTGACCACTAACTGCGAGCCGCTAAATACGTTGAGATGAGTAACACCCAGACTGGCTGCGAGTCGGAGGCCGAGTAACAAGGCTTCATATTTTGTTGTATTGTTCGAGGCTTGGAATCCAAGTCTTAAGGCATATTGCATGTAGGTTTGATCGGGAGTTTCCAAGATGACTCTTGCCCCGCTTACCTTAAAGTTGGATGAGCCGTCGACATAAAGCTTCCAGGGGATTGGGTCAGGCGATGACTCTGGAGAAGCAATCGTCGATTGTTCGGTTCCAAGCTCGGTAAACGAATCGGCTTGTGGAGTGACTTCAGCGATGAAGTCGGCCACAACTTGTCCTTTTATCGCCATTCTCGGCTTATACTGAATGTTGAATTCACTAAGCTCGATTGCCCACTTCGTTAATTGATCGGATGCTTCTGGTTTCTTAAGGATCTGATGTAGTGGGAGATTGGTCATGACGATGATAGTATGAGCTTGAAAGTATGGCCGAAGTTATCGCGAGAAGACGACTAGGACTAGGGCCACCTTCTTCAGATGCGAATATCTCGTTTCTGCTGGCAATAATGCTTTGCTGACGTAATATACTGGCAATTGTTTTTCTTTATGCTCACGCATTAAAGCCGAGCTTACAGTTGCGTCGGAAACTGCCAAGTACAATAGTAAAGCTTCCACTGGCTCTAGTTTCGATAAGACAGGTGGAGATCTGAGGTATGACTTCAGCTGTTGGAACGCTGTTTCACATTCTTCCATCCATTTTATTGTTTGCCGACCCTTAAGTTGTTTGAAGAATGTGATACATTTATCGGTAGCTCGGGAGAGGAAGCGGTTGAGTGCGGCTACTCATCCAGTCAGTCTTTGTATATCCTTGATCGTTTTTGGGGATTCCATGTCGAGTAGTGCTTTGATTTTCTCTGGATTCGCCTCAATTCTTCGCTGGCTGACCAGAAATTCGAGAAATTTACTCGAGTCGACCCTAAAGGCACACTTGTTCGGGTTTAACTTCATCTGGTATTTGTGAAGAATGTGAAACATCTCCTCTAGGTTGGTAATATGATCAGCCGTGTGTATACTTTTGACGAGCATGTCATCAATGTATACTTCCATGGTTCGGCCAATCTGCCGAGCAAACATTTTATTTACCAACTGTTGATACATTGCTCCTGCATTCTTTAGACCAAATGACATCACATGGTAACAGTAAAGTCCTTTGTCGGTGACAAAGGTAGTCTTAGATTTATCTAATTGATGTATTACAATTTGATTGTACCCAGAATAGACATCCATAAAACTAAGAAGTTCGTGTCTTGTCATGCTATCCACCAGCTAATCGATCCTTGGGAGAAGGAAGTTATCCTTTGGGCAAGGATTGTTTAAGTCGGTATAATCAATACAGACTCGCCACTTTCCATTAGCTTTCTTCACGAGGACGACGTTGGCTACCCATTCCAGATAGTAGATCTCCTCGATAAATTTAGCCTTGAGGAGCTTGCTGACATCTTCTTCAATGATGGCGTACCTTTCAGGGTCGAGCGGACGTTACTTCTATCGGATCGGTCGGTAAGTCGGATCAATGTTGAGTTGGTGCTTCATCACTGAGGGATCGATTCTGGGCATATCTTTATGACTCTATGCAAATACATTAATGTATCGTCAGAATAGTGATATCAGATTGTCTTTTAGAGGCGACTGCAAAGACGAGCTGATCTGTATTATCTTAGACTCGTCTGTCCCGAACAAGGGTACTGGAATAAGATCTTCTACCGGCTGACCTCGCTCGTATGTCTCGGCCCGAGGGTCCAACGATTTAATCGTGGTTACCTCGGCCGGAGCTTTCACAGCAGTTGCGTAGCAGCGCCGTGAATCCTGTTGATCGCCTTTTACGACTCCTACTCCCGACTTAGTCGGGAATTGCATAGAGAGATGGTACGTTGATACCACTGCTTGGAGAAGGCTCAGAGAGGGTCAGCCGAGTATAGCATTGTAGACCGATGGTTGGTCGACTATCAAGAAGTCGATCATTACTGTTGCCTAGTGTGGAGAGTTACTAGTAGTGAGCGGCAATGAGATGACTCCCTCGGGGAGTGTTCGTCCACCAGAGAAACCGATCAAGGGGGTGTAAACCGGCCGTAACGCTGATTGTCCGACACCCATTTTATCAAACGCCTGAGTGAATAATACATCGGCAGATAACCCTGTATCAACGAGAATACGAAATACCTTGTGGTTTGCTATAGTGAGGGTGATGACCAATGCATCATCGTGCGAATGATAAATGCATCGAGCGTCTTCATCGGTGAACGATATGCAATATTTCTCCCTTTTCTTTTCTTTTGAAGGCCGAGTCAAGATTAGGATTTCGGACTCGGGCCGACAGATGCTCCTGACATGGTTTTTCCGAGCACTGTTTGAGTCGCCTCTGCCTCGGGGACCACCAACAGTGGTTCAGATTTCCTCCATGGGTCGGTTGTCACCCGGGCGTTCTTCCATTGTCCCGGTTCTCTCGATGTGCTCTCTGAGACGACCTTCTCGGATGAGCTATTCAATTTCTTCTTTCAAGTGATAGCAATCACTTGTATTATGCCTATGATCACGATGGTAATGACAGTACTCGTTTTTGCTCCGTCGGTTCGGATTGCTTCGGAGTCTATTTGGCCAATTGACGAATCCTTCACCCTTGATTTCCATCAACACTTGTTCTTGTGGCTTGTTGAGCGAGGTATATGTTGAAAACTTGCGGTCTGGCCTTTTACCCGACTTACGATTATCACGCGTTCGATCATCTTTACGCTTATTTCCACTGGCCGAGTCAACTTATTTCTTTGCTGACTCTTTGGTTGGGACTTTAGGGTTTTGAGTGGCTTCGCGCATGATCTGGGTTTCCTCGGCATCCGCGTACTTATCTGACCGGGCCATGAACTCAGCCAAAGTAGTAGGCAGGTTCTTGTCTAAGGATGCCAGAAACGGTTTATCTCTAACGCCTTGCATGATCGAGTTGAGTGCTGTTTCGTCTGAATGCTTCCGGACTTAGAGCGACTCGAAATTGAAGCGCTTGTTATAGTCTTTTAACAACTCTCCCTCTTTTTGCATTATGTTGTTCAGGTGCTCAGGTGGCTTCAGTTTTTTCTTTCCACCAATGAAATTGGTGAGGAAGGCATCACTGAGCTCTGTGAACGAGCTAAGGAACTTTGGTTTTAACTGCTTGAACTAAAGTCGGGCTATGTCGGCCAAAGTGAGGGAGAAGGCTCGACACATCATGGCATCCGAGGCATCGTGCAGTTCCATATACGTTTAGAAGAACTCGATGTGCTCGGTAGGATCGGTCTTGCTAGTGAAAGGAGTGATCTGCGGAAGACGGAATCGTTCTGGTGACCAAGCTTGCATTATCTCTTCTATGAATGAAGACGCTTTTACCTCGGGCCTTGTCTGATGTGTATCATGACCTTGCTTCATATTTGCAATTTCTTCCCGCACTTCTCTCCTGAAGTCCTGAAGGTCGGCTTTCCAGGGTTCGTCACTATCGGTCGTGCCCTCAACCGGAGGCCTGCTGCGCCTCCTCCGATCAAAGGCTGGCAGCAGGGTGGTCATGGAATGAGCGGGTGTAGGCTCGACCGGCTGAGGGACGGATCGCAGAGCGACAGGCTGAGGGTTAGCGAATTGTTGCAGAGCATTCGCCCGGCCACTATCACATTAGGGCGGAACTTGCTGGCGATGGATCTGCTACAATATCTGCTTCATGTAGTTCAGATCAGTCCTGAGCTCTTAGACTTCCCTATCTAGCTGACCGTTTCCTCTGTTTTGTTAGTTTTGCCTGGTTGAAACGGAGGATGTTGGACGGGGGGCAAGGTCTTATCGGTTGTCGGGTTGGTTCTGAGCTCCCTGGGCCCAGTTCGTACCCGATGGACTTTCAAGTGCTGGTGGTCCAATAACGACCGCAACAGGCTCGTTTTAAGCAGTTTTTCTGGTCCTTGCTATTGGAACTCGTTTGAAGCTACTGGATAGAGCCTGGAAAATGACTTTTCGTATCGTTTCCCTCAGATGACGCCAATCTGTTGATGCAAAAAACAGGTAAGTCTTCCCCGACCTGTCACCTACACAGGAATGAAACAAAGGAGACCCTGGCTAGAGCCGGGAACCCTCCGATGCTAAAGTCAGGAATCGAACAGTATAGGAAGGGTTTTGAGAAGAGTTTTCTGCGTACCTATTTAGCTTGGAGTTCTCCGTATTTATAGGAATGGGAGGGTCCCATCGTGAAGGGATTCTTCCCCTGATATCTTGGAGATTTGATTTCATCCGTTTTTGGTTTCTATCCGATCCCGAGATCCTTAGGATTGGGGATCCTTTTACGGAATTCTCGGGACAATGTTTTCGTTCATGCTGTCTTTTCCTTACTTGGCCCAGTTCTGACCGACTCTAATAACAAGTTAGTCTGGGCCGACTTTATGGATCAAGTATCTCGCCATCTGTCAGGCGAGATGTAGTCGATCCGTAATCGACATCCTCTCTTACTCCGATAGTCAATCTTATAACCGACCCAATTAGGTCGGTTTTATGGTCGGTCAAGTGGCTTCTAAACTTTAGGCTTTAATCAGCCTTTTAGATGTTGTTGCCTCATCCTCCGAATTAACTTCATGTATCTTATTTACTTTGCCTTTGGATCGTGACTTTATAAGTCTCGGTCGGGATTTCTATTCCCTGCAATCCGAGCTAAGTCTCTCTTTGAGGCATTTAGTTCTTTTGACTCGGTCAGGCTTATTGCTTCGGAATCCTGGGCCGTGTCAGTAGAGTTGGTCCATTCCATAATCGGGTCTTTGGACTTGTTGTATTTTTCTCCAACAATATATAATCTTAAAAATCAATTTATTTAAATTTATACATATATTTATTTCATAAAATTCAGTGATAAATTTATGATAAAACCGCCTCCGCAAATTTTCAAAATCTCAGCTATACTTATCTAATGAAATCCATCTAAAGGTCGGGTGCAGAGCTGGGCGAGGTTCAACCAGCAACCTTACCATCCGTAACCCTCAAGTCCTCCGTATACTCAACCCTATTCCAAAAGTTGCAGCCCCAGTTGCATATGTGAAATCCACTCACTCACCGTACATACAAAAATATCAGCCTCATAAATAACTTACTTAGATGGGCCACACCGATTGCATGCAAAATAATAGAAATTTGCGCCTGAAAAATTAAGTTCGCGCATTGTGGATGCGATGATCTTTCCGTCTTCTTCCCTTCATCACGATGAATAAATGGGCTTGATGAAAGATACGCACTCACCGTGTTGGCTCTACACACATGGCTGCCTATGGTGGGCGTCCCATCCCTAAATTGTGGATCTAGCTAACTTTTGGGCTGACCTCATGGCTCAGCATCATCGCGGAGCACATCGTAACAACACTGTGAGAGCCAAAGAGCGTAGTGGGGGTTTTAGGCGCTGATTTAAAGAGAGGTCCCCAATCTGGTAGGCGGGCACCGTGGCAGGTAAGTTGAATAAATGTGAGCCCAATCTGATCTAATTTTGGTGGCTGCAGTTCGTGTAGTCGGTGGATCCTAACTGTCGGGCCCACTGTGATGTATGTTCCATTTGGACAGCTCATTTTAGGGCATGATCCAAATCTTAGGTGGACCATACCACAGATAACAGTCGTGAATCCCCACCATTAAAAACTTCATGGTGACCACCGTAATGTTTATTTGTCATCCAACCTGTTAATAGGTCACAAAGACCTGGATGAAGATGCTATACAAATATCAGCTTGATAGAAATTTTTAATGGTCTATTACCACTGTTTCCTTTATTATGGTCCACCTGAGATTTGATTCTGCTTCACATTTTGGGATCATGCTCTTAAATGATTTTCCAGAACGGATGGACGGCCTGGATATAAGGGGCATACATCACGGTGGGCCCCACCTCCCGGATCCACCGAAGCCACGTGCAATTTTGGTTATTCCCACGCACCAGGATGGACGGGAAATTTCCAATCTCTTTCAAATTTCAATTTGTTGGATAATAATAGCCCTCTTTTTTCTAATTTTCTTTTTGAGAATGGTACTCTTAACTGAAACAAGTTAAATTCTTAAGAATCAATGGGACAGAGCGAAAACGACCTCACCTTTAAAAGTTGTCCAAAATTGTGAAAGGTAAAAGCTTAAAGAAAAAAAATAGAAGGGAAAGAACGTCCTGCAATAGGGTGCTGATATCCACCCACCGGGAGCCGATTAGGTTCGTGATGTAAGTACTATATATCCATGCCTTGGATCAATTTTGCCGGATCATTTTAGGCCATGAGCCGAAATGAAACAGATCCAAATCCCAGGTGGAACATACCATAGGAAATAGTGGTAATTGACCATTAATGCTTCTTATGGGCGACAATGTTTTGGATCAAGTTGATATTTTTTCCCCCTCTATTTACACTCATTTTTGGCACCCTAAAATTGTTCAATAGAAAACTACCAAGAGGTGACATTGTGTGTTTGGCATACATCGAAGTTGTACTCGCGCTTGAGGAGATCTTCTCTTTATATTCATTCAACGTTACGCATTGTGTTATTAATGTGACGGCGCAAACCCTTACATATGTCTTTAAGGAGATGAATCGTCGCATGCCACGTGGCTACAATTAATGTGCCAATTAATGAGGAAGCCGTGCCCATCACAATTATAAAAGACCCGCCAAGAGAACATATCTAATCACGTAGCTGACTATGATATTCTCAATGTGGTCATCTCTTACAATTCTTCCAAAATGGGATATCTTCCCATAGACGTTTGGTGAGCCAGCAACCTTAAAAAGGTTCTGAATATTTAGAGATCAACTGATGTCCAAGCCAATCAAGCTTTGGTTCAGACCCAAGTCGGGAGAGAGACACATCGGCTCGATCAGGATCCCCTCTATGTACATTAATCGGAATAAAAGAATGGGTGAAATCGAAGATCCCATTAAGGCATCATCGTCCAATCAAGATCAAGAGTTTGAGAGGTTAGGATGTAATGGGTCATGTCCATCTATTTCCTCCAACACTCCAAATCATCTTACAATGAATGGTGATAATGAAAGAGTTGGTTTGACAGGACCGTCCAACGCCTTGAAGTAGAATAGCAAGAGGTGTGCCACCAGATAAGTGGTCATGATCGATTTGAGATCTGGGATCGACCATTGTAGCCTAATTCCGAATCCATTTAGTGGGCTATGAAAATCTCTAGAGTAGGACCAACTACAAGAAGAAGATCTAATAAGCTAGCAAGTCTGGATCTACGTAGAGTCCTTTCTTTCCAATGCAAGCCGGCAGTTCTAGATTAATTAAAGAGATTCTCATATCCAGAATTGCGACGTGAGTGGGAAGGATCCAGAAGCAGTAAGGAAGCCCAGTGAGGGCTTTCATAGCCTCGACAAACTATAAAAGGAGCATACAAAGAAGAGCTTGAGGCCTAGCCTAGTTCTAGCATAGATAGTTACTGCATAGCGACTCCTGCTATAGTACCTTAGGAGTGGAGTAAATATCTCCAACCTTACATTGTAGGATCATGATTAATTAACTATCGATTTGGTTAATCATACCAATCCAGTCATATCATACTGACCACCTGCCTTGATTGTCTATTCCGATAGACATATCATGTTTTTATCTTTCCTTTTCATTTATTTCTTTAGTTAATTGTCACTCGGTTGATTGTAATGAGCCATGCGTTTAAATGTTAATAAAATCGGCATTGTTTAGCCTTTTTTATTTAACTGTAAATTCTTGTTCATTTGAGAAACATACAAACTTGAAGACTGGTGGAAGAAAAAGTCATTAAGTTTGTAGACTTTACATCTATTGTCCCAAGGCAGAAAGAACTCATTCAAAAGGACTAACCCCTACCCTTTCACAAATTGCCTAAATGGAGTGGCAAACTGGTGGTTGAGAGGATAACTGTATCATATGTATAGTCTTTAATCAGTCCATCCCGACGCGGAGGAACACCAACGATTCAATGAAACCTTTGAGTCGAGTGGACTCTGGCACGCCCTCACATCTTACCTACACACAAAAAATCAATCCAAGCCCTCGTTTACACGTGTGGCCTAGTTTGATTGAATTGGTAACATCGTCTTAGGTGAGGTTGGGTCACACCTAATCGGCTCCCCCGCCAAGGAAGAGGAGAGATTTGGGATAATTGGTGTAAAATGGCGTTTTTAGTTCCCCTGGAGAGTGACACAAGTAAACAAATGTGTTGTTGTGCTCCTAATCCGTTGTACACATGGCACGTTGATGATACTTTAAGACAATCCAATTACTGATTGCATCACTAAAATATCACCAATGGAATGATCTAAACCGTCCAAACGTTGACCATTTAAATCGACGGTTAAAAAAATATTAGCAAGTTGCTTGTTTGTGATTCTTACATTTGTGGTCCACTAATGCTTGAAATTTCCTCAATTTTAACCAAAAGTATATATTTCAACAGGCTTATTACAATTATTCTACCAAATATTATATATGTATTCTAATTTGGGATATTAAAGCCGATTTGGATATCACATGAGTTCATGTGAATATATTAAAGAATTTCAATACATCCCAATTTCTCACATTTATTCCTATCCAGAAAGAATATTTGGATTCCAGTGCATTTCCTTTACATACTATCAAACAAAGTGATGATTCCATTTACACTTGATTTGGGCGTAATTATGAAATGGATTTCATTTACTTTCATTTACAAGCTCCAAGAGAGCCCCATGCAATCCAAATAGCCACCAAACCCAAACAAGGGGTTATTAAAAATCACATTAGTCAATTGGGACATAAATTGTATAGATGCTAACCGGACTTTGTGGGGCCCACCATGATGTGTGTTTTATCCACACCGTCCATCCGTTTTTCATATCATTGTAGGGCATGATCCAAAAATAGATAGCTTCAAAGCTCAAGTGCACCACAACATAGGAGATGGTGGGGACAACGACACCGACTGTTGAAACCTTCTTAATGCCTACCATGATGTTTATTTTCCATCCAACATGTTCGTAAGGTCCCACAGACTTCGATGCAGGGAAAACACAAACATCAGCTCCATCCTCACTTTTTCCCATGGTGTGGTCCACTTGAGCTTTGGAACTACTTCATTTTTATTTTTTATTTTTTTTATTCTGACTCATGCCATAAATGTTGCCTCCTCTAGGCAATCTGCGTCTAGTGTCAGTTAACCCTTGTCGTAGAATTGGTGACAAGTAAATGGACAGTCCAAAAGGACATTTCTCAGTTGTACTGATTCAACAAGTGAAAATCAAATGGTCTTGAGAAGTCTATTAGTTCTGAAAGGCTAATAGCCCATTCGTTGGGCCAGACGAAAAAAAAAAAAAGGCCTTCACGTCGGGTATGTTGTAACGCCCTGAAATTCAGGGGTCGAGCATAACTCAGCTCCCGAGTTCCAAAACATCACTTATGCAATATATTTAATGATGGATGTATGTTGTCTGTATTAGTGCAGAAAACATGGAATAGATTAAGCCAAATAGCAAATATAATTCAGGGATAAGTGAAGAAAGCAAGCGGAAGACTTATAGAAATATATGTGTACAAGTGCAAATCCCTGAAGTACATATACATACCAGGTCGAAATATAAGTGTTGCTATCAAAATTACAAGTATTAGGTTACATCATTTAATTTTCCAAAAGAAATCCCAGCATCCCGCGCATCAGAACGAGGCTCACTAAAACCCGTTTGAAAACTGCATAAAAGAGAAAGCAGCCTCATCATCATCAATCTCGCGCTCTGCCTCAGAAGTCGCATCAACATCTGCAACATCAGCAACTAAGACAGAGTCTGGTGGGTGTTTAACACCGCCCCCAAAATGTGAGAATGAGTGATTAACTCAGTGGAACAATAAAGCACAGATTAACATGTTATCAGTTCAATCAAGCAGTAATGGTAAAGCAGAACAATTAAACATGTCCTAGGTACTTTTGTTAATGCAAGGATGTATGCAGAATGATGCGTGCCCTCACGCGTACACCCTCAGCGTCTTCATCTTACGTTACGCATGACACCACCTCAAACTGTGCCACGTCTACAAAGCACATGCAAATGCGGTGCATGAACATGATTACCAAGTTGATATTAATCCTTTTCATACAGCAGGATTGAGAAACTAAGATACCTTCCTCATATCACCATCCAAACAGTGATCCATTCTAGGGTCGTCAGTCCTAGATATCTCATACGATCATATTGTTTGAGGTCGTTGCAAAGGGCTCGTCACCAATCAATGCACGCCTATCATACCATCGTTACTATACTAAGGCTCGTTACCTCGATGCGATATCCAGGTATGCTCGAGGTCACTATAAAGGGCTCATCACCAATCAATGTAGGCCGACAACACGAATATAGTGTCCCATACCACCATAATCACCTCACGAGTTTAGTTGCTCACTGGTCACTACGGGGAGGCTCGTCACCCCAGCGTAGGCCGACAGCTCGACCATGGTGTCCCATACCACCATGTCCGGCTCATGAGTTTTAGCGGATCAAGGTACCATGGTTAATAGGATTTCATTGGTAAGTTTGGTACCCTAGATTCAAGCAGTAGCGTCCATACATGGTGAACATACATCGGACAATCGGGTTACTTGATGAACTTGACTAGCACGAGCGCACGTTGGGTTGAACGACATAGAGTGCGCAAACACTCCACGTGGCCAAACCACTGCCGACAACTCTAATACGACTCGGGTTCGTCTAATACGTCCTACATGGCGAAAGCAACCTCAGCCACGAACTTAGGGTCAATTACCGATTTTCTGGACTAATGCATAGTCCCACACACATTCCACTACAACAGATATTCATCTCTACAATTTAGAATAATAATGGAACAACAACCCAAATCATATGGTACTCAAGCATTTGAAGAATATCAACTTAACATGAATGTAAGCATAAGTAATGCTTGAAATTAAACAACAAGGAATGTAACTTACATGAAGGAAATCATACACACTAATGGGAGAGTTGAGAATCGCTTCTCAACGCCCATACTAGGTTGAAATATCACACTTTAGATCATTCAAACATTTCTACAAACACTTAGAATACATAATACAGCATACATGACGTATTTTGAAATACACACATTTGGACAATTCCTTTTGCTAAGGAGTTGCCGCACATACCATTAGCATACATACATGACAAATAATCATGGCAAACACAAGTGCATATTTTATACGTATACGGTACTTTATACATACATATAGAATACATAAATCTCAATATAACACATACATATCAGGAACGCAATATAAACATAACATTTGGCATGTGAAATCTCATCCATAGCAAGAATAAACCATTAACTGGCATTGAAAGCCTTGAAAATCATAACCTATACACTTAAAGTCCGCACCTTAAGCTAGAAAAGAACACCGAACTGATTTCAGATGATATGTCTTCGTCAACGGCGACAAGATAACATAAAGCAAGGATAGAAATGAGATACAACAACACCAAGACTATTCTAAGCTCTAACACAGATTAGGGTTAGGTTAACTTACCTAAAGATGAACTCAAAATCGTCAGAATAACGATTCAAAGTGAAGGTTCAAGGATGTAGAAGAACAGGAAAGAATCTAAGATGATTCACCAACTTCTCTCTCACTTTCTCTCTCTTTTCCTTTCTCTTTCCAAGTTAGGGTTAGGAAATTCGTATGGAAAAGAGAGCTAGCGTTTTAAGGACTATAAATAGGCCTAATATTGATGAAAATAACTCCAGGGCCAAGGTATACTTAGGGTATAACCAAAACCGGCCTCTCACGATCCAACGAAGCACTTCCGGTGGGCCTATTACCACGAAAGGTCGGACTTAAGCTCACTGACCATGGATCTAGGTCAAGCTGAGTTTTCGTACCGACCGGATCTTCAGATCAGCCGTGGCAGACCACACTCAATTCAACGGTCACTGAATCTTGATCAGGTCTACAAGCACAAGGACATGCCTGGGCCACCTTCCCTGATTAGAGGGTGAAATTGGGTCAGAATCCAACGGTCAGATTGCTTAAAATCGTCGCGCAAGCGACACAACTCAGATTTCATAAAATCTTAATTAATTTCCAACCGTTCTCACACTCTTCACTCTGAACTCAATCAAATCGACCCAGAACATCATCTAGACTTGATTTTTGAGGTGATGGTCAAGTCCAACATGGTGACCGCAACAGCCTAAGATCATCGCCATTGGACTTTCGACGCGCGGTCCAGGTCCCATCCAGAACTTCCAAAAATTCCCAAGAACAACTGGATTTAGCGATGAATCCCAGATTTCAGAGTAACATAGCGCTAACTAATCTACAGGTTTTGAGTCATGCAGATCAAATTTAAAGTGATTGATGCAGATTTCACAAGCAATCGAGTATAGCTCTAATTACCCCAAAAGCAACTACTAGGGAAAGAATAGCACAAAATTTTCCGGGTCATTACATATTTTAGGGAAGTAGAAAGGAAATTCCACGGGTCGGAACAAGGACATAAAAGAAATCACATCACATATTTAGTGCCTAAAAAAGAAAAGAAAAGAAGAGGGCAAACAATCTTAATCCAGCTTAAACTCAACAAGAGAAGCACAGATGAAAAAAAGTGCCATTATAAGCAGGGATATAAGCAGCAAGCCCGGTTGAAGGGATAATGCGGGGATGCCTACCAAAAGAAGTGCCAAATAACCTAGAGGTAAGAACCCGCTTTCTATGGCAGATGCTGTGAACGTGGTTACACCTGGCTACAAT
Organism: Magnolia sinica; assembly: GCF_029962835.1. Classification (NCBI taxonomy): domain Eukaryota; kingdom Viridiplantae; phylum Streptophyta; class Magnoliopsida; order Magnoliales; family Magnoliaceae; genus Magnolia; species Magnolia sinica. The sequence continues at coordinate 70,435,182 of NC_080574.1, forward strand.
AACGGTTCAAAGAAAGATGCCCTAAATGCTCATAAAGCAGCTTTGACTAGGATAAATTCTCAGGGATAGGAGACAAGTTGGGGAGTAGGCACGTGCTAATACTGGCCTACCTCAAGCAAGGTACCCTACTAGGTAAGGTTGACCTATTCTTTCTTATGTGAACCAACCCAATGCACGGTTGCTTGGATGATAATAGTTTTATTCCGTATGGTTGAATTACAAAGTGTGCTTAATGGGAGATGTCATTAGGGTCTGTTTGGATTGGTGGATACGTCTTAAAAAGGCGGCAAATGAATTTGATTTCCATATATCCGACATTTTCCCGTAGTAGTGTTGTTGCTATTTCAATCTTGGTCACACGTTTATCGCAGGCATGTTACAATTGAATGCGTGGCTCAATTCAAAGCGAACAACTATGACGTCAATCGCCAAGATAGACAGATATATTGAAAATCGACCATATATGACTGAGTTCTAATAAGATCAATTGTCTATTCAGCCACTTGCACAGTGTTGCTTAAGATTATATCGATAATCAGAATATAGGATTCGTCATTTGAAAATGAGTCATACCTCTGCCTTCCGTATGAAAGAACTTTTTCTCTTTAGTACAAGTAAAATAAAAAGAAAATTCTTACAATCAACCGCAGAAAACAACTACAAAACACCCATCTGGATAAAGAAGTTCGCTTGATATTAAAATTGAATCCAGCATATGAGCATAGACTTGAATTATAACTATGGTTAACAACTACTTGATTACCACTACAGATTATACTAAGGAATGTAAAAAGTAGGTAAATGTAAGGATTACACTAAGAAATGTAAATGATTGATAATTGAAAGATAGATTTAGTTTTGTTTGGTTGGAATGAGACGAGTTCTTGTACTGAATTCCTTTGCTATTTATAGCCTTAACCATCTGTGTACTTGTCATGTTCTGACAGTTGCTATAATCATTTCAATACTACTTTCTTTCCTTACTTCTAAACCTGTCATCTATCCTAGAAACCGCTTAAGCACGACCACTCTTTGCTCGACCACTTTCTCTTAATGGATGACTTGGCGCTTCTCGATAAACACCAACTGTATTGCTGCAAAATCTTCTCCGCATATCTTTGAAGATCTTTAATTACACCACACAACTCCCTCTTGATTACACGCTACCTTTCTTGATTGGCTCTTATAGGAATTGGTAGAAATAAGGATGAACATTGCTCCCCACGTCGCTTCACCTTTGGGTAAATGGTGAAAGCAATGTATGACCCCTTATATATGTATTCATCCTTTAAACCACGTGGCAACACACTTCAGCTACCTTTTTTTACTGAGATAATTTCGAATGTTGATTCTAATTTTCCTTTTTTAATAAAGAGTTATTCCCATGGAGATACGTGTACAAGCATCCTCACAAATGAGAAAATAATGATACCCTAATTAATGCACTAGATTTTCGACCAATATATACCTTATTTTCAAAACATTCTTCCACTTCTCACACTTTCTTCCTTATTCCTTCATCTCCAAAACTCAAGCTAACCTTCTCGTTCTAGCAATGACGACTTGTCTTTTACTCCTCCAACCTTCAAACAAGGCGATCTGATAGATGTCTTGGATGACCTCTCCGAGAAGTTTCCCAATGAAATTATCTTCAAATCACCAATCGGAGATCACCACTGCTTAGGACCATCTTTCTTTCCTGGAATCGAACTTAATGAAATCCACTTACTGGATCCCTTCTTCCCGAACTGCCTTGGTGAAATAATATAAATTCAATTTGAATCAATCTTAAAACCCTCCAACGCTCTAAAGAATCCACGATCTTGGCCAAACCCTTTTTAGGATGGGAAGATTGGTTTGACCGCATCGTTGCTCAACATGAAACTTCTTTAAGAGAGTTCGGTATTTATGAATGCATCAAACCGTCACTGTATGACTATCCATCGGATCCTCATCTTCTTATTGTAGCGTCGACGTTTTGGAGGCCATCCACCAACATATTCTTATTTGAATGTGGTCCTATGAGTCATATGATTTTGGACATCTCCTCTCACCTAACTTCTTCCCTTTGGTGATGCAGTCTTCGCAGGCTTCACTCAAAAGGAACTAAGACATTTCACCAATAAGGCTGGCAAAGCCCATTCACACTTCATGTAAGTGTACCATGAAATGCATCAAGTACGTGCATAGTGACTAGCTTACACAAATTTGGTCGATTATTGGTGGTCTCTAAGCTAGCGAAACATACCGCGACAAATGATACATGCTACAACATTTATAATTAGCCTGCCGTTATCGCTCATATGCCATGAATGCATGATTAGGCTAACCATTATTATTTCAATTGCAAACAACTAATTTAAGAAAGCTCAAAGGTTACTATAGGGGTTCGTCATCCAGCATAAGCTAACAGATCGGGGATAGTATCTCATATCACTACCCCAGCTCATGAGACTCCAATACTAGGATGTTTAATGGTAACCTCCTTGGATAATCATAGTTTAACAAGTAGAACTTACCATTGCAGGGTTATACGAAAATAATCCATCGAAGCCACATAGGGCAAATATTCCATCAAAGCTACAAAGGGCAATACTCAATCAAAGCCATATAATGAAAATATTCAATCAAAGCCACATATGGCAAATAGTCCATCAAAGAATACGATAAAAATGTATTATCCCTAAAAGCCACATAGGCACAAATGATCCACAAAATGGTAAGTCCACAACAAAATTTTATTTAATCCATTAGATAATATGGCTACTAATTCTATAGTCCATTGTAATCACAATCAATCAAGTTACATCCCAATTATATATATATATATATATATATATATATATATATATATATATATATATATATATATAAGTGGAGTTTTTCACTAATTGATATGGCAATTCAAGATTTATAAACAATCCACAAGTAGGAGAAGATATTCATGTGCAACATAAAAGTGTTTATACTAGATAAATGTTGAGCATATGATTTAAAGATCAATTACAATAACTAACACAAGTAATCATAAAATAAGACTACCAATTATCAATTCAAATTAAAAGGAAAACAATCACTTAAGCTAACATGAAAACGAAAAGTCCAAGGGAAAAATTCATCACCTTATGAGTCGAATCATCTACCAATGTTGATAGGGAATACATTAACCCTTAGAGTTAAATCCTCAAGCTTGCATGATTGGTAGATTAGGTGGAATTCGATGTCGACACGATCATGACCTGATATACTCAATTGGCTCGGTCCACACATAATCACAATCCAATAAGAACTACCAAGAATGATCACTTAGTTAATTTCAAAAACAATAAAGGAGACCTACAAAGTATACTCACCTAGCCTAACTGAACCAACTTGACTAGGTCGACTAGCTTCGACTCGGCTAGGTCAACCCAACTAAACTTCAACTCGAAAGGTGCCTTGTTTAACTGAGTTAACTTGACTCAGCTTAACTTGATGCGATGCTAAGACAAGACCCACTTGATTCAGCCTAAGTCCACTTTCTGAAATAGTTGGCTATGATCAGACCTAAACCCAATCAACTAGGTTTGGTTGCAAGAGGTAGACTTTAATTTGAAGGAAATATATTTCCCTACAATTAATTTCTTAAGAAATTAAGAATAACTCTAAACTAATCCATCACCAAACTTTAATTAAATCAAATGAGCGGTTGAGCCTCAACTCACCTTAAAAATCTGAATCTCTCTTGGCTAGAGAGAAGCACGACCTGGTTATAGCTACCGATTTGGATTAATCCTTGAAAACATAAATCAAACATTAATTCAGTGACTCAGTGACCCGTTGGTGCAAGTAAAGAATCCGACTCAACTCAGTTGCCCCAAAACAAGCTTATGAGTGACCTTAGGCTGATTCAATGGGGTCCAACAACTTGGAGAAATCCAACCTCCACAACCGGTTGAACTTGGTAGGATGAATGACTGAGTCATTCTAGCTGCTATCGAGTGACACTATTACAAATTGATGATTAAACAAGGAAAAGATGATACCTACGAAGTATCAGCTGCCATCAAGTGAATGGAGCAAATCTCGAACCCGTAACTTAGCAAGAGTCACACCCAGACCGACTTGGATCGTTAGGGCTTAACAAGCCAACTCAGACGTCGGCTTGATTTGCCCATTTTGAACCACTCTCTCGAACTAACTTGGTTCCAAACCAAGTCTTCTTTCGAAATCAACCACTAACTTGGCTTACTGCTGCAGCTGAATTTAACAACCCTTACACAACCATCCAACTGCTAGACTTAGTGAACTTTATTGAGTCAACTTGGCCATGGATAACGTAACCTAAGCTAACTCAATTTTTGATCTCGAGCTGACCCGACTGACTTAAACACATCGACGATGTAACTGGACCAACACAACCTCCACTTGCTGCCTGTAGTAATGGAGCGCCCTAAAACCAAATCTAACCCTCTGCCACCTTAGTTTTCTACCGAGTTAACTCGACAGTCCACCACACAATTCATTCCACTTACCCATAAACCGGATCACAATCCATTAACACTCTAACTCGAACCACTAGTTCCGTAAAAGTCCAATCTAACCTACCTGACTCATTTGGAATTATGGTCAAACTAGCCCTGCTTGAACCTGACTGTTGAGGGCTGAGTCACTTGGTAGCAACCGCATGCCGAACTCCACTCCGATTCGGCACTGGTTCAAACAGCAACAAGGTCTCAAGCTCGACTCGATGCTGTAGGATAACCAGTCAGAGATGACTCGGTTTAGCAACTCAATTGGTAATCTGACATGGTGCGACACTACAACTCGAACTCTCCCTTACTCTCTCTCTTTCTCCCTCTCTCTCTTTTATGATTCTCATCATTTGGATGGTGATCATGTGGGCCACACATTGGCGGGTTTAGATTTGAAATCCGCCACGTTACAAGCACCAACGATGGTGCAAGTTTCACGAGGAAGACGATCGACTGTTCGTGGCATCTATGAATCCAGGGCCCCTTTCTCGATATTGTCTCTTCTAGATGATTTGGATCAGTCCCTAAGAGCTCGTGGAAGCTTTGAATCGAAGCTCTAATGAGATTTTCTCAATGGGTTGGAAGCTTGATGGTTTCGGCTGATTTTCTTGAGCTGTCGTAATAACATGAGAGAAACTCGTTGCCATTCGACTCTCTTATCTTATATGATGCCCTAAACTCTCTCAGAGTTGTCAGATTGAGATTTAATGACCTGGATTCATTTCATTGTTGGGAGATGATTGCAAACAACTCGCACAGCAAAACCAGTCGTTGTTTGTTTTATGGTATAGAGGGAACCCTAAATCACACCGCTATGAATGGAGGGTTGAGAATACTTGAAATGGATGGCTGGGATTGAGGGAGATGAGCACATGTGGATTGCCAGCGAGGCAATAGAAAGGAGGAACGAAAAAAAAATTCCCATTTTTGGAAACCGCTGCACGCAGTTTGATTATGCACGTGTTTGTGCACATGATGGATAACTCAGATCATGATGGCGGTCCTTATAGTGGGCCACTGATCGCACACAATAACAGCCCATTTAAAATGGTTTCGAGCGAGAAACAAAAGAGGAAGGGAATTTCTTTTCGTTATCGGGTTGGGTCGGGTCAAAGCCGATTTGACTGGGGTCTGGGTTTGGTGCACAACGGGTGTACATGCACTGGTGCACACTCATGTAAAAAAGTGAGGTCAACAGCGATGCTCTGTACAATCCACAATGAGCGGTTGGCATCTCCCTGCCAAATTCGAGATGAAGCGCCGAATATATGCCAATTTTACCTGCAAAATTTTTAGTTCTCTTAATATCTTTGGCGGCAACATTTCTTAAATTGCCTTGATTTTTCCAGGATTAACTTCAATTAATCGATGCCTGACAACAAATCCAAGGAACTTTCTTAACGATACTCCGAACGTGCACTTCATCAGTTTCATCTTCAACTGTTTCTTCCTGAGCCGATGAAAGACCGATGAAAGATGTTCACGATGCTCTTCATAATCGCGAGACCGAACTACTAAATCGTCTACGTAGCATTCAACATGTTTGTGCACCATGTCCTGGAAAATATTTTGCATAGCTCTCTGATATGTAGCCCTAGTATTCTTGAGCCCGAATGGCATGACCTTGTAACAATATTCCTTCGTCTTCGGGTGCCATGCATATCTGATTATACCCAGTGTATCTGTTCATGAAGGACATAACTACATACTTTGTTGTACTGTCGATCAACAACTCAGTTATAGGCAGCGAGAAGTCACTTTTTGGGCATGCTTCGTTTAGGTCTTTAAAATCGACGTAGACCTTGATTTGTCTGCTCTTTTTCTTTACAAGGACAATATTAGAGATCCATTGGGAGTACTTTACTTGCCTTATGAAACCGACTTTAATCAGTTTACTTACCTCTTCCTCTATTGAAGGTATCAAGTCGGGGTGGAAGCGTCTCTGTGCCTGCTTGACTGACTTTTCATCTTTAGAGATGTTAAACCGGTGCATTGCCATTGTCGGTTCTAGGCCAGACATTTCTCCGTATGTCTAGGCGAACACATCTTTATTTCTTTTTAATAAATCAACATACTATTCTGTCTCTTCTTTTGGCAAACCAACACTTGTATATGTATTCCGCGACTCATCCTCTGTCCCTAAATTTATTTCTCGCAATGCATCAATAGTCAGTTGTCTTCCATCTTCTATTTGTTCGGGCGCTGTTTCGGGGTGCTTCATTTCTTCATTGCTACTTTTAACTATCTTGGGATTCGTCTCTCTATTGAATATCTACCATGCGTGAATCATATTCACTTGCGTGTATGTAGGGGATGCCCCCAGTTCACGAGATTTTTCCTGTTTCTTTTCATGCACATCAATGGGTACTTGGATACCCTTGCCATTATTCAACCCTGTCGATTTATCACAGTTAAACCCCATACTTTGCATAATCTTTTTGCTTGTTGGACTATATCTTTTAAGATCTTCTAACAAGAGCCTATCGTGGATCATCGATTCACATATTTCTCCTTCTGCTTCCTTTTCTAGCGGTTTATAAAATACGATCGGCTTTGGATTAGTGGAGCTGGTTTGTACACAAAATCTGTTTGGCATAATAGAGAATGGTTTACTCATTTCTGCTCATGTGGCTAGCACTGTATAATTTGATTGCAGAATCTTCATTTGTTCTAGCAATAACAACATTAGGGAGGCTGTCCCGATTGCCTCAAATGCTTTGGAACGAAGTAAAATTTCCTTTTCTTGCCCGCTGTCATGCTTGGCTCTTGATTTTTCGGCTGCCCCCTGCCTTTTTCCTTGGACAGCTTTACCTGTGCGACTTTCCTTTCTATTGTTAGGGCTTCATCACCTCTTAACGACATGTTGTCTTTGTTTATTGTTTCATCTTTCTCTGTCATGAATTTGTTGTAGTAACTTGCATCTGCGAAGAAGGATTTTGCCACTATATATGGCTTCGTGTCGGCCATCACTTTATACTGAAAAACGTTTCTACAATATTTAAATCACTGATGCAATGTAGATGGCACGATGCCATACTAGTGGGGCATCACCGAGCAATACCCCATTTCTTTGATTCTCTTCGTTGCATAAGGGATTCGTGGCATTCCCAGAGTCTTCCCTTGTGCTATTGCAGAGTCTTGCCTTCGTAAGGGGCTGGTTATTTTTCTCCCTGAGTGCACCGTGATCACCACTGCTTTATGTGCGTTTTCTGCTGGGGATCTAGCTGACTCTGTTGATGACTTGTAACAATTATATTGCAACTCTTGCTTCTTCACTTAATCTATGTGCAAGGCCTATACTGCTTTTGTTTGACCCCTTCGCATTTGGCCTCTTCATGAACTATGTGTGAGCAACTTGTGTCTCATGCAGACACCATATTTGTCGTCACTTTCCAACTACGTTCTTCGTCTTTCTCTATCATGATCTCACCCCGATTCATCATTTTCTGAAGTATATTTTTTATCGTGAAACAATTTTCAGTCGGATGTCCAAGCATGCGGTGATAGTGACAGTAATTCTTTTCTTTTGTCTTCCTCACTTCTTTCAGTCATTTCGGTTGTGGCAATTCGATCGTTCCTGCCACTAATAATTGATTCATCATGGGGAGCGTGTCTTCTTTTTCAAACGCATACCCTTCATCGTCGTTATATCGTCTGGGCCGTTTACTAGTCGTCCGACCCATGTAACAATCTCTGTCCTCTCTTATGTCATTTTTTTCCTGCAACAGGGGTCTTCCCTTTTCCTTTCGCTGTTAGTCACATTCGCTGCCACTCGACTCAAACCTCGACGCGTTATTTTTGTCTGAAAAGCGAGCATTTTTCTAGTCATGGCTTCGAGCGCGTGGGCCTTGTTGGTGAGATGACGACTGAGTTTGGCTCATCCTTACCATGAACACTACCGCTTCTCCATTTCCTGATTGTCTCGTCGTCGAAGGGGAAAGAGGATAGGTTGTTCAGGGGGAATTCAGAGGAAAAAAAAGAGAGCCTTTGTTGGACCCCTTAATAAGTCTCGGTGATTTTAATAACTAACAGGAGCATGTCGGGTGTCGGTACTCATGACGAAGTTGTCGCGATAAATCCCAGGGGTGATGGCTGCTTATTAAGGGAGACTTCCCTTTTTCTTTCCGAGTCCATTTCGAAACTATGGTTAGAAGGGCGGGAAAATCCCTTGAAGTATAGGGAATAGTCTCAACCTATTTAGGATAAAGTGGGCAGAACCAACGCAGGATTTCGTTTTGCTGCGTTGCGCATAACTGGCCCTCGGATAGCCCGCAGCGGGATTGGACTTCTCGTTGGAGAGACCGGGCCTTTGCTCTCTTAGCACCATTGTCCATCCTTTGTCACTATTATGTGTTATTGGCAAAGTAGAAATCACTCCGAACATTATCTGTTGCTTTTCGCTTCCAGTCACAGTTGACTGGACTTGCTTCTCGAGCTCCTTAGGTAGTGATCGCATGTTGTTGGTGTACTTAACGACAAATCCATTGGACGTGAAGTAGAAAACCATGTTAACTGGGAAGAAGTCATTGTGATGACGAAAAGAAAAGTACTCGTAAACAAAACAATTCCTCAATCATTCGCATTAAATTGGAACGTACTTTGTTTTGGAGATGAAGGGGGGATGTTCCTGTTGAAAGTTGACATTTTGGCTCCATTATAGCACTAATTGATGATAAATGTTCTTTCGGTTATCCCATTTGTTGATATTAAACATAGATATTCCAACTGGAGATTTTGAGTTCGATCCCCAATAGAGTCATCATTTTGTTTCGCCAAGAAACAAAGTATTGCGGATTGGAACTTCTACATTCAATAATAACAATGGAAATTGAAGAACAAGCATCATCATTCATTTTATTAATTCTGAATTTGTATTACATCTCTCGTGTTTCCCTTGATTCCAAGGTAAAGTACATTTCATCAATGTAATGAAAGAAAAGAAAGTAGTTCAATATTGATTTCGACAGCATTTCAGCTTGCGAAGCATCATCGTAATGATAGAAGAGTTGTGCGGGTTCAAGACTCCCTTGTTCCGTGCTGATATGCTTGGAATACAAATGTGACCGACCAACTCGTGGGATATTCCAAATCTCGCAGGAGAATATCATAGAAATACTCAAATATGTGAATATGTCTGTTGCGCAGGTCTCTGCCCTGCACCACTTTTTGCATCTCTTTATTCTTCTTCTATGCTTCTCCTGTATCGCATCGCGGGATACCCTAAGAAGATCTCAAAGAATCTCTGGAACTCCTCACTTGTGAATGAATCAAATGATAGGTGGAGGGGGGTATTTATAGGCCTCCACATGTGTAAACTGCAAAATCGCACAATTCACTTTTGTTGCGCGACACTTCTGTTGTGCAGTCGCACAACTAATCTTTCTGCACTTTCTGACCATTTTGCACCCAATTCAACATTCTGGCCATTTTCTTTTCATTGCACCGCCGCATAACCCACCTCATTTACGCGGTCGTGCAACAGAATCACATTTTGCATTATAACAACTTTTTGTGCTCCAACAGTGAGAACCATGTTGCAATCATACACCATGGGTGACAATGATCTGAAAACAATTTCTGAACCTGGACATTGGCCCACAAGTGTTTCCAAGCGATGCTCATCAGAACCTATACCGAATGTTCGAAACCCTCATCAGCCATTGAAGTTGCCTTTACTTGTTTGAAAATGGGTGACGATATTTCCAATGCTTCAGTTGTCGCCATTAGTTCCTCAATCAGCATATCGTCCCTTACAAACCACTCATCACTGAGATAATCGGATAAGTCATCATGATTGCCAATATTGCTAAATTATACGGTACTATTAGACTAGGTACCATCTTCTGTGACCTGATCATGCACAATAGGTTTCATAATTGCTTCGACCATGTTTACGGTTAGCTATTCCTCTGAATGATGAATTCTCTAGAATAGTCATGATTGCCCAGCTCTTGACTGAAATGCATTCTCAGTTTCTACTAATTCTCTTCTCATGGCTGTTTGGTGTCACTGTCAACGACGTTTTCTGCGTTCGAATCATTGCTTCGGGGGCAGTTGGGAATTTAGGATGCATGACCCTTTTCCAGACTCCTTTCTGAGTCGATGGAGACGTGGCGATCCTCTGACTCAGAATTCTTAGCCGGCAATCAGGGAGTGGGAACGCTTTCCGCGGTCGATAGGTCTCTCTATTGTTGGTCCTTTTTGGAGTTGTGTGTTCAACCTGCCTTGCTGGCCGAGGTGGAAATTCCACGTCTTAGGCCATTTTGGCACATCAGTTGCATAATGGTGAGACTCGATCGCCATGTTGTGTTGCTCTCGATTGTTCTGCAAAACTTGTGGTTGTTGTATTAGACTGGCATCATCCCGGTCTCGGCTATCACGGCACACCGTGGTAATGACTAGGACTATTCAATCTCTGTAGGTTCACTATAGCCATCTTGATGTCCAGATTAGGCAGGAATGGGTTAGTATCTATTAACATTGCTTCTTTGCATTTTTTCCGAAAATTTCAACAATACGCGATCAATGTTATACTGGATGATGTTCTTAAACAGAACACACTTGTTAGTACAGTGAGAATGCATTCCATGCCATTTACAATATTCGACCTTTTTTAATTCATCGGCTGTGGGTATTTTGTGAGTAGTTGGAAGTTTAATAAACTTTCTTACTAAAAGTATCTCAAATATCTCATATGCTCAGGTGATATTAAAGGTATATATTTTTTTAGCCTTTTACGTTGTTGGTGCAGTTGTTTTTGCTTGACCAACGCTGAGCAAGTGAGTGACTTTTTTACTATTAACTCAGCAATCACAACCTCATAGTTGGGGTCATGATAATATGTTCTGATCAACGAATTCTTTTGCCTAGCTCCTTCATGTAGGAATTCCTCATACCCGGTAACTTTTCTGATTAAATCATACAAATCTGCAAACTCCGTTCAAATGAATTTCTTCAAGAGTTTGTATTCTAGGTTGTCTTGCTCAAGTTATGCAAATTTATCCTCGGTCGTGACGACCTTACACCGTCTTTTCACTCTTTTAAACTGGGTGATGTAACTCTCATGAGATTCCTCAGTCAATTGTCGGAAATGTGCGAGATCGGCCATGGTCATCTCCCTATCATTGGAAAATAACTGGGCATGGAACTTCTCCTCCATCTCTTGCCAAGTATGGACTAAATTTGGCAATAAGTTGAAGTACCAAGTAAAGGTTGCTGTCATTAATGAATGACAGAATAGTTGCAATTAGTGATATTCATTGTTAGCCAGTTCACCACACTGCATAGTAAATCAACCTACGTGGTCGATGGTCGATTTACTAGAATCGTAAGAGAATAGGGAAAAATCCGATCGATGATTCCTTGGAAATGGGTGTTATCGGTCAATCCATTCGGGATAAGGCTTATGGTAAACCGGGATGGTATTGTGGCCGGTGACTTGGCCTACAGCCCCTCGGACTATTTGCATGATCTGGTCATGATCTATCCGCTGTGGTTCAACCATGAGTGGCAAATCAGGACCTACCCGGTTTTGTTTCTCATGAAACAACAATTTCTGAAAAAATGCTAGAAGGGTTCTCCTCCTGACATACGTTGATTTCAAACTTCAGGAACAAAATTCCTGACCTCACGCACTGGTTGCCTGAACTCGATGTGCGATGGAGCATTCTACCCCTCCTGGATTGGGACGAGAGGCGAGCTCCGCTGTAGGGGAGGTATCAGTGGCGAATGAACCATGTTACCAATAGAACTTTCTTCGGTACTATATTGCTTGTCGTAGGTGCTCTTTTGGTGATAATGGCCATGAATCGGTGCATGGCTTCGGTACGGTTAGTCATTCATCCGTTCATAGTCTCAGTTTGAACATGCAATTGCTCTGCCTGAGCATGTACCAAATTTGCCTGAGCTTTCCCAAATTCTTAAACGTGTTGAATACTCATTTGGATATCTCATAATCCAGCCGTTATCTTTTCAAGAGATGTGGTCTGAGAGGTTGATGCCCCCTTCTGGTTCACAGGACTGACTGTCGGACTATTGTTCAGATTCAATGATTCAGGGGCAGCTAGAACCGGCACATCATCAGTTGGAGGTGGTGCGGTTGGTGTTGAGGGTTCAGCCCCAACAATTCAATTGTTTCTTCTATTCATATTTTTGATTGGTCAATTAGCAATGTCGCATCGATAAGTAAAGTAAGACGAGTGTCCCACCGAGCGTGCCAAGAGATGTTGTTGCTATTTCTCTCTCGGCCACGTGATTAGTGCGGCGTGCTAGAATTGAATGTGCAGCTCAATTCAAAGTAAACAACTACAACCCCAAGTGCCAAGATAGGCAGATACATTGGAAATCGACTATATATGACCAAGTTCTAATAAGATCGATCGCCTATTCATCTACTTGCACAATATTATTTAAGATGATCAGGCGATAGTCAAAGATTGGGTTGCGTCTTCTGAAAATGGGTCACACCTTGCCTTTGGTATGAAAGGACTTTTTCTCTTCAGTACAAATAAAACAAAAAAGAAATTCTTACAGTCAGCTGTAGAGAACAACTATAGAATGCTTATCTACATGGAGAACTTCGCTTGATATTCGAACTGAATCCAGCATATTAGCATAGACTTGAATTGCAGCTAAGGTTAATAGCTACTTGATTACCGCTACGGATTACACTAAGGAATGTAAATAGTTAGTAATGGTAAATATTATACTGAGGAATGTAAATGACTGATAAAGATAAAGATTACACTAAGGAATGTAAATGACTGATAATTGAAAGATATATTTGGTTTGGTTTGGTTGGTATGAGACAATTTCTTCACTGAATTCATTTGTTATTTATAGCCTTAACCTGACTATCTATATACTTCCCACATTTTGACGGTTGCTATAACCATTTCAACATTACTTTCTTTCCTTGCTTCTAAACCTGTCATCTGTCCTAGTAACCGCTTCAACACGACCACTCTTTGTTTGACCAGTTTCTCTTAATGGATGACGTGGTAATGATCGATAAACACCAGCTATATTGCTGCTAAATCATCTCCATGTATCTTTGGAGATCTTCAAATATACCATGCAACTCCCTACTGATTTATTTTTTTTTACACACGCACACATACCCCTACACACTCACGCTAGTGGTTCACCACCTATGGGTACTCGAACCCTTGTCCGGGTGTTGAAACTCCCTACTGATTACATGCCATCTTTTCTAACTGGCTCTTGTAGGAATTGACAGAAATAGGGATAAACAAGTAGCAAAAATAAAAGTAGATATGCAAAATCAATTTCCATATTCTCTAAGAACAAGTAAACAGTTTCCAAAAATAAAAATAAAAAATTCTTAAATGAATCTTGTTTGGGCCTTGTGCCCCAACTCTCTATTATTGGCACTCAGTTATTATGTACTAGGTAACGGTAAGTATTCTGGCTGCGTACAACATCAGATCTTGATGCAAAAGGCGATGCCTGGTGCTGTGATTTAAGTATGGATCCAAAAACCAATCTGGTTTTATCGGACCTTGATGGGAACTGGGCCCCAATTTATTGCAATGTTGTCTTGAGTGCCTATTTTCAAATGAAAATGGTGTGTCATCTCACTTGTAATTTTTTTTTTAATTTGCAGAAAATCTGCGACACCAAGGCCTTTATGGAATGCTGCTTCGCAGATTCTAATGACCGTTGGGTACATTGTCATGGCCCTGGCATTGCCAGGATCTTTATACATCGGCTCTATTGTTGTTGGCATCTGCTACGGCGTTCGCATAGCTGTCAGTGTACCAATGGCATCCGAACTATTTGGTCTCAAATACTATGGTCTCATCTACAACATTCTCATCCTGAATCTCCCTCTTGGTTCGTTCCTCTTCTCCGGACTGCTTGCTGGATTATTGTATGATTCACAGGCAACAAAGACAGCCGGAGGAGGCAACACATGTATAGGGGCCCACTGTTACCGGCTCGTGTTCGTGATGATGGCATTTGCATGCATAGTTGGATTTGGATTAGACATTCTGCTAGTGTTTCGGACCAAGGGCGTGTATTCCAGGATTCAAATGAGCAAGAAGTTGAGAAAAGTAGCAAAGGAGCCAGAAGCCATTTAAAGCTGAAGTGTACCGTCTCCAAGTATTATTTTTGTTTCTCAGTATAGCTACGTAATGGTAAATTTCTTTCCTATCAACCGAATGAGAATTACTGGCAGCTTTGGCGTGGTTGTTTGAATGGCTGACTTAGGGTATGGGGGTCTTTCCCTCGCCGGGACATAATATTTCCTTTTTTATTCTCTTTTTTCTTTTTCTTTTATTGAGGCTTGGATTCTTTGTCTTGTTAGATTCCAACAGGTGCATACGCCTGGCCTGTTTGGATACAATCAGATAAGTTACTTTTTAACTTATTTTAAGTCATTAAGTTACTTTTTACACTTAAGTTAGTTTGTTACGCATCATCATAAAAATAATTTAACTTTGAAAACTACTTATTTTATTATTTTTTTTTCATAGATTTTTGACTTATCATTTTTATAGTTTTCTTTCTCTCCGCGGTCCATGTCAAAGGAGTCTCTCTCCCGGTCATTATCCTAGGAGGCCTCACATGATGGATTGTCCCCATCAAAGGTGGGGCCCACATGATGGACCTATTAGAAAAAGTATATTGGAAAATCAAAAATAAATTTATTTAAATTAACACCAGGCTGAATCACGTATAAATACATTGTCCTTAAAGCTTAGTTTGCCCACTTCTCAATTGTTAATGGGTTATAGGTGAATTGCTTTCAGGATAAGACAAGTATTTTCTCTACGATTCTGCATGAAACAATCACGAAGGGATCTTCCTAGGAACTCGATTAATGTAGTTGATCATCTAACAAATTTGAAGAATGGTTGAACCCAGTGACTCAAACAATGTTTGGGCTACTCAACAATTTTCTTAAAAGGAAAATGTTTGGAGAGATCAAATTAGATCTGTTGGACTTGAATTATTCTGGATTAGGATGGTTTAGTTTATATAGCATCTGAGGAGTGGACCGTTGTTACGTGTCATTAATGGTTTAGAATGTTTCTAAAACATTTCTATTAGTTGGCACTAATTTTCGAGCATTTTAGATCATTGGATCATCAAGGCCCGTCCGTTTTGGCTATTAAGGCTACTAGCCGTTCTTAAAACGGTTGACAATTTTGGATTAATGGATCCAACTGTTTCTAGCAGCCTATAAAACCCAGGCTAACTCACACTTCTCTTCTCGCATCATCTCGCAACGGTTCGTGTAAGGTTACAAAGGAGGGACGACTTTGCGACATGATACACATGTGCGAAGTGCAAAGCGTGTCATCTACTGCCACACTGCCCATGCCCACGAGCTCGCGCGCGTGCGCACTCGAATGTGCAAACTAAGCATCTCAGCCTTCATTTCTCCAAGTAAGAATACTACCCACTCAACCACTTATAAACCACAACTTTTCTCCCACTCTTTCTGATGTAGGACTAAAGAAAACATACTGTTTTTTTTTTCAAAATTATTTTGGAGGGAAATTGAAAATTTTAAAATATTTTATTTATTTTTAAACCAAGATTTCAACAATCTCCCACTTGGGTTTTAACATAAATAGTAGAAATTTCTGCCAAAGATGGCTCTTATGCATAGAGAAAGATATCTTATGATTTGAATATTTCCTTAGTGTAAGTATTTTAAAGTTTTGTCGAAATCTCTAATAATCGCAACTTTGAACCAGTTATTCCTAAATGACACAACTGAAGATACCACACACATAATAATATCTACATTATGTAAGTTCATTTACATTACTCGCTTATTACTTTAATGGCCATGTGCTTATCTTATTTCATGAATGATCTTAAAGCCATGTTTGGCTGTCACACCTTAAATTTGGAAACCAGGCTCACAAAATTCCCGATCGTCAAATCTGGCGTCGACAATCTTCATAGTATCCCATTCTCGGCTCGCGGCACCTATATACCAGGTTCCGATCTTGGGATCTTATAAGGAGAATTTTTAATATAAATTCATTTCATAATGAGCATAACCATAAGCATAGCCCACGAACAAGAACAAGAACATCATTACAAAATCCACTATAATCAAAATCTTTAAAGTATAATGCATAAGGGCACTGGGATCTTACAAGGAGAATTTTCAATATAAATTTGTTTCATAATAAGCATAACCATAAGCATAACCCACGAACAATAACAAGAACATCATCACAAAATCCACTATAATCAAAATCTTTAAAGTATAATGCATAAGGGCAATACAATGATAATATCGGGACTCTAAAAGCTCGGCTGCACGCTCTTGCTGTTGCTCAGCTATGTCATAGCGTCACCTGCATGCAACGGTCGTGCATAAGCTTATAGAAAGCTTATAGGGTGGTGAAAGTTTGTGCGCAAGGTAGAAATGCAAGTATGCAATATCAGAGTAATGCGGAATGATGGTAAGTCCATAAATGATATCAGCCATACCAAGGCTATGCGATACAAGGCATGAATGCTATCGGCCACACCAAGGCCATGTGATGCAAGGCCTACATGGCCACTGTCATATGCGAGATGCAGCTCAAGCAAGCCAGTCCTCATCTGAATCCACATATCAATATAGCTCATCTCTGAGATACCACCGGAGTCTAATACACTCTACACCAGATCGCCGCCCCAACTGGACGCGCAATCATGCAAGTGAAAGAGACCTCACTACCCACCTGACTAGTAGTCTTCCAATATCTGCCTAACACGTCGGTAGTGGACCCATTTACGAGCTAGTCAGACTCAGCCTAGCATTGCCCCTACTCTCGGGCAGGTAAGGCCACACCCCCTTCCAACCGACTACGACACAGTAGGAGACACGGCCTAATGGTATTCGGCACTCGTGCGCTCTTACCTCCACTCGGTCTCGACGTTGGAGCATCCTCTTGGTATTATAAGGGTTTGGAGACTTTTACCCTTGGACATCTATGGTGCCCCCGTGCTTTGACAAGTATTTCCGGTATCTAATCCTACCGTCCACGCTATACCTACGGAGGTTACAGCCCTGATGTATTTAGGGCGTATAGTAATCATAACACACAGTGCAAGATGCATGAGTCACATAATCCAGTCATGCATCAATCCTGCACATACCGTGTGCTCATGTGGGACAACTCCGCCTATCAGGGAGTCCCATAAACAACCTACCCAATGGCATAATGCTATGATTAGTCACTCCTCGTAACAAGCATGTAAATGATGCATATGTGTAAGCCTCGTATCTTAGACCGTACCGTTCCATAGGCTTCCGCGGTCTTTCCGGTCGAATTCCGGCAACCTTCGACCTTTACCCGGTATTTGCGCGCGACCTGGATTCTCATGCCATCAACCCGAGTCGACTCAACCCAGGGCTTATACCTTAGCGACCGCGTCGTCGCCGCGATTCTGATGCCGCGACTCGCGCGCTGATGCTATGCTCTGGTCGGGAGTTGTGGGCCAGCGTTCGGTGCGAGGAAACGCCGCTCGTGCGAATCCCGAGAGAATCTCTACGAGGTGTCACATCAATCCCATCAATCCCATCATATCAAGTACACATCACTTTTCACCCTTTCCCAAGCAAGCCCCAAAGTCAAAAGTTCTTACACAAACCCATACCTCTCTTACAACTTTTGCCAAAAAAGTCAAAAATCTCTTACACCCCCATCCCTCTCTCCCATCCATCACTCCATCACCCATCACTCCCCCTCTCTCTCTCCCTTACAAGTCTCTCTCATTTTCAAGCTCTCCCTTAAGCAAGAATTCATACGTATGAGCCTCTCCCATTTCCTCCCAAGCTACATGTGTGGCCCACCTTTCCATCCTTAGATCTCTCATCTCAACTATCCATTTCTCATCTTCCTCCATCAAAGAGAAGCACAAGGAGCTAAGGAAGCCAAGGGAGCAAGAAGATCAAGCGGTGGGTGCCTTGATAGGGTAGATTTTGATATTTTTAAGATGGGCCAAGTGAGGCCAACCGATTAATGGTTGGATCTCACTTTGGACCCTAAGATGTGGCCGATGGCCCACTTGGATCACCATGATCATTCCATAATGGGGCCATTCTCCATGGACCCCATCATGATGTTTGTTTTCTTGCATATTTAGGGTCATCTAGACCGTTTAATTTGGTGGAGATGGGATCTCCACCGTTGGATTTAATTTTAATGGGCCACATGTAATGGGACCCACTTGATGTATGATTTAGTGCAAGGGAGGGCCCATAGTGCCGGGGTCCCTCCATCACGCGGATCTCATCCTCTATCTCTCTCTCTCCCTCTCTATTTCTCTTTTTATGCTTGATGATAAGAAGGTTGTGTGGCCCACTTGAATGGACCCCACCACAAGGTATGTGTTCCATCCAAATCACCTACAAGTGGGGCCCACTGTGCATGTATTGCACCACACCATCCATCAGTGGTGGCCCACATGAGGAGGCCCACCTAGCTCGGCAGAGAGTCCAACGTCCAGGGACGCTGGACGTTTTTTTTTTTTGGAAAACACAAATAGTTTGTTTTCAAGCCAAGGAGGGTGGTCAGGTCCCACCTTGATGTATGTATTAAATCCATGCCGTCCATTCCTTTTCCATGCTTATTTTAAGCGTTAAACCAAAAGATGGGACCAATCAAACTTTCATGCGGGCCATGGTACGGCAAACGACGGGTTTACCATTGAATTTTCCCTGATTGTTTCTATACGCCGAAACAGGCCCAATATTGGGCTTGTTTTGCTTGTCAGGAGCTATGGAGGGCTATTGGACGGAGTGGATCGCCTAGATGTGGACCCCTCCTGCGAAAACCACTGAAAAATAAAAATAAAAAAATAATAATAATAATCAAGCACACAGCAACTGCTACTGCTGTGTCAGGCGGCAGCAGGTGCTGCCTGCGCCAGCGTGGGCCTCACCTTGATGTTTATAAACCATCTAAACCGTTCATAGGGTGGGCCACCCCCTGACATGGGCCCACCCCAAAAATCAGCGTGATCCAAGACTCAGGTGGCCCATACCATATGGAACAGTGGGATTGAACCTCTACCTTTGAAATCGTTTTTGGGTCCACAGAAGTTTTGGATCAGGGTGAAATTTGTTTTCACCCTTCATCTAGGCCCACGTGGCCTTATCAACGGCTTGGATGGCAAATCAACATTTCGGTGGGCCCCACATGGAGCCCACACAGTTGTATGTGTTTCATGTCCACCGTCCGCCTGGACGGTGGAGCCCACTGTGATGGCATGTGTGCTGTGTGCGTGTGTGCTGTGTGCGTGTGTGTATAGTTATATATATTTATATATATATATATATATAATATCATATTATATATAATATTATATGTATTATATATATATATTATATATTATATCTTATTTAATATAATGATGATGGGAGGCCCACCTCAATTACTTGTGGCCCATGATTGAGGCCCACTTTGATGTATATGCAAGGCCCATGGGTCGAGGCCCATTAAAAATGTTTTGGGGCCCATGGGTCGAGGCCCATTAAAAATCTTTTGGGGCCCATGGGTTGAGGCCCTTTTAATGTACATTTGGGGTCCCATTGGGGTGGCCCATTTGCTACTCATAAGGCCCATAAGATCAGGCCCATTTGATGCACTCTAAGGCCCACGGGTTATAGCCCATTGCAATGCACATAAGGCCCATTGGTGCGGCCCATTGATGTGGCTCACTTGATGAACACGAGGCCCATATGATACGGCCTATTTGAAATATTGAAGGCCCAATGAGATATACCTGAGGTTCATTGCAATGTGCAGACCCAACGTGATTTATGTAATGATGTTTACATCAGGGCTATGCCTTGGGAGCAATGTTGGTTTGACGTCCACATTGTAAGTATAGTGTTGGTTCAATGTCCGCATTATGCCTTTCCCGAGGGCCCATTGTTAGGCCCATATGTGTAATGTGTAGGCCGTCTAGGCCCATCTTCATTATGAACATCATCCACCCCATATAACATGTTTAATTCCATGATTCATGATCATATGCATCATATGTATGCTTGATATGAGAAATGACTGATCATAGCATATGCCTTCGGGCAGATTGTCTAGGGGCCCCGTACAGGGGGTGTTGCCCTACATGAGCGCACGATACGCGCAGGATTGTTATATGACTGGATAGTGTGATTCATGCATTCGCATTGTGTGATATGGTTACTGTACGCCCTAGCGACATCAGGGTCATAGCCTCTACAGACGTATCGTGGTTGGCAGGATTGGATACCGGAAATACTGTTCTACATGGGGTGCGATAGATATCCCTGGGTGAAAGTCCCTAAACCCTTATGGTACCAGGAGGTTGCTTCAACGTCTAGACCGAGTGGATGCATGAGCGCTGAGTGCCGATTACCAGACGGTTGCGCTTTCCACTGTGTCGTGGTCGATTGGAAGGGGGTGCGGCCTTACCCGCCCGAGAGTAGGGGGCAATGCTAGGCTGAGTCTGACCAGCTCGAGGAATGGGTCCGCTATTGACGAGCCGAGCCCGATATTGGCAGGCAGATAGTGAGGTTTTTTCCACTCACCTTATTGCGCTCGATGGGGCGGCAATCTGGCTTGGAGTGTACTAGACCCCGGTGATATTCCAGATTTGAGCCGTATTGACATGTGGACTTAGATGAGGATTTGTATGCTTGACTTGCATTTCGCATTACATGGCCTTGGTATGGCCGACATCATTCTTTGCACCGCATGGCCTTGGTACGGCTAATGGGATTCTTAGCATTCATCAGCATGTTCCGCATTACTCTGATACTGCATAACTACATTACCACCTTGAGCATACACTTTCACCACCCTCTAAGCTTTCTATAAGCTTATGCACGACCGTTGCGTGCAGGTGACGTTGGATCGCAGCAGCGCTGAGGCTTGGGCGCTGGCTGATCTTTTTGGAGCTTTTGGTCTATCATCATTGTATTTCCCTTATGCTCATTGTACTTGTAAAGTTTTTTATTATAGTGGAAATGTAATGGAGTTTTTGGTTGTTGTTTGTGGGTTATGCTTTTGGTTATGCTTGTTACGAATCAAACTGATGTTGAAAATCCTCCTTGTAGCATTCTAGGATCGGAACCTGGCGAATGGGCGCTGGGAGCCGAGAATGGGATTCTACGGAGGCTGTCGGCGCCGGATTCGGCAATCGGGAATTTTGTGAGCCCGGTTTTCGAGTTTGGGGCGTGACAATATGGGCATGTATCATGATGCTATGCTATCACATACTCATAGTCGGAATCGATAATCGGCCTATCGACAAGGCGGGGTCCATGGAAGGACAGCGGATCTGATCTATAATGTGAAGATCAGTCCTCAATAGTAGATATACCAACTCTGATACCACATATTCATCCATCTTCAGCAAGGGTGAATCACGCAATAAGTGGGCTTCCTTACCCACCCTATTATAAAGCTGGCTGGGCTATCAATGGGGCCCAAAAGGTATAAATGGGTTACCATTAGT
This sequence comes from Magnolia sinica, assembly GCF_029962835.1. Lineage (NCBI taxonomy): Eukaryota > Viridiplantae > Streptophyta > Magnoliopsida > Magnoliales > Magnoliaceae > Magnolia > Magnolia sinica. The sequence continues at coordinate 70,457,180 of NC_080574.1, forward strand.
GGGGGCCCAATAATTTGGGATAGCCCAAAAAGGTGAGATGGATCATACTTGTACTAGTGGGGGCCTATCAATTTGGGTTAGCCCACAATAAGGGGAGATAAGAGCAGGCCTAACAATGGGCCCTAGGGAAGATTACAAGGTGGGCATTTAATCGCCATTGCTTTTATAATGTGGACATTTAACCATCATTGCTCCCAGAGCCTTAGCAAGGCTCGTAGAATCTATCTCATGATTGGGGCCCAAGGCCTTATACTAGATAGGACAATATTTGGGTATCATAAACATTACTATATACATCATGGTGGGTTTACACATCATAATGGCCTCACCACATAGGCCTCTCATATATCATATTGGGCCTCACCATATGGGCCTCTCATACATTACATTGGGTCTCATATACATCACAATGGGCCTCACTTAAGGGCCTCATATACATCTCACTAGGCCTCACACAAAGGGCCTCATATACATCACAATGGGCCTCATCAAAGGCCTCATATACATCCCATTGGGCCTCACACAAAGGCCTCATATACATCACAATAGGCATCACCAAATGGGCTACATATACATTATATTGGGCCTCGCACAAGGGCATCATATACATCACATTGAGCCTCACTCAAGGGCCACATATACATCATATTGGGCCTCACACAAGGGCCTCATATACATCACATTGGGCCTCACATAAAAGGCCTCATAAGGCAGCCCATGGTTCAACCAAAGTAGATGGGCAACAATGTAAATACATCAAAGTGGCTCTGCATAATGGGCCTTAACCGGATGGCTTGGATACACTATACACATCATGATGAGCCTGCACATGTAGCAGGTGGGCCTACACAGTCCAGATCGACCCCATCAAGTGGGCAACATGGATATACAAAGCATACATCATTGTGGGGGTCCACGTCCCAAGGACGTCCGGATGACATGGATGAAACACCCACATCAGGTGGGGTCCATGGGCGGACGGAGTGGATACAACACTAACATCATGTGGGTCCCACCGTCCGGGGACTGATGGTGTGGATACACACATATCATCAAGGTAGGCCCCACATATCATCGTCCAGGGATGGACTCTGTGAATTTACAACACATACATCAAGGTGGGCCCACCCCCACACATGCAGCACATGTGGTGTCACCCCCAAAATCGGAAACTGGGCTCACAAAATTTTTGATCATCGAATCCGGTGCCGACAGCCTCCATAGTACCCTATTCTCGGCTCTCAGCGCTCATACGCCAGATTCCAATCCTAGGATCCTACAAGGAGGATTTTGATGTACATTTATCTCGAAAGAAGCATAACCATAGGCATAACCCATAAACAACAACAACAACCAGAAACATCACCACATATCCACTATAATCAAAACTTTAAGTACAATGTGCATAAAGGGAAATACAAAGATAATAATGATAGAAACTCTAGAAGCTCTGCGGCACGCTCCTGCTCCTGCTTAGCTATGACCTAGCGTCACCTGCACGCATCAATCGAGCATAAGCTTATAGAAAGCTTAGAGGGTGGTGAAAGTGTGTGTGCAAGGTAGCAATGCAAGTATGCAATATCAGAGTAATGCGAAATATGCTAGCGAGTCCATGAATACTATCAACTCTACTAAGCCTATGCGATGCAAAACATGAATGCTATCGGCCATACCAAGGCTATGCGATGCAAAACATGAATGCTACTGGCCATACCAAGGCCATGCGATGGGAGACCTACGTAGCCAAATGTCATATGTGAGATGCAATACAAGCATGTCAGTCCTCATCTGAATCCACATAATAATACAACTCATCTCTAAAATATCACCGGGGTCTAGTACACTCTAAACCATATTTCCGCCTCATCGCGCGCAACAAGGTGAGTAGAAGAGACCTCACTATCCGCCTGCCAATATCGGGCCTGACTCGTCGATAGCGGACCCACTCCTCAAGCTGGTCAAACTCAGCCTAGCTTTGCCCCCTCTTCTAGGGCAGGTAAGGCCGCACCCCCTTCCAACCGACCACGATATAGTGAGAGACGTGGCCTATGGTATACGACCCTCGTGTGCTCATACATCCACTCTGTTTAGACGTTGGAGCGTCCTCTTGGTACCATAAGGGTTTAGGGAATTTCACACAGGGGCATCTATAGCACCCCATGTAGAGAAAAGATTTTCGATATCCAATCCTGCCATCCGTACTATACCTGTGGAGGCTATAGCCCTGATGTCGTTAGGGTGTACAACAATCATAAAACACAATGCAAGATGCATGAGTCACACAATCCAGTTATGCATCAATCCTGCACGTACTGTGCACTCATGTGGGACAACTCTACTTATCAGGGAGTCCCAATAAATAATCTGCCCAATGACATGTGCAATTATCAGCCACATCTCATAACAAGCATGCAAATGATGTGTATGGGCATGTATCATGAAGGTATACTATCGCATACTCATAGTCGGCATTAATAATCGGCCTATACACAAGGCGGGGTCCATGGAAGGACAATAGATCTTATAACACGAGGGTCAGTCCTCAAGTGTGGACATACCAAATTTGATAGCACAGATCCTTTTGTTTACGGTGAGGATGAATTCTCCTCATAACTAGGTTGAGCCTAGGTGGCCTACCTATAAACATAAGGATCCGGAACGGGCTTCGTTCACCATACTATCATATGGCCCACTAGATGCTCTAAGGGGCCTAAATAAGTCCTAGATGGACTCTAAGATTAACATAATTCTATTAACCACTAATGGGGGCCCAACTCATTTGAGTTAGCCCAATGCGAATGGATGGATCATGCAAAATATCAATGGGGCCCAATGATTAAGGTTAACCCACTTAGAGAAGGACGAGAATGGGCTTAACAAAGGCTTAAGGGAAGGTCACAATGTGGACATTTAACCATCATTGCCCATTAATGTGGACATCTAACCAACATTGCTCCCATGGAATGGCCCACATAGAGCCAAATGTATAGTGGGGCCCATGGCCTCACTCAAGGGCATAATCTACATTGTATTGAGCCTCACTCGTGGGCCTCACATACATTACATTTGAGCCCCATACATCGGCCTCATGCACATCACAGTGGGCCACATCCCATGGGCCGTATATACCTCCTGATGGGCGACATTCCATGGGCCATATACATCATAATGGGCCACATTCCATGGGCCTCATAGACATCAAGTGGGCCGCAACAATGGGCCTCATATAAAATTGGGCCTCACACATGGGCCTCATATACATCAAGTGGGCCCATCGTCCTGGCGGCACTATCTACACCACTCATCTATTTATAAAGATTATTTTAGAGCATTACCCTAAAAAAATGTATCATATCGGGAGATCATTTGGACCGAACCACAAATAGCAGTGGAGATAATGATTTTCACTGTTTAGAACTTCCAAGGCCCACCATAACGTTTATTTTCCATTCTGTTCATAAGGTTACAAAGACTTGAATTGAGAGGAAACAAATTTCATATAGATCCAAAACTTTTATGATCCCTAAAGGATTTCAATGGTAGGCGTTCAATTCTTCACTGTTTTCTACAGTGTGGTCCACCTGATAGATCTGCCTCGTTTTTAGTCTCAAGCCGTAAGATGAGCTCGCTGGTTGGATGGACGGTTTGGATGTAACACATACATCATGGTGTGGCCCATGGGACTTGCTAATGTCAGTCAGCAGTGGGACCCACCATCCTTAAAAACGGATGGACGGCAGGGTATAATACGCACATCAATGTGGCCCCGCCTGTCCAGACACAAACGGATGGCTAGGATATAGAATACGTACATCAAAGTGGGTCTCATCTGTCCCCCGTGGGAAATAGATGGACGACTCGGATTAACAGATACATCTTGGTGACATACATCGTCCAGACAGTTGGACAGTGTGGATGTAAGGTAAATACATCATGGTGGGGTCCATTGTCCCTGTTGGATGGTGCTGGACTCCACACATGTGGGTCCCACCATCTAGCCAGGTGGACGGTGTAGATACAACACATACGGGGTGGGTCCCACCCGTCCAGAATGTTGGATGGTGTGGATAAGACCCATACATCTGGTGGGTTCCACTGTCCCATCTGCTGGACGGTGTGGACACCATACGTGCCAGGTGGGTCCCACCGTCCCAAACAGTGGACGGTGTGGCTACACAAAGCATACATTATGGTAGGGTCCACTTGGGTGGACGGTCCAGCTGAAAGATTGATTGACGGCATGGAATGAGACCCACAGAACTTGCTGACCTCACAATAGCTGCTAGCTGCGTGGGTCGCATAGAACTTGCTAACGTCTCCAACAACTGTTGGGTCCCACAGAACTTGCTGACGAATATACAACAGTTATATAGCTGTGTAGGTACTCCAGCCAATCGGCTTAACAGCATGGTGGGTTCCACGTGTGGCCCACCAGCTCGGATAAGGCTAATATTTGTGCTTTCCTGTCTAAGCCCACCATCTGGATGGTCAGGGTGAACTTCTTCAGCAGTTGGGGTCCATACAGGTGGATGGCATGGATAAAATACATACATCATAGTGGGATTTCCACCGTCCACACCGTAGATCTAATCCGTTCTTCTAGATGGGCCATTAAACAGGGAGAGAGAGAGAGAGAGAGAGAGAGAGAGAGAGAGAGAGAGAGAGAGAGAGAGAGAGAGAGACGCGTGTGATGGAGGGACCTCGGCACTATGGGCCCTCCCTTCCATGCATTACAACATACATCAAGTGGGTCCCATTACATGTGGGCCCACCAATCAAAATCAATGGTGGAGATCCCTTCTCCACCAAAATGCAAGGTCTAGATGACCCTTTTCATATAAGGAAATTAAACATCATGATGGGGTCCATGGAGAATGGCCCCATCATGGGATGGATATATGAATCATGGTGGGCCATCAGCCACACCTAGGGTCCAAAGTGAGATCCATACCATCAATCGGTAAGCCCCACTTGGCCCATCATCAAAACATAAAATATAAGCCTATAAAACACCCACCATTGGATCTTCTTGGTTCGATGGAATGCCAAACTTCTTGGCTCTCTCTTTGATGGAGGTTGATGAAGGTTGGAGGGTTAAGATGGGAGATGAGAGGGGTAGGAAGTGGGCCACACACAAAGCTCTCTCTCCTTGGAAGTGCTTGGACATCCACCTCTCTTAGTTGCTTGGGAGAATGGGTGGAGAATGAGAGAGAGAGAGAGGATGTAAGAGAGGTGATGGGTGTGATTGATAAGTGTACTTGACTTGAGAGTTAACTTAGGTAGGTTGCTTGCCTTGGGGAGAAAGAAAGCATGGGCTAGAGATGGGATGTGTACTTGACTTGACTTGATTAATTGATGGGATGAGTCGTAGAGATTCTCTCGGGATTACAAATGCACGACATTTCTTCAAGATAAACGCAGGCCGACATCTCTTGGCCTGGGTATTGCATCAGTGTGCAAGACGCGACGTTGGAACCGCGGTGATGGCATAGTCGCAATGGTACAAGTCTCAGGTCGAGCCGACTCCGATCTACGGGATACGACTTAGGGTCATGCGCAAACGTTGCCTACAGATCTCAGGTTGTTGGAGTTCGATGGGGAGGATCGCAAGAGTCTACGGAACGGTACGATCTAGGATACGGGCCTTACATGTGGGGTGGGTCCCATGTCCTGAAAATGGACGGACGACAAGAATAAAACCCATACATCATGTTGGGTCCACGTCCCTGTTGGATGGTGGAGATCCCACACGTGCAGGGTGGGTCCCATCCTCCCAGGGATGGACGGCTTGGATAAAATACATAAATCAGGTGGATCCACATGTGTGGGACCCACCAGCTTTGGATCAGCTGATATTTGTGCTTTTCCCCTCAACCAGGCCTGCATGGTTTGTCCAACCATGCAGGCCCAATCTGGGTAGCAAGATGGGCCCTATTTACTAATGGTGGGTGTCCCACTACTTGGACAATTAGGATAAGATACATACATCATTAGGTGGGCCATCATACAAGGAGAGAGAGAGAGAGAGAGAGAGAGAGAGAGAGAGAGAGAGAGAGAGAGAAGACGGTGGTGGTGTGTAACGTCTCAGAAAAATCTGTATAAAAATTCGAGTATCACCTCAGGCAAAAATCACTAAGGATTGAATTTTATAGAAATTAGGCAAAAATTAATTAAGTACTAAACTGAATTAATCGAGGAATTAGCTCGAGCCACTTTCTATACGAATTGCAAGACCTAAAACCATTAGGATCGCTAACCCGACATTACCTAGAAACCTAGGATCAATCTTAAAACCTAGTTGCTCTCGGGAGCACATCAAAACTCTATATCGGACCTGGACTGCGCGTCGAAAGTCCGATAACCGTGAAATAATAAGGTTATGACCACCTTACTGGGCTTCATAACCACCACGGGAATTGAGTCCAAATAGTATCCAGAAAAGCACAACTTGAGCTTGGAGCGAAGTGTGTGAGAAACGTGAATATCCTCAGAAAATGAACTCAAACTTAAGTGAATTGGGCCATTCGCTTAGCCGAATTTAGGGTTTCAGACAGTCAAATTCTGACCCAACTACACCCTTGGATCAAGGAAATTTCTTTGCACCCATTGGTATACTTAGTGGCCCTGATCGAGAGACGATGACCGTCGAACTGAAACAGGTCCTTCACGATCGAGCTACAAATCCAATTGGACCAAAATCTTAACCTGGCGTAGATCTATTGTCAGGGAACTTTCTTCAGACCGTATGCGAGCAATGGACCTCCAGATGAGCTCCGTTGGCCCGAAACAACCATCCTTTCACTATGCCCTAAGTATACCATGGCCATGGGGCTATTGACATCACTTCTGGGCCTATATAAGGACCTAAACCCACCCCTCTCTCATTCCATACGAATTTTCCTAACGCTAGGAGAGATAAGAGAGAAAAGAGGAGGAAAGAGTGAGGAGAAGAGAGAGAGTTCAGGAGATCATTATTGGGATTCATTCCCACTGCTCCTTGTGTTGAATCACCACCCCACCATCGCTACACCGTCGATTCTAGCTTCGATTTGGGTAAGGAATCCTAACCCTAATCTCGTTCTTGGAATCCAAATAAAGGAATTAGGGAAATAGATAACTTATTTCAATGTTTAGGTAGCCGTTATGCCGTAAACAAGGACGTGGTGTACGAACCGAGTTCGTATCGAGCGTGCCGATGAAAGGTGCGGACTATAAATGTTTAGGTTATGGTTTTCTAGGCCTTCAATGTCAGCAATGATTTATGTCTGACTTGATTGCTACCATATGATCTTAGTTACGACGTTTTCGATATATCGTGTATGTGTAAACTAGGTTGTATACTAAAATGCATTCCATGTGTTTGTTGAAATGTTTGAATGAATAGGAATTATGATTTATACTTCCCATGACTATTAATCTAGAATTTATGTTTTTTGTATGTATGACAACTCCTTGGTGAAAGGACTTGCCTGATATATGTTATAACTAATTTATTAGATGTATGTTAAAATGTATAGTCTAAGTGTCTGATAAAATGCCTGAATGAGAAATTATTTGTGGAAATGTATTTAATGAGGGTGTTGAGATAGGTTTCTCAGTTACCTTATCTATAGTTACAGTTTCCTTCATGCAACCTATCTTGCTACTATGTGATTTATGGATGAAATGCCTATGTATGTTAACATGTACAATATGATTGTTAAAATGCCCGAATGGAAATTGTATTTGAATTAGTTGTTAAATGCTGTTCTGACTATCAAATATGAATGCGTATTATATTTGAGTATGATTGAGACTAATGCGTAGTCCAGGCAATCAGTAACGACTTCCGATCGAGTGGCGGAACTAACCTCACCACAACGGACATGTTTGATGAATCCGGTCGTATGGTGATTATCGACAGTGGTTAGGCCACGAGGAGTGTATATGCGCTCCATGTTGATTAATTTAGTGTGCGCTCGTACCAATCGAATTTGTGAAGTAACCTGATTGTCCTAATGCGTGTTTACCATGTATGGACCCTACTGCTTGAATCTAAGGTACAACTTACCAATGTCAAGCCCGTTTCAACCATGGTATCAATCTGCTAAGACTCATGAGCTAGGCATGGTGGTATGGGACACCGTGGTCGAGCTGTCGGCCTACGCTGGGGTGACGAGCCTCCCCATAGTGACCAGTGAGCAACCCATATTTGTGAGCCGAATACGGTGGTATGGGACACTGTATTTGAGCTGTCGGCCTACGCTAAGCTTCCCGTAGTGACCTTGAGTATAAACCAGGCTTATGTCGAGGTGACGAGCCTCCCATAGTGACCTGAACTTACCTATTCACTGCTTTTCAAATCAGGGGTGATGTTGCCCTATAACTTGCCTATCGTATGTGATTAACTAAGATTGACGACCCTAGATGGATCATTGTTTGGGTAAATGATATAAAGGGAGGTACCTTAGCTTCCCGAGTCTACTGTATAAATAGGCCTAATCAAGAACTCAGCTAACATGTGTATGCACCGCATTGCATATGCCTTGGTGATGAAGGCACAGTGGGAGTAGCATGTGCGACCGTGAGATGGTATCACTGAGGGAGTGCAGGTGAGGGCATGCATCATCATAACATATCATTCCTGCATTAGCAAGAGTACTTAGGACATGATTGTTGTACTGCTTTATCATTACTGCTTGACCGAATTGATAACATGTTAACCTTTGCATTATAGCTCCACTGAGTTGATCACTCACTCCCACTCTGGGATGGTGTTTTCAAACACCAACCAGACTCTGATTTGGATGCAGGTAGCGATGTGGCTTACATGACGGAGTCGGACTTCATGGATGAGGAGGAAGAATTCTCTTATATGCAGCTATCAAGCGGGTCTCAGTAGACCTTGTTCTAACCGACGGGATTACAGGGATACGAACTAGTTGGACATTACACTTTGTTATTCTATATATTTTGGAATAAACATGTATATACTCAGCCTGGTGACATGATCATACTCTAGGGTTTATAACCACTTATATACTTTATATATCTATCATAGTCTTCCGCTTGCCAAATGTAATCATCTCTGGAGTATGACATGCTAATTTAGTGTAATCTCATTCATGTTTAATGCACTAATACGGACAACTTTTAATCATCATTATTTGTATTGCATAAGTGATGCGTTGGAACTTGGGAGTTGCGCTTCTGCTCGACCTCCGATTTTTGGGGCGTTACAAATTGGTATCAGAGGATGATTTGGATTAAATTGGGCCTGCGTTATGGTAACACAATGCATGCTGACGTACTTGACAGAGGAGGGGGCGATAAAATGTAAAAATAATTGTAAGATTCCAAGTTTTGCCGATGGGCAAAACTGACCATTGAAATATGACTCATATACATCTATAATCATGTGAGATGATCCTAGTTCCTTTCTAGACCGTCAATCGACAGGTTTAGACGATAATTCGGCGTATTCCACACTCAGGTAACCCGAAAAGCACGAATATGCATGAGATGGAACCCGAAACCACCTCAAATGGACTCGGGGGCCCAAACGACACAAAACGGTGGACCCAGGGGGTCCCTCGTACATTTTCAGCACCCCGGGAGGGGGATGCCATCGCCATGGGTCCAGTGGACCACAATAACATCGCACCTACTGCGAGGCCTCGCAGTCTAGACTAGCGGGCCGCGACAGGGTCGCAGGTTCGGTGGCCCGCCTACCCTTTACACGCGTGTGGGCCCACGAAAAACATGTGGGACACTCTATATGTGCCTTTTTACTCATTTCAACCCCCACCTAGCTTTTAAACCCTTCTAACCCCTCCAAAAACCTAATTTTTCACCTCAAATCCCCCCTCCATTCTCATATCTCTTTCTTCTTCTTCATTACATACCCACCTCCACCATTTTCATCAAAACCCATCTCCTATCTCCCTTATTTCCTCCCATTTGAGCACACAAACTCTTCCTTGTGTCTCATAAACCTCAAAATCCACCAACCCATCTTATCCTTCAATCTTACTTCACTCTCATGGCTATTTTTGAGCTAGTGGCTGCTATCTTTTCCCTTTCCATGGGAAAGAAGAGGGCGCCCATGGACAAAGCCGGGCCTAGCCGCCCTACCCGTCCAAGGAAGCAGAGAAGCGTCGAGGCTAGCACTAACGTTTAGCGGGAGCGAAGGACGAAGTGGGATCTCGATCCCCAAATTCCTATCGAAAGAGCTCTGCCAGTGGACATGGCGTATGGTAGGTTTCAAGGCCGTATAGTTATCTTTGAAGCACATGTGGATGAAAGGCTGTTTAGGCTTTATCCCGTGATGGACTTCCTGTTGGACGCCGAGTGGGGTCCCATATTTGAGGGCAAGTCACGTGGGTGTGCGAGCACTGTTCGAGCCTTATACGCCCACATTCAAGATCCACTGCTGGAGCCTTTACAGTTCAATATCCCTGTAGGAAGGCGGGAAGCCATTGTCAATGTTGGTGTGATATCCTGGATCATGGGAATTCCACGTGGAGGTGTGTATGCTAGCGAGAAGAATCTTAAGAGTATTCGAGAAAGAGATCACCGCACGCGGTTTCTTTACGGCCGACTGGTTCCTTGGAAGCGAGGCAATTGCCTTCCAGTGTCTCAGATGACTCCTGACTTCCGCCTACTCCACTACATATTTACTAACAATGTGTATCCTAGGTGGAGCAATCGCAGCGAATGCATGCGTTTGATGGTGGACTTTCTATACAGAGCTGGACAGGGAGACAAGCTATGTTTGCCTACGTACATACTATTACAGATAGTCCAGACCGCAAGCGCTGCTAGGACGGATATTTCACTCCCATTTGGCTGACTCATATGCAAGATTGCTAATGAGTTCGGTTACTGACTTAACGACGATGAGCTTGCGCCGATCCATTTCATCAATGACATCACACTTAACAACATGGGCATTGGGCCATGACAACGCCAGGGCCATCTTGATGAGTATGGTGATGAGATAGAGGAAGAAAGTGAAGAGGATGAGGGGAGTGAAGATGAAGAGGGCGAAGAAGGAAGTGTGGGAGAAGGCAGTGAAGATGAAGGGGGAAGTGATGATGAGGAAGAGCATAAAGAAGGAGAAGAGGAGGCCCAAGACTCTGATGGGGGCCCTCCTCCTGCTACACATGATCGACACCGTGATCGGGCTGCCTTAGAAGCCCGCTTGGCTCAGCTTGAGGAGAGCTAAGTCGCCTTGAGACAGGAGGTCAGAGAGACCCGAGTCGAAGTGAGTCAAAAGCTTGACGAGAGTCAGGCTTACATGAAACAAATGTTTAAGAAGGTTTCTCATACCTTGAAGGCTCTCCTGTGCTGTATGCAAGACAAGGGTCTCCTCCACCATCGCAAGATTCGGACGACTAGTCACATGTTGTAGCCATCTTTGGGTTTTTTTTCTTTTTCGTTTTCTTGCTTCCTATGTCACAGCCTTTATAGGCTTAGTAGTAGGGTAAAGTTGTTGGTGTGTTTTAGCATTTAAAGCTTTGTTAGATTAGCTCACATGCATCTTCTTTCATGATCCATATAAGACTACATCTCATGTATTGTGACAATTTTGGTTAAATGAAATGCATGAAGCTCCTTTTGTTATGAAATGTGTAGAATGCTTGAGAAACTGAGTGTTGTTATGCCAAATCTTACACATGTTGCACCTTATGTTGTATATAGGGAATGCCACTTAAGGCCACTCGAAGTACGGCACGTTTTACGCTTGGTGAATCGAGTGACGGGGCACCTCCCCTAAGCAATAGCCACATGAGCCCCAGTTTGGGCCTGAATCACGAGATCATGCTGGATTCTCTACCCGCTACTGGCCCCATGAATGGGCCAACACCTAAGGCACCACTGGTTCCGAAACAGAACCGTGCGTCCTTGTCGACGCCACACATGCATCAGGCGGCTTCTCCTTCTAATAGGTTGGAGCAGATGATACTCCTGATGTAGCAGCAGTAACAGATTTGGACCACTATTGTGAGGGCTTTTGCCTAGAACATGAACATGGCCCCGCCTGCACCACCTGTGTACCCTGCTGGAGACATGAATGCCAGCGGCTAATTTGAGCGATTCTAGCACTTTCGACCTTCCACTTTTGTGGGTACTCAGAGACCCGAGGAGGCCGAGTACTGGCTTAACCGCATCTCTAAGATGCTGAAACCGTTGTACTGCACTAAGGCAGAGCTGGTTGAGTTGGTTATGTACATGTTCGAGAAGGAGGCTAGTCTATGGTGGGACAGCATCCTACGGATAATGGCTGTTGGGTATGTATGGACGTGGGAAGCTTTTGAGACCCGCTTCCATGAGAAGTACTCCCCCCTCACTTACCACAATGAAAAGGAGTGAGAGTTTCTTCGCCTCTGACAGGGAGGGATGACCGTAGTAGAGTATGAGAACCGCTTTACGGAGCTAGTCAGATACGCTCCCTTGATACTAGCAGACGAGCCGATGCGAATGCAACGATTTTCTGACGGTCTGCGACCTGAAATACGTATGAAGATGTGTTGTGTTAGCATTACTAACTATGTTGAGTTAGTGAACATGTCCCTGTGAGCTGATCAGGATAGGGATAAACTATCCCGTACACGTGTATCCATGGGTCCGAGGCCTTGACTTGAGTTGCCAAGCAGATCGTTCCTCGATAAGAGGCCACGTGTAGATTCGCCTCCCAGACTCTTGACTCCACCGACATAGCCTTGGCAATTAGATGTGTTGTGCACCTACTGCAAGAGGTTGGGCCACATCGACACTTACTGCTTTACCAGGATGAGGGACAACAGCTTTGCGCTGCCTCAGAAGATCAACCGTCAGTTACCTTGGGCTATTTCAGCTCCACCTCTACGATCAGTGCCACCTGCACCTCGATTTAGGCCGCCTTAACGACCTACGCCACCACAACTAAACCGTTCTCAGCAGGCGCGGGTGCATGCGCTTGCAGCTGAAGCGTCTGAGTTAGCAGCTACAGTGCCTTTAGCTTTCAAAGTCATTGCCCACATCCAAGGTACACCCATATTTCTGTTAGTGGACACCAGGTTACTATTTCAATAATATCATGTGCAGCAGTCAAGTGACTAGCGATGGAAACTACTCCTATGGTTGGGGTGAGACTCCTTACCGCCACAGGGACCTTCTCAGACACTACCAAGATTTGTAAGGGTTGCTCGATAAACGTAGGGAGTAGGATAGTACTCGTTGACCTGATTATCGCCCCGCTATGTCATTACGATGTCATCCTCGGTATGGATTGACTCACCGAGATGAAGGCAGAGATCGATTGCGATACTAGAGTGGTGATAGCCCATGGACCTAAGGGCATGACCTTTACTTTTCCAATTCAGGTTAGTTGGTACTACCGTATTAGTTGTTATGCTACCTTGCTAGAGAATGTTGATGGTCCGACACTTGGGAACACGCCTGTAGTTCGAGATTTTACGGACGTGTTCAGGACGATACCTGGACTACCTCCTCGGCGCGAGATCGACTTTACTATCGACCTTGTGCCTGGTGCGACACCCATTTCGCTACCGATGTATCGCATGCCTCCATGTGAGATAGGGGAATTGAGGAAACATATCAACGGTCTATTGGACTCAAGTTTCATACGACCGAGTGTATCTCCTTGGGGAGCACCTGTGTTATTTGTGCAGAAGAAGGATGGATCACTGCGATTGTGTATTAATTATCGCAGGTTGAACCAAATGACAGTGAAGAACAAGTATCCTCTGCCCAGGATTGATGACTTGTTTGACCAGTTGAAAGGGGCACAATATTTTTCAAAGGTCGACTTACAGTCAATGTATCATCAGTTGCGTGTCAGAGATGAGAACGTGCAGAGAACAACGTTCAGAACCAGCTTTGGGCACTACGAGTTCCTTATGATGTCGTTTGGACTCACAAACGCACCGGTCGTATTCATGGACCTTATGAACCGGGTGTTTCGGTCGTATCTGTACCAATTCGTCATCGTATTTATAGATGACATCCTGATATACTCTAAGAGTCAGAAAGATCACGAGGAGCACCTTTGAGCAGTCTTTGATACTCTCAGGAAGAACCGGTTGTTTATTCAGTACAAGAAATGTGACTTTTGGAAAGAAGAAGTCAAGTTCCTTGAACATGTGGTGTCCAAGGGAGGGATAGTTGTGGACCTTGCTAAGGTGACTGCAGTTCAAGACTGGGAGCAGCCTGGTTCGGTTACTGAAGTGAGGAGTTTCCTCGGCCTGGCAGGTTACTATCGTCGATTCATTAGGGACTTTTCCAAGATAGCCAGACCATTGTCTCAGCTCACTCAGAAAGATCTTAAGTTTGCCTAGAACGAGAAGGTAGAAGAGCCTTTCAGGGACTGAAGGACAAGTTGATGTCTGCACCCGTGCTAGTATTGCCAGAGCAGGGAGTCAGATATACCATATACACCAATGCCTCTCGTGTTGGGTTGGGTTGTGTTCTTATGCAGAAGGACAGAGTGATTGCCTATGCATCGCGACAGTTGAGGAAACACGAGGAGAACTACCCTACGCACGACCTGGAGTTGGCGGCCGTCATCTTTGCATTAAAGCTCTAGAGACATTACTTCAAGAGTTTGAGCTCTTTTGCAACCATAAGAGCCTCAAATACATATTCACATAGGGAGACTTGAATATGAGGCAACGACGATGGATGGAAACCTTGAAAGACTTCAAGTTTGAGGTCTCCTACCATCTTGGCAAGGCCAACCTTATGGCAGACGCATTGAGCTGCAAGAAGATGATATAACATTTATAGCTCTGCTAATGATACAAGAATGGAATATGGTCGAGTTTGTGCGAGACTTCGAACAGAAGCTTATGATAGAGGAGCCGTTCGAGAGCGTTGCACATATCCGCTTGCAGCCACTTATCGATGACCGAATCATTGTGGCTCAGAGAGAAGATGAATGGTTGATGAAGATGAGAAAGTAAGCAGCAGACAACGAAGAGTCTGAATGGAGAGTTGGTTTGGATGGGGGCTTACGTTATTGTGGCCGCCTGTGCGCCCCGAATCTTCGTGACTTGAGAAAGGAAGTTCTAGAGTCACTTAGAATTTGAGGATGAAAATGCATCCTAGTAGTACGAAGATGTACCTAGACATGAAGCGTTCGTACTGGTGGGACAACATGAAGGCCCACATAGTATAGAGTGTGTGTCCCGCTATCTCATGTGCCAGCAGGTCAAGGTCGAGCATCGCCGACCTCCTGGTTTACTTCAGCCTATGCCTATAGTTGAATGGAAATGTGTAACGCCCTAAAATTCGGGGGTCGAGCATAACTCAGCTCCTGAGTTTCAAAACATCACTTATGCAATATATTTAATGATGGATGTATGTTGTCTGTAAGAGTACATAAAACATGGAATAGATTAAGCCAAACTGCAAACATAATTCAGGGATAAGTGAAAGACGCAAGTGGAAGACTTAAAGAAATATATGTGTACATGTGCAAGTCCCTGAAATACATATACATGCCAGGTCATACTTATAAGTGTTGCTATCAAAAGTACAAGTATCAAATGACATCATCTAGTACAATTACAAAGAAAACCCAAAATCTCCTCATATCAGGACATGGCTCACATGAACCCGCCTGAGAACTGCATAAAAGAAAACGCGGCCTCATCATCCTCGAACTCCTGCTCTGCCTCAGGGGTCGCGTCATCATCTGCATCTAAGACAGAGTTTAGTTGGTGTTGAAACACCACCCCAGAACGTGGGAGTGAGTGATCAACTCAGTGGAACCATACAGTAAATGTTAACATGATATCAAGTCAATCAAGCAGTAATGATAAGGCAATACAATTAAACAAGTCTAAAGTACTCTTGTTAATGCAAGGATGTATGTATAAATGATACATGCTCTTGCCTGCACTCCCTCAGCGTCTTCATCTTACGTTACGCATGACAACCTCCCGCAGTGCCAACGACTTCTACGCACATGCAATGCGGTGCATGAACATGATTACCAAGTTGTTATTAGTCCTTTTCATACAGCAGGATTGAGAAGCTAAGGTACCTTCCTCATATCAATTTCTACATAGTGATCCATTCTAGGGTCGTCAGTCCTAGGCCATCTCATACGATCATATGGTTTTAGGTCGCTGCAAAGGGCTCGTCACCAATCAAAGCACGCCTATCATACCTTCGTTACTACTCTAAGGCTCGTCGCCTTAATGCAGTATCAAGGTATGCTCGAGGTCACTATAAAGGTCTCGTCACCAATCAATGTAGGCCCACAACACGAATATAGTGTCCCATACCATCATAATCGGCTCACGAGTCTGGTGTGCTCACTGGTCACTACGGGGAGGCTCGTCACCCCAGCGTAGGATGACAGCTCGACCACGGTGTCTCATATCACCATGTCCGGCTCATGAGTCTTAGCGGATCAAGGTACAATGGTTAACGAAATTTTTTCGATAAGTTTGGTACCCTAGATTCAAACAATAGCGTCCATACATGGTGAACATACATCGAACAATCGGGTTACTTGACGAACTCGACTAGCACGAGTGCACGTTGGGTTGAACGACATAGAGTGCGCAAACACTTCGTGTGGCCAAACCACTGTCAACAACTCTAATACGACTCGGGTTCATCAAATCACGTCTTTCGTGGCGAAAGCAACCTCAGCCACGAACTCAAGGCCGATTACTGAATTCCTGAACTATTTCATAGTCCCAAACACATTCCATTATAACAGATATTCATATCAACAATCTAGGACAGTAATGGAACAACAATTTAAATCATACAGTATGTGAGAGTTGAAGAATATCAACTTAACATGGATTTACAAATAAGTAATACTTGAAGTTAAACAACAAAGAACGTGACTTGCATGTAGGAAATCATACACACCAATAAGAGAGTTGAGAATCGCTTCTCAACGCCCGTAAATAGGATAATATATTGCACTTTAGACCATTCAGACATTTCTACAAACACTTAGACTACATAGTTCAACATACATGACGTATGTTGGAATACACGCATTTGGACAATTCCTTTTGCCAAGGAGTTGACACACATACAACTAGCACAAATACACGATAGTTAATGATGGCAAACACATGTTCATATTTTAAATGTATACGATACTTCCTACATATACATAGAATACACAAATCTCAATATAACACATACATATCAGGAACGCAAAATAAACATAACATTTGGCATGTGAAATTGCATCCATAACAATAATAAACCATTATCTGACATTGAAAGCCTTGAAAACCATAACCTATACGAATATAGTCCACACCTTAAACCAGAAAAAGCACACCGAACTGATTCAGACGATATGTCTTCATCAACGGTGACTAGATAACCTAAGGCAAGAATAGAAATGAGCTACATCAACACATAGACTATTCTAAGCTCTAAACAGATTAAGGATAGATTAACTTACCCAAGGATGAACTTAGAATCGCTGGAACAATGATTCAGAATTGATAGTTTAAGGATGCAGGGAAACAAGAAAGAATCTCCAATGATTCACCAACTTCTCTCTTACTTTCTCTCTCTTTTCCTCTCTCTTTCTTAGCTAGGGTTAGGAAATTCGTATGGGAAAGAGAGTGAGGGTTTTAAGGTCTTTATATAGGCCTAACATTGATAAAAATAGCCCCAGGGCCAAGGTATACTTAGGTTATAACCAAATCAGGCCTCTCTCGATCCAACGGAGCACTTCCGGTGGTCCTTTCTCCATGTGCGGTCGGACTTAAGCTTAATGACCATGGATCTAGGTCAGGCTGAGTTTTCATACCGATCGAATTTACAGATCAGCCGTGGCGGACCACTCTCAATTCAACGGTTACCGAAACTCGATCAGGTCCACAAGCACTATGACATGCCTGGGCCATCTTCCCTGATCCAATGGTGAAATTGGGTCAGAATCCAACGGTCAGATTGCTTAAAATCGTCGCGCAAGCAACACGACTCAGATTTCATAAAATCATATTTAATTTCTCACTGTTCTCACACTCTTCACTCTGGACTCAATCAAATCGACCTGGGACATCATCTGGGCTTGATTTTTGAAGTGATGGTGAAGTCCAACATGGTGACCATAACTGTCTAAGATCATCGCTATCGGACTTTCGACGCGCGGTCCAGGTCTGATCCAAAGCTTTTAAAAATTCCCAAGAGCAACTAGATTTAGCGTTGAATCCCAGATTTCAGAGTAACATAGCGCTAACGATTCTACTGGTTTTGAGTCCTGCAGATCAAATTTAAAGTGATTGATGCTAATTTCACAAGCAATCGAGTTTAGCGCTAAATTAATCCACAAATAACTTCTAAGGAAAATAGAGGCAATACTCAGGTCTTAGCATGAAATTTTTCGGGTCATTACAAAATGGGATTTCATCTCTATGGATTTCATTTCGGGGTTGCTGAAGACGAGGAAGGGACATGACTCCATTTGGGTGATTGTGGACCGATTGACAAAATCGGCTCATTTTCTCCCGATTAGAGTCTCTAACTCAGCAGACGATTTGGCCAGGCTGTACATCAAGGAGATCTTGTCGGATCGAGACACACAATTCATGTCTATCTTCTGGACTCATATCCAAGAAGAAATGGGGGTGAAACTGAAGTTTAGTACCGTGTTCCACCCATAGACTAACAGGCAGACGGAACGGGTAAATCAGGTGTTAGAAGACATGTTGCGGGCATGTGTGCTTGACTTCAAAGACAGTTGGGATGACTGTCTTCCTTATGCTGAGTTCGCTTATAACAACAGCTTTCAAGCGAGCATTGACATGGCTCCTTATGAAGCACTGTATGGGCGTCCATGTCGAGCACCGCATTGTTGGGTAGAAGTTGGTGAGAAGAGTCTGATTGGCCCAGATTTAGCTCAGGCAACCTTAGAGAAGATCGATATTATTAGGCGTCAACTTCTTTCAGCACAGAGCAGACAGAAGAGTTACGCCAATATAAGACGGCGACCGCTAGAGTTTGAGGTTGGTGACCATGTGTTTCTTAAGGTTTCCCTCATGAAGGGAGTCCTTCGATTTGACAAGAAGGAAAAATTCACGCCACGATTTATTAGTCCATTTTAGATTCTAAACCGAGTGGGTGTGGTAGCATATCGCCTCGCTTTGCCCACACCACCCGCAGGCGTGCACAATGTATTTCACGTATCGATGCTGAAGAAATACGTTCCTAATCCTTCCCATATTATCAAGTGGGAGCGGGTACAGTTGAGTGAGGATACTACCTATGTACTGCCACCGGCATGTATCCTAGACAGGAAGGA
This sequence comes from Magnolia sinica, assembly GCF_029962835.1. NCBI lineage: Eukaryota > Viridiplantae > Streptophyta > Magnoliopsida > Magnoliales > Magnoliaceae > Magnolia > Magnolia sinica. The sequence goes on from NC_080574.1 coordinate 70,476,456, forward strand.
ACAGGTGCTACGCAGTAAAGTTATCCCGCTTGTGAAAGTACTGTGGACGCATCACACTGAGGAAGAGGCTACTTGGAAAATAGAAGCCGAGGTTCGTAAGAACTACCCTCAGATTCTCGAGGAGTACGAAAAGGTAATAATTTCGAGGATGCAATTTTTCTTTAAGGGGGTAGATTGTAACGTTTCGAAAAAATCCATACAAAAACCCGAGTATCACCTCAAGTAGAAATCACTGAAGATTAAATTCTGTAAAAATTAGGCAAAAATTAATTAAGTACTAAACTAAATTAATCGGGAAATTAGCTCAAACCACTTTCTATACGAACCGCAAGACTCAAAACCATTAGGTTCGCTAACCCGACATTACCTAGAAACCTAGTATCAATCTCAAAACCCAGTTGCTCTCAGGAGCACATCGAAACTTCGTATCGGACCTGAACCGAGCGTCGAAAGTCCGATAACCGCGAAACTATAAGGTTATGACCACCTTACTGGGCTTGACAACCATCGGGGGAATCGAGTCCAAATAGTATCCAGAAATGCACAACTTGAGCCTGGAGCGAAGTGTGTGAGAAACGTGAATATCCTCAGAAAATGAACTCAAACTTAAGTGAATTGGGCCATTCGCTTGCATGCCAAATTTAGGGTTTCATACCGTTAGATTCTGACCCAACTACACCCTTGGATCAGGGAAATTTCTCTGCACCTATTGGTATACTTAGTGGCCCTGATCGAGAGACGATGACCGTCGAACTAAAACAGGTTCTGCACGGTCGATCTACAAATTTGATTGGACCAAAATCTTAACCTGGCGCAGATCCATTGTCAGGGAACTTTCTTCAGACTGTATGTAAGCAATGGACCTCCATGTGAGCTTCGTTGGCCCGAAACAGCTATCTTTTGGCTATACCCTAAGTATACCATGGCCTTGGGGCCATTGACATCACTTTTGGGCCTATATAAGGACCTAAACCCACCCCTCTCTCATTCCATACGAATTTTCCTAACCCTAAGAGAGATAAGAGAGAAAAGAGGAAAGAGTGAGGAGAAGAGAGAGAGTTCAGGAGATCGTTACTGGGATTCATTCTCACTGCTCCTTGTGTTGAATTACCACCCCACCGTCACTACACCGTCGATTCTAGCTTCAATTTGGATAAGGAATCTTAACCCTAATCTCGTTCTTGGAATCCAAATGAAGGACTTAGCGAAATAGCTAACCTATTTCAATGTTTAGGTAGTCGTTGTGCCGTAGACAAGGACGTGGTGTACGAACCGAGTTCGTATCAAGCATACCGACGAAAGGTGCGGACTATAAATGTTTAGGTTATGGTTTTCAAGGCTTTCAATGTCAGCAATGATTTATGTCTAACTTGATTGCTGCCATATGATCGTAGTTACGACGTTTTCGATATATCGTGTATGTGTAAACTAGGTTGTATACTAAAATGCATTCCATGTGTTTGTTGAATTGTTTAAATGAATAGGAAATTATGATATATACTTTCCATGACTATTAATCTAGAATTTATGTTTGTTGTACGTATGACAACTCCTTGGCGAAAGGACTTGCCTGATATATGTTATAACTAATTTATTACATATATGTTAAAATGTGTAGTCTAAATGTCTGAATAAATGCTTGAATGAGAAATTGTTGGTGGAAATGTATTTAATGAGAGTGTTGAGATAGGATTCTCAGTTACCTTATCATAATTACAGTTTCCTTCATGTAATCTATCTTGCTACTACTTGATTTATGGATGAAATGCCTATATATGTTAACATGTAAAATATGGTTGTTAAAATGCCCAAATGGGAATTATATTTGAATTGATTGTTAAATGCTGTTCTGACTATCAAATATGAATGCATATTATATTTGAGTATGATTGAGACTAATGCGTAGTCCAGGCAATCGGTAACAGCTTCCGATCGAGTGGCAGTACTAACCTCGCCACAACGGACACGTTCGATGAATCCGAGTCATACGGTGATTATCGACAGCGGTTAGGCCACAAGGAGTGCGTATGCGCTCTATGTAGATTAATTTAGTGTGCGCTCGTACCAATCGAATTTGTCAAGTAACTCGATTGGCCTAATGTGTGTTTACCATGTATGGACACTACTGCTTGAATCTAAGGTACACTTACCAATGTAAAGCCTGTTTCAACCTTGGTATCGATCCGCTAAGACTCATGAGCCGGGCATGGTGGTATGGGACACCGTGGTCGAGCTGTTGGCCTACGCTAGTGTGTCGAACCTCCCTGTAGTGACCAATGAACAACCCAGACTCGTGAGCCGAATACGGTAGTATGGGACACTGTATTCGAGCTGTCGGCCAACGTTAAGCTTCCCGTAGTGACCTCGAGTAAAAACTAGGCCTGCGCCAAGGTGACGAGCCTCCCGTAGTTACCTGAACTTGCCTATCCACTGCTTTTCAAATCAGGGGTGATGTTGCCTTATAACTCGCCTATCGTATGTGATTAACTAGGATTGACGACCCTAGATGGATCATTATTTGTGTAAATGATATAAAGGGAGATACCTTAGCTTCCCGAATCTGCTGTATGAATAGGCCTAATCAAGAACTCGGCTAACACGTGCATGTACCGCATTGCATGTGCTTTAGCGAAGTGGGAGTAGCATGTGCGACTATGAGATGGTGTCGCTAAGGGAGTGCAGGCAAGGGCATGCATCATTATAGCATATTATTCCTGCATTAACAAGAGTACTTAGGACATGATTGTTGTACTGCTTGACTGAATTGATAACATGTTAACCTTTACATTATAGCTCCACTGAGTTGATCACTCACTCCCACTTTATGACGGTGTTTTAAAACACCAACCAAACTCTGATTTAGATGGAGGTAGCGATGTGGCTTACATGATGGAGCCGGACTTCATGGATGAGGAGGAGGAATTCTCCTCTATGCAGCTATCAGGCGGGTCTCATTAGACCTTGTTCTAACTGACAGGATTACGGGGATACGAACTAGTTGGACCTTACACTTTGTTATTCTGTATATTTTGGAACAAACATGTATATACTCAACCTGGTGACATGATCATACTCTGGGGTTTATAACCACTTATATCCTTTATATATCTATCATAGTCTTCCGCTTACCAAATGTAATCATCTCTAGAATATGACATGCTGATTTATTGTGATACTATTCATGTTTAATGCATTAATACAGACAACATTTAATCACCATTATTTATGTTGCATGTCACGTCCCAAACCCGGAGATCGGACTTACAAGAACCCCGATTGCCGAATCCGGTACCGACAGCCTTTGCAGTACCCCATTCTCGTCTCCCAGCGCCTATACGCCAGATTCCGATCCTGGGATCCTACAAGGAAGATTTTTTTATGTACATTTATCTCATAATAAATGTAACCACAAGTATACCCAAATCATAAAGGCAACATCATCATCGCATATCCACTAATATAAACAGTTGAATACAATGCTGAAAGCGAAAATACATATGTCAAAATAAAATCAAAGCTCTAGAAGTACACTGCACACTCCAAGCTCAATGCTGCTAGAACCTAATACCACCTGCACGCATCTATCGTGCATAAGCTTATAGAAAGCTTAGAGGGTGGTGAAACTGTGTGCACCAAGTAAGTGTCTAAGTATGCAATACAATGCCATGAATCATACAATGGAATAAACAGAAATACTGACAAGATACGATATTAGAGTACGCAATACAGATCAGTTATACAAATGAGGAGTCAAAGAGAGCCAAATATCAGATGACGAGGGTGCAAATGCAATATGTAAATCCTGCTAATTTCGTCTAGGCCATATAAGTGCAGAACCTAATAACCCAAAATGTTAAGTACTGCGGATGCAATATAATATACGGTGCGAATGAAATGACCATGCTGGAGTGTGAAGTCGGGATGATAGTACGTAGTATCACAGGCTACGGGGTCCACCACAAGGGACTTCTATCCAAACCAGTCCCATACCTAAATTTGGATAGTCAAACTCAATGTGGTAAACTCCTGATCTTAGGTTAGTCGCACGCCCAACCGAAATTCTGGTCATACGAAGGTACACTTAATAAATAGTTACGCACCACCAGCCCAAGTGGATAGTGAATGAATGAATAAATATGCAATTCCTACTCAATAAGTCCACATATCAGTACGGTTACTCTCTAAAAAAATCACCGGGGTTTATTACACTCCAAACCAGATTGCCGCCTCATCGCGCGCAACAAGGTGAGTGGAAGAAACCTCACTATCCGCCTGCCAATATCGGGCCTGGCTCGTCGATAGTGGACCCATTCCTCGAGCTGGTCAGACTCAGCCTAGCATTGCCCCCTCCTCTCAGGTAGGTAAGGCCATACCCCCTTCCAACCGACCACGACACAGTGGGAGACACGGCCTAACGGTATACGGCCCTCATGCGCTCATGCATCCATTTGGTCTAGATGTTGGAGCAACCTTTGAAACCAAGATGGTTTAGGGACTTTTACCCAGGGATATCTATAGCACCCCATGTAGAACAGATTTTCAGTGTCCCATTTGGCCATCCACGAAATACCTGTGGAGGCTACGACCCTGATGTCGTAGAGCGTACAGTAATCACAACACATAATGTAAGATACATGAGTCATACAATCCAGTCATGCATCAATCCTGCGCATACCGTGTACTCATGTGAGACAATCTCCGCCTATTAGGGAGTCTTATAACAACATGCCCAATGACATATGCAATGGTCAACCACATCCCGTAACAAACATGTAGATGATGCGTATGGGTATGTATCGTGATGCTATGCTGTCACATACTCATAATCAGTATTAATAACCAGCACCGACAATCGGCATCTACAATAGGCCTCGACAATGTAGACATCTAACCAACATTGTCCCCAAGGAGTGGCCCACATAGAGCCTAACATATAGTGGACCCATGGCCTCACACAAGGGTCTGATACACATCACGATGGGCCTCAAATACGGGCCGTATATACATTATATTGGGCCTCGAACACGGGTCACATATACATCATATAGGTCTCGACAATCGGCCTTAGCAATCAGAATCAGCCTCAATGCTCGGAATCGGTAATTGGCCACGATAATCGGCCTTGATTGTTAATCGGTTAATCAGCCATGACAATCAGAATCGACAATCGGCCACGACAATCAGAATCGATAGATAATCGGCCTTGATAATCAGAATTGGCAATCAGTCACGATAATCAGCCTCGATCGCTAATCGGTCAATCGGCCACGACAATCAGAATTGGTAATCGGCCACGACAATCAGAATCGGTAATCGGCCACGATAATCAGAATCGGCAATCGGAATCGATCGATAATCAGAATCGACAATCGGTCACGACAATCGGAACCGATCGATAATCAGAATCGGTAAATCGATCATGACAATCGGAATCGGCAATCGGTCACGACAATTGGAATCGGTAATTAGCCACCGGAATCGATCGATAATCGGAATCGGCAATCGGTCACGACAATCAGAATCGATCGATAATCAGAATCGGTAAATCGGTCACGATAATCGGAATCGGCAATCGGTCACGACAATCGGAATCGGTCGATAATCAGAATCAGTAAATCGGTCACGACAATCGGAATCGGCAATCGGTCACGACAATCAGAATCGGCAATCGATCACGACAATCGAAATCGGTAATCGGCCACAACAATCAGAATCGGTAATCGGAATCGATCGATAATCGAAATCGGCAATCGGTCACGACAATCGAAATCGATCGATAATCAGAATCGATAAATCGGTCACGACAATCAGAATCGACAATCGGTCACAACAATCGGAATCAGTCGATAATCAGAATCGGTAAATCGGTCACGACAATCCGAATCGGCAATCGGTCACGACAATCAGAATCGGTCGATTATCAGAATCGATAAATCGGTCACGACAATCAGAATCGGTCGATTATTAGAATCGATAAATCGGTCACGACAATCGGAATCGGCAATCAGTCACGACAATCAGAATCGGCCTTGATAGTCGGCACTAATAATCGGTATCGACAATCGGCACCGATAATCTTCATCGATAATTGGCACCGACAATCAGAATCAATAATTGACACCGACAATTGACACATATACAAGGCAGGGTCCATAGATGAACAGCCGATCAACCCTAATATAAAGATCGGCCCTCGGCCGTGGTTATATCAAATCCGGTAGCACGGAGCCATCCGTCCATGGTGAATGAGGCCCACTAATTAGGGTTAACCCACAAGTGAATGGTAAAAATGGGACTATCAAGGCCTAAGGAAAGATCACAATGTGGGCATTCAACCATCATTGCTCCCAACGAGTGGCCCACATAGCGTTAAACATATAGTGGGCCCATAGCCTCACACGAAGGCCTAATACACATCACAATGGGCCTTATACAAGGGCTACATACACATCACTATGGGCCGCATCACATGGACCTCGAATACATCATAATGGGCCTCACTTATGGCCTCGAATACATCACAATGGGCCTCGCCCATGGGCCTCAAATACATCACGTTGGGCCTCGCCCATGTGCTAAATACACATCATAATGGGCCTCTCATACATCAAGTGAGCCGCATCAATGGGCCGCACCAATGGGCCTTGGGTTACATCAAAAATCATTTCAAAAATTTACAGGTGTAGCATGTGTATTACTATATACTATCATTTTATAGAGCACACGACTCACTAATGATGAACACTGTCCAAACATAGTCCATGTAAATCAGTACTGTCCAAACATAGGACAACATCGTCCAAACATTGTCTAGCACTGTCCAAATATTCTGCACGGTATAGATTAAACAGATACTTCACGGTGCCGGTTAGATAAAACAGATACACCACACGTGGGCTCCACATGCCGAACAACATGTGTGGACAATGCATACATCAAGGTGGGGCCCAGTAGATGGAGGGCGTGGACATACAATACATGCATCAACGGTGGGTTACCACTGTCCACGTGGACGGTAGGGATATACAATACATTTTTAAGGTAGGCCCCACCCTCATACATGCATCACATGTGGGGTGGGCCCCACACCCTGCAACTAGATGGACGACATGTATATATATCATACATCACGGCGGGCCTTACACCACACCATCCATATGGATGGTGTGAAGGTAGAATACATACATCAAGGTGGCCCCCACACGTGTGGAGTGGGTCCCACGGTCCAATGAAGATGAGAATGAAATACATGAGGTGGGTCCCACGTGATGGGCCACCCTTCCCAATAACATAATACTATAATATTACATATTATAATAATATTATATATATATATATATATATTTTGCTTTCTTTGATTGCAGGTGGCTAGTACACCCCCACTGTCAGTTCACACTTCATTGCTGGCCATGTCCAGCGTCCAACACGGTGTGGATATGTACGCATCAAGGTGGGTCCCACCATCCTACTGTGTGGATGGTGAGGATGAAACATATGCAGTTGGGTCCTACGTGGTGGGCCATCCCATGGATGGACAGTGTGGAGAAAACACGTACATCACGGTGGAGTCCCACTGTCAATGGATGATGTGGATATCCCATGTATAGCAGCCCAGTTGCTGACACCGTGGGTGGGTCCCACGTGGTGCCCACCATCCTAAATATATATATTGGGTATATATAATATGCATATTTATTATTATATATTATTATTTATATTATTATTATTAAACAGCAACCAGCGTCCACATAGATGGACGCTGGATGAAACACATACATTAATGTGGTCCACCGTCCAAGCCATGGACGGTGAGGATCCACACGTGCATCACAGTGAGGTCCACCATGATATGGGTGATGTGGATGAATGCCACACATGCCGGGTGGGTCCACACGTGTGGGACCCACTAGCAATGAATGGGCAGTGGGATATCATACATTCTGCATGACAGTGCCCACCTCTCTTAATGACGCCAGTACAACAGCTATTTAGCTATGCAAGTACGTCAGCCAATTCACTTCCAAAAAGGTGGGTCCCCCGTGGGGACCACCATAATGTTTATTCTCCATCCGATCCGTTCATAATGTCATAGAGACCTGAATCAAGGGGAAAAACAAATTCCATGTAGATCCAAAACTTTTGTTACCTAAAAAAAAAGGGTTTCAATGGGAGACATTCAATTACACTGTTTCCTGTGATGTGGGCCACCTGAGTTGCAAATATGGCTGATTTTTGGGAGGGCCCACTGTCCCAAAGGGGGCCGAACAAATTCATGGTGTTGATGAACAACACACATCACGGTGGGGCCTACAAGTGGGACCCATGTCCCTGGCATTCAAGCCCAATGCAGGAGCGCAGCAGGATGCTGTGCAGTGTCCTCTGGCGCCAGCAGTAGCATCTGCTGCCTCTTGGTCATTTTTTTGAAAAACAAAATTTTTTCTGAGGTTTTTCCCCTGTGGGACACGCATCAGGTGAATCCACTCCATCCGTTGGATTCCATGGCTCGATATCGTCTAAAAGAGTCCAATATCTAGTATGTTTTGGCGAGTAGCACATCAAGGTGGGTTTTCAACAACAACAATATTGTTTTCTATGGTATGACTCGTCAGGAAATCGGATTGGGCTCATATTTTGACTCGATGCCTAAAATGAGCTGGGGAATGGAATGGACAGCATGGATTACACACATACTTCAAGGTGGGGCCTGCACGAGCAGCCCACCCAAAAGCTTCAAACCAAACTGATATCTTGTCTTCACATGGCACGTCCAGACGTGCATCGGTCACCCCTCACTACACGTCTAGCATCCAGGGACGCTGGACGGTGTGAATAAAACTCATTCTAGGTGGGTCCCACATGGACAACGTGGATCACCATCAAGGTGGGCCACACCGCATCAGCAACATAAAGAAAATGATAAAAAATAAAATAAAAGAAAGAGAGAGAAGGAGAAGCACCCACCTTCCTTATTCCTCCCTAATGCTCCAAAGCTCCAATGGGGCTCCTTCAACGGTGGAGATGAGTTTTTCTGATGGCAGGATATGGGGGATCTAAGGTGAGAAAGGGCTGGGAATCTTGGAGAGCTTGGGACGTCCAAGGTCTTGCTACAATGGTGGAAATGGAGAATGAAAAAGGGAAGAGAGAGATGAAGGAGAGAGAGTAATGATGATAGCTCTCTCTCTCTCTCTTAGCTAGGTAATAAGTGTTTTGGGGAAAACGGAGTAATTATGGGCTAGGGTCATTATTGCTTTGATTAGAAATTATGGATGGCTTAGGGTGATGTCACCCTAGCCTTGGAAAAAGTGCCATTGTGATAGGTGGGCCCCACCAAAACACAATCAATGGTCCAAATAGAGCGCGACGTATATCCTTTGATGTACAATTCGGATTGCCGTATGAGATGCAGCGTTGGAACCGCAGAGACGATGCGGTCGTAATGACATAGGTCTTAGGTCAAGCTGACTCGGAATTACAGGATGGCACTCAAGGTCGCTCGCGTAAATACTATCTACGGGTCGCAGGTCGCCGGAATTCGACTGGGATGACCGTGGAAGCCTATGGAACGGTACGGGCTAGGATACGAGCCTCACATTACATAAGTGATGCGTTGGAACTCGGGCGTTGAGCTTTTGCTCGACCTCCAATTTTCGGGGCCTTACATGGTGGGAGGAGCTCCGCCACTATGAGCTCCTCTCATGCATGCACATGTACATCAAGTGGGCCTTACATAGATGGCCATACATCAGAAATTCTGATGGGAAAATGCCATTTCCTCCACATAAATCAGGTCCTAGGTGGCCATACCCTATTGCATAACATAGAAACTTCATGGTGGGATACATGGAGAATGGTCCCACCATGGGTAGATACATGCATGATGTGATGGACCTTAGGCCACATCTAGGGACCAGGATGGGATCCCCACCATTAATTGGTGGGTCCTTCTTACCCCAAGCTAAAAAAAATAAAGATCCATAGAGAATATGAAAGAAATAGATTCTAGGAAGAACCCACCTTGGATCTTGAACTTCTTCTTTCCTAGTGCTTCAATGCTCCTGATGATCTTTTAATGGTGGAGATTGACTTTTAATGGTTGGATTGGTGGGGAATATAGGTGAAAGGGGTTGGATTTTCTCCAAAGAGTGGGACGTCCAAGCCCTTGCAAGAATGGAGAAAATGAAGAAGAAAATGGAGGGAGAGGATAAGAGAGAGAGTGAGAGAGAGAGAGAGAGAGAGAGAGAGAGAGAGAGAGAGAGAGAGAGAGAGAGCTAGCTTCTCTAGCTAGGCAATGATGGCATGAAAGAAGCATGGAAGAGAAAAGCATCATTACTTGTAAGGTAATAATGGATTTGTAAGAGGCATGGAATAGGTTAGAAATCATAACTTGCTTGGGTAGGGTGGCTATAGCTAGGGTGATGTTATCACCCTCATGATTACCTAGGGAATGGTGCCTATGGGATAGATGGTTCCCACAACGTGCGATTTATGACCATTATAATGCGCGGTCCACATTTTATAATCTAAGTGTCAGATTGGTGCATGAGATGCAGCGTCGAAACCGCGGTAATGGTGCGGTCGCAATGGCATAGGTCTTGGGTTGAGTCGGCTCGGGTTTACAGGATGGGACTTAAGGTCGCGCACAAATGATATCTACAGGTCGCGGGTCATTAGAATTCGATTGGGAGGACTGCGGGATCCTATGGAACGACGAGATGCTCGGACACAGGCTTAGCATTAGCCCATCAAATTCCGTGGGAATTGAAGGGATGGGATGAGAAACTGGCATTTATTGATGCCCATAGGAGATTTGTTTGGGACTGGTGTAAACTAGCCAATTCAGCAAGTGTGTTTGGATTACATGGACATTCCACCTAACATCCCACCTAATATTGGGTGACCCTGTTTAGATTGCAATAGAGATGAAAGACCTCTACGGGATTCCCTTGGACGGATGTTTGACATGTGATTTGTGGGATTGTCATGTGTGTAAATCATACTTGGCTACGTCAACGGACCGGCCAGTCCATCTGCATTGACGACTATTGCAGTCGGTGATCAGTGGGCCCCATAGTGATGTATGTGTTTCATCCAGTCCGTTCAGATCATTGTAACAGATCATTACATGCTTTGTGGCTGCATGGTTTGTTGATAGAAATCTCTACTGTAATCAAATAACTGGAAAATAATATATATTGACTATCCGGCGTTCAAATCTGGCTTAAGGCACATTGTCCTCTTCATTTGACAGCCAATTTCAATCCGTTGAACGGACCGGCCAGTCCATCTGCATTGACTGACTATTACAGTCGGTCCTCAGTGAGCCCCATACTGATGTATGTGTTTCATCCAGCCCGTTCAGATCATCATAACAGATTAATATAGGGTATGTGACTGCATCATTTGTTGATAGAAATCTCAATTGCAGTCAAATAACAGGAAAACAATATATATTGACAGCCAATCTCTATCCATGAAATGCATCATAGGCAGATCTATCTAAGACCCAAGAAAGGACAAATTCTGCTGTATATGAGGAACAAATGGTCTGTTCACAGGTGTATATGTGGGTGTGTACCTTACATATACAGAAATTTAGCCTATACATATATTAAGAAAAAGATAATAAACTGGTAGAGAAATGACGAAACCACAAGGACACAGACAATCAAATCTGAAAGAGCCATCATCAACATGGGGATTAACTTTGACACCAGTTTAGATGTACACCACAAATAATGCATGGCAAAGAATCAACACAAGCAAAGCTTCTCGGTAGAATGCGTGCCAACAAAGCTGAATCTTCTTTGTCTGTCAATACCAGCTTCATTACAAGCCTATAACCACTTTCCTTCCTCTCTATCATAACTATCTTACCTTTCAAAAAGAAAAAAAAATTCAAAAATGAACAAAAGAAAAGAAAATAAGCAGCGAATGAAGTAAGAACCATGAGCCCCATGTGCAGGAAACTAGAGCCTGCATTAACAGCAATATAACGAAGGAGAGTGCCAGCTACACTGTTGTAATACATGTTCTGTTCCATTGATAAGCTTAATAATGGAAACAAGGACATGGACCTACTTTTGGACCAGTTGTAACACAAGACATTGGTGTCATTTTGAAAAGACGTGGAAGCAAACCTAAGTTATCACTCCACTGTGTTTCTGCATAGAGTCCAATGAAGTCAATATTGGCCGAAATCCAATATTTGTGTAGCCTGGAAAGCCATGCATCTCAAAATTACCCATCATCAATAGTTAAAAGCAAAAGACATGATGAAAAGAACAACGATAAAAACCCCTCGGTGCATATTATCTTATGTCCATTAAAACACCTGCATCCAGATCCTTCAAAGTCTCTTTTTTCACACCTGTAATAAAATCTTGGTGGAGGAACATCATCAGTAAGCTCTTAAAACAATACTTGTCAGTATGTATTAGCCGAACTATGCCCAGGTGTGTAGGTTGACAGTTGGCTGGATTCGTCGTCTCCTCTGCAAATCATTAGCACGCATTAGATGGACAAGCCTAGATAATCGTATAGGTTACAGGGCCATACCTACCTTTGGTGAAATGGCCATATGATATTCAGAGTGTTGCCTCCATCATGTGGTAGAATACGGAGCCGGCTCCTTTAGATAATGAATTAGAACAAATGGATATAAACATAATTTTATGAATGGTGAAAAACTTACATCATCTACAAAATACCCAACATGATTACCACAAAATCATGTGGGAATAGTTATACATTTCATAAAATTGACAAGTAGTCAAGATAATTAGACAAGCAATTAAAAGTAGTTAGATAAAATCGTCGTCAAGCACCATATGTGAGTTCATTGAAGCAGACAATAAACTAAAACAAGGAGTCAGTATATGTAATTACATGTGCAAGCTACAACTTAATTATAATTTACAAAGCCATGAATATAACCAGCATGGCAGTTATTACTGCAGCCACTCTTTCCCCAATATACATAGGGGTATCGTCCGTTTGTGTACTCCTGCATACCAACGATCCGTGAATATGTTGGGTCGAGTTAGTAGATGAAGTGAATGTAGCAACATCACCACAACACTGGGGTATGTACCCATGTACGATATGCTGTGCAGGGGATTGTCCACTCGTTAAAAACTCTTGTTAAGAATTCCACCATGCACTTGCATCTTCATTTGATTTGAAGGCTCAGTGTTTAGCACTGCTGAATCCTTCTACATGTAACCGTGCCTCGTCCCAAGATAAGTATATGCCTGGACGACGAATCACAAGAACGACGCAGTATTTGTTGGAACCCATCTGCATTCAAATAATAGACAGAAAATTGAAACAACCTAATTGTATACAAACCACTTACGTGTATCTATTTAGAATTGACTATAGGTTGAGAATGTCAGTAGAAGTATTTCCTATATTAGGACTAGACTTGATCTTTGCTTCTGTCTATATGAAGATGAGTAGAAGTTTTCAACATGCATCATCAATAGGGTGGTTTACAACCACAGTGTATCCAGCTCCCCTGCCTATTAAAATATAAGTGGCACCATATGAGGTGGATCATATACCTGTCATGCAATCTAAATAGATCCAATCGTAGAAGCATAATGAAACACATAATCATTTAGTTATTACAGGTCTGTTAAAGTATTTGTAGTAAATCTTCTCCCCTAACCAAAATATTATCCAAACTGTAATGAAAATATAAAAGTTTCAAAATCCATATAATCCGCTTCCATCAACTAGAAGCACCCCCATCTTTATCCTTCAAATCAGAGAGAATTTTTTCAGCCAATCAACACGACGTTCCGGTCCTAGACTAATAAAAAAGGATACAAGCTTGTCATCCCTACTCAGGAGCTGACCAACCTCAATAAACTCGGAGTTGGTCAGTCCCTGGACCTCTTCAAGGATGTCTAAAACCCTACTTGTTCGGTTGACATCCTTCCCAAGTCCAAAGTTACGCATTGCCTCTGCTACAGTGTTGAGAGACATTCCTAGGATGTCACAGGGACGAGTAGGTCGCATCCGTTTTGTTTTCGTACTCCCACCACGTGTACTTTTGGAATCAATTCCGAAGGTGGGACTGTTTTGGAATGGTTTGGTTCCTCTTGATTGACTTTCAGTTGAATGACCATAGTTTCTTGCTGATTCCCCAAGATTTTCATCCGAGAGGTCCACTGTAGCATCAGCATCATCATCCAGTTCTGTCCAAGCTTCGTTCAAATCTCCATGGACATGACGAAGACGTGGCCAGGTTCCTACACTACGCAAAAAACAGTGAAAAAAGGACAGCTAAAAACTGTCTCAAATCTTAATAAAGGATGGTTTTGAACCGTCGCATGGGCTGTCCTATTTTGCTGCGTCGTATTACTTAAAGGATGGTCATGAACCGTCATTATCGATGGACATTAATAGGACGGTTACGGACCGTCTGTAAAGGACGGTCATGGACTGTCATTAAAAATGGACAATAAAAGGACGGTTATGGACCGTCTCTGATGTTAGATGGTTACAAACCATCTAAAACAATGATGGTTTGTGGCCATTGTTAGTGTGCATTTAACGTCTTTAAAAAAGGACGGTTATGGAACGTCTGTAAAAAAGGAAGGTCATGGACCGTCATTAAAGACAGACGTTAAAAGGACAATTATGGACTGTGTCGGATTTTAATATTTTATTGAAATATGGATGGCCTAAAGCCATTGGAAAATTTCTTGCATTAAAAAAAAATCAGCAACATTTTTCTTTTTGTGTTTCTTTCATCTAATAAAAAAATATTCAACCAACAAAACATTCAGAATTAGAAGAATTGTTAAGCTTAAATAGAAACTTCATTTGCTTTTTTTTTTCCCCCAAAAAGTAAGCACACTTTTTAAAAATAAAACTGATTATTAAAATAAAACTAATTGCAAGCAAATAATAAAAGTGGACAAGGAAATAATACAGAAAAGTGCTTCAATTGAAGTTAATAGAAACAACAAAAATTAAAGCTTCATAAAAAAGGGGCATGTGTTAAAGGGATACATCCTTGATTCCCTTGCATGAGAGTCCAATGATGATGAGAACAAGAATTACAGCACAAGGGCCCATAAATACGGCAATGTTATCCTACAAAGAAATTGGTAGTATTAGATGTTAATGCACTAGATCAGATTGCACATAAAGTTCCGATTAGAGTTACAGTTTAGTAAATGTTTGCACTGCCATGCATGGATGATAAAGAAGCTTAAAAGAACTCAAAAACTAATCAAGCCCTTTTCTTTTACTGTGTAACAGATTATGTACAATCTTATTAAAACTAATCAATGGATTAAAAGAGGGTTTGAAAAAAAAAATAGAAACAACAATATTCATTTAATGAGATGACTTTCATGGTCTATAAACTTCTAGTATAATGACATTATAAAATCTAGTAGCATACAACAAAACGCCATTAAATTCATGGGTTCTATAGTTTACGTGAATTTGTAACCATGAAGTGTTTATGAAGTTAAGAAATTTTATTTTCACGATATTGACAAACTATTTTTATCAGTAAGTGTTTAGCCAAATCAACTTTTAGCCAAAGTCAACTCCATAGCAACTTCCATAATCCATTATAGACCTCTAAATCACTAGCCACAATATGTCTTATTCCCAACCTCATGTATTAAGAACACCACACAACGCCTTTGGTACAAGCAAGGTTCTCCAACAAAGCTGGCTTCTTAACAACCTTCCACAAAATTATCTCCTATTTATAATGTTGCATTTAGTGCAAGAATAAAATTCATATACAAGCTTCTTAACTTGGTGCAAGTCAACTCACCTTTGTTTAATGTCAATAAAGATGCATTTAACAAGGCTAAATATGCATGTTAAGATTTTCACCACAGATAGGATCGGATCCAATATTTCCCCACCAGAAACCTAAAAATCAGAAATTTTTGTCATGATTATAGAGATTTATCATTGTCATCTAAGCCTTACTGAATTCTATTTATAAATTTTGTAAGACTACTTATAATTATCATTGGCTCTTAATCTATTTATTATGAAAATCTTAATTATCATCTGATAATGCTCCTTTGATAAAGCTTGATTGCAACGAA
Organism: Magnolia sinica; assembly: GCF_029962835.1. Classification (NCBI taxonomy): domain Eukaryota; kingdom Viridiplantae; phylum Streptophyta; class Magnoliopsida; order Magnoliales; family Magnoliaceae; genus Magnolia; species Magnolia sinica. The sequence goes on from NC_080574.1 coordinate 70,492,544, forward strand.
TAATTTGGTGAAGATCAGTGTCCAAGAGCTCATAACAATGTACACATCATTAAATGTTTCCCTATAAGGAGGTGATATTATATCTTTGATAGCCACAACCTGTATGACAGAGAAAAATGCCACCAATACAATCTGTTACAATTTAAGAAGGAGAAGAAAGATTTGTGGCTGCACCGATATTCTAGTACATTACGAATGGCTGGCTACGTACCCAAAAAGTCAGACTGGGATCAAGTCACCACATAGTTCTTTTTAATTAACCAAGTTACGAAAGGTCACAAATTTCGTATTTAACAAAGTATCATTGAACATCGTCTCAAATTGCTTGCAGGTGGTGCATTTAAAAAAAATAATCAAATATGCAATCCATTATATTCATCTTACATCTCGTACTGCAACTAGAGACAACGTTCTGTTAATACTTCAGTTACATTTGAAATTGAAATCCTTTATTGACTTGGTTAATAAAAAATAAATGACAATAAGCAATAATTAATAAAAAGGATGCTAAAGATTAAATATATAAAAAAGGCAACTTGATCAAATAAGGATTTCAGTGAATAATCAAGTTTTCATCATACAAATTACCAAAGCATGTCCTAGAAGTTTAAAAAGTTAAACAAAACTACTGAATATTCAAATTCTCATCAGGAATTTGGGCCAAACAGCAATTTTACCCAATTGAATATCTTCAAATGTCCTGTCATCATTAAACAACTCTGTTGTGCAAATGTTGATATGATCTATTACAACTCTGATGCATTCTGGAGGGATGCGTGTATTATCTGATACCATCCGCCCACTAGCAACAGTCCGACCACGGATATCTCTCAATTGGCAAATTTGTTCCATCCATGGAGTTGTTGTAGAGTTTTCTCGAAACTTGAGGGCTCACTAGATCAGTGGTGGGCCTACAAATAAAATTATGGTTTCAAGTAAATAATAATATTACGTTTATCTTTAAAAATAATAATTATGTCATTTGATTGTGACAAATGTAGTACCTAAGATGCAGCTGTATCAGGGGAGTGGTGAACTAGTTGGCTTTGATGAGTAACTTGTTGCCTAAGTTCAGCAAACTGTTACTCAACAATCATACGAAATTCTTGCATTTAAGTCATTGATGCTTCAAATTTAGCCTCAATGGACATATGTGCATTCCTCTCCGATCGAGCTTCTATGATGTAAGAGGTGGAAACCTTCATAGTAGTCTTAGAAATACCAAAACCCATCCCCCTAACCTGGCCTCTGATATCACGACCACAAACCTATACAATAAATTTTAAGATTAGTGATGTGTATATATTATTATTTAAAATAAAAACAACGACAATATATGTAAAGTGAGTAGAATTGATGGAAAACCTGTGAAACTGGGTCGTGGTCTAAATCCTTGTGCTTACTGGAAGGATCACTGCTAGCTATCAATAATATTCTTTCTTGTTGGAAGATAATTGTTACAATAAATCCTTCATTGTACTTAAATGTAAAAAAATAAAAATAAAAATAAAAAATAAAAAATTGTTCTCACCACTGTTTCATAATGCATTTGTGTTGGGTAAGACCCATCAGGTCTGCTATGGGTGGCAACAAACAAGTCGGTCCTGGTAATGATAGTATTTGAATTTTCTTTTCGCTATAATTATATAAGCAAATTAGTTGACAAGAATTTATATTCATTAATTAAATTGTCAAAAAAATGTAGTACAAATTACCATTTTTCTCTAATGTCCTAGCAGCACCTCGTCTTCCAGTCGTGTGAGGGTATTTCACCTTTACTCTGGAAGTCTTCCCTTCTTGCGAAGACTGATTAATAATTCTATGAATTGTAGATTAATGAAAATGTCCCAATCTCTTGCTTCACACCAATGGGACAATTTCTTCTTCTTTCTACATCATTATCAAATTTATCATATTCCTTTCGCAGATTGTATGTCCATACCTTCCACGCTTTGCTTACTTTCGAAAATACATATTTTTTTAGCTCATCATCGATGTCGTACGTGGCTTATTTCATTAAATTAATAATCAAACAAAAATTACTGAGTAAGAATTGGAAATAAAATTAGGAATAAACATGCTCACCAAAACCATAGACCAAATATTATCTTTAATTGCACCAGGCACTTTGCACCAATCATTGCATGAAATTGGACAGTGTGTCCTACCAAGCTGCCCTAAAAATGTGTTGAAAGGTGCTGATGTTTCTCCAACTGGTTGTTTATATTCATTTAATTCAAGTCTCTTCCTTGTATTGCTTCCTTGGGCTGAAGCTGATGAACCGCAAAAATGCGACATAATTCCTGCAATTTTATAAAACAAAATAATATCTCATTATTATGTAATTGACATTCTATTAAGATTTTGATAGCTACAAAATTATAACAATCATTACTAAATAGAATTCAACTCACTTTCAAACTGATTTGAATCTTATTAGTTTCTTTTCCGTTTGCTATGACGTGAAGTACTCGGCTCACTCTCTACCCATGATTTTTCTTATACATCTTCATCTTCTTCATTTAAATCATCTATTAATGAAAGTTACAAAGAACCTGCATTCATCCTGGCCTCAAACTCAAGTGGATCTTCAAATGCATATGCATCTTCTGTTAATCTCTTAGGAGCATCCAGTACAACATGCCAGTCATATCTAGTTGGATCCTTATAGTAGAAGACCTGAGCTGCCTGAGATGCAAAAATAAATGGCTCATTGTCTTCCTTTAAGTTCCATCTAAACCTTCCTAGATTGAAAAATGTCAAATTTGTTTTGGGATCTATGAAACATCTATTCGATTTATCTTCAATATGCACCCAATCACAGTAAAAGAGTGCTACTCTTAAGTTGAAGTAGTTCAATTTGAGAATTTGTCTAATGATGCCATAATAAGTGACTTCTTCTTCTATAAGATTCCTATCCCTGGCACTTGCCCTGCAGCTAGTTAGCACTTTCATTGAGACTTCGCTGTTTTGTTTTGTTATGTTTATTTCGAAATTCGTAGTATTAAAAACATATCCATTTACTGAGTAAGTATTATATGATATGCATTTGAAGTCAGGACCATCAGTAATTCTCTTAAATTGAGACATTTCTTAATTATTTAGTTGATGTCTTAACCAAGGAATGTATTCCATTGGTTTTCCTACTAATAGATTAACCTTGTGATTTTGTCCCGCACGTGTTTGGCCCTGGATGTATGTTTGGTAGTTCCTACAAATTCCAAATCATAGCAATTTATTTTATGCACATAACAATGTTTATTATCATAAGCCATTTAAAAATATAAGAAAAGAATAATTACTTCATTAAATTACTCCTCCCATTGATGATTTTCAACGTGATGTTGTAAAACCCATCTGCGTGCTTGTTGGTATTGCACTGTAGTAAGATCATAAACTTTCCCTTTCTTATCGTTCTGGGAATCACCAGCATTTTCACCACCACCATCATCATCATCATTAAATATTTTTAGTCCTCGCTTATGACCTCCTACCATATTATTAGGATAGTATTTCATGCTGTTAAAAATTCATCATATTATCATAGATTCCTCTATAATGTAGCGTTCTGGAATACAACCCTTTGGGTAAGCTTGATTCATCTAAAGCTTCTTGTATGTTCTCATCATCCTGTTAAATATTAAAATCAGGTATTGATGAAAAAATTTAAGCTATTTTGAAAAAATAAATAAATTAAAATAGTTAAAGTTACCTCTCAAAAGGATACATTCATCGATATCTGACAGGTCCGCAAAATTGTGCCTCCTCCGCCAAGTGCACAACAAGGTGTGTCATAAAAATAAAAAACGCTGGTGGAAAATACCTTTCGAAAACACATAATGTTTCCACTATTTTATTTTTCATTTCTTGAAGTTCCATACGATGAATTTCTTTGAAACATATGACGTTAAATGAGTGCATCAATAATACGGGTAGTAACTGCTGCATCAGAATGTGATAATTATGTGACTTAAGGACCTTGAGTTGATAGTCATCCATACTGATATGATGTTTCCAGTTTGCACTCTACCCTCTCGGAACTTTCAAATCACTCAAGATTCGACAAATGAGTTCTCTTTCAAATCTGGATAATGTGAAAGGAGCTTTAGGCAATAACAACTTACCATTCTTTTTCTCTAGCCAATATTTTGGTCTTATCTTCATAGCCATAAGATCCTTACAGGCTTGTAAACCATCCTTAGACTTGTCCTTTATGTCCATGATTGTTGCAATAAGGTTCTCATCAACATTTTTCTCAACATGCATCACATCCAAATTATGATGAATGGCCATATGCTCCCAGTATGACAATGCAAAGAAGATTAATCTCTTCGACCAAGCAGTAAGTTTAGACTCCTCATCCGTGGTCTTCTTCCTCTTATTTCCTATATGCTTTTCGAACTTAGTTTGTATATTATTCATTTTAACCAAGACCTATTCTCCAGACAAATGCTTTAGAGCCTGCCGATTTTCATCATTCCCATTGAATCAAGATCTTTGGCTCTTAAAGATATGAACTCTTGGGAGGAATCTTCTGTGCCCCATATAAGCAAACTTCTTTCCATGTTTTAGCCAAATAGAGTCAGTCTCCTCACTACAAACAGGACATCCATACTTTCTTCCTATCCTACACCTAGAAAGATGTCCATATGCTGGAAAATCATGTATTGCCCATAATAAAATTGCCTTCATTGTAAACTTGTTCTTCTCGATTGAGTCATATGTTATAGACCCTTTCCACAATTCATTTAATTCTTCACTTAATAGTTGTAAATACACATCGATGTCATGCCCTGGACCATTTTTTTCAGGAATCAAAAGTGTTAACATAATAAATTCCTTCCGCATGCATAAATGAGGTGGAAGATTGTATGGAACAAGCATAATAGGCCAGCAACTATATGAGATGCTCATATGCCCAAAGCGGTTGAATCCGTCTGTTGCAAGTCCCAACCGAATGTTACATGGATCCACAGCAAAATCACTAAACTTTCTATCTACAGATTTTCACATAGAAGAATCCACGGGATGACGCATGTAGGAATCATTTTAGCCCCCTTTGAATGCCACAACATATTCTCTGCAATCTATGATACACTATAAAGTCTTTGTAACCTTGGTGTTAATGGGAAGTATCTTAGCACCTTCCATGGTACATGTGAGACTCTTGATCTTACAACACGATTCACTTTCCATCTGCTTGCTTTACATGTAGGACAACTTTTCCTATTAGCATGCTCCTTCCAGTACAGAATACAATCATTACGGCATGCATGTATCACCTCATAGTTCATACCCAATGAATTGATCAATCTCTTTGCATTATAGATACTATCCGGCAAAGAGTTCTCGCTTGGGTAAAATCTTCTTGAACAGTTGTAACAAACTCGTAAAGCTATTATCCAACCATTGATATCTAGCCTTCATGCTCATCAACTCAACTGTCACTGGCAACGTTGTATAGTCGCATTTACATAATGGATATAGGGGTTGTACCGCATCCTCCCTTAATTTATTGTACCGAGTATCATTGTTTATGTCATCTTAAGGTTGACTACCATGTTTTTCATTGACCTCATTCATACATGCACCTAAGTCATCGGGTTAAACACGACCAAAAGTATCACTAACAAAATCAACCATTCTGGACAACAACTCTTCATTACAATTAGTGGCAGATGTACTAGGAGCCTTGGCATTGATGCCTATAATGGGAAGTTGTTCTCCATAAAAAAACCAAGTTGTGTATGTCTGATCTATACAATTCATAATCAAATGCTAAAAAATCATACTTAGTATTTTCTTCCCACACACATTACGACATTTAGCACAAGGACAACTATACCAATCAACACTTCCCAAATTCCTTTTGGCAAAAATAATAAACGATTTAATGCCTTTAGTGTATTCATCACTCAATATATCTTTCATCATCTAGTTCTTGTTTGGGGGCATCAAATCCATTTTTAATACCATGTGCATGCAGCGTATAAAAAGTGAGATATAATAAAAAAGAGGCTTTTCATGAACAGTCAAAAGATGCCACACATGTGGTCACCAATCACAAAAAAATAAAGATCTATGTCTATCCACAAGTATATGCACATGATCATCCATACCACATGAATTAATTAATTACAATTTCCCAAGAAAAGTGCAAATCATTGAATCATTGAATTTAATCCAGTCATCAATTATTTATAAAGAATTATTCAATTAAAACTAACATTTATCATCATTTCCATATGATTCAATGATGATAAGGAAAACAAGTATGACCTATTTGATAAGGAAACACTTGTGCATCTCACGAGCGGATCTTTTACGCCAGGTATATGGTTTTGGTTTTTAAAAGTAAACCCAGTGAGTACCTAATGCAAATTACCCATGAGCGGATCTTTTACGCTAGCTTTCAACTTTTATAGACAAATTCTTTAATAATCGCTTCCCAAGCTACTTTGATACTTGGGACGTTGTCCATATGTTTTGGTTACGTAGGCCAATCTACATAACTCCAGCTTCTTCCTTCCTCACATGAGCCCACCGCGTAAAGTCGGTTGAATCGCAACATGGTAGTAGAGCCATCTCATCAAAAGTACACAAGACTGTCCATATAACAATCAAGACTGTCCACATAGTGGGCCCTATCATGGATGGTCACCTTTTCAAAATCACCTTCTATACCATCTAGGTAGGACGCATCTTTAGTTGATCCCTCATTATGGGGCCCACCATGATGCATGTGTTTACATCCACACAGCTCATCCAGAAAATGAAGCACCTACAAATCTCAGGTGGACCATAACACAGGAAATAGGGGTGACGTCACCAAGTCCCGTGAGCCTCACCATGATGTATGTTTTGTATCCACACCTTCCATCCATTTGGAGAGATCATTTTGGGGTAATATCCAAAGAATGAGTTAAATCCAAAGCTCCAATGGACCCCAACATAGAAAACAGTGGCGACAGTGACGCCCACCATTAAAAACTTCTAAAGGCCACAAAAGTTTTAGATCAAACTGATATTTGTGTTTTCCCTTATTTCATGTCTTTTTTAACTTTTAAATAGGTTGGATTTCAAATAAACATTATGGTGGGCCTTAGGATAGTTTCAACGATGGGAATCACTCTCCCAACTGTTTTCTATGGTGGGGTCCACTACAGCTTTTTATATGCATCATTCTTTGTCTCATGCCCCAGAATGATATCTCAAAATGGATGGACGGTGTGGATACAACACATACATTATAGTGGGGCCCACAGAACTTGGTGACGTCACTTCAGTAGCCGACTCGCTACTCAACTTGTCAGTATCTAATCTGATTCCCAGGTTGGATGGCAAATAAACATTCCAGTGGCTGACTGTTTTAAATGACCACTATAAGACTGCTAATGACCATCTCTAATGTAGACAGTCTTTGACCATCTTAGATGACCACTATAAGACCGCTAATAACTGTCTTTAATGCAGACGGTCTGTGACTGTCTCAGATAACTGCATATAAGACAGTTAAGGACCGTCTTTAATTCTAGACGGTCAATAGCCGTCTTTTCTCCAAAGTTACCAACGAATTTTGACCGTCTTAAATGATTTTTGGATGTTCAACATTTATAAGATGATTTTGCTTCATATTAAGGACGGTTAAGAGCCATCTCAAATTTTAGATACGGTTAATAGCCGTCTTTAAACCAAGGGATTTTGTGAAATTCATCTTATTTTTCCCTTTTTCACGTAGTGCTACTTCCTTGAGCGTAGCGTCCCATAGCTTGGTTAGAACCTACAATCACCACTAAATCATCCATCCGTTCGATTCGCTTGCCACCCAACCTTTCGGCTCTCGGATGAGACTACAAACAATGAAGGGAGTTTGACAATTAGATTGGACACCGTGATATTTAAAAGGAAAGTCTCAAAGGTATATTATTTGATATTCAACGTTATTAAACAATAGTTTGAGGGATCATTACCTTCAGATACTCCCAAACTTTATCCGGTGCCATGACGACCATGTGCTCATTGTCTCAACCAAAGTCGCTCACATCTAGCATGTCCCTAACATTATTGTACTCTCTCTTATAATATCTCAATTTGTTTTGGACATTTTTTCACTTGACAAGGATTTGAGTACATTTATACACCTCATCGGCGGCCGCTTGATAGGCTTCTCTTTTGAAACCATTATCAGCCTTTTGGCCCAACGCAATTTGGTTAATCAAGGTGTCGAACAATACTTGATCCATTGTCCTGGTCCATTTGATTTTGACAGCTTAAGAGGAAGGCTCTGCAAGGGATTTCACAGACTTCTCATGTGGAGAACAACACGTCGGTAGTATCGGGGTTCTCACCGGTGACTGCGTCGGAGTCGGTGTAGAACCTCTCCAAATGTCTGACATCTCACTTATGTATACATGGGAAGCAGTTACAAAAGCAAACGGAGGTGAGTTGTGTATCATGTGTTAGTAACTATCTTAATGAAAAGTGTTTTAAAGGCCAACTAATGTTTCATAGTACACTATAAAACTCGATTATAAATACTAAATAGTAAAATGTAGAGCTTATATAAAAAAAGGAGTATCCATTCTATCTATCTTGAGAGTGAAAGTACATAAGCAAGTGAGTAGGCCTATCGTATGCTACTGTTGATTTGGGCGTCTGCCCACATGCACTTTGCAATCCGGTCACGGGTTCTGATCCATTCATCTCTCTCGTTGAGTGACTTGGACTAGTCATTACATCTCATCAATTGTTGATACATCATTCGGGGTAGGATTACCCTCAACGTCACCCACAGGTATACTACCATCATGCAAATCTTCGTCTGATCCATCTTCTTTTCATATGAAATTATGGAGCACACATCAAGCAATAACAATTTTGACCTACGTATCAAAAGGATATCGCACAGTCATCTTCAGTATTGGAAAGCTGCCCTTCATCACATCGAAACATCGCTCAATTGCATTTTGCAATTGTGCATGTCGGTAGTTGAATAATTCCTTCAGATTCATGGGCGCTCTCCCTGTATGATACTCTTGCAGATGGTATCGAACCCCACGGTAAGGGGCCATGAAGCCTGGTGAATGTGCATAACCTGCGTTGACGACGAAGTATTTTCCTACATAATTGCAGGAATTATTCTGTCTTTTAGCAACACGATTTTACGCAGCGAATGATGAGCAAATGATGGTGGCGATTCATTACCAGGTGGCACAATTAGAGGATCATCATTTCATGTCAATGCATTATGTAAGACCCTTGCATCCAATGTTAAACCCTCCCATCTGGCTAACACGTATGATATTGACACATCAAACTGACAAGCAATAAAAACATTCTGAGATAATATACCCTTTTGGTTGCGGAAGCTTCCGTGTTGTGCTGCTTGTATATGTGCCGAAATATGTGTCCCTTCAATTACACCAACACAATCCTATATGAGTTTTCAAGCCCATAAGATTAGCATGAATGATGCAAAATTAAGCTTTTAACTTCACAAAGGAAGTATGTGACCCAATGTGGATTTGATTGAATCTCATTTGGGGTTTCTGCGCCGACCTACTTAACATATTCAGGGTATAGGGAGACTATTGCATCCAGAACTCGGTGAAAGTGACGGCTTATAATTTCACCTGAATGACAGAACCTGCGTCCTATCACGTGATTATGCACATTATGCCCGAGTGTATGTAGGAACACGACTAGTTGTTCCTCCAAACTAACATTTCGTGTATTGCGTAGGGTTGTTGGTTCGCCAACTACTTTTTTTTTGGGTTAGCTTATTAGTACACACCCATGTTAGTACACACACTCCATGTTAGCCACCCCCACTAGGGATCGATACTATGACCTCAAGTGTTGAAATGAGGTTTCTCCACTTAGTTCGCGAACTACTTGACATAGATGGAAAAATGCATCCTGCTTCATTATAAGTTGACTAATACAGTCCCTGTCACTTGTCTGAATAATAGAATTGATAAATTTGGCCCACGCATCATCCCCTTGACAAGCCAGTTCTCGTAACATGTAGTGCTGACAGTATTCCCCAACAGCTGCAACGCATGCTACCATTGCAAGAACAACGATGGATTCGGTCATCTCTTCCTCATCCTGGTCTTCCATCATCTAGTTATCTCCTATGCATCATTTGTGGAAGTAGAAGACTTCAAAGCTGCTTCTATGCTTATTAAGGCGTATATATGTCCAACTAGCACATGCAGAAAAAATTTAGAAGTATTCCTCTTTTCTATTATACTGTTATTTTTCATATTAATAAAAGCCAATCGTAGATAATCTATCCTACTGTTGTGGTCAATCGACAACAACCAGGGCCTCACCTACTACTAACCCTATTTGCAAGGCTTAGAATATTGTCTGTGTGCATTTTACGTGAACCTGTCAAAACTTGGGAAGTTACGAGAGATGCTTGGGGATAGATTGGGTATGCATTGTCCCAATATTTCTATGAGTGAATATGAGAGAATAATTATACTAAGTTAATAGCAATATTGAGTGAATTGAGTGTTGAGTGAGTTATGATAGTTGTGTCCTTCCTTCATGAGTTTGGAGTGGGAGATTATTTCGTATGGTCCATCCTCATGTCTAACCTACTTACCTTTAGATGGTTTGAGTACTTTAATCATGTGTGTTTTTCTACCAGCTTCACATATGTGCATGTCTACATGTGTAGAAGGTTCCAAGTTTAGATGATTAAGAGAATTATAGAGAGGTGTGTGTGAGAAGAAAAAAATAACCTAGGAAGATATGTTTTTCCATTTGCATCAAGAGAAACTCTAGAAAAGCATTTTGACACATGGGAAGAAAATTCTCCAACTAGACTTGAGAGAAAACAATGCATTCTATGTAATTGTAGAAATTCATAAGCATAATACATAGAACATTTTGCAAGAAGGCTAGGATCACCTCAAACAATTGCGTTAGTATGATTTAGCTAGGTAGTCTTTACTCATGGCATGAAGCCCAACCAAAAGGGTAGCCCAACCACAAATGTTGGACATAAAAAAATCAGTTTCAGAAATCCCATCATCATGGTGTAGCTCAGTTCATTAGATTATAGAAAAACATTAATGTAGATAACAAAATAATAAATAATAAGCAACTACCCAAATAAACACCAATTCAAGTAGTTCCACAATAATGGTTGGATGCACCCGATTTTGTGTGAGTCCCAAATACATGTTGGATTACCCTTTTGGACTAGTTAGATGCCATGAAAACATCATGGTGGCCCCACTGACAACGTCTGTAATGTTGCAAGGGGTACCGTTTCCTCTCAAGGACCAAATGCCCACCTTTCTCGTCTAAGTCAACTAACAAGCATTTGTAGTGGATCGGAAAGTGCATGCACATTTCCTTACTTTTTTTAAAAGAAAACAAAGGGAAGGAAACAAAGTGTAACTTATTCACATGTTTCCGATGACGAGTCCCATTCCCTTTGATTGAGTAGTACTATCCAAAGTGAAATGATCAGAAGCACATCCGATTTTTGTGCCTAACATATCACATGTGTAGAATATCAATCCTTTTAAAAGGTTGGGCACACCATGATTTTCAGCTGATTTGAAAATCAGGCTGATCCACTTATAAATGTTTCATAGTGAAGATTAGCAAATTTAGAACATACCTGGACAGGACCTGCAAATTTATGGAAGATCAAAATTCTAACGGTGAATGTATATGAGGAATCTGCATAACCACAAAAATCCACTTTAAAAAAGAGAGAATATAACAACCCCTCATTCGGACATGTTATGTTCAAACATCTTATTTAAAAGTACAAGCACAATATTCCCTACTAATGTAGAATAAGATAGTTAGAGATGACCTTCAGTTATTAAGTTGTTGTATATAACCATATATGATTTAGATAGAGTAGAAAGCAACAGAACCATACATCAATAGGGCTCATAGTTGGTTAATAATACAAAACACCATTACGAAAATAGTATATATATATATATATATATATATATATATATATATAAATATATATATATATATATATATATATATATATATATATATATATATATATATATATATATATCGATATATACATACAAACATACATTTCTAATAGCTGTAATACTAATAATCATTACAAAAATACTCACAAATAAGGCTTGTTTTTAAGGCATACTTAGCAATCTACCACAAAAAGGTAGCAGACCACCTAATGGTTGAAAAACAAACATCATGCTTCATCCCATAAATTTGCATAGAAGTCATTGTAACGCTACAGGGATGATATCGGTGCTTGTATATTAGACCATTGACCCGGTAGCACCTACTATGGTCTCTAGTTAGAACCTCTCCTAATGTCCAGCCTCATATTCTTTATCTAGCAGACCATGACAACACATCTATTAGGTCCTACTTCCTATGTGCTTCATATAGCAATCTTCATGTTCTTGAGAATGCCCAGGTACATAATCCTATACCCCAAACGAACAAGTAGGACCGGCAGCGAGTCTAGCCATTCTGAGTCTCATTGTTGTACAACAAGGAGACCCAAGAAGCCCATTAGGCGAGAGGTGCTTAAAATAATCATCTTGGACAGATTTCTAATACAAACAGAACCACTTATGTCATTCTCCTTTACCAACTGTGAGTTATTTACTAATAATCTTTCTTCTCAAATATAGTCCCTGTTACCTGTTGATCATTGTTATGACATCTGTAAATAAAATAAATCGTCATCCTATTAACATTACTCTTGGTAACCTATTTGATTAACAATATAATCTTCACTAGATTGACTATCCAAAATCATTGTTTTAATATGACACAACATGCAATCATGTCAGTTTCAATAATACCAGATGTGAGCACACAACAAGCAATCATCTCAGTTTCAATTGTAAATAAAATAAAAAAATCATTGAATAATATTCTCATGCTGAAAGAAAATAAGAATTGACAATAGTTAGAAAATGCTTTATTAAATCTCACCCACACATGGATCCTCAAGAAAAGAAACTGGGTTCCCACAAAAATAGAATATTGGAAAAGGTCCAATTCCAAATTCCCATCATTACATGGCACTAATTTAGGGATTATGATGAGGCAGAAACCCATAAAGGAAATGTAAGCAGAACTTCATTACCACAAGAAAAATCTAGCCAATGAACCACAGAGGCCCATGTGCTTTGATAAGTGCACCGACTGCTACTACAGTCACCATGCACAAATGGGATTACTAGATCCATTGATTACTGCTATAGATAGCAAACACCTGAGGTAAGTTGGCTTTAAAACCATCATTAAGAGAGATGGCGCTTTCGCCATCCCACTACAAAATCGCCTCTACAACACTTTGTTAATCTAATGGTAAGAAAAGGATCCCAACATGGTAAATCAGTGATGAAGCTGTACATGCAGTTACGATCATGATTCCGGTTCTCATCATCGATGAATCTTCAACAAAAATGGTATGAAGATGATAAACCTTGTTTCGATACCCCAATATGCTACCCTAACACTCAAATCCCTATGCCGGCAAAGTCACATGAATCTCCTGGGAAATAGCGCTCGGGTATCGATTGTATCATAGGCAGATCTACAAGTTCGCCAGAGGTCTCAAAGAATCGAAAAAAATTAAAGAATCAACATAGAAGGAAGCACATACCTAGACTAGCAAAACCCTCTAAATATATAGCGAACCCCTTACCTTATCCAGTGCACATACACGTCCCACAAGAAGGAGGTTCACTATCTCTATATAGGCAAGCATCCGCACTTACCTGGAGATGATGGAGCAACTGTAGACGACCGGATTGGTCGATATGCGTCTTCATCAGGTATGGAGGGCACCGACTATGAGACCTGGATGACAGGATTTGAGAATCGCTTCAAATCCCTCCTTGGATTGCAGGGATGGGCTCGAGGTTTGGGTTGGGACGCAGGTTTCATCTAGTCTCTCGCCTGTCAAACCCTCTTTAACCCATGGGTTATGATGGTTCGTCCAATACACCTATGTCCAAACACGTGCGTGGTATTAGAAGACGAGATTGCATGATCTCGTCCCACCTACCACGACCTAATCCATCCAGCCAAATAGGCCTTAAGAGAACTCTAACTATCATGAGAAGCGACACCACTTCTATTTTCATATAGGTGAAATCCTTCAAGTGTTTCTGTTACAACTTAAAAACACTTGTCTTATAGATTAAATTTCATTACGAGTTCCAATACTCAGCCCTCTAGTTATAACGGCCAGTACTCTTCATCCTACATGCGGTTATTTATAATTTTAGTGCTGAAGCTTTCCACATATTAGTGATTTGGTTTTACCCATTAAACCTAAACTTTAGAGATTTTGTAACTTTGGGTTGGGTTTCTATCAATGGCGGAACTTTGATTAAAGAGTTTCAACCCCATTCATTTAGATGTTATCCTTACTACCTCTCTTGTTAGATGTTTAGTAAAAGGATCAACCAAGTTATTACTTGACATCACAAATGAGATCGCAATGATTCCATCTTGAATCAATTATCTTATATAATCATGTCTCAAACTTATGTGTTTGGACTTTCCATTATATGTACCACTATAGGCTCTCGCTAAAGTGGCTTCACTGTCACAATAAAGTGAAATATCTGGTATAGGCTTTGCCTAGAATGAGATTTCTAATAGAAGTTCTCTTAACCACTCAACCTCTTTGACAGTTACAGTGAATGCTATGAACTCAAACTCTATTGTTGAGTGTGTTATGCAAGTTTATTTATTGGATCTCCAAGAGATAGATGCACCTGTTAAGGTGAATATCCATCTTATTGTGAACTTGTTATCCCCTACACTCGATATCTAACTCGCATCAGTATATCCTTTCAACATGGTCAGAAATTCTAAATAGAATAGCCCTTGTTCTTTGGTTTCTTTTAGATAACCTAGAACTTTGCTTATAGTTTTCCAATATTCTATACTAGGATTACTAGTAAACCTGCTTAGTTTACTCATAGAGTATGCTATCCAGTCTTGTGCATTGCATATCATACATAAGACTGCCTATAGCATTGGCATACTCTAGTAATGCAAATGCTCTTCAATTATTTTATTTTAATTTGATACTTGGATCAAATGAGGTTTTTTCCTCTTTGATTTTTAAATGGTTAAACTTGTTTAATATCTTCTCAATGTAATGAGACTGACACAACGCATAACCCCCACTATACTTTTTAATTTTGATACATAATATAATATTCACTTATCTAAATCCTTCGTTTTGAAAATGGAGGAGAGAAACCTCTTTGTTTCAATTACACCTTTCATTTTATTGATGATAATTAACACATCATCCACATATAGATATATGATCATAATATAATTATTACAAGCTTTAAAGTATTTGCATTTATCAACAATGTTATGTACGAAATCATAAGATAACACCTTAGAATCAAAGTTATCATACCACTGTTTGGGTGCTTGTTTTAATCCATACAAAGATTTAATGAGCTTACATAATTTTTTTTTCCATTTCTTGGTAAAACAAATCCCTCCAGTTGCTCCATAGATACCTTTTCATCGAGGTCATCATTCAAGAATGTTGTCTTCATGCCCATTTAATAGAAATGAAGATGCTGTATGGATGTTAAAGTGAATAAAATCCTAATCGATGTTATTCTAGCCATTGTCGAATATGTGTCAAAACAATTGATTCCTTTTTTCTAATGGAAACCTTTGGCTACTAACATGCCTTAAAGGTTTGTATTATACCATCATGTAATATTTCTTCTTAAATACCCGCTTACAACAGCCTGGAGGTAAGTCCACCAGTTCCCATGTTTGGTTTGACACAATCGAGTCCATGTCATCATTAATAGCCTCTTTCCAAAAAGCGAAGTCTCTTGAAGACATAACTTTACTAAAGGTTTTAGGTTCATTTTTTACAGAAAAAACATCGGTATTTTCCTAATGACCTTCTCTTTATCACTCTCCACTAGATGAAAGAGAGACACTAAGAGTCTATTTGATCATAATCAAGACTCTTTTTTACTCTTGTTCTTTGACTCCTACAAGGTTCGCTGGAAGTTTCAACTTCTTATTAAGTTTTCTCTATAGTTTATTAGGAGATTGAATCTCTATATCATTCTTCTCTATGGATAAAGAGTTCTCGAAGAACTCTACATTTCTAGATTTTATGATCACATTGGATTCTAAGTCTAAAAGTGTATACTGCTTCGCGTCTTTATGGATGGTTGACCAGTACTATCCTTGTCGGATCACTTTATGGGCTAGGGCCCTTCCACCCGAATGGTTTCCGCATATGCCTTTATGGGCATCCCTTACAACATATTTAGCTTCATCAGGTAGCAAGCGTCTTAGATATGATAATAAGAACCCTCTTTTGTACAAGACGTGTGGGGTCTCGGTCTTTTACAACATCACTTGTGTGCACACATGTCCCAACTCGCACTATTGATAGGCCATACACTGCACCCTAGTGCACCTCGAAAACTCACCCAAGTGATTTGTTCCGGATGATCTTGAGACCTTTATCATGTGGACCGTTTTGTCGTTGCAATCACAATGGTGAAAACCATGCATCAATCCGACGCTCTGTTAGTGAGATATGACCCATTGAATGTAAGGCCCAAATTATGTATCCAGTAACACAAGCAATCTTTATTATGCTAAGCTCATTGGACTTGAGCCCATGTGGGCCTAAAGCCCACTTTTAGAATGTGGATATTACCAACAAATAGAACAATTGCTACATGACAAAATAAGAAGCTAGCACATGTAAGACAAACACTATAAGACAAAATTGGATTCTATCCCAAAAATCATCATTAGTTCTCTCCCCATGCCTTAGAAACTAATCATGGCCCATGTCCACCTCATCATATACATGCATCTAATGCATGTCTTGATTTGTGCCACATCACTTCAAACAACCAATTACAACACTCCACTTCATCATCCACCATGCATCACCTACAACCCATAACCCTTATCCATCCATTAGCCAATGCATGTCTAGATTTCTTCCACCTTGGCCAATGCTTGCTTAGCACCATCCACCTCATCCATTTACTACCCATACCATATATCACATTCCACCTCACTTTTAGCACCAATGAGATCCCATGAACTTGCCACATTATTTTGCCACCTCAACCTCCAATTCCCTATATAAAAGTAGGAGCTCTCTTGTACTTATTCTTTTCCTATACTTAGAAAAATTCTGACATTTTAAGAGAGTGAGAGAGAGTGGGGCCAAGGTGTGGCCTACCATTGATCAAGAGGGAGTGGACCACACATCATCATCCAACCATCCATCCATTGAGGTGAGTCTACACCCCTCCTTCCATCTTCCTCATCCTCCTCTTTCTTCCTCTTTTTATTTTCTTGATATATGTGGGCCCCACTGGTGTAAAGTTCTTGTGTGCATGTATTTATGGCTATGGTGGCCAGCAAAGTGGCCCATGTTGTTAGTGCTATGGTTTCTTGCTCCTTTGATTATTAAATTTTGTAGTGCCAAAACCACAATCTGTGTCTTGTGTAGCACATTGATATATCTATTCAAGGCAATGCATCACATGTACAAGGACAATGCTTTAAGTCAAGAATAAAGATCTACTTCAAGAAATGCAAGATCAAGTACATTGTTCACTACTTTAAGCTTCAAAGTTCAATGTTTTAAAGCGACATCGAAAGATAGGTCAACTGTTCATAATCAAGACTCAACGTGAAGTACAACTCATGTATTACAAATTTAAGCTTCAAAAGATCTCAAGTACAAGCTTCATCATGTGTCGAGATCTCAAGCTTCATGAACTTCAAAGATCATCTATCATCTGAAGAAAAGAAGGTTCAATGTTTATATGTCATGGTTAAGGTATGAAAGATCTTAGATTGACCTTAGGGTAGGTCATTTTGAATACATAATTCAATTAGATCATTTTATAGGTGAACAGCCTGTTTCTAGACTAGTCTTGGACTCTGTTCGACTAGTCCTAGCACTGCCTCGACCAGTCCAAGAAATTCCAAGACCAGTCCTAAGTTTGTTGCAAATTTTTAAAATTTTTTGTTAAGCCTCGACCAGTCCTGGAGACTGATCAACCAGTCATGTGAAAAGTGCACAACATGTTCATGACCAGTCCTGCAGCTATGACTTAAATTCCAACAACTGTTTCTGGTTCCACATGACCAGTCATGGAGAGGTCATGACCAATCGTGAAGAGCTTACCACCAGTCGTGGAATAGCTTTATCCAATTGCGCTCAAAATTTTAAAAATTCGTTGGTACGACCAGTTATGAACATGATTTCTTCACCTATAAATAAAGCATGATTTTTAGAGTATTTCATTCAATTCAAGTATAATAAAGACATCAATCTGAGAGATAAGTTTGTAAACTTCTTAAGCTATATTGTGCATATTTAATATTCTCTTTTATTAGCTTTTTATATTTGATTTTGTATTCTGCATTCCAATCTGATTGGAAAGAGGGATTGAAGTATTCTCACTTCTTGGAATCAAAATCAAATAGATCTAGCCCAGCTTGATTTAATTTAAAATCAATTTAGAACGTAGAACCATTTCATAAGTGAGTGTGGTCAAGCTTTTACTCTGATTTGGTTCTTCTGGGCTGCAACAAAAGGAGAATATCTAGGTATTTTACATTATTGTAATTTCCTTTGTTTTGGTTTCTTTTGAGATTGAGCTAGAAAAATCTCATTCTTTTGGTTATCTGAGGAGATCCAGAAAACTCAGAGTGTAGGGTTTTTTGAATTGTGTAAGCCCACTTGAAAGACACAATTGTGAGGGTTTTAGGTGAACCTGGAAAAACCTATTTTCATAGTGAATGCTAATATCCACTATGTGAGGATATTAGGAGTGGAGTAGTTGTGTGGCTGTTTTTTAACAGTTGGTGTACACACAGGCGAACCACTATAATTCTTTGTATTTTGTGGATGTGTAGTTTATTTTCTATATCTTTTATCATTCAAGATTGTGGGATGTATTTGTGGATGTGAATGTTGTAATCTTTACATTTCAGCATTGTGGGGAATGTTGTAATAGCTTAGATTTCCTTTCTTGCTATTTCCTTTTTATTCCTCTTCAGTTTGAGTTTTTGATACACAAATCGTTCTAGTAAGGTTGTCCTGCCATAAACCCTTAGTTTTTATGTTGTAAGGTTGTCCTTAGAACAACAATTGTATCAACCTGTCAATACTAGAATTTTTGAGGTTGCTTTTCATTTCCGTATTATGGATTGTTTATAGTACTATCGTTCCTTTAATTGTTTTATTCCACTATTATTATTTTAATTTGGCATAAACCTATCACCCCCGGTCTAAGACATATAGCTCGCCCTTTTCAAGTGGTATCAGAGCCTAATAGCTCATTTTTAATTATTCTATTTGGATTTATTTCCTGAGTTATTTAAGATGTTAAATTTTGATAGCCTTTCAGTCACTAAGCCTCCACCATTTGATGGCTCCAATTATGCCTATTGGAAAGCCAGAATGAGGATTTTTCTAAAATCCATGAATGAGAGCATGTGGCAAGCCACAGTGACTGAATGGATCCCTCCTACCACTGAAGCAACTGGTATCGATGGATCCAAATCTATGAGAATTACACCTTATTTCTCTTGGACCACTCTTCAGAAAAATGAGAGTAGTGCCAATGCAAATGCTTTAAACGCCATAACTTACGCACTATCATTGGATGAATTCAAAAGAATTATATCCTGTGATACTGCAAAGCAAGCCTGAGATATTTTAGAAATGACACATAAGGGAACAACAATTGTCAAAAAATCTAAAGTCCAAATCCTCACAACTAAATTTGAGGAAATACGTATGGAAGAAAGTGAAATGTTCATGGACTTCTATACAAGATTAAATGACATTGTGAAGAACTATATGTGGGGTCTTGGTGATAAAATCCCAGAAAGTAAAGTCTGTGTAAAGATACTATGCTCACTTCCTAAACGGTTCTATTCTAAGGTAACTGCGATCTAGGAACTTCATGATACGGATAATATGAGGGTAGAAGACTTAGTTGGTTCTTTACAAACTTATGAGTTAACATTTAAAGCTCCTAAAAGTAAATTTATTGCTCTTAAATCTTCTAAAAGTGTTTCTCAAGAAAACAGTAGTAATTCTAATTTAGAAAATTCTGAAGATGATATGGCTCTTTTAGCTAAAAAGTTTTAAAAAATTTTCAAAAGTAAAAAGAGAGTTGATTTTCAAAAATCTAATGATAAGAAAAGATATAAATCTAAAACTCGAAAGTCGTTAAACGATAGTCAGTGTTACAACTGTCATGAATATGGGCATTTAACAAACAAGTGTCCTAAAAAGGACAAACCTAAAAAGAAAGGAATGTTGGCTACTTAGGATGAATCCTCTGACTCTGAAGCCTCTTTTGAATTAGAAGACTTTGAAACCGAGTTGGGCAGTGAAGTTAAAGCCCTTATGACTCTAGCCAAGTTCACTTTTTTAGATAATGATGATTCAACTAGTGAAGAAAATCTGAATAGTGATCATAAAAATGAAGATGATCTTCAAGATGCTTATAATGCCCTTTACAAGGAAAGTTGTAAAATTGCTGTTAAATTAAAACTTTAGAAAGAAAAGTTTTTGAAACTTTTAAAAAAATTTGATGCTCTTGTTTTAGAAAAATTCCACATTTCAGATTGTTTTGAAAAATCTAAACGCGATTTAGATTTCAAAACTTCCCTTATTGAAAATCTTAAATCTGAAAATGAAAAACTTAAACTTGAAGTCTCTTCGCTAAAACTTTTCAATCTTTAAAACCTAAATACAACCATATCAACTATAAAACTTAGAACTAAAATCCTTTAGCTGAGAAAATAGTTGATTTACTTAAGGAGCTCCTAAAATCTAACTTAGTAGGTCATTCTTATTACAAGTACAATCATAAGAAGACCAACTATCCTCCTAAACCCAAAACAGTTATGAAATGGGTTCCTAAAGTTACTTGTTTGGTTGCTCACACGGCTTTCAAAGCATCAAACCATTCAAAGTGGTACCTAGACAGTGGATGCTCCAGGCACATGACTGGTGACAAAGGTCTATTCACCACTCTTAAAGACATGACTGATGGTTCAGTCACATTTGGTGATGGTAGCAACTGAAGGATTATTGGCCAAGGTACGGTTCAACTTTCTAACCTCCCTTTATTTGAGAATATCTTATATGTAGAAGGTGAAAAGGCCAAGCTATATGTCCTAGAGGGGGGGTGAATAGGACAATGCCAAATAAAAACTTATAACAGCGGAATAATAAAGAAAATGATAGCCAAATTAAATAATAATGCAGGAAAGAAAAACAACCTCAAAATTCAGATCTTGAGAAGTTGATACAAACGTTATTCTAAGGACAACCTTACACCAAAAACAGAGTTTATGGTAGGACAACCTTATTTCTAGAAAGGTCTTTGTATCAAGTCTCAAATCGAAGAGGAATACGAAAATAAATAAAAAACTGAAATGAAATAACTTGTAATTAAAGATGTATTGTTCTAGGGACAGCCATACACCATAAAAATGGCAGGGCAACCTTGCTGGAACAACTTTCAAAATGAAATTGAAAATCAAGCTTATAAAGGAATAGCAGAAAGTAAATTCTAAGCTATTACAACATTCTCACAAAGCTTGAAATAATTACAACATTCACCACCATACATACATCCCACAAAAAGAATAAAAATTAGAAGAGTAAAACAATCAACCACAACACAAGGGTTTATAGTGGTTCGCCTGTGTGTTCACCAACTGTTATCCAACAGCCACACAAAAAGCTACTCCACTCCTAATATCCTCACACAGGGGATATTAGCGTTCACTAAAGATAGGTTTTCCCAGGTTCACCCAAAACCCTTACAATTGTGTCTTTGTATGTGGGCTTACACAATTAAAAAAACCCCACTTCTGAGTTTTCCTGGCTTTCCTCAGATAACCAATATAACAAGATTTTTCTGGCAAATCTTGAAAGAAACCAAAATAATAGAAAGGAATTTACAATATGTAAAATACCTGAATATCTTCTTCGTTGTAGCAGCCCGGTAGAACCAAGTCAGAGTAGATGATTGAATGTCCAAGTTCAATGTCCAGTACTCGATTACAATGGTTCTAATTCTAATAGATTTTAAATTAAACCAAATAGGGCTTGCCTTAATTGATTTTGATTCCAAAGAAAGGGAATAACAATTCCTCTTTATCAAATCAGATTGGAATATAAGAAACAAAATCAATTAAAATAAAGCTAAGGAAAGAAGATATTAAATAAGCACACTTAGCTTAGATGGAGCGCAGAATTATCTCTCAGAAGTTCGACGAAGATTGGCTTGAATACTATAATTAAATCGATGATTTCTTCTGAGATTCGTGCTCTATTTATAGGTGAGAAGATCAGGTCTTCGACTGGTCTAGAGTGCTCTTCGACTAGTCGAAGCCATAACAGATATTTGAAAGATTAGGCGGGATAAGCGCAGACCGTTCTACGACTGGTCGTAGCCCTCCTACGACTGGTCGTAGGTCACCTACGACTGGTCGTAGGTTTCCTTCGACTGGTCGTAGGTCCTGCAAAAGTTCACTGGACTTCGAGTCGTAGATTCTACGACTGGTCGAAGATGCAGAAACACTGTTCCTACGACTGGTCGAACAGATTCCAGGACTAGTCGAAGGCTAACAGATTTTATCCTAATTTGTAACAAACTTACGATCGATCCAGGAAATTCTTAGACTGGTCGAAGCAAGTCTAGGACTAGTCGAAGCAGACCTAAGACTGGTCGAAGAACAGACCAATCACATGTAAAATAACATTCGGCTTATGTATCCGAAATGACCTACTTCTAAGGTCATCCTATGGTCAAACAAACCTCAATCATGAAGTATGGACATTGAAACAAGAGACCATGAAGAATGAGCCTTGAAGTCTTGATGTAGACTAAACCTTGAAGTAGCTCAATCATGAAAGTGGCTTGAGTTTCAGCTTGAGTCTTGAGTTCAGCTTGAGTCTTGCCTTGTACTTTCTTTTTCTTTTCAGCTTTAGTCTTGTGAGCAGTTCTTGCATTCTGAGCTTAGCTTGTTCATGTATGTTGATCCTTGAGAGAGCTTCACTTATGCAAGTTATATATAACAAAGTATAATAGTGATTTTGGCACTACAAATTTGACAACAAACAGGGATATAAACTATAGCACTTACAGAAGGTTTAAAACATAACTTATTAAGCATTTCTTAAATATGCGATAAAAATCATAGCGTAAAATTTTCTAACCTAGGGTGTGAAATATTAAATAAAAATCGTTCTGTAATATTAACTAGTCGCAGAACTTCTGAAAACTGCTATATTATAAGTGACTTTAGCTCATCTAACTTATCATGTTACATGGTCTATACCGATGAGACCGAATTATGACATAAACGCATTAGACATGTATACTACCGCAATTTGTATAGATTAAGCAAAAGAGAACTGATAAGAGGTCTACCTAAATTATAGAAAGTATACAAAATATGTGGCGATGCCAGATTGGTAAGCAAACTAGGAGTACTCACAAAAATTAGACTCTAATGCCATATCCAAACCGCTCGAACTTCTCCACATGGATCTTATAGGACCAACCAGAACGGAGAGTCAAGGTGACAAAAAATACATACTGATAATTGTGGATGATTTTACCAGATTCACTTGGGTAGCCTTCTTAAGGGATAAATCAGAAACCCTTGATGAAGTAAAAAGGATTCTCAAACGGATCCAAATGGAAAAAAGTTCTCAAGTCAATAAGATCTGTAGTGATCATGGATTAGAATTTGAGAATAGTAGTTTTGAGAAATTTTGTAACAATCAGGGAATATCACATGAATTCTCTGTGCCAAAAACACCACAACAAAATGGAATTGTTGAAAGAAAAAATAGAGTGCTTCAAGAAATGGCAAATGTAATGTTGAATAGTATGAAGCTCCCTAGAAATCTTTTGGCTAAAGCCGTAAATACTGCCTGCTATATAATCAACCGGGTTTATACAAGTAAGTTAAACAATAAAACGGCTTATGAAAGTAGTTTGATAAGAAGCCTACTGTCAAATACTTTCGAGTTTTTGGTAGTAAGTGCTATATTTTACATGACCGTGAAAATCTGTGTAAGTTTGACACCAAAAGTGATGAAGGGATCTTTTCAGGATATGATTTGAACAGTCAAGCATATCATATACTAAATAAGAGGACCGGTGTAATTCAAGAGTCCATTAATGTTGTCATTGACGATCACTTGAATACACCCGCCTCAAGTTCAGATAATGATGAAGTTCTTCTAATTGACAAACCAGATACTTCATCAAGTCAAAATAACTCTGAACTGAGGACTGTTAAAGATCATCCAACGACTCAGATTCTTGGAAACCCTCTCACTAGTGTGCGCACTCGTAAACAACTAGAAGATATATGTAATTACGTGTGCTTTACTTCTCAGATTAAACTGGCTAACATAAAATAAGCTCTTGCTGACGAAAACTGGATAGTAGCGATGCAAGAAGAGCTTAATCAATTTATTAGAAATGATGTTTGGTATCTTGCTCCTAGACCTAAAGATAAACATATTATCGAAACTAAGTGAATTTTCAAAAATAAGTTTGATAAACTTGGTAATATAATTAGAAACAAGGCTAGATTGGTTGTACAAGGGTACACTCAAATTGAAGGAATCGATAATGATGAAACCTTTGCCCCAGTAGCTCGTCTTGAATCAATCAGACTATTTATATCTATTGCATATTTTAGAAAGATTAAAATATATCATATGGATGTAAAGAGTGCTTTCTGAAATGGCGATACGCATGAAGAAGTGTATGTTGAATAACCAACGGGTTTTGAAGACCCTAATAATGCTGATCATGTCTATCGCCTAAAAAAGGCTCTCTACAGGTTGAAACAAGCTCCCATGGCATGGTACGAAAAATTGACTAAGTTTTTACTAAGTCATAATTTTATAATAGGAAGTGTTGATAGGACTCTTTTTGTTAAGAAACATAACGATCATATCTTAATAGTGCAGATCTATGTTGATGATATTATTTATGGATCTACCTATACTAATTTGATTGTTAAATTTGCAGATCTTATGAAATCTAAGTTCGAAATGAGCATGGTCGGGGAATTGAATTGTTTCTTAGGGTTGTAAGTTAAACAGCAACCTGATGGGATCTTTCTTTCTCAAACCAAATATGCTTTGAACTTAGTTAAAAAGTTCAGATTTGAGAATGAGAAAAATTTTGATACTCCTATGAGTACTACATTAAGACTCTCAAAGGACTCTACAGGTAAAAGTGTGGATCCTAAATTATATCGTAGTATGATTAACAGTCTACTTTATTTAACTACAAGTCAACCTGATATTGCTTTTAGCATAGGAATTTGCGCTAGATATCAATTTGACCCTAAAGAGTCACATTTAACTACTGTTAAGCGGATTATGCGATATGTCGCAAGCTCAGCTAATCTGGGTCTTTGATATCCACATGATACTAATGTTCAATTGGCTGGTTACACAGATGCTGATTGGGCTGGTAATATCGATGATAGGAAATCAACCAGTGGTGGTTGTTTATATATTGGAAACTATTTAGTTTCTTGGCTTAGCAAGAAACAAAGTTCCATATCGCTCTCCATTGCTGAGGCTGAATATATTATAGCGGGTAATGCATGTACTCAGCTTGTATGGATGAATAGAATGTTAAGTGATTACGAAATTACATAGGATTCAATGGTTTTATATTGTGATAATTCCAGTGCAATTAATATATTTAAAAATTCAACCCAGTATTCATGAACCAAGCACATTGACATTAGATATCACTACATTCGTGAATTAGTGGAAGAAAAGACAATTTCATTGGAATACATTCCGACAGAGACTCAACTTGCTGACATTTTCACTAAATCACTTGACAAAAGCAGGTTTAATAAATTGAAATTTGATCTTGATATGTGCAATTTGAATTGATTATTCATGCTTGTATGTATCATAGTATGTATATTTGTTAAATTAATTGGTTAAATTTCAAATTTATGTGCAAAATGCATATTTTTGCCTGTGCATGACCAGTCGAGGACGTACTCGACTAGTAGTATAGCGCGTCTAGTGCTTTTAATTTGGAGGAAAATTCCTTTTCTTCCTCATTTTCTCTTCCTCTCCAACGAGTCTAAGCTCGACCGGTCGTACCCAACTTCGTGATTCTTCAAGGTTAGTGCGTTATTTCAGTTTTTCTTGTAGATTCAAGTGCATAGCACTTCATTTTCTTACTTGGAGTGATTTATTTCTTGTTTCCTTGAAGTTTTTGGGGTTTTTTTTCTCTAAAATCTGATTTTGAGAAAATCCATTCAACATCTTTTGTAACCTCATGATTTCTTATATTCCAAGTTGCAAATGGATGCTAGAGGCAAAAAGAAAAACACTCACGGTCCTTCATCATCCAGATAATCAACTATAACAAGGCGCCACCTTCGTTCACCCGCAGATGATCCTTCCTATGTACAGGATTTATGATTGCGCAATGTTATTGTTGAACGACCTATTCATCTTGAACATATTACTCCTTTTAGTCTCCTTCCTCTTCTCCAATCTATAGAATGGGCTAACATTCTACATTGGAGTAGGCCGGCATACCGGTCTATTGCGCAGGCTATGTTTGCATGTATTTTTGATTTTTCAACTAAGAATTTAACATTTGTTATAGCTACTAGAAAAGGTCTATTTGAAGTTGACCAACATTTGATTTCTGGCTTAATGGATATATCTGTCAATGATGAAAGTATTCTAATTAGCTCTCTAGTTGATAAACCATTTGAATTAGAAAAATGTGTACTGACTAGAGCATTGTGCAACATAAATGCGCAATGGAGTCAAAATGGGAATGCGCTCGTTTCAAAGTACTTGTTACCTAGATAAAGGGTTCTTCACAGGATATTTATTTCAAATCTGTATCCTCGTTCTGGGAACAAAACCGAACTCACGTCTTTTATGGTTCAGATTTTGCATTCCATCATCTCTGGTACAAATGTCTATCTTCCTTTTTTAATCTGTCATTCCATCATATAATTCCGTATCCATCCTGGACACAGTGATATCCCCTTTGCATATCTTATGATTGTATTAGCCACTCATTTGTTAAAAGCTATGCCTGTTGGAGAGGCTCCTATTCATCACCTTATTTTCGACAACTCCAATATTAACAAGAAGAATTTGAGGTTGGCTGATGGCCAAGTGGATGGTGGTGGTGGAGCTGAAGCAGTGAATGAAGAAGAAGTCGATTTACCTTCAGATGATATAAACATGGATGATATCTTTAATGAGATTGAATTAGATTCTGAGACTGACCCTGACTATTACCCTTCTGATTTCTTTAAGAGGTTGCATTCTCTTGGGAACAGGTGCCTCAGATTCGTGTAACCCAGGATTCTCAATTTGCTTATATGCGTAAATATAAGAGGCACCTTAATAAGGGTTTACACCAAATTGATCCATCTATTCCTACTCTCTCTTATGGATCTGATTAAGTGTTTTCTCATATGGCCTGTAATAACTCTTATGATACTTTACTTTCTTTCAGTTTGTGAGACTGACTTTGGATGAACTTTGTTCATGTTGGTTACTTATATGTGAGCATTATTTTCTTATATCTTGCCTAGTTTTCTCCCTTATTCCTCTTTTGTTTATTTTCCTCTTCCATATTTTAGTTGCTTCCTTTGTCATATTGTGACAAAAAGGGAGAGAATATTTTGTTATGATTGCTTATAGATATGGATATGGATTGTGGGTAGTAGCATTTATTTTTGATGTGTGCTACTCGGGGGGAGTAAGTAAGAAGGTGTTTAGTAAGTAGTAAGAAGGTGTTCTGAATATTTCATGATAAGTGTATTCTGGTTATTATAACTGGCGCATTATACTTTCTTATGTATATATGGTGCATGATTATTTATTAAGCATGTAGTGTTTCTCTTATTTTTAATAGAGTGTGTTTTGTCACAAATTTGACAAAGGGGGAGATTGTTAGTGCTATGGTTTTTTGCTCCTTTGATTGTTAAATTTTGTAGTGCCAAAACCACAATTTATGTCTTGAGTAGCACATTGATATATCTGTTCAAGGCAATGCATCACATGTACAAGGACAATGCTTCAAGTCAAGAATAAAGATCTACTTCAAGAAATGAAAGATTAAGTACATTGTTCACTACTTTAAGCTTCAAAGTTCAATGTTTTAAAGTGACATCGAAAGACAAGTCAACTGTTCATAATCAAGACTCAAGGAGAAGTATAACTCATGTACTACAAATTCAAGCTTCAAAAGATCTCAAGTACAAGCTTCATCATGTTCGAGATCTCAAGCTTCATGAACTTTAAAGATCATTTATCAATTGAAGAAAAGAAGGTTCAATGTTCATATGTTATAGTTAAGGTATGAAAGATCTTAGATTGACCTTAGGGTAGGTCATTTTGAATACATAATTCAATTAGATCATTTTATAGGTGAATAGTCTGTTTCTAGACTAGTCCTGGACTCTGTTCGACTTGTCCTAGCACTGCCTCGACCAGTCCAAGAAATTTCAAGACCAGTCATAAGTTTGTTGTAAAATTTAAAATTTTTTTGTTAAGCCATGACTAGTCTTAAAGACTGCTCGATCGGTCGTATGAACAGTGAACGACTCGTTCACGACCAGTCCTGTAGCTACGACTCGAATTCTAGCAATTGTTTTTAGTTCCACATGACTAGTCGTAGATAGGGCACGACCAGTCGTGGAGGTCTCACGACCAGTCGTGGAGAGCCTACGACTAGTTGTGGAACGGCTTTATCCGATCGCGCTCAAAATCTCAAAAATCCGTTGGTCCTATGACCAGTCGTGGTGTACACATGACTAGTCGTGAACGTGATTTCTTCACCTATAAATAGAGCATGATTTTCAGAGTATTTCATTCAATTCAAGTATAATCAAGACATCACTCTGAGAGATAAGTTTGTAAACTTCTTAAGCTATATTGTGCGTATTTAATATTTTCTTTTATTAGCTTTTTATATTTGATTTTGTATTCTGCATTTCAATCTGATTTGAAAGAGAGATTGAAGTATTCCCACTTCTTGGAATCAAAATTAAAATAGAGCTAGCCAACTTGATTTAATTTAAAATCAATTTAGAACCTAGAACCATTTCATATGTGAGTGTGGACATTGAACTTTTATATTCAAACTTCCACTCCGATTTGGTTCTTTCGGGCTGCAACAAAAGAAGAATATCACGGTATTTTACATTATTGTAATTTCCTTTGTTTTGGTTTCTTTTGAGATTGAGCCAGAAAAATCTCATTCTTTTAGTTATCTGAGGAGATCTAGAAAACTTAGAGTGTGGGATTTTTTGAATTGTGTAAGCTCACTTGAAAGACACAATTATGAGGGTTTTAGGTGAACTTGGAAAAACCTATTTTCATAGTGAACGCTAATATCCACTGTGTGAGGATAATAGGAGTGGAGTAGCTGTGTGGCTGTTATTTAACAATTGGTGTTCACACAGGCGAACCACTATAATTCTGTGTTTTGTGGATGTGTGGTTTATTTTCTATATCTTTTATCATTCAAGATTGTGGGATGTATTT
The DNA here is from genome assembly GCF_029962835.1 of Magnolia sinica. NCBI lineage: Eukaryota > Viridiplantae > Streptophyta > Magnoliopsida > Magnoliales > Magnoliaceae > Magnolia > Magnolia sinica. The sequence continues at coordinate 70,522,191 of NC_080574.1, forward strand.
GTGGATGTGAATGTTGTAATCTTTACATTTCAGCATTGTGGGGAATGTTGTAATAGCTTAGATTTTCTTTCTTGCTATTTCTTTTTTTATTCCTCTTTAGTTTGAGTTTTTGATACACAAATCATTCTAGTAAGGTTGTCCTGCCATAAACCCTTCGTTTTTATGTTGTAAGGTTGTCCTTAGAACAACATTTGTATCAATCTCTCAATACTAGAATTTTTGAGGTTGCTTTTCATTTCCGTATTGTGGATTGTTTATAGTGCTATCTTTCCTTTAATTATTTTATTCTATTATTATTATTTTAATTTGGCATAATCCTATTCACCCCCCTCTAGGACATATAGCTCGGCCTTTTCACATGTCAGTATGGTCCACCATGATGAACATTATATCCATACCCTTCACATGTAATTCCATTTTTGTTTCTAGACAATAAGTTCTAAAAATCATATAAAATCAACCATGATACGATCGGAGTTGAAACTTGGGAATAATATGAAGCACAATATGAACTAACTTTGGACCAAATTCCGTAGCCATCCAACGGTCCAATCATCCGTAACATCAAGTTTACTTGGCTGTTGTCTAGCAGCATATGCAGGATTCCGATTTGCCTAAAACAGACCCATTTTTTATTCCTTTAATGAATGTATTAAAAATATATGTTCTGTTAGATCGTAGAAAATCGAACTAGCTTTCCAATGGTATATAATAAGCTTTAATCGGAGTTCGAACGACTGAGATGTTGGCCTTACACGAAAGATATATTTGAGGGCTTGTTATGACCATTCTTATGTTGTTGATATCCGTGATTCCAACCATTAGATGCATTTGATATTTATTCTTAACTTACTTGAGATAGTAAATAATCATATGTATGGTCCCTATGATCAAATTCTTTCATGATAAAATTTAAAAAATTCTGAACCGACAGATACTTCCGTAAGGATAATCTTAAATTGTTTTGTATGGGCCAGATGGATCCAAGGCTCTGTATGGTTGAAAACCTATATACAGCTTAAATTATATATTACTAAACCATCCATTGGATGGGATTTTTCAATAGAGAATCTAATCATAGAGATCTGATCAATATAATTTATGTGCTACTAAATGTGTATATGTTGTACATAACATTATCCTCTCATTGACCCACTTGGGCGTGGGATCACTTGTGATTTATGCATTTTATTAGTTCATCCAATCTGGGAACTCATGTATATTTTTGTGTGTCTCTTATCTATGGTTTGCTAGTATGTGGGCTCCAGTTGCCATTGGATCTATTTCATTCCCTTTACACTTTTTGTTTGCTGAAAATTTTCTAAGTATTTAACTGTATTGCATGTAGGCCTCTTTGACACCTTGTAGTGGACCCCACACTCTATAGTTAAGGGTCCCACTTTGGGGATGTTTAATGTAAGACTCGTATCCTAGCCCGTACCGTTCCGTAGGCTTCCACGGTCCTCCTGGTCAAATTCCTGCGACCCGCGATCTGTTATTAGTGTTTGCGTGCGATCCTGAGTCATGTCCTGTATATCAAAGTTAGCTCAACTCGAAACTTGTACCCTTGCGACTGCGCCGTCGTCGCCGTTCTAACGCCGCGTCTCACTGCCGAGGCTATACCCAGGCCAGGAGATGTGGGCCCGCGTTCAGTTCTAGAAAACGCCGCGCATTTGCAAACCCAAGAGAATATCTAATTAAATCAAACCCATCAATCACATCACTAGTCAAAGTGCAACACCCATCCTCAAGTACAACCACCCTCCCCAAAGTCAACTTTCTCTTACAACCAAGTGCACCCATCACTCACCCATCTCTCTCTCTCTCTCTCTCTTATAACCTCTCTCCCTCATCTCTCTCTCTCTCCCTCATTCTCCAAGCAACCCACATCCAAGCTTCCATGAGAGAGCTTCCTAAGATCATCCCGACCGTTGAAATCGTTCCCTTGGAGCTCTAGAGGCTATAGGCGGAAGAAGGAAGAGGAGATGAAAGGTGGGTGTTCATCATCTCGTTCTTTCATTTGAGGGTCCGCTTGTAGTGGGACCCAAGTGATGTATGTGTTATATCAATGAGGGGCCCATAGTGGCGGGGTCCCTCCCATTTCCACCGATTTATTTCTCTCTCTCTCTCTCTATTTTGGTGTTGGAATGTGGCCCACCTTGTTGCTGGATTTTTGGTAGGCCCTGGATGAAGGGAATCACAAGTATCAGTTTGATCCAGTGGTGAGCCATGCTGATGTGGACCCACCATGATGTATTTATTATATCTGCACCGTCCAACAGAACTGGACGGTGGCCACACTAAGATGTATGTGTTTTATACACTCTGTCCATCTGTTGGACGAGCAACAGAAAGCTGCTGTAGAAGTCAGCAGATCTGAGGCCCACCATGCTATATTTGTTTCATCCACACCGTCCAGCAAAGGAAGGTGCTGGATGCACCTACCTAGCATGTGTGGGTAGGTGTGACCCACGTTGATGTGTGTATTCTGTCCCCACACTGTCCATCTAGACGGTGCTGCTGTGGGATGCATCTTGATGTATTTATTTTTATCCACCTCGTCCATGCAGGGGACGTGGGGCCCACCTTGGTGACGTGTTGAGTGCAACATGTGGACCCCACCATGGTAGCATGTGGAGCCCACCATGATGTAAGTGTACATCTAACCGTTCGTCTATTCCATGGACGTTGGAGTTGAAAATAATAATAATAAATAATAATTACATAATATAATAATATATGTGATATATACATATACTGTATATGTTGTGGGCCCCACGTGGGACCCACCTGCTAGAGAAATGGATTGGCTGGTGTATCTCACGCCAGCTATACAACTGATGTGAGACATCAGCAAGTTCCATAGAACCCACCAAAAAGGGGCATGTGTTTTATCAGCACCGTCCATCTGGAGGGTGCCATGTATGGCCCTACCTTGATGTATGTGATTCATCCTAACTGTCCAAATGGTGAGACCCACTACTGTGATGGCGTCAGCAGTCCTATGGGACTGATATCCACATCCGTCCACCAGTTTTGCCAGCTTGGGACCCACCTTGATGATGTGTTGTATATCCGCTTCATCCATGGGATGGTGGACACCACCATGATGTATGTATTTCATGCACACCGTCCACATGTCTGGACGGTGCTGGACAATGTTTGGACGGTGCTATCCAATATTTGGATGGTGCAGATTTGCATGGACAGTGTTTGGACGGTGCTGTCCAATGTTTGGACAGTGCTGATTTACATATATAATGTTTAGAGTGCCATGTGCCCCGTAGAATGATTGTGTATAGTGATATACATGTTGCACCTGCAACTATTGAAATGATTTTTGGTGTAACCCAAGCTCTCACTTAATATATTTGGCCCATTAGTGTGGCCTATTGATGCGGCCCACTTGATGTATATTAAGCCCATTGGTGCGGCCCATTGATGTGGCCCACTTGATGTATATGATGGCCCATTGGTGCGGACCATTGATGCGTCCCACTTGTTGTATATGAGGCCCATTGGTGCGGCCCATTGATGCAACCCACTTGATGTGTATTTGAGGCCCATGTCATGCGGCCCATGTGATGCATATTTGGCCCGTGTGAGCGACCCATTGTGATATATTTGAGGCCCATGGAATGTGGGCCATTGAGATCGTATATGGCCCACCGTGATGTAGCTCATTGAGATTGTAGGTGGTCCACTATGTTGTGTATGAGGCCCTTGTTTGAGGCCATGGGTGATAAGGCCCAGTGTGATGTATGTAAGGCCTAGGTGATAAGGCCTAATGTGACGTATTTATAGCCCATGGGATGTGGCCCTGTGATGTATATTAGGCCCGTATGAGAGACCCATTGTGATATATTTGAGGCCCATGGAATGTGGCCTAATGAGATTGTATATGGCCCACCATGATGTGGCCCATTGAGATTGTATGTGGCCCACTATGTTGTGTATGAGGCCCTTGTGTGAGGCCATGTGTAACGACCCTAAAATAATTTCTTTCTTTACATAAATTTTCAATTTAAATAGGACAAACCACCCCCACTTGAAACTAACAATCCAACTAAAAACAACTATTTGACTTCAAACCACCTTGTGATACTAACTAACACAACTAAATGAGAACTAACTAACTAATTGAAACAATCAACACTAAATCTCCTAGTGCTAGCCTCTATAAGAGTGGAAACGGGCTTAGGACAAGTTATAAACCTTACTAGAGAACCTGACGACTTAGATCTCACCCACAACTAACCATGGGTGAATAGTGACTCCCCAAGGCCATTGGTCGGTACTGATTGCCTTAGATCTGGTCGTGGAGCCCACTATTGTTAGGTGCGTGAGCACAGATTGTGCACTCACACCGTGCACGGAACTCATCATCGGGTCAAACCGTTGTTGACCTAATGAAATACCAAAAATTCTAAAAATTTCAAATGAAATCCACTCCCGCCATTGCTAGCTCAAAACTGACCGTTCGTATGATAGTGAAAATGACCACCATCCGAATACAAAGGTGAGATTCAGACCGTTCACCTAATAGATAAGGTCCCACTGACCCTGACCCTGGTGTAACCTGGGATTGAAAGTTCCCTACACCAGCTTGGTCAGCAACTAATTGTGTATTGCAAAGGAAAGGCACTGGCGATGAAGATAGAGCCATGCACACCGCCCCCTAGCCGATCCGACCGTTGGAAATAGTCGGACGGAGTCCACGCATGCAACCAAAGCCCTGTTAGCCCTACTGTTTCCAAAAATACTCCCCTACCAGTTGGAAGGCAGAAAAATCCCTTCCACTTATAGTAATGACGCATCTCGTGTGTTCGTTGGTATCTAGAAGCTTCTCCTAAGTTAATTCAGAGCATCGAGATTAGGGCTCAATGAAAATACCCTAGCAAATGAGATGAAAATGAGAAATTGCAGCGGTGGTGCCCTTTTTTCGATTATTGAGTGGTTGTTTAATCAATGGCCCTCCTTGCACAGTGAAATGGACCCCACATCACTTTTAGACCATATCAGGACCGTCCAAACGACCCTGATCTATGGATAAACCACCCGATTAAAAATTGCCATTATCATCTTCCATCATCCTTAAACTGACTATGAAACCCACCTTTCGCTGATGTGGCCCATTCGCTCATCCAAGCCGTTCATCGGGTGGCCCACCCCACTTAAAGTCTATCAAGGTGAATTGTACGGGCCATGTGCATGAGTGAATGCATAATGATGTCCGGACTGCAAGCCAACTGCGGCTAACTCAAATCCTCTCCACGTTAATCTTCGTGATTAGCTGTGGAAATGTCGAGAAATAGGAAGGCTATAAGAAGCCTAATTTTAGGGTGAATCATACAGAGAATTAAAGAAAGAAATGGAAAGAGAAAGAGAGAAGGAGAGTTTGAACTTCTGTTGAGTGGGTTGCTGGTTCGGTAGTAACTCAACTCGGCCCGAGTTGTTCTGAAATTGGAGTGAGGAAAGTGATTGAGTGGGAGGAAAATGACTGCTACTAGAACAAGTTTCCAACCGGCTGCCCGAAACTTCTCAAACTCGCCTCAGCCCCTGCTCGTTCTGCTCCATCCGATCAACTTAGTAACGGGTGTTTTGGGATGCTGGACAAGTTCTCGTGCCCGACCACCTCCCTGAAATCAACATCCTGATTTGATCAAATGCGTCATGAGATTTACCCGAACCTCACTACAATGGTAGATGGGACCTTCCATTAAAACTGGTAAAATGTATAAACCATCCCTGCAACTCTACTTCAAATAGCCTGTTAAAGTGCTGAAAACCAAATTTGTAAATCCAGCCAGCAGTTGTAGAGAGCGTGTTCGGATTGCAACTTCATCAGTGCTAGGAGTAGTCTCTGCCCAGGTAATACATCAAACCCACTCATTCAATCTGCTATTGTCTAACTCACTATTTGACTTAACTCGATGTCTATTGAGTTAGGCTTGTACCATCCCAAACCACACTCGAGAGATGCTGAAAGAATTGACTTAAATAGAGCCCATGAAGGAGTCCCCTAACCAGGACAACTCGGATCAGGCAGACCTCATCCAACCTGAGTTCTATAACTCTTAAGGATGTAAGTTGTGGGGATAGTTCGGGTCGAGTCGTCACTGAGTCAGTGACTCAGAACCGATTCTGAATTAGAAGTTCTGACTCAGTGGGACCCGGGATACAAGTTTTCCTAGTCAGCCAAAATCCCAACTCGTAGCAACTAAGATCTTCCCACTTTGGGGCTGACCCAACTATTTTAACTAACTGAGTCAACTCTACCCTCATTTACGAGTTGACTCGGTTAGTTTTTCATCTAAGACAAGCTAACTCCAACCAATTATAGGTGAGTTGGGGAACATTCAGGCCAATGAATGTTTGATCTAACCTGATTATTAACTAAACTCTTGAAGCAAGCTTAACTAGTCGATGGTTGAGAACCCTCAACCGGGTCAACTCAATTCTAACTCACTAGTACATTGAAATGTATCACCCAGGTGCCATTTGCAAACTGACATTCTTGGGAAATACTCCCTAACAGTCAATCTCAAATCAGGTGAGTGAAAGCAATCTCAAATTATCTATGAACCATACCTAAACTAGAATGGAATTTGATTTACATCTCCTTGGATCAAAACTCATCAGACTCACCTCACAAGGAAGTACAAGTTAAGAAGAGCATCCACTTCATCCACTTTAGGTGAGGGATATCCCCCATGGCTTACTCCTTACATTAAATCCTAAAATAGTGTTAAGCTTGGAATTGTATAGATGTTAATGTTACATGTGTTAGTCTTGATTCCTTTGAATTTATTTGACTAATCATGTGGAAATGTTCATATCTCGTTGTTTTAAGATATCTTGTAGAAATTCGCATCATACTCTTGGTTCCATATCTAGAACTGCCTAGTTGTACGTACATTTCATTAAGTAAGTTAAGAAGTAGTGAATCTTGCTTCCATCTAACCTAGGACCATTTTTATTTGAATCTAGTGTGTATGAAGTCTTGGAATAGTATGCTACTTCTTTCATTCTTAATTGGTTGTGTTGAGAATGAGCTAATATGCAAATGTCTATTTACTCGATTTCTATATGTGACAAACATGTGATTGTGACTTGGTATAGCACTTTCTAAGTCATGTTAGTAATGGTCCAACTTGGAGTTATATTCTTCCAAGTAACGACATATGACATGATGTTTCCATCTATTCTCAATGTTGTATAACGAGGCCTAAGTGTGGAATGCCACCTTTGGTGGGATGTTGTGAGAACTTGATGTGATATACTACATTTTTGGGCCTCAGTTGAACTTTGATCAAAGTGGATGGATTTATATGGCACTCATGCGTGGTTGATCGATACCCTATTAAAGGATCACAAACCTTAATCATGTTTGTGAGAATAATCTTGTCAATCCTATGTTTTTTTTTACTTGAGTATCATGGAGCATAACATCCACACATGACATATGAGTTTTTTCGAGTACTCAATGTAAGCTACACTCAGTTCGACAGCCAGAGCATGTGCAGTTGTGTCACTTTGGGCGCTCTTCCCTTTCATGACGCTTTTCCAGGATTTTAAATACCTCCTTGGGCATACCCCGAGTATTTTTCCAGGTGGTCATCCTTGGGCGCACTCACCTTCATGGCCTTTTCCAGGTAGTTTATCTACCACGAGTGGTTTTTTATTTTGATAGCTGGATGTGCATACCCAGATCTGTGACTTGAACATACATTCGTACATTCATGCAAATGCATATGTAGTTGTATTACCCTATGAATCGTGTATGATTTTTTAACCTATTTTGGAATGATGTGTTATGGTTGAATCTATAAGGGAAATTCCCACTGAGTTGTCACTCACCCAATCATGCGGTTGCACCAAATAGACATAGGTATGACAGAGGAAGACGATGCCTATGGCGACACCCCTGGTGTAGCTGATGAGGAGTATGGAGAGGAAGGATAGTATGCTGACCTGGTTAATCCGATAGAGCTCCACTGATGATATAGGAATTATCTACTTTCTTGTTTTTAGACATTACTTTTATGCGACTTATTTGAATTTATAATTAAAAATCCCCTGTTGTGGGATCTTGCTTTACTTCTTACTCTTATTCACGTATGTTGAACTCCTTTTGTTCGTTTGCTATAATGGTTATTTCTTGTTGCTATGAATTGTGTTGGCAATTAGTTGAATGGTAGTTTCACTTCATGACGTAACCCTCGGGTTCTCGTACTCGAGCGACCGCCCTCAGGTTATAAGAATCAGGGTGTTACGAGTTGGTATCAGAGAGAGAGAGAGTTTAGACAAACCTTGCCTTTAGGAAGGAGTTTGTACAAACTTTCTATGTTTTACATTTAGAATTTCCTAGGTAACCCCTTAAATTTGAGGGCTGAACATAGGAAAATTTTCCTACTAGGCTTAGGCTATTTTATGAACATAGAGACCCAAATTCAGGCCCCCAGTATTGAATTCCATAATTACATTAGGTTTCAGGCATATACACTCACTCATGTCAATGCCCTTATTTTAATTGCACTTAACTATGCACTACCTGTTTTCTAACTATCAAATATTTCCATCTATGATAGCATTACTAAGACTTAGCTTTCACGCCAGGTAAGTACAAGAATTCCATAATGTTACATGATTTGAACTCTGTTATAATATCTTTCTCAAGTAAAGTAAACTGGAATTTTCATAGAACGTATCGTTGAAACATTTAAACTATGAAGTTGTAAGTATTAGATGTGAATCGTCAACTTCCGTATTCATGATAGCATTGTAAATTTTATAAAATGTTAGTAATCTTTGATTTATAAAACTGTGATTATTAAACGCGAGTAGGCTTTAAATTTGTTTAATTTTCCTATTTTTCCTTTCATTCTTATGCTCATTTAATGCTATCTGTCTGCTACCACAACTCACCCTGCTTAAATTCATCATTGCACATTGTATAGGTGTTTCTAACGTAGATAGTATCTCAATTATTTCTATGAGCCTTTTTAACCATGATGTGGAAATTGAAAGTTGGAACTATAGTCACTTTATTATAGCTGCCTGACACTCGGCTCACGGTTAGTTATTGCATGCTCTCCACTCTGCATGCAGTCATTGCCTGAACATAGAAACAAAACTCAGGCCCTCATTTTAACTATCGTGAACCTAGATTCAAGAACTAGAAATGTAGTCCCCTCTAGAAAATTCCCTTAGTTAAGAAGAAACTGTTAACTTAGAAGCATAAAGGACGCAGGATCCTTTGGATGGAAAAATTGTTATAACAAAATCGTCTTATAGTGTAAGAAATATAGGATGCTGCACTTGACATCGTGTTCTTAAACTACAGGATACGATGCCTCCGAAAATGAGATCCCATCAAGTGCAAGCGTCTCTAATTATGTCGTAGGACCCAGAAGGAACGGGTAGGGAAGAGAGTCCTATATACACCCCAACACTCCCGATGTAATCTGAAGAACCTGACTCAGATTTAAGAGCAAGGGCCGTCCCGATGCCTCACCCAACTCATGCAGAGAGACTTCATCATTTGAGGCACAATCAGGGGTCCCGACACCAGACGCTTGGGAACAAATGGTTGCCTTGCTGAGCCAGCAGTAGGCCTTCATGAGGGAACAACAGGCCACCATGGCGGCCGCTGTGGAAGCATTATATTAGAGGCCGCACGTATTAGCATCACGGCCAGTTGTAGGGAATGATGCCGATGTGTTTAAAAGATTCCAGAAGCTGCGACCTCTGACTTTTCTGGGACGGCCGATCCCATAGTAGTCGAGCATTGGCTAAAACGCATGCTGAAACTTATGGAGCCATTGGGGTGTTCAGATACACAGAAGGTAACCCTCTCAACTTTTGCACTGGAAGGGGAAGCTGATGAATGGTGGGATTTCATGTGTAGGCTCGCTGCAGCAGGTTATCTGTGGACTTGGGAGAGGTTCCAAACCAAATTCAACAAGAAATATTTCCCAGAATCGTTCCGTGATGAGAAGGTGTCATAGTTTTTCAAACTCGAGTAGGGGAATATGACGGTTGCGTAAAATGAGGCCTGCTTTGCAGAACTCTCTCGATATGTGCCTATTATTGTCAGTGACGAGAGGGTTAGACTAAGGAAATTCAGAGATGGATTACGACCGGGAATAAGGTTGAAATTGTGCTGCTTCGACTTTTCCCGATATGCGCAAGTTGTGGACAAGGCCATTAGGGTAGAGAGGGATGTAGACTAGATAATGAAAGCTCGAACTCCGTTCAGAGATTTGAGTAGCCGTATCAGACCGGCTCCTCCACTCTCTAACCTCACTGTGGTCGATAAGCAAGCCAGGACTTCTTCTTATCCGGGTATGCCGTGCAATTATTGTGGGAAGCTGGGGCATACCGCAAAGTTTTACTTCAGGAGGGCACGTGATGAGGGCGACAAGCCCAGGCCACTGGCGATTCAGCCCCATCCACAGCAGTCTATGACTAGGCCACCTATCAGTAGCCGACCTCCGTTTTAGAGACTAGAAGCTCTACTATAGAACAGGGCCCCTACAGCACGAGTATTGCTATGTTCGCGGAAGAACGAGATGAGGACACTCCACGAGTTGTCCAAGGTATGACTTATATTTAGAATATTCTAGTATTTGTTCTGTTTGATTCAGGTTCTACCATATCTCTTGTTAGTTCATCCTTGTTAAAGAACTGAATTTAGTATTGAACCACCTTGAACAACCCTTGGTCATAGCATCTCTAATGGGAGGATTTGTAGAAACTGTGAGATTTTGTCCCGCATGCTTGGTGGTATTGGAGGGTCATGAGACTCGTATGAACCTAGTTGTGATGAAAATGAAACAGTTCGATATCATTATTGGTATGGATTGGCTTACCCAGGCTCACATGATATTGGACAGCCATGCCTGGACGATTACAGTAACGTTACCTGGGCAGTCACCCTTCACTATACAACAAAGGTGTTAATATGAGACCTATGAAGGTCTATGGGCTCTGAAAAAGGTAGAATTAGCAGAGATCACCATAGATCAGATACCAGTGGTTAGTGAATTCCCAGAAGTGTTTCAAGACGTACCTGGGTTACCACCAAGGAGAGAGGTAGATTTTACAATTGACCTCCTACCCAGTACCACCCCGATATCCATGGCTCAATATAGAATGCCGCCATATGAGATGGAAGAATTGCGAGTGTAGATCGATGAATTAATGGGGTAGGGATTCATCCGCCCTAGTGTATCTCCATGGGGCGTACCAATGTTATTTGTGAAAAAGAAAGATGGATCGCAGCGCCTTTGTATCGATTATAGGAGATTGAATCAAGCTACAGTGAAGAACAAGTATCCTCTACCACATATCGACGGCTTATTCAATCAGATTAGGGGCACCCAATATTTCTCGAAGATCGATATCAGGTTGGGGTATCATTAGTTGAGGGTCAGAGAAGAAGACATTCCCAAGACAGCATTCCTCACTAGATATGGGCACTACGAATTCTTAGTGATGTCGTTCGGGTTCACTAACGCACCTGCAGTATTCATGGACTTGATGAATTGGGTCTTTATGCCATACCTAGACCGATTTGTCATAATCTTCATCGACAACATCCTGGCTTATTCCAAGAGTTGTGAAGAGCATGGGGAGCACTTGAGAACTATTTTGAGGATCCTTCAGGAAAGGCATCGTATGCAAAGTTATCAAAATGTGACTTCTGGGGGGAAGAAGTAAAATTTTTGGGTCATGTTGTGAAGAAAGAAGGCATCGCGATTGATCCAACTAAGGTCGAGGCTGTTGTGAAGTGGGAACGACCTGGTACGGTCACCGAAGTCAGAAGCTTTTTGGGGATGGCTGGGTATTATCGGCGATTCATAAAGGAATTTTCTCGTATCGCTCGACCCCTAACTTAGTTAACTAAGAAGAATGTGAAATTCATTTGGAACACTGAAGAAGAGACGTCTTTTCAGGAACTCAAGAAAAGACTCACCACGACCCCCGTGCTCACACTTCTAGAAGAGGGGGCCAAGTATGTAGTCTATAGTGATGCATCACAGACAGGGCTAGGATATGCTCTAATGCGGAACGAGAAGGTGATTGCTTATGCTTCCAGGCAGCTGAAGAAACACGAAGAAAATTATCCTACCCATGACCTGGAACTTGCCGCAGTGGTCTTTGCCCTAAAGATTTGGAGGCACTACTTATATGAGGAGGAGTTCGAATTATTCTGCAATCACAAGAGTTTGAAGTATATGTTCACTCAAAAAGATCTGAACATGCGGCAACGTCAATGGATGGAAATGTTGAAAGACTTCAAATTTGAAGTATCCTATCATCCTAACAAGGCGAACCTTGTAGTTAATGCCTTGAGTCGAAAGAGGAATCACGAAGTTATGGCTGGTCTTATGATAAGAGAAGGTGAGATGTTGGATTTCATCCAGGACTATGATGCACAGTTTTCCTTCGAAGGACCAAGTATTATAGTAGCTTCCTTGGTTATAGAACCAGCCTTGATCCACCGTATCATCGAATCTTAAGACTAGGACAAAACACTAAAGAAGTTGAGGTTGAGGTGCGAAAGTGAAGGAATGGTGGAGTAGTATGTCAGTTTAGATGACGACCTGAGATATCGAGGTCGTATCTGTGTACCGGGAGTGGCGGAATTAAAACAGGCAATACTAAACAAAGTGCACAAGTCTCATTTGACCGTTCATCCTGAGAGTACAAAAATGTATCGGGACGTCAGTTGTCAATACTGGTGCGAAATTATGAAGCAGGATATTGCAGAATATGTTTCAAAATGTCTCACCTACCAGCAAGTGAAGGTAGAACACCATAAGCCACCGGGTCTTTTGCAACCATTGCCCCTCGCCGAATGGAAGTGGGACCGTATCAGCATGGACTTCATCTCAGGACTCCCAAAGACACATGGAAACGATGACTCCATCTGGGTGATATTGACAGACTTACCAAGTCAGCCTGATTCCTCCTTATATGCGTAAATATTTCAGTTGATGACTTGACTAAACTATACATTTGGGAGATTGTTTGTGCATATAGTATTCCGCGGGAAATTTTGTCAGATCACTACACCAGGTTCACCTCCACCTTCTAGAAAAGGCTGCAAGAAGAATTGGGTACCAAATTGAAATTCAGCACAACATTTCACCCCCAGACAAACGGGCAAACCGAAAGGGTGAACCAAGTGCTAGAAGACATGTTGAGAGCCTGCGTATTGGACTTCAAGGGTAGTTGGGATGAACACATCCATCTTGCAGAATTTTCTTATAACAATAACTTTTAACCAGCATTGACATGGCACCGTTTGAAGCCCTATACAGATGACCTTGTCGAGCACTGCATTACGGGGAGTTTACTGGGACCAGAGCTTGTTCAGGAGACTACAAAGAAGATTGATATAATTTAAAGATGCCTGCATATGGCTCAGAGCAGACAAAAGAGTAACGCAGACAATCGCAGGCGGGATCTGGAATTTTCAGTTGGAGATCACGTATTTTTGAAAATCTCTTCTATGAGAGGCGTTATGCGATTCGGGAGGAAAGGGAAGCTCTCTCCTCGATTCATCGGGCCATTTAAGATCATGGACAGAGTCGAAATCGTAGCCTATCGTCTTGCTCTCCCACCAAAATTTACCAACATCCATAATGTCTTCCACATATCCATGTTGAAGAAATATGAACCGGATGCATCTCATCTTATCGGTTGGGAGGAGGTCGAGTTGAATGATGACGCTAGCTACATCGAAGTCCCTGTTCACATCTTATTCACAAGGAGTAGATTCTTCGCACCAAAACCATTCCTTTAGTGAAAGTTCTTTGGTCTCGTTGTGGAGTTGAGGAGGTAATGTGGGAACATCAAACTGAGATAGAAGAAAAATATCCACACCTTTTCGACGAGCCCACTCAGGTACAATTTCGAAGGTGAAATTCTTTTTAGGGGGGAGATTGTAACGACCCTAAAAGAATTTCTTTCTTTACATACATTTTCAATTTAAATAGGACAAACCACCCCCACTTGAAAATAACAATCCAACTGAAAACAACTATTTGACTTTAAACCACCCCGTAATACTAACTAACAAAACTACATGAGAACTAACCGATTAACTGAAACAATCAACACTATATCTCCTAGTTCTAGCCTCTACAAGAGTGAAAACGGGCTTAGGACAAGTTACAAACCCCACTAGAGAACCTGACGACTTAGATCTCACCCACAAGTAACCACGGGTGAATAGTGATTCCTTAAGGCCATTGGTCGGTACCGATAGCCTTAGATCTAGTCGTGGAGCCCACTATTGTTAGGTGCGTGTGCACAGATTGTGCACTCATGTCATGCATGGAACTCATCATTAGGTCAAACCGTTGTTGACCCGATGAAATCCTAAAATTTCCAAACATTTCAAATGAAATCCACTCCCACCGTTGCTGGTTAAAAACTGACCATCTGTATGACAGTGCAAATGACTACCATCCGAATATGAAGGTGAGATCCAGACCGTTCACCAGATAGATAAGGTCCCACTGACCCTGACCCTGGTGTTACCTGGGATTGAAAGTTCCCTACACCAGCTCAGTCGGCAACCGATTGTGTATTGCAAAGGAAAGGCACTAGGGATGGAGATAGAGCCACACACACCGCCCCCTCGGCTGATCTGACCGTTGAAAATAGTTGGACGGAGCCCACGCATGCAACTAAAGCCTCATTAGCCCTACTGTTTCTAAAAATACTCCCCTACCCATCGGAAGGCGAAAAAATCCCTTCCACTTATAATAACGACGCATCTCGTGCATTCATTGGTGCCTAGAAGCTTCTCCCAAGTTAATCCAGAGCGTCGAGATTAGGGCTTAATGATAATACCCTAACAAACGAGATGAAAATGAGAAATTACAGCGGTGGTGCCCCTTTTTCACTTATTGAGTGACTGTTTAATCAACGATCCTCCTTACTCTGTGAAATGGACCCCACTTCACTTTTAGACCATATCAGGACCGTCCAAATGGCCCTGATCTATGGATAAACGACCCGATTAAAATTTGCCATTATCATCTTCCATCATCCTTAAACTGACTGTGAAACCCACCTTCCGCTAATGTAGCCCATTCGCTCATTTAAGCCGTTCATCGGGTGGCCCACCCCACTTAAAGTCTATCAAGGTGAATTGTATAGGCCATGCGTATGAGCGAATGCATAATGATGTCCGGACTGCAAGCCAACCGCGGCTAACTCAAATCCTCTCCACGCTAATCTATCTGATTAGCTGTGGAAATGTCCAGAAACAGGAAGGCTATAAGAAGCCTGATTTTAGGGTGAATCCCAAGAAGAATTAAAGAAAGAAATGGAAAGAGAAAAAGAGAAGGAGAGTTTGAAGGTCTGTTGAGCGGGTTGCTGGTTCGGTAGCAACTTGACTCGGCCCGAGTCGTTCTGAAATCAAAGCGAGTAAAGTGATTGAGTGGGAGGAAAATGATTCCCGCTGGAACAAGTTTCCAATCGGCTGCCTGAAACTTCTTAAACTCGCCTCAGCCCCTGCTCGTTCTGCTTCATCTGATCAAGTCATCATCAGGTGTTTTGGGACGCTGGACGAGTTCTTGAGCCTAGGCACCTCCCTGAAATCAGCATCCTGATTCGATCAAATGCATCATAAGATTCACCCGAACCTTGCTACAATGGTAGATGGGACCTTTCATTAAAATAGGTAAAATGTTTAAACCGTCCCTACAACTCTACTTCAAATAGCCTGTTAAAGTGCTGAAAACCAGATTTGTAAATCCAGCCAGCTGTTATAGAGAGCGTGTTCGGATTGCAACTTCATCAGCAATAGGAGTAGTCTCTACCCAGGTAATACATCAAACCCACTCATTCAATCTTCCACTGTCTAACTCACTATTTGACTCAACTCGATCTCTATTGAGTAGGGCTTGTACCATCCCAAACCACACTCGAGAGATGTTGAAAGAATTGACTTAAATAGAGCCCATGAACGAGTCCCCTAACTGGGACAACTCGAATCAGGTAGACCTCTTCCAACTTGAGTTCTATAACTCTTAAGGATGTGAGTTGTAGGGATAGTTTGGGTCTAGTCGTCATTGAGTCAGTGACTCAGAACCGATTCTGAATCAGAAGTTCTGACTCAGTGGGACCCGGGATACAAGTTTTCCTAGTCAGCCTAAATCCCAACTCGTGGCAACTGAGATCTACACACTTTGGGGCTGACCCAACTATTTTAACTAACTGAGTCAACTTTACCTTCATTTGCGAGTTGACTCGGTCAGTTTTTCATCTAAGACAAGCTAACTCCAACCAATTATAGGCGAGTTGGGGAACATTCAGTCCAATGAATATTTGATCTAACCCAGTTATTAACTAAACTCTTGAAGCAAGCTTAACTAGTCGATGGTTGAGAACCCTCAACCGGGTCAACTCGGTTCTAACTCACTAGGACATTGAAATGTATCACCCAGGTGTCATTTGCAAACTGACATTCTTGGGAAATACTTCTTAACAGTCAATCTTGAATTAGGTTAGTGAAAGCAATCTCAAATTATCTATGAACCATACCTAAACTAGAATGGAATTTGATTTACATCTCCTTGGATCAAAACTCATCAAACTCACCTCATAAGGAAATACAAGTTAAGAAGAGCATCCACTCCATCCACTTTAGGTGAGGGATATCCCCCATGGCTTCTTCATTACATTAAATCCTAAAATAGTGTTAAGCTTGGAATTGTATAGATATTAATGTTACATGTGTTATTCTTGATTCCTTTGAATAAATTTCACTAATCATGTGGAAATGTTCATATCTCATTGTTTTAAGATATCTTGTAGAAATTCACATCATACTCTTGGTTCCAAATCTAGAACTACCTAGTTGTATGTACATTTCATTAAGTAAGTTAAGAAGTAGTGAATCTTGCTTCCATCTAACTGGAAAGTCACTCCATAATTCATTTCATATGCTTGGACCATTTTTATTTGAATCTAATGTGTATGAAGTCTTGGAATAGTACCCTACTTCTTTCATTCTTAATTGGTTGTGTTGAGAATGAGCTAATATGCAAATGTCTATTTTCTCGATTTCTATATGTGACAAACATGTGATTGGGACTTGGTATAACACTCTCTAAGTCACGTTAGTAATGGTTCAACTTGGAGTTATATTCTACCAAGTAACGACATATGACATGATGTTTCCATCTATTCTCAAGGTTATATAATGAGGCCTAAGTGTGGAATGCCACCTTTTGTGGGATGTTGTGAGAACTTGATGTGATATACTACATTTATGGGCCTCAGTTGAACTTTGATCAAAGTGGATGGATTAATATGGAACTCATGTGTGGTCGATTGATACCCTATTAAAGGATTACAAACCTTAATCATGTTTGTGAGAATAATTTTGTCAATCCTATGTTGTTTTTTTTTTTACTTGAGTATCATGGAGCATAACATCCACGCATGACATATGAGTTCTTCCGTGTACTCAATGTAAGCCACACTCGGTTCGACAGCCAGCACATGTGCAGTTGTGTGACTTTGGGTATTCCCCTTTTATGAGGCTTTTCCAGGATTTTAAATACCTCCTTGGGCATACCCCGAGTATTTTTCCAGGAGGTCATCCTTGGGCGCACTCGCCTTCATGGCCCTTTTCCAAGTAGTTTATCTACCACAGGCGGTCTTTTATTTTGACAGCTGGATGTGCATACCCAGATCTGTGACTTGAACATACATTCGTACATTCATGCAAATGCATATGTAGTTGTATTGCCCTATGAATCGAATATGATTTGTTAACCTATTTTGGAATGATGTGTTATGGTTGAATCTATGAGGGAAATTCCCACTAAGTTTTCACTCACCCAATCATGCTTTTGCACCAAATAGACATAGGTATGATGGAGGAAGACGGCGCCTATGGCGACACCCCTGGTGTAGCTGATGAGGAGTATGGAGAGGAAGGACAGTATGCTGACCTTGTTTAGCCGATAGAGCTCCACTAATGACATAGGAATTATCTACTTTATTATTTTTAGACATTACTTTTATGCGACTTATTTGAATTTGTAAGTATAAATCCCCTATTGTGAGATCTTGCTTTACTTCTTACTCTTATTCACGTATGTTGAAGTCCTTTTATTAGTTTATATAATGGTTATACCTTGTTGCTATGAATTGTGTTGGCAATTAGTTGAATGGTAGTTTCACTTCATGACATAACTCTCGGGTTCTCGTACTCGAGCGACCGTCCTCAAGTTATGAGAATCAGGGTGTTACACCATGGGCCCACTATATGTTTGGCTCCATGTGGACCACTCCTTAGGAGCAATGATGGTTAAATTTTCACATTGATGGGCGATGATGGTAAATGTCCACATTGTGACCTTCCCTTAGGCCCTTTATTAGGCCGATTATCGAGACTGATTCCTATTGTCGAGGCCGATTCCGATTGTTGAGGCCGATTCTAATCGCCGGGGACGATTCTGATTATCGAAGTTGATTCCGATTGTCAAGGTCGATTGTCAAGGCCAATTTTGATTATTGAGGTCGATTTTGATTGTCAAGGCCGATTGTCGAGGCTAATTCTGATTGTCGAGGCCGATTTTCGATGCCGATTATCGGTGCTGGTTATTGATACCGATTATGGGTATGTGACAGCTTAGCATCATGATACCTATACCTTGGATCCCACCTTATGTATATATTGGGCCTCGTAAGGAAGTCTAGTTTATTGCGCAATAGAGAGGGTAAGGAAGCCCACTTATTGCACTTAGACTCGGATCTGCCCTCGGTGGGGGATATTGTGACGCTCCATTACTTTGATCACGTGTGGGTGGCGCACGTGGGTGGACACTGAGTGGGCGGGGCATGAGGACCTGAGCGAGCTACTAATGATTAGCAGGCTACTATGTTGGTAGACTACTATGCACACAGTGAAGGCAGAACTTTGTCCCACATCGGGAGCATCGTCCGATGTTGTGGTGGCTATAAGTTGGATTCTTTCTTAACTATTATGACACGTTTTAAATCAGTGAGCCTATCTTGATATTTGGACTAGATCTGTCATCCTTCTATGGACCCCCATCATTCATATGCATGTTGTGATGATGATTGATTAAAACAGATGCCATTGGGCTGAGATGTTATGGGACTCCTTGTGAGCCGAAGTTATCCCCACATGATCGTGCAATACGCGCAGGTTTGATGTATGGCCTAGATGAGGTTGATGGTATTCATGGCTCTTCAGGATTTGTATATTGCATTACATCATCGGCATATGATATTTAGCTCTCTATGATTCCGCATTTGCATAGTCGATCCGCATTGCATATTCTGATATTGAATGATTTATAGACTTGCAGTATTTTCGCTTATTCTGGTATCTATGTGCTTAACACTTACCTTGTGTATACACTTACACCACCCTCTAAGTTTTCTATAAGCTTATGCATGATATATATGTATAGGTGATGTTAGATTGTAGCAGCACTGAGCTTGTGGCATGCAACAGACTTCTGGAGCTTGATTATCGATATATGTATTTCCCTTTCAGCATTGTATTCAAATGTTCATATTAGTGGATATGTGATGATGATGTTGCCTTTGTGATTTGAATAAACTTGTGGTTATGCTTCTTACGAGATAAATGTATGTTGGAAATCCTCCTTGTAGGATCCCAAGATCAAAATTTGGCGTATGGGCGCTAGGAGCCGAGAATGGGGTACTAAGGAGGCTGTCGGCACTGGAATCAGCGATTGAAAATTTTGTGAGCTCGGTTTTAGAATTTGTGTTGTGACATTTAATCATTATATAAGTGAGCTAGGATGTCCCACCTTTTTGTCAAAAATGATTCCCTAAGTGTTTGGAAATTGGGCCCTAAGTTGTGATAGACCCCATTTTTGAAAATTGTCTGATTATTTGTGTTTTGTACCAACTTTGGGCCTCTGTAGTGGACCACACGCTGGAGGTATGAGTAGGCCACCACTTGGAACCTCTAACCTATACTAATGAATAGATAAATAATATTTTAATTGGACTAAATCAGACCCCACATGATCAGGGAGTGAATCCCAAAATGTGGTCAGACATGGTTGTGCAGAAAAATTATGTGCAGAAAATCAAAGGGCCTATGTTTGGCCCTATACCAAATATTACGTGTGTACAAACAGTTGATCCTAACTTATAATTTTTGAAGTGCATCTATAGTACAACCAAGGGCACCTAACGACACACTGAAATATGGTCTCTTGTGATCATGGGATATACTTAAAATTGAGCCAAAACTAATTCTGCACTATATTTCCTGCACAGTTCCTCCAAGTACCCATGTTTGGGCCATCCCCATAAATTGTCCTCACCCAACTAATGAGGCCTGCCTTATAATTTATAAAGCCGATGCATAGAGCTACCAGGTGGTTATTCTCTTTCACCATATTTAGGCCCCATGTGATCATGAATCTGACTCTAAAATGGCCCGGAACCAACATTGCCCAAAAATCTGTTCAATGTAAAATTTATGTGGGGCCACGTCAGTGGGGTCCACCACCTTCCCCAAGAATTTCGTGTAGTATCTAAACACTGAAAAATAACTCTTAGGTATTGTTGGGCTCAAAAACTTAAGTGGGCCATCTAGTATGGGCTATCTTGTATGAGCCTTACCTTTCATGTAATGAGGTCCACCTGACATGTTTTGTAAATATGTGTTGTGTAACTTGTAAAATATTTAGTGGATAGATTTTGTTGTCCAAATGTTCTCTTAAGACATAGGTAGCCTTGGGCCCATCTAAATGATACTACCCTAAGGCCCAAGCAGGCCCAACACTAAGAGAATTCGTTGGGGAATGAGAAACCCACAATGGTAACCTTCCTTGAGCCTGTTGGGCAGGCCCATTGCCTACTGGGTAGCGTGCCTTTCATCTTACCTCTAGTCAAGTGGACCATGCTTAGAGAGACCTATTTTACAATACATTAACTGGATAATTGGGCTTTTCTTGGTTTGTTGTGTATTTAGCTAGTGGGCCCCAATATGATATATGACATGAAAGGTCTTAGCATGTTATCCTTTATGTTTGAGATTGTGCATTATTTGTGGTTGGTGGAATGTGTGGTGCCCACTTAGTTGTAGAACTAGATCCACACCATTGAAGGCGTTGTAGTTGGACATTTATGCCCTTGGGTTGGCCTATTGGTTCACCAAGTGGGACTCACACTTGACCTATACGACCCCATGCCTTGCATGTAGTTCAAGTCTAGTGTGGAAGTCACACTAGGTAGGACGCACTTAGTGATGGGTAAGATGATGATACATGTATGGTAACATGATAATGATGATTGTGAGTTGTTAGTTGAAATGATAGATATGATTTAATGAATGGTGAATTATAACATATGCATTGATGATGGATGAGTAATTATTTATAGTACTTATGACATTGTTTATGTAAATCATGAAGTGAAAATGATCCTCCTGGTAATGATGATGATATATATATATACGCATGATGACAAAACATGCTAGTTGACTTCCATGCCTAATATCCAAGTGATAATAATGCACGTATTGATTGTCGTAATGATAATGTCGATAATATAACTATATTTTACTTGATGCATGGATAATGATAAATAAATGATGTTGGTGGACGTAAGGATAACCTTACGCATGATAGACAGCTAATGCCTAGGGCATGCATAATGGTAGTATTGGATAATGGCCATGATATTAATGATGCATGTGAATCCTTACATGATGTGTACTCCATGCACATGCTTGCATGATGTAAGTTGTCACGATGAATTTGATGTTGAATGATGTTTATGATAACGATGATGCATGCGAGAACTTATGTACCACCATAACCTATGCACCTTATGTATGTATATGCTATGTGAGCCCTGTGGCCATTTGTTAAGTATTCACAAGAGGTATAGGACCTCAGTGTGTTATTGAAGACACTTAAATATATGGACCCTCACATCACATTGGCTATTCTTGTGTTTAGGCCAATAATTGTTTATATTTGATAGTCATGCTAGTGTACATATTCTAGTAGGACACACTGAGAATATACTTAGTATAGCATCATGATACATGCCCATATGCATCATTTGCATGCTTGTTATGAGGAGTGATTGATCATAATATGTGTCATTAGGCTGGTTATTTATGGGACTCCCTGAGAGACGGAGTTTCCCCACATGAGCGCGCGGTACGCGTAAGACTGGTGTGTGACTAGATTGTATGACTCATGCATCTTGCATTTGTGTGATATGATTTCTGTTCGCCCTAGCGACATTAGGGCTGAGGCCTCCACAGGCATATCGTGGATGGCAGGATTGGATACTGAAAATGTTTTGGTTCTACATGGGGTGCCATAGATGTCCCTGGGTGAAAGTCCCTAAGCCCTTATGGTACCAAGAGGATGCTCCAACGTCAAGACCGAGTGAATGCATGAGCGCATGAGGGCCGTATACTAGTAGGTTGCATCTCCCACTATGTCGTGGTCGATTGGAAGGGGGTGTGACCTTACTCACCCGAGGGTAGGGGCAATGCTAAGTGGAGTCTGACCAGCTCGTAAATGGGTCTGCTATCGACATGCTGGATAGGTATTGGCAGGCTATTGGCTAGGCGGATAGTGAGGTCTCTTACACTCACTTAGATTGCAAGCCTGAGGGAGGAGAAGTGTCATTTGGAGTGTACTAGACCCCGGTGATTGTCCAGAGAGGAACCATACTGGTATGTGGATTTAGATGAGGACTGGCATGATATGTGATTGCATCTTGCATATGACATTGGCTACGTAGGCCTTGCACCGCAAAGCCTTAGTATGGCTGATAGCATTATACTAGACTCCAATGATGATCCCAGAGATGAGTAACACTGATATTATGGCGCCCCGTCACTGTTGCACACGCGGACTGGCACATGTGGACGGACTCTGATGTGAGCAGGGCCTAAGGGCCTCGGCAAGCTACCAGTGGTTAGCAGGCTACTGTGCAGGAGTTACGTACTTAGCATTTGACTCATTCATTCATTCATCCACTATCCACTCGGGCTGGTGGTGTGCAACCAAATCATTATGTGTACTTTCACAATAGTCAGGATTTCGGTTGGGGCGGGCAACCAACTTGAGATAAGGAGTTTACCACATTGAGTCTGACTATCCAAATTTAGGTGTGTGACTGGTTTGGATAGAAGTCCCTTATGATGAACTCCACAGCTTATGATACCATGTACTATCATCCCAACTACACACTCCAGCTTTGTCATTTCTTTTGCATTGCATACTATATTACATCCTTTGTGTATGACGTTTGGCTTATTATACTTTGCCATTGCCCTTCCATCTCATGCCATATAGTGGAAAATGAAATTTGATTATCTTGTTCATGATGATTGACTATTTTAATGATTCATGGTCGCTTGTTGAGTGACATGCCTATTATTGATGTCATGTTCATGATAACCCGTATAATTATACGAAATGCTTGATTAATAACCTACTAACATATGATAACATGATTGGTTAATAACATGCCTATGGTTGTTTTGGATGTCTTTACGGGAGTGCCCTAATAAGACGTGTTTTACTCCCGACACAGTAAACTCATGAGTTGTGGTTTGCTCATACGTATGACTTACACTTTTTCAGGATGTATACAAGAGCTATTGGAGTTTGCTATTGTTTCCTTTATTACTGTTGAGCCGGTGCACCATATTATGTGTGACATGTCAAATAAGTTGGTCTCTTTGATATGTGTTGATACCATGAACAAATGTGTAACAGCATAAACAAATTAACCATTCAAAAAAATCACACTAAAAATCCTCCTTGTAAGACCCCAGGATCGGAATCTGGCATATGGGTGTCGAGAGCCGAGAATGGGATACTCCTGAGGCTATCAGCGCAAGATTCGCGATCGGGGATTTTGTGAGTCAGGCTTCTGAGTTTGGGGCGTGACAAGACGTCTCTCAGGATCATGTACTGGGCGGACCGATACTTGATTTTACTACCCTTTTTTTTTTACACATGCACACACACCCCCACACACTCATGCCGTAGTGGAATTTCACCACCTACGGATACTCGAACCCTTGAACGGGTGTCGAAACTCCTGAGAGTCTACCACTCGAGCAAGAGTAAGGATCCTGATTTTACAACCCTTTAGCTTGTCCTAAGGTAGTTCACCTTGTTGTAGATAGTGTACGATTGGATCCATCCTGCTTAGCTGCTGCTTTATTAGGAGGGCTTATTTTTAGTCGGGCTAGTTAATGCTTGGCTTGGGCGGGCAGGAATTTGATCGGCACGATCCTTGCAAGGTCATCTACGACCACCATAGCTAATTTAGCTAGGGGGTCAGCTTTGGAATTCTCCGACCAGGGGACCAAAATGACCTCGTGCTTGTCGAATTCTTTAAACAAGTTGCATGCCTTTAACAGATAGGCAATCATTCTCTCTCCTCTAGCTTGATATTCCATAGTGACCTGGTTTACTACTAGCTGTGAGTCACTATAAATTTTCAATTGCGTGATCGAGGGTCGTGAAACCTTTATCAAAACTTATCTTCATCTTCTTCGACCTCAAGTTCGAGACCCATTGCCCCGGGCCTCCAGCAAGCAGCATCTGCTCGCATCTCCAATGATTCAGCCACTCGAGCAACAGACAGCAGAACTCTACTTCGATCGGGGGTCCTCCATCCTTTTTAATTAAGCGAGCAGAGCTCAACCATTCCGATCGATTCTTGTCTCAGATAGACATAAAAACAAACAAACAAATAAAAATCATGGTTTGAAACATGTGTAGCTAGAAACAAAAAAGTGGGATTTTCCTTTTCATTCTGGTAGTTCAGAAGTGCACCTGGTCATGCACACTCACTGCATTGACGTCCCCTCTCAAACAACCATTCCAGGGATCTACTCGACACGAAGTTTTTTTTAATTTAAAATAGCCATATAACAAGAAACAACTATCTCCAAGCTTTCCTATGACATTCTGAAGGTGTACTTTCATTCAACATTCTACATAATATTATTTACTTATGGTTGATTTATTGAAAAAACATAATGTTGTCGTCTCTACCTTTCTTGTTTAGAGTCTTCCACATTCTTGAATTATAGACTTTAGTGCCACTGATCATATGACAGCGACATTAGAAAACCTATCTTTTATAAGATTGATTGAAGGAAATAAAATCATTTCCCTAACTGATGGATCTTCAACCCTAATTCATGGAATTGGGACGACCACCTTGTCTTTTGATATTACCTTGTCAGAAGTTCTTTGGGTTCCCACATTTCCATCTAATTTGTTATCTATCAACAAACTAGCTAATTCTCTTAATTGTTCTGTCATTTTTTTTTAAAAAATATTGTGTCTTTTAGGACCCAATCACATGGAATGACATTGGTAGAGGATAATAGGTATATGGGGTTTACTTGTTGAATTAGGATACAAGAGCTCTATTAAGCAATGAAAGTAATGTAAGAAAATATTAGATTTGGCATTGGAGGAATGTACATCCATCAGACAGTGATATCTCATATGTGTCCTTTTATTACTTCTTCCTTTCATAAATGTGAGACTTGTTGTTATGTTAAACAAACAAAGGTAGCTTTTCAGCTTAATAAAATCTTTGGTGATAATCCGTTTAGTTTGATTCACTCATATGTTTGGCGCTCTACCCGGTTGATGATCATTTTGTTTGGCTTTAAGTACTTTGTAAGTTTCATTAATAACTTCTCAATATCATTATGGATTTATATATTAAAATCTAAAGGAGAAGTATTTAATGCCTTTAAATAATTTCATAAGATGGTTGCTACTCAGTATGATGCCAATGTTAGAATCTAAGATCTGATATTAAGGAGGGGAATCTGTGAGTAAAATATTTCATGATTATGGTGGACACATTGGGATCATTTATCAGACAACTTTTCCAGGCACTCCGCAGTAAAATGGAGTGGCTGAACGTAAGAATCACCACTTACTTGAATTTGCAAGGTCATTTATGTTTCAATTGAATTTCCCAAATTCTTACTGACCAAAAGCGTTATTATTAGCCAACAATGTTATTAATAGTAACCAAGTGGGTTCTTAATGGAAAAAATCAATTTTGAGTTTTGGTTGGAAAACTTCCCAACATCTCACACTTACGTGTGCTTAGATGTAACGTCACGAAAAAATCTGTACGAAGACCCGAGTACCACCTCAAGCAGAAATCACTAAGGACCAAATCCTGTAGAAAAGTAGACGAAAATTAATTAAGTACTAAACTAAATAATTAGTGGAATTAGTTTGAATCACTATCCATACGAACTGCAAGACCTAAAACCATTAAAATCCCAAACTCAACATTACCTAAAAATCTAGGAGCAATCTCATAACCCAGTTGCTCTCGGGAGCACATTGAAACTCTGCATCAGACCTGGACCGCGCGACAAAAGTCTAATGATTGCGAAACTATAAGGTTATGACCGCCTTATTGGGCTTGACAACCGGGGCGGGAATCGAGCCCAAATAGTATCCAGGAATGCACAACTTGAGCCACGAGCGAAGTGTATGAGAAACGTGAATATCCTTAGGAAATAAACCAAAACTTAACTGAATTGGGCCGTTCACTTGCAGGTAAAATTGAAGACTATAGACCATCAGTTTCTGACCAAACTTTACTCGTGGATCATGGAAATTTCCCTGCACATATCGGTATACTTGTGGCCCTAATCGAGTGACAATGACCGTTGAACTGATACAAGTCCTCCACGGTCGATCCACTAATCCGACTGGGCTGAAATCATAACCTAGACTAGATCTATTGTCAGGGAACTTACTCTATGACATAGATAGGTAATGGAGCTTTAGATGGGCTTCGTTTACCCGAAACAAACGCCTTTTGGCTATAACCTAAGTATACCATGGCCCTGGGGCCATTGACATCACTTCTGAGCCTATATAAGGCCCTTAAACCACCTCACCCCTCTCTCATACGAATTTTCTCAAACCCTAAGTGAGAGAAGAGAGAAAAGAAAAGAAAAGTGTGAGGAGAAGAGTGAGAGTTTGGGAGATCGAGGCGGCGTGCCTCTCTTACAACTACACGCACTAGATCGCCTCTACATCAAGCTACACAGGCCATTCCAACTCCGATTTGGGTAAGAAATCCTAACCTAATTTTGTTTTAGGAATCCAAAGAGAGGAATCGATGAAATAGCTAACCTATTTCGTGATTTAGGTATCTGTTGTGCTATAGATGGAAACGTAGTGTACGAACCGAGTTCGTAATAAGCAAACCGATGAATGATGCGGAATATAAACATTTAGGTTATGGTTTTCAAGGCTTTCAATGTTAGTTAATGATTTATGACTGACTTGATTGCTTTTATATGCACTTAGATGCGACGCTTTCCATATGTCACACATGTATGAACTATGTTGAATATATAATGCATTCCATGTGTTTGTTGAAATGTTTAAATGAAATTGATAATATGATTTGTGCTTGCCATGACTATTAATCTAGGTTATATGTTTGTTGTATGTAGAACAACTCCCTTATGAAAGGATTTGTCATAATACGTGCTTCAACTACTTTAGGTCATGTATGTAATAATGTGTAGGCTAAGTATTTGATAATATGTCTGAATGAATAATTTTTTGATGAATTACATTTACCGAGGGTGTTGAGATAGGATTCTTAATTACTTTAGCTATATGTATAAATTCCTTCATGTAACCTTGATTTTAACTATGTGATTTACATAGAAAATGCATATGTATAATAACATGTTCTATGTGTTTGATAGAATGCTCAAATGAGATTCACGTTTGAATTGTTTATTAAATGTTATTATGATTATCACATGTGACTATCTATTGCCTTTGAGTGTGATTGGGACTACGACGTAGTCCAGGTAATCGGTAATGGTTCCCGGTGGAGTGGCCGAACTAGTTTCATCACATTAGATACGTTTGATAAATCTGAGATGTATGCTGATTGTCGACGGTGGTTAGGCCACGTGGAGTGCTTATGCATTCCATGTTGATCAATTCAACGTATGCTCATACCAATCGTACTTGTCAAATAACCTGATTGGCCTATTGTGTGTTTACCATGTATGGACGTTACTGCTTAAATTTAGGTACCACTTACCAATGTAAACCCCGTTTAACCATGGTACCAAGATCCGCTAAGACTCATGAGTTGGGCATGGTGGTGTATGGGACACCGTGGTTGAGCTATCAGCCTACGCTGGGGTGATGAGCCTCCCCGTAGTGACCAGTGAACAACCCAAACATGTGAGCCGAATATGGTAGTGTATGAGACACCGTATTTGAGCTGTCGGCCTATGTTCAGGTGGCGAGCCTCCCGTAGTGACCTCGAGTATAAATTAGGCCTACGCTGAGGTGATGAGCCTCTCCGTAGTGACCTCGAGTGTAAACTCATGAACTTACCTATCCACTGCATTTCATCAGGGGTGATGCCCTACAACTTGCCTATCGTATGTGATTAACTAGGACTGACGACCCTAGATGGATCATTGTTTGGATAAGTGATATAAAGAGAGGTACATTAGCTTCCCGAATCTGCTGTATGAATAAACCTAATAAATAACTTGACTAACACGTTCGTGCACTACATTACATGTGCTTTGGCGAGGAAGCGCATGTTTAGGGAGTTTCCCATGCGCGATCGTGAGATGATGTCACTAAGGGAGTGCAGGCGGGGGCATGCATCATTACCCATATCATTCTTATATTAACCAGAGTAGTTAGAAAATGTTTGTTATATTGCCTTATCATTACTGCTTGACTGAATTGATAACATGTTAACCTTTGCCTTATAGTACCACTGAGCTGATCACTCACTCCCACTCTGGGATGGTGTTTTAAAACACCAACCGAACTCTAATTTAGATGCGGGTTACGACGAGGCTTTCGCGACAGAGCCAGATTTTCTTAACGAGGAGGAGTTCTCTACATTCAGCTCTCGGGTGGGTCTGTATAGACTTAAAGCTGCATCGCCGGGATTAAGGGATTACATGGATTAGTCGTACATTCACATTTTGTAATTTTATATATTTTGAAACAAATTATGTATATATTCAACCCAGTAGTACGTTCATACTCTGGAGGTTATGAAATACATATATACTTCATATAATTAGTTTAATGTTCTGCTTGCTTATTTACGTTAACTCTGGAGTATGATAGGCTATTTTGGTGTAATCCCACTCATGTTTAATGCACTAATATGGAGAACATTTAAACATCAATATCTATGTTGCATAAGTGATGCGTTAGAACTCGAGAGTTGAGCTTTGCTCGAACCCTGATTTTCGGGGTGTTACAAGTTGGTATCAAAGCTTGATTTGGATTAAACTGGACCCATGTTATGGTAACTCGATGCACACTGACATACATTGACTTACGAGGGGGCGATAAAACGTAGAAATGATCGTAGGATTCCAAGTTTCACCGGCGGACGAAACTGACAGTTGAAATGTACCCTGTAGGCGTCTAAGATCATATGAAATGATCTTAAGTCCTTTTTCGGCTGTAAATCGATGGGTTTTAATTATTAGTCAGCAAATTTCAAACTTAAAACACGCTAAAAGGTGTGAATATGCATGAGATGGAACTCGAAAACACCTCCCCAATTTTCGATGAGACCCAGGGGTACCCCTGCACCATTTAAGCACCCCGGGGGGGGAAGGCCACCACCCCACTGTGGGCTTGTAGGTCCGGTGGCCTACCATCCTCTCCCACATGTGTGGGGCCCTCTATTTTACCCCATAGCCCTATTTTACCCCCATTTCAAGCTTCCAAACACTCCAACCCCCTCAAAAATCTCATTTTCCCTCTCAATTCTTCATTTTATACTCAAATATTCTTCTTCTTTTTCATTACACACCCATCCTCCACCATTTTCCTCAAAACCCATCTCCTACCACCTTCTATATCCCTTATTTCCTCTCATTTTAGTACACAAATCCACCTTTGTGTCTCATAAACCCCAAAACCCACCAACCCATCTCCTCCTTCAAACTTTCTTCACTTCCATGGCTCTTTTTGAGCTAGTGGCTACCATCTTTTCCCTTTCCACACTCTCTTTCCCTCATGGGAAAAAGAAGGGCATCCACGGATGAAGTTGGGGCTAGCCGCCCTACCCGTTCAAGGAAGTAGACAAGTGCCGAGGCTAGTGCTAGTGTCGAGCAAGAGCAAAGGACGAAGCGGGATCTCGATCCCAAATTCCGCTCAAAATATCTCTACCGCCGGGCATCGGTCTCGGTAAGTTTCATGACTGTAAATTCGTATTTGAAGCACATGTTGATGAAAGGCTATTTGGGCTGTATCCAGTGATGGACCTCCTATTGGAATTCGGGTGGGGTCCCATATTTGAAGACAAGTCGCATGCGTGTGCAAGCACTGTCCGAGCCTTCTACGCCCACATACGGGGCCCACTATTGGAGCCTCTACAGTTCACTATTCCAGTGGAAAGGCGAGAAGCCATAGTCGATGTAGGTGTGATGGCCCGAATTATGGGAATTGAACGTGGAGAGGTACACGCTAGTGAATCTCATCTCACTAGTATGCGAGAAAGAGATTGTCGCACGTGGTTTCTTTATGGCTGACTGGTTCATTGGAAGTGAGGCAATTGCCTCCCATCAACTAAATTGACAAATAATTTCTGCCTGCTCCACCACATATTCACATATAATGTGCATCCTAGGTGGAGCAACCATACCGAATGCACTCGTTTGATGGACTTCCTGTACAAAGCTGGGTAGTGAGACAAGCTGTGCTTGCCTATGTTCGCCCTGCTACAGATTATCTAGACTGCACGCTCTGTTAGGGGCGATACTTCCCTCCCATTCGGCCGACTTATATGCAAGATTGCTCATAATTTCAGCTACAGACTTAACATGGATGAGCTTGCGCTGATACACTTCATTAATGACACTATGCTCAACAACTTGGGAATTGGCCTGCGACAACGTCAAGCCTGACTTGATGAGAGTGGCGATGAGATAGAAAGGATAGTGAAGAGGAAGAAAGTAGTGAAGAACATGAAGAAAATGAAATAGAGGAAGGAAGTAAGGTAGAAGGAAGTGAGGAAGAAGAGGAGGCCCAAGACCCTGATGGGGGACCTCCTACTGTAACACATGAGCACCGCCATGATCGGGCCACCCTGGGAGCTTGCCTGGCTCAGATTGAAGAGAACCAGGCCACCCTGAGACAAGAGGTCAAGGAGACCTAGGCCGAATTAAAGCAAAAGCTTGAAGAGAATCATGCCTATGTGAAGAAGAAATTTAAGAGGATGTCCCACACTCTGAAGGCCCTCCTGTGTTGTATGCAAGACAAGGGTGCTCCTCCACCTTCACCAGAGTCAGAGGACTAGACATATGTTGTAGTCGTCTTTGGGTTTTCCTTGTTTCTTGGTTTCCTTTGTAATAGCCTTGGCAGGTTTGGTTGGTTGTTAGTGTTCTTAGTGTTTAAAGCTTTTATTAGATTAGCTCACATGCATCTTTTGTCATGATCTATGTAAGACTGCATCTCATGTATTATGACAATTTTGGTTAAATGAAATGCATGAAGCTTCTTTTGTTATGAAATGTGTGGAATTTTTTGAAAATTGAGTAACCTTGTTATTCAAGAATCTTATACATGTTGCACCCTATATTGTATATAGGGAATACCACCTAAGACCACTCGGAATACGACACATCTTGCACTTGGTGAATCGATTGACGGGGCACCTTCCTTGAACGATAGCCTGCCAGACCTTAGCTTGGGCTTGAATTTTGAGACTAAGCAGGAATCACAGCTGGTCACTGGCCCCACAAATGGGCCAGCACCTTATGCACCATTGGTTTCCCAACAGAACCGTGCGTCCTCGTTGACGCCACACATGCCTCAGTCGGCCCCTCCTCCTGATAAGTTGGAGCAGATGATGCTCCTAATGCAGCAACAACAACAAGTTTGGACCACCATCACGGGGGCCCTTGCCCAGAACATGAATATGGTCCCGCCTACACCACCTGTGCACCCTGCTGGGAACATGAATGCCAGTGGTTTATTTGAGCGCTTTCAGCATTTCTGACCTCCCACCTTCGCAGGCACTCACAGGCCCGAGGAGGTCAACTACTGGCTCGACCGCATCTCTAAGATGTTGAAGCCACTGCACTGCACCGATGCTGAGTAGGTAGAGTTAGTTACATATATGTTTGAGAAGGAGGCTAGTCTATGGTGGGACAGCATCCTACGAACAATTGCCCCTGGATACGTATGGACGTGGGACATGTTTGAGACCCACTTCCATGGGAAGTAGTTCCCCCTCACTTATCGTAATGAAAAGAAGGGTGAGTTTCTTCACCTCTGACAGGGAGGAATGACCATGTCGGAATATGAGAACAAGTTTACGGAGCTACCCAGATATGCTCCTTTGATTCTAGTGGAAGATCCGATGAGAATGCGACAATTTTCTGAGGGTCTGCGGCCCAATATCCGTACGAAGATGTGTTGTGCTAGCAATCCCAACTGTGCTGAGCTAGTTAACATATCCCTGTGAGCTAAGCAGGATGGGGACAGACTATCCCATACACGTGTGCTCATGGGCCCGAGGCCTCGACCTGACTTGCCGAACCGACCATTCCTCGGCAAGAGGCCACGTCCAGATTCGCCTCATAGGCTTATGACCACACCGACCTAGCCGAGGCAATCAGATATGTGGTGCACCTACTGTAAGAGGTTGGGCCATATAGATACTTACTGCTTTACTAAAATGAGGGACAATGACTTCTCGCCGCCTCAGAAGATCAACCGCTAGCTTCCTCAAGCTATCTCGACTCCACCTCTACGCTTAACACCGCCAGCACAGCCTTTTTACAGGCCAAATGTACCTTGAAATAGGCCACCTCAATGACCTATGGCAGCGCAGCCAAATCATCCTTAACAAGCTCAGGTGCACTCACTTGCAGCTGAAGCATCCGAGACAGCAACCGCAGCACTATTGGCTTTCAAAGTCACAACACATATCCAAGGTACACCAGTCTTCCTATTGGTGGACACCGGGTCCACTATTTTGAAGATATCATGCACAACAGTCAAGCAAGTTGTGTTAGAAACTACTCCTATGATTGGGGTGAGAATCCTTACCACCACAGGGACCTTTTCAGACTCTACCAAGATGTGTATGGATTGCTCGGTAGACTTAAGAAGCAGAACAGTACTCCTTGACCTGATTGTTGCCCCACTATGTCATTACAATGTCATCCTCGGTATAGATTAGCTC
Source organism: Magnolia sinica (assembly GCF_029962835.1). Lineage (NCBI taxonomy): Eukaryota > Viridiplantae > Streptophyta > Magnoliopsida > Magnoliales > Magnoliaceae > Magnolia > Magnolia sinica. Next base: position 70,555,488 of record NC_080574.1, read on the forward strand.
ACCGAGATGAAGGCAGAGATCGATTACGATACCATATTGGTGACAGCCCATGGACCTGAGGGCACGACCTTTACTTTCCCAGTTCAGGTCATTTGGTACTACCGCATTAGTTGTTATGCTACCTTGCTAGGAAATGTTGATGGTCTGACACTTGAGAACATGTCAGTAGTCCAAGATTTCACGGACGTGTTCAGGATGATACCTGAACTACCTCCTCGGTGCGAGATCAACTTTACTATCGACCTTGTGCCTAGTTGACGCCCATTTCTCTACCGATGTATTGCATGCCTCCATGTGAAATGGAGGAGTTGAGGTGACAGATCGATAATCTGTTGGATGCGGGTTTTATACGGCCTAGTGTATCCCCTTGGGGAGCACCTGTGTTGTTTGTAAAGAAGAAGGACGGATTGCTGTGATTGTGTATTGATTATCGTAGGTTGAACCAAGTGACAGTGAAGAACAACTATCCTTTGCCCAGGATAGATGATCTATTCGACCAATTAAAAGGGGCATAGTATTTTTCAAAGATCGACTTAGAGTCAGGGTATCATTAGTTACGTGTTAGGGATGAAGACGTGTAGAAAACAACATTCAGAACCAGCTTTGGGCAATATGAGTTCCTTGTGATGTTGTTTGGACTCACAAACATGCCGGTTGTATTCATGGACCTCATGAACAAGGTATTTCGACTGTATCTATACCGATTCGTCATTGTATTTATAGACAACATTTTGATATACTCCAAGAGTCGGAAAGATCACGAGGAGCACCTGCGAGCAGTCTTTAATATTCTCAGGAAGAACCAGTTATTTGCTCAGTACAAGAAATGCGACTTCTGGAAAGAGGAAGTCAAGTTCCTGGGACATGTGGCGTCCAAGGAAGGAATCATTGTGGACCTTGTTATGGTGACTGTAGTTTAGGACTGAGAGCAACCTGGTAGGTTATTATTGTCGATTTATTAAAGACTTTTCCAAGATAGCCAGACCACTATCTCAGCTTACTCGAAAAGATCTTAAGTTTGCCTGAAACGAGAAAGCAGAAGTAGCCTTTCAGGAATTGAAGGACAAGCTGACATCCACACCCATGCTAGTATTATCAGAGAAAGGGGTCAGATATACGATATACACTGACGCGTCTCGTGTTGGTTTGGGTTGTGTTCTTATACAGAAGGACCAAGTGATTGCCTATGCGTCATGACAGTTGAGGAAACACGAAGAAAACTACCCTATGCATGACTTGGAATCGGCAACAGTTATCTTCGCATTAAAGCTCTGGAGACATTACCTCTACGGAGAGGAGTTTGAGCTCTTTTGTGACTACAAGAGCCTCAAGTACATATTCACGCAGAGAGACCTGAATATGAGGCAACGACGTTGGATGGAAACCTTGAAGGACTTCAAGTTTGAGGTTTCCTACATCCTGGCAAGGCCAACCTTGTGCAGATGCATTAAGCTATAAGAAGACAATAGAATTTGTGGCTCTGCTAATGATAGAAGAATGGAACATGGTAGAATTTGTGCGAGACTTCGAATAGAAGCTTACAGTAGAGGAGTCGTTCGTGAGCATCGCACATATTCATATACAACCACTTATTGATGACCTAATCATTGTGGCTCAGAGAGAAGATGAATGGTTGGTGAAGATGAGAAAATGAGCTAGTGACGATGAAGACTCTAAATGGAGAGTTGGTTGAGATGGAGGTTTACGTTATCGTGGCTGCCTTTGCATCCCGAATCTCCATGACTTGAGGAAGAAAGTTCTTAAAGCCACTCACAATTCGAGGATGGCAATGCATCCTAGAAGTATGAAGATGTACCGAGACATGAAGTGTTTATACTGATGGGACAATATGAAGGCCTAGATAGCAGATCTTGTATCCCGTTGTCTCACATGCTAGCAGGTCAAGGCCAAGCATCGTCGACCTCCTGGTTTGCTTCAGCCCATGCCCACAATTGAATGGAAATAGGATTTCATATCTATGGATTTCATTACTGGGTTACCGAAGACAAGGAAGGGGCATAACTCTATTTGGGTGATTGTGGACCGATTAACGAAATTGGCTCATTTCCTCCCAATTAAAGTTTCAAACTCAGCAGAAGAATTAGCTAAGCTGTACATCAGAGAGATCATACATCTACATGGAGTTCCTATGGAGATTGTGTCAGATCGAGACACGCGATTCACGTCCATTTACTGGACTCGAATCCAAAAAGCAATGGGAGTGAAATTGAAGTTCAATACCGTGTTGCACCCATAGATGGATGGGCGGATGGAATGAGTAAACTAGATATTGGAAGACATGTTGTGGGCATGTGTGCTTGATTTCAAGGAAAGTTAAGATGACTGTCTTCCCTATGCTGAGTTCACTTATAAGAACACCTTCCAAGCGAGCATTGGCATGGCTCCCTATGAAGCATTGTATGGGCGCCCATTTCACACAACCCATTGTTGGGCAGAAGTTGGCGAGAAGAGCCTGATTGGCCCAGATTTGGTTCAAGCAACCTCAGAGAAGATTGATATTATTAGACGCTGACTCCTTGCAGCATAGAGCAAACAGAAGAGTTACGCTGATACATGACAGCGTCAGTTAGAATTCGAGGTTGGGGACCATGTGTTTCTTAAAGTTTTCCTCGTGAAGGGAGTCCTTCGATTTGATAAGAAAGGGAAGCTTATGCTGAGGTTCATAGGCCCATTCCAGATTCTGGACTGAGTAGGGGTCGTAGCATACTGCCTTGCTTAGCCCACACCACTCGCAGGCGTGCACAATGTATTTCATGTATCGATGCTGAAGAAATACGTTCTTGATCCTACTCACATTATTAAGTGGGAGCAAGTGCAGCTAAGTGAAGATGCTACCTATGTATTGCGACCAACACGTATCCTGTAAGGAAGGAACAGGTGCTACGCAGCAAAGTTATCCTTCTTGTGAAAGTATTATGGACTCACCACAATGAGGCAAAGATGACCGGGGAAACGGAAGCCGAAGTTCGTTAGAACTACCCTCAGATCCTCGAGGAGTATGAAAAAAAGGTACTAATTTTAGGGATGAAATTTTTCTTTAAGGGGGGTAGATTGTAACGTCTCGAAAAAATCCGTACAAAGACCCGAGTACCACCTTAGGTAGAAATCACTAAGGACCGAATCCTATAGAAAAGTAGACAAAAATTAATTAAGTACTAAACTAAATAATCGGTGGAATTATCTTGAACCACTCTCTATATGAACTGCAAGACTCGAAACCATTAAAATCTCCAGTTGTTCTCGGGAGCACATTGAAACTCCGTATTGGACCTGGACCACGCGTCGAAAGTATAATGACAGCGAAACTATAAGGTTATGACCGCCTTATTGGGCTTGACAACCATCGTGGGAATCGAGCCCAAATATTATCCAGAAATGCATAACTTGAGCCTCGAGCAAAGAGTGTAAGAAACGCGAATGTCCTTAGGAAATAAACCAAAACTTAAGTTAATTGGGCCATTTGCTTGCAGGTGAAATTGAAGACTTCAGACCATCAATTTATAACCAAACTTTACCCCTAGATCATGAAAAATTCCCTGCACATATCGGTATACTTGTGGCCCTGATCGAGTGACGATGACCATTGAACTGATACAGGTCCTCCAAGGTCAATCCACTAATCCAACCAGGCCGAAATCATAACCTGGCCTAGATCCATTGTCAGAGAACTTACTTTGTGACATAGACTGGTAATGGACCTCTAAATGAGCTCCGTTTACCCGAAACAAATGCCTTTTGGCTATAACCTAAGTATACCATGGCCCTGGGGCCATTGACATCACTTCTGAGCCTATATAAGGCCCTTAAACCACCTCACCCACTCTCATATGAATTTGCTCAAACCCTAGGTGAGAGAAGAGAGAAGAAAAGAAAAGTGTGAGAAGAAGAGTGAGAGTTTGGGAGATCGAGGTGGCGTGCCTCTCTTATGACTACACGCACTAGATCGCCTCTACATCTAGCTACACGGGCCATTCCAACTTCGATTTGGGTAAGAAATCCTAACCCTAATTTTTTTTAGAAATCCAAAGAGAGGAATCGACAAAATAGCTAACCTATTTTATGATTTAAGTAACCGTTGTGCTGTAGACGGGAACGTAGTATGCAAACCGAGTTCGTAACGAGCAAACTGATGAATGGTGCGGAATATAAACATTTAGGTTATGGTTTTCAAGGCTTTCAATGTTAGTTAATGATTTATTACTGACTTGATTGCTTCCATATGCACTTAGATGCGACGCTTTCCATATATCACACATGTATGAACTATGTTGAATATATAATGCATTCCATGTGTTTGTTGAAATGTTTAAATGAAATTGCTAATATGATTTGTTCTTGCCATGACTATTAATCTAGGTTATATGTTTGTTGTATGTAGAACAACTCCCTTATGAAAGGATTTGCCATAATACGTGCTTTAACTACTTTAGGTCATGTATGTAATAATGTGTAGGCTAAGTGTTTGATAAAATGTCTGAATGAATAATTTTTTGATGAATTGCATTTACCGAGGGTGTTGAGATGGGATTCTCAATTACTTTAGCTATATGTATAAATTTCTTCATGTAACCTTGATTTCAACTACGTGATTTACGTAAAAAATGTATATGTATAATAACATATTCTATGTGTTTGATAGAATGCTCAAATGAAATTTGCATCTGAATTGTTCGTTAAATGCTATTATGATTAACACATGTGACTATCTATTACCTTTAAGTGTAATTGGGACTACGACGTAGTCCAGGCAATTGGTAATGGTTCTCGATGGAGTGGCCGAACTTGTTTCGCCACATTAGATATCTTCGATAAATCTGAGTCGTATGCTGATTGTTGACAGTGGTTACACCGCATGGAGTGCTTATGCATTCCATGTTGATCAATTCAACATGCACTCGTACCAATCACATTTGTCAAATAACTTGATTGGCTTATTGCGTGTTTACCATTTATGGACGCTACTGCTTGAATCTAAGGTATCACTTATCAATGTAAAGCCCATTTAACCATGGTACCAAGATCTGCTAAGACTCATGAGTTGGGCATAGTGGTGTTTGGAACACTGTGGTCGAGCTGTCGCCCTACGCTGGGGTGATGAGCCTCCCTGTAGTGACAAGTGAGCAACTCAAACTCGTGAACTGAATATGTGGTGTATGAGACACCGTATTCGAGTTGTCAGCCTATGTTCAAGTGATGAGCCTCCTGTAGTGACCTCGAGTATAAACTAAGCCTACGCTGAGGTGACGAGCCTCTCCATAGTGACCTTGAGTGTAAACTCGTGAACTTACCTATCCACTGCTTTTCATCAGGGGTGATGCCTTACAACTTGCCTATTGTATGTGATTAAGTAGGACTGACGACCCTAGATGGATCATTATTTGGGTAAGTGATATAAAGGAAGGTACCTTAGCTTCTCGAATCTGTTGTATGAATAAACTTAATAAATAACTTGGCTAACACGTTTATGCATCGCATTGCATGTGCTTTGGCGAGGAAGCGCACGTTTAGGGAGTTTGCTATGCGCAATCATGAGATGATGTCACTGAGAGAGTGCAGGCGAGGGCATGCATCATTACGCATATCATTCCTGCATTAACCAGAGTAGTTAAGAAATGTTTGTTGTATTGCCTTATCATTACTACTTGACTGAATTGATAACATGTTAACCTTTACCTTATAGTACCACTGAGTTGATCACTCACTCTTACTCTAGGAAGGTGTTTTAAAACACCAACCGGATTCTGATTTAGATGTAGGTTATGATGAGGCTTTCGCGATAGAGCCAGATTTCCTTGACGAGGAGGAGTTCTCCTACGTTCAGCACTCGGGTGGGTTTGTATAGACCTAAAGCTGCATCACTGAGATTACAGGGATTACATGGATTAGTCGTACATTCACATTTTGTAATTTTGTATATTTTGAAATAAATTATGTATATATTCAGCCCAATAGCATGTTCATACTCTGGAGGTTATGAAATACGTATATACTTCATATAATTAGTTCAGTCTTTCGCTTGCTTATTTACATTAACTTTGGAGTATGATATGCTATTTTGGTGTAATCCCACTCATGTTTAATGCACTAATATGGAGAACATTTAAACATCAATATTTATGTTGCATAAATGATGCGTTAGAACTCGGGAGTTGAGCTTTGCTCGACCCCTAATTTTTGGGGCGTTACATTAGATGTGTATGCTATGTTCACATGCCAAAATCTAATCAAAATAAAATAGAAAAAAGAGCCATAAAGTGTATCTTCATTGGTTATTCACTCTACAAAAAACAAGAAGGATAAAAATTCTTTGATCCAATAAAATGAAAAATCCATGTTACTAGAGACGTACAGTTCGTTGAAGATGCTCCGTACTACTCAAAATCCCAAAAGTTTTAAATGAAGGGGAGAAATATAACAATAGGCCATCAAACCCTTTTGGATTTATATATTCCATTATACTATAAAACCAGGTAGAAGATGAAGATTAAACAGTGAATGACTCTCACTTGATTGAGTTGTCTCCCATTCAATCTAAGAACTAAATATCCGATACCCTTAAATCTACATGTATGGACCATGTAATTTCAAGCTCCTCCCATCAATCTGCATCTTCTACTACAGGTTTTTCTATGCCAGGTATACCTCACTCTCATACCTCTATTACCTTACAAAAAGAAAAAGTGTCATTCGTCTTCCTGCTTGTTTTTCTGATTTTTCATGTCAAGTTGCTTATTCAATCCAATCATACGTCTCCCTTGAAAAATATTGCAAGCAACATGTAGCTTTCTTAACCCCTGTCTTTACCCATGTCGAAATTGACAGTTTTTTAAAGACATGATCGCAAGACAAGTGGAAGAAGGCTATGGATGAAGAATTAGCAACATTTACAAAAAATGACACTTGAAAAATAGTGCGCTTGCCCAAAGGAAAAAAACTAGTTGGGTGCAAATAAGTGTACAAAATCAAATACATAAGTGATGGCATTATTGAATGGTCTAAGGTCAGATTGGTTACAAAAGGATTTACCTAAATTTATGGTATTGATTATCAAGAAACTTTTGCACTTGTGGCCAAGATGAACACTATACTTGTGTTATTGTTCATTGCAACTAATCAAGAGTGACCTTCATATCGATTGGACGTGTAAAAAAATGCCTATTACATGGAGATCTTCATGAGCAAATATATATGAAATTTCCTTCTAGACATTCTCGAGAAGGGGAGCACAATATAATATACAAGTTAAAGAAAGCAATTTATGAATTCAAACAATTATCAAGAGCTTAGATTGAAAAGCTCATATTGGCACTAATTGCTTTTGGATATAAACAAAATGGAGACAACTATACAATATTTGTCAACTACAAAGCTTTAAAAAAGGTGATTATTTTAGTGTATGTTGACGATATTATAGTCATGAGCAATAATAATAAAACCCTCTGTCTGCTAAAGCACGATCTTAAGACATATTTCAACATAAAAGATCTTGGTAAATTGAAGTACTTCTTCGACATAAAAGTTGCTTCATTAAAAAAGAAAATTTTCTTGTCACAAAGGAAATCTGTATTAGACTTGCTTAAGGAGACATGAAAGTTAGTGGTAAAGTCTATTGTTATTTCAGTTGACTATAATATTCATCTTTCTAAAGAAATGGGAATCTTATAAAAGATATCGAGCAATATCAACGATTGGTTAGAAAACTCATATACCTTACTATTACCTGTCCTGACATTGGTCAAGCCATTTTTTTTCCAGTCAATTCATGTACAATCTGTAAGTGCTATAATGTATAAAGCACACTCTTATTTGTCAAATTTCGATGAGACAACAACTTATGATGTGGTCACATAATGTGAATTAAGATGGAAAGTTCAAGAAGTAACTTCAAGTGATCAAGATGGAAAGTTCATGACATGACTTCAAGATATACTTTTTACTAAGATCAAGACCCTCCTGAAGTTAAAGTCAAGAAGTAGATCGAGACAAAAAGTTCACCTTCAAGATAAATTTTACTTCAATTCTAGTAAAAGATCAAGCTCCATCTTCAAGCCCTATTGAAGATTCAACTAGAAGATCAAGTCCAAAAAGTTCAAACTACTTCAAGTCAGTCTTTTCAGGCATAATTGAATCTAGAAAGACCTTAGGCTTAGGTCCTTTCAAAACATAATCATATATGGGTTTTTATGCTTAATATAGACTAATCTTCGACTACTCTAGGCTTAAGTTCGACTAGTCTAAGCTGTGGCTTGACCAGTCTAAGATATTTTCGACTAGTCTAAGTTCAAAATACAGAAAAGTGGATTTTTCCGTTGCTTCCTCGACCAGTTGAAGAGAGGCCTTCGACCAGTCGAGGGTTGCTCGACTCAAGGTCCAGTACCTAAATTTTGGTACCCTCGATGTAAGACCCGACCGGAGTTCATGTGTGTGCCTGTGTGTGTATGAGTATGCATTTCATTTCTCTTAGTCTCGCGGTCTTACTGGTCGATCTCGGTGTCCCGCGACCCTTAGATAGTATTTACAGTCATCCTTAAGTCCGGTCATGTAGACCGGACTCGGATCGAGCAGAAACCTATTCCATCTTGTTCGCATCGTTGTTGTGGTTCCGACGGTGCGTCTTGTGTGTCCATCCGATGTATAGATCATAAGTTGTGTGCATATCATGTTATAGCCCTTGATCATGATCACGTGGCTCACCTAGGAGTGGTGTGCACATTTTCCTAGATGGTCACATCCCTAATGCACAAGTTTCAACAAACACTACCCAACACCACCTAAAATGCTATAATTTACACTACCCATCACCCATACACCACCCACAACCCTAGCCTATAGACTCCAATAGGCTTTCTTTTGCTAGCCTATTATTATTTCTCTAACCAAAGCCCCATTTCTCAAGAGAAAAGCTAAAATTTCTCTTCCCCAAACAAGGTTGCAATCATTTCTCTCCTACAAGTACCTCTCTCTCTCTCTCTCCCTCTCATTTCCCTCTTTTCTTTTTCTTCCTTCTAGTTAGTAGAAGGTGGGACGTCCCCACCTCGCCCTCTCCATTTCCAGCTCCTTCTTTTCCTAATCTCTCTAAATCCATCCATTACAAGTTCATCTCATCCATTGATTTTCCTTCCTTAGAGCTAGAGGAGCAAGGAGACCTAGATTCCTGTAAGGATCAAGGTGGTGCTCTCCATATCATGAATATCTCTTCTTCTTAATGTAGATCCTTCCCTCATTCTCATTTGGGATGTGTACGACCCACTAATCAATGGTGGAGATCCTACACAACCTTCTAGATGTGGCCATTGGGCCCATCTTATGCATGCATGTCCATGCATGGGGATTCCCTTCATGGATTCCTTTCATGGTGATTTCTTCTCATTCCTTAGGCATGATGGGTCATCTAGACCCTTGCATCATGGTTGGGATGGCATCCTAACCATTCATCTTGGATCTAGGCCATGCATGATGAAATCCATGTTGTAACTTTGTATATGTATAGTATATGTGGTTGTGATTGTGTTAGGGAATGCTTAATAGTGGCGGAGCCTTACCCTGATGGTTAGATGTCCTTTCTTCCCTCTCCCTTCTCTTGTATCTCTGATGATGTATGTGTGGTCCACTTAGTGGGCCTGAATTGTCCAGGAAAGCCTAGCAAGTGCGGGATGCCCCATACCTAATCTACATTATGGTTGGGGTGTCCCATTTACTACTCTAAATGTTGCATGCAAGGGTAGAAAATTTTAGATCTGATCTGGACAATTGTGGAACCCACTAGGGTGGGCCCCGGCACCCAATTTATAGGCTAATCCTTTCCTTAAATGGCTCATGCTTTTATTTTAATTCATGTATGTATTGCTGTCCAGAATTTTCTGGACAGATTTCTGTTGGTTTTGGGCCTGAAATTGGAACTGATTGGGGGCCTTTTTATACACATCAAATATACTTTTCTGAAAGGTGGGGATCTCATCTTGATGTCTTCCAAATTTCAGCCCCATCTGACCCCGATTGAGGTCCCAAAGGTATGGCCCAAGTGAGGTGGTTAGTCTGTAATTTCTGCACTATTCCAGCAATATATTAGTTTGAAATTCCTTAAATATAAAATAATTTTTCCACTGGTGGGCCACATATGTGGACCCCACCTTGTTGTACATATATGAGGGGACATAAAAACTATTTTTCTGTAATTTTAAGAGGCCATTAATCCACACCATTGGAAGCTCAGATCAGGGCCTATAAAAAATCTGTACTAAACAGATTTGCTGGATAGTTAGTCTTATTTAAATTAAATAAAATACTTTTGATATTTCAAATATTCTAAAATTTTACAGAGAGGTGGCCCACCTATGGTAGGACCCACTTACCAAGTTTCGGGGGTCAATGGACCCCTTTGCAGTTGGTGGCTAGGGCTGGACCGGCCCACCAGGCTGGGACGCCTAGGTTGGGACGTCCAACCATGGCTGGGCCGTCCACCCCCTTTGTGGGCCCATCTTGATGTATTTTTTATCCTCGTCATCCATCCATTTGTGGTCCACGTGGGATGTGGCCCACCTCCCTGAGAGTTATCCATTTTTAGGACCCAATTTAATGTGTTTTAAGGCCAATTGCACCTTGGGATGCCCAGGCCCATAAGACCTTCCACCTTGGGACGCCCAGGCCCATTGGACTGTTGCTGGACTTTCAGTCTAGCAGAATAGTCCACCTGATTTATGTGTGTGATCCATTACGCTCATCTGGTGGGACCCACAGGGACATATGTGGGCCACCAATATACATAAACTTAATTTATATTTAATATTGATGAACCCCAGCAAACCCAGAAATGGGTGGGCTGGAAATTCCAGCAATAAGCCCATATTGGCTACCCCTAATGGCATGATTTGGGGCAACATGGCCCACTAGATTTAAGGATGAATTATGCACATAAGCTTACCATTTTCTGAGGTATATTTAGGCTTGATTGTGCACACTTGGAGGCCCACCCCAGCTAGGTTTATCTAGGTCCATGTATATAGCTAGTTATTGGATTCTTTAGGCCTTGTTGGGTTGGAATTTTCTAGATGGGTCCATTGGACCCTTAGGCTTATATTTTTCTACATATTGTGATGGGTTCTTGGGCCAAATACAAAAATAGTTGGGCCTTTGGTTGCTCACTAAATTAACCTTGCATTTGGGCCAAGTTGTGAGGCCCAATTCACTTGGATTAAGCATAGAAATTGCCCATATGGTTGGAGTAACGGGCTTCCCATTAGGCCCACTACAATATGTGGGTTTGTGACCTTTATGGTTGGGCCCAACCTTGCTTAAGGGCCCAGCAGATTGCCTATGTGTTGGGTTTGAGTATAAGCTCACTAGGTCATGGATCGCCTTAGGCCTCGGGCTTTATTTCATGCTCGAGTAGTGGTGGGCTACCTCTTGAGAACCAGTTGAGGTTGGATGTCCTCCTGGGTGATCCTAAGGTAGGCCCATGGGTTTTTCTATGAATGGTTAAAGGCCCACCATAGACCCTAGGCCATTTATTTGAGACTCAATATGAATGTATGTGGAGCCTACCTTAACGTATGTTTGGTCTAGGCCGTCGAAGCCTTGAATCACCCGATCATGAAGGCACTCTTTGCCTTGGGTTGTTGCTGGACTCCTAGTCCAGTAGCAGGCCCACTTGATCTTAAATGATATATACACACCCTCCATCTGGTGAGGTCCCCCTGTGAGTATAGTTGGCCTTCATGAGATTATTTCCACATAGTTGACTTTAGACCTTAGCAGGTCGAGGAAGTCAAGTGGGCCGAAAGTTTATCATGGATTCTATGCCCATTGGGAATTGAGCCTTAGGCCTTAATTCCTCTCTTAGGGCCCATGTTGTTAAAGGTATTATTAGACCCTTTTTCTTATAGCTAGTATGAGGAATATATGTATGTGACCACCTATTTTTATCTTGAATGTAGGCTTTGGGCCTTCTATTCATATAGTTCATGGTTGATATGCCTTTTGGGGAATAGTGGTTAAATATCCCCATTATGGACCCTTATAGGCCCGGTTATATCTAAGTGTGCTTGGATGCTCATCTTAGACTCTTGCTAGGCTCATTTCTATAATATTTAGACCCGTAGCTGGTATGCTTAGTCATCGTGGGCTACCGCAGGTAAATGTGCCCCTACCAGAGGATTGGATTCCTTATGGATATTGTCTAAGTACCTAGTCTTGGTCCCTTCTTGGATAGGAGGAGTATAATACTTTGTATATCACCACATAATGTGTCTACATTCATCCTCATGACCCATGTACATCATTGTATGCTTGGTTGACACTGTGTGTGTGTGGTCATGATTGTGCCATTGGGTATTGCATGTTACCTTCTCCAAGGGACGTAGTATCCCCTCTTGAGCACGTTGGATGCTTGGAATTCATGTATGGTTGAATGTGTGATTCATGCATTTGGCATTGCATAGCATATGGACATTCGCCCTTACTTCATCAGGGTTGTAACCTCCACAGATGCATCGTGGATGCCCATGATTGGACACTAGAAATGTTACCTGAGCATATGGGGGGCGTAGGATGCCCTTGGGTGAAAATCCCAAAACTTCCATGGTACCAAGGATCTGCCCCAGCGCCGTGACTGGGTGGTACTATGAGCGCACGAGAGCCTTACACTGTTAGGCCACGACTCCCACTGTCTTGTAGTCAGTTGGGATGGGGTGTGGCTTTACCCGCCTTATAGAAAGAGAGCAATAGTTAGGCTAAGTTTGACTAGCTCGTGAATGGGTCCGATATCGTTAAGCCTTACTGGTGATTGGCTGACCATGGGAGGATAGTGAGGTCTCCTATGCTCGTTTGACTGTGTGGGTCTGGAGAGCAGCAGTCATCTTGTAGTGTATTAGACCCCAGTAGATCCCTTATGATGGAACTATACTGATATGTGGATTAGATATGAGGACTAACATCACTTCACATTGCATTTGCATCGGTTGTATAAGCCATATGTTGCATAGCCTTGGTTTGACTTCTTGCATTCATAGTTTAGCCTTGGTATGACTTCTTGTATTCATGAAAACCTTAGCAAGGCTAGTGGTATTGGCATTGATCATATTTTTCTTCTGCATTCTCTATCTTCTTCTTAACACTATTGTCACACACTTTCACCACACTCTAAGCTTATGCACGTTTGATGCGTGTAAGAGATCCTAGGTCAACGTCTTAGTAGTGTAGTTTGGATAGGAGTTGAGCCGAGGACCCCATTGCTGTAGATCTTTCCTTCCCTCTTCTGTTATCATATGTATTTCCTTCAACATTGTATCATGTATAAAGCTCAAATTTATAGTTGAATTTGTAATGTGTTCCCTTTGTTATTTCTGAGATGTACTTGCTGTGATCTTAGGTATGCTCATATTGGAATGGATACATGGTTATGAAAATCCTCCTTGTAAGATCCCAGGATCGGAACCTGCCTTAGGAGCCGAGAATGGGGTACTACGAAGGCTATTATGGCCAGAACCGGCTATCGGGTTCCCTGTGAGTCCGGTTATCGAGTCTGGGGCGTGACAGGAGTTGGTATCAGAGCATAACAAGTAATTTTGGAATAACTTGGGATAACATCGCATATCTGTTGTGAGCATAGGACAAGTAGTGTCCCGAGTGCGCCTCTCTTATTCTGTTTAAGCCTTAAAGGATTCTAATCCCTAGGTGTCCATCAGCTTTGTTCTTTCTATAGACCATGACGTCTAGTCAAGATGCCCATGATTGTGACGCCCGTGGCGGTGGTGCCCGTGGACATGGTTCTCATTCCGCTCGAGCGACCCGAGCGACTTTTGCTCCACCTTACGAGATTCCTGTTCCCCCTCCTTAGCCTACCGTACCTATTCCTGAGGCTCCCGCCGCACCTGTGCCTCCGTTAGAGGCCAGTGCTGCCCCCGCTTATCTGTCGATTCTTGTAGGAGCTGAGCATCTCCAACAGTTGATGCAGATTGTCACTGATGTTCTTCAGACCCGTTAGCCCGTTCCTGAGATGCCCGGACAGGCAGAGCAAGAGCACGCAAGCCCCCTTTTGTGAGATTCGACTTTGCAGTAAGCCTCGATGACGGTATTTTTACTTCAAAGAGAAGCTTGAAAGAGAAAGGTGCATTCTAGTGGCTATTATCAGCGTCAGCATCGTCGACATGTGAGACGTTTAGGGTTTTGACCACTAGCAGCACAGCCAGTGCCATCTTCTTCCCAGACAGCTTCATCATCGGCACAGCCAGCAACCCCTTCTTTTAGACTATTTTCAGGTATTTTCTATGGATGTAGGCAGATAGGGCATCGGAGGCGCGAGTGCCCTCTTCCTTTACATCAGTGACAGTGGCTTCCGCCACAGAGCCTTGACAGTAACCGAGACAGCAGTATAAACTGCCGCAGCAACAACAGTAGCAGTAAAGACTACTAAGGGGACAGGGACCTCCCCGGCCAGCTCAGGCTTGTCTTATTTTCTGCAACTCAGTAGGACCCTTAGTTATTAGAGGAATTGTTGAGGGCATTCTCCCTGTCTCCGTGTGCAAGTCTTCTGTTCTTGTGCATTGCACCCCTTTTGTATCCAAGGGCTTTTGTTCGATCAGATTGCTATTAGAGTTTGCCGTAAGGGATTATCAGTATCGACATTTTTGGGAAGATCGTTGAGTTAGGCCGATGATATTATCATGTTTCATTTTGGTTGGTGAGATGTTCTTGCCTGTTGATTTGTTTGTATTGCCGATGTCAAGCTTATTGGCTTGTTTTGTTGTCAAGGCAGTATTTTTGGTTAGGGATGGTATGCCAAATCGCTAGCTTCGTGGCTGAGTGTGACACTTGCCAGCATGTTGAGGCTGATCACCAGAGACCCCCTGGTGCCTTGTAGTCGTTGAGCATTCTAGTGTGAAAATGGGAGCATGTACCGATATTTCATTGCTAGTTTGCTGAGGACTCAGCGCAGTCACGATACCATCTGGCTTGTAGTTGACCGTCTCATGAAATTGGCACATTTTATTCCGATGTGTGCTTCCTGGACTATGGACTGGTTGGCGAGGATCTTCATTAAGGAGATAGTGAGATAGCATGACATTCCAGTTTCGATCGTATCTGACCGAGACTTTAGAATTATGTCTCAGTTTTTGAGGAGTTCCAACAGGCAATGGGGTCCACTTTGCATCTCAGCACCGCCTATCATCCGCAGACGGATGGGCAGACCAAAAGGGTCTACCAGATCCTTGAGAATATGCTCAGAGCTTGTGTGATCAGTTTTGCAGGCAGTTGGGATGAGCATTTGCCCCTCACCGAGTTCGTGTACAATAATAGCTATCAGGCGACTATCGATGTGGCTCCTTCTATGGCACTTTATGGCAGACCGTGTAGATCTCCTAGCTGTTGGACCGAGGATAGAGAGTGTCATCTCCTAGGTCCCGAGCTTGTGCTACAGACGTTAGAGGTTATTAATGTTATCAGGCAGAGGATGCGCATAGCTCAGAGCTGGCAGAAGAGTTTTGCTGATCGTCGGTGTCGACCCCTCGAGTTTGCAGTTGAGGAAATAAAGGTTTCGCCTATGAAAGGCATGGTTTGATTTGGTGTGAAGGGCAAGCTTGCCCCAAGATTCATTGAACCTTTTAAGATTACCGAGCACGTGGACGTTGTGGCTTATAGGTTTGCCTTACCTCCTGAGTTGTCCGCGAACCACGACATGTTCCATTTTTCTATGTTGCGGAAGTATGGGTCAGATACCGTTCCTGTGATTGATTGGCAGCCACTCGAGGTCTACGTGGATGCTTCCTGCATTGAGTAGTCGATTCGTATTCTTGATTGGAGGGAGCAGGTCCTCAGGACCAAGGTCATTCCCTTGGTGAAGGTGCAATGGGGTCATCATTCGGAGGTCGAGGCGTCTCGGGAACGCGAGGTCGAGATTAGAGAGCGTTATCCCCATTTGTTTAATGATTGATCAATGTATGATTGTTTATATTGCTTTCTCTTTGATGATTGATATATATATGATGGTGGTGTATTGCTTTTCATTTAGTCTTGGATTTGGTAAATTTCGAGGATGAAATTTCTTTGTTGGTGGGGTGGGTTGTAAGACCCGACCCAAGTTCATGTGTGTGCATATGTGTGTATGAGTATGCATTTCATTTCTTTTGGTCCCATGGTCCTACCGGTCGAATCCTGGTGACCTGTGACCCTTGGATAGTCTTTGCAGTCATCCTTAAGTTCGGTCATGTAGACCCGACTCGGATCGAGCCGAAACCTATGCCATCTTGTTCGCATCGTCGTTGTGGTTCCGAATCGCATCTTGTGCGTCCATCCGATGTATAGATCATAAGTTGTGTGCATCTCATATTATAGCCCTTGATCATAATCACGTAGCCCACCTAGTAGTGGTGTGCATGTTTTCCTAGATGGTCCCATCCCTAATGCACAAGTTTCAACACACACTACCCAACACCACCTAAAATGACATAATTTACACTACCCATCACCCATATACCACCCACAACCCTAGCCTATAGACTTTAATAGGCTTTCTTTTGGTAGCCTATTATTATTTCTCTAACCAAGGCCCCATTTCTCAAGAGAAAAGCTGAAATTTCTCTTCCCCAAACAAGGTTGTAATCATTTCTCTCCTACAAGCACCTCTCTCTCTCTATCACCTCATTTCCCTCTTTTCTTTTTCTTCCTTCTTGCTAATAGAAGGTGGGACGTCCCCACCTCTCCCTCTCCTTT
Organism: Magnolia sinica; assembly: GCF_029962835.1. Lineage (NCBI taxonomy): Eukaryota > Viridiplantae > Streptophyta > Magnoliopsida > Magnoliales > Magnoliaceae > Magnolia > Magnolia sinica. Next base: position 70,572,216 of record NC_080574.1, read on the forward strand.
TCCAGCCCCTTCATTCCCTAATCTTTCTAAATCCATCCATTACAAGTTCATCTCATCCATTGATTTCCCTTCCTTAGAGCTAGAGGAGTAAGGAGACCTAGATTTTTGTAAGGATCAAGGTGGGTGCTCTTCATATCATGTAGATCTCTTCTTCTTAATGTAGATCCTTCCCTCCTTCTCATTTTGGATGTGTAGGACCCACCAATCAATGGTGGAGATCTTACACAACCTTCTTGATGTGGCCATTGGGCCCATCTTGTCCATGCATGGGGATTTCCTTAATGGATTCCTTTCATGGTGATTTCTTCTCATTCCTTAGGCATGATGGGTCATATAGACCCTTGCATCATAGTTGGGATGGCATCCTAAACATTCATCCTAGATCTAGGCCATGCATGATGAAATCCATGTTGTAACTTTGTATATGTATAGTATATGTGGTTGTGATTGTGTTTGGGAATGCTCAATAGTGGTGGAGCCTTCCCTCGATGGCCGGATGTCCTTTCTTCCCTCTCCCTTATCTTATATTTCTGATGATGTATGTGTGGTCCACTTAGTGGGCCTGGATTGTCTAGGAAAGCCCAGCAAGGGTGGGATGCCCATACCCAATCTACACTATGGTTGGGGTGTCCCATTTACCACTCTAAATGTTGCATGCAAGGGTGGAAAATTTTGGATCTGATCTAGAAATTTGTGGGACCCACTAGGGTGGGCCACGGCACCCAATTTATGGGCTAATCCTTCCCTTAAATGGCTCATGCTTTTATTTCAATTCATGTATGTATTGCTATCCAGAATTTTCTGGACAGATTTCTGTTAGTTTTGGGCCTGAAATTAGGATTGATTAGGAGTCTTTTTATACCCATCAAATATACTTTTCTAAAAGGTGGGGATCTCATCTTGATGTCCCCCAAATTTCAGCCTCATCTGACCTTGATTGAGGTCCCAAAGGTGTGGCCCAAGTGAGGTGGTTAATCTGTAACTTCTGCACTACTCCAGCAACATATCAGTTTGAAATTCCTTAAATATAAAATACTTTTTCCACTAGTAGGCCACATCTATGGACCCCACCTTGTGGTATATATATGAGGGGACATAAAAACTATTTTTCTCCAATTTTTAGAGGCCATTAATCCACACCATTAGAAGCTCAAATCAGGGCCTATCAAAAATTTGCACTAAACAGATTTTCTAGACAGTTAGTTTTCTTTAAATTAAATAAAATACCTTTTCTTGTCCAAAAATTCTAAAATTTTATAGAGGTGATCCACCCATGGTAGGACCCACCAACTAAGTTTCGGTGTCAACGGACCCCTGTGAAGTTGGTGGCCATAGCTGGACCGGCCCACCCGGCTAGGACGCCTAGGCTGGGATGTCCAACCATGGATGGCCCGTCCACCCCTTTGTGGGCCCAACTTGATGTATTTTTTATCCCCGACGTCCATCCATTTGTGGTTCGCGTGGGACATCACCCACCTCCCCGATAGTTATCCATTTTTGGGACCCAATTTGATGTGTTTTTGGGCTAATTGCCCGGGCCTATAGGACCTTCCACCTTGGGACGCCCAGGCCCATTGGACTGTTGCTGGACTTCCAATCCAGCAGCATGGTCCACCTGATTTATGTGTGTGATCCATCATGCTCATCTGGTGGGACCCACAGAGACATATGTGGGCCACCAATGAACATAAACTTAATTTATATTTAATATTACTGAACCCCAGCAAGCCTAGAAATGGGTGGGCTGGAAATTCCAGCAATAGGCCCATATTGGCTGTCCCTAATGACATGATCTGGGGCAGCATGGCCCACTATATTTAAGGATGAATTATGCACATAAGCTTATAATTTTCTAAGGTACATTTGGGCTTGATTGTGCACACTTGGAGGCTCACCCTAGTTGGGTTTATTTGGATCCATGTATATAGCTAGTTATTGGATTCTTAGGCCTTGTAGGGCTGGAATTTTCTAGATGTGTCCATTGGAATCTTGGGCTTATATTTTTCTACATATTATGATGGGTTTATGGGCCAAATACATAAATAGTTGGGCCTTTGGTTGCCCACTAAATTAACCTTATGTAAGACCCTACCCGAATGTGTGCATTTCATTCCTCTAGGTCTCGCAGTCTAACCGGTCAAATCCTCGTAACCCGCGACCTTCAAGTAGTGTTTGCGGTCATCCTCAAGTTTGGTCACATATACTTGACTCGGATCGACCCAAATTTAGTGTCATAGCGAACGCATCGTCGCTACGGTTCCATCACCGCATCTCGTGTGACAATCCGAGTTGTAGATCATGAGTTGTGGGCCGTGCTTACTTTAGGCCCTTGATGTGTGATTTGGTGGGACCCACCTTAGCATTTCACATTTCTCCATGATTGATGACATCATCCTATGCATCACTTTCTAAAAATGCTACTCTATACCCTACCCTATAGCCTCCCTAGACTAGGCATGGGTTGCTTCTCCCATGACTATGATTGCTTTTATCTTCTCTAGACCATCATTGCTAGCCTCTTTTAGAGAAACTAATCATTTCTCTTGGTTACATCTCCCTAGCAATCCCATTTCCCTCTCACTTTCTCCTTCTCTTCTCCTTGCTAGAGCCCAAACCACCCCCACCCTCTCCCTTTCTCCAGCCCTCCTTCTTTCTAATCCCCTCCAATCTAACCATTCCCAACTCATCTCCACCATAGACAGCTTTTCCTTGGAGCTAGAGGATCATTGTGGTGTAGGATTCAAGATAGATCTTAAGGTGTTCCTTAGATACAAATTTCTGATTTCTTTAATTCCATTGATTTTCTTTCCATTTCTTTCATTTTGAAGCTTGTGGGGCCCATCAAATGATGGTGGTGGCCCCCATGTCTTCATGGATGTGGCTTATAGCCTATCCTTTGTACATGCATAATCCATGCAAGGGGCCATTCTCCATGGACCCCTACATGATTTTCTTTCTTTGATCAAGGATCCTTGGGTCATCTAGACCCTTGATCCTAGGTGGAGATGGCTTCTCCACCATAGATCTTGAGTAGGACAAGTTATGCTCATGTGGAACCATGTAAATCATGATATAGTGGATGATTGTGATTGTGTGAGGAAGGGAAGGGCCTCAATGTGGTAGAGATCCTTCCCTTGTGGATGGATTCTTTTATTTTTCTTGTTTATATCTCTAAAATCAAGATGTGTGTGGCCCACCTTGTAGCGTGGAACCATCCAGACCGTCCAAAGAGGGAGGACATCCTTGACAGTCCACCCTTGGACATTAGGGCCCTAAATGTACCTAAAAAAGAGTACATACAAATGGTATTTATTGATGGGAATAGTCTGGATGTTTATGGGCCCCATTGGGGTGGTCCATACCATAATTTCCATAGACTAATTTTCTCTTTTTATAATGATTATAATTATTTTATTTCAGTATTATCTTGCTATCCAGAAACTATCTGGACGGATTTTTAGGCCGTCTTGTGCTCAGTTTTTGGGATGATTGGTGGGGTGTTTGGTCCCATTTGATATATTCCACTTGAAGGTGAGGACCGCACCTAGATGTCCCCCAAATTTCAGCCCTATTCGACCCCAATTGAGGCCCCAAATGTGTGGCCTAAGTGAGGTGGACAGTCTGGATTTTCTGGACCGTTTCCAGCAACATATCAGTGTGGAATTACAAAAATATAAAATAATATTTCCATTGTTGGGACACATATGTGGACCCACCTTGTAGTACATATATGAGGGGACCTAAAACCTATTTTTCCCAATTTTTTTGAGGCCATTGATCCACCCCATTGGAGGCTCAGATCAGGGTCTATCAAAATTCTGCACTTAGCAGATTTTCTGGATAGTTTAAATTCCTTAAATTAATAAAAATACTTTTGTTAATCCAAAAATCATTAAATTTTATAGATAAGTGACCCACCCATAGTATGACCCACCTACCACGTTTTGGAGCCAACGTACCCCTGTGCACACCGTGGCAAGGGCTGGACCAGCCCACTAGGCTAGGATGCCCAAGTTAAATAAATTTTCTGGACATTCGGTTTTCTTTAAATTAATTAACATACTTTTGCTATTCTAACAATTCTGAAATTTTACAAATAGGTGGTACACCCATGGTGGGACCCACCTACCAAGTTTCGGGGCCAACGGATGCCTGTGTATTTGGTGGCCAAGGCTGGACCGGCCCACTAGGCTGGGACCTCTAGCCATGGATGGGCAGTCCACCCCACCCCCCCATCTTGATGAATTTGCTACCCCACCGTCCATCCATCTATGCTCCATGTGGGACATGGAACACCTCCCTTAGAATTTTCCATTTTTTTGGGGACCTAATGTGTTTTTGGGCCAATTGCCCAGGCCCATAGGACTATTAACCTTGGGACGCCTAGACCCATTGGACTGTTGCCGGACTTCCAGTTCAGCAGCATGGTCCACCTGTTTTATGTGTGTAATCTAGTCCTCCCATCTGATGGGACCCATAGAGATATGTGTGGGCCACCAAGGAACATATACCTAATTTATATTAATTATTGCTGGGCCCCAGCACGCCCAAAATATAGGCGGGCTGGAAATTCGACAATGGGCCCAAAATGGCTGCCCCAAGTAGCCTATTATGGGGCAACATGGCCCACCAGATTAAGGGTAGATTATGCACATAATATTGCCATTTTTAGAGGTATCTTTGGGCTTCATGTATATATGCTTGGAGGCCCACCTCTATTGGATTTTATTTTGGAATTATGCTCATAATTTTGATTGGCCTTGGTAGGCCCATTCATCTTAGATCTACTAAGTTATGCCCCTTGACCATTTGGGCCCGAATTTCACCACCTATTGTGTTGGGTCATGGGCCATAAAACGTAAAGTGGTTGGGTCCTTGGTTGCCCACTAAAACGATCTTGTATATGAGCCAATTTGTGAGGCCCAACTCACATGGATAGAGTTAGGATATTGCCCTTATGGTTGGATTACCGAGCTGCCCATTAAGCCCACCACAATATATGGGTTTTGTGACCTTCATGATTGGGCCCAAACCTTGGTTGAGGGCCCACCATATTACCTATGTGTTGGGCTTTGAGTATAACCCATTAGGTCATGGATTATTTTAGGCCTTCGGCCTTATTTCACAATCGTGTAGTAGCGGGCTGCCTCTTGGGAACCAGTTGAGGTTAAATGTCCTTCGGTGTGATCCTAAGGTAGGCCGTTTATTTGAGGCTTAATATGGATGTATGTGGAGCCTACCTCAACGTATGTTGGTCCAAGCCGTTCAAGCCTTGGATCGCCCGATCATGGAAGCACTCTTTGCCTTGGGTTGCTGCTCGACTCACAATCCAGTAGTAGGCCCCACATGATCTTTTCATGATGTATACACACACTCCATCTGGTGGGGCCCCCTATGAATATTGTTGGCCTTCATGAGATTGTTTCCACATAGTTAATTAATTTCTGGACTTTAGTAAGTTCAAAAAGTCAAACGGGCCAAAAGTTTATCAAAGGGCCTTAAATATACATTTTTATGGTTAAAACTTTATTTGGCTGTGGGGCCCACCATATTGAGAACTTGTGTACATATTGCATACTATGTTTTCTTATAATCTTTGGGCTTAATCAGTACATTCTTTTGGGCTGAGCATGTTGGATGCTTGGAATTGATGTATTGTTGATTGTGTGATTCATGCATTTGACATTGCATAACATATGAACATTATCACCCTTGCTTCATCAAGGCTGTAGCCTCCACAGATACATCATGGATGGCCATGATTGGACACCAAAAACATTACTTGAGCATATGGGGAACATAAGATGCCCTTGGGTGAAAATCCCAAAACTTTCATGGTACCAAGGATCTGCGCCAGTGCCGTGACCAGGTGAAAACATGAGCGTACGAGGGCCTTACACCTTTAGGCTGTGACTCCCACTGTCGTGTAGTCAGTTGGAATGGGGTGTGGCCTTACCTGTCTAAGGGAAAGAGGGCAATAGCTAGGCTGAGTCTGACCAGCTCGTGAATGGGCCCGTTACCATCAGGCCTTGCCGGTGATTGGTTATCCACACGCGGGTAGTGAGGTCTCTTACGCTCGTTTGACTATGCGGATTTGTAGAGTGACAATCATCCTGTAGTGTACTAACCCTGGTAAATTCCTTTTAAAGGAACTGTACTGATATGTGGATTAGATATGAGGATAGGCATCACTTCGCATTGCATTTGCATCGGCTGTATAAGCTTACATTCATCGACTTGGCATGGTGCCTAGTACTCATTGCATTATTTAGCCTTTATATGGCTTCCTGCATTTATTGTAATGCCTTAGTATAGCTTCTTGCATTCATGGCAGCCTTGGTAAGGCTGGTGGTGTTGGCTTTAATCATGTTTCCTTTCTGTATCCCCTATTATTCTTCTGCGCACCATTGTTACACACTTTAACCACCTCTAAGCTTTCTATAAGCTGATGCATGATTGATGCGTGTAGGAGATCCTAGGTTGGCATCTTAGCAATGGAGCTTGGATTGGTGTGTGAGCCGAGGACCAGTGTTGCAGATCCTCTTCCTTCTTTCTTCTATTATCATATGTAATTCCTTCTGTATTGTATCATGTATAAAGCGCAAATTTATAGTGAATTTTTGTAATGTGTCCTTTTGTTATTTCTGAAATTCACTGGCTGTGATCTTGGGTATGCTCATATTAGAATGGATATATGATTATGAAAAATCCTCCTTATAGGATCCCAAGATCGGAACCTGCCCCAGGAGCCGAGATTGGGGTACTATGGAGACTGTTGCGGCCAAACCGGCTATCGGGTTCCTTTTGACTCTGGTTATCGAGTCTGGGGCGTGACAGGAGTTGGTATCAGAGTATAGCAAGTAATTCTAAAATAACTTGGGCTAACATCACATATCTGCTGCGAGCTTATGATGAGTCGTGTATGGAGTACGTTTCCCTCATTCCCTTTCAACCTTCAAGGATTCTAATCCCTAGGTGTCCATCACTTTGTTCTTTCTATAGACCATGTCGTCTAGTTGAGGTGTCCATGATTGTGACGCCCGTGGCCTTAGTGCTCGTGGACGTGGTTCTCATTCCTCTCCAGCGACCCGAGTGACTTTTGCTCCACCATTTGAAATTTTTGTTCCCCCTCCTGAGCCTGTCGTACCTATTCCCGAGGCTCCCTCCTCACTTGTGCCTCCGTCAGAGGCCAGTGCTGCCCCCGCTTATCTGTCAATTCCTGTAGGAGCTGAGCATCTCCAGCGGTTGATGTAGATCGTCACTGATGTTCTTCAGACCTATCATCCCATTCCTGAGATGGCCGGACAGGAGGAGCAGGAGCATGTGAGCCCCTTTTTGAGAGATTCGACTCTGCAGCGAGCCCCTATGACGGTATTTTTACTTCAAAGAGAAGGTCGAAAGAGGAAGGCGCATTCCAGTGGCTACCATCAATGTTAGCATCGTCGACGTATGAGACATTTAGTGTTTTGACTGCCAGTAGAACAGCTAGTGCCACCTTCTTCCCAGTTAGCTTCATCTTCTAGACCATTCACTAGAGTTTGTTTGGTTGTGGGCAGACGGGATACCATAGGCGCGAGTGTCCCCATCAGTAGGATAGACCTCCGTAGCGACCACAACAGCAGCAGAGACCGCCGATGCAGAGGGGATAGACACCTCCCCAGCCACCTCAAGCTTGATTTATTTTACGCAACTCAGCAGGACCCTTGGTTATTAGGGAAGTCGTTATGGGTATTCTCCTTGTCTTCATATGTAAGTCTTGTGTTTTGGTGCATCGCACCCTTTTTGATCTAAGGGCTTTTGTTTGATCAGATTACTATTAGAGTCTGTTGTAAGGGATTGTTAGTATCGACATTTTTGAAAAGATTGCTGTGTTAGGCTGATGATATTATCGTGTTCCGTTTTGGTTGGTGAGATGTTCTTGCCCACTGAATAGTTTTGTATTGTCGATGTCGAGCTTATTGGCTTATTTTGTTGTTAAGGCAGTATTTCTGGTCAAGGATGGTATGCCAGATTGCTAGTTTTGTGGCCGAATGTGACACTTGCTAGCATGTCAAGGCCGAACACTAGAGATCCCCTAGTCCCTTACAACCATTGAGCGTTCTAGTATGGAAGTGGGAGCATGTATCGACAGATTTCATCGTTGGCTTACCGAGGACTCAGCACGGTCACGATACCATCTAGGTTGTCGCCGATCGTCTGACGAAGTTGGCGCGGTTTATTTCGATGCATGCTTCCTGGACTATGGACCGGTTAGCGAGGATCTTCATTGAGGAGGTAGTGAAACTACACGACATTCCAATTTTGATCATTTTTTACGGAGACTCAAGATTCACGTCTCATTTTTGGAGGAGCTTCCAGTAGGCTATGGGGTCCATTTTGCATTTCAGCATCTCCTATAATCCGCAGATAGATAGGCAGACCGAAAGGGAAAACCAGATCCTTGAGGATATGCTCAGAGCTTGTGTAGTCGATTTTGCGGTGAGTTGGGATGAGTATTTACACCTCACCGAGTTCGCATACAAAAATGGCTATCAGGCGAATATCGACATGACTCTTTTTGAGACACTTTATGGAAGACCATGCAGATCTCCTAGCTATTGGACCGAGGTTGGAGAGCATCGTCTCATAGATCCCGAGCTTGTGCAACAGACATTGGAGGTTATTGATGTTATCAGGTAGAGGATGCACACAGCTCGGAGCTGGTAGAAAAGTTTTGCTGATTGTCGGTGTCGACCCCTTGAGTTTGTAGTTGGGGATATGTTATATCTCAAAGTCTCGCCTATGAAAGGCATGGTTCACTTTAGTGTGAAGGGCAAGCTTGCCCCAAGATTTATTAGACCTTTTGAGATTACCGAGCGCCTGGGCGCTGTGGCATATAGGCTTGCCTTACCTTCTGAGTTGTCCACGGTCCACGATGTGTTTCATGTTTCTATGTTGTGGAAGTGTGGGTCGGATACTATCCCTATGATTAATTGGTAGCCACTCGAGGTCCTTGAGGATACTTCTTACATTGAGCAGCCGATTCGTATTCTTGATTGGAAGGAGCAGGTTTTCAGGACTAAAGTCATTCCCTTAGTGAAGGTGCAATGAGGTCATCATTCGGAGGCCGAGGCATCTTGGGAATGCGAGGTCGAGATTAGAGAGTGTTATCCCCATTTGTTTGATACTTGATTGTTATGTTATTATATATATTTCCTTCTCTTGTGATTATTAACATATATCATAATGTTTTGTTATTATTCTAGGTTTGGCAATTTTGAGGTCAAAATTTCTTTGTTGGTGGGGAGAGCTATAAGACCCTACCTGAGTATTGCATTTCGTTCTTCTAGGTCTCACAGTCCTACCGGTCAAATCCCAACGACCTGCGACCTTCGATTAGTGTTTGCAGTCATCCTCAAGTCTGGTCACATAGACCCGACCGAGATTGACCCAAATTTAGTGCCATAGCGACGGCATCGTCGCCACGTTTCCATCACCGTGTCTCGTGCGACAATCCGAGTTGTAGATAATGAGTTGTGGGCCGCGCTCACTTTAGGCTGTTGATGTGTGATTTGGTGAGACCCACCCTAACATTTCACATTTTTCCATGATTGATGATAGCATCCTATGCATAGATTTCTATAAAGGCTACTCTATAGCCATCACGCCCCAAACTTAGAAACGAGGCTCACAAAATTCTCGATCACCGAATCTGGTACCGACAGCCTTCGTAGTATCCCATTCTCGGCTCCCAGCATCCATACGCCATATTCCGATCCTGAGATCATATAAGAAGGATTTCCAACATACTTTTGTCTTATAAGAAGTATAACCACAAGTATACTGAAATCATAAAGGTAACATCATCATCACATATCCACTAATGTGAACATTTGAATACAATGCTGAAAGGGAAATACATATGTCAAAATCAGAGCTCCAGAAGGCAGCTGCACACTCCACACTCCACGCTGCTGCAACCTAACATCACCTGCACGCATCTATCGTACATAAGCTTATAGAAAGCTTAGAGGGGTGGTGTAAGTGAGTGCATAAGGCAGCGCCAAGTGTACAATATCAGAGTAATGCAGAAATATACAGTAAGTACATGAATGCTATCAGCTGTACCAAAGCTATATGATGCAAGGCATGGATGTTATCGGCCATATCAAGGCCATGCGATGTGAGGCCTATGTAGCCAAATGTTATATGTGAGATACAAAGCAAGCATGCCAGTCCTCATCAAGTATACATATCAGTACAGTTCTTCTCTTGATATCACCGGGGTCTAGTACACTTCACACTAACTACCTCCTCCCTAGCTGCACAGCCGAGCAAGTGGAAGAGACCACACTGTCCGCCTGACCAGTAGTCTATCAATACCTACCTGGCTCGTCGATAGTGGACTCATTTGTGAGCTGGTCAAACTCAGCCTAGCTTATAGCCCCCTCACTCGGGCGGATAAGGCCACACCCCCTTTCAACCGACCACGACATAGTGGGAGATGCGACCTACTGGTATTTGGCACTCGGGCGCTCGTGTATCCACTTGGTCTAGACGTTGGAGCATCTCCTGGTACCAAAAGGGTTCTGGGATTTTCACTCAAGGACATCCTAAGTGCCCACAATGATAGAGCCAATATTTTCGGTATCCAATACGACCATCTACGATGTGCCTGTGGAGGCTACGACCTTGATGTCGCTAGGATGTGCAGTGATCACGACACACAATGTGAAATGCATGAGTCACACCGTCAGTCATGCAACAATCCTGCGTGTACGCACGCTCATGTGGGAGCACTCCGTCTCATAAGGAGTCCCGTAAATGTCTTAACCCAACGGCTTATGATATGATCAAACATTCCTCATATCAATCATACATATGATGCGTATGGGCATGAATCATGGAGCTATACTAAGCATATTATAAAGTGATGAACTGCCCTTACAATGAAGATGGGCCTAGATGGCCTACACACAACAAAGTACAGGCCTATAAATGGGCCCTAGGGAGAGTTATAATGTGGACATTTAACCAACATTATTCTTACAATGTGGACGTCAAACCAACATTGCTCCCAAGGCATGACCCGCCATAAATATCATTACACAAACCATGGTGGAATCGCACATTGTAATGGGCATGTGTACATCCCATTGGGAATTAACTCATGGGCCTCAAATACATCAATGGGCCGTATCACATGGGCCTCATATATATCAAGGTGGGCTTCAACAACGTGCCTCATACATATCAAGGTGGGTCTCAACAACGGGCCTCATATATATTAAGGTGGGCCTCAACGGATAGGCCATAAATACATTAAGATGGGCCTCATCACATAGGCCGAAAATATATCACAATGGACCACAACATATGAGCCGGAAACACACCACAATGGGCTACGACCCACAGGCTTCAAATATGCAACAGGTGGGCCCTGCACTTGGGACTCAAAACATGCAACAGGTGGGCCTTGCTCAAGGGTCAAAGATACATCATGATGGGCCACATTTGTATCAAAGTGGGCCTCTCAAAAGGGCCACAAAATACATCAAAGTGGGCCTGATGGATGGGCCACAAAGTACATCAAGGTGGACCTCACAAATGGCCACAAAATACATCAAGGTGGGCCTCACAGATGGCCACAAAATACATCAAGGTGGGCCTGACGGATGGGTCATAGACACATCAAAGGTGGGCCTCATCCTAGAAAATGAATGGATAGCGTGGATGAAACACATTCATCATGGTGCGCCCCACACACTGACGGACGGCGTGTATAAAAAACATACACAATAGGGGGCCCCATCGTCTACGGGCAAATGGACAATGTGCATATAGATTACATACATCAAGGTGGGTCCATCCCACACGTGCAGCACGTGTGGAGTGGGCCCCCACACGTCTGCCAGAAGGGTGGGAAGTAGGGATAAAATACATATATCATGGTGTCCCACGAGGCTGGGCAGTGTGAATATACAACACATACACAATCTTGGGCCTCACAATACAATCCATGCTGGGACGCCCCAAGTGAATAATCTAATCCGTTCACCGTCTTGGCCACCTTGAATGTGGTCAAATAGACTTTGACTAGGACTGGTTTGGATGACAAGGGACTCCAAAGAGGGCCCTAGAGTGTTTCAACAGATGGGCATTAATACCCTTAGTACGACCCATTCAAGACTCATATTTGCCTTAAAATTTGGCACATGGCCTAAAATTATAAGGAGAAGATGGTGGATGGTGTGGATTAAACAATTTCATCATGGTGGGGTCCACGTGTGGTGGCAGCCCAGTAATGCTTCCACCCTCACCGTCACTGGACAAAAACGTCCAGGGACTTACTCTTTTTTTCTTCTTCTCTTTTTTCCTTTATTTTTATTTTATTCTACTATGTGGGGCCCGCTAGTGGATAATCCATTCTGTCTATTATATCGACCAGCTCTCTATGGACCAAGGGAGTCTAATGATGGATAGGTCCACCACTTATACACACAACAGCATGTATTATAATGTTCCAATAGTGGGACTTTGTTTCCCTCGGTATGGTCCACTAAGAACTAAGATTTGTCTCATTTTTCAACTCATAGCCTAAAACTACATGGGGTAGGTGGTGGACGGCATGGATTAAACAAATACATCAAGGTGGGGTCCATGGTTGGGACGCCCCCACACCACGTCTGCATGGTTGACGTGAGGGGTGCTCCCACTACCACCATTAGTTGTGGTGTGGTCCACCTGATGGTTGGATCAAGTAGATTTCTGGGCTCCACGGCTAAAATGTGCCTAAAAATGGATGTATGGTGTGGATCTAAGAAATACATCAATATGGGTCCCATGAGTGAAAACTCACTCCAAACCTCCTATGCAAAATGTAAGAAATGACGTGGGTAGCTCAACCCCTTAGCATTTGTGGTATAGCCCACCTGGGAATCGGATTAGCTTCACATTTCGGCTCAACTTCTAAAATGGGCTGGGCAATGAAATGGACGGTGTGGATTGGGTGCATACATCAAGGTGGGGCCAACATGGATAGCCTTTCCCAACAGCTTTGAACCAAAGCTAACATTTGTTTTTTTTTTCTAGTAAACGCCCAGCGTCCCTAGACACTGGACAGTTTGGGCTCACACGTATATAAGATGGGCCCTGCTCATGTGGGCCACCAAATGATGGATGGTATGGATACACATATAAAGTGGGCCCCACCAATAGATAACTTGGATAAAATACAAGCCTCATGGTGGGGTCCATCCAATTGGGCACACGGCCACATCATAACACAAAAAAGTATGAAAAAGAGAAGGAAAGAGAGATAGAAAGAGAGAGGGACACGTGTGATGGAGGGCTCCACCACTATGAGCCCTCCCTTGCATTCAATCATACATCAATTGGGTCCTAATACATGTGGGCCCATCAAATCAAATATTAACGGTGGAGATTCCTTCTCCACCAAAATGGAAGGTCTAGATGACCTCTTTCAAACTTAGAAAGTAAACATCATGATGGGGTCCATGGAGAATGGCCCCATCATGGAATGATCATGATAATCAAGGTGGGCCATCGGCCACATCTTAAGGTCCAAAGTGAGATCCATACCATCGATCGGTAGGCCTCACTTGGCCCATCATAAAAACATGAAAACTAGCATATAGAAGCACCCACCGTTTGATCTTCTTAGTCCGTTGGAAAGCTGATCTCCTTGTGCTTCTCTTTGAAGGAGGGTGATGAGCTTTGAATGGATAGGATGAAGGATTTAGGATGGGAAAGTGGGCCACACACATGCATTTTCTCTCATTAGGATGCATGGATGTCCACCCTCTCCTCTTGCTTGGAATATGTGAATGAGAAAGAGAGAGAGAGAGAGAGAGAGAGAGAGAGGTGGTTGTAAGGGAGAGGTGATGGATGTGAGCTGAGTGACGGATGTGAGGTGAGTGATGGGTGAGGTGAGAGACTTGTTGACTTTTGGGGTTTGCTTGACTTGTGGAGAAAGAAAGCATGGGTGTGTGTACTTGACATGAGGTGATTGATTGATTGAATGATTGAGTGATGGGACATGTTGTAGAGATCTCTTGGGATTGTAAACGTGCGGTGTTTTTCCTCGAACTGAATGTAACGCCCTGAAATTCGGGGGTTGAGCATAACTCAGCTCCCGAGTTCCAAAACATCACTTATGCAACATATTTAATGATGAATGTATGTTGACTGTATTAGTGCATAAAACATGGAATAGATTAAGCCAAAACACAGATATGATTCAGGGATAAGTGAATAAAGCAAGCGGAAGACTTATAGAAAAGTATGTGTATAAGTGTAAATCCCTGAAATACATATACAAGCCAGGTCGTATGAAAGTGTTATTTAACCAAATTATAAGTATCAAGTTACATCATTTAAATTCCCAAAAATAATCCTAGAGATCCCGCGCATCAGACCGAGGCTCACTAGAACCCGTCTGAAAACTGCATATAAGAGAACGCAGCCTCATCATCATCCAGCTCCCGCTCTGCCTCAGAAGTTGCATCCACATCTGCAACATCAAAGCCTAAGACAGAGTCTGGTGGGTGTTAAACACCGCCCCAGAACATGGGAGTGAGTGATCAACTCAGTGGAACAATAAGGCACTGGTTAACATGTTATCAGTTCAATCAAACAGTAATGATAAAGCAGAACAATTAAATAAATCCTAAGTACTCTTGTTATGCAAGGATGTATGCAATATGATGCGTGCCCTCACGCGTACACCCTCAGAGTCTTCATCTTACGATACGCATGACATCGCCTCAAAGTGCGCCACATCTACAAAGCACATGCAAATGCGGTGCATGGATATGATTACCAAGTTGTTATTAGTCCGTTTCATACAACAGGATTGGGAAGCTAAGATACCTTCCTCATATCACCATCCAAACAGTGATCCATTCTAGGGTCGTCAATCCTAGACATCTCATACGATCATATATTTGAGGTCGTAGCAAAGGGCTCGTCACCAATCAATGCACGCCTTTTATGCCCTTACTACCATAGTTCGGCTCGTCACCTCCTTGCGGTATCCAGGTATGCTCGAGGTCACTACAAAGGGCTCGTCACCAATCAATGTAGGCCGACAGCACGAATATAGTGTCCCATACCACCATAATTGGCTCACGAGTTGAGTTGCTCACTGGTCACTACGGGGAGGCTCGTCACCCCAGCGTAGGCCGACAGCTCGACCACGGTGTCCCATACCACCATGTCCGGCTCATGAGTCTTAGCGGATCAACGTACCATGGTTAATAGGATTTCACTGGTAAGTTCAGTATCCTAGATTCAAGCAGTAGCGTCCATACATGGTGAACATACATCGGACAATCGGGTTACCTGACGAACTCGACTAGCACGAGCGCACGTTGAGTTGAGCGACATAGAGTGCGCAAACACTCCGCGTGGCCAAACCACTGCCGACAACTCTAATACGGCTCGGGTTCGTCTAATATATCCTACGTGGCGAAAGTAACCTCAACCACGAACATAGAGTCGATTACCGATTTCCTGGACTAATGCATAGTCCCACACACCTTACACTACAACAGATAGTCATATGGAATGTAAAACAG
The DNA here is from genome assembly GCF_029962835.1 of Magnolia sinica. Classification (NCBI taxonomy): domain Eukaryota; kingdom Viridiplantae; phylum Streptophyta; class Magnoliopsida; order Magnoliales; family Magnoliaceae; genus Magnolia; species Magnolia sinica. The sequence goes on from NC_080574.1 coordinate 70,587,794, forward strand.
TAATGGAACAACAACTAAATCATGGTACATACGCATCTGAAGAATCTCAACTTAACATAAATGTAAGCACAAGTAATGCTTGAATTTAAATAACATGGAATGTAACTTGCATAAAGGAAATCATGCACATCAATAGGAGTGTTGAGAATCACTTCTCAACGCCCGCAATTAGTGTAACAAATTACACTTTAGATCATTTATGCATTTCTACAAACACTAAGCATACATGGAACAACATACATGATGTATGTTGAAATACATGCATTTTGACAATTCCTTTTACCAAGGAGTTGTCATACATGCATCTAGCATACATACATGACAAATAATCATGGCAAACATAAGTGCATATTTTATACGTATACGGTACTTTATAAATACACATAGAATACACAAATCTCAATATAGCACATGCATATCAGGAAAGCAACGTAAACACAACATTTGGCATGTAGAATCTCATCCATAAGAAGAATAAATCATTCACTGGCATTGAAAGCCTTGAAAACCATAACCTATACACTTAAAGTCCGCACCTTAAGGAAAGAAAGAAACACCAAACTGATTTAGACGAGTTGTCTTCGTCAACGGCGATAGGATACCCTAAAACAAGGATAGAAATGAGATACAATAACACCAAGACTAATCTAAGCTCTAACACAGGTTAGGGTTAGATTAACTTACCCCAAAATGAACTCAGAATCGTCAGAAGAACGATTCAAAGTGAAGGTTCAAAGATGAAGAAGAACAAAGAAGAATCCAAGATGATTCACCAACTTATCTCTCTCACTTTCTCTCTCTTTTCCACTCTCTTTCCAAGCTAGGGTTAGAGAAAATTCGTATGGAAAAGAGGTCTAGGGTTTAAGGACTATAAATAGGCCTATATTTGATGAAAATAACCCCAGGGACAAGGTATACTTAGGTTATAACCAAAGCATGCCTTTCTCGATCCAACGAAGCACTTTTGGTGGGCCTATAACCACGAAAGGTCGGACTTAAGCTCATTGACCATGGATCTAGGTCAAGCTGAATTTTCATACCGACCGGCTCTTCAGATCAGCCGTGGCGGACCACACTCAATTCAACGGTCACAGAATCTCGATCAGGTCCACAAGCACTAGGATATGCCTGGGCCAACTATCCTGATCAGAGGGTGAAATTGGGTGAGAATCCAACGGTCAGATAGCTTAAAATCGTCGCGCAAGCGACACGACTCAAATTTCATAAAAACTTATTAAATATCCAACCGTTCTCACACTCTTCACTCCGAACTCAAACAAATCGACCCAGAACATCACATGGACTTGATTTTCGAGGTGATGGTCAAGCCCAACTCGGTGACCGCAACAGCCTAAGATCATTGCCATCGGACTTCCGACGCGCGGTCCAGGTCCGATCTAAAACTTTCAAAAATTCCCCAGAACAACTGGATTTAGCGATGGATCCCAGATTTCAGAGTAACGTAGCACTAACTAATCTACAAGTTTAGAGCCATGCAGATACAATTTAAAGTGATTGATGCGAATTTCACAAGCAATCGAGTATAGCGCTAATTACCCCAAAAACAACTACTTAAGGAAAGATTAGCACAAAAATTCCAAGGTCGTTACAATCTACCCCCCTTAAAGAAAATTTCGTCCTCGAAATTCATACCTTCATATAAGCCTCAAGGATCAGAGGGTAGGTCTTCCTGACCTCAGCTTCAGATTCCCAAGTAGCCTCTTCCACACCATGATGCGTCCATAGCACCTTCACAAGAGGGATAACCTTACTACGCAATACCTGCTCCTTCCTGTCGAGAATACGCATCGGTCGCAGTACATAAGTGGCATCCTCACTCAACTGCACTTGCTCCCAACTGATAATATGCGAAGGATCAGGAACGTACTTCTTCAGCATAGAAACATGAAATACGTTATGCACGCCCGCAAGAGGTGTGGGCAAAGCAAGGCGGTATGCTACCACTCCCACTCGATCCAGAACTTGAAATGGACCAATAAATCTCGGCGTCAGCTTTCCCTTCTTACCGAACCGCAGAACTCCCTTCATAGGAGAGACCTTCAAAAACACATGGTCTTCAACCTCAAACTCAAGCGGTCGACGCCTCATATCAGCATAACTCTTCTGCCTGCTCTGCGCTGTTAAAAGTCGACGTCGAATGATGTCAACCTTCTCTGAAGTCACCTGCACCAACTCCGGGCCAAGCAAACTACGCTCACCAATTTCTGCCCAGCAATGTGGTGCTCTGCACGGGCGACCATACAACGCCTCATAGGGAGCCATGCCGATACTCGCCTGGAAACTATTATTATACGCGAACTCTGCATACTGAAGACAATCATCCCAACTGTCCTTGAAATCCAAAATACAAGCTCGCAACATATCCTCCAGGACTTAATTCACGCGCTCCGTCTGCCCATCTGTTTGTAGATGAAACGCGGTGCTGAACTTCAGTTTCACACCCATTGCTTCCTGGATACGAGTCCAGAAGATAGATGTAAAATGCGTGTCTCTATTAGACACAATCTCCAGGGGAACTCCATGCAGACGCACTATCTCCTTGATATACAACCTAGCCAACTCGTCTGCAGAGTGAGTGACTCTGATCGGTAAGAAATGCGCCGACTTCGTTAATCGATCGACGATCACCTAGATAGAGTTATATCCCTTCCTCGTCCTCGGCAACCCAGAAATAAAATCCATAGAGATGAAATCCCACTTCCATTCAGCTATGGGCATGGGCTGCAACAACCCAGGAGGTCGGCGATGCTTTACCTTGACCTGCTGGCATGTGAGACAACGAGAAACAAATTCAACAATCTGGACCTTCATATTGTCCCACCAATAAGACCTCTTCATATCCTGATACATCTTCGTGCTACCTGGATGCATCGCAAGTTTAGAACTATGGGCTAACTCGAGAACCTCACGTCTCAAGTCAGGGATGTCAGGAACACATAACCGGCCACGAAAACGTAGGCCCCCATCAGAACTAACACTCCAGTCGGAGTTCTCATCTGTACCAACCCGCTGCCTCATCTTTACCAAAAGCTCATCACCTGCCTAAGTTGCAACGATCCTCTCGTCGATAAGGGGCTGTACACGAATGTGTGCGATAACCTCATACGGCTCAACCACCGTAAGCTTCTGCTCAAAATCGTGCACGAACTCCAACATATCCCACTCTGCTATCATCAGCAGAGCCGCAAACTCAATAGCCTTCTTGCGACTCAACGCATCCGCCACAAGGTTCGCCTTGCCCAGATGGTAAGAAACATCGAACTTGAAGTCCTTCAGCGTTTCCATCCATCTGCGCTGCCTCATATTCAAATCACGCTGCGTGAAAATATACTTAAGGCTCTTGTGGTCACAAAAGAGCTCGACCTCCTCACCATAGAGGTAATGTCTCCAAAGCTTTAATACGAAGATGACAGCTGCTAATTCCAGGTCATGCGTAGGGTAATTCTCTTCGTGTTTCCTCAACTGACACGAAGCATAAGCAATCACTCTGTCCTTCTGCATAAGGACACAACCCAGGCCAACGCGAGAGGCGTCAGTATATATAATATACTTAACCCCTTGCTCTGGCAATACTAGCACAGGGGCAGACGTCAACTTGTCCTTCAGCTCCTGAAAAGCTAACTCCGCCTGCTCATTCCAAGCAAACTTCAAATCTTTCCGTGTCAGCTGCGACAACGGTCTGGCAATCTTCGAGAAGTCCTGAATAAAGCGTCGATAATAGCCTGCAAGACCCAGAAAACTCCTTACCTCAGTAACTGAACCAGGCTGCTTCCAGTCCTGCACTGCAGCTACCTTGGCAAGGTCGACGGCTATTCCTTCCTTGGACACCACATGTCCCAGGAACTTGACTTCCTCTTTCCAGAAATCACACTTCTTGAACTGTGCGAAAAGCTGATGCTCCCTAAGAGTATCCAAAACCGCTCTTAAGTGCTCCTCGTGCTCTGCCCGGCTCGCCGAATAAACCAAGATGTCATCGATAAAGACAATGACGAATCGGAACAGGAATGGCCGAAACACCCTGTTCATCAGATCCATGAACACGGCCGGTGCGTTCGTCAGACCGAACGACATCACAAGGAACTCATAATGACCGAAGCTAGTCCTAAAAGCGGTCCTTGACGCGCAACTGATGATGCCCTGACTGCAGATCAACCTTTGAAAAGTACCGTGCCCCCTTCAACTGATCAAACAGATCATCAATCCTGGGCAAAGGGTACTTATTCTTCATAGTTACCAAATTCAACCTACGATAATCAATACACAATCGCAAGGAACCATCCCTCTTCTTCACAAACAAAACAGGTGCTCCCCAAGGAGACACACTAGGCCGAATAAAACCCAATTCCAGCAAACCATCTATCTGCTTCCTCAACTCCTCCATTTCACTTGGAGGCATACGATAGGTGGGTAAAGAAATGGGCGCCACACCAGGCATAAGATCGATAGCAAAATCAATCTCACGCTGAGGAGGTAATCCAGGAATCGACTCAAACACATCTTCAAACTCCTGAACTACCGGCGTACTAACCAACGCCGATTCGGCCGAACTCTCCAACAGAGAAGAATAAAAATCAATACGAAGAGGGTAACTGACCTGAACCGGGAAAGTAACAGTCTCGCCCTCAAGTCCATGGATCGTCACTGATCTAGCTTCACAATCAATCTCAGCTCGCATCCTCGTGACCCAATCCATACCCATAAAACATCGTAGTGATAAAGCGATGCGACTAGCAAATCAACACGGATCGATCCACTTCCCAGATCGACTAAACAATCCATACAATGCTTGCCCAAAGTAGATGAAATCCCCGTAGCGGTAGTAAGCGTCACTCCTTGCATAGGAACAGATCTCAAACCCAAACGCCTAACTGCCGCATAAGATATAAGAGAAGTAGTGGACCCTATATCCACTAACATAGAAATGGGAATACCTTCAATGTACGCTGTCACCTCAAAGGACCTCGGCACTAAGTCAAACATAAGCGCTTCAGCTGAAAGCGCATGAACTCGAGCCTGCTACTGACGATTCGGCGGAGGAACCATGGGCCGCTGAGGTGGCCTGAAACCAGGAACTGCAGGTCTGAAGGAAGGATGAGCTGGCGCTGATCAAAGAGGAGGAGGAGAAATAACCTGAGGCATCGGACGGCTAACCCTCTACGGTGGAGTAAAACCACCGGCTCGCATATGGGAGAAGAAAAAACGGTCCAAGTGCCCCACCTTCCCACAATAGGAACATCGAAGATCAGCTCTCATCTGCTGAGCAGGCGGCGCTGAACACCTTGGAGGAGAATCTGCTCGCGGCCTCTTGCCGAGGAAAGGTGCACCCTGGAAATCCGGTCACGGCCTAGGAACCATCGGTGCTCGCATGCGGGACGCTCTATCTCCGTCCTGCTCTGCTCGCAAGGACATGCTCACCAGCTCCGCATAAGAAATGCTAGCACAGCAAATCTTCGATCGGATCTCAAGTCTCAGTCCCTCAGAGAAACGCCGCATCCTCATCGGCTGATCACCCAGGATCAAAGGAACATACTGCCCCAACTCAGTAAACCGATTTTCATACTCCGTAACCGACAACCCTCCCTGGCGGAGGTGAAGGAACTCACTCTCCTTCTCATGTCGATATGTAACCGGGAAATACTTCTCATGGAAGCGCGCCTCAAACGCCTGCCACGACCACTCAAAGCCTTCCTCGACAGTGCGAAGAACACTGTCCCACCACAGACTAGCCTCCTTCTCAAACATGAAGGTGGCAAGCTCAACCTGCTCGACCTCAGAGCAGTGCAGCGGTCTCAGCATCTTAGAGATGCGGTTTATCCAATACTCGGCCTCCTCGGGTCTATGAGAACCCACAAAAGTAGGAGGTCGCAAGCGCTGGAATCGCTCGAAAGTGCCGCTGGCACTGGCGCTCCCAGATGGAGGCATAGGTGAAACAGGTGGAGTCGCCCCCACTGACTGAACAAAGATGCCAGCCATGGAAGAGAGGAACTCCTGCTGCTGCTGCTGCTGAATCTGCTGCTGCTTCATCAACAGCATCATCTGCTCAAACCTATCAACAGGCGAAGCAGACGAAGGTACACGGCTCGGCTCAGGAACCGAGGATGTAACAGGAGGAGCCATAGGTGTCGACCTAACACCGGCTTGAGATGGACCCACCTGTGGATCTGACTGGCTATCGCTCAAGGGAGGAACCCCAACAAGCGACTCAATTAAAGAGAGACGGGCCGAAGTCTTCGAACCCTTAGGAGGCATCCCTACATTCAACAGAGGATGCAACCTGTCAGATTCTAAGTCACATAATCCATCCACACAACAACACAGCACAACTCCAAAGGCAAACAACATGCATTCCATTAATTAAAATCGTCACAATACAAGTAGTGCAGCAATACATGAATCACGACTAGGAAAGCATGAAAACAACAACATCTAACACTTCAAACAACCACAGCAACTACAACAACCACAAACAACTACCACAACTACAGCACTACAACACTCCAACTACAAGCCAACAACGGCTACATACAAAAAGAAAACACCAAACAAAGCAAAGACGGCCACGACGACAGCTACTCGTCGGAATCAGGAGATGGAGGCGGAGCACCCTTATCATGCAAGCAACACAGGATAAACTTCAGAGTCCGAGTCACCTTGTTAAACTTATGTTTAACAAGGCCTCGAAGATTAACCATATCCTGACGTAAAACAGCCTGCCCTTCTTCAAGCCCTGTAAGACGGGCATCTCTAGCAGTCTGCTCTATGCTCCGCTCTGGCGCCACAGGAGGAGAGCTATCACTCAAATCCTGTGCGTCATCTCCTTCCTCGTCTTGCTTTGTTTCTTCCTCAGACTCCGCACCACCTTCAGCATAACTCTCTTCATCACCGCTCTCAGACTCAGCCTCACCCTCTAAGGCAAGCCGACCAGAACTAACCTCCATCAGCTTAAGAGTCCTCAGATTGATATGACGAATAGGAACCGGCTTCTCAGCTCTAAGCCTATAGCCAAACACATGTGCAATCTTGCAAATGAGGTGGCCAAAAGGAAGCGACTCGGTCCTTCTACTCGAACGAGCAATGAGAATAATCTGGCGCAGGACGTACGTCGGCACACACAACTTCGCTTCCTGCCTTACCTGATATAGGAAATCCACCATCAGGCACGTACACTCACTGCGATTGCTCCACCTTGGGTATACATTGAACATAAATATGTGGTGAAGCAAACGGAAGTCGTTCGTCATGAAGGAAGCCAGAAGACTCCTATTCGGCTGCCATTCGACCAGACGACCACACAAGGATCGGGTGCGACGATCCCTCTCGCGCACACTGTCCACATTCTTCTCGCTGACATGCACTTCACTAAGTGGCACTCTCAGGAGGTGGGATATCAAAGCAACATCGACGATACCCACACAACCGCTACCACAAGGAATCTTGAACTGCAGAGGCTCTAGCGAAGGCTCCAGAATGTTGGCATAAAAGGCCCGAACAGTGCTAGCATTCGCGCGATACTCGCCTTCGAACAAGGGACCCCAACCAGCCCCTTTAAGGCGCTCCAACAAGAAAAACTCACCAAAGAGCCGCGGATCAACATGAGCCTCAAAAAGGACTCTACGGCCTTCATAGACTCCATGCGACAACTCCGCCAACAAAGTCCTACTAACGGGAGCTCGAGGATCAAGGTCCCACTTCGTCTGGAATTCACGCGTGGTGGATTTGCTCGCGGCGGCTCCTCTCGGCCTCCGTGCACGGGTTGGGCGGCTCGGCCCGGCTTCATCCATGGGCGCTCTCTTCTTCCCCATCAAGGAAAGAAGGAAATAAATGAAAAAGATGGCCGTCACAATCTCAAAGAGGGCCATGAGAAATGAGAGAAAGAGAGAAATAGGAAGATGGTGAAGCTTCCACACAACTAGTAGCCAAAAAGGGGATGCAAGAGCTCAAATGAGAAGGAAGAAAAAGAAATCAGTAATGGGAGGGAGCATTTAGAGATGAGGTGATGGGTTTGCACGAAAAATGGAGGAAGAAGGAGATTTGGGAGAGATTTGAGAGGATTTGGAGAGGGTTTTCAAGAAAGGGAGAGCTTGGGAGAGGGATTTGTGAAGGAAATAGGTAAAAGAAAAAGGTTTTAAGGGAAAATCGTGGACAGGTGGGCCACATTAGGCCTAGGAGTGATCGGCCCTCGTCGGCCCGGCCCGCCTGGCCCGCTGACCGGCGATCCCTCGCCGAACCGGTGATGGCATCGCCGGTCTCTGGACATCCCGGCGATGCCTCGCCGTTTTGGCGAGGCCCTCCTGGTCCCCCATGCTCAGAAAAGTGTGAGCCCCCCTGGGCCCCACTGGAAATGCCCCGATCGGCCCCTTGTATGATTTGACGCCTATCGGGCCATTCTGGCAGAAATCTGATTCAAATAGAGATTTCTTGAAGGTTTAAGGGTAAAAAAAGGGAAGATAGGCCATCTAATCTCATTAATAGATGGTCTGGGAAAGGTTTTGGTTCGCTGTGTGTGATTAGGTAAGAGTACAGACTCGATCTCGGCGAAGGTTTTCAGGAAACTTTCGCCGATAGGAATTACGGAGCACAAACACCAAATCTATGATAGACGCGCACCCAAATACACTAAAGTGGTGACAACGTGCGGTGTGTGACCATAACTCAGGTCCGGTTTAATCCAGATCATCCTTTGATACCAACTTGTAACGCCCTGAAATTCGGGGGTCGAGCATAACTCAGCTCCCGAGTTCCAAAACATCACTTATGCAACATATTTAATGATGAATGTATGTTGACTGTATTAGTGCATAAAACATGGAATAGATTAAGCCAAAACATAGATATGATTTAGGGATAAGTGAATAAAGCAAGCGGAAGACTTATAGAAAAGTATGTGTACAAGTGTAAATCCCTGAAATACATATACAAGCCAGGTCGTATGAAAGTGTTATTTAACAAAATAATAAGTATCAAGTTACATCATTTAAATTCCCAAAAATAATCCCAGAGATCCTGCGCATCAGACCGCTAAAACCCGTCTGAAAACTGCATATAAGAGAACGCAGCCTCATCATCATCCAACTCCCGCACTGCCTCAGAAGTCGCATCCACATCTGCAACATCAGAGCCTAAGACAGAGTCTGGTGGGTGTTTAACACCGCCCCAGAACGTGGGAGTGACTGATCAACTTAGTGGAACAATAAGGCACTGGTTAACATGTTATCAGTTCAATCAAATAGTAATGATAAAGCAGAACAATTAAATAAATCCTAAGTACTCTTGTTAATGCAAGGATGTATGTAATATGATGCGTGCCCTCATGCGTACACCCTCAGCGTCTTCATCTTACGTTACGCATGACATCGCCTCAAAGTGCGCCACATCTACAAAGCACATGCAAATGCGGTGCATGGATATGATTACCAAGTTGTTATTAGTCCGTTTCATACAGCATGATTGGGAAGCTAAGATACCTTCCTCATGTCACCATCCAAACAGTGATCCATTCTAGGGTCGTCAATCCTAGACATCTCATATGATCATATATTTGAGGTCGTAGCAAAGGGCTCATCACCAATCAATGCACGCCTTTCATGCCCTTACTACCACAGTTCGGCTCGTCACCTCCTTGCGGTATCCAGGTATGCTCGAGGTCACTACAAAGGGCTCGTCACCAATCAATGTAGGCCGACAGCACGAATATAGTGTCCCATACCACCATAATCGGCTCACGAGTTTAGTTGCTCACTGGTCACTACGGGGAGGCTCGTCACCCCAGCGTAGGCCGACAGCTCGACCACGGTGTCCCATACCACCATGTCCGGCTCATGAGTCTTAGCGGATCAAGGTACCATGGTTAATAGGATTTCACTGGTAAGTTCGGTACCCTAGATTCAAGCAGTAGCGTCCATACATGGTGAACATACATCGGACAATCGGGTTACTTGACGAACTCGACTAGCACGAGCGCACGTTGAGTTGAGCGACATAGAGTGCGCAAACACTCCGTGTGGCCAAACCACTGCCGACAACTCTAATACGGCTCGGGTTCATCTAATACATCCTACGTGGCGAAAGCAACCTCAACCACGAACATAGAGTCGATTACCGATTTTCTGGACTAATGCATAGTCCCACACACCTTACACTACAACAGATAGTCATATGGAATGTAAAACAGTAATGGAACAACAACTTAAATCATGGTACATACGCATCTGAAGAATCTCAACTTAACATAAATGTAAGCACAAGTAATGCTTGAATTTAAATAACATGGAATGTAACTTGCATAAAGGAAATCATGCACATCAATAGGAGTGTTGAGAATCACTTCTTAACGCCCGCAATTAGTGTAACAAATTACACTTTAGATCATTCATGCATTTCTACAAACACTTAGCATACATGGAACAACATACATGACGTATGTTGAAATACATACATTTTGACAATTCCTTTTACCAAGGAGTTGTCATACATGCATCTAGCATACATACATGACAAATAATCATGGCAAACATAAGTGCATATTTTATACGTATACGGTACTTTATAAATACACATAGAATACACAAATCTCAATATAGCACATGCATATCAGGAAAGCAACGTAAACACAACATTTGGCATGCAGAATCTCATCCATAAGAAGAATAAATCATTCACTGGCATTGAAAATCTTGAAAACCATAACCTATACACTTAAAGTCCGCACCTTAAGCAAAGAAAGAAACACCAAACTGATTTAGACGAGTTGTCTTCGTCAACGGCGATAGGATACCCTAAAACAAGGATAAAAATGAGATACAACAACACCAAGACTAATCTAAGCTCTAACACAGGTTAGGGTTAGATTAACTTACCCCAAAATGAACTCAGAATCGTCAGAAGAACGATTCAAAGTGAAGGTTCAAAGATGAAGAAGAACAAAGAAGAATCCAAGATGATTCACCAACTTATCTCTCTCACTTTCTCTCTCTTTTCCACTCTCTTTCCAAGCTAGGGTTAGAGAAAATTCGTATGGAAAAGAGGGCTGGGGTTTAAGGACTATAAATAGGCCTATATTTGATGAAAATAACCCCAGGGACAAGGTATACTTAGGTTATAACCAAAGCATGCCTTTCTCGATCCAACGAAGCACTTCTGGTGGGCCTATAACCACGAAAGGTCGGACTTAAGCTCATTGACCATGGATGTAGGTCAAGCTGAGTTTTCATACCGACCGGCTCTTCAGATCAGCCGTGGCGGACCACACTCAATTCAACGGTCACGGAATCTCGATCAGGTCCATAAGCACTAGGATATGCCTAGGCCAACTATCCTGATCAGAGGGTGAAATTGGGTGAGAATCCAACGGTCAGATAGCTTAAATTCGTCGCGCAAGCGACACGACTCAGATTTCATAAAAAACTTATTAAATATCCAACCGTTCTCACACTCTTCACTCCGAACTCAAACAAATCGACCCAGAACATCACATGGACTTGATTTTCGAGGTGATGGTCAAGCTCAACTCGGTGACCGCAACAGCCTAAGATCATCGCCATCAGACTTCCGACGCGCGGTCCAGGTCCGATCCAAAACTTCCAAAAATTCCCCAGAACAACTGGATTTAGCGATGGATCCCAGATTTCAGAGTAACGTAGCGCTAACTAATCTACAAGTTTAGAGCCATGCAGATACAATTTAAAGTGATTGATGCGAATTTCACAAGCAATCGAGTATAGCGTTAATTACCCCAAAAAAATAACTACTTAAGGAAAGATTAGCACCAAAAATTCCAAGGTCGTTACACTAAACGTCGGCCCACATCTCCTTGCCAGGGTATCAGATTGGTATGCAAGATGCGGCGTTGAAAGCACGGCGACGGTGCGATCGCAATGGTACAAGTCTTGGATTAGGCCGACTCAGATCTACCGGATACGACTTAGGGTCATTCGCAAACATCGATTATAGGTCACAAGTTACCGGAATTCATCGAGAATGGTCGCGGGAGTCGACGGAACATTACAGACTAGGATACGGGTCTTACAGTTCTCCCCTCCTAATAAAAGTTTCATCCTCGAAATTTAAAACACGACACAACCAATATAGAGCTCAACCAAGGGAGGAAAAACCTATCCAAACACAATATGCCAACATAATCAAACACTTAAGAGATGGGGACAACGCCTGTGAACCTCAGCCTCCTGCTCCCAAAACGCCTCATCAACACTACGATGATCCAACTGGACCTCAGATCCTGATCAGAAATGATCAAAACTGAAATACTATGCAACCTCACAATCTCAACGGTAGGGATCTATATCAGAAAATCTCTAAGTTATTCGAACTTGGGGATCTAACCATTCCAAGTTCTCAACAATCATAGAGTGAAAGGGTAGCTATCAGTAGATATGTGATGTTATCTTCAAGTATTCCCAACTTATGCTCTGATACCAACTTTTATCATGCCTCAAACTTAGAAACCGGGCTCACAAAATTCTCGATCATCGAATCCGGTGCCGACAGCATCCGTAGTACCCCATTCTCGGCTCCCAGCATCCATATGTCAGATTCCAATCCTGAGATCCTATGAGGAGGATTTCCAATGTACTTTTGTCTTATAAGAAGCATAACCACAAGTATACCCAAATCATAAAGGCAACATCATCATCACATATTCACTAATATGAACATTTGAATATAATGCTGAAAGGGAAATACATATGTCAAAATCAGAGCTCCAAAAGACAGCTGCACGCTCCACACTCCACGCTGGTGCAACCTAACATCACCTACACGCATCTATCGTGCATAAGCTTATAGAAAGCTTAGCGGGTGGTGTAAGTGTGTGCACAAGGCAAGCGCCAAGTGTATAATATCAGAGTAATACGAAAATATGTGGTAAGTCCATGAATGCTATCAGCTGTACCAAAGCTATATGATGCAAGTCATGGATGCTATCGGCCATACTAAGGCCATGCAATGTGAGGCCTATGTAGCTAAATGTCATATGCGAGATGCAAATCAAGCATGACAGTCCTCATCAAGTACACAGATCAGTATAATTCCTCTCTGGATATCAACAGGGTCTAATTCACTTCACACTGACTGCTTCCTCCCTACCTGCACAGCCAAGCAAGTGGAAGAGACCACACTATCTGCCTGACCAGTAGTCTGTCAATAGCTACCCGACTCATCGATAATGGACTCATTTGTGAGTTGGTCAAACTCAGCCTAGCTTATAGCCCCTCAGTCGGACGGATAAGGCCACACCCCCTTCCAACCAACCACAACACAGTGGGAGATGTGGCCTACTAGTATTCGGCACTCGGGCGCTCGTGTATCCACTCGGTGTATACGTTAGAGCATCTCCTGATACCAAAAAGGTTCTGGAATTTTCACCCAAGGACATCCAAAGTGCCCACAATGCTAGAGCCAATATTTTTGGTATCCGATACGACCATCCATGATGTGCGTGTGGAGGCCACGACCCTGATGTCGCTAGGGCGTGCAAGGATCACGACAACAATACAAAATGCATGAGTCACACCGTCAGTCATGCAACAATCATGCGTGTACCGCGTGCTCATGTGGTGGCACTCCATCTCATAAGGAGTCCCATAAATATCTCAACCCAACGGCTTATGCTATGATCAAACATTCCTCATATCAAGCATACATATGATGCATATAGGCATGAATCATGGAGCTATACTAAGCATGTTATAAAGTGATGAACTGTCCTTACAATGAAGATGGGCCTAAATGGCCTACACACAATAAGTACGGGCCTATCAATGGGCCCTAGGGAGAGTTATAATGTGGACATTTAACTAATATTATTCTTACAATGTGAATGTCAAACCAACATTGCTCCCAAGGCATGACCCACCATAAATATCATTACACAAACCATGGTGGAATCGCACAGTGTAATGGGCAAGTGTACATCCCATTGGGCCTTAACTCATGGGTCTCAAATACATCAATGGGCCATATCACATGGGCCTCATATATATCAAGGTGGGCTTCAACAACGCGCCTCATACACATCAAGGTGGGTCTCAACAACGAGCCTCATATATATCAAGGTGGGCCTCAATAGATGGGCCACAAATACATCAAGATGGGCCTCATCACATGGGCCAAAAATATATCACAATGGACCACAACATATGAGTTAGAAACACATCGCAATGGCCCACGACCCACGGGCTTCAAATACACAATAAGTGGGCCCTGCACCTGGGCCTCAAAACATGCAACAGGTGGGCCCTGCTCATGGGTCAAAGATACATCATGATGGGCCACATTTGTATCAAAGTGGGCTTCTCAAATGGGCCACAAAATACATCAAAGTGGGCATGACAGATGGGCCACAAAGTACATCAAGGTGGACCTCACAAATGGCCACAAAATACATCAAGGTGGGCCTGACGGATGGGCCATAAACACATCAAAGGTGGGCCTCATCCCAAAAAAGGAATGGACAGTGTGGATGAAACACATTCATCATGGTGCGCCCCACACGCTGACGGACGGCGTGTATAAAACACATACACAATAGGGGGCCCCACCATCCAGGGGTAAATGGACAGTGTGCATATAGATTGCATACATCAAAGTGGGTCCATCCCACATGTGCAGCATGTGTGTGGTGGGCCCCCACACGTCTGTCAGAAGGGTGGGCAGTAGGGATAAAATACATATATCATGGTGTCCCACATGGCTGGGCAGCGTGAATATACAACACATACACCATCTTGGGCCTCACAATATAATCCATGGTGCGACGCCCCAAGTGAATAATGTAATCCGTTCACCGTCTTGGCCACCTCGAATGAGGTCAAATAGATACTGACTAGGATTAGTTTGGATGACAAGGGACTCCAAAGAGGGTCCTAAAGTGTTTCAATAGATGGGCATTAATACCCTTAGTACGACCCATTCGAGACTCATATTTTCCTAAAAATTTGGCACATGGAATAAAATTATAAGGAGAAGATGGTGGATGGTGTGGATTAAACAATTTCATCATGGTGGGGTCCACGTGTGGTGGCAGCCCAGTAATGCTTCCACCCTCACCGTCACTGGACAAAAATGTCCAGGAACTTACTCTTTTTTTTTTCTTCTCTTTCTTCCTTTATTTTTATTTTATTCTACTATGTGGGGCCACTAGTGGATAATCCATTCCATCTATTTTATTGACTAGCTCTCTATGGACCAAAGGAGTCTAATGTTGGATAGGTCCACGACTTATACACACAACAGTAGGTATTATAAGGTTCCAACAGTGGGACTTTATTTCCCTTGGTATGGTCCACTAAGAACTAAGATTTGTCTCATTTTTCAACTTATAGCCTAAAACTACACGTGAAGGTGGTGGACAGCATGGATTAAACAAATACCTCAAGGTGGGGTCCATGATTGGGATGCCACCACCCCACGTCTATATGGTTAGCATGAGGGGTGCTCCCACTACCACCATCGGTTGTGAGTGGTCCACCTGATGGTTGGATCGAGTAGATTTCTGGGCTCCACGGCTAAAATGTGCCAGAAAATGGATGCATGGTGTGGATCTAAGAAATACATCAATATGGGTCCCATGAGTGAAAACTCACTCCAAACCTCCCGTGCAAAAAGTAAGAAATGACGTGGGTAGCCCAACCCCTTAGCATTTGTGGTATGGCCCACCTGGGAATCGGATTGGCTGCGCATTTCAGCTCAACGCCTAAAATAGGCCGGGGAATGAAATGGATGGCGTGGATTGGGTGCATACATCAAGGTGGGGCTTACATGGACAACCTTTCCCAATAGCTTTGAACCAGAGCTAATATTTGTATTTTTTTTCCTGTTAACGTCTAGCGTCCCTGGACGCTTCACAGTTTGGGCTCACACGTATATAAGGTGGGCCCTGCTCATGTGGGACACCAAATGATGGATGGTGTGAATACAACACATATAAAGTAGCCCCCACGAATAGATAACTTGGACAAAATACATGCCTTATGGTGGGGTCCATCCAAGTTGGCCACCCGGCCACATCTTAACACATAAAAAAATATGAAAAAGAGAGGGAAAGAGAGATAGAAAGAGAGAGGGACATGTGTGATGGAGGGCTCCGCCACTATGAGCCCTCCCTTGCATTCAATCATACATTAAGTGGGTCCCAATACATGTGAGCCCATCAAATCAAAGATCAACGGTGGAGATTCCATCTCCACCAAAATTGAAGGTTTAGATGACCTCTTTCAAACATAGAAAGTAAACATCATGATGGGGTCCATGGAGAATGGCCCCATCATGGAATGATCATGATAATCAAGGTGGGCCATCGACCACATCTTAGGGTCTAAAGTGAGATCCATACCATCGATCGGTAGACCTCATTTGGCCCATCATAAAAACATGAAAACAAGCCTATAGAAGCACCCACCGTTCGATCTTCTTGGTCCGTCGGAAAGCCGATCTCCTTGTGCTTCTCTTTAATGGAGGGTGATTGTAACGCCCTGAAATTCGGGGGTCGAGCATAACTCAGCTCTCGAGTTTCAAAACATCACTTATGCAACATATTTGATGATGGATGTATGTTGTTTGTAAGAGTACATAAAACATGGAATAGATTACACCAAACTGCAAACATAATTTAGGGATAATTGAAGAACGCAAGCGGAAGACTTAAAGAACATATGTGTACATGTGCAAGTCCCTGAAATACGTATACATGCCAGGTCATACTTACAAGTGTTACTATCAAAAAATATAAATATTAAATGACATTATCTATTCCAAAGAAAACCCAGAATTCCCCACACATCAGGACATGGCTCACATGAACCCGCTTGAGAACTGCATAAAAGAAAATGCGGCCTCATCATCCTCGAACTCCTTCTCTGCCTCAGGGGTCGCATCAACATCTACATCTAAGACAGAGTCTAGTTGGTGTTTAAACACCATCCCAGAATGTGGGAGTGAGTGATCAACTCAGTGGAACAATAAAGCAAAGGTTAACATGTTATCAATTCAATCAAGCAGTAATGATAAAGTAGAACAATCAAACATGTCCTAATTACTCTTGTTAGTGCAAGGATGTATGTAAAATGATGCATGCCCTCGCCTGTACACTCTCAGCGTCTTCATCTTACGTTACGCATGACAACCGTCCTCAAGTGCTCCACCTCTTCCAGGCACATGCAATGTGGTGCATGAACATGATTTCCAAGTTGTTATTAGTCCTTTTCATACAGCAGGATTGGGAAGCTAAGGTACCTTCCTCATATCAAATTCCACACAGTGATCCATTCTAGGGTCGTCAGTCCTAGGCAATCTCATACGATCATATGGTTTTAGGTCGCTGCAAAGGGCTCGTCACCAATTAATTCACGCCTATCATACCTTCGTTACTACTCTAAGGCTCGTCGCCCTAATGCAGTATCAAGGTATGCTCGAGGTCACTACAAAGGGCTTGTCACCAATCAATGTAGGCCGACAGCACGAATATAGTGTCCCATACCACCATAATCGGCTCACGAGTCTGGTTGCTCACTAGTCACTACGGGGAGGCTCGTCACCCTAGTGTAGGCTGACAGTTCAACCACGGTGTCCCATACCACCATGTCTGGCTCATGAGTCTTAGCGGATCATAGTACCATGGTTAACAGGATTTTATCAGTAAGTTTGGTACCCTAGATTCATACAATAGCATCCATACATGGTGAACATACATCGGACATTCGGGCTACTTGATGAACTTGACTAGCATGCGTTGGGTTGAACAACATAGAGTGCGCAAACACTCCGTGTGGCCAAACCACTGCTGACAACTCTAATACGACTCGGGTTCATCAAATCACGTCCTTTGTGGCGAAAGCAACCTCAGTCACGAACTTAAGGCCGATTATCGATTTCCTGGACTATTCATAGTCCCAAACATATTCCACTACAATAGATATTCATATCAACAATTTAGAATAGTAATGGAACAACAATTCAAACCATGCATTATGTGAGCATTTAAAGAATATCAACTTAACGTGGATTTAAACATTAAGTAATACTTGAAGTTAAACAACAAAGAATGTGACTTGCATGTAGGAAATTATACACACCAATAGGAGAGTTAAGAATTGCTTCTCAACGCCCGTAAATAGGAAAATATATTACACTTTAAGCCATTCAGACATTTCTACAAACACTTAGACTACATAGTGCAACACACATGACGTATGTTGGATTACATGCATTTGGACAATTCCTTTTGCCAAGGAGTTGTCACACATACGATTAGCACAAATACACGACAAATAATCATGGCAAACACATGTTCATATTTTACACGTATACGGTACTTTCTACATATACATAGAATACACAAATCTCAATATAACACATGCATATCAGGAACGCAAAATAAACCTAGCATTTGGCATGTGAAATTGCATCCATAACAAGAATAAACCATTATCTGATATTGAAAGCCTTGAAAACCATAACCTATACAAATAAAGTCCGCACCTTAAACCAGAAATAGTGCACCGAACTGATTCAGACGATATGTCTTCGTCAATGGTGACTAGATAACCTTAGGCAAGAATAGAAATGAGCTACAACAACACATAAACTCTTCTAAGCTATAAAACATATTAGGGTTAGATTAACTTACCTAAGGAGGAACTTAGAATCGCCGGAATAACGATTCAAAAGTGATGGTTTAAGGATGAAGAGTAACAGGAAAGAATCTCCAATGATTTACCAACGTCTCTCTCACTTTCTCTCTCTTTTCCCCTCTCTTTCTTAGCTAGGGTTAGGAAATTCGTATGGAAAAGAGAGTGAGGGTTTTAAGGTCTTTATATAGGCCTAACATTGATGAAAATAACCCCAGGGCCAAGGTATACTTAGGTTATAACCAAATCAGGCCTCTCTCGATCCAACGGAACACTTCCGGTGGTCCTTTTTTCACGTGCGGTCGGACTTAAGGTCACTGACCATGGATCTAGGTCAGGTTGAGTTTTCGTATCGATCGGCTTTACAGATCAGCCATGGCAGACCACACTCAATTCAACGGTCACCAAAACTCGATCAGGTCCACAAGCACTATGACATGCCTAGGCCATCTTCCCTGATCCGAGGATGAAATTTGGTCAGAATCCAACGGTCAGATTGCTTAAAATCGTCGCGCAAGCGACACGACTCAGATTTCATAAAATCATATTTAATTTCTCACCGTTCTCACACTTTTCACTCCGGACTCAATCAAATCAACCCAGGACATCATCTGGACTTGATTTTTGAGGTGATGACCAAGTCCAACATGGTGACCATAACTGTCTAAGATCATTGCTATCGGACTTTCGACACGCGGTCCAGTTCCGATCCAAAGCTACTAAAAAATCCCAAGAGCAACTGAATTTAGCGTTGAATCCCAAATTTCAGAGTAACATAGTGCTAACGATTCTACAGGTTTTGAGTCATGCAGATCAAATTTAAAGTGATTGATGCTAATTTCACAAGCAATCGAGTTTAGCGCTAATTAACCCACAAATAGCTTCTAAGGAAAATAGAGGTAGTACTCGGGTCTTGGCATGAAATTTTCTGGGTCATTATAGTGATGAGGTTTGAATGGGTAGGATGAAGGATTTAGGATGGGAAAGTGGGCCACACACATGCATTTTCTCTCCTTAGGATGCATGAATGTCCACCCTCTCCTCTTGCTTGGAATATGTGAATGAGAAAGAGAGAGAGAGAGAGAGAGAGAGGTGGTTGTAAGGGAGAGGTGATGGATGTGAGGTGAGTGATGGGTGAGGTGAGAGACTTGTTAACTTTTGGGGTTTGCTTGACTTATGGAGAAAGAAAGTATTAGTGTGTGTACTTGACATGAGGTGATTAATTGATTGATTGATTGAGTGATGGGACATGTTGTAGAGATTCTCTTGGGATTACAAACGTGCTGTGTTTTTCCTCGAACTGAATGCCGGCCCACATCTCCTTGCCAGGGTATCCGATCGGTATGCAAGACGCAGCGTTGGAATAGCGGCGACGGTGCGGTCGCAATGGTACAAGTCTTGGATTAGGCCGACTTAGATCTATAAGATACGAGTTAGGGTCATTCGCAAACATCGATTGTAGGTCACAAGTCACCGGAATTCGTCGGGAAGGATCACGGGAGTCGACCGAACAGTACGGACTAGGATACGGGTCTTACAATAGCTTACCCTATAGCCTCCCTAAACTAGGCATGGGTTGCTTCTCCCATGACTATGATTGCTTTTATCTTCTCTAGACCATTATTGCTAGCCTCTTTTAGAGAAACTAATCATTTCTCTTGGTTACATCTCCCCAGCAATCCCATTTCCCTCTCACTTTCTCCTTCTCTTCTCCTTGCTAGAGCCCAAACCGTCCCCACCCTCTCCGTTTCTCCAGCCCTCCTTCTCTCTAATCCCCTCCATTCTAACCATTCCCAACTCATCTCCACCATAGAAAGCTTTTCCTTGGAGCTAGAGGATCATTGTGGTGTAGGATTGAAGATAGATCTTAAGGTGGGTGTTCCTTAGATAGAAACTTTTGATTTCTTTGATTCTATAAATGTTCTTTCCATTTCTTTCATTTTGAAGCTTGTGGGGCTCATCAAATGATGGTGGTGGCCCCCATGTCTTCATGGATGTGGCTTATAGCCCATCCTTTGTGCATGTAAGGGGCCATTCTTCAAGGACCCCTACATGGTTTTCTTTCTTTGATCAAGGATCCTTGGGTCATCTAAGTCCTTGATCTTAGGTGGAGATGGCATCTCCACCATAGATCTTGAGTAGGACGAGTTATGCTCATGTGGAACCATGTAAATCATGATATAGTGGATGATTGTGATTGTGTGATGAAGGAAAGGGCCTCAATGTGGCAGAGCTCCTCCCCATGTGGGCAGATTCTTTTATTTTTCTTGTTTATATCACTGAAATCAAGATGTGTGTGGCCCACCTTTCAGCTTAGAACCATCCAGACAATCCAAAGAGGGAGGACATCCTTGACAGTCCACCCTTGGACGTTGGGGCCCTAAATGTACACAAAAAGGGTACATGCAAATGGTATTTATTGATGGGAATGGTCTGGATGTTTATGGATCCCACTGGGGTGGTCCATACCATAATTTTCATGGACTGATTTCCTCTTTTTATAGTGATTAAATTGTTTTATTTAAGTATTATGTTGTTGTCCAGAAACTATCTGGACAAATTTTTGGGCTATCTTGAGCTCAGTTTTTAGGATGATTGGTGGGGTGTTTGGTTCCATTTGATATATACTTCTTGAAGGTGGGGATCCGACCTAGATGTCCCCCAAATTTCAGCCCTATTTGACCCCGATTGAGGCCCCAAATGTGTAGCCCAAGTGAGGTGGACAGTCTGGATTTTCTGGACTGTTTCCACCAACATATCAGTGTGGAATTCTATAAATATAAAATAAATTTTCCACTGGTGGGCCACATCCATGGACTCCACCTTATAGTACATATATGAGGGGACCTAAAACCTATTTTTTCCAAATTTTTTTGAGGCCATTGATCCATTCCATTGGAGGCTCAAATCATGGTCTATCAAAATTCTGCACTTAGCAGGTTTTCTGGATAGTTTGAATTCCTTAAATTAATTAAAATACTTTTGCAAATCCAAAAATCATGAAATTTTACATATAAATGACCCACCCATGGTAGGACCTACCTACAAAATTTTCGGGCCAACGAACCCCTGTGCACATCGTGGAAAGGGCTGGACTGGCCCACCAGGCTGGGACGCGCAGGTTAAGCAAATTTTCTAGACAATCTGTTTTATTTAAATTAATTAAAATACTTCGGATATTCCAAAAATTCTAAAATTTTACAAAGAGGTGTCCCACCCATGGTAGTACCCACCTACTAGGTTTTGGGGCCAATGGACCCCTTTGCATTTGGTGGCCAAGGCTGGACCGGCTGAGGACCATCTTAATGTATTTGTTACCCTACCGTCCATCCATCTGTGGTCCATGTGGGACATGGCCTACCTCCCTGAGAATTTTTATCACGCCCCGAACTCGGAAACCGGGTTCACAAAATTCCCGATCGCCGAATCCGGCGCCGACAGCCTCCGTAGAACCCCATTCTCGAACCCCGGTACCCATTCACCAGGTTCCGATCCTGGGAGACTACAAGGAGGGTTTCATTAGTCTGAATCATAATGAGCATAACAAAAAGCATAACCCACAAACAATAACCACAAGAACACCACCACAAAATCCACTATGATCAAAAACTTTTTGTACAATACAACAGAAAGGGAAAATACAATGTAACAAAAGAAGCAAAACTCCAGAAGCTCAGCTGCACGCTCCAACTACAGCGAGACTATGGCTGCGACTGCGTCCTGGCGTCACCTGCACACATCAATCGTGCATAAGCTTATGGAAAGCTTAGAGGGTGGTGTAAGTGTGTGCGCAATATAAACGTACTTAAAATGTAAGGTCAGAGTGATACGGAATCATAGTGAGGAGCACATGAATGCAATCAACTGTACCAAGGCTATGCGGTGCAAGATATGAATGCTATCGGCCATAACACGGCCATGTGATGTGAGTTGCAACTCAAGCATGCCAAACCTCATCATATATCAGTACAGTTCTCATTCTGGATAATCACCGGGGTTCAATACACTCCAAATGGCACTGTCGCTCTCCTAGCCGCACAGTCCAAGTGAGCGTAAGAAACCTCACTATCTGCCTGACCAATAGTCTGCCAATACCTATTCGGCACATCGATAGCGGACCCATTCGCGAGCTGGTCAAACTCATCCTAGTATTGCCCCCTACCCTCGGGCGAGTAAGGCCACACTCCTTTCCAACCGACCACGACACAGTGGGAGACGCGGCCTCCTGGTATTCGGCCCTCATGCGCTCATATATTCTCTCGGTCTCGACGTTGGAGTCATCCTCTGGTACCATCGGGTTTAGGAATTTTCACCCAGGGACGTTTATGGCGCCCGTATGCTAGAACCAAGTATTTCCGGTATCCAATCCTGCCATCCACGATGTGTCTGTGAAGGCTATGGCCCTGATGTCACTAGGGCATACAGTAACTACAATCACACAAATGCAAGTGCATGAATCACACTCTCAGTCATGCAACAGTCTCGCGTGTACCATGCACTTATATGGGGCAACTCCGCCTATCAGGGAGCCCATAAACAGTCCGCCCGAAGGCATATGCTATGATCGGTCACTCCTCATATCAGGCATACATATGGTGTGAATGATCATGAATCATGGATCTATACTAAACATGTATAAAGAGATGGGCTCTAGGTATAATGGAGATGGACCTAGACGGCCTACTTACCACAAGTATGGGCCTCTCAGTGGGCCTTAGGGAGAGTTATAATGCGGACATTTAACCAACATTACTCATTCAATGTGGACGTCAAACCAGCATTGCTCCCAAGGCGTGGCCCATTACAAAATCAATACATGTACCATGGAGGAATTACACTACATTGGGCCTTATGTATGTCCTATTGGGCCTTGACCCGTGGGCCTCTAGTACATCAAATGGGCCTCATACATGGGTCTCGTGTATACATATCAAGGTGGGCCTCAATGACGGGTCATAATTGCATCAACATGGGCCTAGTCACACGGGCCTTGCATACATCAAGTGGGCCTCATGATATGGGTCTTAATACAAATCAAGGTGGGCCTCAACAAGGACCACCACTGCATGAATATGGGCCTCCACAATGGGCCTTAATTTATCTCCAAAACGGTTAGACAGTTGGATGAAACACATGCATCATGATGGAGCCCACACTAATGGAGGGTGTGATTTACAATACTTATATAAGCGGGGCCCACCATAATGCTTGTTTTCCACCCAGCCTAGGGCCCAATAAAATGTTTATTTTCCACCCAACTTAGGGCCCAACATAATGTTTATTTTCCACTCAATTGTTCATAAAACCACGTGGACCAAGGTAAGGCCCACTGTAATATATATTTGTTACCTAACCGTTCAAAGGGTCATGTGGGCCTGGGGTAGGGCCCACTGGACTGGGGCCCACTGTAATGTATACTCTCCACCCAGTCTGTTTACACGGCCAGGGGAGCCACGGTGATGTTTATTTGGGTCTAACCCTTTTTAAAAGGTCACATGGAGGGTGGATGTGGGGCCCACCGAAATGTGGTTCACAAATCCAGCCCATTCAATGAGTGAGTCCCACCTGACTGACCGTACAGACCAAGTTTCAGCTTCATCCAAACTTCGGGTGGGCCCCACCAAGTGTTTTTATATGTTTAGGTGTGTTTTCACATAATTTTAGATGGTATGGCCCGCTTGAGATCCGTTTATAGCTGATCTTTGGGGTGGACGGCTGGTCCATAGGGACCCACCAAGTACATGGTTCTGATGTCCGAAACGCATCACGTGGGGCCCATAGCTGGGGCCGTGAGCCCCAGCCCGGTCGCCCGTCCGTCACTTTGCGCTGACAGCAGCAGCAGCTGCTGTAAGTGTTTGTTTTTTTTTTTTTTTTTTTTTTAAAACCAATTTTTCCACGATTTTCCTCGGGTAGGGCCCTCATCGGATCGATCCGATCCCGCCACTGGTCCCTGTAGGTTGATACAATCCCATAGAGTCCAATATTGGGATATTTCAGACGTACCGGAGCATTAGGGAGTAAATTAAAGGTAGGAAACTTGTTTCCTATGGTATGGCCCGCCAGAAAATGGGATCAGCTTCATTTCTTGGTTCAACGCCTAAAATGAGATGGGGAACAACATGGACGGCTTGGATTTTACATATACATCAGGGTGAGGCTTGCATGAGAGGCCCACCACTCCTTCCTTCTTTTTCTGTTTATGAAGTACACACAAATGCCAGCTAACACTCTACTGTCCAGCGTCCCACGCTAGACGATTTACAAACTCTCATCATTGTGGTGGGTCCCACGTAGACATGGCCCACCACTATATATGCGTATACTTATAATATATCTTATATTATATATATATAATACATATTATATTGTATATATTATATATATATTATATAAAATATACACATATAAATATATACATATATATACATATATATATATATATATATATATATATATAAAGATGCATTGGACCCATCCAAACAGTGGATGGTGTGGATCATCACCTGTAATAGAATGGGCCACACCGTCTAATGTAGATGGACGAAGTAGATGTAACACATATTGGTGGGATCCACACCATTATAAAGAAAGAGAGAGATAGAGAGAGACATACGGTGTGATAGAGGAACCCCGCCACTATGGGCCCTCTTGATTAAATCACATACATCCAAATGGGTCCCACCAACAAGTGGGCCCTAAAATTTTAAAAAAATGACAAATCACCCACCTTATCTTCCTTTTCCTTGCTCCCTTGGACTCCTTAACTCCTTACCTTCACTTTTAATGGAGCTTGATGAAAGATGAATGGTTAAGATTGGAGATGAGAGGGTGGGCCACACTTGAAGTTGAGAGGGTGTGTTGGATGAGTGAAATTTCTCATGGGATTTGAAAAAATTGCTAGAGAATGAGAGGGAGAGATAGAAATAATGGATGGAGGGATGGGTGGAGTGATGGTTGTAAGAAAGGAGTGATGAGAGGTATGGTTTAGTTTGAAATTGGTGGAGAAGAGAGATGGTTGTGGTTGAAAATGAGAAAAAGAGGAATGGTGAGGTGGAAAGATGGTGGACTTTTGGAAAAAGAGGGAATGGGTGAAGTACTTTGAGGTATGGTTGCATTTATGGTTGATTGATGGGACTAATTGTAGAGATTCCCTCGAAATCCGCAACGCGCGGTTTTTCTTCGAAATAAACACAGATCGGCATCTTCTTGCCTGGGTATCGGTTTGGTGCGTAAGTCACGACGTTGGAACCGCGGCGGCGACGCGGTCGCTATGATGCAACTTTCGGATCAAGCCGATGTCGGTGCGCGAGACCTGGCTTAGGATCGCGCACAAACATCGGATACAGGGTGAAGGTTGCCGGAATTCGACCGGAAGGACCGTGGAAGCCAACGGAATGGTACGGACTAGGACACGGGTCTTACAATTTTTCATTTTTTTGGGACCTAATGTGTTTTTGGGCTAATTGCCTAGGTCCATAGGACCCTTCACCTTGGGACGCCGAGGCCCATTGGGCTGTTGCTGGACTTCCAGTCTAGTAGCATGGTCCACTTGTTTTATGTGTGTAATCCAGTCCCCCCATCTGGTGGGACACACAGAGATATGTGTGGACCACCACAGAACATATACCTAATTTATATTAATTATTGTTGGGCCCCAGCAGGCCCAAAATATAGGCGGGCTGGAAATTCAGTAATGTGCCCAAAATGGCTGTCCCTAGTAGCCTATTATGGGGCAGCATGGCCCACCAGATTAATGGTGGATTATACACATAATATTATCATTTTCTGAGGTGTCTTTGAACTTCATGTATGTATGCTTGGAGGCCCACCTCTATTGGATTTTATTTTGGAATTATGCTCATAGTTTTAATTGGCCTTGGTAGGCCCATTCATCTTAGATCTACTAAGCTAGGCCCCTTGACCATTTGGGACTGAATTTCACAACCTATTTTTTTGGGTAGTGGGCCATAAAATGCAAAGTGGTTGGGCCCTTGGTTGCTTACTAAAATGATCTTGTATATGGGCCAATTTGTGAGGCCCAACTCACTTGGATAAAGTTAGGATATTGCCCTTATGGTTGGATTACCGGGCTGCCCATTAGGCCCACCACAATATATGGGTTTTGTGACCTTCATGGTTGGGCCTAAACCTTGCTTGAGGGCTCACCATATTGCCTATGTGTTGGGCTTTGAGTATAACCCATTAGGCCATGGATTGTTTTAGGCCTTGGGCCTTATTTCACACTCGTGTAGTAGCGGGCTACCTCTTGGGAACCAGTTGAGGTTGAATGTCCTCTGGGGTGATCCTAAGGTAGGCCCACAGGTTTTATTATTGATGGTTAAAGGCCCACCATAGGCCCTAGGCCATTTATTTGAGGCTTAATATGGATGTATGTGGAGCCTACCTCAACGTATGTTGGTCCAGGCCGTTCAAGCCTTGGATCGCCCGATCATGGAAGCCTCTCTGCCTTGGGTTGCTGCTAGACTCACAATCTAGTAGCAGGCCCACTTGATCTTTTCATGATGTATACACACCCTCCATCTGGTGGGGCCCCCTGCTGTAAATATTGTTGGTCTTCATGAGATTGTTTCCACATAGTTGATTAATTTCGGGACTTTAGTAAGTCCATGAAGTCAAACGGGCTAAAAGTTTATCAAAGGGCCTTAAATGTACATATTTATGGTTAAAACTTATTTAGCTGTGGGGTCCACCATATTGAGAACTTGTGTACGTGTTGCATACTTATGTTTTCTTATAATCTCTGGGCTTAATCAGTGCATTTTTTTGGGTCACCTCTAGTGATCACATAAGGACCCCATTTATATCAGATTTTTAGGGCATCCTATGGGCCCAGAGTGGTTTGGGATGTCCCAGCTTGGCCCAACCATATATTGAACTGACTTCCACCATTTTGATGGACTTGTGGGCTGAGATAAGGATAATATTGGGCCCTTGGTTGCCCACTTAAATTGCTAGTGTTGGGCTGATGTAGTGGGGCCCATTTCATCCAAACTTAAACTTATTTTTGGGCCATATATTGTGTACCCAGGCTACCCACCAAGTCCAACTTAATGCATGGATTCTATGGCCATTGGGAATTGAGCCTTGGGCCTTAATTCCCCTCTTGGGGCCCATGTTGTTGAAGATAGTATTATCCCTTTTTTTTTCTTATGGCACATTATGAGGAGTATACACATATGTGACCACCTATTTTTATCTTGAATGTAGGCCTTGGGCCTTCTATCCATATAGTTCATGTTTCTTATGCCTTTTGGGGAATGATGGTTAAATGTCCCCATTATGAACCCCTCTAGGCCCGATTGTATCTAAGTGTGATTGGATGCTCATCTAAGACTCGTGCTAGGCTCATTTCTGCATTACTTAGACCCGTAGCTTGTATGCTCAGTCTCGTAGGCTACCCCAGGTAAATGGGCCCCCACTAGAGGTTGGATTTCCTTATGGAAATTGTCTAAGTACTTACTCTCGGTTCCTTCTTGGATAGGAGTGTACTACTTTGTATATCGCTGCATAGTGCATCTAGATCCATCTTCACGGCCCATGTGCATCATGGTATGCTTGAATGACACTGTGTGCATGTGGTTATGATTGTGCTATTGGGCATTACATGGTACCTTCCCTGAGGGAGGTAGTATCCTCTCTTGAGCATATTGGATGCTTGGAATTGATGCATAGTTGATTGTGTGATTCATGCATCTGGCATTGCATAGCATATGAACATTATCGCCCTTGCTTCATCAAGGCTGTAGCCTCCACAGATACATCATGGATGGCTATGATTGGACACCGAAAATGTTACTTGAGCATATGGTGTGCATAAGATGCCCTTAGGTGAAAATCTTGAAACTTCCATGGTACCAAGGATCTACTCCAGCGCCGTGACTGGGTGGAAACATGAACGTATGAGGGCCTTACACCTTTCGACTGCGACTCCTGCTATCGTGTAGTCGGTTAGAATAGGGTGTGGCCTTACTTGTCTGAGGGAAAGAGAGCAATAGCTAGGCTGAGTCTGACTAGCTCATGAATGTGTCCGCTACCGTCAGGCCTTGTTGGTGATTGGCTATCCAAAGGTGGGTAGTGAGGTCTCCTACGCTCATTTGACTGTGCGGATCTGTAGAGCAGCAGTCATCCTGCAATGTACTAGACCCCGGTAGATTCCTTATGAAGGAACTGTACTGATATGTGGATTAAATATAAGGACAGACATCACTTCGCATTACATTTGCATCGACTGTATAAGCTTACATTGCATCGCCTTGGCATGGTGCCCAGTACTCATTGCATTATTTAGCCTTGGTATAGCTTCCTGCATTTATTGTACTGCCTTAGTATAGCTTCTTGCATTCATGGCACCTTGGTAAGGCTAGTGGTGTTGGATTTGATCATGTTTCCTTTCTGTATCCCCTATTTTTCTTCTGCGCACTATTATCACACAGTTTCACCACCCTTTAAGCTTTCTATAAGATTATGCACAATTGATGCATGCAAGAGATCCTAGGTTGGCGTCTTAGCAGCAGGGCTTGGATAGATGTGTGAGCCGAGGACCCAGTGTTCCAGATCTTCTTCCTTCTTTCTTCTATTATCATATATATTTCCTTCAGTATTGTATCATGTATAAAGCTCAAATTTATAGTAGATTTTTGTAATGTGTCCTTTATTATTTCTAAAATTTACTTGCTGTGATCTTGGTTTACTCGTATTGGAATGGATATATGATTATGAAAAATCCTCCTTGTAGGATCCCAGTACGGAACCCACATCAAGAGCTGAGATTGGGGTACTATGGAGACTGTTGCGGCCAGAACCGCCTATCGAGTTCCTTGTGAGTCCGGTTACCGAGTCTGGGCCGTGACACTTGGCATTTGGGCCAAGTTGTGAGGCCCAATTCACTTGGATTAAGCATAGAAATTGTCCATATGGTTGGAGTAACGAGCTGCCCATTACGCCCACCACAATATGTGGGTTTATTACCTTTATGGTTGGGCCCAACCTTGGTTGAGGGCCCACCATATTGCCTATGTGTTAGGCTTTGAGTATAAGCCCACTAGGCCATGGAATGCCTTAAGCCTTGGGCCTTGTTTCATGGTCGAGTAGTGGCGGGCTACCTCTTGGGAACCAGTTGAGGTTGGATGTCCTCGTGGGTGATCTTAAGGTAGGCCCATGGGTTTCTCTATGGATGGTTAAAGGCCCACCATAGACCCTAAGCCATTTATTTGAGACTCAATATGAATGTATGTGGAGCCTACCTTAACGTATGTTTGGTTTAGGCCGTCCAAGCCTTGAATCGCCCGATCATGAAGGCACTCTCTGCCTTAGGTTGCTGATGGACTCCCAATCCAGTAGCAAGCCCACTTGATCTTTTATGATATATACACACCCTCCATCTGGTGGGGTCCTCCTGTGAGTATAGTTGGCCTTCATGAGATTATTTCCACATAGTTGACTAATTTCTTGACATTAGCAAGTCTAGGAAGTTAAACGGTCTAAAAGTTTATCAAGGGGCCTTAAATGCACATTGTTATGGTTGAAACTTATTTGGCTGTGAGGCCCATGATATTGAGAACTTGTGCACGTGTTGCATGCTTATATTTTCTTATAATCTCTAGGATTAGTTAGTGAATTCTTTTGGGTCACCTTTAGTGATCATATGAGGATCCCATCTTAGATCAGATTTTTGGGACATCCAGTGTGCCCAGTATGGGCAGGGACGCCCAGCTTGGCCCAGCCATATATTGAGCCGACTTCCATCATTTTAATGGACTTGTGGGCTGAGATAAGGATGGTATTGGGCCCTTGGTTGCCCACTTAAATTGCTAGTATCAGGCTGATGTAGTGGGGCTGTAAGTGTTATGGTTATTTGCTCCTTCGATTGTTAAATTTTGTTATGCCAAAACCACAATCTATGTCTTGTGTAGCACGTTGATATATAGTTCAAGGCAATGCATCTCATGCTCAAGGACAATGCTACAAGTCAAGTATAATGATCTACTTCAAGAAATGCAAGATCAAGTACATTATTCTCTTCTCTAAAGCTTCCAAAGATCTCTAAAGTACAACTCAAGAACTATAAGTTCAAGCTTTCAAGCTTCATCAAGCGTTGAGATCCAAAGCTTTATGATCTTCAAAGATCATCCATCATCTAAAGAAAAGAATGTTCAATGTTCATACTTCATGTCTCAGGTATGAATGACCTTAGATTGACCTTAGGGTAGCTCATTTCGAATATATAAGTCAATTGCTTATTTTATATGTTTTAGTTTGTTCTTAGACTAGTCCTAGAATCTGTTCGACTAGTCCTAGAACTGGCTCGACCAGTCCAAGAAATTTCAAGACCAGTCCTAAGTTGTTGCAAATTTTCTGAATTTTTTGGTTAAGCTACCACTAGTCCTGGAGTTTGCTCGACTAGTCATGTGAATAGTCTGACTCGTTCACGACCAGTCGTGCAGCTATGACACAAACTCCCGCAATGAATTCTAGTTTCTCACGACAAGTCGTGGAGCACTCACGACCAGTCGTGAAGTGCCCACGACCAGTTATGGAACGGTTTTATCCGATCGCGCTCAAAATTTCAAAATGTTATTGGTCCTACGACCAGTCGTAGTGTCCATAGGACCAATTGAAGATGCGATTTCTGCAACTATAAATAGAGCACGAATTTCAGAGTTTTATATCCAATTAAAGCAAAATTAAGGCATCAATCTGAGAGATAAGTTTGTGTTCTTTTTAAGCTACATTGTGCATATTTAATATTCTCTTTTGTTAACTTTTTATATTTGATTTTGTTTCTGTATTCCAATCTGATTTGAAAGAGGAATTGTGATATTCCACTTCTTAGAATCAAAATCAAATAGAGTTATCCCAACTTGATTTAATTTAAAATCAATTAGAACTTAGAACCATTTCAAACTGAGTATTGGACATTGAACTTCTACATTCAAACTTCTACTCCGACTTGGTTCTTCCGAGCTGCTACAAAAGGAGAAATTCAGGTATTTTACATTTGTGTAAATCTTCTATGTTTTTGGTTTCTTTGAGAATAAGCCAGAAAAATCTCTAAGTGTTGGTTATCTGAGGAGAGCCAGAAAACTCAAAGTGCGGGGTTTTTGAATTGTGTAAGCCCATTTGAAAGATACAATTGTGAGGGTTTTAGGTGAACCTAAGAAAAACCTATTTTCATAGTGAACGCTAATATCCCCTGTGTGAGGATATTAGGAGTGAAGTAGTAAGCTGTGTGACTATTGTTTAACAGTCGGTGAGCACACAAGTGAACCACTATAATTCTTTGTGTCTTGTGATTTGAATTTTGTTTATTTGCTATATCTTTTATCATTCAAAGTTGTGGGATGTATGTGTGGATGTGAATGTTGTAATATTTACATTTCAAGCATTGTGGGGAATGTTGTAATAGTTTAGACTTCCATTCTTACTATTTACTTTTTATTCCTCTTCAGTTTGAGATATTGATACTTAAACCGTTCTAGTAAGGTTGTCCTGCCATAAATCCTTGGTTTTTATGGTGCAAGGTTATCCTTAAAACAACATTTGTATTAACTTCTCAAGACTTGAATTTTGAGGTTGCTTTACATTTTCGTACTGTGATTTGTTTAAAGTGTTATCTTTCCTTTATTCATTTATATTCCACTGTTAAAGATTTAATTTGGCATAGTCCTATTCACCCCCCCCCCCCCCCTTTGTGACATATAGGTTGGCCTTTTTAAGTGGTATCAGAGCCTAATAACTCGTTTTAATTGTTATTTTTTTATTTAATCCCTGAGCTAATCGATCTAAGCTATTTATAAGATGTCAAATTTTGTTAGCCTTTCAATCACTAGGCCTCCTCCATTTGATGGCTCCAATTATGCCTATTGGAAAGCCAGGATGAGAATTTTCTTAAAATCCATGGATGAGAGTATGGCAAGCCACAGTGACTGAATGGACCCCTCCTACCATTGAAGTAACTGGTATTGATGGATCCAAATCTATGAAAATCTTAGCTTATTTTTCTTGGACCACTCTTCAGAAAAGTGAGAGTAGTGCCAATGCAAAAGCACTAAATGCAATCACTTGCGCACTATCACCAGATGAATTCAAAAGAATTATATCCTCTGATACTGCAAAGCAAGCCTGGGATATTTTAAAAATGACACATGAGGGAACATCAATTGTCAAGAAATCTAAAGTCCAAATCCTCACAACCAAATTTGAGAAAATACATATGAAGGAAAATGAAATGTTCATGGACTTTTATACTAGATTAAATGGCATTGTGAACTCTATGTGGGGTCTTGGTGACAAAATCCTAGACAGTAAAGTGTGTGCAAAGATACTACGTTCACTTCCTGAACAGTTCAATTTTAAGGTAATTGCGATTCATGAACTTTGTGATACGGACAATATGAGGGTATAAGAACTAGTTGGCTCTTTACAAACCTATGAGTTAAATTTTAAAGCTCCTAAAGGTAAATCTATTGCCCTTAAATCTTCTAAAAATGTTTCTCAAGAAAACAATAGCAATTCTGATTTAGAAAGCTCAGAAGATGATATGGCCCTTCTAGCGAAAAAGTTTTAAAAATTTTTCAAAAGTAAAAAGAGGGTTGATTTTCAAAAAGCTAATGATAAGAAAAAATCTAAATCTAAAACTTGGAAATCATTAAAAGACAGTCGATGTTACAACTGCCAAGAATATGGGCATTTGGCAAACAAGTGTCCTAAAAAGCACAAACCTAAAAAGAAGAGTATGTTGTCTACTTAGGATGAATCTTCCGGTTCTGAAGCTTCTTCTGAATTAGAAGATTTTGAAACTGAGTCAGGCAATGAAGTCAAACCCCTTATGACTCTAGCCAAGTTCACTTTTTCAAATAATGATGATCTAACTAGAGAAGAAAATCTAAACAATGATCATGAAAATAAAGAAGATCTTCAAGATGCTTATAATGCTCTTTATAAGGAAAGTTATGAAATTGCTGTTAAATTAAAACTTCAAAAAGAAAAGTTTTCAAAGCTTAAAGAAAATTTTGATTCTCTTACTTTAGAAAAATTCTATATTTCAGATTGTTTTAAAAAATGCAAATGCGATTTAGATTTTAAAACTTCCCTTGTTAAAAATCTTAAATCTGAAAATGAAAAACTTAAACTTGAAGTCTCTTCACTTTTGAGTTTAAAGGACACATGGAGGTATGCCCAAGGTGATCCAAAGTTAGAAAAAAATTTATCTGGATCAAGAAAATGTGGCGACCGATCCGGTTTGGGCTACGATAGATATATCCTCCTAAACAGAAGAATACTCCTCCTAAGTTTGTAAAAGGAGAGTCCCCAAACTCAAAAGAGAAAAGTTCTCATCAAAAGTTTTCTAAAAATACCAAAATATTTCATCATTTAAACCTAAAAGTAACCATATCAACTATAATAATCAAAACCAAAACCCTTTAGCTAAAAAAATAGTTGATTTGCTTAAGGAGCTCTTAAAATATAATTCAATGGGTCACTCTTACAACAACTACAAACATAAGAAGACCAACTATACTCCTAAACCCAAAACAGTTTTGAAATGGGTTCCTAAGGTTATGTGCTTGGTTGCTCACACGGCTTTCAAAGCTATAAGTCATTCAAAGTAGTACTTAGATAGTGGATGCTCAAGGCATATGACTGGTGATAAAGGTCTATTCACTGTTCTTAAAGACATGGCTGATAGTTCAGTCACATTTGGTGATGGTAGCAACTGCAGGATTATTGGCAAAGGTACGGTTCAACTTTCTAATCTCCCTTTATTTAAGAATGTTTTTATATGTAAAATGTTGAAAACATAACTTGTTAAGCATTTCTCAAATATGCAATAAAAACCACAGTGTAAAATTATCTAACCTAGGGTGTGAAATTTTAAACAAAAAGGGTTTAGTAATATTAACTGGTCATAGAACTTCTGAAAACTGTTACATCGTTAGTGATTCTAGCTCATCTAATCGATTATGTTACATGGTCCATACCAATGAAACTGGGTTATGGCATAAACATCTTGGACATGTACACTACTGCAATCTATATAGATTAAGCAAAAGAGAACTGATAAGAGGTCTACCTAAATTATAGAAAGTAGATAAAATATGTGGCAAATGCTAGATTGGTAAAGAAACTAGGAGTACTCACAAAAAGGTGAACTCCAATGCCACATCAAAACCACTCGAGCTTCTCCATATGGATCTTAAAGGACCAATCAGAACGGAGAGTCGAGGTGGCAAAAAATATATACTGGTAATCGTGGATGACTATACCAAATTCACTTGGGTAGACTTCTTAAGGGATAAATCAAAAACCCTTGATGAAGTAAAAAGAGTTCTCAAACGAATCCAAATAGAAAAAGGTTCTCAAGTCTGTAAGATCCTTAGTGATCATGGTTCAGAATTCGAGAATAGCAGTTTTGAGAAATTCTGTTGCGATCAGGGAATATCACGCGAATTCTCTGCACCAAAAACACCACAACAAAATGGAATTGTTGAAAGAAAAATAGAGTGCTTTAAGAAATGCCAAATATAATGTTGAATAGTATGAAGCTCCTTAAAAATCTTTGGGCTAAAGCCGTAAATACTGCATGTTATATAATCAACCGAGTTTATACAAGTAAAACAAATAATAAAACTGCTTATGAAATGTGGTTCGATAAGAAGCCTACTGTCAAATACTTTCGAGTTTTTGGCAGCAAGTGCTATATTTTACGTGACCGTGAAAATCTGAGCATGTTGACACTAAAAGTGATGAAGGAATTTTTTAGGGTATTCTTTGAATAGTCAAGCCTATCGAGTACTAAATAAGAGGATTGATGTTATTCAAGAGTCCATAAATGTGGTCATTGACGATCACTTAAATACACCTTCCTCAAGTTCTGATAATGATGAAGTTCTTTTAATTGACAAGTCAGATACTTCATTAAATCAAACTAACTTTGAACTAAGGACTATTAAAGATCATCCAACTACTCAAATTCTTGGAAACCCTCTCACTGGTGTGTGCACTCATAGACAACTAGAAGATATATGTAATTGCATGTGCTTTACATCCCGGATAGAACCGGCTAACGTAAAAGAAGCTTTTATGGATGAAAACTGGATAGTAGCGATGCAAGAAGAGCTTAACCAATTTGTGAAAAATGATGTTTGGTATCTTATTCCTAGACCTAAAGATAAACATATTATCAGAACTAAGTGAATTTTTAAAAATAAGTCTGATGAACTTGGTAATATAATTTGAAACAAGGTTAGACTGGTTGTATAAGGGTACACTCAAATTGAAGCATCGATTATGATAAAACATTTGCCCCAGTAGCTCGTCTTGAATCAATCAGACTATTTATATCCATTGCTTGCTTTAGAAAATTCAAAATTTATCAAATGTATGTAAAGAGTGCCTTCTTAAATGACAATCTGCATGAAGAAGTTTATGTTGAACAACTAACGGGTTTTGAAGACCCTAAGAATATTGATCATGTCTATCACTTGAAAAAGGCTCTCTATGGTTTGAAACAAGCTCTCAGGGCATGGTACGAAAAATTGACTAAGTTTCTACTGAGTGATAATTTTCAAAAGGGTAGTGTTAATAAGACTCTTTTTGTTAAGAAATATAATGATCATATCTTAATAGTGCAAATATATGTTGATGATATTATTTATGGATCTACCTATACTAACATGACTGTTAGGTTTGCAGATTTAATGAAATCTAAGTTCGAAATGAGCATAGTTGGGGAATTGAATTAATTCCTAGGGTTGCAAGTAAAACAACAACTTGATGGTATTTTTATTTCTCAAACCAAATATGCTCTGAACTTAATTTAAAAGTTCAGATTTGAGAATGGGAAAAATTTTGATATTTCTATGAGTACAACTTTAAGACTCTCAAAAGACTCTACATGTAAAAATGTCGATCCTAAATTATATCGTAGTATGATTAACAGTTTACTTTATTTAACTGCAAGTAGACCTGATATTGCTTTTAGTGTTGGTATTTGCGCTAGATATCAATCTGACCCTAATGAATCTCATCTAACTGCTGTTAAGTGGATTATGCGATATGTCGCAAGTTCAGATAATTTGGGTCTCTGGTATCCATATGATACTAGTGTTCAGTTGGCAGGGTACACTGACACTGATTGGGCTGGAAATATCGATGATAGGAAATCAACCATTGGTGGTTGTTTCTATATCAAAAATTGCTTAGTTTCTTGGTTTAGCAAGAAGCAAAGTTCCATATCGCTCTCAACTGTTGAGGCTGAATACATCGTAGCTGAAATGCATGTACTCAGCTTGTATGGATGAACAGAATGTTAAGTGATTACGAAATTATATAGGATTTAATGGTTTTATATTGTGTTAATTTCAGTGCAATTAATATATTTAAAAATCCAATCCAGCATTTACGAACCAAACACATTGACATTAGATATCATTACATTCGTGAATCAGTGGAAGAAAAAATAATTTCTTTGGATTACATTCCAATCAAGACTCAACTTACTAATATTTTCACTAAACCGCTTGACAAAAGCAGGTTTAATAAATTGAAATTTGATCCTGGTATGTGCAATTTAAATTAATCATTTATGTATTTTAATTTATATATTTTTGTTAGATTATAATTTTAAAATTTCAGAATTATGTGAAAAATGCATGTTTTTGTCTTTTCACGACTAGTCGATGATGTACTCGACCAGTCAAGGCACGGCTGGTTGAGGACGACCCACGACCAATCGTGTAGCGCACTGGACCTTTTAATTTGGAAAAAAATCCTTTCTTCCTCATTTCCTCTTTCTTCTCCAACAGGCCATAACACGACTAGTCTTACCCAACTTTTTGATTCATCAAGGTCAGTGCATTATTTCAATTATTCTTGTAGATTCAAGCTCTAATCTCTTCATTTTCTTCCTTGGAGTGCTTGATTTCAAGTTTCCTTGAAGATTTTGGGGTTTTCTTCACCCAAATCTATTTTTGAGAAAACCCATTCCACATCTTTTGTAACTCCTTGCTTCTTTGATTTTCTTATTGCAAATGGATGCTAGAGGGAAAAAGAAAACTTCCCATGGTGCTTCCTCATCTAGATCGACTCCTTTAACAAGGCGCCATCTTCGGTCACCCGAAGATGATCCCTCACATGTGTGAGATTTAAGAATGCACATTGTTATTGTTGAGCGACCTGTTGATCTTGAACATATTGCTCCTTTTGGTCTCCTTCCAATTCTCCAATTTGTAGGTTGGGCTAACATCCTACTTTGGGGTGGGCTAGCATACCAATATATTACACAGGCTATGTTTGCTTGTATTTATGATTTTTTGACTAAGAATTTAATGTTTAAAATAGCTACTAGAGAGGGTCCATTTGATATAGACTGTCATCTGATTTCGGCTCTAATGGACATACCTGTTAATGATGAGGGTATTCCTATTCATACTTTAGTTGAAAAACCCTCTGAATCAGAAAAACGTTTACTAATTAGAGAATTATGTAACATGGATGTGCAATGGATTCATAAAGGGAATGCGCTTGCTTCCAAGTACTTGTTACCCAAATACAGTGTTCTTCATCGAATATTTATTTCAAATCTGTATCCACGTTCTGGTAACAAAATAGAACTAACTTCCTTTCTAGCTCGGGTTTTGCATTCCATGGTCTCTGGTACTCAAGTTTGTCTTCCATCTTTGATCTGTCATTTTATCATTCAATTTCGTCTCCATCCTGGACACAGTGATATTCCATTTACCTATCGTATGACTGTGTTAGCTACTGACATGCTAGTTACTATGCCTATTGGAGACGCTCCTATTCATCATCTTATTTTCAATAATTCAAATATAAACAAGATGAAATTGGAATTGGCACCTGGACAAACGGATGTGGGTGGTGGTGAGCTGAAGCAGGGAATGTAGAAGAAGGTGGTGATCTTCCTCCTGATGATATCAATATGGATGACATTTTTGATGAAATTAAATCAGACTCTGCAAATGATCCTGACTATGAGCCATCCGATTTTGATGCTTGTCTTCGTGCACTTGAGGAGAAGGTAGAGAACATGAATGTTGCCCATGATTTACAATTTAAATATATGCGCAAGTATCTTAGGTGCTTAAACAAGGGCCTTCATCAACTTGATCCTACCATACCTGCTCCTTCTTCAGGATCTGATTAAGTGTTTTTATCATATGGTCTATAATAACTCTTATACAACTTTGGTTTCTTTCAGTTTGTGAGACTCACTTTGGTTGACTTTGGTTACTGATATGTGATCTTTGAATTTGCTTATATATCTTTCATATCTTGCCTAATTAACTCCTTTATTACTCTCTTGTTAAGTCTTCCTCTTCCATTTCTTCTTTGCTTCCTTTGTTATATTGTGACAAAAAGGGGGAGAAATATTTTTGGATTGATTCTTTATGGATATGGAATGGATATGGATGTGGGGTAATAGCATAACATAATTTGCATAATTTTTATAGATTTATGTGTGCTATTCAGGGGGAGTAAGTATTTGCCTACTTCATGATGATGTGTGCTAGTTGATGATAACTGGTACATGATTCTCTAACCAGGCTGTAACTGGTTTCCTTTTATAATTAGTATACGATTCTTTATTGAGATTCTTCTCTCAATTTTATTGAGTGTGTTTTGTTACAAATTTGACAAAGGGGGAGATTGTAAGTGCTATGGTTATTTGATCCTTTGATCGTCAAATTTTGTTGTGCCAAAACCATAATCTATGTCTTGTGTAGACGTTGATATATATGTTCAAGGCAATGCATCTCATGCTCCAGGACAATGCTTCAAGTTAAGTACAATGATCTACTTCAAGAAATGCAAGATCAATTATATTATTCTCTTCTCTAAAGCTTCTAAAGATCTCTGAAGTACAACTCAAGAACTACAAGTTCAAGCTTTCAAGCTTCATCAAGTGTTGAGATCTAAAGCTTCAAGATCTTCAAAGATCATCCATCATCTGAAGAAAAGAATGTTCAATGTTCATATTTCATGTCTCAGTTATGAATGACCTTAGATTGACCTTAGGGTAGGTCATTTCGGATACATAAGTCAATTGCTTATTTTATATATGTTTTGGTCTGTTCTTAGACTAGTCCTAGACTCTGTTCAACTAATCTTAGAACTAGCTCGACCAGTCCAAGAAATTACAAGACCAGTCCTAAGTTGTTACTAAATTTCAAATTTTTTTAGTTGAGCTACGACCAGTCCTGGAGTCTGCTCAGCCGGTCGTGTGAACAGTGCTGACTCTTTCACGACCAGTCATGCAACTACAACACAAACTCTCGCAATAAATTTTGATTTCTCAAGACTAGTCGTGGAGGACTCACGACCAGTCGTGAAGTGCCTACGACCAGTCGTGGAATGATTTTATCCAATCACACTCAAAATTTCAAAATGCTGTTGGTCCTACGACCAGTCGTAGTGTCCACAGGACCAGTCGAAGATGCGATTTCTGCAACTATAAATAGAGCATGAATTTCATAGTTTTATATCCAATTAAAGTCAAATTAAGGCATCAATCTGAGAGATAAGTTTGTATTCTTTTTAAGCTACATTGTGCATATTTAATATTCTCTTTTGTTAGCTTTTTATATTTGATTTTGTTTCTACATTCCAATTTGATTTGAAAGAGGAATTGTGATATTCCACTTCTTAGAATCAAAATCAAATAGAGCTAGCCCAACTTGATTTAATTTAAAATCAATTAGAACTTAGAACCATTTCAAACTGAGTATTGGACATTGAACTTCTACATTCAAAATTCTACCATTTCAATCTGATTTGAAAGAGGAACTGTGATATTCCACTTCTTAGAATCAAAATCAAATAGAGCTAGCCCAACTTGATTTAATTTAAAATTAATTAGAACTTAAACCCATTTCAAACTGAGTATTAGACATTGAACTTCTACTTCGACTTGGTTCTTCCGAGCTGTTACAAGAGGAGAAATCCAGGTATTTTACATTTGTGTAAATCTTCTATGTTTTTGGTTTCTTTGAGATTAAGCCAAAAAAATCTCTAAGTGTTGGTTATCTGAGGAGAGCCAGAAAACTCAGAGTGTGGGATATTTTAATTATGTAAACCCATTTGAAAGACACAATTGTGAGGGTTTTAAGTGAACCTAAGAAAAACCTATTTTCATAGTGAACGCTAATATCCCCAGTGTGAGGATATTAGGAGTGGAGTAGCAATCTGTGTGGCTGTTATTTAAAAGTTGGTGAAGACACAAGCGAGCCACTATAATTCTTTCTCTTGTGAATTAAATGTTTGTTTATTTGCTATATCTTTTATCATTCAAAATTGTAGGATGTATGTGTGGATGTGAATGTTGTAATATTTACATTTCAAGCGTTGTAGGGAATGGTGTAATAGTTCAAACTTTCATTCTTGCTACTTACTTTTTATTCCTCTTTAGTTTGAGATATTGATACTTAAACCGTTCTAGTAAGGTTGTCCTGCCATAAACCCTTAGTTTTTATGGTGCAAGGTTGTCCTTAGAACAACATTTGTATCAACATCTTAAGACTTGAATTTTGAAGTTACTTTACATTTTCGTATTGTGATTTGTTTAAAGTGTTATCTTTCCTTTATTCATTTAAATTCCGCCGTTAAAGATTTAATTTGGCATAGTCTTATTCACCCCCCCTCCCCTCTAGGACATATAACTTGGCCTTTTCAAGGGCCCATTTCATCTAAACTTAAACTTTTTTTGGGTCGTATATTGTGTATGCGGGTTACCCACCAAGTCGAACTTAATGCATGGATTCTTTGGCCATTAGGAATTGAGCCTTGGGCCTTAATTCCCCTCGTGGGGCCCATGTTGTTGAAGGTAGTATTAGACCTTTTTTCTTATAGCCAGTATGAGGGATATATGTATGTGACCATATGTTTTTATCTTAAATGTAGGCCTTGGGCCTTCTATCCATATAGTTCATGATTGATATGCCTTTTGGGGAATGGTGGTTAAATGTCCCCATTATGGACCCCTTTAGGCCTGGTTGCATCTAAGTGTGATTGGATGCTCATCTTAGAATCTTGTTAAGCTCATTTCTGTAATATTTAGACCCATAGCTCATATGCATAGTCATCGTGGGCTATCCCTGGTAAATGGGCCCCTACTAGAGGATTGGATTCCTTATGGATATTGTCTAAGTACCTAGTCTTGGTCCCTTCTTAGATAGGAGTATAATACTTTACATATCAGCACATAGTGCGTCTACATTCATCCTCATGATCCATGTACATCATTGTATGCTTGGTTGACACTATGTGTGTGTGGTCATGATTGTGCCATTAGGTATTGCATGTTACCTTCTCCGAGGGACGTAGTATCCCCTCTTGAGCACGTTGGATGCTTAGAATTGATGCATGTTTAATTGTGTGATTCATGCACCTAGCATTGCATAGCATATGGACATTCGCCCTTGCTTCATCAGGGCTGTAGCCTCCATAGATACATCATGGATGACCATGATTGGACACCTGTTACCTAAGCATATGGGATGCGTAGGATTCCCTTGGGTGAAAACCCTAAAAATTCCATGGTACCAAGGATCTTCCCCAGCGTCGTGACCGAGTGGAACTATGAGCACATGAGGGCCTTACACTATTAGGCCGCGACTCCCACTGCTATGTAGTCGGTTGGGATGGGGTGTGGCCTTACCTGTTTGATAGAAAGAGGGTCATAGTTAGGCTGAGTTTTACCAGCTCGTGAATAGGTCCACTACCGTCGAGCCTTGCTAGTGATTGGCTGACCATGGGAGGGTAGTGAGGTCTCCTATGCTCATTTGACTGTGCGGGTCTGGAGAGCGGCAGTCATCCTGCAGTGTACTAGACCCCGCTAGATCCCTTATGATGGAACTGTATTGATATGTGGATTAGATATGAGGACTGACATCACCTCGCATTGCATTTGCATCGGTTGTATAAGCCTTATGCTGCATAGCCTTGGTATGACTTCCTGCATTCATAGTTTATCCTTGGTATGGCTTCTTGTGTTCATGGCAGCCTTAGTAAGGCAAGTGGTATTGGCATTGATCATATTTCCCTTCTGCATTCTAAATCTTCTTTTGAGCATTATTGTCACACACTTTCACCACCCTCTAAGCTTTCTATAAGCTTATGCATGATTGATGTGTGCAGGAGATCCTAAGTCGATGTCTTAGCAATTGAGCTTAGATAGGAGTTGAGCTGAGGACCCCAGTGTTGCAGATCTTTCCTTCCCTCTTCTGTTATCATATGTATTTCCTTCAGCATTTATCATGTATAAAGCTTAAATTTATAGTGGATTTTATAATGTGCTCCCTTTGTTATTTCTAAGATGCACTTGTTGTGATCTTATGTATGCTTGTATTGGAATGGATACATGGTTATGAAAATCCTCCTTGTAGGATCCCAAGATGAGAACCTACCTTAGGAGTCGAGAATGGGGTACTACGGAGGCTGTCTGGTTACCGAGTCTGGGGTGCAACACTCGACCAGTCGAACAGGGCCCTCGACCAGTTGAGCAGGGCCTTCGACCAGTCAAAGAACCATTTTATCTAATTGTGCTCAAAATTTAAAAATTTGTTTAATCTTAGACGAGTCAAAAAGAACCTTAGATGAGTCAAAGCAACAACATTTGTAACTATAAATAAAGGCCTTCTCTCAATCCGAAATTACCAATTAAAGCTGAGAAAAGCCTACACCAAGAGAGAGAGAAGCCCTCATTATAGTG
The DNA here is from genome assembly GCF_029962835.1 of Magnolia sinica. Lineage (NCBI taxonomy): Eukaryota > Viridiplantae > Streptophyta > Magnoliopsida > Magnoliales > Magnoliaceae > Magnolia > Magnolia sinica. The sequence goes on from NC_080574.1 coordinate 70,631,207, forward strand.
AAGCTATTGCATGGTATTTTAATTAATATTTTTTTTAATAGCCTTTTGTTTTAATTCCTATATGTCCTTTTTATGAATCTTACTTTATAAAGAGAGTTGATACTCTACTTTGAGATCTAGAGGAATTCAAATAATTAGCCTCTAGTTTGAATCAATTTAAAATCTATCTAGAACCCAGAACCCTTGTTTATGCGACTGGACATTGAATAATCTACTTCAAGAGAAGCGGTTCTATAGGCTACATTAAGAGATACATCTTCAAGGTGAAGATAAGTATAATCTATCTTTGTATTTTGGTTTCTTTTAAATAGCCAAAACATCTCACTTGTTGGTTTGTCTAAGATAGCCAGAAAATCTCATAAAGGGGTTTCTAAATTTGTGATAGCCCTTTTAAAATCACAATTGTATAAGGTTTTAAGGTGAACCTGTGTAAACCTTATTTTTAGTGAAAGTCAATATCACGTGAGTTGTGATTCTTGGGAGTGGAGTAGGTGTGGCTGTTTAAGAATAGTTGGTGTACACATCGAACCACTATAACTCCTAGTGTTGTGGTGAATGTTTAATTTTATATCTATGGTGAATGATTGTAATTTTATTTCTGCACTAGTGGTGAATGTTTGTAATAGATAGTTTTATTATCTCTTGCTTGGTTTGAAGTCTTGATCCTTCCATACGTTCATAAAATAAGGTTGTCCTGCCTAAAACATTATTTTTGTTGAAGGTTGTCCTACGAACTAAGTTTGAATCAATTTTTCAATACTAGTGCTATTGAGATTTATGATTTATTCTGATTTATTTATTATTTCAGTAATTTAAGTGTTTATTTGGTATAGTCTTATTCAACCCCCCCCAATCTAAGACTATTAAGCTTACCTTTTTCAAGTGGTATCAAAGCCAAGTTGCTCATATTTTTGGATTAACTTCCTTGAGTTTAAAGATCTAGAGCTTTCATTATGTTAAATTTTGATAGCTTGTCTATTACCAGTCCACCACCCTTTGATGGCTCTAACTATGCATTCTGGGAAGACAGAATGAGGATTTTTCTAAAATCTTTAAATGAAAGTGTGTGACAAGAAATTGTAACCAAATGGAAACCTCCTATGTCTAAAGTTCTAAGCAATGATGGAACTAAATCTATGAAAGAAACTGCATTCTATTTATGGACTACACCTCAGAAAAGAAAAAGCAGTGCAAATGCTAAGGCCTTAAATGTCATAACTTGTGCTCTATCACTTGTTGAATTCAAGAGAATTATTTCATGTGATACAGCCAAACAAGCCTGGGATATTCTTAAGATGACACATGAAGGAACTTCTATAGTCAAGAAATCTAAAGTTCAAATTCTCACTACTAAATTTAAGAAAATACGTATAGAAGAAAATGAAACTTTGATGGACTTCTATGCAAAACTAAATAATATAGTAAATTCTATGTGAGGTCTAGGAGATGGAATCCTAGAAAGCAATGTCTGTGCTAAAAAACTGCGATCTCTTCCTGAGAGATTCAATTCCAAAGTAACTGTCATTCAGGAATTAAGAGATATTGATCAAATGAAGGTTGAGGAATTAGTTGGTTCTCTCCAAACATATAAGTTGAATTTTAAAGCTCCTAAAGGTAAATCCATTGCTCTTAAATCATCTAAATCTATTTCAAAAGATAACTGTGTTAATTCTAATGTTGAAGATACAGAAGATGACATGACTTTACGTGCTAAGAAATTTTATAAAATTTTTAAAAATAAAAAAGATCTAGTTCTCAAAAACCATTTAACAAAAGAAAATGAAAATGAAAATCTTGGAAATCTGTAAAAGACAATCAATGTTTCTACTGCCACGAATACGAGCATTTGGCAAATAAATGTCCTAAAAGGGATAGATCAAAAAGAAAGGGCATTATAACTACTTGGGATGAATCATCCGGCTTTAAAAGTTCTTCCAAGTTAGATGAATCAGAACAAGAAAATTCAAATGAAGTGAAAGCCCTGATGACTATAGCCAGAGTCACCTCCTCAGATAGTTGTAACTTATCTAATTATGATAATCTCAGGAGTGACCCTGAAAATGAGAGTGAGGATGATCTTCAAGATCTCTACATTGCCTTATACAGGGAAAGTTATAAAATTGTTGTCAAACTAAAAATTCAAAGAGAAAAATATCTTAAGTTAAAAGAAGAACTTGAAAATAATATTTTAGAAAAATCTCATCTTTCAGATTGTTTAGAAAAAGCAAAACTAGACTTAAATTTCAAAACCTCAGAGTTAGAAAAACTCAAAACTAAAAATGAGAATTTAAAACTTGAAGTTTCTTCCCTTTTGAGTTCTAAGGGTACTTTGAGATATACCCACAGAGACCCAAAATTGGAAAAGCTATTATCATCATCCAGAAAATGTGGTGATAAACAAGGTCTGGGTCATATCAAAGATAACTCTTAGAAAAAGAAGAATTTATCTCCTATATTTGTAAAAGGAGAATCCTCAAACTCTAAAGGTAAGAACTTGAGAAATTTTGGTCGAAATAATTTTAAAAATCCAAAATCTTTTCGACTTTCTAAAATTAATTCTAATATTATCAGCTATAGTAATCAATGATTTAATAAACCTCATTTAGCTAAAATAAAATAGTGGACTTACTCAAAGAGCTTCTTAAATCTAACTCAAATGGAATCGGAGTTAATAAACAGTGGAGTAATTCCAACTCCCAAAAATGGAGAAAATTCAATGAAACTCCTAAACCTAGAACTATATTGAAATGGGTTCCAAAGGTTACATGTCTTGTTGCCTGCACAGCCTTCAAAGCCACTAGCCATTTAAAATGTTACCTGGACAGTGGATGTTCAAGACATATGAGAGGTGACAAAGCAATATTCACCAACTTCATAGAAGTAAACGACGGCTCAGTTACTTTCGGTGATGGAAACAACTACAGAATCATAGGCCAAGGTATTGTTCAACTCTCTAATCTCCCTCCGTTTAAGAATGTAATATAGGTTGAAGGTCTAAAGCATAACCTCCTAAGTATATCTCAAATCTGTGATAACAAACTTAGAGTGAAATTTACAAATCAGGGATGTGAGATATCAAATGAGAAGGGACATGTGATATTAAATGGTCGTAGGACTTTTGAGAATTGCTACATTATTAATGACTCATGCTCTTCTAATTTTTCATGTTATATGGTCCAAATAGAAGAAATAGAACTATGGCATAAACGTCTTGGACACGTCAACTTTAGATATCTTTATAGCTTAAGCAAGAGTCATATTCGTGGCTTACCCAAATTAGAAAAGGTAGAAAAGATTTGTGGCACATGTTAGATTGGCAAACAAATTAGGAGTAGTCACAAGAAATTGAACTCCTTAGCCACATTTAAACGTCTTGAACTACTCCATATGGATTTGGTAGGGCCAACGAGAATGGAGAGTAGAGGTAGAAAGAAGTATTTTCTAGTTATCGTAGATGATTTTACCAGATATAGTTGGGTAGCCTTCTTGAGACAAAAATCTGAAACTCTTGATGAAGTTAGAAGAATTTTAAAACGAATTCATACTGAAAAAGAAGTACATGTGATCAAGATCATAAGTGTCACGCCCCAGACTCGGTAACCGGATTCACAAGGAACCCGATGGCCAGTTCTGGCCGCAACAGCCTCCGTAGTACCCTATTCTTAGCTCCTGAAGCAGGTTCCGATCCTGGGATCCTACAAGGAGGATTTCCATAACAATATAACCATTTCCAATACGAGCATACCCAAGATCATAACAAGTAAATCTGAGAATAAAAAAAAACACATATCACAAAATCCACTATGAATTTGAACTTTTACAAGTTTACATAAGGTCCAAAAGGACATACATAATATAATAGAAGAAAGAAAGGAAGGATGTAATACTGGGTCCTCAAGCTCAGCTCTAATCCAAACTCTGCCACTGCGACACCTGCCTAGGATCTCCTACACGCATCAATCGTGCATAAGCTTATAGAAGCTTAGAGGGTGGTGTAAGTGTGTGATAATAATGCATAGAAGAATAATAGGAGATATAGGAAGGAGACATGCTCAATAAGAATATCACTAGCCTTACTAAGGCTTATCATGAATATGATGCAATGAGTATTGCACGCCATACCAAGGCAATGCATGAAGGGGCTTACATAACCAATACTAATGCGATGCAAGTAATGCCAGTGCTCATAACCAAACCGTATGTCAAGTATATTTCCAATCATAAGGAAATCGCCGGGGTCCATTACACTGCTGGATGACTGCCGCTCTACAGACCCCGCACAGTCAAACGAGCGTAAGAGACCTCACTACCTGCCTGTGGACAACCAATCACCAGCAAGGCCTGACGGTAGCGGACCCATTCACGAGCTGGTCAGACTCAGCCTAACAATGCCCTCTTACATCAGGCGAGTAAGGCCACACCCCTATCCAACCGACTACACGACAGTGGGAGTCGCGGCCTAATGGTATAAGGCCCTCGTGTGCTCATATATTCCACCCGGTCACGGCGTTGGAGCAGATCCTTAGTACCATGGAAGTTTTGGAAATTTCACCCATGTGCATCCTATGCACCCGGTATGCTCAAGTAACATTTCCGGTGTCCAAACATGGCCGTCCACGATGTATCTGTGGAGGCTACAACCCTGATGAAGCAAGGGTGATAATGCTCATATATTACGCAATGCCAGATGCATAAATCACAAAATCAACTATGCATCAATTCCAAGCATCCAACATGCTCAAGAGGGAATATTACGTCCCTCGGGAAGATAGCATGCAATGCCCAATGGCACAATCATAACCACACACACAGTGTCATCCAAGCATACAATGATGCACATGGGCCATGAAGATGGGTCTAGGCACATCATGCGCCGATATACAAAGTAAATTACATTCCTCCTATCCAAGAAGGAACCAAGACTAGGTACTTAGACAATATCCATAAGGAATCCCACCTCTAGTGGGGGCCCATTTACCTGGGGTAGCCCATGAGACTAAGCATACAACTACGAGTCTAAGTAATATAGAAATGAGCCTAGCAACTGTCTAAGGTAAGTATCCAATCACTCTTAAATACAACCGGACCTAGAGGGGTCCATAATGGAGACATTTAACCACCATTCCCCAAAAAGGCATATCAACCATGAACTATATAGATAAAAGGCCTAAGGCCTACATTTAAGATAAAAATAAAAGTAACCACATACATATATTCCTCATAATATGCCATAAAAAGATATAATACCACTTTTAACAACATGGGCTCTAAGAGGGGAATTAAGGCCCAAGGCCCAATTCTCAATGGCTATAGAATCCATGCATTAAGTTGGACTTGGTGGGCAGCCCGCGTACACAATATATGGCCCCAAAAAAATAAGTTTAAGTTTGGATGAAATGGGGCCCACTACATCAGCCCAATAACTAGCAATTTAAGTAGGCAACCGAGGGCCCAATATTATCCTTACCTCAGCCCACAAGTCCATCAAAATGGTAGAAGTCGGCCCAATGTATGGTTGGGCCAAGCTGGGATGTCCCTGCCCAATCTGGGCTCACTGGATGTCCCAAAATTCTGATCTTAAGATGGGGTCCTCATAAGATCACTAAAAGTGACCCAAAAGAATGCACTGATTAAGCCCAAAGATTATAAGAAAGCATAAGCATGTAACACAAACACAAGTTCTCAATATGGTGAGCCCCACAGCCAAATAAAGTTGTAACCATAAAATTCTACATCGAAGGCCCTTTGATAAACTTTTGGCCCGTTTGACTTCCTGGGCCTGCTAAGGTCCAGAAATTAGTTGAGTATGTGGAAATAATCTCATGAAGGCCAACTATACTCACTGGGGGACCCCACCAGATGGAGAGTCTGTATATATTATGAAAAGATCAAGTGGGCCTGCTACTGGATTGTGAGTCCAGCAACAACCCAAGGCAGAGAGTGTTTCCACAATTGGGTGATCCAAGGCTTAGACGGCCTGGACCAAACATGCATTAAGGTAGGCTTCATATACATGCACATTGAGCCTTAAATAAAAGGCCTAAGGTCTATGGTGGGCCTTTAACCACCCATAGAGAAACCTATGAGATTACCTTAGGATCACCCAGGAGGACATCCAACCTCGACTGGTTTCCAAGAGGTAGCTCGCCACTACCCATATAATGAAAGATTTAAGGCCTAAGCAATGTGTGGACTAGTAGGCCATACACTAAGCCCAACTCATAGGCCATATAGTGGGCCCTCAAGTAAGGTTTGGGCCCAACCACAAAGGTCATAATTCCACATATTGTGGTGGGCTTCATGGGCAGCCCAGTAATTCATTTACATGGGCAAGTTTCACATTTAACACAAGTGAGTTGGGCCTCACTTTTGGCCTAAGTACAGGGTCAGTTTAGTGGGCAGCCAAGGGCCCGACTTCTTGTGTATCATTGCCCCTAAGCCCATCACAGTAGATAGGAGAGTATAGGCCCAAGATCAATGGGCCTATCTAAAAGAACTAAGTCCACCAGGCCTACTTGCTAACACAAACATGCATATACTATATCACATAATGGGCCCTAAAGAAATGGCTCAAAGCAAAAGTCATCCAATTCATACATTATGGTGGGCTTGAGGGCAGCCCATAAACCCAAGAATACACATAGGCAAGGCCTATACTGACAGTGTGGGCCTTGCCACATCAGCCCAAAGACTTAGCAAGGCCCTCCACACTATACATTTACGTGGGCCCCACAAGTCAACTCATAATTAAGCATTTTATGAGGGCATCACGGCTAATAAATACACACGGTCAGCCTGTAGATGGTTCGTTGGGCCCGTGAAACAATAAGGTCAGGCCCTACACGATCTTGGGCTCAAGAAATAGGTTTTCAGCCCATTGGGCCTATAAACTACCAAAAATCTGGTTAAGGCTAACTCCCAACATCACCACAAAGGTGGGCCTTAAGAGGAACTAATTATGCCCAAAAATGTCTAAGGAAAAAGGCAAGGAGTGTGTGCAATACTCTCTTAAATCTGGTGGGCTACAACAGCTCCAAAACAATCAACTATGGAGCAAATTTGGGCCCCTTACTGGAATTCCAACCCACCCACTTCCTGGGCCTGCTGGAATCCAGAAATTTATGTAATTCAGATGGGTTACTAGCCCATGGTGACCCACACATATCATAGTGGGTCCCACCGGATAAGAGGGGAATGCACAACACACATTAGAAGTGGGCCATGCCGCTAGAATACAGGCCCAGCAACAGCCCAAGGTAGGGGCGTCCCGTGGTGGGTAGTCCTACGGGCCTGAGTATCTGGCTCAAAACTGACCCCAGTTTACAGGCCACACCACGGTCAGTACAGGTGCCCAATGGCCATGAAAATTTACAAGATAGTACTACCATAGGTGAAGCACAAATCCTCAAAATTTTGTGATTTTTGGATGGCCAGAAGTATTTTAATTAATTTAAATAAACCAGACCATCAAGAAAATCTGGTGAATCGAGACACCTGAACATGGTGAGCCAGTCCAGCACTTTCCACGGTGTTTATAGAGCTCCATTGGCCCCAAAAATTTGTAGGTGAGTCTCACCATAGGTGGAACACCTCTCTGTAAATTTTTATGATTTTATGATACTCAGAAGTATTTAAATTAATTTAAAGAATACAATCTATCTAGGGTGAAATATTGCTGGAATATAACTATCCTGAATTTGGGCCATCCAATGGGTGGGTTTTGGGCCTCCAAAATTCCTGAAATTTGGACCCAAGGTTCCTCATTAAGCCTAAAACAAGGTGGGATCTAGAAATATGGCCCACCTTCTTAGAAATCATTTTTTTAATATTATTTTTATGGGACTATGCTGCTGGACTGCACAGCAGAAATTTCTGGCAGTCCAGTATGTTGGCCCACCCTTTTGGATGCCCAAATAGGATTCCTTGGCCCTGAAATTTTGTGGATAGGTCCTACCATGGGTGGGACACCTCCATACAAAAATTTAGGATTTTTGGGATAGTAAAAATATTTTATTTAACTCATGCAATTTATGGACAGCAAGGTCCAGATTTTTATTTTCCTGCTACAGCAATGCTGCTGTCCCTGACTTTAGCACCCCATTTGAGTGGGCCCAGGTCTATGTAAATTTGGAAAAATGTAAGGCCAACCTTCCTATACAAGTATACAGTAAGGTGGGGTCCACAAAGGTGGCCCACCATTTCAAAATTAGGCTGATATTTATAATTTTTCAGCAAACAGTGTGGCTGGACAATCCAGAAAAATCTGGACCGTCCACCCTCCTTGGCCCACCCTTTTGGGTGATCAAATAGGGACATTTGAAGGTGAAGTTTAGCATACTTTTGGGTGGGGTCCACACCTCAAAGAGAAGTCTAAGAAATCATGAAAAAGAGACCACAAACAAGGCCTACAACCCATACATTACAGCATAAAAAAACAATTCCAGCAATATGGACAGCAACATGTTGCTGTCTAGATCAGCCCAAAAAAATTAATAAATGGGAAATAAATCATAGATTCCACAAGGTGGGGTCTACCCTGATGTTTCACACAACTCCCAGGCCCAGCCCCACCCCAAGAAAATCCATAAAATCAGGCCCAAAGGCTTTCCAAATCAAGCAGCAAAACTAGGCAGCACAGTTGGGCCTAAGTGTCCAACAACTTGGGCCTGGATGCATGGCACATCAGGTGGGCCACATAATCATTACATCTAAACCACAGAAAGGGGAGAAGAGAAGAAGAAATGAAATCTCATCAAGATGGGGTCCATGGAGAATGGCCCCATCAAGATCACATGCATGCAAGTGATGGCTAAAAAAAAAACCTTATCCAAGGAGTGGTGGACCTTCACCATTGATGTGGTGAGTCCTACACTCTCCATATGAAGCAATAAAAGATCTATGAAAATAAGAACCATGCAATCTATCCTGCATGCTCACCCACTTGTTAGATCTTCAAGATTCTTCAACCACCATGCTTCTTAAGCTTCAAGGAAGGAGGTTCAATGGTGATGATGGATCTTTGATGGTTAGATCTAGGGGGAAAGAAGAGGAAAGAGGGCTGAAAAAGTTCAGCAATGGAGGACATTGGAGGGCATTTGCAAAGAGGAGAAGAGAGAAATGAAGAAAGAGAGAGGGAGATGAGAGAGTTTCTAAAGTTGAAATGATTACTTTCTTAGAAAAAATGAGTTTTTTGAAAAGAGAAAATAATCATTGCTCATGGGATAGGGTGGCTCATCATTGCCTAGAGAAGCTAATCTCATCATGGTTTTCTTAAGAAAAGAAGCCATCATTGCTAGGCTAAAGGTGGCTTACATGGGGAATAGTGCACATGGGGAAATGTGCAATCAGGTGGGTCCCACCAAAAATGCAATCAACGGTACAAATAATGCGAGGCCCATAAATTTTGATGAACACGCCGGATTTACGCATGAGACACGACGCTGGAACCGCGACGACGATGCGGTCGCAATGACATAGGTCTTGGGTCAATCCGAGTCGGGTCTACGTGACCAAACTCAAGGGTGACCGCAATCACTATCCGAAGGTAGCGGGTCGTTGAAATTGACCGGTAGGACCGCGGGACCAAAATACACGAGATGCATACTCACACACATACATGCACACATGCGAACTCGGGTCAGGTCTCACAATAAGTGATCATGGTACTGAGTTTAAAAATAGCAGTTTTGAGAAATGTCGTACAGACCATGGTATATCACATGAGTTCTCAGCTCCTAAAACACCTCGACAGAATAGGGTCGTTGAAAGAAAGAACAGAGTGTTATAATAAATGGCCAATGTAATGCTAAATAACATGAATTTACTGAAAAACTTATGGGTTGAAGCTATTAATACTACTTGTTACATTATAAATCATATATATGTTAGAAAAGGAAAAGATAAAATAGCCTATGAGCTATGGTTTAATAAGAAGCCAACTGTTAAATACTTTTACACTTTTGGAAGTAAATGTTACATTTTATGTGACCGAGAAATTTTGGAAAAGGTCGAAGCAAAGAGTGATGAGGGAATATTCTTGGGTTATGCTCTGAATAGTCGAGCATATCATGTTCTTAATAAAAGAATATGAGTGATTCAAGAATATATTAACGTTGTAATTGATGATCACCTGATCACACCCACACCAAGTGAAGATGATGATGAAGTCAACATTATCGATAACCTAACTCTTCATCTAAATCAGATAATTTTGAATTAAGATCAGTCAAAGACCATCCGACTGATCAGATATTAGGTAACCCTTGTACTAGTGTTCAGACAAGAAAACAGTTAGAAAATATTTGTAATTACGTCTACTTCACTTCCCAAATTGAACCGGCAAATGTAAAAGAAGCATTTACCGATGAAAGTTGGATTTTGGCTATGTAAGAAGAGTTAAATCAATTCATTACAAATGATGTTTGGTATTTGGTTCCCAGACCTTCTGATAAACATATAATCGAAACCAAATGGGTTTTTAAGAACAAATATGATAAAATGGGAAATATCATTAGAAATAAGGCTCGACTGGTTGTACAAGACTACACTCAGATAGAAGGAATTGACCATGATGAAACCTTTGCACTAGTTGCATGCCTTGAATCTATTAGATTATTTATTTCAATTGTTTTCTATAAAAAATTCAAGAATTTCAAATGGATGTTAAAAGTGCATTTCTAAATGGTGATTTACATGAAGAGGTATATGTTGAACAATCTAAGGGTTTTGAAGACCCTAAAGTCTCAGATCATGTATATCGTATTAAAAAGACACTTTATGGATTAAAATAAGCTCTTAGGGCATGATACGAAAAGTTAACAAAATTTTTGCTTAGTCACAACTTTATCATGGGAAGCGTTGCTAAAACTTTATTTATCAAAAGATATAATGAATATATATTAATTATATAGATCTACATTGATGATATTATTTATGGATCTATATTCTCTAACTTGTCTATTGAGTTTACAGAACTGATGAAATCCAAGTTTGAAATGAGTATGGTTGGAGAATTAAATTACTTTCTTAGATTACTTGTAAAACAATAGGAAGACGGAATATTCATCTCTCAAACCAAATATGCTTTGAATTTAGTAAAGAAATTTGGGTTTGAGAATGTGAAAAAGTTTGATACTCCTATGAATACAACTCTTAAACTTTCTATGATGAAACGTGTAGAAGTATAGACTCTCGTTTATATCGAAGCATGATTGGTAGTCTTCTATACTTAACTATTAGTAGACCTGATATTGCTTTTAGCATTGGAATATGTGTTAGATATCAGTCGGACCCTGAGGAATCTCCTTTAATTGCTATTAAACAGATAATTCGATTTGTTGCAAATACAACTAATTTCGGTCTATGGTATCTACATGATACAAATGTACAACTTGTCGGATATACAGATGCTGATTAGGCAGGAAACATCGACGATAGAAAATCTATCAATGATGGATGTTTCTACGTAGGGAATTGTTTAGTTTCCTAGCTTAGCAAGAAATAAAATTTTGTATCTCTCTTAACTGCTGAAGTTGAATATATTACAGCTAGCAATGCTATCACCCAATTGATCTGGATGAAAAGGATGTTAGCTGATTATGGGATTGCGCAAGATACAATGACAATTCAAGCGCTATTAATATTTCAAAAAATCTCATTCAACAATCTTGTACAAAAATATTGACATTCAATATCATTACATTCAATAATTAGTTGAGGAAAAGAACATTTCATTAGAATACATTCAAACAGAAAAGTAGCTTGCAGATATTATGACCAAACCGCTTGACATGAATAGATAGTCCAAATTAAAGCATGATATTAGTCTGTGTACTTTTAATTAATTAAATCATGTTGTTTATGCATTTTTATTATTTTATATGTTTATAATTTAATAAAAAAATGTAAAACATATAAATTTCAAATATATATATATATATATATATGAAATTTTCTAGTTGCATAACCGGTTGAGCACGTCCTCGACCAGTCGACCTTCGACGGGTCGAGGACCATACTCGACCGGTCGAAGTGCATAGGTGGGCCTCTTAAGAGGGAAAATCTCTTTTTCTTCCTCATTTCACCCTTCTTCCTCAACTAGCCTTAGCTCGACTCGCCTAACCCATCTCCATAGAGTCTTTGTAAATGGTTTATTTTTTTATTTCTTTTTAGATTTGGGTTCTTTCTTGCTAGTTATTCTTCATTTTGTGATTGATTTGAGATTTGCATCCTTTCCATAGAGGGTTTTTGCACCAAAATCTGACTTAAGCCAAATCCATCTTTAATATCTTCTTTTACAAACTCTAAATGGAGCATCGGTCTAAGAGGAAGGCTACACGTAATGGCCCTAGCGGCTCCTGCTGGACGACTCCAATTAGGGTGAGAACCCAAAGAGCTCCTAAAGAAAATTCAAAGCATGTAAGGGATCTCCGCTCTAGAGATATTATTATAAAAAGGATTGTGAATAATAATCACATTGCTCCATTAAAACTCTTGCCTATTCTTTTTGCCATCAGTTGGGATAACATTTTGGGTTGGGCGGAATGACATACCGCTCTATAGCTCAAGGAATGTATGCATCAATATGGGAGCTGTCTCTTGATAACCTAACATTCTCTATTAATTTTAGAGAAGGGATAGTTTTGGTTGATATGCACCTGATCTCAGGATTGCTTGATGTGAATGTGAATGATGAAGGCATACCCATTGTCTCCCTTACTGATAGAATAAATAAATCTGAGTGAAGGGAAATTACTCACAAGTTATGTAGATTTAATGATAATTGGAGTTTTGGTAATGTCTTCCGTACCACCCAGATGATTCCAAGATTCAGGGTACTTCATCGTATTTTTACATCAAATGTGTATCCTCGTTTCGGGAATAAGTCTAAACTTACTCCCTTTATGACTCATGTCCTTCACGCCATTGCTTCTGGCATTCCTATCTGTCTTCCCTCATTGATATGCTACATGATTATCTAATTTTGTATTCATCCAGGTCATGGTTCCATACCTTTTACATATCTCATGACAACTCTTACTATCAATTACAATGTTGTCATTCCATCAGCCGAGGTACCCGAGTCTTCTCTCCCATTTGATTATATGAATATTACTAAGATGAACCTAGCATACCTTCCCGGCCAAAGAGATGAGGATGAAGAAGAAGAGGCAGATGCACCATTACCTGAGGACACATCTATGGATGATATCTTTGTAGAGATGGAATTAGATGATGAAGCTGATCCTGACTATCAACCATCTCAGGTTGATGATCGGCTTAAGTCTTTAGAAGAGAAGGTGGTTGAGTTAAAGGTATTACAGGATAATCTGGGTGAAAGTCATAAGTCTTCCGTGAAATATATGTGAAAATACTTTCATCACATTACTAGAGGACTTCACCAGATCGACCCATCTATACCTCCTCTATCTTCTTCTTTTGGATCCGATTAGGTTGATGTTATTTTATTTAATGCTTGGGTTGTATAACTTTATACTATATGTGTTAGATGATAACTCTCTCAAACTCCTATTTTAATCCCTATTGATGACTTTATGTTAACTCTTAATTTTCATTCTCTATGCATTTTCCTCTTATTGGTCTATTATTTATGCGGTGGTTTATCACATAAGTATTATTCCCTTTGTCATTTTGTGACAAAAAGGGGGAGAGATTTCTAATTTGATAAGTAGAATCAATGAAGTTATGCATTATCTTGAATGTTGATATATGGATGGTTGTTGGGAGTTTTGTATTGGAATTGTATTATTTGTCATAACACAGGGATAATCTCACATTGAGGGAGAGATAGAATTTGCTCATTCAATATAGCTGCATCTTCTACAACATGGAAATCAAGCTGTCTGTATGGATGTTGTTATGTTAAGTGTTGTATCACGAATTTCACAAAGGGGGAGATTGTAAGTGCTATAATGTATAAAGCACACTCTTGTTTGTCAAATTTCAATAAGACAAAACAACTTATGATGTGGTTCACATAATGTGAATCAAGATGGAAAGTTCATGACATGACTTCAAGACATGCTTTTTACTAAGATCAATACCTTCCTGAAGTTCAAGTCAAAAAGTACATCAAGACAGAAAGTTCACCTTCAAGATAAATTCTACTTTAATTTTAGAAAAAGATCAAGTCCCATCTTCAAGCCTTATTGAAGATTCAACTAGAAGATCAAGTTCCAAAAAGTTCAAACTACTTCATGTCAGTCTTTTCAGGTATAATTGACCATAGAAAGACCTTAGGCGTAGGTCCTTACAAAACATAATCATATATGGGTTTTTATGCTTAATATAGACTAATCTTCGACTAGTTTAGGCTTATGTTCGACTAGTCTAAGCTGTAGCTCGACCAGTCTAAGATATTTTTGACTAGTCTAAGTTCAAAATGCAAAAAAGCAGATTTTTTCATTGCTTCCTCTACTAGTCGAGCGGACTACTTGACTAGTCGAAGAGAGGCCTTCGACCAGCCGAGGGTTGCTCAACTCGAAGTCCAACAACTAATTTTTGGCACCCTCGACCAGTCGAAGCCCTTGCTCAACCATTCGAATAGGGCCCTCGACTAGTCGAGAAGGGCCTTCGACCAGTCGAAGAACCGTTTTATCTGATCGCGCTCAAATTTTAAAAATTTGTAAAATCTTAGATGAGCCGAAGAGAACCTTAGACGAGTTGAAGCAACAACATTTCTAACTATAAATAGAGGCCTTCTCTCAATTTGAAATTACCAATTAAAGTTGAGAAAATCCTACATCAAGAGAGAGAGAAGCCCCTATTAGAGAGAGAAAATCCTGCATGGTATTTTAATTAATATTTTTTCAATAGCTTTTTGTTTTAATTCTTAAATCTCCTTTTTATGAATCTTACTTTATAAAGAGAGTTGATACTCTACTTTGAGATTTAGAGGAATTCAAACAAGTAGCCTCTGGTTTGAATCGATTTGAAATCTATTTAGAACCTAGAACCCTTGTTTATGTGACTGGACATTGAACAATCTACTTTAAGAGAAGCGGTTCTACAGGATACATCAAGAGATACGTTTTCAAAGTGAAAATAAGTATAATCTATCTTTGTATTTTGGTTTCTTTAAGAAAGCCAGAAAATCTCACTTGTTGGTTTGTCTGAGATAGCTAGAAAATCTCAGAAAGGGTTTTTTATTTATGACAACCCTTCTAAAATCACAACTATATAAGGTTTTAAGGTGAACCTGTGAAAACCTTATTTTTAGTGAAAGCCAATATCACGTGGGTTGTGATTATTAGGAGTGGAGTAGGTGTGACTGTTTAAGAATAGTTGGTGTACACATCGAACCAGTATAACTCCTAGTGTTGTGGTAAATGTTTAATTTTTATATCTGTGGTGAATGATTGTAATTTTATTTCTTCACTAGTGTTGAATGATTGTAATTTTATTTCTGCACTAGTGGTGAATGTTTGTAATAGATAACTTTATTATATTTTGCTTGGTTTGAAGTCTTGATCCTAACAAACGTTCGTGAAATAAGGTTGTCCTACTTAAAACGTTGTTTTTGGTGAAGGTTGTCCTACGAACTAAGTTTGAATCAAGTTTTCAATACTAGTGCTATTGAGATTTCTGATTTATTCTAATTTATTTATTATTTCAATACTTTAAGTTTTTATTTGGCATAGTCTTATTCACCCCCTCCCCCCCTTAAGGACTATTAAGCTCACCTTTTTCACAAGCCATCTTCCACATATATGGAAGCTGTAAATTGCCCCCACCCTCTAGGACTGTTAAGCTCACCTTTTTCACAAGCCATCTTCCATATATACGGAAGCTATAAATTGAATTCTCCGGTATCTAAAAGGTTCTCCTGGAAAAGAAATCTTAATAAAGTGCACTAAGAATTTAAAGATTATGGGTTACTCAGATGCTAATTGGGCATGTTGTCCTCTTAATAGAATGTTTACAACTAGTATGTGTAGCTTTGTTGGTCTTAACTTAGTTACTTGCAAAAGTAAAAATCAAAGTGTTATTACTCGGTCCAGTGTAGAAGTAGAGTATAGAGCAATGGCCTTAACCACACCTGAAATTTTTTGGATAAAAGCTCTACTTAAAGACATGGGCTTTCATGATGATAGTCCTATTGATTTATTTTGTGACAACTAAGTAATAATTCATATTTCAACTAATCCTATGTTTCATGAGCGAACAAAACACATTGAAGTAGACTGTTACTTTGTCAGGGAGAAAGTTCAGGCTAAGGCAGTATGTACTTCGTTTGTACGAACTGAGGACCAACTAGCCGATTGTTTCACCTAAACTGTTGGAAAGCTAAGATTTCAAAATTCGTTGTGGAAATTGGGCATCATCAATATTTCAACCCCAACTTGAGGGGTAGTGTTAAAGAATATCTCTAGGATTCTATCTATGTTTTACTTTCTCTCTCTAATCTCTTATAATAGTTCTACCTCTTCTAATATATATATATATAACTCTCAGTACATAAATAATAAGACGAAATTTGAATTCCTCTCTTACCTCGATTTCACATGGTCCACATTAAATGTCATCCCCAAATGATAATAGCCCACATCTAAAGCAAACCAATATAACGAACAACTCATTTTGAAGGTGGGGCCTACATGATGAACAATGAAAAGGCGAGCTTAAGAAGTCCTAGAGTGGGGGGGGGGGGGGGGTTTAAATAGGATTATGTCAAATAAAAAATTAAAGTGCTGAAATATTAAATAAATCAAAAATCTCAATCGCACTAGTATTGAAAAATTGATTCAAACTAATTCGTAGGACGACCTACTCCCAAACTAAGTTTTGGTAGGACAACCTTATTTCACGAATGTTTATAAGAATCAAGATCTCAAACCAAGCAAGAGAAAATAAAGTTATCTATTATAAACATTCACCACTTCTGCATAAATGAAATTACAAACATTCTTTAAAAATGCAAAAAGTAAACATTCACTACAACACCAAGAGTTATAGTGGTTCAGTGTCTACAACAACTGTTCTCAAACAGCCACACTTACTCCACTCCCAATAATCACCATCCATGTGATATTGGCTTTCACTATAAATAAGGTTTTCTCAGGGTCACCTTAAAACCTAATATAGCTGTGAATTTAAAGGGCTATCATAAAAAAAAAACCTCTCTGAGAATTTTCTGGCTATCTCAGAAAAACCAACAAATGAGATCTTCTTGTTCTCTCAATAAAACCAAAAAAATGAGATTTTTTGCCTATCTCAATAAAACCAAACTATAAAAGCAAAGTATACTTATCTTCTCCTTTGAAGATGTATCAGTCGATGTAGTTGTAGAACTGCTTTTCTTGTAGTAGATTGTTCAATGTTCAGTCATATAAACAAGGGTTCAAGGTTCTAGATTGATTTTAAATAAATTCAAACCAAAGGCTACTTATTTGAATTCCTTAAGATTTCAAAGAAGAGTATTTACTCTCCTTATAAAATAAGAGATCAAGGAATTTTTTTTTTAAAAAAAGCTATTAAAAATTTATAAATACCATGCAATAGCTTGACAATAATGGGGGCTTCTCTCTCTCTCTCTCTTGTGGAAGGATTTAACACTCTTGAATTGTTAATTTCATATTGAGAGAAGGCCTCTATCTATAAACAAAGAAGTTGTTTCTCTGATTTGTATAAAACAGTCTTCAACTCGTCTAGGAACCGGATTTTGTTCCAAAAAATTTTCAAATTTGAGCTCAATAAGATAAAACAGATTTTCGACTAGTCGAGGGCCTTGTTCGACTGGTCGAGCATGGTCTTCGATTGGTTGAGGGGGCACAAAATCCTAAATGATTCATTTGCTGGACTTCGAGTCGAGCAACCCTTGACTGGTCGAAGGACCATCTTCGATTGGTCGAGCAGTCTACCCGACTGGTCGAAGAAGGGAAAAATCCACTTTTCTTAAATTTAAACTAGGACTAGTTGAAAAATCTATACACTAGTTGAGCCACAGCTTAGACTAGTCAAACTTTAGCCTAACATAAGCATAAAAAACCCACATTACACCAAAATCGTCATTTAGGAACGGTTTAAAACCGTTCCTAAATGAGGCGTCGCAAGAAAATAGGAATGGTTCAAAACCGTTTTAGGTACCGTTTCAAAAATTAAAAATGAAATATTAGGAACGGTTTTAAACTGTTTTGGTGCCAATGTTCAAATTTTAGGAACGGTAATTAAAGAACTTCTTAATGTTGCCAACGGTCAAATTTTAGAAACGGTACTTTCCTTATTTAGGAATGGCCAAAAACGTCGTACAACTATGGGCTTTTGCCAATAATGTTTTTTTTTTTCAATTGAGAGCTGTATTTGTTTTATTTTTAAAATCCAAATAATGTTAGATACAATTAAAAATTAATATTAAACAAATATTGAACAACTTTATAATAAAAATGATATATATTTACAACAATAAATTTACAATGGTCCGAAAACATGAAAATAAATAAAATGATCCTCCATGCTCCAGTCCTTGTGAAGCATGCATGATGTGTGGCCCAAACCATAGATCATGTCATCATGCATGACCAAGCAGCGGAACTAAGATCTCTGACTAGTTGAAAGAGGCGAGGTGTTTTGTAAGTTCGAAGTTTCTTTGAGAGAGTCCACTCCTCATCTACTCCAAATAACCTGAGAGAAGTGAACAAAATAAAATCACATTATTTCAGTACCAAATAAACCTAGGCAGCAAACTAAAATCCACAAATTGCATTTTACAGTATGAAATTTTAAATTACAACAGTTAAGCATAACTGCAAAATTAAGTTGTGACTACTCTCCAAAATGTCTGAGAAACCCATCAAATATCCATAAGCCGATAACTTTAAGAAAATAAAAATAAAAATAAAAATAAAAAAAACCAAAACTTGAAACCCCTTATACCAAACATGTAAGAACCCAAAAAAAAAAAAAAAGATGTCCACTAGAAGATAAAATGAAAGTAAACACAAAACACAACAAAAATTTTCATAGAAAACCCCAAACTAACAAATTCAAGAATCTTAGTGAAAAATAACTTTTTATATGAAAAACCAATAAAAAAAAATCCAAAGGCATAACCTCAAGAAAGGTCACGTGAAATCACCATTCAATGATTTCACTACTGCCCGTTTATAAAAAAAAAAGTACAGCTGATTAAAAGCGGGCTAACAAGAAAGAAAGAGAGATGAAAGTGCCTGTAATTGGCAACTTTCAAAGACAAGGCTATAATAATGATGATAAATATTGGATTATCAAATCCATAAACTAACAAAAATAACAACTCATGAAAAAATCAACTCAACTTAGTCAGGTTTTTTACTCGAAAAAAAAATCAATGGAAATGAGTTTCTCAACATGTTCACTAAAAATCTAATTTAGGTTAATCAACTAAAATAAGCTCTAAATCAATTAGAAATCGAACAAATATGATCAATCATGCATAATAACTCCAAACAAAATTTGACCTTACAGCTAGAAAAACCCCCATCAGCTGATTAAATGGTTTAAATGGAGAACCGAGTTCAAAGCTTATGCTCAACTGATCTGGATCCTTGAGATTAGAAGCAAAAGGAGCATAATGATAGGAATAAAACCTGAGAGGGAAAAATTAACAATTAGCACAAAAGAACACTGAAGAGAGATCTATGAATCAGAAAGGCCTAAAATGCATTAAAAAATCATTAGCATATTAGCCTTCTTCCAGCAATTAGAGATAGGCATTATGTTTGTAAAATATTTGCTACAGGATATGACATGAGAAAGTAATGTATGGCCTCAAGGCACAGGGCATCTCTTTCTTTGAATTCCATATTTGCTCTCTTTTTTTATTTGATGATTGAATCATGTATGCCCCATTGTTGGGCAATGTATCTCTGCTTAGTAAACACCCATTCTCAAAGCAAACAACAATGTCGGGAACCTAGAGAAAGAAGCTCTAGCAGTTACATTGTTTAAGGAAAGAGGCCGCTATTTTGACAAATGCATAAAAACATCAATACACAACACTTGTTTAAGCTCACCAGGATAGTTGACTTGATAGGCAATCATGTGGATGGATCATATCTCAAAAAATCATGTCCAGTTTACCTTACACATTTCTACTTTTTTCCTTTTCTTTTGTTTTTTTTTTCTTCTGAAAAATGAGTATTGTTCAGTTTTCACAGGAAAAAGAGATCTTCTGAAATATACAAACTTTTAAATATAAAAACAATTATACGAGTATTTCTCAAAGTTACAAGTTTAGAAAGGAGTTCTGCTAACTATGATTATAGTAGTAGACTCTAGAACATTTACAGTGAGTGGATCTAGAAAGGGACAGAGCCATCTACCATGTACTTCTAATAATAAAGATAAACTCCAACTCACTCATTGCATAAAATGCAGATTTCTTAAGGATCAATATTGAGATTTAAATCTCCATCTTCATCCAAGCCTTGAAATTGCTGCTGCAAATTCTGCTCATATTGAAGGGAAGAATGATCCTACAAAATTTCCTCCCAGCATCACTATGGTAGATCGTAGACCCGAGAGACCAAGTCATCAATGATCTCCAAAAACAAGTGGTTGCTCTTATAGCATTGGTTCAATTCACAACTATAAATTAGCAGCCAAGTACATCTACTTCAGAAAATTATTGAAGATTATCAGTAAAAATCATTGGGCAAAATGAGATGTGTGTGTGTGTGTGTGTGTTTGTTTTTTTTTTGTGGAATCACACCACATGAAACGGTAAGGATTCTCGCAAAGGGGTTCCTACATGAATCGCTTTGATAGGATTTAGAATCCCATCTCAGGAAACTAAAAGAGAAGGAAATTACAATCACTTGAATTTGTTTCAATAGCATGCCCTAAAATTTCATATGCATCTCTGTATATAACCATGATGCCAAGGCTTTAAAGCCTATTGATCCATACATACCCTGAATTGTCTCAATTGTGCTATAAAAGTCTAAGGAATTAAAGAGGTCAAATAACACTAGGAATTTGTATGTATCAACCATATGAGGTTTTGAATACAGCCTATGGTATTTATGGACCATATGGTTTATAGAAAAGCCTAAAAGACTAACGGTTTATAAATAAAGGCATAAATGGTTTTTTATTGGACTTGTGGGCCCTAGTTGGATGACAGATTTTAGCCTGGCTTTCCATCAGCCAACAATAGATTCCACTAGTGGACCTCAATGCGTGGTCCAACAGTCCTGCATCATGCTAATTATTACCAAAAAAATAATAATAAAGAAGATTATCCATTACCCAGTAGGCATATACCGACATGATTCATAATGTCATCTAGCAATCAGCATCTTCATGTAATATAAAATCCACAAATACTACATGTAGGTTCACAAAATATAATCACTTAACTGCCAAGTAATCCTTAGTCATTACCTTGCCAATGCCACATTGTCATTACTTGAGGGGGCTGACTTACTGAAATATCAAGGGACTTATATATATCTTAGTACATATAAATTGTTTCTTTTATTAGCTATGATCAATCATTGGGGGTTAAGGGTAGGACTGAAGAGTGTAAGTGTTGAAATTAACATTTACTAGTAAAAGAGATTGAAAAGAAATCAATGAAGTCATACCATATCAACTTACATGGATTCCTATGAGCCAAGTTAATTCTGTTGTAAGGAATCCTGGAAGCTGTATCCCATGCAGGTAGCAACCTATCTTAAATATCTTTAGCCTTTTCAAGAAATACTCTATCCCCCGAGAGATCATATGCACTTAGAAGCCCACCAACAACTCTGGGATCCATCAAACATAGAGACAATGTGTAAGCTAAAGTGACAGACATCATGTTAGCTGTCTATCAACTAGTGTTATTATGATAAGAATTCTCATAAGCCACAAGACTTCTTTCCATGAGGAAGGAAGATGAATTGTACAATAACCCTAAAAATTAAACCTTATAATGCAACCTAATGGTTGTCTAAAAAACGCTAGCCTCATAATCCTTATTGAAATCTAATGAATTTGCAACCCACTTGACATAAAGAGACAATATGAATCAAGACCAAATCAACAACAGTAATCTAATTATTTAAGTATGGTTCAAAAGTTGTTGGGAACTACATGCTTAATTGATACTACATAACTGGTAAGGGAAATTTTTAAAGGAAATCTGAATGCTTACTATTTCAGACTCATAAGCCTTTGCTACATAGAATCTTCAATCTTAGAAGGTATCCAAAGTCTTTTATATGGATAGTGGAATCAATGGTTCATTTTAAAAGAAAGCAGCTGCACAAGTTAAAACTCACTCTATGACTCTTTAAAACTGCTGGTGTAGACCCATAATGTACAATGTATCAAGAGAATCCACAAAGGTTGCTCCCAGACCACTAAAGCTATTAATGCCATCCTCTGTCTGTGTTTGAGACAAGAAGTACCTAACATATCAGCTGCGTTAGGCTTACATGAATGGTAAAGGAACAATAGTTTTTTCAGTAAAAAGGAAAAATGTCATCGGTGCTTGAAGACAGCTAAACATCAGTAACCTTGAACTAGAACTGAATCAAGAGCCAAGACAGATCGGGGTAAGTCAAGCAAAAAAAACTGTAAGACCCGAATCCTAGCCCGTACTGTTCCGTAGGCTTCCACTGTCCTCCTGGTCAAATTCCGACAACCCACGATCCATAATCAGCAGTTGTGTGCGACCCTGAGTCTATCCCGTATTCCAAAGTCGGCTCAACCCGAGACTTGTACCCAAGCGACCGCGCCGTCACCACGGTTCCGATGCCACGTCACGCGCGTCGGTCCGTTACCCAGGCCAGAAGATGTGGGCCCATGTTCAATTAAAGGAAAACGTCGTGCATGCTAATTATGATATAATTTCTACAACATGTTGCATCAATCAATCAATCACCTCAACCAAGTACACATCACCTCACACCCCATCCCCAAGCAACCCCATAAGTCAACAATTCCTTACACAACCCATACCCCTCTTACACAAATTACCCCAAAAGTCAACAAAGCTCTTACACACCCATCACTCCATCACCCATCTCTCTCTCTCTCTCTCTCCTTGCAACCCTCTCTCTCTCTCATTTCTCAAACCCATTCCCAAGCAAACCAAGCTCCAACGTATGAGCTTCCCAAGCTCTCATGGAGAAGCTCTAATGTGGCCCACTTCCTACCCTCTCATCTCCCATCTCAACCATCAAAACTTCATCATCTTCCGTTGAAATCAAAGCCAAGGAGTTCGGCGTTCCATTAGACCAAGAAGGAGGCCAATAGGTGGGTGATCCACCGTTGATTTTCTATTAGAAGGCCCACTTGTGAGGGTACCCATTTTTTTATGTATGTATTGTGATCATGGAGGGCCCATAGTAGCGGGGTCCCTCCACCATCATCCGATCTCTCCTTTTTCTCTCTCTCTCTTTTTTTTGTATGGTAATGATGATGATGAGGTCTGTGGCCCACCATGATGTTTACATCCAAGCCATCTACTGATGGACCCCATCCATGTGGGACACACCATAATGTTTATATGTCATCCCAACCGCCCATCTAGGACGTGGCCCACCCCACATGTGTGGGTGGGGCCCCCTTGATGTATTTATCCTAATCCACTCTGTTTATCCATCCAAAACAGTGTGGCCCACCATGATTTATGTATTTTATCGACACCGTCCATCTATTTTATCCAGGCCATCTAACGAGCCTGGATGATGAGAAAACACAAATACCATACCGATCAGGTGGGCCACATCCATGTGGGACCCACCTCGATGAGGTGTATATCCACACCGTCCGTCCAACATCCCTAGACATTGGATGTAGTAGATGGTGGGGTGTGGCTAACAGTGAAGTGTAAACTGACGGTGGGATGTACTTGTGTGAGACCTGTCCCGAGTTCGCATGTGTGCATGTATGTGTGTGAGTATGTATCTCGTGTATTTTGGTCCCGCAGTCCTACCGGTTAAATTTCGGCAACCCGTGACCTTCGGATAGTGATTGCGGTCACCCTTGAGTTTGGTCATGTAGACCCGACTCAGATTGACCCAAGACCTATGCCATTGCGACCGCATCGTCGCTGCGGTTCCAGCGCCACCTCTCATGCGTAAATCCGGCGTGTCCATCAAAAGTTATGGGTTGCGCATTATTTGGACCGTTGATTGCATTTTTAGTAGGACCCACCTGATTGCACATTTCCCCATGCGTACTATTCCCCATGTAAGTCACCTTTGGCCTAGCAATGATGGCTTCTTTTCTCAAGAAAACCATGATGAGATTAGCTTCTCTAGGCAATGATGAGCCACCCTATCCCATGAACAATGATTATTTTCTCTTTTCAAAAACTCATCTTTTTCTAAGAAAGTAATCATTTCAACTTTAGAAACTCTCTCATCTCCCTCTCTCTTTCTTCATTTCTCTCTTCTCCTCTTTGCTAATGTCCTCCAATGTCTTCCATTGCTGAACTTTTTCAGTCCTCTTTCCTCTTCTTTCCCCCTAGATCTAACCATCAAAGATCCATCATCACCATTGAACCTCCTTCCTTGAAGCTTAAGGAGCATGGTGGTTGAAAAATCTCGAAGATCCAACATGTGGGTGAGCATGTAGGATAGATTGCATGGTTCTTATTTTCATAGATCTTTTGTTGCTTCATATGGAGAGTGTAAGACTCACCACATCAATGGTGAAGGTCCACCACTCCTTGGATAAGGTTTTATTTTAGCCATCACTTGCATGCATGTGATCTTGATGAGGCCATTCTCCATGGACCCCATCTTGATGAGATTTCAAGTCTTCTTCTCTTCTCCCCTTTCTGTGGTTTGGATGTAATGATTATGTGGCCCACCTGATGTGCCATGTAACCAGAATTTTTAAATTTTTGGGACATCCAGGCCCAAGTTGTTGGACACCCAGGCCCAACTGTGCTGCCTAGTTTTGCTGCTTGATTTGGAAAGCCTTTGGGCCTGATTTTATGGATTTTCTTGGGGAGGGGCTGGGCCTGGGAGTTGTGTGACACATCAGGTGGACCCCACCTTATGGAATCTATGATTTATTTCCCATTTATTAATTTTTTTGGGCTGATCTAGACAGCAACATGTTGCTATCCAGATTGCTGGAATTTTTTTTATGCTGTAATGTATGGGTTGTAGGCCTTGTTTGTGGTCTCCTTTTTCCTAATTTTTTAGACTTCTCTTTGAGGTGTGGACCCCACCTAAAATTATGCTAAACCTCACCTTCAAATGTCCCTATTTGATCACCTAAAAGGGTGGGCCAAGGAGGGTGGACGGTCCAGATTTTTCTAGACTATCTAGCCACACTGTTTGCTGGAAAATCATAAATATCAGCCTGATTTTGAAATGGTGGGCCACCTTTGTGGACTCCACCTTACTGTATACTTGTATAGGAAGGTTGGGCTTGCATTTTTCCAAATTTACATAGACCTGGGCTCACTCAAATGGGGTGCTAAAGTCAGGGACAGCAGCATTGCTGCAGCAGGAAAATAAAAATCTGGACCTTGCTGTCCATAAATTGCATGAGTTAAATAAAATATTTTTACTATCCTAAAAATCCTAAATTTTTGTATGGAGGTGTCCCACCCATGGTAGGACCTATCTACACAATTTCAGGGCAAAGGAATCCTATTTGGGCATCCAAAAGGGTGGGCCAACATACTGGACTGCCAGAAATTTCTGCTGTGCAGTCCAGCAGCATAGTCCCATAAAAATGATATTAAAAAAATAATTTCTAAGAAGGTGGACCATATTTCTGGATCTCAACTTATTTTAGGCTTGATGAGGGACCTTGGGTCCAAATTTTAGGAAATTTGGAGGCCCAGAACCCACCCATTGGATGGCCCAAATTTAGGATAGTTATATTCCAGCAATATTTTACCCTGGATAGATTGTATTCTTTAAATTAATTTAAATACTTCTGAGTATCCTAAAATCATGAAAATTTATAAGGAGGTGGTTCACCCATGATGGGATTCATCTAAAAATTTTTGGGGCCAATGGAGCCCCGTGCACACCGTGGAAAGTGCTGGACTAGCACACCACGTTCAGGTGTCCCGATTCACCAGATTTTCTTGATGGTTTGTCTTATTTAAATTAATTAAAATACTTCTGACTGTACAAAAATCACAAAATTTTGAG
This sequence comes from Magnolia sinica, assembly GCF_029962835.1. Classification (NCBI taxonomy): domain Eukaryota; kingdom Viridiplantae; phylum Streptophyta; class Magnoliopsida; order Magnoliales; family Magnoliaceae; genus Magnolia; species Magnolia sinica. Next base: position 70,657,321 of record NC_080574.1, read on the forward strand.
AATTTGTGGTCCACCTATGGGAGGACCATCTTGTAAATTTTCATGGCCATCGGGCCCCTGTACTGACCGTGGTGTAGCCTGCTAACTTGGGTCAGTTTTGGGCCAGATACTCAGGCCCGTAGGACTACCCACCACGGGACGCCCCTACCTTGGGCTGTTGCTGGGCCTGTATTCCAGCGGCATGGCCCACTTCTAATGTGTGTTGTGCATTCCCCTCTCATCCGGTGGGACCCACCGTGATATGTGTGGGTCACCATGGGCCAGTAACCCATCTGAATTACATAAATTTCTGGATTCCAGCAGGCCCAGGAAGTGGGTGGGCTGGAATTCCAACAAGGGGCCCAAATTTGCTCCATAGTTGATTGTTTTGGAGCTGTTGTGGCCCACTAGATTTAAGGGAGTATTGCACACACTCCTTGCCTTATTTCCTTAGATATTTTTGGGCATAATTAGTGGCTCTTAAGGCTCACCTTTGTGGTGATGTTGGGGGTTAGCCTTAACCAAAATTTTGGTAGTTTATAGGCCCAATGGGATGGAAACCTATTTCTTGAGCCCAATATCGTGTAGGGCCTGACCTTATTGTTTCACGGGCCCAACGAGCCATCTACAGGCTGACCGTGTGTATTTATTAGCCGTGATGCCCTCATGAAATGCTTAATTATGGGCTGACTTGCGGGGCCCACATAAATGTATATCGTGGAGGGCCTTACTAAGTCTTTGGGCTGATGTGGCAAGGCTCACACTGTCAGTATAGGCCTTGCCCATGTGTATTCTTGGGCTTATGGGCTGCCCTCAAGTCCACCATAATGTATGAATTGGATGACTTTTGTTTTGGGCCATTTCTTTAGGGCCCATTATGTGATATAGTATATGCATGTTTGTGTTAGCAAGTAGGCCTTGTGGACTCAGTTCTTTTGGATAGGCCCATTGATCTTGGGCCTATACTCTCCTATCTATTGTGATGGGCTTAGGGGCAATGATACACAAGAAGTCGGGCCCTTAGCTACCCACTAAACTGACCCTGTACTTAGGTCAAAAGTGAGGCCCAACTCACTTGTGTTAAATGTGAAACTTGCCCATGTAAATGAATTACTGGGCTGCCCATGAAGCCCACCACAGTATGTGGAATTATGACCTTTGTGGTTGTACCCAAACCTTACTTAAGGGCCCACTATATGGCCTATGAGTGGGGCTTGGTGTATGGCCCACTAGTCCACACATTGCTTAGGCCTTAGATCTTTCATTATATGGGTAGAGGCGAGCTACCTCTTGAAAACCAGTTGAGGTTGGATGTCCTCCTGGGTGATCCTAAGGTAAGCTCATAGGTTTCTCTATGGGTGGTTAAAAACCCACCATAGACCTTAGGCTATTTGTTTAAGGCTCAATGTACATGTATGTGGAACCTACCTTAATGCATGTTTGGTCCAGGCCGTCCAAGCCTTGGATCGCCCAATTGTGGAAGCACTCTCTGCCTTGGGTTGCTGCTGGACTCACAATCCAGTAGCAGGCCCACTTGATCTTTTCATGATATATACACACTCTCCATCTAGTGGGGTCCCTCAATGAGTATAGTTGGCCTTCATGAGATTATTTCCACATACTCAACTAATTTCTGGACCTTAACTGGCCCAGGAAGTCAAACGGGCCAAAAGTTTATCAAAGGGCCTTCGATGTACAATTTTATGGTTACAACTTTATTTGGCTGTGGGGCTCACCATATTGAGAACTTGTGTACGTGTTACATGCTTATGCTTTCTTATAATCTTTGGGCTTAATCAGTGCATTCTTTTGGGTCACTTTTGGTGATCTTATGAGGACCCCATCTTAAGATCAGAATTTTGGGACATCAGTGAGCCCAGATTGGGCAGGGACATCCCAGCTTGGCCCAACTATACATTGGGCCGACTTCCACCATTTTGATGGACTTGTGGGCTGAGGTAAGGATAGTATTGGGCCCTCGGTTGCCTACTTAAATTGCTAGTTATTGGGCTAATGTAGAGGGGCCCATTTCATCCAAACTTAAACCTATTTTTTAGGCCGTATATTGTGTACGCGGGATGCCCACCAAGTCCAACTTAATGCATGGATTATATGGCCATTGGGAATTGGGCCTTAGGCCTTAATTCTCCTCTCAGAGCCCATGTTGTTAAAAGTGATATTATATCTTTTTATAGCCTATTATGAGGAATATATGTATGTGGTTACTTTTATTTTTATCTTAAATGTAGGCCTTGGGCCTTTTATCCATATAGTTCATGGTTGATATGCCGTTTTGGGGAATGGTGGTTAAATGTCCCCATTATGGACCCCTCTAGGTTCGGTTGTATTTAAGAGTGATTGGATACTTATCTTAGACAGTTACTAGGCTCATTTCTATGTTACTTAGACCCGTAGTTGTATGCTTTCTCTCGTGGGCTACCCCAGGTAAATGGGCCCCCACTAGAGGTGGGATTCCTTATGGATATTGTCTAAGTACCTAGTCTTGGTTCCTTCTTGGATAGGAGGAATGTAATTTACTTTGTATATCGTTGTATGATGCGCCTAGACCCATCTTCATGGCCCATGTGCATCATTGTATGCTTGGATGACACTGTGTGTGTGGTTATGATTGTGCCATTGGGCATTGTATGATGTCTTCCCGAGGGACGTAATATTCCCTCTTGAGCATGTTGGATGCTTGGAATTGATGCATAGTTAATTGTGTGATTCATGCATCTGGCATTGCATAATATATGAGCATTATCACCCTTGCTTCATCAGGGTTGTAGCCTCCATAGATACATCGTGGATGGCCATGTTTGGACACCGAAAATGTTACTTGAGCATACCGGGTGCATAGGATGCCCATGGGTGAAATTCCTAAAACTTCCATGGTACCAAGGATCTGCTCCAACGCCGTGACCGGGTGGAATATATGAGCGCACGAGGGCCTTATACCATTAGGCCACGACTCCCACTGTCGTGTAGTCGGTTGGATAGGGGTGTGGCCTTACTCGCCTAATGTAAGAGGGCATTGCTAGGCTGAGTCTGACCAGCTCGTAAATGGGTCCGCTACCGTCAGGCCTTACTGGTGATTAGTTGTCCACAGGTGGGTAGTGAGGTCTCTTACGCTCGTTTGACTGTGCGGGGTCTGTAGAGCTGCAGTCATCCAGTAGTGTAATGGACCCCAGTGATTTCCTTATGATTGAAAATATACATGACATACGATTTGGTTATGAGCACTGGCATTACTTGCATCGCATTAGTATTGGTTATGTAAGCCCTTCATGCATTGCCTTGGTATGACGTCCAGTACTCATTGCATCATATTCATGATAAGCCTTGGTAAGGCTAGTGATATTCTCATTGAGCATGTCTCCTTCCTGTATCTCCTATTTTTTCTTCTGTGCACTATTATCACACACTTACACCACCCTCTAAGCTTCTATAAGCTTATGCACGATTGATGCGTGCAGGAGATCCTAGGCAGGTGTCGCAGTGGCAGAGTTTGGATTAGAGCTGAGCTTGAGGACCCAGTATTGCATCCTTCCTTTCTTTCTTCTATTATCTAATGTATGTCCTTTTGGACCTTATGTAAACTTGTAAAAGTTCAAATTCTTAGTGGATTTTGTGATATGTGCCTTTTTTATTCTCAGATTTACTTGTTATGATCTTGGGTATGCTCGTATTGAAAATGGTTATATTGTTATGGAAATCCTCCTTGTAAGATCCCAGGATCGAAACCTGCTTCAGGAGCCGAGAATGGGGTACTACGGAGGCTGTTGCGGCCAGAACCGGCCATCGGGTTCCTTGTGAATCCGGTTACCGAGTCTGGGGCGTGACAACTCGTCAGCTGCATTAGAGAAATAAAATAAATAAATAAATAAATAATAATAATATATATTATATATATGATGTGGGGGGTAGCCCATCACGTGGGACCCACCTCTGTTTCTTTTATGCTGCAACGTGCAGCATGTAGGCAGATGCCCTACCCTTTGACGTCAGCAAGGGTCCGTGGGACTAATCCACGTCGTCCATCCATTAGATGGGCCACACCATTATGCATGTGATTGTGTCCACTGCCCAAGGACAGTGGGACCCACCCCACGTGTGGGGCTGCACCTGATGTATGTAACCATCCATGTCCAGGCCGTCTAGGGCCTGAATGTTGATATATATATATATATATTATATTATATTATATATATATATATATATATATGATGGTGGGCCTTACATGGGACCCACCTCTACCTTGTTAACACAATAAGATGCACGTATAACAGCTATATAGCTGCTCCTCTTGACGGCAGTAAGCCCACAGGCCCCACATTGATGTATGTATTTCTTCACCATCCACTGTTTGGACAATGGGGCCCACCATGATGCACACACTATATCCATACCGTCCAAACATTTTGAGATATCATTGTATGGCATGAGTGTAAGGACGAGTCAGATCTAAAGTTTAAGTGGACCCCACCTTCAAATAGTGGATAGTGACATCCACCATTCAAACTTTTAAGGGCCATGGTCGTTTCCAATTAAGCTGATATTTGTTTTCACTTCATCTACCTCTATGTTAACTTATGAATAGGTCGGATCTTAAAAATACATAAGGGTGGGCCCGATTGATATACATGAGGCCCATTGGCGCGACCCGATTTGATATACATGAGGCTCATCGGTGCGGCCTATTTGATATACATGAAGCCCATTGGTGTGGCCCATCATGATTATTTTGGCCCATGGGCGGGGCTAACCTATTTGTATTATTAGGCCTATGAGGCCCACTCGATATATGAGGCCAAGTATTAAGGCCCGTACGTGAGGCCCATATGATATATTTGAGGCCCAGGTGCAAGGCCCACCTGTTGTGTATTCGAGGCCCGATGTGATGTATGTTGGCCCATATGACGAGGCCGATGTGTTGTAAATGAGGCCCATCGTGATTATATGTGAGGCCATGGGCCCACTATATATTTGGCCCTATGTAGGCCACTCCTTAGGAGCAATGTTGATTACATGTCCACATTGATGGGCAATGATGGTTGGATGTCCACATTGTGACCTTCCCATAGGCCTTGTTAGGACCATTCTCATAATTCTCTTATGGGTTAACCCAAATAAGTGGGCCCCATTCGCCATAAACAGATGGTTTTACGCTATTGGATTTGATATAACCACGACCGAGGGCCGATCTTTATATTATGGTTAATCGGTTGTTCCTATATGGACCCTGCCTTGTTTATGTGTTGGTTATCGGTGCCAATTATCGATGCTGATTGTCGGTGCCTATTATCGGTGCCGATTGTTGATTATTGGTGTCGATTATCGAGGTCGATGCTGATTATATATGTCGATTATCGAGGTCGATTATCAAGGTCGATTTCGAGGCCGATTCTAATTGTATAGGTCGATTCAGATTGTCAAGGTCGATTGTCGAGGCCGATTCAGATTGTCGAGGCCGATTCTGATTCCAATTGTCGAGGTCGAGTCAGATTGTCAAGATCGATTTTGATTCCAATTTTCTGAGGCCGATTTCGATTGTCGAGGACGATTGTATAGGCCGATTCTAATTGTCGAGGCCGATTCTGATTATCGAGGCCAAGTTAGATTGTTGAGGCCGATTTCGATTCCGATTTCGATTATTGAGGCCGATTCCAATTTCAATTTGCCGAGGCTGATTCTGATTGTCGAGGCCAATTTTGATTGTCGAGGCTGATTCTAATTGTCGAGGCCGATTTCGATTGTCGAGGCCGATTGTCAGGGCCGATTTTGATTGTATAGCCAATTCTGATTAACGAGGCCGATTCTAATTTGCTGAGGCTGATTTCAAGTATCGAGGCCGAATATTGAGGCCGATTGTTGAGGCCTAATGTGATGTATATGTGGCCCGTATTCAAGGCCCATTGTGATGTGTATTCAGCTCGTGTTTAAGGCCCAATGTGATGTATATGAGGCCTACGTAATAAGGCCCATTGTGGTACATTTGAGGGCCAGGCGATGGAGCCCATTGTGATGCATATTAGGCCCATGTGAGAGGTCCATCATGATGTGTATTAAGCTCTTGAGTGAGGCCCATGGTGTGGTATACTAGGTCTTTGTGTAAGGCCATGTGTCAACTATATATTAGGCTCTATGTGGGTCATTCCTTGGGGGCAATGTTAATTAAATGTCCATATTGTCGAGGCCAATTGTTGATGCCGGTTATTGATATTGATTATGAGTATGTGACAGCATAGCACCATGATATATGCCCATATGCATCATCTGCATGTATGTTATGAGATATAGTTGGCCATTACATATGTCGTAGGATAGGTTGTTCATAAGACTCCCTAATACGCGGAGTTGCCCCACATGAGCGCACGGTATGTGCAGGATTGATGCATGATTAGACTATGTAACTCATGCATCATGCATTGTGTGATTATGATTACCGTATGCCTTAGTGACATCAGGGTTGTAACCTCCACAGGCATATCGTGTATGGCTAGATGGGACACTGAAAGTCTGTTCTACATGGGGTGTTATAGATATCCTGGGGTGAAAGTCCCTAAACCCTCTTGGTTCCAGAGGTTGCTTCAATGTCTAAATCAAGTGGATGCATGAGCGCATGAGGGTCGTATACCATTAGGCTGCGTCTCCTAGTATGTTGTGGTCGGTTGGAAGGGGGTGCGGCCTTACCTACCCGAGAGGAGGGGCAAAGTAAGGCTGAGTTTGACCAGCTTGAGGAATGGGTCCACTATCGACGAACCGGGTTCGATATTGGTAGGCGGATAGTAAGGTCTCTTCCACTCACCTTGTTGCATGTAATGGGGCAGCAATCTGGTTTGGAGTGTAATAGGCCCTGGTGATTTCCCAGAGAGGAACAATACTGATATGTGGACTTATCGAGCATGAGTTGCATATTCATTCATTCATTCACTATCCACTCAGGCTGGTGGTGCGCAACTAATTATTATGCGTACTTTTACAATGGTCAGGATTTCGATTGGGCGCACGACTAACCTGAGATTAGGAGCTTACCACATTGAGTCTGACTATCCAAATTTAGGTATGGGACTAGTTTGGATAGAAGTCCTTTATGATAGGCCCCATAGCCTACGATACCACGTACTATCATCTCGATTTCACGCTGTAGCTTGATCATTTCATTCGCACCACATATTGCATATTGCATTACATCCTCGGCATATGGCATTTTGAGCTGCTATGTTTCTACATTCATATGACTTAAATGAGGTTGATGGTATTCGTAGCTCTTCAGAATTGCATATGGCATTGCATCATCAGTATCTGATATTTGATTCATTATGTCTCTGCATTGCATAACTGACTCCCATTACTTTCTCAATTTATGACATCGTCTTGCTATGTCTTTTCATCACATATGCTGGATGATATTGATGATATTTTATGAACTTGCTAGTATTTCCGCTTACTCTGATATTGTATGATTTATGAACTTACTGGTATTTTCATTTACTCTAATATTACATTTTGAGCATGCATATACTGCTCACACACTTACACCACCCTCTAAGCTTTCTATAAGCATATGCATGATAGATGAGTGCAGGTGATGATATGATGCAGTTGAGCTGAGGCAGGAGTGTGCAGCAGGGCTTATGGAGCTTTTGGCATTTATCTTGTATTTTCCTTTCAGCATTGTACTCGAATGATTATATTAGTGGATATGTGATGATGATGTTGTTCTTGTGATTTGGGTATACTTGTGGTTATGCTTCTTACGAGATAATTGTACGTTGGAAAATCCTCCTTATAGGATCCTATGATTGGAATCTGGCGCATACGCGCTGGGAGCCGAGAATGGGGTACTACGGAGGCTGTTGGCACTGGATTCGGCGATCGGGAATTTTGTGAGCCCGGTTTTCGAGTTTGGGGCACGACAAAAATAGTTGCATCCATCAATAAAAATGTAAATTTAATCACAATCATTAATATAGAAAGTAGTTGCAATGTATGACATGTAACAGAGGGAACATTACAAAAATATGCTACTTCTATAAGTAGAATAAAAAGGGAAATGAAAAGCCCATAAATTCAAGAAAGTTTTAAGTTTTTAGATGTAATTTCATAAAGGTCCTTCATCAAAAGGATACTTTGGGCGTTCTAGGGTCTAAGTAAGGGGATCCTTCTTCCGGATCCTTACTCTTGTTCGGGTGGTAGACTCTCAGGAGTTTCAACACCCGGTCAACGGCTCGAGCATCCAAAGGTGGTAAAATCCCACTAAGGCGTGAGTGTGTGGGGCTGTGAGTGCATGTGTTATATATTTTTAAAAAATTAAAATAAAATAATTCTTTTAAAAAAAGGAGGATCCTTCATCTCCTTTCCTCCTTGTGGTGGTAGTTGAGGCTCTAAGTAAAATGATGGAAATGGTTAGACTAGAAGGTTCTTTAAGGGATTTCAAGGAAAGGTTCTTAATATCGGAGTCGCGGGACATATAGGTTGGGCCCAAAAACTGATATGATATGAGGCATATTGGACATGTATTGGACAAAATCTTTTTAGGCCATAAATTTGAAAAATCATCAGGAAAATAGGAAAAATGCAAAACACCAGAATCTAACCCTTTTATGTGTTTTCTAACAAGAATTCAATGGTGCATCAAACAATTCAAACAATTCTTCAATAAGAATGTTGTTTATCAACTTGGCCAGATGAACATCAACCAAATAAACCTTAATATAATACAAACCAAGCATGAAGTTGTGGATTAGGGCCCACTACATTGAAATACAACAAATAATGATTACCTTTCAAAATGAATGAAAAAATGAAAGGGAAAAAAAAGGTAATGTTTTGCCCACTTCTCCACTTTCTCCACAACGGTCAATTCCATTTTAATTTGTCGAACCCCACTCAAATCTTATATTTTGATTCCCAAAATATGCATAGAGCTATTCTAACTTAAGTTTTTAAGCTTCTCCATGTTGAAATTTATTTTTTAAAAAAGAGTGGAAAATGAAAGAAATTTGAAAATAAATTCAAAAGGGTGCCTTTATGGTTGTATCGAAGCCAATATGGTCTCAAGATTCTTCTAGGTGGTCTCAGGTCTCAAAATTAATTTAATAAAATGTGAGAAAGTTCATGGAAGTGATAAAGAAAGCAATATCATGAAACAGAGCTAACAAACCTGAAGTTCATCGTGACCCCAGGCATACTTCTCATAAGAGGTCCATGCGTGAATCATAGCTTATTTTACTTTCTCTCTTTACTCACTATCAATGGGATCATCAACATGACTCTTCTTGGTGGATTCACTAAATTTGCCACCCAAGTCAATGTTTCGACCTGCATCACTCAAAATTTTCTTTAACTCATTCAACTGCATGAATCGTATACAACTTCAGTCAATATGGCTTAGTCCACTAATTTGAAAAAGGGAAAAAAAACAAAAATAAAAAATAAAAAACTTGAAATATTATATGGTGTGTCAGGAAGCCAATGGTCAGTAATTTGAAAAACACAAAATGGCATTGATATTACTAATAACAACAACAGCAATAAAAGCCTAATTTTGTAGAAATGAAAGAAAATGCTATAAATCTTGCCTGATTCTGAAGTCGGCTCACTTCCACATTTAGTTCAGAAACCTCTACCTACCAATTAAAATGAAGAGTTTGTAGTCCCAAAATTTGAAGATGGTTTCACTTACAGGGTTCTCAATATCAATGGATTCTCAAGCAAGTATGAATCGTCCATAAGAAAGAATCTAAACAGCTCCAAAATACACAAGCAGATGAGACTTGGACAACTAGGATAAAAGACAAAAGCTTAAAATCTAATTTTAGGAAGTCCGTTCCTTTATGGAGCAAACCTGACAAGCTATGATGCAACAGATGGGCTGTGAACTTTAGGAGAACCAGGTTTGACACCGCCCTCTAACAAGACAACTCTATCATCTTCATTCATTGCTTCCTTTCCCAACTCAACTAGATTGATATCAGAATGCCTGCCATGAAAGAAGGAACCAGTCCAATCATAGAACAACATAAAAAAGAAATAGATACCATGTATGGTGGATGCCAATTACTAACAAAATGCATGCAATAGGAATCAAAGCATGCCTGAAGGATGGATGAGTTTGTATTTGTTCTTCCTAGACATGGCTGATGTTTCTACCCCATGATCTATGATTTTACCTTTCCTAGTTTTGCCACACTTTGCTTTGACAACATTAGGAATCAAAGCATGCTTGAACAGACTCAATTCCACTTCGGTGGACATTGTTATTGGTATTAGTGACTTACATCTCTACCATATATAATGGGAGTAACATTTGGCCAATTTTACCCCTACAATTAGTCATTGCGAGTAGCATTAAAAAGTAGTTTTTTTTTGTGGCTGACCCTTCAACTGAGGGGTAGCTTGTCCTTTCAATTCATTGATGAGAGTACCCCTTTCCCACTTCTCTTCCTCTGTGTGTAGCCCACACTTGAGCATGGTATGAGGGGGTCATGCAACAAAGACACTGTGAGCCCCACCATGATGATCGCATCACATCCACATCATACATCTATTTCACTGGTTTATGTTACAGTGTCAGCCCAAAAAATAAGGCAGATCTAAAGCTCGAGTGGGCCACAACATAGGAAAAAGTGGGCATTGTTGTACACTGTTGAAACCCACACCCTAAGTATATGAGACCCCACTGCTTAAAAGTGGTGGTGATGACAGATGGTAGTTGAGGCAAACTGAAATAATTCTTCTTCTTTTTTCTTTTCTTTTTTTTCTCCTTTGATTAGAAACAAATTACTAATGATACAGGGAAAATATATTCCAAGAAAGAGAAGTACAAAGAAAAAAATAAGTGCAACCTTCATGTTTTACTTGGAGCAGGTAAAGAACATTAAGGTTTAAATACTAACCTGAGCAAAATAACTTACTTGTGCACATGCCAACGTCCTCTTTACAGATAAAGTAGCTTTTTGGCTTTCAACAGTCATCCCAAGCTGCATTTCAGTTCCCTGCATTTGACATCAAGTTCTGAATGGATGAACATGAGCAATCTGACAATAGATGTCAAAGAAAAGCTTAAAGATTGCAAAAGAGAAAGAACATGCATGTGCCCCTACCAATATTAGATCAGCCCCATTATTTTTATTATTATTATTATTATTATTATTATTATTATTATTATTAACAACATCTATTCAGCGGAGAAGGCTGCTGAGTGGATCTAACATCATCCATGTGTGCGCTTACATTTCTCCTTCTACTTAAGGATGTCTCTGTCCCCTTCTTGAGGAACCAAATCAAGATTCTCATCCTAGACCTTCAACCGGTTAAACCCTTTCATTTGTCATCCATGATCGGAATCCTTCTTCTTTATCTTCCTCAATTTCCTCTGTATAATCGATGACACGAGATTTATGCTTCTGTAAAGCGTCTCTGCATCTTCCTCTACATGCACCACTCCATGCTTCTTCATGAACAGTGTCACCTATAGAAAACCCTGAAACCCCTAAAAAAACACCACTAAAGAAGCAAAGAACTATGGAAATACCACCGCACACACCTCGCACCTGCGGAGCTTCGGGCCTCTCCCAATCTCACCGCTGCGGACGAACAGTTGGACGTCTACTTCTCTGACGAGTTAGCTGTGCTTTTATACAACCTTCCCAACCTTATCTTCGATGTGGCGTTTCACTGCTTCTGTGATCTATAATTATCGAGAAAATGGCAATGGATTTCAAGTGAGATTTTTACTCGAGTTTTCTAGAGAGAGAGGAGAGAGAGAGAGAGAGAGAGAGAGAGAGAGAATTTACCTCAAGATTTTTGCCTTGGACTATCAATCGAACAGAGGAGAGAGCGCCATCCCAGGACATGCGGATGGTGAGGATGTTGGGAGAGGAGGGTTTGGGTTTGGGTTTGGGTTGAGAATGAGAGAGGGAGAGAGAGGGAAAAGGAAGGGTTAAGGAAATGGGAATGTAAAGATGAGATGTTAGGGTTTGAAGTGGAGAAGGAGATTGGAGTTTTGGTGTTGAAGAGGAAGAAGAAGAGCAGGACAAGATTGGAGATTTGAAGAGAGAGAGAGAGAGAGAGAGAGAGAGAGAGAGAGATGCGAGACGGGAGATTGAAGAAAAGGGGAAGCAAAAGAGCCCTAATAACATGGAAAGACGGTATACTCCTAGGTTTTGAAAAATGTGTCTGCACTTAAGAACGGTTTAGAACCGTGTGCAATTAGAAATGGTTTAAAATTGTTCTTAAACTAAAGCACCAGCCATTCCTAATAAACAATTTTGGTGTAGTGCCATTTAAGTTATGTTTTGAAAGTAGCTACGCCTAAGGTCTTTCTAAGGTTTGTTATACCTGAAATGGCTGAACTTTGGAGTAGATTGAATGCTTAAACTTCATGGAGCTCGTTCTTCTGCTTGATTCTTCAATAGAGCTTGAAGTTGAAGATATTGCTTGATCTTCTACTAGAACTTTAGTAGAACTTGAATTCAATCATCTCTAACTTAGTAGAATTTAAACTTTCCATCTTGATTTTGAACTTTAGTAGAGTCTTGAACTTTCCATCTTGATCCACATTATAATACTTCATAAGTTGTTTTGTCTAAACAAAATTTGACAAACAAAGGTGTGCTTTATACAATATAGCACCTACAGACGGTCCACATCTAAAGCGGACCGGACAACCCAGTTAAAAGGGGAGGCCTACATGATGGACGGTCCGCATCAAAGGTGGGATCCGCATGACGGGCAGTGGACATTGAAACGGGGCCCCACATGATTAATGACCCACATTAAGGTGGGCCCCAAATGATGGACGTTCCACATTGAAGGTTTTCCCTTTATATGAATGGCCTACATCTAAGGCAAGTCGTGCATGATGGATGACCCACATTAAAGGTGGGGACCCACATGATAGATACTCCACATTGAAGGTGGGGCCCAGATGATGGACAATCCACATCAAAGGTGAGCATCACAATATGAATGACCCACATCAAGGTGTGCCCCATATGATGGACAATCCACATAAAGGTCAGCCCTAATGATGAGTGGCTGATATCCAAGTTGGGCCCCACATGATGGACATCCCATATCATATGATGGAGAATCCACATCAAAGGTGGGCTTCACAAGATGAATGACCCACATTAAGGTGAGCCCCACATGATGGACGGTCCACAAAAAGGTCAAACACAACGATGAGTGGCCCACATCCAAGTTGGGCCCCACATGATAGACATCCCATATCAAAGGTGGGGCCCATATGATGGACACCCCACATCAAAGGTGGGCTCCAAATCATGGGTTATTGATGTTGAATGTGGACCCCACATGATGGAAAATAATGTTGATGGTGGGCCCAACATTATTGTTGACCAATATCAAAGTTGAGCTCTATATAATGGATGGTGCACATTAAAGGTCGACCCTAATGGCGAATGGCTCACATTTAAGGTGGGCCCTATGTGATGGACAACCCACTTCAAATGTGAGGTCCACACCATGAACAATCGCATCAAAGGTTGCCCCACATGATGGACATTAAATATGAAGGTGGACCAAACAAATTAGTGATAAATACTTATGTGATGTTGTAAATTACAAAATATGGTTTTCTACTTTTTAGCCAACGAATAAGTTGTTTACAACCAACCTTATTAACATAACAAGTAGAAATCAAGATAAGCTACTTAATGTATAAGTAGCTTATCTAAAGTAACTTAAAATCCAAATGCTCCCTAAGAGGCCCACGACAAAGTGCACTTGATCATCCAATTACCAAGACTCTCAAAATAGAAGATCAATTCAATTCATTTAACTTTATCAGTAAATCCAAAACTCAAATGCGTCGTTTTAGATTTATCAATCCAATGCTTGATTAATAAAGTGATCTGGTTGTGTTCATCCATAAAAAATATACATTTAAAGACTTATGGTTGGGATCGATCATCCAACCAACCGAAAATGGATTGACTACTCCCACTGCCACTGACCAATGGCTGGTGGTCGGTGCTCTTTGGGCCCCACCATGATGTATGTGTTTCATCCATGTCGTTCATCTATTTTTCTAGATCATTTTATGGTATGAGACCAAAAATGAGGTATATCCCAATCTCAAGTGGACCACATTACAGGAAAAAGTGTTGAATGAACGTCGACCATTAAAATTTTTTTTAGGGCCATTAAAGTTTTGGATCAAGCCGATCTTTGTTTTTTCCCATCATCTGGGTTTGTATGACCTAATCAACATATTGGATGTTAAATAAATAATACAGTGGGCCTTAGGAAGATTTAAATGGTGGATATCCAATCACTATTGTTTTCCTCTGGTGTGGTCCACCTATGATTTATATTCTCTAATTTTTGGGATAAATCCCTAAAATGATTCGTAAAAATGGATGAATGGAATGGACACATACATCATGGTGGGGCCCACAGCACCGACCACCAGCCACGGGGCTGGTGGCAGGGTCGACCATTAAAATCCTTTTGGGGGCCATAAAAGTTTTGGATCAAGCCGCTTGTTTTTTTTCTCGTCACCTGGGTCTGTATGACCTAATCAACATATTGGATGTTAAATAAACAGTATAGTGGGCCTTAGGAGGATTTAAATGGTGGATATCCAATCACTATTGTTTTCCGGTGGTGTGGTCCACTTGAGATTTATATCCCTCTCATTTTTGGGATAAAGCCCTAAAATGATCTATAAAAATGGATGAATGGAATGGACAGATACATCATGGTGGGGCCCACAGCACCGACCACCAGCCTAGGGGATGGTGGCAGGGTCGAATATTAAAATCCTTTTGGGGGCCATAAAAGTTTTGGTTCAAGCTGATATTTGTTTTTTCCCTTCATCTAGGCCTATATGACCTAATCAACAAATTGGATATCAAATAAACGGTACAGTGGGCCTTAGGAGGATTTTAATGGTGGATATCCAATTACTATTGTTTTCCTATGGTGTGATCCACCTAAGATTTATATCCCTCTAATTTTTTGGATTAGGCCCTAAAATGATCTGTGAAAATGGATGAATGGAATGGATGAAATACATACATCATGGTGGGGCCCATAGAGTATCAACCACCAGCCACCAGGTTGGGGGCAGGGGAGTAGCCAATCCGCTTCTGAGAGGGGAATGGGTGAAGAGTTACGGAGAAGAGGGAAACAGATGGAAATGGATTGGCTACATTTGGCACTGTTTCCTGTAATGTGGTCCACTTGAGATTAGGATATACCTCATTTTTATCTTATACTATAAAATAATTTAGAAAAATAGATGGACCGCATGGATGAAACACATACATCATGGTTGGGCCCACAGACTACTGACCACCAACATTGGAAGGTGGCAGGGGGAGTAGTTAATCTGTTTCCTCGCCTATTACCACATACACTACATATTCCGGGATTCTAGTAACATAATAATGCAGGGATGGACATCATGATGAGGTTGATCAGTGTCTTGATCAAGGGGATAACTACTCCACAGAGCTTCTCTGGACTCCTCATAAGGATTCTTTGAACTCACCGGAAAGAATAGAAAAAATAAAAATAAAATTTAATAAATTTGCATATAAATTGATTAATGATAAAAATGAATTTACAATCCTTTAAATAGTGATACCAAATCTAGGAAGAAGTTTCCAAATCAAATCCCTAAAAAAATGTGACTTACTATAAATAGTAAACTTATTATTTATAAATGACCATGATTTCTATTAGACTTCATGGTTTTTGGCTAAAAATAGTATGTGCCCAAATTGGCCTAACCACGTTATTCTCCTAATTTTTTCTAAGCCCTTTTCATGTTGGGTATGACTCCTAAAGCTCAAAGTATTAAGAGTTATGATTGAATTAAAACTTACTATAAATAGTAAAAATGAAATTTAAAAGGATTTTCGACCATCAATCTGATGAATCTCACCAATTCGGGATGGGCAATCTGGTGTAGCAAGGTTGGGTGGCTAAAGTAGCTTATCCTACCCCAAAATCATATATGGTACATCGAATAACTCATTCCGATTTGTGAGATATGTCTGTTTTAGGGTTCTGACAGTCTTGATCACTTTCACCTCTAATCGAGCCTTCTTTGGCTCATCTTCTACATGAAAGTGTCTGCAGCTTGCTCTACATAAGTCCCCTCCACTTCAAAAAAAACTTGTCTTTGAGTTCTCGTCCTGCTTCGGTTCATGATACTTGGTTAGGTCTGCAATGTTGAAAGTACGTGAGATCTCCATGTCATCTGGAAGATCAACAATGTAAGTGTTGTCATTGATCCTTCAGAGGATCGGTACTGGTCCAACTTATTATTCTTCAACTTGTTGTAGGTCCTTGTCGAAAATCTCTCCACGTGTAGATGGACCATAACATGGTCACCCACCTCGAACACCTTTTGTCGCCAATGCTTGTTGGCTTGTTCCTTGTACTTGTTGTTCAAGACATGTAACTTGGCTTGCACATCCACATGAATACTCGTGATTTAGTCTAGCATATATTCTGCTACATTACTCATGCCCGGGAGCTTGGGTAAAGGGACCAAATCAACTGTATGGCGAGGCACTCGACCATAAACAATCTGGAATGGGGACTTCCCTGTTAAGTGGTTCACCATGTTATTGAATGCATATTTCAAACAAGACCAAATCCCACTACTTTGGTTTGTCACCCGAAATACATCGAAAGAGGTTTCCCAACGTGCGATTCATAATTTCAATTTTCCCATCTATCTGTGGGTGGTAGGCATTGTTGAACTAAAGTTGTGTCCGAACCGATTCCACAAACTTCACCAGAAGTGGCTAATGAACTTCTTGTCACAATTACAAGTAATAGTCTTGGGAACCATGTGTAGCCACGTGACATCTTTGAAGAATAGATTCGCCACGTGTGTTAGATCGAGGGTCTTCTTGCATGCGATAAAGTATCCCATCTTTGAGAAACAATCTATCACAACGAACACCAAATCCATATCAAGTTGTGTTCGTGGGAGACCAAGTACAAAAAATATAGATAAATCCTCCCAAGGGTCATTAGGCACAGGTAACGGGGTGTAGAGGCCCGTATTCTAAGACTATCCCTTGTAAGTCTGACAAATATGATAGCGTTGCATTACTTTACCTATGTCGCGTACCAATTGTGGCCAATAATACTGCTCCTCCACAAGAGCCCGCGACTTGTCACACCCAAGGTGTCCACCAAGGCCACCTTCATGTAGCTTTTAATTAATGTAAGTGTTAAAAGCACACTTTAGTTGTCAAATTTCGTATAGTCAAAATGACTTGACAAGAGATCTTCAAGACCGGTCCAAGATCAAGAAAAGATCAAGCTTAAGGTCAAGAGAAGATCAAGCTTAAGTCTGGTACATTCTCAAGAGAAGATCAAGCTAATGATCAACTGATATTCAAGTGTAAGATCAAGCTCAAAAGTCAAGATGATGTTAGTAACCAAGTTTAAGACAAAGAAGTTTAGATATTTCACATATCTTAGGTAGTAAAAACCCTAGAAAGACCTTAGGATTAGGTGCTTTCAAAAATTATTTAAATTAGGTTTTTATACTTATGTTTGCTTGGAATTCAACCAACCTAAGGTTTAGTTTGACTAGTCTAAGTTTTCTCGACCAGTCCAAGTTTAAGTCAAAGCAAAACCAAATTTTGGTTACAAATTTGACCAGTCGAATTTTTGGTTCGACTAGTCGAAGCTTGACCTTCGACCAGCCCGAGTTATTTCAGCTCGAAGTCCAACAACAACATCTTTTTGAATTTTTGGATCTTCGATCGAAGACCAAATTTGTCTAGTCGAACAGAGCTCTTCGACTAGTCGAACAGGTCCTCGGGCTAGTCGAAGTTTGGATAAATCCTATCCCGGGTGATCCGAAATCCGTTGAACAGAATCCGGTCTGCTTGGGCTAGTCAAAGACTACCTTGGGCTAGTCGAAGATTCAACTTCTTTGCCTATAAATTGAGGTTCTCTCTCAATCTAAAATATCAATTACTATTATCAAAATCCTTCTGTAAGAGAGAAAAGCTCTAGTAAGGGAATTTCTTTCCGAATTGCTCATATCTTCAGAAAGAGTAGGAATTGGTACCCCATCATCCGCCATCTCAATGTCCATAACGGACACTGTGATGGACGGTGTTATTATGATAGTTTCTTCCATAAATTGAATATTAAAAGTTAAGTTATCAGAAGAAACTTCGTTAATGGATGCATACATCCCTTGAGCAATGAACTAGTAAGTCACCCAGCCCCATTTCAAAAATTTCTCCCATCCTACCTCGAAGAGAAGTTCAACTAAACTGTATTGAGTGATATGATCAACATTAGCTGATCACTCAATAATGACACTCCGAGAGTAGAAATCCCAAATATTTTCTCAATCATCCTCCGGTGCGCGAATGGTCCGCACAACCCAAGGAGCTGAGCAGGAAGAGGAGACGGAATGAGGTCTATGAACGATGTGTTTGTATCTCAGTTCCATGGAAGAAAACATACAAGGAATAAAAAAAAATAGGGGATGGGTTTGAGTAGATCAGATTTTTAGGGAAAACCCAACAAAAAGAAAGAATTTAAATTCACGATAAATGTGAAATACTTAAATAAAATGCAACAAAAAACTTAAATCTAAAAGAAAAATGCAAATAAACCACTTACAAGGAGGCTAGGTTGATGGGTTGGCCGAAGGTAGCACTGGCTAGCTGAGGAAGAAGAAGAGGAAATGAGGTAATATGGGATTTTTTTCCCCTTTTTAACCCATTTTACATGCAATTCGGCTAGCCCGAGCATGTGATTGGCCAGCCAAATTGGTCGGTCAGCTATGGCCTAGCCAAACAATCCAAAATTTTTACAATTTTCTAATTTTTCTTATATGCAAAATAATAATAATAATAATGCAACAATGAAAGTTTATTTAAAGACAACATAATCAATTAATGCAACATAATACAATATCATGTTTTAAATTAGTGAAGTTGACACTGTCTAAGGGTTTTGTAAAAAATATCTACAAGTTGTTTCTCAATGTGAATGTATTCAAGTATAACAGTCTTATCTTCAACTAATTCTTGAATATAATGATATCGTATGTTGATGTGTTTTGTACGAGAATGTTGAATAAGATTTTTGGTTATGTTTATAGCACTGGTATTGTCACAGTATAAATTCATGGTATCTTGATCAATACCATAGTCTACTAACATACGTTTCATCCACATCAATATATTCATCTTCTACGGTGGATAATGATACTGAGATTTGCTTCTTGCTCATCTAAGAAACAAGACAATTTCCAATGTAAAAGCTTCCACCACTTGTGAATTTTATATCATCGACATTACCTGCCCAATTGGCATTAGTATATCCAGCAATTTGTAATGATGTATCATGAGGATACCATAAGCCTAAGTTAGTCGTGCTTGTAACATATATGATTATTCTTTGAACCGCAGACAAATGAGATTCTTTAGGGTTAGATTGATATCTAACACATATCCCAACATTGAATGAAACATCAGGTCTGTAGGCTATTAAGTATAACAGACTACCAATCATGCTATAATAAAGACGAGAATCAACACTTTTACCTGATTCATCTTTAGACAGTTTGAGTGTTGTCGCCATGGGTGTTTGAAATTTTTACCATTCTCCATGTGTTTGTGAAAATGCTGCATAAGCGAACTTGGCTCGATCTTGGCTCGAACTGGCCCGAGCTATTGACCGAACCGAGCCGAGCTAGCCAGTCAGGCCCGAGAACCAAGCCAAGCCGAGTTCGAGCTGGGGTCAGCTAGTTCTAAGCTGAGTCGAGCTGTACCAAGCTCGACTTGTGTGCGCCTAGAGCTCTTGGGGCTTGTTTTAAACTATACAGAGCCTTTTTAAGATGTTATACATTATTAGGAAGTTTAGGGTCTTCAAAGCCCTTAGGTTGTTCTACATAAACTTCCTCGTTTAAGTCATCGTTTAATAAGGCACTTTTAACATTCATTTGATATATTTTAAAAATTTTATAGCATGCAATAGAAATAAATAACCTGATAGATTCAAGGCGAGCAACTGGAGCAAAGGTCTCATCGTATTCAATTCCTTCAGTCTGTATGTAACCTTATACAACCAATCGTGCCTATTTATAATAATATATCTCAGTTCATTAGTTTTATTTTTGAAAATCTATTTAGTTCCAATAACATGTTTGCCAGAAGGTCTAGGAACCAAATACCACACATCATTTCTAACAAACTGATTTAATACATCTTGCATGGCTACAATCCAACTTTCATCAGTGAGGGCTTCATTTACTGTAACGCCTCAAAAATCGGGGGGTTGAGCAAAGCTCAACTCCCTAGTTACAACGCATCACTTATGCAACATAGATAATGCTGATTAAATGTTGTTCATATTAGTGCATTAAACATGAATGGGTTTAATCTATAATAACATATCATACTCCAAGTGCAATTAAATTTAGCAAGCAGAAGACTTAAGTACTTGAGTTATAACATGATAGTGTTTCACCATCCGAAGTATGAATCTGTTCCAGGCTGAATATATATAAGTGTTTGTTTCAAAATTCACAAAATATGAAAATGTAATTGTCCAACTAGTCCATGTAACCCTGTAATCCCGACGAATCAGAACAAGGTCTACAGAGACCCGCCTAATAGCTGAATATAGGAGAATTCCTCCTCCTCATCCATGAAGTCCGGCTCCGTTATGTAAGTCGCATCACTACCTGCATCTAAATCAGAGTCTAGTTGGTGTTTTAAAACATCGTCCTAGAGTGGGAGTGAGTAATCAACTCAGTGGTACTATAAGGCAAAGGTTAACATGTTATCAATTCAGTCAAGCAGTAACGATAAAGAAATACAACAATCATATCCTAAGTACTCTTGTTAATGCAGGAATGATATGCACAATAATGCATTCCTTGCCTGCACTCCCTCAGTAACTTCATCTCACGGTCACGCATGGCAAACTCCCTAAATGTGTGCTTCCTCGCCAAAGCACATGCAATGTGGTGCATGGTCGTGTTAGCCAAGTAATTTATTAGGCTTATTCATACAGCAGATTCGGGAAGTTAAGTTACCTCCTTTTATATCACTTACCCAAACAATGATCCATCTAGGGTCATCAATCCTAGTTAAACATATACGATAGGCAAATTGTAGGGCATCACCCCTGATGAAAAGCAATGGATAGGTAAGTTCACGAGTTTACTCTCGAGGTCACTACGGGGAGGCTCGTCACCTCAGCGTAGGCCTAATTTATACTCGAGGTCATAATGAGAAAGCTCGTCACCTTAGCCTAGGCGGACAGCTCGAATACGGTGTCCCATACACCACCATATTTGGCTCATGAGTTTGGGTTGCTTACTTATCACTATGGGGAGGCTCGTCACTCCAGTGTAGGCCGACAGCTCGACCACGGTGTCCCATACACCACCATGCTTGGCTCATGAGTCTTCACGGATCTTGGTACCAAGGTTAAATGGGCTTTACACTGGTAAGTAGTACCTTAGATTCAAGCAGTAGTGTCCATACATGGTAAACACACAATAGGCCAATCGGGTTAATTGACAAGTACGATTGGTACGAGCACATGTTGAATTAGTCAGCATGGAGCGTGTAAGCATTCCGCATGGCCTAACCATTGTCAACAATCACCATACGGCTCGAATTCATCGAACTTATTTAATGTGGCGAAACTAGTTCGGCCACCCTCTCAGGAACTGTTATCGATTGCCTAGACAGCGTAATAGTCCCAATCATACTCAGATGTAATAGCCAGTCACATATGTTAATCATAACTGCGTTTGACGAACAATTCAAGCATAATTCCCATTGAGCATTTTACTGAACATATTGAACATAATACTATATACAAAAATTAAATTAGCTATAACATATATTATGATAAATCCTTTCACAAAGGACTTGTAATACACCTAATACACATGTATTCTAGATTTATAGTCACGGCAAGCATAAATCATAATTTCACTTTCATTCAAACATTTTCATAAACACATAGGATGCATTTGTATTTACATATTTCACACACATGTATAATTCATTGAATACATCGTAACTAGGATCATATGGTAGCAATCAGTTCAGACATAAACCATTGCTGACATTAAAAGCCTTGAAAACCATAACCTAAACATTTATAGTCTACACCTTTCGTTGGTGCACCCATTATGAACTCAGTTTGTATACTACATCCCCATTTACAGCACAACGGCTACCTAACTCACGAGATAGGTTAGCTATTTTGTCATTTCCTCTATTTGAATCCCTAAAATAGAATTAGGGTTAGGATTTCGTACCCCAAACGAAGTTGAAACGAGCTAAGTAACTAGACGTGAAGGCGATTCGACGCATGGAGTGGCAGAACAGAAGTACTGCAGCAAACTCCAAGGATCTCCCTTCGATCTCCACTCCTTTCTCTCCTTTTCTCTCTTCTCTCTCCTAGGGTTAGAGAAAATTCGTATGGTGTAGGAATCGGGTGATTTAAGGGCCTTATATAGGCTCATAAGTGATGTCAATAGCCCTAGGGCCATGGTATACTTGAGTTATAGCCAAAAGGCATCTGTTTCGGGCAAACAGGACTCATCTGGAGGCCCATTACCTGTTTATGTCATGGAGTAAGTTCCCTGACCATGGATCTAAGCCAGATTAAGGTTTCGGTTTGATCGAATTTGTGGATCAACCGTGGAGGACCCATATCAGTTCAACGGTCATCATCACTCGATCAGGGCCACAAGTATACCGACATACGTACGAAAATTTCCCTGATCCAAGGGTATAGTTTGGTCAGAATGTAACGGTTCGAAGTCTGCAATTTCACCCATAAGCAAATGGTCCAATTCACTTAAGTTTGAGTTCATTTTTTAAAAATATTCATGTTTCTCACACACCTTACTCAGGGCTCTAGTTGTGCATTTCTAGATACTATTTGGGTTCGATTCTCGCGATGCCCATCAAGCCCAGTATGACGGTCATAACCTTATAGTTTCATGGAAATCGGACTTTCGACGCACGTTTCAGGTCTGATACGGAGTTTCAATGTGCTCCCGAGAGCAACTGGGCTTTGAGATTGCTCCTAGGTCTTTAGGTAATGTTAAGTTAGTGATTCTAATGGTTTCAAGTCTTACAGTTCGTATAGATAGTGGTTCAAGATAATTCCACGGGTTATTTAGTTTAGTACTTAACTAATTTCTATCTAATTTCTAAAAGATTCGGTCATTAAGGATTTCTACCTGAGGTGGTACTTGGGTCTTAGTACGGATTTTTTCGAGACGTTACATTTACATTAGTAGGTTTTATCTGGGAACTAAAGCAAACATGGTTACATAAGTTTTCTAACTATCTTTTGGTTTGAACATCAGTGTCAGGGTTACCAAGTATTTGAGTAGTCGAATGATTCTTGACTAATCTCATCTCAGTTAAATCAGATTTTGATGATGGTTTAGATTGATTGATAATAGTAATTTCATCATGTTTATCAAGTTTGGGTGTGACAGTTGGATCAACGATAACAACATTTATTATAACGCGCCAAACTTCGAGGATCGAGCCATACTCATCTCCTGAGGTCTCGAGTGTCACTAATGCTTTCATGATGATGTAAGAGTTAGTGATTTCTGCTAGGTATCATAACGGTATCATTTTTGGGCCAATTAGCATGTCAAATTTCATACCAAACACTTAAGATTGATAAACTAGATAAACAACACATCCATTTGTTTAGAGTGCATAGCGAAAGCTGGGCATGATATGAGCACTTAGTCTAAAATACAAAAAAAAAAGTAAATAAAATGTGTTCGTCCTAAGTTCCATCAGTGCTTCAGCATCACCCACATCGGCCTTCCAAGTGCCTGAAAGTAAGAAACCTCCTCCTCTTAGTCACAAATGCCTCCTCCAGTGCATCAGACTCCAGAGTACCTGCATCTAACATTGAGTCTGGTTGGTGTTTTAAAACACCATCCCAGAGTGGGAGTGAGTGATCAACTTAACGGTTCCATTAACATTAAGTTATGCATATTATCAAGTCCACAAGCATGATTAATGGTAATGAACATTGACAACCGAACCCTAAATACTTTCATTAATGCACATGCATGCCGCTATGGAATGATGCATATCCTCGCTTTCCAACACTCCTTCATAAGCGCATCCAACAACACGTGCGCTAATGCCAATACTCCCTCAAATGGTGACCCCTACTCCCCAGTCCCCATGGCCTACACTAATGCAATGTGATGGATGCTTATGTTAATCGGGTACTTAATTAAGTCCGTTCATCTAGCAGGGTTAGGGAAGCCGAAGTACCGCTATTGAGTCAATGGCTCTATCTTGATCTGTCTGGGTTTGTCAATCCCAAAGGTGTTTATATAATGGGTGAGTTCGTGAATTTGAATTGCTCGCAGTCACTCTGGGGAGGCTCGTCACCTCAACATAGGACGATGGCACGGACGCAGTGTCCTAAACCACCATGTCTAGCCCTCGAGTCTTATGGATCATGTCACTGGTGGTTCATAGTGGGCCTTCAAAGGTGTAGGGTACTTGGGATTCAAATTAGGGTGATCATACATAGTGAGCACATGGGGGATTGGCAGGTTAGTGGACTGGCCTGACTAACTCGATTGGACTCCAGTGCCTACGGCATCGGGTGCACGCATCCCAAGTAGTCATACTACTATTAGGTGGTCGTGTTCACCTTGGACCAGACAGGTCGCCCAGGCAACCATCCTAAATTGGGACACCTCTTACGTTTGGGTTGCCGACCAACCCATAATTTATCAATTTGTCATAATAAATAATGTATTTCATGCATTACTCATATCAAAGACAGGAAGGGTTGCAAAACAATAAATGAAATAGATTTTACTTTAGCTTAGGCATTTTGTCAAACATGCAGACATATCATTCAGGCCATAAAAGCTTACAAGTAATATTCAACCAACATGCATGCATAGGGTGAGGAATGAGGCATCACATGGACAATAACACCAACATGCACATATAGGGTGAGGAATGAGACGTTGCATGGACGATAACCTTGGAGAATTAGACCTACACTAACATTGGATTTTCTTATTTACCTCATAGTAGGTATAAATAATCAATTCATATAAAACAATCAATCAAGAAATGGGCACTGGTTAGCATGTGATCAATCGTTCATTACATAAACCATAAATCTTGACAAGGGTTTGATAAATGGTAGCATAAAGGTAATGGTCCGCACCCCAGGGTGGTGCGTCAAGCTTGGGGCCGATCCTAGGTTAGGTTATCACAAATTAGCTTTCCAATGCCCTACAAACAAGGCAATGGGCTCTTGAGGATTCATGCAAATGGATTTTTAAAGAAAACCCTCATGGAGAGGTTGGTTCCTTACCTCAAGTTACTGCCGAAAAAGCCCTGTCAATGTGGCGAGGGGTGATTCCGTCACCGACTAACAGGATGTGGTGAACTTTCCCCAGCAACTCCTCTTTTCTCTTTTCCCCCCTTTTTCGGCACTCTCACTCCCTCCCTTAGCAATTAAATTCATATGGGAGTGAGTGGGGTGCTAAAACTGGCTTTATATATGTCCAAATGTGTGTGCAATGGCCCCAAGTCTACCTCTCCCATTGGACATGTCCTGGGGGTGATTAGTTTTGGATTTATAGGGCCTCATCAGGGGGAACATGACTGTGTCCCAGTATGAGGCACGTTTCGTCACACTATCAAGATTCACGACGTATTTTGTTAATGATGAGGGGCGGAAGGCCCACCATTTTTAGAATGGTTTGCGTCCTGCCCTCAGGAGCCGTGTGATCAAACACATGCTTTCGACATTTGAGCAGATTATTGAGAGGGCCCAGATCTATAGTTAGATTGGGCTAGTTTGCAGAGGGCTTGTGACCAGAGAGGAGATCAGAAGAGGAATGCGCCCTCTGATGGTTCCCAACAGCAATAGCATCGTCTATAGTAGCGACGCATGACTCGCCCAGCATTCTGAGCCACCAGTGGCACCCCTAACGCTAACTCCGGGACCATTTTTAGGTACCTGCTTTAGATGCGGTAGGATAGGACATCGTAGGCACGAGTGTCCCCATCCGTAGCAGTAGCAACCGAGGACACCGTATCAACCTCCTTGATAGCCCCCACAGCAGCAGTAGTGACCACAGCACCAACCTCCAGGACCTCCCCCGTAGCAGCAGAGGTAGTAGATCAGGCCATCATAGTGACAACAACATTAGCAGAGACCTTAGAGGGGACCTGCACCTCCCCAGCAGGCCCAGGGCGGATTTTATGCCACCCAGTAGGACACTCAGTCATCAGGAGGGGTCATCGAGGGTACTCTCGGTGTTTCCTCATGCATTGCACATGTATTGTTTGATTCTGCTGCATCGCATTCCTTTGTGGCCGATGATTTTTACCGATCGATCGGTTTGCCGATGGAGTCTGCCTGTGAGGGTTTGTTAGTATTGACACCCTTAGGGAAGACTGCAGTATTAGACCGATTTTGCTCATCTTACCCCGTTCTGATTGGCCATATCTTTTTGTCTGCCGACCTCTTCTTATTGCCGATGTCCAAGTTTGATGTCATCTTGGGCATAGATTGGCTCACCGAGTACCACGCTATATTGGACTACTCCGCGAGGACATTCACGTTCTGTATACCCGGCATGCTAGAGTTCTAGTTTGTTGTCGAGCCTAGAGGAGAGCAGCTTTCTTGCCTATTATCGTGTGTCATTGAGGGTCAGCTGCTTTGAGTATCGACCAGCTACCAGTCATTTGTGGTTTTCCCGATGTGTTCCAGGAGATTCTGGGGTTACCACCTCGTTGGCGCACTGAGTTCCAGATTGATCTCGTGCCCGGTACCGCACCTATTTCGAAGGCCCCATATCATATGGCACCATTGGAGTTACAGGAACTATAGAACCACTTGGACAAGTTATGTGAGTTAGGCTTTATCCATTCGATCAGTTCGCCGTGAGGAGCGCCAATACTCTTCATGAAGAAGAAAGATGGCTCATTGAGGCTCTACGTGATTACCACGAGCTCAATAAGGTCACGATCAAGAACAAGTACCCACTCCCGAGGATCAATGATTTGTTTGATCAGCTGCAGGAGGTGCAGTTCTTTTCGAAGATAGACTTGCAGTTTGATTATCATCAGGTTCGGGTCTGAGATGAGGACATCCTGAAGACAGCCTTCAGGACGCACTATGGTCATTTTAAGTTCCAGGTCATGTCCTTTGAACTGGCCAATGCGCCCGCAGTATTCATGCAATTGATAAATGAGGTCTTCTGTCTGTATCTCAACCAGTTTGTTATGGTGTTCATCGACGACATACTGATATCTTCGAGGACCCATGAGGAGCATGAGCGGCATTTGGAGATAACCTTACAGACCCTCCGTGCACACCAACTTTACGCGAAGCTGGAGAAGTGCAAGTTCTGGCAGGATGAGGTGAAGTTTCTCGGTCATGTGATGACGAGGCAGGGCATCACATTGGACCCCTCAAAGATTGATGTCGTGCGTCAGTGGGGCCAGCCCATGAAGGCATCTGAGATCCGCAGTTTTCTTAGTTTGGTGAGCTACTACCGATGTTTTATTGAGGGATTCTCTCATATTGTTGCCCCATTGACTAAGTTGACCTGGAAGGGTGCCGAGTTCATTTGGACCAACGCTTATGAGCAGGTATTTGTAGAGTTGAGGGACCACCTCACGTCCGCTCCTATCCTCACTCTTCCCTCTGAGAGTTATGGATTTGTTGTATTTACCGATGCCTCGCGAGTTAGCTTGGGTGTTGTCCTGATGTATCACAGGAAGTCGGTGGCTTATGTGTCTCGCCAGCTCAAGGTCCATAAGCTGAACTACCCCACGCATGATTTGGAGCTGGTAGTAGTTATCTTCGCCCTGAAGGTGTGGAGGCACTACCTTTATGGGGTGAGGTTTGAGCTCTTCTCCGATCGCAAGAGCTTGAAGTATCTGTTCTCTCAATTCGAGCTGAACATTAGGTAGAGGCGTTGGATGAAGCTCCTGAAGGATTATGATTTTGACCTCTAGTACCACCCAAGCAAGGTGAACGTGGTAGCAGATGCCCTCAACCGTCAGCCACGAGGCCTGGTGGCGCACATGATGATTCAAGAGTGGAGGATGCTCGAGGATATAGTAAAGTACGACTTTGAGTTTGGTCTGCAGTCTTCTATTGTGCAGTTAACGAGCCTATCGATTCAACCCTCTCTTGTAGCAAGGGTGATCGAGGCTCAACAGGCAGATGAGTCGTTATAAGATTACTAAGCAGAGGCAGCATCTGAGAGTCAGACAGATTAACAGATTGGTTCCGATGGTGGACTTCGCTTCAGAGGCCGATTATATGTCCCGGATATTCCTGAGTTGCGCCGAGATCTTATGACCGAAGCACATCGATCGCGGTTCTCTATCTATGCTAGTTTGACGAAGATATATCACGATATGAGGCGTCAGTATTTTTGGGCAGGGATGAAGCGCTAGATTGCCAGTTTTGTGGATGACTGTGACATGTGCCAGCATGTCGAGGCCAATCATCAGAGACCCCCTGGTCTATTGCAGTCGTTGAACGTTCCGATTTGGAAGTGGGAGCACATATCTACCAATTTTGTCATGCATTTGTCAAGGACATAGTGCGGTTATGATGATATCTGGGTTATCATGGACCGTCGACAAAGTCGGCGCATTTTCTTACCATTCGTGAGACCTGCATGGCATGCAGACCGGCTTGCCAAGATGTTTGTTAATGAGATCGTGTGACTGCACGGTGTTCCTGTCTCGATCGTTTCAGACCGAGACCCGAAGTTCACGTCTCAGTTTTAAGGGAGCTTTTAGAGAGCGATGGGCACTGATTTATAGCTCAGCACCGCGTACCATCCGTAGACTAATGGCCAGACTGAGAGGGTCAACCAGATCCTTGAGGATGTGCTTCGGGCCTACGCTATTGACTTCTCGGGTAGTTGGGATGAGCATCAGCGATTGGTTGAGTTCGCATACAACAACAACTATCAGGTGACCATTGACATGACTCCTTTTGAGGCATTATGTGGCAGACCATGTAGATCTCTGAGTTGTTGGACCGAGGTTGGAGAGCGGCATCTCCTATGTCCCGAGCTTGTGCAACAGACATCAGAGGCTATCAATATCTCAGGCAGAGGATGGGCATGCTTAAAGCCGGCAAAAGAGTTTTACTGACCGTCGGTGTCGTCCCTTAGATTTTACCAATGGGGACCATGTGTATCTCAAGGTCTCACCCATGAAGGGTGTAGTTCGATTTGGGGTGAAGGGCAAGCTTGCCTCGAGATTTATAGGACCTTTCGCGATCACTGGGCGCGTTGGTGCCGTGGCCTATCGTCTTGCCTTGCCATCTCAGTTGTCTGGCATCCACAATGTTTTTTACATCTCTATTTTGAGGAAGTGTGGGTCAGACATCATTTCTATTATTGATTGGCAGTCGTTGGAGGTTCGTGAGGACGCTTCTTATGTTAAGCAACCAATTTGTATCCTTGATCAGAAGGAGCAGGTCCTGCAGACCAAGGTCATCCCTTGGTGAAGGTGTAGTGGGGGCATCATAGTGTGAATGAGGAGTCTTGGGAGCATGAGGTGGAGATTTGAGAGTGTTATCCTCATCTTTTCGATGTTTGATTGTTTGTTGTATTGTGTTTTGATTATATATGATGTTATGTTTCCTATTCCCTTATTAGTTTTGAATAGCTGTGATGGTAGTATAAATTTCAAGGATGAAATTTTTATTAGGTGGAGAGAGCTGTAAGACCTGTATCCTGGCCCGTACTGTTCCGTGGACTCTCGCGATCCTTCCCATCGAATTTCTGCAACTTACAACCTATAATCAACATTTGCGCATGACCCCAAGTCGTATCCTGTAGATTTAAGTCGGCTTAATCCGAGACTTGTACCATTACGACCACACCGTCGCTGCAGTTCCAACACCGCGTCTTGCATACCGATCTGATACCCTGACCAGGAGATGTGGGCCAGCATTCAGTTCGAGAAAAACACCGCGTGTTTGCAATCCCAAGAGAATCTCTACAACATGTCCCATCAATCAATCACTCAATCAATCAATCTATCAATCACCTCATGTTAAGTACACAACTCATGCTTTCTTTCTACATAAGTCAAGTAATCTACCCTAAAAGTCAACAAATCTCTCACCCCACATCCATCACCCATCACTCTCTCTCCTTACAACCCTCTCTCTCTCTCATTTCTCAAAAAAAAATTTCAAGCAAAAGAAGTGGTGGACGTCCAACAATTATAAGAGAGAAAGTGAGTGTGTGTGGCCCACTTCCCACCCCAAAATCCTTCATCCTAGCCATTCATCTCTCCTCACCTTCCATCAAAGTGAGACACAAGGAGATAGGCGTTCCATCGGACCAAGAAGATCGAACGGTGGGTGCTTTAGATGCTAGATTTTCATGTTTTGATGATGGGCCAAGTGAGGCCTACCGATTGATGGTATGGATTTCACTTTCGACCCTAGATGTGGCCGATGGCCCACCTTGATTCACATGATCGTTCCATGATGGGGCCATTCTCCATGGACCCCATCATGATGTTTACTTTTCTAAGATTTAAAGAGGTCATTTAGACCTTCCCTTTTGGTGGAGAAGTAATCTCCACCATTGATTTTGATTTGGTGGGCCCACATGTATTGGGACCCACTTGATGTATGATTGAATGCTTGAAAGGGAGGGCCCATAGTGTCCAGGTCCCTCCATCACACATGTGTGTCTATCTCTCTCTCTCTCTCTCTCTTTCTTTCTTTTTTATTATTATTATGTGTGATGATGTGGCCGTGTGGCCCACCCGGATGGACCCCACCATGAAGCATGTATTTTATACAAGCCATCTATAGGTGGGGCCCACTTTATATATGTCTTATCCACACCATCCATGCATTTGGTGACCCACCTGAGCAAGGCCCACCTTAAATGCATGTGTTATGGCCAAACCGTCCAGTGTCCAGAGACACTGGATGTGAAATGAAAACCAAAATATTAGCTTGATTCAACAAGCTTTTGGGTGGACCATTCATGCAGGCCCCATCTTGATGTATTGGTCCAATCCACACCGTCCATTCCATTCCCCAGCTCATTTTAGACGTTGAGCCGAGAAATGAAGTTAATCTGATTATCTGGCGGGCCATTTCATAGAAAACATTGGCTCTTACCGTTAAAATCTACTCTAATTTTTCTACACGCCAAAACATATTACGTATTGGGCTTGTTTAGTCTATCTTGAGCCATGGAATGCAATGACTGGAGTGGATCCACCTGATGCGAGCCCCACATATGAAAACTATGGAAATACTATTTTTTAATGTATATATGTGTGTGTGTGTGTGCAGTGCAGCAGGACGCTGCTGCGTTTGAGGCTGGGACCTCGGCCCCACCTTGATGTATGCCGAACATCCACGCTGTGCATTTGGTGGCCCCCACCCCCCCCCCCCCCGGACAGTGGACCTCCCAAAAATCAGCCGTATACAACACTCAGGTGGCCCACGTCACAGGAAACAGTGGGATTGGACGGCTGCCATTATAACCCTATTTACGTTCACAAAAGTTTTGAATCCATATGAAATTTATTTTTCCTCTGCATCCAGGTCTGCGTGACCTTATGAACAGATCAGATGGCAGATAAACGTTATGGTGGGCCCCACGTGGGACCCATAATGATGTATGTGTTTTATTCACACTGTCCACAGTATTGGACGGTGGAACCCACCATGGTTTATGTGTTTTAACCACACCATCCACACCACTAGATGGTGGGACCCCCAATAATGTATGTGTTCTCTCCATACCGTCCACTCCATTGGACGGTGGGACCCACCATGATGCATGTGTTGTATCCAATCTATCCAACCATTTTGACATATCATTTCATGATATGAGGCAAGGAATGAGTCAGATCTAAGGTTCAAATGGATCCCACCATATAAAATAGTGGACAGTGACCTCCACCGTTCAACTTCTAAGGGCCACTGTAGTTTTAAATAAAGCTGATATTTGTTTTCACTTCATCTATCACTATGTTAACTTATGAACTAGTTGGATCTCAAATACATTACGACGGACCACACCAGGATGTGTCCAGCCATTGATCAGGTGGACCACACTGCAAAAATAGTGAGATTTGAACATCTATCATTGAAACCCATTTGGGTCACGGAAGTTCTGGGTTAATGGGGAATTGTTTTCCTTCTTAATCCAGGTCTTTATGACCTTATGATTAGATTGGTTGGAAAATAAACCTTATAGTGGGCCCTGTGAATTATCTAACCCTGAAAATTATTATCTCCATCACTATTTGTGGTATGGTCCATATGATTCTTTTTGGGGATGTTTGAGGCCCACCTTGGTATATATATAAGGCCCATGTGATTAGGCCCATCTTGATGTAGTTATGGCCCATCCACTGAGGCCCACCTTAATATATATGAGACCCATGTTATGAGGCCCATTTGATGTATTGGAGGCCCATGGGTCGAGGCCCAATGGGATGTACATAAGGCCCATTGTAATGTGATTCCACCATTGTTTATGTGTTGACCTTTATAGCAGGCTATGCCTTGGGAGCAATGATGGTTTAACGTCCACATTGTAAGATTAATGTTGGTTAAATGTCCGAATTGTAATTCTCCCTAAGGCCCGTTGATAGGCCATACTTGTTGTATGTAGGCCATGTAGGCCTATCCTCATTAAAAGGATAGTTCATCACCATATAACATGCTTAGTATAACTCCATGATTCATGCCCATACGCATCATATATATGCTTGATATGAGGAATATTTAATCATATCATAAGCCGTTGGGTTGAGACATTTACGGAAATCCTTAAGAGATGGAGTGCCTCACATGATCGCGCGGTACACGCAGGATTGTTGCATAACTGGATAGTATGACTCATACATCTTACATATGTGTGACATGATCATTATACACCCTAGTGACATTAGGGCTGTGGCCTCCACAGGCACATCTGGATGGCCGTATCGGATACCGAAAATACTTAGCTTTAGCACTGTGGGCACTTATGATGTCCTTGGGTGAAAGTCCCAAAACTTTTTTGGTACCAAGAGATGCTCCAACGCCTAGACCGAGTGGATACACGAGCATCCGAGTGCCGAATACTAGTAGGCCGCTTCTCCCACTGTATCATAGTCGGTTGGAAGGGGGTGTAGCCTTATCCGCCCGAGTGAGGGGCCTATAAGCTAGGCTGAGTTTGACCAGCTTGTAAATGAGTCCGCTATCGACAAGCTGGGTAGGTATTGGCAAACTACTGCTCACGCATATCGTGAGGTCTATTCCGTTCACTGGGCTGTGCGGCTAGAGAGGCGGCAGTCGGTGTGGAGTGTACTACACCCCGATGATACTCCAGAGAGAAACTGTACTGATATGTGTACTTGATGAGGACTGTCATGCTTGTTTTGCATCTCACATATGACATTTGGCTTCATAGGCCTCGCATCGCATGGCCTTGGTATGGCTGATAGCATTCATGCCTTGCATCACATAGCCTTGTACGGCTGATAGTATTCATGAGCTTATCTGCATGTTTCCATATTACTCTAATAGTATACTTAGCACTTGTCTTGCGCACACACTTACACCACCCTCTAAGCTTTTGTAAGCTTATGCACGATCGTTGATGTAGGTGTTATTGGATCGCAGCAGCGCTGAGGCAGGAGTGCGTATCGGATTATTTTGGAGGTTTTTAATCACCTTATATTTCTCTTTCCACATTGTATTTAAAGTTTTTGATATAGTGGATATGTGGTGATGTTGTTTTGTGACTTGGTTATACTTGTGGTTAAGCTCCATTATAATAAAAAAAATCATACTGAAAATCCTCCTTGTAAGATCCCAAGATCAGAACTTGGCATATAAATGCCAGGAGCTGAGAATGGGGCACTATGGAGGCTGTCAGCATCGGATTCGGTGATCGAGAATTTTGTGAGCCCGTTTTCTGAGTTTGGGGTGTGACAATTTCTTACCCAAACGAAGTTGAAACGAGTTGAGTAACTAGACGTGAAGGCGATTCTATGCGTGGAGTGGCAGAACAGAAGTACTACAGCAAACTCCAAGGATCACCCTTCAATCTTCACTCCTTTCTCTCCTTTTCTCTCTTCTCTCTCCTAGGGTTAGAGAAAATTCGTATGGGGTAGGAATGGGGTTATTTAAGGGCCTTATATAGGCTCAGAAGTGATGTCAATGGCCCCAGGGCGATGGTATACTTGAGTTATAACCAAAAGGCATCTGTTTCAGGCAAACGAGACTCATCTGGAGGCCCATTACCTGTTTATGTCATGGAGTAAATTCCTTGACTATAGATCTAATCTAGGTTAAGGTTTCAGTCTGATCAGATTTGTGGATCAATCGTGGAGGACCTGTATCAGTTCAATGGTCATCATCACTCGA
The DNA here is from genome assembly GCF_029962835.1 of Magnolia sinica. Lineage (NCBI taxonomy): Eukaryota > Viridiplantae > Streptophyta > Magnoliopsida > Magnoliales > Magnoliaceae > Magnolia > Magnolia sinica. The sequence goes on from NC_080574.1 coordinate 70,691,755, forward strand.
TCAGGGCCACAAGTATACCGATAAGCGTAGAGAAATTTTCCTGATCCAAGGGTATAGTTTGGTCAGAATCTGATGATTTGAAGTCTTCAATTTCGCTTATAAGCAAATGGTCCAATTCACTTAAGTTTAAGCTCATTTTCTAAAAATATTCACGTTTCTCACACACCTTACTCAGGGGTCTAGTTGTGCCTTTCTGGATACTATTTTGGTTCAATTCCCGCGGTGCCTGTCAAGCCTAGTATGACGGTCATAACCTTATAATTTTGCTAAAATCGGACTTTCGACGCACGCTCCAGGTCCGATACGGAGTTTCAATGTGCTCCCAAGAGCAACTGGGTTTTGAGATTGCTCCTAAGTCTTTAGGTAATGTTGAGTTAGCGATTCTAATGGTTTCGGGTCTTGCAATTTGTATAGATAGTGGTTCAAGATAATTCCATTGGTTATTTAGTTTAGTACTTAACTAATTTTATCTAATTTCTAAAGGATTCGGTCATTAAGGATTTCTGCCTAAGGTGGTACTTGGGTCTTAATACGGATTTTTTCGAGACGTTACATTTACATTAGTAGGTTCTATCTGGGAACTGAAGCAGACATGGTTACATAGGTTTTCTTTCTATCTTTTGGTTTGAACACTAGTGTCAGGGTTATTAAGTATTTGTTAGTCGGATGATCCTTGACTAATCTCATCTCAGTTAAATCAGATTTTGATGATGGTTCAGATTGATTGATAATAGTAATTTCATCATCTTTATCAAGTTTAGGTGTGACAGTTTGATCATCAATAACAACATTTATTGTAACGCACCGAACTTCGAGGATCGAGCCATACTCGTTTCCCGAGGTCCCGAGTGTCACTAATGCTTTCTTGATGATGTAAGAGTTAGTGATTTCTACTAGGTATCACAACGGTATCATTTTTAGGCCAATTAGCATGTCAAATTTCATACCGAACACTCCAGATTGATAAACTAGATAAACAACGCGTGCATTTGTCCAGAGTGCATAGCGAAAGCTGGGCATGATATGAGCACTTAGTCCAAAATACAAAAAAAAGTAAATAAAATGTGTTCGTCCGATGTTCCATCAATGCTTCAGCGTCGCCCTCCATCGGCCCTCCAAGTTCCTGAAAGTAAAAAACCTCCTCCTCTTAGTCCACATATGCCTCCTCCAGTGCATCGAACTCCAGAGTACTTGCATCTAACATTGAGTCTGGTTGGTGTTTCAAAACACCATCCCAGAGTGGGAGTGAGTGATCAACTTAACGGTTCCATTAACATTAAGCTACGCATATTATCAACTCCACAAGCATGATTAATGGTAAAGCACATTAGCAACCAAACCCTCAATACTTTCATTAATGAACATGCATGCCGCTATGGAATGACGCATATCCTCGCTTTCTAACACTCCTTCATAAGCGCATCCAACAATACGTGCGTTAATGCCAATACTTCCCCAACAGCGACCCCTACTCCCCAATCCCCATAGCCTATACTAATGCAATGTGATGGATGCTTATGTTAACTGGGTACTTAATTAAGTTCGTTCATCTAGTAGGGTTAGGGAAGCCGAAGTACCGCTATTGAGTCAATGGCTCTATCTTGATCCATCTGGGTTTATCAATCCCAAAGGTGTACATACAATGGGCGAGTTCATGAATTTGAATTACTCGCGGTCACTACGGGGAGGCTCGTCACCTCAGCATAGGCTGACGACACGGGCGCAGTGTCCCAAACCACCATGTTTGGACCTCAAGTCTTATGGATCATGTCAGTAGTGGTTCATAGTGGGCCTTTAAAGGTGTAAGGTGCTTCGGATTCAAATTAGGGCGATCATACATAGTGAGCACATGGGGGATTGGTTGGTTAGTGGACTGGCCTGACCGACTCAAGGGGACTCCGGTGCCACCGACATCGGGTGCACGCATCCCAAGTAGTCGTACTACTATTGGGTGGTCGTGTTCGCCTTGGACCAGCCAGGTTTGCCCAGGCAACCATCCCAAATTGGGCCGCCTCTTATGTTTGGGTTGCCAACCAACCCATAATTTATCAATATGTCACAATAAATAATGTATTTCATGCATTACTCATATCAAAGACAGGAAAGGTTGCAAAACAATAAATGAAATAGATTTTACTTTAGCTTAAGCATTTTGTCAAACATGCAGATATATCATTCAGGCCATAAAATTTTACAAGTAATATTCAACCAACATGCATGCAAAGGGTGAGGAATGAGGCATCACATGGACAATAACACCAACATGCACATATAGGGTGAGGAATGAGACCTTGCATGGACGATAACCTTGGAGAATTAGACCTACACTAACATTGGATTTTCTTTTTTACCTCATAGTAGGTACAAATAATCAATTCATATAGAACAATCAATCAAGAAATGGGCAATGGTTAGCATGTGATTAATTGTTCATTACATAAACCATAAATCTCGACAAGGGTTTGATAAATGGTAGCCTAATGGTATTGGTCCGCACCCCAAGGTGGTGCGTTGAGCTTGGGGCCGATCCTAGGCTAGTTCTCACAAATTAGCTTTCCAATGCCCTGCAAACAAGGCAATGGGCTCTTAAGGATTCATGCAAATTGATTTTCAAAAGAAAACCCTCATGGAGAGGTTGGTTCCTTACCTCAAGTTGCTGCCGGAGAAGCCCCGTCGATGTGGCGAGGGGTGATTCCGTCGCAGGCTGATAAGATGCGGGGAACTTTCCCCAGTAACTCCCCTTTTCTCTTTTTCCCCCCTTTTCCATCACTCTCACTCCCTCCCTTAGCAATTAAATTCGTATGGGAGTGAGTGGGTGCTAAAACTGGCTTTATATAGGTCCAAATGTGTGTGCAATGGCCCTAAGTCTACCTCTTCCATTGGACTTGTCCTAGGGGTGATAAATTTTGGATTTACAGGTCCCCATCAGGGCCCATCGGTTTATCCATGACATGGATCATCAAAGGTCTATAACAGAGGATCACTAAGTCATCTGAACTTAGGACCTAATTGTCCTAAGCTCATGGCAAACATGTGATGTTGCACTCGGTTATTCCCAATTTATGCTCTGATACCAACTTCTATCAAGCCCCAAACTCGAAAATCGGGCTCACAAAATTTTCGATCGCCAAATCCAGCGCCAACAGCCTCCGTAGTACCCCATTCTCAGCTCCCTGCACCCATATACCAGGTTCAGATCCTGGGATCCTATAAGAAGGATTTTTTAACATGAATTTGATTCGTAATAAGCATAACCCACGAACAATAATCAAGACACCATCACAAAATCCACTATGATAAAAAACTTTAAGGTATAATGTGCATAAAGGGAAATAAATGATAATAGTAATGGAAAGTCCTGAAGCACGACTGCACGCTCCTACTTCTACTAAGCTACAGTTGCGTCCTGACATCATCTGCATGCATCAATTATGCATAAGCTTATAGAAAGCTTACAGGGTGGTGAGATTATGTGTGTGTGCAAATAAGTGTGCTCAGAATGCAATATCAGAGTAATGCACAATATACTGGTAAGTCCATGAATGCAATCAGCCATACCAAGGCTATGCGACGTAAGACATGAATACTATCAGTCATATCAAGGCCATGCGATGTAATGCAGAATACTATCGGTCATATCAAGGCCATGCAATGTAAAATGCAACTCAAGCATACCAATCCTCATCCAAATACACATATTAATGTAACTCATCACTAGAGCATCAAATATCAGTACAGTTCTCACTCTAGATAATCATCGGGTGTAGTACACTCTACACTAGCTTGCCAACCCTATCCGAGAGTACAACTAGGTAAGTGGAAGAGACCTCACTATTCACCTGCCAATATCGGGCCTGGCTCGTTGATAGTGGACCCATTCCTCAAGCCAGTCAAACTCAACCTAGATATTTCCCCCTTAGTCAAGCGGGTAAGGTCATACCCTTATCCAACTGACCATGATACAGTGGGAGACGCGGCCTACTGGTATACGACCCTCGTGCACTCATGTATTCACTCGGTCTCAACGTTGGAGTCATCCTCTGGTACCATCGGGTTTAGAGATTTTCACCCAATGACATTTATGGCACCCCGATGGTAATAATACTATTTCTAGTATCCAATCCTGCCATCCACGATATGTCTATGGAGGCTATGGGCCTGATGTTGCTAAGGCGTACAGTAATCAAAACCACACAATGCAAGATGCATGAGTCACGTAGTCCAATCATGCATCAATCTTATGCATACTGTGCGCTCATGTGGGACAACTCCGCCTATCAGGGAGTCTCATAAACGACCTGCCCAATGGCATATGCAATGGTCAACCACATTAAGCTTGTAGATGATGCGTATGGACATGTATCATGATGCTATGCTAAGCATACTCGTATGATGATGATGTACTCTCCATATATAAAGGTGGGCCTAACAATCATGGGGGCCCAATAGTTTGGTTAGTCCACTAAGGAAAGATGAGAATGAGCCCAACAATGGGCCTTAGGAAGGGTCACAATGTGGACATTTAACCATCAATGCCCATTAATGTGGACATTTAACCAACATTACTTCCAAGGGGTGGCCCACATGGAGCCAAACACATGGTAGGCCCATGGCCTCACATAAGGGCCTCATACACAACATAATGGGCCTCACATAAAGGGTCTAATGTACACCACATTGGGCCACACTCATGGGCCACATATTAATCATAATGGGTCTCAATCATGGGCCTCTCATACATCACTTTAGGCCATACACAAGGGCCTCACATACATCACGTTGGGCCTCACTCATGTGCCTCACATGCATTACATTGGGCAATACACAAGGGCCTCACATACATCCCATTGGGCCACATTGTCTGGACCAATATACATCACATCGGGCCTCATTGTATAGGCCTCATAACATCAAGTGGGTCGTATTACATGGGCCTCAAATGGGCCTCATATACATCAAGTGGGCCGCATCACATGGGCCTCAACAATGGGCTCATATACATCAAGTGGGCCGCATCATGTGGGCCTCAACAATGGGGCTCATATACACCAAGTTTGCCCACCGCCCTATCCGAACTATCTACACCATTCATCTATTTATAGAGATTCTTATAGAGCATATCCCAAAAAATGAATCATAACGGAAGATCATCTCGACCACTCCATAAATAATAATGGAGATAAGGATTTCCACTGTTTAAAATTCCCAAGGCCCACCATAACATTTATTTTCCATCCAATCTGTTCATAAGGTCACAAAGGCCTGAATTAAGGGGAAAAACAAATTTCATATTGATCTAGAACTTCTATGACAGTAGATGGTTTCAATGGTGGACGACCATCTTCCACTGATTTTTGTAGTGTGGTCCACCTGATAGGCAGATGTAATGTCTCGAAAAAATCCGTTCAAAGACCCGAGTACCACCTCAGGCAGAAATCACTAAGGACCAAATCCTTTAGAAATTAGATAAAAATTAACTAAGTGTTAAACTGAATTAAATGCTAGATTAGCTTGAACAACTTTCTATACGATCTGTAAGACCCAAAACTAATAGGATCGTTAATGCTACATTGCCTAGAAACCTATGATCAATCTCAAAACCTAGTTGCTCTTGGGAGTAGCTTGAAACTTCATTTCGGACCTAGAGAGCGCGTCGAAAGTCTGATTAACGCAAAACTATATGCTTATGACCGCCTTACTAGGCTTGACAACCATCTCATAAATCAAGTGCTAATAGTATCCAGAAACGCACAACTTGAGCTTGGAGTGAAGTGTGCGAGAAACGCGAATATCCTTAGGAAGTGAACTGAAACTTAAGTGAATTGAGTCGTTCGCTTGAAGGACAAATCTAAGGATTCAGACCATCAGATTCTGACCTAATTACACTCTCAAAATAGGGAAATTTTTAAACACATGTCAGTGTACTTGTGGCCCTAATCGAGTAACGGTGACCATTGAACTGAAACAGATCCTCCGTGGTCGATTTGTAAATCCGATCGGACCGAAAACTTACTTGAAGTAGATCCAATGTCAGGGAACTTACTCTGGACCGTACGCAGAAAAGGCCCTCCATATGTGCTCTGTTGGACCGAAACAACCAACTTTTGGCTATAACCTAAGTATACCATGGCCCTGGGGCCATTCTCATCAGTTCTAGGCCTATATAAAGGCCTTAAACCCTCTCTCTCTCATTCCATACGAATTTCTAAAGCCTAGGAGAGAGAAGAGAGAAAAGAGAAGAAGAAAGTAAGGAGAAGAGAGAGAGAGTTGGGGATTGTTACTAGGATTCAATCTCATCGCTCCACGTGCTTAATCACTGCTTCCGTATCACCATACCGGCTATTCCGATCCTGTTGTTGGGTAAGAAATCCTAACCCTAATCTGATATAGATATCCAAATAGAGTGATAGGCAGAATAGCTAACCTATTTCATGCTATAGGTTGTCGTTGTGCCATAGATAAAGACTTAATGTTTAAATTGAGTTCATTACGAGTCTACCGGCGAAAGGTGTGAACTACAAACGTTTAGGTTATGGTTTTCAAGGCTTTCAATGTCAGCAATGATTTATGTTTGTGTAAGTGCTATAGTTTATAGCCCTGTTTGTTGTCAAATTTGTGGTGCCAAAGACATGGTTATAAAGCTTGCATCTGTGAAGAACAATGCTCTACTCAAGATCAACTTAGTTTGACAAGCACGGTTCACAAGTCAAGAATCTCAAGAAGCTTTCAAGTTCAACCTCAAGATTTCAAGAAGCTTTCAAGTTCAACCTCAAAATCTCAAGAAGCTTTCAAGTTCAATCTCAAGATCTCAAAAAGCTCTCAAGTTTAAACGACATCAAGACTTCAAGCACCATTACTTTCAAAGGTCACTCATCTCTAAAGTTTCAATGTCCTTACTTCACTATTGAGGTATGACTGACCTTAGGTTGACCTTTAGAGTAGGCCATTTTGGATACATAATTCATATGTTTTATATAAGTGAGTTTGGTCTGTTCTAAGACTAGTCCTGGACTTTGTTCGACTAGTCCTAGCACTGCTTCGACCTGTCTAAACATTTCCTAGATCAGTCGTAACTTTGTTACAAAAATTGAAAATTTTTTGTTAGGCTTCGATTAGTCCTGGGGACTGTTCGACCAATCGTAGGAACAATGTCGTCTGCATCTTCGACCAGTCGTAGACCTATGACTCAAAGAACAGTGTTGAAATTTGGCCACCTACGACCAGTCGAAGGGATCCTACGACCAGTCGAAGGAGACCTACGACCAGTTGAAGCAAACCTATGACCAGTCGTGAAACTACCAAATCTTATCGCGCCTGACTTTTCAAATATCTGTTGGTCCTACGACCAATCGTAGAGGTCCTTAGACCAGTCGAAGGTGTGATTTGCTCACCTATAAATAGAGCACGAATCTCAGAATAAAATAAGAACTTCGAGCTAAATTAATTCAGCCTTCTGAGAGATAAGTCGGTGCTCCATATAAGCTATGTGTGCATATTTAATATTCTCTTTCTTTAGCTTTCTTAATTGATTTTGTTTCTTGTATTCCAATCTAATATGAAAAGAGGAATTGTTGTTTTCCTTTTTCTGGAATCAAAATCAATTAGAGCTAGCCCTTTTGTTTTAATTTAAAATCTATTAGAACCTACAACAATTATAAAGTGAGTATTGGACATTGAACTTTGACATTCAAATCTCTACTCCAACTTGGTTCTTCTGGGCTGCTACAACGAAGGAGAAAATTAGGTATTTTACAATTTGTGTAATTTACATTGTTTGGTTTTATTTGAGGTTAAGCCAAAAAAATCTCAAAGTTGTTGGTTATCTGAGGAGAGCAAGAAAATTCAGAAGTGAGGGTTTTTGAATTATGTAAACCCTTTGAAAAAGACACAATTGTGAAGGTTTTGGGTGAACCTGTGAAAACCTATTTGATAGTGAACGCTAATATCCCCTGTGTGAGGATATTAGGAGTGGAGTAGCATTCTGTGTGGCCATTGTCTAACAGTTGGTGAACACACAGGCGAACCACTATAATTCTTTGTGTTGTGGATGTGTGATTTATATTACCTAGCTTTTATCATTCAGAATTGTGGAATGTATGTGTGAATGTGAATATTGTAAATTTTACATTTCAAGCACAGTAGGGAATGTTGTAATAATTTAGATTTACATTTCAGCATTATATTTTTGCCATCTCTTTATTACTTTGAGCTTCAGTTTCTCTATTTGTTCTAGTAAGGTTGCCCTGCCATTTTTATGGTGCATGGCTGTCCTTAGAATAATCAATATTTTGAGCTAGCATTCAGCAGTGTGAATTGATTTATTTATTCAGTTCTATCTTTCTATATTTCCACTGTATTTATCTTAAAATTTGGCATAGTCCTATTCACCTCCCCTCTAGGACATATAGCTTGGCCATTTGAAATGGTATCAAAGCCTAATGACTCACTCTTATTGCTTTTTATTTGGATTTAATTCCTGAGCTAACGATCTCAGCTATATAAAAGATGTCAAATTTTGATAGCCTATCAGTCACTAGGCCTCCACCCTTTGATGGCTCCAACAATGCCTATTGGAAAGCCAGGATGAGGATCTTCCTCAAATCCATGGATGAAAGTGTGTGGCTATCCACAGTGAATGAATGGACCCCTCCTACCACTGAAGTAACCGGGATTGATGGTTCAAAATTGATGAAAATTACACCGTATTTCTCTTGGACCACACTTCAAAAAACTGAGAGTAGTGCAAATGCTAAAGCACTAAATGCAATTACTTGTGCACTATCACCGGATGAATTCAAAAGAATTATATACTGTGATTCTGCAAAACATGCTTGGGATATATTGGAAATGACACACGAGGGTACTTCAATTGTCAAGAAATCTAAGATACAAATCCTCACAACTAAATTTGAGAAAATACATATGGAAGAAAATGAAATGTTCATGGACTTCTATACCAGATTAAATGACATTGTAAACTCTATGTGGGGTCTAGGCAATAAAATTCCTGAAAGCAAGATATGTGCTAAAATACTACGTTCACTTCCTGAACGGTTCAATTCTAAAGTAACCACAATCCAAGAACTTCGTGATACGAACAATATAAGGGTTGAGGAGTTACTTGGCTTATTATAGACTTATGAGTTAACCTTTAAAGCTCCAAAAGGTAAATCTATTGCTTTAATAACTTCTAAAAATGGTTTTCATGAAAATGATTTAAACTCTGATTTAGAAAACTCTGAGGATGATATGGCTCTTTTGGCAAAGAGATTTTATAAAAATTTTAAAAGTAAAAAGAGGGTTGATTTTCAAAAAGCATTTGATAAAAAGAAACCTAAACCTAAAACTAGAAAATCATTAAACGACAGTCAATGTCACAACTGCCATGAGTATGGGCATTTGGCTAACAAATCTCCTAATAAGGGCAAGTCAAAAAAGAAAAGTATGATGGCTACTTGGGATGAGTCCTTTGATTTTGAAGTCTCTTCTGAATCAGAAGATTCTAAAACTGAGTCAGGGTGTGATGTTAAGGCCCTTATGACTCTAGCCAAATTCACTTTTTCAGATAATGATGACTCGACTAATGAAGAAAATCTGAATAGTGAATATGAAAATGAAGATGATCTTCAAGATGCTTACAATGCCCTATACAAGGAAAGTTGTAAAATTGCTATGAAATTGAAACTTCAAAAAGAGAAATTTTCTAAACTCAAAGAAATTTATGAATCTCTTATTTTAGAAAAGTCCCATATTTTAGACTATTTTGAAAAGACAAAATGTGATGTAGATTTTAAAACCTCCCAGTTTGAAAATCTTACTAAAAACAAACAACTAAAACATGAAGTCTCTTCTCTCTTGAGTTTAAAGGAAACCTGGAAATATGCCCAAGGTGTTCCTAAATTAGGAAAACTCTTATCTGGATCAAGAAAATGTGACGATCGATCCGGTCTGGGGCTATGACAAGAGTGTTCCTCCTAAACCAAAGAATACTTCTCCCACGTTTGTATAGGGAGAGATCTTAAACTCAAAAGGGAAAGATCAAATGTTTTCTAAAAACTTTAAATCTTTTCAAAAACCTAAAAGACATATCAACTATAAAAAACAAAACCAAAGTCCTTTGGTAGAAAACATAGTTGATTTACTTAAGGAGCTTCTAAAGTCTAACTCACTAGGTCATACTTATAACTCTTACAATTGAAAGAAGACCTGCTATCCTCCTAAACCCAAAATGGTTATGAAATGGGTTCCAAAGGTCACTTGCTTCGTTACCCACACCGCTTTCAAAGCAATAAGCCATTCTAAGTGGTACCTAGATAGTGAATGCTCCAGCCATATGACAGGCGACAAGGCTTTATTCACCGATCTTAAAGACATGACTGACGGTTCAGTCACATTTGGAGATGGCAGCAACTGCAAGATTATGGGACAAAGTACATTTCAACTCTATAACCTTCCTTTGATTAAAAATGTGTTGTATGTTGACGGACTGAAACATAATCTTCTAAGCATATCTCAGATTTGTGATAATAACCATAGTGTACAGTTTTCTAATCAAAGTTGTGAGATTCTAAACAACAAGGGTTTAGTAATACTAACTGGACGTAAAACATCTGAAAACTGCTATATTGTTAGTGAATCCAGCTCATCTAATCAATCATGTTAAATGGTCCAAACAGACGAGACTGATTTGTGGCACAAACGTCTTGGACATGTACACTACCGAAATTTACATAGATTGAGCAAATGGGTACTTATAAGAGGTCTACCCAAATTACAAAAATTAGATAAAATATGTGGTGAATGCCAGATTGGCAAACAAACAAGGAACTCACACAAAAAGGTGAATTCCAATACGACATCACGACCACTCGAGCTTCTCCATATGGATCTAGTAGGACCTACCAGGATGGAAAGTCGAGGTGGCAAAAGATATATTTTGGTAATAGTAGATGACTTTACCAGATATACATGGGTTGTCTTCTTAAGGGACAAATCAGAAACCCTTGAAGAAGTAAAAAAAGGTTCTCAAAAGGATTCAAACTGAAAAAGGATCTCAAGTCAGTAAGATTCGTAGTGATCATGGATCTGAATTTGAGAATAGTGGTTTTGAGAAGTTCTGTAGCGACCAGGGAATATTACATGAATTCTCAGCGCCCAAAACTCCATAACAAAATGGTATAGTTGAAAAGAAAAATAAAGTGCTTCAAGAAATGGCTAATGTCATGTTGAATAGTATGAAGCTCTCTAAGAATCTTTAGGCTGAAGCAGTCAATACAGCTTGCTATATTATTAACCGGGTTTACACTAGTAATGGTAATAATAAAACAGCTTACGAAATGTGGTTCGATAAAAAGTCTACTGTCAAATATTTTCGAGTTTTTAACAGCAAGTGTTATATTTTACGAGATCGTGAACATCTGGGAAAGTTTGATACGAAGAGTGAAGGGATCTTTTTAGGATACTCTTTAAACAGTCGAGCTTATAGGGTTCTGAACAAAAGGACCGGTATGATTCAAGAATCCATCAATGTGGTCATTAATGATCACTTAAACTCACCAGTCTCAAATTCAGATAATGATGAAGTACTAGTAATTGACAAATCTGATATTTCATCTAATCAGACTAATTTTGAACTGAGGACTGTTAAAGATCATCCAACCACACAGACTCTTGAAAACCCTCTCACTGGTGTTCGTACCCATAAACAACTTGAGGATATATGCAATTACATATGTTTTACATCCCAGATAGAACCATCTAACGTAAAAGAAGCTCTTGCTAATGAAAACTGGATTGTTACAATGCAAGAAGAACTTAACTAATTTGTGAGAAATGATGTTTGGTATCTCGTACCTAGACCTAAAGATAAACACATCATTGGAACCAAATGGATTTTCAAAAACAAGTCTGATGAACTTGCCAGTATAATTAGAAATAAGGCCAGACTAGTGGTACAAAGTTACACTCAAATTGCAGGTATTGACTATGATGAAACCTTTGCACCAGTATCACGTCTTGAATCAATCAGACTCTTTATATCCATTGCGTGTTTTAGAAAGTTTAAGATTTACCAAATGGATGTGAAAAGTGTATTTTTAAATGGCGATCTGCATGAGGAAGTTTATGTTGAACAACCAATGGATTTTGAAGATCCCAAAAATGTTGATCATGTGTATCGTCTTAAAAAGGCACTTTACGGTTTAAAACAAGCTCCTAGGGCATGGTACGAGAAACTAACAAAGTTTCTGTTAAGCCATAATTTTCAAATGGGATATGTTGATAAAACTCTGTTTATTAAAAAAATAAGGATCACATCTTATTAGTACAAATCTATGTTGATGATATCATTTATGGATCCACCTATACTGACATGACTATTGAGTTTGCAGATTTGATGAAATCTCAGTTTGAAATGAGCTTGGTTGGGGAATTGAATTATTTCCTCGGTTTGTAAGTAAAATAAAAACCTGATGGAATTTTCATTTCTCAATCTGAATATGTTATGAACTTGATTAAGAGATTTGGATTTGAGAATGGTAAGAACTTTGATACTCCTATGAGTACAACTTTAAAACTCTCAAAAGATTCTGCAAGTAGAAATGTGGATCTGAAATTATATCGGAGTATGATTGATAGTTTACTATATTTAACTGCTAGTAGACCCGATATTGCTTTAAGTGTTGGTATTTGCATTAGATATTAATCTGATCCTAAAGAATCACACTTGACTGTTGTCAAGCGGATTATACGATATGTCTCAAGTACTGTTAATCTCGGTCTCTGGTATCCTCATGAGATTAGTGTTCATTTAGTTGGGTACTCAGATGCTAACTGGGCTGGTAATCTTGATGATCGAAAATCAACCAGTGGTGGTTGTTTTTATATCGAAAACTGTTTAGTTTCTTGCTTTAACAAGAAACAAAGTTCTATATCACTTTCAACAGCTGAACTGAATATATCGCAGCTGGTAATGCGTGTACACAGCTTGTTTGGATGAAACGTATGCTAAGTGATTATGGAATTAAACAGGATTCTATGTTATTATATTGTGATAATTCTAGTGCCATAAATATTTTAAAAAATCCAATTCATCATTCTCATACTAAGAACATTGATATTAGATTTCATTATATTCAGGAATTAGTTGAAGAAAAGGTTATATCTTTAGAATATATCCCTATCGAGAATCAACGTGCTGATATTTTCACTAAATCGCTTGACAAAAGCAGGTTTAACAAAATGAAATTTGATCTCGGCATGTGCATTTTAAAATGATTAATTATGCCTATTTGTATCATATTGTATATATTTGCTAGTTTAGTTTTCAAATCTTGAAAAATATGCAAAAATTAGATTTTTTGGCCTGTACTCGACCAATCGTGAGTATCCACGACCAGTCGTGCTACAACCAGTCATGTATATCCATGACCAGTCGTGAATCGCGTGAATTCACTTAAAATTTGGGGGAAATCATCTTCTTCTTCATTTCAACTTCACTCTCCAAGGAGCCGACACACGACTAGTCGAACCCATCTTCTAAATCTTCAAGGTTAGTGCTCCATTTGCATTTTGCTTGTAGATTTATGTCTAGATTGCTTCTATTTCTCTCTTAGAGTTGTCTATTTTGAATTTAGTTGAGATTTGGAGTTTTTCTTTTGAAAAATCTGATTTGAGAAAACCCTTTTCTCAATCCTTTGTAACTCTTTATATTTTTGAAATCCTTGTTGCATATGGCTTCTAGAGGAAGAAAATCAACGTCCCGTGGTCCGTCTTCTTCTTCCAGATCGGCCCCTATCACTAAGCGTCATCTTAGGGCTCCTTAGGACGATCCATCTTATGTTCGGGACTTCAGATTGCGTAATGTTATTATTGAGCATCCAGTTGATATTAATCATGTTGCTCCTTTTGATATTTTTTCTATGCTCCAATCTGTAGGTTGGAATAACTTATTGCTTTGGGGTGGGCCAGCATACCGGTTCATTGCCCAGTCCATGTTTGCATGCATATGTGCTTTCTCACTGGAAAATTTAACTTTTTCTATCTCCATAAGAGAAGGGCCATTTGAAGTTGATCGTCATTTGATTTCAGCCCTTATGGATATTCCAGTGAATGATGAGAGTATTCCCATCCATACTTTATCTAATAAACCCTTTGTCGCTGAAAAACGTATGCTGACTAAGGACTTATGCAATTTGGATGTACAATGGATGCATAAAGGGAATGCGCTTCCCTCAAGGTATTTGTTATCCAAATACAGAGTTCTTCGTAAAATCTTTGTGTCTAATTTGTATCCTCGGTCGGGTAATAAATCTGAATTGACGTCCTTCATGGTTCGTATTCTTCATTCTGCTGTCAGAGGTATTAACATTTGTTTACCATCCTTGATTTGTCACTTCATCATTCAGTTTCGACTCCATCCTGGTCATAGTGACATTTCTTTTGGATATTTGATGACTGTGTTGGCTACACATATGTCAGTCGACATGCCGGTTAGAGAGGCCCCTATCCATCATCTGATATTTAACAATTTCAATATCAATAAGATGAAGCTGGATTTCCTTCATGTCCAAGGTGATGGTGTTGGCAGTGCTGAAGCTGAACATGAGGAAGAAGCTGGTGATCTTCCTCATGATGATATTAACATGGATGATATTTTTGAAGAACTTGAGTCTGATTCTACAAATGATCCAGATTATGAGCCTTCTCCATTTGATGCACGTCTGAGTGCATTGGAAGATAAAGTTGAGAATCTAAATGTTAAGATGGAAAACATGTCTGTTGCCCATGATTTACAATTCAAATATATGCGCAAATATCATAGGCGCTTGAACAAAGGCATGCATCAACTTGATCCTTCCATTCCTGCTCCTTCATCTAGGTCAGATTAGTATTTTTAAGATTACTGGTATGTAATAACTTTATTACTCCTAACTAGTTTTGAGTTTGTCACTCTCTTTAACTTAGCTCAGTCTATGAATTATGTGTGTTGCTTATGCTATGTTCTCATATCTTGACTAGTTACCTCTCATATTTCTCATTGATTATTCCTCCTCAGCCATCTGTTCTGTGCTTCCTTTGTCCTATTGTGACAAAAAGGGGGGAGTATGGATATGTTATGGATATGTATACGGATATGGATGTTGTCATGAGGAGGGAGTTGCATTGTATTGTATGGTGTTTTATGAGTATGTTACTCAGGGGGACTATGTGCAGAGGTGTGAGCAAAGGTATGCAGAGGTGGACGGTATGTTGAATAATACTGATTTACAAGTCTGTAGGATGCCAGTTGATAACAACTGGTGCATGATTCTTTAATCAGATAAAACAACTGGTGCATGATTCTTTAATCAGATATTCTGTGTTATGTAACATATCTTGAAAGTGTGTTTTGTCACTAATTTGACAAAGGGGGAGATTGTAAGTGCTATAGTTTATAGCCCTATTTGTTGTCAAATTTGTGGTGCCAAAGACACTATTATGAAGCTTGCATCTGTGAAGAACAACGCTCTACTCAAGATTAACTTAGTTTGAAAAACATTGTTCACAAGTCAAGCATCTTAAGAAGCGTTCAAGTTCAACCTCAAGATCTCAAAAAGCTTTCAAGTTCAATCTCAAGATCTCAAAAAGCTCTCAAGTTTAAACGACATCAAGACTTCAAGCTCCATTACTTTCAAAGGTCACTCGTCTCTAAAGTTTCAATGTCCTTACTTCACTATTGAGGTATGACTGACCTTAGGTTGACCTTTAGAGTAGGCCATTTTGGATACACAATTCATATGTTTTATATAAGTGAGTTTGGTCTATTCTAAGACTAGTCCTGGACTTTGTTCGACTAGTCCTAGCACTGCTTCGACCTGTCTAAACATTTCCTGGATCAGTCGTAACTTTGTTATAAAAATTAAAAATTTTCTGTTAGGCTTCGACTAGTCCTAGGGACTGTTCGACCAGTTGTAGGAACAATGTCGACTGCATCTTCGACCAGTCGTAAACCTATGACTCAAAGAACAGCATTGAAATTCGACCACCTACGACTAATCGAAGGGATCCTACAACCAGTCGAAGGAAACCTATGACCAGTCGTGAAACTGCCAAATCTTATCACACCCAAATTTTTGAATATCTATTGGTTCTACGACCAGTAGTAGAGGTCCTTAGACCAGTCGAAGGCGTGATTTTCTCACCTATAAATAGAGCACGAATCTCAGAATAAAATAAGAACTTCGAGCTAATTTAATTCGGCCTTCTGAGAGATAAGTTGGTGCTCCATGTAAGCTAAGTGTGCTTATTTAATATTCACTTTCTTTAGCTTTCTTAATTGATTTTGTTTCTTATATTCCAATCTAATCTGAAAAGAGGAATTGTTGTTTTCCTTTTTCTGGAATCAAAATTAATTAGAGTTGGCCCTTTTGTTTTAATTTAAAATCTATTAGAACCTAGAACCATTATAAAGTGAGTATTGGACATTGAACTTTGACATTCAAATCTCTACTCCGACTTGGTTCTTCTGGGCTGCTACAACGAAGGAGAAAATCAGGAATTTTACAATTTGTGTAATTTACATTGTTTGGTTTTATTTGAGGTTAAGCCAGAAAAATCTCAAAGTTGTTGGTTATCTGAGGAGAGCTAGAAAACTCAGAAGTGAGGGTTTTTGAATTGTGTAAGCCCTTTGAAAAAGACACAATTGTGAAGGTTTTGGGTGAACCTGTGAAAACCTATTTGATAGTGAACGTTAATATCCCCTGTGTGAGGATATTAGGAGTGGAGTAGCATTCTGTGTGGCTGTTGTTTAACGGTTGGTGAACATACAGGCAAACCACTATAATTCTTTGTGTTGTGGATGTGTGATTTATATTACCTATCTTTTATCATTCAGAATTGTGGAATGTATGTGTGGATGTGAATGTTGTAAATTTTACATTTTAAGCACAGTGGCGAATGTTGTAATAATTTAAATTTACATTTCAGCATTATATTTTTACTATCTCTTTATTACTTTGAGCTTCAGTTTCTCTATTTGTTTTAGTAAGGTTCCCTTGCCATTTTTATGGTGCATGGTTGTCCTTAGAACAATCAATATTTTGAGTTATCATTCAGTAGTGTGAATTGATTTATTTATTCAGTTCTATCTTTCTATATTTCCGCTGTATTTATCTTAAAATTTGGCATAGTCCTATTCACCCCCCCCCCCCCCCCCCTCTATTATACATATAATGACTATTATAACTACTATATTACATGTATGTTTATATGTGTAACCTAAGTGTTTGATAAAATGCCTAAATGAGAAAATACTTGTTGAAATGTAATGGTTAGGGTGTTGAGATATGATTCTCGATCCCCTTATCTATAGTTACATTCTCCTTCATATAACCTATCTTATTACTACGTGTTTTATGGATGAATGTCTATGTATGCTAACATGTACTCTATGTGTTTGTTAAAATGCTTATATGAGATTCATATTGAAATTAGTTGCTACATGCTGCTTTTGATTAACACATGTGAATGTTATCATATTTGAAGTGTGATTGGGACTACTGCATAATCTAAGCAATCGAAAAAGTTTCTTGAGTAGGGACTGAGGTCGTTTCGCCACATAAGACATATTTGAGGAATCTGAGTCGCACGCTTATTATCGACAGTGGTTAGGCCACGCGGAGTACTTGCACGCTTCATATCAATCAACTCAACGTACGCTTGTACCAGTCGGCTTGTCAAGCAACTCGATTGGCCTAATATATGTTCACCATGTATGGACGCTATTGCTTGAATCTAAGGTACCAACTTACCAGTGAAAAGTCTGTTTAACCTTGGTACCTCGATCCGCTAAGACTCATGAGCCAGACATGGTGATATGAGACATCGTGGTCGAGCTGTCGGCCTACGCTGGGGTGACGAGCCTCCCCGTAGTGTTCAGTGAGCAAACTAGCCTCGTGAGCAGAATACGGTGGTATGGGACACTGTATTCAAGCTATCGGCCTACAATTAGGTGACGAGCCATTCGTAGTGACCTCGAGCGTATACTTGGTATACGATGAGGTGATGAGCCTTTCCGTAGTAACCTTGAGTATAACCCAGGCCTGCGCTTAGGTGACGAGCCTCTCCGTAGTGACCTGGAACCATTTATTGTATGTGACTAACTAAGATTGACGACCCCAGATGGATCATTGTTTGGGTAAGTGATATAAAGGGAGGTGCCTTAGCTTCCCAAACACGCTGTTTGAATAAACCTAAACAAGAACTTGGCTAATACGATCACGCACCGCATTGCATATTGTTTGGCGAGGAAGTGCACGTTTAGGGAGGTTGTCATGCGCAATCGTGAGATGATGTCGCTAAGGGAGTGCAAGCGAGGGTATGCATCATTATTGCATACCATCCTTGCATTAACAAGAGTACTTAGGATATGATTGATGCACTGCTTGATTGTATTGATAACATGTTAACCTTTGCCTTATAGCTCCACTGAGTTGATCACTCACTCCCACTCTAGGATGGTGTTTTAAAACACCAACTAGACCCTAGTTTTGTTATAGATGATGGCGATGCTTGTGAAGTGGAGCCAGATTTCTATGATGACGAGGAGTTCTCCTATTTGCAACTCTCTGGCAGGTCTATGTAGACCTGGAGTTATGTCACTGGGGCTACAAGGATATGGATAGATGACCTTACACTTCCTCATTTTGTGTATTTTGGACCAAACATGTAATTATTTAACTTGGTAACCTATTCATACTCTGGGGACTTACAACCATTTATATGCTTTATATATATATATCATAGTCTTCTGCTTACGTGATTTAACTGTCTCTGGAGTAGGATATGCTGCTTTGGTATAATCCCATTCATGTTTAATGCACTAATATGAACAACATTAATCACCATTATCTATGTTGCATAAGTGATGCGTTGGAACTCAGGAGTTAGGCTCCTGCTCGACCCTTGATTTTCAGGGCGTTATAAGTTAGTATCAGAGCATGATTTGGATTAAATTGGACCTGGGTTATGGTAACATGACACACACTAATGTACTTTGATTTAGGAGGGTGCAATGAAATGTAGAAACAGTCATAGGATGCCAAGTTTCGCCAATCAAAGAAAGTGACCAAAATTAACCATTGAAACCTGGCCCGTAGGCCTCGGTGATCATGTGAGATGGCACCAAACCTTTCTTAGAACATCAATCAACAAGTTTAAATGAGAATTTGGTGCATTTTAAACTCAGAGAACTTGAAAGTGTGAATATACGCATGGTGGGACCCGAAAGCGCTTCGAACGGGCTCGGGGGCCCAAACGACGCAAATCGGAGGGATCTGAGGTGGGTCCCGTGCACTTTTGGTGTCCCCAGAGGCAGTTAGCATCTTCAGTTTGGGGAGGCATCCCCCCATTATCCAGCGACCGGGGATGGCATCCCCGAATTGGGGATGCATCCCTGAATTTGGACAGCGGGCCTGTCGGGCCAGTGAGTGTAGATGATTGTGGGGCCCACGAAATCATGTGGGATGCCTTCTACTACCCCTCTATGCTTCATTTCCCTTATTCTCACCCTTTCAAGCTCTCAAATCCCCCTCCATTCTACCATCTTCTTCATTTTCTTCACCACCTACTCTCTTTCCCTCATCCTCCTCAAAACCCTATCTTCTACTATTTCCATTTTCCCCATTTCTTACTCATTTGGGCACAAAGTCCATAGCATTGTGTCTCATCTTTCAAAATGCCTCCACATCCACCTTCATTATAAGGCTATTTGGTTTTCATGGCTCTTTTTGAGCTTATGGCTGCCATTTTCTCTCTCTCCACAATTCTTTACCTCATGGGAAAGAAGAGAGCTCTTATGGATGAAGCTGGGCCTAGCCGCCCAACCCGTCCAAGGAAGAGATTGGGCGCAGGGCTAAGTACGAGCGCCACACAAGAGCTGAGGACAAAGCGGCAGCTCGATCCCCAGGTTCCCATTGAGAGAGCTCTACAGCCTGACATTGCACATGGTAGATTTCAGGGCCGCAGGGTTCTCTTAGAAGCACATGTGGACGAGAAGTTATTTAGGCTTTATCCGCTGATGGACCGCTTATCAAACGTAGTATGGGGGCCCGTACTCGAAGGCAATTCACGTGCAACTGTGGACACTGTTCAAGCCTTCTATGCCCATATAAGGGACCCATCGCTGGAGCCTCTATAGTTCAAGATTCTCATGGAAAGGCGGGAAGTAGTAGTCGATGTCGATTTGATAGCTTGGGTCTGGGGATATAGCGTGATGAGGTGCATGCTGATGAGAAGTATTTCAGGAATGCACATGAAAGAGATCGCCGCACGCGATACCTTTGTGGCCGCTTGGTCCACTGGAACTACAGCAACTGCCTCCTAGCGATCAAGATGACCCCTGATTTTCGTCTACTTCACCATATATTCACATACAATGTATATCCCAGGTGGAGCAACCACACTGAGTGAACGCGCTTGATGGTAGACTTCTTGTATCGTGTTGGGCAGGGAGACAACTTGTGCCTGCTTACCTTCATCCTACGTGAGATAGTCCTGACCACCCGTTCTACTAGGGCAACTACTACACTTCCCTTTGGTCGACTCATATGCAAGCTTGCTCGTGAGTTCGGCTACGGACTTCGCCCTAGTGAGTTGGTGCCAATTCACTTTATAAATGACACCACACTCGCCAACATGAAGATTAGGCCGCGACAGCAATGTGATGGATCTGAGGATGAGGAAGGCAGTGAAGGAGATGAGGGGAGTGAAGAGGAAGGGAGTGAGGAAGAGGAAAGTGATTGAGAGGAGGAAGAAAATGAGATAGAGAAAGAAGGAGAGCAGGAAGAGGAAGAGGAGGCCCAGGACACTGACAAGGGCTCTCCTCCTGCTACACAGGTGCCTGACAGTGATTGGGCTACTATAGAAGCCCACCTGGCTCAGATCGAGGAGGGCCAGGTCGCCATATGACAGGAGGTCAGTGAGACACGGGCCTTCATGAAACAAAAATTCAAGAAGGTGTCTCACACCTTGAAGGCCATCATGTGCTGCATGCAAGACAAGGGCGCCCCTCCTCCATCACCGGATTTAGATGACTAGTCTCACGTGTAGTCGTCTTTTAGTTTACTTTGCTGTTAGTCTTCCTTTATACTAGCCTTAGTAGGCTTGTTTGGTTGATAGTATGTTTAGTGGTTAAGCTTGTTTAAATTGGCTCACATGCATCTTTTGTCATGACTCATGTGAAACTATATCTCATTTATTGTGATAAATTTTGTTAAATGGAATGCATGCAGCTCCTTTGTTATGGAATGTGTAAAAAAAATAAAAAATGAGTGTTGTATGCTAAATCTCACTCGGGTTGCACCCTATGTTGTATATAGGGAATGCCACCTAAGAGCACGCGGAGTACAACACGTCTCACACTTGGTGACTCGATTGACGGGGCACCTCCCCTCAGCAATAGCCATATGGACCCCAATTCGGGCCCGACCCACGAGACTATGCCAAATTCTCAGCCAGCCACTGGCTCCACTAATGGACCAGCACCTGTTGCACCACCTGTGGCACCATCGGTTCCTGAGTAGAACCATGCGTCTACCTCGACGCCTCACATGCCTCAGGCCGCTCCTCCTCTTGATAGGTTGGAGCAAATGATGCTCTTGATGCAGCAGCAGCAACAACAACAGCATCAGTTGTTGGCCACCATCGCAGGGGTCTTTGCCCAGAGTATGGGTGTGGTTCCACCTGCACCACCCATGCACCCTACTGGGAATGTGGGTGCTAGCGGCCTGTTTGAGCGATTTCAGCACTTTCAACCTCCTACTTTTGCGGGTACTCACCGACCCGAGGAGGCCGAGTATTGGTTAGTTCGCATCTAAAAATGCTAAAGTTGATGCACTGCACTGAGGCAGAATAGGTGGAGTTAGTCACCTACATGTTCGAGAAGGAGGCTAGCCTTTGGTGGGACAGCGTCCTACGAAGCATTGATGTTGGTTATGTGTGGATGTGGGAGGCCTTTGAGACGTGCTTCCACGAGAAGTATTTTCCTCTCACGTACCACCATGAGAAGGTGGGAGAGTTCCTTCACGTCCGTCAGGGAGGGATGACAGTGGCAGAGTACAAGAACAGATTCACAGAGCTAGCTAGGTATGCTCTGTTGATCTTGGCTGATGAGTCGATGAGGATGCGGCGGTTTTCTGAGGGGTTGCGACCCGAGATACACTCGAAGATGTACTACGATAGCATACCTCACTATGCTGAGCTAGTGAGCATGTCCTTACAGGCAGAGCAGGATGGGGATAGACTATCCCGCATGCGTACACCCATGGGTGAGGCCTCGACCAGATCTGCTGAGCTGACCGCTCCTCGGTAAGAGACCACGTGCGGATTCATCTCCTAGGCTTGCGGCACAACCAGCTCAGTCGGGGTGAGCAAACTTATGGTGCACCTACTACAAGAGTTCAGGCCACACGGATACATATTATTTCACTAGGATGAGGGATAACGGCTTCTCGCCACCTCAGAGGATCAACCGTCAGCTTCCATAGGCTATTTCGGCCCCACCTCTAAGGTCATCACCAGCCCATCCATCTTTTCGGCTGCATGCACCTCATTCTAGGCTGTCTCAACGGCTTATGGCACCATAGCCGAACTATTCTCAATAGGCTCGGGTGCACTCACTTACAGCTGAGGCATCCGAGACGGCAGTTATAGCACCGATGGCTTTCAAAGTCACCGCACATGTTCAAGGTATACCAGTCTTCTTATTGGTGGACACTGGGTCCACTATCTCTATAGTATCATGTGCTGTAGTCAAGCAGTTAGGGTTGAAAACTAATCCTATGGTTGGGTTAAGACTCCTTACAGCCACAAGGACTTTCTCAGACTCCACCAAGATGTGTAAGGGTTGTTTGATAGACCTAGGAGCAAAATGGTGCTTGTTGACCTGATAGTCGCTCCATTATGTCACTATGACGTCATTTTCGGTATGGATTGGCTCATAGAGATGAAGGCAGAGATCAATTGTGACACAAGGGTGGTGACATCCCATGGACCGGAAGGCATGACCTTTACATTCCCATTGCAAGTCAGTTGGTACTACCACATTAGTTGTTATGCTACCTTGCTTGAGAGTGGTAATGATCCGACACTTGGGAACACACCAGTAGTTCAGGACTTCTCTAACATGTTCAGGACAATTCCTGGATTACCTCCTCAGTGCAAGATCGATTTTACCGTTGATCTTGTACCTAGTGCGACGCTCATTTCACTACCCGCATATCGCATGCCTCCGTGTGAGATGAAGGAACTGAGGAAATAGATCAATGATCTATTGAAAGCAGGCTTCATACAACCTAGTGTGTCTCCTTGGCTAGCACCCATATTGTTTGTGAAGAAGAAGGATGGATCACTGCGATTGTGTATTGATTATTGTAGGCTGAGCCAAGCAACGGTAAAGAACAAATATCCTTTGCCTAGGATAGATGATTTGTTTGGTCAGTTGAAAGGGGTGTAGTATTTCTCAAAGATCGACTTACAGTCAGGGTATCAATAGTTGCGCATCAGGGATGAGGACGTCCAGAAGACGGCTTTCAGGACTAGTTTTGGGCACTATGAGTTCCTTGTGATGTCATTTAGAGTCACAAATGCACCGGCTGTGTTCATGGACTTGATGAACCGGGTGTTTTGGTCGTATCTATTCCGATTCGTCATCGTGTTTATAGATGACATCATGATATACTCCAAGAGTCAAGAAGATCACGAGGAGCACCTGTGAGCAGTCTTTGATACTCTCAAGAAGAACCATTTGTTTGCACAGTATAAGAAGTGCGACTTCTGGAAGGAAGAAGTGAAGTTCCTGGGACATGTGGTGTCCAAGGAAGGCATAGCTATGAACCTCACTAAGGTAGCCGCAGTTTAGGACTGGGAGCAGCTTGGTTCGGTTACTGAAGTGAGGAGTTTTCTTGGCCTAGCAGGTTACTATCATCGGTTCATTAAAGACTTCTCTAAGATAGCCAGACCATTGTGTTAGCTCAGTCAGAAGGATCTTAAGTTTGCCTGAAATGAGAAGGCAGAAGCAGCTTTTCAGGAATTGAAGGACAAGCTGACGTCCGCCCCTGTGCTAGTATTGCCAGAGCAAGGGGTCAAGTATACGATATACACTGATGTGTCTCGTGTTAGTTTGGGTTGTATTTTGATGTAGAAGGATAGGGTTATTGCTTATGCATCGTGACAGTTGAGAAAACATGAGGAAAACTACCCTATGCACGATCTAGAATTAGCGGCCGTCATATTTGTATTAAAGCTCTGGAGACATTACCTCTATGGAGAGGAGTTCGAGCTCATTTTCGGTCATAAGAGCCTCAGGTACATATTCACACAGAGGGACCTGAATATGAGGCAACGACGATGGATGGAAACTTTGAAGGATTTCAAGTTTGAGGTCTCCTACCATCCTGGCAAGGCTAACCTTGTGGCAGACGCGTTGAGCCGCAAGAAGACAATAGCATTTGCGGCTCCACTGATGATAGCAGAATGGAATATGGTAGAGTTTGTGCGAGACTTTGAGCAAAAACTTACTGTAGAGGAGCCGTTCGAGAGTATCGCACACGTTCGTGTATAGCCACTCATCGATGCCCGAATCATTGTGGCTCAAGAGGAAGATGAAGGGTTGGCAGAGCTGAGAAAGCGAGTTAATGATGATGCAGACTTAGAATGGAGAATTGGTACGGATGGGGGTTTACGTTATCGTGGCTGCCTATGCGTCCTAAACCTTCATGACTTGAGGAAGGAAGTTCTCGAAGCTGCACACAATTCGAGGATGGCAATGCATCCTGGCAGTAAGAAGATGTACCGAGACATGAAGCGCTTGTACTGGTGGGACAACATGAAGGCCCACATCGTGGATTATGTGTCCCGTTGTCTCATGTGCCAGCAAGTCAAGGCAGAGCATCGCCGACCTCCTGGACTGCTTCAGCCCATGCCCATTGCAGAATGGAAATGGGATTTCATTTTTATGGAGGGCTACCGAAGACGAGGAAGGGGCATGACTCCATATGGGTGATTGTGGACCGATTGATGAAATCGGCTCCATTTTTTCCCTATCAGAGTTTCGAACTCCACAGATGAGTTGGCCAGGTTGTACATCAAGGAGATTGTGCGTCTACATGGAGTTCCTATGGAGATCGTGTCGGACCAAGACACGCGATTTACATCTATCTTCTAGAGTCGTATCCAGGAAGCAATGGGTGTGAAACTGAAGTTCAGGACCGCGTTCCACCTACAAACTGACGGGCAGACGGAACGGGTAAATCAGGTATTGAAAGATATACTGCGAGCTTGTGTGCTGGATTTCAAGGATAGTTGGGATGATTGTCTTCATTATGCAGAGTTCGCTTATAAGAACAGCTTCCAGGCGAGTATTGGCATGGCTCCCTACGAGGCCTTGTATGGGCGTCCCTGTCGGGCACCGCATTGCTGGGTAGAGGTTGGTGAGAAGAGCCTAATTGGCCCAGAGTTAGTTCAGGCGACCTCAGAGAAGATCGACATTATCAGGCATCGACTTCTGGCAGCACAGAGTAGACAGAAGAGCTGCGCCGATACGAGGTGACGGCAACTAGAGTTTGAGGTTGGGGACCATGTGTTTCTCAAGTTTTCCCCCATGAAGGGAGTCCTTCGGTTTGGCAAGAAGGGAAAGCTCACGCCGAGATTCATTAGCTCATTCCAAATACTAGATTGAGTGGGTGTGGTAGCGTACCGCCTTGCTTTGCCCACACCACTCGTAGGCATGCACAACGTATTTCACATATCGATGTTGAAGAAATACCTTCCTGACCCTTCCCATGTTATCAGATGGGAGCAGGTATAGTTGAGTGAGGATGCTACTTATGTACTGCGACCAACGCGTATCGTAAATAGGAAGGAACAGGTGCTACGCAGTAAAGTGATTCCACTTGTGAAGGTTTTGTGGACACACCACACTGAGAAAGAGGCTACTTGGTAAACAGAAGCCGAGGTCTACAAGAAATACCCTCAGATTTTCGAGGAGTACGAAAAGGTACTAATTTCGAGGACGAAATTTTTCTTTAAGGGGGTAGATTGTAACGTCTTGGAAAAATCCATACAAAGACTCGAGTACCACCTCGGGCAGAAATCACTAAGGACCAAATCCTTTAGAAATTAGACAAAAATTAATTAAGTGTTAAACTGAATTAAATGTCAGATTAGCTTGAACAACTTTCTATACGATCTGTAAGACCAAAAACTAGTAGGATCGCGAACGCCACGTTGCCTAGAAATCTAGGATCAATCTCAAAACCCAGTTGGTCTCGGGAGCAGCTTGAAACCCTGTTTCAGACCTAGACCACGCATTGAAAGTCTGATTAACGTGAAACTATACGCTTATGACTATCTTACTGGGCTTGACAACGATCTCGGAAATCAAGTCCTAATAGTATCCAGAAAAGCACAACTTGAGCCCGGAGCGAAGTGTATGAAAAACACGAATATCTTTAGGAAGTGAAATGAAACTTAAGTGAATTGAGCCATTCGCTTGCAGGCCAAATCTAAGGATTCAAACCGTCAGATTCTGATCCAATTACACCCTCGGATCAGGAAAATTTTCCAACACATGTCAGTGTACTTGTGGCCCTGATCGAGTAACGGTGACCGTTGAACTGAAAATGATCCTCCACGGTCGATCTATAAATCTGATTAAAGCAAAAACTTAACTTGACCTAGATCCAATGTCAAGGAACTTATTCCGGAGCATACACAAAAAAGGAGCCTCCAGATGTGCTCCGTTGGACCGAAACAACCAACTTTTGGCTATAACCTAAGTATACCATGGCCCTGGGGCCATTCTCATCAGTTCTGGGCCTATATAAGGGCCTTAAACCCTCTCTCTCCCATTCCATAAGAATTTCTAAACCCTAGGAGAGAGAAGAGAGAAAAGAGAAGAAGAAAGTAAGGAGAAGAGAGAGACAGAGAGAGTTAGGGATTGTCGGGGGGATTCGATCCCACCGCTCCACGTGCTTAACCACTGTTTTTATGTCACCATACTGGCTATTCCGATCCTGTTGTTGGGTAAGAAATCCTAACCCTAATCTGATGTAGATATCCAAATAGAGTGATAGGCGGAATAGCTAACCTATTTCATGCTATAGATTGTCGTTTTGCCATAGACAAAGACTTGGTGTTTAAATTGAGTTCGTTACGAGTCTATCGGTGAAAGGTGCATACTATAAACGCTTAGGTTATGGTTTTCAAGGCTTTCAATGTCAGCAATGATTTATGTCTGACTTGATTGCTATCACATATGCTTAGATACGATGTTCTCCGCGTATTATACATATATGTGCACTATGTTGAAATACATGCATTCCATGTGTTTATTGAAATATTTGTATGAGTATGGAATTATGACTTGTGCTTGCCTAGATTTATGTTCGAGGGTACATGATTGTTGTACGTGTGGCAACTTCCTTGTAAAAGGATTTGCTATAATGCATGTAATAACTACTATATTACATGCATGTTAATATGTGTAGCCTAAGTGTTTGATAAAATGCCTAAATGAGAAAATGCTTGTTGAAATGTAATTGGTTAGGGTTGTGAGATATGATTCTCGATCCCCTTATCTATAGTTACAATCTCCTTCATATAACCTATCTTATTACTACGTGTTTTATGGATGAATGCCTATGTATGTTAACATGTACTTTACGTGTTCATTAAAATGCTTATATGAGATTCATATTGAAATTGGTTGCTACATGCTGCTTTTGATTAACACATGTGAATGTTATCATATTTGAAGTGTGATTGGGACTACTGCATAGTCTAGGCAATCAGAAAAGTTTGTCGAGTAGTGGCCGAGGTCATTTCGCCACACAAAACATGTTTGAGGAATCCGAGTCGCACGCAGATTGTAGACAGTGGTTAGGCCACGCAGAGTGCTTAGACGCTTCATGTTGATCAACTCAACGTACGCTCGTACCAGTCGAGTTTGTCAAGCAACTTGATTGGCATAATGTATGTTCACCATGTATGGACGCTACTGCTTGAATCTAAGGTACCAACTTACCAATGAAAAAGCCCATTTAACCTTGGTACCTCGATCTGCTAAGACTCATGAGCCAGACATGGTGGTATGGTACACCGTGGTCAAGTTGTCAGCATACACTGGGGTGACGAGCCTCCCCGTAGTGTCCAGTGAGCAACCCAGTCTCGTGAGCCAAATACGGTGGTATGGGATACTGTATTCGAGTTGTTGGCCTTCGATTAGGTGACGAGCCATTCGTAGTGACCTCGAGCATATACTTAGTCTTTGATGACGTGACGAGCTTTTCCATAGTAACCTCGAGTATAACCTAGGCTTGCGCTGAGGTGACGAGCCTTTTCATAGCAACCTGGAACCATCTATCGTATGTGACTAACTAGGATTGACGACCCTAGATGGATCATTGTTTGGGTAAGTGATGTAAAGGGAGGTGTTTTAGCTTCCCGAACACGCTGTTTGAATAAACCTAAACAAGAACTTGGCTAACATGATCACGCACCGCATTGCATGTGGTTTGGCAAGGAAGTGTACGTTTAGGGAGGTTGCCATGCACGATCATGAGATGATGTCACTGAGGGAGTGAAGGCGAGGGCATGCATCATTATCGCATACCATCCTTGCATTAACAAGAGTACTTAGGATATGATTGATATACTACTTTATCATTACTACTTAATTGAATTGATAACATGTTAACCTTTGCCTTATAGCTCCACTGAGTTGATCACTCACTCCCACTCTGGGATGGTGCTTTAAAACACCAACCAGACCCTGGTTTAGTTGCAAATGATGGCGAGGCTTGCAAGGCGAAGCTGGATTTCTATGATGACAAGGAAGAGTTCTCGTATTTGCAACTCTCTGGCGAGTCTATGTAGACCTAGAGTTGCGTCACTGGGGCTACAGGGATATGGATAGATGACATTACACTTCCTCATTTTGTGTATTTTGGAACCAAACATGTATTTATTTAACTTGGTAACTTGTTCATACTCTAGGGACTTACAACCACTTATATGCTTTATATATGTATCACAGTCTTCTGCTTACGTAATTTAAATATCTTTGGAGTATAATATGTTGCTTTAGTATAATCTCATTCATGTTTAATGCACTAATACGGACAACATTAATCACCATTATCTATGTTGCATAAGTGATGCGTTGGAACTCGGGAGTTGGGCTCCTGCTCGACCCCCGATTTTCAGGGCGTTACCGCAGATCTGCCTCGTTACTTGTCTCAGGCCTTAAGACGATTTCAGAAAGTGGATGGACGGTTTGGATCTAACACAAACCTCATGATCTGGCCCACAAAATACATATATCAATGTGGGGTCCACGGAACTTGCTAACGTCATCAACAGCTGTTGCTGCTCGTGGGTCCCCACCATCCAGATGGACGGTTGGGATATAACATACATCATGGTGGTGTTCCACGTGGGTGGGGCCCACATGCTACTGGGCAGCATGGATAAATACATAAATCATGGTGTCGTTCCACCGTCCAGCTTACTGGACGGTGGAGATACAACACAGACATCATGATGTGGTCCACCGTCAAATGGACGATTTGGATAACACACTACCACATGATCAACCCCACATAACTAGCTGACGTCAATACCAATCCAGCAGCCATCTGCTGCTGGTGTGAGGCACTCCATCCAGTCTGCTATCCACAGTAGGTGGGTCCTACGTGGGGCCCACCATAATATAATGTTATATTATTATATTATATTATATTATATGATATTATATTATATTATTTACTTTTTTTTAAATGAGACAGCGTCCAGGCCCTAGACGGGTGCCCTGGATGCAAAATACTGGGTTTCCACTACCAAATGATGGGTGGCGTGGATAATATCATACATCAAGATGGGCCACTAGATGGGAAAGAGAGATAGATAAATAGAGAGAGAGAGAGAAACGCGTGCGATGGGAGGGACCCTGACACATGGGCCCTCCCTTTCGTGCATTACAAAACATACATCAAGTGGGTCCCTTACATGTGGGCCCAACAATCAAAATCAACGGTGGAGATCCCTTTCTACCATAAAATGTAAGGTCTAGATGACCATTCACAATGGGTAAGTAAACATCATGATAGGGTCCACGGAGAATGGCCCCATTATGGAATGATCTTGTGAATCATGGTGGGCCATCGGCCACACCTAGGGTCCAAAATGAGATCCATATCATCAATCGGTAGGCCCCACTTGGCCCATCATCAAAATACAATCTAATCCTACAAAAACACTCACCTATATCACTCATTCTTTAGCTCCTTGGACTCCTTAACTCCTAAGCTAGCTCTTTAAGGATGGATGATAAAGGTTTGATGGCTAGGATGGGAGATTGGGTGGTATAGAGTGGGCCTTCTCTTGAGTTCTTCTCTCCTTAGAATTTTTTCTCTCATCGAAGCTTGTGATGGAATGAGATGGAGAGAGAGGGTGATGGGATGAAAAGGATGGAAGGAATAGATGTTGTAAGAAAATGATATAGAGGTTATGGACTCGGTTGAATTTTGGGTGAGAGAGGGATGGATGGAGAGAGAGAGAGAGAGTTGACTTTGGGTAAAGCTTGTGTAAGAGAGGAATGGGTTATGTACTTGACTTGTGATTGATTGATTGATGTGATGGGTTGTAGAGATTCTCTCAGAATTCACAACGCGCGGTGTTTTTCATGAAATAAATGCGGGCCCATAACTCCTGGCCTGGATATCGCATTGGCGCGTGAGATGCGGTGTTGAAACCGCAGCAACGGCGAGGTCGCTAGGGTACAAGTTTCAAGTCAAGTCGACATAAATATACAGGATGCGACTTAAGGTCATGCGTAAATACCAATTATAGGTCGCGGGTCACCGGAATTCGACTGGGATGACCGCAAGATCTTAAGGAACGGTACGGACCAGGTTATGGGCCTTAGAGCTCTCCCCTCCTAATAAAAATTTCATCCTCGAAATTTACACTATCGCGCAACTAGGCATAACTCATAGGGAAAGAGGAAACATAGCACATTATATAAAATCAGAGACAACATACAAGATACAACATAAAATCAATCATCAAAGAGATGGGGATAGCACTCTCGAATCTTGACCTCGCGCTCCCAAGACGCCCCATTAACAAAATGGTGACCCCATTGCACCTTCACTATGGGAATGACCTTGGTCCAGATGACCTGCTCCTTCTGATCAAGGATACGAACTAGCTGCTCAATGTAAGAAGCGTCCTCACGAACCTCCAGCGACTGCCAATCAATAATAGGAACTACTTCTAACCCACACATCCATAACATAGATACATGAAAAATGTTGTGGACGCCAGATAAATGAGATGGCAAGGCAAGTCGATAGGCCACGACACCAATGTGCCTAATGATCTCGAAAGATCCTATAAATCTTGGGGTAAGCTTGCCCTTCGTTCAAAATCGAACTATGCCCTTCATGGGCGAGACCTTGAGATACACTATGTCCCCAATAATGAACTCCAATGGATGACGCCGGTTATCAGCAAAACTCTTCTGTCAGCTCTGAACTGTGCGCATCCTCTACCTGATGATATCGATAGCCTCTGACGTCTGCCGTACAAGCTCAGGACCTAGGAAACGTTGCTCTCCAACCTCGATCCAACAACTCAGAGATCTGCACGGTCTACCATATAATGCCTCAAAAGGAGCCATACCAATGGTCGCCTAATAGTTTTATTGCATGCGAACTCAGCCAATCGCAAATGCTCATCCTAACTACCCCCGAATTCAATCACACAAGCCTAAAGTATATCCTCAAGGATCTGGTTGACCCTCTCGGTCTGTTGTCGACCTGCGGATGATATGCGATGCTAAGCTGCAAAACAGACCCCATCACTTTCTAAAAGCTCCCCCAAAATTGAGATGCGAACCTCGGGTCTCAGTCAGAAATGATCGAGAATGGAACGTCGTGAAGTCTCATAATCTCCTCAATGAATAACCTCGCAAGCAGGTCTAAAGACCAGGTCACACAAATCACAAGAAAACATGTCGACTTCGTCAGGTGATCCATGATAATAAAGATGGCGTCATGACCGCGTTGAGTCCTCGACAAGCCCATAATGAAATCTATCAACACGTGCTCCCACTTCCAAGTCAGGACGCTCAATGGCTACAACGGACCAGGGAGTCTCTGATGATCAGTCATGACACGCTGGCATGTTTTAAACTCAGCCACAAAACTAGCGACCTAATACTTCAACCCCGCCCAAAAATACTTTCACCTCATATCACGATACATCTTCGTCGAGCTAAGGTGGAAAGAAAACTGCGATCGATGTACCTCGGTCATAAGATCTCTGCGCAACTCTGAAATATCCGGGACACATAATCGGCCTCTGAAGTGAAGTCCACCATCAGAACCAATCTACCAATCTGATTGACTCTCAGATGCTGCCTCTGCTCGATAACTCTATAACAACTCATCTGCCTACTGAGCCTCAATCACCCTTGCGACAAGATAGGGTTAAATCGACAGGCTCGATAACTGCACAATGGAAGACTATAAGCTTATCTCAATCTCGAACGCTACCACCAGGCCTCGTGGCTGATGGCTAAGAGCATTTTCCACCACGTTCACCTTGCCTGGGTGGTACTGGAGACTAAAATCATAATTCTTCAGGAGTTCCATCCAACACCTTTGCCTCATGTTCAGTTGGGACTGAGAGAATAGGTACTTCAGGCTCTTGTGGTCGGAGAAGAGCTCGAGCCGAACCCCATAGAGATAGTGCCTCCACACCTTCAGTGCAAAGACGACTGTTGTCAGCTCCAAATCATGTGTGGGGTAGTTCAGCTCATGGACCTTGAGATGGCGAGACGCATAAGCCACTGGCCTCCCATGCCGCATCAGGACAACACCCAAACTAATATGCGAGGCATTAGTAAATACAACAAATCCATCACTCTCAGAGGGAAGAGTGAGGACGAGAGCGGAGGTGAGACGATCCTTCAGCTCCATAAATGCTCGCTCACAGGCGTCGCTCCAAACAAACTCTGCACCCTTTCGAGTCAACGTAGTCAATGGGGCTGCTATAGGGGAGAAGCCCTCAATGAAACACCAGTGGTAGCCCACCAAACTAAGGAAATGTAGATCTCTGATGCGTTTGTGGGTTGGCCCAACTGACGCAATGCCTCAACCTTCGAGGGGTCCACTACGAAGCCCTCTCTCTTCACCACATGACTCAGGAACTTCACCTCCTCCTACCAGAACTCGCACTTCTCCAGCTTCGCATACAACTGGTGAGCATAGAGGGTCTGCAACACAATCTCTAAATATTACACATGCTCCTCACAGGTCCTTGAATATATTAGAATGTCATCGATGAATATCACAATAAACTGATCAAGATACGGATGGAAGACCTCGTTCATCAACTCCATGAATATTGCGGGTGCATTAGTCAGTCTGAAGGACATGACCTGGAACTCAAAATGACCATAACGCATGCTGTTTTCGGGATGTCCTCCTCTCGGACCTGAATCTAATGATAATCAAACCGCGGGTCAATCTTTGAAAAGAACTGTGCACCCTGCAGCTGATCAAATAAATCATCTATCCTCGGGAGTGGGTACTTGTTCTTGATCGTGACTCGGTTGAGCTCGCGGTATTCCACGTAGAGCCTCAACGAGCCATCCTTCTTCTTGACGAAGAGTATCGGCGCTCCCGAAGGTGAACTAGTTGAGACGAATGAATCCTAACTCATGCAACTCGTCCAACTGCCACTGCAGCTCTCGCAACTCCATCAGTGTCATACGATACGGGGCCTTCGAGATAGGAGCAGTACCGGGCACAAGATCAATCTGAAACTCAATATGCCAGCGCAGCGACAATCCTGAAATCTCCTGGAATACATCGGGAAAATCATGAACCACTGACAACTTATCAATGCTCACTACTATGGGCTCCTCTACTGTGCACTACATAAGACAAGATAACGACTCTCCTCTAGGCTCGACAACGAACTGGAACTATGGCAAGCCTAGTATACAGAACGTGACTATCCTCATGGAGCAGTCCAAGATAGCGTGATACTCAGCAAGCCAATCCATGCCCAGGATGACATTAAACTTAGAAATGACAACACGAACAGCAGCAGGCAAAAAGATATCACCAACCAGAACGGGGCAAGACGAGCAGAAGTGGCTTAACATTGTAGTCTTCCCCAAGGGCATCGATACGGTCAACCCTTCGCGAGCAGACTCTATTAGTAATCCAGTCGAATGGTAGAATCCCTCGGACATAAAAGAATGCGAAGCACCAGAATCAAACAAAACTCGGCCAATACATGCAAAGATGGGAAGAATACCCTCAACGACTCCTCCAAATGACTGCGAGTCCTTCTAAGGTGCGTAGAACCTACCTTAAGCTAGTTGGGGAGGTGCCTGTCCCCTATGAGGGTGTTGCTGCTACTGATGTTGCTGAGGCAGTCGAAACTGCTGCCTCTGTTGCTGAGGTCTTGGAGGCTGGTGCTGATGCTGCTACTAAGGGGGCCTCGGTGGTGGGAGTTGTTGTCACTGCTACTGCAGAGGCTGCTACGGTGCTCTCAGCTACTACTATAGAGGTTACTGCGGTGCTCTCAACTGCTGCTTCTGTGGTCAGGGACACTCCGACCTACGGTGTCCTATCCCACCCCATTCATAACAAGTACCGAGAAACTGCCTCTGAGGTGGTGCCGGAGGTGCTGCTAGTGTTGCTGGTGCTTTGACAACTAGGTGGCATATGCACCTCTACTGCTGATGACGTTGCTACTACTGGGAGCTACCGAAGGGGGCATGCCTCTTCTAGTCTCTCATCTAATCTCGATCGCTCTGCATGCTGGCCTATTTAGTCTCATAAATCTGAGCCCTCCGTACTACCGCCTGAAAAGTCGGGAGCTCATGCCCAACAACATGGCCTCAAAGACCATAACACAAGCAGTTCTTAAAATAGTGGGCCTTTCGCTCCTCATCATCAATCAAATACGGTGCGTACCTTAACAGCGCCACGAAATGAGCCGCATACTACACCACACACATGTCTTCCTGCACCAAGGTCTCGAACTCTAACACTTGCTGCCAACGAATGTGGTCAGGGAAGTACTGCAAGTCAAATCAGTCAATGAAATCCTCCTATGTCCAGACGAAATCAGGCTCTTCAACATAGGTAAAGGAGCTCCACCAGTGCTCAACCTCACCCTGGAGAAGAAATACAGCTAACCAGACCTGTTGTTGGGTCGAACATCCATCGTATTAAAAATCTTCTCCAACTCGTAGTGCCATTTCTCCGCTGCTGTTGGGTTTGGCTCGCCCTAAAAATATAGGGGATCGAGCAGTCGTAATGCTTGAAGAAAGGCGCTTGCGCGTTTC
This sequence comes from Magnolia sinica, assembly GCF_029962835.1. Lineage (NCBI taxonomy): Eukaryota > Viridiplantae > Streptophyta > Magnoliopsida > Magnoliales > Magnoliaceae > Magnolia > Magnolia sinica. The sequence goes on from NC_080574.1 coordinate 70,727,162, forward strand.
TACTCTACCTGGGCTAAAGAAACAATGGCGTGCCTACCCTACCCCTGGAGAGCGGCTGTCACAGCCTACAGCATCTGCTGTAGATAGGAGGTACTCATGGGTATGGTTGGGTCTGCACTGGTCTTGGGTATAGGATCGGCATCATCAGGCTGGGGAGCAGGGATCTCTAGTCATGGAGTGGGAGTCGTATGTGGTAGAGCGAGAGTCGTCGGTGGTAGAGCAAGAGTCGTAGGTGGTGGAGCGGGAGTCGCTCGGGTCATTCTCCTAGGCGACATGTCCTATAAGGAAGAACAAAGGCACCTATCAACCTTGAGAATTCTTAAAGGCACGGATGTTAAAGGTCTATAACAGATGATCGCTAAGTCATCTGAACTCAGGACCTAATTATCCTAAGCTCATAAAAAACATATGATGTTGTTCTCAGTTATTCTCAAGTTATACTCTGATACCAACTTCTGTCATGCCATAAACTCAGAAACTGGGCTCACAAAATTCCTGATCACCGAATTCGGCGCTTAAAGTGTCCGTAGTACCCCATTCTCGATTCTCGACACCCATATACTAGGTTCTGATCTTGGGATCCTACAAGGAGGATTTTTTAACATGAATTTGATTCATAAAAAGCATAACTATAAGCATAACCCATGAACAATAACCAAGACACCATCACAAAATCCACTATGATAAAAAACTTTAAGGTACAATGTGCATAAAGGGAAATACAATGATAATAGTAATGGAAACTCCTGAAGCTCGACTGCACGCTCCTTCTCCTACTAAGTTACGGCTGCATCTTGGGGTCACCTATATGCATCAATTGTCAATAAGCTTATAGAAAGCTTAGACGGCGGTGAGAGTGTGGGCCCCAATATAAGCATGCTCAGAATGCTATATTAGAGTAATGCGGAATATACTGGTAAGTCCATGAATGCAATCAATCGTACCAAGGCTATGTGATGCAAGACATGAATGCTATCGGTGATATTAAGTCCATGCGATTTAAGGCATGAATACTATTGGTCATATCAAGGTCATGCGATGTAAGATGCGACTCAAGCATGCCAACCCTCATCCAAATCCACATATCAATGTAACTCATCATTAGAGCATCAAATATCAATACAGTTCCCACTCTAGATAATCACTGGGGTCTATTATACTCTGCACCAGCTTGCCGCCCTTATCTGAGTGCACAACTGGGTAAATGGAAGAGACCTCACTATCCATTTGCCAATATCGGGCCCAACTCATCGATAGTGAACCCATTCCTTAAGATGATCAAACTTAACCTCGATATTGCCCCCTCACTCAGGCGGGTAAGGTCACAACCCTTTCCAACCAACCACGACATAGTGGGAGACACGGCCTACTGGTATACGGCCTTCGTGCGCTCATGTATCCACTCGGTCTCGATATTGGAGTCATCCTCTGGTACCATCGGGTTTAGGATTTTCACCTAGGGACTTCTATGGTACCCCGATACTAATAACAGTATTTTTGGTATCCAATCCATCTGTCCATGATATGCCTGTGGAGGCTATGGCCATGATGTCGCTAAAGCGTACAATAATCATAACCACACAATGCAAGATGCATGAGTCACGCAGTCCAATCATGCATTAATCTTACACATACCATGCGCTCATGTGGGACAACTTCGCCTATCAGGGAGTCCCATAAATGACTTGCCCAATGGCATATGCAATGGTCAACCACATCAAGCATGCAGATGATGCGTAAGGGCATGTATCATGATGTTATGCTAAGCATACTCGTATGATGATGAAGTACTCTTCATATATCAAGGTGGGCCCAACAATCACGGGTGCCCAATAGTTTGGGTTAGTCCACTAAGGAAAGATGAGAATGGGCCCAATAATGGGCGTTAGGAAGGGTCAAAATGTAGACATTTAACCATCAGTGCCCATTAATATGGACATTTAACCAAAATTGCTTCCAAGGGGTGGCTCACATAGAGCCAAACACATGGTAGGCCTATGGCCTCACGCAAGGAACTCATCCACAACATAATGGGCCTCACATAGAGGGTCTAATGTACACCATTATGGGCCTTACTCATAGGCCATACATGCACCACATTGGGCCTCACTCATGGGCCACATATTAATCATAATGGATGTCACTCATGGGCCTCCCATACATCACTTTGGGCCATACACAAGGGCCTCACATACATAGCATTGGGCCTCACTCATGGGCCTCACGTGCTTCACATTGGACCATACACAAGGGCCTCACATACATTGCATTGGGCCATATCATATGGACCAATATACATCACATCGAGCCTCATTGTATGGTCTTCATATACATCAAGTGGGCCGCATCACATGGGCCTCAACAATGGGCCTCATATACACCAAGTTGGCCCACCGCCCTAGACGAACTATCTACACCACTCATCTATTTATAGAGATTATTATAGAGCATATCCAAAAAAAATGAATCATAAGGAAGATCATCTGGACCACACCATAAATAGTAGTAGAGATAAGGATTTCCACTATTTAAAATTCCCTAGGCCCACCATAACATTCATTTTCCATCCAATCTGTTCATAAGGTCACAAAGGCCTGAATTAAGGGAAAAAACAAATTTCATATTGATCAAGAACTTCTGTGACCCTAGACAGTTTTAATGGTGGACAATCATCTTCCAATGATTTTTACAGTGTGGTCCACCTGACAGGCAGATCTGCCTCGTTACTCATCTCACGCCTTAAGACGATCTTGGAAAGTGGTTGGACAGTTTGGATCTAACAAAAACCTCATGATCCGGCCCACACGGCGATGGACGGTGTGGACACAAAATACATACATCAATGTGGGGTCCACGGAACTTGCTGACGTCATCAACAGTTGTTGTTCATGGGTCCCCACCATCCAGATGGACAGATGGGATATAGCACTACATCATGGTGGTGTTCCACGCGGGTGGGGTCCACATGCTGTTGGGTAGCATGGATAAATGCATAAATCATGGTGTCATTACACCATCCCGCAAGCTGGACGGTGGAGATACAACACGGACATCATGATGTGGTCCACCATTAGATGGATGGTTTGGATAACACACATACCATGTGATCAATCCCACATAACTAGTTAATGTCTATCCCATTCTAGCAGCCATCTACTGCTACTATGAGGCACTCCAGCCAGTCTGCTATCCACAGCAGGTGGGTCCCATGTGGGGCCCACCATAATATATGTTATATCATTATATTATATTATATTATTTACTTTTTTTGAAATGACAGTGTCCAGGCATTGGACGGGCGGCCTAGATGCAAAATACTAGGTTTCCACTTCCGGATGATGGGTGGCGTGGATAATATCATGCATCAAGATGGGCCACTAGATGGAAAAGAGAGATAGATAGATAGAAGAGAGGGAGAAACGCGTGTGATGGGAGGGACCTGGGCATTACGGGCCCTCCCTTCCATGCATTACAAAACATACATCAAGTGGGACCCCATTACATGTGGGCCCAACAATCAAAATCAATGGTTGAGATCCCTTTCCACCATAAAATGCAAGGTCTAGATGACCATTCACAATGGGAAAGTAAACATCATGATGGGGTCCATGGAGAATGGCCCCATCATGGGATGATCTTATGAATCATGGTGGGCTATCGGCCACACCTAGGGTCCAAAGTGAGATCCATACTATCAATCGGTAGGCCCCACTTGGCCCATTATCAAAATACAATCTAATCCTACAAAAACATTCACCTATATTACTTCTTTAGCTCTTTGGAATCCTTAGATCCTAAGCTAGCTCTTTAAGGGTGAATGATGAAGGTTAGATGGCTAGGATGGGAGATTGGGTGGTACGGAGTGGGCCTTCTCTTAAGTTCTTCTCTCCTTAGAATTTTTTTCTCTCATGGACGCTTGGGATGGAATGAGATGGAGAGAGAGGGTGATGGGATGAAAAGGATGGAAGGAATGGATGTTGTAAGAAAATGACATGGAGGGTATGGGCTTGGTTGAATTTTGGGTGAGAGAAGGATGGGTGGAAGAGAGAGAGTTGACTTTGGGTAAGGCTTGTGTAAGAGAGGGATGGGTTGTGTACTTAGCTTGTGATTAATTGATTGATGTGATGGGTTGTAGAGATTCTTTCAAAATTCACAACGCGCGGTATTTTCCTCGAAATAAATTCGAGCCCATAACTCCTGGCCTGGATATCGCATCGGCGCGCAAGATGCGGCGTTAGAACCGCGGGGATCGTGCGGTCGCTAGGGTACAAGTTTTGAGTTGAGTCGACATAGATATACAAGATGCGACTTAAGGTGTGCGCTAACACCGATTACAAGTCGCGGGTCACCGAAATTCGACCAGGAGGACCGTAGGATCTTGAGGAATGGTACGGACTAGGTTCGGGCCTTACACCCCGAATCTGGCACTCGGCTTCCATACACCAAATCTCAAGTTCAGTGCACTATAAGGGAGATTTTTTTTGTTATATATACCTAAGCATAATGATCCATGATCGTAATACCAAGAAGCAGTCTTCATTATAGATTTAGTCAAAATACAAGTACAATGTTTTTTCAAAATGTACAAAAATGTAGGCATCACCAAAATATAGCATAGACAAGATGTATCCAAAAAGCTAAGTCCTCCAAGCTACTCCTGCCCTAGAATTATTTTAAAAAAAAAAAAAACAAAGCTTAGGCTAAAAGCCTAATGAGTACACTCATGTGTGCGTGGTGTGCAAGCATGCAGTAGAAGTCAAAACATCAAAGTACATAAATCGAAGCATGATGACCATATAACACTACATAAAGTTAAGAGGACAAGATATAATGTAAGAGATGGTATGCAAAACTATGAAAGGTGTATACAAGCATGATAGTCTTCCTCTAAAAGTCCACATCACAATATAGTTGTCATCATTGGGAATCACCGAGGCCTAGTATCTAGAGCAAGTCCGAAACTTATTGAATAGAAGCCTCACATACCCGCCTTGTCAGTGGGGGGACTGTAGGCTTGTCAATACCCACTCGGCAATCTGATGGCAGACCCATTTCAGGGGCTGGTCAAACCCAACCACATTTGTTCCAACTCTTCAGCTAAGTGTGGCTGAACCTCTTCTCACCCAACCGCGTCGGCGGGAGTCAGGCCTACTATGGTCTTCGGTACCAGTTGACCCATGGTATTTGCCCAGTCTTGACGATGGGCTCAAGGGTACTACTTGAGGTTTAGGGAATTTCACCTAGGGGTCTAGGACCCAGTATAAAGAAACCTAAATTTTCGGTGTCCACAAATACCAACCACGATATCACTATGGTGGTCTCATCAGTACAACCACGTGTTACTGTGGTACTCAATCCATCACATAGGGATGCTATGTGAAGTGTCATGATAATTCACAAGCACGCCATGTAGCATAATCGTGCTCAAGCAATGCCATGTATGTCAGCCATATATGCATACGAGGCAGCCCTAATACCGACCGGCTCCTCTGCCAACCATATCCAATCTCAATCCATGCTTATTATGGAAAGGTATACATGTAAGGCCTGCACAACCTATACCATCATCATCTTGTGATCTCAACATGCACATGGTCCATACATGATCACACTGCATACGATATGCATCTCAAGTACATGATGCATGTATATGTATACGTGCATGCAACACAATATGTGCAATATGTCGATGTTAGCTGATGTAACACCCTGAATTTCAGGGGCCGAGTATGAACTTAGCTCCTGAATTCCTGGGTACCACGTATGCCCCCAATGGCACCAAATTCCAATGCATTTGGGTTTATTCATAAGCAATGAGGAGTTAAGCAAACCATAAGCATGAGAATATTATAAAATGTAAATACAAGCCGCTAAACATGTAAGATATCTAAAATATAGTGCCAAGAAAATCCAAATTGGGAACTAGTCCCATCCAGATAAATATTCCAAAATGACTAAGGCCCTAGTCCATGTACCGCGACCATCCAAACATAAACTAGAAGAAACCGCTGAAAGTCTGATAGTACGCTCGCTCCTCCTCATCGTCCATGCCTACATCTTCCAGCACATCCAGCTCTATTGACCCTGCATCTATGACAGGTTTTGGTTGGTGTTTTAAAACACTATCCCAGAGTGGGAGTGAGTAACTAACTCAGTGGTACCATTAACAATAAGTTTCATAAATTATCATACACAAGAGTAAATTTAGTAAACAGCATACATCATAGAATCTTAGATACTCTAGTTAATGCAATGCATGATTTAATGGCATGATGCATGCCTCTCACCATCAACACTCCAACTAGCGACAATATCTAATGATTGTGAATGACCAACACTCCTTCAGTGCGACCTCGACTGCCGAATTGCCAAAGTAAATAATGCAATGTCATGTAAATGTTAGCTAAGTTGATTAATTAGGTTCATTCATCCAACAGGTTGGGGAAACCGAGATACCCTTGTCGGAAAACATTACCCTAATTCGATCGAGCGAATCTAATGGCCGTGGCCGTATGACTCTTGCGATCCTTAGCCCCCATGGGTTCGTCAATCCCATAGCTCTTAAGCTCATACAAAAACATTTGGGACTTCAAAGTCCTGCTCATGGTCACTATAGGGAGGTCATCACCCCAGCATATGCCGACAGCATGGGCACAGTGTCCCATACCACCGTCCCTGGCTCACGAGTCTTGGTGCTCACTGGTCACTACGAGGGGCCTCGTCACCCCCGGCGCAAGCCAACAACATGGGTATAGTGTCCCATACCATCATCCCTGGCTCGTGAGTCTTTGTGAACCGTAAATCATGATTAAGAGTGGACGCAAGGGTCGCAAGGTACCTCAGGTTCAATCAGGCGTGTACAATCATGGTTAACATCCAAGGGTGGCCAATCAGTGGGCTAATATGCCCCCATAAGATGAACCATAGACTGTACGACCTAAGAACAATGTCTCATGTAGTCCAACTATGGCCAACAACTCGCGGTTTGACTAGTCGGGCCAAACTTGCCCGTGGGCTGTCCCAATGGAAAGGTTGCCCCAGGAATTCCGGTTGATCGGTCGATCCGTAAGGGGACATGTGCACAGGTAGATAACATACATTCAACAATTTCAGGGACAATTTCACAAGTGACAAGCACATTTTAGCATTCTAGGCATATAGATAGTAACATGTTAAACTCCGCCAAAACATCCGCATGTGAAGAGTCAACATTACAATTTCAACAACAATTAGAGATCAGGATCAACATATTCCAGCCATTTAGCAAAGATGGACAACCATACACCCATTCACAACAATTTAATTCGCATGTGCCAATATGAATTATACAATTCAGCAAGGTAGAGGAAGCCAAGCACAACAATTTCAGTAAATCAACAGGTAGACAAACAATGCATCCAGTCTATGCCTAGCAATTGCATGTGATGAAGTTCAAGATACCAAATCAGCAATATATTTGGGGAATTACACATGTGATTCCTAATGGGACAACAAACTGACATTCACACATCAGGGAGTTCTTGGGACCTAAATCCCTCTCCCAATTTTAGGGAAAACCTATGTCTATGTTCTAAATTAAGAAGTTTCAAAATTTCAGCAATATGCAAGAACATTCACTATGATCTACGCTAAGGACAATAATCAGCAACCTAAAGGTAAATGTCCACACCTTTTGTTGACCGGAAGCTCTTGCAGTCACTCTAGCAGCGTCGGGTCCGCAAACTCGATGTGTCTAGGTCCTGCACCAAGGAATTGCATGTCAAGAGACATGCATGCGATCCTAGCTTAAGTGAAATGGAGGAGAAGTCGAGATCGTTACCTTGGGTCAGCCACACCTCGTCTCTACTGTGGTAGGGCTAAGGTTTTCGATGTGCAGCTGGGGTAAGGGTGCGGGAATTTCAATTCCCTTGCACATGCACCCTCTCTCTCTCTCTCTCTCTCTCTCTCTCTCTCTCTCTCTGTAAGACCTTAACCCATGTGTACACGCCATTCCTTTAGGTCCTGCGATCTTACTGGTCGAATCCCGGTGACTCAGGACCTACGGATAGTGTTTGTGGTCATCATTGAGTTTGGTCACATCGACCCGACTAAAATTGACCCGAAACTTATGCCATTGCATCAGCATCGGCGCCGAGGTTCCAACGCCACGTCTCGTGCGTGAAACTGACATGTACATCACAAGTTATGGGTCATGCTCGAATTGGACCATTGATGTGTGATTGGTGGACCCCACCATGGCCTTGCACGTTTTTCCATATGGTGATGTCATGCGTAGGCTTAAAATTTTTAAAAAGCCTACAAACCTACCCTAGTTAGAGCCTAGACCCTAGCAAGCTTTGGTTGTATCTCCTTAGCCTCATCATTTCTTTCTCTATCCTGGTGCCTCTTTTAGAGAGAGACTATGATTACCCTTCTATACCTCCCTAAGCAAGCCATTTTCCCTCCCACTTCTCTCTCACTTCCCTTCTCTCCTTGCTAGAGCCCAAACGTCCCACCCCTTCCATCTTCTCTAGCCCCTTCTACCTCAAATCCCCTCCAATCCAACCTTCTCTAACCCATCGCACCCATAGAAATCTCTTTTTTGGAGCTTCTAAATCAAGGTGGTGTAGATTTGGAGCTAGATCCTTGAGGTGGGTGTGTATGTAGTTGTAATTTCTGATTTCTTTAATTTCTTAGTTGATCTTTCCATTCCTTTCATAATGAAGCTTGTGGGTCCCATCAAATGATGGTGGTGGCCCCCAAGATTTCATGGATGAGGGTCATAGCTAATCTTACTTGTATGCATGTTCCATTCAAGGGGCCATTCTCTATGGACTCCTTCATGGCCTTTTCATTCTTTGATCAGGGATCTTTGTGTCATCTAGACCCTTGATCCTTGGTGGAGATTGCATCTCCACCATAGATCTTAAGTAGAAATCCAATGATCATGTAGATCTTGTATATCTTATCATAGTGAAATGTGTATGCATGTGTGATGAGGGGAAGGGCCTCAACGTGGCGGAGACCCTTCCCTTGTGGCCGAACCATTATTTTCCTTTATTGATAACCTTCTGATCATAATGTGTGGCCCACTTTATGGACCAAGAAATATCCAAACCGTCCATGGAGGGTGGACGTCCATGACAGTCCACCCTTGGACGTTGGAGCCCGCTAATCCCCCTATAAGGGGCACATGCAAAGGGTATTTTGTAATGGGAAGGGTCCGAATGTTCATGGGGCCCACTGGGGTGGTCCATACCATGATTTTCTTAGATTAAATCCCTTTTTAAATAGTGTTTTGTTTATTAATTTTCAGTTATATGTTGTTGTCCAAAACTGTCTAGACAGATTTTTGGGTCATCTTGAGGCCGGATTTTTAGACATTTAGTGGAGTGTTTGGTCCCATATAATATATGTTTCTTGAATTTGTAGACCCCACCTATATGCATGTCAAATTTTAGGTTCAACTAACCTCATTTGGGCATCCAAAAGAGTGGGCCAAGATGGTTGGACTGCCAAATTTTCTTCTATGCAATCTAGCAATATAGTCTGATAAAAGCCTTAATTCATAAATATTTCTACTATAGGTGGGCCACTTTTATGGACTCCATCTTGTTGTACACATGTTAAGGGACCTTGACCGTCATTTTTTAAAATTTTAGAGTCCATGAACCCACTCCAATGGAGTGCCCAAATTGAGGATAGCAACATGCAGTTGCAGAATTTTCCTTAGAACCTTGCTGTCCTCGTTGCTATGATAGGAGTTTTTGGGCCCCAGCCCATTCGACTTTGTGTATGATTTCTGGGATCCACCATCTGATGTTATAGAGGCCCATTAGGCCATGATTGTGGGGCCCATTGAGCTAACATGGTTGGTCATCCCAGCGTGCAGGCCCACTATGATGGTGTGTTTCATCCGTGCCGTCCTCCATCCTTGGATGGCCCACATGGAAGGGTCCACCCTTTGTGGACGTCCCCTGTGGGGCCCACCTCAATTTATATGGATCTCACCTTGATGCATGTTTAGCCCAGGTCGTCCAGGCCTTAGACCTCCCAGGCCTCGGGACACCTAGGCCTTTGGGCTGCTGCTGGGCCTGCAGTTTAGCAGCAGGCCCACCTGTTTTGTGTGCCACACCTTTTTCTTCATCTGGCGTAGCCCCCTGTAAATATTTTGACCCTTATAATAATGATTTCCACATATTATATCAAGTTTCTAGGCTTCATCAGGCCCAAGTAGTTGGGTGGGCTGAAAATCTAACAAGGGCCCCAAATGAATATTATTTTGACTAAAATTGCATTAAGTGTGAGGTCCACCATATTGAGAAATCTAGGGTACATGATGCACACTTATATTTGGCATTTTCTTAGGCTTAATTAATGCATAGTTGGGCTACCTTTTGATGGTCTTTTGTGGACCCATGTATAGAACAGATTTTGGGACTTCCTAATGGGCCCAGATTGGGCTGGAACATCCTAGCTTGGCCCAACCATATGTTGGGCTGACTTCCACCATTTTGATGAACTTGTGGGCTGAGATAAGGGTGGTATTGGACCCTTGGTTGCCTACTTAAATTGCTAGTTATTGGGCTGATGTAGTGGGGCCCATTTCACCCAATTTAGACTTATTTGTAGGCCATATTTTTGTGCTCATAGGCTGTCCATTGAGTTCAACTAAATGTATGGGTTCTATGGCCATTGGGACTTGGGCCTTGGGCCTTGATTCCCCTCTTTGGCCCATGTCGTTGAAGGTAGTATTGGACTCTTTTTCTTATGCCTTTATGTGGGGCTTATGTATGTGGTTTTGGATGTGGGCCTTGAGTCTTGTAGCTATATGAATTATGGTTGGTTATGTCTTATGGGAAATGGTGGTTGAATGTCCCCATTATGGACCCCTCTAGGCCTGTTTGTATCTAAGTGTGGTTGAATGCCCATCTTAGACTCTTGCTAGGCCCATCTCTATATTATATAGGCTCATAGCTTGTATGCTTAGTTTCGTAGGCTACTCCAGGTAAATGGGCCCCCACTAGAGGTTATACATTTCTTATGAGGGATTGTCTAAGTGCCTAGATCCTGCTTGGTTAGGTAGAGAGTTCATCTTCACCTCATTAGCACCTCTATTCATCTTCATGGCCCACTCCCATACGCATCATATGCATGCTTCATTGAGGTATGATTGGCCATGATTGTACCATTACATAGGACATGTTGGTATCTCCCTGAGAGATGGAGTTTCCCCTCTTGAGCACGCAAGGTGCTTGGGATTGATGCATGATTGACTGTGTGATTCATGCATCTGGCATTGCATAGCATGTGGATATTCGTCCTCTCTTCATCAGGGTTGTAGCCTCCCGAAAATTATATTTGAGCATTTGTGGCACATAGGATGTCCTTGGGTGAATGGCCCTAAACCTTCACGGTACTGAGAAGACGCCTCAACATCGAGACTGAGTGGAAAACATGAGCGCCTGAGTGTCTTATACCATTAGGCCGTGACTCCCACTGTTGTGAGATCAGTTGAGATGGGGTTTGACCTTACCCACCTGAGTGAGGGGCCATAGCTAGGCTGTGTTTGACCAGTTCGTAAAATGGGTTCACTACCGTCGAGCCTCGCTGGTGATTGGCTATCCATAGGCAAGTAGTGAGGTGTCCTACTCTCGTTTGACTATGCGGGTCTTCGAGAGCGGCAGTCATCCTGTAGTGTACTTGACCCCGGTGGATTCCTTATGATGGAACTATACTTGATGTGTGAATTGGATATGAGGACTAACATTACTTCGCATTGCATTTACATCGATTGTATAAGCCTTATGTTACATCACCTTGGTATGGCGCCCAGTACTCATATATTGCATTTCATAGCCTTGGTACGACTTACTGCATTCATAGCTTAGCCTCGGTATGGCTAGTGGCATTGGTATCATTCATCGTTCCCTCTGCATCTCAATGCGTATAGAACAATGATCATCTCACAGGAGCGTGCTGAGGACCCGTTGCAGACTTTTCTCTTCCTTTCTTACCTTATATATTTCCTTTTGAGCCTTATGTACCTGTAAAAGTTTAAATTTCTTGTGGATTTTGCAATGCGTTCCTATGGTTACTTTCTAAGATTATTGTGTTATGATCTTAGGTATGATCTATCAGATTAGATTTATGCAATGGAAATCCTCCTCGTGGGATCCTAGGATCGGAACCTAAGCCAGGAACTGAGGATTGGGTACTATGGAGGCTGTTACGGCCGGAACCGGCTATCGGGTTCCTTGTGAGACCAGTCACCGAGTCTGGGGCGTGACACTCTCTCTCAGCAGCTGGAAATGGTTGTAGAAATGAGGAAGAGAGGGCTGAAATGGGTTATATACCCTGATTTTTATTTCAGTTGGCCTTGAGTTCTATAAATTCCTTCAAATAGCCCTATGGGACCCATTTTCGACTGTTAAGGCTACCTTGATGGCCTCCCGACCTATCTAATTTTTGAGATAGGTGCCCCATGGCCCAATGAAGGGTTATACAAAGTTTGATGGCAAACGGATGTGGAGATTTATCACAAGGGTCCGATTTGCGATCAATGGTCACCATTTCTCGATAAGGGGTCAGATTTAGCGGAGGAGTGCAAGGAAATATCTTTAACCTATGGTGCAAATTTAGGTGGAATATGATGGCTGAAATATCCTAATTTATTGTCTTAAGTGGTGAGGCCATTTGTTTTAAAATTTAGATTTTTAGCCAATACTTGGGGGAGTTACATTTTACAAGTGCCGACTGGACGACGCTAATCATCTGTTTCTAGGTGTCGTTTGAGTCAATTTCCTGCAATGAACCACAAGCCTAGTGAGATGGACATTATTTTATAATTATGGAACTAGTGACCCACTAACGAGCGACCTAGAGCTTGTTCAGGTGATTGGGACACTTCTGGAATAAATTAGGTAGGGAGATTTCTTGGGTGTAGTGGTTGAGGTATGTATTAACTAAGTTCACAGTATGGCCTATTTGAAATTAGCGAAAATGGTGATTTAGTCATGACCACTCTAAACCGTCGGTTTTAGGCTAAAAAAGTAACTGGGTTGATTTGGTTTATTAATTGAGGTCCGGGCCGTAGCTGACTCGACTTTAGGTAGATCTTTAATTTAGTTACGATTATTTGATTAGTCAATGGCAGGTCCGTTAGATTTGGGCACTAAGTGAACAAATCATGAGGCTAAACTCGATGTTTAAGTGATCAGTTAGATCCATTGGTTTTATACGGCGGATCAATCTCATTTGTACAGTTCTCTATTGGTACCAGTTGTGTATAAGCCCATCTCGAGTGTCAAGGGTCAGTAAGTGATGATGTGGCTAGTCATAAAAAAGAAAATTTTAAAGATTTTTGGTAATTCAAAATAACGAAAATTCGGAATGTTACGGCTGAAAACTGCCACAATACCAAATAAGTAAAACAGTAATCTAGTGTGCACAAGTTTCATGCTGCTAACTAGCGCTAAGTATGTTTTTGATAATTCAAGGTGGCACATGAGGCGGCCTCACTTAATCCTTAAGTCCACATAAGTGTACCTATGTATCATCATAACATTCAACCTCCTCCATATATCATATATCACCATCACCACCACACACATACATCATCATCATATACACCCTCATTACACTTGTCCCACCATCACAAACGTAGGTAATCGCATCCAACACATGGATAATGTCAGTTTGTTATTACAAGATGTTAAGGCCTGGTCCAGTTCCCTACTTGAATGAGCCGATTAGCAAGTCGCCACAACCTATTTGTACGGCTTGTTGGGTGGCCATTAGGTTGCCACAAATAGTTCATTCAAGGGGATTAATTATCATCAACTCAAGGCAAAATATCAGCTCAACATGCATTCATCACGTGGAGATCATAAGCACTTGCTCTAAGGGCCCAATCGTTGGCCCAGATGAGACTACCACTTATGGGCCCACAGGCATTCACGTACAACCTGATTAAAGACTTGTATGTCCATCATTCTAAGGCCGTTGTGATCACATCGGCGAGGTCTATATATCAGCCTCAAATACAAATAATGAGGTGGCCCAACAACTAGTCCGAAACTTTTCTGAAGTTGGGCCCAATCCATGAATATAAGACTCTTACATTGTGGCAAGTCCGCGATCCAACCCAATACATATAACATGGTGGGCCACAAATGGATGGCCATTCGGACAATCGTGCAATCTCAAGAAGGTTTCAATGGTGCGGCCCACATGAGTTTTGAATCTACTTCAGCTAAGGCCCATGCCCAGTGAGCGGGTCCACTAGCAAGGCGGGGCCACATCACAAATGAGCTGAAGAGAATGGACAGTAGAATGAAGCATTCATCAGGGTGTGGTCCACTCGTCCAAGGACGGTGGACGAATCCCATAATCACGTTGGATCTCCGGCATTGGAGGCCCTGACTCCCTTCTTCCTGTTATTATTACTATTATTATTATTATTATTATTGTTATTATTATTATTTTAAACAGGTCTGCATGACCTTGGGTGGCAAATGAGCATCATGATTGGCTCTGGAAGGTTTGAATGGTAGTGGCCCTTCACCACTGTCTTGTATGGTATGGCCCACCTGAGGTTTGCATCTAGTCCGTCCTTTGGATTTCATCCTAAAATGACTTGGAGAATGGAATAGATGGCTTGGATGACAAGTACATGATGGTAGGCCCAGGAGAGAATTTCAACAGTTAAGAGTTCGATGCCATGTTTTCTGTGTCGTGTGGCCCGTCCTAGCCGTAAATATACCTTGATCTTGGAACCATCACCTAGCATGAGCTGGTGATACGTATCGGCGGTATGGATAATACACATATATCATGGTGGGGTCCACCCATCTAGGCAAAGCTGGGTAGTGGAGACTACTCAAACTCGTGGTCTCAAGCACAAGCTGGGGGCTCATGACTCTCTCTTTCTTTCTTATTTTTTATAGGAATATATTTATTATTTTTTATAGGAATATATTTATTTTATTTTATTTTATTTTATTTTATTTTTGTCTGGACAACAGCGTGCATTTATGCTGAAATAACAGTGGACACTATCTATATACAACGTTGATTGAGCAGTCCTCACTGTTTTGATTTTGTGGCCCACCCAGGACTTGGTTTAGCTTGATTTTTGAAACACAGCCATAAGATAGGCTATAAAAATGGATGGATGGTGTGGATCGAACATGCACATCATGGAGGGGCAAATTGTGGGCCACAATGTTTGGCCTAATAAGGGCTATGGAGACGCTGCTGCTGAGGACGCCGACAGGTGCTGCCCTTTACCAAGCGTGGTGTGTCCAGGGGTTAAAAACCCTAGTAGGGTCTAAAATCTAGACAGTTTGGGATTCATACAAACATTACAGTGGACTCATGCCCTGACCACGCTGATACCTATGTATGTCCTCCATCCAGACCTTTGTGACCGTACTAATGGGTTAGATGGCTGATAAACACCATGGTGGGGTCCACGGTTAGTGGGTCCCACAAAATCTCGGGAACAAGTTGATATTTGTGCCTTCCCTTCTTCCAACCCATCCGTTGCCATGGATGGTCCGGATGGTATGTTGTTCACAACCCCAAGTGTAGGGTCGCGATATAGTAATAATCTCGGTGAGATCGTGGTCGAATCCATAAGAACTAATCTTGTGTATTTATTCTGAGAGTAATTAGAATCAAAACTATGAGAAGATCTAACCTAAATCAGGAAAGTAGAGAGAGTAATTGTGAAGTGTTTATTAAGAAACTCAAGTAATTTAAAAGTGGGAACTAGGGATTCTAGGGATCCACTTGCAGCTTATTAGGATGTTTCCTTATTTGATTCAAGGCACTCAATTAGAATCAAAGTACTATCATATCCAATTGGAAGATATTCAATAAGATCAAAATGTTGTGAAGATTGGAAGTGATTCAATCACCTGACCATGTCTAAGAGACAATGGTAGACAACAGGATATACCGATCCAACAACTATCATCGGAGATTTGTGAAGAATATAAGAGATTCCATCACTCAGCCATGCCCAAGGGATGATGGAGAATAATAGGATTTCCTATTTCTACAAACTCTAAACAGAAAATGAAAATACTTCAAGTTATCGCAGATCCATTGTAATTTCAGTTACAACAAACCATTAAATACTAAAAGTATTCCTTAAATATTAAACTACAATCGAAGGAATTCAACAATAACAAGAATCAAACAAGAAAAACATCCCAACCTTGCTACAAGCTTCACCCCTTAGCCCTAGCTAAGGGATCTAGCCAACCATAGACATGATTGAATTAAAAATCCTGGAAGAAAGCATTAAAAACTAAGGAAAAGAGAAGAAAAACTTTTGGGAAGCAGATCTGCCCTTTTTCTCTGCTCCTCCAAACCCTAGATATCCCAAGCAAAGTTTCACAAAATCACAAATCCATATCAAATTTACACATTCCACATAACCGGTTCGATGTCATCGACAGACTGGCTTCGATGTCATCGAATAATGTATCCAATTTGTCCAGCGACTAAACTTGTTTTTTTTCCTATAATTCTTCGATGTCATTGACCAGCCTTTGATGTCATCGACAAACTAGCTTCGAGGTCATCGAACTGGCTTCGATGGATCGAAAAGAGCACCCAATATGTCCAGCAACCAACTCAATTTTTCTGTAAATCTTTGATGTCATTGTGTTTCGAATAAGAGACAAAAGTATTCAATTTGGGGAATTATCTTATTAGAACATAACATAGAAAGAATATACAAAAAAATCATTGTATTAATAGTGCTGAGTTCATTTACATCCTCTAATATCCATTGATTCTAAGATATATCACTTGAAATACATGCATTGAAATTGACATAGTTCGAATGTCGAATCTCGAATTTGTCAGCATTTCGACATCTACTTCGGCCATCTCCTTAGGAGGAATATTGTGTTGATTCGATCATTCGATCTTTTCCCTTTTTGAGCTTGTCCCTTCTACAAAAGGAGAGCTTGGAGTGACGAAGATTGAATTGGACAATTTTTGGCAACACTTTGGCCATTTTTGTAACTGGCTATATAATGGCTTGGTTGCGTGACCCACGCAACAAGTTTTTTGATTGTGCGGCCCGTGCAACCAATAGCTGCTTCCCCTTCTCAACTTCAGTCTTGCTTCAGAGCTCTGCTCCTCTTACGAAATTCTTCTCTCTAATGAGAGGGGGAGTGGGGTATTTATTGGCCTCCATACGTGTGAACCCTCAATCTTTGTGCCATGGGGCCCACCTTGCATCAGATCTAACCGTCTATAACAATCTACCTCTGATCTTGGTTGTGCGATCCGCACAACATGGAAGTCAATTACGCGGCTTGCACAATGGAGAAAATCCATTGTGCGACCCACATAATGAATGAAGTTGTTTGTGCGGTCCGCGCAACCAATTACTAGTTGCGTGACGCACGCAACTACTATATATGATACTTGATTTGCTTCTTTCTTCCTCCTTCCTTCAACTCCCTTTTGATCTTCTCATTTTTAATATTTCTTCATATTTTTTATGCTTCAACAGATGCCCCCTTGATCCTTTTCTTTGTTAGCAAAAAATCAAAGAATTAGGATAAAAAATTCTTTTTTCTGGACATGTTGCGCGGCCCACGCAACGGCCGCCCGAGTACTGTACTTGGCCCATTTTCCTATAAATAGTCGGTTGTATTTCATTTCTTCACTTTTCATTTTACGGCGAAACTCTACTTCTCTTTTTCTTCCTTGTGCAATGAGTATCAGTTGCGCGACCCATGCAACGCCTTCACGTTCGTGCAAGAGATTTTTGCATGGCGCTGTCCACACAACAAAAGATCAGTTGCGCGACCCATGCAACCGATACTTGGCCATTTTTCAGACTTAGCCAATTTCTGAACCTCTGCATTTCACTATGGCCTGCACAAAAAGAACCTACATTCCTGTCAATCCTCCCACTGATCAATCTTCTCACCAAGAATTGTCAAACCCTTCGTCTTTTCAAGACGCAGAATCTCCATCATCTCCTATCCAACCTTCGTGCAAGCACTTTAAGACAACCGCTACGTGCCTTACCTACATCAAGGAGCCAGTGCTCCCTACTTTCGACTTCACCGAACGTATCAACCCACTACCATCCCCCATCGACAAAGCCATCGCAATGGGCGATCTTGAAAGACCTCCCAAACATGGTCATGAATACGACTGGGAGCAGTGGCTGAAGACAACAACGCATCATTAGACTATCAACCAGAAACCTCCTGCCAGGGAAGATACTTCACCCCCTTCTCGACCAAGGAAGAATCGCTGGAACAAGGCTCAAGAATTTTAGGAGAAAATCAAGGAGCACAACCAGAAGAAATTACATAATTCCTGGGAGTCAATCCGCGCGATCGAGGGTGTCATAAAATTTGACAACCCTTACAAGTAAGGTATCTTGGTGATTCCAGTTAGCATCCATCGTCACCACTCCATGCTGAATTGCGAGCCTAGGGATCATCTGGATGGAGAAAGACTAGCCTATACAAAGTCTTAGTCGTTTAGACAACTAAGATTACTAGAAGGCATTCTGCAGCCAACGAAACCGAGACAGCAAATCGGTGACATTCACTTAATGATCTTCCTCTCCCCATCTTACGAGCCTCACAGCTTATATCCAATATGTTTTTACGAGACGCTCTAGTAGTGTCTCAACGACCATCACCTTATTTGGAGTCTTGAAGAGTTTAGAACAAGGGGTCTCTTGACTCCCCATAATTATTATTCTGAATGGGCCATGACAATTCCTATGAAGCATGCAAGGAGTTTGTCCAAGATCGACATCTATACCGAGGTCAAAGCAACCTCATATCATTTCTATAAGGAATCCTTCATTCTGAAGGCTTTTCTCAACTATCGGTGCCCTTCCACCAATTCTTTCCACCTTCCCGAAGACGATATGAGCATTACACTTAGGGATATTCATAGGATCACCGGTCTGCCTATAACCAGAAAATTCTTTGATGAATTGTCCCCACCAACAACGAACTAGCCTTCATCTCTTCACCTGACCGTATCGCCTTCATTTCGAAAACAACTGCGGAACTCTTTAAGGAGATGTCCAAGTTTCCAAACATTCACAAGATTCACCCTATGCAATGGCTAACCCATTTTAGCAGAGCTCTTGGTAATCTTTTTTCTTTTCAAATTAGCATTTTTATTGCGTCTTGATACACAACCTTAATTTCACCTGCTTCTCCTCTTCTTCTAGGTTTAACTATAACCATTCGCGAGAGCTAGAATGCCTTCGCAGGAACATAAAAGAGCATGCTGAATATTCTGTTTATGGAGAGCTTGCAGCATTTATCGCTTATTGGCTAAGCATAGTGGTTTTTCCCAGCTCCAAGTCAGCAAATGCTATCCGTCCCTCACTGTTTGTAGTAGCCAGCGCTATGGCTGAAGGGGTCAAATACTCCCTTACTCCTTCTGCTCTATGTTCAATTTATAGAGGTTTCGTAGATATCGCTTCTCACGTAAAAAGTCCCTCTGTCGACCCTGCTTCTACTTATATGCCATGGTACTACTTCATCGGCTAGTTTGACATCTATTTCTCTTGGACTTTGGAAGTAACAGAGAAAGCTTATGTTTGTCCTTCTCATATCCCTCTCTGGTTCTTTCAAAAGAGAGCCATGGCGAAGAGGTCTTATGACTGGGTGAAAAATGACATCTCCTCTGATGCCAAGATTAATTATTTTCATTTGTCTCTCCACTACACAATAGACACGGACAAGTCAGACACAGAGTCACTCACTACGGGAGAAAGGGCATTCTTTTTGTTGATTAGATAGTGCAGTCTCCCATTGAGGGAAGGAACAAAATTCTTGAGAGAACCGTACCATCCCAGTCGTTTTGCTCATCAATTCGGCTTCGACCAGGCAGTTCCTGAAGACTACGGACTAGTGATCCGAAGGATGAGGATAATGGTACTGGCCCATTTAATTGGGCAATGGTATGAAAGCAACTGTTAGGCCGAGCTAATTCATCTTTCATCATCCTGGGCTGCGACGATATTCCTCGGGTTTCATATAACCACATGAGATGGTGGGTTCACCAGTCTTATCTGGTAAGGAAAGGTCTGCCAGTAGCTAAGCCCATCTAGATTCCACCACTAAGATTTAGGGGTCGTACAATTGAAGAGGGAGTAGGCTTCATAGCGGAGACCTATCATGCTCCTTTTGCTGGTCATCATTGCGTCAAAATATCCGTAGATGAACCTATCCGTGAGAAGAAGCCTGACAATACCCTTGAAGGGTGGATAGCTTATGGTATCATTCATGAATTTGAAAAAAGTTTCTTGCTATCGTTCAAGAAGAGGGGAAGCCACAGAGGTTGCTTCCCCTATGCCAGAGAACGTTGCCAATCTTCAAGACCAGCTAACCTCTTCTACCCATCTTCAACATCAATCGACCTCTTCTCCTGCCCCCAGGACTGTCCACCCTAGTCCTTTGCCAATGACAAGATCTCGAACACGTGCCCAAGCTTCTCCCCAAGAAGGGACCGTTGCTTCTGCTTCTCTGGTTTTAGCCAGTGCAGATCCTCAATTGGAAAGCAACCAATCTCTTCTTTCCAAAGGGAAACAAGTTGTTATTATAGAATCTAGCAAAGGAGTTTTAGAATGCGAAGGTTCAACTTCTTCATCTGGAAATACTGTTTCTGATGACTATGAGGCGGAATGAGAGAACCAAGACGATGACTATGAGGAAGGGGAAGTTGATATTAGCGGCGAGGAGGATATCATTGCAGAAGATGTTCCTGCCGATGAAGGACATATCCTCCCGACCTCCGAGGTTGTTCCTGCAAATACTTCACCCATTGCGGGGGAAGAAGAAGACGAACCCCTAGACTACGGGGAATATGGTTATTCACCATGTAAGAAAATCTTGCTATTTTTTGTTTGCTTTTATTCTTTTTTTTTATCTTACGTATTTTATTTCAAGTGATCATGTTGTCAATACGGAGGCAGATAGTACTTCCCTCATAGATTTACCTCCTGTCGTACCAGCGACTTCACTGAGATTGTCTTTGCCCCCATGGGCAGTGGCACGAGAAATTGCTTTTCCGGTGGAATCAACTAATCTACCAACTCCTACCGCCATTGATTCAAGCACCAAAGCTAAGGCTCCATCTTTTGCTGAGATGGTGGGGCCTGATCCCCCTCTTACTAGAGAGATGCAACCTCCCACTATTTCGGTACTAGCAGACGGTATATTCTTTTCCTCATCTATACTTTCCATATTATCTACACTTAACAATTTTACTATAACTTTATATCTCTTATTTCTTAATAGGGAACTTACCTCAAAGTGGCACGGCAAGCTCTGGTTCTATTGGGACTTCATCAAATGTGCTATCTCTTGAGAAGATTTCTGCGTATAAGTTAGCGTTGATCAGGAATTCTGTATTAGCTATTGTCAAGATGTTTAAAGATCCTGATCAACGGTCAGATCTGGTTGTTGCTTTAGAGGTTCTGGACATTGCAGCACGGATGGATAAAGTTAACATTTCTTCCGTATGCGATGCTCTTCTAAGATTCCATAATTCAACAATTATTTTATCATCAGCTAAAACTGCGATTGTCCCGACCAAAATTTTGGAGTACAGGAAGCAGCTTGCATACTCTAAGGAGAAGGTTTCTCAGATTGCTCCCATTGTCTCTCGTCACAACCAAGAACAACTATCTTTGTGAGAGCAGCTGAAGACTTTTGCTAATAATAAGATGACTATTCGGAATCGTATTACTCTTTTGAAGCAAGAAATCACTCAATTAGAGAAGCAAGGTCTGGAAGAAGATCTGAACATTGAAAGAGTGCAGGAAAAGATGCAATGTAGCCTTCATTCCGTGAACACTGAAAGATCTGAGTTGTCTAAGAATGAAGAACTAATTGTCTCCTTGGAAGAAAAGCTAGCTGGTATCCCAGATCCTACCAGAACTATTTCAAATGCTAGACTGGAACATGCGGCTACTCAAGTTAATCTTTAAGAAAATTTACAACAATAGCAGCATTAGGCATTACAGGAGAACTATGAGAAGTGAAACTTTGATATTTTCTCTTTTGTCACTACAAGCACTGTTAGAATTGCAAGTTATACAAGTATTTCATGATGTTCTTGATAATGGTGCTCCTGTCTTGTTTATGTGATGTTCTGATTGATGTGTTATACCTCTTCTTTCTATTTTTTATTCTTTTATGACTTGTTAGTAAGGGACTTCCTATATGATTCCTGTCTTAATTAATGGTATTAAGTTTTAGTTTAGTTAGATAATCACATACAGTTTATCCTCTTAAGTAGTGAAGCCACGCAGTTTTTTAGACTCTTGAGTAGTGGAGTCGGGTCTCACGTGATAGTCTCTGTAACTCTTAGGAGTTCACTGAACTTCTCACAGCCTGGTGAGTTCACAAACCGTGATCCATCAGAGGGGCCCAGTGAAGCTACCGGGGCCGTGAACTCGGTTGGATTTACGCACAGGGTTGGCCGTAGTAACTCTCTAGAGTTCACGGGGCGCACAAGGTGACCTTTAGAGTACCAAATTTAAGGCTGTCAGTCCATCAATGAGTAGGTTTAGGCCCTTCCTCATGAGTTAATACTGAAATCAAACCAGAGATCTGGGGGGTCTTTTGCATGGTTGGCCTATTTATGGATAAGGCCAAAGAGCTCACACTGCAGCTCGCATTTTCTTCGCCTGCAAGGTCAGACCCATTCACGGGAGAGCATTTTCATCCATTCCCCGTGACGTTGTCGGAAAGCTATACAGATGGCATGGGTGCTACGCATGACTAGCTATTGAAGACTTTTAGCCCTTTTAGGGCTTTCAGTTGCTAGCTTCGTCCGCAACCCGCATGGGTATGCATATAATAGCCTTCACGGGCTTTTTAGGGCTACTGGCTTTTCACTGCTACCCGATTGGTAAAAATGATAGGTCTTGTGCGTAGCTGACCATTTTTAGGTCTTGGCTAGGCTGCCTTAAAAGATAATGATAGATGGCCATCATTGTCATGAGAATGATAGATATCTATGATTGAGATTGATACATTACCACTTCTGCTAATATCTTCAACGATATTTATATGTGTTGTTCACAATATATCAGCTTGGTGAAGATACCAATTTCAACAAAATTCTATAGGACTTGATTGATGATGATAATGATGGTCACTTTCTTTTTGTAACACTTGTTGATATGTAGTCTTGATGCGCTCGCAAATTTCTTCTTTATTCATTCATCTGACAGTACATGACTTGCCCCCTTTTGATACAGAAACATTATTCTAATATTATTCTAAATCAAAATTAGAAGCATCTTCAAGGACGATATTTTTTGATGAAGCGAGCATTGATCGGTATACTGATACCTTGTCCATCTTGATCTATGACTCTGTAAGCTCCATTGGAGTATACTTCTTTTATTATATATGGCTCGTCCCATTTGGGCTCGAATTTGCCCCATGTTCTGTGGGTGACTATTATCGGTCTTTTTAGCATCAGCACCATATTCCCTTTTTTGAAAGAGCGATATTTGACTCATTTATCAAAGGCGGCCGATATCCTTGCCTGATATGACTGCAACCGCTGCTAGGCTGCCAAGCGTTCCTCATCGAGCAAATCTAGTTCATTTAACCTTATTTTTGCATTTTCATCAATTGTAATTGACTGATGTACTGCCACTCTGAGTGACACAACTTGTTTTTCAATCGAGATGACCACTTCTACACCATCAACCAGTGAGTATGGTGTTGCTCTTGTTGCTGTCTGGTGGGTAGTTTTATATGCCCACAATGCTTCTTGTAACCTCTCGTCCCAATCACGCTTGTTTCCTGTCACTATTTTCTTCAGTATTTTAACTATTGTTTTATTAAACGCCTCTGCTAATCCATTGGCCGGTGGATAGTAAGTTGTTGAAAACAAATGATGAATGCTGAATTTCTGACATAGCTTTTCTATGCCTTTGTTTTTTAAAGGAGTGCCATTATCTGTGACAAATTTCTTCAGAATACCATGGCGGTATGTTATTACGTGTCAGATAAAATTGACTACATCTTTCTCTTTATACTACGTGAAAAAGGGAGAAAAAGATGAATATTGAGATGGTTGTGGACCGTCTGCAAAATTTCTTAGTTTAAAGACGGCTCCGAACCATCTTTAAAATTTCAGATGGCTCTTGACCGTCCTTAATATGAAGCAAAATCGTCTTATAAATGTTGGATGTCCACAAATCATTTAAGAAGGTCAGAATCCATCGGTAACTGTGGAGAAAGGATGACTATTGACCGACTAAAATTAAAGACAGTCCTTAACTGTCTTATATGCAATCATTTGAGACAATCAAAGACCCTCCGCATTAGAGATGGTCATTAGCAGTCTTATATTAGTCATTTGAGACGGTCAAAGACCGTTTGCATTAGAGACGGTCCTTAGCTATCTTATAGGCAGTCATATGAGACAGTCAAAGACCGTCTATATTAGAGATGGTTCTTAGTTGTCTTATAGTAGTGGGGCTTCAATAATATCGCTACCTAAAATGTTGTCCTTAAACAAATACCAACTTTTACTGACCAATGTGAGTTAATGGTCCTACACTTCATAATGTGGTGATAACTGCCACTAGAAGTGGGAGGATTGAGAGTGGCTCGAGGACAAACGTCAATTTTGTGTGCTGATGCATGCTTTATATGATAAGCAGGGGCCTATTGATTGGTCATCCAGACTGTTGTTCCGATGAGTCTACAAGGTGGATGACCAATAAATCACTTGGTTAAAAGATCCTAACAATTTGCTGAATGGAAACGGATTAGCCGCTCCCCATCCATTAGCCAATGGCTGGTGGTCGGTGCTCTATGGGCCCCACCATGATGTATGTATTTCATCCATGCCGTCCATCTATTTTTCAAGATACTTTTATGGTATGAGCCCAAAAATGGTATATCCCAATCTCAAGTGGACCACATTACAAAAAGCAGTGTTGATTGATCGTTGACCATTAAAAACTTTTTGGGAACCATAAGTTTTGGATCAAGCTGATCTTTGTTTTTTCCCTTCATCTAGGTCTGTTTGACCAAATTAACAGAATGGAAGTCAAATAAACAGTACAATGGGCCTTAAGAGGATTTTAATGGTGGATATCCAATCACTATTGTTTTCCTGTGGTCTGGTCCACCTTAGATTTACATTCGTCTCATTTTTGGTATAAAGCCCTAAAATGATTTTAAAAAAAATGGATGAACAGCATTGATAAAAGACATACTACATATTGTGGCCAACATGACTAGTGGCGGAAGAGTAGCCAATCCGTTTCCTGTAGCGGATTAGCCACTGACGGGTTGAGTAGCGAGACTCGCTGTTAAAGTGACGTCACCAAGTTACGTGGGCCCCACCATGATGTATGTTTTGTATCCATATTGTCCATCCATTTGGAGAGAGCCCCACCTGATGTATGTTTTGTATCCATATTGCCCATCCATTTGGAGAGATCAAATTAAGGGGTGATCCAAAGAATGAGTCAGATCCAAAGCTCGAGAGGAACCCCACTAAAGGAAGCAATGGAGAGAGTGACGCACACCATTAAAAAGTTCTAAGGGCCACGAAAGTTTCCGATCAAGCTAATATTTGTGTTTTCCCTTCTTTCATGTATACATCAGCATATGAACAGGTTGGATCTCAAATAAACACCATGGTGGACCTTCGAAAGTTTTCAACGGTCGACATCACTCTCCCCATTGTTTTCTATGGTGGGGTCTACCCCAGCCTTGGATCTACCTCATTCTTTAAAATATACTCTAAAACGATCTCTTAGAATGTATGGACGGTGTGGATACAACACAACATCATGATGGGCCCACGGAACTTGGCGACGTCACTTCGGTGGCGAGTCTCGCTACTCAACATCTCAGTATCGAATCCGCGTCCGTTACGTGATTTGGCCAGTTACGATGCCACCAGGCAGGTGGCTACTGGTCGATAATATCTGAACCCACCATGATATATGTGTTTTATCCACGCCGTCCATCCGTTTTGAAAGATAATTTTAGAGTTTGATCCCAAAAATGAGGTAGATCTAAATCTCAGGTGGACCATACCATGGAAAAACTGTTTTGATTGAATGTCTAATATTAAAAACCTCCTCGGGCCCACTGTAATGGTTATTTGATATCTAACCTATTGGTTAGGTCATTCAGACATGGATGAATGGAAAAAATATATATCAACATGATCCAAAACTTTTGTGCCCCGAAGTAGTTTTTAATGGTGAGTGTTGATGCAAATATCTGGTTCCTCCTCTTGGACCTTCGTGTACCTGCACAAAAAGGGGACAAAGGAGACCCTGGCCTGAGCAGGGGACCCTCCGATGCCAAAGTCAGGCCTGGATTCTGGGTCTAAGAGTATTGAGGAGCTTTTTAGAGAGAATTTGTTTCGTACCTTTCAGGGTGATCGGGGTCCCTCTTTTATAGCTGCTGGGGCATTTAATCGCACGAGGATTCTCTTCCTGATATTGTGCGCGGGATCTTCTCCTAGTATCACGGAGATTGGGTCGTGCCCATCTGGAGCCTTCATCCGATCCCGTGAACTTCGGGGTTGGAGATCTTATCCCAAGATATCCGGGATGAGGCTTGATCTTGCGATGGACGATCTGGTAAGGTGGTCCGCCCGACGCATGCCCGGAGTGCTGATGAGTCGTCCGAACCGACTCAATCTTTATCGTCGGAACTGGCTCAACCTTTGTCGTCCGAACCGACTCAACCTTTGTCTCGGTTTTGCGAATCATGCCTCGGGTTTGGCACATTCTTTGGTGACCCGAGGCATTAAGTCCGAATCTGCGGACTTATATTTTTTGTTCCCAACAGTAAGCCCCCCTACTCCGTGTGTTTCATATGACACTTAGGAGTAGCGAGTTTTGAGTCGGTTCACAACCCAGTCCGAGACAGTAGGTGGTCATTTACTGCGTTCCATGTCGCCTTTGACGGGAGGCGGTTCGGTTCCTGACATCACATGCGCCGTCAGCCGTCAAGTCGCTCATCCCGCCAATGAGGTTTGGACACGTAGCAAGGGCATTATTGTCGTCAGTCGACGAGCGCCACGTGTCGAGTGGGGGAATCGATGCAGGCGTCGAATCATTTCCTCATTAATTACTCCCGCCGTATGGCAATCTTATAAATTGGTGGGGGTCCCACATTTTGAACTTCTATTGCCATTCCTACTTCTCATTCCCTTTGGAGCCTTCTCAGTCTTTCATCTTCTTCCTTTCCTCTCTCTTAACCGTCAGCGCTTCCTTCCGCCATTTCCGTTTTCCTTTCTCCCTCCGGTGAGTTTCTCCTTCCTCTTTATTAGATAATAATGGCGGATAGGGGTTCTCGAAGTCCCCAGGGGGGAGCTTCCGGAGACGAAGGCGAAGCGCAACGTTTTTGGAATGTTGCGGAATCGCCTTCCTTACTGACGGAGATAGCAGTGGATGCCAACGCTGCTTTTCTATCTGAGAGAGTCACTGAAGTTCCGGCGGAGCGCCCTGCTTCTGTTGTTCCTTCTCGTGGTGGGTCGTCTTTATTAACCCGCCCGGGAAGGCCTAACTTCCCGACGGGCATGGAGGAAGATGATGAGGAAGAAGATGAAATGTTGATTGCCGAGGGAACCTCCGATCCAGTTCCTGTCGATGAACCGGCGCATGCCGAGTCTGAAGGAGAAGGATCGGGGGAAGATTTAAGCGGTCCGGTTCCCTCAGTTTTAACTGAGGCGGACTTAGACAGAATCTGAATCGGGTATCACATCCCCGAGTCGGTCATCACCTATCTCCCCCGTTCAAATGACTTGCCGGATCACCCTCCTGCTGGGTCGGTCGCCATTTACCAAGTGTCAATGCAATGCGGCTTGCGTCTGCCCCTTCAGGCCATCGTCCGGGGAGTACTGTCTCGCATTCGGATTGCCCCGGGGCAAATAGTCCCGAATGGGTGGAGGAACTTATTCGGGTGTGCGGTGTTGTGGGCCGAGATGGAACAGCCACCGCTTACAGTCGACGAATTTCTCCACCTGTATCAAGTGCGGGTGAATCCGAACTACCCTGGCTTCTACGTCTTCGCTGCTTGGCGAGGCGGAGGCGGTTCCCTGATCACTGACCCTCCCACTTCCAACAAACATTAGAGAGAGCGTTGGTTTTGGGCATGTGGTCGCTGGGAGATGGATGAGTCCGGGCCCTGCGAGGCTTGTGTTCCTCGGACATTCCAGAGGGCAGGTGACTTGGGTTTTCTCTCTCTCGCCCCTTTTCATTTTTTGTAATATTCTGAGTCTGAAGGACTTGTGTCTAGCAGATATCCCGAAGAAGCGGTCGAAGCTCGGCTCCAGTGCCTCGGCTCGGATCAAAGAGTTGAGGACGTTGGATCCGGCAGCTAGATCTTGGAAGGAGCTTTTACAGCCGGAGCGCCTTCATCTTGTAGGTTTAGATTCGGAAGTCACAGGTAACTGAAAATGTATCTTCTGAATTTTCTGAATTTTCCCTGACTTACTTCATTTTTTTTTTTTTTAGATCTGCCCGAAGCCCGTCCTAACCTCAGGATTGTTCCCGAGCCAGCTCCCTCAGAAATGACTGGAGCTCGTCCTCCCCTTAGGGCAGTCACGAAGTTGAAGGCTCCTCCGCGGTCAGTTCTCCTGTCGGAGCCTCGACCGCCTAAGAGGCAGAGGGCGGTGCGGAAGGAGAAAGAGCCAGCGAGTTCTTCTGCCCCTCCCGTCGTCGTAATTCCAGACCCAGAAGAAAGGGTGAAGGAGGTGGAAGTCGTGCCTCGGAACCTCAGGTGGCACCCGACTCGGCAAACGTTGAGACGGACGTTCGAGACGAGAGGAAGAGACCAGGGCCGCGTCTTCCGGAGGGGAAGGTGAGGCGAGGACCGCCGTCCTCCGAGGGGAGGAGACGAACCAGGAAGGGCCGTCTGTCCTGCAGCAAGTGGTATCGGGGATGGTTCCTGGGCCTTAGCCCACGGGGGCGAAAGAGAGTTCGTGAGGCTCTACAACGCCCCGTCATCGCAAACCGTCAGCCATGCAGCAAGGGTACTTCTTGAACTCGCTCCCTGCTTGATTAAGGCCGGCAAGGAGCTATCCTCGACTCATTGGCTGCAGACTCTTCTGTCGGAAGCCGAAGGGCGACGCGAGGAGGCCGAAATCCAGGTCGGCGTCCTGACAGGCGAGGCGTCCCTTGCCCGGAAGGCTGCCGAAGATGCGAAAGCAGAGGCGGCTTCCTCCAGAAGAGCCTTGGAGGATGCGCAAGCAGAGGTTGCTCGGGTACTGGCTCTTCTCTCCGAAGCTGAAGAAGAGAACCGGCGAGTTCTCACAGTTCATGCTTCGTGCGCAGATGAATTAGCTCGGGCTAAGCTTGAAGCGGCAGAGCATATTCGGCAGGCCGACGAGAAGACTCGGGAGGCTGAGAAGGCCAGGGACCAAGCCGTCCAAGCTTTCCTTGAGTCGGCGGAGTTCGAGGACGAGAGGGACCGCTTGTTCCAAAGCGGATATCTGGAATGCGTCAAGGATATAAAGAAATCTTTTCCTGACCTTGACCTTTCAGAAATCGAGGGTGGAGCAGCCTCGAAATCCGAGAATCCGGACGCCGCTGCTGAAGACACTGCTGCTGGGGACGAGGCCGGTGCATGAGGACAGTTACCAGGGCCCTTTGATTTTTTCTTTCTATTCACTTTGATGTATTCACACATTGTATTTGTATGTGTTTTAATGAATGAAGAAAAAATGCTTAGCTTTATTCATTTGACTTGGCTTTAATCTTTCTTAGTTCAGAGTCTTTAAACATTGAGTACCGAGCTAAGGATAGTAGACCTTGAGGTGTTCAGCGTTCCAAGGGTGAGGCAATGGTTGTCCATTCAGGTCCTCTAGCCGATACGTTCCTGGTCGGATGGTGCCCGAGACGATATAGGGTCCTTCCCAATTGGGTCCCAGCGTACCCGACCCAAATTCCTTGGAAAAAACTTTTCGGAGAACCATATCTCCCATTCGAAACCTTCTAATCTTAACTCGGGTATTGTAGAACCGAGCCACTTGTCGTTGCCGCGCCTCCTTGCGCAGCCGCGCCACTTCCCTTTGTTCGTCCAAAAGGTCGAGTCCGAGTGCAAGGAGTTCTTCATTCTCTTCTGCATTGAATGAGGTGATTCGAGCCGAAGGTAATCCGACTTCAACGGGGGTGACGGCTTCCGAGTCATAAGCTAGTGAAAACGGAGTCTCTCCTGTGGCCGTTCGGGCTGTAG
This sequence comes from Magnolia sinica, assembly GCF_029962835.1. Lineage (NCBI taxonomy): Eukaryota > Viridiplantae > Streptophyta > Magnoliopsida > Magnoliales > Magnoliaceae > Magnolia > Magnolia sinica. Next base: position 70,757,395 of record NC_080574.1, read on the forward strand.
TTCGGTAAGCCCAAAGAATTTTCGGGAGCTCTTCGGCCCATGCTCCTTTGGCCCGGCCAAGCTTGGTCCGAAGATGTTGCTTGATAATCTTGTTAACCGCCTCAACTTGTCCGTTGGTTTGAGGGTGATGAGGTGAAGAATAAACGTTTCTGATTCCGAGGTTGTCGCACATCTCGCGAAAGCTCCTATTATCAAATTGCCTTCCATTGTCTGTGACAATGGTACGGGGTACTCCTAATCGGCAGATAATATTTTTCCACACAAACTCGGTGATCTTCTGCTCGGTTATTTTAGCTAATGGCTCCGCCTCGGCCCACTTCGTGAAATAGTCCACTGCTACCACAAAGAAACTTGGTTTGACCTTTTCCCATAGGGAGCGGGCCTATGATGTCGACACCCCAGCATGCGAAGGGCCGAGGGGACCGATCATCGGCGTCGGTGCCTCGGGGCTTACCTCGGAATTGCGCGAATCGTTGACATTTGTCGCATTTTTGGGTATTCGCGGGCGTCGTGTTGGATAGTGGGCCAGTAATATCCCTGTCGTAGGACCTTATGGGCGAGAGATCGCCCTCCAGAGTGGTTTCCGCAGATTCCTTCATGGATTTCCCGTAATACATAGTTTGCCTCGCAGGGTTCGAGGCACCGCAGCAACGGGGCGTAGTAACCTTTCTTATAGAGGGTTCCGTTGAGTATGGTGTAACGGGAGGCTCGGATCTTAATTCGTCGAGCCTCGGCGCGATCCTCAGGCAACTTTCCTTCGTCAAGGTATTGGCGGATTGGATCGATCCAGGATGGTTCCGAGTTGATTGTATTGACGGCCTCGCTAATTGGTTCATCTATACTCGGCTTATCGACGTATTCGACAGGGACGGACCTGGGTATTTCATCTTCATCGGCTGAGGCGAGCTTTGCTAACAAATTGGCTTTGCTATTTTCCGTACGAGGGATCCGAGTGACACGACAGAGTTGAAATCCGTTGATAAGTTCTTTCGCTTTCTGCATGTATGCCCTTAACTGGTCTTTCCGTGTCTGGTATACACCGGTAACTTGATTAACAACCAACTGAGAGTCGCTGAAAACACTGAGGTGCGTGACCTCCAAGCTAGCGGCGAGATGGAGGCCGAGTAACAACGCTTCATATTCCGCCGTATTGTTCGACGCTTGGAATCCAAGTCGTAAGGCATACTGTATATAGGTATGATCGGGGGTTTCCAGCACAACCCCAGCCCCACTTGCCTTCGAGTTGGAAGAACCGTCGACAAACAGTTTCCAGGGAATAGGGCAGATAAGGGTCGGGGGAGCGGTTGTTGTTGGAACTGCAACATCCTTTGGCATATCGTTGACCGGGAGCTCGAATGGTGGTGTTCCTTCGGCGATAAAATCAGCTACTGCTTGCCCTTTGATTGCTGCCTTCGGTCTGTATTGAATGTCAAATTCACTCAATTCGATGGCCCATTTCGTGAGTCGGCCGGAAGCTTCTGGTTTCTGCAATACCTGACGAAGCGGAAGATCGGTCATTACGATGATGGTATGGGCATGGAAGTATAGCCCGAGTCGGCGAGAGGAAGTGATTAAAGCCAAGGCCATTTTTTCCAGGCTTGGGTATCTTGTTTCTGCCGGCAATAATGCTTTGCTGACGTAGTAAACCGGCAATTGTTTCCTTCGGATTCCCGTATCAAAGCCGAGCTAACCGCTGCCTCGGACACCGCTAGGTAAAGGAGCAAAGACTCCCCCGATTCGGGCTTTGATAAGAGAGGTGTAGAACCGAGACATGATTTTAATTGTTGGAATGCCGCTTCACATTCTTCCGTCCAGTCCATTGTTTGTCTTCCTTTCAACTGTCTGAAGAAAGGGAGACATTTATCCGTGGCTCTGGATAGGAACCGATTAAGTGCTGCGACTCGTCCAGTCAACCTTTGGATGTCCTTTATGGTTTTAGGGGATTCCATATCAATCAAAGCATTTATCTTCTCAGGGTTTGCCTCTATTCCTCGCTGACTAACCAAGAAACCGAGGAACTTTCCAGAGCGCACCCCAAAAGCGCATTTATTCGGATTAACTTCATCCGAAACTTTCGTAGGGTGAGAAACATTTCTTCCAAATCATTCACATGATCTGCCGCGTGTATACTTTTGACGAGCATGTCATCAATATATACTTCCATGGTTCGGCCTATAAGCCGAGCAAAGATTTTATTAACTAATCTTTGATAGGTTGTGCCGGCATTCTTCAGACCAAATGGCATCACTCGGTAACAATAAAGGCCTTTGTCGGTGACAAAGGTAGTTTTTGATTTATCTGTCTTATGCATTGCAATTTGATTATATCCTGAATAAGCGTCCATGAAGCTAAGGAGCTCATGTCCGGCGGTACTATCTACTAGTTGGTCTATCCTTGGAAGCGGAAAGCTATCCTTTGGGCAGGCTTTATTTAAGTCAGTATAGTCAATACAGACCCGCCACTTCCCGTTGGATTTCTTTACGAGCACGACATTCGCGACCCACTCTGGATAGTATACTTCTTCTATGAAATTAGCCTGGAGGAGTTTGTTGACTTCTTCTTCAATGATAGCGTATCGTTCAGGGCCGAGCGGTCGCCGCTTCGCCGGATCGGTCGATACGACGGGTCGATGTTAGTCGGTGAGTCACCACAGAGGGGTCGATCCCGGGCATATCTTCATGACTCCAGGCAAAGACGTCGGCGTACCTACGGAGCAGGGCTATCAGCTTTTCTTTCAAAGGGGACTGCAGAGACGAGCCAATTCGTACCGTCTTGGATCCATCTGTCTCGTCCAAGGGGACCGAGACAAAATCCTCGACCGGCTGTCCTCGTTCATAATTCTCGCCCCGATGGTCCAATGATTCGATCGTTAATATGTTGGTCGGACTTTTGTCGGCGGCTCCTTTTACGGCTATCATGTAACATCGCCTCGCATCCTGCTGGTCTCCTTTGACAATTCCGACTCCCGACTCGGTCGGAAATTTCATTGAAAGATGGTATGTGGATACCACGGCCTGGAGGAGACTCAATGAAGGTCGGCCGAGTATTGCGTTGTATACTGAGGGTTGATCGACGACCAAGAAGTCAACCATCATCGTCGTCTGACATGGGGCACTACCAGCAGTGAGTGGTAACGAGACAATCCCTTCAGGCAGTACCTGTCCTCCGGAAAAACCGATCAACGAGGTCCGAACTGGGCGTAGTGTGGACCGTTCGATCCCCATTTTGTCGAACGCCTGGGTAAATAACACATCTGCAGATGACCCCGTATCGACGAGTATCCGAAACACTTTTCGGTTAGCGATAGCCAGGGTGACAATCAATGCGTCATCGTGGGGGTGATAGATGCCTCGGGCATCTTCCTCTGTGAACGAGATGCAATATCTTTCTCTTTTTTTCTCCTTTGGTGGCCGATCTATGATCATGAGCTCGGACTGAGGCTGACTAAGTTTTCTTGCATGATTCCTCCGTGCATTGTTTGAGTCGCCCCCACCTTGTGGACCGCCGATAATCGTCCGGATCTCTTCCATAGGCTGGCTCTCGGTCGGGCGTGCCTCAGCTGCCCCAGCTTTAACCATATGTTCTCTGAGTCGGCCCTCTTTTATGAGTCGTTCGATCTCTTCTTTTAGGTGACGGCAATCACTTGTGTTATGCCCGTGATCACGGTGATAATGGCAGTACTTATCCTTGTCCCGCCGATTAGGATTACTCCTGAGCTTACTGGGCCAGTTAACAAAGCCTTCGTTTTTTATTTCCATCAATACCTCTTCCCGAGTCTTGTTCAGGGGAGTATATGTGGAAAATCTTCGATCCGGCCGTTTGCCTGACCTTCGCTCATCACGCGCTTGATCATCCTTGCGCTTCCTTCCTCCGGAGTCGGCTTCCTTTTTGGCCGACTCTTTGGTCAAAGTTTTAGTTTCACGCAGGATTCGCGCTTCCTCGGCATTCGCATACTTATCCGACCGTGCCATAAATTCTGCCAGAGTATCGGGCGGAGTTTTGTCTAGAGATGCCAGGAATGGCATATCTCTAACTCCTTGCATGAGCGCATTGAGAGCCGTTTCTTCTGAATGTTTTCGAACCTGAAGGGATTCGAAATTAAAACGCTTGATATAATCTTTCAGTAGCTCTCCCTGCTTTTGAACTACGTTGTTCAGATGTGCAGGGGGCTTAAATTTCTTCTTTCCGCCGATGAAGTTGGTGAGGAAGGCGTCGCTCAGCTCAGCGAATGAACTGACGGACTTTGGTTTCAACTGTTTGAACCACAGTCGAGCTACATCGGTCAATGTAAGAGAAAAGGCCCGGCACATTACCGCATCCGAGGCGTCGTGGAGCTCCATATAGGTTCTGAAGCATTCAATATGCTCGGTCGGGTCGGTCTTGCCGGTGAAAGGAGTGATTTGAGGTAATCGAAACCTCTCGGGCAACCGGGCCTTCAGTACCGAGTCCACAAAGGGGGATGCCTTCGCTTCGGACCCGGTCGGATATACGTTCCGACCGTGCTTTATGTCTGCCATCTCTTTCGCCATTTCTTCCCGCACTTCTCTTTTAAATTTTTGAATATCGGCTTTCCAAGGTTCACTGCTCTCTGCCGTGCCTTCCATGGATGGGCGATTGCGCCTTCTTCGCTCTATCTCGTGCCGAAGATCAGTCGGGGGGAGGGAAGCGTTGGTTGACTGCGCTGGAGATGGTTCTGATCCGCCTTGGGGTTGGCTCGGCCGGAAAGACTGCAGCGCGGAAGGTTGAGGATCAACCGCCGCCGTCGGTACTTGCGCTGTCTCCCCTTGAGGATGTGGGAGTGGCTGCATTTGCTGCTGATACATTCATTCCAGCATCTGCTTCATCATATTCATATCGGAGCGGATTTCTTGAACCTCCTTGTCCAACCGCCCATCGTCGCGACCCCGCTGATTGTTGCTTGTTCCGGTCGCCCCTCGTCGGCGGTTGTTAGGTGGGTTCTGGGCTGTGGGAACCGCGATTGGACCCGCTGGCCCTGTAATCGCATTCTCATTCAAATCTTCCTCTGGGACCGTCCTTCTAGTCATCACCATTGAAATCAGTATAGAGATACGAGATGGCTTTTTGTACGTTCCCACAGACGGCGCCAAGCTGTTGATGCAAATATCTGGTTCCTCCTCTTGGACCTTCGTGTACCTGCACAAAAAGGGGACAAAGGAGACCCTGGCCTGAGCAGGGGACCCTCCGATGCCAAAGTTAGGCCTGGATTCTGGGTCTAAGAGTATTGAGGAGCTTTTTAGAGAGAATTTGTTTCGTACCTTTCAGGGTGATCGGGGTCCCTCTTTTATAGCTGCTGGGGCATTTAATCGCACGAGGATTCTCTTCCTGATATTGTGCGCGGGATCTTCTCCTAGTATCACGGAGATTGGGTCGTGCCCATCTGGAGCCTTCATCCGATCCCGTGAACTTCGGGGTTGGAGATCTTATCCCAAGATATCCGGGATGAGGCTTGATCTTGCGATGGCCGATCTGGTAAGGTGGTCCGCCCGACGCATGCCCGGAGTGCTGATGAGTCGTCCGAACCGACTCAATCTTTGTCGTCGGAACTGGCTCAACCTTTGTCGTCCGAACCGACTCAACCTTTGTCTCGGTTTTGCGAATCATGCCTCGGGTTTGGCACATTCTTTGGTGACCCGAGGCATTAAGTCCGAATCTGCGGACTTATATTTTTTGTTCCCAACAGTGAGCATTCAATAAACACTGTAAGGTCCACTTGAGATTTGGATCAACCTCACTTTTGGGCTCATATCATAAAATGATATTAAAGAATGGGCGGATGACATAAATGAAACAAAAACATCAGGGTGGGTCTCAGAGAGGTCTCACAGAGCACCGACCACTAGCCATTGGCTATAGGGTTAGCAACCGATCCGTTTCCGGATTTCTCGCCCTAGCCTTCCGCATTGCTGTGCTAGAAATTAGATAGGGTCTATCATGATGTTTGCGAGAAATCCACCTCATCCATCCGTTTTTTGAGATCGTGTTAGGACATGGGGCAAAAAATGAGCTGGATCCAATATTCAAATGTGCTGAAAACATGAGGATTGAATGTCCACATTTTAAATAGTCGTGGGCCACATAAGTTTTGAATCAAGATAATATTTTTGTTTTTAGTTCATCAGTAGTAATGATGTTATGAACCATGCGGATGACATCTAAACATTACTGTCGACCCAGGGAGGTTTCAACCGCAGGAATTTCCCTACCCACCTTTTCCGTTAGTGTGGCCCACTTGAGTCTGGGATCCTTTTTATTTTTGACATTAAGTCCCAAAATTATCTCATAAAATGGATGGAAGGCAAAGATTTCTCCCGAACATAAAGATGGGCCCCCTGGGATTTCGGCGCACGAACTTCATGCCAAAGGCTTTCACATTGGAAATCCGCTTCCAGCTCATCCGCTCCACTTTTTTGGGGGCGGAATTTCAAGGGACTCGGATTGCATCATACCCGGTCGTATCCAGCTAGTAAGCTAGTAATGGTACTATATTTTTCAGTGGCCACCATGATGTATGGGTCTTATCCACACTGATCCATCCATTTTTTTATTGGTATAATTTTAAGATACAAGAACAAAAATAGGCAAATTCAAGGATCAAGTGGACCACACCATAAGAAGCAACGGTGATAACGATTCTCACCGTTAAAACTTTTGTAGGGCCATCGTCATGTTTATTTTCCATCCAAGCTATTCATAAAGTTATATAGCCCCGTATGAAGAGAAAACACAAATATCAGCTCCATCCAAAACTTCTGTGGGCCCAATAAGTTTTCAACCGTAAGAGTTTAATCCTGATTGTGTAGTCCACTTGAGGCTTGGATTCGCCTCAATTTTTAGGCTTATATCCTAAAATGATATAAAAAATGGATCAACAGTGTAGATATGATCCATACATCACGATGGCCACTCAAAACTCATGCGCGTTCCTAGCCAGAGAAGGGCAGGGTACCAAAGTCTCCCGCCACTCAAAAATCAAAACTCAAAACTCAATTACGTTCCCTCACCCAATTTCCGTTTTCCCTTCGCTGCTCTAATCAAAACCGATTTGTGTCAGAGAGAGATTGAGCCTTCCCCGTAAGATCTAAGCTATCAAGAGGTAAATCTAACTCAACCAAACCATCTCGAGGTGAGTACCTTTCCATTGTCTCTTTTGAAATTTAGTTTTATCCTCTAGACATGATCACGATGATGTAAAGGGACCCACTGATGGATGGCCCACTTGATGGATGAGGTCCTTGATGATCTAACCATCCACCCATAGGGTAAATCCACCTTGATGCTTGTATTGTATATTCATGCTGTCTATCCAGTTTCACAACTCCATTTTGTGATTTGGGACCCATTGGTGTAGCTTATCATGATGCACATGTTCTATCCAAGCCATCCATTTCGGTAGGGCCCACAAATAACTTTGATGATGGCCCCAAAGTAGACCTAATATCAGGTATACCAATCTTAAAACAATCCAACATGGACAGACCCAACCATGTTGGATTGTTTTGAGATTATTTAGGAGACTGAGATTTTAAGGAAAAACCAATGTTAGGTTGTACATTTTTACCTCATTTCTTTTGCAATGTGTGCAAGGATTAAACATGATACTGTACTTAAAGTTGTGGTTGGTTGAAGGAAAAGTATCAAGAAATTTCATTATAATTCATGATTAATCAATCTAATTTGTGCAAAATACAATGAAATTTCATGATATTAGATGTAACCAAATGCACCCTAAACAAGAACCGAAATCACAAGTCTACCAAATTGGACAATTTTCACTTTATTCCTTCGATTATGTTTTTGATTAATGATTGGGTGAGATGTTCTAATAAAATAGTAGAATGTGGGCCCCACTTTCACTTGGTAGGGTGTCATCAGGGCTGTTCACTTCTTTGTGGACACAGCATGTGATATTACCTTAGATCTAAAGAGCCTTATCAACCTTGTGCATGATTTCCACCCGCGCTTCAATCTGCTTCTGTGTTATTTTCTTATACAAGGGAATATTTACATGCTCTAAATTTATAGGGGCTACATGAGGCCTCAAGTGTCTCACTTGCGATTTGGGGCGTAAAAAGCAGGAAAATGCTAGTATGCTTGATATAGGTTTCCATTTTCCATGACGCCCCAAAACACCGAGGTTGTGTTTGGATGCATTGATTAAATTAAATTGTGAAAGTTCATCTTGTTTAATAGGAAAATAAGATGAACTTATTTAACACTTAGGTTGGCCACAAAATATAAAATAGAGGTCTATTTTTGTTCTCCAAATTGTGGACCATATCTGAAGATCTTACGATTGAGCAATGACTTATGTTGAGTGGGCCATATCTCAATATCTTATGATTAGATTGAGATGAAATTTTTTTTCCGAGTGTTTATGAAAACGTTTATTGGGTTTTAGAAATTTTGGATTGGATAATAGATGTCCTGATCTATCCAAAAAAATATTGAACCATCTAGTGTTAAAAGTTCCCTTCAAAACAAATTGTTTGATCAGATCGGTGCGATGTGAAATCTGATTGCATTTTTCTCTGTCAAACAGGTTGCGGCTATCAAAGATATAATATCACCTCCTTTTAGGAAACATTTAATGATGTTTACATTGCTTATAGCTCATGGACACTGATCTTCACTAAATTATTCGTTCCAATTAAGCTTTATCAGAGGAGCATTGTCAGGTTATATTTAAGATTTTCATAGTAAATAGAGTAAGAGCCAATGATAATTGTAAGTAGACTTACAAAAATTATAAATAGAATTGAGAAAAGATTAGATGATAATGATAAATCTCTATAATCATGAGAAAAGTTTTTGATTTTCAGGTTTCGGTGGGGAAATTTTGGATTTGCTCCTATGACTTTCAGTCTATGGTGAAAATCTGAACAAACATATTTGGCCTTGTTTGCATCTTTATCGGCATTAAACAAAGGTGAGTTGACTTGCACCAAGTTGAGAATCTTGTATATGCATTTTATTCTTGCACTAAATGTAGCATTATAAATAGGAGATTATTTTGTAGAACGTTGTTAAGCAACCAGCTTTGTTGGAGAACCTTGCTTGTACCAAATGCATTGTGTGCTGGTCTTAATACATGAGGTTGGGAATAATACGTGGCTAGTGATTTAGAGGTCTATAATGGATTATGGAAGCTGTTATGGATTTGACTTATGGTTATGGAAATGCTAAAAGTTGATTTGCCTAAACACTTGCCAGTAAAAATAGTTTGCCAATATTGTGAAAATAAAATTCCAAAACTTTATAAATGCTTCATGATTGCAAATTCACCTAGACCATATAACTTATGAATTTAATGGCCTTTTATTTTATGTTACTAGATTTTATAATGTCATTATACTAGTTGTTTGTAGACAGTGAAAGCCAGCTCATTAAATGAATACTTTTATTTCTATTTTTTCAAACCATCTTTTAATTCATTGATTAGTTTTGATAAGATTGTACATATTCTGTTGCAAAAGAAAAAAAAATGGCTTGATTAGTTTTTGAGCTCTTCTAAGCTTCCTTATCATCCATGTATGGCAGTGCAAACCTTTGCTAAACTGTAACTCTAATCCAAACTTTGTGTGTAATCTAATCAAGTGCATTAATATATAATACTACAGTTAACATCTAATATTATCCTATTTCTTTGCAAGATAACATTGTCATATTTATAGACCTTTGTGTTTTGATTCTTGTTTTCATCATCATTGGACTTATGCATGGGAATCAAGGAGGTATCCCTTTAACACATGCCCTTTTTACAAAGCTTTAATTTTTGTTGTTGTTGTTTCTAGTGACTTCAATTCGAACACTTTTTTGTATTATTTCCTTGCCACTTCTATTATTTGCTTGCAATCAGCTTTATTTTTAAAAGGTGTGCTCACTTTTTTGAAAAAAAAAGAAGTAAATGGAGATCTTAATAATTCTTCTTAATTTTGAATTATAGTCATGTTTTGTTGGTTGAATATATTTTCAGTAGATTAAAGAAACACAAAAAGAAAATTCCTGCTGATTTTTTTTTTTTTCTTTTAATGTAAGAAATTTTCCGACGGCTTTGGGCCGTCCATATTTTTCTATGATATTAAAATCCAAGATGGTCCACAACCGTCTGTTTTTAAAGACGTTAAATACACTAACGACGGCCACAGACCATTAGTGTTTTAGACGGCTTATAACCATCAAAGACGATCCATAACAGTCCTTTATTATCCATATTTAATGACGGTCCATGACCATCCTTCTTTACAGACGGTCCATAACCGTCCTTTTAACAGCCATATTTAATGATGGTCCATGACCGTCCTTTAACTAATACGACACAGTAAAATAGGACAGCCCATGCGACAGTTCAAAACCGCCATTTATTAAGATTCGAGACAATTTTAGCTGTCCTTTTTTCACTATTTTAGCGTAGTGTTTACACTGCGCAATGCGATCGCTTCTGTCCACTTGGAAAAGTAATCTATCGCTGCCAGAATATACTGTTTTCCTTTGGATGAAGGCAGATTTATAAGACCAATAATGTCAAGTCCCCATGTAGAGAAAGGCCAAGCAGTGACCGACTAATGTAGGTCTTCTGAAGGAATGTGTATAACATCTTCGTGAATCTGACATTCATGACAACGCTTCGCATAATCTATTGCATCTTTGAACATGGTAGGCCAATAAAACCCTATTCGATGTATCCAATGGAATAAATTTCAGCCAGCTTGATGTGCCCCACATTCTTAAGAGTGCACCTCTCACAACATCTGGCCTGCTTCCAGTTCATTTAGGCTACGTAATAGCATCCCATTGTAAGATGTTCTATATAGTACTTCGGTACTTATGATGAATTTACTTGATCTTTGCTTGATTTGCTGTCTCTGCACTGAGTCTTCTGACAAGATATCATATTTAAGATAATCTATGAAAGGCTGATGCCAATCATTTGTCGTTACCTCCAAACACGATATAGGAAGTGCCTTAGCAATTTCATCAATGACCTCTGAAGATGGTAAAAATCTCCTTTCTTCTATAGTCACCTGGAGAGGACTTCAATTTGGGTAGGACAAAGCCACTATCAGGCTGGCCAAAGTATCTGCTTTTGCATTTTCAGACCACGGTATATGCTTGATTTCGACATGACAAAATTGCTCCAATAGCTATTGTGCTTTTCGGCAGTATGGACAGAGCTCTTGCTTTCTTATCTCGAATTCAGTCGTTAATTGATTTATGATCAATTTAGAATCCCTGAAAATATGCAGCGTTTTTATCTTTATTTCTTGAGCAATTTCTATTCCGAGATGAGAGCTTTATATTCAGCTTCATTGTTTGTACATGCAGTTCCCAATGTGAAGGAGTAAGGTAACAAGTCACCTTAAGGAGTAATGAATATCACCCTCACCCTTGCCTCTGACACTCGAGAAGCGCCATCAAAATACACCTGCCATGGGCTTTGCGACTCAACCAACATAACCTGTTCATCGGGAAAATCATCACTAATGGTCTTGCACTTTGATACGGGGTGTGCTGCAAGGAAGTTCGCCACTGCTTGCCCTTTACTGCTTTTACCAGCTCATACGTAATAGTATATTCCGAAAGTAACAACATCCATTTGGCCAATCTCCCAGATAACATCAGTCTTATTATCAAAAACTTTATCGGATGCTCTTGAGATCAAAGTTATGTCATGGGAGAGACAATAATGTCTCAATTTCTGCACCGTGAATATCAGCGCCAGACATTCTTTCTCGATTGGAGAGTAGTTGCATTCCGCCCCCATCAGAGTTTTGCTTAAATAATAAAGAGTTGTCTCTTTCCCAGATTCATTCACCTGTGCCAACAAAGCTACTAAATAATTTTTGGCTGCAAATATGTACAAAATAAGTGACTTCCCTTTTATTGGAGCTGTCAATACTAGCGGCTGTTTCAACAATTCCTTTATTGAGTCGAACATATTCTGACAGGCTTGGCCCCATACAAACTTTGTGCCTTTCTTCATCAAATGAGAAAATGGCTGAAATCTCCCTCCCAGATTTGAAATGAAACAGTGAATGTACGGTAGCTTTCCGTGCAAACTTTTCAATTCTTTTAATGTCTTCGGTGGTGGCATATTTTGAATGGCTTTAACTTTCCCTGAATCGATCTCAATGCCCCTGTGTCGGATAACAAAACCAAGGAATTTACCTGAAGACACCCCAAATGCGCATTTAGCTGGATTCATTTTCAGCTATTTCTTTCTGAGTCGACGGAAGACCGATGCCAAATGTTCACGATGCTCCTGATGATTACTTGACCTGACCACCAACTCATCAACATAACACTCAACATGTTTGTGTATCATTTCTTGGAAGATATTCTGCATTGCTCTCTGATACGTCACCCCGACATTTTTCAGACCAAATGGCATAACTTTATAACAATAAATCCCCAGGAAAGTTCTAAAGGTTGTTGCTTCTACATCTTCAGGTGTCATTCTAATTTGATTATAACCTGCATAGCCATCCATGAAAGACATGATAACAAACTGAGTCATATTGTCAATCAGTAATTTAGTTATTAGGAGAGAAAAATCATTTTTCGGATAGGCTTCATTTAGATCCCTGAAGTTAACACACACCCTGACTTATCCATTTTTCTTTTTCACTAGGATAATGTTCAATATCCACTTGGGATACTTGACCTCCTTGATAAACCCAACTTTTATCATCTTATTCACTTCTTCTATCAGGGGAACCAAGTCCGGGTGGAATCATCTTTTACCTGTTTAATCGGCCTTTTCTCCTTATAAATATTTAACCGGTGCATTACTACTGAAGGCTCCAAACCCGACATCTTTGCATATGTCCAAGCGAAGACGTCTCTATTTTCTTTAAGAAGTTGAACGTATTTCTCAGCCTCCTATTCAAAAAGACCGGCGCTGATGAATGTGTTCCTTGAGTCTTCTTTCGTACCCAAGTTTACTTCTCGCAGACTATCTATTGTTGGCTGCCCTCCGCCTTCCATTTGCTTTGGGGCCATTTCAGGATGCTCGATTATTTTAGGATCTTCTTCTGATAACTGCCTAACTGTGACCATATTCATTGATGATTCTACCCCTAATCCTTGAAATTTTTCTTGCTTTTCCTGACCAACCCCAATAAGAATTTGAATTCCATTCCCATGATTTAGACCGGTGGGTTCTTCATAATTGAAACCCATGTTTTTCATGATTTTCTTGCTTGCTGGGCTATATTTTTTAAGATCTTGTGGTGTCAGATTACCACCATACACATTATTCTTGGCCTCTTCTCCTATCTTTACTTCTGCTAGGGTGTAGAATTCTATTGGTTCTGGGTACTTGGCTCTGGCCCTGACCTAAAACCTTCCCGGAATAGCTGAAAATGGCTTATTTCTTTTAGGATATGGCAATGGCACTGTATAATTGGACTGTAAAATTTTCAACTGTTAAGGTGATAACAGAGTTAGCGGCGGCTATCCTAGTAGTCTCAGATGTTTTGGCACAAAATAGAATTTCTTCTTTATTTCTGCATCTCTAGATGATTCTGCCTTTTTTGTTTCTTCTTTCATCACATTTACTTGAATGTCCTTCAGGACTTTGTTTTCATCATTCTTTCTTTCTTCTTTAACAAACCCCTTATAATAACTGGCATCTACAAAGAAGGCCTCAACTTCTGTATAGGGCTTCGCATAAGCCATTACTTTATACTGTATCCCATCTTGACAATATTTGAAGCATTGATGCAGAGTGGAGGGTATAATGTCGTACTAATATATCGATGGCCTTCCTAAGAGAAGATTGTATGTTGTCACTTCGTTTATAATGTGGCACACGACATCAATAGTTAGCTCTCATATTTCTAACGTCACTGCAATTTTACCGAGTGCACGTTGCCCATCTTGATTAAAGCCCTGTATCATCATTCCACTAGGGCATAAATCAGAACGACGATAACCCATTTTACTTAACATTGAGAGTGGTAAGAGGTTCACTGCAGATCCATTATCTATCATAATCCGTTTAACCTTCTTTCTATGGATATGGCCTTTTATCATCAGTGGCCTGTTATGCCTTGCATCGCATATCAAATCATCATCGGAGAAGGAAACGACTGGAAGGTAGTTTTCTTGCTCTTTATACTCTTTGTGTTCCATCTCTACTGCAAGGTTTCTCTGACATCATGATTGAACAACGCTTGAACCAAGCTCTGCCGAAATTCCTCTGACAACTTAAGCACATCATAGACACTTAATCGAGCCAATATGCCCTTCAAATGACTTACCACATCGTAAGTCACTTTTGCTATCTCATTCTTCTCTTCTTTCTTATCATTATCGTTTTATCTTTCAACAACTTCCCTTTTTATAATTCCTATTTTCTGTTTCGTAGGGCTTGTTATCTTCTTTCCTGATCATAGCGTAATCACTGCTACCTTTTTTATTGTCTTACAGTCTTCTTTCTCTTTCTTTTCTTGGGCCTTCTCTCGGATTGTTAGTATATTCTCGTTGCCATTGCATCCCTTTTTTTCCTTTTCCGATCATTATTTCACCTCTGTCTATCATCCGTTGTATTATACATTTCAACGTAGAACAATTTTCCATCGGATGTCCCACTAGGCGATGATAGCAGCAAAAATCTCTCTCTTGTTCTTGTCATGTCTTCAAGGCGCTTGGGTACTAGTAATTCTATCGTACCAGCTTTTAGCAATTGGTCCATCATAGGGATAACATCTTCCCTGTCGAACGCAAACCCTTCATGAGAATTCTTCTTTCCACTGTCTCTATTTCTTGGCTAGTTCGATTCTTCTTTCCGTTCCAGCCTTTTATCTCTCGAGTCTCTTGCATCTTTACTTCTCTTTTCACGATCGATGGTATTTGCAGCCATCCTGCTGGGTACCCTCCTGGCTGTCTCATAGTGAAATCCTGGCATCTTCCAAGTCATCAGCTCTAAAACATGAGCCTTAGTGGCTAGGTCACGGAAAGTCTTGTTATCGGCACTGGTGAGTCCGAACATGATTCATGTTTCCATGGAGTTCAGACACATCTTGACCTGTTCCTTTTCTTCCATCTATTTATAAACTTCTCTACTGGTTCCCCCTCTCTCTGCCATACAGAAGCCAATTCCGTAATACTGACATCACGCTTTGAAGAGAAGAAGTTTTACATGAAGGCATCCTACATTCGTTCCCAAGTGTGTATTGATCCCGGGGCCAGGCTGGAGTACCATCAAATTGCTTTGTTTGTCAGAGATGATCCGAACAATCATAAGCAATACTACAGTATCGTAGAAAAATTCCCCATACTAGTAATAAAGTGCATTAAATGCTCCTCCGGTGACCCTTCTCCATTAAACTTCTGAAAATCTAGATGTTTAAAATTGGCTGGGAATGGGATGTCTTCTACCTCCCTTGGGTACGATGTTCGATATCTAAAACGACTAATATTCTCACGCTCCCTCTCTACTCTGACAGCTTCCTTGACAACTTGTCTTACCTCCTCTTATGTCACAGTTCTCGCTACTGGGACAGAACTAAGTGATCTTGCCCCCGGTGGTTGAAAGCCTTCAGGTTGTTTCTCCTGCCCATTCATTGTGCCTATAATCGAGGGAGCCACTATCTGGGCTACATTGTGTGTGAGAGTCATTAAGGCTTCTCTGAGATTTCTGCACTCTTCCATTAGTGCTCTCTGCACTTCCGCCATTTCATTCATACGGTCATTCGTAGTTGGTATATTTTCTTGGTTTGTTCCGGCCATATGTACTGTGGCTTCTACACTCTTCGACGAAGCTGTAGTTGGAGTGGGCGGGAATATGTCAACATAATAGGACTTACGAAGAGAGGGGAGGATGGAGTTTCGTTCGACTTCTCTATGCTCCCGTTGCCATTGATTGATTGGGGCGATACGGACATTGGTGAGCTTACTAGTAATGCCTTACCTTTTTGCTCTTTTGTCCATCTGATTCTTGGGGCAACCAAAGCCGAGAAGTCGGGTGACGTTAACTACGGAACTATTCGCCTGAGATATATCGCAGGAGGGGCGAGTTCAGGATTCCTCCTAGCAGCATTACGTGTTATCGGTCCTCTAACTCTTGGTGAAGGCGGATTCATTCTAGGGCTTCTTGTATTCCGTACTCTTGTCCTACGAGACGTCACAATAGTTCAGTCCTTGTCACCTTCCATCGCTTGAGGCAAAGCAGATACAACTCCAACTATTGCTTGGGTTAAATTGTTTTTTCTTGTAGGAAGCTAAGCCCTATGTTTCGGAGGTTGGTTCGACACACACTCCACCACGAATCTGGTTGCAGTGAAATAGAAGTTCACCTTCCTTACAGAAATTGCCATTGGTTGTAATTTCCAATCTTATCCCTTCAAAAATAAGACATAGAATTAAATTATAGTTAGTACTTGAAGAATCAAATAATCTATCTTAGAGATGAAGGGGAGGATGTTCCCACTGAGACTTGCCATTTTGGCGTCGAAAGACGCCAAACTACAATGAAAGTTCTATGATACTCTTAATGTTAATATCAAATAAGATAAGTAAAAATCTCCAGTGGAGTCGCCATTTTGTTTCGAACAAGAAACAAAAGTATTTGATTTGGGGAATTATCTTATTAGAACATAACAAAGAAAGAATATATAAAACAATCATTATATTAATAGTGCTGAGTTCATTTACATCCTCTAATATCCCTTGATTCTAAGATAAATCATTTGAAATACATGAATTGAAATTGACAAAGTTTGAATGTCGAATCTCGAATTCGGCAACATTTTAACCTCTGCTTCGGTTATCTCCTTAGGAGGAATGTTGTGCTGCTTTGATCATTTGATCATTCCCCTTTTGAGCTCGTCCCTTGTGCAAAAGGAGAGCTTGGAGCAACGAAGATTGAACTGGACAATTTTTGGCAGCACTTTGGCCATTTTTGTAACTGGCCATATAATGGCCTGGTTGCGCGACCCGCACAATAAGTTTTTTGGCTGCGCGGCTACTTTCCCTTCTCACTTTCAGTCTTCCTTTAGAGCTCTGCTCTTATAAAATTCCTCTCTCTCTAATGAGAGGGGGAGTGGGGTATTTATAGGCCTCCACACATGCGAACCCTCGATCTTTGTGCCATGGGGCCCACCTTACATCAGATCTGACCATCCATAACAATCTACCTCTGATCTTGGTTGCATGATCAGCGCAAGTGGAAGTCAATTGCGTGGCCTGCGTAATGGAGAAATTCCATTGCGCGGCCCGCATAATGAATGAAGTTGTTTGTGCGGTCCGCGTAACCAATTACCGATTGCCGACCCACGCAACTACTATATATGATACTTGATTTGCTTCTTCTTCCTCCTTCCTTTAACTCCCTTTTGATCTTCTCCTTTTTAATCTTTCTTCATATTTTTTATGCTTCGACACATTGACCAGCCTTCGATGCCATCAAAGACCAGCCTTCGATATCATTGAAGGCCTTCGATGACTTCAAAGCCCAAATCCTGTGAATTTCTGCACTAATTTTTGCACTTTCTTCCTTTTCCACTTGATTTTATTGTATCTTAGGGTCTTAAATCGTCCAGTTTAGTCTCCAAAGATCCATTCTTTGGTTGATGATTCTTGAGCATTAAATCCATGCTTTTAGCATTCTTTTCAATCCATGCTCTTAAATTCATCTTGCGACACAAACACATGTAAAAATATACCATTATGTCATATTATGTTTGTAAAAACAAGAAATAAATGGGGGATAATATGCAATATTTGACTCTTAACATATGTGACCCACAAAATGGGGCCCACAATAATGGGTCCCATAACTACATTACAATGAAAAAGAATAAGAAAATCAAGCACAGAAAAGTGATTGGGAGTACTCACCTTGATGGACTAGATAGATGGTTGAGATGGATGGATGGAGTTAAAGATAGAAGGGATGGGGTTGGTGATCCACCTAGATCACTCCACCCTCTCTCTCTCCCTCCCTCTCTCTCTCTCTCTCTTAATGTAGAAAAAATGGTGAAAATATTAAGGATTGAAGGGGTATTTGTGGATAATTTGTTAAAATGTGGTTAGATTAAATTAATGTGATTTTGGTTAGCTTAGACTAGGATTATGACAATTAATTCATGATTAAGAATTAATGGTAGATTAAAGGGGACATGGGATGGCATGGTATGATGACATCATACATAAGGTGTGGTATGAAGAAGAGTTGACTTGGTGCTACACATGAGAGAGGGGTGGTATGGGAGGGTGACATCACACACATGGGTAGAGATTCTCTCACCCATCTGTGGTATGGTGCATGTGTGCATAACATGTGTTGTACACATGTGTGGAATGGAATATATGGCCCCATGTGCACATGATATACAAATGATTCTTCACAGCATATCTCATCAATGGAGCATCCCATGGACGTATAGGTGGTACATCCACGACCGCGGCGACAGGGCGATCGATATGATAAGGGTTTTAATGAATCGGGGTCCGGGTCAGTTGAGTGTGTACTACAAATACATAGTCTGTGGCTGGCCAAAAGAATCAGGCATTGTGCACACATGTATGAAATGGACAGGGTCTTACAACTTACCACCCTAACAAAAAATTTTCATCCTCGAAATTTCCACATGTAAACGACCATTATGGAACAAAATATCAACATATATCATCTAATAAGGGATTATTCTTTATACATCAAACAAATGAGGGTATCTCTCACAAATATCAACCTCACGCTCCTACGACGCGTCGTCCTCAGTATGATGTCCCCACTGAACTTTAACTAATGGATGACCTTTGTCCGGAGGACCTGCTCCTTCCGATCGAGAATGCGAACTGGCTGCTCAATGTACGATGCATCCTTATGGACCTCGAGCGGTTGCCAATTAATCACAGGCACTGTGCCTTGCTCACACTTCTATAACATCGAAACATGAAACACATCATGCATGTCAGATAACTGATTAGGTAAGGTAAACCGATACGCTCCACAATCTCAAAGGGTCTTGTATATCTAGGGGCAAGCTTCCCCTTACGTCTGAATCGAACTATAGCCTTCCTGGGTGAGACCTTGAGATAAACTCAGTCACCTACAGCAAACTCCAAGGATCTCCACCAGCGATCTTCATAACTCTTCTGCCTGCTCTGGGCTGTACGCATCCTGTACCTGATAATATCGATCTTCTCAGAAGTCCTCTGCACAACCTCAGGACCTAGCAAACGACGCTCTCCAACCTCGCTCCAACAGCTCGGGGACCAACAAGGTCTACCATATAGGGCTTTAAAGGGAGCCATGCCAATGGTCACCTAATAACTGTTATTATATACGAACTTTACCAAAGGTAAGTGGTCGTCCTAATTACTGGAGAAATCCAAAGTACACAATCGAAGCATGTCCTCAAGGATCTTATTGACCCTCTCGGTCTGCCCATTAGTTTGTGGGTGATATGCGGTATTGTATCTCCAAGTAGTCACCAACACCCTCTGAAAACTCCTTCAAAAGTGTGATGTGAACCTTAGATCACGGTTGGATACAATGTAACCGGAATACCATGCAGCCTCACAACCTCATCAATGAATAGCCTTGACAAACGATCCTTTGTCCAGGAAGAACATATCGCTAGAAAAGTGCACCGACTTCTCCAAGCGATCAATGATAACCTAGATGGCATCATGAGCACGCTGAGTTCTCAGCAACCCCATAATGAAATTTGTGGTAACATGCTCCCACTTCCACCTTGGAACCTCTAAATGCTACAAGGGACCAGCAAGATATTGATGCTCAGCCTCACATGCTGACAGGTGTCACATTGGAACACATACTTGCAATCTTGTGCTTCATTCCACTCCACCAATATTGCCTCTTCATATCGCGATACATCTTCGTGGAGCCTGGGTGGATAGTGAGCTTAGATCGATGCACTTCATCTAAGATCTCCTACCTCAGTCTGCTATGGCTGGAACACACAATTTGCCTTGGTAGCGCAATCCACTGTCAGACCCAATATTCCAATATGGTTGCTTGCCTCCCTCAACCTCTATTCTAGGAGCCTGTAATGATTGATCTGCCTATTGAGCCTCGAGTACTCTAAATACCAAAGAAGGCTGAATCGACAGGTTTGAAAGTTGTGCTATAGAAGTTTTCAATCTTAACTGAAAATCAAAATCTGCTATGTCCTTAAGCATCCTCCACTCTCGAACCATAAGCCATGCAATCATGTCTCGCGGCTGGCAACTCAAAGTGTCAGCCACTACGTTCACCTTATCCGGGTGATACTGCAAAGTAAAATTATAATCCGTCAATAGTTCCATCCATCGCCTTTGCCTTATATTCAGCTCACTCCGGGAGAAGAGATACTTAAGGCTTTTATGGTCTCAAAAGAGCTCGAACTTCACCCCATACACATAGAGTCTCCAAATCTTCAATGCGAAGACAATTGCTGCCAACTCGAGATCGTGCACGGGGTAATTCTGCTCATAAACCTTAAGCTAACGAGATGCATAAGCTACAACCTTTCCATTCCACATCCACATGCAACCAAGCCCAATATGTGAAGCATCAGTATATACCACAAATCCCTCACCTCTAAAGGGGAGGGTGAGGACCAGTGGTTTCGTTAGGCAAGTCTTTAGCTCTATCAATGCTCTTTCACAGGCATTGCTCCATACAAATGGTGCTCCCTTACGGGTCAACTTGGTCAGCGGGGTGGAAATGCGGAAAAAACCCTCCATAAAACACCAGTAATAGCTCATTAAAACCAAGAAACTCTGGATCTCAGTGGCGTTAGTGGGTTGCCTCCACTGCAACACTGCCTCGACTTTCGCAGAATCGACCTTCACTCACTCTTGAGTGATCACATGCCCGAGGAGCTTCACCTCCTCCTGCCAAAATTCACATTTCTCTAACTTGGCATATAACTAGTGCTCACGTAGAGTCTGTAAGACTATCTCCAAATGTTGCTCATGCTCCTCCTGGATCCTCGAGTAAATCAAAATATCATCAATGAATATGATAATGAATTGATCCAAGAACGGGTGGAAGACTTCATTCATCAACTGCATGAAAACTGTTGGTGCATTAGTCAGTCCAAACAACACGACCGAAAACTCAAAGTGACCATAGTGGGTCCAAAAAGCTGTCTTCGGGATATCCTCCTCTTGAACTCACACCTGATGATACCCGGATCTCAAATATATCTTTGAGAAGTATTACGCCTCTCGTAACTGATCAAACAGGTCATCTATCTTCGGGAGGGAATATTTATTCTTGATAATGACCTTATTGAGCTCACAGTAGTCCACATAGTGCCTCAATGACCCATCCTTTTTCTTTACAAAAAACACTGGTGCACCCCACGGAGAATTGCTTAGATGAATAAATCCCAATTCGCATAGCTCATCTAACTGTTTCTATAACTCCTTCAACTCCATCAGTGCCATACAATATGGGGCCTTTGAGATTGGGGTGGTACCAGGCTGCAGATCAATACAAAATTCCACAGCCCTCCTAGGTGGTAACCCTGGAATCTCCTGAAAGATATCTAGAAAGCTGTGAATAATTGACAGTTGATTGATGTGCACTACTGACTGCTCCTCCTGCACGCAAGCCATAAGTGCCTCTAATGGCCCTTCTTTAGGCACCGTAACATACTAAAATTGTGGCTGGCCGGGAATATTCAATGTGACTACTTTCTTAAAGCAATCTAACATAGCATGATACGCGGCCAACCAATCCATTCCCAAAATTACATCAAACTCAGTCATCCTTAGCATGAAAAAATTGGCTGGCATCTCAAACTCCCCCACATACATAGGTTAAGATGGGCACACTAGGCCCAAAACTGCAGACTTTCCTAACGGCGTTGTAAGTAACAACCCTTCCCTAACTTCTACCATAGGCAAATCTAAGGCATGCATAAAATCCTCAGATACAAAGGAATGAGAAGCACCAGAATCAAATAAAGTCCTAACAGGAGTCGAGGATATGATAAGAACACCTTCCACTACGTCTTTAGAGGATTGAGGATCCCTCTCCTGCAATGCATAAACACGAGCCGGAGCTGTCTGGGGAGGTGCATGTCCACTCTGTTGGAAATGTTCCTTGTGTCTTGGATGTTGTCTTTACGACTATTGTGGTCTTAGCAATGGATGTTAAGTCCTTGGATGTTGTGGTTGTTGTGGCTACGACTGCTGTTGTTGGGGCTGAGGTCGAAACTATTGAGGTTGAGGCCTTTGCTGAAATGGAGCTCTCTACTGCTGTTGGGGAGGCCTCTGTTGTTAGGACTGCTGCTGGTTGGGGCACTGATGACTCACATGCTCAACTCCTCCACACCAAAAACATGATCCTCCAAATGATCTATGGGTTGGTGCAGCTGATGCTTTCATGGTGGGTCTGACTACCTGCCTCTTTTAGCCAGGCAACGGCCCAGTTTGTTGCACCTTCCTCTTCCCCTTTCCATCTCTCCTCTGGTCTCTGTCCATCAACTGGTCCTTAAGGTCAGCCTCAATTACTAATGCTCGATCCACTATCTCATCATATGTCGAAAGCTTCTGCACTACTACACGAGACCAAAATCAAAGCACACCCCGCAACCCCTGCTCAAATCTTTGGGCCTTCAAGTCCTCATCCACAATCAAGTGGGAAGTGAACCTGGACAACTCTACATAACGGGCCTCATACTAGGCCACGATCATTTCATCCCACTGAAGTGTCTCGAGCTCTGTTGCCTTCTTTTGTCGAATACTATTCAAAAAGTACTTCTACTTGAACTAGTCACAAAATGCACTCCAATTCCACACGGTACCAGGTTTTACTGATTGGGAAACCAACTCCCATCATTTCTCTGCCTCCCCCTCCAGTAGGAAAATGGCTAGGGTGACCTTCTGCTCCTCTGTACACCCCATCATAGTGAAAATCTTCTCCAACTGAGCTCTCCACCTATTTATAGCCATTGGGTCTAGCTCTCCTTTGAAACTTGGGGCATTCATACACCGAAACTCTTTCAACAATGCACCTATATTATCTTGGGCGGAAGGTCAGAACCCACGGTCGAATGCCGCTCCTGGAGATCCATCCACGATGCCATACTTGCCAAAAATTCTCGGATCGACTGAGTGTCATCGGGGGCGGTCAGAGCTTATTGGGTCACTGCAGCTCGAGTCTGGGCCCTATGCGGCGACATGATCTACAAAGGAGATGAAGATTCTCATTTTAGGAAGAACTCTCGCACTCTACGCACACGTTAGGGTGCCAAGAATAGTTTTCTAGGTTTCCCAATAACAAATATTATCTTTGGGTAAATTCTCAAGACGGGGATCCTAAATTCACATCTCTAGATTCATTAAAACCAGAATTGTCACACCCTAAACCCGGGAACCGAGCTTAAAAAATTTTCGATCGCTGAATCCGGTGCCGACAACCTCCGTAGTACCCCATTTTCCACTCCCAACGCCCATATGTCAGATTCCGATCCTGGGATCCTACAAGGAGGATTTTCAGTGTAATTTTTTTTGTAAAGAAGCATAACCACAAGTATACCCAAATCATGAAACAACTTCATCACCACATATCCACTAATAAAATTATACAAGTATAATGCTGAAAGGGAAATACATATATGAAACAAAAACTCCAAATCTCTGGCACACACTCCTGTCTCAATGCTGCTGCGACTTATCATCACCTGCGAGCAACGGTCTTACATAAGCTTACAAGAAGCTTAGAGGGTGGTGTATGTGTGTACAATGCATGTGCCAAGCATATAAACATCAGAGTAGGTGGAAATACTGCAAGTCCATAAATACCATCAGCCTTATCTAGACTATGCGATGCAAAGACATAATAAGCCAATGTCATATACTAAGGATGTCATGCAATATGCAAATCCTAACGAGTCCATGAATACCAATAGCCGTATCTAGGCCATGCGATGCAGAAACATAGTAATCCAAATGTCGTATACAGAGGATGCAATGCAATATGCAATTCAAAAGAAATGACAAAGCTAGAGTGTGTAGTCAGGATGATAGTACGTGGTATCACAAGCTGTGGGATTTATCACAAGGGACTTCTATCCAAACTAGTCTCATACCTAAATTTGGATAGCTAGACTCAATGTGGTAAACTCCTGATCTTAGGTTGGTCGTATACCTAACCGAAATCATGGCCATTAGGTACACATAATGATTTAGTTGTGCACCACTAACTCGAGTGGATAGTGAATGAATGAGATGCTAAGTACGCAACTCCTACTCAGTAAATCCACATATAACCACCACAACGCTTCCAATGTGGGACATGGTTCCACCCCATCGTATTTATAGTAGCCTACCAGCATAGTAGCCTACCAACCACTAGTAGCTTGCCCAGGCCCTTAGGCCCCACCCACATCAGCGTCCGTCTACGTGTGCAACAATGACGGGGTGTCACAATATCAGTACCGTACGTCTCTAAGATATTACTGGGGTCTAGTACACTCTACACTAGATTGTCGCCCCATCGCACGCAACTAGGTGAGTGAAAAAGATCTCACTACCTGCCTAGCCAGTAGTTTGCAATACCTATAGGGCTCGTCGATAGTGGACCCATTTACGAGCTAGCCAAACTCAACCTAGATGGGCCCCCTTCACCCAGGTGGGTAAGGTCACACCCCCTTCACAATCGACCATGACACAGTGAGAGATGCTGCCTAATGGTATTCGACACTCGGGCGCTCATGTATCCACTTGGTCTATACATTGGAGCATCCCCTGACCACAGGGGTTTAGGGTCTTTCATCCACGGACATCGAACATGCTCATATGTTGAGTCCCAAATATTTTTGGTGTCCCATCTGGCCATCCACGATATGCCTGTGGAGGCCACAACCCTAATGTCGATAGGGCGCAAAGTGATCATGTCATATAAAATGCGAGATACATGAATCATATCATCTAGTCATGCATCAAACCTACGCATATTGCGTGATCATGTGGGGCAACTCCGTCTCACAAGGAGTCCCCGAAACATCTCAGCCCAATGACATATGCTATGATCAATCATTCCTCATAACAGGCATACAAATGATGTGTATGGGCATGTATCATGATGTTATACTATGCATGTTCTTAGTGTATCCTACTATACTAAGTACACTAGCGTGATTATCAGATATAGCAGGCAATGATCGGCCTTAACCGATATGTCACTTACAAGAATAGGGGCTGGACGATACGCCCCACTAGACATATAGAAGTCTATATAAAATAGTCCATGTTAGACTATCATAACCTATTCAAGGTACTAGCATATCATATATCCTAAGTCGGGGTCCACTACAAGAATGATGGATCTAACCCACGAATCAAGAAAGGCTTCAATAGTGGATCTACCAAATCTGATACCACATAGTCTTCCATCTACAACAACGGGTGATGATTTACTCTCTTATAGACAATGGGTGGCCTAGATGGCATACTTACATCAAGAATGGGCCTCATGGGTGAGTCTAAAGGGTATACAGTAAGGTGAGTTAAGAGGGTGACACTATGTATAATCAAGTGGGCTTCCTCACCCTCTCTATCATACCATAAACTAGGCTTCCCTATGGAGGCTTGGTAAGTACACAAGGTGGGCTTCAAGGTTGGGTAATCCTACAAGGTGTGGTGGAAAGCAACGGCATCAATGGGGGGCCCAACGGTTTGGGTTAGCCCAATAAAGGTAGGTGGTCATCTCTACATCAATGGAGGCCCAATCATTTAGGTTAGCCCATCAAAGAAGGACGAGTATCGCTAACACCAATGGGGGCCCAATGATTTGGGTTAGCTTGGCAGGGTGAGATGGGTATCCTCAATGGGGGCCTAAGGGATTGGGATAGACCAATAAGGGAAGGTGTTTATTCTTTAACATCAATAGGGGCCCAATGGATTGGGTTAACCCAACAAGATAAGGGTGAAAATAGGCTTAACAATGGGCCCTAGGGAGGTTTAAAATGGTGGACCTTTAACCACCATTGTTCTTACAATGCGGCCCATTTGGGGATTGGGATCTAACTCGTAATAGGGCCCACGACCCTTAGATAACTGGTAAGAATGGATGGGTAGCATGCTTATAGCACATACATCATGGTGGGCCTCATAAGGCAGCCCATAGCCTAGGAAAAATGGGTGGATAGTGTGTGTAACACATACATCAAAGTGGGCCTCATGGGGCAGCCCACGACCCAGAAAAATGGGCAAACGGTGTGCTCATAACCCATACATCATGGTGGGCCTCACAAGGCAGCCCATAGACTAAAGGAAATGGATGAACAGTGGGTATATAATGCATACATCATGGTGGGCTCAACCGGCTGAACATCCAGCCCATCTGGACCTGCTGGACGTCCAGCTCTTGGACGACCAGGAAAAATCACATTACAGTGGGTCCCACTTAGATGTGGGTCGCCCAAGAGTTGGATGGATGGTGAGGATAAAACACATACAACATGGTAGTTCCAATAAGGTGTTGGACAGTCAGCCCTATTCCAGCATTGGGCCTGGCTGGACGTCCTATAGATGGACGGTGTAGATGAAACACATCCTCATGAAGAGTCCCACGGGCACGTGGACCACCTAGGAAGGTGGGCCGGCCGTTGGGCCTCCCACAAATGTTACAGTGGGCCTGAGAAGGTCCCAAATGGTGGGCGTCAGCCCACCACTACTAACTGGACACTGGGACTATTGAGCGCTAAATCTGCCCCATTGCTGATGGGAACATGGCCCTATATGTTATGGGAAAGATGGACGGACGACTTGTATACAACATGCATCAAGGTGGGGTCCATGTAGACAATCCTACTGCTAGTGGGTCTGGACGGTGCCCTACTGTTGGGTCTGTCCATGTAATGACCCGAAAAATTTCGTGCAAAGACCCGAGTACTACCTCCAATTTCTTAGAAGTTTAATGTGGGTTAATTAGCATTAAACTCGATTGCTTGCGAAATTAGTATCAATCACTTTAAATTTGATCTGCAGGACCCAAAACCTATAGAATCGTTAGCGCTATGTTACCCTGAAATCTAGGATTCAACGCTAAATCCAGTTGTTCTCGGGAGTACTTGGAAACTTTGTATCGGACCTGGACCGTACGTCGAAAGTCCGATAGCGAGGATCATAGACAATTATAATCTCCTGGTTGGGCTTGACCATCACCTCAAAAATCAAGTCCAGATGATGTCGTGGGTCGATTTGCTTGAGTCCGGAGTAAACAGTGTGAGAAAGCTGAGAAATTAAATATGAATTTATGAAATCTGAGTCGTGTCACTTGCGCACCAATTCTAAGCTTTCTGACCATTGGATTTTGACACAATTTCACCCTCGGATCAGGGAAGATGGCCCAGGCATGTCATAATGCCGGTGGACCTGATCGAGTTTCGGTGACCATTGAATGGAGATTGGTCCGCCACAGCTGATCTGTAAATCCGATCGGTACAAAAACTTAGCCTGACCTAGATCCATGGTCAGTGAGCTTAAGTCCGACCGCACGTGGAAAAAGGACCACCAGAAGCGCTCCGTTAGATCGATATAGACCTGATTTGGTTATAACCTAAGTATACCTTGGTCCTGGGGCTATTTTCATCAATGTTAGGCCTACATAAAGACCTTAAAACCCTCACTCTCAATTCCATACGAATTTTCTAACCCTAGCTAAGAAAGAGAGAGGAAAAGAGAGAGAAAGTGAGACAGAAGTTGGTGAATCATCTTGAGATTCTTCCTTGTTACTCTGCATCCCTAAACCGTCACTTCTGAACCGTTTTTCCGGCGATTCTAAGTTCATTCTTGGGTAAGCTAATGAAACCCTAGTCTGTTTTAGGGCTTAGAATAGTCTAAGTGTTGATGTAGCTCATTTCTATTCATGCCTTCGGTTATCTAGTCACCGTTAACGAGACTTATCATCTAAATTAGATCGGTGCGCTTTTTTCTGGTTTAAGGTGCGGACTATATTCATATAGGTTATGTTTTTTAAGGCTTTCAATGTCGGTTAATGGTTTGTTCTTGTTGTGGGTGCAATTTCACATGCCAAATGTGATGTTTATATTGCGTTCCTGATATATATGAGTTATATTGAGATTTGTGTATTCCTTGTGTATGTAGAAAGTATCGTATATGTCTGAAATACAAGCATGTGTTTGCCATGATTAATTGTCGTGTATTTGTGCTAGTTGTATGTGTGTCAACTCCTTGGCGAAAGCAATTGTCCAAATGTGTGTTATCACCGACATACGTCATGTATGTTGGAATATGTAGTCTAAGTGTTTGTAGAAATGTCTGAATAATCTAGCGTGTAATATATTATTCTGTTTATGGGCGTTGAGAAGAGATTCCCAACTCTCCTATTGGTGTGTATGATTTCCTACATGCAATTTACATTGTTTGTTGTTTAACTTCAAGTACTACTTATGTGTAAATCCATGTTAAGTTGATATTCATCTAATGCTTCCATATTGTATGATTAGAATTGTTGTTCCATTACGTTTTAAATTGTTAATAAGAATATCTGTTATAATTGAATGTGTTTGGGACTATGAAATAGTCCAGGAAATCGGTAACAAACCTTGAGTTCGTGGCCGAGGTTGTTTTCGCCACGTAGGGCGTGTTTGACGAACCCGAGTCGTATTAGGGTTGTCGGCAGTGGTTTGGCCACACGGAGTGTTTGCATACTCTATGTCGTTCAACTCAATGTGCGCTTGTACTAGTCGAGTTCGTCAAGTAACCCGATTGTCCCGGTAGATGTGCACCATGTATGGATGTTATTGTTTGAATCTAGGGTACCAAACTTACCGATGTAATCCCGTTAACCAGTGTACCTTGATCCACTAAGACTCATGAGCTGGGCATGGGGGTATGGGACACCGTGGTCGAGCTGTCGGCCTACGCTGGGGTGACGAGCCTCCCCATAGTGACCAGGGAGCACACCAGACATGTGAGCCGATTATGGTGGTATGGGACACTATATTCGTGTCGGCCTACATTGATTGGTGACGAGCCCTTTATAGTGACCTCGAGCATACCGTGATACTACATTAAGGCGATGAGCCTTAGGGTAGTAACTAAGGTATGATAGGCATGCATTAATTGGTGACGAGCCCTTTGCAGCGACCTAGAACCCTATGATCGTATGAGACTGCCTAGGACTGACAACCCTAGCATGGATCACTCACTACGCCAAAACAGCCGATTTGCGACATATTTTTGCGACGGGTTTCGTCTGTTGCAAAAATTGCTTGGTTTAACGACGGATTTCATCCGTCGCTAATGGAAAAGGTCCGTCGCTATGCCCGTCTTTCTCAAAAATCCGTGGTCCAAACGTCGCAGAATTTCGCGACGGATTGAAATCCGTCGCTAAAATCTGATTTACGACGTATTTCCGATGGATTTTGGTTCGTCGTAAGTTGGCGACGGACTAAATCCGTCGCAAATTTTGATTTTGCGATGGAATTCGTTCAGTCGCAAATTCCCGCCTAAAATACCAAACGGCGACGCTTTTCAGTTGCTTTTGCGACGGATCGTGGTCCGTCGTAAAAGGACTTCTGCCTTGACATTTTTTTCTTAGAATGTGGTGGAAAATCATGTTTTTTTCTAGTCTAAGAATTGTTTTTTAATACAAATTCAGTGGTTTAATTGTACATATTTGTATCTAATATTATTTTTTAACAATTGATTGAATGCAAAAAAAAAAAAAAATTTAATAAATAAAAATTGTTTTTATATCAAGTGAGTGGAAATTATTAATTTTTTTAAATTAAAACTAATATTTAAATGATTTGTAATATGACAAGAAAAAAATATTGAGTAGTTAAAAAAATTTAACAATGTTTAAGAAAAAATGAGATTTTGAAAAAATAACAATCGTGATTTAAAAAAGATCTATTTTATGGGGAAAAAAAAAGAATATTGATTAAAGTTGATTATTTGGAAAAAAAAAGAATTTGATTTCGAGAAAAAAATAATATCCTGAAAAAGAAAATTAAAAAGATTTCAAAAAATGTGAAAATTTTGACAATGTTGAAAAATGAAAATATTTTGAAAAAGAAAATGGGAGTTTGTATTTTGAAAAATAAAATAAAATTGAGAAATTCGAAAATAAATGCTTTGACAAAAAATGGAGTTAGAAAGAATTGAAATTTTTAAAATTAAACAATAATAAAGAATCGATACTTTAACAAAAAACAAACATTTTGAAACAAAAAATAAAGAAGCTGAAAAAGTTTGTGATTTTAAAAAATAATTGAAATGTTAAAATTTTGAAATTAAAATGAAAAGTTATTTATAAAAACATTGAGATTTTGAAAGAAAAAAAATATATCATTTTAAAAAGGAAAATTAAAAAGTTGAAACAAAATGATATGCTTTTAAAGGAAAAAAATTGGCATTATGAAATTTTTGAGAAAAATAAATTTTGAGAAATTTTTTGAGATGTTGAAAATAAAAATTCAGAATTTGTATTTTATTTTTTAATATTTTATAATAAAATTGATATTTTGTTAAAAGTTTTCAAAGAAAAATTAAGCGTAAAAAATATACATTTTGAAAAAAATGTTATTTTTAAATGGAAATTAAAATTTATCTGTGAAAAAAAATATGTAGCCTGATCAGGGCGAGTAAGTAGTCAAATTGAGGGTATTGATCAGTAAAATAGATTAAATGGACCAAACATATAAAATGGGCTAAATATTCTAGTCAAAATTGTGACCCAACTTATTGACCTGGCGATAACCTAAGAATTAATGTTAGTAAGTTTTGTGGGGCCCATCATGATGTGTGTCGAACATCAACACCGTGCATTTGATGTGTCCCTTTTAGGTTATAAGATATCTCAAAAACCATCCGTATACGAAACTCAGGTGGGCCATACCATCTAAAACTATGTGAAGACATCCTAAAAAATATAAAAGCACTTGGTGGGGCCCACATGAGTTTTGGATGCGGCTGAAACTTGGTCTGACCCCTCATCCAAGTGGAATACACATAATTAGTGGGTTGGATATGTGAATCACATTTAGGTGAGCCCAATATATGATTATAAATGTTTTAAGGAAACCCCTCTCTATTTCATTTAGGTGAGTTACTAATTACCCTTAGCATACTGAGTAAACTCTGTGGGGTCTACCATTATTTATTTATTTTATCCACTCCATTTATCCATGCTAACAGATAATTTGAGGTCTAAAGGACCAAAAAGAAGCATATCTAAAGCTCAAGTGGACCACACCACAGGAAATAGTGTGATTGAACCTCTACCATTGAAAAATTCTTGGAGGCCATAAAAGTACTTTTAGATCAAGCTAATGTTTGTATTTTCTCTTCATTCATATCTTTTTGATATTATGAACAGGTTGGATGGCAAATAAACATTACTATGGGCCCAAGGTAGGTATAACGATGGAAATCATTATTCCACACTGTTTTGTGTGGCATGGTCCACTTGAGTTTTGGATTTATCGAAAATTTGGGATCAACCCACACCGTTCATCAATTTTTCAAGATCATTTTAGAAAATTATCCAAAAAATGAATCATATCCAAAGATTAAATGGACCACACCACAAATAAGGAGAACGGATTGGCTACTCCCCCTAACACCAGCTAATGGCTGGCGGTTGGTGCTTTGTGGGTCCCACCATGTTGTATGTGTTTTATCCATGCCGTCCATCTATTTTAAAAGATCATCTTACAACATGAGACAAAAAAATGAGGTATATCCCAATATGAAATGGACCACATTACAGGAAACAGTGTTGAATGAGCATCAACCATTAAAAACATTTTGGGGGCCATAAAAGTTTTGGATCGAGATGATTTTTGTTTTCCCCCTTCATCTAGGCCTATATGACCTAATAAACAGATTGGACGTCAAATAAGCAGTACAGTGGGCCTTAGGAGGATTTTAATGATGGATATCCAATCACTATTGTTTTCATGTGGTGTGGTCCACCTGAGATTCATATACCTCTCATTTCTTGAATGAATCCCTAAAATGATCTTTAAAAATGGAAGAACATAATGGATAAAATACATACATCATGGTGGGGCCCATAGAGCACCGACCACCAGCCACGGGGCTAGTGTCAGGGGGAGTAGCGAGACTAGCTACAGAAGTGACGTCAACAAGTTCCGTGGGCCCCACCATGATGTATGTTTTGTATCCACACCTTTCATCCATTTGGAGAGATTATTTTAGGGCAATATCTAAAGAATGAGTTAAATCCAAAGCTCCAGTGGACCCCAACACAGAAAAACTGTGGGACAGTGACGCCTACCATTAAAAACTTCTAAAGGCCACAAAAGTTTTAGATGAAGCTAATATTTGTGTTTTCCCTTATTTCATGTCTTTTTTTTTTTTTTGGAACATTTGAACAGGTTGGATTTTAAATAAACATTATGATGGGCCTTAGGATAGTTTCAACGGTGGGAATCACTCTCCCCGCTGTTTTCTGTGGTGGGGTCCACTACAGATTTTTATCTGCCTAATTCTTTGGCTCATGACTTAAAATGATATCTCAAAATGGATGGACGGTGTGGATATAACACAGATTTATATGGAGCTCATTTTTTGGTGGACGTAGCCAAAGGTATGGCTTTTAATGGTGGACGTTCAATCTCGACTATTTTCCCGTGGTGCAGTCCCCTTGAGATTTATATCGATCTCATTTTTTGGGATTAACCATAAAATGATATAGAGAAGTAGATGGACGGTATGGATTAAAACATATAAATCATGGTGGGCCCGTAGAGCACTATCAGATGGAAAGCGCAAGTGACGTTACATATTTACTAGACAATATGTGAGTTTTGTGTTTGATGTAAAACAGTGGTGACTCATTCATATTAATAGTGGTAATGCTATAGAATTATCCAGACCATCTAAATAATGGGTCTACTTGTTAATGGTTAATATTTATACTTTTCGTATATAAAAATATCTTAATCATTCAGTAAACGGTCCCTTAAATGTATGGGTATTAATGTAATTGATGTCTTAAATTATGGAAAACTCACAGTTTTCGGATTTGAAACTAATATCTCATTTCAGAAGAGGGATTTCCAAATCCCTCTTTCGAACGACGCCCGAGCTCTGCTTGGTTTCTCATTTTCTTCTTCCGCCGGTGGGTGAGCTCCGAATCTTTGAAGGATTTCAGGCATACCGTGGGTGAGCTTCTCTCAAAATCCCTGTTTTTATTCCAAAATCCATTCCATCTGTCATTGCTTTCTCTTTTCTTCTCATTGGGCCATGGTTCCGGTCGGCATTGATTGTAACAATGTCGAGATTCGGCAATGTGGAATGGATGCAACTTGGGGAGGATGAAATGAATTTGTCTTTCGTAGGTATAGATGTGATGTAGCTGTGATTAAGACCAACTGGCATTTGGAAGAACTAGCTTTCTTTCCTAGATAGTGGATCTCATGGATTCGCATTCATTCACTAAATTTGATTAGAATATTTTTCTATTATCTTTTGGATGTGCATTTCATTAACTGTTTCTACTTTTTGCAGCTTGATTTTGCAGTAACAATGGCAGCACTGCTCGGTATTCCTTTTCCTTTTAGAAGGTGCATCATAAGGATCTTGTTAATGTTAACTAGTAGTGATAATATTATACTTCTACATTTGGCATTGTTGTAAGCCTGTTGGAGTAGACAGGGTCCAGTTGTATTTCAAACAGTTCCTCTCCTTTGTTTAGATAATGTTTCATACATTCTCCTCACACCACAGAGGCTGAGGGTATGAGGAATCAATACACTGGCACCTTCACATCACATGTTTAATTTGTGATCGATATTTATTAAATCTCTGGCTCTTCCATGTTTTGTTTGATGGTATTTGCTCGTTGGCTTACAAAGTCTCATATAGAGTTCACAGTTTGTTTACTCTTGGGCAGAAGCAACAGGTTGCAATCCCCTCTCTGTATTTGGGGAAGATCCTCCTTTTTAATCAGTCTTCTTGTTCCTTTAATCTGGCCTATATTTTCAATCTTTGGACCTTTTTTTTTTTCAATAAAATTTACTATTACTGATCCAAAAAAGGAAAAGAAAGAGAGAGTTGGCAATTAGCTCATCTTTTTTCCTTTTTACTGATCCAAACAGGTTGCAATCAGTCATTTCTTTCAGTTAGTGCTCATTGTCAAATGAATGGTTAAAGTTAAAATGGTGAAGGTCTAAATTCTATGACTGAAGTTTATTTGATTGGTGTTAATGCAATCTCTTTTCAAAATGGAGTCAACAATTATAAGCTCTAAATTTCTGCACATGTACATCACTTGAGCGGTGGACGAGCTCTTCCCCTTCCCATTAGTACTCTACATATTATTACATATAATTGATTTTTTTAAATGTTGGTATTAAGCTAATCAACAACATTAGTCCATGTAATTACGAAGATATACTCACATGTGCAACACATGCATTTTACTAGTTTATTTATATAAAGTAATAGCTCCATAAACTACCAAACATAATCTGCACCAAATATCCAGCTGCAACCAGCCAACCACATCTTCCAAAATTGTTTATCCATTTCAAAATAAGCAGTTTGGAGCATTTTATGATTGGTGGAACTGGATTTTCTTTCATGAATGTATATATACACATCATTTTCGTACTTTATGTAATTGGTTTGAGTTGTTGTCTATGCTGTGAAGTCTATGAAATCTATTGCATTTATAATTTTATTTGGTCTTTTTTAATGGTTTTTTTTTCCTCTTAATGCCTTGTGGTTGTAGGGCTTGTAATCTAGAGCCACTGAAAGGATTCCCTTTCTTTTTTCTTGTATTTTCCAGTTAAAAGTAACTTGTTCAAATTGGGTGTTCTCCAATTCCCATCTCTTTATTGGAAATTCTTCTTCTGAATCTTTTATGCATGAATAACAGATTTCAAGTTTTGGGGTGTCTGATTGTATTTAAAGTTTAGACTCTTCATTCTCCATTGAAAGGAGGAGAGATTTTAGAGATGACCTTCAGGAAGGTATATCCTCTATTGTTTGTTAGATTCTAATTTCAGAGGGCTTTTGTTTTTCTTAGATTCTAATTCCTGAGAATCCAATTTTCTGGAACATTTCTTGGTTGGTGGAAGAAGAATCTCGTCTGCTTCTTTTATTTTCATTTTAAACAGTGGGTTTTTTTTAATTATTTTTTTTTTTATACATGATGCTTGCAGTCTTTTCTTCCAAGAATATTTTCATCCAAAGAGAAGACCATAAGCCAAACCGACGAAGATTCATTCGATTCTTCCGGTAAGTA
Organism: Magnolia sinica; assembly: GCF_029962835.1. Taxonomy (NCBI): domain Eukaryota; kingdom Viridiplantae; phylum Streptophyta; class Magnoliopsida; order Magnoliales; family Magnoliaceae; genus Magnolia; species Magnolia sinica. Next base: position 70,792,634 of record NC_080574.1, read on the forward strand.
ATAAGCATCTCTTTACCTTTTAAATCCAACAAAATCTCTTAAATCCTTCTACCAATTTTTTTTTTTTAAATTTTACTGCATGCCTTATTTCGTATTTCACAGAAATTACCAAACTCTCTTGCAGATTGCATAACTGCCTGTTCTCTTCAATTCAAGAACGCGCTAAATTTTCCAAATGCCCCTCTGCTAGATCCGTAATTCATGTTGGTTTTCTAAGGAAATCAGCACCCAACATTCGAAATTTTTTCTGGCAAGTTTACCTAATGATTAATTAATTCGAGAATTTAAAAATTGCATTGATTTTTAGTGGTGGATAAGGTATTTCAATGAAAGATGGAGACATCTGAATTTCTCTATCAAAACAGATGGCACAAGAACCACTCAACTCATACAGACTATCTTTATGAGAAATCTATATCAATGCTGCTAAGATGGTCCCAATATCAATTTATTGCAGCCCATTTCTTTTAGCTGAGACTTCATATTCAAGGAAACGAACTGAGAAAAAGATGACACAGTAGAAAAATAACTACCCATTGTAAATGAAAACAACAAAGGAGAATATTGTAGATAGCTTTTTGAACTAAGGTAATTTGATATCCTTTTAAGCTATAACTTGGGATGTAAGAATGGCATTTTATGTGAGGAATTATGGAATGTTGAGCCTCAGGAAATGTGGATTTTACTTAGGATTTCAATTCCTTGTGTGTGGGCCTGTTGTCTGGTGATCTAGGCCATTGAGATGTTGAGCCTGCAGTGGATGGACCATGCTCCCAAAAATCTTCCACCTTTTAAGATAGTAAAAATCAGTTGATTGCCTAGAGACGAATGGTTAAGAAAAAAATATAGGACCAGTTTCAATGGAAAAGAGAGAGCCAAAGATTGGGTGGATAGGGTCTTCCAATCTTGAAGACTTTTTGGGAGATGGGGGATGAAAGAGCAGCCCATCATATCAACAGTTTGGATCGCCCAACTGTGGGTCCCACACACATGGTATCTAAAGCCTGAGCAACTTCTGGATTTGATAACCCCACCCAAGAAACTTAGGGTGATTTTGGATGAAGCTTCTGTCTTTATCCTCTTCCGAGCTTTCCCTCTTATATCTAGTATTTCTTTCTTGCAAGAAATAATAGTGGAATTTGAGAGAACCTTAACTTTTTCAGCTACCCCACCATCCTTCAGAAAAAGCTTCTGGTATGCATTGATTTCATTGATTTTTCTTCCTATTTGTCTTTATCCCATCCAAAATTTTCCTCTTCTTTTATCATCTATTGATTTTAGTTGCAGAATCAGAGTCTACTTCAAGGCTTGGGAGTCTAAATTTAAGTAACTTCCGGTCTCAGACAGACGAGACTTCAGGTTTTCTAATTTTGATTTTCTCTGTTGTGCTCTGTTCCTAATTCTTGTTTGGGAATTGATTTGTACACCCACCATGATTGATTTGCTAGAATTGTATTTGTGTTGGCCTTGGCATGCTTTCAGGAAGTCACCCACAGATATTGCCAAGAAAAGAAATATGTATGTCTTGATTTGCCCAACATATTTCCATATACATTGTTTTATAAAGCAGAATTGTATTAGAAATTGCAGTCTTAATTGAGTATGGAGTCCTGATGTCACTTATAATCATTATTTGGTTCAGACCAGAAATTAAATAGGAATTCGAGTTGTTAATGGAAATGTGCATCTAGATAGTGCTTGCCTATAACATTGGACTTGCTCTTGTACAGACATTGTGCCGATTGTTTATCATCAATGCTGGCCCTGGTTTTAGGCTGCTGTGGAGGACAGTGTAGTCTTTTATCGATAGAAAAACCACTTCAAAGATTCATGTACTCTCAATGAGGCTGTTCTTCTATTTGTATTTAATTAATTAATGTTCCGTCTTCTAGAAATACTGTGACAGTGTCTAGCAGTTGTTTTTGACATGCTTCTCTAATTTGGAAGGGCAGGGTTCTCAGAGTTTGATGAATATGTTCCCATGGTAGACAAAGCTATGGATTCAAGCTGGAAGAAAGAAGCGTCCCATCAAAAGCTCCCGTCTCCTAAAAGTATGCAAGTATATATTAGATTTCATTAGGGAGTTGCAGGCTTTTGCAAGTCAATGGTTATATGTTGTTATATGAGGTATCATATTTAGTGGATTCCATTTATGTGCATGTATTTTTCACATGAGGTATCATATAATGCTTTGGGAGGGAGTTTTTATTTTTAGTATGATTGAACCTTTTAGTTTGATGAATAGGATTTATTTTGTGAATAGAATTCTTATCAAACAATCGTATGAATTATTTTTTGAATGACTATTGGGTGTAAGATTCCAAAAAAAAAAAAATCTGACGATATTTTTATTTAATTGATTTTTTAGAATTTACAGATATTTTAGCGACGGACCAAATCCGTCACTAATTTCTAAACAAGTTGCAACGACGGATTTGGGTCCGTCGCTCTCCTCATATTAGAGACGGACCAGATCCGTCACTAATTTCTAAACAAGTTGAAATCAACGACGGATTTGGGTCCGTCGCTCTCCTCATATTAGCGACGGACCTTATCCGTCGTTAATATTTTTAATGACGACGCCTCATTTTCGATTTTTGCGATGGATTTTTATTTTTTGCGACGGATCATATCCGTCGCTACTATGCGACGGACCTTATCCGTCGCAGATTAAACGACGGATTTTATCCGTTGAAAAAGAAAAACGACCCAGTAAACAGCGACGGACCAAGCGACGGACGAAATCCGTCGTATATTTGGTTTTACGACGGATTTGGTCCGTCGTAAATTCACGATTTTGGCGTAGTGACTGTATGGGAGTTGATATGAGGAAGGTACCTTAGCTTCCCAATCCTGCTGTATGAAAAGGACTAATAACAACTTGGTAATCATGTTCATGCACAGCATTGCATGTGCGTTGGCGTCATTGGCACTGCGGGAGGTTGTCATGCGTACCGTAAGATGAAGATGCTGAGGGAGTGCAGGCGAGGGCATGCATCATTTCTTCATACATCCTTGCATTAACAAGAGTACTTAGGATGTGTTTGATTGTATTGCCTTATTATTACTGCTTGATTGATTTGATAACACGTTAACTTTTACTGTATAGTTCCACTGAGTTGATCACTCACTCCCACATTCTGGGACAGTGTTTCAACACCAATCAGACTCTGTCTTAGATGCAAATGATGACACGACCCCTGAGGCAGAGCAGGAGTATGAGGATGGTGAGGACGCGTTTTCTTTTATGTAGTTCTCAGGCGGGTTCATGTGAGCCTTGTCCTGATCTACAGGGATACAGGGTTTATTTTGTAATGGTTTATTTCATTTGATACTTGCATTTTGAGACACACATGAATGTAATTATAACCTGGCAGAGTATGCGTATCTCGGGGACATATACTAATATCTATACTTCTTAAAGTCTTCCGCTTGCGACTTTCACTTATCCTTGAATTATGTTACAGTTTAGCTTAATCTATTCCATGTTTTATGCACTCATACAGACAACATACATCAATCATTGCATATGTTGCATAAGTGATGTTTTGGAACTCAGAAGCTGAGTTATGCTCGACCCCCAAATTTCAGGGCGTTACAAGTTGGTATCAGAGCATGATTTGGATTAAACCGGACCTGGGTTATGGCCACACAACGCACGCTGATGCCACCTTAGTATAGGAGGGTGCGAGCTTATTTTAGAATCTGTGTAAGTTTTCCCGTTGCTCCTATCGGCGAAAGTTTACTGAAAACGGTCACCGAGATCGAGTCTGTGCACACTCCTGATCACACACAGCGACCCCAAATCTCTTTTAAACCGTCCATTGACGATTTTAGATGGTGTGTCATCCCATCCCAGCCATTAAAATGTCTATAAACCTGCATCTGTATCAGATTTTACTCCTAGTGGCCTAATAAGCGTCAAATCGGACTAAGGGCCCAATCGGGGCAATTTCAGGGGGACCCAGGGGGGGACGCACATCATTTTTAGGCTTAGGGGCCAGGAGGATCTCACCCAAATGGCGAGTCATCAACGGACTATCCAGAGACCGGCGATGACCTCGTCGATTCGGCGAGCCCTCGCCGCCCAGCGGGCCGGCTCGAGATGACCCTTGTGGGGTCTAAGGTGGCCCACTCCTCCATGGTTGCTCATTTTTATCACCTTCCAAACCCTCCTTCCTTCACAAACCCACCCTCCAAGCTTTCCTTTTCTTGAAATCTCTCTCAAAACCCCACAAAAATCTCTCTCAAAACCCTTTCCTTCTTCCATTTTCGTGCATCCTCATCCTACCCATCTCAAAACCCATCTACATTGCTGTTTTCCCTCTCTTTCCTTTTCATTTGAGCACTCAAATCCTTCCTTTAAGTCTCAAGTTCATGAAAGTCTCACCATTCTTCCCATTTTCCTCTTTTCTCTCATTTTCTATGGCCCTATTTGAGCTTGTTACGGCCATATTTTCCATCATTCTCTCTTTCATGGGGAAGAAGAGAGCACCCAATGATGAAGCTGGGCCTAGCCGCCCAACCCGTGCAGGAAGGCCGAGAGGTGCCGCCGTGCGCACGACCGCCACTCGAGAGTTTCAGACAAAGTGGGACTTCGATCCTCAAGCTCCCATTGGAAGAACCTTGTTGGCGGAGCTATCTCATGGAGTGTATGAAGGCCGTAGGGTCCTTTTTGAAGCTCATGTAGATCCGCGGCTATTTGGTGAATTTCTCTTATTGGAGAGCTTGGAAGGGGCCGATTGGTGTCCCCTGTTCAAGGGCGAATACCCCGCTAATGTGAGTACTGTCGGAGCTTTCTATGCCCTCATTCGAGAACCTTCGCTGGAGCCTTTGCAGTTCAAGATCCCTTGTGGAAGAGATCGGGAGGCCACGATCAACGTCACCTTGATATCCTGACTTCTGAACGTGCCGCTTGGCGAGGTTCATGCAAGTGAGAACAATTTGAGTAGTACGCGTGAGAGGGATCGCCGCACATGGTTCCTGTGTGGTCGTCTGGTCGAATGGCAGCCTAACAGAAGCCTTTTAGCTACCAACATGACGGACGACTTCTGCTTGCTTCACCATATGTGCACATTTAATGTTTATCCAAGGTGGAGCAACCGTAGTGAGTGTACGCGCCTGATGGTGGATTTCCTGTATCAGGTGGGGCAAGGAGAGAAGCTATGTGTGCCAACATACATCTTGCGTCAGATTGTCCTTATCGCTCGTTCGAATAGGAGGACCGAATCTCTCCCATTTAGCCGACTCATTTGTAAGCTTGCACATGAGTTTGGCTACAGGCTTGGTGCAAAAAAGCCAGTACCTGTTCGTTATATTAATGAGAAGACCCTTAATCAGATGGACATTGGGCCTCGTCGACAACAAGCCTCACTTGAAGAAAGTGAGGATGAGACTTAGAGTGATGAGGAAGAGAGTTATGAAGAAGGTGGAGCAGAGATAGAAGAAGAAGAAGAGTAGGACGAGGAAGAAGTGGAGGCCTAGGACACAAGTGAGAGTTCTCCTCCTGCGGCACCGGAGCAGGGCTCAGATCAGGCCGCTAGAGATGCTCATATAGCTCGTCTTGAGGAGGGTCAGGCTGTTCTACGCAAGGATATTATGGATCTTCGAGGCCTCGTGAAGCATAAGTTCAAGAAGATGTCTCGAACTCTGAAGTCTATCCTGTGTTGTCTGCAGGATAAGGGTGCCCCTCCTCCATCTCCTGATTCTGATGAGTAGTTGCAGATGTAGTTGTCCTTTACTCTGTTTTGTTGTTTGTTTTTGTGTGTAGCTGTTATAGGCGTAGTAGTTTGGAAGTTGCTTGTTGTTTAAAGCTTTAGATGTATTAGCTCGCATGCTTTCTCTATCGCGATTCATGTAATGCTACACTTCTTGTATTGTGACAATTTTGTTAAATGAAATGCATGTTGTTTTTCCTTATGTTGTGTGGGTGGATTATGTGGATGTTGAATCTCACAGGTTGCATCCTCTGTTGAATGTAGGGTATACCTCCTAAGGGTTCGAAGACTTCGACCCGTCTCTCTTTGGGCGAGTCGCTTGTCAGGGTTTCTCCCCTATGCGATAGCCAGACGGATCCACAGTCGGGCTCGTCTCATTTTGGTGCTGAGCCAGACTCTCAGCCAGCTACTGGCCCCGCTATTGGGCCAACTCCTGTGATACCACCTATGGCTACACCAGTCACGCCTTCGGTTCTTGAGCCGAACCGTGCATCTGCGTCGACGCCTTATGCATATTCGTCCACTCTGCCTCCTGATAGGTTTGAGCAGATGATACTGTTGATGCAGCAGCAGCATATCCAGCAGCAGCAGCACCAGCAGCACTAGCAGCAGCAGTTTCTGTCTTCCATGGCTGGCATCTTTGTTCAGTCGATGGGGGCGACTCCACCTGCTTCACCTATGCACCCATCTGGGAATGCTAGTGCTAGCGGCACATTCGAGCGATTCCAACGCTTACGACCTCCCACATTTGTAGGTTTTCATAGACTCGAGGAGGCCGAGTACTGGATTGACCGCATCTCTAAGATGCTGAGGCCGCTTCACTGTTCTGAGGCTGAGCAGGTCGAGCTTGCCTCCTTCATGTTTGAGAAGAGGCCAGTTTATAGTGGGACAGTGTTCTCCTCACAGTTACGAAGGATTTTGAGTGGACGTGGCAGGAGTTTGAGTCACGCTTCCACGAGAAGTATTTTCTGGTCACTTACCGACGCGAGAAGGAGAGTGAGTTCCTTCGCCTCCGTCAGGGAGGGATGTCAGTGACTGAGTATGAGAACCGGTTTACTGAGCTAGGTCATTATGCTCCTTTGCTTCTGGGTGATCAGCCGATGCGGATGCGGCATTTTTCTGAGGGGTTGAGGCCTGAGATCCAATCGAAGATGTGCTGTGCTAGCATATCTTCTTATGCTGAGTTGTTGAGCATGTCCCTGCGAGCTGAGCAGGACGGGGACAAGTCGTCCCGTATGCGAGCACCTATGGTTCCTAGACCGTGACCTGACTTTCCGAGTACACCATTTCTTGGCAAGAGGCCGCGGGCGGATTCTCCTCCGAGGCGTCCAGCACCGCCCGCTCAGCCGATGCGTTCTGACTTACGTTGTTCGTACTGTGGAAAGATTGGGCATTCGGATCATAATTGCTTTACGTGAATGTGGGATAGTGGATTTACTCCACCGCAGAGGATCAGCCATCCGATGCCTCAAGTCATATCACCTCCACCCCTTCGGTCAGCGCCAGTTCACCCATCCTTCAGGCCTTCTGTGCCTCGCTTCAGGCCACCTCAGCGGCCCATGGTTCCTCCGCCGAATCGTCCACAGCATGCTCGAGTTCACGCACTTACAGCTGAAGCACCTGGGGCTAACTTGGCACCGAGATCCTTTGAGGTTACAGCTCACATCCAAGGTATTCCCTTTTCTTTATTGGTGGATACAGGGTCCACTACCTCTATTATATCGTATGCGGCAGTTAAGCGCCTGAGTTTGGGCACTGTTACTATGAAGGGAGTGACATTCACTACCGCTACAGGGACCTCCTCTGATATTACTAAGATTTGTATGGGTTGTTTGATTAATATAGGGAACAGATCGATCCTGGTTGACCTGTTTGTCGCACCTCTATACCATTACGATGTCATTTTGGGTATGGATTGACTCCCGAAGATGCGAGCAGAAATTGATTGTGAAGCTAGGCTAGTGACAGTCCATGGACCTGAGGGCGAGATATTTACTTTCCCTGTTCAGGTCAGTTACCCTTTTTATTTTGGTTGTTATACTTCCCTCTTGAAGAGTATTGCTAGTTCGGCGCTTGAAAGCATGCCGGTAGTTCGGGATTTTGAAGATGTGTTCAAGTCGATTCTTGGACTACCCCCTCAGCGCGAGATTAATTTTACTATCAATCTCATACCTGGTGCGACACCTATTTCTTTGCCCACCTATCGTATGCCTCCGAGTGAAATGGAGGAATTGAGGAAGCAGATAGATGGCCTGTTGAAGTTGGTTTTATTCGACCTAGTGTGTCCCCTTGGGGAGCACCTGTTCTGTTTGTCAAGAAGAAGGATGGTTCCTTGCGATTATGTATAGATTATCGCAAGTTAAATCAGGTGACTGTGAAGAACAAGTATCCCTTGCCCAGGATCGATGATCTATTTGATCAGTTGAAGGGGGCACGGTACTTTTCGAAGGTTGATCTGCAGTCAGGGTATCATCAGTTGCGCGTCAAGAATGAGGACATGTAGAAGATGCATTCAGGACTAGTTTCAGCCATTATGAGTTTCTTATGATGCGTTCGGTCTTACGAACGCACCAGCCGTGTTCATGGATCTGATGAACAGGGTGTTTCGGACGTTTTTGTTTCAATTCGTCATTGTCTTTATCGATGACATTTTGATATACTCTGTGAGTCGGAAAGAGCATGAGGAGCACTTAAGAGCAGTCTTGGATACTCTCAGGAAGAATCAGCTGTTTGCGTAGTTTAAGAAATGTGATTTCTGGAAAGAAAAAGTCAAGTTCCTAGGACATGTGGTGTCCAAGGAAGGGATAGCTGTCGATCTCGCTAAGGTAGCTGCAGTTCAGGACTGGAAGCAGCCTGTTTCAGTTACTGAGGTGAGAAGCTTTCTGGGTCTAGTAGGCTATTATCGACATTTCATTCGAGACTTCTCGAAGATAGCCAGACTATTGTCTCAGTTGACACGGAAAGACTTGAAGTTTGCTTGGAATGAAAAGGCGGAGATAGCTTTTCAGGAGCTGAAGGACAAGTTGACGTCCGCTCCTGTGCTAGTTTGCCAGAGCAAGGGGTTAAGTATACGATATATACTGACGCCTCTCGCATTGGTCTGGGTTGTGTCCTTATGCAGAAGGACAGGGTGATTGCATATGCCTCGAGACAGTTGAGGAAGTACGAAGAGAATTACCATACACACGACCTGGAGTTGGCAGCTGTCATTTTCATATTAAAGCTCTGGAGACATTACCTCTACGGAGAGGAGTTCGAGCTCTTTTGCGACCATAAGAGCCTTAAGTATAGCTTTACGCAGCGTAACTTGAATATGAGGCAACGCCGATGGATGGAAACATTGAAAGACTTTAAGTTCGATGTCTCTTACCATCCGGGCAAGGCAAACCTTGTGGCAGACGCGTTGAGTCGTAAGAAAGCTATAGAGTTTGCGGCTCCGCTAATGATAGCAGAATGGGACATGATGGAGTTTGTGCGAGACTTTGAGCAGAAACTTACGGAAGAAGAGTTGTATGAGGTTATCGCACACATTAGAGTACAGCCCCTCATTGACGAGAGGATCATTGCAGCTCAGGAAGATGATAAGCTATTAGTGAAGATGAGAGAGCGGGTTGGTACAGAGGAGGATTCCGAGTGGAGTGTTGGTTCAGATAGGCAGACGGAACGTGTGAATCAGGTTTTGGAAGACATGTTGCGATCTTGTGTTTTGGATTTCAAGGACAGTTGGGATGACTGTCTCCCTTATGCAGAGTTCGCATATAACAATAGCTTCTAGGCGAGTATTGGTATGGCTCCCTACGAGGTATTGTATGGTCACCTGTGTAGAGCACTGCATTGCTGGGCAGAAGTTGGCGAGCGTAGTTTGATTGACCCAGAGTTGGTACAGGCGACTTCAGAGAAAGTTGGCATTATTCGACGTCGACTTCTGACAGCCCAGAGCAGGCAGAAGAGTACGCTGATACGAGGCGGAGACCACTTGAGTTTGAGGTTGGAGACCATGTATTTCTTAAGGTTTCCCCTATGAAGGGAGTTCTGCGGTTCGGTAAGAAGGGAAAGCTCATGTTGAGATTTATTGGTCCATTTCAAATTCTGGATCGAGTGGGAGCGGTAACATACCTCCTTGCTTTGCCCACACCACTTGCGGGCATACATAACATATTTCATGTTTCTATGCTGAAGAAGTACGTTCCTGATCCTTCACATATTATCAGTTGGGAGCAGGTGCAGTTGAGTGAGGATGCCAAATATGTACTGCGACTGACACGTATCCTAGACAGGAAGGAGCAGGTATTGCGTAGCAAGGTCATCCCTCTTGTGAAAGTACTATGGACGCATCATAGTGAAGAAGAGGCTACTTGAGAGACTGAAGCTGAGGTCAGAAAAAGCTACCCTCAGATCCTTGAGGAATATGAGAAGGTACGAATTTCGAGGACGAAATTTTTCTTTAAGGGGGGTAGATTGTAATGACCCAGAAAATTTCGTGCAAAGACCTAAGTACTACCTCCAATTTCTTAGAAGTTTAATGTGGGTTAATTAGCGTTAAACTCGATTGCTTGTGAAATTAGCATCAATCACTTTAAATTTGATCTGCAGGACCCAAAACCTGTAGAATCGTTAGCGCTATGTTACCCCAAAATCTGAGATTCAACGCTAAATCCAGTTGTTCTCGGGAGTACTTGGAAACTTTGTATCGGACCTGGACCGTGCGTCGAAAGTCCGATAGCGAGGATCTTAGACAATTATGATCTCCTGGTTGGACTTGACCATCACCTCAAAAATCAAGTCCAGATGATGTCGTGGGTCAATTTGATTGAGTCCGGAGTAAAGAGTGTGAGAAAGCTGAGAAATTAAATATGAATTTATGAAATCTGAGTCGTGCCGCTTGCACGCCGATTCTAAGCTTTCTGACCGTTGGATTCTGACCCAATTTCGCCCTCGGATCAGGGAAGATGGCCCAGGCATGTCATAGTGCCGGTGGACCTGATCGAGTTTCGGTGACCGTTAAATGGAGATTGGTCCGCCACGGCTGATCTGTAAATCCGATCGGTACAAAAACTCAGCCTGACCTAGATCCATGGTTAGTGAGCTTAAGTCCGACCGCACGTGGAAAAAGGACCACTAGAAGTACTCCGTTGGATCGATATAGACCTGATTTGGTTATAACCTAAGTATACCTTGGTCCTGGGGCTATTTTCATCAATGTTAGGCCTATATAAAGACCTTAAAACCCTCACTCTCAATTCCATACGAATTTTCTAACCCTAGCTAAGAAAGAGAGAGGAAAAGAGAGAGAAAGTGAAAGAGAAGTTGGTGAATCATCTTGAGATTCTTCCTTGTTACTCTGCATCCCTAAACCGTCACTTCTGAATCGTTATTCCGGCGATTCTAAGTTCATTCTTGGGTAAGTTAATCAAACCCTAGTCTATTTTAGGGCTTAGAATAGTCTAAGTGTTGATGTAGCTCATTTCTATTCATGCCTTAGGTTATCTAGTCGCCGTTGACGAAGACTTATCGTCTAAATCAAATCGGTGCGCTTTTTTCTGGTTTAAGGTACGGACTATATTCGTATAGGTTATGGTTTTCAAGGCTTTCAATGTCGGTTAATGGTTTGTTCTTGTTGTGGGTGCAATTTCACATGCCAAATACGATGTTTATATTGCGTTCCTGATATATATGAGTTATATTGAGATTTGTGTATTCCTTGTGTATGTAGAAAGTATCGTATACATCTGAAATACGAGCATGTGTTTGCCATGATTAATTGTCGTGTATTTGTGCTAGTTGTATGTGTGTCAACTACTTGGCGAAAGGAATTGTCCAAATGTGTGTTATCACCGACATACGTCATGTATGTTGGAATATGTAGTCTAAGTGTATGTAGAAATGTCTGAATGATCTAGCGCGTAATTTATTATTCCATTTACGGGCGTTGAGAAGAGATTCTCAACTCTCCTATTGGTGTGTATGATTTCCTACATGCAATTTACATTATTTGTTGTTTAACTTCAAGTACTACTTATGTGTAAATCCATGTTAAGTTGATATTCATCAAATGCTTTCATATTGTATGATTAAAATTGTTGTTCCATTACGTTTTAAATTGTTAATATGAATATCTGTTATAATTGAATGTATTTGGGACTATGAAATAGTCCAGGAAATCGGTAACAAACCTTCAGTTCGTGGCCGAGGTTGTTTTCGCCACGTAGGACGTGTTTGACGAACCCGAGTTGTATTAGGGTTGTCGGTAGTAGTTTGGCCACACGGAGTGTTTGCGCACTCTATGTCGTTCAACTCAACGTGCGCTCATGCTAATCGAGTTCGTCAAGTAACCCGATTGTCCCGGTGGATGTGCACCATGTATGGACGCTATTATTTAAATCTAGGGTACCAAACTTACCGATGCAATCCCGTTAACCATTGTACCTTGATCTGTTAAGACTCATGAGCTGGGCATGGTGGTATGGGACACCGTGGTTGAGCTGTCGACCTACGCTGGGGTGACGAGCCTCCCCGTAGTGACCAGTGAGCACACCAGACTCGTGAGCCGATTATGGTGGTATGGGACACTATATTCATGCTGTCGGCCTACATGGATTGGTGACGAGCCCTTTGTAGTGACCTCGAGCATACCGTGATACTGCATTAAGGTGACGAGCCTTAGGGTGGTAACTAAGGTATGATAGGCATGCATGATTGGTGACGAGCCCTTTGTAGCGACCTAGAACCATATGATCATATGAGACTGCCTAGGACTGACGACCCTAGCATGGATCACTGTATGGGAGTTGATATGAGGAAGGTACCTTAGCTTCCCAATCCTGCTGTATGAAAAGGACTAATAACAACTTGGTAATCATGTTCATGCACTGCATTGCATGTGCGTTGGCGTCGTTGGCACTGCGGGAGGTTGTCATGCGTACCGTAAGATGGAGACGCTGAGGGAGTACAGGCGAGGGCATGCATCATTTCTTCATACATCCTTGCATTAACAAGAGTGCTTAGGACGTGTTTGATTGTATTGCCTTATCATTACTGCTTGATTGATTTGATAACACATTAACTTTTACTGTATAGTTCCACTGAGTTGATCACTCACTCCTACATTCTGGGACGGTATTTCAACACCAACCAGACTCTGTCTTAGATGCAGATGATGACGCGACCCCTGAGGTAGAGCAGGAGTATGAAGATGGTGAGGACGCGTTCTCTTTTATGCAGTTCTCAGGCGGGTTCGTGTGAGCCGTGTCCTGATCTACAGGGATACAAGGTTTATTTTGTAATAGTTTATTTCATTTGATACTTGCATTTTGAGACACACATGAATGTAATTATAACCTGGTAGAGTATGCATATCTCAGGGACATACTAATATCTATACTTATTAAAGTCTTCCGCTTGCGACTTTCATTTATCCCTGAATTATGTTGCAGTTTGGCTTAATCTATTCCATGTTTTATGCACTCATACAGACAACATACATCAATCATTACATATGTTGCATAAGTGATGTTTTGGAACTCGGGAGCTGAATTATGCTCGACCCCCGAATTTCAGGGCGTTACAGTCCAGACCTTGGGGCCCATGCAGAAATGATCTCTCCAAAAAGGACGGTGTAGATGTTACCCATTCATACAACAAAGTGGGGTCCACGTGAGAGTGGCCCACCAGATTATTTGGAACAAGTTGATATTTTTGTTTTACCAACATCCAGGCCTGCTGGACGGTCTAGACAGCAGACGTCCAGTAGGTCCAAGCTCATATGGATGCTGGATCTGGATGGTGTGGATGTACCACACACATACAACAAGGTGGGGTCCACATCAGTGCTACCCACCAGCTTTGAAACAAACTGATATTCGTGTTTTTCCTTCATCATCAACACCTGCTGCTGGACAGCAGCAAGTCCAGTGGGTGTGGCGCACCTGATCCACGTCTGGATGATCAGGGGGAGGTGTGGACAGTGAAGATGAAACCCATACATCACAGTGGGGTCCACGTGGGGTCCACACGGCTAGAGATCAGCTGATATTGGTGTTTTCCCCATCATCCAAGCCTGCCCAAAATGGCAGCAGGGTGGCCCTGGACGGTCCAGCAAGGCTGTCCCATTTGTGGACAGGTTGATCTCATATATACATCCATGGTGGGCCATCAAACTAGGGAGAGAGAGAGAGAGAGAGAGAGAGAGAGAGAGAGAGAGACGAGTGGTGAAGGGACGGGCTCCACCACTATGAGCCCTCCCTTAGGAATACAATACATACATCAAATGAGTCTCAATTCTTGTGGGCCCACAAATATAAATCAATGGTGGAAATCCCTTTCCCATCAACAAATGCAAGGTCTAGATAACTTTCTTATAATTGGAATCATGATGATGGGGTCCATGGAGAATGGCCCCATCATGGAATTCATATGCATCATGGTGAGCCATTAGCCACACCTAGGGCCCAAAATGGGGTCCCAACCATCAACCGATAGGCCCCACTTATCCCATGAACACAACCATCATCTAAACATAAGGTTCACCCACCATTAGATCTTCTTCTTGGTTCATTGGAATGCTTAGCTCCCAAGCTTCTTCTTTGATGGAGGATGATGAAGATTGAAGGGTTGAGATGAGAGATTAAGGGTAGGAAGTGGGCCTCACACTAGGCTTCTTCTCTCTTGGAACTCCTTAGACGGTCTCTCCTTTAGGTTGCTTGGGGAATGGGTAGAAACTGAGTGATGGGTGGAGTGATGAGTGTGAGTGACATGAGATTTGACTTTGGGGTAAGAGGGGATGGGTTGCTTATCTTAGGGAGAAAGAAAGCATAGGCTAGTGGTGGGATGTGTACTTAACTAATTGATGTGAAAGATGGGTAGAGATTCTCTGGAATCTCTCAGAATCCATAAATACGTGGCATTTCGTCGAGATATACGTGGGTCCACAGCTCCTAGCCTGGGTATCGCATTGGTGCGTGAGACGCGGTGTTGGAACCGCGGCGACAGCGCGGCCGCTATGGTACAAGTTTCGAGTTGAGTTGACACTGATCTACGGGGGATACGACTTAGGGTCACCGAAATTTGATGGGGAGGATCGCGGGAGTCTAAGGAATGGTACAGACTAGGATAAGAGCCTTACAAGAATCCTACATCAATCTAAGTTCTCAATCATTTAAAGAGTACTTAATTTCAATTCCTCTACGTTTTTCACTACTGACCTTACTCGGAAGTGATCCTAAATCTTATGCTCTGATACCACCTTCTATCACGCCCCAAATCCATGGGCGAATAGCTTCCGTAGTGCCCCGAATCCGGCACTCGGCTTCCACACACCAAATCTCAAGTTCAGCGCATTATAAGGAAGACTTATATATATATATATATATATATATATATATATATATATATACTTAAGCATAATGATACATGATCATAATACCAAGCAATAATCTTCATTATAGATTTAGTCAAAATACAAGTATAATGTTTTTCCAAAATGTACAAAAATGTAGGGCATCGCCAAAATATAGCATAGACAAGATGTATCCAAAAAGCTAAGTCCTCCAAGCTACTCCTGCCCTGGAATTTTTTATTTTTTTTAAAGAAAGCTTAGGCTAAAAGCCTAGTGAGTGTACTCATGTGTGCATGGTGTACAAGCATGCAGTAGAAGTCAAAATATCAGAGTACATAAACTGAAGCATGATGACCATATAACACTACATAAAGTTAAGAGGACAGGATGCAATACAAGAGATGGTATGCAAAAGTATGAAAGGTGTATACAAGCATGATAGTGTTCCTCTAAAAGTCCACATCACAATCTAGTTGTCATCATTGGAAATCACCGGGGCATGGTATCCAGAGCAAGTCCGAAACTTATTGAATTGAGGCCTCACATACCCACCTTGTCAGTGGGGGGCCTGTAGCCATGTCAATACCCACTCGTCACGTCAGTAGTGGACCCATTTTAGGGGCTGGTCAAACTCAACCACATTCGCTCCAACGCTTCAGCTAGGCATGGCCAAAACTCTTTTCACCCAACCGCGTCAATGAGAGTCAGGCCTATTATGGTCTTTGGCACTAGTTGACCCATAGTATCTGCCCGGTCTTGATGATGAGGCTCGAGAGTACCACTTGAGGTTTAGGGAATTTCACCCAGGGGTCTGGGACCTAGAATAAAGAAACCCAAATTTTTGGTATCCTCAAATACCAACCACGATGTCGCTAGGGTGGTCTCATCAGTACAACCACGGTGTTACTGTGGTACTCAGTCCATCACACAGGGATGCTATGTGAAGTGCTATGATAATTCACAAGCAAGCCATGTAGCTTAATTGTACTCAAGCAATGCCATGTATGTCAACCATATATCCATACGAGGCAACCCTAATACCAACCAGCTCCTCTACCAACCATATCCAATCTCAATCCATGCTTATCATGGAAAGGTATACATGTAAGGCCTGCACAACCTGTACCATCATCATCTTGTGATCTCAACATGCACATGGTCCATACATGACCACACTACATATGATATGCATCTCAAGTACATGATGCGTGTATATGTGTACGTGCATGCAACACAACATGTGCAATATGTCGATGTTAGCCGAAAACTACCACAGTACGAAATAAGTAAAACAGTAATCTAGTGTGCACAAGTTTCATGTTGCCAACTAGTGCCAAGTATGTTTTCGATAATTCAAGGCGGCACATGAGGTGGCCTCACTTGATCCTTTAGTCCACATAAGTGTACCCATGTATCATCATAACATTCGACCTCCTCCATATATCATATATCACCATCACCACCACACACATACATCATCATCATATACACCCTCATTGCACATGTCCGGCCATCACAAACATAGATAATCGCATCCAACACATGGACAATGTCAGTTTGTTATTACAAGCGGTTAAGGCCTGGTCCAATTCCCTACTTGAATGAGCCGATTACCAGGTCGCCACAACCTATTTGTGCGGCTTGTTGGGTTGCCATTTGGTTGCCACAAATAGTCCATTCAAGGGGATTAATTATCATCAATTCAATGCATAATATCGGCTTAGCATGCATTCATCACATGGAGATCATAAGCACTTGCTCTAGGGGCCCAATCGTTGGCCCAAATGAGGCTACCACTAATGGGCCCACACGGCATTCACATACAACGAACTTTAAGACTGGTATGTCCATCATTCTAAGGCCATCGTGAACACATCGACGCGGTCTATATATCAGTCTCAAATACAAATAATGAGGTGGCCCAACAACTAGTCCAACACTTTTCTGAAGTTAAGCCCAAACTATGAATATAAGACTCTTACATTATGGCGATTCCGTGGCCCAACCCAATACACATAACATGGTGGGCCCACAGATAGATGGCCATTTGGACAATCGTGCAGTCTCAAGAAGGTTTCAATGATACGGCCCACATGAGTTTTGAATCTACTTCAGCTAAGGCCCATGCCCAGTGAGCGGGTCCACTAGCAAGGCGGGATCACATCCAAAATGAGCTGAAGAGAATGGATAGCAGAATGAAGCATTCATCAGTGTGTGGTCCACTCATCCAAGGACGGTGGACGAATCCCACAATCACGTCGGATCTCCAGCACTAGAGGCCCTGATTCCCTTGTTCCTATTATTATTATTATTATTATTAAACAGGTCTGTATGACCTTGGGTGGTAAATGAGCATCATGATTGGCTTTGGAAGGTTTGAATGGTGGCGGCCCCTCACCACTGTCTTATATGGCATGGCCCACCTGAGGTTTGCATCTGGTCCGTCCTTTGGATTTCATCCTAAAATGACTTGGAGAATGGAATGGATGGCTTGGATGACAAGTACATAATGGTAGGCTTAGAAGAGAATTTCAACAGTTAAGAGTTCGTGGTGTGGCCCGTCCTACCCGTAGATCTACCTTGATCTTAGGACCATCACCTAGCATGAGCTAGTGATACATATCAGCGGTATGGATAATACACATATATCATGGTGGGGTCCACTCATCTAGGCAAAGCTGGGTGGTGGAGACTACTCAAATTTGTGGTCTCAAGCACGAGCTGGGGGCTCATGACTCTCTTTCTTTCTTTCTTTCTTATTTTTTATAGGAATATATTTATTTTATTTTATTTTTGTCCGGACAACAGCTTGCATTGATGCTGAAATAACAGTGGACACCATCTATATACAACGGTGATTGAGCAGTCCTCACTGTTTTGATTTTGTGGCCCACCCAAGATTTGGTTCAACTGATTTTTAGAACACAGCCATAAGATAAGCTGTAAAAAATGGATGGATGGTGTGGATCTAACATGCACATCATGGAGGGGCCTATTATGGCCCTACAACGTCTGGCCCAATAAGGGCTATGGAGACGCTGCTGCTGAGGACGCCGACAGGTGCTGCCCCTTACTAAGCGTGCTGTGTCCAGGGGTTAAACACCCCAGTAGGGTTTAAGATCTAGACAGTTCAGGATTCATACAAACATTACAGTGAACCCATGCCCTGACCACGCCCATACCTATGTATGTCCTCCATCCTGACCTCTGTGACCATACTAAGGGGTTAGATGGCTGATAAACATCATGGTGGGGTCCACGGTTAGTGGGTACCACAAAATCTCAGGATAAAGTTGATATTTGTGCTTTCCCTTCATCCAACCCATCTGATACCATAGATGGCCTGGATGGTATGTGACCCACAATAATGGGTCTCATAGCTACATTACAATGAAAAAGAACAAGAAAATCAAGCACAGAAAAGTGAGTGTAGGGGTATTCACCTTGATGGACTAGATAGATGGTTGAGATGGATGGATGGAGTTGAAGATGGAAGGGATGGGGTTGATGATCCATCTTCCCTTAGTATAAAAATTGGTGAAAATGTTAAGGATTAAAGGGATATTTGTAGAGAAATTGCTAAAATTGGTAAGATTAAATTAATATGATTTTGGTTAGCTTAGACTAGGATTATGACAATTAATTCATGATTAAGAATTAATAGTGGATTAAAGGGGGCATGGGATGGCACGGTATGATGACATCATGCATAAGGTGTGGTATGGAGAAGAGTTGAGTTGGTGCTACACATGAAAGAGGGGTGGTATGGGAGGGTGACATCACACACATGGGTAGAGATTCTCTCACCCATGTGTGGTATGGTGCATGTATGCATAGCATGTGTTGTACACATGAGTGGAATGGAATATACAACCACATGCGCACATGATATACAAATGATTCTTCGCAGTATATCTCATCAATGGAGCGTCGCACGGACGTGCAGGTAGTACATCTGCGACAACGGCGATAGGGCGATCGATATGACAGGGGTTTCAATGACTCGCGGTCCGAGTCAGTCGAGTGTGTACTACAAATAAATAGTCTGTGGCCAGCCAAAAGAATCAGGCATCATACACAAACGTATGAAATGGATGGGGTCTTACAACTATGGAGCAAGCTTTCCCTTTTTGCCGAAACGTAGTGCTCCCTTTATCGGCGAGACTTTAAGGAACACATGATCCCCAACCTTGAATTGCAAATCCTTCATCTGGTATCTGTGTAGCTTTTCTACCTACTCTGGGTTGCTAAGGGATGATGTCGAATTATCCCAATCTTTTTAGTGGTCTTTCGCACCAAGTCCGGTTCCACTAAGCCTTTCTCTCCAACCTCTGCCCAACAATGTGGGTCTCAGCATGGGCATACATACAAAACTTCATAAGGGGCCATGCCTATGCTGGCCAAGAAGCTATTGTTGTAGGAAAACTCAGCATATGGAAGGCAATCATCCTAGCTATCCTTGAAATCAAGAACACATGCTCGCAACATGTCCTATAGGATTTGGTTTACCTGTTCTGTTTGCCTGTCAGTTTGTGGATGGAAGGCGGTGCTAAAATTTAATTTTACTCCCATCGCTTCCTACATTAGAGGCCAAAAGATCGATGTGAATCGGGTGTCCTGATCTGACACAATTTCTAAAGGGATTTCATGGAGTCACACTATCTCCTTGATGTAAAGCTTGGCCAATTCATCCACGGAGTTAGAGGCTCGAATTGGGAGGAAGCGATCTGATTTCGTTACTTGGTCAACGATCACCCATATGGAATCATACCCCTTCCTCGTCTTTGGCAGACCCGTAATGAAATCCATGGATATAAAATCCCATTTCCATTCTACTAGTGGCATTAGTTGTAGGAGGCCTGGTGGTCGACGATGTTCAGCCTTGACTTGCTAGTAGGTGAGGCATCTAGATACATAATCCGCTATCTAATTCTTCATATTGTCCCACCAATAAGTCTTCTTCAAGTCCTTGTACATCTTTGTACTCCCTGGATGCATTGCCAGTTTGGAATTATGAGCGGTATGTAGGACTTCTTCCCTCAGCCCATGAAGGTTTGGGATGCACAAGCGGCCCTGGTACCATAGTCCCCCGTCAGAGCCAACTCTCCACTTCGATTCTTCACTGTCGTCTGGCCGGTCTTTCGTTCTCATTAGTAATTCGTCTCCTCTTTAGGCTTCAATGATCCGATTGTCGATTAATGGTTGAACTCGAACATGGGCTATGGTCGCATATGGCTCCTCCAAGGTCAATTTGGTTCGAGGTCCCGTATAAATTCTATCATATTCCATTCCCTTACCATCAATGGGGCTGCGAATTTTAAGGCTCTCTTGCAGCTTAGGGCATCAGCCACCAGGTTGGCTTTGCCTGGGTGGTATGACACTTCGAATTTGAAGTCTTTCAGCGTCTTCATCCAACGACGTTGTCTCATGTTTAAGTCCCTCTGGGTGAAGATATTTTTGAGACTCTTATGGTCACAAAAGAGTTCAAATTCCTCACCGTAAAGATAATGTGCAAAAATGACAGTTGTCAACTCTAAGTCATGAGTGCGATAATTTTCTTTATGTTTCCTTAATTGTTGAGAGGCATAGGTGATGAATCTGTCCTTCTGCATGAGTACACCTCCTAAACCGACTTGAGAGGCATTGGTGAAGATGGTGTACTTGACTCCTTGCTCGGGTAGTACGAGAATGGTGGCGGACGTCAGTCAGTCCTTCAGTTCTTGGAAAGCTGCCTCCACCTCCATGTTCTAGGAAAAGATGATGTCCTTCCGAGTAAGTTGGGATAGTGGCCGAGCTATCTTGGAGAAGTCTTTAATGAATTTGCGGTAGTAGCCCGCTAGTCCCAGGAAACTTATAACTTCTGAAATCAAGCCAGGTTGTTTCCAATCCTGTATTGTTGCTACTTTGGCGAGGTCCACAGATATTTCGTCTCCCGAGATTACATGCCCTAAAAACTTTATCTCTTCCTTCCAAAAGTCACATTTTCAAAACTGGGCAAACAATTGGTGTTGTCTGAGAGTGCTAAGAACCTCTTGTAAATGTTCGTCGTGATCTTCTCGACACTTTGAGTAGACCAGGATGTCGTCCATAAACACTATCACAAACCTGTATAGGCAGGGCCTAAAGATCCTGTTCATAAGATCCATGATTACTGCTGGGGCATTTGTGAGCCTGAACGACATAACTAGAAACTCATAATGCCCAAAACTTGTTCTAAAAGCTGTCTTTTGTATGACTTCCTTCTTTACCCGTAATTGATCATACCTGGACTGTAAATCTATCTTCAAAAAATACTTGGCACCTTTTAATTTGTCGAATAAGTCATTGATTCTAGGTAAAGGATACTTATTCTTGACCGTGACTTGGTTCAATCTGCGATAATCAATACATAGTTGCAACGTCCCTTCCTTCTTTTTCATGACTAGATACTTATTCTTGACCGTGACATGGTGACATGCTTGGCTGGATGAAGCCGAATTCCAGCAAGTCGTCGATTTGAGTTCTCAATTCCTCCATTTCGCATGGGGGCATACGGTATGTTGGTAGGGATATAGATGTCACACCTAGCGTGAGATCTATGGTGAAGTCAATCTCACGTGGTGAAGGAAGTCCGGGTATTAGCTTGAATATACCTATGAACTCTCGGACTACTGGCGTGTCTATAAGCGAAGGACTGTCATAATTATCCAACAACGAAGTATAGCAACGAATTCAAAGTGGGTGGCTAACCTGGACTGGGAATGTGAAGGAGGCACCCTCAATTTCATGGATTGTGACTGACCAGGTCTCGCAATTGATCTCTGCTTTCACCTCGGTTAACTAGTCCATGCCAAAGATGACATCGTAATGAAAGATTCTTGTCACGATCAAGTCAATGAGTACCTCCTTACTTCCCAAATCTATGGGGCAGTGATGGTAAATCTCTGAAGCATCAGAGAAGGTTCCTGTTGCGGCAAAATCCTCATCCCCGAGATGGGGGTGGTGTCTAACTTCTGATGCTTAACAATCATACATGATATCAAGGAGGCAGTGGACCCAATGTCCACTAAGTGGAATATAGGTGTACCTTGTATGTGGGTTGTGACTAACGGCAACATTTGTGCCTTCAGTGATCATCGCATGCACCCACGCTGTTGCGCACGGTTTGGTGGCGTAATAATGGGTCGTTGTAATGGCCGATTTTAGTGCATAGGGGGATGTTGGAATTGTTGCGTTGGTCTCACTGTTTGTAGAGGAGGAGTTGCAAGGTCTTGCTGGGGTGGACGGTTAATTCCTTGTGGGGGCATGTAGCTGTTCTCTCTCATCCTTGTGAAACAAAAAGGGGTAGCGTGACCCACTTTCTTGCAGTGTGTACACACGCGGTCAGGCCTGACTTGGAAAGCTAGTGGAGCCATGGGCCTTGGAGGTGAGTCCATTCTGGGTCTTTTGCATGGAAGTGTTGAAGGCCGGGCCTCTCCCTTTAGTCTTGGCCCAATCACAAGCGAGCCTGTGATATATGTTCCCCATCCTGCTCAGAAGGTAGAGACATCTCGACCAACTCAGCGTAGGTGTAATGTTTGTGCAACACATCTTCGTGTGGATGCCTGCCCGAAGTCCTTCAGAGAAACACCACATTCTGGTTTGTTCGTCTGCCACTATCCGGGTGCATGCCTTGATATTCCAAAAAGCTATTCTCATATTCTGCCACTGTCATCCCTCCTTATTGTATGCGGAGGAACTTGCTCTCTTTCTCATTGCGATAGGTGAGCGGATAATATTTGTTGAAGAAACAAGTCTCAAATTCCTCCCACGTCCATGAAATTGTGGTAAAGACCGCTTTAGTTGAATTAGGAATATGCCAATATGTCCCAGAAGGGGGGTGAATAGGACTTTTTAATAATTTTCTAATATTTTAAAATCCTATTACACTAATCCTAACAACAAGCATATATTAGGATTACTCAAGAGTAACTTTACTGGCTTCCAAGCCCAGTAGAGGATCCAATCACGGATATGATTGTGAGTGTGTGTTAGGTGTGATATCAAATAATCAGATATGCAAGCAATTAACAAAATCACATAATCAAATGAAAGACATTAGCAATCTCAAACACAGTCATTTTTATAGTGGTTTGACTACTTGTCTACTCCACTCCCGGCAGACGCACTCAACCCTTGAGTATGCCGGATTTCACTAAGGAGGTTTCCCATGGTTCATCCCAAATCCAAGGTTTTAAATCAGGTTGACCTTTAACCTTTACAACCTACACCTAGGCTGACTGTTTATGCTCTCACGAGCAAGGGTCAACACATCGCACCCACTTTTAGGCACACTGGCTAAGGATCTTCCACAAGACCCTAACGGAGGTTTCACACGGTTCACCTCGAACCGAAGGTTTTAGACATGTTCACCTTTAACTGGAAGTTTATGCTCTCCACAAAGCAAGGGTCAACACTACGTACCCACATTTAGGCACACTGGCTAAGGATCTTCCACAAGACCCTAACGGAGGTTTGTAAGTGCTATGGTTTTATGCTCCTTTGGTTGTCAAATTTTTTAGTGCCAAAACCTCAATCTATGTCTTGTGTAGTTCATTGTTATAAATGTTCAAGACATTGCATCACCACTCTAAGCACTTTACTTCAAGTCAAGAACGAAGAACTGCATCAAACTACTTCAAGAAATGCAAGTACAAGCAAGTACAAGTTACAACAGTAGAAGTGATCTTGTTCAAGATTCAAGTCAGTGTAAAACACAAGATGAATTGTTATTCAAGCTATAAAAGATCTCATGTTCAGTGCTACATCAAGTTCAAAGATCTCAAGCTTCACAATCTTCAAAGGTCATCTATCATCTGAAGATATGAAGTCTCAATGTTCATACCTCACTTTCAAGGTCATTTTGAATATATAATTCAATTGAATCATTTTACATGGAATTGGACTTCTAAGACCAGTCCTGAACCTTGTTCGACTAGTCCTAGCACTGCCTCGACCAGTCCAAGAAATTCTAAGACCAGTCTTAAGTTGGTTGCACTTTTTCAGAATTTTCTGTTCGTCCACGACCAGTCCTGGAATCTGTTCGACTGGTCATGTGAATAGTGTCGACTCGTCTTACGACCAGTCCTGGTTCTACGACTCAAACTATAACAACCAATCTTTGAGTCCTACGACCAGTCGTGGGTATGCTACGACAAGTTGTAGACACCCTACGACCAGTCGTAGAATGGTTTTATCCGATCGCGCTCAAAAATTCAAAAATCTGTTTCTCCTATGACCAGTAATAGTGTCCTTAGGACCAGTTGTAGCCAAGTTTCTACAACTATAAATAGAGCACAAATTTCAGAGATTGATAACTCAATTCAAGTAAAATCAAGGGATCACTCTGAGATAAGTTTGTATTCATTTTAAGTTACCTTGTGCATAATTTATATTATCTTTTGTTAGCTTTATTAATTTGATTTTGTTTCTACATTCCAATCTTAATTGAAAAGAGGAATTGTGATATTCCTTCTTCTTGGAATCAAAATCATATATAGCTAGCCCAATTAGTTTAATTTAAAATCAATTAGAACCTAGAACCATTTTAAAGTGAGTATTGGACTTTGAACTTCTACATTCGATCTTCTACTCCGATTAGTTCTTCCGGGCTGCAACAAAAGGAGAAATCCAGGTATTTTACATTTATGTAAATTTCCATTTTGGTTTTATTTGAGATTAAGCCAGAAAAATCTCATTATGTTGGTTATCTGAGGAGAGCTAAAAAACTCAGAAGTGAGGGTTTTTAAATTATGTAAGCCCTTTTCTAAAAAGACACAATTGTGAAGGTTTTGGATGAACCTGTGAAAGCCTATTTTGTATGTGAACGCTAATATCCCCTGTGTGAGGATCTTAGGAGTGGAGTAGCAATTTGTGTGGCTGTTTTTTAATAGTTGATGTACGCACAAGCGAACCACTATAACTATTTGTGTTTTGTGGATGTGTGATTTATATTTTCTATCTTTGGTCATTCATATTTGTGGGATGTATATGTAAATGTGAATGTTGTAATATTTACATTTCAAGCATTGTGGGGAATGTTGTAATAGTTTAGAATTTATTTCTTGCTATTTCATTTGTTTCCTTTCTGTTTGAGTTTATGATATTCAATTTGTTCTAGAAATAAGGTTGTCCTGCTATAAACCTTTGGTTTTTATGGTGTAAGGTTGTCCTTAGAACAACATTGATATCAATCTCTGTTTTTGAGGTTGCTTTACATTTCAATATAGTGATTTATTAATAGTGCTATCTTTTATTCATTTATATTCCGCTGTTATTGTTTAAATTTGACATTGTCCTATTCACACCCCCCCCCCCCCCTCTAGGGCATATAGCTTGGCCATTTCAAGTGGTATCAGAGCCTAATAGCTCGTTTTAATTCTTGTTATTTAGATTTATTTCCTAAGCTAACCGATCTAAGCTATATATAAGATGTCAAATTTTGATAGCCTTTCAGTCACTAGGCCTCCACCTTTTGATGGCACCAATTATGCCTATTGGAAAGCCAGGATGAGGATCTTCCTTAAATCCATGGATGAAAGTGTGTGGCTAGCCACAGTGAATGAATGTACCCTTCCTACCGCTGAAATAACTAGGATCGATGGTTCAAAATCAACGAGAGTAACACCTTATTTCTCATGGACCGCACTTCAGAAAAGTGAGAGTAGTGCAAATGTAAAAGCACTAAATGCAATTACTTGCGCACTATCACTGGATGAATTCCAAAGAATTATATCTGTGATTCTGCAAAGCAAGCTTGGGATATTTTTGAAATGACACACGAGGGTACATCAATTGTCAAGAAATCTAAAGTCTAAATCCTCGCAACCAAATTTGAGGAAATACATATGGAAGAAAATGAAATGTTTATGGACTTCTACACTAGATTAAATGACATTGTGAACTCTATGTGGGGTCTTGGAGATAAAATCCCAGAAAGTAAAATGTGTGCAAAAATATTACGCTCACTTTTTGAATGGTTTAATTCTAAGGTAACTGCAATCTAGGAACTTCGTGATACGGATACTATGAGGGTAGAAGAATTAGTTGGGTCTTTACAAACCTACGAATTAAATTTTAAAGCTCTTAAAGGAAAATCTATTGCCCTTAAGTCTTTTAAAAATGTTTCTCAAGAAAACAATTCTGATTTAGAAAATTCTGAAGATGATATGGCCCTTTTAGCAAAAAAGTTTTACAAAATTTTCAAAAGTAAAAAGAGGGTTGATTTTCAAAAAGCAAATGATAAGAAAAGATCTAAATGTAAATCTAAGACTTGGAATTTAAAAGATAGTCAATGTTACAACTGCCAAGAATATGGGCATTTAGCAAACAAGTGTCCTAAAAAAGACAAACCCAAAAAGAAGAGTATGTTGGCTACTTGGGATGAATCCTCTGATTCTGAAGCCTCTTCTAATTCAGAAGATTCTGAAACCGAGTCGGGCAGTGAAGTTAAAGCCCGTATGACTCTAGCCAAATTCACATTATCAGATAATGATTCAACAAGTGAAGAAAATCTGAACAGTGAATGTGAAAATGAAAATGATCTTCAAGATGCTTACAATGCCCTTTACAAGGAAAGTTGTAAAATTGCTATGAAACTTAAACTTCAAAAAGAAAATTTTTTAAAGCTTAAAGAAAATTTTGAGTCTCTTATTTTACAAAAATCACATATTTCAAAATTTTTTTGAAAAACGTAAATGCGATTTGGAATTCAAAACCTCCCAGATTGAAAATCTAAAATCTGAAAATGAAAAACTTAAACTTGAAGTCTCTTCTCTTTTGAGTTTAAAGGATACATGAAGATATGCCCAGGGTGATCCAAAGTTAGAAAGACTTTTATCCGGATCAAGAAAATGTGGCGACCGATCTAGTTTGGGCTACGATAAGAATATTCCTCCTAAACAGAAGAACACTCCTTCCAAGTTTGTGAGAGGAGAAACTTCGAACTCAAAAGGGAAAAGTAATCAAAATTTTTTTAAAAATTCTAAAACTTTTCAAAAACCTAAAAACATCTATATCAACTATAAAAATCAGAACCGAAACCCTTTAGCTGAGACAATAGTTGATCTTCTTAAGAAGCTCTTAAAATCTAACTCAGTGGGTCACTCTAACAATAACTACAATCAAAAGAAGATCCACTATACTCCTAAACCCAAAACAGTTATGAAATGGGTTCCTAAGGTTACCGGCTTGGTTGCCCACACTGCTTTCAAAGCTACAAGCCATTCAAAGTGGTACCTAGGCAATGGATGTTCAAGGCATATGACTGGTGATAAAGGTTTATTCACCGATCTCAAAGACATGACTGATGGTTCAGTCACATTCGGCGATGGCAACAATTGCAAGATTATTGGCCAAGGTACGATTCAACTCTATAACCTCCCTTTGTTTAAAAATGTTTCATACATTGAAGGGTTAAAACACAACTTATTAAGCATATCTCAAATATGAGATAACAATCATAGTGTAAGATTTTCTAACCAAGGTTGTGAAATTCTAAATAATAAGGGTTCAGTAATATTAACTGGTCGCAGAACTTCTGAAAATTGCTATATTGTTAGTGAATCCAGCTCATCTAGTCAAACGTGTTACATGGTCCATACCGATGAGACTAATTTGTGGCATAAACGTCTTGGACATGTACACTACCATAATTTATGTAGACTGAGCAAAAGAGAACTAATAAGAGGTCTACCTAAATTACAAAAGATAGAGAAAATATGTGGCAAATGCCAAATAGGCAAGCAATCAAGGAGCTCTCACAAGAAGGTGAACTCCAATGCCACATCAAGACCACTCGAGCTTCTCCATATGGATCTTATAGGCCTACTAGGATGGAAAGTCAAGGTGGCAAAAAATACATTTTGGTAATAGTGGACGATTTTACCAGATTCACTTGGGTAGCTTTCTTAAAAGATAAGTCAAAAACCCTTGATGAAATAAAAAGAGTTCTCAAATAGATTCAAACGGAAAAATGTTCTCAAGTCTGTAAGATCCATAGTGATCATGGATCTAAATTTGAGAATAGCAGTTTTGAGAAATTCTGTAGCAATCAAGGAATATTGCATGAACTCTCTGCGCCCAAAACTCCTCAACAAAATGGAATTATAGAAAGGAAAAATAGAGTGCTTCAAGAAATGGCTAATGTAATGTTGAATAGTATGAAGCTATCTAAAAATCTTTGGGCTGAAGCTGTTAATACTGCCTGTTATATAATTAACCGGGTTTATACGAGTAAATCTAATAATAAAATGGCTTATGAAATGTGGTTCGATAAGAAGCCTACTGTCAAATACTTTCGAGTTTTTGGCAGCAAGTGCTATATTCTACGTGACTGTGAAAATCTGAGAAAGTTTCATACTAAAAGTGATGAAGGGATCTTTTTAAGATATTCTTTAAACAGTCATGCATATCGAGTACTGAACAAAAGAACCGGTGTTATTCAAGAATCTATAAATGTGGTCATAGACGATCACTTGAATACACCTGCCCTAAGTTTAGATAATGATGAAGTTCTTTTAATTAACAAACCAGATACTTCATCAAATCAAATTGATTCTGAATTGAGGACTGTTAAAGATCATCTAACCACTCAGATTCTTGGAAACCCTCTCACTGGTGTGCGCACTTGTAGACAACTTGAAGATATATGTAATTACATATGTTTCACATCCCAGATAGAATCGGTTAACATAAAAGAAGCTCTTACTAACGAAAACTGGATAGTTGCGATGCAAGAAGAGCTTAACTAATTTGTGAGAAATGATGTTTGGTACCCTGTTCCTAGACCTAAAGATAAACATATTATTGGTACTAAGTGGATTTTCAAAAATAAGTCTGATGAACTTGGTAATATAATTCGAAATAAGGCTAAACTGGTTGTACAAGGGTACACTCAAATTGAAGGAATTGATTATGATGAAACCTTTGCCCCAGTAGCTCATCTTGAATCAATCAGACTATTCATATCCATTACTTGTTTTATAAAATTTATAATTTATCAAATGGATGTAAAGAGTGCCTTCTTAAATGACGATTTGCATGAAGAAGTGTATGTTGAACAACCAACAGGTTTTGAAGACCCTAAGAGTGTTGATCATGTCTATCGCCTAAAAAAGGCTCTCCATGGTTTAAAACAAGCTCCCATGGCATGGTATGAAAAGTTGACTAAGTTTTTACTAAGTCATAACTTTCAAATGGGAAGTGTCGATAAAACTTTGTTTGTTAAGAAACATAACGATGATATCTTAATGGTTCAAATCTACGTTGATGATATTATTTATGGATCTACCTATTCTAACATGACTGTTGATTTTGCAAATTTAATAAAATCTAAGTTTGAAATGAGCATGGTTGGGGAATTGAACTATTTCCTTGGGTTGCAAGTAAAACAACAACCTGATGGTATTTTTATTTCTCAAACCAAATATGCTCTGAACTTAATCAAAAAGTTCAGATTTGAGAATGGTAAAAACTTTGATACTCCTATGAGTACAAACTTAAGACTCTCAGAGGACTTTACAGGTAAAAATGTTGATCCTAAGTTATATCGTAGTATGATTGGCAGTTTACTTTATTTAACTGCTAGTAGACCAGATATTGCTTTAAGTGTTGGTATTTACGCTAATATCAGTCTGATCCTAAAGAGTCTCATTTAACTGTTGTTAAGCAGATTATACGATATGTCGTAAGTTTAGTTAATTTGGGTCTCTGGTATCCATATGATACTAGTGTTCAGTTGGCAGGGTACACTGATGCTGATTGGGCTGGAAATATCGGCAATAGGAATTCAACCAGTGGTGGTTGTTTTTATATTAGAAATTGTTTAGTTTCTTGGTTTAGCAAGAAGCAAAGTTCTATATCACTCTCTACTGCTGAGGCTGAATACATCGCAGCTAGAAATGCTTGTACTCGGCTTGTTTGAATGAAACGTATGTTAAGTGACTATGGAATCACACAGGATTTAATGGTTCTATATTGCGATAATTTCAATGCTATAAATATTTCAAAAAATCCAATCTAGCATTCACGTACCAAGTACATTGATATTAGGTATCATTATATTCATGAATTAGTGGAAGAAAAAATAATCTCTTTAGAATACATTCCGACCGAGACTCAACTTGATGACATTTTCACAAAACCGCTCGACAAAAGCAGGTTTAATAAATTAAAAATTGATCTTGGTATGTGCATTCAAAATTGATTATTCATGCATATATGTATCATAATGTATATATATTTGATAATTTATTTGGTTAAATTTAAAATTTTTACGAAAAATGCATATTTTTATTGATACTCGACGAGTTGTGGGTGTACTTGACCGGTCTTGGTACGACCGATCGAGGACAGCTCAAGACCGACCATGGAGAGTGCTGTCCTCTTTTATTTGGAAAAAATCTTCATCTTCCTTATTTCTATCTTACTCTCCAATAAGCCATGGCACGACTAGTCGAACCCTACAGTGTAATTCGTCAAGGTTAGTGCATTTTATTAGTCTTGCTTGTAGATTCATAGTCCATTTGCTTCAATCTCATCATTGGAGTGTTTAATTTCAAGCTTTGTTGGGTTATTTGGGGTTTTCTTCTCAAATTTTTTAATTTTGAGAAAACCCATTTCTCATCTTTTACATCTCCTTAGTTCTTTGAATTTCATGTTGCTAATGGATGCTAGAGGGAAAAAGAAAACAACCTGTGTTCCATCTTCTTCTAGATCTACTCCAAGAACTCAGCGCCATCTTCGGTCACCCAAAAATGATCCCTCATATGTATGGGATCTGCGTTTGCGCAATGTTATTGTTGAAAGAGCTATTGATCTTAACCACATTGCTCTTTTTGGTATCATTCTACTCCTCCAATCTGTAGGATGGGATAACATCTTACATTGGGGTGGGCCTGCATACCAATCTATTGCTCAGTCCTTATTCACATGTATCTCTGATTTTTCTGCTGAGAATTTAACATTTAAAATAGATGCTAGAGAAGGCCCTTTTGATGTAGATCGTCATCTAATATCTAGCCTTATGGAAATACCTGTTAATGATGAGGGTATTCCTATTCATATTCTAATTGAAAAACCCTCATAATCAGAAAAATGAATGCTCACCAGAGCATTATGTAATATGGATGTGCAATGGACTCATAAAGGGAATGCGCTCCTCTCAAAGTACTTGTTACCCAGATACAGAGTCCTCCACAGAATCTTTACGTCAAATATGTATTCGCATTCTGGTAATAAAACAGAACTGACTTCCTTTATGGTTCGTGTTTTGCACTCTGTCCTCTCTGGTACTAAAGTTTGTCTTCCATCTTTAATATGTCATTCCATCATTCAGTTTCGTCTCCATCCAGGTCATAGTGATATTCCATTTACCTATCTTATGACTGTTTTAGCTTCTCATATATTGGTTGCTATGCCTGTTGGTGAGGCTCCCATTCATCATCTTATTTTTAACAACTCAAATATAAATAAGATGAAATTAGAATTGGCTCCTGGCCAAGTGGATGTTGATGGTGATGGAGCTGAAGCTAGGAATGAAGAAGAAGTTGATGATCATCCTCCTGATTACATAAACATGGATGATGTTTTTGATGAAGCTGAGTCTGATTCTGCTAATGATTTTGATTATGAACCATCTGAGTTTGATGCACGTCGCGTGCACTTGAGGAGAAGGTAGAGAATATGAATGTTGCCCATGATTTACGGTTTAAATATATGCGCAAGTATCTTAGGCGCTTAAACAAGGGCCTTCATTAACTTGATCCTACCATACCTTCTCTTTCCTCAGAATCTGATTAAGTGATTTACTCTTTGGTCTGTAATAACTTTAAGTCTACTTTTATTGGGTTGTAAACTTTATTTGGTTTGCTGACTGTAGCTTGCTGACTTTGTTTAAACAAGTTCATGGTATACGGACTTTAATTTGCTTATATCTTGACTCCTTGATTACTCTTGTTTATTATCCTTTTCCATTTTTCTTCTTCTTTTGTCATATTGTGATAAAAAGGGGGAGAATTTATATGGTTTTGCATATGAATTGATATGTTGATGGAATATGGACTGTGGTAGAGTTGCATTTTTTTTTTGGATATATGTGCGCTACTCAGGAAGAGTAAGTAAGGGGGTGTTCTGCCTACTTCATCTTGATGTGTAATGACAACTGGTGCATGATTCTTTAACCAGGCTATAACTAGTTTTTTCTTTTATAACATGTGCATATTTTTTTGTATTCATATTGGTTATATTATTGTTGAGTGTTTTGTCACAAATTTGACAAAGGGGGAGATTGTAAGTACTATGGTTTTATGCTCCTTTGGTTGTCAAATTTTGTAGTGCCAAAACCTCAATCTATGACTTGTGTAGTTCACTGTTATAAATGTTCAAGACATTGCATCACCGCTCTAAGCACTTTACTTCAAGTAAAGAACAAAGAACTACATCAAACTACTTCAAGAAATGCAAGTACAAGCAAGTACAAGCTACAACAGTAGAAGTGATCTTGTTTAAGATTCAAGTCAGTGTACAACATAAGATGAATTGTTATTCAAGCTTTAAAAGATCTCATGTTCAGTGTTACATCAAGTTCAAAGATCTCAAGTTTCACAATCTTCAAAGGTCATCTATCATCTGAAGATATGAAGTCTCGATGTTCATACCTCACTTTCAAGGTATGATTGACCTTATATTGTCCTTAGGGTAGGTAATTTTGAATACATAATTCAATTGAATCATTTTACATGGAATTGGACTGTTCTAAGACTAGTCCTGAACCTTGTTCAACTAGTCATATCACTGCCTCCACCAGTCCAAGAAATTTTAAGACTAGTCCTAAGTTGGTTGCACTTTTTTGAAATTTTATGTTTGTCCACGACCAATCGTGGACTCTGTTCAACCGGTCGTGTTGAACAGTGTCGACTCGTACTACGACCAGTCCTGGTTCTATGACTCAAACTACATCAACCAATCTTTGAGTCCTATGACCAGTCGTGGATATGCTACGACTAGTCATAGAGGGCCTACGACTAGTCATAGAATGGTTTTATTCGATTGCGCTCAAAAATTCAAAAATCCGTTTCTCCTGCGACCAGTCATAGTGTCCTCAGACCAGTTGCAGCTAAGTTTCTACAACTATAAATAGAGCACGAATTTCAGAGATTGGTAATTCAATTCAAGTAAAATCAAGGGATCACTCTGAGATAAGTTTGTGTTCATTTTAAGCTACTTTGTGCATAATTTATATTATCTTTTGTTAGCTTTATTAATTTGATTTTGTTTCTACATTCCAATCTTAATTGAAAAGAGGAATTGTGATATTCCTTCATCTTGGAATCAAAATCATATATAGCTAGCCCAATTAGTTTAATTTAAAATCAATTAGAACCTAGAACCATTTTAAAGTGAGTATTGGACTTTAAACTTCTACATTCGATCTTCTACTCCGATTAGTTCTTCTGGGCTGCAACAAAAGGAGAAATCCAGGTATTTTACATTTATGTAAATTTCCATTTTGGTTTTATTTGAGATTAAGCCAGAAAAATCTCATTATGTTGGTTATCTGAGGAGAGCCAGAAAACTCAGAAGTGAGGGTTTTTAAATTATGTAAGCCCTTTTCTAAAAAGACACAATTGTGAAGGTTTTGGGTGAACCTGTGAACGCCTATTTTGTATGTGAATGCTAATATCCCCTGTGTGAGGATCTTAGGAGTGGAGTAGCAATTTGTGTGGCTGTTTTTTAATAGTTGGTGTACACACAAGCGAACCACTATAACTATTTGTGTTTTGTGGATGTGTGATTTATATTTTCTATCTTTGGTCATTCATATTTGTGGGATGTATATGTGAATGTGAATGTTGTAATATTTACATTTCAAGCATTGTGGGGAATGCTATAATAGTTTAGAACTTATTTCTTGCTATTTCATTTGTTTCCTTTCTGTTTGAGTTTTTGATATTTGTTCTAGAAATAAGGTTGTCCTGCCATAAACCTTTGGTTTTTATGGGGTAAGGTTGTCCTTAGAACAACATTGATATCAATCTCTCTTTTTGAGGTTGCTTTACATTCCAATATAATGATTTATTAATAGTGTTATCTTTTATTCATTTATATTCCGCTGTTATTGTTTAAATTTAGCATTGTCCTATTCAACCCCCCCCCCCTTTAGGACATATAGCTTGGCCATTTCAAGGTTTCACACGGTTCAACTCGAACCCAATGTTTTAGAAAGGTTCAACTTTAACTGGAAGTTTATGCTCTCCACAGAGTAAGGGTCAACACTACGTACCCACTTTTAGGCACACTGGCCAAGGATCTTCCACAAGACCCTAATGGAGGTTTTAAACGGTTCACCTCGAACCCAAAGTTTTAGACAGGTTCACCTTTAACCGGAAGTTTATGCTCTTCACAGAGCAACGATCAACACTACGTACCCACCACGTACACTCCCGCTAGAGGCCTCCTAGAAGACTTGCAAGGGTGAGAAACACCTTAGACCTAATCCTATAAAAGAATGATCACGAGGGTCCTCTGGACTCTAGTTACTTACAGATAAGTGGATAAGTCCCATTTTAGCTCGTTGATAAAGAGTCTTCTACTTCCTTGAACCGCAACTCAGAAGATATACCGATGCATGGCGATGGGTTGGGTCAAGGTTATGATGGAATCCTACTCTCAAATATTTTTCTATAAAGGAGATAGAGTGATTCCAATCATCTATGCATTCAAGGCATCCCAGCTTAATGATTTGCTATTACGGTGGTAGCTGGAGAATCCTTGAATGCGGAAGTTCATTCCCCAATCCACTCTATTGAATATCAATGATGAGAGTGGATTGGAGGATGAACTCCCTTGAGAGAAAGGGCTTTGGGTATATGATCTAAGGTAAAACACTCAAAAGCACTCTCTTCTTTCTCTACCAGCAATAATAGACAAGTCCTCTTTATATAGGCAAAAGGTTCCAACGGATATAAAACGGTCACATTTATAACAGAGTTCGATATCATCGAGCGGGATCGATATCATCGAGCATATACTCTCGATATCATCGACGGTCCTCTTGATGACACAAACTCAAATGTCTTACGCTTTTGAAACCTATTGCCAGCTGATCGAGAGAATCGAAACACGTGTCGATGTCATTAGATTTCGAACTCCGATTTCATTGATGCGAGGTCGATTCCTTGACATTTGAAAATGAGAGAGACTTGCTATGAAATATTTCAAGTTTACAAGAATGATCAAGGGACCTTTGAGATCATCGAAATTTGAATGTTGATGATATCGATAAATGTGTCGAGGCATCGATAAATCCCGGGGATTTTCGTTTAAGCTTAACGGACAGTTTCTGTCCCTGTTCGATGCCATCGAAACTGTACTGATATCATCGATATTTGAATATCGATTTTATCGAGTGACCCTCGATCATAGATAAACTATCCTAAAATATTTTGCTGGAAAACTTCGTGCCCATGACTAATATCATCGAGAGCCTTCCGATATCATCGAGATTTGAACTTCGATGGTATCGAGGGGGCTTCGATATATCGATGCACATATGATATTCTTAAGTGAAAATAGGGGCACCGGAGATCTGCCTGTCGATATTATTGAGTCACCTTCGATGGACTCGAGATTCAAATATCGATGATATCGATAAGTATATCGATACATTGATAAATCTGTCTAGAGATATATGTGGTTGCTGGACACTTCTGTCCTCATTCCGATGGAATCGATTTATCATCTAGGACATCGACAGCGCAAGTCGATCATATCGAGCAATGTATCGATAAAATCGACAAAGCAAGAAAACTTAGAGATTTTCTGATTCGACAAAGTTTTCTTAACTTAAAAACCCTATGATGTTCTAACTTGTTTTAAGGATTTAAATACCTGATGCTTTGAGACATGGATGTGAGGCTTAGATTTACCTGTGGCAAGCTTGCACATATCCGGTTGAGGTAAACGCTTTGAATTGATCATCCTATGAGGTTCTGCAGTCTAGCTAACTCAATACTCACGCTAATTGACAAACCAGGGCACTTTCAATCTACCCCTTTGTCAATTACGTGACAAAATACCAAAACACCGTAGACCAGCTTCTCTACTGACATCCTAAATTGTGTGTACATACACTTTACATAATTTTACAATTTAATCTAGTGGGCACACACATAATCAGAAGCTGTTCCCCATAATCAGAAGCTGCTCCCCCTATCTACAAACTCCCCTTATCTTGGTGCAGCTGCTCCCCCTAACACCCGCATCACCGATTCAAGTAGATATGCAATTTTCTTCTTGGGGTGTTTGAGTCATTCTCCCCCTTTTTATCAGTCATTAACAAAGATAACAGTTGATATTGACTGAAGTTAAAGTAATTTGGGAGAACCAACATGCAGAGAACATATATATATATAAGAGAGATTTATAATGATGAAAACAATGAATTAGACATCTTTTTCAGAGACTATGTATGCAAAACAGTCCAAACATAGCAGTGATATAAGCAGATAATAAAAAATATCACATGCATTCCACATAACATGGACTAGACAACCAGGAGATCATAAAACATTATCATGGCAGTAAAGACGTGAATTATACCCAGCCATATCCACAAATATCCAAAAGCATATATATATATATATATATATATATATATATATATATATATATATATATATATATATATATATATATACTGCCCAAGTTTGACAGTAGATTAACAGTTATCCCAACAAAATTTCCAACCCCATTCATGGGCATCCAAACTCAACCATCAGTTTTTAGCCCATTCATGGGCAACACACAAAAAAACTGTTTAGACTGTGCAGGTTAGTGAGTTATCACATACACTCATGAGAGCATAGAACATCCAAAAAGATACTAATGTTCATACGCAGAGATAAGAATGAAGTGTATGTGACAGCATCCAGAGACCAGTGCTTATGGAGCAGAGGAAGATGATGTCATGTCGTCGCACCGGCAAGTGAGTATATCAACCAACTGTTGTACAGTCTGCTGCACTCCATGGACCAGCCGTTCCAAGATGGTAAGTCGCTCGTTCATCGATTCCTTGAACTGGGAGACATCCGGCTGAATCGCTCCAATCCGATCCTAATGAAGCTTAAATTGTTTAGCATGCCCGGGAGTTGATGTCGACGGTGCTTGATGGGGTCCAGGAGCTTCATCTCTAGCTGTCTCAGTCCCTTCCATGGGAGCATCACCTAACCCACTTTCCCTCTCTACTTGAATGCCTTCCTCATGTGGATCCTCAGGATATTTATGAAACTTCAAATCCATCCCTCGAATGTTACTCTTGTTGAAGGTTTGGAGAGGAAGAACAAGATCACTTGTAGTTGGAAAGGCTATGGCATTGCATATTGTATGTATGATCTAGGGATATAGTAAGTGAACATCCCTAGCCGTATGAAAAGCATAAACCAACTGATGCATGATAAGGGTATGTAGACAAATCTTGATCCCAGAGGTGACCGAATAAATTATCACAGTCATGAAGCCCATGAGATCTACCCCGTTGGAACCCCTAGAGTAGATGTTTGAAGCAAGGAAACCATGTAAGACTCGATAGCGTGGTTCCATGAATCTGGCTTTGAGGGCATTCCCTTAACGCCACTGGATGTCACGATCATGACAGAGGAATTTGGTGACCTTGGACCGAACCTCAATATTTTCTATGTCCATATCTAGGAGTCCTACAGGTGATAAGGTAAGATTGAATATCCCTGTGACAGTCTCAGAAGTGATTAGCACATCATCACCATCGATGGTTATGGTGATGGATGGTGGTTCAGATATCGGAGAATGACAGGCGGCGAAAAAATTATAGGCCCATTCAAGGTGATACAGTCCCTCAAAATTGAGAACTGGTAACCAATCTATGGTGGTAAATAGTGGTTCCAAATTATATGGAATCGGACAACTTCTGTCGACTTTTCTCTCAGGAATAACCTTTCTCCCAGTGAACTTAGCCAAAACCAGATTAACCTTCATCTATGGAGGTGCCTGGGCCTCAGACTGGGACCCACTCTGTCTTGTGCGTTGCCTTGTGGGGGTCCCACATTCCGAGGCCCTTGCCCTTTCTTTTGGAGCTAGCACTTTTTGTCTGGTGGATCTCGAAGACTCACCGGGTCTGGATGCTTTTCCTTTGTCTTTTCCCATTTGGACAAAAAGAAGATTCTAAGAATTTTGGGAAAGAGGACAATTCCTGGCTAAAAATGAAAGACCCAAAAAGGAGATGGAATCTCAATGTATTGAAGGGTATTACCAGATTTGTGGAGTGTTTGGGGCTATCCTACTGGGCACCGAGCGGTCCGGTTGATAGGAGCAAGTGGGGAAGAGGAAAGGAAAACCCTGAGAGAAAAGTCCCTTTTTCACGCTTCACCGCCTTATATTGGGCGTCATCTGTCGATATCATCGACCAGTTTTCTGATAATATCAATGTCACTCCCCTTATGTTATCGAGACCTTCTTCAATATCATTCTCGATCATATGGCTTTTCACATTCCAAAGAGGTGTCGATGATATCGACCTTTGATCGATTAATCGAGAATGACTTATCGACAGACATATCAAAGATGAATATTTTCAATTTTCAGCATTTAGACGACCCTTCATGTATACTTTTAGTATTTCTCTGAATCAATAGTATACACGGCAAAATTATGTACAATCACTATACACATCAAAATTATAAACATTAGAATGTTTATATACAAAAGATTTAGGTGAGGGGCTCAGCAAAAATTGCATCATTTCAGCAAATATCCAGATCTAGATGCATGACCTAGACTTGTCTTTTCATGCTTGATATTCCAGGGTATATGAATAGAGTTAGTTATTTGACAATTCAGTTTTTCTTTTACTATCCATTTTGAGACAGAATTTTTTGTTGTGGTAGATTTAGTTTTCATGTTTATCTCAGCTACTTGATCCAATGATTCCTTCATTCTGTCTTTCATTTTAGGTGGTGACAGATGAGTGTTTCTCCTAGGTGGACTTTTGACATTTTGTATTTCTCTGGCTGGTTTGAATTGACCAATATGATTTTGACCGGAGTTATGTGAAGTCCTTCTAGGTGTCAAGCATTCAAACTTATAATGACCCATATCACCACATAAATGACAAACTGGAGTAGTTCTCATATTACTACCTGAAGCAGCAGATTTTTTAGTTGTTGGTGTTGCATTTCCAGTTTTCCTCTTAGTTTTATAATACCCTATGCCACTCTTGTCTTTTCCTCGTCTTCCTATCCCTAATAACTTTTCTAGCTTTTCACTACTCTGGGAAAATTTATAATTTATTTCAGCCAATTTTCTAGATTTCTCTAAGTCAAAATGGAGTGTGTGATTCTCATTCTTGAGTTGCTCATTTTCATCTTTTAATAATTCAACTTGTTTAATAAGCTTTGATGATTTTTTTTAAAGGATAGATTGATTCTTTCTAACTTATCATTGTCTGAATGATATTGCTGTAAATCATTTATTAAATGTATATTAATTTCCAAGGTTTTGTCCAAACTTTTTGCAGCAATTCCTTTTTATTTTCAGACATTCCAAGTCTTCTAAGGATGTGGATGCTATGAATATAGAGTTGATTGTAAGCATCTTGTAGCTTGTTTTGTTCTTCTTCTTCCTTTTCAGTTTCCTCATTATCAGACAGAAATGATTCAGTGGCTTGCAGTTCTGACACATTCTCAATTACAATGGGAATGATTGAAGCAGTGAAGACCACAAGGATTTTCAAATATTTTTGGTCTCCATTACTTTCTAAGTCGCTAGATTCTGAGTTTGACTCCTCTGTATCATACCATGTGACGGTCATTGCTTTATCCTTTGTTTTTCTGTTTGGGCATTCAGTGGATAAGTGTCCATACTTCTGACAGGCATAGTATTGTGGTTCGTTGGTCTTTTCACCAAATTTGCCCACAGAAGGTTTGTTGTCCACCCACCTTCCTCTAGAAGGACGACCACGATTCTTCTGAAAGAACTTCCTGAATTGTTGCGCCAGCAAAGCCACTTCCTCATCTTCATCTTCTTTTTCACTTCTACTATCCTCATATGTTGTTTTCTTTGAAGTTTTTAGGATAGTATTTTTGGATTTTTGGGATTGTTTGAACTGTAGTTCAAATGTTTGTAGGGAACCTACTAGTTCTTCTACTTTCATCTCATCTATGTTCATACACTCTTCAATTGTTGTTACTTTGGAATAAATCGTTCCGGTAGGGATCTTAAAATTTTCCTACAAATTTTAGGTACCAGAACTTTTTCTCCCAAACCACCCATGGAGTTGCAAATGATGTTTAACTTTGTAAAAAAATCCATAAAGGTCTCATGCTCTTCCATTCTGAGACTTTAGAACTGTGAAGTCAGGAGTTGCAGTTTGGATCTCTTCACAGTGCTTGTGCCTTCATGGGTTGTTTCCAATAGATCCCATGCTTCTTTGGATGTCCCACACATACTTATTTAATTGAATATATCTTGGGATATGGCACAGTGGATGGCGTTCATAGCTTTAGCTTCAGCAGTTTGTTTTTCTTTATCGAACGTCGTCCACTTTTCTTTGGGTTTGGGTTTTATGATGGCTATGCCACTATCAAGTAGAATTTGTTCAGATGGTGGCACATATCTACTTTCAACTATATCCCAAACATCATGATCCAAAGATCTCAGAAAGTAGTGCATTCCAGCCATCTAGTATGCATAATTTGAGCCATTAAATACTGGAGGCCTTGTGACCAATGAGCCTTCTCCTTTGGCCATATTCTCAAATTCAGTCAAGATCACTCTCTAGGCAGTGAAGCCCTTAAGAGAGACCCACTTTGATACCAATTGAAATTGTGGTAAAGACCACTTTAGTTGAATTAGGAATATGCTAATATGACCTAGAGGGGGTGAATAGGACTTTTTAATAATTTTATGATATTTTAAAATCCTATTACACTTTCCTAACAACAAGCATATATTAGGATTACTCAAGAGTAACTCTACTGGCTTCCAAGCCCGGTAGAGGATCTAATCACAAACTATTTGAGAGATAAACAAAATGCAAACTAGTCTATTATGGATATGACTGTGAGTGTATGTGAGGTGTGATATCAGATAATCAGATATGCAAGTAATTAACGAAATCACATAATCAAATGAAAGACATTAGCAATCTTAAACACAGTCATTTTTATAGTGGTTCGACTACTTGTTTACTCCACTCCTAGCAGACGCACTCAACCCTTGAGTGTGCCGGATTTCACTAAGGAGGTTTCCCACGGTTCACCCCAAACCCAAGGTTTTAAATCAGGTTCACCTTTAACCTTTACAACCTACACCTAGGTTGACTGTTTATGCTCTCATGAGCAAGGATCAACATATTGCACCCACTTTTAAGCACACTGGCAAAGGATCTTCCACAAGACCCTAACAGAGGTTTCACACGGTTCACCT
Source organism: Magnolia sinica (assembly GCF_029962835.1). NCBI lineage: Eukaryota > Viridiplantae > Streptophyta > Magnoliopsida > Magnoliales > Magnoliaceae > Magnolia > Magnolia sinica. Next base: position 70,834,160 of record NC_080574.1, read on the forward strand.
CGAACCCAAGGTTTTAGATAGGTTCACCTTTAAAGTTTATTCTCTTCACAAAGCAAGGGTCAACACTACGTACCCACTTTTAGGCACACTGGTCAAGGATCTTCCACAAGACCCTAACAGAGGTTTCACACGGTTCACCTCGAACCCAAGGTTTTAGACAAGTTCACCTTTAACCGGAAGTTTATGCTATCCACAGAGCAAGGGTCAACACTACGTACCCACTTTTAGGCACACTGGCCAAGGATCTTTCACAAGACCCTAACGGAGGTTTCACACGATTCACCTCGAACCCAAGGTTTTAGATAGGTTCACCTTTAACCGGAAGTTTATGCTCTCCATAGGGCAAGGGTCAACACTACGTACCCACCACTTACACTCCCGCCGGAGGCCTCCTGAGAGACTTGGAAGGGTGAGAAACACCTTAGACCTAATCCTACAAAGGAATGATCACAAGGGTCCTCTGGACTCTAGTTACTTACAGATAAGTGGATGAGTCTCATTTTAGCTCGTTGACGAAGATCTCCTCCTTTGTTGATGAAGAGTCTTCTGCTTCCTTGAACCGCAACTCAAAAGATATACCGATGCATGGCGATGGGTTAGGTCAAGGTTATGATGGAATCCTACTCTCAAATATTTTCCTATAAAGGAGATAGAGTAATTCCAATCATCTATGCATTCAAGGCATCCCAGCTTAATGATTTGCCATTAAGGTGGTAGCTGGAGGATCTTTGAATGCGAAAGTTCATTCTCCAATCCACTCTATTGAATATCAATGATAAGAGTGGATTGGAGGATGAACTCCCTTGAGAGAAAGGGCTTTAGGTATATGATCTCAGGTAAAATACTCAAAATCACTCTCTTCTTTCTTTACCAGTAATAATAGACAAGTCCTCTTTATATAGGCAAAAGGTTCCAATGGATATAAAATAGTCACATTTATAACAGAGTTCAATATCATCGAGTGGGATTGATATCATCGAGCGTGTACTCTCGATTCATCGACGGTCCGCTCGATGACACAAACTCAAATGTCATACGCTTTTGAAACCTATTGCCAGCTGATCGAGGGAATCGAAACACGTGTCGATGTCATCAGATTTTGAACTCCGATTTCATCGATGCGAGGTTTGATTCCTTGACATTTAAAAATGAGAGAGACTTGCTATGAAATATTTCAGGTTTACAAGAATGTTCGAGGGACCTTCGAGATCATCGGAATTTGAATGTCGATGATATCGATAATTGTGTCGAGGCATCAATAAATCCAGGGGATTTTCATTTAAGCTTGCTGGACAGTTTCTGTCCCTGTTCGATGGCATTGAAACCGTACCGATATCATCGATATTTGAATATCGATTCTATTAAGTGACCCTCGATCATAGATAAACTATCCTGAAATATTTTGCTGGAAAACTTCCTGCCCATGACTGATATCATCGAGAGCCTTCCAATATCATTGAGATTTGAACTTCAATGGTATCGAGGGGACTTTGATATATCATGCACATATGATATTCTTAAGTGAAAACAGGGGCACCGGAGATCTGCCTGTCGATATTATCGAGTCACCTTCGATGGACTCGAGATTCAAATATCGATGATATTGATAGGTATATCGATACATCGATAAATCCATCCAGAGATATATATGGTTGCTAGAGACTTTTGTCCTCATTCCGATGGAATAGATTTATCATCGAGGACCTCAACAGCGCAAGTCGATCATATCGAGCAATGTATCGATAAATCGATAAAGCAAGAAAACTTAGAGATTTTCTAATTTTGAAAAAGTTTTCTTAACTTAAAAACCCTATGATGTTCTAACTTATTTTAAGGGTTTTAAATACTTGGTGTTTTGGGACATGGGATGCGAGGCTTAGATTTACCTATGGCGAGCTTGCACACATTCGGTTGAGGTAGATGCTTTGAATTGATCTTCTTATGAGGCTTTGCAGTCTAGTTGACTCAACACTCACGCTAATTGACAAACTAGGGCACTTTCAGTCCAAACGAAACCTGCGGGCATGGATCTTAGGACATTGTCCCACCACAAATTTGCCTCCTTTTCAAACCTATATGTAATGAGTTCGACTTGCCCCACCATAGAGTAGTGAAGTGATCTAATCATCTTGGAGACTCGATTTAGCCAGTACTCGGCGTCATTGGGTCAGTGAGTGCCCACGAAGGTGGGCGATCGGAGCCTTTAAAAGCGTTCGAATAAACTACTCATGGTAGGTACTGCTGGAGCTTGTGTGGGCCGCGTTGTTGGGGCCGTATTTAGATTTTTGGTGATGGGTCCCACAAGTATGGCCAGGGTCTGATGCTGTTGTTGTTGTTGCTACTATTGCATCAAAAGTAGCATTTGCCCCATCACATCCAAGGTCAGGGTCGCTTAAGGCGTAGATGGTGTAAGGGGTGTAGTGTGGCTGGGGTTAATCGTGGGCAGTACATCCTGGGCTGCCTCATGGGTGGCGTGCATAGTAGGTGGTGGATCTACCGACCTTGGGTGGTCCTTACCTTGCAAGGATGGTGGTTATTCGGTCATCCTCTCAGATTCTAGGCACGAGTTAGGGCCTTGTTGTTCACTGGGCTGACTAATGATTTACCCACCATGTGGGACTTGAACCATACTCCAATTTCCTTTTGGCGACATATCCTGCATCCAACCCTAGACAATATTAGTTGTTAAGATTAGTTTGACTATGCATTGTGTTATGTTCATCACATTCTAACTTAAAGAGAAAGCATACATGGATATTCATTTAAATCATAAAACACCATTCCTTAGTATAGCTCGACAAAATTTAGAACCATTTCATTAATATTCATTGTCTCTTACAGCTCTGTGGTTCTCATTACAAAATAAAAACAAAAGAAAAGGACATTGACACCCATAGGTGGAGCTAGAGTCCTCATGTTACCCCTATTCGACTACTCTCTTGGTAGTCTACAGGGATCCTATTGATCCTTCGAGCCGGGCGAAGGAGGGGGTGCTTCCTTCCCTTGGACACAGCATAAGACCCATTTCATCGCCTGGTTCGAGTAGGGTCTCTTTTAGTGTCACCAGGTTCGAGCGGACTTTGGCAAGTCCACTACGAACCTCTGTCATCTGTTCGCTGAGCTTGCTCAGGCGCTCATCCACTGTCGAGGAAGCCTGATACTCTTCATCTTCGCATTCATTCTCGCCTCCTTCTTCCTCTTCTTCCTCCTCCTTAGAGTGGATGCCCTCTCCTTATTACCCCAGTAATTCCATCCGCTGCAGCGTTCGCTGGTTGATTACATAGTATGGCACGAGGCCAGAAGAGGTAACTGGGAGCCGGCATTGCCTAGCGATCTTACAGGCAAGGCGACCAAATGGTAAACTGAACTCTCAAGTAGTGGAGACGAGTTTCAGCATCTGGCTAAGGATAATGGACGGAAGGAAAATGTGGTCTCCTCAGCCAAAATGATATAAGATCTCCACCCTATAGGGGGTGAACTCCGTACTATTCCCCACTTGTCGGTAGACATTGTAGGTGAAGACATGATGCAACATCCAAAATATTAGGAGCATCCGGGAGGCACACAAGCTGTTATCTGACTCTCATGGTGCGTATCCCCCATAGATGAACCTCGTGTGCTCATCCCAGTGGTACTTCCTCTCAGAATCCTTTTCAAGGATGATCACCTCCCTCGGTCCACCCCAATTGTGCAGGCTATGTAGTCCACATCTATGTGGTGGAGATGTCCACCCACCGCGACCTTAAAGCTCATAGGGTCATTGTAGGGCTCCTGAATGGTAGAGTAAAATTATCAAACCATTTCTTTGTCGGCCCACTCAGTAGGGTGTATGACTAGAATCCACCTTAGTGTTGTCATCCACTCATGAGCGGCATTGTCGGTGAATACGTCTTCATCAACCCTGGCCTTGAAGCATAGTGTCATGTTGAGGCATAAAAAAGAAGAAGGCAGTAGAAAAGTCGCTCTGCGCAGAACATTATGCTCAAACCGTTGTGTGCAAATCATCATACAAAATTAACTGTTGTGCGCAAATCGTTGTGCGGAAATATAAATTGCAATACAGATATCTGCACACTAGCTTCTGCACAAAGGAGGTTCACACAAAGAAGATCGCATAATGATTACGTGGCATGTTTGCACATGTGAGAAGGCTATAATACCCCCGACCTATCAGTAGATCAAAGGTAGCCAATCAAGAAGCAGAAGAAAATTTGAAGAAAGAAAGGTAGAGCTCCGCTTTCATTGTGCAGAATAGGTGTTGTGCGGCACACAACACCATTGGCGCACAAACACCACCAGCGCACAATGGACATCAGCGCACAACAAGTGCCAATGCACAATGAGCCTAAGCACATAATGAGCCTGAGCGCATAATGAGCTCGATCGCACAATGTGTCTGGGTGCACAACAGAGTTGACGCATAATGGGTTCTTCTGGCGCACAATGTATCTTAGTGAATAGGGATTTCTGTGCACAGTCGACTTGGATAATAGTCTGCAATACATGATGCTTCTACCAATTATTTTCTTAGCTCATATCATTTTCCTTTTACTATTATCACAAGTCTATTTTGGAATCAAAGGAGAAAGGGATGTAAAAGAACTTGGAATAAATAAATAAAGTGATTGTCTTTCTCGTTTTCTTCTGTTGATTATCAAGTGAATGAAAATTCCTGAACAAAATGCATTTGTTTCTTGTTCGAAACAAAATGGCGACTCCGCTGGGGACTTTTTCATATTCACTTGAATATTAACTCAAGAACTGCATGGGAGATAATCACAACTGTTTGACGTCTTTAAGGTGCCAAAATGGCGACTCTCAATGGGAACATCCTACCTTTCATCTCCAAAATAGAATACGACTTGATATTAGTACTATTTTTTTTTATCATTTTGTGAATGTGAACGGCTCAAGAGAAAAAATATTGCAACCAACCAATCAATGGCAATTGTTCAAGGAAATACAGTTTTCTACTTCACCACGACGGGGTTTGTTGTGGAGTATGCTGACAAATAAACTGGATGTCGTAAAGATAAAGCGGTAACAAGTAAGCAAATAGAATCACGGGAAGCTATCACAGTTGTAACTACTTCGCCAGTAGCATAGAGAGAAAGAGATGAATGGATCATCGTCACTCGCAGGAGGATGAGGACCCAAAGCGTCATTACAGTGGGAACATATTCACCACTGAGAAGGGCTAGGGGGCTAATAACACGAAACACAGCCAGGAAACATCCTAAACTCGCCCCACTGGCAATTTATCCCACACAAGTGATGATTCCTTCAGCCGTACAAGATTTCCCTACTTTACCTGTTAAGGGCTCCCGATGGACAAAAGAACAGAAAGGGAAAGCTTTACTGACAAGCCCACTCGGATCCGCATCTCCAATCTCCATGTCTTCCCGCTCAGCTGGTTATTGTGGAAATACACAAGGTTCAAGAAAGTCCTCTCTTTCGACAACTCCCATAATGACAATGCGCTCTCCTCTTTCAACTACTGCCTCGTCAGGAAGTGGAGAGGTTGTTGTCATATGGCCAGAACAAACCAAAGACCTTCTCCAACTATAGAGGACCACATCGCTGAGATGGCAGAAGTGCAAAAAGCATTAATGGAGGAGTGTAGGAGCCTCTGGGAAGTCTTGGGAACTCTGGTGCATAATATGGCGTGAATGGCAGCACCCCCAACAACCGATAACATAAACGAATGAGAATAGCATCCTGAAGGGTTGCAACCGCCGCAGACTGGGTCACACGGGTCTACCCCTACGATAAGAGCATTAACATAAGAAGATGTACAACAGGTTGTCAAAGAAGCGGTCAGATCAGAAAGGGAACGTGAGAGTACATGAAGATTCAGATATAGGACACCATATCCAAGAGAAGTCGAAGATATCCCATTCCCAAATAATTTTAAATATCCATATTTTCAAAAGTTCAACAGGGATGGGTCACCAGAGGAACATTTGATGCATTTTATTACCAGTATGGGGAATTTCTCCATGATACCACAGTATTGCCTGCATTTGTTCAGATCATCCTTGACAAGTAAAGCATTCCGATGGTATTCTAACCTAACCCAAGGATCGATACGCATGTGGGAGCAGATGCAAGATGCCTTTATGTCAAACTTCTTCACTTTAGAATGTGATGTCAGCATTACAGAATTGGCTTCGATAAGGCAATGAGAGGGGGAACTAGTGGAGAAGTTTATAGACAGATGGAAACACTGGGAGCTTCGTGTTGATAGCTATCGAAAGAAAAAGAGCAGGTCAAGATGTGTCTAAATTTCATGGAAACGGGAATTGCATTCGGTCTCACTAGTGCCAATGTTAAGACTTTCAGTGAATTGGCCACCAAAGCCCATGCCTTAAAGCTGATGACCCAAAAAATGTCAGCATTTCATTATGAAATGGCCAGGAGGGGACCTAGTAGGTTAATCGCAAATACTGTAGATCACGATAAAAGGAGCCAAGAAATACGAGGTTCAGGAGAGAAAAGGGCAGAACGGAAGGAAGAATCAAATCACCCTAGAAGCAGGTTCACCAGAAAAAGGCCCAAATCACTTAATTCTCATGAAGGGTTTACATTTGACAAGGAAGACGTTCTCCCTATGATGAATCAGCTGTTGAAAGCCGGTGCGATAGAATTACTCGCGTCCAAGCGCCCTGAAGATGCAGGAAAATCGAGAGAAAGAGATTTTTGCTAGTACCATCATCTAGTAGGACATCCGATAAAAAAATTGTTATACATTAAAGTGCATAATACAAAGAATGATAGACAGGGGCGAAATAATGATCGGTAAAGAAAAGGAAAGGGACGCGAGAGCGACGGTAAACATGTTGACAATTCAGGGAAATGCTCATGACAGAACAAAGAAAGAAAATCATGAGATGACAAGGAAAGCCGCGGTAATTACGCTACGGTCTGGAAAATGAATGGCAAGTCCCCCAAGGCAGAAAGTCAGAACGACGAAGACTGAGGTCATCAAGGACTAGCACAATAGTGAAAAGAAAGAGGAGACAAATGAATTAGCAACAGTGACTTATGATGTCGTGAATCATCTGAAGGGTATACTAGCCCGGTTAAGCATTTATGAAGATTACAGCCAAAGATAGATTCAAGCGCTATCCAACCATAATGTCTGAGAAACATTGCTGGTAGAAATTAGAAATGGAAAATGAAAAATGCAAAGAGCAAGAAGACTGTATGCCGGTGGTCTCCATCTCTGACGATGATCTAGCTTGTGATGCAGGGCATAATAGGCCATTGATGATAATAGGCTATATTCACGATAAAGAAGTAATAAAGGATTATTCTTGACACTGGATCCGTGGTAAAGTTGTTACCATTAACAGTGCTAAATAAACTGGGTTACCATCATTCTGATTAGCGCCCTACTAGAATAATGATACATGGCTTTAATCAAGATGGGCAGTGTGCTCTTGGTAAAACTACGATAACATTGGAAATAGCAGACTTAATTACTGATGTTGTTTGTCATGTGATCAGTGCAGTCACGACGTATAATCTCATCTTAGGACGACCATGGATGCATCAGTACGGTATTGTACCTTCTACCCTTCATCAATGCTTCAAATACTGTAGGAATGGGATACAGTATAAGGTAACATCCAATGCAAGACCGTACACGGAAGCTGAAGCCTTCTTTGTAGATGCTGCTTATTATGACAGATTTGCTAGAAGGGGGGAGAAAAACAATGATAATGGAAAAGTGTAACGCCCTGAAATTCGGGGGTCGAGCGTAACTCAGCTCCCGAGTTCCAAAACATCACTTATGCAACATATTTAATGATGAATGTATGTTGACTGTATTAGTGCATAAAACATGGAATAGATTAAGCCAAAACACAGATATGATTCAGGGATAAGTGAATAAAGCAAGCGGAAGACGTATAGGAAAATATGTGTACAAGTGTAAACCCCTGAATTACATGTACAAGCCAGATCATTTGAAAGTGTTATTTAACAAAATTATAAGTATCAAGTTACATCATTTCAGTCCCCAGAAATATCCCAGAAATCCCACGCATCAGACCGAGGCTCGCTAGAACCCGTCTGAAAACTGTATATAGGAGAAGGCAGCCTCGTCGTCATCCAGCTCCCGCTCTGCCTCAGACGTCGCATCCACATCTGCAACATCAGGGCCTAAGACAGAGTCTGGTGGGTGTGTAACACCGCCCCAGAAACGTGGAAGTGAGTGATCAACTCAGTGGAACAATAAGGCACTGGTTAACATGTTATCAGTTCAATCAAACAGTAATGATAAAGCAGAACACTTAAATAAATCCTAAGTACTCTTGTTAATGCAAGTATGAATGCGGTATGATGCGTGCCCTCACGCGTACACCCTCAGCGTCTTCATCTTACGTTACGCATGACATCGCCTCAAAGTGCGCTACATCTACAAAGCACATGCAAATGCGGTGCATGGATATGATTACCAAGTTGTTATTAGTCCATTTCACACAACAGGATTGGGAAACTAAGATACCTTCCTCATGTCACCATCCAAACAGTGATCCATACTAGGGTCGTCAATCCTAGACATCTCATACGATTTTATATTTGAGGTCGTAGCAAAGGGCTCGTCACCAATCAATGTACGCCTTTCATGCCCTTACTACCACAGATCGGCTCGTCACCTCCTTGCGGTATCCAGGTATGCTCGAGGTCACTACAAAGGGCTCGTCACCAATCAATGTAGGCCGACAGCACGAATATAGTGTCCCATACCACCATAATCGGCTCACGAGTTTAGTTGCTCATTGGTCACTACGGGGAGGCTCGTCACCCCAGCGTAGGCCGACAGCTCGACCACGGTGTCCCATACCACCATGTCCGGCTCATGAGTCTTAGCGGATCAGGTACCATGGTTATTAGAATTTCACTGGTAAGTTCGGTACCCTAGATTCAAGCAGTAGCGTCCATACATGGTTAACATACATCGGACAATCGGGTTATTTGACGAACTCGACTAGCACGAGCGCACGTTGAGTTGAACGACATAGAGTGCGCAAACACTCCGCGTGGCCAAACCACTGCCACCAACTCTAATACGGCTCGGGTTCGTCTAATACGTCTTACGTGGCGAAAGCAATCTCAACCACGATTCATAAGGTCAATTACCGATTTCCTGGACTAAGGCATAGTCCCAAACATCCTACAATACGACAGATATTCATATGGAATGTAAAGCGGTAATAGATCAACAGCTCAAATCATGGTACATACACATCTGAAGAATATCAACTTAACATAAATGTAAGCATAGGAGATGCTTGAATTTAAATAACTTGGAATGTAACTGCATAAAGGAAAACATGCGCATCAATGGGAGTATTGAGAATCACTTCTCAACGCCCACAATTAGTGTAATCAGTTACACTTAGATCATTCATGCATTTCTACAAACACTTGGCATACAAGGAACAACATATATAGCGTATGTTGGAATACATGCACTTAGACAATTCCTTTTACCAAGGAGTTGTCATACATGCATCTAGCATACATACATGACAAATAATCATGGCAAACACAAGTGCGTATTTTATACATATACGGTACTTTATAAATACACTTAGAATACACAAATCTCAATATAGCACATGCATATCAGGAAAGCGATGTAAACATAACATTTGACATGTGAAATCTCATCCATAACAAGAATAAATCACTCACTGGGATTGAAAGCCTTGAAAACCATAACCTATACACTTAAAGTCCGCACCTTAAGCGAAGAAAGAACCGCCGAACTGATTTAGACGAGTTGTCTTCGTCAACGGCGCTAGAATACCCTAAAATAAGGATAGAAATGAGACACAACAACACCAAGTCTAATCTAAGCTCTAACACAGGTTAGGGTTAGGTTAACTTACCCCAAAAGAACTCAGAATCGTCAGAGGAACGATTCAAAGTAAAGGTTCAAAGGTGAAGAAGAACAAGGAAGAATCAAGATGATTCACCAACCAATCTCTCTCACTAACTCTCTCTTTTCCACTCTCTTTCCAAGCTAGGGTTAGAGAAAATTCGTATGGAAATGAGAGCTAGGGTTTAAGGTCTATATATAGGCCTTAAAATGATGGAAATAACCCCAGGGTCAAGGTATACTTAGGTTATAACCAAAGCACGTCTTTCTCGATCCAACGAAGCACTTCTGGTGGGCCTATAACCACAAAAGGTCGGACTTAAGCTCATTGACCATGGATCTAGGTCAAGCTGAGATTTCATACCGACCGGCTCTTCAGATCAGCCGTGGCGGACCACACTCAATTCAACGGTCACGGAAACTCGATTAGGTCCACAAGCACTAGGATATGCCTGGGCCAACTATCCTGATCAGAGGGTGAAATTGGGTCAGAATCCAACGGTCAGAATGCTTAAAATCATCGCGCAAGCGACACGACTCAGATTTCAATAAAAGCTTAATAAATTCCAACCGTTCTCACACTCTTCACTCCGAGCTCAACCAAATCGACCTAGAACATCAGATCGACTTGATTTTCGAGGTGAAGATCAAGCCCAACTCGGTGACCGCAACAGCCTAAGATCATCACTATCGGACTTTCGACGCGCGGTCTAGGTCCGATCCAGATCTTCCAAAAATTCCCCAGAACAACTGGATTTAGCGATGGATCCCAGATTTCAGAGTAACGTAGCGCTCACTAATCTACACATTTAGAGCCATGCAGATACAATTTAAAGTGATTGATGCGAATTTCACAAGCAATCGAGTAAAGCGCTAATTACCCCAAAACAACTACTTAAGGAAAGATTAGCACAGAAAATTCCAAGGTCGTTACAAAAAGTCTTGAAAAATGTTCACATAAAAGTAATAAAAGGAGAATCCAAAAATGAAGAATCATAGGAAACTTCTGAATAAAAGAAGAAGTTCTATTTCGTGCCGAGACATCTGAGGCAGCCAGGACAACCGCCCTTGACATTATTGTCACCTGAACAATTTAAAATCCTGCAGTTAAATTATACAGTATTGTTGCCATATGCCGAAAGAAGTAAGTCGTTCCTAGCCGTTCCAGGAAAGTTTTATGTCGTAGCCAATGCAAAATATCCGGAGCCGACTGAATTTTATGCTTCTTCCGAAGAAAAGATGGGAAGCAAGGGCTAAGAATAATATGTACCATGGTAAGTTGACATCTCGCGATCTCGAGAAATATAGTCCGGCAAGTAGAAGAATGATGAAAAGGATGGGTTTTGATAATGAAGAACTGACTGGTTTAAATCATGGGAAGGAATTCGGGTCCCTATTGGAGTTGGCCAAAAGGAGAGAGAAAGATTTCGAGGATTGGGTGCAGAATCTTCAGTAAATATGGTCATAGTCGATCAGGTATCAGAGGCAGATCTCGAAGTAGTCAAGCACCCTGAGACAACTCCTAAGCAGATAGAAGACAGGGGGCAGCCCACGATCGACAGCTTACGAGAGGTAAATTCGGATACGAAAAAAGAACCGAGAAATACATTCATAAGTGTTGGTCTTCCTGAACAAGAAATTAAAGAATACATCCAGCTACTGAAAGAAAATAAAGATGTTTTCACATGGACATATGCTGAGATGCCAAGTTTAGAACCTTCAGTAGCAGTGCATCAATTAAATATTTCTAAGGACAAAAGACCGATTAAGCAAGCACAAAGGCAATTTCACCCAGATCTGGTCCCACTAATAGAGGAAGACATAAATAAACTGATCAAAGTTGGATTTATCAAAGAGGTCAAATATCCTAAGTGGATATTGAATATAGTCCCGTTACAAAAGAAAAGCGGACAAATCAGGGTGTGTGTAGATTTCAGGGACATGAATGAGGCTTGCCCAAAGGATGATTTTCCCCTCCCAATAACAGAACTATTGATCGATAGTACAACGCAATACGCTATCATGTCTTTCATGGATGGCTACGCTAGTTACAATGAAATTAGGATGGCTCCTGAGGATGAAGAGGCAACAATATTCAGAACCTCGTTAGGAATTTACTGTTACAAAGTTATATCGTTTAGCCTGAAGAATGCTGAAGCAACATACCAGAGGGCAATGCAAGGTATCTTTCAAGATATGATGCACAAGCATGTCAAATGTTATGTTGATGACCTGGTGGTTAGGTCGGGTAATCATCAAGAACATCGTGAACATTTAGCATCAGTTTTTCGTCGACTCAAAAAGAAGTAACTAAAGGTGAACTCGGCTAAATGTGCTTTTGGAGTACTGTCAGGAAAATTTCCTGGTTTCGTCGTCAAGCACAGGGGTATCGAAATTGACCCAAGGAAAGTTAAGGCCATTCAAGACATGCCGCCTCCAAAAACATTAAAAGAATTGAAAAGCTTGCAAGGGAAACTGCCATATATTCGTCGTTTTAACTTGAATTTGGCAGGAAGATGTCAGCCGTTTTCCCATTTGATGAAGAAAGGAACAGAATTCATGTGGGACAAAGCCTGTTAAAACCTGTTCGATTCAATAAAAGAGTTGCCTAAACAGCCTCTGGTATTAACAACTCCTGTTAAAGGTAAACCACTTATCCTGTATGTATCTGCGACTGAAAATTTATTGAGAGCCTTGCTAGCACAGATAAATGAAGAAGGAAAAGAAACTGCTCTTTATTACTTGAGTCAAAGTTTGATAGGCGTAGAATGCAATTACTCTTTGATCGAGAAGGAAGGTCTGGCACTGATATTTACGGTACAGAAATTGAGGCATTATTGCCTCTCCCATGACATAACTTTGATCTCAAGGGTAGATCCGATAAAGTTTTTAATGATAAGGCCGATGTTATCAGGAAGATTGGCTAAATGGATGTTGTTACTCTCAGAATACACCATTACCTATGAACCAGCAAAAGCAGTAAAAGGACAAGTAGTTGCAGATTTCTTTACAACGCATCCCGTAATGGAAAGTGAGACAATCTGATTTTCCTAATAAGCACGTAATGATGATTGAATCACAAGACCAATGACAGATGTATTTCGATGGTGCTTCTCGAGCGTCAGGAGCTAGGGCAAGAGTCATTTTCATCACACCTCAGGGTAATTTATTACCATATTCTTTCACATTGGGTACTGCTTGTACGAACAATGAGGCCGAATATCAAGCTCTCATCATCGGGATGGAAATCGCACATGAGATGAAAGTAAAGAAGTTGTATATTTTTGGGGATTCCAAGATAATTATAAATCAGCTAACGACTGACTTTGAAATAAGAAAGCAAGAACTCTTCTCGTACTGTCGAAAGGCTCAGCAATTGTTAGAGCAATTTTACCATGTTGAAATCAAGCATGTGCCATGGTCCAAAAATGCAAAGGCAGATGCTCTGCTAGTCTGACGGTAGCCCTATCCTATTCAAACCGAAGTCTGCTTCAAGTGACTATCAAAGAAAGAAGATTCTTGCCCTCTCCTAAAGTTATCAAAGAGGTTGGCAAAACATTTCCGATATCGTGTTTAGAGGTGACAATGGATGAATGGAGGCAGTCATTCATAGATTATCTCAAATATGACATCTTGGCAGAAAATCCACCACAAAAATAACAAGTCAGACAGAGATCAAGAAAATTCATCATTTACAGTGAAGTGCTCTACAGAAAATCTTACAATGGGATGTTGTTACGTTGTCTCAACGAAAAAGAGGCAGGTCAAGTGTTACGAGAAGCACATTCGTGAGAGTGCGGGGCACATCAGGCTGGACGAAATTTATTTCATCGAATACACCGAATGGGGTATTATTGGCCTGCAATGTTTAAAGATGCAATAGATTATGCAAAAAGGTGCCACGAATGTCAAATTCATGGAGATGTCATGCATGTTCCCCCTGAGGATCTCCATTAAATGGTTACCTCTTGGCCTTTCGCCACTTGGGTACTCGATGTTATTGGACCCATAAATCCACCTTCATCCAGAGGAAATCAATATATTCTGGCAGCAACTGATTATTTCTCCAAATGGACGGCAGTGATTGCATTGCGTAACATTAAAGAGAAAGATATGGTCAATTTCATTAGACATGCGATAATATATCACCACGGCATCCCGAAGAAGATTGTTACTGATAATGGTACCCCCTTTAAGAACAGAGGCATAGAGAAATTGTGTCTAAAGTTCGGTATCCAACATTTGTTTTCAATACCTTACTATTCGCCGACAAATAGATTAGCAGAGGCGTTTAACAAAATGATTATGAAAATACTGAAGAAGACGGTGACTGGAAATAAGCACGACTGGGACGAAAAGTTACGGGAAGTGCTATGGGTATATAGGACTACTCACGAGATGACAATGGGCGCGACACCATATTCATTAATTTATGGTATAGAGTGGTCGTTTCGATTGAAATACAAGTCATGTCGCTCAGAGTAGCAGTGCATCAATCAATTATAGATGATGAAAATGCAAAGATTAGACTGAAAGAACTAGAATTACTCGATGAGAAGCGTCTGGCAGCCCAACAGCGATTGTAATCTTATCAAGCAAGAATATCAGCCACTTTTGATAAATGAGTGAAACACCGCTCTTTCAAGAAAGGGGATATGGTGTTAATGTTGAAAAGACCAATAGTGGTGACCCGCAGAACAGGGGGCAAGTTTGAGCCCAAGTGGAATGGGTCGTACATTATAAAAGAAGTATATTCGAATGGAGCATACAGAGTAGTTGATAAACACGGACAGGGTATGAGTATATCAGTCAATACGCGCTTCATCAAGAAGTGTTATCCTTGAAGAAGGTTTGGGTTTTGATCTAGAAAGCTTATTACCATAATACTTCTATATCAAAAGGGGGCAAAGACAAGTGAAGCCATGATCATGTATATTCTTTGTCAGACAATCGAATAAAGGAGGAATTTCAAATATATCATCAAAGATTACATATTAGCGGTTTATTAAAAGAAAGTCACCATCGTCCATGAAAATTTGTCGAGATTGGTATCATCACCAAGTCGATATATCCTTATTACGAGTACAACACGAATATCATCAACATTATCAGCAGTGGTGATATATCGATTAAGGCACTTATTATTATGGCAAATGATGGCGACTTATCATCATTTAAGGCAGCTTAGCCAGGCCTATATGGCTAACTACGCATAAAGCCTATCTTCATCACCATTCGAGCAGCGGTGAGAAGCCAAGGGCCCTAAAAAGGCCATGAAGGCCATCGTAGGCATACCCATACGAGTAGCGGATGAAGCCAGTGACTAAAATCCCTAAAGGGCTAAAAAGTCTTCAACGGCTAATCACGCGTAACACTCATGCAGTCCATATAGCTTTCCGGTAGCGTCACGGGGAATGGATGAAATTGTCCTCCCATGAATGGGCTCGACCTTGCAGATGAAGAAAACGCGGGCTACAGTGTGCGCTCTTTGGTCATTGTTTATAGATAGGCCATCCATGCATAAGACCTCACATATCCTTACCTTAATTTCAGTAGTAACTCATGAGGAAGGACCTAAACCTACTCATTGATGGATTGGCGGCCCTAGATTTAGTACACCAAAGGTCGCTTTGCGAGTCCCGTGAACTCTAGAGAGTTACTGTGGCCAACTTGTACGTAAATCCAACCAAGTTCACAACCCCGTACCTTCACTGGGCCCCTCTGATGGATCGCAGTTTGTGAACTCACAAGGATATGAGAAGTTTAGTGAACTCATGAGAGTAAAAGAGACTATCACGTGAGGCCCGACTCCACTACTCAAGAGTCTAAACTGTGTTGCTCCACTACTCAAGAGCTTAAACTGTGTGTGGCTATCTAACTAACCTGAAATCTAGTCGTAACGCCCCGATTTCTAAACCCGAGTACGAGACTCGCCTCAAAAATCTGAGAGTTTACAAATTAGAGAACTAGCGGACATACAAATTCAGAGTGCGATCGCAAAATGAAGCATAGATAATCATGTGAGCCCAAATATTTGACCCACCCAGCTGGGGGTCTTAGTTACAAAATTCCATAAGTTTCAAAATACTAAACCAGTGAAATTAAAATATTGAACTACTGATTAAGCTTGAAATACGTCGTTGCTTCTTGTTGCGGTTCGTCCTCATAGTACCCTTCCTTGGACTCCACAGTCGCACCATCAAGGCCAACACCGCCATTCTCTACATTCGTCCCTGCATACTCTATACGGTTGGATAATTGATGAATGAGTGGCCAGCTTAATGTGAGTTCCCCTCAAGATTAAACATCGTTGCCTTAACAAACATAATTTAAAGGAAAATAAAACAACAATCCAAAACAGGTAATATGCAGTCTTATTGGATGCATGGATGTATGAATGCACATCGACCTGGGGATGCACATCCAGACAAACTTGGGCTCGTCACCCATGCAATCATCGACCTGGGAATGATCATCCAGTCAGAACAGGGGTCGAGAGTCGATGGTCTGGGAACTAGTGAAATGATACCCCAACAACTTCTAGGGCACGTGCTACAGCATCCAGAATTAGCCACCCGTTAATTCCAATATGTTATGAATGCTTGAATAGCCAACCGTTATTAATCTAGTTACAATCAACTGTTTTAAGTAACTCAATGGTCACTACGAGGGGCTCGTCACCCATTGTAGGCCGACAGCTCGAGCATAGTGTCCCATGACCACCATCCACGGCTCATGAGATTCTCCACTTTATGATGTTTTAATAAGATCTCTCGATCACAAATGACACCAATTCAAGGGTCCTATTTTCCCACACCTTTTGTCTAATCACATCCCAAGTGTGGCTTGCATACAATTATGGAATCCTCCACGTGTAGCATTATGAGATTATAAAGAGGAAATCATGTTAACATATGACAATATATGACTTTAAATAAAACATGCAATGAGGCATCAGAGTTTTAAATAATGGCCAAGACATGTGAATAGTAATCATTTTTCAAGGGTTAGCTAGCATGTGAGCCTATCATATGGAATCACAATGAGATATTTGTAATGAACACAATGACCTTAAACTAATGATGGCAATCTAGCACAAACTATGTTTAGCTAGCTTGGAAACGGAAAGCCCAAGGGGAAAGTCATCACCTATAGGGTGTTGCTCGTGAACTCGATCCAAGTCTTCCCACGGCCCGAGGTCGCTTAAGGAATCTCCTAAAATTATAGTTTATATTTGTTAGGTATTTCTACGGCTTTGTACAGCTAACAAAAAGTTCAAAGAGGTACAACAACAAGGCCTTTTAGGCTTATGTTAGGCCCAACATGTATTTTAACAAGGTGGTCCAACAGGACTCAAGCTCATCCTTACCAGGGGTTGGACAGGTACTCCCATAAGGACCTCATATGTATCGGTGGGCCTTATGAATGGGATGCACCTACCTACACCCTTAGCTATTTTTAAGGGATCACTTTAGAGTATTACCCCAAGGGATGAATTCTGTTTGAAAAGGTCATCTGGGCTATATCACCAATAGCAATGGTGGTCACGATTTCCATTGTTGGAATCCCACAGGGCCCATCATGGTGTTTTATTTTCCATCCAAGCTGCTCATAGGGTCACCAGGACCGGTTTTAAGAGGTCAGGCAGATATCGTATTGTTCCAGAACCCTGGTGCTCCAAAAGGGTTTCAATAGTGGACGCCTACTCCCCACTGTTTATGGCAGTGTGGTCCATTCGATGACTGGATCTGTCTTATTTTGTCATAAGCCTTAGGGCTAACTCACCAAATGGGATGGATGGTTTGGATTTACAGCACACGCATCAGCGTGTGGTCAACAGTCCAACCATTTGGACAATGTGGGACCTGCAGAACCTTTGACGTTTAACTATAGGTGGGTGGCTGAGACATAAAATGCATACATTAGTGGGTTGCCACTATCCAGCGACTGGATGGTGGGGATGAAACCCATACATCATAGTGAAAGCCTACATGTATGGGCGGTGTGGATTGAAACGTATGTTACCGTGGTCCACCACACCGTTCTCATTGTTGGATGGCGTGGGAGCATCACCCATTACATGGACATGGAGTGGATTGTGCAGTAAGTTGGGCCACGTCCAGACCTTGGATGGTCTGGATTCAACACATGTATTGGTTCACATATACGTGGGTTCATGTAGGGCCTTCCATAACATAATATATATTATATATATTAGTACTTTATTATACTTTAGATGTACTGGAGGGGTACTTACAGCAATCACAACAGGTGGAACGGTCTAGATTTGAATAAACTCATCAAGGTGGTCCCGTATGTGGAAGAGTTCCCACGTGGGTGGGCCACCCCACTCCTTTCAGCACATATACACGTAGATAGTATATTATATTTCGTCTTTTCTTCTCCCCTTTTCCTCTTATACACACACACACACACACACACACACACACACACACGTAACCACGGTCAGTACACATAGTCCATTGATGGACGGTCAGGGATCAATGGCCTTAGACGCATCAAGGTGGGGCTAAGAATGGATGGTTTGGGTGCAACCCTCAGATAAGGCCCATAGAGGCTACTGACGGACGGTCTGGATGTAATCCACATACATCACATTGCGTTCATGGATTGCATATATCAGAGGTGGGTCCACACGTGTGGGACCCACCGGTTACAGTTATACATAGGTACAATATTATTGGTAATTATAAAAACTTGCATGTACATATTACATATATGTATATATTTGTTACTCATATATATATATATATATATATTTTCTTTTATTTATTTATTTATTTATTTTCTTAAAACGTCCAGGGCCTGACATCCCCTGATGGACGGCCTGGATGAACCACATCATCAAGGTGGGGCCCTATACATGGCCCACCAAGTGATGTAGGGTGAGGCCCACCTGCTGATGTAGGGTGCGGCCCACCAGCATCTGTACAGGGCCCCTGACCAGGGCAGCTAACCTGCTTTGGGTGAGGCCCACCTGCATTTGTGCAGGGCCCATGACCAGGGCATCCCACCCGATGCCAACGTGAAGACAGCCCCCTGTGACGTGCCGTTTGAAGCCCTCTTTCGGCCTCGAATCTCTCTCTTTCCTTGCTCGATCATGGCCCATCTCTGAACATTTTGCCACCCATGTTGATGCTCAAACAGTGGCATGGTGGCTACCGTTTTCCCTGCCAAAGAATGGCCCGAACAGGGGCATTCTCACCCTGGTTTTTGGACCTCTTTTAGCCTAATTTAGAACATCAAACAGGGCCTGCTTGTGGGTCGTTCCTGAATGGAGTTTCAGCCCTTAGCTGGGGCCAGTCTCATGCCATTGTTTGTCCCCAACCAAGGCTTGTACTCAGGCCATATTCGTCCTTAAAACAGGAGCTTTATTCGGGCCATGCTTAGCCCGAAACAGGGGCTGCATTCAGTCTGCTTTTAACCTTAAAATGACCAGGTATTTCAGTTCCAAATGTGGGGTGTAGCAGGTCTCATAGTTAGACGAAATGAAACAGATAAGAAGGAAGAAAAGGAAAACTGAAGTTTACAGGCTATTTACCCATCTGAAACGACGTCCACGTTCCCTACCTCCTTCTTCTTCTTTCTCTCTTTTCTCTCTCTTTCCCTTCTCTCTCTCACTCAAGCAGTGCTTCTATGTTCCCACACTAACTCGACTCGGTCAAGTTTTCACGGACTGAGTTGGGGCAGTGTGCTCCAAGCTTACCAAAGATGCACTCCTTCCCTTTGTTTTCTCCTTCTTTTCTCTCCCTCTGTTTTTCCCCTCTCTTCTTTCCTCCTTTCCTTTCTTTCAGTGAGGAAGCTGAAGGGTAGCAATGCTTCTTTTATAGGCAGAGGAGGGGACCTTCGTCGGCTGTGTCAGCCTCTACACTGACGAAAATGGAAACTTCCTTCATCTACATTTAAGGCTTTCTCAGCCATTTTTGGCTATAAGGGGACTCTCCCCAGCTGGTTCAGTGGACGCCTCGGTCCTCTGGATAAAGGGGGTGGTGGCTTGCCTCTCAAGCCACCAGATGGTTCTTCTCACCTGATCCTACCCGCTAGTGAAGGGGATGGACGATTGGGACTCAAATCCCAAGTCCCTATGCCTGGGGTCAAATCCTTATACGGTTTTGATCAGGGGACCCACGTGAGTGAAATGGATGGTTTGGATCGTTCAGAAAATTCCCCAGATGGCTTACTTTGGGGCTTGATACTTTGGGGCTTGAAAATTTACAGATTCGAATATTTGATGGTGGGAGAGATCCCAGCCATTTTGAGATTCTTGCTCGGTCAATGGTAGTTTGACCGAGCAACTCTTTCCAATGCACGTCCTAAGTTTGTAGCTGAAGGTGCGCACGCACCATATGCGAGGTCCATTGCGATGTTTTTATCGGATCTACCCCGACCAACTGGTTTGGGGGGGCCTATATAGGGGCCCTGGCCCAGTTTGGGGCGCATGTGAGCCTCAAGTGGGCCATATCATACCATATAAGGCCTCATTTTGTCCATATGACGTGTTCCACTGGTCAGATGAGCGCGAGGTTTTGTTTCAATAGTGGAACAAACATTCGAGGGGTTCCGAGTGCCTGGTTGGCCATAATTTATTATTCTAAGGTGGTCAGTGGATGCGCGGTGTCATTGTGACTTAGAAATTTTTGTTCATAACCTTGCTTTAATTTAAGGATTTTCTGAGTTTTACCTTCCGAGCTGGTGTTGGGTTCAACTTGGCTCATTTGAATCATGGTGATTGGCTTTATCGTCGAACAGGAGCCCCAACCTACATGTGTAAAGTTTAAGTTATCTTGTTTAATCGTCTTTAATCCCAATAACCAAGGTCATCAGGGGTAACACCCGTGTATCAAAGGTATGGGGTGTTACAGTCTACCCCCTTAAAAAAAATTTCATCCTCAAAATTACCTGCGGTGTGTTAGTGAATAGGTGGGGGTATCTTTCCCTCACTTCAGTTTCTCGTTCCCACGTTACCTTTTCTTCTCCATGATGCGACCAAAGAACCTTGACTACTGATATCGTCTTTGTCTGTAGGACCTGCTCTTTGTGGTCCAAGATGCGAATGGGTTCCTCAGTATAAGAAGTGTCGTCGGTAAGTTCAATCTGCTCCCAGCTAACAATGTGTGACTCGTCCGGGGCATACTTCTTTAATATGGATATGTGGAAGACGTTGTGGATACTTGTCAGTGCAGTCGGTAGTGCAAGGTGGTATGCCATGCCTCCCACACGATCCAAGATCTCGAAAGGTCTGATGAAATGAGGTGCAAGCTTCCCTTTTTTTTCCGAACCTCATCAGACCCTTCATAAGAGAGACCTTCAAAAATATGTGATTGCCAGTTGTAAATTCCAGATCGCATTGTTGATTGTCCGCATACTTTTATGTATATTCTGAGCGGTACGCAAACACTTCCGAATAACATTGATTACTTGGGTGGTAACCTGGATGAGCTCAGGTCCTAACAAACTTCACTCTCCCACTTCAGACCAACACTGCAGGGCTCGACAGGGGCGACCATATAGAACTTCGTATGGTGCCATGCCTATGCTGGACCAGAAACTGTTATTATAAGAAAACTCTACGAGGGCCAAATGGTCGTCCCAGTTTCCCTTAAAGTCGAGGGCACAAGCTCTAAACATATCTTCTAGGACTTGGTTTACTCTCTCTCTGTCCATCTGTCTAAGGTGAAATGCCGTGCTGAACTTGAGTTCCGTGCTGAGTTCCTCCTGCAATTTTCTCCAAAAGGTGGACGTGAAGCAGGAGTCACGATCTGATATGATCTCCCGAGGAACTCCATAGGATCGAACAACTTCGCGAATATAGAGTCTTACCGGATTGTCGGTCGAATCTGTCGTCTGAATAGGAAGAAATCGAGTAGACTTTGTCAACCTATCCACAATGACCCAGATTAAGTCATGCTTCCTCTAAGTCCTGGGAAGCCCAACAATGAAGTTTATGAGATGCTGTCGTACTTCCACTCTACTATTGGTAGGGGATAAAGAAGGCCTACAGGTTTACGGTGCTCGACCTTTATCTTCTGGCACACCATGCACCTTGCTACGAAACTGGCTATGTCCCTTTTCATATTACTCCACCAGTATTGCCTCTTTATGTTGTTGTACATCTTCGTACTCCCCAGATGTATGGCCATTCTGGAGTGGTGTGCTTCTGTCATCACTTCCTTCCTTAAATCTGCATTGTCAGGTACGTATACCCGCCCTTGATACCGGAGACCACCATCAGTGTCAACACTCCATCCGAGCACCTCCTCGCCCCCACACCTTTCCTTCATTTTGTCGAGCCATTTGTCCTGGTCTTAAGCGGAGATCACCTGCCAAACCAGGGTTGGCTCAGCAGTCAATAAAGTTACATAAGCATCGGGTTCACCAAGGGTAAGCTGGATGTCGAAGTCTTGTACGAACTCCATCATTCTCACTCCTTGATCATAAGAGTGGTTACCAGCTCATGCTTCTTCTTCTGACTTAGAGCGTCAGCCACGGAGTTTTCTTTACTAGGGTGGTATGAGATATCAAAGTGGAAGTGTTTAAGTGTCTCCATCCATCGACGCTGGCACATATTCAAATCATTCTGTGGGAATATGTATTTCAAGCTCTTATGATCGCAGAATAGCTAGAAATCCTCTCTGTATAGGTAGTGCCTCCATATTTTTAAGGCAAAACTACCGCTACCAAATCTAGGTCATGAGTTGGGTAGTTTTCTTCGTGCTTCTTCAGCTGATGGGAGGCATAAGCGATCACTTGTCATTTTGCATCAGAACACAGCCAAGGCCCATCTTCGAGGAGTCCCTATACACTACAAACTTTTCTCCCTCTTGTGGAAGGGTGAGTACTGGTGCAGATGTCAGTCTCATTTTCAGCTCCTGGAAGGCTGCCTCCGTGTTTTCATCCCATATGAATCGAGCGTTCTTCTTTGTCAGTTGAGTGAGTGGTCGCGCTATTCTGGAGAATTCCCTAATAAAACACCTGTAGTATCCTTGCATGCCTAATAAGCTTTGGACCTCGGTGACTGTGGTAGGCTAGTCCCACTTGGATACTCCTTCGACTTTAGTGAGATCGACTGCATTGCCTTCCGCCTTCACTGCGTGCCCCAGGAACTCTACTTCGTTTTCCTAAAACTTGCATTTTGATAACTGGGTGTACAATTGATTTTCCTTTAGCGTACTCAAGACCATGTACAAGTGTTGCCCGTGTTCCTCCTGGCTTTTGGAGTAAACCAAGATGTCATCGATGAACACGATCACAAACCGATCTGGGTATGGCATGAAGACTCGGTTCATGAGGTCCATGTATACTACCGGATCATTTGTAAGTCCAAAGGACATTACTAAGAACTTATAGTGCCCATAACGAGTCTTGAATGCGGTTTTAGGGATATCCTCATCCGTTATTCTTAGCTGGTGATATCCTGATCGTAGGTCAATCTTTGAGAAATATCTGGTGCCCTTGAGCTGATCGAAAAGGTCGTCGATACGTGGGAGTGGGTATTTATTCTTTATCGTCACTTGATTCAACCGCCGGTAATTTATGCAGAGGCGCATCGATCCATCCTTCTTTTTCACAAAGAGGACCGGTGCTCCCCAAGGAGAGACGCTGGGACGAATGAAACCTTGAGTCAGCAGCTCATCTATTTGGTTCCTAAGTTCTTCCATTTCATAAGGGGGCATTCGAAATGGGGGTAATGATATGGGGGCAGTTCCTGGTTTGAAGTCGATACAGAAATCTACTACTCGCCTTGGGGGCAGTCCTGGTATCTCTTTAAATACCTCAGGGAATTCCCGTACTACTGGGATTCGGCTCACGGTGGACTCGACTGATTTTGACCCTTCTAGGGCTTGTAAGCTTTCCAGTGTACCGCTCTTACTTTTCCCTTTTACAGTGAAGGAGGCCTACCCAAGGACAATTATAGTGATCGTTCTGTTGCGGTAGTCCATCACTGCCCGGACTTGAGAAAGCCAATTCATCCCGAGGATGATGTTGAATTGTTTCATATGCATGAGGATTAGATCCATAGCCACTTCATGGTGTGCGAGAGTTAGGGAACAATCTTTACATAACTTCTCTGTTTCCATGAATTTACCCATGGGGGATGCTACAACTAAGGGGGCATTTGTGCGAGTTATGTTTAGCCCTAGTCTATTTGCAATAGTAGAGTCCATGAAAGATAAGGTTGCATCGAAATCAAATAAGAGAAAAACAGGGGTACCTTGGATGTGAGCGGTACTATGAATGGTCAGGTGGAGGTCCTCCTCAGTGTCTGTAGCAGCTACAGTGAATACGCGAGTAGGGGCCCTCTGGTGGACTGGAGGTCTCGATCTCTGCATCTACTGCCTTGGTGCTGTTCTGGCAGCTACTGGTCTTGACTAAGGGTGACCTGCTGGTGGAGCGATGCCTTCGTCCCTCATCTTTTTGAAACAGGTCCGTGCAAAGTGCCCGGTCTTGTGGCAATACTCGCAGTTTCTTACGGGGAGCATGGGTGGTGTACCTATAGGCATGACCCTAGCTCTCCTCTCCGGCACGAATGGGGCAGGAGGCGCATGTCTGGGCCTGACTAGGATGTCCCTAGTTGAGGGGCGGGTCCTCAGGGCGGGCTCAAAATCCTTCTCGACCCACATAGACCTATCCACTAGCTCTGTGTCCTCGAAATCCCAGGCACATAGCCTCAACTGGATTCCCTGCCTGAGTCCCTCCTTGAACTTCTATAATTTGTATTCAGCATCTTCTAGAGCTTTCGACACATACCGAGAGAATTCGTCGAACCAAGCTTCATACTGGGCGACGGTCAAACTGCCCTACTCCAGTTTCAAAAACTGAGCTATCTTCTCATTCCTACATGACTGGGGGAAGTATTTTTCCAAGAACTTTGTCCTGAACCCAGCCCATGTCCATGCATATGTGGCCAAGATGCTCTGTTGCAGGCCTTGTCACCAGTTCTCCGCCTCTCCCTCCAATAAGTACGTGCCCAAGTTCACCATCTGCGAATCGGTGCATGTTCACTCCCCAAGTATAGGGTTGTGATGTAGTAATAAACTCGGTAAGACCGAGGTCGAATCCACAGGGAATGAAACTTGTACGTGATCTGAAACTAACTAGATATAGCACTAGCAAAAAGATGTAATCTAAATCCAATAGAATTTAAGGAATAATTGTGGAATAATTATCTAAAACTTAAGGAATTCAGAGGAAGGAAACTAGGGATTCAGAGGATTCACTTGTAGAGATCAGGGAGATCTTATGCCTGCTTCAAAAATCATAGAAATCAACTAGACTTCCTTTGATATAGTTTTCAAGAGATGAAAGGTATATGAATTAGAATGGATTCCATCACCAAACCATGCCCAGGAGACAAAGTAAACAACAGAATTAAACTAATTACCAACCAACTAACAATGTATGAAGATCAGGAAGGGTACTGTCATCCTACCATGCCCATGGAACAATGATGAACAACAGGGCTTCCTGACTTCATAAACATAAAAAGGGGAAAGAAATACTCAAAGCCATTGCAAACCCATTGTAATTTCAGTCACAACAGACCATTAAAGACTAAGAAAAATATTCTTTTAATAATCAACTAAATCAAATTCAGCTTATGAATTTTAACTTAAAGGCACAAAATAGAATCTCTCATCACGCTACAGGCTTCACCTCTTAGCCCTAGCTAAGAGCTAAGAGTTTTAGCCACACATGAATGGCCTGAACCCAAAGCAAATAAAAAGAAAAATAAAACAGAAAAGAAAAGAAAAGAAGAAAACACTTATTCTTTTTCTCTTTCTCTCGTTCCAGCACCCTGTTCCAGCCAAGCCAAGCTCCACGTCTCCTCCTCCCAATGCCCAAAGCTTTCTCTCCTTTTATCAGTCCTCCAGACGGTGGCTGGAGAGTGCGCAAGTCCCGTTTACGCAGGCAGCGTGCGCAACACCTTTCGCAGCAGAAATACCCGCCAACTGACTTGTGTTTCGATGAAAATTGCAGGACATACCGCTCATATCCTTGGATTTTGGCATCGTGGCACTGCTTGACTCTTCCTTGGCTTTCATATGGACGGTCCAGATCGGTCGAATGGGTCATTCTGGTGGGCCATAACATCGAACCGCGTCCGGTGATCACGGATGCACGGCCTGCGCAAACGGCTTGCGCTGTGATGATTGGTGGGTCCCTGTTCAGCGTCGGCGAGAAAATCCACTCCGTCCATTAGCTTCTTGGTGAGATTTGAGGTGGGAATAACTGGTTTTGGAGTGATTTTGATATGGTCCACCAGACTTTTCTCGCCGCCGTTCGTCCGACGTTTAAACGCTCGAAACTGATCTCAAATTGGATTGCAAAATTTCTCCACCTAGGCCGTGATGATGGGGACCAAATGAATCTCATGGACGGTCCGGATTACCAATCCGACGCTGATCGAGCTCACACAACAGCTCGAGAAGGCCGAGCGGCGTTCGGTTTTTACGGACGTCCGTAACAGAGGTGCACTGATGCATGGTGGGGTCCACTTAGACTGATCATATGGAGAGGACAATCCAATATAAAAGCCTCTGCATCTGACCTTGATCATGATCCCGAGTTTGGAGAGAAACCGTGGTTTGGATGGGCCACACCGTCAGTCGACGTAGTGGTGAATTCCTTGTAGATGTGAGCCTGGAGGCATGCGTAGACACATCAAAGCAATGAGTATTTGGATGAAATCGTGGCCTTCACACGATGGACGGCTTGGATCACCCAAAAGGATGATGATGGTGGGCCACTACATCATCAGCGGGTGCCCTGCTGCGAAGGAAAAACAGAGATTTTCCTTCTCTGTGTAGGAGAGTCGGGTGGTGCGGGTCAAAGTCGGTTTGACCTGACTTTGCGTTCAGTGCACCTCCAGTGCACGTGTGCTATGCACACTCATCCCATGTAAATGGGTCCCACCGTGATGTTTCGAGCAATCCACTCCATCCGTCCATTCTTCCAGATAATTTCACGGGTCGAGCCCAAGTTGGAAGCATATCCAGTGATCAAATGGGCCCCGAATCAAAGATTTATGGCCTGATTTATCCGTTGGGCCACTTCCCTAGGGATCCAAAGGCTGAATTTTGAAGTGTACGGTTAATTTATGGTCTTCAAACCATGTATAAATTTTTGAACTGATCAGATGGTGGGAACCCTATGATCTTGCATTCCGGACACTTTTTAGCCCACATGAGCTTCAATTTCTCGATTTTCTTGGATCCCTGATGTGCAAATCTATTGAACTTGGTCTCCTAGGGTCCGTCGCTTGCCTTGGTGACTTCAGACCGTTAAATCCATGCTCTCAGTACCTTTTCCCAGTCCAGGCTCGTAAATATGCCCTGCAACACAAATATGATTAAAATGGGCTATTAAACGGTACCACGTTCATAAATTCAGGCAATAACTGGGTCTGATATGCAATATTTGACCCTCAACACAACCCCCAACCAGCATTTTGCTAGTCCCGAGCAAAATATGCGAAAAGTAAGTTGAGAATTACAGAACAATTTCCAAAAACTCGAGTGATTTTTGCAGAATAATCCAGATATGAGAATTCTCAGATTCATGAATGTTGGCATTACTTTCTCCTGAAATCAAGTTCACAGTAAACTTCATAATCAAGCTCAAATATTAATCCATTAATTAGAACGATTCTAAATATTGAGTTTCATGAGTGTATAGTGTAATCTCAGCTTAACACCATTAAATTTCACTCCTCTATTTCAGGATATCATTGGTAACCACAATAGAATTCATGATAACCAACACCTAAACCAAAGCTTGATTCATTCTTCCAGCTTTTGATGAATTTCACACTATGTCAACTTTTTAAAAGTACAGTCAAGGAGGAGAATTGAATCTACACCTATAGGGAGCAAACCTATGGTAAAGACCAGTTGCCAAAAAGTTTTTTTTTTTTTTTTTTGAATGTCAACCTTGGGGAATCAAACCTTCACTTGTAGGGAGCAAACCTATGGTGAAAACCATTCGCCCACTCTTTTCAATTTCTCAGGTTGGTTCCTTTCAAGCTTAGTGATCACCAAATTAATCCTTCAATATCGAATGAAACCTTAATGTGTAAGCGAGATGTGACATGTAAAATTATGATTCAATCAATGTTTAAAACTTCTAATCATAGATTAATAGTTCTAACTTAACTGTGAAATCTAACAAATAGTTGAATCCAAGAGTCATAAATTCCAACATCACTTATCTTGTAATTCTAAATCCAAGATGGTCGTCAAAATTGCTTCGAATTCATACGAAATTCTAGAAAAATTTAAAAATTTCCACAATTTCTGCTCAAGACTTAAGAAGATACTGATTAGGAAACCTAATCTCCCACCCCCAACCTAAAATCTACATTGTCCTCAATGTAAAAGAAATAAGCATGCAATGCACATTGGACAAAATGAGTAAATGAGAAGTGATGGGAAGATAGTACCTGGATGATGAATCGAGAGACACTTTCCAAGAGATCGCAGCATGGGCGTCGGTCAGCACGAGAGAGGAGGCGACACAAAAATAACAAAAATAAAATCCTACCTATACCACTTTCGTAGGTGCTCTCGATTGCATTTAGCGTATACAATAAGCCTTTAAACCCCTAGGTTGCCCCTAGTGGACGAGTTTTAGTCTCGTGAGGGCTTGCAGTAATGTTACCCACAAACATTGAACTAACTAATGATGAGAACGAAAAGAAATGAAGAGCTGGGTTACCTCCCAGGAGCGCTAAGTTTACCATCTTCAGCCAGACAAATAAAGCAACTACCCTAGTCTTATGAAAGCGATAAACCTACCTATACCTCCATCAGACTAGGAGATCAATCCTGGTAAACAGGAGCAGTCAGGGGCATGGACATGTCCTCTGAATCAAATTTCTCGACAAATGGTTTCAATCGATGTCCATTGACTTTAAACTCCTTGCCATTGTCGGGATCTCTTATTTCAACGGCCCCATGAGGAAAAACAGTAACAACAATGTAAGGGCCGGTCCAACGAGATCGAAGCTTACCCGGAAAGAGATGTAATCGAGAATTGTACAAAAGGACCTTCTGACCAGGCGTGAATGATTTTCGCAAAATGTGTTGGTCATGAAATGCTTTCATCTTGTCCTTGTAAATTCTCGAATTATCGTACGCATCATTCCGGATTTCCTCAAGTTCATTCAATTGAAGTTTGCGTAGCGAGCCAGCGTTGTCCAGATTGAAATTAAGATTTTTGATCGCCCAGTACGCTTTATGTTCCAGCTCCACAGGCAAGTGACAAGCTTTCCCATAGACAAGTCTAAAGGGAGACATTCCAATAGGGGTTTTAAAGGCAGTACGGTATGCCCATAAGGCATCGGTCAATCGGATTGACCAATCCTTACGATCAGGGTTAACCGTTTTCTCCAAAATGTGTTTAATTTCCCTATTAGAAATCTTAGCTTGCCCACTTGTCTGTGGGTAGTACGGGGTGCTCACCTTATGAGAGATACCGTATTTCTTCATTAAGCTCTCAAATGGTTTATTACAAAAGTGTGAGCCCCCATCACTAATGATGGCTCGAGGCGTTCCGAATCGAGAAAGGATGTTTTCTTTTAGGAATTTAATGACCGTGCGATGGTCATTAGTTCGACACGGAATCGCTTCAACCCATTTAGTGACATAATCCACGGCGAGCAAAATATACAGATTTCCAAACGATTGGGGGAATGGTCCCATGAAATCGATGCCCCAGCAATCAAATGCTTCAATGATAAGGATGGGATTCAAAGGCATCATATTTCGATGGGACAATGCTCCCAATTTCTGACAACGCTCACAAGCTTTGCAAAACTCATGAGTGTCCCTAAACATAGTGGGCCAGTAAAAGCCACACTGCAGAATCTTGGCCGTGGTCTTTTTAACAGAAAAGTGACCACCACAGGCCTGTGAGTGACAGAAGGAGATGACGCTCTGATGCTCATCGTCTGGTACACATCTCCTTAGAATTTGGTCTGGACAATATTTAAATAAATAAGGATCATCCCAAAAAAAGTTACGCACCTCGGTGAAAAATTTCTTCTTATCTTGCGCAGTCCACTATGTCGGTATGGCACCTGTAGCAAGATAATTAGCAATATCAGCGAACCAAGGTGAATGGGAGACTCTGAACAGTTGTTCATCAGGGAACATGTCGTTGATATGGGTCGTCTCAAGGGAATCAGAGGTATTAAGGCGAGAAAGGTGATCGGCCACAACGTTTTCTACTCCCTTTTTATCTTTAATTTCCAAATCAAATTCTTGGAGTAGAAGGATCCATCGTATCAGGCGGGGCTTAGAATCATTCTTAGAAAGAAGATACTTTAGTGCCGCATGATCTGTATAGATAATGATCTTGGATCCGATCAAGTGGGACCTAAATTTGTCCAAGGCGAACACTACAGCTAAGAGTTCCTTTTCCGTAGTCAAGTAGTTCATCTGGGTAGAATTTAAAGTTCTACTTGCGTAATGAATGACGTAGGGCCTCTTATCTTTTCTCTGGCCTAGGACCGCCCCGAGAGTATAATCAGAAGCGTCGCACATAAGCTCAAAAGGAAGGCTCCAGTCGGGTGGCTGCATGATAGGTGCAGTGGTTAACGTGCCCTTAAGCTTGATAAAAGCTTCCTGGCATTGCTCAGTCCACTCATACAGAGCATCCTTTTGAAGAAGATTACATAAAGGACGAGAGAGGAGACTAAAGTCCTTTATGAATCGCCTGTAAAATCCTGCGTGTCCTAAGAAGGATCGCATGTCTCTGATGTTCTTGGGTGGAGGTAGGTTAGAGATAAGATCAATTTTTGCCTTATCTACCTCGATTCCCTTGGACGAGATGATATGCCCAAGGACAATTCCCTTCTGAACTATGAAATGACACTTCTCCCAATTAAGTACCAAGTTCTTTTCTTCACATCTTTTCAGCACACATTTAAGACTTTCCAAGCATTTGCTGAAAGATGGACCATAAACAGAGAAGTCGTCCATGAAGACCTCTAGATATTGCCCCACCATATCAGAAAAGATACTAAGCATACATCGCTGAAAGGTGGCAGGGGCATTACATAATCCGAATGGCATCCTTCGATAGGCAAAGGTGCCGTAGGGACATGTAAATGTGGTCTTTTCCTGGTCTTCAGGGGCTATCTCTATCTGGTTGTAGCCCGAATACCCGTCAAGGAAACTGTAATAGGAATGACCAGCTAACCTTTCCAGGATCTGATCAATGAATGGTAAAGGAAATTGGTCTTTCCTCGTGACGGTATTCAACTTCATGTAGTCAATGCACATTCTCCAACCAGTAGTGACTCTAGTTGGCACGAGTTCATTGTTAGCATTGGCTACGATGGTGATTCCAGACTTCTTAGGGACCACTTGAGTTGGACTTACCCATTGACTATCAGATACAGGGTATATGATACCCACGTCTAATAGTTTAAGAACCTCGGCCTAAACCACTTCCTTCATGTTTGGATTTAGTGTACGTTGTGGTTGCCGAGCGGTTTTTGCATTATCCTCAAGATATATGCGGTGAGTACAAATCGAGGGATCGATTCCCTTAAGGTCCGCTATCGTCCATCCCAGGGCTCCTTTATGCTCAATAAGAGTAGATATGAGCATACTCTCCTGTTCTTTCTCCAGGTGGGCAGAGATCACCACCGGATAAGTCTCATCTTGACTTAAATAGGCATATTTTAAATCAGAGGGCAAAAGTTTTAGGTCAAGCTTCGGCGGCTTGAGGTTAGACGGTAGAGGCACTACATCGGTTTGTGGCAATTCTTCAAATTGTGGCCTCCACCGGTTAACTTCAAGTACCAGTGCAGTATCAAGCAAGGCGCACGTCTCCCTAATCATGTCATCATCAAAATCATGAGAGTGGGCCAGGCACGTCTCTAGAGAGTCAGAGGATAAGGTTAGAGGTGTCGTATCTTCCACTAAAGAGTCAATCATGTTAATGTCGTGAAAATCGTCATCCTCCTCTAAGTTTCTGCCGTTATTAAAAAAGATATTTGACTCTAATGTCATATTCCCAAAAGACATAGTCATGACACCATTCCTGCAATTGATAATTGCATTTGAAGTGGCAAGGAATGGGCGGCCAAGAATGACGGGGATCTGAGTGCTTATGTTATTGATGGGTTCGGTGTCCAGGATGATAAAATCTACAGGGTAGTAAAATCTATCAACTTGGACCAACACATCCTCAATTATCCCTCTTGGTACACGAACAGAGCGATCAGCAAGTTGTAGTGTGGTTAGGGTGGGTTTTACTTCACCCAAACCTAACTGTTTGTATACCGCGTAGGGAATGAGATCGACGCTCGCTCCTAAGTCAAGAAGTGCATGATCAATTCGATGGTCCCTGATTACACATGATATGGTTTGGCTACCGGGATCCTTGAATTTCTGTGGCACGTCTTGCTTTAAGATGACACTCACTTTCTCCGTCAAGAAGATCTTCTTTTGAATACTCTGCCATCGTTTGGTCGTGCATAAGTCTTTCAGGAATTTGGCATATGAAGGTATCTGTTTCACGACATCAAGTAGAGGAATGTTGACTTTCACTTGTTTCAACACCTCTAGGATATCCTGAGAGTTAGAGAGAGGTTTTGGTGAAACCAGCCGTTGGGGGAATGGAGCAACTGGCTTCTCTAGAAGTTCCGGTTCTAATTTTTGTGGGGCATCACTAGCTCCATCATTGTTGTCCTCTTCTGGTTCTTGAGGTTTTTTGGGTCTAACCGGAAGAGTTTTATCAATGATCTTCCCACTCCTAAGAGTGGTGATGGATTTAGCGTGCCCCATTTGATTTGAAGAGCTGGGATCATTAATCTCGTATTGCAGTTTAGGATTGTGGAGAGGTTGTGTAAGAAGCATCCCCTTTTCTATAACCGTCATACGAGAATCTATCTTTTGCATAAAATCTGTAATTTCCCGCATTGCCTGAGCCATCTCTTGTATGGAATTTTGAACCGGTTCCTCTTGAGGTTTCACTTGATTTGGATTTTGATTGAAGAAACCTTGAGGAGTAGCCGTTTGTCCATTCCTCCAACTAAAGTTTGGATGATTTTTCCAACCAGGATTGTACGTATTGGAGTTAGGTCCAGTAAAAGGTCTTTGATAGTTGTTTATGGCATTGGCTTGTTCATTCAACACTCCTCGAAAGGCGGGTATTGTAGGACAATTTTCAGTTGTATGAATGTTGCAATCACAGATGCCGCAAACAATTTCATTAACCTTATCCTTCTTTCCTTCCATGGCCTCAACTTTCCTTATGAGCGTAGTCACTTTACACTTGAGATCAGCCTCTTCTTTCAAGAGATATAATCCACCTTTCTCCTTTAATTGAGTCGGCCTAGACGTGGTGTTCGACTTTGGGTAATGGTCCCATGATTGTATTTTTTCAGTAAGACTATCCAGGTAATCCCATACCTCGTCAACATCTTTATTAATGAACTCTCCATTACACATTGTCTCGACCATTTGGCGCATTGAAGATGTCAGTCCATCATGGAAAAAATTTGAAATGCGCCACGTTTCAAATCCGTGTTGTGGGCATGAACTGACTAAATCTTTGAACCTTTCCCAACATTGTAAGAATGTTTCATCTTCCTTTTGGGCAAAGTTCATGATTGCTTTTCTGAGGGTAATTGTTTTATGATGTGGGAAGAATTTTTTTATGAATTCCCTCTGCATGTCATTCCATGTGCCAATGGATCTAGGACGCAGTCAATGTAACCACGTCTTAGCTTTCTCTTTTAAGGAAAAAAGAAAGAGTTTCAGCCTGATTGTTTCCTCAGATACATTAGGAAAACATAATGTAGCTATAATCTCATTGAACTCTTTCAAATGTAAATATGGACTCTCTGATTCAAGTCCATGGAATTTGGGAAGGAGTTGGATAACTCCTGGTTTGATGTCCATTTGTCCTGTGTTTTCAGGAAAATCATGCATGAGGACATACTCACTCCCGCCGGTTGTAGATAATCTTGTAAAGTACGAGGCAGGGGTGCCTGATGCACCTCGTTCTCATCTTGGGTATCCTCCACCCTGGGTGGAAGTAGAGGAGGTTGGTCTTCAGCCATAACTTCACTTAAGTCAAGGGATTTCGAGCAGTGTCTAGTCCTGCGATGGATAATCAACCCCTCAACCAATCCTCCTTCAGTCAAGAGACGTCGAGTGTCGTCACGGGCCCACTTGGGCATGAAACACTCGCAGCCCTCAATTTAAATTTGAAACCTAATCCTAAGAAAGAGAATCTAAAAAGAAAGAGAGGGTTGGAAAGGAGTTACCAAATTGGAGGCCCTAAGTTGAAGACCTGCAAAATAAAACAAAATAAGTTAGATTCTAAAAAGGAGAAGAACAATCCTTTAAAAGAAAGATAGCAGTGAACTGATTTCTAAAAGAAGAAATTCATAAAAGAAAGTGAAAATTTCTAAAATAAATTAGGAAAGTCCTAAACTAGAAAGTAAATTACTAAAAGAGAACTGAAAAATAGAAAGTAGGGAAGGAGCTTACTGAATTAGAAATTTTTATCTTAAAGGCCTACAAAATAGGAATGTTAGTTTCTAAAAAAAAATTCTATAAATAAATTAGGAAACAAAATTAGATTCTAAAAGAGTTAAAATTAGAAAGTTACTAAAAATAAGAATAAAAATAGAAAGTTAATCCCTAAAAAGGGAAATAACTAACCTAGTTCTAAAAACAAAATAGGAAAATTTCCAAAAATAAACTATTTCCTACAAATAGGAGAATACTAGAATTAGAAGATTTCTAAAATTTAAACCCTAATTTTAAAAGTGGAAAAAGTAGAGATATTATGAAGGAATTACCAATTTAGGAACTTATGTCAGGATCCTACAAAACATGGAAACAAGTTAGTTCTAGAAATCAATTAAAATCCTAAAACTAAAGTTATTAAACTAATCCTAAACCTAATTAATTTCAGAGAATCGCAACCGTCAGTCCCCGGCAACGGCGCCAAAAACTTGTTCACTCCCCAAGTATAGGGTTGTGATGTAGTAATAAACTCGGTAAGACCGAGGTCGAATCCACAGGGACTGAAACTTGTACGTGATCTGAAACTAACTAGATATAGCACTAGCAAAAAGATGTAATCTAAATCCAATAAAATTTAAGGAATAATTGGAATAATTATCTAAAACTTAAGGAATTCAGAGGAAGGAAACTAGGGATTCAAAGGATCCACTTGTAGAGATCAGGGAGATCTTATGCCTGCTTCAAAAATCATGGAAATCAACTAGACTTCCTTTGATATAGTTTTCAAGAGATGAAAGGTATATGAATTAGAATGGATTCCATCACCAAACTATGCCCAGGAGACAAAGTAAACAACAGAATTAAACTAATTACCAACCAACTAACAATGTATGAAGATCAGGAAGGGTACTGTCATCCTACCATGCCCATGGAACAATGATGAACAACAGGGCTTCCTGACTTCATAAACATAAAAAGGGAAAAGAAATACTCAAAGCCATTGCAAACCCATTGTAATTTCAGTCACAACAGACCATTAAAGACTAAGAAAAATATTCCTTTTATAATCAACTAAATCAAATTCAGTTTATGAATTTTAACTTAAAGGCACAAAATAGAATCTCTCATCACGCTACAGGCTTCACCTCTTAGCCCTAGCTAAGAGGTTTAGCTATACATGAATGGCCTGAACCCAAAGCAAATAAAAAGAAAAATAAAACGAAAAAGAAAAGAAAAGAAGAAAACACTTATTCTTTTTCTCTCTCTCTCGTTCCAGCACCCTGTTTCAGCCATGCCAAGCTCCACGTCTCCTCCTCCCAATGCCCAAAGCTTTCTCTCCTTTTATCAGTCCTCCAGACGGTGGCTGGAGAGTGCGCAAGTCCCGTTTACGCAGGCAGCGTGCGCAACATCTTTCGTAGCAGAAATACCCGCCAACTGACTTGTGTTTCGATGAAAATTACGGGACATACCGCTCATATCCTTGGATTTTGGCATCGTGGCACTGCTTGACTCTT
Organism: Magnolia sinica; assembly: GCF_029962835.1. Lineage (NCBI taxonomy): Eukaryota > Viridiplantae > Streptophyta > Magnoliopsida > Magnoliales > Magnoliaceae > Magnolia > Magnolia sinica. The sequence continues at coordinate 70,870,078 of NC_080574.1, forward strand.
CCTTGGCTTTCATATGGACGGTCCAGATCGGTCGAATGGGTCATTCTGGTGGGCCATAACGTCGAACCGCGTCCGGTGATCACGGACGCACAGCCTGCGCAAACGGCTTGCGCTATGATGATTGGTGGGTCCTTGTTCAGCGTCGGCAAGAAAATCCACTCCGTCCATTAGCTTCTTGGCGAGATTTCAGGAGGGAATAACTGCTTTTGGAGTGATTTTGATATGGTGCACCTGACTTTTCTCGTCGCCGTTCGTCCGACATTTAAACGCTCGAAACTGATCTCAAATTGGATTGCAAAATTTCTCCACCTAGGCCGTGATGATGGGGACCAAATGAATCTCATGGACGGTCCGGATTACCAATCCGACGCTGATCGAGCTCACACAACAACCCGAGAAGGCCAAGCGGCGTTCGGTTTTTACGGACGTCCGTAACAGAGGTGCACTGATGCATGGTGGGGTCCACTTAGACTGATCATATGGAGAGGACAATCCAATATAAAAGCCTCTGCATCTGACCTTGATCACGATCCCGAGTTAGGAGAGAAACAGTGGTCCGGATGGGCCACACCGTCAGTCGACGTAGTGGTGAATTCCTTGTAGATGTGAGCCTGGAGGCATGCGTAGACACATCAAAGCAATGAGTATTTGGATGAAATCGTGGCCTTCACACGATGGACGGCTTGGATCACCCAAAAGGATGATGATGGTGGGCCACTACATCATTAGCGGGTGCCCTGCTGCGAAGGAAAAACAGAGATTTTCCATCTCTGTGTAGGAGAGTCGGGTGGTGTGGGTCAAAGTCGGTTTGACCCGACTTTGCGTTCAGTGCACCTCCAGTGCACGTGTGCTATGCACACTCATCCCATGTAAATGGGTCCCACCGTGATGTTTCGAGCAATCCACTCCATCTGTCCATTCTTCCAGATAATTTCACGGGTCGAGCCCAAGTTGGAAGCATATCCAGTGATCAAATGGGCCCCGAATCAGAGATTTATGGCCTGATTTATCCATTGGGCCACTTCCTTAGGGATCTAAAGGCTGAATTTTGAAGTGTACGGTTAATTTATGGTCTTCAAACCATGTATAAATTTTCGAACTGATCAGATGGTGGGAACCCTATGATCTTGCATTCTAGACACTTTTTAGCTCACTTGAGCTTCAATTTCTCGATTTTCTTGGATCCCTGATGTGCAAATCTGTTGATCTTGGTCTCCTAGGGTCCGTCGCTTGCCTTGGTGACTTCAGACCGTTAAATCCATGCTCTCAGTACCTTTTCCCAGTCCAAGCTCGTAAATACGCCCTGCAACACAAATATGATTAAAATGGGCTATTAAACGATACCATGTTCATAAATCCAGGCAATAACTGGGTCTGATATGCAATATTTGACCCTCAACAGTGCACTCCAGGGGCCGCATAATCTTAGAAATCCTCACTAGCTAGCACTCCACCTGCACTGGATCTAGCGCTCCTTCAAATGTTGGCAGTTGGTGCTTTATGAACCGTTCAAAGATGTCTGCACCCCTATTATATCTCTCTTGGGACACCTCTCGGTGGTCTCTGCTTCCCAAGGATTCTATCATGAGGGCATGCATGTCTCGCTGCTGGTGCATGAATATGTCTTGTTGTTGCTGCATAGTTGCAACCATTTGCTTAACGGCTGTAAAGGCTGCAGCCCCAGTCTGATCTCTTGCGGATGCTTCAACGGTCGATGTTCCTTATGCAAAGTATTGTGATGGCAGCCCAGTGGTGAAGACTTGTGGGGAAGGAGAATCCCCCACCATTTTCGATGCGTTGTCCACATTCGTTATTCATGGTGGAAGGCCTGGAGTGTACTCTGGACTGCGCTATCTTTGGCAGTCGGTCAAGGGGATGGGGTGGATATCAACCGTACCAGTATGATGTGATCACAACACAGGCGACATGGTTTCCTGAGAAATCAAAATTCATGGTTCAGTTGTTTGGGGAATGTCCTTGACCTCTCGCGAAGTAGTGTCAAGGTCAGCTATCTCATTACTTGACTATCGCAGGTGTGCCAGCTGCTACTAACCTGAGGGATGTTCCTGGTTGAAATTTTAAAGGGATGCTGAGATTTCTGTTGCTAAGTTCAGACGACTGTTTTGATGTTTCTCAATGGGTCCTAAGTGTTTTGTTTTCTATGTTTGTCCATCCTAGCTACTTTCCAAGGGGAATCTCTACATTTGTCCTAAGTTACTCACCTAAGGACTTTGTATACTTAGATCCCATAGCCAGGCTATCTCAGACTCCGCTCTGATACTAACTTTTAATGTCACGATTTCTAAACCTGAGTACCAGACTCGCCTCAGAAATTCAGAAGTTTATAAATCAGAGAACTAGCGGAAATACAAACTCAGAGTGCGATAGCAAAATGAAGCATAAATAATCAGGTAAGCCCAAATATTTGACCCACCCAGCTGGGGGTCTTAGTTACAAAACTCCATAAGTTTCAAAATACTAAACCACTGAAATTAAAATATTAAACTACTGATTAAGCCTGAAATACGTCGCTGCTTCTTATTGCGGCTCGTCCTACTAGTACTCTTCCTCGGGCTCCACAGTCGCGCAATTAAGGCCAACACCGTCATTCTCTACATCCGTCTCTACATACTCTGTACAGTTTGATAGTTGATGAATGAGTGACCAGCTCAGTGTGAATTCCCGTCAAGATTACACATCGCCGCCTTAGCAAACATAATTTAAAGGAAAACAAAATAATAATCCAAAACAGGCAATATGCAGTCTTATTGGATGCATGGATGTTTGAATGCACATCGACCTAGGGATGCACATCCAGTTAGACTTGGGCTCGTCACCCATGAAATCATCAACCTGGGAATGACCATCCAATTGGAACAGGGGTCGATAGTCGATGGTCTGGAAGCTAGCGAAACGATACCTCAACAATTTTAGGGCACGTGCTACAACATACAGAATTAGCTACCCGCCATCGCCAATATGCTATGAATGCATGATTAGCCAACCGTTATTAATCAGTTACAATCAGCCAGTTTAAGTAACTCAATGGTCACTACGGGGGGCTCGTCACCCAGCGTAGGCTGACAGCTCGAGCATAGTGTCCCATGACCACCATCCTCAGCTCATGAGATTCTCCACCTTGGGATGTTTTAAGGGTCCTATTTTCCCACACCTTTTGTCTAATCACATCCCAAGTGTGACTTGCATACAATTATGGAATCCTCCACGTGTAGCATTATGAGATTATAAAGAGGTAATCATGTTAACATATGACAACATATGACTTTAAATAAAACATGCAAGGAGGCATCAGAGTTTTAAATAATGACCAAGACATGTGAATAGTAATCATTTTTCAAGGGTTAACTAGCATGTGAGCCTATCATGTGGAATCACAATCAGATATTTGTAATGAACACAACGACCTTAAACTAATGATGACAATCTAGCACAAACTATGTCTAGCTAGCTTGAAAACAGAAAGCCCAAGGGGAAAGTCATCACTTGCAAGGTGTTGCTCGCAAACTTGATCCAAGTCTTCCCACGGCCTAAGGTCACTCAAGGAATCTCCTAAAATTATAGTTTATATTTGTCAGGTATTTCTACGGCTTTGTATAGCTAACAAAAAGTTCAAAGGGGTACAACAATAAGGCCTTTTAGGCTTGTGTTAGGCTCACCATGTATTTTAATAAGGTGGTCCAACAAGACTCAAGCTCATCCTTACCAAGGGTTAGACAGGTCCTCCCATATGGACCTCATATGTATCAGTGGGCCTGATGAATGGGATGCACCTACCTACACCCTTGGCTATTTTTAAGGGATCACTTTAAAGTATTACCCCTAAGGATGAATTCTGTTTGAAAAGGCCATATCACCATTAGCAATGGTGGTCACGATTTCCATTATTGGAATCCCATAGGGCCATCATGGTGTTTTATTTTCCATCCAAGCCACTCATAGGTTCACTAGGACCTGTTTTAAGACGTCAGGCAGATATCGTATCGTTCTAGAACCCTGGTGCTCCAAAAGGGTTTCAATAGTGGATGCCTACTCCCCACTGTTTATGGCAGTGTGGTCCATTCGATGACTAGATCTGTCTGATTTTGTCACAAGCCTTAGGGCAAGCTCACCAAATGGGATGGACGGTTTGGATTTGCAGCACACGCATCAGCGTGTGGCCAACAATCCAACCATTTGGACCATGTGGGACCAACAGAACCTTTGACGTTTAACTATAGGAGGGTGGCTGAGACATAAAACGCATACATCAGTGGGTTGCCACCGTCCAGCGATTGGATGGTGGGGATGAAACCCATACATCAAGGAGAAAGCCCACACATATGGGCGGTGTGGATCGAAACATATGTTACCGTGGTCCACCACACTGTTCTCATTGTTGGATGCGTGGGAGATGGACATGGAGTGGATTGTGCAGTAATGTGGGCATCGTCCAGACCTTGGATGGTCTGGATTCAACACATGTATGGGTTCACATATACGTGGGTTCATGTAGGGCCCTCCATAACATGGACATGGAGTGGATTGTGCAGTAATGTGGGCCACGTCCAGACCTTGGATGGAGTGGATTGTGCAGTAATGTGGGCCACGTCCAGACCTTGGATGGTCTGGATTCAACACATGTATGGGTTCACATATACGTGGGTTCATGTAGGGCCCTCCATAACATTATATATATTATATATGTTAGTAATTTATTATACTTTAGATGTACTAGAGGGGTACTTTAGCAATCACAACAGGTGGTACGGTCTGGATGTGGATAAACTCATCAAGGTGGTCCCGTACGTGGAAGAGTTCCCGTATGGGTGGGCCACTCCACTCCTTTCAGCACATATACACGTAGATAGTATATTATATTTCTTCTATTCTTCTCCCCTTTCCTCTTATATATATATATATATACACACACACACACACACACGAAACCACGACCAGTGCTGGACCGCATTGATGGACGGCCAGGGATCAATGGCCCTAGACGCATCAAGGTGGGGCTGAGAATGGATGGTTTGGATGCAACCCTCAGATTAGGCCCATAGAGGCTGCGGACGGACGGTCTGGATGTAATCCACATACATCACATTGCGTTCATGGATTGCATATATCAGAGGTGGGTCCACACGTGTGGGACCCACCGATTACAGGTATACATAGGTACAAATAATCCTTAGTCTAGTTTTTTTCTTCTAAATTTCCTTCCTTTATAATGTTACTCATATATATATATATATATATATATATATATATATATATATATATATATATATATAGGAAAAGGTATTATACGCTCAACCGTATTATACTTTCCATAAGGTCGAGCGTTGTCAGCTTGCTTGCCGTCGGATGGAGCCATTTTGAAACCAACGGCCATCCGTTTACCGCAGTAGAACAGGTCATACCGGTTTCATTGAGGGGCGAGGATGTACACGGCCCTTCAAATAGAAAGTTTTACTCAGCTGAAGCCATACCCGTGCAGCCCTCTCTCTCTCTCTCTCTCTCTCTCTCTCTCTCTCTCTCTCTCCCTCCCTGGATCCCCAAAGCAGCTACATCCCGTGCAGCATCTCTCTCCCTCAATCCCTAACACCAGCCACGTCCGCCTCCACCTGTCTCTCTCCCTCTCTCCCTCAATCCCTACTACCAGCCATGCCCGCCTCCACCTCTCTCTCCCTCATTCCCTACCACCACGCTGTGCAGACCTCAGATTGAGCGTTACAGGTAAGGCATCTGTTTTTTTTAAATATTTTCTTTGTTTTTTTTTTACCTTTGCTTTTGGTATTTTCTTTATTTTTTTCCTAACCAGCAACATTCATATGTGGGATGCACCGCATCTTCTTCATTCATTGGAAGATGTTTCTAACCATATTTAATTTTATGTCCTGCATCAAATCCACTCATCAGAAGGGCCAGACTTGTGTGAGGAAAATGGTCAGTTGAAAAATCACCAATTGTCCCAGATTGTCCCATCAGAAGGGCCTGGCTGCTGGCACTGGGCAATGTTCATATTGCGTCCCACCTGGTAACGGCCTGGATCTCCTACATGTTTGCAACACAAGCTGTTGCTGCAGTTGCTTCTTCAGTCTAAATTCTCATGAGCGGAATCATATGATCCTACACCGACGCCCTGCACAATTTATTAGGCTTTTGAATCTCAACAGTTTGCGCCCATGGTTCTCTAATCCAGACCATTGGTGTTTTTCGTCCTACTGTTTATTGACATGCCACCAAAATGTCGCAGATTGGAATGTCGAAGTCACCGAACTTGGGCCTTTACTCAATTGAATGGAGTCAGTTGCTGTTTCTCTCTTTTCAACCATCTATTTGCTGGCAGCAAATAGAAACTCCTCTTTGGACAAGAGCTATCAAAACATAAAACTAGACCAGGACCATTTCACAAATTTCCACATGAATTGGACAAATCGTTTAGGTAGGTTAGATGAGGTCAATATTCCTTGGAATGTTGTTCACATGGGATGAACAAGATCTATTCTCTTTGAAATCACTCGAAGTAGGTTTTATTTTGCTCAACAGGGCCTAGGTACCGATTCCACCAATGTTGTTTGTTGGACAGCATTGCCATAGAGATTCTAATGTATGATCATCGTCTTGCAAGCATGCATTTCATTCATATGCAGTCAGCCGAAAGAATGATTACTTTTTAACTTCAGTTGGTCCATCAAGGCCTCCTTATCACAGCAATCTGCCACCAACAATCAAAAGGTCCCCACAGCCTATCTGGGTTATAAGAAGGCCCAGCGCTAAAACCATCCAGTAAGATCTAGTTGGCCTGATTTGATGCCTATCAGATTTTGGGTTGCTCTGAAACTCATGCAGTTTGATCAGATTGTGGACCTACATGCGAGCACTAATCATGCCTACAATGTTCACATGACTAACTAGGCAGTGATAATCACTAAAATTCATGTGTTTCATCCTTTATTTATAGCAGTTATATCTATATGTCTCATGAAAGGTCACACACTTGTATTGTACATGATGTGTCCTGATGACACTAGAGCACTACTTGATTACTACTTTTAAGCAATTTTGGCTATGGACCCACTTCTCTCTGTAGGTGATTTGCCACAACGTCAGCTTATAGGCATTCTCTAGCCATCTAGAATTTAGGTGGTTGCTGTCTTAACAAGCCAGGCAAGGACGTTGGGATGGTGAAATTGCTATTTTAATTGTTGTACAAAGCCTGCAGTTTTTGTTTCCTGCATGGTGTTTCGAGGCCTTCCAACTTCTTCTTCTTCTTCTTCTACTTCTTTTTTTTTTTTTTTTGCCCATGCTCTTCCTGTTGGTGGGTCTGTTTGGCCTTTTTTCCTATAGTGGAAGCTAAAGGAAGTTCTACCTTCTTTATGTGGTGCACCCATTTGGGCTTGTTGTCACGAATCAGGTAGGGCCCCTACATTAGGCTGGTTCACTCACCAAGTGTGCGCGATAAATGGACCCGCATGGTATTTGAACAATCTTTGTCATCTCCACAAAGCTGACTGGAATTGGTGTGCTGGTTTGTCCACAAAGCGAGTGGACCTGGTGTGCTAGCTCAAACATTATGTTTGTTGCAGTGGACTCGGCTGTGTTGTTTTTCTGTTTTTCTGTGTTTTGATGCTGGGTGCATTGTAAGGCGAAAAGGTTGAATGCGTACAAACGAAGGATAACAGTAACCAAAGCAATGAAAAGGAAATGGAATCAGCTGAGTGGCATTGGGTGACACAACAGTATCGGTGCCTATTTGCCGTGGGTGAGCCTACAAACATCCGGTCTACAATTTGGGTGGGTGATGGAATGGGGTCCTGCATGCATCACCATTGCAAATGTAGGATGGGAGCCTGATTCACTCCTGACCATGGATCCGATGGTAAATGGATTATAGCCTGCAAAATTCATTGCCAGAGAGCCAAATGCACATGGAGTAAGCAGGTGAAAGGTGAACTTAGCATATGATCCATCCAACTGGTGGTTCACCCCTCTAATAAGCCAAAAAAGATCGGTGGACAAGGATGAATAGTTCACCTGGGACACTAAAAAAGGATGATTTTTTTTTTTAATTATTTTTAATCATGGGGAGTTGGCAGGTGCTCGAACAATGGAAACCAACTTGTAAGGACGGTGTAGATAAAACCATTCGACTAAAGAATCTAGAGTTATAAAGAAAAAGGAACAAATTTTGAATTTTCAAATATGAAAAAATCCTTCCAATTTGATATGCTTCTACAATTAAATAATTTTTTCTGCATCCTCATTTGTTTCAATTCTTTAAATTATATAGAAGGGAGTTATTTGATACTTTGGTAGAATATGCCAATATTATTCACTAGAATAAGCTACAGGTTATTGTATTTTTTTTTTTTCTTTTCTTTTTTCATCTTCATTTATAAATAGTAATTTTTGTGCCCTCATATTTATTTTCGTAGCTTTTGGTTAACCGAACTCATTTTCTGGAGAATTTTATGGAAGTTACTAGTTATTGGTTGACTATATACAATCAAATTGATGATTATGGGCAAGAAGAGAAGTGGAGAATGAAGAAACGGGTCTTTACTTTCATTGATGTTGAGAAACTTGGATCCATCACATTTAGACAGGTAATCTACTTGATTTTGTGCCATATGATAAATGTCATTTCTTGTAGAGGTTCCTCAAATGAGTTCTACAAAATCCACTTTTTTGTCTTTTTTATTTTTTGAAACTTTTTAGAATTTGAAAAAAAATTGCTTCACACAAATGACTACATCCATTTGTAAAGTTTTCAAAGAAGCTTGACAGGAAGTGCAGGCAACAATCTTTTATTGTGAAAACAATATCAAATCATTTGTGATCAGCATTACTTGTGTGCTTTCGTCAGCTGTTCCTGTGACAACAGGCGTATCACACGAAGAGGAAATCTTGACAAAATTTCCTACATGATGAACTGCACTTCTATTGGACATGGAAAAACACCCATCGTTCAGCCATTTTGTTGGTTGGATATCTTTGATAGATCACTTTCCGCAAATTGCATGGATTGGGAGATCCTAGCCACCAAGATGATGGATCATTTGCACTATCGTAGACCATTTTGCCAACATTCCTCAAAAACCAACTATTACACTGATTGGATGCATCGGCAGGAATTCCCAACCGGGACCCCACCAAATGATCTCTCCAGGTCATTGTGCCGATGTCCAATTTGAGTGCAGTTCACATTCAAGGAAACCTGGTACTCTGCGTGCAGGCTAAGTCTCCCATTTTTCTAGTAAAATGTTCTTGCCAAATCGAGATTCAAGCTCACAGCATGACCCATTGATGAAATTTCAAGATTGTTTCCAATTGATTACCCCACAGTTCTCCCATATAATGAAGCAGCTATTGTTTCAGCAAGCTTGCACAACAAGCATTAATGGTTGTGATGACGAAGGAAAGGGTTACATCACAAACAAACAGGTAATATCTGCTCTGTTGTTTTCCTGTAACAAGTTTTTTGCCTTTTTTGCCCCCTTGTCTCTGATCCTATTGCGTGCACCATTAGGAGATGCTATCCATTCTGCAATGCCAAGCATGAATGACGATAATGTAAGTATGCACAGAAGCAACTGCTCTTATATTCCACCATCCCTATTTGGGTTCTGAAACAATTGTTCATGGATGCAGGTATCTGAGCTATTCAACTTGTTTGACAGTGACAATGATGGTGCTGTTAGTTCCGACAATTTCATGGCCTGCCTAAGAAGGAACCCACTGCTTGTTGCCCTCTTTGCTTCTAATTCGATGCATTGTGGCTTGATAGAAGGTGGAAAGCTAGTGATTGCATGATGATTATATGGGCATATTAAAGTCCCTGTGAAATGCTCGATGATTGGCTTCTAATTCAACGCTGTATGACTTACAATAGGTGGGAAACTAGAGGTTGTATGATGAACATATGGGAATATGATTAAATGAAATGAACGATGTTTGGCTTATCTTGAAATGAAAGTACTGTAACAAGGCTATTGCTTTTGATCATTTTTATTTTATTTACATAACCAAAAAAATAAAAAAGTTGATTGGAAATTCACGCAAATGATGATTGCTTAGGTGCTGTTATTTTCATGTATTACAACAAATTGGCCAAAAAAGGGAGGGAAATACATCATATACAATTGCTTTCTCTATATTACAGCACACTTGTCTCTAGTTTTGGATTCCGGCTTTGATGAAGAGCTATAGCTGCTCCTTGGCCCTTGCAAGAAACGAACTTCTCTTGTAAAAATGGCACATTTGTGGTTACATTCAATATGGGTGAGAGAGGATTCTTGAAGAATAATACACAGTAGCAATATGCTCGAGCTACGTACGGATGATATTTGTACCTAAAAGTACAACGAAATCCGTAGCAATATGCTAAAACCAATGATGGCTACAGATTCTAGAAATAAAGCTACGGCTATTATCCGTAGCTATTTCCCAATTTTTCAGAAACCAAAAAATTATAAAAATGGTGTCTCCTACCATTGCTGGTAAATGTCCTGATTGATCAACTCATCTAAACTAATACAGATAAAGACTTCATGGCTCACAAACGCATAACAGTAAGGATGAACTTGAGAAAAGGAGAAATAATGCACAAAAAGAAGAAAGAAAAAACCACAACAAAAAAGAGGGAGTAGACAACTTACTGTTTAATTTTATTTTTTAAAACTTTTCCTTCTTTTCTTCTCTGTTTAATCTGCCAAAACAAAGAAGAAGGGATTGAGAAAACGGAAGTAATGAAGATAAAAGTAAACCCAATCAATAGACTAAAGAAAAATACAACAATGAAATTAAAATTCCAAATGAAAGCAGAATTCCAACGAAAAATTCCAAAGAAAACCCAATTCAGCTACAAATTATAGATCGTTGTCATTCCAAAATTACGACTGGATAATAAGTTACAAAAACAATAAGCAGCACAAAAGATTAATTTATCCAGCGGCATCAAACTGATCAGATAATTGGAATAGTCCAACCATAGAGTCAACTACAAGTCAAAATTCTTGTCAATTACAAGAGATGAACTGATAATTTGAAGATATACCTTCCAACAGGTATGTTCTTTGAATTTTTGCAGTTGAGGCCCTAGGAATTTAAAAACCCAAAATGAAAGTTACCGTTTCCTAGCATTGGAGAGCCAAATTTAAAGAAAAAAAACAACCAAATGCCATTTCAGAGCCTTCAAGAAAGAAAGGGGGAAAAAAAAAAGAAAAAAGAAAAAAGAAAAACCCACTTGAGTTCTTTGGCCTCTGTACCATAAAGCTTGAGTTGTGTTTCAAGACCATGGCTCCCACTCGAATCACCTCCACTATCAATCAACCGCACTTAAACTTCATCACTCCTAGTCCCAAGCAATATGATCAATTTGTATTCTACAAGTCAAATGATGGTGATATAGTCAATGTCCTCAGGTTTGAATGGCTAAAGAAAATGAAAACTCAAAGCTAATTAACCAAGTTCTATGGTTTCTTCCTCGAAACCTGCAGCAGAAGACCAGATTCATGAAGTTAGAAATTAGAATGGAAAATCCAAGGTACTAATCCAAATAGGCCTGGAAAAAAAAATACTTAATATTCATACTTTTTTGGAATCTTAAATAGTGTTAAATAGTATGAAATGAGGTCAATTTAAGTTCGAGTCCTATGGGGTTTTTGCCTTTTCTTGTTTTGTGAATCAGGCCACAGGCTGGAATTCTAGACAGAGTTGCAGGCTGCAGATTAGTTACCTTATACCTACAACAAATAAATCTTATTGTTTTCTGGTTTATGGTCCATCCACGTGGTGGCCCGCCAAGTAAACTGCCCTGATCACAATGAAGAAGTAGCATGTGTATGGTAGAGATGTTTTCCACACTTCAGGGACCTCCAATACAGTATAAAAACACCAATAAATAATAATAATAATATAACAATGAAAAATACAACCTCATTTGACAGCCAGAAGCTAGATTCCATCACATTTTCTAACCTAATATGAAAAGATGTGTGCGCCAAAAAATCACGGTACTAGTTAATCATTTCAACCATAAAGAAAAACACACACACACACACACACACACACACACACACACACAAAAGAAATCCATTTTTATAGCAAATAACTATTCTATTTCAATTAAAAACAAAACAATAACAACAATAGTAACAGAACTTAACATCATACCAAGAGGAATTACTAAGATGTTGTTGAAACTCTAGATTCCATCAAATTTTCCAATCTGGCCATTAAGACACTAAACACAATTCAACTATTTGAGAACATAAATATCCATTTCAAAAAAAAAAAAAAAAAAACCAACAAAAACAATATGATTTTGTTGCTAAAATGCTACTTGCACAATGTTACCAATCCAACACTGAAAATCATATTCTTCACTTAAAAAGTAATCATTCTTTCGGCTGACTGCATATGAATGAAATGCATGCTTGCAAGACGATGATCATACATTAGAATCTCTATGGCAATGCTGTCCAACAAACAACATTGGTGGAATCGATACCTAGGCCCTGTTGAGCAAAATAAAACCTACTCCGAGTGATTTCAAAGAGAATAGATCTTGTTCATCCCATGTGAACAACATTCCAAGGAATATTGACCTCATCTAACCTACCTAAACGATCTGTCCAATTCATGTGGAAATTTTTGAAATGGTCCTAGTCTAGTTTTATGTTTTGATAGCTCTTGTCCAAAGAGGAGTTTCTATTTGCTGCCAGCAAATAGATGGTTGAAAAGAGAGAAACAGCAACTGACTCCATTCAATTGAGTAAAGGCCCAAGTTCGATGACTTCGACATTCCAATCTGCGACATTTTGGTGGCATGTCAATAAACAGTAGGACGAAAAACACCAATGGTCTGGATTAGAGAACCATGAGCGCAAACTGTTGAGATTCAAAAGCCCAATAAATTGTGCAGGGCGTCGGTGTAGGATCATATGATTCCGCTCATGAGAATTTAGACTGAAGAAGCAACTGCAGCAATAGCTTGTGTTGCAAACGTGTAGGAGATCCGGGCCATTACCAGGTGGAACTCAATGTGAACATTGCCCAGTGCCAGCAGCCAGGCCCTTCTGATGGGACAATCTGGGACAATTGGTGATTTTTCAACTGACCATTTTCCTCACACAAGTCTGGCCCTTCTGATGAGTGGATTTGATGCAGGACATAAAATTAAATATGGTTAGAAACATCTTCCAATGAATGAAGAAGATGCGGTGCATCCCACATATGAATGTTGCTGGTTAGGAAAAAAATAAAGAAAATACCAAAAGCAAAGGCAAAAAAAAAAAGAAGAAAATATTAAAAAAAAACAGAGGCCTTACCTGTAACGCTCAATCTGAGGTCTGCACAGCGTAGTGGTAGGGAATGAGGGAGAGAGAGGTGGAGGCGGGCGTGGCTGGTAGTAAGGATTGAGGGAGAGAGGGAGAGAGAGGTGGAGGCGGGCGTGGCTGGTAGTAGGGATTGAGGGAGAGAGGGAGAGAGACAGGTGGAGGCGGACGTGGCTGGTGTTAGGGATTGAGGGAGAGAGATGCTGCACGGGATGTAGCTGAGAGAGAGAGAGAGAGAGAGAGAGAGAGAGAGAGAGAGAGAGAGAGAGGGCTACACGGGTATGGCTTCAGCTGAGTAAAACCTTCTATTTGAAGGGCCGTGTACATCCTCGCCCTCAATGAAACCGGTATGACCGGTTCTACTGCGGTAAACGGATGGCCGTTGGTTTCCAAATGGCTCCATCCGACGGCAAGCAAGCTGACAGCGCTCGACCTTACAGAGTGCTTCCATAAGGTCGAGCGTATAGTACCTTTTCCCATATATATATATATATATATATATATATATATATATATATATATATATGTATATATATGTATATATATATATACTTAAAACGTCCAGGGCCCGACATCCCCTGATGGACGGCCTAGATGAACCACATCATCAAGGTGGGGCCCTATATGTGGCCCACCAAGTGAGGTCCACCTGCTGATGCAGGATGCGGCCCACCAACATCTGTACAGGGCCCCTGACCAAGGCAGCCCACTTACTTTAGGTGAGGCTCACCTGCATTTGTGCAGAGCCCATGACCAGGGCGGCCCACCCGCTGCCAACGTGAAGACAGCCCCCTGTGGTGTGCCGTTTGAAGCCCTCTTCCGGCCTCGAATCTCTCTCTTTCCTTGCTCGATCACGGCCCATCTCTGACCATTTTGCCACCCATGTTGATGCTCAAACGGTGGCATGGTGGCTACCGTTTTCCCCGCCAAAGAATAGCCCGGACAGGGTCGTTCTCACCCTGGTTTTCGGACCTCTTTCAGCCTGATTTAGAACATCAAACAGGGCCTGCTTGTGGGTCGTTCCTGGAGGGAGTTTCATCCCTCGGCTGGGGCCACTCTCATGCCATTGTTTGTCCCCAACCAAGGCCTGTACTCAGGCCATATTCATCCTTAAAACAAGAGCTTTATTCGGGCCATGCTTAGCCCGAAACAGGGGTTGCATTCAATCTGCTTTTAACCTTAAAATGGCCGGGTATTTCAGCCCCAAATGTGGCGTGTAGCAGGTCTCATAGTTACATGAAATGAAACAGATAAGAAGGAAGAAAAGGAAAAATGAAGTTTATAGGCTAATTACCCATCTGAAACGACGTCCACGTTCCCTACCTCATTCTTCTTCTTTCTCTCTTTTCTCTCTCTTTCCCTTCTCTCTCTCACTCAAGTGGTGCTTCTATGGTCCCACACTGACTCAGCTCGGTCTAGTTTTCACGGACTGAGTTGAGGCAGTGTGCTCCAAGCTCACCAATGATGCATTCCTTCCCTTTGTTTTCACCTTCTTTTCTCTCCCTCTGTTTTTCCCCTCTCTTCTTTCCTCCTTTCCTTTCTTTCAGTGAGGAAGCTGAAGGGTAGCAATGCTTCTTTTATAGGCAGATGAGGGGACCTTCGTCGACTGTGTCAGCCTCTGCACCGACGAAAATGGAAACTTCCTTCATCTACATTTAAGGCTTTCTCAGCCATTTTTGGCTATGAGGGGATTCTCCCCAGCTGGTTCAGTGGACGCCTCGGTCCTCTGGATAAAGGGGGTGGTGACTTGCCTCTCAAGCCACCGGATGGTTCTTCTCTCCTGATCCTAGCCACTAGTGAAGGGGATGGATGGTTGGGATTCAAATCCCAAGTCCCTATGCCTGGGGCCGAATCCTTTTAAAGTTTTGATCAGGGGAACCACGTGAGTGAAATGGACGGTTTGGATCGTCTGGAAAATTCCCCAAATGGCTCAATTTCGGGCTTGAAAATTTACAGATTCGAATATTTGATGGCGGGAGAGATCCCAGCCATTTTGAGATTCTTGCTCGATCAAATGTAGTTTGACCGAGCAACTCTTTCCAGTGCACGTCTTGTGTTTGTAGCCCAAGGTGCGCACGCACCATATGTGGGGTCCTGTGCGATGTTTTTGTCGGATCTACCCCAACCAACTAGTTTAGGGGGGCCTATATAGGGGCCCTGGCCTAGTTTGGGGTGCATGTGAGGCCCAGGTGGGCCATATCATACCATTCAGGGCCTCATTTTGTCCATATGACGTGTTCCACTGGTCAGATGGGCACGAGGTTTTGTTTCAACAGTGGAACAAACAATTTATTTTTCTAAGGTGGTTAGTGGATGCGCGGTGTCATTATGACTTAGAAATTTTTGTTCATAACTTTGCTTTAATCTAAGGATTTTCTAAGTTTTACCTTCTGGGTTGTTGTTGGGTTTGACTTGGCTCATTTGGATCATGGTGGTTGGCTTTATCGTCGAACGGGAGCCCCAACCAACACGTGTAAAGTTTAAGTTATCTTGTTTAATCGTCTTTAATCCCAATAACCAAGGTCATCAGGGGTAACACCCGTGTATCGAAGTTATGGGGTGTTACAGTCTACGCCCTTAAAAAAATTTTGTCCTCGAAATTACATATGGTGTGTTACTGAATAGGTGGGGGTATCTTTCCCTCACTTCAGTTTCTCGTTCCCACGTTGCCTCCTCTTCTCCATGATGTGACCAAAGAACGTTAACTAATGGTATCGTCTTTGTCCGTAAGACCTGCTCGTGGTCCAAGATGCGGATGGGTTCCTCAGTATAAGAAGCGTCGTTGGTAAATTCAATCTGCTCCCAGCTAACAATGTGTGACTCGTCCGGGGTGTACTTCTTTAACATGGATACGTGGAAGACGTTGTGGATACTTGTCAGTGCAGTCGGTAGCGCAAGGCGGTATGCCACGGCTCCCACACGATCCAAGATCTTGAAAGGTTCGATGAAATGAGGTGCAAGCTTCCCTTTTTTTCCGAACCTCATCAGACCCTTTATAGGAGAGACCTTAAAAAATATGTGATCCCCAGTTGCAAATTCCAGATTGCATCGTCGATTATCCACATACTTTTCTGTCTACTCTGAGCGGTACGCAAACGCTTCCGAATAACATCGATTACTTGGGTGGTAACCTAGACGAGCTCAGGTCTTAACAAACTTTGCTCTCCCACTTCAGCCCAACAAACTTTGCTCTCCCACTTCAGCCCAACACTGTGGTGCTTGACAAGGGCAACCATATAGAGCTTCATATGGTGTCATGCCTATGTTGGACTGGAAACTGTTATTGTAAGCAAACTTTGCAAGGGCCAAATGGTCGTCCTAGTTTCCCTTGAAGTCAAGGGCACAAGCTCTTAACATATCTTCCAGGACATGGTTTACTCTCTCTGTCTGTCCATCTGTCTGGGGTGAAATGTCATGCTGAACTTGAGTTCCGTGCCGAGTTCCTCCTACAATCTTCTCTAAAAGGTGGACATGAAGAGGGAGTCATGATCTGGTATGATCTCCTGAGGAACTCTATAGGATCGAACGACTTTGCGAACATAGAGTCTTGCCAGATTGTCAGTCGAATCTGTCATCCAAATAGGAAGAAATCGAGCAGACTTTGTCAGCCTATCTACAATGACTCAGATTGAGTCATGCTTCCTCTGAGTCCTGGGAAGCCCAACAATGAAGTCTACAGAGATGTTGTCCCACTTCTACTCTACTACTGGTAGGGGCTGAAGAAGGCTCCAGGTTTGCGGTGCTTGACCTTTATCTTTTGGCACACCATGCAGCTTGCTACGAAACTGGCTGTCCCTTTTCATATTACTCCACTAGTATTGCCTCTTTATGTTGTTGTACATCTTCGTACTCCCCGGATGTATGGCCATTCTGGATATTTATGGCGGGAGAGATCCTAACCATTTTGAGATTCTTGCTCGGTCAAAGGTAGTTTGACTGAGCAACTCTTTCCAGTGCACGTCCTGTGTTTGTAGCCCAAGGTGCGCATGCACCATATGTGGGGTCCATTACGATGTTTTTGTCAAATCTACCCCGACCAACTGGTTTCGGGGGGCCTATATAAGGGCCCTGGCCCAGTTTGGGGCGCATGTGAGGCTCAGGTGGGCCATATCATACCATTCAGGGCCTCATTTTGTCCATATGACGTGTTCCACTGGTCAGATGGGTGCGAGGTTTTGTTTCAACGGTGAAACAGAAATTTGAGGGGTTCCGAGTACCTGGTTGGCCATAATTTATTATTCTAAGGTGGTCTGTGGATGTTTGGTGTCATTGTGACTTAGAAATTTTTGTTCATAACCTTGCTTTAATCTAAGGATTTTCTGAGTTTTACCTTTAGGGCTGGTGTTGGGTTCGACTTGACTCATTTAGATCGTGGTGGTTGGCTTTATCGTCGAACGGGAGCCCCAACCTACACGTGTAAAGTTTAAGTTATCTTGTTTAATCATCTTTAATCCCAATAATCGGGGTCATCCGGGGTAACACCCGTGTATCAAAGGTACAGGGTGTTACACTAGTACCACCTATCAAAACAAAAATCACATAGGGAAATCCTATACTGACAATCATAATGTGTGAAGATTTTTGTTATTAGTTCTTCATTAAAATACCATATTGAGATTATTGTATAGATGACTATGCTTAAAATGATTCATGAGGTAGAAATTTATGAAAGAGCAAAATATCTTGAAATATCTCTAATAAAAGTTGCAAGCTGTTTATACATCATAACACAAAAGGAATATTTACTTACAATGCCTACAGATCTTCAGTTGTGTTCAATATCCCTAAGTAATGTTGCAACTCTTCTTTCAATTAAGATTGTGCTACAGCAATTGTGCGCTCAGCTGCGAGGATCATGCTGGCCTGATCAGGAGCACCAATCAATTTAGATTCCAAAGAAGCAGTAGCTTCCCCATTCCTTGTCCATTTAGCTTGTACGGTATCAATTAATTGAGTGTTTGTTTCAAGCTCTGCTTTGATCTGACAAATAGTTGAGTCTTCCGCTTCCCACTAACTCTTGAGTAATAGAATCTCCCTCTCATGAAGAGCAATCTGATCACCAATGATTACCTTATTTCTGTCGAAAACCTTTAATTTCTCATGGAGAGATTGATTAGTTGTATTACAATTAGTAAGGACATCATCCGCTTGAGAGAGTTTCACCTTAAGAAGTGCCAATTCCTTTGGACGACTTAGAATTTCGGAAGCAATGACCATACTCCACGCTACTTCTAAGTTCTTCATGGAGTCATAAAATTGTGATAAGGAAGTGTAAAGAGACTGAACATCCACATGAGCTAGGCGAGCTGAATGATCAAGAACTGCTAGAGCACTGTAAGGCCCGTAACATAGTCCGTACCATTCCGCAGGCTTCCGCGTCCTTCCGATCTAATTTCGATAACCCTCGACATGTATCCAACGTTTGCAGGTGATCCTAAGCTGAGTCCTGCATATCAGAGTCGACACTTGTACCCTAGCAACCGCGCCGTCACCGCGACTCACGCACCGATCCGATACCCAAGCCAGGAGATATGGGCCCGCGTTCATTTCAAAGAAACGCCGCACGTTACGAATTTCGAGAGAATCTCTACAATATGTTTCATCAATCAAGTCAAATACACTCTCTATACCCCCATGCCACCTCACCCTACCACAAGTATAAGCAACCATTACTCTTTTTCCCTAAGTCAACTCTCTCTCTCTCTCTCCCCATCCATCCCTCTTTTACACAATTTTCAAACTAACCCATACCTCCCCATCCCCATTTCTTACAACAACTATTCCAACCATCCCTTTTCATCCATCATTTCTCTCCCTCTCTCATTCCTATCTTCACTGTCCAACCCCAAGAGAAACACCCAAATGTCCATGATCTCCAAGCCTTTCCAAAACAACAAGGGTGGCCCACTTTCCCACCCTCTCATCTCCCATCTCAACCATTCATTCTTCATCAACATCCATCAAAATTGTAGGCACGAAGCACACGAGCCCAAGGAGCTAAAGAAGAAGGCCAATAGGTGGGTGATCCACTGTTGATTTCGATTTCTAAGGTGCTACTTATTGTGGGACCCACTTGATGTATGCATTGTATTTGGGAGGGCCCAATAGTGGCGAGGTCCCTCCCCTTCACGTATCTTCTTCTCTCTCTCTCTCTCATGATAGGTGTGGCCCACTTGAGCCACGCCGTATAAACCGTGGGCCCACCTGATGTATGCTTTCCATCCATACCATCCAACCATCCAGATGTTCTGACTGTGGGGCCCTGATTCGTGTTCTGTCCACACTATTCATCTAGGACATTGGATGAAGGGAATCTATATAAAAATCAACAAATCCAAAACTCTGGTGGGCCACACTGACGTGGGTCCGTATTTTCTCCTCACCGTCCATTTGTGGACGGTGGGATGGAAGTAAATGGGATGGAGTATCCCACACAACAAGGTGCTGCTATGGACGTCGGTAAGTTTTGTGGGGCCACCCTGATATATCTATTGTATCTGCACCGTCCAGAATGCTGGACGGTGAGATCTACCTTAATGGCATGTGTTGAATGCACACCATTCAGATCATGGGACCACCATGACTTGTATTTCATCCAGGCAGTCCATCAGGATGCTGGACTATGTTATTTTTTTAAAAAAGAAGGGTGTAATATATATTAATATATATATATATATATATATATTAATATAATATATATTAGCATATATGTATGAGAGGTGGGCCACACGTGTGGACCCACCATGATATATGCCTCAGATCTGCACCGTCCAGATCATCAGACTCTCTGGACGGTGGCTTTTGTTTTTTATATGTAAGTCATGTTATATTATAATATATTATATTATATTATATTATATAATATATGTCATAAGTGGGCCACCACGTGTACCACACCTTGACGTATGGTATTATCTGCACCGTCCAGTTGCTGGACAGTGTAGCCTAGTATCCAAACTGTCCACCCATCTTGTTGGTATGGGCAGGAGCTTTGTGCAGCCACCATGATGCATATGATGTATCCCTACCATCCATCTGTGTGGACATGGAGCCCACCTTGGTGACGTGCTGGGTGCAACACGGCCCCACCATGATGCACGTGTCGTATCCCTACTGCCCATCCATTTGACGTGATGGGTCACGTATGTGGACGCCACTGATATATGTGAACCATCCATCCTTTTGGCTAACTCGCCTCAAGGCTTGGGACTAAAAATAAGATAGATCTAGTTATCAAGTGGACCACACTACAGCAAACAGTGGGTTTGACCGTCTACCATTGAAATCCCATTTTGGGTTACAGAAGTTCTGAATTAATATGATATTTGTTCCTTCCCCCTGTCCAGGTCTTTGTGACCTTGGGCACTGACTAGATGGGAAAATAAACACTATAGTGGGCCCACTGGAAATTCAACCATGGAAATTATTAGCAGCACTGCCATTTGGGGTATGGTCCAGATGATCTTTTGATCTAATTCATTATTTGGATAATGCTTTAAAATGATATCAATAGATGGATGAATGGTGCAGCCCAAGTTATACAACCTACTTGTTATATATGGGAGACCTAATACCACGTATTCGGGGTTCATGGGTTGAGGCCCATTATGATGTATTTGGAGCGCATGGGCAGAGGCCAATAGTGTTGTGTATTAGGCCCATTTGTATTGGGCCATTTGATTCGGCCCATTTGAATCAGTCCATTCAATTCGGCCCATTCGAATCAGCCCATTCGACTTGGCCTATTCGACTCGGCCAGTTACATTCAGCCCAATTGACTCGGCCCAATTGACTCAGCTCATTTGATTTAGCCCAATTGATTAACCCAATTGATTGGCCCATTTAATTTGGCCCATTTAATTAGCCCATTTGACACGGCCTATTTGTTACGCCTCAAACCCGAAAATCGGATTCATAAGAATTCCGATCGCCAAATCTAGTGCCGACAGCCTCCATAGTACCCCATTCTCGGTTCCTAGCGTCCATATGCTAGATTCCGATTCTAGAATCCTACAAGGAGGATTTTTTTTTATATACATTTAACTCATAATAAGCATAACCACAAGATTACCCAATTCACAAATGCAACATCATCATTACATATCTACTAATATAATCATTTGAGTACAACGCTGAAAGGGAAATACATAAATCGAAAATCAAGCTCCAGAAGACCACTGCATGCTCCAAGCTCAACACTGCTACAACCTAACATCACCTGCTAAGCGAAAATACTGACAAGTCCATGTGTCAAACAATATTAGAATACGCAATACAGATCAACTATACAAATGAAGAGTCAAAGAGAGTCAAATATCAGATGCTGAGAGTACAATGCAATATGTAAATCCTGCTAAATCCGTCTAGGCCATATAAGTGCAGAAACATAGTAACCCAAAATGCTAAGTACTGCAGATGCAATGTGATATGCGGTGCGAATGAAATGACCATGCTGGAGTGTGAAGTCGGGATGATAGTACGTAGTATCACAGGCTATGGGGTCCACCACAAGGGACTTCTATCCAAACCAGTCCCATATCTAAATTTGGATAGTCAAACTCAATGTGGTAAACTCCTTATCTCAGGTTAGTCACGCGCCCAACCGAAATCCTTGCCATGCGAAGGTACATGTAACAAATAGTTACGCACCACCAGCCCGAGTGGATAGTGAACGAATGAATGAAATAACATGCAATTCCTACTCAATAAGTCCACATATCAATACGGTTACTCTCTGGAAAATCACTGGGGTCTATTACACTCCAAACCAGGTTGTCGCCCCATTGCGCGCAACAAGGTGAGTGGAAGAGACCTCACTATTCGCCTGCCAATATCGGGCCCGACTCGTCGATAGCGGACCCATTCCACGAGCTGGTCAGACTCAGCCTAGCATTGTCCCCTTCTCTAGGACAGGTAAGGCCATACCCCATTCCAATCGACCACGACACAGTGGGAGACGCGGCCTAACGGTATATGGCCCTCATGCGCTCATGCATCCACTCGGTCTAGACGTTGGAGCAACCTCTGGAACCAAGAGGTTTAGAGACTTTCACCCAGGGATATCTATAGCACCCCATGTTAAACAGATTTTCGGTGTCCCATCTGGCCATCCACGAAATACCTGTGGAGGCTACGCCCCTGATGTCGCTAGGGTGTACAGTAATCACAACACACAATATAAGATGCATGAGTCATACAATCCAATCATGCATCGATCTTGCACATACCGTGTACTCATGTGAAACAATCTCCACCTATCAGGGAGTCTTATAACAACATGTCCAATGTCATATGCAATGGTCAACCACATCTCATAACAAACATGCAGATGATGCGTATGGGTATGTATCGTGATGCTATGCTGTCACATACTCATAATCAGCACCGACAATCAGCATCAATAACCGGCACCGACAATCGGCAACGACAATCGGCCTCAGCAATGTGGACATTTAACCAACATTACCCCCAAGGAGTGGCCCACATAGAGCCTCACATATAGTAGACTCATGGCCTCACAAAAGGCCTGATATACAACACCATGGGCCTCACTCAAGAGCTTAGTACACATCACAATGGGTCTTTCATACAGGCTTAACAAACATCACAATGGGCTCCATCGCCTGACCCTCAAATGCATCACAATGGGCCTCATCACATAGGCCTCGACAATCGGGCTCGACAATCAAAATCGGCCCCAACGATCGGAATCGACACTCAAAATCGGCCTCAACACTCGGTTTCGACCTATACAATCGGCCTCGATACTCAGCCTCGATAATCGGAATCAGACTGTACAATTGGCCTCCACCAATCAAAATCAGTCTCGATACTTAGCCTCGACAAATCGGAATCGGTCTCGACAATCAAAATTGGCCTCGATTATCGGAATCGATCGATAATCGGAATCGGCAAATCAGTCATGTCAACCGGAATCAGCACTCGGTCACGATAATCGAAATCAATCGATAATCAGAATGGTAAATCGGTCACGTCAATCAGAATCGGCAATCGGCCACGACAATTAGAATCAATCGATATCAAAATTGGCAAATCGGTCATGTCAATCGGAATCGGCAATCGGTCACGGCAATCAGAATCAATCGATAATCAGAATGGTAAATCGGTCACGTCAATCAGAATCAGCAATTGGTCGTGATAATCGAAATCAATCGATAATTAGAATCGACAAATCGGTCACGTCAATTGGAATTGGTAATCGGTCGTGACAATCGGAATCGATCGATAATCAGAATCGACAAATCGGTCACATCAATCGAAATCGGCGATCGGTCGTGACAATCGGAATCGATTGATAATCAGAATCAGTAAATCGGTCACGTCAATCGAAATCGGCAATCGGTCGTGGCAATCGGAATCGATCGATAATAAGAATCGGCAAATCGGTCACGTCAATCGAAATCGGGAATCGGTCGTGACAATCGGATCGATCGATAATCAGAATCGGTAAATTAGTCATGTCAATCGGAATCGGTAATCGGTCGTGACAATCGGAATCGATCAATAATCAGAATCGGCAAATTAGTCATGTCAATCGGAATCGGTAATTGGTCGTGACAATCAGAATCGATCGATAATCAGAATCGGCAAATTAGTCATATCAATCGGAATCGGCAATCGGTCGTGACAATCGGAATTGATCGATAATCGGAATCAGCAAATCGGTCACGTCAATTGGAATCGGCAATCGGTCGTGACAATCGGAATCGATCGATAATCAAAATCGATAAAATTGGTCAGAATGTGCCTAACAAGGCCTAAGGAAAGGTCACAATGAGGACATCTAACCATCATTGCCCATCAATGTAGCCTCATATACATCACATTAAGCCTTAATCACGGGCTGAATACACATCACAATAGGCCTTAAATATGACCGCACATATATCAAGGTGGGCTTCATAGATGGGCCACAAGTATATCAAAGTAAGCCTCTCGAGTGAGCCACAAGATACATCAAAGTAGGCCTGACGGATGGGCCATAAATACATCAAGGTGGGCCATACATCCATCATAATGGACAGACGATGTGAATACAACACATTCATCAAGGCAAGCTTCATACAATCAGGGTGTATCCCACAACATCGTCCATGTCAAGACAGTGTGAATACAAAACACACCAACTCAAAGTGGGCCCCACTCGTTGCCATGGTGGGGTCCACGTCCAATGGATGGACGGTCTAAACATACACATGCCTCGTGATTGGCCCACAGGACGTGCTGATGGAATACAGATGGGTGGGATGGATGGAAAGTACATCAGAGGTGGGTCCCACAGAAATTTGCTGACGACCAAGGGGCAGCAGCTATACAGCAGGTGTGAATGGTCAGGCCACTGTCCAGATGGACGGCCTGGATGGACAGTGTTGACAAAATACATAAATCATGGTGGGTCTATGCAGTACCTGGTATCGTCCTTGTAATGGACGGTTGGATTAACAAAACGCCAAAGGTGGGCCCCACCGTCCTAACATGGACGGTGTGTATGAAATACATGCATCAAAAGGGTCCACGCCCCCTGGACTGGACAGGGTGGGTAAAATACTTACATTAGAGGGCTCCACCATCCAGCACATCAGAGGGCTCCACCGCCCATTGCTGGACGGTGGACAGCATGAGTAAAACATATACATCATGTGTGTGGGCCCCATGTCAGATCGACTGTGTGGATATACACATCAGCAAGGTGGGCCCCACTTTGGGCTGAACGTTATGAATATGAAACCCATACATCATGGCAGTCCCTACGTGGGATCCATGGACGGACAGCATGGTTGACATGCAAACATCATGGAGTCCCTCTTGGGACCCATGGATGGACGGCCCGGATGAAATCCATGTTCCAGATGGGTCCCACCGTCCAGATGCCGACGGTGTGGATGGACGGCTGGGATTTGGGACATACATCAAGGTGGGTTCCCACCTGCCCACACGTATCTCACGTGTGGGGTGGGACGCCAACGGACGGACGGTGTTTATAAAACACATACAAAATGGTGGGGTCCCACCGTCCTATCCAATGGACGGTGTGGATAGAATATATAAATCAAGGTGCGTCCCATGGAACTTAGTGGCGTCAGCTGCTGGTGGGACCCATGGAGCTTGCTGTGTCAAGCAGCAGCTGCAGCTACTGGCACACAGCCAAGTGGATGGACGGGGTGTAACATATATAGGTCCCACACACGTGTGGCCTACACTATGGTGACAAAACACCTATATCACGGTGCGTCCCTCACATATGGACGGCGTGGATCCTGCACACGTGCATGATGGTGGGCCCTGTAGATGGAGGGCGTGGATGAAATGCAAACATCATGTGGACCACGTCCATGGAACTTGCTGTAGTAGTACAACATCTTTGCTGCTGGGATCCACCGGCCCTGCAACAGACAGTGTGAATCCAAGATGCGTACATCGATGTGGGCCCCACCTCCACACGTGCAGCACATGTGGGGTGGGTCCCACGGCTGCTAAAAATGGACGGATGGTATAGATGTAACATATGCATCATGGTGGGGTCCACACACGAGGACAGGACCGCATTGGTTAACCACATATATCGTGGTGAGGCTCCACACACTTGGCCCACACCTGA
Source organism: Magnolia sinica (assembly GCF_029962835.1). NCBI lineage: Eukaryota > Viridiplantae > Streptophyta > Magnoliopsida > Magnoliales > Magnoliaceae > Magnolia > Magnolia sinica. The sequence goes on from NC_080574.1 coordinate 70,896,037, forward strand.
TATAAATATATGTATGTATATATTGTTATAATATATATTTATATTTATATTATTATTTTAATTGCCTTTGCAAAAACATCATCCAGCGTCCGTCCATGTCTGGACGCTGGATGCACACTTACATCATGGCGGGCCCACCATTATCAAACGGTTGGACGGTAGGATATAATGTGGGCCCCATGCGCATGGAATGCATACATCTAAGGTGGGTCCACTCCCACAGGCTTTGGAGGAAGCTGATGTTTGTGTTTTATCCATCCACAAATCAGGTGGGTCATGTCCAATGGACAGACAGTGTTGGATGATACACCCATCGAGGTGGGCCATTATTCATAGGGAAAGAGAGGGAGAAGGAGAGAGAGAAAGAGATAGATCGTGATGACGGAGGGGCCCCGCCACTATGGGCCCCTCTTTAATACAAAATATACATCAAATTGGGTCCCACTACGTGTGGGCCCTTAATCACAAAACTAAAATAAAATAAAATGACAAAGATGTAGATTCAAGATCACCCACCTTTCGATCTTCTTGGCCCGATAGAATCCCTAGCTCCTCGGCTTCGACTTTGACGGAGGATGATGAAGTTTGGAGGGTTAGGATGAAAGATGTGGGGGTAGGAAGATGGGCCACACCAAGCTCTTCTCATGGAGAGCTTGGACGTTGGGTTCTCCTTTGGTTGCTTGGAAGAGAAGGGAGAAGTAAGAGAGAGAGAGAAGATGGGATGGAGTGATGGATGGAAGAGAGAGAGAGAGAGAGAGAGGAGATGGGATGGAAATGTTGACTTTTGGGGTTGTTGTGTAAGAGAGGTATGGGTTGTGATGGGGTGAGTGATGTGTTGGGTGATGGGTTGATTCATGTGTTGTACTTGACATGTACTTGACATGTAAGGTGATTGATTGGATTGATTTGACATGTTGTAGAGATTCTCTTGGGATTGCAAACGCGCGGTGTTTCCTCGAACCGAACACTGGCCCACATCTCCTGGCCTGGGTATCGCCTCGACGCGCGAGACGCGGCATCAGAACCGCAGCGACGGCGTAGTCGCACTGGTATAAGTCTCGGGTCGAGCCGACTCTAGAATATGGGATATGACTCGGGGTCACGCGCAACAGCCGATAAAAGATCGCAGGTCATCGAAATTTGACCAGGAGGATCGCGGAAGCCTACGAAATGGTACGGGTTAGGATACGGGTCTTACACTATCTAAATTGGCCCATTTGGTTCAGCCCATTTGAATGCAATTGAGGCCCATGATGATGTATATTAGGCCCTTGTGCGAGGTCATTGGCCCACTGTATGTTTGGCCCTTTGTGGGCTACTCCTTAGGAGCAATTTGGTTAAATGACCACATTTATGGGCAATGATGGTTGAAAGTCCACATTGTGACCTTCCCTTAGGCCTTGTTAGGCTCATCCTCATCATTCTCTAGTGGGTTAACCCAAACAATTGAGCCCCATTGATATTACTTGATCCATTATCGGTCGTCCATCTATGGACCCCGCCTTGCATTAAGGTTGATTATCGATACCGATTATCGATGTCGATTATCGATACCGACTAGTGATGCCGATTATGAGTTTGTGACAGCATAACATCATGATACATGCCCATATGCATCATTTGTATGTTTGTCATGAGGTATGATTAGCCATCGCATATGCCCTGATAGGTAGAGTTACCCTAATAAGTGTACGGTATGTGTAGGATTGATGCATAATTGGACTGCGTGACTCATGCACTTTGCATTTGTGTGATTGTGATTACTATGTGCCATAGCGACATCAGGGCCATGACCTCCACAGACACATTGTGGATGGCAGGATCAGACACCCAAAAATATTATTACTAAGCATCAGGGCGCCATAAATGTCCCTGGGTGAAAATCTCTAAACTCGATGGTACCAGAGGATGACTCCAATGTCAAGACCGAGTGGATACATGAGTACACGAGGGCTGAATACTAGGAGGCCGCATCTCCCACCGTGTCGTGGTCGGTTGGAAAGGGGTGTGACCTTAGGCTGAGTTTGACCAGCTCGTGAATGGGTCCTCTATCGATGTGCTAGATATGTATTGACAGACTATTGTCTAGGTGGATAGTGAGTTTTCTTACGCTCACTTGGACTACGAGCCTGGGAAAGGGGTTGTGCCATTTAGAGTGTACTAAACCCCGTTGATTATCCAGAATGAGAACCATACTGATATTTGATACTCTAGTGAGGAGCTGCATTTATATGTGGATGGGGATTGGCATGCACGAGTTGCATTTCGCATCGCATGGTCTTGATATGGCGGATAACATTCATATCTTGCACTGCATAGCCTTGGTATGGCTGATTGCATTCATGTACCCATCAGCATGATTCCGCATTACTCTGTCTTTGCATTCTGGGCACGCTCATATTGCGCACACACTTACACCACCCTCTAAGATTTTTATAAGCTTATGCACGATTGATGCATGCAGGTGACGCCAAGACACGCCGTAGCTTTGCCGCAATAGGAGTGTGCAATCGAGCTTCAGGAGTTTCCGTTATCATTATCTTGTATTTCCCTTCATACACATTGTACTTTAAAGTTTTTGATCATAATGGATTTTGTGATGGTGTTCTTGTGGTTATTGTTCGTGGGTTATGCTTATAGTAATGCTTATAGTAAATCAAAATCATGTTTGAAATCCTCCTTGTAGGATCTCAGGATCGGAACCTGGTGTATGGGTGCCAGGAGCCGAGAATGGGGTACTATGGAGGCTGTTGGCACTGAATTCGGTGATCAAAAATTTTGTGAGCTCGATTTTTGAGTTTGGGGGGTGACAAAAGTTGGTATCAAAGCATAACTTGGGAATAATTGAGAACAACATCACATGTTTGCTATGAGTTCAGGATGATTAGGTTCCGAGTGCGTAACATCTCGATTTAGTCCCCTAACGTGCGTGTATTTATGAGATTCTCAAGGTTGATTGACGTCCTTGTTCCTTCCTATAGGACATGCTGCCCAGGAGAGTGACCCGAGCGACCCCCGCTCCACCACCTAAGGCTCCCGCTTTACCACTTACGACTCTTGTTCCACCCTTAGAGATCCCTGTTCCCCTACCTGAGGATGTCGTTCCTCCACATGAAATCGGCACGGATCCCACCGTACTTGTGAGTGCCTCCTAGTTACAGTAGATGTTGCAAGCTGTGACGGTTGCACTTCAGGGACAGGGCAGGTATCCTGTTATTTCTCCAGCCCAGGTAGAGCAGGAGCGCGCGAGCACCCTTCTTCGAGAGTTCAGATAGCTCAATCCTCCGCGTTTATAGGGCGAGCCAGATCCGACAGCAGCCAAGAGGTGGTGCTCCAATGTGAAGAAGATTTTTGATACTATTGCATGTACGACTCAGCAGCGAGTTCGATTGGCAATATTTCTTCTCCAGGGTGAGGCCGAGCACTGGTGGACCTTTATTACCCGTGTTGCAGGGCTCGACTTCATCTGGACATGGGATGATTTTATAGATCAATTTAATCAGCAGTACTTCCCTAACCACATTCGTCGTCAGCGAGCATTAGAGTTTGAGACTCTGGTGCAAGGGAACATGTCCGTGGTGCAGTATGCGGCCTGTTTCGTGGCACTAATGAGGTTTGCGCCGTATTTGGTCGATGAAGAGGGGCGAAAGGCCCGCCGTTTCGAGAACGACTTGCGTTACGGTCTTCGAGGCCGTGTTATTGGGCATGAGCTCCCGACTTTCCAGGCGGTAGTACGGACGACCTAAATTTATGAGACTAAGTGGGCCGACGGGCAGAGCGATCAAGATCAGAGGAGAGGTTGGAAGAGGCAGACCCCCTCCGATAGCTCCTAGCAGCATCGACGGCTGCAGAGGCGCTGGATCCACCCATCTACCAGAGCACCAGTAGCACCAATGGCACCTCCAGGGCCACCCTAGCAGCTGTTTACATGGACTTGTTTTGGATGTGGTGGGACAGGGCACCGTGTGTATGAGTGCCCCCGCTCTTATCTACAACAGTCGGGAGGACCACAACAGCCTCTAGCGCAGCAGCAACCGTAGCCACCTCAGCCACCGAGGCCCCAGTAGCATCAGAGACAACAGTATATGCCACTGCAGAGGCAGTAGTAGCAATAAGGACCTCAGTGGGGATGGGCACCTCCCCAGCCAGCTCAGGCTAGGTTCTATGCAGCCCAACAGGATTCCCAGTCATCTAGAGGAGTCATTGAGGGTATTCTTCCAGTCTCTGTATGCATCGCTTGAGTTTTATTTAATTTCGGTGCTTCGCACTCATTTATGTCCAAGGGATTCTGCCGTTCGACTAGATTACCGACAGAGTCTGCTCGAGAGGGGTTGACCGTATCGACGCCCTTAAAGAAGACTACAGTATTAGGCCCCTTTTGTTCGTCTTGTACTGTGTTAGTGGGAGAGATTTTTTTACCCGCCGACTTGTACGTGCTGCCGATGTCAGATTTTAATGTTATCTTGGGCATTGATTGGCTTGCTGAGTACCACGCCATCTTGGACTGTTCCGTGAGGACGGTCACGTTCTGCATACCAGGTTTGCCGCAGTTTCAGTTTGTTGCCAAGCTCAGAGGAGAGTCGTTGTCTTGTTTGATGTCCTGTGCCGTTGAGGAGCCCGTTGTCTTGTGTATCGACCAGTTGCCGGTTGTTTATGATTTCCCTGATGTGTTCCAGGAGATTCCGGGATTGCCGTCGCACCGTCATATTGAGTTCCAGATCGATCTTGTGCTCGGTACCACGCCTATTTTGAAGGCCCTGTATCATATGGTATCAATGGAGTTGAGAGAGCTGCGCGACAGTTGGACGAGTTGCCTGAGTTGGGATTCATTCATCCGAGTAGTTCACCTTGGGGAGCACCGATACTCTTCGTCAGGAAGAAGGATGGATTAGGTCACGATCAAGAACAAGTATCCGCTACTGAGGATAGATGATTTGTTTGATCAGCTACAGGGTGTACAGTTCTTTTTAAAGATTGACCTGCGTTCTGGTTATCATCAGATTCGGGTCCGAGAGGAGGACATCCCGAAGATAGCTTTCAGGACGTGTTATGGTCATTTTAAGTTTCAGGTCATGTCCTTCGGACTGACCAATGCACCCGCAGTCTTCATGCACTTGATGAACGAGGTCTTCCATCTATATCTTGATCAATTTATTGTGGTATTCATCGACAACATTTTGATATATTTGAGGACCCGTGAGGAGCATATGCAACATCTAAAGATCGCATTGCAGACCCTCCGTGCCCACCAGTTGTATGCGAAGCTGGAGAAGTGCGAGTTTTGGCAAGAGGAGGTGAAGTTCCTCAGTCACGTGGTGATGAGGGAGGGTGTCGCAGTAGACCCCTCGAAGGTTGAGGCAGTGCGTCAGTAGGGCCAGCCCACGACTGCGTCCGAGATTCGCATTTCCCTTGGTTTAGCCAAATACTATCGGCATTTCATTGAAGGCTTCCTCCGTATTGCAGCCCCGTTAACCAGGCTGACTTGGAAGGGCACAGATTTTGTTTGGACTGACACATGTGAATAGGCATTCATGGAGCTGAAGGACCGTCTGACATCTACTCCTGTCCTCACTCTTCCCTCAGGGAGTGATGAATTTGTTGTATTTACCGATGCCTCACATATTGGTTTAGGTGCTGTCCTGATGCAGCACGGCAGGCCTATAGCCTTCGCATCTCGTCAGCTTAAGGTCCAAGAGCTGAACTACCCCACTTACGATTTGGAGCTGGCAACAGTCGTCTTCACACTGAAGGTGTGGAGACACTATCTCTATGGGATTAGGTTCGAGCTCTTCTCCGACCACAAGAGCTTGAAATACCTATTCTCTTAGTCCGAGTTGAACATGAGGCAGAGACACTGGATGGAGATCCTGAAGGACTATGATTTCAATCTTCAGTACCACCCAGGGAAGGCAAACGTGGTGGCGGATGCCCTCAGCCATCAGCCATAGGGCCTGGTAGCACATATGATGATTCAGGAGTGGAGGATGCTCGAGGATATAGTAGAGTACGACTTCGAGTTTGGTCTGCATTCTTCTATCGTTCAACTTTCGAGCCTATCAATTCAACCCTCTTGTCGCAAGGGTGATTGACGCTTATAGGATTATCGAGCAGAGGCAGCATCTGAGAGTCAGACAGACTGGCAGATTGGTTTTGATGGTGGACTTCTCTTCAGAGGCCGATTGTATGTTCTGGATATTCCTGAGTTGCGTAGAGATCTTATGTCGCGCCCCAAACTCGGAAACCAGGCTCACAAAATTCCCGATCGCTAATTCGGCACCGACAGCCTCTGTAGAACCCCATTCTCGGCTCCGAGTGCCCATTCGTCAGGTTCTGATCCTAGGATGCTACGAGGAGAATTTTCAACATCAGTTTGATTCGTAATAAGCATAACCAAAGGCATAACCCACAACCAACAACCAAAACCTCCATCACATTTTCACTATGATAAAAAACTTTAAAAGTACAATGAACATAAAGGGAAATACAATGATAATAAACAAAAAGCTCCAAGATGATCTACAAAGCGCTCCTGCCTCAGCGCTGCTGTGCTCCAACGTCACCTGCATGTAACGGTCGTGCATAAGCTTATGGAAAGCTTAGAGGGTGGTGAAAGTGTGTGCGCAAGGTAGTAATACAACTATGCAGTATCAGAGTAATGCGGAACATGCTGATGAACCCATGAATACCATTAGCCGTACCAAGGCTATGCAATGTAAGACATGAATGATGTCGGCCGAGATGCAACTCAAGCATACAAATCCTCATATGAGTCCATACATCAATATAGTTCAACTATGGAATATCACCGGGGTCTAGTACACTCCAATCAGATTGCCGCCCCATCGCGCGCAATAAGGGGAGTGGAAGAGACCTCACTATCCGCCTGCCAATATCAGGCTCGGCTCGTCAATAGCGGACCCATTCCTCGAGCTGGTCAGACTCAACCTAGCTTTGCCCCCTCCTCTCGGGCGGGTAAGGCCGCACCCTCTTCTAACCGACCACGACACAGTGGAAAGCCCAACCATCTGGTAATCGGCACTCGGCGCTCATGCACCCACTCGGTCTAAACGTTGGAGCAACCTCTTGGTACCATAAGGGTTTAGGGACTTTCACCCAGATATATCTATAACACCCTATGTAGAACAAGATTTTCGGTATCCAATCCTGTCAACCACGATATGCCTGTGGAGGCTATGGTCCTGATGTCGTTAGGGCGTACAATACCATATCACACAATGCGAATGCATGAATCACACTATCCAGTCATGCAGCAATCCTGCGCGTATCGTGCGCTCATGTAGGGTAACACCGCTCATTTGGGAGCCCTTAAACAATCTGCCTGAAGGCATATGCTATGATCAGTCACTTCTCATATCAAGCATACATATGATGCGTATGATCATGAATTATGGAACTATACTAAACATGCTATAAAGTAATGCACTATCCTTATAACGCAGATGGCCTAGACGGCCTACACACAACAAGTACGGGCCAAACAATGGGCCCTAGGGAGAGTTGTAATGTGGACATTTAACCAACATTATACTTGCAATGTGGACGTCAAACCATCATTGCTCCCAAGGCATAGTCTGTCGTAAACATCATTACATAAGCTATGTTGGGATCACACATTGCAATGGACCTTAGGTACATCCCATTGGGCCTTAAATACATCAAATGGGCCTTATATTCATCAAGTGGGCCACATCAATGGGCCACACTAATGGGCCTTATGTACATTGCAATGGGCCATAACCCATGGGCCTTATATATATATCAAAGTGGGCCTCAACCACGGGCCACAAATACATTAAGATAGCCTCAACTAATGGCCTTATACAAATCTCCAAAATGGTTGGATGGTTTAGATGAAACTCATGCATCATGGTAGGTCCCATAGGGATGGAAGGCATAGATTAATCACATACTCCATGGTGGAGGTCCATACTGATGAAAGGTGTGGACACAATACATACATAAGTGGGTCCTAAGTAGGACCCACCAAAATGTTTGTTTTCCACCCAACCTAGGCCTAACATAATGTTTATTTTCCATCCAAACTGTTCATAGGGTCACATGGGCCTAGGGCCCACTGTAATATTTATTTGCAATCCAATCATTTCATAAGGTCACATGGACCTTGGGGGCCCACTGTAATATTTATTTGCCACCCAACCTATTTTTAAGGTCACACAGTTAGGGTGGGGGACCCACCGTAATATTTATTTACCATTCAACCTGTTTATAAGGTCACGTGGACCTGGAGGTGGGCCTGGGGCCCACTGTAATGTTTATTTCCCATCCAAACTGTTCATGAGGTCACGTGGACCTGAGTGAAAGGAAAAACACAAATTTCATCTTGATCCAAACTTCTGTGGCCCATAAAAGGGGGGTTTCAATGGCAGAGGTTCAATCCCACGGTTTCCTGCAGTGTGGGCCACCTGATCTGTGGATGGAGCAGAAATTTGGAGGGGGCCCACTGCTGGGAGTGGCCCACCTCGTGAATGGAGTGGATGCAAAATATACATCATGGTGGGGCCCATGGCAGGGGCCGTGGGTTGCTGCCGTCCGCCCGTCCTCTTGCAGCAGGCGCTGCCTGCGCCTCTGACACAACAGTGTCGGTTGCTGTGTTCTTTGTTTTTTTTTTTTGATTTCTAGTTTCCGGTGGTTTTTCACAAGTGGGGTCCACATATTGAGAATCCACTCCGTCCAATGGCCCTCTATGGCTCAAGACAAGCAAAACAAGCCCAATATTGAACATATTTCAGCGTATAAAAATATCAGGGAAGATTTCAACGGTGAAAACCACCATTTGCTATGGTATGGCTCGCTAGAACCTCGGATTGACTCTGTTTTTGGTTCAACACCTGAAATGAGGTTGAGAAGGGAATGGACGGCGTGGATTGAATACATACATCAAGGTGGGGCCTATATGAGTGGGCCACCCATAAGCTTGGAAACAAGCTGATATTTGTGTTTTCCAAACCACGTCCAGCGTCCCTGGACAATGGACGTTGCACGTAACAAATATATTGGAGGTGGGCCCTGTTTAGGTGGGCCACCTCATGGAGGATGGTGTGGATACAACACACACAAAGTGGGCCCCACTTGTAGATGGTTTAGATAGAATACATGCCTCATGGTGGGGTCCATTCAAGTGGGCCACACAACCATATCATGATCTCATAAAAGAAAATAAAATCGAGAGGGAAAGAGAGGGATAGAGAGTGGTACACGCATGATGGAGGGACCCCGACACTATGGGCCCTCCCTTGCACTAAATCATACATCAAGTGGGTCCCATTACACATGGGCCCATTAAATCAAAATCCAACAGTGGAGATCCCTTCTCCACTAAAATAAACGGTCTAGATGACCCTAGGTATACAAGAAAAATAAACATCATAATGGGGTCCATGGAGAATGGCCCCATCATGGAATGATCAAAGTGGGCCATCAGCCACATCTTAGGGTCTCAAGTGAGATCCAAACCATTGGTCGGTTGGCCTCACTTGGCCCATCCTAAAAACATTAAAACTACTCTATCAAAGCACCCACCGCTTGATCTTCTTGCTCTCTTGGCTTCCTTAACTCCTTAGCTTCGATTCTAATGGAGGAGATGAGGTTTGGATGGTTGAGATGGGAGATGAAGGGGGGTGGGAAGGTGGGCCACACTTGTTGCTTGGGAATGCTTAGAAAGGCTTGGACGTATGGTGTTTTCTCTCTTGCTTGGGAATGAGTGTGAAAATGAGAGAGAGAGAGAGAGACTTGTAAAGGGAGAGAGAGTGATGGATGTGGTGAGTGATGGGTGTGTAAGAGATTTTTGACTTTTGGGATTTTTAGTGTAAGAAAGGTATGGGCTTGTAAGAACTTTTTGACTTTTGTGGTTCCTTGGGAATGGGTGAAAGGTGATGTGTACTTGACATGTACTTGACATGATGGGATTGATGGGTTGATTGATTGATGTGACATCTCGTAGAGATTCTCTCGTAATTCACACGCGCGGTGTTTTCTCGCACCGAACGCTGGCCTGCATCTCCTGGCCAGAGTATCGGATCAGCGCACGAGTCGCGGCATCGGAACTGCTGCGACGGCGTGGTCGCTAGGGTACACATCTTGGGTTGAGTCGACTCGGGTTAATGGCATGCATCTTAGGGTCGCCTGCAAATATCGAATAAGGGTCTAAGGTTGCCGGAATTCGACCGGAAAGACCGCAGAAGTCTATGGAACGGTACAGTCTAGGATATGAGGCTTACATCTTATGACCGAGGCACATCGATCGAGGTTTTCTATCCACCCTGGCTCGATGAAAATGTATCGTGATATGAGAAGACAGTATTTTTGGGTGAGGATGAAGCGGCAGTTTTGTGGCCGAGTGTGACACATGCCAGCATGTCAAGGCCGATCATCAGAGATCCCTTAGTCCATTGCAGCCATTGAGCGTCTCAATGTGAAAGTGGGAGCACATATCTACCAATTTTATCATGGGTTTGTCGAGGACTTAGCGCGGTCATGACGTCATCTGGGTTGTCATGGATCACCTGACGAAGTCGACACATTTTCTTACGATTCGTGAGACTTGGCATGCGGACCGGCTCACCAAGCTATTTGTTAATGAGATCGTGAGACTGCACGGTGTTCTTGTCTCTATCATTTCAGACCGAGACCTGAAGTTCACGTCTCAGTTTTGGGGGAGCTTTCAGAGAGCGATGAGCACTGATTTATAGCTCAACACTGCGTATCATTCATGGACTGATGGCCAAACCGAGAGGGTCAACCAGATCCTTGAGGATATGCTTCAGGCCTGTGCGATTGACTTCGGGGGTAGCTGGGATGAGCATCTACGATTGGTTGAGTTTGCTTATAACAATAGCTATCAGGCGACCAATGGCATGACTCCTTTTGAGGCATTATATGGCAGACCGTGTAGATCTCTGAGCTGTTGGACCGAGATCAGAGAGCGGCGTCTCCTAGCCCCTGAGCATATGCAGCAGAGTCAGAGGCTATCAATATCATCAGGCAGAGGATGGGCACAAATCAGAGCCGGCAGAAGAGTTTTACTAATCACCGACGTCTTCCCTTGGAGTTCGCTATTGGGGACAGAGTATATCTTAAGGTCTCGCCCATGAAGGGCGTGATTCGATTTGGAGTGAAAGGCAAGCTTGCCCCAAGATTCATAGGACCTTTCGAGATCACTGGGCCCGTTAGCATCGTAGCCTATTGGCTTGCCTTGCCATCTCAGTTGTCTGGCGTCCACAACATTTTTCATGCCTCTATGCTGAGGAAGTGTGGGTCAAATATCGTTCTTGTTATCGATTGGCAGCCGTTGGAGGTTCGTGAGGACGCTTCTTACATTGAGTAGCCAGTTCGTATTCTTGATTGAAAGGAGTAGGTCCTCCGGACCATGGTTATTCCCTTGGTGAAAGTTCAGTGGGTCACCATTCTGTTGATGAGACATCTTGGGATTACGAGGCCAAGATTTGAGAGTGCTATCCCCATCTCTTTGATGATTAATTATATGTTGTATCTTGTATACTGTCTTCGATTTTATATGATGATGTTATGTTTCCTCTTCCTTATGAGTTATATCTAGTTGTGATGATTGTGTAAATTTTGAGGACAAAATTTTTTTTGGAGAGGAGAGTTGTAAGGCCCGTATCATAGTCCGTACCGTTCCGTAGGCTTCTGCGGTCCTTCCGGTCGAATTTCGGTAACCCTTGACTTGTATCCAATATTTGTGCATGATCCTAAGCTGAGTCCGGCATATTGGAGTCAACTCGATTCGAAACTTATACCCTAGCAACCGTGCCATCACCGCGGTTCCAACACTGCGACTCGCGCACCGATCTGATACCCAGGCCAGGAGATGTGGGCCCATGTTCATTTTGAAGAAACGCCGCTCATTGCGAATTTCGAGAGAATCTCTACAACATGTTCCATCAATCAAGTAAAGTACACCCTCCATACCCCCATGCCACCTTACCCTACCACAAGTACAAGCAAACATTACTCTTTTTCCATAAGTCAACTCTCTCTCTCCCCACCCATCCCTCTTTTACATAATTTTCGAACTAACCCATACCTCCCCATCCTCATTTCTTACAACAACCATTCCAACCATCCCTTTTTATCCATCATTTCTCTCCCTCTCTCATTGCTATCTTCACTCTCCAACCCCAAGAGAAACACCCAAACGTCCATGATCTCCAAGCCTTTCCAAAACAACAAGTGTGGCCCACTTTCCCACCCACTCATCTCCCATCTCAACCATCCATTCTTCATTAACATCCATCAAAATTGTAGGCACAAAACATATAAGCCCAAGGAGCTAAAGAAGAAGCCTGATAGGTGGGTGATTCACCGTTGTTTTCAATTTCTAAGGGCCTACTTATTATGGGATCCACTTGATGTATGCATTGTATTTGGGGGGCCCAATAATGGCGGGGTCCCTCCCCTTCACGTATCTTCTTCTCTCTCTCTCTCTCTCATGATAGGTGTGGCCCACTTGATCCACGCCGTATAAATCATGGGACCACCTGATGTATACTTTCCATCCATACCATCCAACCGTCCAGATGTTCTGACGGTGGGGTCCTGATTCGTGTTCCATCCACAGTATTCATCTAGGGCGTTGGATGAAGGGAATCTATATAAAAATCAACAGATTCAAAACTCTAGTGGGCCACATGTGGGCCCACTTGGATATATGTATTTTATCCTCACCATCCATTTGTGGACAGTGGGATGGAAGTAAATGGGATGGAGTATCCCACGCAGCAAGGTGCTGCTATGGACATCAGTAAGTTTTGTGGGGCCACCCTGATATATCTGTTGTATCTGCACAGTCCAGAACGCTAGACGGTGAGATCTACCTCGATGCCATGTGTGGAACACACACCGTTCAGATCATGGGACCACCATGACTTGTATTTCATCCAAGCGGCCCATCCAAGACGCTGGACTATGTTTTTTTTTTTTTTTTTTTTTATAAAAAAAGAAGGGTGTAATATATATTAATACAATATATATTAGCATATATGTATGAGAGGTGGGCCACACATGTGGACCCACCACGATATATGCCTCAGATCTACACCGTCCAAATCATCAGACTCTCTGGACGGTGGCTTTTGTTTTTTTATATAAGTCATGTTATATTATATTATATTATATTATATTATGTGATATATATATATATTTTATATTATATTATATATGCCATAGGTGGGCCACTACGTGGACCACACCATGACGTATGGTATTATCTGCACCATCCAGTTGTTAGACGGTGCAGCTGGCCTAGTATCCAAACCGTCCACCCATCTTGCTAGGACGGGCAAGTGCTTTATGCAGCCACCATGATGTATATGCTGTATCCCTACCGTCCATCTATGTGTGGACATGGTGCCCACCTTAGTGATGTGCTGGGTGCAGCACGACCCCACCATGATGCACATGTCATATCCCTACCGCCCATCAATTGACGTGATGGGTCACGTATGTGGACCCCACTGATATATGTGAACCATCCATCCTTTTGGCTAACTTGCCTCAAGGCTTGAGACTAAAAATAAGACAGATCTAGTTATCAAGTGGACCACACTACAGCAAAATAGTGGGTTTGACCGTCTACCATTGAAATCCCATTTTAGGTTACAAAAGTTCTGAATTAATATGATAATTGTTCCTTCCCCTTGTCTAGGTCTTTGTGACCTTGGGAACAGACTGGATGGGAAAATAAACACTATGGTGGGCCCACTAGAAATTCAACCATGAAAATTATTAGCACCACTACCATTTGTGGTATGGTCCAGATGATCTTTTAATCTGATTCATTATTTGGATAATGCTTTAAAATGATATCAATAGATGGATGAACGGTGCGGCCCAAGTTATGCAACCTACTTGTTATATATGGGAGGCCTAATTCCACGTATTCGGGGCTCATGGGTTGAGGCCCATTGTGATGTATTTGGAGCCCATGGGTAGAGGCCCATAGTGTTGTGTATTAGGCCCATTTGTATCGGCCCATTCGATTTGGCCATTTGAATCGGCCCATTCGATTCGACCAATTTGAATCGGCCTATTCGACTCAGCCCATTAGATTCGGCCTAGTTGATCGGCCCAATTGACTCGGCCCAATTGACTCGAACCATTTGATTCGGCCTAATTGATCGGCCCAATTGATTTGGCCCTTTGACTCAGCCCATTTGAATCGGCCCATTGATCAGCCCATTTGATTCAGCCCATTTGAATGTAATTGAGGCCCATGATGAGGTATATTAGGCCCTTGTGCGAGGGCATGGGTCTATTGTATGTTTGGCCCTATGTGGGCCACTCTGTAGGAGCAATGTTGGTTAAATGACCACATTGATGGGCAATGATGGCTGAATGTCCACATTGCGACCTTCCCTTAGGCCTTGTTAGGCCCATCCTCATCATTCTCTAGTGGGTTAACCCAAATGATTGGGCCCCATTGATATTGCTTGATCCATTATCGGCCGTCCATTTATGGACCCTGCCTTGCATCAAGGTTGATTATCGATACCGATTATCAATGCCGATTATCGATACCGACTAGTGATGTCGAATATAAGTTTGTGACAGCATAGCATCATGATACATGCCCATATGCATCATTTGTATGTTTATTATGAGGTATGATTGGCCATCATATATGCCATAATGTAGGTGGTTTATGGGACTCCCTGATAGGTAGAGTTACCCCACATGAGCGTACGACATGTGCAGGATTGATGCATGATCAGACTACGTGACTCATGCACTTTGCATTTGTGTGATTATGATTACTATACGCCATAGCGACATTAGGGTTATGACCTCCTCAGACATATCATGGATGGCAGGATTGGATACCGAAAATATTATTACTAAGCATCGAGGCGCCATAGATGTCCCTGGGTAAAAATCTCTAAACCTGATGGTACTAGAGGATGACTCCAACGTTGTGACCGAGTGGATACATGAGCTCATGAGGGCCGAATACTAGGAGGCCGCGTCTCCCACTGTGTCGTGGTCGGTTGGAAAGGGGTGTGGCCTTACTCACTCGAGGGTAGGGGGCATTGTTAGGCTAAGTTTGATCAACTTGTGAATGGGTTCGCTATCGACGTGTCAAATAGGTATTGGCACACTATTGGCTAGGTGGATAGTGAGGTTTCTTACGCTCACTTGGACTACACACCTGGGAAAGGGGCAGTGCCAATTGGAGTGTATTAAACCCCAGTGATTATCTAGAATGAGAACCGTACTGATATTTGATACTCTAGTGAGGAGCTGTATTGATATGTGGATGAGGATTGACATGCACGAGTCGCATTTCACATCGCATGGTCTTGATATGGCCGATAACATTCATATCTTGCACCACAGCCTTGGTACGGTTGATTGGATTCATGTACCCATCAGCATGATTCCACATTACTCTATCATTGCATTATGAGCACGCTCATATTGCGCACACACTTACACCACCCTATAAGCTTTCCATAAGCTTACGCACGATTGATGCGTGTAGGTGACGCCAGGACGCTGCTGTAGCTTCGCTGCAGTAGGAGTGCGCAATCGAACTTTAGGAGTTTTCATTATCATTATCTTGTATTTCCCTTCATACGCATTGTACTGTAAAGTTTTTGATCATAGTGGATTTTGTGGTGGTGTTCTTGTGGTTATTGTTCGTGGGTTATGCTTATGGCTATGCTTATACTAAATCAAAATCATGTTTTAAATCCTCCTTGTAGGATCCCAGGATCGGAACTTGGCGTATGAGTGCCGGGAGCCGAGAATGGGGTACTGTGTGGCTGTCGGCATCGGATTCGGCGATCGAAATTTTTGTGAGCCCGGTTTTCGAGTTTGGGGCGTGACAAGCACTATCTAAAAAGTGCCATTGAGTTGGATTTTTAAAAGCACCGATGATGACGAAAATCACATTCTTGAAGAGCCCGAACATAAGAGATGGCACCTTTTCCAGAGAGAGTTTGTCAAAAGCTACAGTCACTGAGTTGGATCCTTTAGATCCACTGGGTGTTGGCACAACTGAAACTAAAAGATCAGAAGGGGATATAAGTTCAAAAGAAAACATATGCATATTCAATGCTGATATAAAATAAAATATATATATACCTGGAGTAGTAGCAACAACAGAGGCAATTAGAGCAGAATGGGTTGTGGGTGCTGTAGAGCTGGGCACTTCTGTAGTTATAACGGCATTAAAAGAATGTTCTTAAGCTCCCACAGTACTTGAGTTAAGAGTACTTGGAGTAGGGACGTCAGCCGGATCAGAAAGAAATTCCAAACTTCGAGCTACCGGCTGAATAGGTGAAGGATGTACAGTAGGGGACTTGCTAGTCTGAATGGGAGCATCAGATGTTTGGAAGACTAGTGGCAAGATTGTTTCTGTACTAGGAAGAAGAAGTACATTCCCCATTGTTGCTTGAACTTTGGATGGTTGAACCTCTGCATTCCTTGAAGTTGATGTTTCGCGAGTAACCACATCAGTAGCTTCCATGATACAAGGGGAATACGAAGCATCAAAAGAAAGAAAGATGTTTCTACCAGGAGAACAGCCATATTCTTCGTAATCGAGTTGCTCTTCATTATCTAAGGAGGTTTCTGGAATGGGATGAGAAGTATTAGGTTGAGTAATTGGAGCATCTAGAAGAGAGGACTTAATTCTGACATCGCTATCTTCTCCAACATCTACCTCAACATCAGTATCTGTGTTGAGCAAAGCATCTCCTTCATCAGTTAGGCTTATGGGTGAAGACGTATCTTCACTTGCAGTATTAGTCGAATATTCTGATGAGCTGTCTTCTTCCGATATGGTTTGGTTTCCTTTATAGGCACTCTTCACAGGAAGAAGATTTGCACCTTGGGAAGGAGAAAGAATTGTTTGCGCCAAAACCTCAGGAGATAGCGACTTAGTACGAGAGCGGGTCATAAGAGATGTAGCAATAACGATTCGACGCATAGCTGGAGAAGTTGTGACTGTAGCATGAGTAGTTGCGGCTTCTATAAGATTCACAACAAGGATAATTGTGGCATTCGCATGGTCAGCAGGCTGAGAAGTTGTAGAAGAGATGGGTTCCATGATAGGAGGAACGACATGAGCAGGACATGCAGGTTGATCTCCTCCTTCGGGAGTAGGAGAAGGCAGAACACCGCCTGCAGTTTCGAATTCATTGTGTGGAGTGGCCGATCATTCTCCTCGATTTATCAAGTCCAGAGGAGAACCAAAAGCAATCCAACCTTCTAGAGTGTTTGGAAGCTTTATCTCTCTAATGGGCTCTTCCACATAAAATGTTCGACGAAGTTGTCCCGGAACGGCGGCCTGATCTTTCTCGTAAAAATAATCAATCTCTTGTTCCGGTCTATAATTCCTCAAGCATGGGGGAGGAGCCCAGATAGAACGATCCACTGAAAAACAAATGCGCACTAAATAGTAATGATGACTCCACCATCACATCCAGGTATACGAAGCTATTACTCTATGGTTGTACCCTGGGAGAAAAAATCAAGAACTAAAATTTCTTGATAGGAGTTGTTTCCATATTAAAGTCCAATTATAAGGGCCAACTCCATAACTCCTCATTATTTGGGTGACCTCATCACTTGCTTGGGGCATGGCTTGATAATATCCAAACTGTCTGGCAAATTGACTTGGATAGTACAGTTCTTGCCAAAACTCTAGTCCCTCTCACAATGGAAGATTGCAAGATCGAATACAGAGATATAAAGTCCTTTCGATGGGTTCCAAGTCATTTTTATCTTCCACATCTCTGTCTTCGGCCTGGTAGTCTAAGTAGAAAGGAAGAAGTTAATAGATTCCATGTTGTCGATTTTATCAACTATCCACTCATATACCTTCTTTATCATTTTTCTCTTTAAAAAATGCCACAGGGGCAGATGATCAGGATGGATGTAAGTTTTCTCCGGGTCATTGTATGTCTAAGGGAAATAAATGCCAAGCCATCCGGAGAATAGTGCTATAGAGTAAAAACGGATGAAACTCCTAGTGCCGGGCTTGAGCAGTGCGTCGCGGCATGACCGAAAGCTCTGTATAATGAACATAAGACAGGAGGGGCTAGGGAATATCTTTTTCTGCCTTCTGCCATTGTACCCGCCACCACAAATAGAGTTGGCCGAATAGAGTCTAAACTCTTTGAACTGCGAAGCACAACTAAGCTCAACCAGTAAGCCAAGAAAGCAGCTAGTTCAATTTCGGCAGTGAAGTCGGCCGAGCCCATTATTTTTTAACGATTGGCTTCTAATTCAGTGCAATGACTGCCAGGGAACCTAAAAAAAAGAAGAGAGGGGAAGCCCAGTGAGTAATTCATGCTTATGGGTAAGTATTGTTTGAAGGAAAAGATTAAAATACTTACACCAAGTATTAAGAAAAATGGGCTAGCCATTGAAGGGGAGAAATCTTATGGACATCAGCAAAGTAAGATGTTTCCCAGAAAAGCCCGATGGTTGATGCTATAATTCTAGGCACTCTATTAGATGGGACATAGGCAAATTCTTCGTTCAAAGGAACATAATCATCAAGGAAGGACCCAGAGATGGGTAGACCTGCCATCCTGTATAGACCCCATAGAGTGATACTCACTTCCCCTATCCGAAGATGAAAACAGTTTGTAGTAGAAGACTAGTATTTCAAAAAGCATTTGTAGATCATCGTGTCTTTTTGAAAGAATTCGGAAGTGGCTTCTATGGCATAATAAATCCTTGTTGTGAGAAGGACGTTTTCATACTTGCAAAATTGCCTTGGCCCAAGCATTATAATATGAATGACAAGTCCAAAGATCCCATGTCCTAAATTCTTCTTTGCCTCACAAAGAGTCGCGGTGACGGAAACGCTATTGGATTGTTTCAAAGAAATGAGTGTAATACAAGGAATAAGGGTCGTGACATGGTGTGAGAAGCGTATGTATCTCACTTGCCCAGTCTTTTGAGTCAAGCCTTTATCTATGAGGTAGCCTTTAAGGATTTACGGCTCCTTGATCACCCAATTAGATACATATAAAAGCCTGTTCTATGTCATGTAGTTTGTTGGTTCACTTTGAAGAATGGATCGGTGATGCTGAACTTGTAAGAGGGAATAACGATGGTCTCATCCTTATACGGGTTGCGAAATTTAATCGCTTTAGTAGTCAACTTGACTGAATCCCAGTCATTCTAAAAATGTCTTTGGTTATGTTCTCGAATCTTCTCCTGGAAAGCTTTGTCTTGGCTCTTTTGTCTTGTTCATTTTGGAACGGATGGGGAAGGGGAAGCCTCTACGGCAGAAGGACGGGTGTCATCAGTGCGAAAGTTGGCTGTGCATTTCAACCAGCCGTCCCAATGAGATTCTTGTCTTGAAATGGGGGGTCCCTTTATCTCCTTCATAACTATGGCCATGCGGATATGCTCGGACAAGCGTTGAATACGATCAACAAAGTTCATGATGATAGGAGCCAACTCCTTGAAGAAGGAACTGTAGTTCTTGCCGAAGCGGGGTCTTTTCTGGTTATGGGTTTTAACAGATTGTGGGTTAGACGGCCCGACAATAGTTGGGGAAGCAAGTGGTCTTTTTTAGCTTGCCATTGGAGATCTGTATAGGAGTTGACAAAAAAATTAAAATCAGAAGGAAAGATTTATTAAGCTAAAAAGAGAAGTATAAAAGATTGCTGAGGAGGGAGAACAGATAAACTCGAAGAACAAAAAAAATGTTCAAGTCCAAGTTATAGTGCGTAAAGTGTTGCACGCAAAATGTTGTGCGTAATTTGTTGCACGCAAAGAGCTGTGCGTAAACTGTTGCGCGTAACGTATTGTGCGTAACTTGTTGCGCGTGAAGTGCTAAGCACAAGGGTATTGTGTACTACTTGTAATGAATAATTGCGCGCTAAGTCTTATTGTGTGAAACAAGCTATTGTGAGCAAAAGGTTTTATGTGGAATTGTCGTTGTGCGGCGCACAATGAGGTTAGCGTACAAAGGTAGAAACTTGATGCAAAAATAGTATGGAGCAGAGGAGAAAAGTGGAAAAAATGAAGAACTCCTGTATTTATAGGCAGAGACTAGGGTGTTGTACGGTAACTGTTGTGCGGTAATTGTAGTGCGACAAATGTTGTTCGTAATTTGTTGTACACAGATTAGTCAGTGCACAACAGAGAAAATAAGTGCACAATAAAGTAAGGAAAAAGTAATGTTTGGAAAGAATTGTTATTGATCTTACATGTTTATCTGTAGGTGTAAAAATAAAAATGCAGGATCAAGGGGGCATCTGTTGAGGCATATAAATGAAGAAGGCAGCAGAAAAGTCACTTTGTGCAGAACATTGTGCGCAAATCGTCACGCAGAATTAACTATTGCGCGTAAATTGTTGTGCACAAATATAAATTGCAATACAAATATCTGCACACTAGCTTCCACACAAAGGAATCCGCACAAAGGAGGTTCATGTAAAGAGGACCGCACAATGATTACATGGTATGTTCGCATATGTGAGAAGGCTATAAATACCCTCGATCCGTCAGTAGGGGATCACAGGTAGCCAATCAAGAAGCAGAAGAAAATTTGAAGAAAGAAAGGTAGAGCTCCCCTTTTATTGTGCGGAATAGGTGTTGTGCGGCTTACAAACACCACCAGCGAACAACGGGCAATAGCGCGCAACAGGTCTCAACGCACAATAAGCACTAGCACACAACAAGCACCAGTGTACAATGAGCCTAAGTGCACAATGAGCCTGAGCGCACAATGGGTTCTTCTGGTGCACAATGTATCCTAGTGAATAGGGATTTCTGTGCACAGTCGACCTAGACAATAGTCTGCAATACATGATGCTTCTACCAATTATTTTCTTAGATCATATCATTTTTTTACTATTATCACAAGTCTATTTTGGAATCAAAGGAGAAAGGGATGTAAAAGAACTTGTAATATAAAGTGATTGTCTTTCTTGTTTTCTTCTGTTAATTATCAAGTGAATGAAAATTCCTTAACAAAATGCATTTGTTTCTTGTTCGAAACATGTCATGCCCCAAACCCGGAGATCGGACTCACAGGAATCCAGTGTCGACAGCCTCCGTAGTACCCCATTCTCGGCTCCCAGCGTTCATACGCCAGATTCCGATCTTGGGATCCTACAAGGAGGATTTTCCAACGTACATTTATCTCGTAAGAAGCATAACCACAAGTTTACCCAAATCACAAAGGCAACATCATCATCACATATCCACTAATATAATCATTTGAATAAAATGCTGAAAGGGAAATACATATATTGAAAATCAAAGCTCTAGAGGTCCGCTGCATTCTCCAAGCTCAATGCTGTTGCAACCTAACGTCACCTGCATGCATCTATCTTGCATAAGCTTATAGAAAGCTTAGTGGGTGGTGAAATTGTGTACACAAGGTAAGTGCCAAGTAAGTAATATTTGAGTAATTAGAGTAAGGGAAAATACTGACAAGACATAAATCATACAATATTAAAATAATGCAAAAATATGCTGATATACCCATATATACCATCAGCCTTATCCAGGCTATGCAATGTAAAAATATAATAAACTACTATCATATACTAAGGAAGCAATGAAGATCAGCTATGCAATGCGGAGACAGTAAACCAAATACTATGTGCTGAGGATGCAATGCAATATATGATGCAAATGAAATGACCAAGCTGGAGTGTGAAGTTGGGATGAAAATATGTAGTATCACAGGATACGGGGTCTACCACAAAGGACTTCTATCCAAACCAGTCCCATACCTAAATTTGGATAGTCAGACTCAATGTGGTAAACTCCTGATCTCAGGTTAGTCACACGCCCCAACCGAAATTTTGGCCATTGCGAAGGTACACAACAAATAGTTGCGCACCACCAGCCCGAGTGGATAGTGAATAAATGAATGAATGAGTATGCAACTCCTGCTCAATAAGTCCACATATCAGTACAGTTCCTCTCTGGGAAATCACTGGAGTTTGTTACGCTTAAAACTAGATTACCGCCCCAACGGGTGCAATAAGGTGAGTGGAAGAGACCTCACTATCTGCTTGCCAATATCGAGCCCAGCTCGTCGATAGCTGACCCATTCCTCGAGCTGGTCACACTTACCCTAACATTGGCCCCTCCTCTCGGGTAGGTAAGGCTGTACTTCCTTCCAACTGACCACGACATAGTGGGAGACACAGCCTAACAGTATACGGCCCTCATGCGTTTATGCATTCACTCGATCTAGACGTTGTAGCAACCTCTGGAACCAAGATGGTTCTGGGACTTTCACTTAGGGATATCTATAGCACCCTATGTAGCACAGATATTTGGTATCCCATCTAGCCATCCACGATATGTCTGTGGAGGCTACGACCCTGATGTCATTAGGGTGTATAGTAATCACAACACACAATGCAAGATTCATAAGTCATAAAATCCAATCATGCATCAATCCTACGCATACTGTGCGCTCATGTGGGATAATTTCCGCCTATCAGGGAGTCTCATAACAACCGACACTATGGCATATGTAATGGTCAATCATATCTCATAACAAACATGTAGATGATGCGTATGAGCATATATCATGATGCTATGATGTCACATACTCATAATCGGTATCAATAACCATCATCGAAAATTGACCTCGACAATGTGGACATTTAACCAACATTGCCCCCAAGGAATGGCCCATATAGAGCGTAACATACAATGGACCCATGGCCTCACACAAGGGCTAAATATACAACATCATGGGCCTCACTCAAGAGCTTAATACACATCACGATGGGACTTTCACATGAGCTTAAAATACATCACAACGGGCTCCATCGCCTGGCCCTCAAATGCATCACAATGGGCCTCATCACATAGGCCTCATATACATCACATTAGGCCTTAAACACAGGCTAAATACACATACAATAGGCCTCAAATATAGGCCGCATGTGCATCTCATTGGGCCTCAACAATTGGAATCGAAATTGGCCTTGACAATCAAAATCGACCTCGACAATCGAAATCAGTATCAAAAATTGAAATCGACATCGACAATCGGAATCAACCTCAACAATCGAAATCAAAATCGGCCTCAACAATCGGCCTCGACAATCGAAATCAGCCTCGATAATCGGTATTGACAATCGAAATCAGCCTCAATAATCAGCCTTAACAATCAGAATCGGAATTGGCCCCAACAAATGACCTCGACAATCGAAGTCGGAATCGACATTTGGAATCGGCCTCGACAATTGGATTTGGAATCGACCTTAAAATCGGCCACGACACTCGGAATTGAAATCAGCCTCAACAATCAGCCTCGACAATTGGAGTCAGATCGATAATCAGAATCGGCCTCGATAATCGGCTTCAACAATCGGAATCGGAATTACCCTCAACAATCAGCCTCGACAATCAGAATCGGAATAGGCCTCAACAATCAGCCTCAACAATCAAAATAGGCCTCGACAATCTAAATCAGAATTAGCCTCAACAATCGGCCTCGACAATCGAAATCGGCCTTGATAATTGGCCTCGACAATCTGAATCGATATTGACAATCGGAATCGGCCTCGACAATTAGAATCATAATCGGCCTCAACACTCGGAATTGGAATCGGCCTCAATAATTGGCCTTAACAATCAGAATTAGAATCGACAATCGAAATCGGCCTCAATAATCGGCCTCGATAATCAGAATCGGAATTGGCCTCGACAATCGGAATCGAAATTGGCCTCAACAATCAGCCTCGACAATTGGAATCGGCCTCGATAATCAGCCTCAAAAATTGGAATCAGAATTGGCCTCAACAATCGGAGTCAGAATCGATAATCAAAATTGGCCTCGATAATCAACCTCGACAATCAGAATCAGAATCAGCCTCGATAATCAACCTCGACAATCGAAATCAGAATTGGCCTCAACAATCGGAATCGGCCTCAACAATCGAAATCAGCCTTGACAATGGGAAGACAATCGGAATTGGCCTTGATAATCGGCCTCGATAATCGGAATCGGTATCGACAATCAGAATCGGCCTCGACAATCGAAATCAGAATCAGCCTCAATAATTGGCCTTGATAATCGGAATCGGTAATCGCCCTAACAAATGGCCCAAGGGAAGGTCACAATGTGGACATTTAACCATCATCGCCCATCAATGTAGACATTTAACCAACATTGCTCCCAAGAAGTGGCCCACATAGAGCTAAGCGTACAGTGGGCCCATGGCCTCACATAAGGGCCTGATATACTTCACAAAGGGCCTCACACATGGGCCATGAATACATCACTTTGGGCCTCATCAATGGACCACAAATATACCACATTGGGCCCCATCATATGGGCTGCAAATACATCACTGCGGGCCACATAAATGGACGACATGGATATACAATACATACATCACGGCGGGCCACATGAATAGACGACATAGGTATACAATGCTTACATCACGGTGGGCCGCATACACGGGCCTAATATACAACATCAAGGGCCATGAATACAACTCAATGGACCACACCAAAAAGGGCTATCAATACACAACAGGTGAGCCCTGCACATGGGCCCAATATACATAATAGGTGAGCCCTGCACATGGGCCTCATACATGTCAAGTGGGCTGCATCAATGGGCCGCACCAATGAGCCGCATCAATGGGCCGCACCAATGGGCCTCATATACAACAAGTGGGCCACATTAATGGGCTGCACCAATTGGCCTCATATACAATAAGTGGGGTGCAGTAATGGTCCACACCAATGGGCCTCATATACAACAAGTGGGCCACATTAATGGGCCGCACAAATGGGCCACATATGCATCACAATGGGCTGTAATTACATCAAGGTGGGCCTCATAAATGACCTACAAAATACATCAAAGCAGGCCTCATACAATAGGTGGGCCTCATATATATCAAGTGGGCCTGATGGGGCAGCCCACTGTTTAACAAAATAGATGGACAGCGTGGTTGAAACACATTCATTATGGTGCACCCCACAACACACACACACAGGTAGGCCTCATCCCAAAAAATGGATGGACAGCATTGTAGACTCAAGCATCAAGGTGGGCCACTGCACAGACGGTGCAGACCCAACACTACATCATGGTGGGGCAGTACACAGCACCGTCTAGATGGACGGTGTATATGAAACACATACATATATATGGTGGGTCCCATGCTGGCAAAACAGAAGGACAGCTTGGATGATCAGATGAACGGCGTGGAGAATACATATATCACGGCTGGTCCCACCATCCTTCCACTAGACGATAAGGACAAAACATCATGGTGGGCCCCACGTCCATGTGTGGACGGTGTGGGTGAAGCACATACATCACGTGTGGGGCTCCACAGATGGACGGCATACATCAACACACATCACGGTGTGATTTTCAATGCACCGTCCAGACATCTCTGGACAGTGGGAATATAAAATACATACATCTAGGTGAGTCCCACCCCCACAGTTTCACATGTGTGGGGTGGGCCCACGCCTACAAATGAGTGAACGGTCTGGATCTCAGCCCCACTGCTAACTTCAATATACCAGCTATATATATTATTATATAATATTTTAAATCAGTAGGTGGGATCCACATGGAGCCCACCAAATATGTATGAATATATATATCATAAACATATATCATATTATATAATATTTTATACGTATCTGTATATACATATTACTAATCTATCAAATGCTTGTAGCTAACATCCAAAGCATGGATAATTTCCTGACGGATGATGTAAATGGGTCCACGCGCACGTGAATGGCCTAGATCAAGCACGTACATCAAGGTGGTCCCACATCTAGACTATTTGGATGATGGGGATGAAAATACTTACATCATGGTGAGCATCCGCGCCAGCTTGTCTGGACAGTGGAATGTGTACTCCACCTAAGATTTGAATCTGCCTCATTCTCCCCAGGGCTGGATGGACGGTGGATATCACACCTGCATCACAACAGGCCCACTATCTTGGACAGTCAGGGGTAAAACAGATACATCGTGTGGGGCCCTTGGACGACAGGGATAAACACATATATCACATGGGCCCCTTGGATGGAGGGTGTAGATACAACACACACGTCATGGTCGGCCCCACATCATCTAGACGGTCTGGATCAGACACGCCAGTAGGTGGGTTTCCACTTGGACAGTGATGTGGCCCACAAAATGGACAGCATAGATCATCCATCAAGGTAGGCCACACGGCATCAAAATAGAGAGAGAGAGAGAGAGAGAGAGAGAGAGGAGATCAGTCAGATAGAGGGAGGGACCTTGCCACTATGGGCCCTCCCTATATGATGCATACATCAAGTGGGTCCCAATTCATGTGGACCCTACATCAAAATCAAATGAAATGAACACCCACCTTTAATCTCCTCTTCCTCCTTTCGCCAATGCGATCTAGAGCTCCAAGGGGTGCGATTCAATAGTCGAGATGGACTTTAAATGGTGGAGATGGGAGGTAGGAAGGTGGGCCACACAAAGCTCTCCTCTCCTTGGAAGCCATGGACGTCCACTCTCCCTTGGTTGCTTGGGAGATGGAGTTTGAAAATGAGAGAGAGAGAGAGGATGAGATGTAAGAGAGGGAGAGAGAGGGATGGGTAAGTGAGTGATGGGTGATGTGTAGTTGGGATGTAAGGGATGGGTTGCTTTGACTTTGGGGTTGCTTAGGTAAGGGAGTGATGGGATATGTACTTGACCTTTGATGTGTACTTGATTGATGTGATTGATTGATTGATTTAACATGTTCTCTTGGGTTTTAAAAAGTGCCACGTTTTTCCTTGAACTGAATGTGAGCCCACATCTCCTGGTCCGGGTATCACCTTGGCGCGTAATATGCGGTGTAAAAAATGTGGCGATGGTGCGGTCACTAGGGTATAAGTCTCAGGTCAAGCAGACTCTAGAATACGGGATACGACTCAAGGTCATGCAAAACTGCTGATTACAGGTCGCGAGTTGTCGAAATTTGACCGAGAGGACCGCGGAAGCCTACGGAACGGTACGGGGTAGGACACGGGTCTCACACATAGCCTCCATCCTGAGAACTTGGGTGTGCCCTTGGTGCGGGGCGCACTATTGCTCGAGGTGGAGGCCCCCGCAGCCCCTTTCTTCTTAGGTCGTTGCCCATAGCTAGCTTTCGCTCCTTCAGTCGTGCCCCTCTTCTTGCCCATTATTGTTGAGATGATGGGTAGAAGGAAAAAGATGGAGATGGGGCAGGTGATGGCCACCATCGATTTTTGAATAATTAGGTTCTTTGGAAAGGATTAGGAGGGGTGTTGTCTAGGTTAAAGGGCCCTCTCAATCCAAGTGAGGGAGTATAAGCAAGGAGATTTGAGGAAAGGGAAGAGAAATAAGTTTTAAGGGTTTTAGGAGAGTGTAGGAGGAGAAATAGGGTGGAAGTGTGGAAAAAGAAATGGGTTTGGGGTTTTTAAAACACCCCAACCTATGCACTCTCGGTCGGGCTAGCTGCAACTGAGCAATACTCAGTGTGACCGAGCAGCGCTGGACCTGATTATTAGGGACCTTGCTCGGTTGCTCGAGGTTTCTCAGTGCAACCGAGACTCTCTAGACCTTTCTTGGCGTGACCGAGAAATACTCGGTGCGACCGAGCAAGCCCCGACCTATTTTCCTCAAGGGGTGCTCGGTTGCTCGAGGTCTAATCGGTGTAACAGAGTCCCTCTGGACTCTACTCGGTGCAACCGAGTAATGCTCGATGCGACCGAGTAGGTTGGGACAGGTTTTCTTAGAAGGGGGCTCGGTTGCTCGAGATTTACTCGATGCAACCGAGTCCCTCTGGACTATACTTGGTGTAGCAAAGCAGGCCTTCATCCTAATTGGTTCAAGTAGTTAGTCCTTTGTTCCATCTAACTTTTTAATTTAATGGCACTACCCATCACACGATCCCCTTCAGGCAATAGCGGTTCTCACCTAGAATAATTGAATGACCTATCGCTTATCGCTTCTAATTGGTAATTCGTCTAGGTATACCTTCAAGGGGGTTGTCCTAGGGTCCCTTGTTGCTAAATTGGGTTTCATCTACGTTAACGTGTTCATTATATTTGGTCTCCATCTCACTATCTAGCTTAACCATAACAACATGCTCTGATACCAACTTGTAACACCCCGAACTTCGAAGATTGAGCCATACTCATCTCCCGAGGTCCCAAGTGTCACTAATGCTTTCACAATGATGTAAGAGTTAGTGATTTCTACCAGGTATCACAACGGTATGATTTTTGGGCCAATTAGCATCTCCAATTTCATAACAAACATTCCAGAATGATAAACTAGATAAACAACATATGCATTTGTTCAGAGTGCATAGCGAAAGCTGGGCAGGATATGAGCACTTAGTCCAAAATACAAAAAAAAAGTAAATAAAATTTATCCATCCTAAATTCCATCAGTGCTTCCGCGTCGCACTACATTGACCCTCCAAGTGCCTAGAAGTAAGAAACCTCCTCTTCTAAGTTCACATATGTCTCCTCTAGTGCATCAGACTACAAAGTACTTGCATCTAACATTGAGTTTGGTTGGTGTTTTAAAACACCGTCCCAGAGTAGGAGTAAGTGATCAACTCAGTAGTTCCATTAACATTAAGCTACGCATATTATCAACTCCACAAGCATGATTAATGGTAAAGCACATTGACAACCAAACCCTAAATACTTTCATTAATGCACATGCATGCTGCTATGGAATGATGCATGTCATCGCTTTCCAACACTCCCTCATAAGCACCTCCGACAACACGTGCGCTAATGCTAACACTCCCTCAACCAGCGACCCCTACTCCCCAGTCCCCATAGCCTACGCTAATGATGGATGCTTATGTTAGCCGAGTACTTAATTAAGTCTATTCATCCAGTAGGGTTAGGGAAGCTAAAGTACCGCTACTGAGTCAATGGCTCTATCTTGATCCGTTTGGGTTTGTCAATCCCAAAGGTGCATATACAATGAGCGAGTTCATGAATTTAAATTCTTCGCAGTCACTACGGGGAGGGTTGCACCTCAGTGTAGGCCAATGGCGTGAGCATAGTGTCCCATACCACCATGTCTGGCCCTCGAGTCTTATGGATCATGTCACCGGTGGTTCATAGTGGGCCTTCAAAGGTGTAGGGTGCTTTGTATTTAAATTAGGGTGATCATAAATGGTGAGCACATAGGGGATTGGCTAGTTAGTGGACTGGCATGACTGACTTGAGGGGACTCTGGCGCCGCTGGCATTGGGTGATGCATCCCATGTAGTCGTACTACTGTCGGGTGGCCCTATTCGCCTTAGACCAGGCAAATTCGCTCGAGCAACCATCCTAAATTGGGCCCCCATCGACCAACCCATAATTTATCAATTGGTTACAATAAATAATATATTTCATACATTACTCATATCAAAGACAGGAAAGGTTGCAAAATAATAAATTTAATAGATTTTACTTTAGCTTAGGCATTTTGTTAAACATACAAACATATCATTTAGGCCATAGAAGTTTACAAGTAATATTTAGCCAACATGCATGTATAGGGTGAGGAATGAGGCATCACATGGACAATAACACCAACATGCACGTATAGGGTAAGGAATAAGACATTGCTTGGATGATAACCTTGGAGAATTCGACCTACACTAGAATTGGATTTTATTATTTACCTCACAGTAGGTACAAATAATCAATTCATATGGAAAAATTAAAAAAGAAATGGGCACTGGTTATCATGTGATCAATCGTTCATTACATAAACCATAAATCTCGATAAGGGTTCAATAAATGGTAGCCTAAAGGTAATGGTCCACATCTTAGGGTGGTGCGTCGAGCTTAGGGCTGATCCTAGGCTAGGTTATCACGAACTAGCTTTCTAATGCCCTGCAAACAAGGCAATGGGATCTTAAGGGTTCATGCAAATGGATTAAAAAAAAAAAACCCTCATGGAGAGGTTGGTTCCTTACCTCAAGTTGCTGCTGGAGAAGCCCCGTCGATGTGGCGAGGGGTGATTGCGTCGCTGGCTGACAGGACATGGTGAACTTTCCCCATCAGCTCCCCTTCTCTCTTCTTCCCCCCTTTTCCAACACTCTCACTCCCTCCCTTAGCAATTAAATTCGTATGGGAGTGAGTGGGGTGCTGAAACTGGCTTTATATAGGGCCAAATGTGTGTGTAATGGCCCTAAGTCTACCTCTTCTATTGGACTTGGCCTGGGGGTGATTAGTTTTGGATTTACAGGGCCCCATTAGGACCCACTGATTCATCCATGACATGGGAATGGTTTCTCATCATGAGATCTCCGAATTGTCACAATTGGGCCTCAATTGGGCATCCTGATTTATTGGGAGGGCCACATTTGCATTAGATGGTCAGCGTCGATCGATCGGGGCCGCGGTTGTAGGGAAATGGGCAGGGAAATATCCTTAGTTTGTTCTTCAGGTTTGGTCGCGATCCGGCGGTCAGAGTATTGCAACTTTATGAAAGAGCGGAGAGGCCCTTCTTACTAAAATTTTCAATTCTAACCTAAGGGATTCACGTATCTCAAGCACCCTATCTCTAGCCTGATTTTTCATCCGTGATGGGTGTCAAGCCCAGTAAGACAGACAATTCCTTATAGTTTTGAGTCTGATGGACTTACAGTGTCCTGTTTAGCCTCTATTCATTTTTATCCGAGCATTTTCAGGTTAGGTAAACTTCCAGGATTTGGTTTAATCCTCAGTTATAACTAGGCTAAACTATGTCTGTGTTAGCACCATTTCACGCACTACTAAAAAATTGAGCAAAGGCTATGGAAGTTAAAAGCATTTAGCTACGGATTTAATCCATAGCAAATTTAGCTACGGATTTAATCCGTAGGTAAATCCTAGCTGATCTGTAGCTAATGCGTAACTCCTCTCCTAAACGGTATTAAACATAGATGGTGCTTATGGGGCTCCATGGGGTCACCTAAGCCGCCCATTAATTCTGATATATAATCTTAGTAGATGAGCTCAAAAATTATATAAATTAAATGTCTAAGTGGACCACACCATAAGAAATAATAAAAATTAAATATCTGCTGTTAATATGTTGTGTAGTTTCCTTACAGATTCGATCTGACTCATTTTTTGCATCAACATTTAAAATAATAATTTAAAATTAATGGACAGAGTGGATATATAAAATACATATCTAGTGGGCCCCTCAGTCCTAAAACTCAACTCCAAAGGGGCCGTCCATCACGCGCCCCTTCAGAAACCGGCTAAACGGCATTGCGTATTGAGCAGTACGCTCTTATCATACTGAGTAAACTCAATTGGGCCCACCATGAATGCAATTGTCTTATCCACTCCGTCCATCCATTTTTTTCAGATTATTTTAGTGGTTGATACCAAAATTGAGGTATATCTAAAACTCAAGTGGATACATACCATAAGAAACCGTGGGAATAATGATTTCCATCGTTGAAACATTTCTATGGCCCGCAGTGATGTTCATTTGTCATCCAACCTGTTCATAATATCATAAAGAGATGGAAGAAGTGAAAGAACAAATATCATATTGATCTAAAGCTTCTATGGCCCCCACGAAATTTTCAATGGCAGATGTTGAATTCACACTATTTCCGGTGGTGTGGTCCATTTGAGCTTTGGATATGCTTCATTTTTAGTTTAAAGACCTAAAATTATCTTCTAAAATGTATGGATGGAGTGGATAAAATTCACGAATGACTGTGGGACACACAGAGTTTAGTCAGTACGCTAAGCGTTCGGTACACAATCCGTTTCCAAAACGCCCTCCCCAAACCAAAAGCTTTCCTTTCGCCATTTTCTCCCACGCGGAGGTAGACGAAAACCCATCTCTCCATCTCTCTATCCATCTCTCTCTTACACTCAGCCTCTCTCTTTCCCTTGCCCTCTCTCGATCTCCCGCTCTCCCTCACCCTCTCTCCCTGTCTATTGGCCGCATTCCCCTATCTCTGTTGTCAAAACCCCCTTTCACCGCAAGAAGTAGAAGAAGAAGAAGAAGGAGAAGAAAAAGAAGGACGGTAAGTTTCTCTCTCTTTCTCTCTCCCTGTTTCTGAAATCTGTGGTGATTTTTTTTTACACACGCACACACACCCCCACACACTCACGCCACATGCACGCCATGGGATTTCACCATTATGGTGATTGAATGCCCACCATTAAAGCTGAATACAGACCACTGCTGCAATGAGATGGCTTGTATTGAGGGGATTTTTGGGTATGGCCCGTCTGATGGGTGGATGGTTACTGCTGAGGGCCAATGCGAACCGTATTGGCCTGTCTAGTATGGTTCATATTGGCCAATGTGAAACCATATAAACCTAATACAATGCCAGAATGCATTGCAAATAGGACGCCCTGAAAACTAATTTTTAAACACTGGTGTAAATCTCAAGTGACCCATATGACATGAAACAATGTTAATTGAATGCCCACCATTATAATTAAATTTGGCTGCCTTGAAAGTTTTGGATCAAATTGATATTTGTTTTTTCCCTTCATCAAGTCCTTATGACCTAATCAACAAGTCGGATGTCAACCAAACATTACAGTGGGTTAGAGGTTTTTAATGGTGGACATTCAATTACTATTGTTTCCCTATGGTGTGGTCCAAAACACCTACAAGATGGTCTGCCTCACAGGGCACTAACCAGTAGCCACCATGTGGCTATACCAGTGCCATCTAAAACCTTGCCAGATATAAAATACATTATAAAAAAAAATGATGAAGAGAGGGTTTTAGGGGATCCCTTTAGTGTAGCTGGAGAACTTATTAGCTGCTGCATCATCCTAACTCACTTTATTGTAACTAGGGCTGAAAGTCATGACATTAGGTTGGGCTCGGGCAAGATGTATTGGGTTTGGTCTCAAGCTTGGGTATATAAACACCAACCCGATAAAACTTGGGTCTGGCTCAGGTTGAGGTATCAGGTTGCCCGAACCCGATCGATATATAAATTATAATTAAGTGCGGATTGTCTTTCTTGAAGGCATATGAAATTCTTATGTCTCAATATTGATATTCTTAATAGGAAGAATTTTTATTTTTATTTTTTTGATAATTCTTCACTCTAAATATTTCTGCTATCCGGATTTCTTCCTTGTATCCCCAGCTATATAAAATGATCTAGCTTCAGGCGTTCTGTAATTATATTGAATCTCTCTGTTTCCTAATTACTTGTAATGGTGATCTATAAATATATGAGCCCTTCCTGACCTCATAGGGTCTCATTGGTCCACGCCATTTCAGATGACTTGAGCTAACAAAGTATGTCAGATTTCTCTCTCCCAAATAAATTGCATGCTACACAACATAACTTCTAAAGGAGTAGTTGTCCTGTATTTTACCATGTTTGTTTAGAAAAAATGAAGCATTTTTTTATTGTAAATAAATGAATATATAATTAATAAAATCATAAGTATAAAAAATAAGATGGGTATTGAAATATAACAGATTAATTTAATAACAAAAATATTAGCATGTATCCACCTGACCAATCTGACTCGATTTTCAGCCCTACTTTGACTTTTTTACATTTCATAAAGTAAAAGGAATCTAAACGACCCCTATAGAGTTATAAACCTTTTAAATGAAAATCCTCAAAAGAAATTTCTCTCAGTGTCTATAACTGCGGATGATTTATTTTTTGTTCGCGCTGGATGGTAAGACTATTGGCTTGTTATAATGAGTCTTGATAGAAAAAAGAAAAAAGAAAAGAAGTGTGTGATGATGCAAGAGAAAGGAAGAAGAGAGAAAATTGGAAAATGCCTAGGTACCCCGCCTGGGTACCTTGGGTTTCTTTTACTAGCTTGGGGGTAAACATTTTTGCCTTTTATGCAAAAAATCAGGCTGTTTCAACTCCTATTCTGGCCACTTATATAATTATACCTAAAAATTCTAAATATACACCATATGGTCCACTTCAGTCTCAGAATAATACAATTTTTGGGTATTTATTTTCATCATGATGAGTCAATACTATATGAATGGATTGGATGCACAGGAAACAGTGGTAATTTACCATTAAAACTTAATGTGGGTTGAAGAAATTTTGGATAGAGCTGATATTTTTGTGGTTTCTTCATCCTAGGTCTTTGTAAGCATTCCATTGCCCTTGTGTGGTGAAGTCTTTAACTGGTACGATCCATCATTTAGCTTGATATATTAGAATTGCATGCGAGACTTTTCATCGATGCAAGTGGTTTAAGATTTTACTTATAAATTACATTATTAATTTATTGTAAAAATACAATGATTACAAACTCCTTACTACATTGTATTTGGTAGATAATATCTGTATGGGTCCAATCATCTGATAGCACTTCCTTCATTTCCAACTTTTGAGGAGGATGCTGCATTAGGTTAATTTCCAACTTTAATTTTTGGTAAGGTGCAGGTTGAAAATGGACCCATTGGTTAATCGAGATTTGGTTATAATGAATAGGGAGTGGATGACACTAAGTTTTCCAGACCCACGTTTTCTTTCTGGAATCAGAAGCTTTTCAAAGTTTGCACAAGAAAACCTTCCTGGTAGAGAATTCGTTCCTTGTCCATGCACCACTTGCAGATTTGCACGTTTTTCGATTTCTGATGATGATATGGAAATACATCTAATGAAAAATGGATTCGACCCAAGCTATAGGGTTTGGAACATGCATGGGGAGCATGTATCACCTAAGTGTATTGTACGTGAATCAAGTTCCCAACAATACCATAGTGTCTCAAACTTAAATGAGGTTCACAATGCGATCGTTCAAGAACTTGGTGGTAATAACCTAGATAAAGTTGCACAGGATGAGCCCAACGTGACCCCTATAGTTGAAGGCGTCTTTGGAGAAAATGAAACTAATGAGTTTGAAGCAAATCTACGAGACGCAATGGATGAACATATTTACAGTCTTAGTTCCATTTGGTCATCACATTAGTATTTATGAAAACATTTTTAAAAAAAAACCAAATGGAGCCTAAGCCCTTTTTTAACTCCGCCAATGCAACTCCTTGCATTGTCGGTCCCAAGCCCGGGTAAAGGAGGAGGGAGAAGGGCTTTAGAATGAATCGTCAACTATGGAGGAGATCCTAAAAATGCAGTATCTCTGGTTTTATGGTTTTACTTATACATTCCTATATTGATTACTCAAGCATGACGGTTATGCGCATTCTTTCAGGTGGATGTTGCATGTGGGAGGGTTGGAGCTGCATATTTTCAGATTCAAACATCTAGTACGTCTCTTATCAAGAATGCACATGTGTAGTTCATCAAAAAATATATTATGTGATATCGTGTGCATGATATCTATGTTGTAATTTTCCTCATGCATTTTGCTTAAAATCCATGTTTATGCATGATTCTCATGCATTGACATGGATTTGGGCTAAAAAGATCGAAATGGAAAATTTGAGAAAACAGGAGAATTTTCTTTTATAAAGTAAGTATTTGGGGCCAAGTGGTTATGTATTTACTCCATTAAATTTGCTTGAAATTAATGGAGCAGACCTGAATGTGTGTTGGAGCTATCCGGATGAGCGGGGGTCCCTGGAAAGTGGGAACCGCTGTTATGACCATGATGAAGCTATCCATTTCCTATGGACAACATTGGAGGGGCCTGGCCATTTAGACAGGCCGTGTCTATGTATTTGCTCGAAATTAATGGAGTAGACCCGGATGTGCGTCGGAGCTATTCGGATGAGCGGGGGTCCCTGGAAGGTGGGAACCGCTGTTATGACCATGATGAAGCTGTCCATTTCCTATGGACAGCATTGGAAGGGACTGGCCATTTGTGTCGGAGGGCCGTGTTTAAATCTGTATTTGCAGGGACCATACCCTTAACCTAAACCACACCTTAAACCTATAACCTAAACCTTAACCTATTCTCAATTCCCTAAACCTATAGCTTATAACCTAAACCTAAACCTTAACCTAAATCTAAACCTAAACATATAACCTAAACCTAAACCAAAACCTATGAGCTAAAACCTTAACCAAAAACCTAAACCACAACCTTAACCTAAACCTATAACCTTAACCTAAAACCTAAAACCAAAACCTAAACCTAAAACCTAAATGTATTCTCAAATCCGTAAACCTAAACCTACATCTAATCCTAATCTCAACTCTCTAACCTAAACCTGAATTGAAACTTGAAAACCCAAACCTAAACCTGATCCCGAACCTGAAACCGATTTCCTAAACCTAAACCTAAACCTATTCTCAATTCCCTAAACCTATATCTTATAACCTAAACCTAAACCTTAACCAAAACCTAAACCTAAACCTTAACCTATACCTATAACCATAACCTAAACCAAAACCTATGACCTAAAACATTAACCTATAACCTAAACCTAAACCTTAACCTAAATCTATAACCTTAACCTAAAACCTAAAACTAAACCTAAAACCTAAATGTATTCTCAAATCCCTAAACCTAAACCTACATCTAATCCTAATCTCAACTCTTTAACCTAAACCAAAACCTAAACTTAAAAATCAAAACCTAAACCTGATCCCGAACCCGAACTCGAAATTTCTAAACCTAAACCTTAACCGATTCTCAATTCCCTAAACCTATATCTTATAACCTAAACCAAAACCTTAACCTAAACCTAAACGTTAACCTATACCAATAACCTTAACCTAAACCAAAACCTAAGACCTAAAACCTTAACCTATAACCTAAACCTAAACCTAAACTTGAAAACCCAAACCTAAACCCGATCCCGAACCCGAACCCAATTTCCTAAACCTAAACCTTAACCTATTCTCAATTCCCTAAACCTATAGCTTATAACCTAAACCTAAACCTTAACCTAAACCTAAACCTAAACCTTAACCTATACCTATAACCTTAACCTAAACAAAAACCTATGATCTAAAACCTGAACCAATAACCTAAACCTAAACCTAAACCTAAACCTTAATCTATACACATAACCTTAACCTAAACCAAAACCTATGAGCTAAAACCTTAACCTATAACCTAAACCTACACCTAAACCTAAACCAAAACCTATGACCTAAACCCTTAACCTATAACCTAAAACCTAAACATAAACTTGAAAACCCAAACTTAAATCCGATCCTGAACACGAACCCAATTTCCTAAACCTAAACTGTAAGTGCTATAATTTATATCCCTGTCTGTTGTCAAATTTGTGGTGCCAAAATCACTGTTATATATAAACTTGCATAAGTGAAGCTCTCTCAAGGATTAACATTCATGAACAAGCTAAGCTCACATCAAGCAAAGCTCACAAGTACAAGGATCAATCTTGAATGCAAGAACTGCTCACAAGACAAGACTCAAGCTACAAGACTTCAAGAAGAGTACAAGGCAGTTTGTAAAGATCTCAAGACTTCAAGGCTCATACTTTAAGGTCACTTGTCCCTAATGTTTCAATGTCCATACTTTATAGTTGAGGTTTGACTGACCATAGGTTGACCTTAGAAGTAGGTCATTTCGGATACATAAACCGAATGTTTATTTTACATGAGTTTGGTCTGTTATTCGACTAGTCCTAGGCCTTCTTCGACTAGTCCTAGACTTGCTTCGACTAGTCTAAGAAATTCCTCGATTAGTCGTGAGTTTGTTACAAATTTCGGATAAAATCTGTTAGGCTTCGACTAGTCCAGGAATTTGTTCGACCAGTCGTAGGAACAGTGTCGACTGCATCTTCGACCAGTCGAACATCTTTGACTCGAATTCCAGCGATGGTTAATAGTTTCTTCGACCAGTCGAAGGAAACCTACGACCAGTCGTAGAACGGTCAGAGCATATCCCGTCGGATTTTTCAAATATCTGTTGTTGCTTCGACTAGTCGAAGAGCTCCCTAGACCAGTCGAAGACACGATCTGCTCACCTATAAGTAGTGCACAAATCTCAGAAGAAATCATCAAATTAATTAATCTATTCAAGCCAATCTTCGTCGAACTTCTGAGAGATAATTCTGTGCTCCATCTAAGCTAAGTGTGCTTATTTAATATTCTCTTTCCTTAGCTTTATTTTAATTGATTTTGTTTCTGCTATTCCAATCTGATTTGATAAGAGGAATTATTATTCCCTTTCTTTGGAACCAAAATCAATTAAGGCAAGCCCTATTAGGTTTAATTTAAAATTTATTAGAATTAGAACCATTGTAATTGAGTACTGGACATTGAACTTGGACATTCAATCATCTACTCTGATTTGGTTCTACCGGGCTGCTACAACGAAGGAGATAATCAGGTATTTTACATTTAATTGTAAATTCCTTTTTGTTTTGGTTTCTTTCAAGATTTGCCAGAAAAATCTTGTTGTATTGGTTATCTGAGGAGAGCCAGGAAAACTCAGAAGTGGGGTTTTTTTAATTGTGTAAGCCCACCGACAAAAGCACAATTGTGAAGGTTTTGGGTGAACCTGGGAAAACCTATTTTTAGTGAACGCTAATATCCCCTGTGTGAGGATATTAGGAGTGGAGTAGCATTATGTGTGGCTGTTGTTTAACAGTTGGTGAACACACAGGCGAACCACTATAAACCCTTATGTTGTGGTTGATTGATTTATTCTTCTAATCTTTAATTATTCTTTTGTGGGATGTATGTATGGTGGTGAATGTTGTAATCATTTAATTCAAGCATTGTGAGAATGTTGTAATAGTTTAGAATTTATTTTCTGCTATTCCTTTATCACTTGATATTTTAATTTCTTTTGAAAGTTGTTCCAGCAAGGTTGCCCTGCCATTTTTATGGTGTATGGCTGTCCCTAGAACAATACATTTGTGATTCAAGTTATTTCAATTCAGTTTGTATTTAATTCTGTATTCCTCTTCGATTTGAGATTTGATACAAAGATCTTTCTAGAAATAAGGTTGTCCTACCATAAACTCTGGTTTTTGGTGAAAGGTTGTCCTTAGAACAACATTTGTATCAACCTCTCAAGATCTGAATTTTGAGGCTGTTTTACTTTCCTGCATTGTAATTTACTTTGGCTATCATATTATTTTTAATTCCGCTGCTATAAATTTTATTTGGCATTGTCCTATTCACCCCCCCTCTAGGACATATAGCTTGGCCTTTTCAAGTGGTATCAGAGCCTAATAGCTCTTTTTTAATTCTTGGATTTAATTCCTGAGCTAACGATTTAAGCTATTTAAGATGTCAAATTTTGATAGCCTTTCAGTCACTAGGCCTCCACCCTTTGATGGCTCCAACTATGCTTATTGGAAAGCCAAAATGAGGATCTTCCTCAAATCAATGGATGAAAATGTGTGGCAAGCCACAGTGACTGAATGGAATCCTCCTATTATGGATGTTACTGGGGTTGATGGTTCAAAATCAATGAAAGTCACACCATATTACCAATGGACCACTCTTTAGAAAAGTGAGAGTAGTGCAAATGCTAAAGCACTAAATGCAATTACTTGCGCACTATCACCGGATGAGTTCAAAAGAATCATTTCCTGTGATACTGCAAAGCAAGCTTGGGATATATTAGAAATGACACAGGAGGGTACTACAATTGTCAAAAAATCTAAAGTCCAACTCCTCACAACCAGATTTGAAGAAATTCATATGGAGGAAAATGAAATGTTTATGGACTTTTACACTAGATTGAATGACATTGTAAACTCAATGTGGGGTCTTGGCAATAAAATCTCAGAAAGTAAAGTGTGTGCAAAAATACTACGCTCACTTCCTAAACGGTTCAATTCTAAAGTAACCGCGATCCAGGAACTTCGTGATACGGATAATATGAGGGTAGAAGAACTAGTTGGTTCACTACAAACCTACGAGTTAAACTTTAAAGCTCCTAAAGGTAAATCTATCGCACTAAAATCTTCTAAATGTTATTCAGAAGAAAATTCTGATTCAGAAGATGATATGGCTCTTTTAGCTAAGAAATTTTACAAGATTTTCAAAAGCAAGAAAAGGGTTGATTTTTAAAAAACAAATGAGAAAAAGAAGTTTAGGCCCAAATCTCGAAAATCTTTGAAAGATAGTCAATGTTACAACTGTCAAGAATGTAGGCACTTAGCAAATAGATGTCCTAAAAGGGACAAACCCAAGAAGAAGGGTATGTTGGCTACATGGGATGAATCATCTGATTCTGAAGGTTCTTCTGAATCAGAAGATTCTGAAACTGAGTCGGGCGATGAGGTTAAAGCTCTTATGACTCTAACCAAATTCACATTTTCAGATAATGACTCAACAAGTGAAGAAAATCTGAATAGTGAATGTGAAAATGAAAATGATCTTCAAGACGCTTACAATGCCCTATATAAGGAAAGTTGTAAAATTGCTGTCAAACTTAAACTTCAAAAAGAAAAGTTTTCTAAACTCAAAAATTGTTTTGAATCACTTGTCTTAGAAAAATCACAAATTTCAGATTGTTTTGAAAGATCAAAATGCGATTTGGAATTCAAAAACTCCCTAATTATTGATTTAAAATCTGAAATTGAGAACCTTAAAACTGAAGTATCTTCTCTTCTGAGTCTAAAGGACACATGGAAATATGCCCAAGGTGATCCAAAGTTAGAGAAACTTTTATCCGGATCAAGAAAATGTGGCGATTGATCCAGGTTGGGCTATGATAAAAATCTACCTCCTAAACAAAAGTATACTCCTCCTATGTTTGTTAAAGGAGAGTCCTCAAACTCAAAAGGGAAAAGTACTTATCAAGATTTTTCTAGAAATTCAAAAACTTTTCAAAAACCCAGAAGCAGCCATGTCAACTTTAATCAGAAACGAAATCCACTAGCTGAAAAGATAGTTGATTTACTCAAGGAGCTCTTAAAATCTAACTCTATAGGTCATTCCTACAAATATACACAAAAGAAGACCAACTATGTTCCTAAACCCAAAACAGTTATGAAATGGGTTCCTAAAGTTACCTGCTTGGTTGCTCACACTGCTTTTAAAGCAACAAGTCATTCAAAGTGGTACCTAGACAGTGGGTGCTCCAGGCATATGACAGGTGACAAAGCTTTATTCACGGATCTGAAAGATATGACTGATGGTTCAGTCACATTTGGTGATGGTAGCAACTGCAAGATTATAGGCCAAGGTATGGTTAAACTTTTTAATCTTCCTGTGTTTAAAAATGTTTTATACGTTGAAGGCTTAAAACATAACTTGCTTAGTATATCTCAAATATGTGATAATAACCATAATGTTCGGTTTTCTAATCAAAGCTGTGAGATACTAAACAATAAGGGTTCTGTAATATTAACTGGACGTAGAACGTCTGAAAATTGCTATATTATTAGCGAATCCAGCTCATCTAATCAAGCTTGTTACATGGTCCATAAAGACGAGACTGATTTATGGCACAAACGTCTTGGACATGTACATTATCAAAATTTATATAGATTGAGCAAACGAGAACTTGTAAGAGGTTTACCCAAACTTCAGAAATTAGATAAAATATGTGGTGAGTGTCAGATAGGCAAACAAACAAAGAACTCACACAAAAAGGTGAATTCAAATACCACATCAAGATCACTCGAACTTCTCCACATGGATCTGATAGGACCTACCAGAACAGAAAGTCGTGGTGGGAAAAAGTATATCTTGGTAATAGTTGATGACTTTACCAGATTCACTTGGGTAGTCTTCTTAAGGGATAAATCTGAAACCCTTGAAGAAGTAAGAAAAGTTCTCAAAAGGATTCAAACTGAAAAATCTTCTTAAATCAGTAAAATTCGTAGTGATCATGGATCTGAATTTGAGAATAGCAATTTTGAGAAGTTCTGTACCGACCAAGGAATATTACATGAATTCTCTGCTCCCAAAACTCCACAACAAAATGGAATTGTAGAAAGAAAGAATAGGGTGCTTCAAGAAATGGCTAATGTCATGTTGAATAGCATGAAGCTCTCTAAAAATCTTTAGGCTGAAGCAGTCAACACAGCTTATATTATTAATCGAGTCTACACTAGCAAAGATAATAATAAAACAGCTTACGAATTGTGGTTCAATAAAAAACCTACTGTTAAATACTTTCGAGTTTTTGGCAGCAAGTGCTATATTTTACGTGATCGTGAAAATTTGGGAAAATTTGATACGAAGAGTGATGAAGGGATTTTTCTAGGATATTCCTTAAACAGTCGAGCTTATCGGGTTCTGAACAAAAAGACTGGTGTGATTCAAGAATCCATTAATGTTATCATTGATGATCACTTAAACACACCAATTTCTAATTCAGATAATGATGAAGTATTAATCATTGATAAACCCGATACTTCATCGAATCGGACTGATTCTGAGTTGAGGACTGTTAAAGATCATCCAACCTCACAAATTCTTGGAAACTCTCTCACCGGTGTTCGCACCCGTAGACAACTTGAGGATATATGTAATTATGTATGTTTTACATCCCAAATAGAACCATCTAACGTAAAAGAAGCTCTTGCTGATGAGAACTGGATTGTTGCGATGCAAGATGAACTCAACCAATTCGTAAGAAATGATGTTTGGTATCTCGTACCAAGACCTAAAGATAAACACATCATTGGAACAAAATGGATTTTCAAAAATAAGTCTGACGAGTGTGGAAATATTATTAGAAACAAGGTTAGACTAGTGGTACAAGGTTATACTCAAATTGAAGGGATTGATTTTGATGAAACCTTTGCACTAGTAGCACATCTTGAATCTATCAGACTATTTATATCCATTGCATGTTTTAAAAAGATAAAGATCTATCAAATGGATGTGAAAAGTGCTTCTCTAAATGGCGATTTACATGAATAAGTCTATGTTGAACAGCCAATGGGTTTTGAAGATTTCAAAAATACTGATAATGTATATCGGCTTAAAAAGGCACTTTATGGATTAAAACAAGCACCTAGGGCATGGTATGAGAAACTAACGAAATTTCTTTTAAGTCATAATTTTCAAATGGGATCTGTTGATAAAACTCTGTTTGTTAAGAAACATAATGATCATATCTTAATGGTACAGATTTATGTTGATGATATCATTTATGGATCAACTTGTACTGACTTGACTACTGAGTTTGCAGATTTGATGAAATCACAGTTCGAAATGAGCATGGTTGGGGAATTGACTTATTTCCTTCGATTGCAAGTAAAGCAACAACTTGAAGGAATATTCATTTCTCAATCT
The DNA here is from genome assembly GCF_029962835.1 of Magnolia sinica. Classification (NCBI taxonomy): domain Eukaryota; kingdom Viridiplantae; phylum Streptophyta; class Magnoliopsida; order Magnoliales; family Magnoliaceae; genus Magnolia; species Magnolia sinica. The sequence continues at coordinate 70,939,140 of NC_080574.1, forward strand.
AAGTATGCTTTGAATCTAATCAAGAGATTTGGATTTGAGAATGGCAAGAATTTCGATACTCCTATGAGTACTACCCTGAAACTCTCAAAAGACTCTAATGGTAAAAATGTTAACTCAAAACTTTATCGGAGTATGATTGGTAGTTTGTTATATTTAACTAATAGTAGACCTGATATTTCTCTAAGTGTTGGTATTTGCGCAAGATATCAATCTGATCTAAAAGAATCTCACTTGATTGCTGTCAAGCGAATTATTAGATATGTCGCAAGTACTGTAAATCTCGGTCTCTGGTATCCTCATGAGACTAGTGTCCAATTAGCTGGGTACTCGGATGCTGACTGGGCTGGTAATTTAGATGATAGAAAACCAACCAGTAGTGGTTGTTTTTACATTGGAAATTGTCTAGTTTCCTGGTTTAGTAAGAAACAAAATTCTATATCACTTTCAACAGCTGAAGTTGAGTATATCGCAGCTGGTAATGCATGTACACAGCTTGTTTGGATGCAACGAATGCTAAGTGATTATGGAATTAAACAGGATTCTATGTTATTACATTGTGATAATTCCAGTGCGATAAATATTTCAAAAAATCCTATTCAGCATTCTCGTACTAAGCACATTGACATTAGATTTCATTATATAAGGGAATTAGTAGAAGAAAAAGTTATATCTCTAGAATATATTCCTACTGAAGATCAACGAGCTGACATTTTCACAAAACCTCTCGATAAAAGTAGGTTCAAAAAGATGAAATTTGATCTTGGCATGTGTATGTTAAATTGATTATTTATGCCTACTTGTATTATAGTGTATATATTTGCTAGATTGAATTTCAATTTTTGTAAAATTTGCAAGAAATTTGAATTTTTGGGGTTTCTTCGACCAGTCGTGAGTATACACGACCAGTCGTCCTACGACCGGTCGTAGATACCCACGACCGGTCGCAGAACACGGGTTTCACTTAAAATTGGGGATTTTTGCTTTCTTCCTTATTTCATCTTTCTTCTCTTTGGAGCCGAGCTTCGACTTGTCGAACCCATCTTTCTTGTTCTTCAAGGTTAGTGTTCCAAATCCCGTTTTTCTTGCAGATTTGTGTCTAGTTTGTTTTCTTTTCAAGCTTGAAACTTTCTATTTTGAATTTCATTGAGATTTGGGGTTTGGATTTTGAAAAATCTGTTTTGTGTAAACCCACTTCTCAATCCTTTGCAAGTTCTTTATTCCTTGAAATCCTTGTTGCAAATGACTTCTAGAGGTAGAAAAACTACTTCCCGTGGTCCTTCTTCTTCCTCCAGATCGACCGCTATCTCTAAGCGTCATCTTCTTGTTCCCAATGATGATCCATCATATGTCAGGGACATTAGATCACGTAATGTTATTGTTGAACATCCTGTTGATGTCAATCATATTGTACCTTTTGACATCCTTCCTATGCTTGAAGCTGTAGGTTGGGTTAACTTATTACATTAGGGTGGGCCTGCATACTGGTCCATTGCCCAATCCATGTTTACATGTATTAGTGCTTTCTCACAGGATGATTTAACTTTTAAAATATCTATTAGAGAAGGGCCTTTTGACGTTGATCGTCATTTAATTTCAGCCCTTATGGACATTCCTGTGAATGATGAGGGTATTCCTATTCATAACTTAACTGATAAACCCTCAATGTCTGAAAAATGCATGCTCACTAGAGACTTGTGCAACATGGATGTTCAATGGACTCAAAAAGGGAATGCGCTTCCTGCAAGGTATTTGTTACCCAAATACAGAATTCTCCACAGAATCTTTGTGTCTAATCTGTATCCTTGTTCGGGTAATAAATCTGACTTGACTTCGTTTATGGTTCGTGTTATCCATGCTATTTCCAATGGTACTCAGATTTGTTTACCATCCTTAATCTGTCATTTCATTCTTTAGTTTCGACTCCATCCTGGTCATAGTGACATTCCTTTTGCCTGTTTTATGACTGTATTGGCTACTCATATGTTAATCGATATGCCGGTTGATGAGGCACCTATCCATCATCTGATCTTCAACAATACTAATATCAACAAGATGAAGTTGGATCTACTTCCTGAACAAGGTGGTGGTGGTGGTGGTAGTCATGAAGAAGTTGGTGATGACATTAATATGGATGACATTTTTGAGGAACTGGATTCTGACTCAGCAAATGATCCAGATTTTGTACCATCTGATGTTGATGCACGTCTGAGTGCATTAGAGGGTAAAGTTGAGAATATAAATGTAAAGTTGGAAAACATGTCTGTTGCTCATGATTTACAATTCAAGTACATGCGCAAATATCTTAGGCGCTTGAACAAAGGCATGCACCAACTTGATCCCTCTATTCCTGCTCCATCATCTAGTTCTGGTTCTGACTAGTTTTTATGAGTCTTCTGGTCTATAATAACTTTATAACTTAGCACTTGGTTGACTGATTTTGAGTTGGATACTATCTATGTTTTATGTTGGATATTTATTCTATGTGATGCTGAGTATCTCTATCACTCTTTTGCTATACTCTCTTACCTCCTCATGTTTACTCTCATATATTCCTTTATTTAGTTCTCCTTTGTCATATTGTGACAAAAAGGGGGAGAATGGTTTGTTCTTAATGTGATTGTGAGAGGAGTAGCATTGATTATGTTACTCAGGGGGAGTGGGGGAGTATGTTTGAGCTTGTTGAAGTATGTTTGAGCTTGTTAAATGAAACTGGTTGAATGTTGAATATTGAATATTGATTTGCAGGTATTATCCAGTTGTTTTACTTTATATTTATCTTGGTTATGTGTTTTTTCACTAATTTGACAAAGGGGGAGATTGTAAGTGCTATAATTTATATCCCTGTCTGTTGTCAAATTTGTGGTGCCAAAATCACTGTTATATATAAACTTGCATAAGTGAAGCTCTCTCAAGGGTCAACATTCATGAACAAGCTAAGCTCACATCAAGCAAAGCTCACAAGTACAAGGATCAATCTTGAATGCAAGAACTGCTCACAAGACAAGACTCAAGCTGCAAGACTTCAAGAAGAGTACAAGGCAGTTTGTAAAGATCTCAAGACTTCAAAGCTCATACTTCAAGGTCACTTGTCCCTAATGTTTCAATGTCCATACTTTATAGTTGAGGTTTGACTGACCATAGGTTGACCTTAGAAGTAGGTCATTTCGGATACATAAACCGAATGTTTATTTTACATGAGTTTGGTCTGTTATTCGACTAGTCCTAGGCCTTCTTCGACTAGTCCTAGACTTGCTTCGACTAGTCTAAGAAATTCCTCGATCAGTCGTGAGTTTGTTACAAATTTTGGATAAAATCTGTTAGGCTTCGACTAGTCCAGGAATTTGTTCGACCAGTCGTAGGAACAGTGTCGACTGCATCTTCGACCAGTCGAACATCTTTGACTCGAATTCCAGCAATGGTTAATAGTTTCTTCGACCAGTCGAAGGAAACCTACGACCAGTCGTAGAATGGTCAGAGCATATCCCGTCGGATTTTTCAAATATCTGTTGTTGCTTCGACTAGTCGAAGAGCTCCCTAGACCAGTCGAAGACACGATCTGCTCACCTATAAATAGTGCACAAATCTCAGAAGAAATCATCAAATTAATTAATCTATTCAAGCCAATCTTCGTCGAACTTCTGAGAGATAATTCTGTGCTCCATCTAAGCTAAGTGTGCTTATTTAATATTCTCTTTCCTTAGCTTTATTTTAATTGATTTTGTTTCTGCTATTCCAATCTGATTTGATAAGAGGAATTATTATTCCCATTCTTTGGAACCAAAATCAATTAAGGCAAGCCCTATTAGGTTTAATTTAAAATCTATTAGAATTAGAACCATTGTAATTGAGTACTGGAAATTGAACTTGGACATTCAATCATCTACTCTGATTTGGTTCTACCGGGCTGCTACAACGAAGGAGATAATCAGGTATTTTACATTTAATTGTAAATTCCTTTTTGTTTTGGTTTCTTTCAAGATTTGCCAGAAAAATCTTGTTGTATTGGTTATCTGAGGAGAGCCAGGAAAACTCAAAAGTGGGTTTTTTTAATTGTGTAAGCCCACAGACAAAAACACAATTGTGAAGGTTTTGGGTGAACCTGGGAAAACCTATTTTTAGTGAACGCTAATATCCCCTGTGTGAGGATATTAGGAGTGGAGTAGCATTTTGTGTGGTTGTTGTTTAACAGTTGGTGAACACACATGCGAACCACTATAAACCCTTGTGTTGTGGTTGATTGATTTATTCTTCTAATCTTTAATTATTCTTTTGTGGGATATATGTATGGTGGTGAATGTTGTAATCATTTAATTCAAGCATTGTGAGAATGTTGTAATAGTTTAGAATTTATTTTCTGTTATTCCGATATCGCTTGATATTTTAATTTCTTTTGAAAGTTGTTCCAGCAAGGTTGCCCTGCCATTTTTATGGTGTATGGCTGGCCCTAGAACAATACATTTGTGATTCAAGTTATTTCAATTCAGTTTGTATTTAATTCTATATTCCTCTTCGATTTGAGATTTGATACAAAGATCTTTCTAGAAATAAGGTTGTCCTACCATAAACTCTGGTTTTTGGTGTAAGGTTGTCCTTAGAACAACATTTGTATCAACCTCTCAAGATCTGAATTTTGAGGCTGTTTTACTTTCCTGCATTGTAATTTACTCTGGCTATCATATTCTTTTTAATTCCGCTGTTATAAATTTTATTTGGCATTGTCCTATTCACCCCCCCTCTAGGACATATAGCTTGGCCTTTTCATAAACCTTAATTTATTCCCAATACCCGAAACCTATAGTTTATAACCTAAACCTAAACCAAAACCTATGAGCTAAGACCTTAACCTATAACCTAAACCTAAATGTAAACCTAAACCTTAACCTATACCTATAACCTTAACCTAAACGAAAACCTATGACCTAAAACATTAACCAATAACCAAAACCTCAACCTTAACCTAAACCGAAACCTAAACCTAAACCTAAACCTTAACCTAAACCTATAACCTTAACCTAAAACATAAAACCTAAACCTAAACCTTAATCCTAAATGTATTCTCAAATCCCTAAACATAAACCTACACCTAATCCTAATCGCAACTCCCTAAAACCTAAACCTAAACCGAAACTTGAAAACCCAAACATAAACCCGATCCCGAACCCGATTTCCTAAACCTAAACCTGAACCTATTCTCAATTCCCTAAACCTATAGTTTATAACCAAAACCTAAACCTTAACCTAAACCTAAACCTTAACCTGTACCTATAACTTTAACCTAAACCAAAACCTATGACCTAAAACCTTAACCTATAACCTAAACCTAAACCTAAACCTAAACCACAACCTTAACCTTAACCTAAACCTTAACATTAACCTATAACCTAAAACCGAAACTTAAAACTAAAACCTAAATGTATTCTCAAATCCCTAAACCTAAACCTACACCTAATCCTAATCTCAACTCCCTAACCTAAACCTAAACCTAAACTTGAAAACCCAAAGAAAAACCCGATCCCGAACCCGAACCCGATTTCCTAAACCTAAACCTTTACCTATTCTCAATTCCCTAAACGTATAGCTTATAACCTAAACCTAAACCTTAACCTATACTTATAACCTTAACCAAAACCTATGACCTAAACCCTTAACCTATAACCTAAAACCTAAACCTAAACTTGAAAACCCATACCTAAATCCGATCCTGAACCCGAACCCAAGTTCCTAAACTAAAACCTTAACCTATTCCCAATACCCTAATCCTATAGCTTATAACCTAAACGTAAACCAAAACCTATGAGCTAAAACCTTAACCTATAACCTAAATCTAAACCTAAACCTAAACCTTAACCTATACCTATAACTTAACCTAAACCAAAACCTATGACCTAAAACCTTAACCTATACCCTAAACCAAAACCTAAACCTAAACCGTAACCTAAACCTACAACCTTAACCTAAACCAAAACCTATGACCTAAAACCCTAACCTATAACCTAAACCTTAACCTTAACCTAAACCTAAACCAAAACCTAAACCAAAACCTTAACCTAAACCTAAACCTTAACCTATAACCTAAAACCTAAACCTAAAACTAAAACCTAACTATATTCCGAAATCCCTAAACCTAAACCTACACATAATCCTAATCTCAACTCCCTAACCTAAACCTAAACCTAAACTTGAAAACCCAAACATAAACCCGATCTCGAACCCGAACTCGATTTACTAAACCTAAACCTTAACGTATTCTCAATTACCTAAACCTATATCTTATAACCTAAACCTAAACCTTAACCTATACCTATAACCTTAACCTAAACCAAAACCTATGACCAAAACCCTTAACCTAAAACCTAAAACCTAAACCTAAACATGAAAACCCAAACCAAAACCCGATCTTGAACCCGAACCCAATTTCCTGAACCTAAACCTTAACCTATTCTCAATTCCCTAAACCTATAGCTTATAACCTAAAGCTAAACCAAAACCTATGAGCTAAAACCTTAACGTATAATCTAAACCTAAACATAAACCTAAACCTTAACCTAAACTTATAACATTAACCTAAACCAAAACCTATGACCTAAAACCTTAACCTATAACCTAAACCAAAACCAAAACCTAAACCTTATCCTATACCGATAACCCAAACCTAAACCAAAACCTATGATCTAAAACTTTAACCTATTACCTAAACCTCAACCTTAACCTAAACCTAAACCAAAACCAAAACCTAAACCTTAACCTAAACTTATAACCTTAACCTAAAAGCTAAAACCTAAACCTAAACCTAAATCCTAAATGTATTCTCAAATCCCTAAACATAAACCTACACCTAATCCTAATCTCAATGCCTTGACATAAACTTAAACCCAAACTTGAAAACCCAAACAAACCTTATCCATAACCCGAACCCGATTTCCTAAACCTAAACCTTAATCTGTTCTCAATTCCCAAAACATATAGCTTATAACTAAAACAAAACCTTCACCTATACCTATAATCTTAACCTAAACCAAAACCAATGACCTAAAACCTTAACCTATAACCTATAACCTAAACCTAAACTTAAAAACCCAAACCTAAACCAGATCTCGAACCTGAACCCAATTTCCTAAACCTAAACCATAACCTATTCTCAATTCCCTAAACCTATAACATATAACCTAAACTGAAACTAAAACCTATGAGCTAAAACCTTAACCTATAACCTAAACCTAAACCTAAACCTAAACCTTAACCTATACCTATAACCTTAACCTAAACCAAAACCTATGACCTATAACCTTAACCTATAACCTAAACCTAAACCTAAACCTAAACCTTAACCTATACCTATAACCTTAACCTAAACCAAAACCTAAGAGCTAAAACCTTAACCCATAACCTAAACCCAAACCTAAACATAAACCTTAACCTATACCAATAACCTTAACCTAACCCAAAACCTATGAGCTAAAACCTTTACCTATAACCTAAACCTAAACCTAAACCTAAACCTTAACCTATACCTATAACCTTAACCTAAACCAAAACTTATGACCTAAAACCTTAACCTATAACCTAAACCTCAACCTTAACCAAAACCTAAACATAAACCTAAACCTAAACCTTATCCTAAACCTATAACCTTAACCTAAAACCTAAAACCTAAACCTATACCTAAATCCTAAATGTATTCTCAAATCCCTAAAACATAAACTTACACTTAATCCTAATCTCAACTCCCAAACCTAAACCTAAAGCTAAACTTGAAAACCCAAACATAAACCCGATCCCAAACCCGAGCCTGATTTCCTAAACCTAAACCTTAACATATTCTCAATTCCCTAAACCTATATCTTATAACCAAAACCTAAACCTTAACCTATACCTATAACCTTAACCTAAACCCAAACCTATGACCTAAAACCTTAACCTGTAACCTAAACCTAAACCTAAACTTGAAAACCCAAAACAAAACCAGATCCCGAACTCGAACCCAATTTCCCAAACCTAAACCTTAACCTATTCTCAATTCCCTAAACCTATAGCTTATAACCTAAACCTAAACCTTCACCTTAACCTATACCTATAACCTTAACATAAACCAAAATCTATGACCTAAAACCTTAACCAATAACCTAAACCTAAACCTTATCCTATACCTATAACCTTAACCTAAACCAAAACCTACGAGCTAAAACCTTAACCTATAACCTAAATCTAAACCTAAACTTGAAAACACAAACCAAAACCAGATCCCGAACCCGAAGCCAATTTCCTAAACCGGAACCTTAACCTATTCTCAATTCCCTAAACCTGTAGCTTATAACCTAAACCTAAACCTTAACTAAAACCTAAACCTAAACCTTAACATATACCTATAAACTTAACCTAAACCAAAACCTATGAGCTAAAACCTTAACCTATAACCTAAACCTAAACCTAAACCTAAACCTTAACCTATACCTATATCCTTAACCTAAACCAAAACCTATGACCTAAAACATTAAGCTATAACCTAAACCTCAACCTTAACCTAAACCTAAACCTAAACCTAAAGCTAAACCTAAACCTAAAACCTAAAACCTAAAACCTAACCCTAAACCTACACCTAAACCTTAACCAAAACCTATAACCTTAACTTAAAACCTAAAACCTAAACCTAAACCTAAATCCTAAATGTATTCTCAAATCCCTAAACATAAACCAACACCTAATCCTAATCTCAACTCCCTAACCTAAACCTAAATCTAAACTTGAAAACCCAAACATAAACCCGATCCCGAACCCGAACCCGATATCCTAAACCTAAACCTTAACCTATTCTCAATTCCCTAAACCTATAGCTTATAACCTAAGTCTAAAGCTTAACCTAAACCTATACCTTAACCTATACCTATAAGCTAAACCTAAACCAAAACCTATGACCTAAAACCTTAACCTATAACCTAAACCTAAACCTAAACCTAAACCTCGACCTTATCCTTAACCTTAACCTATAACCTAAAACCTAAACCTAAAACTAAAACCTAAATGTATTCTCAAATCCCGAAACCTAAACCTACACCTAATCCTAATCTCAACTCCCTAAACTAAACCTAAACCTAAACTTGAAAACCCAAACATAAACCCGATCCCGAATCCGAACCCGATTTCCTAAACCTAAACATTAACCTATACCTATAACCTTAACCTAAACCAAAACCTATGACTTAAACCCTTAACCTATAACCTAAAACCTATACCTAAACTTGAAAACCCAAACCTAAATCCGATCCGGAACCCAAACCCAATTTTCTTAACCTAAACCTTAACCTATTCCCAATTCCCGAAACCTATAGCCTATGACCTAAAACCTTAACCTATAATCTAAACCTCAACCTTAACCTAAACCTTAACCTAAACCTTAACCTAAACCTATAACTTTAACCTAAAACCTAAATCCCAAACCTAAACCTAAATCCTAAATGTATTCTCAAATCCCTAAACATAAACCTACACCTAATCCTAATCTCAACTCCCTTACCTAAACCTAAACCTAAACTTGAAAACCCAAACATAAACCTGATCCCGAACTCGAACCCGATTTCTTAAACCTAAACCTTAACCTATTCTCAATTCCCTAAACCTACAGCTTATAACCTAAACCTAAACCTTAACCTATACCTATAACCTTAACCTAAACGAAAACCTATGACCTAAAACCTTAACCTATAACCTAAACCTAAACTTGAAAACCTAAACCTAAACCTGATCCCGAACCCGAACCCAATTTCCTAAACCTACACCTTAACCTATTCTCAATTCCCTAAACCTATAGCTTATTACCTAAACCTAAACCTCAACCTAAGCCTAAACCTAAACCTTAACCTATACCTATAACCTTAACATAAACCAAAACCTATGACCTAAAACCTTAACCTATAACCTAAACCTAAACCTAAACCTAAACCTTAACCTATACCTATAACCTTAACCTAAACCAAAACCTATGAGCTAAAACCTTAACCTATAACTTAAACCTAAACCTAAACTTGAAAACACAAACCTAAACCCGATCCCGAACCCGAACCCAATTTCCTAAACCTAAACCTTAACCTATTCTCAATTCCCTAAACCTAAACCTTAACCAAAACCTAAACCTAAACTTTAACCTATACCTATAAACTTAACCTAAACCAAAACCTTTGAGCTAATACCTTAACCTATAACCTAAACCTAAACCTAAACCTAAACCGTAACCTGTACCTATAACCTTAACCTAAACCAAAACCTATGAGGTAAAACCTTAACCTATAACCTCAAGCAAAACCTAAACCTAAACCTTAACCTATACCTATAACCTTAACCTAAACCAAAACCAATAACCTAAAACCTTAACCTATAACCTAAACCTCAACCTTAACCTAATCCTAAACCATAACCTAAACCTAAACCTTAACCTAAACCTAAACCTTAACTTATAACCTAAAACTAAAACCTAAAACTAAAACCTAATTGTATTCTCAAATCCCTAAACCTAAACCTACACCGAATCATAATCTCAACTCCCTAAACTAAACCTAAACCTAAACTTGAAAACCCAAACATAAACCCGATCTCGAACCCGAAGCCGATTTCCTAAACCTAAACCTTAACCTATTCTCAATTACCTAAACCTATAGCTTATAACCTAAACCTAAACCTTAACCTATACCTATAACCTTAACCTAAACCAAAACCTATGACCTAAACCCTTAACCTATAACCTAAAACCTAAACCTAAACTTGAAAACCCAAACCTAAACCCGATCTTGAACCCGAACCCAATTTCCTAAACCTAAACCTTAACCTATTCTCAATTCCCTAAACCTATAGCTTATAACCTAAACCAAAACCAAAACCTATGAGCTAAAACCTTAACCTATAACCTAAACCTAAACCTTAACCTATACCTATAACCTTAACCTAAAGCAAAACCTATGACCTAAAACCTTAACCTATAACCTAAACCAAAAGCTAAACCTAAACCTTATCCTATACCTCTAACCTTAACCTAAACCAAAACCTATGACCTAAAACTTTAACCTATTACCTGAACCTCAACCTTAACCTATACCTAAACCAAAACCGAAACTTAAACCATAACCTAAACCTATAACCTTAACCTAAAACCAAAAACCCAAACCTAAATCCTAAATGTATTCTCAAATCCCTAAACATAAACCTACACCTAATCCAAATCTCAACTCCCTGACGTAAACTTAACCTAAACTTGAAAGCCCAAACAAACCCGATCCAGAACCCGAACCCGATTTCCTAAGCCTAAACCTTAACCTATTCGCAATTCCCTATACATATAGCTTGTAACTTAAACCAAAACTTCACCTATACCTATAACCTTAACCTAAACCAAAAGCTATGACCTAAAACCTTAACCTATAACCTAAAACCTAAACCTAAACTTGAAAACCCAAGCCTAAACCCGATCCTGAACCCGAACCCAATTTCTTAAACCAAAACCTTAACCTATTGTCAATTCCCTAAACCTATTGCTTATAACCTAAACCTAAACCAAAACTTGTGACCTAAAACCTAAACCTATAACCTAAACCTTAACCTTAACCTATAGCCATAACCTTAACCTAAACAAAAACCTATGACCTAAAACCTTAACCTATAACCTAAACCTAAACCTAAACCTTAACTTATACCTATAACCTTAACCTAAACCACAACCTATGAGCTAAAACCTTAACCTATAACCTAAACCAAAACCTAAACCTAAACCTTAACCTATACCTAGAACCTAAACCTAAACCAAAACCTATGACCTAAACCCTTAACCTATAACCTAAAATCTAAACCTAAACTTGAAAACCCAAACCTAAACCCGATCTTGAACCCGAACACAATTTTTTAAACCTAAACCTTAACCTATTCTCAATTCCCTAAACCTACAGCAAATAACCAAAACCAAAACCAAAACCTATGAGCTAAAACTTTAACCTATAACCTAAACCTAAACCTAAACCTAAACCTAAACCTTAACCTATACCTATAACCTTAACCTAAACCAAAACCTATGACCGAAAACCTTAACCTATAACCTAATCCAAAACCTAAACCTAAACCTTATCCTATACCTCTAACCTTAACCTAAACCAAAACCTATGACCTAAAACCTTAACCTATAACCTAAACCGAAACCTAAACCTAAACCTTAACCTATACCTATAACCTTAACCTAAACCACAACCTATGAACTAAAACCTTAACCTATAACCTAAACCTAAACCTTAACCTATACCTATAACATTAACCTAAACCAAAACCTATGAGCTAAAACCTTTACCTATAACCTAAACCTAAACCTAAACCAAAACCTTAACCTTTACCTAAACCAAAACCTATGACCTAAAACCTTAACCTATAACCTAAAGCTCAACCTTAACCAAAACCTAAACAAAAACCTAAACCTAAACCTTAACCTAAACCTATAACCTTAACCTAAAACCTAAAACCTAAACCAAAACCTAAATCCTAAATGTAATCTCAAATCCCTAAACATAAACCTACACCTAATCCTAATCTCAACTCCCTATCCAAAACCTAAACCTAAACATGAAAACCGAAACATAAACCCGATCCCGAACCCGAAACCGATTTCCTAAACCTAAACCTTAACCTATTCTCAATTCCTTAAACCTAGAGCTTTTAACCTAAACCTATACCTATAACCTTAACCTAAACCCAAACCTATCACCTAAAACCTTAACCTGTAACCTAAACCTAAACCTAAACTTGAAAACCCAAAACTAAACCCGATCTCGAACCCGAACCCAATTTCCTAAACCTAAACCCTAACCAATTCTCAATTCCCTAAACCTATAGTTTATAACCTAAACCTAAACCTTAACCTTAACCTATACCTATAACCATAACATAAACCAAAATCTATGACCTAAAACCTTAACCGATAACCTAAACCTAAACCTAAACCTAAACCTTAACCTATACCTATAACCTTAACCTAAACCAAAACCTATGAGCTAAAACCTTTACCTATAACTTAAACCTAAACCTAAACCAAAACATTAAGCTTTACCCATAACCTTAACCTAAACCAAAACCTATGACCTAAAACCTTAACCTATAACCTAAACCTCAACCTTAACCAAAACCTAAACATAAACCTAAACCTAAACCTTATCCTAAACCTATAACCTTAACCTAAAACCTAAAACCTAAACCTATACCTAAATCCTAAATGTATTCTCAAATCCCTAAACATAAACCTAATCCTAATCTCAACTCCCTATCCAAAACCTAAACCTAAACATGAAAACCGAAACATAAACCCGATCCCGAACCCGAGCCCGATTTCCTAAACCTAAACCTTAACTTATTCTCAATTCCCTAAACCTATATCTTATAACCTAAACCTAAACCTTAACCTAAACCTAAACCTTAACCTATACCTATAACCATAACCTAAACCCAAACCTATGACCTAAAACCTTAACCTGTAACCTAAACCTAAACCTTAACTTGAAAACCCAAACCTAAACCGATCCCGAACCCGAACCCAATTTCCTAAACCTGAACCTTAACCTATTCTCAATTCCCTAAACCTATAGCTTATAACCTAAACCTTAACCTTAACCAAAACCTAATCTGAAACCTTAACCTATACCTATAAACTTAACCTTAACCAAAACCTAATCTGAAACCTTAACCTATACCTATAAACTCAACCTAAACCAAAACCTATGAGCTAAAACCTTAACCTATAACCTAAACCTAAACCTAAACCTAAACCTTAACCTATACCTATAACCTTAACCTAAACCAAAACCTATGACCTAAAACATTAACCTATAACCTAAACCTCAACCTTAACCTAAACCGAAAACTAAACCTAAACCTAAACCTTAACCTAAACCTATAACCTTAACCTAAAACCTAAAACCTAAACCTAAACCTAAACCTAAACCTATAACCTTAACCTAAAACCTAAAACCTAAAACCTAAACCTAGACCTAAATCCTAAATGTATTCTCAAATCCCTAAACATAAACCTACACCTAATCCTAATCTCAACTCCCTAACTTAAACCTAAACCTAAACTTGAAAACCCAAACATAAACCCGATCCCAAACCCGAACCCGATTTCCTAAACCTAAACCTTAACCTATTCTCAATTCCCTAAACCTATAGCTTATAACCTAAGTCCAAAGCTTAACCTAAACCTAAACCTTAACCTATACCTATAAGCTAAACCTAAACCAAAACCTATGACCTAAAACCTTAACCTATAACCTAAACCAAAACCTAAACCTAAACCTCGACCTTATACTTAACCTTAACCAATAACCTAAAACCTAAACCTAAAACTAAAACCTAAATGTATTCTCAAATCCCAAAACCTAAACCTACACCTAATCCTAATCTCAACTCCCTAACATAAACCTAAACCTAAACATGAAAACCTAAACATAAACCCGATCTCGAACCCGAACCCGATTTCCTAAACCTAAACCTTAACCTATTCTCAATTCCCTAAACATATAGCTTATAACCTAAACCTAAACCTTAACCTTTACCTATAACCTTAACCTAAACCAAAACCTATGACCTAAACCCTTAACCTATAACCTAGAACCTAAACCTAAACTTGAAAACCCAAACCTAAAACTGATCCTGAACCCGAACCCAATTTCGTTAACCTAAACCTTAACCTATTCCCAATTCCATAAACCTAGAGCTTATAACCTAAACCTAAACCAAAACCTATGAGCTAAAACCTTAACCTATTACCTAAACCTAAACCTAAACCTAAACCTTAACCTATACCTATAAACTTAACCTAAACCAAAACCTATGAGCTAATACCTTAACCTATAACCTAAACCTAAACCTAAACCTAAACCTGTACCTTTAACCTTAACCTAAACCAAAACCTATGAGGTAAAACCTTAACCTATAACCTAAACCAAAACCTAAACCTAAACCTTAACCTATACCAATAACCTTAACCTAAACCAAAACCTATGACCTAAAACCTTAACCTATAACCTAAACCTAAACCTTAACCAAATCCTAAACCAAAACCAAAACCTAAACCTTAACCTAAACCTAAACCTTAACCTATAACCTAAAACCAATACCTAAAACTAAAACCTAATTGTATTCTCAAATCCCTAAACCTAAACCTACACCTAATCCTAATCTCAACTCCCTAACCTAAACCTAAACCTAAAATTGAAAACCCAAACATAAACCCGATCCTGAACCCAAACCCGATTTCCTAAACCTAAACCTTAACCTATTCTCAATTACCTAAATCTATAGCTCATAACCTAACCCTAAACCTTAACCTATACCTCTAACCTTAACCTAAACCTAAACCAAAACCTAATACTTAAACCCTTAACCTGTAACATAAAACCTAAACCTAAACTTGAAAACCCAAACCTAAACCTCATCCTGAACTGGAACCCAATTTCCTAAACCTAAACCATAACTTATTCTCAATTCCCTAAACATATAGCTTATAACCTAAACCTAAACCAAAACCTATGAGCTAAAACCTTAACCTATAACCTAAACCTAAACCTAAACCTAAACCTTAACCTATACCTATACCTATAACCTTAACCTAAACCAAAACCTATGACCTAAAACCTTAACCTATAACCTAAATCAGAACCTAAAACTAAACCTTATCCTATACCTCTAACCTTAACCTAAACCAAAACCTATGACCTAAAACTTTAACCTATTACCTGAACCTCAACCTTAACCAAAATCTAAACCAAAATCTAAACCGAAACCTTAACCTAAAACTATAACCTTAACCTAAAACCTAAAACCTAACCTAAATCCTAAATGTATTCTCAAATCCCTAAACATAAACCTAAACCTAAACCTAATCTCAACTCCCTGACCTAAACCTAAACCTAAACTTGAAAACCCAAATCAACCTGATCCAGAACCTGAACCCAATTTCCTAAACCTAAACCTTAACCTATTCTCAATTCCCTTAACCTATAACTTATAAGTTAAACCAAAACCTTCACCTACACCTATAACCTTAACCTAAACCAAAACCTATGACCTAAAAACTTAACCTATAACCTAAAACCTAAACCTAAACATGAAAACCAAAGCCTAAACCCGAACCCGAACCCAATTTCCTACTCAATTCCCTAAACCTATTGCTTATATCCTAAACCTAAACAAAAACCTGTGAGCTAAAACCTTAAACTATAACCTAAACCAAAACCTAAACCTAAACCTTAACCTATACCTACAACCTTAACCTTGACCTATAACCTAAACCGAAACCTAAACCAAAACCTTAATCTATACCTATAACCTTAACCTAAACCACAACCTATGAGCAAAAACCTTAACCTTTAACCTAAACCTAAACCTAAACCTAAACCTTAACCTATACCTATAACCTTAACCTAAACCAAAACCTATGAGCTAAAAACTTTACCTATAACCTAAACCTAAACCTAAACCTAAACCTTAACCTATACCTATAACCTTAACCTAAACTAAAACCTATGACCTAAAACCTTAACCTATAACCTAAACCTCAACCTTAACCAAAACCTAAACATAAACCTAAACCTAAACCTTAACCTAAAGCCTAAAACCTAAACTTAAACCTAAATCCTAAATGTAATCTCAAATCCCTAAACATAAACCTACACCTAATCCTAATCTCAACTCCCTAACCAAAACCTAAACCTAAACTTGAAAACCCAAACATTTACCCGATCCTGAACCCAAAACCGATTTCTTAAACCTTAACCTTAACCTATTCTCAATTCCCTAAACCTATAGCGTATAACCTAAACCTAATCCTTAATCTAAACCTAAACCTTAACCTATACTGATAACCTTAACCTAAACCAAAACCTATGACCTAAAACCTTAACCTATAACCTAAACCTAAACCTAAACCTAAACCTCGACCTTAACCATAACCTTAACCTATAACCTAAAACCTAACCCTAAAACTTAAAACTAAATGTATTCTTAAATCCCTAAACCTAAACGTACACCTAATCCTAATCTCAACTCCCTAACATAAACCTAAACATAAACTTGAAAGCCCAAGCATAAACCCGATCCTGAACCCGAACCCGATTTCCTAAACCTAAACCTTATCATATTCTCAATTCCCTAAACCTATAGCTTATATCCTAAACCTAAACCTTAACCTATACCTATAACCTTAACCTAAACCAAAACCTATGACCTAAACCCTTAACCTATAACAAAAAACCTAAACGTAAACGTGAAAACCCAAACCTAAATCCGATCCTGAACCCGAACCCAATTTCCTAAACCTAAACCTTAACATATTCCCAATTCCCAAAACCTATAGCTTATAACCTAAACCTAAACCAAAACCTATGAGCTAAAACCTTAACCAATAACCTAAACCAAAACCAAAACCAAAACCTTAAGCTATACCTAAAACAGTAAACCTAAACCAAAACTTAAATCCTAAATGTATTCTCAAATCCCAAAACATAAGCCTACACCTAATCCTAATCTCAACTGCCTAACCTAAACCTAAACCTAAACTTGAAAACCCAAACATAAACCTAATCTCGAACCCGAACCTGATTTCCTAAACCTAACCCTTAACCTATTCTCAATTCCCTAAACCTATAGCTTATAACCTAAACCTAAACCTTAAGCTAAACCTAAACCTTAACCTATACCTATAACCTTAACTTAAACCAAAACCTATGACCTTAAACCTTAACCTATAACCTAAACCTAAACCTAAACTTGAAAACTCAAAATTAAACCCGGTCCCGAACCCGAACCCAATTTCCTAAACCTAAACCTTAACATATTCTCAATTCCCTAAAGCTATAGCTTATTACCTAAACCTAAACCTTAACCTAAACCTTAACCTATACCTATAACCTTAACATAAACCAAAACCTACGACCTAAAACCTTAACCTAAACTAAACCTAAACCTTAACCTATACCTATAACCTCAACCTAAACCAAAACCTATGAGCGAAAACCTTAACCTATAACCTAAACCTAAACTTGAAAACACAAACCTAAACCCGATCCCGAACCCGAACCCAATTTCCAAAACCTAAACCTTAACCTATTCTCAATTCCCTAAACCTATAGCTTATAACCTAAACCTAAACCTTAACCAAAACCTAAACCTAAACCATAACCTATACCTATGAACTTAACCTAAAACAAAACCGATGAGCTAATACCTTAACCTATAACCTAAACCTAAACCTAAACCTAAACCTTAACCTATACCTATAACCTTAACCTAAACCAAAACCTATGACCTAAAACATTAACCTATAACCTAAACCTCATTCTTAACCTAAACATAAATCTTAACCTAAACCTATAACCTTAACCTAAAACCTAAAACCTAAACCTAAACCTAAATCCTAAATGTATTCTCAAATTCCTAAACATAAACCTACACCTAATCTTAATCTTAACTACCTAGCCTAAACCTAAACCTAAACTTAAAAACCCAAACATAAACCCGATCCTGAACCCGAAACCGATTTCCTAAACCTAAACCTTAACCTATTCTCAATTCCCTAAACCAAGAGCTTATAACCTAAACCTAAACCTTAACCTAAACCCAAACCTTAACCTATACCTATAACCTAAACCTAAACCAAAACGTATGACCTAAAACCTTAACCTATAACCTAAACCTAAACCTAAACCTCGACCTCAACCTTAACCTAAACATAAACCTTAACCTATAACCTAAAATCAAAACCTAAAACTAAAACCTAAATGTATTCTCAAATCCCTAAACCTAAACCTACACCTAATCCTAATCTCAACTCCCTAACCTAAACCAAAACCTAAACTTGAAAACCCAAACATAAACCCGATCCCGAACCCGAACCCGATTTCCTAAACCTAAACCTTAACCTATTCTCAATTCCCTAAACCTATAGCTTATAACCTAAACCTAAACCTTAACCTATACCTATAACCTTAACCTAAACCAAAACCTATGACCTAAACACTTAACCTATAACCTAAAATCGAAACCTAAACTTGAAAACCCAAACCTAAATCCGATCCTGAACTCGAACCCAATTTCCTAAACCTAAACCTTAACCTATTCCCAATTCCCTAAACCTATAGCTTATAACCTAAACCTAAACCAAAACATATGAGCTAAAACCATAACCTATAACATAAACATAAACCTAAACCTAAACCTTAACCTATACCTATAACCTTAACCTAAACCAAAACCTATGACATAAGACCTTAACCTATAAGCTAAACCAAAACCTAAACCTAAATCTTAACCTATACCTATAACCTTAACCTAAACTAAAACCTATGACCTAAACCTCAACCTTGACCTAAGCCTAAACCAAAACCTAAACCGAAACCTTAACCTAAACCTAAACCATAACCTATAACCTAAAACCTAAACCTAAAACTAAAACCTAATTGTATTCTCAAATCCCTAAACCTAAACCAACACCTAATCCTAATCTAAACTCCCTAAGCTAAACCTAAACCTAAACTTGAAAACCCAAACACAAACCTGATCCCGAAACCGAACCCGATTTCCTAAACCTAAACCTTAACCTATTCTCAATTCCCTAAACCTATACCTTATAACCTAAACCTAAACCTTAACCTATACCTATAAGCTTAACATAAACCAAAACCTATGACATAAACCCTTAACCTATAACCTAAAACCAACATCAAAACTTTAAAACCCGAACCTAAACCTGATCCGGAACCCGAACCCAATTTCCTAAACCAAAACCTTAACCTATTGTCAATTCCTTAAACCTATAGCTTATAACCTAAACCTAAACCTAAACCTATGAGCTGAAACCTTAACCAATAACCTAAACCTAAACCTAAACCTAAACCTTAACCAATACCTATAACCTTAACCTAAACCTAAAACTATGACCTAAGACCTTATCCTATAACCTAAACCAAAACCTAAACCTAAACCTTCTCCTACACCTATAACCTTAACCTAAACCAAAACCTATGGCCTAAAACTTTAACCTATTACCGAAACCTCAACCTTAACATAAACCTAAACCAAAACCTAAACCTAAACCTTAACCTAAACCTATAACCTTAACCTAAAACCTAAAACCTAAACCTAAACCTAAATCCTAAATGTATTCTCAAATCCCTAAACATAAACCTACACCTAATCCTAATCTCAACTCCTTGACCTAAACCTAAACCTAAACTTGAAAACCGAAACATAAACCCGATCTCGAAACCGAACCCGATTTCCTAAACCTAAACCTTAACCTATTCTCAATTCCCTAAACTTATAGCTTATAACTTAAACCAAAACCTTAACCAATACCTATAACCTTAACCTAAACTACAACTTATGACCTAAAACCTTAAAATATAACCTAAAACGTAAACCTAAACTTTAAAGCGCAAACCTAAACCCGATCCCGAACCCGAACCCAATTTCCTAAACCCAAACCTTAACCTATTCTCAATTCCTTAAACCTATAGCTTATAGCCTAAACCTAAACCAAAACCTTAACCTATAACCTAAGCCTAAACCTTAACCTATACCTATAACGTTAACCTAAACTAAAACCTATGACCTAAAACCATAACCTATAACCTAAACCTAAACCTAAACCTAAACCTAAACCTTAACCTATACCTATAACCTTAACCTAAACCAAAACCTATGACCTAAAACCTTAACCTATAACCTAAACCTCAACCTTAACCAAAACCTAAACATAAACCTAAACCTAAACCTTAACCTAAACCTATAACCTTAAACTAAAACCTAAAACCTAAGCCTAAACTTAATTCCTAAATGTATTCCCAAATCCCTAAACATAAACCTACACCTAATCCTAATCTCAACTCCCTAACCTAAACCTAAACGTAAACTTGAAAACCCAGACATAATCCCGATCCCGAACCCGAACCCGATTTCCTAAACCTAAACCTTAACCTATTCTCAATTCCCTAAACCTTTAGCTTATAACCTAAACCTAAACCTTAACCTAAACCTAAACCTTAACCTATACTTATAACCTTAACCTAAACCAAAACCTATGACCTAAAATCTTAACCTATAACCTAAACCTAAACCTAAACCTCAACCTCGACCTTAACCTTAACCGAAACCTAATCATTAACCTATAACCTAAAACCTAAACCTAAACCTAAAACCTAAATGTATTTTCAAATCCCTAAACCTAAACCTACACCTAATCCTAATCTCAACTCCCTATCCAAAACCTAAACCTAAACTTGAAAGGGCAAGCAGAAACTCGATCCCGAACCTGAACCCGATTTCTTAAACCTAAACCTTAACCCATTCTCCATTCCCTAAGCCTAAAGCTTATAACCTAAACCTAAACCTAAACCTAAACCTTAACCTTAACCTATACCTATAACCTTAACCTAAACCAAAACCAATGAGCTAAAACCTTAACCTATAACCTAAACCAAAACTTAAACCTAAACCTTAAACTATACCTATAACCTTAACCTAAACCAAAACATATGAACTAAAACCTTAACCAAAACCTAAACCTTAACCTATTCTCAATTCCCTAAACCTACAGCTTATAACCTAAACCAAAACCTTAACCTTAACCTAAACCTAAACCTATAACCTTAACCTATAACCTTAGCCTAAACCAAAACCTTTGACCTAAAACCTTAACCTGTAACCTAAAACCTAAACCTAAACCTTAACCTAAACCTAAACCGAAACCTTAACCTAAACCAAAACCTATGAGCTAAAACCTTTTCCAATAACCTAAACCTAAACCTTACCCTATACCTAAAACCTTAACCTAAACCAAAACCTATGAGCCAAAACCTTTACCTATAACCTGAACCTAAACCTAAACCTTAACCTATACCTATAACCATAACCTAAACCAAAACCTATGATCTAAACCTTTACCTATAACATAAACCTAAACTAAAACCTAAACCTTAAACTTTGAAAAGGCCAAGCTATATGTCCTAGAGGGGGGGTGAATAGGACAATGCCAAATAAAAACTTATAACAGCGGAATAATAAAGAAAATGATAGCCAAATTAAATAATAATGCAGGAAAGAAAAATAACCTCAAAATTCAGATCTTGAGAGGTTGATACAAACGTTATTCTAAGGACAACCTTACACCAAAAACAGAGTTTATGGTAGGACAACCTTATTTCTAGAAAGGTCTTTGTATCAAGTCTCAAATCGAAGAGGAATACAAAAACAAATATGAACTGAATTGAAATAACTTGTAATTAAAGATGTATTGTTCTAGGGACAGCCATACACCATAAAAATGGCAGTGCAAGCTTGAACAACTTTCAAAATGAAATTGAAAAACAAGCTTATAAAGGAATAGCAGAAAGTAAATTCTAAGCTATTACAACATTCTCACAAAGCTTGAAATAATTACAACATTCACCACCATACATACATCCCACAAAAAGAATAAAAATAATTAAAAGAATAAATCAATCAACCACAACTCAAAGGATTTATAGTGGTTCGCCTGTTTTTTCACCAAATGTTATCCTACATCAACACAAAAAGATACTCCACTCCTAATATCCTCACACAGGGGATATTAGCGTTTACTAACGAATAGGTTTTCCCAGTTCACCCAAAACCCTTACAATTGTGTCTTTGTATGTGGGCTTACACAATTAAAAACCCCCACTTCGAGTTTTCCTGGCTTTCCTCGGATAACCAATATAACAAGATTTTTCCGCAAATCTTGAAAGAAACCAAAATAATAGAAAGGAATTTACAATATGTAAAATACACGAATATCTTCTTCGTTGTAGCAGGTAGAACCAAATCAAAGTAGATGATTGAATGTCCAAGTTCAATGTCCAAGACTTGATTACAATGGTTCTAGTTCTAATAGATTTTAAATTAAACCAAATAGGGCTTGCCTTAATTGATTTTGATTCCAAAGAAAGGGAATAACAATTCCTCTTTTCAAATCAGATTGGAATATACGAAACAAAATCAATTAAAATAAAGCTAAGGAAAGAAGATATTAAATAAGCACACTTAGCTTGGATGGAGCACAAAATTATCTCTCAGAAGTTCGACGAGGATTGGCTTGAATACTATAATTAAATCGATGATTTCTTGTGAGATTCGTGCTCTATTTATAGGTGAGAAGATCAGGTCTTCGACTGGTCTAGAGTGCTCTTCGACTAGTCGAAGCCATAACAGATATTTGAGAGATTAGGCGGGATAAGCGCAGTTCTACGAGTCGTAGCCCTCATACGATCGTCGTAGGTCACCTACGATCGTCGTAGGTTTCCTTCGATCGGTCGAAGAACAAAGACCCTCTGGACTTCGAGTCGTAGATTCTACGATCGGTCGAAGATGCAAACACTTGTTCCTACGATCGGTCGAATGCATTCCGTGACTAGTCGAAGGCTAGCATTTTATCCTAATATGTAACAAACTTACGATTGATCGAGGATTTTCTTAGATTGTCGAAGCAAGTCTAGGACTAGTCGGCGGACCTAAGACTGGTCAAGAACAGACCAATCACATGAAAAATAACATTCGACATATGTATCCGAAATGACCTACTTCTAAGGTCATCCTATGGTCAAACAAACCTCAATCATGAAGTATGGACATTGAAACAAGAGACCATGAAGAATGAGCCTTGAAGTCTTGATGTAGACTAAACCTTGAAGTAGCTCAATCATGAAAGTGGCTTGAGTTTCAGCTTGAGTCTTGAGTTCAGCTTGACTTTCAACTTGAGTCTTGAGTTCAGCTTGAGTCTTGCCTTGTACTTTCTTTTTCTTTTCAGCTTGAGTCTTGTGAGCAGTTCTTGCATTCAAGAGTCTTGTCTTGTGATCAGTTCTTTCATTCAAGATCCTGAGTCTTGTACTTGAGAGCTTTGCTTGATGTGAGCTTAGCTTGTTCATGTAGTCATGAATGTTGATCCTTGAGAGAGCTTCACTTAAGCAGGTTATATAAAACATAACAGAGATTTTGGCACCACAAATTTGACAACAAACAGGGATATAAACTATAGCACTTACAATCTCCCCCTTTGTCAAATTAGTGACAAAACACATAACCAAACAAAAGTAAAACAACTGGTTAATACATGCAAATCAATAATCAATATTTAACATTCAACCAGTTTCAACATTCAACAAGATCAAACATATATTCTTCTTGATACCCCACTCCCCCTGAGTAACACTCCCCCTGAGTAACATAACATAACCAATGCTACTCCTCTCACAATCACATTAACAATAAACCATTCTCCCCCTTTTTATCACAAGATGACAAAGGAGAACTAAATAAAGGAATGAGAGTAAACATGAGGAGGAAATAGAGTATAGCAAAAGAGTCATAGAGATACTCAAGATAGCATCACAGATATCAGCATAAATATTACATTAAGAACAAACATCCAGCATAGAATCCAACTCAAACTCAATCAAACAAGAGCAAAGTAATAAAGTTATTACATACCAAAAGTCTCATAGAAACTAGTCAGAATTGGAACGTGAAGACGGAGGAGGAATAGAGGGATCAAGTTGGTGCATGCCTTTGTTCAAGCGCATAAGATATTTGCGCATGTACTTGAATTGCAAATCATGAGCAATGACATGTTTTCCAACTTAACATTTATATCCTCAACTCTACCTTCTAATGCACTCGACGTGCATCAAATGAAGAAGGCATAAAATCTGGATCATTAGCTGAGTCAGAATCCAGTTCCTCAAAAATATCATCCATATTAATATCAACACCAGCTTCTTCAGGACCACCACCACCACCACCACCTTGTTCAGGAAGCAGATCCAACTTCATCTTATTAATATTTGTATTGTTGAAGATCAGATGATGGATTGGTGCTTCATCAACAGGCATATCGACTAACATATGAGTAGCCAATACAGTCATAAAGTATGCAAATGGAATGTCACTATGACCAGGATGGAGTCGAAACTGAAGAATGAAATGACAGATTAAGGAAGGCAAACAAATCTGAGTACCATTTGAGATAGCATGGATAACACGAACCATAAATGAAGTCAGGTCAGATTTATACTCAATTTGAAGTGAAACCCGTGCTCCACGACTGGTCGTGGGTATCTACGACCGGTCGTAGTACGACTGGTCGTGTATACTCACGACTGGTCGTACAAACCCCAAAAATTCAATATCTTGCAATTTACACAAAAATTGAAATTTAATCTAGCAAATATATACAATAATATACAAGAAGGCATAAATTATCAATTTAAAATGCACATGCCAAGATCAAATTTCATCTTTTTGAACCTGCTTTTATCAAGAGGTTTTGTGAAAATATCAGCACGTTGATCTTCAGTAGGAATATATTCTAGAGATATAACTTTTTCTTCTACTAATTCCCTTATATAATGAAATCTAATGTCAATATGCTTAGTACGAGAATGCTGAATAGGATTTTTTGAAATATTTATCGCACTGGAATTATCACAATGTAATAACATAGAATCCTGTTTAATTCCATAATCACTTAGCATTCGTTGCATCCAAACAAGCTGTGTACATGCATTACCAGCTGCAATATACTCAGCTTCAGCTGTTGAAAGTGAAATAGAATTTTGTTTCTTACTAAACCAGGAAACTAGACAATTTCCAATAAAAAAACAACCACCACTGGTTGATTTTCTATCATCTAGATTACCAGCCCAGTCAGCATCCGAGTACCCAGCTAATTGAACATTGGTTTCATGAGGATACCAGAGACCGAGATTTACAGTACTTGCGACATATCTAATAATTCGCTTGACAGCAATCAAGTGAGATTCTTTTGGATCAGATTGATATCTTGCGCAAATACCAACACTTAGAGAAATATCAGGTCTAGTAGAGTTAGATATAACAAACTACCAATCATACTCCGATAAAGTTTTGAGTCAACATTTTTACCATTAGAGTCTTTTGATAGTTTCAGGGTAGTACTCATAGGAGTATCGAAATTCTTGCCATTCTCAAATCCAAATCTCTTGATTAGATTCAAGGCATACTTAGATTGAGAAATGAATATTCCTTGATTGTTGCTTTAATTTCAATCCAAGGAATTAATTCATTTCCCCAACCATGCTCATTTCAAACCGTGATTTCATCAAATCTGCAAACTCAGTAGTCAAGTTAGTACAAGTTGATCCATAAATGATATCATCAACATAAATCTGCACCATTAAGATATGATCATTTTGTTTTTTAACAAACAGAGTTTTATCAATAGATCCCATTTGAAAATTATGAGTTAAAAGAAATTTCGTTAGTTTCTCATACCATGCCCTAGGTGCTTGTTTTAATCCATAAAGTGCCTTTTAAGCCGATACACATAATCAGTATTTTTGAAATCTTCAAAACCCATTGGCTGTTCAACATAGACTTCTTCATGTAAATCGCCATTTAGAAAAGCACTTTTTACATCCATCTGATAGATCTTTATCTTTTTAAAACATGCAATGGATATAAATAGTCTGATAGATTCAAGACGTGCTACTGGTGCAAAGGTTTCATCGAAATCAATCCCTTCAATTTGAGTATAACCTTGTACCACCAGTCTAGCCTTGTTTCTAATTATATTTCCACATTCGTCAGACTTATTTTTGAAAATCCATTTTGTTCCGATGATGTGTTTATTTTTAGGTCTTGGTACGAGATACCAAACATCATTTCTTATGAATTGGTTGAGTTCATCTTGCATCGCAACAATCCAGATTTCATAAGCGCTTCTTTTTCGTTAGATGGTTCAATTTGAGATGTAAAACATACATAATTACATATATCCTCAAGTTGTCTACGGGTGCGAACACCGGTGAGAGGGTTTCCAAGAATTTGTGTGGTTGGATGATCTTTAACAGTCCTCAACTCAGAATCAGTTTGATTTGATGAAGTATCGGGTTTATCAATGATTAGTACTTCATCATTATCTGAATTAGAAGTTGGTGTGTTTAAATGATCATCAATGACAACATTGATGGATTCTTGAATCACACCAGTCCTTTTGTTCAGGACCCTATAAGCTCGACTGTTTAAAGAGTATCCTAGAAAAATACCTTCATCACTCTTCGTATCGAACTTTTCCAAATTTTCACGATCACGTAAAATATAGCACTTCCTCTGCCAAAAACTCGAAAGTATTTAACAGTAGGCTTTTTATTGAACCACAATTCGTAAGCCGTCTTATTATTATCTTTTTTTGTGTAGACTCGGTTAATAATATAGCAAGCTGTGTTGACTGCTTCAGCCCAAAGATTTTTAGAGAGCTTCATGCTATTCAACATGACATTAGCCATTTCTTGAAGCACCATATTCTTCCTTTCTACAATTCCATTTTGTTGAGGAGTTTTGGGAGCAGAGAATTCATGTAATATTCCTTGGTTGGTACAGAATTTCTCAAAATTGCTATTCTCAAATTCAGATCCATGATCACTACGAATTTTACTGATTTGAGAAGATTTTTCAGTTTGAATCCTTTTGAGAACTTTTCTTACTTCTTCAAGGGTTTCAGATTTATCCCTTAAGAAGACTACCCAAGTGAATCTGGTAAAGTCATCAACTATTACCAAGATATACTTTTTACCACCACGACTTTCCGTTCTGGTAGGTCCTATCAAGTCCATGTGGAGAAGTTCGAGTGGTCTTGATGTGGTATTTGAATTCACCTTTTTGTGTGAGTTCTTTGTTTGTTTGCCTATCTGGCATTCACCACATATTTTATCTAATTTCTGAAGTTTGGGTAAACCTCTTACAAGTTCTCGTTTGCTCAATCGATATAAATTTCGATAATGTACATGTCCAAGACGTTTGTGCCATAAATCGGTCTCGTATGGACCATGTAACATGTTTGATTAGATGAGCCGGATTCACTAATAATATAGCAATTTTCAGACGTTCTATGTCCAGTTAATATTACAGAACCCTTATTATTTAATATCTCACAACTTTGATTAGAAAACCGAACATTATGGTTATTATCACATATTTGTGATATACTAAGCAAGTTGTGCTTTAGGCCTTCAACATATAAAACATTTTTAAACACGGAAGATTAAAAAGTTGAACCGTACCTTGGCCTAAAATCTTGCGATTGCTTCCATCACCAAATGTGACTGACCATCCGTCATATCTTTCAGATCGGTGAATAAGGCTTTGTCACTGTCATATGCCTGGAGCATCCACCGCGTCTAGGTACCACTTTGAATGACTTGTTGCTTTGAAAGCGGTGAGCAACCAAGCGGTGACTTTAGGAACCCATTTCATAAGCTGTTTTGGGTTTAGGAACATAGTTGGTCTTCTTTTGTGTATATTTGTAGGAATGACCTATAGAGTTAGATTTTAATAGCTCCTTGAGTAAATCAACTATCTTTTCAGCTAGTGGATTTCGATTCTGATTGAAGTTGACATGGCTGTTTCTAGGTTTTTGAAAAGTTTTTGAATTTTTAGAAAAATCTTGATAAGTACTTTTCCCTTTTGAGTTTGAGGACTCTCCTTTAACAAACATAGGAGGAGTATACTTTTGTTTAGGAGGTTGATTTTTATCATAGCCCAACCCGGATCGATCGCCACATTTTCTTGATCCGGATAACAATTTTTCTAACTTTGGATCACCTTGGGCATATTTCCATGTGTCCTTTAAACTCAAGAGAGGAAACTTCAGTTTTAAGTTTCTCAATTTCAGATTTTAAATCAACAATTTGAGAGTTTTTAAATTCCAAATCGCATTTTGATTTTTCAAAATTATCGGAAATTTGTGATTTTTCTAAGACAAGCGTTTCAAAACAATTTTTTATTTTATAAAAATTTTCTTTTTGAAGTTTAAGTTTGACAATTTTACAACTTTCCTTATATAGGGCATTGTAAGCGTCTTGAAGATCATCTTCATTTTCACATTCACTATTGATTTTCTTCACTTGTAGAGTCATTATCTGAAAATGTGAATTTGGCTAGAGTCATAAGAGCTTTGACCTCATTGCCCGACTCGGTTTCAGAATCTTCAGAAGAACCTTCAGAATCGGATGATTCATCCCATGTAGCCAACATACCCTTCTTCTTGGGTTTGTCCCTTTTAGGACATCTATTTGCTAAGTGCCCATATTCTAGACTATTGTAACATTGACTATCTTTCAAAGATTTTCGAGATTTGGGTCTAAACTTCCTTTTGTCATTTGATTTTTGAAAATCAACTCTTTTCTTGCTTTTGAAAATTTTGTAAAATTTTTTAGCTAAAAGAGCCATATCATCTTCTGAATCAGAATTTTCTTTTGAATTACATTTAGAAGATTTTAGAGCGATAGATTTACCTTTAGGAGCTTTAAAGTTTAACTCGTAGGTTTGTAGAGAACCAACTAGTTCTTCAACCCTCATATTATCCGTATCACGAAGTTCTTGGATTGCGGTTACTTTAGAATTGAACCGTTCAGGAAGTGAGCGTAATATTTTTGCACATACTTTACTTTCCGGGATTTTATCGCCAAGACCCCACATTGAGTTTACAATGTCATTCAATCTAGTGTAAAAGTCCATAAACATCTCATTTTCCTCCATATGAATTTCTTCAAATCTGGTTGTGAGGAGTTGGACTTTAGATTTTTGACAATTGTAGTACCCTCGTGTGTCATTTCTAATGTATCCCAAGCTTGCTTTGCAATATCACAAGAAATGATTCTTTTGAACTCATCCGGTGATAGTGCGCAAGTAATTGCATTTAGTGCTTTAGCATTTGCACTACTCTCACTTTTCTCAAGGGTGGTCCATTGGTAATATGGTGTGGTTTTCAAAGACTTTGAACCATCAACCCAAGTAACATCCATGATAGGAGGATTCCATAAAGTCACTGTGGCTTGCCACACATGTTCATACATTGATTTGAGGAAGATCCTCATTCTCGCTTTCCAATAAGCATAGTTGGAGCCATCAAAGGGTGGAGGCCTAGTGACTGAAAGGCTATCAAAATTTGACATCTTAAATAGCTTAAATCGTTAGCTCAGGAATTAAATCCAAGAATTAAAAGGAGCTATTAGGCTCTGATACCACTTGAAAAGGCTAAGCTATATGTCCTAGAGGGGGGGTGAATAGGACAATGCCAAATAAAAACTTATAACAGCGGAATAATAAAGAAAATGATAGCCAAATTAAATAATAATGCAGGAAAGAAAAACAACCTCAAAATTCAGATCTTGAGAGGTTGATACAAACGTTATTCTAAGGACAACCTTACACCAAAAACAGAGTTTATGGTAGGACAACCTTATTTCTAGAAAGGTCTTTGTATCAAGTCTCAAATCGAAGAGGAATACAAAAACAAATATGAACTGAATTGAAATAACTTGTAATTAAAGATGTATTGTTCTAGGGACAGCCATACACCATAAAAATGGCAGGGCAACCTTGCTGTAACAACTTTCAAAATGAAATTGAAAAACAAGCTTATAAAGGAATAGCAGAAAGTAAATTCTAAGCTATTACAACATTCTCACAAAGCTTGAAATAATTACAACATTCACCACCATACATACATCCCACAAAAAGAATAAAAATAATTAAAAGAATAAATCAATCAACCACAACTCAAAGGATTTATAGTGGTTCGCCTGTGTTCACCAACTGTTATCCAACAGCCACACAAAAAGCTACTCCACTCCTAATATCCTCACACAGGGGATATTAGCGTTCACTAAAAAAAGGTTTTCCTAGGTTCACCCAAAACCCTTACAATTGTGTCTTTGTATGTGGGCTTACACAATTAAAAAAACCCCCACTTCTGAGTTTTCCTGGCTCTCCTCAGATAACCAAAATAACAAGATTTTTCTGGCAAATCTTGAAAGAAACCAAAATAATAGAAAGGAATTTACAATATGTAAAATACCTGAAAATCTCCTTCGTTGTAGCAGCCCGGTAGAACCAAATCAAAGTAGATGATTGAATGTCCAAGTTCAATGTCCAGTACTCGATTACAATGGTTCTAGTTCTAATAGATTTTAAATTAAACCAAATAGGGCTTGCCTTAATTGATTTTGATTCCAAAGAAAGGGAATAACAATTCCTCTTTTCAAATCAGATTGGAATAACAGAAACAAAATCAATTAAAATAAAGCTAAGGAAAGAAGATATTAAATAAGCACACTTAGCTTGGATGGAGCACAAAATTATCTCTCAGAAGTTCGACGAAGATTGGCTTGAATACTATAATTAAATCGATGATTTCTTCTGAGATTCGTGCACTATTTATAGGTGAGAAGATCAGGTCTTCGACTGGTCTAGAGTGCTCTTCGACTAGTCGAAGCCATAACAGATATTTGAAAGATTAGGCGGGATAAGCGCAGACCGTTCTACGACTGGTCGTAGCCCTCCTACGACTGGTCGTAGGTCACCTACGACTGGTCGTAGGTTTCCTTCGACTGGTCGTAGGTCCTGCAAAGGTTCGCTGGACTTCGAGTCGTAGATTCTACGACTGGTCGAAGATGCAGAAACACTGTTCCTACGACTGGTCGAACAGATTCCAGGACTAGTCGAAGGCTAACAGATTTTATCCGGAATTTGTAACAAACTTACGACTGGTCGAGGATTTTCTTAGACTGGTCGAAGCAAGTCTAGGACTAGTCGAAGCAGACCTAAGACTGGTCGAAGAACAGACCAATCACATGAAAAATAACATTCGACTTATGTATCCGAAATGACCTACTTCTAAGGTCATCCTATGGTCAAACAAACCTCAATCATGAAGTATGGACATTGAAACAAGAGACCATGAAGAATGAGCCTTGAAGTCTTGATGTAGACTAAACCTTGAAGTAGCTCAATCATGAAAGTGGCTTGAGTTTCAGCTTGAGTCTTGAGTTCAGCTTGACTTTCAACTTGAGTCTTGAGTTCAGCTTGAGTCTTGCCTTGTACTTTCTTTTTCTTTTCAGCTTGAGTCTTGTGAGCAGTTCTTGCATTCAAGAGTCTTGTCTTGTGATCAGTTCTTTCATTCAAGATCTTGAGTCTTGTACTTGAGAGCTTTGCTTGATGTGAGCTTAGCTTGTTCATGTAGTCATGAATGTTGATCCTTGAGAGAGCTTCACTTAAGCAGGTTATATAAAACATAACAGAGATTTTGGCACCACAAATTTGACAACAAACAGGGATATAAACTATAGCACTTACAAACTTTACCTATAACCTTAACCTAAATCAAAACCTACGACCTAAAACCTTAACCTGAACCTAAACCTAAACCTAAACCTTAACCTATACCGATAACCTTAACCTAAACCAAAACCAATAACCTAAAACCTTAACCTATAACCTAAACCTAAACCTAAACCTAAACCTTAACCTATACCTATAACCTTATCCTAAACCAAAACCTATGAGCTAAAACCTCAACCTATAACCTAAACCTAAACCAAACCCTAAACCTTAACCTATACCTATAACCTTAACCTAAACCAAAACCAATGAGCTAAAACCTTAACCTATAACATCAACCTAAACCTAAACCTATACCTATAACCTTAACCTTAACCTAAACATGAAACTTAACCTATAACCTAAAACCTAAACCTAAACCTAAAACCTCAATGTATTCTCAAATCCCTAAACCTAAACCATCACCTAATCCTAATCCCAACTCCCTAACCTAAACCTAAACATAAACTTGAAAGCCCAAACATAAACCCGATCCCGAACCCGAACACGATTTCCTAAACCTAAACCTTAACCGATTCTCAATTACCTAAACCTATAGATTATAACCTAAACCTAAACCTAAACCTTGAGCTATACCTATAACCTTAACCAAAACCAAAACCTATGAGCTAAAACCTTAACCTATAACCTAAACATAAACTTAAACCTAAACCTTAACCAATACCTACAACCTTAACCTAAACCAAAACCTATGACCTAAAACCTTAACCAAAACCAAAACCTAAACCTAAACCTTAACCTATTCTCAATTCCCTAAACCTATAGCTTATATGCCAAACCTAAACCTATAACCTTAACCTGTAACCTTAACCTAAACCAAAACCTATGACCTAAAACCTTAACCTATAACCTAAACCTAAACCTAAACCTAAACCTTAACCTATACCTAAAACCTTAACCTAAACCAAAACCTATGAGCTAAAACCTTTACCTATAACCTAAACCTAAACCTAAACCTAAACCTTAACCTATACCTATAACCTTAACCTAAACCAAAACCTATGAGCTAAAACCTTTACCTATAACCTAAACCTTAACCTATACTTATAACCTTAACCTAATCCAAAACATATGAGCTAAAACCTTAACCTATAACCTAAACCTAAACCTAAACCTAAACCTTAACCTATACTTATAACCTTAACCTAAACCAAAACCAATGAGCTAAAACCTTAACGTATAACCTAAACCTAAACCTTAACCTATACCTATAACCTTAACCTAAACCAAAACCGATGAGCTAAAACCATAACCTATAACCTAAACCTAAACCTAAACCTAAACCTTCACCTATACCTATAACCTTAACCTAAACCAAAACGTATGACCTAAAACCTTAACCTATAAACTAAACCTCAACCTTAACCTAAACCTAAACCTTAACATAAACCTACAACCTTAACCTAAAACCTAAAACTTAAACCTAAACCTAAATCCTAATTGTATTCTCAAATCCCTAAACATAAGCCTACACCTAATCCTAATCTCAACTCCCTAACCTAAACCTAAACCTAAACATGAAAACCCAAACATAAACCTGATCCCGAACCCGAACCCAATTTCCTAAACCTAAAGCTAAACCAATTCTCAATTCCTTAAACCTATAGCTTATAACCTAAACCTAAACCTTAACCTATACCTATAACCTTAACCTAAACTAAAACCGATGACCTAAAACCTTAACCTATAACCTAAACCAAAACCCAAACCTAAACCTAGACCTTAACCTTAACCTAAACCTAAACCTTAACCGATAACCTATAACGTAAACCTAAACCTTAACCGATAACCTATAACGTAAACCTAAACCTAAAACCTAAATGTATTCTCAAATCCCTAAACCTAAGCCTACACCTAATCCTAATCTCAACTCCCTAACCTAAACCTAAACCTGAACTTGAAAACCCAAACATAAACCCGATCCTGAACTCGAACATGATTTTCTAAACCTAAACCTTAACTATTCCCAATTCCCTAAACCTATAGCTTATAACCTAAAGCTAAACCTTAATCTAAACCCAAACCTTAGCTTATAACCTAAAAACTAAACTTAAACCTTAATGTATAACTATAACCTTAATCTAAACCAAAACCAATGAGCTAAAACCTTAACCTATAACTTAAACCGAAACCTAAACTTAAACCATAACCGATACCGATAACCTTAACCTAAACCAAAACCTATGAGCTAAAACCTTTACCTAAAACCCAAACCTAAACCAAAACCTAAACCAAAACCTATGACCTAAAACCTTAACCAATAAAATAAACCTAAACCTAAACCAAAACCTAAACCTTAACTTAAACCTTAACCTTAACCTATACTTATAACCTTAAACTAAACCAAAACCTACGAGCTAAAACCTTAACCTATAACCTAAACCTAAACCTAAACCTAAACCTTAAGCTATACCTATAACCTTAACCTAAACCAAAATCTATGACCTAAAACCTTAACCTATAATCTAAACCTCAACCTTAATCTAAACCTAAACCTAAACCTGAACCTAAACCTTAACATAAACCTATAACCTTAACCTAAAACCTAAATCCTAAACCTAAACCTAAATCCTAAATGTATTCTCAATTCCCTAAACCTAAACCTACACCTAATCCTAATATCAACTCCTTAACCTAAACCTAAACCTAAACTTGAAAACCCAAACATAAACTCGATCCCAAACCCGAACCCTATTTCCTAAACCTAAACCTTAACCTATTCTCAATTCCCTAAACCAATAGCTTATAACGTAAACCTAAACCTTAACCTAAACCTAAATCGAAACCATAACCTATACCTATAATCTTAACCTAAAGCAAAACCTATGACCTAAAACCTTAACCTAAAACCTTAACCTAAACCTAAACCTAAACCTAAACCTTAACCTATACCTATAACCATAACCTAAACCAAAACCTATGACCTAAAACCTTAACCTATAACCTAAACCTAAACCTAAACCTTAACCTTATCCTATAACCTTAACCTAAACCAAAACTTATGACCTAATTCCTTAACCTATAACCAAAACCTAAACCTAAACCAAAACCTTAACCTATACCTATTGAAAAGGCCAAGCTATATGTCCTAGAGGGGGGGTGAATAAGACAATGCCAAATAAAACTTATAACAGCGGAATTTAAAAAGAATATGATAGCCAAAGTAAATCACAATGCAGTAAATTAAAATAACCTCAAAATTCAGATCTTGAGAGGTTGATACAAACGTTGTTCTAAGGACAACCTTACACCAAAAACCAGAGTTTATGGTAGGACAAACTTATTTCTAGAAAGATCTTTGTATTAAATCTCAAATCGAAGAGGAATACAAAAAATAAATACAAACTTAATTGAAATAAATTATAATAAAAAATGTATTGTTCTAGGGACAGCCATACACCATAAAAATGGCAGGGCAACCTTGCTGGAACAACTTTCAAAAGAAATAGAATATCAAGCGATAAAGGAATAGCAGAAAATAAATTCTAAACTATTACAACATTCTCACAATGCTTGAATTAAATGATTACAACATTCACCACCATACATACATCCCACAAAAGAATAATTAAAGATTAAAAGAATAAATCATTCAACCACAACACAAGGGATTATGGTGGTTCGCCTGTGTGTTCACCAACTGTTAAACAACAGCCACACAAAATGCTACTCCACTCCTAATATCCTCACACAGGGGATATTAGCGTTCACTAAAAATAGGTTTTCCCAGGTTCACCCAAAACCTTTATAATTGTGTCTTTGTCTGTGGGCTTACACAATTAAAAAAACCCCACTTCTGAGTTTTCCTGGCTCTCCTCAGAAAACCAATACAACAAGATTTTTCTAGCAAATCTTGAAAGAAACCAAAATAGAAAGGGATTTACAATTAAATGTAAAATACTTGATTATCTCCTTCATTGTAGCAGCCCGGTAGAACCAAATCAAAGTAGATGATTGAATGTCCAAGTTCAATGTCTAGTACTCGATTACAATGGTTCTAATTCTAATAGATTTTAAATTAAACCAAATAGGGCTTACCTTAATTGATTTTGATTCCAAAGAAAGGGAATAACAATTCCTCTTATCAAATCAGATTGGAATAGCAGAAACAAAATCAATTAAAATAAAGCTAAGGAAAGAGAATATTAAATAAGCACACTTAGCTTAGATGGAGCACAGAATTATCTCTCAGAAGTTCGACGAAGATTGGCTTGAATGAATTAATTAAATCGATGATTTCTTATGAGATTCGTGCACTATTTATAAGTGAGAAGATCGGGTCTTCGACTGGTCTAGAGAGCTCTTCGACTAGTCGAAGCAATAACAGATATTTGAAAAATCCGGCGGGATATGCTTTGACCATTCTACGACTGGTCAAAGCTCTCCTACGACTGGTCGTAGGTCTCCTTCGACTGGTCATAGGTCCTGAAAAGCTTCGCTGGAATTCGAGTCGAAGATGTTCGACTGGTCGAAGATGCAGTCGACACTGTTCCTACGATTGGTTGAACAGATTCCTGGACTAGTCGAAGCCTAACAGATTTCATCCGGAATTTGTAACAAACTCACGACTGATCGAGGAATTTCTTAGACTGGTCGAAGCAACTCTAGGACTAGTCGAAGAAGGCCTAGGACTAGTCGAAGAACAGACCAAACTCATGTAAAATAAACATTCGGTTTATGTATCCATAATGACCTACTTCTAAGGTCAACCTATGGTCAGTCAAACCTAAACTATGAAGTATGGACATTGAAACATTAGGAATAAGTGACCTTGAAGTATGAGCCTTGAAGTCTTGAGATCTTTACAAACTGCCTTGTACTCTTCTTGAAGTCTTGCAGCTTGAGTCTTGTCTTGTGAGCAGTTCTTGCATTCAAGATTGATCCTTGTACTTGTGAGCTTTGCTTGATGAATGTTGATCCTTGAGAGAGCTTCACTTATGCAAGTTTATATATAACAGTGATTTTGGCACCACAAATTTGACAACAGACAGGGATATAAACTATAGCACTAACACCTATAACCTAAACCAAAACCAAAACCTATGAGCTAAAACCTTGACCTATAACCTAAACCAAAACCTAAACCTAAACTTTAACCTATACCAATAACCTTAACCTAAACCAAAATCTATGAGGTAAAACCTTAACCTATAAACTAAACCTAAACCTAAAATTATAACCTTAACCTAAACCAAAACCTAATAGCTAAAACCTTAACCTATAACCTAAACCTAAACCTAAACCTAAACCTTAACCTATAGCTTATAACCTAAACCTAAACAGTAACCTATAACCTTAACCTAAACCAAAACCTATAACCTTTACCTAAACCAAAACCTATGACCTAAAACGTTAACCTATAACCTAAAACCTAAGCCTAAACCTTAACCTAAACCTAAACCTAAACCATAACCTATACGTATAACCATAACCTAAACCAAAACCTATAAGCTAAAACCTTAACCTATAACCTAAAGCTAAAGCTAAAGCTAAACCTTAACCTATACCTAAAACCATAACCTAAACCAAAACCTATGAGCTAAAACCTTTACCTATAACCTAAACCTAAACCTAAACCTAAACCTTAACCTATACCTATAACCATAACCTAAACCAAAACCTATGACCTAAAACTTTAACCTATAACCTTAACCTAAACTGAAACCTATGACCTAAAACCATAACCTATAACCTAAACCTAAACCTAAACCTAAACCTTAACCAATACCTGTAACCTTAACATAAACCAAAACCTATGAGCTAAAACCTTAACCTATAACCTGAACCTAAACCTAAACCTAAACTTTAACCTATACCAATAACCTTAACCTAAACCAAAACCTATGAGCTAAAACCTTAACCGATAAACTAAACCTAAACCTAAACCTAAACCTTAACCTAAAATTACAACCTTAACCTAAACCAAACCTATTAGCTAAAACCTTAACCAATAACCTAAACCTAAACCTAAACCTAGATCTTAACCTATAGCTTATAACTTAAACCTAAATAGTAACCAATAACCTTAACCTAAACCAAAACCTATAACCTTAACCTATAACCTTAACCTAAACCAAAACCTATGACCTAAAACGTTAACCTATAACCTAAAACCTAAACCTAAACCTAAACCATAACCTATACGTATAACCTTAACCTAAACCAAAACCTATAAGCTAAAACCTTAACCTATAACCTAAAGCTAAAGCTAAAGCTAAACCTTAACCTATACCTAAAACCTTAACCTAAACCAAAACCTATGAGCCCAAAAATTTACCTATAACCTAAACCTAAACCTAAACCTAAATCTTAACCTATACCATAACCTAAACCAAAACCTATGACCTAAAACTTTAACCTATAACCGAAACATAAACCTTAAGCTATACCTATAACCTTAACCTAAACCAAAACCTATGACCTAAAACCTTAACCTATAACCTAAACCTAAACCTAAACCCAAACCTTAACCAATACCTGTAACCTTAACATAAACCAAAACCTAGGAGCTAAAACCTTAACCTATAACCTAAACATAAACCTAAACCTAAACTTTAACCTATACCAATAAGCTTAACCTAAATCAAAACCTATGACCTAAAACCTTAACCTATAACCTAAACCTAAACCTTAACCTATACCTATAACCTTAACCTAAATCAAAACCTATGACTTAAAACCTTAGCCTATAACCTAAACCTAAACCTAAACCTAAACCTCAACCTATACCTACAACCATAACCTAAACCAAGACCTATGACCTGAAACCTTAACCTATAACCTAAACCTAAACCTTAACCTATACCTATAACCTTAACCTAAACCAAAATCTATGAGCTAAAACCTTAACCTATAACCTCAACCTAAATCAAAACCTAAACCTCGACCTTAACCTTAACCTAAACATAAAACTTAACCTATAACCTAAAACCAAAACCTGAACCAAAAAGCTCAATGTATTCTCAAATCCTTAAACCTAAACTTTCACCTAATCCTAATCTCAACTCCCTAACCTAAACCTAAACCTAAACTTGAAAGCCCAAACATAAACCCGATCCCGAACCCGAACCCGATTTCCTAAACCTAAACCTTAACCGATTCTCAATTCCCAAAACCTATAGATTATAACCTAAACCTAAACCTAAATCTTAAGCTATACCTATAACCCTAACCAAAACCAAAACCTATGAGCTAAAACCTTAACCTATAACCTAAACCTAAACTTAAACCTAAACCTTAACCTATACCTAAAACCTTAACCAAAACCTCAACCTAAACCTAAAACTTAACCTATTCTCAATTTCCTAAACCCATAACTTATAATCTAAACCTAAACCTTAACCTAAACCTCAACCTAAACCTATAACCTTAACCTATAACCTTAACCTAAACCAAAACCTATGACCTAAAACCTTAACCTATAACCTAAACCTAAACCTAAACCTAAACCTAAACCTATACCTAAAACCTTAACCTAAACCAAAACCTATGAGCTAAAACCTTTACCTTTATCCTAAACCTAAACCTAAACCTAAACCTTAACCTATGCCTATAACCTTAACATAAACCAAAACCTACGACTGAAAACCTTTACCTATAACCTAAACCTAAACCTAAACCTTAACCAATACCTATAACCTTAACCTAAACCAAAGCCTATGAGCTAAAACCTTTACCTATAACCTAAACATAAACCTAATCCTAAACCTTAACCTATACCTATAACCTTAACCTAAACCAAAACCTATTAGCTAAAACCTTTACTTATAACCTAAACCTAAACCTAAACATAAACCTTAACCTATACCTATAACCATAACCTAAACCAAAACCTATGACCTAAAACCTTAACCTATAACCTAAACCTAAACCTAAACCTAAACCTTAACCTATACCTATAACCTTAACCTAAACCAAAAATAATACCTAAAACCTTAACATATAACCTAAACCTAAACCTAAACCTAAACCTTAACCTATACCTATAACCTTAACCTAAACCAAAACCTATGAGCTAAAACCTTAACCTATAACCTAAACCTAAACCTTAACCTATACCTATAACCTTAACCTAAACCAAAACCAATGAGCTAAAACCTCAACCTATAACCTAAACCTAAACCTAAACCTAAACCTTAACCTATAGCTAGAACCTTAACCTAAACCAAAACCTATGACCTAAACCCTTAACCTATAACCTGTAAGTGCTATAGTTTATATCCCTGTCTGTTGTCAAATTTGTGGTGCCAAAATCACTGTTATATATAACTTGTATAAGTGAAGCTCTCTCAAGGATCAACATTCATAAACAAGCTAAGCTCACAACAAGCAAAGCTCACAAGTACAAGGATCAATCTTGAATGCAAGAACTGCTCACAAGACAAGACTCAAGCTGCAAGACTTCACGAAG
Source organism: Magnolia sinica (assembly GCF_029962835.1). NCBI lineage: Eukaryota > Viridiplantae > Streptophyta > Magnoliopsida > Magnoliales > Magnoliaceae > Magnolia > Magnolia sinica. The sequence continues at coordinate 70,979,797 of NC_080574.1, forward strand.
AGTACAAGGCAGTTTGTAAAGAACTCAAGACACTTTCAAGATTGAGCTACATCAAGATTTCAACTACATCAAGACTTCACTTCAAGGCTCATACTTCAAGGTCACTAGTTCCTAATGTTTCAATGTCCTTACTTCATGGTTGAGGTTTGACTGACCTTAGGTTGACCTTAAAAGTAGGTCATTTTGGATACATAAGTCGAATGTTTATTCTACATGAGTTTGGTCTGTTCTTTGACTAGTCCTAGGCCTTCTTCGACTAGTCTTAGAGTTGCTTCGACCAATCTAAGAAATTCCTCGATCAGTCGTGAGTTTGTTACAAATTTTGGATAAAATCTGTTAGGCTTCGACTAGTCCAGGAATCTGTTCGACCAGTCGAAGGAACAGTGTCGACTGCATCTTCGACCAGTTGAAAATCTTCGATTCAAAATCCAGCTTTGTTTTTCAGGTTCTTCGACCAGTCGAAGGTGACCTACGACCAGTCGAAGGAGACCATCGACCAGTCGTAGAACGGTCAAAGCTTATCGTGCCTGATTTTTCAAATATCTGTTATTGCTTCGACTAGTCGAAGAGCTCCTTAGACCAGTCGAAGACGCGATCTGCTCACCTATAAATAGTGCACGAATCTCAGAAGAAATCATCTAATTAATTAATCCATTCAAGCCAATCTTCGTCGAACTTCTGAGAGATAATTCTGTGCTCCATCTAAGCTAAGTGTGCTTATTTAATATTCTCTTTCCTTAGCTTTATTTAATTAATTTTGTTTCTGCTATTCCAATCTAATTTGATAAGAGGAATTGTTATTCCCTTTCTTTGGAATCAAAATCAATTAAGGCAAGCCCTATTTGGTTTAATTTAAAATCTATTAGAATTAGAACCATTGTAATTGAGTACTGGACATTGAACTTGGACATTCAATCATCTACTCTGATTTGGTTCTACCGGGCTGCTACAACGAAGGAGATAATCAGGTATTTTACATTTAATTGTAAATTCCTTTCTGTTTTGGTTTCTTTCAAGATTTGCCAGAAAAATCTTGTTGTATTGGTTATCTGAGGAGAGCCAGGAAAACTCAGAAGTGGGTTTTTTTTAATTGTGTAAGCCCACGGACAAAGACACAATTGTAAAGGTTTTGGGTGAACCTTGGGAAACCTATTTTGTTAGTGAACGCTAATATCCCCTGTGTGAGGATATTAGGAGTGGAGTAGCATTCTGTGTGGCTGTTGTTTAACAGTTGATGAACACACAGGCAAACCACTATAATCCCTTGTGTTGTGGTTGAATGATTTATACTTCTGATCTTTAATTATTCTTTTGTGGGATGTATGTATGGTGGTGAATGTTGTAATCATTTAATTCAAGCATTGTGAGAATTTTGTAATAGTTTAGAATTTATTTTCTGCTATTCCTTTATCAGCTTGATATTCAATTTCCTTTAAAAGTTGTTCCAGAAAGGTTACCTTGCCATTTTTATGGTGTATGGCTGTCCCTAGAACAATACACTTGTGATTACAATTTATTTTAATTCAGTTTGTATTTATTTATGTATTCCTCTTCGGTTTGAGATTTGATACAAAGATCTTTCTAGAAATAAGGTTGTCCTACTATAAACTCTGGTTTTTGGTGAAAGGTTGTCCTTAGAACAACATTTGTATCAACCTCTCAAGATCTAAATTTTGAGGCTGTTTTACTTTCCTGCATTGTGATTTACTTTGGCTATCATATTCTTTTTAATTCCACTGTTATAAGTTTTATTTGACATTATCCTATTTACCCCCCCCCCCCCCCTCTAGGACATATAACTAGGCCTTTTCAAGTGGTATCAAAGCCTAATTGCTCTTTTTTATTCTTGGATTTAATTCCTGAGCTAACGATTTAAGATATTTAAGATGTCAAATTTTGATAGCCTTTCAGTCACAAGGCCTCCACCCTTTGATGGCTCCAACTATGCCTATTGGAAAGCCAGATTGAGGATCTTCCTTAAATCAATGGATGAAAATGTGTGGCAAGCCACAGTGACTGAATGGAAACCTCCTATCATGGAAGTTACTGGGGTTGATGGTTCAAAATCTATGAAAGTCACACCATATTACCAATGGACCACTCTTCAGAAAAGTGAGAGTAGTGCAAATGCTAAAGCACTAAATGCAATTACTTGCACACTATTATCGGATGAGTTCAAAAGAATCATTTCCTGTGATACTGCAAAGTAAGCTTGGGATATATTAGAAATGACACACGAGGGTACTACAATTGTTAAAAAATCTAAAGTCCAACTCCTCACAACCAGATTTGAAGAAATTCATATGGAGGAAAATGAAATGTTTATGGACTTTTACACTAGATTGAATGACATTGTAAACTCAATGTGGGTTCTTGGCGATAAAATCCCAGAAAGTAAAGTGTGTGCAAAAATATTACGCTCACTTCTTGAACGGTTCAATTCTAAAGTAACCGCGATCCAGGAACTTCGTGATACGGATAATATGAGGGTAGAAGAACTAGTTGGTTCTCTATAAACCTACGAGTTAAACTTTAAAGCTCCTAAAGGTAAATCTATTACACTAAAATCTTCTAAATGTAATTCAGAAGAAAATTCTGATTCAGAAGATGATAAGGCTTTTTTAGCTAAGAAATTTTATAAGATTTTCAAAAGCAAGAAAAGGGTTGATTTTCAAAAATCAAATGATAAAAAGAAGTTTAGACCCAAATCTCGAAAATCTTTGAAAGATAGTCAATGTTACAACTGTCAAGAATATGTGCATTTAGCAAATAGATGTCCTAAAAGGGACAAACCCAAGAAGAAGGGTATGTTCGCTACATGGGATGAATCATCTGATTCTGAAGGTTCTTTTGAATCAGAAGATTCTGAAACTGAGTCGGGCAATGAGGTTAAAGCTCTTATGACTCTAGCCAAATTCACATTTTCAGATAATGACTCAACAAGTGAAGAAAATCTGAGTAGTGAATGTGAAAATGAAGATGATCTTCAAGACGCTTACAATGCCCTATATAAGGAAAGTTGTAAAATTGCTGTCAAGCTTAAACTTCAAAAAGAAAAGTTTTCTAAACTCAAAAAATGTTTTGAATCACTTATCTTAGAAAAATCACAAATTTCAGATTGTTTTGAAAAATCAAAATGCGATTTGGAATTTAAAAACTCCCTAATTATTGATTTAAAATCTGAAATTGAGAAACTTAAAACTGAAGTATCTTCTCTTCTAAGTCTAAAGGACACATGGAAATATGCCCAAGGTGATCCAAAGTTAGAGAAACTTTTATCCGGATCAAGAAAATGTGGCGATCGATCCGGGTTGGACTATGATAAAAATCTACCTCCTAAACAAATGTATACTCCTCCTATGTTTGTTAAAGGAGAGTCCTCAAACTCAAAAGGGAAAAGTACTTATCAAGATTTTTCTAGAAATTCAAAAACTTTTCAAAAACCTAGAAGCAGTCATGTCAACTTTAATCAGAAACGAAATCCACTAGCTGAAAAGATAGTTGATTTACTCAAGGAGCTCTTAAAATCTAACTCTATAGGTCATTCCTACAAATATACACAAAAGAAGACCAACTATGTTCCTAAACCCAAAACAATTATGAAATGGGTTCCTAAAGTTACCCTCTTGGTTGCTCACACTACTTTCAAAGCAACAAGTCATTCAAAGTGGTACCTAGACAGTGGATGCTCCAGGCATATGACAGGTGACAAAGCTTTATTCACGGATCTGAAAGATATCACTGATGGTTCGGTCACATTTGGTGATGGTAGCAACTGCAAGATTATAGGCCAATGTACGGTTCAACTTTTTAATCTTCCTGTGTTTAAAAATGTTTTATATGTTGAAGGCTTAAAACATAACTTGCTTAGTATATCTCAAATATGTGATAATAACCATAATGTTCGGTTTTCTAATCAAAGCTGTGAGATACTAAACAATAAGGGTTCTGTAATATTAACTGGACGTAGAACGTCTGAAAATTGCTATATTATTAGCGAATCCAGCTCATCTAATCAAACATGTTACATGGTCCATACAGACGAGACTGATTTATGGCACTAACGTCTTGGACATGTACATTATCGATATAGATTGAGCAAACGAGAACTTATAAGAGGTTTACCCAAACTTCAGAAATTAGATAAAATATGTGGTGAGTGCCCGATAGGCAAACAAACAAAGAACTCACACAAAAAGGTGAATTCAAATACCACATCAAGACCACTCGAACTTCTCCACATGGATCTGATAGGACCTACCAGAATAGAAAGTCGTGGTGGGAAAAAGTATATCCTGGTAATAGTTAATGACTTTACCAGATTCACGTGGGTAGTCTTCTTAAGGGATAAATCTGAAACCCTTGAAGAAGTAAGAAAAGTTTTCAAAAGGATTCAAACTGAAAAATCTTCTCAAATCAGTAAAATTCGTAGTGATCATGGATCTGAATTTGAGAATAGTAATTTTGAGAAGTTCTGTACCGACCAAGGAATATTACATGAATTCTCTGCTCCCAAAACTCCACAACAAAATGGAATTGTAGAAAGAAAGAATAGGGTGCTTCAAGAAATGGCTAATGTCATGTTGAATAGCATGAAGCTCTCTAAAAATCTTTGGGTTGAAGCAGTCAACACAGCTTGCTATATTATTAACCGAGTCTACACTAGTAAAGATAATAATAAAACGACTTACGAATTGTGGTTCAATAAAAAGCCTACTGTTAAATACTTTCGAGTTTTTGGCAGCAAGTGCTATATTTTACGTGATCGTGAAAATTTGGAAAAATTCGATACGAAGAGTGAAAAAGGAATTTTTCTAGGATATTCCTTAAACAGTCGAGCTTATAGGGTTCTGAACAAAAGGACTGGTGTGATTCAAGAATCTATCAATGTTGTCATTGATGATCACTTAAACACGCCAATTTCTAATTCAGATAATGATGAAGTACTAATCATTGATAAACCTGATACTTCATCGAATCAGACTGATTCTGAGTTAAGGACTATTAAAGATCATCCAACCACATAAATTCTTCGAAACCCTCTCACCGGTGTTCGCACCCGTAGACCACTTGAGGATATATGTAATTATGTATGTTTTACATCCCAAATAGAACCATCTAATGTAAAAGAAGCTCTTGCTGATGAGAACTGGATTGTTGTGATGCAAGAAGAACTCAACCAATTCGTAAGAAATGATGTTTGGTATCTCGTACCAAGATCTAAAGATAAACACATCATTGGAACAAAATGGATTTTCAAAAATAAGTCTGACGAGTGTGGAAATATTATTAGAAACAAGGCTAGACTAGTGGTACAAGGTTATACTCAAATTGAAGGGATTGATTTCGATGAAACTTTTGCACCAGTAGCACGTCTTGAATCTATCAGACTATTTATATCCATTGCATGTTTTAAAAAGATAAAAATCTATCAGATGGATGTGAAAAGTGCTTTTATAAATGGTAATTTACATGAAGAAGTCTACGTTGAACAGCCAATGGGTTTTGAAGATTCCAAAAATACTGATTATGTATATCGGCTTAAAAAGGCACTTTATGGATTAAAACAAGCACCTAGGGCATGGTATGAGAAACTAACAAAATTTCTTTTAAGTCATAATTTTCAAATGGGATCTGTTGATAAAACTCTGTTTGTTAAAAAACATAATGATCATATCTTAATGGTGAAGATTTATGTTGATGATATCATTTATGGATCAACTTATACTAACTTGACTACTGAGTTTGCAGATTTGATGAAATCACAGTTCGAAATGAGCATGGTTGGGGAATTGACTTATTTCCTTGGATTGCAAGTAAAGCAACAACCTGAAGGAATATTCATTTCTCAATCTAAGTATGCTTTGAATCTAATCAAGAGATTTGGATCTGAGAATGGCAAGAATTTCGATACTCCTATGAGTACTACCCTGAAACTCTCAAAAGACTCTAATGGTAAAAATGTTGACTCAAAACTTTATCGGAGTATGATTGGTAGTTTGTTATATTTAACTGCTAGTAGACCTGATATTTCTCTAAGTGTTGGTATTTGCGCAAGATATCAATCTGATCCAAAAGAATCTCACTTGATTGCTTTTCTCAAGCGAATTATTAGATATGTCGCAAATATTGTAAATCTCGGTCTCTGGTATCCTCATGAGACCAATGTCCAATTAGCTGGATGCTGACTGGGCTGGTAATCTAGATGATAGAAAATCAACCAGTGGTGGTTGTTTTTACATTGGAAATTATCTAGTTTCCTGGTTTAGTAAGAAATAAAATTCTATATCACTTTCAACAGCTGAAGCTGAGTATATCGCAACTGGTAATGCATGTACACAGCTTGTTTGGATGCAACGAATGCTAAGTGATTATGGAATTAAACAGGATTCTATGTTATTACATTGTGATAATTCCAGTGCGATAAATATTTTAAAAAATCCTATTCAGCATTCTCGTACTAAGCACATTGACATTAGATTTCATTATATAAGGGAATTAGTAGAAGAAAAAGTTATATCTCTAGAATATATTCCTACTGAAGATCAACGAGCTGACATTTTCACAAAACCTCTCGATAAAAGCAGGTTTAAAAAGATGAAATTTGATCTTGGCATGTGCATTTTAAAATGATTATTTATGCCTACTTGTATTATAGTGTATATATTTGTTAGATTGAATTCTAATTTTTGTATAATTTGTAAGAAATATGATTTTTTGGTCATTCTTCGACCAGTCGTGAGTATACTCGACCAGTCGACCTTCGACCGGTTGTAGATATCCACGACTAGTCGTAGATCTCGGGAATCACTTAAATTTGAAGATTTTTGCTTTCTTCCTCATTTTGTTTTTCTTCTCTTTGGAGCCGAGCTTCGACTTGTCAAACCCATCTTTCATGTTCTTCAAGGTTAGTGTTCCAAATCACGTTTTTCTTCCAGATTTGTGTCTAGATTGTTTACTTTTCAAGCTTTAAGCTTTGTATTTTGGATTTCATTGAGATTTGGGGTTTGAATTTTGAAAAATCTGTTTTGAGTAAACCCACTTCTCAATCCTTTGCAACTTCTTAATTCCTTGATATCCTTGTTGCAAATGGCTTCTAGAGGTAGAAAAACTACTTCCCGTGGTCCTTCTTCTTCCTCCAGATCGTCCATTATCTCTAAGTGTCACCTTCTTGTTCCCAATGATGATCCATCATATGTTAGGGATATTATATTACGTAATGTTATTGTTGAACATCCGGTTGATGTTAATCATATTGCACCTTTTGACATCCTTCCTATGCTTGAAGCTGTAGGTTGGGTTAACTTATTACATTGGGGTGGGCCTGCATACCGGTCCATTGCCCAATCCATGTTTACATGTATTAGTGCTTTCTCACTGGATAATTTAACTTTTAAAATATCTACTAGAGAAGGGCCTTTTGACATTGATCGTCATTTAATTTCAGCCCTTATGGACATTCCTGTGAATGATGAGGGTATTCCTATCCATAACTTAACTGATAAACCCTCAATGTCTGAAAAACGTATGCTCACTAGAGACTTGTGCAACATGGATGTTCAATGGACACAAAAAGGGAATGCGCTTCACGCAAGGTATTTGTTACCCAAGTACAGAATTCTCCACAAAATCTTTGTGTCTAATCTGTATCCTCGTTCGGGTAATAAAACTGACTTGACTTCGTTTATGGTTCGTGTTATCCATGCTATTTCCAATGGTACTCAGATTTGTTTACCATCCTTAATCTGTCATTTCATTCTTCAGTTCAGACTCCATCCTGGTCATAATGACATTCCTTTTGCCTATTTAATGACTGTATTGGCTACACATATGTTAGTCGATATGCCGGTTGATGAGGCACCAATCCATCATCTGATCTTCAACAATACTAATATCAATAAGATGAAGCTGGATCTACTTCCTGAACAAGGTGGTAGTGGTGGTGGTGGTCATGAAGAAGCTGGTGATGACATTAATATGGATGACATTTTTGAGGAACTGGATTCTGACTCAACAAATGATCCAGATTTTAAACCATCTGATGTTGATGCACGTCTGAGTGCATTAGAGGGTAAAGTTGAGAATATAAATGTAAAGTTAGAAAACATGTCTCTTGCTCATGATTTACAATTCAAATACATGCGCAAATATCTTAGGCATTTGAACAAAGGCATGCACCAACTTGATCCGTCTATTCCTGCTCTGCCATCTGGTTCTGGTTCTGACTAGTTTATATAAGACTTCTGGTTTGTAATAACTTTATAACTTAGCACTTGGTTGACTGATTTTGAGTTGAATACTATCTATGTTTTATGCTAGATATTTATTTTATGTGAAGCTATGCTGAGTTTCTCTATCACTGTTTTGAAATACTCTCATAACTCCTCATGTTTACTCTCATATATCCTTTTATTTAGTTCTCCTTTATTGTTGTTTCCTTTGTCATATTGTGACAGAAAGGGAGAGAACGGTTTGTTCTTAACGATGTGGTTGTGAGAGGAGTAGCATTGGTTATGTTACTCAGGGGGAGTATGTTTGAACTAGTTGAATGAAACTGGTTGAATGTTGAATGTTGAATATTGAATATTGATTTGCAGGTAAGCCAGTTTATATGACCTGGTTCATAACTCTTTAACCAGTTATTTTACTTTATGTTTATCTTGGTTATGTGTTTTGTCAGTAATTTGATAAAGGGGGAGATTGTAAGTGCTATAGTTTATATCCCTGTCTGTTGTCAAATTTGTGGTGCCAAAATCACTGTTATATATAACTTGCATAAGTGAAGCTCTCTCAAGGATCAACATTCATAAACAAGCTAAGCTCACAACAAGCAAAGCTCACAAGTACAAGGATCAATCTTAAATGTAAGAACTGCTCACAAGACAAGACTCAAGCTGCAAGACTTCAAGAAGAGTACAAGGCAGTTTGTAAAGAACTCAAGACACTTTCAAGATTGAGCTACATCAAGATTTCAACTACATCAAGACTTCACTTCAAGGCTCATACTTCAAGGTCACTAGTTCCTAATGTTTCAATGTCCTTACTTCATGGTTGAGGTTTGACTGACCTTAGGTTGACCTTAAAAGTAGGTCATTTTGGATACATAAGTCGAATCTTTATTCTACATGAGTTTGGTCTGTTTTTCGACTAGTCCTATGCCTTCTTTAACTAGTCCTAGAGTTGCTTCGACCAGTCTAAGAAATTCCTCGATCAGTCGTGAGTTTGTTACAAATTTTGAATAAAATCTATTAGGCTTCGACTAGTCCAGGAATCTGTTCGACCAGTCGAAGGAACAGTGTCGACTGCATCTTCGACCAGTCGAAAATCTTCGACTCAAAATCCAGCGTTGTTTTTCAGGTTCTTCGACCAGTCGAAGGTGACCTACGACCAGTCGAAGGAGACCATCGACCAGTCATAGAATGGTCAAAGCTTATCGCGCCTGATTTTTCAAATATCTGTTATTGCTTCGACTAGTCGAAGAGCTCCCTAGACCAGTCGAAGACGCGATCTGCTCACCTATAAATAGTGCACGAATCTCAGAAGAAATCATCGAATTAATTAATCCATTCAAGCCAATCTTCGTCGAACTTCTGAGAGATAATTCTGTGCTCCATCTAAGCTAAGTGTGCTTATTTAATATTCCCTTTCCTTAGCTTTATTTAATTGATTTTGTTTTTGCTATTCTAATCTAATTTGATAAGAGGAATTGTTATTCCCTTTCTTTGGAATCAAAATCAATTAAGGCAAGCCCTATTTGGTTTAATTTAAAATCTATTAGAATTAGAACCATTGTAATTGAGTACTGGACATTGAACTTGGACATTCAATCATCTACTCTGATTTGGTTCTACCGGGCTGCTACAACGAAGGAGATAATCAGGTATTTTACATTTAATTGTAAATTCCTTTCTGTTTTGGTTTCTTTCAAGATTTGCCAGAAAAATCTTGTTGTAGTGGTTATCTGAGGAGAGCCAAGAAAACTCAGAAGTGGGTTTTTTTTAATTGTGTAAGCCCACGGACAAAGACACAATTGTAAAGGTTTTGGGTGAACCTGGGAAAACCTATTTTGTTAGTGAACGCTAATATCCCCTGTGTGAGGATATTAGGAGTGGAGTAGCATTCTGTGTGGCTGTTGTTTAACAGTTGGTGAACACACAGGCGAACCACTATAATTCCTTGTGTTGTGGTTGAATGATTTATACTTCTGATCTTTAATTATTCTTTTGTGGGATGTATGTATGGTGGTGAATGTTGTAATCATTTAATTCAAGCATTGTGAGAATTTTGTAATAGTTTAGAATTTATTTTCTGCTATTCCTTTATCAGCTTGATATTCAATTTCCTTTAAAAGTTGTTCCAGCAAGGTTGCCCTGCCATTTTTATGGTGTATGGCTGTCCCTAGAACAATACATTTGTGATTACAATTTATTTTAATTCAGTTTGTATTTATTTCTGTATTCCTCTTCGGTTTGAGATTTGATACAAAGATCTTTCTAGAAATAAGGTTGTCCTACCATAAACTCTGGTTTTTGGTGAAAGGTTGTCCTTAGAACAACATTTGTATCAACCTCTCAAGATCTAAATTTTGAGGCTTTTTTACTTTCCTGCATTGTGATTTACTTTGGCTATCATATTCTTTTTAATTCCGTTGTTATAAGTTTTATTTGGCATTGTCCTATTCACCCCCCCTCTAGGACATATAGCTAGGCCTTTTCATGTATATGCTCAAATAATATTCACTTAATCATATAGTTGAAACATAATATTATTATTATTATTATTATTGCTACTAATAACCACAAGGACTCCACCCTTTGATGGTTCTAACTATGCCTATTGGAAAGCCAGAATGAGGATCTTTCTCAAATCAATGGATGAAAATGTGTGGCAAGCCATAGTGACTGAATGGAAACCTCCTATCATGAAAGTTACTGGGGTTGATGGTTCAAAATCTATGAAAGTCACACCATATTACCAATGGACCACTATTCAGAAAAGTGAGAGTAGTGCAAATGCTAAAGCACTAAATGCAATTACTTGCGCACTATCACCGGATGAGTTCAAAAGAATCATTTCCTGTGATACTGCAAAGCAAGCTTGGGATATATTACAAATGACACACGAGGGTACTACAATTGTAAAAAAATCTAAAGTCCTACTCCTCACAACCAGATTTGAAGAAATTCATATGGAGGAAAATGAAATGTTTATGGACTTTTACGCTAGATTGAATGACATTGTAAACTCAATGTGGGGTCTTGGCGATAAAATCTAAACCTAAACCTTAACCTTAACCTATAAGTATAACTTTAACCTAAACCAAAACCTATGAGCTAAAACCTTTACCTATAACCCAAACCTAAACCTAAACCTAAACCTTAACCTATACCTATACCCTAAACCAATACCAAAACCTATGACTTAAAACCTTAACCTATAACCTAAACCAAACCCTAAACCTAAACCTTAACCTATACCTACAACCTTAACCTAAACCAAAACCTATGACCTAAAACCTTAACCTATAACCTAAACCTAAACCTTAACCTTTACCTATAACCTTAACCTAAACTAAAACCTATGACCTAAAACCTTAACCTATAAGCTAAACCTAAACCTAAACCTAAACCTTAACCTATACCTATAACCTTAACCTAAACGAAAACCTATGACCCAAAACCTTAACCTATAACCTAAACCTAAACCTTAACCTATACCTACGACCTTAGCCTAAACCAAAACCTATGACCAAAAACCTTAACCTATAACCTAAAACACAATCTTAACCTGAACCTAAACCTAAACCTATAACATTAACTTAAAACCAAAAATCAAAACCTAAACCTAAATCTAAATGTATTCTTAAATCCCTAAACATAAACCTACACCTATTCCTAATCTCAACTCCCTAACCTAAACCTAAACCTAAACTTGAAAACCCAAACATAAACCTGATCCCGAACGCGAACCCGATTTCCTAAACCTAACCCTTAACCTATTCTCAATTCCCTAAACCTATAGCTTATAACCTAAACTAAACCTTAGCCTAAACCTAAAACTAAACCATAATCTATACCTATAACCTTAACCTAAACCAAAACCTATGACCTAAAACCTTAACTATAACCTAAACCTAAACCTAAACATAAATCTTAACCTATACCTATAACCTTAACCTAAACCAAAACCTATGAGCTAAAACCTTAACCTATAACCTAAACCTAAACTTAAACTTAAACCTAAACCTTAACCTATACCTATAACCTTAACCTAAACCAAAACCTATGACCTAAAACCTTAGCCAAAAAATAAACCTTAACCTATTCTCAATTCCCTAAACCTATAGCTTATAACCTAAACCTACACCTTAACCTTAACCTAAACCTAAACCTAAACCTTTAACCTTACCCTATAACCTTAACCTAAACCAAAGCCTATGACCTAAAACCTTAACCTATAACCTAAAACCTAAACCTAAACCTTAACCTAAATCTAAACCTAAACCTTAACCTATACCTATAACCTTAACCTAAACCAAAACCTATGAGTTAAAACCTTTACCTAAAGCCTAAACCTAAACCTAGACCTAAGCCTTATCCTATACCTATAACCTTAACCTAAACCGAAACCTATGACCTAAAACCTTAACCTATAAAATAAACCTAAACCAAAACCTAAACCTTAACCTATACCTAAAACCATAACCTAAACCAAAACCTAAGACCTGAAACCTTAACCTCTAACCTAAACCCTAACCTAAACCAGAACCTTAAGCTAAACCTTAACCTTAACCTATACATATAACCTAAACCTAAACCAAAACCTATGAGCTAAGACCTTAACCTATAACCTAAACCTAAACCTAAACCTAAACCTAAACCTTAAGCTATACCTATAACCTTAACCTAAACCAAAACCTATGACCTAAAACCTTAACCTATAATCTAAACCTCAACCTTAACCTAAATCTTAACCTAAACCTTAACCTAAACCTATAACTTTAACCTAAAACCAAAATCCCAAACCTAAACCTAAATCCTAAATGTATTCTCAAATCCCTAAACATAAACCTACACCTAATCCTAATCTCAACTCCCTAATCTAAACCTAAACCAAAACTTGAAAACCTAAACATAAACCCGACCCCGAACCCGAGCCCGATTTCCTAAACCTAAACCTTAACCTATTCTCAATTCCCTAAACCTATAGCTTATAACATAAACCTAAACCTTAACCTAAACCTAAACCTAAACCTTAACCTATACCTATAACCTTAACCTAAACCAAAACCTATGACCTAAAACCTTAACCTATAACCTTAACCTAAACCTAAACCTAAACCTTAACCTACACCTATAACCTTACCCTAAACCAAAACCTATGACCTAAAACCTTAACCTATAACCTAAACCTAAACCTAAACCTAAACCTTAACATGTACCTATAACCTTAACCTAGACCAAAACATATGAGCTAAAACCTTAACCTATAACTTAAACCTAAACCTTAACCTATACCTATAACCTTAACCTAAACCAAAACCTATGACCTAAAACCTTAACCTATAACCTAAACCTAAACCTAAACCTTAACCTATACCTATAACCTTAACCTAAACCAAAACCAATGACCTAAAACCTTAACCTATTACCTAAACCTCAACCTTAACCAAAAGCTAAACCTAAACCTAAACCTAAACCTTAACGTAAACCTATAACCTTAACCTAAAACCTAAAACCTAAACCTAAACGTAAATCGTAAATGTATTCTCAAATCGCTAAACATAAACCTACACCAAATCCTAATCTCAACTCCCTAACCTAAACCTAAACCTAAACTTGAAAACCCAAACATAAACCCGATCCCGAACCCGAACCCGATTTCCTAACCCTAAACCTTAACCTATTCTCAATTCCCTAAACCTATAGCTTATAACCTAAACCTAAACCTTAACCTAAACCTAAACCTTAACCTATACCTATAACCTTAACCTAAACCAAAACCTATGACCTAAAACCTTAATCTATAACCTAAACCTAGACCTAAACCTATACCTCGACCTTAACCTTAACCTAAACTTATAACCTTAACCTAAAACCTAAAAAATAAACCTAAACCTAAAACCTAAATGCATTCTCAAATCCCTAAACCTCTATCTACACCTAATCCTCATCTCAACTCCCTAACCTAAACCTTTAGCTAAACTTGAAAGCCCAAACATAAACCCGATCCGGAACCCGAACCCGATTTCCTAAGCCTAAACCTTAACCTATTCTCAATTCCCTATACCTATATCTTTTAACCTAATCCTAAACCTAAACCTTAACCTAAACCTAAACCTAAACCTATAACCTTAACCTAAACCAAAGCCTATGACCTAAAACCTTAACCTATAACCTAAACCTCAACCTTAACCTAAACCTAAACCTAAACCTTAACCTAAATCTATAACCTTAACCTAAAACCTAAAACCCAAACCTAAACCTAAAACGTAAATGTATTCTCAAATCCCTAAACCTAAACTTGCTTTTAATCCTAATCTCAACTCTCTTACCTAAACCAAAACCTAAACTTGAAAACCCAAACCTAAACCCGATCCCGAACCTGAACCCAATTTCCTAAACATAAACCTTTACCTATTCTCAATTCCCTAAACCTATAGCTTATAACCTAAACCTAAACCTTAACCTAAACCTAAACCTAAACCTAAACCTTAACCTATACCTATAACCTTAGCCTAAACCAAAACCTATGACCTAAAACCTTAACCTATAAACTAAACCTAAACCTAAACATAAACCTTAACCTATACCTATAACCTTAACCTAAACCAAAACCTATGACCTAAAACCTTAACCTATAACCTAAACCTAAACCTAAACCTAAACCTTAACCTAAACCAAAACCTATGAGCTAAAATCTTAACCTATAACCTAAACCTAAACCTAAACCTAAACCGTAACCTATACCTATAACCTTAACCTAAACCAAAACTTATGAGCTAAATCCTTAACCTATAACCTAAACCTAAACCTAAACGTGAACTTTAACCTATACCTCTAACCTTAACCTAAACCAAAACCTATGAGCTAAAACCTTAACTTATAACCTAAACCTAAACCTAAACGTAAACCTTAACCTATACCTATAACCTTAACCTAAACCTAAACCTATGACCTAAAACCTTAACCTATAACCTAAACCTAAACCTAAACCTAAACCTTAACCTACACCTATAACCTTTACCTAAACCAAAACCTATGACCAAAAACCTTAACCTATTACCTAAACCTCAACCTTAACCTAAACCTAAACCTAAACCTAAACCTAAACCTTAACCTGAACCTATAACCTTAACCTAAAACCTAAAACCTAAACCTAAACCTAAATCCTAAATGTATTCTCAAATCCCTAAACATAAACCTACACCTAATCCTAATCTCAACTCCCTAACCTAAACCTAAACCTAAACTTGAAAACCCAAACATAAACCCGATCATGAACCCGAACCCGATTTTCTAACCCTAAACCTTAACCTATTCTCAATTCCCAAAACCTATAGCTTATAACCTAAACATAAACCTTAACCTAGACCTAAACCTTAACCTATACCTATAACCTTAACCTAAACCAAAACCTATGACCTTAAACCTTAACCTATAACCTAAACCTAAACCTATACCTATACCTATAACCTAAACCTAAACCTATTACCTTAATCTAAAACCTAAAACCTAAACCTAAACCTAAAACCTAGATGTATTCTCAAATCCCTAAACCTAAACCTACACCTAATCCTAATCTCAAATCCCTAACTTAAACCTTTACCTGAACTTGAAAACCCAAACATAAACCCGATTCCGAACCTGAACCCGATTTCCTAAACCTAAACCTTAACCTATTCTAAATTCCCTATACCTATATCTTTTAACCTAAACCTAAACCTAAACCTTAACCTAAACCTATAACCTTAACCTAAACCAAAACCTATGACCTAAAACCTTAACCTATAACCTAAACCTCAACCTTAACCTAAACCTAAACCTAAAGCTTAACCTAAATCTATAACCTTAACCTAAAACCTAAAACCTAAACCTAAACCTAAAACGTAAATGTATTCTCAAATCCCTAAACCTAAACCTAAACCTTAACCTAAATCTATAACCTTAACCTAAAACCTAAAACCTAAACCTAAACCTAAAACGTAAATGTATTCTCAAATCCCTAAACCTAAACCTACATTTAATCCTAATCTCAACTCTCTAACCTAAACCTAAACCTAAACTTGAAAACCCAAACCTAAACCCGATCCCAAACTCGAACCCGATTTCTTAAACGTAAACCTTAACCTATTCTCAATTCCCTAAACATATAGCTTATAACCTAAACCTAAACCTAAACCTAAACCTTAACCTATACCTATAACCTTAGCCTAAACCAAAACCTATGACCTAAAACCTTAACATATAACCTAAACCTAAACCTAAACCTAAACCTTAACCTATACCTAAAACCTTAACCTATGACCTAAACCTAAACCTAAACCTATACCTTAACCTATACCTATAACCTTAACCTAAACCAAAACCTATGACCTAAAATCTTAACCTATAACCTAAACCTAAACCTAAACCTAAACCTTAACCTATACCTATAACCTTAACCTAAACCAAAACCTATGACCTAAAACCTTAACCTATAACCTAAACCTAAACCTAAACCTTAACCTATATCTATAACCTTAACCTAAACCAAAACCTATGACCTAAAACCTTAACCTATAACCTAAACCTAAACCTAAACCTAAACCTAAACCTAAACCTATAACCTTTACCTAAAACCTAAAACCTAAACATAAACCTAAAACATAAATGTATTCTCAAATCCCTAAACCTAAACCTACATCTAATCCTAATTTCAACTCTTTAACCTAAACCTAAACCTAAACTTGAAAACCCAAACATAAACCCGATCCCGAACCTGAACCCGATTTCCTAAACCTCAACCTTAACCTATTCTCAATTCCCTAAACCTATAGCTTATAACCTAAACCTAAACCTTAACCTAAACCTAATCCTAATCCTTAACCTATACCTATAATCTTAACCTAAACCAAAACCTATGACCTAAAACCTTAACCTCTAACCTCAACCTCAACCTAAACCTAAACCTAAACCTTAACCTAAACAAAAACCTAAAACCTTAACCTAAACCTTAAACATAAATGTATTCTCAAATCCCTAAACCTACAGCTGGAGTTGCAAATGCCAATTGGGAGAATCTTTTGGTGATTTCACAACCCGCCTGGTGAGTACCCACGTTTGTATTTGGGTCATGTTATTTACAACATTTGAATTTCTTCCAGCCATACTTGTAACTTGAATTATTTCATGGGTTCTGGGATTTGAAATTTCGTAAATGTCTAACCATTTTTAAAAGAACACTACCACAGAAAATTTCTATATCAGCAGTGTCTTAATGCTTGATTTTTCCCCATTTTCATCTACATATCATTCCTGGGGCAACTAATGGAAAATCCGAATGGTTCTATATCGGCAAAGTAAGCTTACATTAAGTTTCTTCCTATCCTATGCAAGGCTTTGACAAACTGAAAGAGACAGTTAAGAAGTGGGAGGGCATAACAAAGGCACCGACATGATTTAATCTAAAGCTTTTTGCTGACAGAGACACATATGAAGCCATGGATGAACTTCAAAGTTGCAGAACAAGACTGCTCACCAGCTGGTCATGGAAGTCATCCGCAACTGAAATAAAAGTGTTTCTCTTGCCTTGCTTCGATTTGAGGTAGCTCATATGAGGCCAGAGAATGGTTCTTGGTTCACCATTGTTGAATGGTCTTGTAACTCTTCACCATTAGTAATTGCTTCAATCTGAGGCAGCTCATATGTGATTGTAATTGAATGAATGAATGATTATGCAGGTGATAATTGAATGAATGAATGATTATGCGGGTGGTAATTGAATGAATGAATGATTATGAAGGTGGTAATTGAATGAATGAATGATTATGCAGGTGGTAATTGAATGAATGAATGAATGATAAGAAAGGCTATAGCTACAGATATTAACCATAGCTGTTATAAAATTCAGGCTATTGCTAGGAATCCAATACTACTTTAGCTACCAATAATATCCGTAGCTGTAGGTTTTTTTGCTACAGAAAAATTTCCTACAGATTATATCCATAGCTATTTTAACATACTGCTACGGATTATATTCGTAGCCATAGGTTTTAGACCTATTGTTTCGGGACTTACGACGACGGTCGTGTTACGGACCTACTACGGATTGAATCCATAACTATAGGCCCATGGCTACGGATTAAATCTGTAGCCTTTGCCCATTTTTCTGGTAGTGACGACTTGTGAAAAATGCCCTCACAACATTACTTGATGTTGGTCTCCGAAATTTTGTGTTTTTAACTCCTTTGCGACTAGCTTAATAGCGTCCGCAAGCGGGTCCGTTAATGGACTCCTTAGGATCCATTGCCACTTGACCCAGGTGTTACATTTATATATTCTTATATCACCTTGTTCTTTTATTTAGGACATGATATGTTCAACTTTTTAAAGTGTATCCTAAAATATACCTTCGTCGTTTTTAGCTTCAAACTTTCACAAATGTTCCCAATCTTGTAAAATAAAGCACTTGCTTCCAAATGTACAAAAATATTTCATAGAAGGTTTTTTATCAAACCAAAGTTCATAAGTTGTTTTATTTTTACTTGCTCTTATATAAACATGGTTAATAATATATCAAGCGGTATTAACAGCTTCGACCCATAAATTTTTAATTAATTTTTAACTATTTAGTATAACACTAACCATTTCTTGAAGAACTATGTTTTTCCTCTCTGCAACTCCATTTTGCTAAGGGGTTTTAAGAGCAAAAAATTCATGTAATATTCCATGGTCATTACAGTACTTCTTAAAATTGCTATTATCAAATTCAGTGCCATGGTCACTTCTTATTCTGATTATAGACAGTTGTTTTTCAGTCCGAATGCATTAAATTAACTTTTTGACTTCGTCAAAAGCATCCAACTTTTCTCTTGAGAAGGTTACCCATGAATATCTAGTGTAGTCATCTACTACAACTAGAAAGTATTTCTTTTCGCCTGTACTCTCCATTCGAGTTGGTCCAACTAAGTCCATATGGAGTAGTTCAAGAGGTCTTGTCGTGGCTAAGGAGTTCACCTTCTTGTGACTAATCCTGATTTGTTTTCCTATTTGACATGCACCACATACTTTATTTTCTATCTTTTTCAATTTTGGTAAACCATGAAAATGATCTCTCTTGCTCAATTTATATAAGTCTCTATAGTTTACATGTCCAAGACGTTGATGTCAAAGTTCGGTTTTGTTTGTTTGGACAATGTAACATGAATGATTTATTGAGCAAGAATCATCAATGATATAGCAATTTTTAGAGGTTCTTCGACCATTTAATATTATATGACCTTGATTGTTAATTATCTCACATCCGTGATCTAAAAATTTTATATTATGATTGTTATCACATATTTGAGATATGCTCGGCAAATTATGTTTTAATCCTTCAACAATAGCATATCTTTAAATATAGGTAGATTGAGAAGTTTTACATTACCTCTTCCGATGATTTTGCAGTTGCTTCCATCTCCAAAAGTAACTTAGTTGCCATCGATTTGATTGATGTCTGATAGAATCGCCTTGTCACTTGTCATGTGTCTAGAACATCCATTATCTAGATACCATCTTGAATGGCTACTTGCTTTGAAAGCTGTGTGGATAACAAGACACTTATCTTTTGGAACCCATTTCATTATCGTTTTGGGTTTAGGAGGATCTCTTACTATTCGTTGTGTTTAGGAGTAAAAGTTTTTCTTATTTCTACTTACTCTGTTATTTCAAGAGTTGGATTTCAAGAGCTCTATAAGCAAGTCCATTATGTTATCTACTAGAGGAGGATTATTATTTCTCCTTTGATATTTATGGTAGTTGGGATTAGTTTTTGGATTAAAAATTTTTTGAAAGGGTTTTTCATTCTTCTTTATTTCCTTTATAGTTTCTTCTTTAGACTTTGAAGATTCTTCTTTTACAAATAAGGGAGCTAAATTTTTAGATTTTTCTGTGCGACTTTTGATATATCCCAATCCAGATTTGTCACCACTTTGGCGAGATGTAGTTAAGCATTTTTCAGGTTTCTAGTTTCCTTGGGTGTATATCCAAGTATCTTTTTGAAGTATTAAGGGAAGCAACTTCTAATTTTAAATTCTCATTTTCAGATTTGAGATTTTGAATTTCAGAAATTTTCAAACTTAAATCCAGTTTGGTTTTCTCAAAACAATCAGAAAAATGAGATTTTTCCAAAACTGATTTTTCAAGTTCTAATTAAAGTTTAACAACATTTTTTTAAAATTTCAATTTAGCTGCAATCTTACAACTTTCTTTATATAAGGCATCATAAGCAATTTGAATATCATCTTCATTTTCAGAATCACTTCCAAGAGTTTCATAGTCCAAAGTTTCACATTCATTTGGGGAAGTGATTCTAGCTATGGTCATGAAAGCATTTTGATCTTTCTCGGTTTCTTGGTTTGATTCGTTAGTTTCTGAATTATATTCAGATTCTGATGATTCATCCTAAGTGGCAATCATTCATCTTCTTTTAGATTTATCATTTTTAGGACATTTTGAAGCTAGATGCCCATATTCAGAATAATTGAAGCATTAAGTGTCTTTAGATTTTGATTTCCTTTTCTTTTGTCAAATGGTTTTTAAAAAACTAATCTATTTTTATTTTAGAAAAAAAAATAGCCAACATTGCCATATCATCCTCATTCGCCTCATTATAAGAATTTACAATTGTATCCTTAGATTTAGATTTAAAAGATTTAAGAGCTATGAATATGTTCTTAGGAACTTTAAAATTCAGCTCCTAAGTTTGTAGAGATACAACTAATTCTTCAACCTTCATAACATCGGTATCTCTTAATTTATGTATAGCAGTCACTTTGGAATTGAACCTGTCAAGAAGTGATCATAGTTTCTTAGCACAAACCTTGCTTTCAGGGATTTTTTCTCCAAGACCTCACATCGAATTAACAATGTTATTTAGTTTCGTATAGAAGTCCATGAATGACTCACTTTCTTCCATATAAATTTCCTCAAACTTAGTTGTGAGGATTTGAATCTTAGACTTTTTTACAATGTTAGTTTCTTCATGTGTCATTTCGAGAATATCCCATGCTTGTTTTGTTGTATCATAAGAAATAATTCTTTTGAATTCATCTAATGATAGAGCACATGTAATTTCATTTAAGGCATTTGTATTAGTGTTGCTTTTACTTTTCTGAACAGTAGTCCAAAAACTTTAAGCAATTTCTTTTATGGACATGGTTCCATCCTCAGCCAATACTTTCATCATTGGATGGGTCCATTTAGCTAAGGTTACTTGCCACACACTTTCATCAATAGATTTTAGAAAAATCCTCATTCTGGCTTTCTAACGAGAATAATTTGAGTCATAAAAGGGAGGTGGCTTGGTAATGGACAGACTATCAAAATTAGATATTATAATAGCTTTGGATCTTACTCTAGGAAGTTAATCCCAAAAAGAGCAACCTCTCTGATACCACTTGAAAGAATGAGCTAAAGATGTCCTCGATTATGGGTAAATAGGACAATATAAAATATTTCAATATAATGCAGAATAATATAACAAATACTCTCAATTACTTAGAGTATTGAAACCTTTATTTCAAATAGTTCATAAGACAACCTTCACCTAAAGGATTTAGGCATGACAACCTTATTTCACGACATCATTGAGATCAAAATATCAAACTTAGCAAGAAACCATCAATCACAAGGAAAGCATATAAAGAACTAAATAATCATCGCAATGTATGAGGAGTTATAGTGGTTCGGTGCTTAAACCCCACACCTACTCCACTCCCAAAAGTACTACCCTCTTAATTTTGGCTTTCACTATTTCAAGGTTTTCATAGGGTCACCTTAACAACCTGATATAGTTCTTTTAATTTTCATAGGTTATCACAATAAAACCCTCTTTGTGATTTTCATAGGCTCACCACAAAACAACCTGTAACACCTCAAACTTTTCAGTACCTGACTATTGAAAGTTCTTGAGTGTTACCATGAAATTTAACATAATATGTACATGTGTATGACACCAATCTAACTATCCTAACCTTACATCTATTCACTGACAGGAATCTAACCTTAGAGAACAGTCCCCAACCATCCGACCGTTAATCATGTGGTTTGATACATATACATTCCCCTAATAACCCTTCATCCATAATGATTTAGACATAAGTTCTTTTATAAGAATTACTTAGGAATGTGCATACAATCATTTAGAAGCACTAGATTTCCCAAAACCCTCATATTTTCAATAATAACGAAAATGTCATTAACTTAGGCCCTTGAATTCTAGATCACATGGTTCCCACGATCCATTAGGTATGAAACCTTATATCAGGCCAAAGTATCATAAATGAACGACACATGACAAATTTCGGCCGTTGGATCAGCATGATCAAGGGCGAAAACAAATATTCACTCAAGTATGGGCCATCTGATCTATGGATCTGCCTCACCTATGGATTGGGGTCTTAATAGGACTAGTAGAGACCATTAGAAGACATAGATCTCCCAAAACATCGCTGTGAACCCCACGGCCTTTGCACGTGTATACTAATCAACGTGCACCTACGTTGCACAGAATCCCGGATCGGGTCAAACCACGTTTGACCTGACGTTTTGCCGAAAATGACTCCTCTGTTCCATTTCGTGATAAATCTGGGCCCACCATCTTGGACCACTGCCTTGATCCAAACCGTCCATTGTGTTGGCAAGCCTGGCCTGATCAAAACCATGCCACCCGTGTGCATCCATGCATGCACATGTGCCTACAGTAGCTGATGAAATGAACCTGGAAGCCGCAAGATTCAAACGAACAAGGTCTGTTTACGACGTTAATGGCCCACCATGATCGGTCGACTGACAAATCCAAGTCATCCATCTTGTAGATGGAACAAAATCAAACATAACCCAAACATCAGTGGACCCCACCTACTCCAATAATTAGGCCAGTCGGTTTCACTCCACACACTGTAACAACGTCCGAGTGACTTATGTTGCACAAGAATGTCCTATTAGGACTCTTGGACTCGACAGCTCTAGTGAAATTTGCGTCGTCCAATAACTGGGAAGGAGAAATCCGACGCCACCCACGTCGTCCGGAAGAATCAAGAGGGAGAAGGGAACATGGTAACTCATCGTAGACCACCTCCGATTCTCTTTGCTGTGAAGATGGTCTACGTAAGTCCTAGCCAAGTCCCACTGCGCATAACATTTACACACATGAAATTTGGGGGTTTCACGCCTATAAAAGGCTCTCCACTCCACTGTCTTAAGGACATAACAAAGGAGAGAAAGAGAGAGAGAAGAAAAGAAAGGAAAAGAGAAAGAGACCAGCACGCTTTCAGATCATTAATCCACTGATCTATCAAGATAGACCACGCCCAACCTTCCCTTCTACACTCCTTCTCTCCCTTCTTTCCATAACTTGATTTAAACCAACTAACTCAAAACCAATGTTAACCATTCAAAAGTTTTTAAACGCTCCATTAAGGGTTTAATCCTTCGATGCATACCCACCTTCAAGGAGGAAACAACACTAGAGGTGAGGGTTTTATCCTTTAAGCTTGCAGTAATTTAAGTTGATATGAAGTATCCTGCCTTTCACCTGTTCTCATGTTACTATGATTTTTCTCTCTGTTTCTATGTAATTTATCATCAACAATTATTGGTCCCTTTTAGATCATTGCATGATGTTAATTACAAGTGAACTTTCTGAATTTATGTGGGGCGATGAATACAGGTCTTGCCTTATCTTTATCAATTTATTGAGTTGGCCCTTGCGACTCTCCTCTTTATTGA
Source organism: Magnolia sinica (assembly GCF_029962835.1). Taxonomy (NCBI): domain Eukaryota; kingdom Viridiplantae; phylum Streptophyta; class Magnoliopsida; order Magnoliales; family Magnoliaceae; genus Magnolia; species Magnolia sinica. The sequence continues at coordinate 71,003,769 of NC_080574.1, forward strand.
GTTGGCCATTACCACTCCTTATTATTGAGTTGGCCATTGCCACTTGTCTATTTATTGAGTAAGTCATTACTACTCTTCTTTCATTGAGTTAACCATTGTCACTCTCCTCTTTCTTATGTTGGCCATTACCACTTTCATCTTTGTTGAGTTAACCATTGTCACTCTTCTCTTTATTATATTGGCCTTGTAATATTCATCTTTAAGGCTGGGGCATGTGTCTTGATATTTCAGAACCTCTATGATTCAGATTGCGTTACCTATAAGTGCAAGTGATGTATTAACAGGTATCATAACTAGTGATTCAAATATTTTATCATGGATGTAATACGCTCTAGGTAGAGACCCTCTTGGCTGACGTGTAATTCCATAGGTTTTGGGTAGTGGTGCACAAATCGATGTGTTAATTCACAAATGTAGTGTCACATCACTTTCAGGATTGGATGTCACAAATAGTCGCTCCATGAATAAATCGTGTCACGTAATTCATCTGCCTCATATGTTGTACGCCTCGAGGTGTTCGCATAAATCCACGGTAGCATTGGCATGTCGGCGAATATCTATAGTTATGTGATGCCGGTCGAGCTAGGTTTTCTATGAATTGTATTCTACAATGTGATGATCACTATGTATGATGAGCCGCACACACTTTGCTAGGCATGTATCTCATGTAGGTTGTTTGTGCATACTAATACTCGTAATAGTAGAATACGAGACGTATCAAAACTTTTATATTGCTTTATGAATCTCTTGAATTATTGTTAACCTTAAAGGATAACCATCACTATAAGTAGGGTGTTGACCCTCTCCAACCGTACAGATGATGTAGGTGGCATACAAATTGATGACCTGGAGGATAATCTTCCTATGAAAGATTATGCGGGAAGAATAAGAAGATAGTTTTATGATTTAGTTTTATACTTTTGTTGCAAACTCGATAAATGTAATAAGCTCCCATTGAGAGGGCATTTGATTATTCTTTTACTCTGATGAAATAATCAATACAGTTGATTTTATTCTTGTAAATGTTACCTTCAGAAATGTATCTAGATGTGATCTAAATGAAAAGAAAAAATATATGGTACGATTTTTAAAGCATCCAGTTTATACATTATTAACACCCGATTTTCTTGGGTACGAGTATGAACTCTGGCTGTGAAAATTCAGGATTTTACACAACCCACTAAGATTTTCGAGCTATCTCAGAAAAATCCAAAATGAAATAAAATAAAACACAATACTTATCTTCAATGGGCGAGTTGAAAATGTAACTGTAGCTTAATTGCAGCGATATTCTTTCTTGGGATATTGATGAAGACGTATATGTGTTCAACTCAAAAAGAGTATAGCGATCTAATGTATTTTTAATAAACAAAAACCCCAATGCTGCAAATTCAATTCTCTAATTCTCAAGTAGAGTATGAATTGCTCTATTGAAAATGATTAAAACCAACTTGAGAAAAAAGAATAGAAGAAGCTAAATTAAAATAAGATTTATCGAACAAATAGCTTAAGTAGGACCTGACTTTCTCTCCTTGCTTGAGTATATTGCTTACAATTTTTCATTCTTGAAATGAATGAGAGAAGGCCCTATTTATAGCTAAAGGTCTTGGAAATTCGGCTGGTTAGATTTTTGGTTCAGGTGGCTGAATTCCAACGATATCGATCCAATGGAACTCGGATTTCATGGGATAAGGAGTACATGGTTCGGCTGGCCGAATCTCCCTGAGATCCAAAGATTTAAAGTTGCTGGAAACTTGACCGAACACACTTGGGTTGGCCGAACTGACAAGTTTGACTGGCTAAACTTGACATGGAAAATCTTTATCTTGCTACATACTTGCCCAAATTATGTAGGGTTAACCGAAGATAGTTAGGCTAACCGAACCAGAAGTCAGACTAGCCTAACTCTAGTGTATTTTACTTAAAATTATGTTCATTATGATACCATGTGAAATACACCTAACCTAAGGTCATTCTAGGTTTATACCACCTAACGGTTGACACATACAATACCTCAAACTTTGAACCATGAAAATTTAGAGATTGCGATGATGAGTCTTCCTTGAGATGTAGATCCATTCTTTTACGTAGTCTTCATGAGTCGTCGAAGAACATCTTCATGAGTTCTTCTGATCCATGCTTATGATATATTCAAGACTACGAAATTTAACAATTATTACTGTGCTTTAAGTATAAGCACTTATAATCACATAAGGACAGTTTTCCCTGAACTTTGGACCTGTTTAACGTTGGTTTGGCAAGAAGTCATTAGAGCTCCATCTTCTGTCCACAAAATCCAACACTTCATCTTTTAACATTATTGTTATGTAATGTCACGCCTCAAACTCAGGAACCGGTCTCACAAAATTCATGGCCATCGAATTTGATGTCAGTAGCCGCCATTATACCCCATTCTCCACTCCTAGCTTGCATATGCCAGGTTCCGATCCTGGGATCATACAAGGAGGATTTTTGAGGTGATTTTTTTTTTTTTTGTAAAAGAGCATAACCATAAGTTTACCTAAGTCACTAAACATCATTAGTACATATTGTTGAGTGTGAAATAGTGTATATTTCCTCCTTGCTATTCATTGGTTTTATGAACATGAAGGTGCTTAATTGATTTAATTACACATGTTTTCTCTTGCGAAGTAATTTTGAGAGCTTAGGAGAAAAGGATGCTTAAAGTATGGATTTAATGCTCAAAGAATTACCAAGTGGAGGATTAGATCTTTAGAGGTCAAGATTGAAGATTTCAAGAAGCCAAGATCCAAGGAAACCAAGTGAAGAAGGGAAAAAAATGAAGAAACCAATGTGCAAAAAATCAGGTTGCTGAAATCAGCAGTTTGATGCGATCGATGACAACTTTAATGATATCGAAGTAAGTGTTGATGTCATTAAAGCCACTTTGATCCCATTACAAAAATTTAAAAAAATTGAATTTCTTACTGGACATATTAGAGCACCCTTCGATCCTATCGAATGTGTGTTCGATGTTGTTCACAACCCCAAGTGTAAGGTTGTGATGTAGTAATAATCTCGGTGAGATCGAGGTTGAATCCATAGTGGCTAAACTTGTATGCTTCTGAATTTAACTATAATTAAAATTAGGAGAAGAGATGTCAGAGCTGTGTCCTAGCATCTCGCTATTTCGTATGATCCCATGGTCCTCCTGATCGAATTCCAGCGACCCATGACCCGTAGATATTGTTTGCCCACGACCTTAAGTCGCATCCTATAAACCTGAGCCAACTCAACCTGAGACTTTTGCCACTGCGACTGCACCATCACCGCGGTTTCGACGCCATGTCTCGTGCACCAATCCGATGATTAGATCATAAGATACGAACCGTACATTATAATGGTCGTGGACCGCACGTTGTGGGACTCACATATCCCATATGGCACCATTCCCTAGGTAATCATGAGGGTAATTACATCACCCTAGATATAGCCACCCTACCCTAGCAAGTAATGATTGCGAACCTACTCCATGCCTCTTACAAATCCATTATTACCTTACAAGTAATGATGTTTTTCTCTTCCATGCTTCTTTCATGCCATCATTGCATAGCTAGATAAGCTAGCTCTCTCTCTCTCTCTCTCTTATATCTCTCCCTCACTCTTTCTTCTTCATTTTCTCCATTCTTGCAAGGGCTTGGACGTCCCACCCTTTAGAGAAAATTCAGCCCCTTTCACCTATAATCCCCACCAATCCAACCATCAAAAGTCAATCTCCACCATTAAAAGATCGTCGTAGGAACATTAGAACACTAGGGAAGGAGAAGTTCAAGATCCAAAGTGGGTGCTTCCTAGGATCTATTTCTTTCATATTCTAAATGGATCTTTATTTTCTTTAGCTTGGAGCAAGTGGGACCCACCAATCAATGGTGGGGATCCCATCTTGATCCCTAGATGTGGCTTAAGGCCCATCACATCTTGCATGCATCTATCCATGGTGGGACCATTCTCCATGGATCCCACCATGAAGTTTCTATTTTATGCAATAGGGTATGGCGACCTAGGCCCTGATTAATGTGGTGAAAATGGCATTTCCCCACCAGAATTTCTAATGTATGGCCATCTATGTAAGGCCCACTTAATATAATGTACATGTGCATGCATAAGGGGAGCTCATAGTGGCGGAGCTCCTCCCACCACCACCGTTCTCTCTCTCTCTCTCTCTCTTATTTTTTTGTGATGATGTGTGTGGCCCACCTAATGTTGCAAGTATGGGACAACCACTATCCAAAATTTAATGGATGTCCAGAAATTTCACATGGGCTGGACGTCCAGCTGGTGGAGCCCACTTTGCTGTCCATTTCAGGCCAGCCTGGATAGGAAAAAAACACAAATGTTGGCCTGATCCCAAGGCCGTGTGGCCCCCCTGATGGACCCCAGCATAAAGTATGTATCATATCCATGTTGTCCATGTGTTGGGCCCACCTTGCTGGACTGTCCAGTGGACTGCCTTGCTGCCTGTCCATCTAGACAGGCATACATGAAGAGAAAACACAAATATCAGCTTTGTTTAAAGCTGGTGGGCTCCACACGTGTAGACCCACCTATGAAGTATATGTTTCATCCATGTCATCCACCGTCCAGACCCCTGGATGGTGGAGCCTACCTTGATGTATATATCCACACCGTCCACATGGGATGGTGGCAACCCGCCATGATGTATCTATTTTTATCCACGTTGTCCGTCAATTTTTGGATGTGGGACCCACCCTACACGTGTTGCACATGTGGGGGTGGGGCCCACCTTGAGGTATGTGCTGTATATTCACACCATCCATCCCTAGACGGTGATTTGGGTCCCACCTTGATGAATGTATTGTACATCCACACCGTCCAGCCTACTGAACGATGGGACTCCACCGAGATGCATGTGTTGTATTCGCACCGTCCACATGGGACTTGGGCCCCACGTGATGTACGTATTTGATCTATGCCGTCCAGTCCAGTACGCTGGACGTGGACCCCGTTGTATTGTATACGTTGTATATCCAGCTGGTGGGGCCCATTTTATGTTGTAACGGGCCCACCTTGATGTATGTGTTGCAAGCAATCTATCCATCTATTTTTCTGGACCTTTAGGCTGACTTGTGAATCCCACCTTGATGTGTATATTTTACATGTTGTCCACTCATTTTTTGGACTATATGGGCTGCCCCATCAGGCCCACTATGTTGTATGTGATACACAAACTACCCATCCCTTGTGCCTAACCCATGGGCCCTTGTGTGAGGCCTAATATGACGTATTTGTGGCCCTTATGTGAGGTCCAATATGATGTATATGTGGCCCTTGAGTGAAGCCTAATGTGATGTATATGAGGCCCTTGTGTGAGGCCTGATATGATGTATTTATGGCCCTTGTGTGAGGCCCAATATGATGTATATGAGGCCCTTAAGTGAGGCCCATTGTGATGTATATGAGGCGCTTTGTGTGTGGCCCAATAGGATGTATATGAGGCCCTTGAGTGAGGCCCATTATGATGTATATGAGGCCCTTACGCAAGGCCCAATGTAATGTATGAGAGGCCCATGTATATGTGGCCCTTGGGTGAGGCCCAATGTGATATATGAGAGGCCTATGTGGTGAGGCTATTATAATGTGTAAACCCACCATGATGTATATAGTAATGTTTATGATGCCCAACTATTGTGCCAGCTAGTATAAGGCCTTGGGCCCCCATCATGAGATAGATTCTATGGGCCTTGCCTTGGGAGCAATGATGTTAAATGTCCACATTGTAAAAGCAATGGTGGTTAAATGCCCACCTTGTAATCCTCCCTAGGGCCCATTGTTCGGCCCGCTCTCATCTCCCCTTGTTGTGGGCTAACCCAAATTGATGGGCCCCCACTAGTACCAGTATGATTCATCTCACCATTTTGGGCTATAAAAAATTATTGGGCCCCCACTAATGCTAGCCCATTTATATCTTTTTGGCCCCATTGATAGCTCACCCGACTTTATAATAGGGTGGGTAAGGAAGCCCACTTATTGTGTGATTCACCCTTGCTGAAGATGGATGAATATGTGGTATTAGATTTGGTATATCCACTATTCAGGACCAATCTTCTCATTATAGATCAGATCCACTGTCCTTTTGTGGACCCCTCCTTGTCTATAGGTTGATTATCGATTCCGACTATGAGTATGTGATAGCATAGCATCATGATACATGCCCATACGTATCATCTTCATGCTTGTTATGAGGAGTGATTGATCATAGCATTATGCCATTAGGCAGGTTGTTTATGGGACTCCCTAATAGGCAGATTTGTCCCACATAGGTGTACAGTACGCACAGGATTGATACATGACTGGATTGTTTGATTCATGCATTTTGCATTATGTGTTATGATTACTATATGCCTTAACGACATCAGGGCTATAGCCTCCACAGGTATAGCATGGACGATAGGATTGGATACGATAAATACTTGTTAAAGCATGGGGGCGCCATAGATGTCCCAGGGTGAAAGTCCCCAAACCCTTATGGTATACCAAAAGGATGCTCTAACGTCGAGACTGAGTAGAGGTGTAACTGCTATGTTGTAATTCTAGCACACGGTATTGTCAAATTTTGTTGTGCCAAACCACTTGGAGTAAGTATCTTGTTATGATAAGATGGAAAGTTCAAGATCACCATCATCAACTCTTCTACATTTTCAAGTTGAAAAACATTGCCAAACATCGAACACAAGCTCAGATACAAGAATAGAAATTCAAAGCTCAAGTTAAAGTTCATGATCACCACCTTATGTCTCAAGAACACAAGCTCTAGCTCATGATCAAGTTCAAGACTACAAGGTCAAGCTTCATGTACTTTAAGATAATCGAGTTACCGAAGCGATTGATGTTTCGATGTTTCGAACTCACATTTAAGGTATGAATTACCCTAGATTGACCATAGGTTAGGTCATGTTAATTGCATATTAAATTTCGTACATTATATAAGTTTATAGGCTTTTCTTCGACTAGTCCTAGCCTGTGTTCGACTAGTCCAGGTACTAGCTCGACCAGTCTAGGGATTTTTTCGACCAGTCCAAGTTTTGTTGAAGATTTTTTAGATTATCTGTTGGACTCTTGACTAGTCGTGCACACTGCTCGACCAGTCAAGTGAACAGTGCTCAACCAGTCGTGCAATGCTCGACTTAAAGTCTAGCAAGCTTTTTTGGTCTCACTCGACCAGTCGAGTACATTGCTCAACCAGTCAAGTAGGCCACTGGACCAGTTGAGTAACAAGTTTATCCTATCGCGCCAAAATTTTTGAAAATTGGTTAGTGCTTCGACGAGTTGAACCAAACCTCAGACCAGTTGAGGAACAAAATTTCTGCCTATAAATAGAGGACATTTCTTAGAATTATTCATCAATTCCAAGCCTAATCAAGCCATCATTCTGAGAGATAAGTCCCTGCAATTGTGAAGCTATTACTTATTCATTTTAGATTCTTTTATAGGTTTTTTGTATTTGATTTTGAGATCTCTTTATTTAATTCTATTCTATGAAAAAGGGATTTTTGATTTACCCTTTTGAGATCAAAATCAAATCAAGCTAGCCTCAGGTTGATTTAATTTAAAAATCAATTAGACCTAAAACCCTTTCATTTATGAGATTGGACATTGAACATCTACGTCTACATCGAATTGGTTCTACCGGGCTACATCAGAAGAAGAATCTTCAGATAAGTACAATTTCATTTTCTGTATTTTTGGTTTGTGAAGTTAAGCCAGGAAATTCTCATTGTGGGGTTTTTGTGATTGTGTAAACCCATTTGAAAAACACAATTGTGAAGGTTTTAAGGTGAACCTTAGAAAACCTTATTTCTTAGTGAAAGCCATTGTCCCGTGGGTGTGGATATTAGGAGTGGAGTAGTTGTGTGGCTGTTTGCAAATAGTTGGTGTACACACACGAACCACTATAATTCTTAGAGTTTAGATGATGGTCGTGATGTATGTGTGGTGCTGAATGTTGTAATTTTCTTTATACACTTGTGATGAATGTTGTAATAATTTAGTTTATTTCCTTCGCCTGATTCTCAGTTTAAGTTTTTTATACTTACCAACGTTCTAGACATCTGCTTGTCCTACCATAAACCTCAGTTTTTGGTGAAAGGTTGTCCTTAGAACTCAATTTGTATCAACCTCTTAAGACTAGTGCATTTGAGGTTACTATTTCATTGTGCTATCTGTCTTTGTATTCCGTATTTATTTTTTATTTAACAGAGTCCTATTCACCCCCTCTTTAGGACTTTGAGCTCGGCCTTTTTAGGAGTTAAGAGCGCACGAGTGCCGAATACCGCTAGGCCTCATATCCCACTGTGTCGTGGTCGGTTGGAAGGGGGTGTGGTCTTACCCGCCCGAGGGTAGGGGTAATGCTAGGCTGAGTCTGACCAGCTCGTAAATGGGTCCACTACCAACATGGTGGGTAGATATTGGCAGACTACTATTCTGGTGGGCAGTGAGGTCTCTTCCACTTGTATGGTTGCACATCCAGTTGGGGAGGTGATCTGGTGTAGAGTGTATTAGACCCTGGTGATATCCCAGAGATGAGCTGTATTGATATGTGGATTCAGATGAGGACTGACATGCTTGAGTTGCATCTCGTATATGACAGTGGCCTCGTAGGCCTTGCATCGCATGGCCTCGGTGTGGCCGATAGCATTCATGCCTTGTATCGCATAGCCTTAGTATGGCTGATAACATTCATGGACTTACTAACATTCCGCATTACTCTAATATTACATACTTGCATTTCTAACCTGCGCACACACTTTCACCACCCTCTAAGTTTTCTATAAGCTTATGCATAAAAGTTGCGTGCAGGTGATGCTAGGACATAGCTTAGCAGGAGCAAGAGCGTGCAGCCGAGCATTTGGAGTTCTGATATTATCATTGTATTTTCCTTATGCATTGTGCTTTAAAGATTTTGATTATAGTGGATTTTGTAATGGTGTTCTTGTTATTGTTCATGGGTTATGCTTATGGTTATGCTTATATGTAACAAATTTATATTGAAAATCTTCCTTGTACGATCTCAGGATCGGAACATGGTATATGGGTGCCGGAAGCCGAGAATGGGGTACTACAGAGGTTGTTGGTGCTGGACTCGGCAAACGGGGATTTTGTGAGCCTGATTTTTGAGTTTAGGACATGACAAGAGAAATCTAGAATAATGTGAATAATTGTGGTTAAGGTGAAAACTATCACGTAAAAGGAACTAGGGTGCCAAGGATCCACTTGTAGCTTCTCGGGATGCTACTTACTTGATTCAAGCAATCTAACTGGAATTAGAGTCCTATCCTATCCAATTGGAAAAGAGAGATAATTGAAGCTTTGAACTTCTGATGAATCTAATCTTAACGGATGAGAATTGTGAGGATTGGAAGTGATTCCATCATCCAACCATGCCCGGGAAGCAATGGCAAACAACAGGATATACCAATCTCACAACCAATCATAAGAGAATTATGAAGATTAGGAAGGATTCCATCACCCTACCATGCCTAAGGGACGATGGTGAACAACGGGACTTACTAATTTCCCAATCTCAAATCAGGAAAAGAAGATATTCAAAGCAATTGCAAATCAATTGTAATTTATCACAACAAACCATTAAAAACTAAAATATTCCTTAATAAAGAACAAGAATCCATAAGGTTCAATAAAAACATGAATCAAAGAAAAGCAAACATTCCAATTATTCTACTAGCTTCACCTCTTAGCCCTAGCTAAGAGGTTTAGCCAACTATAAACATAATTGAACCAAGAACTCTTAAGAAAAACATTTAAAAAATCTAAGGAAGAAGAAGAAAGACTCTTAGCGATGGCTCTCCATGCTTTTTCTCCACTCATTAAACCCTAAAAGATGCCTAGGAACATCCTAAGGACTCCTATTTATAGTTGTGCCACACCCTCTTGCGAACCGACCTTGAAAATTCACAAGCTGACCTTGGAACCGCCTTAAATTTACACAGTCCATGTGCTGCCTGCATAACCTTCGATGAGTCGAAGAAGATGTTCGATGAGTCGAGGATCACGAGAATTTAGAGGATGATGTTGCTAGAGTTTGATCCGAAGTTCATTCGACTAATTGAGCCAGAGCCAGGACTGGTCGAAGCAGGGCTTAGACTAGTCGAAGCAGGCAACTCTTTAGGCTTCCTTTTCTTCACTTCAAGTCTTCGATTCTCTTTTTTCTTCAATTGGTTTTCTTGGATCTTTGGCATTTGAATTCTTCAATCCTAGTCTCCTAAGATCCAACCTTTAGCTTGGTGATTCTTGAGCATTAAATCCATGCTTTTAGCATTCATTTCAATTCAAACTCTTAAACTCACCTTGCAACACAAACATGTATAAAATACACCATTAAGCATTATCATGTTCATACAACTAAGATATAAATAGAGAAAAATATGCAATATTTGAGTCTCAACATACTCCCCAACCAACATTTTCTAGTCCCAAGCAAAAATATCCGTAAAATAATCTTCCATCTTCAAAGTTCAAAATCCTTTTTAGAAGACAATCTTTTGTGCAATCAAGTATGAATGAGTAGTGTTAAGAAAAGAAAGTGAGATTTTAAAAACCTAAAGCCGAATCATATAAGCAATCAATCAAATAGGTTCTTTATTAGTTTTAAAATCATAAACTCATGTATCAAGTTTTTTCAATGTGCTTGGTGAAAATCAAGTTACTTCCCCTGAACACACCATCAGTTCATAATGTTAGCCATGTTCATCACATCACATTTAGTCAAAAACTCAAGTACTGAACATATCCCCCTTTTCCTTCTTTTTCCAGTTTTTGATTTTCTATCGACGGTTACTCTTATTCATTCTTTTTCAGACATTACATCCTTTTCAGAGACCTTTTTCATTTTCCTCAAAGATGTTGTCATTCTTCATTCTTCTCATCATTCATGGCCTTTTTGTCGATCTCCTATTTTTTAACTGGTTTTTCATCTTTTAGGGTGGATAAAATTCTCCAGACTCAATTTTCAACATCTATTAATGATTCACATGCTACCAATCAGAAATCCTAACATATTCCAAAGAAGCAAATTGAACGCGTTTTGTGATTTAAATTAATCATGAAATACAAATTTCCTCCTAATCATTCAAGAACCCTAGGTGAAAGTCTACTCGAGTGATCAAACTCTAACAATTCAAGATTCAATCTTCATCTTATTATCCTACTCAACACATTCTTAATTACACAAACTATCGTTTCCAAACAAGTTTCAACTTGAAAAATTCAAAAATTTCACCATCTCTGCTCAAAACTAAACAAAATATTGATTAGTTTACCTAATCCACACCCCAACCTGAAGTCTGCATTGTCCTCAATGTAAAAGAAATAGGCATGTAATACACATGAGGCAACGAAAAGAAAGGGAGTAGTGATGGAAAGATAGTACCTGGAGGAAGGAAATTTCAAGATTTTCCACGAATCTCAGCATAAAATGGGTTAGCACAAAATAAAACTACCAAACTGAAAGAAAACTACCCTAGTCCTAAATCTTATGAAAGCAATAAACCTAATTATACCTCCATCAGACTAGGAGATCAATCCTGATATACAAGATCAGTCAGAGGCATGGACATGTCCTCTGAATCAAATTTCTCAACAAATGGCTTTAAATGATGTCCATTTACTTTGAAAGCATTGTCATTATTTGAATTTGTTATCTCAATGGCCTCGTGAGGATAGGCATTCATAATAGCGAAAGGGGTGGTCCAATGAGATTGGAGTTTACCCGGAAAAAGATGTAACCAAGAATTGCACAAAATGACTTTTTGGCCAGTCAAGATTTTTGAAGGATGTTCTTATCATGGAACACCTTTATCCAGTGCTTGTTGATTGCTTGCCTCCAAGTGCAGAGGTTCGTAAGTAGTATCTCGTGAATAAAGGGTCGATCCCATAGGGAGATGAATTGTGAGAAGGAAAAAATCATATGCAAAACAAAGTAAGTAATAAAAATTAAACTGATGATTTGATTTTGAGATTTTTGAATGGATGTAATTCAACTGAATAAAATAACACCCAAATTCAAAGTTCCACACATAGGTTAATGTTTTAAAATCATGATGACTTAGATAACACAACTATGATCTGAGCACTATGGTTAGCCTAATCAGAAAATAAAACAGTTTAAATATTTTAATAAGTGATATAAAATATTAGAAAATCATGGATTTACACCATTGACATATATTCTCAAGCGTCAGTGATTTTAAGAATTTAATATCAATGAGATAATGAAAATCAAAGAAATATAACAGGGTAAGAACCTCTCCTATTTAGGAAATCTGATTGATCTAGGGTAAGCCTATCCATCAATGTGTATCTCATATAATGGAAACATATGGATCTCACAAGAGGATAAAAAAACAAAACCTAAATAATAGATAACATGCATACACCATTCTTCTCATCATTAAAACAATCAATCATCATAACTTAAAGAATTATTAAACGCATGTGCTTCCCTTCTAGCTTGGGCTAGAAGGAACTTAGAAAAACATAACTAGAATAGAGAAAGAAAGAAACAAGAAAGAATAAATGCAAATAGAAAAGATCTAAAAGAATTTTTTTTATAAAACTTAAATAAAATTGAAAACCCTCTAAAAATCTTAAATCTTGCTCTTAAATGCTTTGAATGATGCTTAGGAATGCCCTAGGAAGCCCTATTTATAAGTAGGGAACTCCAATTTTTGTACAAAGTTGAAAAACCCTAGAAACCTCCTCAAATATATGTATTTTCTCAAAATAGACTTCTCGCTACACAGTTTGTTTAAAATAGATTTCCTGCTGCGCAATTTTCCAAAATAGACCTTAGAGCTTCAGAATACACTTTTCAAAACGATTTCAGGATTCTTCACTTCAAATCTTTGATTTTCTTCATTCTTCACTTGGTTTTCTTGGATCTTTGGCATGTGAATTCTTCAATCTTGATCTCCTAAGATCCATCCCTTGCCTTGGTGATTCTTGAGCATCAAATCCATGCTTTTTAACACTCTTTTTCAATCCAAGTTCTTTAATTCACCTTGCAACACATACATGAGTAAAATAGAACATTAAGCTGATTCATGTTCATAAAACCAAGACGTAAATGGGGAAGATTATGCAATATTTGAGTCTCAACACACCCCCCAGCAAGCATTTTGCTATTCCCGAGCAAAATAAGCGAAGAAAATAAAAATAAGAATAAAAATTAATTCTAGAAAAAAAATTAAAATGAAAACAAAATTCTAACTACACCACTTTCGCAGGTAATCTCGATTGCATTTAGCATATGCAACAAGCCTTTAAACCCCTAGGATTCCCCTGGTGGACGAGTTATAGTCTCGTGAGGGTTTCTAGAAATATTATCCACAAACATTAAAAACATGAAAAATAGTTTAACACTCAGAAATTTATACAATTATGTCTCCATTCATCATATGAATTCCAAAACAAAATAATACTTACCCTAAGTCTGAAGTTGGTTATAATCTTAATTTTCTAATCGATTACATCCTTGAGTTCAGAGACCTAATCAAAATTTAGAATAATTATGATCCAATATCCTTAGGTGTTCCGTGACACTAGTCTAACTTTGAGAAATATGCATGTTCCCTATCCTAACTCCTTTCAATCATCCCAAGAATATGAAATCTCTAGTTATCTCATTTTCTTCATGACATTTCTTCTTTTATTATCATATCCTCATTATTATAGACCACCCTTAGATGAAGATTCCCATCGGGTTTGCTTCATAACATAAGGTATCGTACTTATAATGGTAACAGTAATGGATACTTAGGTATCCTTACTCTGGATTACTGACACGATTGCTATGGTAATTGCATTCATGCTTTATAATAAAATTTTCTATTTTTATGATTTTTTTTCTTTAATATTCTCTCTTTTAAGCATATATCAATGGTACTAGTTCATTCAACCTTGTTTGAATCAAAATTTATTATTCTAGTTCACATATCATATTCCTCAGTTAGTTAGGGTGTATTGTGAATTCAGTACATCAAATTATAACTTAATTTAAACTAGTGATTAGATAATTGAACTCAAGTCTATAATTTTCAGTTATCAGATTTCTGAGTACTATCAACTTAGACTAAGTATTAACTTTGCCTTTGAAATTCGCATAATATCATGTTCACATTCTTGTATATATTATTTTGACATGTTCACATTCTTATATATATTATTTTGAAAATGTTAAAAAAATTTCCTCATAAACGTAAATATAAAAAAACTGAAACCTAAAAAAATAAAAAAAATAAAAAAAACCTCTCACATGGATGACTATCCACACCCCCCAACCAAAAATCTACGTTGTCCCCATTGTAATAATAATGTAATGCAAAGAACAATAAAAATAAAAGAAAGAGTGGATAGTACCTACCACGAAGAACTCACCTGCTATGTGACATTAAAAAGAATTGAATATGATACAAATCTTAAAGAAATGCTCCGTCAGACTATGAGCATTATTTTGAATATTCTGGCTCATGAAGAGGGAAGGACTCCTCTCCCAAATGAAAGTTTTCCACATAAGGCTTCAATCTCTGACCACTAACCTTGTACACATTGTCATTACATGGATTCTCAATTTCAACAGCCCCATGAGTATAAACATTCTTCACATTGAAAGGGCCTGTGCATCTTGATCTTAACTTTCCTAGAAAGAACTGGAAACGGGAATTGTATAATAGGACCTTTTGCTGAGGTTCAAAATTCTTCCTCAGGATATTTTTATCATGAAAAGCTTTGGTCCTCTCTTTATAAATTTTAGAATTTTCATAGGAATCTCTCCTCAACTTCTCTTATTCATTCAACTCTAATTTCCTGTGTCCACTTGCTTAGACCATATCAAAGTTTAATTTCTTTATTGCCCAGTAGGCTCTATGTTCCGATTCCACAAGCAAGTGGCAAGCCTTCCCATATACTAATCTGTATGGAGACATTCCAATCGGGGTCTTATAAGCAGTCCTATAAGCCCATAAAGCGTTGGATAGTCTGAGGGATCAATCCTTCCTATTTGGCCTTATAGTTTTCTCTAAAATGTATTTGATTTCCCGATTAAAAATCTCTTCTTACCCACTCGTTTGTGGGTGGTATAGGGTACTCACTTTATACTTGATGCCATATTTCTTCATCAAAGCCTCAAATGTCCTATTGTAAAAGTGAGACCCGCCATCATTAATGATGGCCTTTGGAGTTCCAAATCTAGAAAAAATATTTTCCTTGAGGAATCGTATGATCACTTTGTTGTCATTGGTCCTACTTAGTACTGCCTCAATCCACTTTGAAACATAGTCCACACCAACTAATATATAAATAAATCCAAAAGAAGATGGAAATGGGCCCATAAAATCAATACCCCAATAATAAAAAATCTCCAACGGTAAAATTGGGGATAAAGGCAACATGTTACGCTGGGACACTCTTTCTAACCTTTGATATCTATCACAAGTAACATAGAAAGCATGAGTGTCTTTAAACATGGTGGGCCAGTAAAAACCACACTATAGGATTTTTGCAGTGGTTTTCTTAGTAGAAAAATGGCCACCACTTGCTTCCATGTGACAGAAGGAAATAACACTCTGAACTTCATCCTCTGGGACACAACGTCTAAAAATCTGATCAGTCCCATATTTATATAAATACGGGTCATCCCAGAAGAAGTTCCTAACCTCAGTTTCAAAACACTTCCTATCTTGTGACTTCTAATGATATGACATTTTTCTCGTTACAAGATAGTTCACTATATCCGCATACCAAGGCAATTTGGAGATCATAAATAATTATTCATCAGGGAAAGTGTCCTGGGTATGCATATCCTTAGTGGAATCATCTAACACCAATCTAGAAAGGTGATCGGCTACTACGTTTTCAACTCCTTTCTTATCTTTTTTCTCTAAGTCAAATTCTTGGAGTAGGAGAATCCATCTCAAAAGTCTTGACTTTGCATCCTTCTTAGATAGCAAATATTTTAAAGCTGAGTGATCCATGAAAATGACCACTTTAAATCCCAGCAAGTAGGACCTAAACTTATACAAAATAAAAACTACTACAAGTAACTCTTTTTCAGTTGTTGAGTAGTTCACTTGGGCCGAGTTTAGAGTTCTACTCGCATAGTGAATAACATAGGGTCGTTTATCTTTCCTTTGGCTCAAAACAGCCCCTATGGCATAATCACTTGCATCATACATTAGTTCAAAAGGAAGTGTCCAATCTGGTGGACGCATGATAGGTGCAGTGGTAAGGGATGATTTAATTTTATTAAAGGCACTTGCACACTCATCTGTTTACTTAAATGAAACATCCTTTTGAAGAAGATTAGTCAAGGGTCTAGTAATGACACTAAAGTCCTTGATGAATCTTCTATAAAAACCAACATGCCCTATAAGTGATCTGATATCTCTAACAGTTCGGGGGATAGGTAGATTAGCTATAATGTTGAGTTTTGAGCGATCTACCTCGATTCCATTTTTGGGGAGAACATGGCCCAAAACAATTTCCTTTTGAACCATGAAATGACATTTCTCCCAATTTAAGACAAGGTGTTTCTCTTCACACCTAGACAAGACAAGAGATAAATTGTTGAGGCATTCCTCAAAACTACTCCCAAATACAGAGAAGTCGTCCATGAAAACCTCAAGAAATTTCCCAACCATATTTGAAAAAATACTTAACATACACCGTTGGAAAGTTGTTGGGGCATTACACAATCCAAATGGCATCCGTTTAAAAGCAAACTTGCCAAGTAGATAAGTGAATGTGGTTTTCTCTTGGTCTTCCAGGGCTATCTCTATTTGGTTATATCTAGAATATCAATCAAGAAAACTATAGAAGTGACCTGCTACCCTCTCTAAAACTTGATCAATGAATAATAGAGAGAAATGGTCATTCTTTGTGACCTGGTTCAATTTTCTATAGTCAATGCAAACACGCCAACCAGTGGTGACACGTGTTGGTATGAGTTCATTATTAGAATTTTTCACAATAGTTATTTCAGATTTCTTTGGGACTACTTGAGTTCGACTCACCCAAACACTATTGGATATTGGGTAGATGATTCCCACATCTAATAATTTGATCACCTCATTTTTTACAACTTTCATCATGTTTGGATTGAGATGCCTTTGAGGTTGTCTAATTGGTTTGGCGTCCTCATCGAGGTGGATCCAATGAGTTTATATGGAAGGGCTTATACCCTTGATGTCAGAAATGGTCTAGCCCAAGGCTCCTTTATGGTCCCTTAGAACTTTTAACAATTTAATCTCTTGATCCTTCTCTAAAAATGAAGAGATCACCACAAGATAAGTTTTATTTTCACCTAAGTATACATACTTAAGCTCATTTGGTAGTGGTTTTAAATCAAGCTTTGGAACATTGGTTAGTGATGGCAGAGGTCGCAAGTCCTCGATAGATAGGATTTGAGTGCGCGGTCTCCATTGGTACATACCAATGTTCTGAGTGGTAGTGTTCTCATTATCATCACAAATTTCAGCAAACACTTTTTCTAAATAAAAAATTTTCAAGTCCCCAATGACTTAAATCAATTCCTCAGTCAGACTAAGTTCCAATTCCTCTTCTTCTATCAAGCAGTCCATGAAATTCAGCTCATGGATCTCATTGTTATCAATGGGCTGCTTACATAGATAGAAAATATTTAGCTCTAGAGTCATGTTACCAAAAGACAAGTTAATCATTCCATTCATGCAATTTATGATTGCTTCGAAGTTGCTAGGAATGTGTGGCTTAAAATGATGGGAACTTGAGGACTAGCATTTACACATGATTCAGTGTCTAGTACAATAAAATCCATGGGGAAGTAGAATTTCTTCACTTAAACTAGCACGTCCTTTAAAATTTTCCTTGGTACCTTAATAGAGCGGTCAGCGAGTTGGAGTGCAATCGTGGTTGGTTTAAGCTCGCCTAACCCCATTTGTTTGTAAATTGAATAAGGTACTAAGTTGACACTTACACCCAAATCTAACAAGGCATGCTCAATTTGGAAATTCCCAATAATACAAGGAATAGTGGGACTTCCCGAGTCTTTGTATTTGGGTACAACCCTTTGTTAAATGATAGCGCTCACTTTCTCAATAAGGAAGGCCTTTTTGTACACATTTAATTTTCCCTTTACAATGCACAAGTCCTTGAGATATTGATCATATAATGAAATTTGTCTAATGGCATCAAGCTGAAGAATATTGACCGTAACCTTTTGGAGCACATCCAACACCTCTTGATATTTCATGTGGACAGCTGGATTCCAAAGTCTAGATGGGAACAGAACTGGAGGCTCATATGACTTAGTCTCTTTATCCTTTTACTGTTGCGGCTCTTGAACCATAGCCAGTTCATCATTTTCTTGAGACAGTGGCTCATCCTCTGGTATTTATACCAGTTGCATTATCTTGTTATTGACCTCTTTTCTACTTCTCAAGGTAATGATGGCTTTAGCTTGTTCATGATGTAGCTCACTTGGATTTGAGTCTCTAATGAAATGTGTGATTCTAGGGTTTGGCACAGGTTGAGAAAGAATGGTGCCTTTTTCCCTATCATTTAGTTGAGTCTCAATCCTAGCCACAACTTTCTTTAATTCCTGATTTGATTGGATTAGAAACTGATTCATTTGAGCTTGAGAGTTCATGAATGCGGTCAATGCATCCTCCACAGATGATCGCTTTGGTGGGGGCACATATGGTGCATTATTAGGTGCCCCAAATAAGTTACTTTGTGAAGGCATTTAAGGTGCATTGGGCACATTAATTATGGTACATTCCTCCAACTAAGATTAGGATGGTTATGCAAATTTGGATTATACGTGTTTCCCATTAGTTGCATAACTGACCTTTGGTAGTTATTTATAGCATTTGCTTCACATGCTCATGCATGATATTTTGTATAACTAAGATTATTGGACAATCCTTTGTGTCATGGTCCGTACTACCACAAATGCTACAAAAATTACCTAAGGAAGTGTTTGCTTTAACCATATCAACCTTCCTAATTTCCAAAGCTTTGACCTTTCTAGCCAATACAACGAATTTTACATTAAGGTTGTCTTCCTCTCTTAGGACATATATCCTTGCTCTCTCTCTAGGAATGGGTTTAGTTTGGTCTAATTTAGCAAAGATATCCTATGTTTGCGTATTCTCTGCCAACATATCTAGAAAATCCTAATCCTCATTATCATCTTTGTCAAGAAAGGTTCCACCACACATCATCTCTATGAACTGACGGGTATCCATGGTGAGCCCCTTTAGGAAAGCATCAATCATGTGGCATGGTTCATAACCATGATGTGGACAAGTAATTAGAATGTCTTTGAAGCGCTCCCAAGCTTGAAAAAATTAATTCATTCCCCTTTTGGGAGAATGACATGATTTCTTGTTTTAGTACATTTGTTTTGTGCTCGGGAAAGAACTTTTTCAAAAACTCTCTACTTAAGGCTTGCCATGAAGTAATGGTATTAGGTCTTAGAGAGTTGAGTCATGCTTTGGCCCGATCCTTTAGAGAAAATGAGAATAACCTAAGTTGAAGTACATCCCTATTGCCATTATTTGCTTGTAACGTTGCAATTACTTCCTCAAAGTCCTTGACGTGCAAGGAGGGGCTTTCAGAATCCAAGCCATGAAATTTAGGAATTAATTGAATCACACCTGGTTTAAAATCAATGTTTCCTGTGTGAGTAGGGAACACTCTGCAAGATGGTAAAGTTGATCTCTCAGGATATAAATGTTCACGTAAAGTCCGTGGTTGGTTTAACACATTCTTATGAACTTCAATTTCATCCTCAAGAGGAGGATTAGGTTGATTTTCTTTGTTTTGATTTATAGTTGGATCTAGCAAATTTGGATTTGGATTATCAACTAGGTCTGTGATGGAATCCAAGTGATGTTGAGTGCCTCTTCTAAGTAAATGATCAAGGCATGGAACTAGTCCGCCTTCAGAAGAGAGTCGATTGTTTTGATCTCTACTCCAATGAGACATAAACCATCCACACCACACGATAAATACCACTAATTCAAATAGCAAGTATGATACTTAAAATAAAAATAAAAACTTAACCAACAACCCAAGCGGTAGGGTCGACCATGAGGGATCAATCTACAAAGCAAAATAAATCAACAACCCAAGCGGCAGGGCCGACCATGAGGGTTTAATCCACAAAGAAAAATAAATCAACAACCCAGGCGGCAGGGCCGACCATGAGGGTTCAGTCCACAAAGTAAAAAATAAAAAAATAATAATTCAATAAAAGTAAAACTAATGTAAAAGTAAACTATGCTAATCTGGAAAATAGATTCAGCGGATGATCTTTGTGATCAAATAGCAACTGTAGGACAACCATAATACTTGGGGTGATAAAATCCCAAGCAGGGCAACCTTATGTTATAGTTAGTACTTGAAAGACCCAACTGAATTTATTTTTAAAGAAAAATAATAATAAAATAAAATTTACAGAAAATTTGGAGGGTTTAGAAGAGAACTTAC
Source organism: Magnolia sinica (assembly GCF_029962835.1). Taxonomy (NCBI): domain Eukaryota; kingdom Viridiplantae; phylum Streptophyta; class Magnoliopsida; order Magnoliales; family Magnoliaceae; genus Magnolia; species Magnolia sinica. The sequence goes on from NC_080574.1 coordinate 71,024,295, forward strand.
CTTAGAAAAGAACTTACCTTAGCTATCTTACAAAGATCTGATCTATCTTAGTCTCTCCCTGGCAACGACGCCAAAAACTTGTTTGCTTACCTCCAAGTGCAGAGGTTCGTAAGTAATATCCCGTGAATACAGGGTCGATCCCACAGAGAGATGAATTGTAAGAAGGAAAAAATCATATGCAAAACAAGCTAAGTAATAAAAATTAAACTGATGATTTGATTTTGGGATTTTTGCATGGATGTAATTCAATTGAATAAGATAACACCCAAGCTTCAAAGTTCCACACAAAGGTTAATGTTCCAAAATCATGATGACTTGGATAACACAACTAGGATCTAAGCACTATGGTCAGCCTAATCGGAAAATAAAACAGTTTAAATTTTTTAATAAGTGATATAAAATATTAGAAAATCATGAATTTGCACCATTGACATATATTCTCAAGCGTCAGTTATTTTAAGAATTCAATATCAATGAGATAATGAAAATCAAAGAAATATAATAGGTTGAGAACCTCTCCTATCTAGGAAATCTAATTGATCTAGGGTAAGCCTATTCATTAATGTAGATCTCATATGATGGAAACATATGGATCTCACAAGAGGATAAAAAAATAAAACCTAAGTAATAGATAATATGCATACACTATTCTTCTCATCATTAAAATAATCAATCATCATAACTTAAAGAATTATTAAACCCATGTGCTTCCCTTCTAGATTAGGCTAGAAGGAACTTAGAAAAACATAACGAGTATAGAGAAAGAAAGAAACAAGAAAGAATAAATGCAAATAGAAAAGATCTAAAAGGAAAAAAAAATTATAGAACTTAAATAAAATTAAAAACCCTCTAAAAACCCTAAATCTTGCTCTTGAATGCTTTAAATGATGCTTAGGAATGCCCTATGAAGCCCTATTTATAAGTAGGGAACTCCAATTTTCGTACAAAGTTGAAAATCCCTAGAAACCGCCTCAAATATACATATTTTCCCAAAATAGGCTTCTCGCTACACAGTTTGTTTAAAATAGATTTTCTGCTACGCAATTTTCCAAAATAGACTTTAGAGCTTCAGAATACACTTTTCAGGACGATTTCAGGATTCTTCACTTCAAATCTTCGATTTTCTTCATTCTTCACTTGATTTTCTTGGATATTTGGCATGTGAATTCTTCAATCTTGGTCTCCTAAGATCCATCCCTTGCGTCGGTGATTCTTGAGCATCAAATCCATGCTTTTTATCACCCTTTTTCAATCCAAGCTCTTAAATTCACCTTGCAACACATACATGAGTAAAATAGAACATTAAGTTGATTCATGTTCATAAAACCAAGATGTAAATGGGGGAAATTATGTAATATTTGAGTCTCAACACTTGTAAATTCTCGAGTTCTCGTATGCATCATTCCGGATCTCCTCGAGTTCATTTAACTGAAGTTTGCGCAGTGAGCCCGCATTGTCCAAATCGAAGTTTGATTTTTTAATAGCCCAGTAGGCTCTATGTTCCAATTCCACATGCAAGTGGTAAGCTTTCCTATAGACAAGTCTAAAGGGAGACATTCCAATAGGGGTCTTAAATGCGATATGGTATGCCCATTAAGTATCGGTCAAGCGGATTGACTAATCCTTACGATCAGGGTTAACCATTTTCTCCAAAATGTGTTTAATCTCCCTGTCAAAAATCTCAACTTGCCCATTTATTTGTGGGTGGTATGGAGTGCCACCTTGTGAGAGATGCCATATTTTTTCATTAAGTTTGTAAATGACCTATTACAGAAATGTGAGCCTCCATCACTAATGATGGCCCGAGGCGTTCCGAACCGAAAAATGATGTTTTCTTTTTAAGAATTTAATGACCGTTTGATGGTCTTTATTCTAGCACGGGATTGCTTTAACCTATTTAGTGACATAGTCTATTGTTAGAAAAAATATAAATTCCCAAAGGATTGGGGGAATGGTTCCATTTAATCAATGCTCCAACAATCAACACTTTAATGATTAGAACGGGGTTCAGAGGCATCATATTTCGACGGAACAATGCTCTCAACTTTTAACAATGCTCACAAGCTTTGCAAAACTAATGAGTATCTCTAAACATAGTGAGCCAATAAAAGCCGCACTACAGAATTTTGGTCATGGTCTTTTTAGTAGAAAAGTGATCACCACATGCCTGAGAGTGACAGAAGGAGATGACACTTGGTGTTCATTGTCTGGCACAAATCTCCTTAGAATCTGATCTGGGCAATATTTAAATAAATACAGATCATCCTAGAAGAATTTGCATACCTCGGCGAAGAATTTCTTTTTATCTTACACAATCCAATGTGTAGGCGTGAAACTTGTGGCAAGATAATTAGCAATACCAGCAAACCAAGGTGAGAGAGAGACTTTAAACAATTGTTCGTTAGGGAACATGTCATTTATATGTGTCGTCTCAAGGGAATTGGGGAGATCAAGTCTCAAAAGATGTTCAGCCACTACATTTTCTACTCACTTTTTATCTTTTATTTATAATCAAATTCCTGGAGTAGGAGGGTCCATCATATCAGGCGGGGCTTAGCATCATTCTTAGAAAGAAGGTCCTTGAGCGTCACATGATTAGTGTAGATGATGATCTTAGATCCAATCAAATAGGATCTAAATTTGTCCAAAGCGAATAACATGGCCAAGAGTTCCTTTTCCGTAGTAGAGTAATTCACTTGGGCAGGATTTAGAGTCTTACTGGCATAATGAATAATGTAAGGCTTCTTTTCTTTTCTCTGGCCTAACACCACCCCAATAGCATAGTCAGACGCATCATACATAAGTTCTAAAGGAATTCTTCAATCGAGTGGCTACATGATAGGTGTGGTAGTCAACATGCCCTTAAGCTTAGAGAAAGCTTCTTGGCATTGCTCAATCCACTCATATGGTACATCCTTTTGAAGTAAACTACATAAAGGATGAGAGATGTGACTAAAGTCCTTTATAAATCTTTTGTAAAACCTAGCGTGTCCTAAGAAGGATTGCACATCTCATATGCTCTTGGGTGGAAGTAGGGTAGAGATAAGATCAATTTTAGCTTTTTCTACCTCAATTTCCTTGGATGAGATGATATGTCCAAGAACAATTCCCTTACAAACCATGAAATGACACTTCTCCCAGTTTAGTACCAAATTCTTTTCCTCACATCACTTCAGCACACATTTAAGATTCTCTAAACAATCGCTGAATGATAGACCAAAGACAGAGAAGTCATCCATGAAGACCTCTAGATATTTCCCCACTACGTCAGAAAAAATACTCATCATACATCATTGAAAAGTGGCGGGGGCATTACACAGTCTGAATGACATCCTTCAATAAGTAAAGGTGCTAAAGAGACATGTGAATGTGGTCTTCTCCTAAGCTTTAAGGGCTATCTCTATCTAATTGTAGCCTGAATACCCGTCAAGGAAGTAGTAGTACGAGTGACCAGCTGGCCTTTTCAAATTTGATCAATGAAGGACAAAGGAAAGTGGTCCTTTCTTGTGATGGTATTCAATATCCTGTAGTCAATGCACATTCTCGTTGGCATGAGTTCATTGTTGGCATTGGCTACAATGGTAATTCCAGACTTCTTATGAACCACCTGAGTTGGACTCACCCGTTGACTGTCGAATATAGGGTATATGATCCCCACATCCAATAGTTTAAGTACCTTAGCCTTAACCACTTCCTTTATGTTTGGGATTTAATCTACGTTGTGGTTGCCGGGAGGTCTTCGAATTATCCTCTAAATAAATGTGGTGAGTATAAATCAAAGGGTCAATTCCTTTAAGGTTCATAATCGACTATCTAAGGGCTCTTTTATGTTTAATGAGAGTAGAGATAAGCATACTCTCCTATTCTTACTCAAGGTGGGAAGAAATCACCACCAGGTACATCAAATCTTGACCTAAATAGATATATTTCAACTCAGAGGGTAAATGTTTTATGTTAAGCTTCGGTGCTTTGAATCTAGACGGTAGAGGCACTACATTAGTTTGGGGCAATTCTTCAAATTGTGGCCTCCAACGGTTAAGTTCAAGTACCAGCGCTGTATCAAGCATGACATCCATCTCCCTAATTGTATCATCATCCAAATTGGGTGAGTGTGCCAAGCACGTCTTTAGAGGGTCAGAGGATAAGGTCATAAGACTTCTATCTTCTACGAAAGAGTGAATCATGTTAATGTCATGGGCATCATTATCATCCTCTGTCTATTTTCTTATATTGAAAAAGATATTGAGCTTTAATGTCATATTCCCAAAAGACAAATTCATGACTTTATTCCTACAAATAATGATTACATTTGATGTGGCAAGGAATGGGCGACCAAGAATGACTAGAATTTGAGTGCTCATTTTCATGATGGGTTTAGTATACAGGAGGATAAAATCTACTGGGTAGTAGAATTTGTCAACCTAGACTAACACATCCTCAATTATCCCTCTCGGTATACGAACTGAACGATGGGCAAGTTGCAATGTGGTCTGAGAGGGTTTTAATTCACATAGACCCAGTTGTTTGTAGACCGGGTATGGGATCAAATTTATGCTCACTCCTAAGTCAAGAATTGTGTGCTCAACCCAATAATTCCCAATTACACAGGTGATGGTTAGGCTACCAGGATCTTTGTACTTTTGTGTCACATCTTGCTTTAGTATGGCAGTCACTTTTTCTGTTAAGAAGATTTTCTTTTGAATATTTTACCATCTTTTGGTCGTACATAAGTCTTTCAGAAATTTGGCATATGAAGGTATTTGTTTAATGACATCTAGTAGAGGAATGTTGACCTTCACTTGTTTCAGCACCTCTAGAATATCTTGAGAGTTGGAGAGAGGTTTTGGTGCAATCAATCATTGGAGAAATGGAGTAATCGGCCTACCTTGAGGTTTCGTTCTAAATCTTGTGGAGTAGTGTTAGATCTATCATTATTGTCTACTTCCGTGTCCTTCGACTTTTCAGCTATAACCAGAATGGTTTTATTAATGGTCTTCCCACTCCTAAGAGTGGTGATAAATTTAGCTTGCTCTATCTAATTTGAAAAGCTTGGGTCACTGACCTTGTATTGCTGTTTTAGATTGGAAAGAGGTTGAGCTGGAAGGCTTCCTTTTTTCCTAATCACATTTTTTGTCTCAAGCCCTTGTATGGCCTTTTTAAGGTCTTGAAAGGCTTGTAACATACCCTGATTGAAAAGCTCTTGACTTTGAAGATTCTTTAGGACCGGATCCTCTTAAGGTTTCCGTTGATTTAGAATTTGATTAGGGAATCCTTGAGGAGTAGCAATTTGTCCATTCCTCCAACTGAAGTTTGGATGATTTCTCCAACTAGGATTGTATGCATTGGAGGTCGGTCCTTTGAATGGCCTCTGGTTATTGTTTATAGCATTCGATTTCTCATTTAGAATTTCTTGAAAAGAAGGTATTGTTAGACAATTTTCAGTCGCATGAATATTGTAAGCACAAATACCACAAACAGTTTCCTTAGCCTTATCCTTTTTAAGTTTCATGGCCTTGAGTTTTCTTGTGAGATTAGCCACTTTAGCATTTATATCATCTTCTTAAAGAAGATATATTCTGTCCCTCTCCTTCGATTGAGTAAGCTTAGAAGTGGTGTTAGGTTTTGAGGAGATGTCCCATGATTGTGCGTTTTTAGCAAGTCCGTCAAAATAGTCCCACACATCGTCGACATTTTTGTTCATGAATTCCCCATTGAACATTATCTTGACCAATTGGCACATGGAAGATGTCGGTCCATCATAGAAGAAGTTTGTGATGCGCCACATTTCAAAACCGTGTTGTGGGCATGAACTAACAAGATCCTTGAACTGCTCCCAACATTGGAAGAATGTTTCATCTTCCTTTTGGGCGAAGTTCATGATTGACTTTCTGAGGGTGTTCGTTTTATGGTATGGGAAAATTTTCTTTATGAACTCCCTTGTCATGTTGTTCCATCTACCAATAGATCATGGACATAGTGAATGCAACCATGTCTTAGCTTTCTTTTTCAAAGAGAATGGAAAGAGTTTCAGCCTGACCATATCTTCAGACACATTCAGAAAATATAAAGTGGTTATGATCTCATCAAACTCTTTCAAGTGTAAATATGAATTTTCAGATTCAAGTGCATGGAATTTTGGAAGAAGTTAGACCACACCTGGCTTGATATCCAAGTTTCCTATGTTTTCTGGAAAAACCATATAGGAAGGTGTGCTCACCCACGCCGGTTGTAAATAATCTCATAAAGTACGAGGTAGGGGGTGCTTGATGCACCTCATTTTTATCCTGGATTTCTTCAACCCTAGGTTGAGGTGGATTTGGAGGTTGATTGGCAGCCATAACTTCAGTTAACTCTGAGGATCTATGGTAGTGTTTAATCCTATGATGGATAAATAACCCCTCAACTAATCCTCCTTCACTCAAGAGACGTCGAGTGTTATCACGGACCCACTTGGGCATAAAACACTCCCAGCCCTCAAGTAACTAAGCTAAGCTAAACCTAAAAGAGAAAGAGAACTAAAGCAATTAGAAATCTTAGAGAGAGAGAGAGAGAGAGAGAGAATTAGAAGGAAGTTACCAAATTTGAAGTTTCTATATTAAAATCCTGCAAAACAGAAAAGTAAGTTACTTTCTAAAAACAAATTAGGAAAGCAAGTTAGTTTCTAAAAACAAAATAGGAAAGCAAGTTAGTTTCTAAAATTAATTCAAAAAAACCCTAACCTAAAAATAGAAAGTAAATAAACTCTAATCTTAACCTAATTCCAAAAATAGTTAATCTCAGAAAAACGCAACCATTAGTCCCTGGCAATGGCACCAAAAACTTGTTCACAACCTCAAGTGTAGGGTCGCGATATAGTAATAATCTCGGTGAGACCGAGGTTGAATCCATAACAACTAAACTTGTATGCTTCTGAATTTAACTAGAAGTAAAACTAGGAGAAGAGAAATCTAGAATAACATGAATAATTGTGATTAAGGTGAAAACTATCACTTAAAAGCAACTAGGGTGCCAAGATCCACTTGTAGCTTCTTGGGATGCTACCTTGCTTGATTTAGGCAATCCAACTGGAATTGGATTCCTATCCTATCCAATTGGAAAAGAGAGAGAATTGAATCTTTGAACTTCTCATGAACCTAATCTCAATGGATGAGAATTGTGAGGATTGGAAGTGATTTCATCATCCAACCATGCCCAGGAAACAATGGCAAACAACAGAATATACCAATCTCACAACCAATCATAGGAGAATTATGAAGATTAGGAAGGATTCCATCACCCTACCATGCCCAGGGGACGATGCTGAACAAAGGGACTTACTAATTTCCCAATCTCAAATCAGGAAAAGAAGATATTCAAAGTAATTGCAAATCAATTGTAATTTGTCACAACAACCATTAAAAAATAAAAATATTCCTTAATAGAGAACTAGAATCCATAAGGTTCAATAAAAACATGAATCAAAGCAACACAAACATCCCAATCACGCTACAAGCTTCACCTCTTAGCCCTAGCTAAGAGGTTTAACCCACAATGGTCATGATTAAACTAAGAACTCTTAAGGGAAAAAAAACTAAGAAAGAAGAAGAACGACTCATGGCGGCGGCTCTCTATGCTTTTTCTCCACTCCTTAAACCCTAAAATATGCCTAGGAACATCCTAGGGACTCTTATTTATAGTTGAGCTACACCCTCTTCAGAACTGACCTTGAAAATTCACAAACTGACCTTAGAACCGCCTCAAATTTTTACAGTCCGTGTTCTGTCTGTGTAACCTTCAATGAGTCAAAGGGCACCTTTGACGAGTTGAAGAAGATCTTCGACAAGTCGAGGATCATGAGAATTTAAAGGATAATGATGCTGGAGTTTGAGCCGAAGTTCCTTCGACAGTCGAGCCAGAGCCAGACTAGTCGAAGCAGGCAACTTTTTAAGCTTCCTTTTCTTCACTTCAAGTATTTGATTCTCTTCATTCTTCACTTGGTTTTCTTAGATCTTTAGCATGTGAATTCTTCAATCCTGGTCTCCTAAGATCTAACCTTTGGCTTGGTGATTCTTGAGCATTAAATCCATGCTTTTAGCATTCTTTTTAATCCAAGCTCTTAAAATCACCTTACAACACAAACATGTATAAAATATACCATTAAGCATTATCATGTTCATAAAACCAATATATAAATGGGAAAAATTATGCAATATTTGAGTCTCAATGGATGCCATCAAAGCCAAGTTCGATGTCATCGAAGGAGGTTTAATACATCAGAAAATTACAAAATTCAAAAGTTTGTTGCTGGACAGTTTCACAATACCACTCAGACTCTTCGATGGGACTTTGATGTCATCAAAGGTGACATCGAAGCTGCAATAGTTGCATAAATCCAAGTCAGTTTTGAAGTTGGTGCGATTAAAGCCTCTATAAAGGGATGTTAGAGTTTCTAAGTATGAATTAGTGTTGAAGTAAAGTAAGGAGTTGTAGAGTTTTAAGGAGTCCTCCCTTCTCTTCAATCCTTCGGTTCTTGTTAGTTTTTAAGTTTTTCAGTTTGATTTTTAATTCAATCAGCTCTATGGTTAGCTAATCTCTTAGCTAGAGCTAAGAGGTGAAGCTTGTAGTTCTTCTTAATGTTTATTTTACTTTAATTCAAGCTATTTGATTTATTTGTTGAACAATTCATTGGTATTTTTGTTTGAATGAAGTATTTCTAGTTTATTTTGATCCATTGTTAACTCCTAGCACATTGGATGCTTATGAAGAATTTGAATGCTTTCTTACCTATTTTATGAGGTTTTGATATGTAGAATTCATTAATTTATCATTGACTCTGGGCATGATAGATGCTTTGAATGAACAACTATTAATTCGTTAATACGTTATGAGGGAATCAATTCAATGAAGGTTCAAATCTGTTGTGATGTGTGAATGATGTTTTAACAACTCCATTATCCGGCTGGATAGGATAGGACTCCAATTCCAGTTGTGTTATCCAATTGAATCAAGTAATATTAAGGAAGTTGTAAGTGGATCATCGGTGCTCTAGTACTTTATCTCTAATTGTTTATTCCACAACTAATCTCTTTCCAAAATTTAGTTACTAGTTTAGATTATAGTTCTAGTCCTAGTTTATTTCAGAAATCACACAAATAGCAAGTCCATCTAGATTCGACCTTGGTTTAACCAAGTTATTACTATGCAACCCTGCACTTGGGATTCGTGAACACATATCCACTAATAAAATCTTTGAGCACAATGTTGGAAGGGAAATACAAGATATAATCAAGGGCTCCAAAGATCGGGCTCATGCTCCGGGCTCAATAATGTTGATACACATTAGTATCACCTGCAACGTAAACAAACACGCATAAGCCTCCTACGAAACTTAGTAGAGTGCGTGTGTGGGTGTACAATGTATATAAGAAGAATACATATATCAGAGTATGTAGAATATGATGAAGAGCTAAGCTGTCAAGTCCATGAATACTATTAGCCATAGCAAGGCTATGCAATGCAAGGTTACGTGGCCGAATATCATATGTTAGAGATGCAACGTAAACATGCCAATCCTCAACTACTCCACATATCAGAATAGTTCATCATTGGAAACATCACTGGGGTCTAGTACACTCCAACACTAGTTGTTGCCCATCGCGCGCATGACCAGGTGAGTGGAGGAGACCTCACTATCTGCCTCGTCGGTGGTATGCCAATGCCCACCTGGCTTGTCGATGCCGAGCTATTTTACAAGCTGGTTAGACTTAAACTATTTTAAATCCCTCTACACTTGGGCGAATAAGATCACACCCCTTTCCAATCGACCTCGACACAATGGGAGACACGATATACTGGTATTTGGCACTCGAGCTGTAACACCTCGAACTTTTCAATACCCGAGTAGTGAAAGTTCTCGAGTATTACCATGAAATTTAATTTAGTATATACATATGTATGTCAACAATTTAGCCTATCTTAACCTTACATCTATTCTCTAACCTAAATTTGACCATTGAGAATAATCTTCATCCATATATCAAGTCATTTGACCATTGATTTTTAGGACAAGATCATCATATATCCAAGTATTCTCACTTGTTCATCATAATCAACTGTTCAATCAACTATTCACCGCTAGGTAAAGATATCTAACCATCAACTTTAAGTTTGGATTACCTAATCATGGTAAACTAACTACCTGATCTCTACATCTGCTCGTACATATATAGAATCAAGATGCTGATCCGTTCATGTTGTTCACTACCTATGAATATTCTTAACCCACTATTAGAACTATAGTTTGAGGAACTTACACATGTGAACAAGTCACTTGAATCTAATAGTACACATTTTCTACCTTTTGATCACTCCAAAAACCAACTTCTATTCATTTGTTTACAAAACTAACCATCCAACCACCTACACACATGATCAGAGTACTAACCATCAAGTTTTCATATTTTTAACATATCATCTGACCATCCATCATATTTGGATTCGTCAAATGGGCCGCTTAAATATCAAAATGAACTGCTTAGTTCAAAGATCGTAAGGTATATGCCACAACTACCGGCTGACTTCTTTATTAAATATATGAAAGCGTTGATTTAGACCTCGGGGCCATATAGCCCATTAAAAATGCATTTTGGTCATCTATAAGTGATCAAGGCCCAAAATAGAGCGATGGAAACAGAATGAAAAATAAAGAATATCCGTCAAATTTTAATGTATTTGGATGGTGTAGTCTGACGTAACGGACGGTAGAAGCTGGAGAAATAAAAGATAGTAAAATCGTAAATACTTAATACCATTAACCCATACCCTTGAATTCTATATCACATAGTTCTCATGATCCGTTTCATGTGAAATTTTATTCTATGCCTATTTATTATAAATTAACTATACACGTCGAATTTTAGCCCTTAGATCATTGTAAAAGTGGCCCAATTAATATATCAGCCCCTTAACCGTTGATTTTGGTGTCTATCGAGTGAGGAAATGTCACCCCCCAAACTCGGAAACCAGGCTTACAGAATTTTCGATCGCCGAATCCGGTGTCGATAGCCTCCATAGTACCCCATTCTCGGCTCCCAGTGCCCATACACCAGATTCTGATCCTGGAATCCTATAAGGAGAATTTTCCAACACACATTTATCTTATAAGAAGCATAACCACAAGTTTACCCAAATCACAAAGGCAACATCATCATCACATATCCACTAATATCAAAATCTTGAGTACAATACATGAAGGGAAAATATAAGATAAATGCCAAAAGCTCCATAAGCTCTGCCTCAGCTCAACTGCATCCTATCGTCACCTGCATGCATCTATCGTGCATAAGCTTATAGAAAGCTTAGAGGGTGGTGTATGTGTATGCGCAAGATAAGTGCCAAGCACACAAAGATCAACGCAAGCGAAATACTGGCAAGGCTATAATTCATTCAATATCAGAGTATGCAATGCAGATCAACTATGCAATGTGGAGTCATAATGAGCAAAATATCAGATACCGAGGATGCAATACAATAAGCAATTCTTAAGAACCATGAATACCATCAGCTTCATCTAGGCCATATAAATGCAAAAACATAGCAACCCAAATGGCATATGCCACGGATGTAATATAATATGCAGATCCTGGCAAGTTCATAATACCCTCAACCTTATTTAGGCTATCAAAAAAGAAGCATAGTAAACCAAATGTTATGTGCTGAGGATGCAATGCAATATGCGATGCGAATGAAATGACCAAGCTGGAGTGTGAAGTCAGGATGATAGTTTATAATATCGCAGGCTATGGGGTCCATCACAAGGCACTTCTATCCAAACCAGTCCCATACCTAAATCTAGATAGCCAGACTCAATATGGTAAACTCCTGATCTCAGGTTGGTTGCGCGCCCTAACCAAAATCCTGGCCATTTGAAGGTACACATAACAAATTAGTTGCGAACCACCAGCCCAAGTGGATAGTGAATGAATGCATGAATGAGTAAAATGATGAGTATGCAACTCCTACTCAATAAGTCCACATATCAGTACCATACATCTCTGGGATCATCACCGAGGTCTAGTACACTCTACCTAAATCACCGCCCACTGGACGCGCAACCATGTAAGTGAAGAGACCTCACTATCCGCCTGGCCAATAGTCAGCCAATATCTACTCGGCACATCGATAGTAGACCCATTTACGAGTTGGTCAAACTCAGCCTAGCTATGCCCCCTACCCTCGGGCGAGTAAGGCCACACCCCCTTCCAACAGACCATGATTAGTGAAAGCATCGCCTACTGGTATTCGGCATCCAGGCGCTCTTATTTTCCACCCGATGTCGATGTTAGAGCGTCCTCTGGTACCAAGAGGGTTTAGGGACTTTCACCCAGGGACATCTATAGCACCCCATGTAGAAAAAGATTTTAGATGTCCCATCTGGCCATCCACAATATGCCTGTGGAGGCTGTGACCCTGATATCGCTAGGGCGTATAGCACACAATGCAAGATGTATGAGTTACACCAGTCATACATCAATCCTACGCATACCGTGCTCTCATGTGGGACAACTCTAGAATGAAGTTATTGTCGTCATAAACATGTCGAAAGATTGTCGGAGTGGGTCTCACGGAGGTGGAAGCAACAATCTTAACCGCCATCTTCAGTGGTGGTCACCTTTCTCTCAAATCGGTGTGGTGATGGTCTCTCTCTCAAAACGGTGGTGGTGGTGGTGGCCCCCTCTCTTAAGTAATTGGTGGTGGTCCTCTCTATCTAAAAAATCTCCAAAAACCTTGAAATGGGTTGGAATGTCAGTTTGGCCCCACATATATCTTTTCAAAATGCTATTGTGAGGCCCACTATGCATCTCCCTTTAAATCCACTCTAACCATTATCTAGGAAAAATAACTTCAAGGCATGGCTCAAAGAATGAGGGAAGAAGATATCAAGGATGAACCATGAGCAGATAAAATAATTGTAAGAGAAAAGACAGCATTATCCCTACTGGGGCCACCGAGGCCTCGAATGAAGATGAAATCAATGCTCTCTGATGTCCTAATATGCTCCATAACGAATAAATGAATCAGTTCTTCTAAGGAGTGGGCCTATTTATGGGTTTGTGGGACCTTCTTCAAAAGACCCTTTTGCAAGCTACGGTAGTACAATGCACCAGGTGGGCAGAAGGGCATTTTCATCTTGAAAAATGGTAAAAACTCATCTCAAGATTAAAAAAGATGAGTTTAGTGACAAATTGATCATTTTCTTGCTTGCATCATACTATTAGGGCATTGTACTGAAAATCCCCTCTTGCCGTTGTACTGAAAATCCCCTCTCAGTGACCATGGGGTGAAAAGGAAAAAAAATCACCTCGATTGGGTAGTGTCCCCACCTAGACCAGCTAGAGAGGGATGGTCCTGTCAGGGCTCCATGGGGCCAGCTTGATGTGTGGTGTATGTGTTTTATCCACGTCATCCATCCATTTTGATAAATAATTTTTGGACATGTTTTTTATCTAGATTGAAGGCTTAAGTGGACCACACACCATAGAGTAGTGGGGATTGAAAGTTGATATTTATGTTTTCCTATCATATAGGTTTATATGGCCTTGTGAACAGGTTGGATTGTAAATAGACATCATGGTGCCCCTTATAAGTTTTCAAATGTAGGAATATAATCCCCACTGCTGCTTGTGGTGTGGTCCACTTGAGCCTTCAATATGCCTCCTTTTTGGGCTCATACCCTAGAATGATTTGTTAAAATGGATGGACGGCATGTATAAAACTATACATCATAGTGGGCCCTACTGATCCCCTAACAGGACTGTCCGACTCTAGGTGGTTCATGGTGGGGTACCCAATTCAGACGCGGATGCATCCACCGGCCTCAGTGGTGTGCTAACTTGACAAAGTTCTGTGGCCCCACCATGATGTATGTGTTATATACACACCCTCTATCCATTTTGCAAGATGATTTTAGGGAATGAGCTAAAAAATAGGAAAATCGAGAGCTCCAATGAGCAACACCGTAGATAGCAGTGGGGACTGAACGCCTACTATTGAAAACTTCTTAGGGGCCATATAAGTTTTGGATCAAGCTGATATTTGTATTTTCCCTTATCCAGATATGTGTGACCTTATGAACAAGTTGGATGGCAAATAAATATCTTGGTGGGCCATGGAAAGGTTTCAATGGCGGTCATTATTATCTCCACTATTTTTTGTGGGGTGGTCCACATAAAGTTTGGATCACCCTTATTTTTTGGGCTCATGCATCATGGTGTGGATATAACACATACATCATGATAGGCCCATGAAACTTTGCCACATCAACACACCACTGGTATCATGTGATGCCACATAACACAATCTGTGTCCGGATTACCTAGGTGGGGCCATTGTTATGTTTGAGAGAAATCCACTCTATCCATCCATTTTTCCAGTTCATACTTGGACATAAGTTTAAAAATGAGGCAAATCCAAAACTCCAATCGGCCTCGTGATAAGAACCAGTGTATGTAGATTCAAACGCTTATTATTGAAATATTTGTAGGTCTCAAAAATTTTAGATAGGCTAATATTTTTGTATTTTCAGTTCATCCTAGTGGGAATGACTTTATGAAAGGTTTGGATGGCATATTTGGACAGTGGAGAAGTTTTCACGTTAGGCATTTCCCTCCCCACATTTCTCTGTCCTTAGCCCACTTAGTTTTAGATCTACCTTTTTAGGGCTCATGTATTAACATTGGCCAGTAAATAAGAGATGTATTTCTCACAAACATCACCGAGGACCCCACCTCACTACCAACAGTGGAAGTCTCAAGCAATCCAGGTCCAAAAAATTCTCTACATGAAATGATCATTTTGCATTTTTCTTATTATCCACACATATGGTGCTTTTCCATTAGCGAACAAGGACTACCCACAACCCGCACTACAGAAAGTTCTTGTGGCCGAAAGTTAGGTGGTGCCGATGATGATTTTTATGAGAAATCCACCTTATCCATCCATTTTGTAGGTCATGAAGCCTACAATTGAAACTTTCACGAGGTCTACTTTGATGTTCATGTGCCATCCAAACCGTCCATATGGTGAGTGAACTAAAAACACAAAAACATTAGCCTGATAAGAATCAGATCAATATCAGAGTGGATGGGAACCAATAGATTCGAGAATGATCTAAATCTAGCAAGACTGATCCCGTAAGATCTGTGGATCTCCCCAACTACACTGGAAAGAGTTCTAAAAATAGTTTTTGGATTTTGAAGATCTCTAAAGTCATATAAGGATGATTAAAGAATAACGGAGCACTGTGACTATCAAGAATATAGGATCAGTAAGGAAACCCAATGAGGGCTTTATCACCTCCCAAGTTATAAAAGGAGAACACGATTAAGAGCTCTAGGTCCACGCCAAACATAATTTATCTACACAATGCAATGTTGCTCTTATTTTATCTTAGTTTTTAGTCCCTCCACTTTTGTCCAACCACGCTACAGAACGTTTGAGGTTTAGGTTAGTTTAGATCGCTATTGTTTAGTCTCCAACCCTGTACCGTCTATTGTGTCCCGTCCAATTATCTTAGCTGAGCTCTGAAAAGGCCGAGCTAAGAGTCCTAGAGGGGGAGAGGTGAATAGGACTATGCCAAATTAAAAATAAACTATGAAATTAAACAAATATAAATAAAGATAGCACTTAAATAATCCCATAATGCAGAAATGTAAAACAACCTCAAGTGTACAAGTATTGAGAGGTTGATACAAATGTTGTTCTATGGACAACCTTACACCAAAAACTGATGGCTTATGGTAGGACAACCTGATTCCTAGAACGGTCTGTGTATCAAAAACTCAAACTAATACAAAGGAATAAAGAAATAAATAGCAAAGGAAATAACTAAGCTATTACAACATTCTCACACATACATAAAAAGATTACAACATTCTCCACAAATGCATAAATGGAAATTACAACATCCACACAATGAAATAAACAATCAATCACCACAAGACCAGAAATTATAGTGGTTCACTTGTGTGTACATCAACTGTTTAGAAAAATAGCCACACAACTACTCCACTCCTAATATCCTCACACAGTGAATATTAGCATTCACTATGAAATAGGTTTTTCAAGGTTTACCTAAAACCCTCACAATTGTGTCTTTCAAGTGGGCTTACTCAATTCAAAAACCCCACACTTTGAGTTTTCTGGATCACCTCAGACAAACCAAAAGAAAGAGATTTTTCTAGCACAATCTCAATGAAACCAAAAGAATGAATTTACAAAACTGTAAAATACTTATCTAGATATTCTCTTTTATGCATATATTTGAATTGCATATCATGGGACACATTCATGTTTTCTACCTTCTCCTCAAGTGAGCGCAACTGCGCATCAAAGTCAGATGGCTGATAATCAGGATCATCTGCTGATTCAGATTCGATTTCGTAAAAAATGTCATCCATATTGATGTCATCAAGAGGCAATCACCCTCTTCTTCATTTGTGGCATCAGCTCCACCAGCACCCACATTGACTTGGCCTGGGGCCAATTTCAAATTCATCTTGTTAATGTTGGAGTTGTTGAATGGTAGGTGGTGAATGAGAGCTTCTCCAACAGGCATAGCGACTAAACTATGGGTGGCCAACACAGTCATAAGATAGGCAAAGGGAATGTCACTGTGTCCTAGATGAAGATAAAACTGAATGATGCAATAACAAATCAAAGAAGGAAGACATACAGAGGTACCAGAAATGATGGCATGAAGAATACAGACCATGAACATAGTGAGTTCGGTTTTGTTACCAAAACGAGGATAAACATTTAAAATGAATATCCTATGAAGAATTCTATATCTAGGTAACAAAAACTTTGATATAAGCACATTTCCAGCAGTATTCTATTCCGTATCTATATTGCATAAATCTCTAGTAAGCATACGCTTCTCAGTTTCAGTTGGTTTGGCCACTATAGTGCTAATGGGAATACCTTCATCATTGACAGGTAAATTCATTAATTCAGAGATAAGATGATGATTCACATTAACTGGACCTTCTCTGGTTGAGCTAGTGAATGTCAGATTTTCAGTAGAAAAATCAGTAATACAAACATACATAGCCTGCGCAATGGAGTGGTATGCCGGCCCACCCCAATGTAGTATGTTATCCCATCCTACAGATTGAAGGAGAGGAAGGATACCAAATGGAGCTAAATGATCAACATTAACAGGTCGTTCTACTATAACATTGTGCAACTGAATATCCCGCACATAAGGGGGATCATCTTCGGGCGATCGAAGGTGGCGCACTGTGATAGGAATCGACCTAGAAGTAGAGGGACCACGAGATCCTTTCTTCATAGTTTTACCTTCCATTTGCAACAAAGATATTAAGAAACTAAGAAATTATAAAAGAGGTAGAGTGGGTTTTCAATGGATCAGATTTTTGAGAAGAAAACTCCAAAAATAACTATTAATCAAGAAATAAACCACACAAATGATGAAAAGGGAGTGCAAAGGACTTGAATCTACAAGAAAAATGAAAATAAAGCACTAACCTTGAAGAAATAGAAGATGGGTTCGACCGGTCGACCTAGAAGCCATTAGAGAAGACAACCAAAATGAGAAAAAAGTGATTTTTCCTCCAAATAAAGCACCAAACTCACGGTTCATTGTTGGTCGAGTACATGCTGGACCGGTCATATCACGACTGGTCGAGTATGTACTCGACTGGTCATGCACAGCCCAAAATGAGCAATTTTACACAAAATTTAAAATTTAAACATTTAAAATAGCAAATATATACATTATGATACAGAAATACATGAATCAATAATTCATAATGCATATACTAAGATCAAATTTCAATTCAGCAAACCTGCTTTTATCGAGCAGTTTTGTGAATATGTCAGCAAGTTGAGTCTCAGTCGGAATATATTCCAAAGAAATTGTCTTTTCTTTCACTAATTCACAAATGTAGTGATATCTAATGTCAACATGCGTGGTTCGTGAATGCTAGATTGGATTTTTGGAGATATTAATTGCATTGGAATTATCACAATATAAAATCATAGAATCTTGCACAATTCCGTAATCGCTTAGCATTCTTTTCATCCATACAAGTTGAGTACATGTATTTAGCCTTAGCAGTTGAGAGCGATACAGAACTTTGTTTTTTTACTTTGCCAAGAAACTAAGCAGTTCCCAACATAGAAACAACCACCACTGGTTGATTTTCGATCATCAATGTTACCAGCCCAATCAGCATCCATGTAACCAGCTAATTGCACACTACTATCATATGGATACTAGAGACCAAGATTTGCTGAACTAGAGACATATCGCATAATCCGCTTAACAACAATTAAATGTGACTCTTTAGGGTTAGATTGATATCTAGCGCAAATTCCTATGCTAAATGCAATATCAAGTCAGCTCGAAGTTAAATAAAGCAAACTTCTTATCATGTTGCGATATAGCTTCGGATCCACACTCTTACCTGTAGAGTCTTTTGAGAGTTAAAGTAGTACTCATAGGAGTATCAAAAATTTTTCCACTCTCAAATCTGAACTTTTTAGCTAAGTTCATAGCATATTTGGTTTGAGAGATAAAGAAACCATCAGGTTGCTGTTTAACTTGCAACCCTAGAAAATAATTCAATTCTCCAACCATGCTCATTTCGAACTTAGACTTCATAAGATCTGCAAACTCAATAGTCATGTTAGCATAGGTAGATCCATATATAATATCATCAACATAAATTTGCACTATTAAATGTGATCATTATGTTTCTTTACAAACAATGTCTTATCAACACTTCCCATTATAAAGTTATGACTTAGTAAAAACTTAGTCAACTTTTCGTACCATGCTCTGTGAGCTTGTTCTAAACCATAGAGTGCCTTTTTTAGGCGGTATACATGATCAGCATTCTTAGGGTCTTCAAAACCTGTTCGTTGTTCAACATACACTTCTTCATGCAAATCGTCATTTAAGAAAGCACTCTTTACATCCATTTGGTATATTTTGAACTTGCTAAAGCATGCAATGGATATAAATAGTTTGATTGATTCAAGACGAGCTACTAAGGCAAAGGTTTCATCATAATTGATGCCTTCAATTTGAGTGTACCCTTATACAACCAGCCTTGCCTTGTTTCTAATAATATTACCAAATTCATCAGACTTATTTTTAAAAATCCATTTTGTTCCAATAATATGTTTATCTTTTGGTCTAAGAATTAAGTACCAAACATCATTTCTAACAAATTGATTGAGCTCTTCTTGCATCACAACTATCTAGTTTTCATCAGTAAGAGCTTCTTTTATGTTAACCGGTTCTATCTGAGATGTAAAACACACGTAATTACACAAATCTTCTAGCTGTTTATGAGTGCGCACACCAGTGAGAGGGTTTCAAGAATCTGATTAGTTGGATGGTCTTTAACAGTCCTCAGTTCAGTGTTATATTGACTTGATGAAGAGTCTGGTTTATCAATTAGAATAACTTCATCATTTTCTGAACTTGAGACAGGTGTATTCAAGTGATCGTCAATAACCACATTAATGGACTCTTGAATTACACCGGTCCTCTTATTAAGAACTCGATATGCTCGACTGTTCAGAGCATACCCTAAAAATATCCCTTCATCAGTTTTGGTGTCAAACTTACCCAGATTTTCTCGGTCACGTAAAATGTAGCACTTGATGCCAAAAACTTGAAAGTATTTAATAGTAGGCTTCTTATCAAACCATATTTCATAAGCTATTTTACCATTTGATTTTCTAGTATAAACGCGGTTAATTATATAACAAGCAGTATTTAAGGCTTCAGCCCAAAGATTTTTAGGGAGCTTCATACTATTTAACATTACATTTGCCATTTCTTGAAGCACTCTATTTTTTCTTTCTATTATACCATTTTGTTGTGGTGTTTTGGGCGTAGAGAATTCATGTGATATTCCCTGATCACTGCAAAATTTCTCAAAACTGCTATTCTCAAATTCTGATCCATGATCACTATGGATCTTACAGACTTGAGATCCTTTTTCTGTTTGGATACGTTTAAGTACTCTTTTTTACTTCATCGAGAGTTTTTAATTTGTCCCTTAAGAAGACTACCCATGTATATCTGGTAAAGTCATCAATAATTACCAGTATGTACTTCTTGCCACCTGACTCTCCATTCTGGTTGGTCTAATAAGATCCATGTGGAGAAGTTTGAGCAGTTTAGATGTGGCATTGAAGTTCACCTTTTTGTGAGTACTCCTGGTTTGTTTGCCATCTGGCATTCACCACATATCTTATCTATTTTCTGTATTTTGGGTAAGCCTCTTACCAACTCTCTTTTGTTCAATCTATACAAGTTGCGGTAATATACATGTCTAAGGCACTTATGCCATAATTCAGTCTCAACGGTATGGACCATGTAGCACGATAGATTAGATGAGCTTGAATCACAAACAATATAGCAGTTTTCAGAAGTTCTGCGACCAGTTAATATTACAAAACCATTTTTATTTAAAATTTCACACCCAAGGTTAATAAATTTTACACTATGATTATTAACACATATTTGAGAGATGCTTAATAAGTTGTGTTTTAACCCTTCTACATATAAAACATTCTCAAATAGAGGGAGGTTAAAGAGTTGAACCGTACCTTGGCCAACAATTTTGCAGTTGCTACCATCATCGAATGTGACTGAACCATCAGTCATATCTTTAAGATTGGTGAACAGACCTTTGTCGCCTGTCATGTGTCTAGAGCATCCACTGTCTAGGTACTACTTTGAATGACTTGTAGCTTTGAAAGTAGTGTGGGCAACCAAGCAAGTAACCTTAGGAACCCATTTCATTACAGTCTTGGGTTTAGGAGTATAGTTGGTCTTCTTATGTTTGTAGTTGTTATAAGACCGACCCACTAAGTTAGATTTTAAGAGCTCCTTAAGTAAATCAATAATTTCCTCTGCTAAAGGATTACGATTCTGATTTTTTATAGTTGATATGGTTGCTTTTAGGTTTTAAGGTTTGAAAAGTCTTAGCCTTTTTAGAATAGTTTTTATTTAGATTTTTCCCTTTTGAGTTTGAAGACTCTCCTTTTACAAATTTGGGTGGAGTATTCTTATGTTTATGAGGAATACTTTTGTCGTAGCCCAATCTGGATCGATCGCCACATTTTCTGGATCCGGATAAGAGTTTTTCTAACTTTGTATCACCTTGGGCATACCTCCATATGTCTTTTAAACTCAAAAGTGAAGAGACTTCAAGTTTTAGCTTTTCATTTTCAAATTTTAAGTTTTCAACTTGAGAGTTTTTGAAATCTAAGTTGCACTTAGTTTTTTCAAAATAATCTGAAATGTGAGATTTTTCTAAAACAAGATTATCAAGATTTTCTTTAAGTTTTGAAAACTTTTCTTTTTGAAGTTTTAGTTTTACAGCAATTTTACAACTTTCCTTGTATAGGGCATTATAAGCATCTTGAAGATCTTCTTCAATTTCATGATCACTATTCAGATTTTCTTCACTAGTTGAATCATCATTATCTGAAAAAGTGAACTTGGCTAGAGTCATAAGGGCTTTAACATCATTACTAGACTCGGTTTCAGAATCTTCTTATTCAGAAGAAGCTTCAGAGCAGGAAGATTCATCCTAAGTGGTCAACATTCCTTTCCTTTTAGGTTTGTCCTTTTTAGGACATTTGTCTGCCAAATGCCCATATTTATGGCAGTTGTAACATTGACTGTCTTTTAAAGATTTCCAGGTTTTAGATCTAAATCTTTACTTATCAGTAGGTTTTTGCAAATCAACCATCTTTTTACTTTTGAAAATCATATAAAACTTTTTAGGTAAAAGGGCCATATCATCTTCAAAATTTTCTAAAACAGAATTATTACTATTTTCATGAGAAATACTTTTAGAAGATTTAAGGGCGATGGATTTACCTTTAGGAGCTTTAAAGTTTAACTCATAGGTCTGTAATGAGCCAACTAATTCTTCTACCCTCATATTATCCGTATCACGAAGTTCCTGGATCGTGGTCACCTTTGAATTGAACCGTTTAGGTAGTGAGCGTAGTATCTTTACACAGACTTTACATTCTGAGATTCTATCACCGAGACCCCACATAGAGTTGACAATGTCATTTAATCTTGTATAGAAGTCCATGAAAGTTTCACTTTCTTCCATACGTATTTCCTCAAATTTTGTTGTGAGGATTTGGAGTTTAGATTTCTTAACAATTGTTGTTCCCTCATGTGTCATTTCTAAAATATCCCAGGCTTGCTTTGCAATACTATAGGATATAATTCTTTTAAATTCATCCAGTGATAGTGCACAAGTAATTACATTTAGAGCCTTTGCATTGGCACTACTCTCACTTTTCTGAAGAGTGGTCTAAGAGAAATAAGGTGTGACTTTCATAGTTTTAGATCCGTCGGTACCAGTTACTTCAGTGGTAGGAGGGGTCCAATTAGTCATTGTGGCTTGCCATATGCTCTCATCCATAGATTTTAAGAAAATTCTCATCCTGGCTTTCCAATAAGCATAATTGGACCCATCAAATAGTGGAGGCCTAGTGATTGAAAGGCTATCAAAATTTGACATCTTAAAAAGCTCAGATCGATTAGCTCAGGAAATTAATCCAAAAGAAATAATAATTAAAGCAAGCTATTAGGCTCTAATATCACTTGAAAAGGCTGAGCTATGAGTCCTACAGGGGGGGGGGGGGGTGAATAAGACTATGCCAAATTAAAAATTAAATGTGAAATTTAAACAAATATAAATAAAGATAGCACTTAAACAATCCCGCAATGCAGAAATGTAAAACAACCTCAAGTGTACAAATATTGAGAGGTTGATAAAGATGTTGTTCTAAGGACAACCTTACACCAAAAATCGATGGCTTATGGTAGGACAACCTGATTCCTAGAACGGTCTGTGTATCAAAAACTCAAACTGATACAGAGGAATAAAGAAATAAATAGCAAAGGAAATAACTAAGCTATTACGACATTCCCACACATACATAAAAAGATTACAACATTCTCCACAAATGCATAATGGGAAATTACAATATCCACACAATGAAATAAACAATCAATCACCACAAGACCAAAAATTATAGTGGTTCACTTGTGTGTACACCAACTGTTTAGAAAAGCAGCCACACAACTACTCCACTCATAATATCCTCACACAATGGATATTAGCGTTCACTATGAAATAGGTTTTTCAAGGTTCACCTAAAACCCTCACAATTGTGTCTTTCAAGTGGGCTTACACAATTTAAAAACCCCACACTTTGAGTTTTCTGGATCACCTCAGACAAACTAAAAGAAAGAGATTTTTCTGGCACAATCTCAATGAAACCAAAAGAATGAATTTACAAAACTGTTAAATACTTATCTGGATATTCTCCTTTTGATGCAGCTCGAAAGAACCAATTCGGAGTAGAAGTTCAACGTAGATGTTCAATGTTCACACTCACTTATGAAATGGTTCTAAGTTCTAAATTTATTTTAGATTAAATCACCTTGGGCTAGCTTGATTTGATTTTGATTTCAAGAAATGGAAAAACTTCAATCCCTCTTTCAAATAAGATTGGAATGTAGAAACTCAAAATTAAATGTAAAAAGCTAATTAAAGAGAATATAAAATGAGCATTAAATAGCTTAAGAATATCACTAACTTATCTCTCAGAGCGGCGTATTGATTTTGCTTGAACTGGATATTAAACTCTGAAATTCGTGCTCTAATTATTAGTTCAGAAATCACACCTTCGACTAGTCCAGAGGTCGGCTCGACTAGTCGAAGGACCAATAAACTTTTGAAAATTTGGGCATGATAAGATCAAGCCATTCCGCGACTGGTCAAAGGGCCTGCTCGACCGGTCGAGTGGCCTCCACGACTGGTCGAGTCCTATCCACGAATAGTTGTGTGAGACTCAATTTAGTTGCTGGACTTTGAGTCGAGCCTGCAGGACTGGTTGAGCACTGTTCACTCAACTGGTCGAGAAGTCTCCAAGACTGGTCGACGCAATAACAAAAAATCTAAAAAATTAGTAACAGACTTAGCACTGGTCGAGGATTTCTTGGACTGCTCGAGCCAGTACTAGGACTAGTCGAACTTAGTCTAAGACTAGTCGAAAAACATTTTATGCACTTATAAAGTGACTCAATTAAATTATGTATTCAAAATGACCTATCCTATGATCAATCTAGGGTCATTCATACATTGTAAGCGATGTATGAACATTGAATCTTCTTTTGCTTCAGTTGATAGTTGTTCTTTGAAGTTCACATAGATGGAGATCTTGACATATGATGAAGCTTAAACTTAAGACATTTTGAAGCTTAAATTTGTAATACATTGAAGCTTGAGCTTGAGGTACTTGAGTTGTACTTTACCTTAAGCTTTGAGTACCAAAGTAAAGACTATGGTCTTACCTTAGATGAAGCTTTGAAACCTTGAACTTTGAAGCTTGAAGGAGTGAACTATCACATGGTGTTGTACTTGAGCATGTATATCTCTTGATCTTGCATTTGAAGTTCTTGAGATAAAGACCTTAGTTCTTGAACATGAGATGCACAATCTTGAATATTTAGATGAGCTACACAAGACACAGATTCCAAGAGGTTTTGGCACTACAAAATTTGACAATCATAGGAGCTAGAAAACATAGCACTTTCATGGATCCCGATCAACTAAATCCTTACTTGGAAGATCACATCTTGGTCACATCCTACTGACTAATCTGCCTTGATTGTTTGTCCAGTAGTTGATCGCAGGTATTTATCTTTTGTTTATTTCTTTGTCGATTATACCAAGCTTCAAATCCATATTAATAAAATCGGCATTTTTAGCCCCATCGATTTAAATTTTTCCATCTTTGTTCTATTAAGAAATACAAGGTTTATTAGTACTGGTGAAAGAAAAAGTCATTAAGCATAAGGCAAAAAGAATCTTTTAAGAACTAACCCATATCCTTCTAAAATTGACTAATCATTTAACCATCGGTGGTTGAGAGGTTGGCTCAGTCCTCAAATTTGGTTTAAATCGGTCTATCTCAGTGTGGGAGCACCAAACTTTCAATCAAACTTAAGTCAAGTACAACTCTGAGCATGCCCAAATTATCATAATCGCACAAGTTAATTAAATACAAGCACTAGCTATCATGTGTTGCCATTGGTTCGATTGCATTGCGCAAATGAATCTTGCAGAGGCACGGAGCTTAATCAAATTGTGTTGGTCGGGTCACCATAGATGTATGTGATGGCAGGGTCACTAGGGAATCTGGAGAGTAGACTAGGTGTTGCCCCGGCCTCACCCGACTCGGTGCAGCCCTGACTATGGGCCCCGCTTTGATGTATGGATGGTATATCCATGTCATCCATCCATTTTGGGATCATTTTGGGGCATAAGACCAAAACTAAAGCAGATCCAAATCTCATGTGGATCATAGTATATGAAAAAGTGGTGATTGACTATTAAAAACTTATCATCACTCACAAAAGTTTTGGATTAAGATGATCTGATTTTTCCTTTATCCAGGTCTATGTGACCTTCTCAATAGGTTGGATGATAAATAAGCATTACATTGGGAGCGAGGAAGTTAATGGTAGGCATTCAATCATTACATTTCTTGTAGTGTGGTCCACCTAATATTTATATCTGTTGCTTCATTTTTTGTCTCATACCATAAAATTATCTTAAAAATAGGATGGACGACATGGATATATAACACATACATCGAGGTGGGTCCCATGGTTAGGCCTGCACCATGTTGGGTGAGGCTAGGGGCACACATAATCCGCTCCCTGCAATCCGGGTTATTGGTCCCAATAGCCTCATACTATGACATGGTTGTGGCAGAGCTCGTCCTTTACAAACTTAAGTTTTTAAAACCTAAAAGTAGTTTTTCAGTTTTTAGAGGACAAAAACGTCTCTCAACCACAATTGCTCCTTGTATGGAGGGCCCTTATCGCGAAAAGAGAATGGTTTTTTTAAGGGCGAGGACCCCATGAAAAATAAGGATTTGGCCCACCCACTAGGCAGTCTGATCCATTCATTTTAATTGGATAGACTTGAACCAAAAAAAGGGTTTTTTTTCACTTTTATGTTTGAAGATGTCTGTAGTCCACAACTACATTAGCGTTGCACGTTAATTTTGAATTGTTTCCTCTTATGTGGTCCATCTGTGATGAGTTTTTCTCTCAAACTTGGGCCGTTGACATGAAATTAAAACCCCTTACATGTGCGTGGGTCAGATTTGCTTCACAAAAACCTAATGGACCCCACATTAGATGTGGATGGGTTCAAAACTTGGGGCCCTTGCTGCACAAGGGCCATTTGACCGCTTGGTTCTTCCTTAGTTTTTTCATAGGAGAGGACGAGGGTGTTAAAGGGGGGATTGTGTTTTTTTGTTCCCTTCTTCCTTTATTCCTTCTTCGTTCTCCCTTCCTTGGTTCCCTTTATAATTATTTTTTATTTTTTTCCATTGGGTATAAATGATGGGAGTTTGTGAAATGAAGGAAGGTTTGGAAGAATGTTGTAATGGATGAAGTTTTATAATGGAAGATGTGTGTAATAGATGAAATTTATAATGGAAGAATGTGATGAATATTGGAATTGGCGAATGTTAGAATGAATGACTATTATAATGGATGGAATTTTGTAATGTGAGAGTATTGAGATGGAAGTATGTTGTAATGGATTAATCTTGTATGGTGGATCACTGATATTTACTGTTAATTGTCAATATTCATTATGGATCGCTAATATTTTCACAGTGGATCAATGTAACACCCCAAAAATTGGGGGTTGAGCAAAGCTCAACTCCCGAGTTCCAACGCATCACTTATGCAATATAGATAATGTGGATTCAATGTTGTCCATATTAGTGCGTTAAACATGAGTGGGATTACACCAAATCTGTATATCATACTCTAGAGTTATTTAAATGGATAAAGCGAAAGACTGAAATGAATATATAAAGTATGTAAATATTTATCAATCTCCATAGTATGAGTATGTTACCAGGCTAAACAAATACATATATGGTTCCAAAATTTACAAAATATCAAGTGTAAAGGTTCAACTAATCCATAGTGCCCTGTGACGCAACTCTTGGTCTACATAGACCCGCCAGAGAGTCGCATGTAGGAGAACTCCTCCTCGTTGAAGAAGTCCGGCTCTATTGCATAAGCCTCGCCATAATCTGCATCTAAAATAGAGTCTGGTTGGTGTTTTAAAACACCATCCCAGAGTGGGAGTGAGTGATCAACTCAGTGGTACTATAAGGTAAAGGTTAATATGTTATTAATTCAGGCAAGTAGTAATGATAAAGTAGTACAACAATCATGTCCTAAATACTCTTGTTAATGCAGGAATGGTATGCTGTAATGATGCATGCCCTCGCCTATACTCCCTCAACGACTTCATCTCACAGTCGTGCATGACAAACTCCTTAAATGCGCGCTTCCTCACCAAAGCACATGCAATGCGGTGCATGATCGTGTTATCCAGGTAAGTTATTAGGCTTATTCACACAGCAGATTTAGGAAGCTAAGGTACCTCCCTTTATATCACATACCCAAATAATGATCCATCTAGGGTCGTCAATCCTAGTTAATCACATACGATAGGCAAGTTGTAGGGCATCACCCGTGATGAAAGCAGTGGATAAGTAAGTTCACGAGTTTACACTTGAGGTCACAACAGAGAGGCTCGTCACCTTAGTGTAGGCCTATTTTATACTCAAGGTCACTACGGGAAGGCTTGTCACCTCATCGTAGGCCGACAGCTCGAATACAGTATCCCATACTATCTTATTCGGCTCACGAGTTTGGTTGCTCACTGGTCACTATGGGGAGGCTCATCACCCCAGCAAAGGCCGACAGCTCGACCACGGTGTCCCATACCCTATGCCCAGCTCATGAGTCTTATTGGATCTTGGTACCATGGTTGAAACGGGCTTTACATTGGTAAGCGGTACCTTAGATTCAAACAATAGCGTCCATACATGGTAAACACACATAGGCCAATCGGGTTATTTGACAAATTCGATTGGTACGAGCACATGTTGAATTAATCGACATGAAGTGTGTCGGCACTCCCCATGGCCTAACCACTGTCGACAATTAGCGTACGGCTCGGATTCATCGAATATATCTAATGTGGCGAAACTAGTTCGGCCACTCAATTAGGAGCCATTACCGATTGCCTGGACTAGGTGGTAGTCCCAACCATACCCAATGCAGCATGTGGATATAAGTGATATTCATAACAACATTTAATACACAAATTAAATATAAATCCCATTCGAGCATTTTACCGAACATATTGAACATATTGTTACACATGTGCATTTCAACCATAAATCACGTAGTAGCAATTTACATTACATGAAAGAAACTATAACTGTGGACAAGGTAGTTGAGAATCCTATCTCAACACTTTTGTTGGAAGCGATTTACTAAACAATTTCTCATTCAGACATTTTATCAAACATTTACACTACATAATACTAGATACATAAACTAAATTAGTTAGAGCATATATTATGGCAGATCCTTTCATAAAGGAGTTGTCATACATACAACAAACATGTGTTCCAGATTAATAGTCATGGTGAGCATAAATCATAATAGCAATTTCATTCAAACATTTCAACAAACACATGAAATGGATAATATATTCACATAGTTCACACACATGTATAATTTATCGAATACATCGTAACTAAGGTCATGTGGCAGCAATCAAGTCAGATATAAATCATTGCTGACATTAAAAGCCTTGAAAACCATAACCTAAATGTTTATAGTCCGCACCTTTTGTCGGATTCCTCGCTACGAGCTCGATTTGTACACTACGCCCCTGACTATAGCACAATGGCTACCTAAATCACGAAATAGGTTAGCTATTTCATCGTTTCCTCTATTTGAATCCCTAAAACAGGATTAGGGTTAGGATTTCTTACCCAAATCGTATTTGAAATCGACAGTGTAGCAAAACGGGGGAGATGATTCAGTTCGTGGTGCAGTGGGAGGGAATCCCAGCAACGATCCACAGATCTCTCTCTCTCTTCTCCTCACTCTTTTCTCCTTTTTTCTCTCTTCTCTCTCTTAGGGTTAAAGAATTCGTATGGAATGAGAGAGGGGTGGTTTAAGGGCATTATATAGGCCCAAAACTGATGGCAATGGCCCCAGGGTCATGATATACTTAGGTTATAGCCAAAAGGTGTTTATTTCGGGCAAACAAGACTCATTTGGAGGCCCATTTCTCACCTAATCATGGAGTAAATTTCCTAACAATGGATCTACGACAGGACTGTGTTTATGGTGTGATCTGACAAATAGATCAGTCGTGAAGGACCCGAATTAGATCAACGGTCGTTGTTCCTCGATCAGGGCCATAAGTATACGGATATGAGTAGCAAAATTTCCCTGACCCATGGGTGTATTTGGGTCAGAATCTAACGGTCTGAAGCCTCCAATTTCGCTTGCAAGCGAATGGCCCAAATCACTTAAGTTTGAGTTCATTTTCCAAAGATATTCGTATTTCTCACACACTTCGCTTAAGGCTCATGTTGTGCGCTTTTGGATACCATTTGGGCTCAATTCTCGCATTGATTTTCAAGCTCGATAAGGTAGTTATAACCTTCTAGTTTCGTGGTAATCGGACTTTCGATGTGCGGTCCAGGTCCAATACAGAGTTTTAATGTGCTCCCGGGAGCAACTGGGTTTTGGGATTTCTCCTAGGTTTTTAGGTAATGTTGAGCTAGCGATTCTAATAGTTTTGGGTCTTGCAGTTCATATAGATAGTGGTTCAAGTAAGTCCATCGATTAATTTAGTTTAGTACTTAATTAATTTTCATCTAATTTCTAAAGGATTCTCTCATTAAGGATTTCTATCTGAGGTGGTACTCGGGTCTTTGTACGGATTTTTTCAAGACGTTATAATCTATCCCCTTTAAAGAAAAATTTCATCCTCGAAATTAGTACCTTTTCGTACTCCTCAAAAATCTGAGGGTAGTTCTAATAGACTTCGGCTTCCGTTTCCCAAGTCGCCTCTTCCTCAGTGTGGTGAGTCCATAATACTTTTACAAGAGGGATAACTTTGCTGTGCAACACCTGTTCCTTCCTATCCAGGATACGTGTTGGTCGAAGTACTTTTGTAGCATCTTCACTTAGCTGCACCTGCTCCCACTTGATAATGTGAGTAGGATCGACTTCAGTTTTACCCCCATTACTTCCTTGATTCGAGTTCAGAAGATAGACGTGAATCACGTGTCTCGATCTGACACAATCCCCATAGGCACTCCATGCAGTCGTACAATCTCCTTGATGTATAGCTTGGTTAAATCATCTGCAGAGTTCGAAACTTTATTTGGTAGGAAATGAGCCAATTTCGTCAATCAGTCCACAATCACCCAAATGGAGTAGTGTTCCTTCCTTGTCTTCGGTAACTTGGTAATGAAATCCATAGATATAAAATCCCACTTCCATTCAGCTATGGGCATGGGCTGAAGCAATCCAAGAGGTCGGCGCTGTTCGGCCTTAACCTACTGGCACGTGAGACAAAGGGATACAAATTTGCTATGTGGGTCTTCATGTTGTCCCACCAGTATGAACGCTTCATATCTCGATACATCTTTGTACTACCAGGATGAATCGCCATCTTCGAATTGTGAGCAACCTCGAGAACTTCCTTTCTCAAGTCATGAAGATTCGGGATGCATAGGCGGCCACAATAACGTAAACCCCCATCTAAACCAAATCTCCATTCAGAGTCTTCATCGTCAGTTGCCTGCCCTCTCATTTTCACCAACAGTTCGTCCTCTTTCAAGGCCACAATGATTCGGTCATCAACAAGTGGTTGCACATGGATGTGTGTGACGCTCTCGAACAACTCCTCTACTATAAGCTTCTGTTCGAAGTCTCACACAAACTCGACTATATCCCATTCCCGTATCATCAGAAGAGCTGCAAATGTTATCGTCTTCTTACAGCTCAACGCGTCTACCACAAGGTTGGCCTTGCCGGGATGGTAGGAGACCTCAAACTTGAAGTCTTTTAAAGTTTCCATCCATCGTCGTTGCCTCATTTCAGGTCTCTCTGTGTGAATATGTACTTGAGGATCTTGTGGTCACAAAAGAGCTAGAACTCCTGTAACGTCTTGAAAAAATCCATACAAAGACCCGAGGACTACCTCGAGTAGAGATCACTAAGGACCAAATCCTTTAGAAATTATACGAGAATTAACTAAGTGTTAAACTAAATTATCTATGAAATTAGATCTAACTACTTTAAATACGAACTACAGGACCCAAAACTAGCAGAATTGTTAATGCTACATTACCTAAAAATGTAGGATCAATTTCAAAACCCAGTTGCTCTCGGGAGCATCATGAAACTCCGTATTGGACTTGGACCGCACGTCGAAAGTTCGATTACAGCAAAACTATACGGTTATGACTGTCTTACTGGGCTCGACAACCATCTCGAAAATCAAGCCCTAATAGTATCCAAAAATGTACAACTTGAGCTCGGAGCGAAGTGTGTGAGAAACGTGAATATCTTTAAGAAGTGAACTAAAACTTAAGTGAATTGAGTTGTTCACTTGCAAGCTAAATCTAAGGATTTAGACCATCAGATTCTGACCCAACTACACCCTTGGATCAGGGAAAATTTCTAACACATGTCAGTGTACTTGTGGCCCTGATTGAGTAACGGTGACCGTTGAACTAAAACTGATCTTCCGCAGTCGATCTGTAAATTTGGTCAGACTGAAAACTTAACTTGACCTATATCCAATGTCAAGGAACTTACTCCAGACTGTACGTAGAAAATGGGCCTTCAGATGTGCTCCGTTGGACCGAAATAGCCAACTTTTGGCTATAACCTAAGTATACCATGGCCCTGGGGCCATTCTCATCAGTTCTGGGCCTATTTAAGGGCCTTAAAACCCTCTCTCTCCCTTGCCATACGAATTTTACAACCCTAGGAGAGAGAAGAGAGAAAAAAGAAGAAGAAAGTGAGGAGAAGAGAGAGAGAGAGATGGGGTTTGTTCCTGGGATTCGATCCCACCGCTCCATGTGTTGAATCAGCCTTCCCATATTGCCATTACAGTGATTCTGACTCCATTCTTGGGTAAGATTTTTAAATTTGGATCTTTGATATTTTCTTTTTTATTTTGATAATATATTAACAAAACTGAACCAACCACTATTACTCCCTCATCCAATTTTTGGTTAAGACCCATCTACAGTGGGTACTATGATTTGGAAGGTTTAGATCGATTTAAGGTTTAGATCGATTTATAGGCACATCACATGGAAAGTTTCTAATAACCCATACAAATTAGCAGCAATGCACAATAACTTGTCATCATCTCATGAATAAAAGATCCACATCAGCTACTGGTCTAAGCCAAGTTTGTGAGAATTGCTAATGACATAAGATAAAAAAAATTAAAAATCATAAGCTTCATAAAGAGAGAGTAGGAAACTCTACTCCTAATGAAATTCTATGCAAGATTAGTTTACATCTATATTTCAGAAAGATCATTTACCTATAATAAGTTTATATAGACACCTAAAAGTAATAATCATATTTCCTTCTAATAACAATTAAAAAATAAACCTTAATAACTAAAAAAAACATCTTTAATACATAATCATGGTTAACTAAAGAAATAGATGAACTCATCTTTAGGCGTATATACTAAAAGGGCCCTTTTGGGTTGAAATATTGTGAGAAATGATAGTGTAATGCCTTAAAAATCGGGGGTCAAGCAGAAGCTCAGCCCTCGAGTTCTAGTACATCACTTATGCAACATAGATAATGATGATTGAATGTTGTCCATATTAGTGCATTTAAACATGAGTGAGATTACACTAAATCAGCATATCATACTCTAGAGACAATTAGATTATGCAAGTAGAAGACTATGATAGATATATAAAGCATATAAGTGATTGTAAGTCTTTAGAGTATGATTGTCTCCAGGTTAATAAATACAAGTGTAACTCCAAAAGATACAAAAAATGATAAAGTGTAATGTCATCTATCCATATCCCTGTAGCCCCGATTCGCAACTCCAGGTCTACATAGACCTGTTAGAGAGTTACATGTAGGAGAACTCCTCCTCATCGTCGTGAAAGGTAGGCTCCTATGTTTTTAGGTAATGTAGAGTTAGCAAATCTACTAGTTTTGGGTCTTGCAGTTCGTATAGAAAGCAGTTCAAGCTAATTTCACTAGTGATTGGGTTTAGCCCTTAATTAATTTTTGTCTAATTTCTAAAGAATTTGATCCTTCGTGATTTCTGCTTGAGGTGATACTCGGGTCTTCATATGGATTTTTCTGAGACGTTACAATCTGCCCCCCTTAAAAAAAATTTATCCTCAAAATTAGTACCTTTTCTTACTCCTTGAGAATCTGAGGGTAATTCGTACGGACCTCGGCTTCTGTTTCCCAAGTAGCCTCTTCCTTAGTGTGGTGTGTCCACAGTACCTTCACAAGTGGAATCACTTTACTGCGTTGCACCTATTCCTTCCCATCTAGGATACACGTTGGTCGCAGTACATAAGTAGCATCTTCACTCAACTGTACCTGGCTAAAGACCCATTGACATATCCATCATACTATGTATAAAGATTGAAGAATTTACTGCTTGTTCATTAACTATCGCATACTAAGTCCCATCAATAAGGAGATCGGTCCGACCCTCAGTCCATGAAATTGGTGACTCAAACGACCAGAGTAGGACTCCCAAGCCCTCTCACAGCTCGGGAGGGATATCTTAGGTTGGATTATCTCGGTCTGTATTAGCTTGATCGGACCACATCCAGTTGACCAATAAAGCTCAGCTCGGATCAACTCAAATCAGATCGTCACCGGTCAACTGATAGAGCTCGGCCTAGATAACTCAGCTTAGATTATCTTTAGTTGGCAGAATAAGGACCCATATTACCTTAACCTGTGACGTCCCAGCTAGAACTATCTTGACCTATCTCCTCGACTAAGCGAATGACCTTCCTCAGAAATGCACGATTCAAAAAGTAACTGCTAATCCCCATCACTTGCACGTAACCATCCTAACCCTAATCTTTTTTAGGGATCCAAATAGAGTAAATAGTGAAATAGCTAACCTATTTCATGCTATAGGTTACCGTTGTGCCGTAGACGAAGGCTTAATGTTTAAACTGAGTTCGTTACAAGGCTACCAGTGAAAGGTACGGACTATAAACGTTTACGTTATGGTTTTCAAGGCTTTCAATGTCAGCAATGATTTATGTCTAACTTGATTGCTATCACATATGCTTAGATACGATGTTTTTTACGTATTACACATATATATGAACTATGTTGAAATACATGCATTCCGTGTGTTTATTGAAATGTTTGTACGAGTATGGAATTATGATTTGTGCTTGCCATGATTTATGCTTAAGGGTACATGATTGTTGTACGTGTGGCAACTTCCTTATGAAAGGATTTACTATAATGCCTGTTATAACTGCTATATTACATATATGTTAATATGTATAGCCTAAGTGTTTAATAAAATGCCTAAATAAAAAAATGATTGATGTAATATACTTAATGAGGGTGTTGAGATAGGATTTTCAATCCCCTTATACATAGTTACAGTTTCCTTTATGTAACCTATCTTACTACTATGTGATTTATAGATGAGATGCCTATGTATGATGACATGTGTAGTATGTGTTTGTTGAAATGCTCGAATGAGATTTATATTTAGATTTGGTTGTCACATGCTGTCTTGGATTATCAAATGTAAATGCTATTATTTGGAGCATGATTGGGGCTACGATGTAGTCCAGGCAATCGGTAATGAATTCCCGAATTAGTGGCCGAGGTCGTTACGCCACATAAGACACGTTCGATGAATCTGAGTTGTATGCTGATTGTTGACAGTGGTTAGGCCACGTGGACCAATTCAACGTATGCTCATACCAGTCGAGCTCATCAAGCAACCCGATTGGCCTAATGTATGTTCACCATGTATGGACTCTACTGTTTGAATCTAAGGTACCAACTTACTAGTGAAAAGCCTGTTTAACCTTGGTACCTCGATCCGCTAAGACTCATGTGTTGGGCATGGTGGTATTGAACACTGTGGTCGAGCTGTCGGCCTATGCTGGGGTGACGAGCCTCCCCATAGTGACTAATGAGCAACCCAAACTCGTGAGACAAATATGGTGGTATGGGACACCGTATTCGAGTTGTTGGCCTATGCTAAGGTGACGAGCCTTTCCCATAATGACCTCGAGTATATACTAAGACTACGTTAAGGTGACGAGCCTTTCCATAGTGACCTTGCTTATAAACCAGGCCTACGCTGAGGTGATGAGCCTCTCTGTGGCAACCTGGAACATACCCATCATATGCGATTGACTAGGATTGACGACCCTAGATGGATCATTGTTTGGGTAATGATATAAGGGAGGTACCTTAGCTTCTCGAATATGTTATTTGAATAAGCCTAAATAAGAACTTGGCTAACACGATCATGCATTCGCATTTCACGGTGCTTTGGCGAGGAAATGCACGTGTCTGGAGTAGTACATGGTGCAATCGTGAAAGGATGTCGCTGAGGGAGTGTAGGTGAGGGCATACATCATTATCGCATACCATTTCTGCATTAACAAGAGTACTTAGGCTATGATTGTTATACTGCTTTATCATTACCACTTGATTGAGTTGATAACATGTTAACCTTTGCCTTATAGTACCACTGAGTTGATCACTCACTCCTACTCTGGGATGGTGTTTTAAAACACCAACTAGACTCTGGTTTAGTTGCAGATGATGGCGATGCTTACGAGGCGGAGCCTGATTTTTATGACGACGAGTTCTCCTACATGCAGTTATCAAGCGGGTCTATGTAGACCATGATCTGATCGACGGGGATTATGGGGATGTTGACTAGATGACATTACTCATTTTGTATATTTTGAAATTTTACATGTAATTAATTGACCCGGTATCATGATCATACTCAGGAGACTTACAATCACTTATATGTTCTATATACTTATCACAGTCTTCTGCTTGCATAATCTAACTATCTCTGGAGTATGATATGCCGATTTGGTATAATCCCACTCATGTTTAATGCACTAATATGAACAACATTTAATCATCATTATCTATGTTGCATAAGTGATGTGATGGAACACGGGAGTTGGGCTCCTACTCGACCCTCGATTTTTAGCGCATTACAAGTTGGTATCAGAGCATGATTTGGATTAAATTGGACTTGGGTTATGGTCACACGATGCACGTTGACGTATTTTTGACTTAGGTGGGGGTGATAAAATGTAGAAATAATCCTAGGATTCCAAGTTTCGCTAGTCAACGAAATGAACTGAAGTTGACCATTGAATTTCACCCCGTCTGCGTATAAGATCGTGAAAAAATTATCCAAACCCCTTTCTAAACCATCAATCAACAAGTTTAGGCTAGAATTAGATGTATTCCACACTCAAACAAATCGAAAAGGGTGAATATACATGAGATGGAACCCGAAACCACTCAAACGTACTCCGGGCCCTAAACGGTGCAAATCGGGGGGGACCCAAAGTGGACCTCGTACTTTTTCGACACCTGGGGGGGGGGGGATGCCATTGCCAGAGGGGCAAGCCATCACCGGATTGATCAGAGACTGGCGATGCCATCGCCGGATCGGCAAACCCTTGCCGGTCTGTCCAGCGATCCGACGATGCCATCGCCGGATCGGCAAGCCCTTGTCGCCCGGTTGGTCCGGGACTGTCGGGCCGACGTGAGCTGGTCAGGCTGGCTCATGTACAAAGATGTGGGCCCCATGAAATCATGTGGGGACCCCTCTTTTATCCCCATTTGTTTCATTTCTCTCCTTCTTACCCCTTCAAGCTTTCCAAACTTCTCAAAAGCCCCTTTTTTCCATCTCAAATCCCCCTCCATTCTACCATCTTCCTCATTTGTTTCTTCACTCCTACACATTTCCACCATCCCCTCTAAAATTCATCCCCTACACTTCCCATTTTCCTTACTTTCTTACTCATTTGAGCACAAAGTCTATAACTTTGTGTCTCATATTTCCAAGACTTCTAAATCCCCTATATTCCTAGGTTTTTCTAGCTTCCATGGCTCTTCTTGAGCTTATAGCGGCTATTTTCTCCATTTCCATGTTTCTTTCTCTCATGGGGAAGAAGAGGGCACCTACGGATGAAGCTGGGCCTAGCCGCCCTACTCGTTTAAGGATGTAGAAAGGCGTTGAGGCTAGTACAAGCATTGATCGGGAGATAAGGACAAAGCGGGACCTCGATCCCCAGGCTCCTCTCGAAAGAGCTCTACTAACGGACCTGTCACACGGAAGATTTCAAGGTTGTAGGGTTCTCTTCGAAACACATGTAGATGAGAGGCTGTTCAGGCTTTATCCGTTGATGGACCGCCTGTCTGATGCTGGATGGGGGCCCATATTTGAAGGCAAGTCACGGACGACTATGAACACTGTCCGAGCCTTCTACGCCCATATATGAGACCCATCGCTAGAGCCTCTACAATTCAAGATCCCCATGGCAAGGTGGGAAGCAGTTGTAGACGTCCGTTTGATATCTTGGCTCTTGGGAATACCATGTGGTGAGGTACATGCCAATGAGGATTATTTCAGGAGTGAGCGTGAAAGAGACCGCCGCACACGATTCCATTGTGGCCGACTGGCCCACTGGAATCCAAACCGTACCCTCTTTACATCCAAGATGACCGACGACTTCCGCCTGCTCCACCACATCTTCATGCACAACAAGTGTACGCGCTTGATGGTGGACTTCTTGTACTGTACTGGGCAGGGAGACAAGCTGTGCTTTCCTACCTTCGTGAGATAGTCCTGACCGCCTATTCTACTAGAACAACTAATTCACTTCCATTTGGTCGACTCATATGCAAGCTTGCTCATGAGTTTGGCTACAGACTTTGCCCTGATATGGTGGTGCCGATTCACTTTATAATGACACCACACTCGCCAACATGAAGATTGGGCCACTACAACAACATGTTAGGTCCGAGGATGAGAAAAGTAGTGATGGGGCTGAGGAGAGTAAGGAAGAAGAGGAAGAGGAAGAAAATGAGATAGAGGAAGAAGCAGAGAAGAAAGAAGAAGAGGAGGCCCAAGACACAGATGAGGGCTCTCCTCCTGTTATACAGGACCGTGTCAGTGATTGGACTGCTATAGAAGCCCGCTTGGCTCAGATCGAGGAGGGTCAGGTCGTCCTGAGGCAGGAGATCACAGAGACCGAGCCAAGGTTGAAGAGAATTAGGCCTCCATGAAGTGAAAGTTTAGCAAGGTGTCTTGCACCTTGAAGGCTATCCTGTGCTGCATACAGGAAAAGGGTGCACCTCCTCCATCACCTGATTCGAATGACTAGGCATCCATACAATCGCCTTTTTGTTACTTGGTTGCTTATTTTCCTGTTTCCCATGTTGTAGCCTTGATAGGCTTAGTAGTAGGGTAGGCTGACAGTGTGTTAGTTGTTTGAAGATTTGATTAGATTAGTTCGCACGCGTTTCCCGTCATGATTCATGTAAAACCATATCTCGTGTATTGTGGAAAATTTTGTTAAATGAAATGCATGCAACTTCTCTTATTATGAAATGTGGAGAATGCTTGACAAATTGAGTACTGCTATGCTGAATTTGACACGGGTTGCACCCTATGTTGTATATAGGGAATGCCACCTAAGGCCACGCGGAGTAGGGCATGTCTCACACTTGGCTACTCGGTTGACGGGGCACCTCCCCTTAGCGATAACCATATGGACCCCAGTTTGGGCCCGACCCACGAGACTATGTCAGATTCTCAGCCGGCCACTGGCCCCACTAATGGGCCGGCACCTGTTGCACCACCTCTGGCACCATTGATTCCTAAGTAGAACTACGCGTCAACTTTGACGCCACTCGTGTCTCAGTTGGCTCCTCCTACTGATAGATATTAGCAAATGATGCTCTTGATGCAGCAGCAGTAAAAGCATCAGCAACAACAACAACAACAGTTTTTAGCCACCATCGCAGGAGTCTTTGCCCAGAGTATGGGTGTGGTTCTACCTACACCACCCGTGCACCCTACTGGGAATGTGGGTGCTAATAGCCTGTTTGAGCTATTCCAGCACTTCCAACCTCCCACCTTTACGGGTACTCACCGACCCGAGGAGGCTGAGTATTGGCTAGACTGCATCTCTAATATGCTAAAGCTGCTGCACTGCACTGAGGCAAAACAGGTGGAGTTAGTCACCTACATGTTTGAGAAGGAGGCCAGCATTTGGTGGGACAGTGTCCTTCAGACTATTACTGTTAGATACATATGGACGTGGGAGGCCTTTGAGACACGCTTTCACGAGAAGTATTTCCCTCTCACATATCGTCATGAGAAGGAGAGTGAGTTTCTTTACCTCCGTCAGGGAGGGATGACAGTGGCAAAGTACGAGAACAGATTCATGGAGTTGGCTAAGTATGCTCCGTTGATATTAGTTGATCAGCTGATGCGGATGCAACAGTTTTCTAAGGGCCTACGACCCGAGATACGCTCTAAGATGTGTTGCACTAGCATATCCTTCTATGCTGAGCTAGTGGGCATGTCTCTACGAGTAGAGAAGGATGGGGATAGGCTATCCCACACGCACGTACCTATGGTCCCTAAGCCAAGACCAAATTTGTTGAGTAGGCCGTTCCTCGGCAAGAGGCCGGGTGCAGATTCTCTCCCTAGGCTTGCAGCTCCACCGACTCAGTTGAGGCTTGCAGACTTGTAGTGCACCTACTACAAGAGGTTGGGTCACTCAGACACATATTGTTTCACCAAGATGAGGGATATCGGCTTCTAGCCGCCTCAGAGGATCAACCGCCAGCTTCCTCAAGCTATTGCGGCTCCACCTCTACAGTCAGCACCCACACACCCATCTTTTCATCCGCCTACACCTCAATTTAGGCCACCTCAGTGACCTATGGCACCACAGTTGAACCGTTCGCAATAGGATTGTGTGCAATCACTTGGAGCTGAGGCATCTGAGACAGCAGCTACAACACCGATGGCTTTTGAAGTCACCGCGCACGTTCAAGGTACATCAGTCTTCTTATTGGTGGACACCGGGTCCACTATCTCTATAGTATCAT
Organism: Magnolia sinica; assembly: GCF_029962835.1. Taxonomy (NCBI): domain Eukaryota; kingdom Viridiplantae; phylum Streptophyta; class Magnoliopsida; order Magnoliales; family Magnoliaceae; genus Magnolia; species Magnolia sinica. The sequence goes on from NC_080574.1 coordinate 71,064,433, forward strand.
GTGCAGCAGTCAACCGACTAGGGTTGGAAACTAGTCCTATGGTTTGATTGAGACTCCTTACTGCCACAGGGACTTTCTTAGACTCTACCAAGATGTGTAGGGATTGTTCAATGGACCTAGGGAGTAGAATAGTACTTGTTGACCTGATGATCGTTCCATTGTGTCACTACGACGTCATTCTCGGTATGGATTGGCTCATAGAGATGAGGGCAGAGATCGATTGTGATGCTAGGGTGGTGACAGCCCATGGACCTGAGGGCATGACCTTTACATTCCCAGTGCAGGTCAGTTAGTACTACCGCATTAGTTGTTGAGCTACATTGCTGGAGCATGTTGATGGTCCAACTTTAGGGAACATGCCAGTAGTCCAAGATTTCTCAGACGTGTTCAGGACGATACCTAAATTGCCTCCTCAGCACGAGATCGATTTTACCATTGATCTTGTGCCTGATGCGACGTCCATTTCACTACCCACGTATCGCATACCTCCGTGTGAGATGGAGGAACTGAGGAAACATATCGATGATCTATTGGATGGAGGCTTTATATGACTTAGTGTGTCTCCTTGCAGAGCACTCGTGTTGTTCGTGAAGAAGAAGGATGGATCTCTACGATCGTGTATTGATTATCGTAGGTTGAACCAAGTGACAGTGAAGAACAAGTACCCTTTGCCCAGGATAGATGATTTGTTCGATCAGTTGAAGGGGGCATAATAATTTTTGAAGATCGATTTACAGTCAGGGTATCACCAGTTGCGCATCAGGGATGAGGACATGCAGAAGACAGCTTTCAGGACCAATTTTGGGCACTACGAGTTCCTTGTGATGTCATTTGGACTCACAAACGCACCGACCGTGTTCATGGACCTGATGAACTGGGTGTTTCGGTCGTATCTGTATCGATTTGTCATCGTATTCATAAATAATATCCTGATATACTCCAAGAGTCAGGAAGATCACGAGGAACACCTGCGAGCAGTCTTTGATACTCTCAGGAAGAACTAGTTGTTTACACAGTATAATAAGTGTGACTTCTAGAAAGAAGAAGTCAAGTTCCTAAGACATGTGGTGTCCAAGGAAGGGATAGTTGTAGACCTTGCTAAGGTAGCCATAGTTCAGGACTAGGAGCAGCCCAGTTCAGTTACCGAGGTGAGGAGTTTTCTTGGCCTGGCAAGTTACTATCGACGGTTCATTCGGGACTTTTCCAAGATAGTCAGACCATTGTCACAGTTGACTCGGAAAGATCTCAAGTTCCCTAGAACGAGAAGGCCGAAGCAGCTTTTTAGGAGCTGAAGGACAAGTTGACGTCCGCCCCTGTGCTAGTATTGTCAGAGCAAGGGGTCAAGTATACGATATACACCGACGCCTCTCGTGTGGGTTTAGGTTGTGTTCTGATGCAAAAGGACAGGGTCATTGCCTATGCATTGCGATAGTTGAGGAAACATGAGGAAAACTACCCTACGAATGATCTGGAGTTGGCAGCCGTTATCTTTGCATTGAAGCTCTGGAGACATTACCTCTATGGAGAGGAGTTCGAGCTCTTTTATGACCACAAGAGCCTCAGGTACATATTCACACAGCAGGACTTGAATATGAGGCAGTGACGATGGATGGAAACCTTGAAGGACTTCAAGTTTGAGGTCTCCTACCATCCTGGCAAGGCTAACCTTGTGGCAAATGCATTGATCCGCAAGCAGAAAAAAGCATTTGTGGCTTCGCTAATGATAGCAGAGTAGGACATGGTAGAGTTTGTGCAGGACTTTGAGCAGAAACTTACAGTAGAGGAGTCATTCAAGAGAATCGCACATATTCGGGTTCAGCCACTCATTGATGACAAGATTATTGTAGCTTAGGGAGACGATGAGCTATTGGCAAAGATGAGAGAGCAAGTTAGTGACGATGTAGACTCGGAATGGAGAGTTGGTATAGATGGAGGTTTACATTATTGTGGCCGCCTATGCATCCCAAATCTTCATGACTTAAGGAAGGAAGTTCTCGAGGCTGCTCACAATATGAGGATGGCAATGCATCCTAGCAGTACAAAGATGTACCGAGACAAGAAGTGCTCATACTAGTGGAATAACATGAAGGCCCACATAGCAGATTATATGTCCCGTTGTCTCATATACTAGAAGGTCAAGGCAGAGCATCGCCGACCTCCTGGACTACTTCAGCCATGCCCATAGCTGAATGGAAATGAGATTTCATTTCTATGGATTTCATCTCAGGGTTACCGAAGATGAGGAAGGGACATGACTCCATTTGGGTGATTGTGGACTGGTTGACAAAATCGGCTCATTTCCTCCCTATTAGAGTCTCAAACTTGACAGATGAGTTGGCCAGGTTGTACATCAAGGGGATTGTGCGTCTACATGGAGTTCCTTTGGAGATCGTGTTGGACCGAGACACGCGATTCACATCTGTCTTCTGGACTCATATCCAGGAAGTAATGAGTGTGAAACTGAAGTTCAGTACCGCGTTCCACCCACAGACTGACCGGCAGATGGAACGGGTAAATCAGGTGTTAGAAGATATGCTGCGAGCTTATGTGCTGGATTTCAAGGATAGTTGGGATGACTATCTTCCTTATGCAGAGTTTGCTTATAACAACAGTTTTCAGGCTAGTATTGGCATGGCTCCCTATAAGGCCTTGTATGAGCATCCCTGTTGAGCACGGCATTGCTGGGCAGGGGTTGGCAAGAAGAGCTTGATTGGCCCGGAGTTAGTACAGGCGACTTCAGAGAAGATCGACATTATCAGGCGTCGACTTTTAGTAGCACCGATCAGATAAAAGAGCTACGCTGATACGAGGACCACATATTCCTAAAAGTTTTCCCCATGAAGGGAGTTCTTTAGTTTGGTAAGAAGGGGAAGCTCACGCTGAGATTCATTGGCCCATTCCAGATACTTGATCGAGTGGGTGTGGGGGCTTACCGCCTTGTTTTGCCTACACCACTCGTAGGAGTGCACAACGTATTTCATGTGTCGATGTTAGAGAAATACGTTCCTGACCCTTCCCACATTATCAGATGGGAACAGGTACAGTTGAGTGAAGATGCTACTTATGTACTGTGACCGATGCATATTCTAGATAGGAAGGATCAGGTATTGCACAATAAAGTGATTCCACTTGTGAAGGTTCTGTGGACACACCACACTGAGGAAGAGGCTACTTTGGAAATAGAAGCTGAGGTCCAAAAGAACTACCATCAGATTCTCGAGGAGTACAAAAAGGTACTAATTTCGAGGATGAAATTTTTCTTTAAGGGGGGTAGATTGTAACATCTCGGAAAAATCCATATAAAGACCCGAGGACCACCTCGGGCAAAGATCACTAAGGACCAAATCCTTTAGAAATTAGACGAGAATTAACTAAGTGTTAAACTAGATTATCTGTAAAATTAGCTCTAACCACTTTAAATACAAACTATAGGACGTAAAACTAGCAGAATCATTAACGCTACATTACCTAAAAACGTAGGATCAATCTTAAAACCCAGTTGCTCTCGGGAGCATCATGAAACTCTGTATCGGACCTATACCGTGCATCGAAAGTCTGATTACCGCAAAACTATATGGTTATGACTGCCTTACTGGGCTCGACAACCATCTCAAAAATCAAGCCCTAATAGTATCCAAAAATGCACAACTTGAGCCCGGAGCGAAGTTTGTGAGAAACATGAATATCTTTAGGAAGTGAACTGAAACTTAAGTGAATTGAGCCTTTCGCTTGCAAGCCAAATCTAAGGATTCAGACCGTCAGATTCTGACCTAACTATACCCTCGGATCAGGGAAAATTTTCAACACATGTCAGTGTACTTGTGGCCCTGATCGAGTAACGGTGACCGTTGAATTGAAACTGATCCTCCGCGGTCAATCTGTAAATTCGTTCGGACCGAAAACTTAACTTGACCTAGATCCAATGTCAGGGAACTTACTTCGAATAGTACATAGAAAAGGGGCCTCCATATTTGCTCTATTAGACCGAAATAGCCAAATTTTGGCTATAACCTAAGTATACCATGGCCATGGGGCCATTCTCATCAGTTTTGGGCCTATATAAGGGCCTTAAAACCTTCTCTCCTTGCCATACGAATTTTAAAACACTAGGAGAGAGAAGAGAGAAAAGAAAAGAAGAAAGTGAGGAGAAGAGAGAGAGAGTTAGGGTTTGTTCATGGGATTCGATCCCATCACTCCACATGCCGAATCAGCCTTCCCGTTTCGCCATTACGGTGATTCCGAATTCGTTCTTAGGTAAGAAATCCTAACCCAAATCTATTTTAGGGATCCAAATAGAGTAAATAGTGAAATAGCTAACCTATTTCATGCTATAGGTTGTCGTTGTGCCATAGACAAAGGCTTAGTGTTTAAACTGAGTTCGTTATGAGTCTACAGGCGAAAAGTGTAGTCTATAAACGTTTAAGTTATGCTATTCAAGGCTTTTAATGTCAGCAATGATTTATGTCTGACTTGATTGCTATCACATATGCTTAGATACGATGTTTTCAACGTATTACACATATATATGAACTATGTTGAAATACATGCATTCCATGTGTTTGTTGAAATGTTTGTATGAGTATGGAATTATGATTTGTGCTTGCCATGATTTATGTTTAAGGGTACATGATTGTTGTACGTGTGGTAACTTCCTTGTGAAAGGATTTATTATAATACCTGTTATAACTAATATATTACATGTATGTTAATATGTGTAGCCTAAGTGTTTGATAAAATGCCTAAATAAGAAAATGCTTGATGTAATGTACTTAATGAGGGTGTTAAGATATGATTCTCAATCCCCTTATACATAGTTATAGTTTCCTTTATGTAACATATCTTACTACTATGTGATTTATAGATGAGATGCCTATGTATGATGACATGTGTAATATGTGTTTGTCGAAATGCTCGAATGAGATTTATGTTTAGATTTGGTTGTCACATGCTGTCTTGGATTATTAAATGTGAATGTTATTGTTTGGAATGTGATTAGGGTTACGATGTAGTCCAGGCAATCGGTAATGAATTCCCGAATCAGTGGTCGAGGTCGTTACGCCACATAGTTCGATGCATCCGAGTCGTACGCCAATTGTCGACAATGGTTAGGCCACGTGGAATGCTTACGCACTCCATGTTGATCAATTCAACACATGCTTGTACCAGTCAAGCTCGTCAAGAAACCCGATTGGCATAATATATGTTCACCATGTATGGACACTACTGCTTGAATCTAAGGTACCAACTTACTAGTGAAAAGCCCGTTTAACCTTGGTACCTCGATCCGCTAAAACTCATGAGCCGGACATGGTGGTATGGGACACCATGGTCAAGCTGTCGGCCTACACTGGGGTGACGAGCCTCCCCATAGTGACCAATGAGCAACCCAAACTCGTGAGTCGAATACAGTGGTATGGGACACTCAATTCGAGCTATCGGCCTACACTAAGATGACAAGCCTTTCCAGTAGTGACCTCGAGTATACACTAGGACTACGTTAAGGTGACGAGCCTTTCCGTAGTGACCTTGCGTATAAACTAGGCATGCGCTGAGGTGAAGAGCCTCTCCGTGGCGACCTGGAACATGCCCATCGTATGTGATTGACTAGGATTAATGACCCTAGATGGATCATTGTTTGGGTAATGATATAAGGGAGGTACCTTAGCTTTCCGAATACGCTGTTTGAATAAGCCTAAATAAAAACTTGGCTAACACGATCATGCATTCACATTTCACGGTGCTTTGGCGAGGAAGTGCACGTGTCCAGAGTGGTTCATGCCGCGATTGTGAGATGATGTCGCTGAGGGAGTGTAGGCAAGGGCATATATCATTACTGCATACCATTTCTGCATCAACAAGAGTACTTATGATTGTTGTACTGCTTTATCATTACTGCTTGATTGAGTTGATAATATGTTAACCTTTGCCTTATAGTACCACTGAGTTGATCACTCACTCCCACTCTAGGATGGTGTTTTAAAACATCAACCAAACTCTATTTTAGTTGCAGATGATGGCGATGCTTACGAGGCGGAGCCTGATTTTTATGATGATGAGGAGGAGTTCTCTTACATGCAGTTATTAGGTGGGTCTATGTAGACCATGTTCTGATCGACGGAGATTACTGGGATGTTGACTATATGACATTACACATTTTATATATTTTAGAATTTTACATGTAATTAATTGACCTGGTAACATGATCATACTCAGGAGACTTACAATCACTTATATGTTCTATATACTTATTATAGTCTTCAGCTTGCATAATCTAACTGTCTCACTCATGTTTGGTATAATTTCACTCATGTTTAATGCACTAATACAGACAATATTTAATCGTCATTATCTATGTTACATAAGTGATGTGTTAGAACTCGGGAGTTGGGCTCCTGTTCGACCCCCGATTTTCAGGGCGTTATAAATCCTCTCTGTAGAGATAATGTCTCCAGAGCTTTAATGCGAAGATAACTACTGCCAATTCCAGGTAGTGCATAGGGTAGTTTCTTCGTGATTCCTCAACTATCGCAAGGCATAGGCGATCACTATGTCCTTCTGCATAAGAACACAACCCAAACCAACACGAGACGCGTCAGTGTATATCGTATATCTGACCCCTTGCACTGACAATACTAACACGGGTGCGGACGTCAACTTGTCCTTCAATTCCTAAAAGGCTGCTTCTGCCTTCTCCTTCCAGGCAAACTTAAGATCCTTTCGACTAAGCTGAGACAATGGTCTAGCTATCTTGGAAAAATCTTTAATGAATCGGCGATAGTAGCAAGCAAGTCCCAGAAAACTCCTCACTTCTGTAACCGAATCAGGCTGCTCCCAGTCCTAAACTGCGGCCACCTTAGGAAGGTCCACGGCGATACCTTCCTTAGACATAACATGTCCCAGGAATTTGACTTCTTCCTTCCAGAAGTTGCATTTCTTATACTGAGCAAATAACTGGTTCTTCCTGAGAGTATCGAAGACTGCTCGCAGGTGCTCTTCGTGATCCTTTTAGCTCTTGGAGTATATCAAAATGTCATTTATAAATACGATGATGAACTAGTACAAGTACGGCTGAAACACCCAGTTTATGAGGTCCATGAACACTGCTGGTATGTTTGTGAGTCCAAATGACATCACAAGGAACTCGTAGTACCCAAAACTGGTCCTGAATGAGGTCTTCTACACATCTTCATCCCTGACACACAGCTGATGGTACTCGAACTGTAAGTCGATCTTCAAGAAATACCGTGCCCCTTTCAACTAGTCAAATAGATCATCTATCCTGGGTAAAGGATACTTATTCTTGACTGTCACTTGGTTCAACCTGCGATAATCAATACACAATCGCAGTGATCCATCCTTCTTCTTCACAAACAATACAGGTGTCCCCAAGGAGATACACTTGGTCATATGAAACCTGAATCCAACAAATCATCAATCTGTCTCCTCAATTCCTTCATTTCACATGGAGGCATGCGATACGTGGGTAAGGAAATGGGTATCGCACCAGGCACAAGGTCGATAGTAAAGTCGATCTTGCGCTAAGGAGATAATCCAGGGATCATCTTAAACACTTCCCAGAAGTCCTGGACCACATGCGTGTTTTCAAGTGTCGAACTATTATGATCTTTCAATAGGGAACCATAACAAAGAACCCGAAAGGGGCAACTACCTAAATGGGGAAAGTGAAGGTCGTGTTTTCAGGCCCGTGTGCCGTCACCAGTCTGGTTTCATAGTTGATCTTGGCCTTCATTTCAGTAAGCCAATCCATGTCGAGGATGATGTCGTAATGATATATTATGGTGACGATCAGGTCAACAGACACCACCCTACTTCCTAAGTCTATCAAGCAACCCTTATAAAGCTTAATGGCATCTGTGAAGGTTCCTACTGCTGTAATAACTCTCACCCCAACCGTAGGGGTAGTATTTAACCCTAAATGCTTAACCGTAGAATATGATATCATTGAAATAGTGGACCTAGTGTCCACCAACAGAAAAACTAGTATACCTTGGATGTGGGTAATGATTTCGAAGGCTAAATTCATTGTAGCTGCTGACTCAGATGTTTCAGCTACAAGCGCATGCACACGCGCTTGTTGAAGATGATTTGGTTGTGCTGCTATAGGTCGTTGAGGCGGCCTACTTCAAGGTACAATCAATCTATAAGAAGGATGTGCTGGTGGTGCTGATCGTAGAGGTGGAGCTGAAATGGCTTGTGGCAACTGACGGTTAATCTTCTAAGGCGACGTAAAGCCGTTATCCCTCAACTTGGTAAAGCAATAAGTATCTGTATGGCCCATCCTCTTACAGTAGGTGCACCATAGATTAGATCACCTCTCCTGGGTCGATGGAGCCATAAGCCTGGGAGGTGAATCTGCACTTGTCCTCTTGCCGAGGAATGGTCGGTTTGGTAAGTCAGGTCTGGGCCTCAAGCCCATGGGCATACGTGTACAGTCTGTACCTAGCCTGCTCAGCTCGTAGGGACATGTTCACTACCTCAACATAATTGGGAATGCTAGCGCAACACATCTTTGTACATATTTTAGGCGCAGGCCCTCTGAAAATCGTCGCATCTTCATCGGCTCGTCTACTAGTATCAAAGGAGCATATCTGGCTAGCTCCATGAATCTGTTCTCATACTCTAACACAGACATCCCTCCCTATTGGAGGCAAAGGAACTCACCCTCCTTTTCAATACGATAAGTGAGGGAGAAGTATTTTTCATGAAAGCGGGTCTCAAATGCATCGTACATCCATATGTATCCAGGGGCAACTGTTCGTAGGATGCTGTCCCACCAGAGATTGGCCTCCTTCTCAAACATATAGGTAACCAACTCTCTACCTGCTCTGCCTCAGTGCAGTGCAGCAACTTCAACATCTTAGAGATGCGGTCGAGCTAGTATTCGGCCTCCTCGGGCCTATGAGTGCCTGCAAAGGTGGGAGGTCGGAAATGCTGAAAGAGTTCGAATAAACCGCAGACATTCATATTCCCAACAGGCTGCGTAAGTGGTGCAAGCGGGACCATATTCATGTTCTGGACAAGGGCCCTTGCGATCGTGGTCCAAACTTGCTGTTGTTGTTGCATTAGGAGCATCATCTACTCCAACCTATCAAGAGAAGGAGCCACCTGATGCATGTATGGCGTTGAGATAGACGCGCGGTTCTGTTCTGGAACCGGTGATACACTAGGTGTTGGCCCAATTTGTGGGGCTAGTGGCCGACTGAGAATCTGGCATGGTATCACTATCGAGGCCTAAAGTAGGGTCCGTGTGGCTATCGCTTAGGGGAGGTGCCCCATCAAACGATCTGCCAGGTGTAAGACATGTCATATTTCAAGTGGTCTTCGGAGGCATTCCCTATACACAACATAGGGTGCAGCACGTGAAAGATTTTAAATGACAACATTCAAATTTTCCAAGCATTCTACACATATTCCAAATCAAAAGAAGCTTCATGCATTTCATTTAACCAAAATTGTCACAATACATGAGATATAGTCTTACATGGATCATGACAAAAGATGTATGTGAGCTAACCTAACAAAAGCTTTAAGATTAACTACTAATATCCAACTAAGCCAACCAAGGCTATTACAAAAGAAAACAAGAAACAAAGCAAACTAAAAAATGATTGCATCGTATGACTAGCCATTCGAATCTGGTGATGGTGGAGAAGCACCCTTGTACTGTATACAGCACAGGAGGGCTTTCAAAGTGCAGGACATCTTCTTGAATCTCTACTTCATATAAGCCTAACTCTCCTTAAGCTTTTGCTTCAATTCAGCCTTGGTCTTCTTGACCTCTTATCTCAGGGCGGCTTGGTTCTCTTCAATCTGAGCCAAGCGGGCTTCTAGGGTGGCCTGATCATGACAGTGCTCAGGTGTAGCAGCAGGAGGTCCCCCATCTGAATCCTGGGACTCCTCTTCTTCCTCACTTCCTTCTTCTGTTTCATTTTCTTCCTCTTCTTCATTACTCTCTTCCTCTATTTCATTACTTTCTTCCTCTTCACTTTCTGTCTCGCCCCCATACTCATCGAGTCAGGCTTGACATTGTCAATGGCCAATTCCCATGTTGTTGAGCGTAGTGTCATTAATGAAATGGATCGGTGCAAGCTCATCCATGTTAAGTCTGTAGCCGAACTCTCGAGCAATCCTGTATATGAGTCGGCTGAATGGGAGTGAAACATCTCTCTTAATGGAGCGTACGGTTTGAATTATCTGTAGTAGGGCAAATGTAGGCAGACATAGCTTATCTCCTTGCCCAGCTCTATACAGGAAGTCCACCATCAAACGAGTGCATTTGGTACAGATGCCCCACCTAAGATACACATTATATGTGAATATGTGGTGGAGTAGGCAGAAATTGTTTGTCAATTTGGTCGATGGGAGGCAATTGCCTCGCTTCCAGTGAACCAGTCTGCCACAAAGAAATTGCTTGTGACGATCTTTTTCTCACACACTATTGAGACGAGATTCATCAGCATGCACACACCACGTGCAATTCCCATAATTCGGGCCATCACATCCACATTGACTATTGCTTCCGGCCTTCCCACGGGGATAGTGAACTATAGAGGCTCCAGTAGTGGATCTCGTATGGGGGCATAGAAGGCTCAGACAGTGGTTTCACATGCATGAGACTTGCTTTCAAATATGAGACCCCACCCGGATTCCAACAGGAGGTCCATCACCGGATATAACCCAAATAGCCTTTTATCAACATGTGCTTCAAACACTACTTTATGGCCATGAAACTTACCATGTTCGATAACCGACAGTAGAGATCTTTCAAGTAGAATCTGGGGATTGAGATCCCACTTCGTCCTTTGCTCTTGTGCGGCTCTTGTACTTGCTTCTGCACCCGCTTTCTTCCTTGGACAGGTCGGGCGGCTAGGCCCAGCTACATCTGTGGATGCCCTTCTCTTTCCCATGAGAGAAACGAGTGTGGAGAGCAAGAATATGGCGGCCACTATCTCAAAGAGGGCCATATGGTTCGAAAAGCTTGCAAGGTGAGATAGCTTGGTAGGTTTTGGGGTTTATGAGACACAGAGGGATTTGTGTGCTCAAATGAGAGGAAATAGGGAGATAGAAAGTGGTAGGTGATGGGTTTTGAGGAAGATGGTGGAGATGGGCATTTATTATAGAAGAAGAAGAAGATATGAGAGTGGAAGGGAGATTTGAGAAGAAAAATCATATTTTAGAGGAGTTGGAAGGGTTTAAAAGCTAGGTGGGGGTGAAATGAAGCATAGGAGGGGAAATAGGGTAGTCCCACACATGGGGGGGCCCACATGAGTGTGTGAGAGGTGGCAAGCCGCTGGACCCGCAAGCCCACCGCGGCTCGCTGGAGAGGACTATGGTACACCGTGGTCAGCGTGGTGCCGCCGCTATGGGGTGGTGGCCACCCCCCTCCCGAGGTGGTAAAAATGTGCGGGGGACCCCCTGGGTCCCATCGATTTGTGGTTTGGGCCCCTCGTCCGTTTGAGGTGGTTTCGGGTCCCAACGAGTGTGTATTCACACTTTATGTGTCATTTGAGGGTGGTATTCACAGAATCATCATCCAAACCCATCAATTGATGGTCAAGAAAGGAATTGGGATCATTTCACATGATCACCGATGCATACGGGTCACATTTCATGGGTCAGTTTCGCCTGTCGATGAAACTTGGGATCCCATGATCATTTTTACGTCTTATCACCCCCACCTAAGTCAAAATACGTTAATGAGCACCATGTTACCACAACCCAGGTCCATTTTAATCCAAATCATGCTTTGATACCAACTTGTAACACCCTAAAAATCAGGGGTCGAGCAAAGCTCAACTCCTGAGTTCTAACGCATCACTTATGCAACTTAGATAATGAGGATTAAATGTTGTCCATATTAGTGCATTAAACATGAGTGGGATTACACCAAATCAGCATATCATACTCTAGATTTATTTAAATTGAGCAAGCGAAAGACTAAAATGAATATATAAAGTATGTAAGTATTTATCAATCCCTAGAGTGTGAGTATGTTACCAGGCTAAACAAATACATACATGGTTCTAAAATTTACAAAATATCAACTGTAAAGGTTCAACTAATTCATAGTCCCACAATCCCTACGACATAACTCTTGGTCTACATAGACCCGCCAGAGAGTTGTATGTAGGAGAACTCCTCCTCCTCATTGAAGAAGTCTGGCTCCGTCGCATAAGCCTTGCCATAATCTGCATCTAAAATAGAGTCTGGTTGGTTGTGTTTTAAAACACCATCCTAGAGTGGGAGTGAGTGATCAACTCTGTGGTACTATAAGGCAAAGGTTAACATGTTATCAATTTAGTCAAGCAGTAATGATAAAGCAGTACAACAATTATGTCCTAAATACTATTGTTAATGCAGGAATGGTATGCTTAATGATGCATGCCTCACCTGCACTCCCTTAGCAACTTCATCTCACGATCGTGCATAGCAAACTCTCTAAACGTGCGCTTCCTCGCAAAGCACATGCAATGCGGTGCATGATCGTGTTAGCCAGGTAATTTATTAGGCTTATTCATATAGTAAATTTAGGAAGCTAAGGTACCTCCCTTTATATCACTTACCCAAACAATGATCCATCTAGGCTCGCCAATCCTAGTTAATCACATACGATAGGTAAGTTGTAGGGCATCACTTCTGATGAAAGTTGTGGATAGGTAAGTTCACGAGTTTACACTCGAGGTCACTATGTAGAGGCTCATCACCTCAGCGTAGGCCTAGTTTATACTGTAGGTCACTATGGGAAGACTCGTCACCTCAACGTGGCCAACAATTCGAATACAGTGTCCCATACCACCATATTTAGCTCATAAGTTTGGGTTGCTCAGTGGTCACTATGGGGAGGCTCATCACCCCAGCATAGGCCAATAGCTCGACCATGGTATCCCATACCACCATGCCCAGCTCATGAGTCTTAGCGGATCTTGGTACCATGGTTGAAACGAGCTTTACATTGGTAAGCGGTACCTTAGATTCAAATAGTAACACCCATACATGGTAAACACACAATAGGCCAATTAGGTTATTTGACAAGTTTGATTGGTATGAGCACACATTGAATTAATCAACATGAAGTGTGTAAGCACTCCGCGTGGCCTAACCACTATCGACAATCAGCGTACAGCTCGGATTCATCGAACATATCTAATGTGGCAAAATTAGTTCGGCCACACTACCAAAAAAATGAGCAAAGGCTATGGATGTTGGAGTCTTTAGCTACGAATATAAACCGTAGCTATATTACTATGGATTAAATCTGTACCTTGATACTCCAATCATCCGTAGCCTTTACTCGTATTGATGGTCTCTTAGAAGTTCTATGGGGGAGCTACCACAATTTTTGTGTTCAATCTAAGCCGTCCGTCCATTTTGACAGATCATTTTAATGTGTTAGCTCAAAAATTAGATAAAGTTAAAGCTCAAGTGGACCACACCATAGGAAACAATGAAGAAAAAGTGCCTTTTATTGATTTGTGGTGTGGTCCATGTGAGTCTTCTATTTGCCTCATTTTTTGGGATAAATCCCTAAATAATTCTTTGAATTGAATGGAAGGCATAGATAAATGACATACATCATGGTGGGCCACACGAAGCCCCTAACATGACCATTCATCTCAATTTGGCAGCCACGAGCACAAAAAATAAAAGAGCCCGCCCACTACGTTTTTCAATCCTGCGCGCCCACTTCTCTCTCTATCTTCTCTCGCTCCTTTCTCTCTATCTTCTCCCCACTTCTCTCTCTCACTCCCTGCCCATCCTCGACTGCGTGAGGGACTCGTTCGGACGGCTCCACCTCTCTCTCTCTCTCTCTCTCTCTCTCTCTCTCTCTCTCTCCCTACCCATCCTTGACCGCGAGGTATTTCTCTCTCTCTCTCTCCCTCTCTCAATCTCTCTCAATCTCAATGTTGATTTATGAATTTGGAGATTTAGTAATTTGTGGATTTCCAATTCGAATATGGACCCTCATTTAGGAATTTGGAGATTTTAGGGCTTACAGATTTGAATGTGAACCCTAAATTTGGGTTTTTCTGATTTTACAAATTAGGGATTTGGGGATTTTAGGATTTTATTTCATGGGCCGTGGATATTGTGAAGAAAACATTAATGGACCTTTAAGATTATGAAGAGAATGTTGAATCAATGGTTTTATCGAATTCTGAGAACATCGAACGGTTGACAACAAGTTTTTTTCAGCATCTGCATACTCACGCATCGAAGCACTCTCTCACTATCCAGTTCTATGCTTTCCTGTTCAGAACTCGTAATGGTTTCCACCAGCTTTCCATCTGATTCCATGGCCTTCTCATTTGGAACAGCATCGATCCCAGTAGCTAGATCGATATTTTTACATTTCGTGTCTTCACCGACATCTAATGTAGAATGAGTGGCCATTTGAATTTGATCAACCTCATCGGTCATCACCTTTTCTATGTTCCCTCCAGCTGTTTGAGTCTAATTAACCTCATTCGTCACTTTCTCTTCCATCTCCACCACAACCAAGTTACCATCGTCTCCTACAGCAGCTGTCAAGGGATGACCAACTTGCTTGATAGGAAGAGCATCTGGGTTTTGGCCTTCTGAAACAGAGGAATGATCCTCAACCAGTAAATTGGATTTGACATAACTATTACTATTTGCTGCAGTATGTATTTCACCTACAGCTTCAACAAGGTTTCCTGAATCACAAGATTTATCTTCCTCTACAACTTGAACATCATTTCTAGAATCACCTGCTGGATGATCAACTGGCATCTTCTCTTCCCTCGTCATTGAATTCAGAATGGCAGTCCCATCAAGACCCATGTCAGCTTGAAAAGGAATAGAGGGATTTTCGACCAAAGTGCCTATCAGGTTGTCGCCACTCCCAACAGGGAACTGATCTCTACTAGCATTAATCTCTTTGTGATTCTCACTATCTAACAGAGTCGCCTTTTCCTCATTCACAGTGGCAGCACCATTATCGGACAGGCTCATATTCATGCTAGTAACTGACTGAGGCTCTGCTTTGTGGCATTTGTTTGCTCCCTGTTTCTAATAGGTCTATGGCTACGACTTTTATCCTGAATTTTCTTTTTTTTATTTTCTTATTTTCTTATTTTCTAAATGCAAGTAATGTGGACTCTAGGGCCGGTTGTCTTCATTTTATGGACTAGAAAGGGGCTGATGGAGCTATGACAAGGATCTAACTCAAGTGACAAGAGTCATGTGGTGGAGGTTTGAGTGGCTACATATGTGATAGGCTACACCCCTTGGATGTAAGTTCCACCAACCCAAAGTCATCCTGTAAATCCTTGTTGAAAAATGCAGGCTAATTAATAACATATAATATCTAAAGAAGTTTTAAATTTTGGTGCTGGACCATTATCTTCTCTACTTTGCTTTTGTGCTCACTTTGATACTAGTTACTGAAATTGCCTAAAAAAAAAAAAAAAAATTCCACAGATTAAATTCGTAGCATTGATCTATATATTTCAATGGAAAGCCGAGCTTTGTTTCTTCCCTACATGATGAAATTTAACTTAATAGTTATCTGCAATTATGTTTTTTTATGGGAGAATGAGTAGGGATGTGTTGCCTGCAGCCTTCCATGAGTGCAGACACCCTAATATTATGATTTTCTGAATCATTTTATCCCAAATGGATGGAATTAATTTTTTTGTTGTTGTGATGGGTGCTTTTTCTGCATTGTCCTTTTTTCCCCATTGTGGTATTCGTATGATTTTCAAGTGATAAAAATTAAAACCAAACTTAAAAAACTAAAGCCGTGACAAGGGTGTACTTATTATTGTATCACTACACCAACTGGGCCTGGTTTGCCTTTTCTCTCCTTCGTGTATTAGTTGCATCTTTGTAATTAAACTATGAAGTCTTCCACATGTTCTTGGCCTTTTCTGCACTCTGGTGATAACGATTGTTTGTAATTTTTCTAGCTTGGTGCCAAATGCTATGCTAGTAGCATTAGTTGTTATTTGCAAAGCAGTACTAGTGTAAAGAAGGTCCCCCTTTACAAGGTATATAACACATCTCTATTTGTTATTTATTTTATGATTTTGACTTTTAGAATTCTCTTCTAGTGATTTTAAATTCCAAGATGCAATGATGCTTTTAGGATTGCATGTGATTCATTTCAAGTTCGACTTTTGAGTTCCTCTTTATTAAATTAATTATCAAAGATTATAAATAATGTGGATGTACCCATTTAGGGTGATATAATTGTAAAACAGTGTGGTTCAAGCCTTTAGCTATTATCACCCAGTTGTTTAAATCATGCTCTTTTTGAAACTACACAAGGTATTTAATTCCTTGACAATTATCAACTTAATTTTTTGTGTCTTTTGGCCCTCCAAATTAATGCAGAGATAGTACTTCGGAATAAAAAGAAGTTTTCTTGAGTTGGACGAAGTACTAGAGGTAAACATTCAGTATTTTGCCTACCACACAAGATTCCACCAAAACAAGGGTAAATAATGTTGCGGTTAATTGATACTCTAGAAGGGTGTGGCACTTGACATACAACCACTTAAAAATTTTTCATGTTGCACGTATGAACTCAAATTAAATTGTCTAAATCACAAACCTACTGTCATTAAGTTACAATCCAAAAATTAAATTGGTTGTGCAAAACTAATTTTTGATTTTATCCATAGCCTTTGTCAGTTTTCTGGTAGTAGAATCTTCAAAAGAGAAAAAGAAAAAGAAAAAGAAAAAGAAAAAAAAGGTGGTGGTGGCAATAGGCTGGGTATGTGGATGGTTAAATGGGTGCGGGTGCAAGTATGGGTATTAATTTAAGCCCATTTGATGGTTTGTTGTGCAAAGAGAACAATCCATTCTATAGGGAAGCACATGGACTCTACGCGTCCATCTCTGTGCATTATTTAGAATTTTAGAAAGACGATGAAACTAGAATTGGAGTAATGCATCCCCAACCTTTAGTTGGGTATTATCCATTGAATCTTTGGAAATAATCACCATCAGTACTAACTTTATCATAATCATAGCCTTTTCCCAGTAGGTTGGAGTTGTTGTGAAAATTTATAATGTGCTTACAAATATAAAAGTAGAAAAATTGGGGAAACATAAGGAGAACTCCAAAGCTTGTTGTATTCTATAACCAAGTTTTACATTGCTACACTAACAAATTGTGGTTTGGAATGTTCCATTTTACCCTCCGTCATTGTTGATTTGTGTTAACATGATTTGAAAACTAGTTTTCCCTTGTCGACACTGCCAATATATATTTTCTTTATTAAGAGTCATTTATACCATGTTTACAAAAACATCTTAAAATTGAAAATATCTTTCTTCTGAGACTTTTTATGAAATATCTCATTGTAGTGGTTTCACAGAAACCACATTGGGTAGAGCAAAATGCTAGCAACATTATTAATTTGTTGTAAAAATACAATGATTGCAAACTCTCTAATACATTGTATTTGGTAGATAAGATCTGTATGGGTTCAATCATCTGATAGCACTACCTTCATTTTCAACTTTTGAGGAAGATAATGCATGAGGCTAATTTCCAACTTTAATTTTCGGTAAGGTGCAGGTTGAAAATGGACCCCTTGGTTAATCGAGATCCGGTTGTAATGAATAGGGAGTGGATGACACTAGGTTTCCCAGACCCACGTTTTCTTTCTAGAATCAGAAGTTTTTCAAAGTTTGCACAAGAAAACCTTCCTGGTAGAGAATCCGTTCCTTGTCCATGCACCACTTGTAGATGTGCACGTTTTCCAATTTCTTATGATGATATGGAAATACATCTAATGAAAAATAGATTCGACCCAAACTATAGGGTTTGGAACATGCATGGGGAGCATATATCACCTTAAGTGTACTGTACGTGAATCAAGTTCCCAACAATACCATAGTGTCCCGAACTTAAATGAGGTTCACAACGCAATCATTCAAGAACTTGGTGGTAATAACCTAGATGAAGTTGTACAGGATGAGCCCAATGTGACCCCTATAGTTAAAGGCATCTTTGGAGAAAATGAAACTAAGGAGTTTGAAGCAAATCTATGAGATGCAATGACTGAGCAATACCCTGGGGCCCAAGATTTCACCGTGCTGACTTTCAATGTAAAACTTTTTAAATTAAAGGTGAATCATGAATGGAGTGAAAAAAGCTTTACAGAGCTCCTTCAACTACTAAAGAAGGTGTTACCTTCCGGTAATAAGGCCCCAACGAATACCTACCAAGCAAAGAAGATCATTACAAAGTTGGGTCTTGATTATGTGAAAATCCATGCTTGTCTAAATAACTGCATCTTATACTGGAGAGAGAATGAGATGAAAACCATTTGTCCAAATTGTAAAACTTCTAGGTACAAGACTGAAATGGATTCTAAGAAAAAATAATTTCGAATACCTAGGAAGGTGTTAAGGTATTTTCCATTAACACCAAGGCTACAAAGAATGTTCAGTGTACCTTGGTTGAAAGAAATGTCTTAACACTCAACGAAGAAATTTCAACATGAAAAGATAGAACATCCGGCTGATTCTATTACATGGAAGAATCTTGATGACAAGTATACAGATTTTTTAGCTGAGCCTCACAATGTTCGATTGAGTTTGGCTACAGATGGGTTTAACCTGGTCGGCACTTTCAGTATGTCGTATAGTTCATAGCCCATTATGTGTGTGACGTACAACCTTCCACCAAAGCTTTGCATGAAACTTTAGTTTACTATGTTGACTTTACTCATTGAGGGACCGCGACAATTGGAAAAGGATATTGACGTTTATTTACAGCCATTGATTGATGAACTACAAAAGTTATGGCGAGAAGGGGTCAGGACATTCGATGCATACCATGAAAACAAATTCAACATGCGTGCTGTTCCACTTTCGACAATCCATGACTTTCCAGCATATGGTAACATTTCTGGTTGTAGGACAAAGGGTAAGTATGGTTGTCCTGTATGTGGTCCTAACACAGATTCTTTGCGACTCCAATATGAAAAGAAACATGTTTATATGGGCCATAGACGATGGTTGCCAATGTCAGAACAGGCTAGGAAGGACACAAGTGCTGGCACGTTCAACAAGAAGGTGGAGATACGATGTCAACCGATCCGTCTAGATGGGATTGAGGTCAAAAGACAAACCGCGAACTTGAATATGCAATGAGAGAAGACTGGGAAGAGTAATATATGGGGTATTGATGGAGGACGACAAGAGGTAGCGGATGATGTTGAATCACCGTGGTTCTTCAAACGGTCTATATTATTTGATCTGGAGTATTGAAAAGATATTCATGTGCGTCACAACCTTGATGTCATGCATATTGAGAAAAATATATGTGAAATCCTTGTTGCCTTGATGTTGAACACACCTGACAAAACCAAGGATGATGCTAATGCAGGCAGGGACTTGAAACAATTGGGAATTGAGAAGCGTCTATGGCTGAAAAAGAACAATGGCAAGGTGATTCAGAAACAAGGTCCTTTCTGTTTAAGAAAATAAGAGAAAAAACTTTTCATCTAGACTTTGCATGAGCTGCGTGTTCGGATCGGTTTTAGTGCGAATTGGAGGACCATCGTAAAGGAAGATTACATGGATTTAAAGGGAATGAAGTCTCATTCTTGCCATGTGTTGATGCAACATCTGCTCCCAGTTCTCATCCAGCATGCATTCAGGGATAGAAAGGTCATTCGTCCTATAATTACAAGCTTTTGCACCTTCTTTAATGCCTTGTGCTCGACAACCGTAGACCTTCAAACACTCCTTACTCTCAAGAGGGGCATGGCTAGGACGTTATGTCAGCTTGAAACTATATGCCCGCCATCGTTATTTGTCATTATGATGCATTTATCGATCCATTTGGCTTACGAGGCTCGCATATGTGGTCCTGTATACTATCGATGGATGTGTCCATTCGAAAGGTACATTGTGAGCTTAATAAGAATAAATTGACTTAACATCTATATTTGCATGTATGTATAATGTATCATTAACTTTGTCAGGTTCATGAAGACATTCAAGGCCTATGTCCATAACAAGACATGACTTGAGGGTTGTATTGTATAGCAGTACATCCAAGAGGAGACAATCATATTCTGCAACCAATATAAAGGAAAACAAAAAACAAGCCTACTGAAAATGCTGGGAAAATGGTTTAACGGAGTCATTCCAGGACTACGTAAGTTAGAAGATATCGTTGATGATGACCCTAATGATGACGACGTTGGACCAGTAGGTTCGGGTCAAAGTGTTATCCTAGTGAGTATCGAATACGAACAAGCTCGTACATGGATACTGAAGAGTCACCCAGCTACGACGAGTGGGAAGGGTATGTACAATAAGCTCATATATATATATGTGTGTGTGTGTATCTTCCTTTATGCGATTTCAATATAACAATGTTATCAAATATCGCGCAGGAAGCACAGAGATTTCTTACAGCGATGCTAAAAGAGGACCAACAGGGTGCCTAGCGAGGACGAATTCATATCTTGGATGAAGTGACAACCAGAGTTCATTAAATTCGACGATAATGAATTTAAAGATGTAGTGAGAGGACCTCTAGCTTTTTCTATTGAATATAATAAGTAATGTATTAATGGTTTCCTCTTTGTCATTGAGGACTATGAGGAGAATAAAATGAACCAAAACAATGGGGTTAGGACAGAGGGTATGATAACCTTTCGATTAAGTGCTAAGGATATCAATACAGTGGATGAAAATCAACCTTACTACGGAGTCGTTCATAGAATTATCCAATTGGAGTACCGAACAGGGTACAAGCCCATCCTATTTAAGTGTGATTGGGTGAAAGTGACACATCATGGTGTTTCTCTTGATGTCGAAGCGAATTTGAGATTAGTAATTTTGTCTTGTCTTTACAGTTCAGACAAAGTCGGTGACGAGACCTTCATTCTTGTAGAGCATGCCATGCAAGTTTTCTACTCCGGAGATCCAAAAAATCTTGACTGGCATGTGGTCTTGGAGGTTCGAAAAAAAAATTTGGCGAAGCAGAGAAGTGCGTTCTATCGGAACGATTAAAGGCTGTAAGTAATGCCGATGTAGGACCCGATCTCACCTCATTAGCAATGGTTGATGAGTTGATATTCAATGAATCTGAAGGCATCAATGTTGTGGTTGAGAAAAAAAATAAAAGAAAACGATCAAAGAGAATCTACTGATTTGTTTGTATTTTCTAAGCATGTAACAAAATGATATTTAATGGAGGAAATCTAATCAAGGTTTAGATAATATAGTAAATTTTTTGTACTTTATCTGTGATCTAAATTATTTCTTAACCATTAGCTTTTTTTTCTTTTCTTTTCATATTAAGGAAGAATTAGGCACATGGATTCACAACCAGAGGTATTGGGCGCGCAGGTGCTTGGGAGTACAGATTCAAGCAACACCAAAGGTAATAAGATACTTCTCCTTAATTATATATGTAAATTTTCTTTTTCTTGTATATTAGCGGTAATCAATGATGTGTATATATAACTGTTATTCTTTTTATGTAATTGTGTCAGCTTCTTCTTCATCTAGAAAGAGAGGCATTACTAGGGGGCCCTCTTTAGTTGTGCAACCTGATAGGAAAAAAGTCCTAAAGACGAATGAATTTGGGCAACCGAATGAGGACTGTTCCGATCACAGAGACTTTGCATCGCATGTTGGTGTCCTCACCCATTCTCATATCCCAATCATATACATGGACTTTCGCTAAGTGCCTCATGAACAAATTCATATGGTCACAGAAAGATTGTCACAGTTTTATGAGTTTGAGGGTCAAAGTTGGGATGCAAGTCTTGATTATGTTATAAAATGCATCAATGAAGCATGGAGGAATTATAAGAGAAGATTGACTAGAAAATATATAAAAAAATAAGGATCCTATTGATGTGTGAGATGGTCTTGCCCCCCCAGGTATCCCTATGGAGGATTGGATGGTCTTCGTGGATCAACGTACCACCGAGGAATTCAAGAGGGCAAGCACAAGAAATAAAGTCAATTGGGCCAAGCTAAAAGGACCTGCGTATCTTGGGAGGCACAACATGGCTGTTACTCGCCATAAGATGGTATGCATTTAAAAATAGATATTATAGTTTAAAATTGAATTTAAATTTGAATTATCATTCATCTAAATCTATTAATGATGTGTATTTGAATGATATATAATGTGCCAAAGGTGATGGAGAAGAATCTTACCTTTAATGACGAGATAGGTAGATGTGATTTCTTCTTAAGAGCCCATACAAGAAAGGATAAAGTTATCCAGTATCCTAACCTTGCTGTAAGTGCATCCCTCGTACCACTAACTAGTACCCTTATGAAAAGCCTATGTATAACTTTGAATTATATTGCATTCATTTGTATTTTTTCACAAGAAAAAGTAGATGAGTTCTATAGTAGCAATCCTACTTCTATGATGAGCGACATGGATGATGCCCTTACAGAGGTACTAATAAAATTTAAAAATTACTTAAGTTTTATGGTAATTATGAATATCCTAATAACTTGATTTATAATGTTTTACAGTTGGTTGGTTCTAACAATAGAGGGTGAATGAGGGGTCTAGGTTGCTCAATAAGCAAGCTAGGACTGAAGAAGTTAGCCACTGCTCGTTCAAAGGTAGAGAATGTGACAAAAGAAAAAAAGAGCGTAACTCAAGAGTTATTTCAGTTGAAGAAAAAATTAGATGATATGACTCAAGATATAGTTGAGATGAAGGAAACATTGGTGGATATGCAGAAAGAGAGACAGTATACTCAAAATCTCTCATCACCAACAGTCGCTAAATCTACTCAGGCATCGTCGATATGCAAGTATAAATTTTTACTGTATTGTGCTTACAATTATATTATAAATGCTAACAATACCAATGTCATTTTATGTGTAAATGTAGCAGGATATTATATATATCGGTAAGAGATGCGACTTTCTTGGTTTTGGAAAATGTGGTGAGTTGCTCGTGGTGAAGTACACGAAGTTAATCCAAATGCAACTGTCCACTGTGAACCGTTGGAGGATGGAGCTTTTGTTGTTGTCCTGACTGAGGTTATACAACCTCACGCTCCTTTGTGGAAAGAAGATGGGTTCGCATCTACAGTTGGAGAGGCCGATCCGGGATATTTGTGTAATGGGTGAAAGAGGCTTTGAGAATTCAATAATTTGAACAAATTTGGTACTCTATAATTGAACATGTGTAGTGTGCATTTTGAACTAATTCTGAACTAATTTGGCACTTTTAAAAAATATATATTGAATGAATTTTGTACTCTATATTTGAATGTATTTATAGTCTTAGGCTCCATTTGGTCATCACATTAGTATTTATGAAAACACTTCTTTTGAAAACCAAATGGAGCCTAAGCCCTTTTTTTAACTCTGCCAATGCAGCACCTTCCATTGCCGGTCCCAAGCCCGGGTAAAGGAGGAGGGAGAAGGGCTTTAGAATGAGATCGTTAACTATGGAGGAGATCCTGAAAATGCAGTATCTCTGGTTTTATGGTTTTACTTGTACATTCCTGTATTGATTACTCAAGCATGACGGTTATGCGCATTCTTTTAGGTGGATGTTGCATGTGGGAGGATTGGAGCTGCATATTTCAGATTCAAGCATCTGGTACGTCTCTTGTCAAGAATGCACATATGTAATTCATCAAACAATACATTATGTGATATCGTGTGCATAATATCTATGTTGTAATTACAGTTATCTATAATAATAATAATTTGTTCATTATAGTGCATTCACAATAGTTATCATTGTGGTTACAGTTATTCATTACGTGACAGGTTTTCAGGTGAGATGAATGAGTTTCAAAACAAAATAGTCTGCGATTTTGAGAAGCGATTTCCAGGATGTATGTGTGTTTCAGGGGCATCTGTACCTTGGAAGCATACAATGGAAGGTAAGGAAAACCCTTGAGTTCCCTTCTTTGAATCATGAAAAGGTATTTGTGTTGAATCCCATGCATTAGTAAAAACGCAGGCATGCTCATAAGCATGACATGCATAATTCCGTAAAAATTGATGGAGCAGACCCGGATGTGCGTCAGAGCTATCTGGATGTTGGCAGGGGTCCCTGGAAGGTGGGAACCGCTATTATTACCATGATGAAGCTGTTTATTTCCTATGGATAACATTGGAGGGGCCTGGCCATTTGGACAGGCCATGTTTATGTATTTGCTCGAAATTGATGGAGCAGACCCGGATGTGCGTCGAAGCTATTCGGGTGTTGAGCGGGGGTCCCTGCAAAGTGCAAACCGTAGTAATGACCATGATAAAGCTGGCCATTTTCCTATGAACAACATTGGAGTGGCTTGGCCATTTGGACTGGCCGTGTTTATATCTGTTTTTGCAGGGACCACATCCTTAACCTAAACTGCACCCTAAACCTATAACCTAAACCTATTCTCAATTCCCTAAAGCTATAACCTATAACCTATAACCTATAACCTAACCTAAACCTATAATCTTAACCTAAAACCAAAACCTAAACCTAAAACCTATATGTATTCACAAATCCCTAAACCTAAACCTACACCTAATCCTAATCTCAACTCCCTAACCTAAACCTAAACCTAAACTTAAAAACCCAAACTTAAACCAAATCATGAACCCGAACCTGATTTCCTAAAACTAAACCTTAACCTATTCTCAATTCCCAAAAGCTATAACCTATAACTTATAACCTATAACCTAATTCTAAACCTATAACCTAAACCTAAACCTAAACCTATAACCTAAACCTTAACCTATAACCTATAACCTATGACTTAAACTTACAACCTATAACCTAACATTAACCTAAACCTAAACCTAAACCTATAACCTAAACCTATAACCAAAACCTAAACCTAAAACCTAAATGTATTCTCAAATCCCTAAAACTAAACCTACACCTAAACCTAATCTCAACTCCCTAACCTAAACCTAAACCTAAACTTGAAAAACCAAACCTAAACCCGATCCCGAACCCGAACACTATTTTCTAAACCTAAACCTTAACCTATTCTCAATTCCCTAAAGCTATAACCTATAACCTATAACCTATAACCTAAACCTAAACCTATAACCTAAACCTAAAACCTAAATCTAAATGTATTCTCAAATCCCTAAACCTAAACCTACACCTAATCCTAATCTCAACTCCCTAACCTAAACCTAAACCCAAACTTGAAAACCCAAACCTAAACCTGATCCCAAACCAGAACCCGATTTCCTAAACCGAAACCTTAACCAATTCTCAATTCCCAAAAACTATAACCTATAACATATAACCTATAACCTAAACCAAAACCTAACTTAAACCTATAACCTAAACCTAAACCTAAACCAATAACCTTAACCTAAACCAAAACGTATAACCTAAACCTTAACATATAACCTATAACCTATAAACTAAACTTATAACCTATAACCAAACCTTAACCTTAACCTAAACCTATAACCTAAACCTAAAACCTAAATGTATTCTCAAATCCCAAAACCTAAACCTACACCTAATCCTAATCTCAACTCCCTAACCTAAACCTAAACCTAAACTTGAAAACACAAACTTAAACCCAATCCCGAACCCGAACACGATTTCCTAAACCTAAACCTTATCCTATTCTCAATTCCCAAAAGCTATAACCTATAACATATAACCTATAACCTAAATCTAAACCTATAACCTAAACCTAAACCTTAACCTAAACCTAAACCTAAACCTATAACCTTAACCTAAACCAAAACATATAACCTAAACCTTAACCTATAACCTATAACCTATAACTTAAACTTACAACCTATAACCTAATATTAACCTAAACCTAAACCTAAACCTATAACCTAAACCTAAAACCTAAACCTAAACCTAAAACCTAAATCTCTTCTCTAATCCCTAAACCTAAACCTACACCTAATCCTAATCTCAACTCCCTAACCTAAACCTAAACTTAAACTTGAAAACCCAAACCTAAACATGATCCCGAACCCGAACACGATTTCCTAAACTTAAACCTTAACCTATTCTCAATTCCCTAAAGCTATAACCTATAACCTATAACCAATAACTTAAACCTAAACCTATAACCTTAACCTAAATCTAAAACCTAAATCTAAATGTATTCTCAAATCCCTAAACCTAAACCTACACCTAATCCTAATCTCAACTCTCTAACCTAAATGTAAACCTAAACTTGAAAACCCAAACCTAAACCCGATCCCGAACCCGAACCTGATTTCCTAAACCTAAACCTTAACCAATTCTCAATTCCCAAAAACTATAACCAATAACATATAACCTATAACCTAAACCTAAACCTAACCTAAACCCATAACCTAAACCTAAACCTAAACCTATAACCTTAACCTAAACCAAAACCTATAACCTAAAACTTAACGTATAACCTAAAACCTATAACCTAAACTTATAACATATAACCAAACCTTAACCTAAACCAAAACCTGTAACCTAAACCTATAACCTAAATGTATTCTCAAATCCCTAAACCTAAACCTACACCTAATCCTAATCTCAACTCCCTAACCTAAACCTAAACCTAAACTTGAAAACCCAAACTTAAACCCAATCCCAAACCCGAACTCAATTTCCTAAACCTTAACCTTAACCTATTCTCAATTCCCAAAGGCTATAACCTATAACATATAACCTATAACCTAAATCTAAACCTAAGACCTAAACCTAAACCTTAACCTAAACCTAAACCTATAACCTTAACCTAAACCAAAACCTATAACCTAAACCTTAACCTATAACTTAAACTTACAACTTATAACCTAACATTAACCTAAACCTAAACCTATAACTTAAACCTAAAACCTAAACCTAAACTTAAAACCTAAATGTAATCGCAAATCCCTAAACCTAAACCTACACCTAATCCTAATCTCAACTCCCTAACCTAAACCTAAACCTAAACTTGAAAACCCAAACCTAAACCCGATCCCGTACCCGAACCCAATTTCCTAAACCTAAAACTTAACCTATTCTCAATTCCTTAAAGCTATAACCCATAACCTAAACCTATAACCTATAACTAAACCTAACCTAAACCTATAACCTAAACCTAAACCTAAACCCATAACCTTAACCTAAACCAAAACATATAACCTAAACCTTAACATATAACCTATAACCTATAACCTATAACCAAACCTTAACCTAAACCTAAAACCTAAACCTAAACCTATAACCTAAGCCTAAAACCTAAATGTATTCTCAAATCCCTAAACCTAAACCTACACATAATCCTAATCTCAACTCCCTAACCTAAATCTAAACCTAAACTTGAAAACCCAAACTTAAACCCAATCCCGAACCCGGACCCGATTTCCTAAACTTAAACTTAACCTTTTCTCAATTCCCAAAAGTTATAACCTATAACATATAACCTATAACATAAACCTAAACCATAACCTAAACCTATAAACTAAACCTAAACCTTAACCTAAATCTAAACCTATTGAAAGTACCCAAGTTTGTCAATTAGTGTGCGTGTTGGGTCAGTCAGACTACAGAGCCTCATAGGAAGATCAATTCAAGCATCTGCCTCAACCAAATGTGTGCAAGCTTGCCGTAGGTTAATCTAAAGCCTCACATCCCATATCTCAAAACACCAGGTGAATAAAACCCTTAAAACAAGTTAGAACATTATAGGGTTTTTAAGTAGGAAAACTTTTTCAAAAATCAAAATATCTCTAAGTTTTCTTGCTTTGTCGATTTTATCGATACACATCTCAATATGATCGACCTTCTCTGTCAATGTCTTCGATGCCTAAAACGATATCATCGAAAAGAGGACGAAAAGTGTTCAACAACCGCATATATCTCTAGACTGATTTATCGATGTATCGATCCACATATCGATATCATCAATATTTAAATCTCGAATCCATCGAAGGTGACTCGATAGACAAATTTTCGGCGCCCCTGTTTTTCCTTAAGAATATCATATATGCATCAAAATTCAAATCTTGATGATATCGGAAGGCTCTCGATGAGATCGGTCTAGGGCACCAAGTTCTTCCAACAAAATATTTCAGGGTGGTTTATCTATGATCGGGGGTCTTTCGATAGAATCGATATTCAAATATCGATGATATCGGTACCAGGTCGATTGCATCGAATAAGGACATAAACTGTCTAGCAAGCTTAATGAGAAATCCGCTGGATTTATCGATGCCTCGACTCTGATATCGATATCATCGACATTCAAATTCCGATGATCTCGATGGTCCCTCGATCATTCTTGAAAACCTGAAATATTTCATGTCAAGTTTCTCTCGCTTTCAAGTATTGATGAATTGAACCTCTCATCAATGAAATCAGAGTTCGAAATTCGATGACATCAACAAGTGTTTCGATTCCATCGACCAGTTGGCTAAAGGTTTTAAAAGCGTATGACATTGAGTTTGTGTCATCGAGCAGACCATCAATGCTATCGAGAGTATATGCTCGATGATATCAAACCCCCTCGATGATATCGAACTCTGTCATAAACGTGACCATTTTATATCCGTTGGAACCTTTTGCCTATTTAAAGAGAGCATGTCTATTGTTGCTGGTAGAGAAAGAAGAGAGTGCTTTTGTGTGTTTCAAGCCTTAGATCATTTACCTAAAAGTCTCTCTCAAGGGAGTTCATCCTCCAATCCACCCTCATCATTGATATTCAATAAAGTGGATTGGGGAATGAACTTCTGCATTCAAGGATCCTCCAGTAACTATCTTAATGGCAAATCATTGAGTTAGGATGCCTTGAATGCATAATCGGAATCACACTATCTTCCTTATAGGAAAATATATTATAGAGTAGGATTTCGTTCTAACCTTGATCCAACCTGAAGCCTCGTATTGGTACATCATCTATGTTGCGGATCAAGGAAGTCAAAGACTCTTCATCAACAAGGAGGAGATCTTCGTCAACATGCTGAATGTGACTCATACACTTATTTGTAAGTTATTAGAGTCCAGAGGACACTTGTGATCATTCCTTTTTAGGATTGGGTCTTAGGTGTTTCTCATCCCTTCAAGCCCTCGTAGGAGGCCTCCAGCGGGAGTGTACATAGTGGGTGTGTTGTGTAGACCCTTACTCTTTGAAGAGCATAAATATCTGGTTGAAGGTTAACCTATCTAAAACCTTAGGTTAGAGGTGAACCGTGTGAAACCTCGGGTTTGAGGTGAACCGTGTAAAACCTTAGGCTTGAGGTGAACTGAGTAAAACCTTGGGTTTGAGGTGAACCGTGTAAAACCTTGGGTTTAACGTGAACCGTATAAAACCTCCACTAGGGTCTTGTGGAAGATTCATGGCCAGTGTACATAAAAGTGGGTGCATTGTGTTGACCCTTGCTCATGAGAGCATAAACAGTTGACCTCAGTGTAGGTTGTAAAGGTTGAAGGTGAACCTGATTTAAAACCTTAGGTTTGAGGTGAACCGCTGTGAAACCTCCTTAGTGAAATCTGGTATACTCAAGGGTTGAGTGGGGTTACCGGGAGTGGAGTAGACAAATAGTCGAACCACTATAAAAATGACTGTGTTTGAGATTGTTATTCTTTTGTTTGTGTGACTTGCGTTAATATTTTCATATCTGAATATCTATAATCACACCTTACACACTTACACAGTTATATCCATCATAAACTAGTTTGAATATTGTTTACTTCTTAAATAGTTTGTGATTGGATCCTTTACCGGGCTTGGAAGCCAGTAGAGTTACTTTTAAGTAATCCTTATATGTGTCTGTTATTAGGATTAGTGTAATAGGCTTTAAATAAACTATAAAACTTTAAAAAGTCTTATTCACTCCCCGCTAGGACATATTGACATATCCCTACTTCGACTAAAGCGGTCTTCCCCGTTATTTCAATTGGTATCAGGGCAGGTCTCTCTTTAAGGGCTTCACCGCCTAGAGAGTGATCTTGACTGAAGTTGGGAATATGGCCAAAGGAGAGGGCTCATCGGTCAGTAGACCTCCAGTATTTGATGGCTCAAATTATGCATACTAGAAGGCTAAGATGCACTACTTTTTGAGATCTTTGGATCATGATGTTTGGGATATAGTAGAAAGTGGATATGTGTCACCAACTGAACAAATTGTACTTGATAGCGGTACAACTATCTCAAAACCTAAACCCAAAGAAAAGTGGATGACATTTGATAAAGAAAAATAGACTGCTGAAGCTAAAGCTATGAACGCCATTTACTGTACCGTGTCCCAGGATATATTTAATCAAATAAGTATGTGTGGGACAACTAAAGAAGTATGGGATCTATTGGAAATAACCCATGAAGGCACAAGCACTGTGAAGAGATATAAACTTCAACTCCTGACTTCACAGTTCCAAAGTCTCATAATGGAAGAGCATGAGACCTTTATGGAGTTTTTCACAAAGTTAAATATCATTTGCAACTCCATGGGTGGATTGGGAGAAAAAGTTCCGGTATCTAAAATCTATAGGAAAATACTGAGATCACTACTGGAACGATTTAATCCCAAAGTAACAACCATTGAAGAGTGTAGGAATATTGATAAAATGAAAGTAGAAGAACTGGTAGGTTCCCTACAAACTTTTGAATTACACTTCAAACAAATCCAAAAATCCAAAACAGCTGTCCTAAAAACCTCAAAGAAAACAACAAATGAGGACAGTGGAAGTGAAAAAGATGATGAAGATGAGGAAGTGGCTTTACTAGCACAAGGATTTAGGAAATTTTTCCAAAAGAATCATGGCCGACCTTCCAGAGGAAGATGGGTGGACAACAAACCTTAGACAAGTAAATTTGGTAAAAAGACCAAAGAACCACAAAGTTATGCCTGTCAGAAGTATGGACACCTGTCTACAGAATGCCTAAACCGAAAAACTAAGGGCAAGGCAATGGCTGCCATATAGGATGATACAGAAGAGTCAAACTCAGAATCTAATGACTCAGAAGTGATGTAGACCAGAAATCCCTGAAAATTCTTATGGTCTCCACTACTCCAATCATTCCTAGTGAATCTGAAATCGAAAAAGAACAGCAAGCCACTGAATCATTTCCGTCAGATAATGAGGAAATGGAAAAAGAAGAAGAAGAAGATCAAGACAAATTACAAGATGCCTACAATCAACTTTATATTCATAGCATCAACATTCTTAAAAGACTTGGAATGTCTGAAAATAATAAGGAACTACTGCAAAAAGATCTGGACAAAACATTGGAAATCAATTCACATCTAATTAATGATCTGCAGCAATATTATTCAAATAATGACAAGTTGGAAAGAATTAACCTATCCCTAAAAACTGACTCATCAAAGTTTATCAAACAAATTGAATTATTAGAAGATGAAAATAAGCACCTCCAGAATGAGAATCACACACTCCAGTTTGACTTAGAAAAATCCAGAAAATTTGCTGAAATAAACTATAAATTTTCTCAGAGTGGTGAAAAACTAGAAAATTTGTTAGGGATAGGAAGACAAGGAAAAGACAAGAGTGGCCTAGGGTACGAGAAAAGTAAAAAGAAAATTGGAAATAAAGTCCCAACATCTAAAAAACTTGCTGCTTCAGGTAGCAATATGAGAACTTCTCTAGTTTGTCATTTATGTGGTGATATGGGCCATTATAAGTTTGAATGCTTAACTCCTAGAAGGACTTCATATAACTCCGGTTAAAATCATATTGATAAATTCAACTCAGTCGGAGAAATACAGAATGTTAAAAGTCCATCTAGAAGAAACACTCATCCAACACCATCTAAAATGAAAGACAGAATGAAGGAATCACTGGATCAAGTGGAAGAAATAAATATAAAAACTAAATCTACCACAGTAAAGAGTTCTGTTTCAAAGTAGATAGTGAAAGAAAGACTGAACTCGGTACCCTGAAATGTCAAGCGTAGAAAGACAAGTCCGGGTCATGCATCTAGTCCTGGATATTTACTGAAATGATGCAAATTTTGCTAAGCTTCAATTGATATATCTGAGGTTCCTTACCTCAATATTTTTGTATATAAACATTCAAATGCTTATAATTTTGATGTGCACAGTACATAATTCTGCTTGGTATACTATTGATTCATAGAAGTTCTATCAGTATACTTGAAGGATCATCTGAATGCTAAAAATGAAAAATCATTCACCAGAGATAGGACTGTCAATATATCATTCCCGATTAATCGATCAAGGGTCGATATCATCGATAACCCTTTTGAATGTGAAAAGCCATACGATCGAGAATGATATCGAAGACAGGCTCAATAAAATCGATCAAGAGTATACCAATATCATCGAAACAAGGATCGATGATATCGACAGATGCCGCCTGATATAAGTCGGTGGAGCGCGAAAAAGGGATTTTATTCCAAGGTTTCCGGTTCTTCCTCTCCAAAGCTTCAACAAAAGTAATATTCAAAGAATGGATTTAAAATTTCATAAATACCCTGAGGATCCATCTAAGGAAGAGTTTCAAGAAGAAGGAGAAGAAGGTGCTGGAGACGCTCCAATGGAAGAAACTGAGACGGCAAGAGTAGAAGCCTCTGGACCTCATCATGCACCATCAATGTCAACGCCTGG
This sequence comes from Magnolia sinica, assembly GCF_029962835.1. NCBI lineage: Eukaryota > Viridiplantae > Streptophyta > Magnoliopsida > Magnoliales > Magnoliaceae > Magnolia > Magnolia sinica. The sequence goes on from NC_080574.1 coordinate 71,096,977, forward strand.
GTATGCCAAACGATTCAAGCTGGATAGGATTGGGGCAATTCAGAGGGATGTCCACTTAGTGCACGAGAGACTTGCTGTTTTGGAACGGATGGTCCAAGGAGTGTAGTAGACAGTACAAAAGTTAGTCGAGCTGTTCACTTGTCGACGAGTTGATACGGCACCATCCTCCTCGGCTCCATAAGTACTGATCTCTGGGCGCTATCATACACACTTCACTCTCATTACCGCGTATGAACATTAATATCTTTTTGGATGTTCTGTGCACTCATAAGTGTATGTGATCGCCCACTAACCTGCACCGTCTAAATAGTTTTTTTTTGTATATGTTACCCATGGATGGGTTAAGAACTGATGTTTAATTTTGGGTGCTCATGAGTGGGCTTGTCAATTTTGTTGGGATGACTGATAATCTACTGTTGTTTGTGGCAGTATATGTTTTGGATAATTTTGGAAATGGCTTATTATAATCCGCTCCTCTTTACTGCCATAAGAATTTTTTTTATCCCCTGGTTTATCTAGTATCTAATATGGAATGCATGTGATTATTTTTTAATGACTATTTTATCTACTATATCATTGCTCTATTCTGTCTGATATGCATACACACTTGCTGCAAATGATGTATGATTAAACTAATTCGATCATCTTACATCTATCTGTTATATACATATTCCTTTGAATGTTGGTTCTCCCAAATAAATCAAACTTATTTTCAATATCAACTGCTATATCTTCGTCAATGACTGACAAAAAGGGGGAGAACAATTCAAACACCCCAAATGAAAAATTGTATATCCGCTTGAATGGTGTTGCAGGTGTTAGGGGGAGCAGCTGCACTAAGTAAGGGGGAGTTTTGCAGTTAGGGGGAGCAGATACTAGGCTGCGCACATGGTTTCATTAAAAATTATAAAATTGTGTAAAAAGCATGTACACACAACTTAGGATGTATTTGTTCTAGGGTGTTTTGGTATTTTGTCACTTAATTAACTAAGGGGGAGATTGAAAGTGCCCTGGTTTGTCAATTAGCGTGCGTGTTGGGTTAGTCAGACTACAGAGCCTCATAAGAAGATCAATTCAAGCGTCTGCCTCAACCGGATGTGTGCAAGCTTGCCATAGGTAAATCTAAAGCCTCACATCCCATATTCCAAAACACCAGGTGAATAAAACCCTTAAAACAAGTTAGAACATTATAGGGTTTTTAAGTAGGAAACTTTTTCAAAAATCAAAAAATTTCTAAGTTTTCTTGCTTTTTCAATTTTATCGATACACATCTCGATATGACCGACCTTCTCTGTCGATGTCCTCGATGCCTAAAACGATATCATCGAAAAGAGGACAAAAAGTGTCCAGCAACGCATATATCTCTGGATTAATTTATCGATGTATCGATCCACATATCGATATCATCGATATTTGAATCTTGAGTCCATCGAAGGTGACTCGATAATATCAACAGAAAGATTTTTGGCACCCCTATTTTTCCTTAAGAATATCATATATGCATCGATATATCGAAGCCTCCTCGATACCATCGAAATTCAAATCTCGATGATATCGAAAGGCTCTCGATGAGATCGGTCTAGGGCGCCAAGTTCTTCCAGCAAAATATTTCAGGGTCTCTCATAGAATCGATATTCAAATATCATTGATATCGGTACTAGGTCGATTACATCAAATAAGGACATAAACTGTCTAGCAAACTTAATGAGAAATCCGCTGGATTTATCGATGCCTCGACTCTGATATCAATATCATCGACATTCAAATTCCGATGATCTCAATGGTCCCTCGATCATTCTTGAAAACCTGAAATATTTCATGTCAAGTCTCTCTCGCTTTCAAGTATCAATGAATCGAACCTCTCATCGATGAAATCGGAGTTCGAAATCCGATGACATCAACAAGTGTTTCGATTCCATCGACCAGTTGGCTAAAGGTTTCAAAAGCGTATGACATTGAGTTTGTGTCATCGAGCAGACCATCGATGCTATCAAGAGTATACACTCGATGATATTGAACCAAATCGATGATATTGAACTCTGTCATAAATGTGACCATTTTATATCCAATGGAACATTTTGCCTATTTAAAGAGAGCTTGTCTATTGTTGCTGGTAGAGAAAGAAGAGAGTGCTTTTGTGTGTTTCAAGCCTTAGATCATTTACATAAAGCTCTTTCTCTCAAGGGCGTTCATCCTCCGATCCACCCTCATCATTGATATTCAAAAGAGTGGATTGGGGAATGAACTTCCACATTCAAGGATCCTCCAGCAACTATCTTAATGGAAAATTATTGAGCTGGGATGCCTTGAATGCATAATCGAAATCACTCTATCTTCCTCATAGGAAAATATTTTATAGAGTAGGATTCCGTTCTAACCTTGACCCAACCCGAAGCCTCTTATTGGTACATCATCTGTGTTGTAGATCAAGGAAATCGAAGACTCTTCATCAACAAGGAGGAGATCTTCGTCAACATGCTGAATGAGACTCATCGACTTATTTATAAGTTATTAGAGTCCAGAGGACACTTGTGACCATTCCTTTTTAGGATTAGGTCTTAGGTGTTTCTCACCCCTTCAAGCCCTCGTAGGAGGCCTCCGGTGGGAGTGTACGTAGTGGGTGCATTATGTGGACCCTTGCTCTATGGAGAGCGTAAACATCTGGTTAAAGGTTAACCTATCTAAAACCTTAGGTTAGAGGTGAACCGCGTGAAACCTCGGGTTTGAGGTGAACCGTGTAAAACCTTGGGTTTAAGGTGAACCGAGTAAAACCTTGGGTTTTGAGGTGAACCGTGTAAAACCTCCGTTAGGGTCTCGTGGAAGATCTTTGGCCAGTGTGCATAAAAGTGGATGCGTTGTGTTGACCCTTGCTCGTGAGAGCATAAACAATCGCCCTCAGTGTAGGTTGTAAAGGTTGAAGGTGAACCTGATTTAAAACCTTAGGTTTGAGGTGAACCGCTGTGAAACCTCCTTAGTGAAATTCAGTACACTCAAGGGTTGAGTGCGCTTACTGGGAGTAGAGTAGACAAGTAGTCGAACCACTATAAAAATGACTGTGTTTGAGATTGTTATTCTTTTGTTTGTGTGACTTGCGTTAATATTTTCATATCTGAATATCTGTGATCACACCTTGCACACTTACACAGTTATATCCATCATAAACTAGTTTGAATATTGTTTACTTCTTAAATAGTTTGTGATTGGATCCTCTATCGGGCTTGGAAGCCAGTAGAGTTACTTTTGAGTAATCCTAATATGTGTCTGTTATTAGGATTAGTGTAATAGGCTTTAAATAAACCATAAAACTTTAAAAAGTCCTATTCACCCCCCTCTAGGACATATCGACATATCCCTACTTCGACTAAAGCAGTCTTCATCGCTATTTCACCTATAACCTTAACCTAAACCAGAACCTATAACCTATAACCTATAACCTATAACCTATAACCTAACATTAACCTAAACTTAAACCTAAACCTATAACCTGAACCTAAAACCTAAACCTAAACCTCAAACCTAAATGTATTCTGAAATCCCTAAAGCTAAACCTACACCTAATCCTAATCTCAACTCCCTAGCCTAAACCTAAACCTAAACTTGAAAACCCAAACCTAAACCCGATCCCGAACCTGATTTCCTAAACCTAAACCTTAACCTATTCTCAATTCCCTAAACCTATAACCTAAACCTATACCTATAACCTAAACCTAAAACCTAAACCTAAACCTAAAACCTAAATGTATTCTCAAATCCCTAAACCTAAACCGATAACCTAAACCTATAACCTACAACATTAACATAAACTTATAACCTTAACCTATAAGCTACAACATTAACCTAAACCTATACTTATAACCTAAACCTATTCTTAAATCCCAAAACTATAACCTAAACCTAAACCTATAACCTAAACCTAAACCTTAACCTAATCTAAACCTTAACCTATAACCTATAACCTACAACATAAACCTATAACCCATTACCTAAACCTTAACATATAACCTAACCTAAACCTAAACCTATAACATGCACTTATAACCTAAGCCTAAACCTAAACCTAAACCTAAACCTAAACCTGTAACCTTAACCTAAACGTAAAACCTAAACCTAAACCTAAAATGAAAATGTATTCTCAAATCCCTAAACCTAAACCTAAACCTAAATCTATAACCTAAACCTATAACCTACAACATTAACATAAACTTATAACCTAAACCATATGATGAGACCATTCCTTGGGAAGTGGGTACTTGTGGCTATCGATGGTCCTCCTTGCGGAAATTGTCCAGACGTTTATTTTGGCCCTACAAACCATATGGTGAGACCATTCCTTTTGTGTCAATTTCATTCTTCTTTGAGTTTTTATTAATTCATTAAGAATAAAAAAATAAAATGGTTATACATGATGCATTTCTTTCACTTTATTTTTCTTTCCCCTAATGGTCATTCTGATTTATGAATGCCATGACTATTTATAGGATGATGGAATATACGAAGCTGTTGCAGGAAGTGACTTTGTCATTATTAGAGTTGCATTTCGAGATAACTCTTCAAAGTACTACATAAATGACAGTGGAAGTAATTTTAAAGAGGTTACTAAGAAATTGAAAGGAAAAGGAGTGGACTTGGACAACAATCGATTTTTTATTCTTCAGGTGGGAGATGGCTGAAAAAGGCCTATTTACTTGTGAAAAAAATTTCATACCGTCAAAATATATCTTCTCTTTCAATTCTTTATCATTGAAATTTCAGGGTGAAGTCAAGCAAATTTCTTTAATGAAGCCAAAGATTTATATTTTCAACATTATTGTAATTGTAATTGTAAATGATTGAATGAAGGATTGTAATTGATTGTAATTGTAATTGATTGAATGAAGGATTGTAATTGATTGTAATTGAATGAATGAATGATTGTAATTTATTGTAATGAAATGAATGAATAATTATGCAGGTGGTAATTGAATGAACAAATGATTATATATATATTTTTAATATACGAAATAGCTACGGATATTGACTGTAGCTGGTAATCCCACAGCTATAGCCATTATTAAATTTGGCATATTGCTATGGACTTTTAGCTACAAATAATATCCGTAACTGTTTATACTTATCGCTATAGATATAATTGCTACGAATTATATCCGTAACTGTTATAACCTATAGCTACGGATTAAATCCGAAGCTATAGGTTCCAGACCTATTGTTACAGCACCTACGACTACAGTCGTGCTACGGAATAGCTACGGACTAGAACCGTAGCTGTATATCTAAGGCTACGTATTTTATCTATAGCCTTTGCCCCTTTTTCTGGTAGTGCCACTCAATCAGGAGCCATCACTGATTGCCTGGACTAGGTGGTAGTCCCAACCATACTCAACACAGCATGTGGATACAAGTGATATTCATAATAACATTTAATAGACAATTTAAATATAAATCTTATTTGAACATTTTATCGAACACATTGAACATATTGTTACACATTTGCATTTCAACCATAAATCATGTATTAGAAATTTACATTACATGAAAGAAACTATAACTATGGACAAGGTAGTTGAGAATCCTATCTTAACACTCTTATTATAAGCGATTTATCAAACAATTTCTCATTCAGACATTTTATCAAACACTTAGACTACATAATACTATATACATAAACTAAATTAGTTATAGCATATATTATGGCAGATCCTTTCATAAAGGAGTTGTCATACATACAACAGACATGTATTCCAGATTAATAGTCATGGCGAACATAAATCATAATAGTAATTTCATTCAAACATTTCAACAAACACATAGAATGCACAATATATTCACATAGTTCGCACACATGTACAATTTATCGAATATATCATAACTAAGGTAATGTGACAACAATCAAGTCAGACATAAATCATTGCTGACATTGAAAGCCTTGAAAACTATAACCTAAACGTTTATAGTCCGCACCTTTTGTCGGATTCCTCGATACGAGCTCGGTTCGTACACTAAACCCCCGACTACAGCACAACGGCTACATAAATCACGAAATAGGTTAGCTATTTCGTCGTTTCCTCTATTTGAATCCATAAAATAGGATTAGGGTTAGGATTTGTTACCCTAATCGTATTTGGAATCGATGGTGTAGCAAAATGGGAGAGATGATTTAGTTCGTGGTGCAGTGGGAGTGAATCCCAACAACGATCCACAGATCTCTCGCTCTTCTCCTCACTCTTTTCTCTCTTCTGTATCCTAAGGTTAGAGAATTCGTATGGAATGAGAGAGGAGTGGTTTAAGGGCATTATATAGGCCCATAACTGATGACAATGGCCCTAGGGCCATGGTAGACTTAGGTTATAGCCAAAAGGTGTCTGTTTCGGGTAAAACAGGACTCATCTGGAGGCCCTTTTCTTACCTAAGTCATGGAGTAAATTTCCTGATAATAGATCTATGACAGGACTGTGTTTATGGTTTGATCTGACAAACAGATCGGTCGTGAAGGACCCCGAATCAGATCAACGGTCGTCGTTCCTCGATCAAGGCCACAAGTATACGAATATGAGTAGCAAAATTTCCCTAACCCATGGGTGTATTTAGGTCAGAATAGGTGTATTTGGGTCAGAATCTGATGGTCCAAAGTCTCCAATTTCACCCGCAAGCGAATGGCCCAAATCACTTAAGTTTGAGTTCATTTTCTAAAGATATTCATGTTTCTCATACACTTCGCTCAAGGCTCATGTTGTGTGCTTCTGGATACCATTTGGGCTCGATTCCCATGATTGTTGTTAAGCCTAATAAGGCGGTCATAACCTTATAGTTTCGTGGTAATCGGACTTTCGACGCGCGGTCCAGGTCCAATATAGAGTTTCAATGTGCTCCCGAGAGCAACTGGGTTTTGGGATTTCTCCTAAGTTTTTAGGTAATGTTGAGCTAGCGATTCTAATGGTTTTGGGTCTTGCAGTTCATATAGATAGTGGTTCAAGCAAGTCCACTGATTAATTTAGTTTAGTACTTAATTAATTTTCATCTAATTTTTAAAGGATTCGCTTATTAAGGATTTCTGTCTGAGGTGGTACTCAGGTCTTTGTACGGATTTTTCCAAGATGTTACAATCACAATGTTCATTATGGATCTCAAGTTGTTAAAAATCAAACTACCTAAACCAGTAAACTCATAGGCGAGTTCGAGAGAAGCTTAATCATTCTCGATCGTTTGATTTTATTGATCGACGCTCGAGCTCAATTGATCGAACATGGCCAAAGTTGTCCAACGAGTTCACTATCCTAATTTAACATAGTTCGATCGATCGATGGCCCTCGGTCGTTCAATCGAGGATGTTGTTATTTGCCCGTTTGATAATGGTTGTAAATCGAAATCTATATAAAGGACATTTGGGCATTGGGCGTTTTGATGGTTTTTTTAGTGAATTAGAAGCCCTACTGTATCCCAATACTTCCCAACATTTCTAAGCTCTCACACGAAGGGATCTAAGTCATCTTGCATGTGTTTAATTATTCTCATGAGCATTCTAAGCTTCTTATGGAGATGATATTGTTTCCTTGCATTCTTTAAATGATAGACACCAATCTAATACGTAAAGTCTTTATCTTTTAAACTTATGGAATGCCCATTTCGGTGAATTCGCATTTAGAAATCAACGAAGCCTTTGGCTGTAGGAAATTCAACAAAAAAACTAATATTACCTTGGTAACCTCATTTGAGCATCAAGTGTAAGGTAACCAATACAAGGAAGCGGAAGAAGACCGGTTTCAAAAATCAGGAGATCACAAGCATAGTTAATTGAAGTATGGGATAACATCAATTAAGTATCTCAAGGAAGGCACGTCAACAGGGCTCAATCCGACAAGTAATATTGTCATTTTTAGAGTCCATACACTATTTCCTTGTATAAAATTGAGTGTAAGAGTTTGTAACCAAAACTCAAATAGGGTCTTGTGTAGGGTCAACTTCACCAGACATAGGTGTGTATGTGTTAGTCTCCTTAGAGAGCCTCCAGTAGGAGTGTACATAGGGTCTTGGATTAGGACCACTAGTGGTTGTTAGTTAGTCAATAGAAAACCAACTAAAGTCTCTTGTGGGAGCCACCGACATGAGTGAAAATGTATTCCTCCGACCCGGGAGTGTACATGTGTCAAGTCCTTATGTATGCCTCCGGTGGAGTATGCGCTTGTAAAGGTGTAACGCCCTAAAATTCGGGGGTCGAGCATAACTCAGCTCCCGAGTTTCAAAACATCACTTATGCAACATATTTAATAATGGATATATGTTGTCTGTATGAGTACATAAAACATGGAATAAATTAAGCCAAACTGCAAACATAATTCAGGGATAAGTGAAAAATGCAAGCGGAAGACTTAAAGAAATATATGTGTACAGGTGTAAGTCCCTGAAATACGTATACATGCCAAGTCATACTTACAAGTGTTGCTATCAAAAATACAAGTATTAAAATGAAATTCATCTATTCCCAAAAGAAAACCCAGAATCCCCGCACATCAGGACATAGCTCACAAGAACCTGCCTGAGAACTGCATGATAGAAAACGCAGCCTTATCAACCTCGAACTCCTGTTCTGCCTCAGGGGTCGCATCAACATCTGCATCTAAGATAGAGTTTGGTTGGTGTTTAAACACCGCCCCAGAACGTGGGAGTGAGTGATCAACTCAGTGGAAAAATAAAGCAAAGGTTAACATGTTATCAATTCAATCAAGCAGTAATGATAAAGCAGAACAATCAAACATGTCCTAATTACTCTTGTTAGTACAAGGATGTATGTATAAATGATGCATGCCCTCGCTTTACTCCCTCAGCGTCTTCATCTCACGTTACGCATGACATCCTCCCGCAGTGCCAACGACTTCCATGCACATGCAAATGCGGTGCATGAACATGATTACCAAGTTGTTATTAATCCTTTTCATACAGAAAGATTGGGAAGCTAAGGTACCTTCCTTATATCAATTTCCACACAGTGATCCATTCTAAGGTCATCAGTCCTAGGCCATCTCATACGATCATATGGTTTTAGGTCGCTGCAAAGGGCTCGTCACCAATCAATGCATGCCTATCATACCTTCGTTACTACTCTAAGGCTCGTCGCCTTCATGCAGTATCAAGGTTTGCTCAAGGTCACTACAAAGGGCTCGTCACCAATCAATGTAGGCTGACAGCACGAATATAGTGTCCCATACCACCATAATCTGCTCACGAGTCTGGTGTGCTCACTGGTCACTACGGGGAGGCTCATCACCCCAGCGTAGGCCGACAGCTCGACCACGGTATCCCATACCACCATGTCCAGCTCATGAGTCTTAGCGGATCAAGGTACAACGGTTAACGGGATTTCATCGGTAAGTTTGGTACCCTAGATTCAAACAATAGCATCCATACATGGTGAACATACATTGGACAATCGGGTTACTTGATGAACTCGACTAGCACGAGCGCACGTTGGGTTGAACGACATAGAGTGCGTAAACACTCCGTGTGGCCAAACCACTGCCGACAACTCTAATACGACTCGAGTTCGTTAAATCACGTCCTTTGTGGCGAAAGCAACCTCAGCCAGGAACTCAAGGCCGATTACCGATTTCCTAGACTATTTATAGTCCCAAACACATTTCATTATAACAGATATGCATATACAATTTAGAATAGTAATGGAACAACAATTCAAAGCATGTAGTATATGAGCAGTTGAAGAATATCAACTTAACATGGATTTACACATAAGTAGTGCTTGAACTTAAAGAACAAAGAATGTAAATTGAATGTAAAAAATCATACAAATAAATAGGAGAGTTGAGAATCTCTTCTCAACGCCCGTAAATAGGATAATGTATTACACATTAGCCCATTCAAACATTTCTACAAACACTTAGACTATATAGTTCAAATACATGACGTATGTTGGAATACACGCATTTGGACAATTCCTTTTGCCAAGGAGTTGACACACATACAATTAGCACAAGTACACGACAAATAATCATGGCAAACACATGTTCATATTTTATACGTATACGGTACTTCCTACATACACATAAAATACACAAATCTCAATATAACACATACAATCAGGAACGCAAGATAAACATAGCATTTGGCATGTGAAATTGCATCCATAACAACAATAAACCATTAACTGACATTGAAAGCCTTGAAAACCATAACCTATACGAATATAGTCCGCACCTTAAACTAGAAAAAGTGCACCGAACTGATTCAGACGATATGTCTTCGTCAACGGCGACTAGATAACCTAAGGCAAGAATAGAAATGAGCTACAACAACACATAGACTATTTTAAGCTCTAAAACAGATTAGGGTTAGATTAACGTACCCAAGAAAGAACTTAGAATCGTCGGAATAACGATTCAAAAGTGATGGTTTAAGGATGTAGAGTAATAGGAAAGAATCTTAAATGATTCACCAACTTCTCTCTCACTTTCTCTCTCTTTTCCTCTCTCTTTCTTAGCTAGGGTTAGGAAATTCGTATGGCATAGAGAGTGAGGGTTTTAAGGTCTTTATATAGGCCTAACATTGATGAAAATAGCCCCAGGGCCAAGGTACCCTTAGGTTATAACCAAATCAGGCCTCTCTTAATCCAACGGAGCACTTCCGGTGGTCCTTTCTCCACGTGCGGTCGGACTTAAGCTCACTGACCATGGATCTAGGTCAAGCTGAGTTTTCGTACCGATCAGATTTACAGATCAGCCGTGGCAGACCACACTCAATTCAACGGTTACTGAAACTCGATCAGGTCCACAAGCACTATGACATGCCTGGGCCATCTTCCCTGATCCAAGGGTGAAATTGGGTCAGAATCCAACGGTCAGATTACTTAAAATCGCCGCACAAGCGACATGACTCAAATTTCATAAAATTATATTTAATTTCTCACCGTTCTCACACTCCTTACTCCGGACTCAATCAAATCGACCCAGGACATCATTTGGACTTGATTTTTGAGGTGATAGTCAAGTCCACCATGGTGACAATAACTATCTAAGATCATCACTATTGGACTTTCGACGTGCGGTCCAAGTCCGATCCAAAGCTTCTAAAAATTCCAAAGAGCAACTGGATTTAGTGTTGAATCCCAGATTTCAGAGTAACATAGCGCTAACGATTCTACAAGTTTTGAGTCCTGCAGATCAAATTTAAAATGATTGATGCTAATTTCACAAGCAATCGAGTTTAACGCTAAAAACCCACAATTAGCTTCTAAGGAAAATAGAGGTAGTACTCGGGTCTTAGCACGAAATTTTTTGAGTCATTATAATCTACCCCTCTTAAAAAAAAATTCATCCTCGAAATTCGTACCTTCACATATTCCTCAAGGATCTAAGGGTAGCTCTTTCTGACCTCAGCTTCAGTCTCCCAAGTAGCCTGTTCTTCACTATGATGCGTCCATAGTACTTTCACAAGAGGGATGACCTTGTACGCAATACCTGCTCCTTCCTGTCTAGGATACGCGTCGGTCGAAGTACATATGTGGCATCCTCACTCAACTGCACCTGCTCCCAACTGATGATATGCGAAGGATCAGGAACGTACTTCTTCAGCATAGAAACATGAAATACGTTATGCATGCCCGCAAGTGGTGTGGGCAAAGCAAGACGATATGCTACTGCTCCCACTCGATCCAGAATTTGAAATGGACCAATAAATCTCGGCGTGAGCTTTCCCTTCTTACCGAACCGCAGAACTCCCTTCATAGGAGAAACCTTAAGAAATATATGGTCTCCAACCTCAAACTCAAGCGGTCACCGCCTTGTATCAGCGTAACTCTTCTGCCTGCTCTGGGCTGTTAGAAGTTGACGTTAAATAATGTCAACTTTCTCTGAAGTCGCCTGCACCAATTCCGGGCCAATCAAACTACGCTCGCCAACTTCTGCCCAGCAATGTGGTGCTCTGCACGGGCGACCATACAATGCCTCGTAGGGAGCCATACCAATACTCGCCTGAAAACTGTTATTATAAGCGAAATCTGCATAAGGGAGATAATCATCCCAACTGTCCGTGAAATCCAAAACACAAGCTCGCAACATGTCTTCCAGAATCTGATTCACACGTTTCATCTGCCCGTCTGTCTACCGATGAAACGCGGTGCTAAACTTCAATTTCACACCCATCGCTTCCTGGATACGAGTCCAGAAGATAAATGTGAAACACGTGTCTCTATCAGACACAATCTCCAAGGGAACTCCATGCAGACGTACAATCTCCTTGATGTACAATCTAGCCAACTCGTCTGCAGAGTTTGTGACTCTGATCGGTAAGAAATGAGCTGATTTCGTCAATCGGTTGACGATCACCCAAATAGAGTCATGTCCCTTCTTCGTTCTCGGCAACCCTGAAATAAAATCCATAGAGATGAAGTCCCACTTCCATTCTGCTATGGGCATGGGTTGAAGTAGCCCAGGAGGTCGGCGATGCTCTGCCTTGACCTGCTGGCACGTGAGACAACGAGATACAAACTCAACAATATAAACCTTCATGTTGTCCCACCAATAAGATCTTCTCATATCTTGATACATCTTCGTGCTACCAGGATGCATCGTAAGCTTTGAATTATGGGCTGACTCGAGAACCTCCCGTTTCAAGTCAGGAACGTCAGGGACACATAACCGGCCACAAAATCGTAGGCCCCCATCTGAACCAACACTCCACTCGGAGTTCTCATCTGTACCAACCTGCTCTCTCATCTTTGCCAAAAGCTCATCATCTGCCTGAGCTACAATGATCCTCTCGTCAATGAGGGGCTGTACACGAATGTGTGCGATAACCTCATACGGCTCTTCCACCATAAGTTTCTGCTCAAAGTCTCGCACAAACTCCAACATGTCACATTCTGCTATCATTAGCGGAGCCGCAAACTCTATTGTCTTCTTGCGACTCAACGCGTCTGCCACAAGGTTTGCCTTGCCCGGATGGTAAGAAACATCGAACTTAAAGTCTTTCAATGTTTCCATCCATCGCCGCTGCCTCATATTCAAGTCAGGCTGCGTGAAAATATACTTAAGGCTCTTGTGGTCGCAAAAGAGCTCGAACTCCTCTCCGTAGAAGTAATGTCTCCAGAGCTTTAATGCAAAAATGACAGCTGCCAACTCCAGGTCGTGTGTAGGGTAATTTTCTTCCTGTTTCCTCAACTGTCTCGAAGCATATGCAATCACCATGTCCTTCTGCATAAGGACACAACCCAGACCAACATGACAGGCATCAGTATATATCGTATACTTAACCCCTTGCTCTGGCAATACTAGCACAGGGGAGGACGTCATCTTGTCCTTCAGCTCTTGAAAGCTTTCTCCGCCCTCTCATTCCAAGCAAACTTCAAATCTTTCCGTGTCAATTGAGACAACGGTTTGGCTATCTTCGAGAAGTCTCGTATGAAGCGTCGATAATAGCCTGCTAGGCCCTGAAAGCTTCTCACCTCAATAACTGAACCAGGCTGCTTCCAGTCCTGAACTGCAGCTACCTTAGCAAGATCGACAACTATCCCTTCCTTGGACACCACGTCCTAAGAACTTGACTTCCTCTTTCCAGAAATCGCATTTCTTGAATTGTACAAAAAGTTGATTCTTCCTAAGAGTATCCAAGACCGCTCTTAAGTGCTCCTCGTGCTCTTCCCGACTTGCAGAATATATCAAAATGTCATCGATAAAAACAACGACGAATCAGAAAAGAATGGCCGAAACACCCTGTTCATCAGATCCATGAACACGGTCGGTGCGTTCGTAAGACCGAACGACATCACAAGGAACTCATAATGGCCAAAGCTAGTCCTGAAGGCAGTCTTCTGCACGTCCTCATTCTTGACGCGCAACTGTTGATACCCTGACTGCAGATCAACCTTTGAGAAGTACTGTGCCCCCTTCAATTGATCAAATAAATCATCAATCCTAGGCAAAGGGTACTTATTCTTCACAGTCACCAGCTTCAACCTGCGATAATCAATACATAATCGCAAGGAACCATCTTTCTTCTTAACAAACAGGACAGGTGCTCCCCAAAGAGAAACACTAGGCCGAATAAAACCCAAATTCAACAAACCATCTATCTGCTTCCTCAATTCTTCCATTTCACTCGGAGGCATACGATAGGTGGGCAAAGAAATGGGTGCTACACTAGGCATGAGATCGATAGTAAAATCAATCTCATACTGAGGGGGTAATCCAGGAATCGACTCGAACACATCTTCAAACTCCCGAACTACAGGCGTACTTTCAAACACCAATCCAGCAATACTCTTCAACAGAGAAGTAAAATAACCAAGACGAAAAGGGTAACTGACTCGCCCTCAGGTCCATGGATTGTCACCGACCTAGTTTCACAATCAATCTCTGCCCGCATCCTCGTGAGCCAATCCATACCCATAATGACATCGTAATGGTAAAGAGGTGCGACAAAAAGGTCAACAAGAATCGATCCACTCCCTACATCAATCAAACAATCCATACAACGCTTGTTTATAGCAGAGGAGATCCCCGTAGCGGTAGTAAGTGTCACTCCCTTCATAATAACAGTGCCCAAACTCAGGCGCCTAACTGCCACATACAATATAAGAGAGGTAGTGGAACCTGTATCCATCAACATAGAAACGGGAATACCTTGGATGTGATCAGTAACCTCGAAGGATCTCAGCACCAAGTCAGCCATAAGCGCTTCAGCTGAGAGGGCATGAACTCGAGCCTGCTGCTGACGATTCGGTGGAGGAACCATGGGCCGCTGAGGTGGCCTAAAGCTAGGTACAAAAGGTCTGAAGGATGGATGAGCTGGCGCTGAATGAAGAAGTGGAGGTGATATAACCTGAGGCATCGGACGGCTGATCCTCTGCGGTGGAGTAAATCCACTATCCAGCATATGTGAAAAGCAAGTACGATCCGAATGACCCATCTTCCCACATTATGAATAGTGAAAATCAGCTCACACCTGCTGAGCGGGCGGCGCTGAATGCCTCGGAGGAGAATCTGCCCACGGCCTCTTGCCAAGAAATGGTGCACTCTGAAAGTCAGGTCGTGGTCTGGGAACTATAAGTGCTCGCATACGGGATGACCTTTCCCCGTCCTTCTCAGCTCGCAGAGACATGCTCACCAACTCCGCATAGGAAGATATGCTATCATAGCACATCTTCGATCGGATCTCAGGCCTCAACCCCTCAGAAAAATGCCGCATCCGCATCGGCTGATCCTCAGAATCAAAGGAGCATAGCGACCTAGCTCAGTAAACCGGTTCTCATACTCCGTTACCGACATCCCTCCCTGACGGAGGTGAAGTAATTCACTCTCCTTCTCGTGTCAGTACGTAAGCCGAAAATACTTCTCATGGAAGCGTACCTCAAATGCCTGCCACGACCACTCATACCCTTCCGCAACAGTGCGAAGAACATTGTCCCACCATAAACTGGCCTCCTTCTCAAACATGAAGGAGGCAAGCTCGACCTGCTCAACCTCAGAACAGTGCAGCGGTCTCAGCATCTTAGAGATGTGATCAATCTAGTACTCGGCCTCCTCGGGTCTATGAGAACCCACAAATGTGGGAGGTCGTAAGCGCTGGAAACGCTCAAATGTGCCGCTCGCACTAGCGCTCCCAGATGAGTGCATAGGTGAAGCAGGTGGAGTCGCCCCCATCGACTAAGCAAAGATGCCAACCATGAAAGATAGAAACTACTGCTGCTGCTGCTACATCAACAGCATCATCTACTCAAACCTATCAGGAGGCGGAGCAGACGAAGATGCATATGGCATCAACGCAGATCCACGGTTCAGCTCAGGAACCGAAGGCGTGACTGGAGGAGCCATAGGTGGAATCACAGGTGTCGGCTCAGCACTAGTATGAGACAGGCCCGACTGTGGATCCATCTGGATATCGCTCAGGGAAGAAACCCCAACAAGCGACTCGACCAAAGAGAGACAGGCCGAAGTCTTCAAACCCTTAGGAGGCATACCCTACATTCAACAGAGGATACAACTTGTAAGATTCAACATCCACATAATTCACCCACACAGCATTCACAGCACAACTTCAACGATAAACAACATGTATTTCATTTAACAAAATTGTCGCAATATAAGGAGTGCAACATTACATGAATCGCGACAAAGAAAGCATGTGAACTAAAACATCTAAAACTTCAAACAACAAACAACTTCCAACTACTATGCCAACAACGACAAACAACAAAACAAAGCAAAGGACCACTACAACTGCAACTACTCATCGGAATCAGGAGATGGAGGCGGGGCACCCTTATTCTGCAAACAATACAGGATAGACTTTAGAGTTCAAGTCACCTTCTTAAACTTATGCTCCACAAGGCCTCGAAGATCCATGATATCCTGGTGTAGAACAGCCTGACCTTCCTCAAGCCGAGCGATACAGGCATCCCTGGTAGCCTGATCTGTGCTCTGCTCCGGTGCCACAGGAGGAGAACTGTCACTCGTATCCTGGGCCTCTACCTCTTCCTCGTCCTGCTCTTTTTCTTCTTCAATCTCAGCTCCACCCTCGCCATAACTCTCTTCCTCATCGCTCTCTGTCTCATCCTCACTTTCTGAGGCTTGTCGACGAGGCCCAATGTCCATCTGATTTAGGGTCGTCTCATTAATGTAGCGAACAGGTACTGACTTTTCTGCCCCAAGCCTGAAGCCAAACTCATGTGCGAGCTTACAAATGAGTCGGCCAAATGGGAGTGATTCGGTCCTCCTATTGGAATGAGCGATAAGGATAATCTGGCATAAGATGTACATTGGCACACATAGCTTCTCTCCTTGCCCCACCTGATACAGAAAATCTACCATTAGGCGCGTACACTCGCTGCGGTTGCTCCACCTTGGATATATATTGAATGTACACATGTGGTGAAGCAAGCGAAAGTCGTCCGTCATGTTGGTAGCTAGAAGGCTTCTATTAGGCTGTCATTCGACCATACGACCACACAGGAGCCGTGTGGCGATCCCTCTCGCATGCACTGCTCAAATTCTTCTCACTGGCATGAATCTCACCAAGCGGCACATTTAAGAGTCAGGATATCAAAGCGACGTTGATCATGGTCTCCCGACCGCTTCCACAAGGGATCTTGAACTGCAGAGGCTCCAGCGAAGGATCACGAATGATGGCATAAAATGCTCGAACAGTGCTCGCATTAGCGCGATATTCACCCTCAAACAAGGGACACTTACCAGCCCCTTCCAGGCGCTCCAACAAGAGAAACTCGCCAAATAGCTGCAGATCTACATGAGCCTCAAAAAGGACCCTATGGCCTTCATAGACTCCATGAGATAGCTCCGCCAACAAGGTTCTTCCAATGGGAGCTTGAGGATCAAGGTCCCGCTTGGTTTAAAACTCACGAGTGGCGGTCGTGCTCGTGGCGGCACCTCTCAGCCTTCGTGCACGGGTTGGGCAGCTAGGCCCGGCTTCATCCATGGGCGCTCTCTTCTTCCCCATTAAAGAGAGAAAGGTGGAGATGGAAAATATAGTTGTGACAAACTCAAATAGGGCCATGGAAAATGAGAGAAAAGGGAGAAATGGGAAGAATGGTGAGGCTTCCACACACTTGAGATCCCAAAGAAGGATTTGAGAGCTTAAATGAGAAGAAAAAGGAGTAAAAATAGCAATGGGGATGGATTTTTGAGATGGGTTGGATGGGTGTGCACAAAAATGGAAGAAGAAGGAGATTGGGGAGGGATTTTGGTGGAGTTTTGAGAGAGACTTGAAGAAAAGGAAAGCTTGGGAGGGTATTTTATGAATGAGAGAGGGTTTGGGAGGTGTTTTACTTGACCAACCATGGAGGAATGGGCGACACTAAGCCCCAACGGCGTCGGCCCGAGCTGGCCCGCCCGGCCTAACACGCTGGGCGGCGAGGGTTGGCCGAACCGGCGAGGTCATCGCTGGTCTCTGGACAGTCTGGCGATGACTCACCATTTAGGCGAGGTCTTCCTGGCCCCCTAAGTCCAAAATGAGGTGGGCCCCCCTAGGTCCCCCTGGAAATGCCCCGATCGGCTCCTTAGTCTGATTCGACGCCTATCGGGCCACTCGGGTTAAAATCTGATACAAACACAGGTTTACTGACATTTTAAGGGCTGAGATGAGAAGATAAACCATCTAAACTCATTCATAGACGGCCTAGAGGAGATTTTGGGTCGCTATGTGTGATCAGGAGTGCGCACAGACTCGATCTCGGTGATCATTTTCAGTAAACTTTCACCGATACAAGCAACAAAACACATACACAAATTCTACAATACACTCGCACCCTCCTACACTAAGGTGGCGACAGCGTGCGGTGTGTGACCATAACCCAGGTCCAGTTTAATCCAATTCATGCTCTGATACCAACTTGTAACGCCCTGAAATTCGGGGGTCGAGCATAACTCAGCTCCCAAGTTTCAAAACATCACTTATGCAACATATTTAATGATGGATGTATGTTGTCTGTATGAGTAGATAAAACATGGAATAGATTAAGCCAAACTGCAAACATAATTCAGGGATAAGTGAAAATGCAGGTGGAAGACTTAAAGAAATATATGTGTATAGTTATAAGTCCCTGAAATACGTATACATGCCAGGTCATACTTACAAGTGTTGCTATCAAAAATACAAGTATTAAAATGAAATTCATCTATTCCCAAAAGAAAATCCAGAATCTCCACACATCAGGACATGACTCACAAGAACCCGCCTGAGAACTGCATGAAAGAAAATACAGCCTCATCACCCTCGAACTCCTGCTCTACCTCAGGGGTCGCATCAACATCTGCATCTAAGACAGAGTCTGGTTGGTGTTTAAACACGGCCCTAGAACGTGGGAGTGAGTGATCAACTCAGTGGAACAATAAAGCAAAGGTTAACATGTTATCAATTCAATCAAGCAGTAATGATAAAGCAGAACAATCAAACATGTCCTAATTACTCTTGTTAGTGCAAGGATATATGTATAAATGATGCATGCCCTCGCCTTACTCCCTCAGCGTCTTCATCTCACGTTACGCATGACATCCTCCCTCAGTGCCAACGACTTCCACGCACATGCAAATGCGGTGCATGAACATGATTACCAAGTTGTTATTAGTCCTTTTCATACATCAAGATTGGGAAGCTAAGGTACCTTCCTTATATCAATTTCCATACAGTGATCCATTCTAGGGTCATCAGTCCTAGGCCATCTCATACGATCATATGGTTTTAAGTCGTTGCAAAGGGCTCGTCACCAATCAATGCACGCCTATCATACCTTCATTACTACTCTAAGGCTCGTTGCCTTAATGCAGTATCAAGGTATGCTCGAGGTCACTACAAAGGGCTCGTCACCAATCAATGTACGCTGATAGCACGAATATAGCATCCCATACCACCATAATCAGCTCACGAGTCCGGTGTGCTCACTGGTCACTACGGGGAGGCTCGTCACCACAGTGTAGGCCGACAGCTCGACCACGGTGTCCCATACCACCATGTCTGGCTCATAAGTCTTAGCGGATCAAGGTACAACGGTTAACGGGATTTCATCGGTAAGTTTGGTACCCTAGATTCAAACAATAGCGTCCATACATGGTGAACATACATCGGACAATCGGGTTACTTGACAAACTCGACTAGCACGAGCACACATTGGGTTGAATGACATAGAGTGCGCAAACACTCCGTGTGGCGAAACCACTGCTGACAACTCTAATACGACTCGGGTTTGTCAAATCACGTCCTTCGTGGCGAAAGCAACCTCAGCCACAGACTCAAGGCCGATTACCGATTTCCTAGACTATTTCATAGTCCCAAACACATTCCATTATAACAGATATGTATATACAATTTAGAACAGTAATGGAACAACAATTCAAAGCATGTAGTATATGAGCAGTTGAAGAATATCAACTTAACATGGATTTACACATATGTAGTGCTTGAACTTAAAGAACAAAGAATGTAAATTGAATGTAAGAAATCATACAAAAAAATAGGAGAGTTGAGAATCTCTTCTCAACGCCCGCAAATAGGATAATGTATTACACATTAGCCCATTCAAACATTTCTACAAACACTTAGACTACATAGTTCAAATATATGACGTATGTTGGAATACACGCATTTGGACAATTCCTTTTTCCAAGGAGTTGACACACATACAATTAGCACAAGTACACGACAAATAATCATGGCAAACACATGTTCATATTTTATACATATACGGTACTTCCTACATATACATAGAATACACAAATCTCAATATAACACATACATATCAGGAACGCAAGATAAACATAGCATTTGGCATGTGAAATTGCATCCATAACAACAATAAACCATTATCTGACATTGAAAGCCTTGAAAACCATAACCTATACGAATATAGTCCGCACCTTAAACCAGAAAAAGCGCACCAAACTGATTCAGACGATATGTCTTCGTCAACGGCGACTAGATAACCTAAGGTAAGAATATAAATGAGCTACAACAACACATAGACTATTCTAAGCTCTAAAACTGATTAAGGTTAGATTAACTTACCCAAGAAAGAACTTAGAGTCGCCAGAATAACGATTCAAAAGTGATGGTTTAAGGATGTAGAGTAACAGGAAAGAATCTTAAATGATTCACCAACTTCTCTTACACTTTCTCTCTCTTTTCCTCTCTCTTTCTTAGCTAGGGTTAGGAAATTCGTATGGCATAGAGAGTGAGGGTTTTAAGGTCTTTATATAGGCCTAAAATTGATGAAAATAGCCCCAGGGCCAAGGTATACTTAAGTTATAACCAAATCAGGCCTCTCTCGATCCAACGGAGCACTTCCGGTGGGCCTTTCTCCACGTGCGGTCGGACTTAAGCTCACTGACCATGGATCTAGGTCAGGCTGAGTTTTCGTACCGATTGGATTTACAGATCAGCCGTGGCAGACCACACTCAATTCAACGGTTACCGAAACTCGATCAAGTCCACAAGCACTATGACATGCTTGGGCCATCTTCCCTGATCCGAGGGTGAAATTAGGTCAGAATCCAACGGTCAGATTGCTTAAAATCGTCACACAAGCGACACGACTCAGATTTCATAAAATTATTTTTAATTTCTCACCGTTCTCACACTCTTTACTCCGGACTCAATCAAATCGACCTAGGACATCATCTGGACTTGATTTTTGAGGTGATGGTCAAGTCCAACATGGTGACCATAACTGTCTAAGATCATCGCTATCGGACTTTCGACGCGCGGTCTAGGTTCGATCCAAAGCTTCTAAAAATTCTCAAGAGCAACTGGATTTAGCGTTGAATCCCATATTTCATAGTAACATAGTGCTAACGATTCTACAGGTTTTGAGTCCTGCAGATCAAATTTAAAGTGATTGATGTTAATTTCACAAGCAATCGAGTTTAACGCTAAAAGCCCACAATTAGCTTCTAAGGAAAATAGAGGTAATACTCGGGTCTTAGCACGAAATTTTTTGGGTCATTATAAAAGGTTATGAGTGAACCTATTAAAAACTGCTAAGATATTGAATATCGGTACACTCGAGGAGAGTGCATCTGCTAGGAGGGGAGTAAGGAAACCGAACCACTATACATGCTTGTATTTGTAATTGTCAATTGAGAACAATTCTATTCATGCTTATATGATTAATTAGTTAAATTATATGAATTCTTGAATTTAATTGTATTTTAGGCACCTAACCAAAAAAACACACACATAAGTTCACTATCTCCCTATACCAGTTGCTTATGTTACATCATTTGTAGTCTATGTGATTGGACCCACTTGGCTTGGAATCCCAAGTGTTATTTGCCTTCTTAGTTTAAATTGTAAAATTTTTTAAGTAGGCAAATTGTAATGACCTGGAAAATTTTATGCCAAGACCCGAGTACTACCTCTATTTTCCTTAGAAGCTATTTGTGGGGTAATTAGCGCTAAACTCGATTGCTTGTGAAATTAGCATCAATCACTTTCAATTCGATCTGCATGACTCAAAACTTGTAGAATAGTTAGCGCTATGTTACTCTGAAATCTGGGATTCATCCCTAAATCCAGTTGCTCTTGGAAATTTTTGGAAGCTTTGGATCGGACCTGGACCGTGCGTCGAAAGTCCGATGGCGATGATCTTAGTCAGTTATGTTCATCATGTTGGACTTGACCATCACCTCAAAAATCAAGTCCAGATGATGTTCGATTTGATTAAGTCCGAAGTGAAGAGTGTGAGAATGGTGAAAAATTAAATGTGATTTTATGAAATCTGAGTCGTGTTGCTTGTGCAACGATTTTAAGCAATCTGACCGTTAGATTCTGACCCAATTTCACCCTCGAATCAGGGAAGATGGCCTAGGTAGGTCATAGTGCTTGTGGACCTGATCGAGTTTCGGTGACCGTTGAATTGAGTGTGGTCCGCCACGGCTGATCTGAAGATCCGATCGGTATGAAAACTCAGCCTGACCTAGATCCATGGTCAGTGAGCTTAAGTCCGACCGCAGGTGGAAAAAGGCCCACCGGAAGTGTTCCGTTGGATCGAGAGAGGCCTGATTTGGTTATAACCTAAGTATACCTTGGCCCTGGGGTTATTTTCATCAATGTTAGGCCTATATAAAGACCTTAAAACCCTCACTCTCTTTTCCATACGAATTTCCTAACCCTAGCTAAGAAAGAGAGGGGAAAAGAGAGAAAGTAAGAGAGAGTCGGTGAATCATCTTAGATTCTTTCCTTTTGCTCTACATCCTTAAACCATCACTTTTGAATCGTTATTTCGGCGATTCTAAGTTCCTTCTTGGGTAAGTTAATCTAACCTTAATCTGTTTTAGAGCTTAGAAGAGTCTATGTGTTGTTGTAGCTCATTTCTATTCTTGCCTTAGGTTATCTTGTCGCCGTTGACGAAGACATATCGTCTGAATCAGTTCGGTGCTCTATTTCTGATTTAAGGTGTGGACTTTAATCGTATAGGTTATAATTTTCAAGGCTTTCAATGCCAGCTAATGGTTTATTCTTGTTATGGATGAGATTTCACATGCCAAATGCTATGTTTATTTTGCGTTCCTAATATGTAGGTGTTATATTGAAATTTGTGTATTCTATGTATATGTAGAAAGTACTATATACATATAAAATATGAACATATGATTGCCATAATTATTTGTCGTGTACTTGTGCTAATTGTATGTGTGACAACTCCTTGCTAAAAGGAATTGTTTAAATACGTGTATTTCAACATGCGTCATGTATGTTGCACTATGTAGTCTAAGTGTTTGTAGAAATGTCTGTATGGTCTAAAGGGTAGCATACTATCCTATTTGTGGGCGTTGAGAAGCGATTCTCAACTCTCTTCTTAGTATGTATGATTTCCTACATGCAGGTCTCATTCTTTGTTGTTTAACTTCAAGTATTACTTATGTGTAAATTCATGTTAAGTTGATATTTTACAAATGCTCACATACTATATGATTTGAATTATTGTTCCATTACTGTTCTAAATTCTATATGAATATCTGTCGTAGTGTAATGTGTTTGGGACTATGAAATAGTCTAGGAAATTAGTAATTGGCCTTGAGTTTGTGGTTGAGGTTGCTTTCGCCACAAAGGATGTAATTTGACGAACCCAGGTCGTATTAGAGTTGTCGACAGTGGTTTGGCCACACGAAGTGTTTGCGCACTCTATGTCGTTCAACCCAATGTGCGCTCGTGCTAGTCGAGTTCGTCAAGTAACCCGATTGTCCGATGTATGTTCACCATGTATGGACGTTATTGTTTGAAATAAAGGTACCAAACTTACCGATGAAATCCTATTAACCATGGTACCTTGATCCGCTAAGACTTATGAGCCGGACATGGTGGTATGGGACACCATGGTCGAGCTGTCGGCTTGCGCTGGGGTGACTAGCCTCCCCGTAGTGACCAGTGAGCAACCAATCTCGTGAGCCAATTATGGTGGTATGGGATACTATATTCGTGCTGTCGGCCTACATTGATTGGTGACGAGCCCTTTGTAGTGACCTCGAGCATACCTGGATACCGCATTGAGGTGACGAGCCTTATTGTAGTAACGAAGGTATGATAGGCATGCATTGATTGGTGACGAGCCCTTTGCAACGACCTAAAACTATATGATCGTATGAGATGTCTAGGACTGACGACCCTAGAATGGATCACTGTTTGGAAATTGATATGAGGAAGGTACCTTAGCTTCCCAATCCTACTGTATGAAAAGGACTAATAATAACTTGGTAATCATGTCCATGCACCGCATTGCATGTGCCTGGAAGAGGTGGAGCACTTGAGGTGGTGTCATGCGTAACATAAGATGAAGACACTGAGGGTGTACGCGCGAGGGCACGCATCATTCTACATACATCCTTGCACTAACAAGAGTACTTAGGACATGTTTGATTGTTCTTCTTTATCATTACTGCTTGATTGAATTGATAACATGTTAACCTTTACTTTATTGTTCCACTGAGTTAATCACTCACTCCCACGTTCTGGGACGGTGTTTAAACACCCACCAGACTCTGTCTTAGTTGCAGATATTGATGCGACCCCTGAGGCAGAGCAGGAGTTCGAGGATGATGAGGTTACATTTTCTTTCATGTAGTTTTCAGGCAGGTTCTTGTGAGCCTTGTTCTGATGCGTGGGATTCTGGGATTTCTTTTGGGAATAGATATTGTCATTTAATGCTTGTATTTTGTTAACAACACTTGTTATATGACCTGGTATGTATACGTATTTCAAGGACTTACACATGTACACTTATGTTTCTTTAAGTCTTCCGCTTGCGTCTTTCACTTATCCCTGAATTATGTTTGCAGTTTGGCTTAATCTATTCCATGGTTTATGTACTCATACAGCCAACATACATCCATTATTAAATATGTTGTATTAGTGATATTTTGAAACTCGGGAGATGAGTTATGCTCGACCCCCGAATTTCAGGGCATTACACAAATTTTTTTTAAGCATTCCTATTCACCCTCCTTAGGACTTAGACATAATTCTATAGCTCCACCAAACTTATGCACATGTCGTGGTAGACTATTCTTCACAAATTCATGTCAATATTTAGTGTAAATCATCAATATTTATTGTGGATCACAAATATTCCTCGTGGATCACTGATTTCACCTTGCGTTACCGATATTCACTGTGGATCACCGATATTTTCACTGTGGAGCACAAATATTCATTGTGGGCCACCGATCCTACGAAAATGGTCGTAACTCCCTCATTACATATTCAATTTAAGTGATCTTATGCTCGTTAGAAAGATAATCGGATGAAATTTCAAATGTCTTTAGAATTATCTCATTTAGACACCATTTGATTACCCAAAAGTGGGCTGAAAGTTCATCATTCACTATAGATTGTGGATATTCACTATTGGCCACTAATCCTATGTAAATAAACATAACTCCCTTATTACATGTCAGATTTGGGTGAGCTTTTACTCATTATAAAAGTATTTTAATGAACTTTTAAATGAATTTAGAATTATCTCATTTGAACACCATTTAATTGTCCAAAAGTGGTCCCAAAGTTTATCATTCACTGCGTATCGCTGATATTCACTATTGGACCACTAATCCCATGAAAACAACCATAACTTCATCATTATATGTCTGATTTGGGTGATCTTGCACTTAGTAGAAAAATAATTTGATGAAATTTTAAATATCTTTAGAATCATCTCAGTTGAACACCATTTGATTACCTAAAAGTGGGCCAAAAATTCATCATTCATTGTGGATCGCTGATATTCATTGTTGGCCACCAATCCCATATAAAAAGTCATACATCCCTTGTTACATGTTCAAATTGAGTAATCTTGTGCTTGTTGGAAAGATAATTTGATGAACTTTCAAATGCCTTTGGAATAATCTCATTTAGATGCCATTTAATTGTCTAAAAGTGGGCCCAAAGTTCATCATTTATTGTGGATCATTAATATTCATTGTGGGCATCCAACCCATGTAAAAAGCTATAACTCCTTCGTTACATGTCCAAATTGGGTGATCTTGTGCTCACTAGAAAGATAATTTGATGAACTTTCAAATGCCTTTAGAATCATTCATTTAGATGCTATTTAATTATCCAAAAGTGGGCCCAAAAGTCATTATTTATTATATATCGCTAATATTCATTGAAGGCCACTAGTAATGGTGGACTGTTGATATTCATTATGGACTGTTGTTATTAATAGTGGATCGTTAATATTCACTATGAACCATTGATATTATAGTGGACTGCGATGAATATCGATGAGGTAACTCCATAGTGAATATCGGCGATGTTAACAGTGGACAGTTGATTAAACACATGCAAGATGACTCCATAATGAATATCGATGATCCATAGTAAATATCAGTGATCCACACTGAATATCGGTGATCCACAGTAAATATGAACAATCCACACTAAATATTGATGATCCATAGTAAAAACATTGATGATCCACACTGAATATTGGTGATTCACAGTGAAAATATCAGCACTCCATAGTGAATATCAGCGATCCATGATGAATATCGATGATCCTCAATACAACATTCATCAATTTCAATATTCTTCCATCTCAACATTCTTCCATTTTAAAAATTCATTCAATAAAATATTCTTCCATCTTAATGTTCTTCCATTACAAAAAATTCATCAATTATAATATTCTTCCATTACAAAAATTCATCTATTACAACATTCTTCCATACCCTCATTCGTTTCACAAACTCTCATCATTCATACCTAACTAAAAGACAACTATAATTTGTGGTGCCAGCTAAAGCAAAAGAGCCAAAAATTGACTTTCTTCATTAAAAATATAAAATTCAAAAGACTACATATATAAAAAGAAATGATATCTTAATATCTTAATTTGGCCAATTTCACCCCGACTCATATCGAGAGATGCAATTGGTCAAGGTCGCAGTAGTTATAAGACCCGTATCCTAGTCTGTATCGTTCCGTAGGCTTCCGCAGTCCTTACGGTCGAATTCCGACAATCCTTGACCCATATCCAATGTTAGCGCGTGATCCTAAGCTAAGACCTACATACTGAAGTCGGCTCAACCCGAGACTTGTATCTTAGTGACCGCGCCGTCGCCGTGACTTGCGTACCGAACCGATACCCAGGCCAGGAGATGTAAGTCAGCGTTTGTCTCGAAGAGACGCCGCGCGTTGCAAATTTTGAGAGAATCTCTACGTCATGTCTCATCAATCAATCAATCAATCAATGTCAAGTACAACCATACCTCAAGTACAAGCCCCATCCCTCCCTTTTCAAAAGTCAACTCTCTCTCTCCCCTCACCATCCCTCTTTTACCCCATTTTCAACCACAATCATACTTCCCATCACCTTTTTCTTACAACCACCACATCACCCATCCTTATCATCTTATCACTTCTCTCTCTCCCTCATTTCTCAAAAATCTCTCCCAAGCAACATCCCAAGTCCAACCTCTCTCTCTTCCAAACCACAAGTGTGGCCCACCCTCTCATCTCTCATCCACACCATCAAAATCCCATCAACCACCATCAAGAGTGAAGGCAAAGAGCATTGAAGGCTAAGGGAACAAGGAGGAGGCCTATAGGTGGGTGATCATTGAGTTTCTACCATTGATTTCATGATTTAAGGGCCCACTTGTTGGTGGGACCCATTTCGATGTATGTGATGTATCAATGGAGGGCCCATAGTGGCGGGGTCCCTCCTCTCTATCACCGTCTCTCTCTCTCTCTCTCTCTCTCTCTCTCTCTCTCTCTCTCTTTCCTTTCCCTAGAATGAAGTAGGCCCCACCAAATCATGTTAAATCCACTCCATTCATCAATGGTGTGGCCCACCACATTTTAGGCAAAATGCACCGTCCGGTGGGAAGTCCCACCTGTAAAATATATATATATATACAATATATTATATTTATACTATGCTAATATATAAATATACATATATATAGTTGGTGGGCCACGTCCATGTGGGACCCACCACAATGCATGTGTTTATCCATGCCGTCCAACGTCCCTGGACACAGGACGGGTGTGGCTAACATGGAGGCGTGTACTGTCATGGGCGTGTACTACTGAGCTAACCAAAAAAAAAGAGGAAGGAAATGGTGGGCCACTCGTGCAGACCCCACCTTGATGTACTCAATCCAAGTCGTCCATCCTTTTCTTCAGGCCATTTTAGGCGTTGATCTAAAAAATGAGGCCCATCTGATCTTCGGGCAGGCCATAGTGTAGAAAACAGTGGCCTTACCGTCAAAACCCACCCCGACGTTTCTATACGCAAATAACATGTTACATATTAGTCTCATTTGGTCGATCAGGGGCAGTAGAATCTAATAGCCTAGTTAGATTTTTCTGATGCGGGCCCCACCTATGAAAAAGCTTTAGAAAAGAAAAGGAAAGGCAACAGCAGTTGCTACCGCTGCTGACAGACAGAAGACGCCAGCAGCGTCCTTGGATTGGTGGCAGGGACCATGGGCCCCACCGTGATGTGTGTGAACATCACCACCATGCACTTTGATGGGCCTCCTTCTGACTATGGGCCACCCCTAAAATCAACCGTATTTGGATCTCAGGTGGCCCACGTCACAGGCAACAGTTGGATTGAACGTCTGCTATTGAAACCCTTTTGGGTTGCAAAAGTTTTAGATCAAATATGATATTTGTTTTTACTCTTCATCCATGTCCGTGTGACCTCATCAACAAACTGGATGTCAAGTAAACATCACCATGGGCCCTGGTCCCACCCCTAGTCCACGTGACCTTATACACAGGTTGGATGCAAATAAACATCACCGTGGGCCCTGGTCCATGTGACCTTATGCACAGGTTGAATGCAAATAAACATTACAGTGGGCCTAGGTTGGGTGGAAAATAAACATTACAGTGTGCCCAGGTTGGGTGGAAAATAAACATTACTGTGGGCCCCAGGTCTGAGTGACCTTATCAATGGGTTGGATGGAAAATAAACATTATGGTAGGCCCCACATGGGACCCACTTATGTATGTATTGTAATCCACACCCTCCATTAGTGTGGGCCCCACCATGATGCATGTGTTTCATCCAAACCGTCCAACCATTTTGGAGACAACTTTAAGGCATGTGATGGGATAAAAAATTAAAATAAAATAAGACAGATCTAAGATCAGGTGGACCACATTATAGAAAATAGTGGGTTTGAACATCCACTATTAAACCCTTAGAAAATTTAATAGGTGAAAATCCTTATCACCACTTATATTTGGGTGTGGCCCATTTGTTATTCATGAGGCCCATTGTTGAGGCCCACCTTATGTGCATATGTGTGTGTGTGTGTGTGTGTGTGTGTGTATATATATATATATATATATATATATATATATATATATATATATATAAGACCCATGTTGTGAGGCATTTGTGATGTATGCAAGGCCCATGGGTTTTGGCCCATTGCAATGAACGTAAGGCCCGTTGGTGCTGCCCATTGATACGGCCCACTTGATGAATATAAGGCCCATATGATACAGCCCAATTGATGTACTTAAGGCCCAATGGGGCGCAATTAGGTCCATTGTAATGTGTGATTCCTCTGTGGTGTATATAATGATGTTGATAACGGGTAGTACCTTGGGAACAATGATGGTTAGATGCCCACATTATAAGGATGATATCGGTTTAATGTCCGCATTGTCACTCTCCCTAATGCCCATTGGTAGGCCCATACTTGTAGTGTGTAGGCCGTCTAGGCTCGTCTTCACTTATGAGCAGAGTCCATCATCATAAAACATGCTTAGAATAGATCCATGATTCATAATAATACACATCATTTGTATGCCTCATGTGAGGAGTGACTGATCATAGTACATGCCTTCAGGAAGATTGTTTATAGACTCCCTGATAAGCAGAGATGCCCTACATGAGTGCTCGGTACGCGCAGGATTGTTGGATGTCTAAAAGTATGATTCATGCACTTACATTGTGTGATTATTGTATGCCCTAGCAACATCAGGGCCATAGTCTCCACAGACACATCGTGGGTGGCTGGATTGGATACCAGAAACATTGTTACTAAGCATCGGGGCGCCATAAATGTCCCTCGGTGAAAATCCCTAAACCCGATGGTACTAGAGG
The DNA here is from genome assembly GCF_029962835.1 of Magnolia sinica. Taxonomy (NCBI): domain Eukaryota; kingdom Viridiplantae; phylum Streptophyta; class Magnoliopsida; order Magnoliales; family Magnoliaceae; genus Magnolia; species Magnolia sinica. The sequence goes on from NC_080574.1 coordinate 71,127,056, forward strand.
ATGAGTGCAACATCGAGACTGAGTGGATATATGAGCGCACAGGGGCCGAATACTAGGAGGCCGCGTCTCCCACTCTGTCATGGTCGGTTGGAAAGGGGTGTGGCCTTACTCACCCGAGGGTAGGGGGCAATACTAGGCTGAGTTTAACTAGCTAGTGAATGTGTCCGCTATCGACATGCCGGATAGGTATTGATAGACTATTGGCCAGGTGGATAGTGAGGTTTCTTATGCTCACTTGGACTATGCGGCTAGGAGAGTGGTTGTGCCACTTGGAGTGTACTAAACCCCAGTGAATATCCAGAATGAGAACTGTACTGATATATGATGAGGATTGGTATGCTTGAGTTGCATCTCGCATCGCATGGCCATGTTATGGTTGATAGCATTCATATCTTATACCACATAGGCTTGGTACGGCTAATTGCATTCATGTACTCATCATCATGATTCCACATTACTTTAACCTTGCATTCTGAGCACACTTATATTGCGCACACACTTACACCACTCTCTAAGCTTTCTATAAGCTTATGCACGATTAATTTGTATAGGTGATGCCAGGACATAGCCGTATCCTCGTCAGAGTTGGAGCGTGCAGTCAAGCTTTTGGAGTTTCCGTTATTTGCATTATCTTGTATTTCCTTTTAGACGCATTGTACTTAAAAGTTTTTTATCATAGTGCATTTTGTGATGGTGTTCTTATGGTTATTGTTCGTGGGTTAAACTTGTGGTTTCGCTCACTATGAATCAAACTGATGATTATAAATCCTCCTTGTTGAATCCCAGGATCAGAACCTGGTGTATGGGTGCAGGAGCCGAGAATGGGGTACTACGGAGGCTGTCAGCGCCAGATTCGGCGATCAGGAATTTTGTGAGCCCGATTTTTGAGTTCAGGGCATAACAGAAGTTGGTATCAGAGCATAACTTGGGAATAACCGAGAACAGCATCACATGTTTGCTATGAGTTTAAGGCGGTTAGGTTCCGGGTGCGAAACCTTCCGATTGAGTTCCTTAATGTACTATTCTCAAGGTTGATTGACATCCTTATTCTTCCTATAAGACACGCCTCCCAGAAGAGTGACCCGAGAGCACCCCGTTCCACCACCTGATGCTCCAGCTTTATCACCTGTGCCTCCCGTTCCACCGCCAGAGATCCCTATTCCTATAACGCCCTGAAATTCGGGGGTCGAGCATAACTCAACTCCCGAGTTTCAAAACATCACTTATGCAACATATTTGATGATGGATGTATGTTGTCTGTAAGAGTACATAAAACATGGAATAAATTAAGCCAAACTGCAAACATAATTCAGGGATAAGTGAAGAACGCAAGCGGAAGACTTAAAGAAAATATATGTGTACATGTGCAAATCCCTAAAATACATATACATACCAGGTTAACTTACAAGTATTACTATTAAAATTACAAGTATCAAATGACAACATATATTCCCAAAAAGAAATCCCAGAATCCCACGCATCAGAACAAGGCTCACAAGAACCCGCCTGAAAACTACATGAAAGAAAATACAGCCTCATCATCCTCGAACTCCGGCTCTGCCTCAGGGGTCGCATCAATATCTGCATCTAAGACAGAGTCTGGTGGGTGTTTAAACACCGTCCCAGAACGTGGGAGTGAGTGATCAACTCAGTGGAACAATAAAGCAAAGGTTAACATGTTATTAATTCAATCAAGCAGTAATGATAAAGCAGAATAATTAAACATGTCCTAAGTACTCTTGTTAGTGCAAGGATGTATGTAGAATGATGCGTGCCCTCGCGCGTACACCCTCAGCGTCTTCATCTTACGTTACGCATAACACCACCTCAAGTGCTCCACCTCTTCTAGGCACATGCAATGCGGTGCATGGACATGATTACCAAGTTATGATTAGTCCTTTTCATACAGCAGGATTGGGAAGCTAAGGTACCTTCCTCATATCAATTTCCAAACAGTGATCCATTCTAGGGTCGTCAGTCCTAGACATCTCATACGATCATATGGTTTTAAGTCGTTGTAAAGGGCTCGTCACCAATCAATGCACGCCTATTATACCTTTGTTACTACAATAAGGCTCGTCACCTCAATGCAGTATCCAGGTATGCTCGAGGTCACTATAAATGGCTCGTCACCAATCAATGTAGGCCGACAGCACAAATATAGTGTCCCATACCACCATAATCGGCTCACGAGTTTGGTTGCTCACTGGTCACTACAGGGAGGCTCGTCACCACAGCGTAGGCCGACAGCTCGACCACGGTGTCTCATACCACCATGTCCGGCTCATGAGTCTTAGCGGATCCAGGTACAACGATTTACAGGATTTGCACTGGTAAGTTTGGTACCTTAGATTCAAGCAATAGCGTCCATACATGGTGAACATATACCGGACAATCAGGTTACTTGACGAACTCGACTAGCACGATCGCACGTTGGGTTGAACGACATAGAGTGCGCAAACACTCCGTGTGGCCAAACCACTGCCGACAACTCTAATACGACTAGGGTTCGTCAAATCACGTCCTTTGTGGTGAAAGCAGCCTCAGCCACAATCTCAAGGCCGATTACCGATTTCCTGGACTATTCATAGTCCCAAACATATTCCATTATAACAAATATTCATATCGACAATTTAGAATAGTAATGGAACAACAACTCAAATCATGTGGTATGTAAGCATTTGAAGAATATCAACTTAACATGGATTTTCACATAAGTAATACTTGAAGTTAAACAACAAAGAATGTGACCTGCATGTAGGAAATCATATATACCAAGAAGAGAGTTGAGAATCGCTTCTCAACGCCCGCAAATAGGATAGTATATTGCACTTTAGATCATTCAGACATTTCTACAAACACTTAGAATACATAGGTCAACATACATGATGTATGTTGGAATACACACATTTGGACAATTCCTTTTGCCAAGGAGTTGACACACATACAATTAGCACAAGTACACGACAAATAATCATGGCAGACACAGGTTCATATTTTATACATATACGGTACTTTCTACATATACATATAATACACAAATCTCAATATAACACATGCATATCAGGAACGCATAACAAAAATAGCATTTGGCATGTGAAATTTCATCCATAATAAGAATAAACCATTAGATGGCATTGAAAGCCTTAAAAACCATAACCTATATGATTAAAGTCCGCACCTTAAACCAGAAATAGAGCACCGAACTGATTCAGACGATATGTCTTCGTCAACGGCGACTAGATAACCTAAGGCAAGAATGGAAATGAGCTACAACAACACATAAACTATTCTAAGCTCTAAAACAGATTAGGGTTAGGTTAACTTACCCAAGGATGAACTTAGAATCGCCGAAATAACTATTCAAAAGTGATGGTTTAAGGATGTAGAGTAACAGGAAAGAATCTAAGATAATTCACCAACTTCTCTCTCACTTTCTCTCTCTTTTCCTCTCTCTTTCTTAGCTAGGGTTAGGAATTCGTATGGAAAAGAGATTTAGGGTTTTAAGGTCTATATATAGGCCTAACATTGATGAAAATAGCCCCAGGGCCAAGGTATACTTAGGTTATAACCAAAACAGGCCTCTCTCGATCCAACGGAGCACTTCCGGTGGGCCTTTTTCCACGTGCGGTCGGACTTAAGCTCACTGACTATGGATCTAGGTCAGACTGAGTTTTCATACCGATCGAATCTTCAGATCAGTAATGGCAGACCACACTCAATTCAACGGTCACCGAAACTCAATCAGGTCTACAAGCACTATGACCTGCCTGGGGCATCTTCCCTGATCCGAGGGTGAAATTAGGTCAGAATCCAACGGTCAGATTGCTTAAAATCGTCACGCAAGCGACACGACTCAGATTTTATAAAATCACATTTAATCTCTCACCGTTCTTACACTCTTCACTCCGGACTCAATCAAATCAACCCAGAACATCATCTGGACTTGATTTTTAAGGTGATGGTCAAGTCCAACATGGTGACCATAATTGCCTAAGATCATCGCCATCGGACTTTCGACACGCGGTCTAAGTCTGATCCAGAACTTCCAAAAATTTCCAAGAGCAACTGGATTTACCGATGAATCCCAGATTTCAGAGTAACATAGTGCTAACTATTTTACAAGTTTTGAGTCATGCAGATCAAATTTAAAGTGATTGATGCTAATTTCATAAGCAATCGAGTTTAGCGCTACGTAATCCACAAATAACTTCTAAGGAAAATAGAGGTAGTACTCGGGTCTTAGCACAAAAATTTTTGGGTCATTACAATCTACCCCCCTTAAAGAAAATTTCATCCTCGAAATTCATACCTTCTCATATTTCTCAAGGATCTGAGGGTAGCTCTTTCTGACCTCAGCTTCAGATTCCCAAGTAGCCTCTTCTTCACTATGATGTGTCCATAGTACTTTCACAAAAGGGATGACCTTGCTACGCAATACCTGCTCCTTCCTGTCTAGAATACGCGTCGGTCACAGTACATATGTGGCATCCTCGCTCAACTGCACTTGCTCCCAACTGATAATATGCGAAGGATCAGGAACGTACTTCTTCAGCATAGAAACATGAAATACGTTATGCACGCCCGCAAGTGGTGTGGGCAAAGCAAGGCGGTATGCTACTGCTCCCACTCGATCCAGAATTTGAAATGGACCAATAAATCTAGGAGTAAGCTTTCCCTTCTTATCGAACCGCAGAACTCCCTTAATAGGGAAAACCTTAAGAAATACATGGTCTCCAACCTCAAACTCAAGCGGTCGCCGCCTCGTATCAGCGTAACTCTTCTGCCTACTCTGGGCTGTCAGAAGTCGATGTCGAATAATGTCAACTTTCTCTGAAGTCGCCTACACCAACTCCAGGCCAACTTCTGCCCAGCAATGCGGTGCTCTGCACGGGCGACCATACAATGCCTCGTAGGGAGCCATGCCGATACTCGCCTGGAAACTGCTATTATACGTGAACTTTGCATAAGGAAGACAATCATCCCACTGTCCTTGAAATCCAAAACACAAGCTCGCAACATGTCTTCCAGAATCTGATTCACACGTTGCATCTGCCCGTCTGTCTGCGGATGAAACGCGGTGCTGAACTTCAATTTCACACCCATCGCTTCCTGGATACGAGTCCAGAAGATAGATGTGAAACGCGTGTCTCTATCAGATACGATCTCCAAGGGAACTCCATACAGACGTACAATCTCCTTGATATACAACCTAGCCAACTCGTCTGCAGAGTTTGTGACTCTGATAGGTAAGAAGTGAGCCAACTTCGTCAATCGGTCGACGATCACCCAAATAGAGTCATGTCCCTTCCTCGTTCTCGGTAACTCAGAAATAAAATTCATAGAGATGAAGTCCCACTTCCATTCTGCTATGGGCATGGGCTGCAGCAGCCCAGGAGGTCGGCGATGCTCTGCCTTGACCTGCTGGCATGTGAGACAACGAGATACAAATTCAGCAATGTGAACCTTCATGTTGTTCCACCAATATGATCTTCTCATATCCTGATACATCTTCGTGCTACCTGGATGCATCGCAAGCTTAGAACTATGAGCCAACTCGAGAACCTCCCGTCTCAAGTCAGGAATGTCTGGGACATATAACCGGCCACGAAATCGTAGGCCCCCATCAGAACCAACACTCCACTCAGAGTTCTCATCTGTACCAACCCGCTTTCTCATCTTCGCCCAAAGCTCATCATCTGCCTGAGCTACAACGATCTTCTCGTCAATGAGGGGTTGTACATAAATGTGTGCGATAACCTCATACGGCACTTCCACCGTAAGTTTCTGCTCAAAGTCTCGCACAAACTCCAACATGTCCCATTCTGCTATCATTAGCGGAGCCGAAACCTCTATAGCCTTCTTGCAACTCAACGCGTCTGCCACAAGGTTCGCCTTGCTCGGATGGTAAGAAACATCGAACTTAAAGTCTTTCAATGTTTTCATCCATCGGCGCTGCCTCATATTCAAATCATGCTGTGTGAAAATATACTTAAGGCTCCTGTGGTCGCAAAAGAGCTCGAACTCCTCTCCATAGAGGCAATATCTCCAGAGCTTTAATGCGAAAATGACAGCTGCCAACTCCAGGTCTTGTGTAGGGTAATTTTCTTCGTGTTTCCTCAACTGTCTCGAAGCATAAGTAATCACCATGTCCTTCTGCATAAAGACACAACTCAGGCCAACGCGAGAGGCGTCAGTATATATAGTATACTTAACCCCTTGCTCTGGCAATACTAACACAGGGGCAGATGTCAACTTGTCCTTCAACTCTTGAAAAGCTACCTCCGCCCTCTCATTCCAAGTAAACTTCAAATCTTTCCATATCAATTGAGACAACGGTTTGGCTATCTTCGAGAAGTTTCGTATGAAGCGTCGATAATAGCCTGCTAGACCCAGAAAGCTTCTCACCTCAGTAACTGAACCAGGCTGCATTCAGTCCTGCACTACAGCCACCTTAGCAAGATCGACAGCTATCCCTTCCTTGGACACCACATGTCCCAGGAACTTGACTTCCTCTTTCCAAAAATCGCATTTCTTGAACTGCACAAAAAGCTGATTCTTCCTAAGAGTATCCAAGACCGCTCTTAAGTGCTCCTGGTGCTCTTCCCGACTCGCAGAATATACCAAGATGTCATCGATAAAGACAATGACAAATCGGAACAAGAAGGGCCGAAACACCCTGTTCATCAGATCCATGAACACGGCTGGTGTGTTCGTAAGACCGAACGACATCACAAGGAACTCATAGTGACCGAAGCTAGTCCTGAAAGCGGTCTTCTGCACATCCTCATTCTTGACCCGCAACTGGTGATACCCTGACTGCAAATCAACCTTCGAAAAGTACCGTGCCCCCTTCAACTGATCGAATAAATCATCGATCCTAGGCAAAGGGTACTTATTCTTCACAGTTACTAGATTCAACCTGCGATAATCAATACATAATCGCAAGGAGCCATCTTTCTTCTTCACAAATAAGACAGGTGCTCCCCAAGGAGACACACTAGGCCGAATAAAGCCCAAATTCAACAAACCATCTATCTGCTTCCTCAATTCCTCCATTTCACTCGGAGGCATACGATAGGTGGGCAAAGAAATGGGTGCCGCACCAGGCATGAGATCGATAGTAAAATCAATCTCGCACTGAGGGGGTAATCCAGGAATCGACTCCAACACATCTTCAAACTCCCGAACTATAGGCGTGCTTTCAAACGCCGATCCAGCAATACTCTCCAATAGAGAAGTATAATAACCAAGATGAAAAGGGTAATTGACCTGAACTGGGAAAGTAACTGTCTTGCGCTCAGGTCCACGAATTGTCACCGACCTTGCTTCACAATCAATCTCTGCTCGCATCCTCGTGAGCCAATCCATACCCATAATAACATCGTAATGGAAAAGAGGTGCGATAAAAAAGTCAACAAGAATCGATCCACTTCCTAGATCAATCAAACAATCCAAACAACGCTTGTTCATAGCAGAGGAGATCCTCGTAGCGGTAGTGAGCGTCACTCTCTTCATGGAAACAGTGCTCAAACTCAGACGCCTAACTGCCGCATACGATATAAGAGAGGTAGTGGACCCTGTATCCACTAATATAGAAATGGGATTACCTTCAATGTGCGCTGTAACCTCGAAGGATCTCGGCACCAAGTCAGCCATAGGCGCTTCAGCTGAGAGTGCATGAACTCGAGCCTGCTGCTGACGATTCGGTGGAGGAACCATGGGCCGCTGAGGTGGCCTGAAGCTAGGTACAGAAGGTCTAAAGGATGGATGAGCTGGCGCTGAATGAAGAGGTGGAGGTGAAATAACCTGAGGCATCGGACGACCGATCCTCTGCGGTGGAGTAAATCCACTGTCCCGCATACGCGAAAAGCAAGAACGATCCAAATGCCCCATCTTCCCACAATACGAACAATGAAGATCAGCTTGCACCCTCGGCATAACTCTCATCCTCATCACTCTCTGACTCATCCTCACTCTCTGAGGCCTGTCGACAAGGACCAATTTTCATCTGCTTAAGGGTCGTCAGATTAATATGGCGAACAGGTACTGGCTTTTCTGCCCTAAGCCTATAGCCAAACTCATGTGCAAGCTTACAGATAAGCCGACCAAATGGGAGCGATTCGGTCCTCCTAGTCGAATGAGCGATAAGGATAATCTGACGCAAGATGTACGTTGGCACACATAACTTCGCTCCTTGCCCCACCTGATACAGAAAATCTACCATCAGGCACGTACACTCGCTGCGGTTGCTCCACCTTGGATATACATTGAATGTACACATATGGTGAAGCAAGCGGAAGTCGTCCGTCATGTTGGTAGCTAGAAGGCTTCTATTAGGCTGCCATTCGACCAGACGACCACACAAGAGCAGGGTGCGACGATCCCTCTCAGGCATATTGTTTAAATTCTTCTCACTGGCATGCACCTCACTAAGTGGCACATTCAGGAGTCGGGATATCAAAGCGACATTGACCGTGGCCTCCCGACCATTACCACAAGGAATCTTGAACTGCAGAGGCTCCAGCGAAGGATCATGAATGTTGGCATAAAAAGCTCGAGCAGTGCTTGCATTGGCGCGATATTCACCCTCAAACAAGGGACACCAACCAGCCCCTTCTAGACGCTCCAACAACAGAAACTCCCCAAATAGCCGCAGATCAACATGAGCCTCAAAAAGGACCTTACGGCCTTCATAAACTCCATGAGATAACTTCGCCAACAAGGTTCTTCCAATGGGAGCTTGAGGATCAAGGTCCCACTTGGTCTGAAACTCACGGGCGGTGGTCGTGCTCGCGGTGGCACCTCTCGGCCTCCGTACACGAGTTGGGCGGCTAGGCCCGGCTTCATCTACGGCCGCTTTCTTCTTCCCCATCAAAGAAAGAAGGGTGGAGATGGAAAAGATGGCCGTGATAAACTCAAACAAGGCCATGGAAAATGAGAGAAAGGGATCCCAAAGAAGGATTTGAGAGCTCAAATGAGAAGAAAAGAGTGTGAAATCAGCAATGGGGGTGAGGTTTTGAGATGGGTTGATGAGGTGTGCACGAAAAAGGAAGAAGGAGATTTGAGAAGGGATTTAGTGGAGTTTTGAGAGAAACTTGGAGAAAAAGAGAGCTTGGGAGGGTGTTTTGTGAAGGGAATAGGGTTTAGGAAGGGTTTTAATCAGCCAACCATGGAGGGGTGGGCCACACTAGGCCACAAAGTCGTCGGCCCGAGCCGGCCCGCCCAGCCTGGCCCGCTGATCTGCAAGGGCTCGCCGAACCGGCGAGGTCATCACCGGTTTCTGGACCGTCCAGCGATGACTCGCCATTTGGGCGAGGTCCTCCTGGCCCCTTAGCTCCAAAATGATGTGGGTCCCCCCTGGGTCCCCCTGAAAATGCCCCAATCGGCCCCTTTGTCCGATTCGACGCCTATCGAGCCATTCGGGTTAAAATCTGATACAAATAGAGGTTTAATAACATTTGAAGGGTTGAGATGGGAAGATAAACCATCTAAACTCATTAATAGATGGTCTAGAAGGGATTTTGGGTCGCTGTGTGTGATTAGGAGTGCGGACAGACTCGATCTCGGCGATCGTTTTCAGTAAACCTTCGCCGATAAAAGCAACAGGACACATACATAAATTCTACGATAAACTCGCACCCAAATACACTAAGGTGGCGAAAGCGTGCGGTGTGTGACCATAACCCAGGTCCATGTTAATCCAATTTATGCTCTGATACCAACTTGTAACGCCGTGAAATTCGGGGGTCGAGCATAACTCAGCTCCCGAGTTTCAAAACATCACTTATGCAACATATTTGATGATGGATGTATGTTGTCTGTAAGAGTACATAAAACATGGAATAGATTAAGCCAAACTACAAACATAATTCAGGGATAAGTGAAGAACGCAAGCGGAAGACTTAAAGAAAATATATGTGTACATGTGCAAATCCCTGAAATATATATACATACCAGGTCAACTTACAAGTGTTATTATCAAAATTACAAGTATCAAATGACAACATCTATTCCCAAAAAGAAATTCCAGAATCCCACGCATCAGAACAAGGCTCACAAGAACCCGCTTGAAAACTACATGAAAGAAAATGCAACCTCATTATCCTCGAACTCCGGCTCTGCCTTAGGGGTCGCATCAATATCTGCATCTAAGACAGAGTCTGGTGGGTGTTTAAACACCGTCCCAGAACGTGGAAGTGAGTGATCAACTCAGTGGAACAATAAAGTAAAGGTTAACATGTTATCAATTCAATCAAGCAGTAATGATAAAGCAGAACAATCAAACATGTCCTAAGTACTCTTATTAGTGCAAGGATGTATGTAGAATGATGTGTGCCCTCGCGCGTACACCCTCAGCGTCTTCATCTTACGTTACGCATGACACCACCTCAAGTGCTCTACCTCTTCCAGGCATATGCAATGCGGTGCATGGACATGATTACCAAGTTATTATTAGTCCTTTTCATACAGCAGGATTGGGAAGCTAAGGTACCTTCCTCATATCAATTTCCAAACAGTGATCCATTCTAGGGTCGTCATTCCTAGACATCTCAAACGATCATATGGTTTTAGGTCGTTACAAAGGGCTTGTTACCAATCAATGCATGCCTATTATACCTTCGTTACTACAATAAGGCTCGTCACCTCAATGCAGTATCCAGGTATGCTCGAGGTCACTACAAATGGCTCGTCACCAATCAATGTAGGCCGACAGCACGAATATAGTGTCCCATACTACCATAATCGGCTCACGAGTTTGGTTGCTCACTGGTCACTACGGGGAGGCTCGTCACCCTAGCGTAGGCCGACACCTCGACCACGGTGTCCCATACCACCATGTCCGGCTCATGAGTCTTAGCGGATCCAGGTACAACGGTTTACAGAATTTGTACTAGTAAGTTTGGTACCTTCGATTCAAGCAATAGTGTCCATACATGGTGAACATACATCGGACAATCGGGTTACTTGACGAACTCGACTAGCACGATCGCACGTTGGGTTGAACGACATAGAGTGCGCAAACACTCCGTGTGGCCAAACCACTGCCGACAACTCTAATACGACTAGGGTTCGTCAAATCACATCCTTTGTGGTGAAAGCAGCCTCAGCCACAATCTCAAGGCCGATTACCGATTGCCTGGACTATTCATAGTCCTAAACATATTCCATTATAACAGATATTCATATCGACAATTTAGAATAGTAATGGAACAACAACTCAAATCATGTGGTATGTAAGCATTTGAAGAATATCAACTTAACATGGATTTTCACATAAGTAATACTTGAAGTTAAACAACAAAGAATGTGACCTGCATGTAGGAAATCATACATACCAAGAAAAGACTTGAGAATCGCTTCTCAACGCCCGCAAATAGGATAGTATATTGCACTTTAGATCACTCAGACATTTCTACAAACACTTAGAATACATAGGTCAACATACATGATGTATGTTGGAATACACACATTTGGACAATTCCTTTTGCCAAGGAGTTGACACACATATAATTAGCACAAGTACACGACAAATAATCATGGTAAACACAGGTTCATATTTTATACGTATACGGTACTTTCTACATATACATAGAATACATAAATCTCAATATAACACATGCATATCAGGAACGCATAACAAACATAGCATTTGGCATGTGAAATTTCATCTATAACAAGAATAAACCATTAGATGGCATTGAAAGCCTTGAAAACCATAACCTATACGATTAAAGTCCACACCTTAAACCAGAAATAGAGCACCGAACTGATTCAGACGATATGTCTTCGTCAACGGTGACTAGATAACATAAGGCAAGAATGGAGATGAGCTACAACAACACATAAACTATTCTAAGCTCTAAAACAGATTAGGGTTAGGTTAACTTACCCAAGGATGAACTTAGAATCGCTGGAATAACGATTCAAAAGTGATGGTTTAAGGATGTAGAGTAACAGGAAAGAATGTAAGATAATTCACCAACTTCTCTCTCACTTTCTCTCTCTTTTCCTCTCTCTTTCTTAGCTAGGGTTAGGAAATTCGTATGGAAAAGAGAGTTAGGGTTTTAAGGTCTATATATAGGCCTAACATTGATGAAAATAGCCCCAGGGCCAAGGTATACTTAGGTTATAACCAAAACAGGCCTCTCTTGATCCAACGAAGCACTTCCGGTGGGCCTTTTTCCACGTGCGGTCAGACTTAAGCTCACTGACCATGGATCTAGGTCAGACTGAGTTTTCGTACCGATCAGATCTTCAGATCAGCCTGGCGAACCACACTCAATTCAACGGTCACCGAAATTCGATCAAGTCCACAAGCACTATGACCTGCCTGGGTCATCTTCCCTGATCCGAGGGTGAAATTGGGTCAGAATCCAACGGTCAGATTGCTTAAAATCGTCGCGCAAGCGACACGACTCAGATTTCATAAAATCACATTTAATCTCTCACCGTTCTCACACTCTTCACTCCGGACTCAATCAAATCGACCCAGAACATCATCTGGACTTGATTTTTGAGGTGATGGTCAAGTCTAACATGGTGACCATAATTGCTTAAGATCATCGCCATCGGACTTTCGACGCGCGGTCTAGGTCCGATCCAGAACTTCTAAAAATTTTCAAGAGCAACTGGATTTACCGATGAATCCCAAATTTCAGAGTAACATGGCGCAAACTATTCTACAAGTTTTGAGTCATGCAGATCAAATTTAAAGTGATTGATGCTAATTTCAGAAGCAATCGAGTTTAGGGCTAAGTAACCCACAAATAACTTCTAAGGAAAATAGAGGTAGTACTCGGGTCTTGGCATAAAATTTTCCAGCAATGCAATGCTTTGCCCAGCTAATGTACCTTCCTCATATCAATTTCCAAACAGTGATCCATTCTAGGGTCGTTAGTCGTAGACATCTCATACGATCATATGGTTTTAGGTCGTTGCAAAGGGCTCGTCACCAATTAATGCACGCCTATCATACCTTCATTACTATAATAAGGCTCGTCACCTCAATGCGGTATCCAGGTATGCTCGAAGTCACTACAAATGGCTCGTCACCAATCAATGTAGGCCAACAGCACGAATATAGTGTCCCATACTACCATAATCGGCTCACAAGTTTGGTTGCTCACTGGTCACTACGGGGAGGCTCGTCACCCCAGCGTAAGCCAACAGCTCGACCACGGTGTCCCATACCACCATGTCCAGCTCATGAGTCTTAGCGGATCCAGGTACAACGGTTTACAGGATTTGCAATGGTAAGTTTGGTACCTTAGATTCAAGCAATAGCGTCTATACATAGTGAACATACATCGAACAATCGGGTTACTTGACGAACTCGACTAGCACGAGCGCACGTTGGGTTGAACGACATAGAGTACGCAAACACTCCGTATGGCCAAACCACTGCCGACAACTCTAATACGACTAGGGTTCGTCAAATCACATCCTTTGTGGTGAAAGCAGCCTCAGCCACAATCTCAAGGCCGATTGCCGATTTCCTGGACTATTCATAGTCCTAAACATATTCCATTATAACAGATATTCATATCGACAATTTAGAATAGTAATGGAACAACAACTCAAATCATGTGGTATGTAAGCATTTGAAGAATATCAACTTAACATGGATTTTCACATAAGTAATACTTGAAGTTAAACAACAAAGAATGTGACCTGCATGTAGGAAATCATACATACCAAGAAGAGAGTTGAGAATCACTTCTCAACACCCGCAAATAGGATAGTATATTGCACTTTAGATCATTCAGACATTTCTACAAACACTTAGAATACATAGGTCAACATACATGATATATATTGGAATACACACATTTAGACAATTCCTTTTGCCAAGGAGTTGACACACATACAATTAGCACAAGTAGACGACAAATAATCATGGCAAACACAGGTTCATATTTTATACGTATACGGTACTTTCTACATATACATAGAATACACAAATCTCAATATAACACATGCATATCAGGAACGCATAAGAAACATAGCATTTGGCATGTGAAATTTCATCCATAATAAGAATAAACCATTAGCTGGCATTGAAAGCCTTGAAAACCATAACCTATACGATTAAAGTCCGCACCTTAAACCAGAAATTGAGCACTGAACTGATTCAGACGATATGTCATCGTCAACGGTGACTAGATAACCTAAGGCAAGAATGGAAATGAGCTACAACAACACATAAACTATTCTAAGCTCTTAAACAGATTAGAGTTAGGTTAACTTACCCAATGATGAACTTAGAATCGCCGGAATAATGATTCAAAAGTGATGGTTTAAGGATGTAGAGTAATAGGAAAGAATCTAAGATAATTCACCGACTCTCTCTCACTTTCTCTCTCTTTTCCTCTCTCTTTCTTAGCTAGGGTTAGGAAATTCGTATGGAAAAGAGAGTTAGGATTTTAAGGTCTATATATAGGCCTAACATTGATGAAAATAGCCCCAGGGCCAAGGTATACTTAGGTTATAACCAAAACAGGCCTCTCTCGATCCAACGGAGCACTTCCGGTGGGCCTTTTTCCACATGCGGTCGGACTTAAGCTCACTGACTATGGATCTAGGTCAGACTGAGTTTTCGTACCGATCGGATCTTCAGATCAGCCGTGGCGGACCACACTCAATTCAACGGTCACTAAAACTCGATCAGGTCCACAAGCACTATGACCTACTTGGGCCATCTTCCTGATCCGAGTGTGAAATTGGGTCAGAATCCAACGGTCAGATTGCTTAAAATCGTCGTGCAAGCAACACGACTCAGATTTCATAAAATCACATTTAATCTCTCACCGTTCTCACACTCTTCACTCCGGACTCAATCAAATCGACCCAGAACATCATCTGGACTTGATTTTTGAGGTGATGGTCAAGTCCAACATGGTGACCATAATTGCCTAAGATCATCGCCATCGGACTTTCGACGCACGGTCTAGGTCCGATCCAGAACTTCCAAAAATTCCCAAGAGCAACTGGATTTAGCGATGAATCCTAGATTTCAAAGTAACATAGCGCTAACTATTCTACAAGTTTTGAGTCATGCAGATCAAATTTAAAGTGATTGATGCTAATTTCACAAGCAATCGAGTTTAGCGCTAAGTAACCCACAAATAACTTCTAAGGAAAATAAAGGTAATACTCGGGTCTTGGCACAAAATTTTTTGGGTCATTACAGCTCCCCTGCCTGAGGATGACGTTCCTCCACCCGATGCCGGTGCAGATCCGACCGTGCCTGTGAGTGCCTTGCAGTTATAGCAGATGTTGCAAGCTGTGACTGTGCGCTTCAGGGGTAGGGCAGGCACCTAGTTGTTTCTCCAACCCAGGCCGAGCAGGAGCGCGCGAGCGCCCTTCTCCGTGAGTTTAAAGAGCTCGATCCTCCACATTTCCAGGGTGAGCCAGATCTGACTCTAGTCGAGAGATGGCGCTCCGATGTGGAGAAGATCTTCGATACCATGTCATGTACGACCGAGAAGCGAGTCCGGTTGGTTGTATTTCTTCTTCAGGGAGAGGCCGAACACTGGTGGACCCCTGTTACCTATGTTGCAGGACCGATTATGTCTAGACATGGGAGGACTTTATCGACCGATTCGAGGAGCAGTACTTCCCTGACCACATTCGACGTCAGAGAGCACTGGAGTTTGAGACTCTGGTGCAGGGGGACATGATCGTGGCGCAGTACGCGGCCTGTTTTATGGTACTATCGAGGTTCGCGCCATATATGGTTGATGATGAGGGGAGGAAGGCCTGCCGTTTTGAGAACGGCTTATGTTACGGTCTTCGAGGCTGTGTGATTGGGCACGAGCTCCTGAGTTTCCAGGCAGTAGTGCGGAGGGCCCAGATTTATGAGACTGAGTGGGTCAGCTCACAGAGCGATCGAGATCAGAGGAGGGGTTAAAATCGGAAGAGGCAGGCCCCCTCTAGTAGCTCCCAGCAGCATCGACGGCCACAGAGGTATAGGAGCCACCCACCTGCTAGAGCACCAGCAGCACCTCCAGCGCCACCCCAGCAGTCATTTGTAGGGACCTGTTTTGGGTGTGGTGGGACAGGGCATAGCCTGTCTGAGTGCCCTCGCCCTCATCTGCAGCAGTCGAAAGGGCCAAAGCAGCCTCCAGCACAGCAGCGACCTCAGCAGCAGTCTCCAACACAGCAGTGACCCTATCAGCAGCAATTGCAGCCACCTCAGCCATCGAGGCCCCAGCAGTAGCAGAGACAACAGTACAGGCCACCGCAGAGGCAGTAGCAGCACCAGGGATGTCAGAGGGGACATGCACCTCCCCATCCAACTCACGCTAGGTTCTACGCAGGTCAACAGGATCCGCAGTCATCTAGAGGAGTCATTGAGGGTATTCTTTCTGTCTCCACACATATCGCACGTGTACTGTTTGATTCTGGTGCATCGCATTCATTCATGTCCGAGGATTTTTGTCATTCGACTGGATTGCCGACAGAGTCTGCTCGCGAGGGGTTGACCGTGTCGACGCCCTTGGGGAAGACCACAGTATTGGGCCATTTCTGTTCATCTTGCCCGGTTCTGGTCGGTGATATCTTTTTGCCCGCTGATTTATTTGTGCTGCCGATGTTAGATTTCAACGTCATCCTAGGCATGGATTGGCTTGCCGAGTACCACGCCGTATTGGACTGTTCCGCGAGGACCGTCACATTCTTTATACACGGCTTGCCATAGTTTTAGTTCGTCGCCGAGCCTAGAGGAGAGCTGTTATCATGCTTGATGTCCTGCGCCATCGAAGAGCCTATTACCATTTGTATTGATCAGTGGCCGGTTGTTTGCGATTTCCCCGACGTGTTTCAGGAGATTCCGGAATTGCCGCCGCGCCGTCATATTGAGTTCCAGATAGATCTTGTGCCTGGTACTGCGCCTATCTCGAAGGCCCCGTACTATATGGCACCGATGGAGTTGCATGAGCTATAGCGGTAGTTGGACGAGTTGCGTGAGTTGGGATTCATTCGTCCGAGCAATTTGCCTTGGTGAGTGACGGTACTCTTCGTCAAGAAGAAGGATGGTTCGTTGAGGCTCTACATAGATTACTGCGAGCTCAACCGAGTCACGATCAAGAACAAGTACCCGCTCCCGATGATAGATGATTTGTTTGATCAGCTGCAGGGTGCACAGTTCTTTTCAAAAATTGACCTACATTCCAGTTATCATCAGATTCATGTCCGAGAGGAGGACATCCCGAAGACGGCTTTCAGGACACGTTACGGTCATTTTGAGTTTCAGGTCACGTCCTTTGGGCTGACCAATGCACCCGGGGTCTTCATGCAGTTGATGAATGAGGTCTTCTGTCCATATCTCGATCAGTTTGTTGTGGTCTTCATCGATGACATTCTGATATATTACAGGACCCGTGAGGATCATATGCAGCATCTAGAGATCGCATTGCAGACCCTCCGTGCCCACCAACTATATGCGAAGCTGGAGAAGTGCGAGTTTTGGTAGGAGGACGTGAAGTTCCTCGGTCACGTGACGATGGTGAGAAGTCTCACTTGTAAAAAAAAAATATATATATATATATATACAATATATTATATTTATACTATGCTAATATATAAATATACATATATATATATAGTTGGTGGGCCACGTCCATGTGGGACCCACCACAATGCATGTGTTTATCCATGTCGTCCAGCGTCCCTGGACGCTGGACGGGTGTGGCTAATATTGAGGCATGTACTGTCATGGGCGTGTACTACCGAGCTAACCAAAAAAAAAAAAAAAAGAGGAAGGAAATTGTGGGCCACTCGTGCAGGCCCCACCTTGATGTATGTACTCAATCCAAGCCATCCATCCTTTTCTTCAAGCCATTTTGGGTGTTGATCTGAAAAATGAGGCCCATCTGATCTTTGGGCGGGCCATAGTGTAGAAAACAGTGGCCTTACCATCAAAACCCACCCTCTATACGCCAATAACATGCTACATATTGGTCTCATTTGGTCGATTAGGGACCGTAGAATCCAATGGTCGGGTTGGATTTTTCTGATGCGGGCCCCACCTATGAAAAAACTTTAGAAAAAAAGAAGAAAGGCAGCAGCAGCTGTTGCCGCTGCTGACAGACAGAAGACGCCAGCGGCGTCCCTAGATTGGTGGCAGGGACCATGGGTCCCAACCATAGGCCCCACCGTGATGTGTGTGAACATCACCACCATGCACTTTGATGGGCCTCCTTCTGACTATGGGCCACCCCTAAAATCAGCCGTATTTGGATCTCAGGTGGCCCACGTCGCAGGCAACAGTTGGATTGAACGTCTGTTGTTGAAACCCTTTTGGGTTGCAAAAGTTATGGATCAGATGCGATATTTGTTTTTACTCTTCATCCATGTCCGTGTGACCTCATCAACGGGCTTGGTGGAAAACGAACAACACGCTGGGCCCCTGATCCGTGTGACCTCACCAATAGGTTGGGGTGACCTTATGCACAGGTTGGATGCAAATAAACATTACCGTAGGCCTTGGTCCACGTGACCTTATGCACAGGTTGGATGCAAATAAACATTACAGTGGGCCCAGGTTGGGTGGAAAATAAACATTACAGTGTGCCCAGGTTGGGTGGAAAATAAACATTACTGTGGGCCCCAGGTCTGAGTGACCTTATCAATGGGTTGGATGGAGCCCCATGTGGGACCCACTTATGTATGTATTGTAATCCACACCCTCCATTAGTGTGGGCCCCACTATGATGCATGTGTTTCATCTAAACCGTCCAACCATTTTGGAGACAACTTTAAGGCATGTGATGGGATAAAAAAATAAAATAAAATAAGACAGATCTAAGATCAGGTGGACCACATTACAGAAAATAGTGGGTTTGAACGTTCATCATTAAACCCTTGGAAAATTTAATAGATGAAAATCCTTATCACCACTTATATTTGGGTGTGGCCCATTTGTTATTCGTGAGGCCAATTGTTGAGGCCCACCTTATGTGTGTGTGTGTGTGTGTGTGTGTATAAGACCCCATGTTGTGAGGCCTTTGTGATGTATGCAAGGCCCATGGGTTATGGCCCATTACAATGTACGTAAGGCCCGTTGGTGTGGCCCATTGATATGACCCACTTGATGAATATAAGGCCCATATGATACGGCCCAATTGATGTACTTAAGGCCCAATGGGGTGCAATTAGGTCCATTGTAATGCGTGATTCCTCCGTGGTGTATATAATGATGTTGATAACGGGTAGTACCTTGGGAACAATGATGATTAGATGCCCACATTGTAAGGATTATGTCGGTTAAATGTCCGCATTGTCACTCTTCGTAAGGCCCATTGATAGGCCCGTACTTGTAGTGTGTAGGCCGTCTAAGCCCGTCTTCATTTATGAGCAGAGTCCATCATCATATAACATGCTTAGAATAGATCCATGATTCATGATCATACGCATCATTTGTATGCCTGATGTGAGGAGTGACTGATTATAGCACATGCCTTCAAGAAGATTGTTTATAGACTCCCTGATAGGCGGAGATGCCCTACATGAGCGCTCGGTACGCGCAGTATTGTTACATGTCTAAAAGTATGATTCATACACTTGCATGGTGTGATATTGTATGCCCTAGTGACATCAAGGTCATAGCCTCCACAGACACATCGTGGGTGGCTGGATTGGATACCGAAAATATTGTTACTAAGCATCGGGGCGCCATAGATGTCCATGAGTGAAAATCCCTAAACCCAATGGTACTAGAGGATGACTCCAACGTCGAGACCGAGTGGATATATGAGCGCATGAGGGCCGAATATCAGGAGGCCGCGTCTCCCACTATGTCGTGGTCGGTTGGAAAGAGGTGTGGCCTTACTTGCTCGAGGGTAGGTGGCAATACTAAGCTAAGTTTGATCAGCTCGTGAATGGGTCCATTATCGACATGCCGGATAGGTATTGGTAGACTATTGGCCAGGCGAATAGTGAGGTTTCTTACGCTTACTTGGATTGTGCGGTTTGGAGAGCGGCAGTGCCACTTGGAGTGTACTAAACTCCGGTGATTATCCAGAATGAGAACTGTACTGATATATGATGAGGATTAGCATGCTTGAGTTGCATCTCGCATCGCATGGCCGTGTTTTGGCTGATAGCATTCATATCTTGCACCACATAGCCTTAGTACGACTGATTGCATTCATGTACTCATCACCATAATTCCACATTACTCTAACCTTGCATTCTGAGTATGCTTATATTGCGCACACACTTACACCACCCTCTAAGCTTTCTATAAGCTTATGCACAATTGATACGTGCAGGTGACGCCAGGACACAGCCGTAGTCTCGTCAGAGTTCGAGCGTGCAGTCGAGCTTTTGGAGTTTACGTTATTTGCATTATCTTGTATTTCCTTTCAGACGCATTGTACTTAAATTTTTTGATCATAGTGCATTTTGTAATGGTGTTCTTGTGGTTATTGTTCGTTGGTTATGCTTGTGGTTTTGCTCACTATGAATCAGACTGATGATTATAAATCCTCCTTGTAGCATCCCAGGATTAGAACCTGGTGTATGGGGGCCGGGAGTCGAGAATGGGGTACTACGAAGGCTGTCGACGCCGGATTCGGCGATCAAAAATTTTGTGAGCCCGGTTTCCGAGTTTGGGGCATGACAGTAGTCCTAGATAAATTCTTCCCCTACGAAACTGTTTTGGACTCTTCCTATTCATATAGGGAAAGTGTTGCCGTAATGAGCACTTGTCCTGTGGTTAAGAGTATTTCGACATCTTCCAAACTTTTGACTGCTAATAGTGCTACGTCTTGGGCCTCTTGAAGAAAAATTCTAATTCCATAAAGACAATCTTCCAGTTTTGCAAGACGACATTCTCTTTTGGTTTGATGTCTCAATTTGCTCTCATGACTAGAGAGTTATTGGACAGAGTGTCGGGCATTATGGTATTGCGTGCAAAGGGTATCTATGGTGGCTTGGTTGGTGTTATTGTCTTCTTGAATGTTTACATGTAGGGGGTTTTAATTTCATGTCATCAGCCCAAGTTTAAGGGCAAAACTCATTACAGATGGATCACACCAATGGAAATAATTCATAATTAACGAATAACATTAGTGTAGTTGTGGGCTACAAATATCTTCAAACAAAAATATGGAAAAAGCCCTTTTGTTGGTTCAAGGTTGTCCGATGAAAACGAATGAATCAAATCGAACAAGGGGTGGGTCAAATCGTTGTTTTTTGGTAGAACCCATGTCCCTTAATAAAAACCTTTCTTCTTCATAGACAAGAGCCTGCTGTATGAGGAACAACAGTGGCAAATAGACATTTTCCTTTATAAAAAAGAAAAAGAAAAAGGGATTTTAGGGCTAAATAAACTTAAGTTAGAAAAGGACGGGCTCCTATCACGACCACATCATAGTATGGGGGGATATTTGGACCAACTACAGCATCATAGTACAATACTTTTGGATTATTTCATTTTAAATTTTATTTTATTTTTTTTTTTATTTTTTTATTTATTATTTTTTTTTTTTATAATAGTTCACGGCCATTTAATTTTTTAAAATAATTTTATTATAGTTCACCACAGGTAGATTAAAATGAATGAATTAAATTGATCTAAGGATGACCCCAAATGTAGATTTAATGGGCCCACATCTCATTCTCAGGAGTTGACTTTTGAGAAAAGTTACGATCAAGGGGTGAGAGGAATATTTTCATTTTGGAAAAGCTAAATAATCCGCATATGACTTCAGAAAATATGACTTAAAACTGCTGACATCAGCACCTATATTATGCCATAAATTATAAGTTATTTTAATTAATAAGCCCTTCCCGTAATCCGTACCCGATGCGGCGGGCTCTTTTCGGTCTCGTGTCATCAGCCGGTCATTGCTCATTGCCGCGCCCAACGATATAGAAGGCTGTACATCTAGAGGATCGGAACCGTCCATCTAGAGAGAGCGCTGGTCTATTTTACAAAACCTAGATGTTATGGATGATCGTAGCCTTATAGCTAGGGAGTTCTTTCGCCTTTCAGCTAGAGCCATTGAACATTTTGATTCTCACTGTCCTTTTGAAGGGCACATATCAGATAGCTAAGAATCCCTGATCAGTTTGACTTTTCTTACAGTGGGACATCCTCAATGGGAAAAACCAATAGGTTGCATAAGATGGATGATCTGGATTCAGCAAACGTGCGTTGGGTGATGAGAGGCAGTGGACCAAGATGGTTCAACGCGATGAACTTGATTTGGCCTTCGGACGTGGACCGAGCAATTTAAAGCGATAAGGTGCCCACAAATCATGACAAGGCAGGTAAAATAGATGAGGTTTGCTAGAATACCTCCACATATTTCAATATGATACTTTGGCGTTATGGCCATTGGATCCGGGGCTTTTTCAATGATCCAAACCGTTTCTTTGCTAGGGCTTCCTTGGATGGGGATTCCTGAAAACAGAATTGAATATCTCAACCCTTTGATTATATAAAGTTTATGTTGATTGTCCATATTCAAATCAAAAGAGACGATCATCTAAATAATCCAATC
The DNA here is from genome assembly GCF_029962835.1 of Magnolia sinica. Classification (NCBI taxonomy): domain Eukaryota; kingdom Viridiplantae; phylum Streptophyta; class Magnoliopsida; order Magnoliales; family Magnoliaceae; genus Magnolia; species Magnolia sinica. The sequence goes on from NC_080574.1 coordinate 71,149,570, forward strand.
AAGAGCAGTTGTTTTTGTCTATCCACACTATAGAAAATGAGACTCCGAGAATAAACGGTTTAGATCATTGCAAGATGACCCAGATGATAAAGTCCAAACGGATCGCAGTGCAATACGTGGGAACGAGGTGAGATTACAGCGGTATGATCTCAAGCGGGGTTTGGGATGTGGACGATGTGGTGTGTCGATGCGTCGGAAGCTAATGGGCCCAACCTGATGTATGTGTTTTATATCCACGCCGTCCATCCGTCTTGGCCCCTTAATTTAAAGCATGTAACAAAAAAAAAAAAAAAGCAGATCCAAAGCTCAAGTGGACCACAGCACAGGAACATCCACCATTTAAAAATTCTTGGGGGGGCAACAAAAGTTTTCGATCAGGCTGATATTCGTATTTTCCCTTCATCCATGTATTATTGACCTTACCAACAGCTTGGAGGTCAAATCAACATTACGGTGGGGCCTTAGAAAGGTTTCAACGGTGGGTGTTATTAACCCCACTGTTTTCTGTGGTGTGGTCTATGTAAGCCTCAGAAGTGCTTCATATTTTTTGGCTCATACTCTAAAATGATCTGTAAAAACGGATGGACGGCATGGATTTAAAACAAATATATCGCGTTGGGCCCCATGGCTCCCAACACATCAACACACCACTGATGGGGGTGGCGTTGGCAACACCACCTAATCCGCATCCCGTGGTTTGTACCAAACATTCCAATGGGACCAGTGAAAATTGATCATAACTCAAATCAAACTGATTGGACAATCCTGACCATTGATTAATGGATCTTAGCTGTTTGAATTTAGACCGTTCATTATTTTTCAAGTTTTACCGTCCACTCTCCTGCGGCAATAGCGTACGCATTCTAGAAGCCGGTTGAGCGATCCCGATCTTACATTCTCCTCTCTCTCTCTAGCCGTTGGATTTCCGGCCTCTGGTAGACGCTTCCAAATTGTCACTTAAGACTCGATTTTCTTTCTTCTGCGAGCGTTCTCTAATGTGAAGATTTCGAAGACGGTGATGGGTTTCTGCCGCTCAGTTCGTGAGGCTTGGGAGCGGGCCATTGACAGATGCTTTCAGCACTTCCCTTGTCTATCAGATCCAGGTACTCTCCCTCTCTCTCTCTAAATTGGATTTCTGGGTCTTTCTATTTGCGTAGATTTACAACCCTTTTTAATGATTTTCGTTTTGGTTTGTTGTTTTTGAGTAGTGGGTTTCAGGTAGGAGATCTTCTTTGGGTCTGAAAGTGGTTTTGGTGGTCCTTCACCTCATCTTTGTGGGTGTTTTGTTTCTATTTGTCCCGGGCCTGGTCGATAAAACTCGAAAGCAGCCATGGTATCAAATCCCATTTCATTTTTGCTTCTTTTTATTTTATTTTATTTTTTTTGGGGGGGGGCGGAGTGTTTCAAATGTGTGGTTTTGGAGTAATTAGAATTAGGGTACCCCTTATCATTTTTTATAAAAATAATAATAGTATGGTAGTCCATGGGACTACCTTATTGAGCACACCACTCTAACACTCTCCCTCCAGGCAGTGCATGGATGTTTACCATGCCTAACTCGGACACAATGTCAGAAAGATGAGATGCAGTAGCACCCTTCGTGGCGATGTCAGCAAATTGCTCCTCAGACCCGAGATGAGGGGTACTGATGACCGCAACTTGCGGATTTTCAGGAACAAAATTGACAATCAAATTTGATGTGTTTGTGATAGGTCCCAAACGTACCACAATTTGAATGCAAACTACTTGACTTCTTATTAACGAAAACATTGGTTGCTTAAATAAGTAAGACCACATACAAATAGTCCGGAATAAAAGTGAAGTTAACCACTAACAAATGAAATTCAACACACGTAAAACAGAGCAATAACAAACTGAAATAAAATGACGCATCAGTGTGTGTGTGTGTGTGTGTGTGCGCGCGTGTGTGTGTGTGAGATAGGCCACGACGATCTGAGAGAAGCCTTAAGCCAAATCCCAAATATTTGGGATAAGCTGGGGACGTGCAGTACATGGAGTCCATGTAGGAATGGATTGTGGACTGACTCATGGCAGTTTACATGCAGTTTGCGTGCAGAAGAAAGGGTCCTCCGTTGTTGCAAATTTCATGCAACGCATCGCGAGTTTTACGTCATTTTATTTCAGTTTGTTATTGCTCTGTTTTACGTGTGTTGCATTTCATTTGTTAGTTGTAAACTTCCCTTTTATTCCGGACCATTTGTACGTGGCCTTGCTTATTTAAGCAGCCAATGTGTTCGTTAATAAGAAGTCAAGTAATTTGCATTCAAATTGTGATACGTTTCTCACCTGAAGAGAAAACAAATTATCGTAGCACTTGCACTCTACATTAGGGACCTATCAAGGTATGACTGGCAACCTGAGCATGCTTGCTAAACGGTTGCTGATGAAGTTGTGTGTCGATCCACTGTCAATCAAAACCATTACTTCGTGGGGACCCATTTTCGTTGTTACACACATGGTTTTCGGAGCTGTCCATCCCGTTAAGGCATGCAATGTGATCTCTAGTTCAAGCTCAAGTTCTTGTACCTCTACCGTATCTCCCCCATGGTCATCTTCCAGCATTTGTTGATCAGTAATGTCCTCACATATCATATTACCCGTATGCCCTTCCAAGAGTAACAACTGTGGTTTTTGACATCTATGGCCTGCTGTAAAACATTCATTGCAGTTGAAACAGAGACCTTGTGCCCTCTTCCTCTGCATTTCCTCCCAAGACAAATTCTTAATGGGCCTTGCAGGTGCAGCAGGAGCTACACGGGTGACTTGTGGAAGAGCTAACGGAGCTCTTGCAGGTGGTAACCGCATGAACCTCCTTTACCGTGCGAGCTGATCGTCCCTCATTCGTGCTAAGTTAATGGCCTCTTTGAGTGACTGTGGCTTAAACATCCGAATTCCATCCGCTATTTCTGCCTTCAAGCCGCCCATGAAAGTCCCCACTAATGCCTTCTGAGTCCACCCCTGGACCCTGTTGCCGAGCTTTTCAAACTCGCACTGGTAGTCCCTCAAGGTCCCTAGTTGTTTGACAAGAGAAAGAGCTTCGTCGAAGTCCTCACACTCCGATGGTCCGAAGCGAGCCTAGAGTTCTTCCTCAAATTTCTCCCATGAAAGCACGTGTCCTTCGTCCTGAAATGTCCTGTGAATCCACTGCCACCATTAGTTGGCCTCTCCTTCCAAATGGCATGCTACCATAGAAACCTTCTGGACTTCTGTCGTGCCCTGATATTCGAAAAATTGGTGCACATGGTTGAACCATTCGGTTGGGTCATCCCCCGAAAATCATGGAAATTCCAGCTTCGCCGTTTTGGCGGAGATGATTTGCCGACCCCCATCGATGCCTTCTCGGTGATGGTTGTCGTGGTTGGGATTTTCCTAATTTGCGATCATCACATTCGAAAGTCGATTGAGAGTTTCCTCCATTTGCAACTATCCTTCCTGAACTACACCAAGTCCAGACTCCAAGTGCTCCTTGTTAGTTCCCATTAGCAACCTGCTCTGATACCAATGATAGGTCCCAAACGTAGAGTGCAAGTGCTACGATAATTTGTTTTCTTTTCGGGTGAGAAACGTACCACAATTTGAATGCAAATTACTTGACTTCTTATTAACGAAAAGATTGGCTACTTAAATAAGCACGGCCACGTACAAACAGTCTGGAATAAAAGGAAAGTTAACAACTAACAAATGAAATGCAACACACGTAAAATAGAGTAATAATAAACTGAAATAAAATGATGTAAAACTCGCGATGCATTGCGTGAAATTTGCAACGACAGATGACCCTTTCTTCTGCATGTAAATTGCATGTAAACTGTCATGACTCAGTCCACAGTCCATTCCTACATGGACTCCATGTACTGCACGTCCCCAGCTTATCCCAAATATTTGGGATTTGGCTTAAGGCCCCTCTCAAATCGTCGTGGCCTATCATACCTACGGAAACTTTCCCTGTCTGAGTGGCCAACAGAGACAAACTAAAGTGTCAGGGGCGTTACGATAAGGTACGGGTAGAATTACAGGGCACCGAATTTTATCTCACCCTTTTCTCTCTGCCCTTATCAGGTCTTGATCTTGTCCTTGGTATTTAATGGCTTGAAATGCTGGGATCCGTGGTTTGTAACTGGAAGCAGTTGACCATGGATTTTATTTGGGAAAATCAAGACCGAAGGCTGCAACGAGTGGACGTGCAAACCATTCAGGAAGTTTCACTAAAAGAAACTTCCTGATGCACCAAATCAAAGGAGTTCCGCCGAGGACACGCGTTATTTGCTGTGTGCTTTCAGCCGACCATGGAAACCGCACCACCTGATGCACCAACTGAAGATAAACAACAAAGTTTGCAAGGGTTGTTGAAAGAATATGAAGATGTGTTCCAGGAGCCCTCAAGTTTACCACCTGAACGTGAAGTGGACCATTGTATTACGTTGAAAGAGGGGACCAAGCCGATTAACGTACGCCCATATAAGTACGCCCACTTCCAGAAAGCTGAAATCGAGAAGCAGGTCTAAGAAATGCTAGATTCGGGGCTCATACGTCCTCGCACCAGTCCCTTCTCATCGCTGGTATTACTAGTAAAAAAGAAGGATGGCAGTTGGCAATTTTGTACAGATTATTACACACTTAATCTCGCCACCGTCAAGGATCATTTTCCCATTTCGACAGTAGACGATATGCTGAAAGAATTATATGGCGCTACTTACTTCAACAAATTTGATCTGAGGGCCGGCTATCATTAAGTAAGAGTGAATCCTTCCGAGATTATTAAAACTGCTTTCCGTACTCATAATGGCCATTACGAATATCTCGTAATGCCTTTCGGCTTTTGTAACGCACCCTCGACATTTCAGGCCATCATGAACTCAATATTTCGACCCTTCCTTCGAAAGTTCATTTTGATTTTTTTTTTTAATGATATTCTGGTATATAGTCCCATGTGGGATGAACATATAGTGCATGTTCGGCAAACATTAGAGACCTTGCGACAACACCAATTCTTTGCCAAGGCAAGCAAATGCGTATTTGGCCAACAAGAACTGTAATACTTGGGGCACATTGTCACACGTCAAGGAGTGAAGGTTGATCACAATAAAATTGCAGCCATGGTCGCATGGCCACCCCCCATTAATATTTCTGAGTTACGTGGTTTTTTAAGCTTGACAGGGTATTATCGGAAGTTTGTTCAAAACTATGGCATTATAGCGCGACCCCTGACCAACTTGCTCAAGAAGGGAAAATTTGGCTGGAATATGAAGCTGATGCAGCCTTTCTGGCTCTCAAACAAGCAATGACAACTACTCCGACGTTAGCTATGCCTAATTTCAATGACTCCTTTACCATTGAAACCGAGGCATCTGGGGAGGGAATTGGCGCAATTTTATCGCAGCAAGGCAGGCCTATAGCTTTCATGAGTCGAGTATTAGGGGTTACAAAAAAATCTTGGTCAACTTACGCCAAGGAAATGCTTGCCATTGTTGAGGTCATACGCTTATGGTGACCTTATCTCCTGGGAAAAAAATTCTTCATTCTCACCGACCAGTGTAGCTTGAAATATTTCTTGGAGCAGCATGTGGCTATGCCAGAACAACAGAAATTGGTAGTCAAGCTAATGGGCTACGACTACGAGATTATTTATCGCCCGGGCCGTGAGAATTTAGCAGCGGACGCCCTCTCATGCAAGTCTGGTAGTCTAGTTCTTCATCATCTGCATGTGCCGACAATGAGAGTATGGGATGAAATTAAAAAAGCTTCTGAAGGAGACTCTTACGTCCCATCTCTAACTCACTTGGCTAAGGCTCAACTAGATAGGCCGTATGCGTGGCGTGATGGATTGCTCTTCTTTAAAGGGAGAGTAGTCATTCCTTCTTAGGCAGCATTATGGGTGAAACTACTCCATGAAATGCACGATACAAAAATAAGAGGACACTCTGGGGTCTTGCAGACATTCAAGAAATTAGCTTAACAATTGTACTGGCAAAAAATGTACCAGACGGTGCAAGAATATATAAAAATAAAATGTGAAACCTGCTAGCGGATGAAGTTTGAAACGTTGTCTCCAGCTAGGCTCCTGCAGCCATTACCCATTCCATGTCAAGTATGGGACGACATCACTTTAGACTTCATTGAAGGGTTGCCAACATCCCACGACAAGGACACGATCCTAGTAGTTGTCGACCGTTTGAGTAAGTCTGCTCATTTCCTGTCCTTAACTCATCCTTTTACTGCTAAAATCGTGGCTGAAAAGTTTATAGACCGAATTATTAAATTGCATGGCCTACCCAAGTCCATCATCAGCAAAAGGGACCCCATTTTTATTAGAAAATTCTAGCAGGAGTTCTTTCAAATGTCGGGAACCAAGCTACAACTCAGTTTCGCCTATCACCTACAGACAGATGGACAAACATAAGTTGTCAATCGCTGTGTTGAGCAATACCTCCAGGGTATGGTTCATCAGTGGCCACGCAAGTGGAGTAACTACCTTCCATGGGCTGAGCTCTGGTACAATACAACGTATCATGTGTCCACGGGCATGACCCCTTTTCAGGCATTATATGGGCGTTTACCTCCTTCCATTCTCATTTACCATACTGGGTTTTCTTCGGTGCATGAAGTAGACCAAAGCCTAGAGGCTCGCGACGAGCTGCTGCGTCAACTCAAAAGCAACCTGGAGACTTCCATTAATCGTATGAAGCTGTTGGTGGATCAAAAACGTCCAGATGTGTCATTCGAAGTTGGTGATATAGTGTTTCTTAAGTTGCACCCCTACAGACAACAGACTGCCTTCAAACGAGCCCACCAAAAACTACCTAGTCTCTTCTACGGTCCATATCCAGTGATACAAAAAATTGGGGCAGTCGCATACAAACTTCAATTGCCGGAAGGAGCCCGTATTCATCCTGTCTTCCACGTTTCGCTCTTAAAAAAAATGCGTGGGTGAGCTTGCGACACCTTCAAAGGAACTACCGCCCGTGAATGATGAAGGGGCCGTTATATATTGGACACTCGTTGGGTCAAACGGGGAAATAAATTTGAAGAAGACAATTTGGTCTAGTGGAAGCATCTACCAGTCGAGGACGCCACGTGGGAGTCCCACCAGTCTTTGAGTGAACGCTTTCCTTCTATGGACCTTGGGGACAAGCGTTCACTTAAGGGGGGTGGGGGGTATGGTATTGATAGGCCACGATGATCTGAGAGGGGCCTTAAGCCAAATCCCAAATATTTGGGATAAGCTGGGGACGTGCAATACATGGAGTCCATGCAGGAATGGACTGTGGACTGAGTCATGGCAGTTTACATGCAGAAGAAAGGGTCATCCGTCATTGTAAATTACCCGCAACGCATTGTGAGTTTTACGTCATTTTATTTCAGTTTGTTATTGCTTTGTTTTACGTGTGTTGCATTTCATTTGTTAGCTGTTAACTTTCCTTTTATTCCGGATTGTTTGTACGTGGCCTTGCTTATTTAAGCAGCCAATGTTTTCGTTAATAAGAAGTCAAGTAATTTGTATTCAAATTGTGGCACGTTTCTCACTCGAATAGAAAACAAATTATCGTAGCACTTGCACTTTACGTTTGGGACCTATTAAGTGAACGCTTTCCTTCTATGGACCTTGGGGACAAGCGTCCACTTAATTGGGGGGGGGGGGGGGGGGAGGGGGGGGGTATTGATAGGCCACGATGATCTGAGAGGGGCCTTAAGCCAAATCCAAAATATTTGGGATAAGCTGGGGACGTGCAGTACATGGAGTCCATGCAGGAATGGACTGTGGACTGAGTCATGGAAGTTTACATGCAGTTTATGTGCAGAAGAAACGGTCATCCATCGTTACAAATTTCACGCAACGCATCGCGACTTTACGTCATTTTATTTTAATTTGTTATTGTTCTGTTTTATGTGTGTTGCATTTCATTTGTTAGTTGTTAACTTCCCTTTTATTCCGACTGTTTGTACGTGGCCTTGCTTATTTAAGCAGCCAATATTTTCGTTAATAAGAAGTCAAGTAATTTGCATTCAAATTGTGGTACGTTTCTCACCTGAAGAGAAAATAAATTATTATAACACTTGCACTCTACGTTTGGGACCTATCAGAAGGCGTCCATTGCTGAATTCTAGTGGCTCGGGTGATAAATAATGTCGTAGTCGTAGCCCATTAGCTTGACTACCCATTTCTGCTGTTCTGGTATAGCCACACGTTGCTCCAAGAAATATTTCAAGATACACTGGTTGGTGAGAATGAAGAGTTTTTTTCCTAGGAGATAAGGTCACCATAAGTGTATGGCCTCCACAATGGCAAGCATTTCCTTGGCGTAAGTTGACCAAGATTTTTTTGGTAACCCCCAATGCTCGACTCATGAACGCTATAGGCCTGCCTTGCCGCGATAAAACTGTGCCAATTCCCTCCCCAGATGCATCGGTTTCAATGGTAAAGGAGTCATTGAAATTAGGCATAGCTAACGTCGGAGTAGTTGTCATTGCTTGTTTGAGAGCCAGAAAGGCTGCATCAGCTTCATCATTCCAGCCAAATTTTCCCTTCTTGAGCAAGTTGGTTAGGGGTCACGTTATAATGCCATAGTTTTGAACAAACTTCTGATAATACCCTATCAAGCTTAAAAAACCACGTAACAAACTCCTTGATGTGTGACAATGTGCCCCAAGTATTCTAGTTCCTGTTGGCCAAATACGCATTTGCTTGCCTTGGCAAAGAATTGGTGTTGTCGCAAGGTCTCCAATGTTTGCCGAACATGCACCATATGTTCATCCCATGTGGGACTATATACCAGAATATAATAAAAAAAAACCAAAATGAACTTTCGAAGGAAGGGTCGAAATATTGAGTTCATGATGGCTTGAAATGTCGAGGGTGCATTACAAAGACCGAAAGGCATTACGAGATATTCGTAATGGCGATTATGAGTACGGAAAGCAGTTTTAATAACATCGGAAGGATTCACTTTTAGTTGATGATAGCCAGCCCTCAGATAAAATTTAGTGAAGTAAGTAGCGCCATATAATTCTTCCAGCATATCATCTACTGTTGGAATGGGAAAACGATCCTCGACGGTGGTGAGATTAAGTGTGCGATAATCTATACAAAATCGCCAACTGCCATCCTTCTTTTTTACTAGTAATACCGGTGACGAGAAGGGACTGGTACTAGGACGAATGAACCCCGAATCTAGCATTTCTTGGACCTGCTTCTCGATTTCAGCTTTCTGGAAGTGGGCGTACCTGTATGGGCGTACGTTAATCGGCTCGGTCCCCTCTTTCAATGTAATACAATGGTCCACTTCATGTTCAGGTGGTAAACTTGAGGGCTCCTGGAACACATCTTCATATTCTTTCAACAACCCCTGCATACTTTACCGTTTATCTTCAGTTGGTGCATCAGGTGGTCCGGTTTCCATGGTCGGCTGAAAGCACACAGAAAATAACGCTTGTCCTCGGCAGAACTCCTTTGATATTTCTTTTAGTGAAGCTGCCTGAATGGTTTGCACGTCCACTCCTTGCAGCCTTCGGTCTTGATTTTCCCAAATAAAATCCATGGTCAACTGCTTCCAGTTACAAACCACGGATCCCAGCATTTCAAGCCATTGAATACCAAGGACAAGACCTGATAAGGGCAAAGAGAAAAGGGTGAGATAAAATTCAGTGCTCTGTAATTCTACCCGTACCTTATCGTAACGCCCCTGGCACGTTAGTTTGTCTCCATTGGCCACTCGGACCGGGAAAGTTTCCATAGGTATGACTGGAAACCTGAGCATGCTTGCTAAATGGTTGCTGATGAAGTTATGTGTCGATCCACTGTCAATCAAAACCATTACTTTCGTGGGGACCCATTTTCGCTGTTACACGCATGGTTTTTGGTGTTGTCCATCCCGTTAAGGCATGCAATGTGACCTCTGGTTCAAGCTCAGGTTCTTGTACCTCTACCATATCTCCCCCATGGTCATCTTCCAGCATTTATTGATCAATAATGTCCTCACATATCATATTACCCGTATGCCCTTCCAAGAGTAATAGCTGTGGTTTTTGACATCTATGGCCTGCTGTAAAACGTTCATTACATTTGAAACAGAGACCTTGTGCCCTCTTCCTCTTCATTTCCTCATAAGACAAACGCTTAATGGGTCCCGTAGGTGCAGCAGGAGCTACACGGGTGGCTTGTGGAAGAGCTAAAGGAGCTCTTGCAGGTGGTAACCGCATGAACCTCCTTTGCCGTGTGAGCTGATCGTCCCTTATTCGTGCTAAGTTAATGGCCTCTTTGAGTGACTGTGGCTTAAACATCCGAATTCCATCCGCTATTTCTGCCTTCAAGCCGCCCATGAAAGTCCCCACCAATGCCTTCTGAGTCCACCCCTGGACCCTGTTGCCGAGCTTTTCAAACTCGCGCTGGTAGTCCCTCAAGGTCCCTAGCTGTTTAACACGAGAAAGAGCTTCGTCAAAGTCCTCACACTCCGATGGTCCGAAGCGAGCCCAGAGTTCTTCCTCAAATTTCCCCCATGAAAGCACGTGTCCTTCGTCCCGAAATGTCCTGTGAATCCACTGCCACCATTGGTTGGCCTCTCCTTCCAAATGGTATGCTACCATAGAAACCTTCTGGACTTCCGCCGTGCCCTGATATTTGAAAAACTGGTGCACACGGTTGAACCATTCGGTTGGGTCATCCCCCAAAATTTGTGGAAATTCCATCTTCGCCGTTTTGGCGGAGATGATTTGTCGACCCCCATCGATGCCTTCTCGGTGATGGTTGTCGTGGTTGGGATTTTTCTGATTTGCGATCATCACATTCGAAAGTCGATTGAGAGTTTCCTCCATTCGCAACAGTCCTTCCTGAACTACACCGAGTCCAGACTCCAAGTTCTCAATACGCTTCTTGTTAATTCCCATTAGCAACCTACTCTGATACCAATGAGAGGTCCCAAACGTAGAGTGCAAGTGCTACAATAATTTGTTTTCTCTTCGGGTGAGAAACGTACCACAATTTGAATGCAAATTACTTGACTTCTTATTAACAAAAACATTGGCTGCTTAAATAAGCAAGGCCACGTACAAACAGTCCGGAATAAAAGGGAAGTTAACAACTAACAAATGAAATGCAACACACGTAAAACAGAGCAATAACAAACTGAAATAAAATGACGTAAAACTCGTGATGCGTTGCGTGAAATTTGCAACGATGGATGACCCTTTCTTCTACACGTAAATTGCATGTAAACTGCCATGACTCAGTCCACAGTCCATTCCTGCATAGACTCCATGTACTGCACGTCCCTAGCTTATCCCAAATATTTGGGATTTGGCTTAGGGCCCCTCTCAGATCGTCGTGGCCTATCAGTTTGGTACACTCTTGGAACAGTAGATTAGAGACAATGCCAATCACCGCCTCTTACCACAAAAGAGAGGAACAATGAATGTAATAGGAGTGCCCAAATATATAAGGAGCATAACCAAACGACTTCAGTAGTTATGTTGCCCATAACCCTATACTCTACCTTCATGGAAGAGTGAGCGACTGCCAACTGTTTCTTACTCTTCCGGGAGATGAGATTACTACCAACAAATATACAAAATTTAGTTATGGAACAATGATTAGCAGAACAACTTGCTCAATCGACATTACGATATGCCTGAATGTCGAGATCGTCATATTAGCATATAAATGACCTTTTCCTGGGGCAACCTTAATATAGCGGAGGATGAGATGAGCAGGGTCAAGGTGATGTTTACATGAGGTCTGCATAAACCAACAAACAACATTCACATAGTAGGCAATATCTGGGCAAGTGATGGAGAGAAAGTTTACCTATTAGGCGCCTGAACCGCGCAACATCAGTCAGAGGAGAGACTCTTTGTTAAACAGATGATGATTTACTTCAATTGGTGTCTTGGCTAGAATTAGCAATTTCAATCCTTAGAAAGTACCATAATGGTCACAAGTCTTTGATCTCAAATTGATCAACAAGAAACTGCTTAATTGTAATATAGTATCTGCATTATCGCCAGTTAACACAATATCACCATTTGTTAGAGCTGTGATGTTGGCGCCCCATTTCTGGATGAAAAAAATGAATGAACAGAGAACAGACGCACACCTCTAAAACCCAATCTTCAAAACATCGGAACTAAATTTCTCCAACGAAGCTCTCGAGGATTGCTTGAGACTGTAAAGAGCCTTATGGAGACGAAACACATTCCCTTCATATATGAGAGGGCGGAAACTAGGAGGAAGGTGCATGTAAATCTCTTCATGCAAATCACCATAAAGGAACACAATTTTAATGTCAAATTAATGAAGTGGCTAACGTTTGTATACAACAAAAGAGGGAATTACACGAACTGAATTTAACTTGGCAACGGGTGAAAATCTATCATAATTGTCCACTCCTGACTTCTGAGTGAACCCCTTTGCAACATGACGGGCTTGTATCGAGCCATAAAGCCACAAACTTATCAAGGTTGTGCTCTAGGGTGCAAACCCATTTGCACCCAGTCACATGCCTTTAGGGAGGTTATCTAGTTCCCACGTATCTTGCTACTTAAGAGATTGCATCTCATCAAGGACAACAACCTTCCATTAAGGATCCTTTTAAGTCATTTGCCCTTGTATGGGGGACAAATAGATGAATCAATGAAGAGAAATATATGGAATGGCAAGGATAAACAACTGTAGGAGATATGATTATCAATGGGATGATCAATGCTTGAGCTAGTAAGTAAGGTAACATGCGCTGGGAAGATCAAGAAGAGGATCCAAAACATTAGTATTCGTAGACGAGGCAACTGAAGGTGGAGGTCAAGGAGTCATTGAAGAAATTCTTGCTTAACATTGGTAGTGCTATCCAATATAGGAACAACAGGACATGAGGATAATGGCGATGACTTCTGTCCAAAATAAGAGATATTTTGGAGAAAGGTAACATCCCTAGAGACAAACTGTTGCTTTGTAACATGACAGTAACACTTGTAGCCCTTTTTAGCATTAGAATATCCTTAGGAAGACACAAAGACCTGACGGGCATGAGTTTTTGTTATGAGAAGGTCCTGTCACATGAACAAGGCGTACACAACCAAACACGCAGGGCCTGTTTGGCATGTGGGATTAGGTGGTATTATGTGGGATGGAATTGTTTTGAAGTAATAATTAGGGGTTGTTGTACAATTCAAATGTTGTTAAAACATCCCATTCCATGTTTGCAATGTAAGAAAGCCGCATAGTAATCTTGGATTAATTGGGATACCACGTTCGGATTGAGCGCTCGTGGCGTTGAATAGGGAACAACTGTGGAACAAGGCACTTGGACATGCACCACACATGGTTGGAAGTGGAGAAGAACTCGTCGTCTGAGACGGATCCAACTTTCGATCCCTGAAAATGGACTCGAGAAGCTCCATTTAAGGTTCTTAGACACTTCCAAGTGCCAGAGCCATTGATTGGAGCTACTGTTTGAAAACAAAAAAGAGAAAAAAGAAAAAGAAAAGTAAAAGAAAAAAAATGAATCTACTGCATCTTCACAAAAAGACTAAAGTGTAGATGCACAACCACCACTTCCAATGGAGCTTATGTATACAGACATGCAAGACACTTCTTGGAAGTGGAGGCCTCTCCCTCAGATACCAATTAGAACAAAGACGCCTCAAGGCCTTTTTGAAAGCTCTCCGATCCATAAAACCCATGCTAATTGTTTGGGCTCTTGCGATCAGAACATTAGATATCGGTGGAGAAATCCATCTTTTGAATGGAAACCCTCTTGCGAATGGCTAACCAAGACTCCCTTCGTCTTTATATAAGAAGACGATTCACTAATCAATCGTTGCCTACAATGAAGACGGAGGGTAAAGTTCTCTCCTTCAAGTTCCTTCTTTCGTTCAATCGATGGATTCGGAGGAGCCATCTCAAGCCTCCTTGAGATGATTTTCTCTCTCAAATCTGTCAGGAGATTTGCTGGATATGAAAGCAGATCTCGAAAATTGAAGTGGGATGGGGAGAATCCCTCTCAATTTGACGCTGTATCGAACATGGTTTCCAATGCCCTAAACCATCACAATGAAGTTTCCAAATGAAGGATAGGGTTGGAAACGTGGGACTTGCAATTCAATCCCTCCTAATACATTCTAAAACGTTGCACCAAACACGCCCTCAAGGAGGTAGATGGAACAATGGGGTATGAGATTGCAACATTTGAAGAGGATACTTGTGGTCAAAGATATAGAGGGCATCCTATTGATCATGTATTTAGCAGTTAAAATTTCTTTGTCCAATAAACCTTTGGTACATCCATCCCAATCATGATGGACCTAGTTAACTATAATAAATAGCTATTTTTATGCTTAGCCACTCTGTTTTATTGAGGTGTGTATACACACGTGGTTTGAGTTTTCATGCTTCAATTGGTGAAGAGTTGTTGTAATTCATATGAAATGTATTATTTTGCATTGTTAGATTGAAACCCTTTAATAACTTTCCAAATTGAGTTTTTGTGTATTTAGTAAAAGCTTGAACAATAGATGCAATCCCAGTTCTACTTTTTGATTGATAAAGCCATGTAAATCTAAAAATATAACAAGTCCCCAAACATTTGAATGTACCAACTCAAAAAGAGATTTAGTTTTAGTTTCAATGTACGGATAGGACATACGAGTATGCTTAGAAAGCTTATATGTTTCATAACTTAAAGAAGAAATATCACTAAACTTAAATGGAATAAATTCAAAATAGAACGTACTGAAATATGTCCTAGATGGGAGTGCCAAAGACTAAGAGACTCCCCATCATTATTTCTAGAAATTGTTGCACAAGAAGGTGGCACTCTGTTTATATCGAGCACGTACAACCATCCTGACTCACATCCATCACCAATCTTCTGCACAGTTTGCAGATCTTAAATAACACAAAAATGTGGGAAAATGTGACAGAGCATTGCAGTTGTTTGGTTAGTGCACTTACTGGAAGTAAATTTGGATGGCATGGGAATGATGAAACATGAAGGACAAACGGGAAGTGTAAGAGAAGAATAAAGTTGACAATTTCTTTTCCCTAATATTTTAGAAAAGGAACCATTTGCCAACTTAATCTTATCATTAAAGGAAGAGAATGTAAGGAAATTACCTTGTTTATTAGTCATGTTATCAGTAACAATTATAATCATGGATGCACAAGGACTAAGCAGGAGGTTAAATATGCTTGGTAGAGATACCTAAAGGGTATTGTAAGAGTGGTGAAAGAGGTAGATGCTTGATGATTAGTGTAGCTTTAATTAACACAGGAGCTTGGATGATTTCAAAACTATCCCCTCCCCCTCAACTGTGACAGTATTCGCCCATCTTCTAGGCTTCGGTCAAAGATGTGGGTGCAGATCATAATAACGTTCTCTGGTATATATCGATGATGACCACAATGAGTACAAATCAAACTATCTCAACCAACATTTTGTGAGGGTGCATGATTTGTTCGTTCCCCAGTTTGTCCCTTTGCTAGTAATCCTACCCTGGTTGTTTGGATCTAATGACAAGGGCAAGCCTCTCCATGGTAGGTAGCATAATCGAGGCCCATCGGTTTGCCTGACTCCAAATGTAATTATGTATGGTCTCAAGTAGGAGAAGAGACTCATGCTCCAAAATCTGAACCCTTTGAGTTTCAAAATCATCATTGAGTCCCCCAAGGAACTCGAATGTACAAATCTTCTTATGCCTCTTCCGTACATCATTAGGAATTGGGGATTATGGCATGTAGCGATAAAGTTCGTTCCACCTTTGATAGAGAAAAGCATAATAGGATTCCATAGAGAACTCCCCTGTCGCATATTAATTAGTTGTGTAACTAATACATTCGTGTCAAATCATCATGGTGAGAAAACATTTTGGCAACTATATCCCAAATCTGTTAGGTTGTTGAACACATCATTGGTGGTTCACTTATTCTAGGCTACATAGAGTGAAGTGACCACTCCATAACCGTGACGTTGTCACTATTCCAATCTTCATGGGATGGGTCCCTATAGGTGGAGCAAGCTTTGTTCCAGAGATAGCATCCAATTTTCTCTTACTTCCAAGAAATATCTTCATATACTATGCTCATGTGAGATGGTTGCGGCCATCCAATTTTACCGTAATAATGCAAAGGCTAGGATGATATTGGTCTATTGACCTTGAGGGACCAACCTTATGACCATCCCTAATTTAATACAAAAAAAAGGAAGACATGAAGATACCAAAATAACACAGACCAATAACACATAAGTTCTTCACATATGATTCGGAATGGAAAACAGCAACATCGCTAGGAGATGATGAACAAGGGGTGGTGAGGCCACGAGCAGCAGGGGCTACAAGGTGGTTTGGGTGCCTCTATGATGTGGTGGAGTGCCGATATTGTGTGGTGGTTGCGCCTAGAGAGAATTATGGTTGGAGAAGCCCTAGCTTTGATACCATGTGGTTTTAGAGTAATTAGGGTTCTCCCTTGCCCCCAACCCCCCTTAGTTTGGAATGTGCATCACGGTAATCCCAATTTGATTATTTCTTTTTTAAAAGACTAAATTCCAATTAAATTTCAATGGTACATCCAAACACGCCCTTAGATTGGTATACCATTCATTGACATAGAAATCAGACTTGCTGTGGTTTATTTTCATCATGGTGTGTAAAAGAAAGGAAGTAATGAATGTGCAACTTGTCGAAATTTGAGTTGTACTCTAAATGCTTATTGGTCGATGCAAATTGATTTTTTCCTTTCAGATTTGAGAAAGTTTCTTTTTCCCTTCTATGGGTTAGTAAATCTAGATTTGTTGTTCCGATGACAAAAACCTTCTCGGTTCTTTTTTCATGAGAAGTGATAAAGAGACATCTTTCTACTGATATAATCTTTCATTGCTTACTCTAGGAATGCCATCTTGATTTTGCAAAATTTCTCTCTTTTTCATTCTTATTATGAATTTTGATGACTCATCTGAAGTGAGATCGAGTAATTGGATTGAAGTTCTCTTTACACAATCACTACCAGAGGATTAGTGGGCATCTAGTAAGTCAAATATCCATCTTTGTTCAATTTACTCCCTTTGTTCAGTAACACAAAATGAAGATATGGGCTGACAATGGTTTAAATCTAACCACAAACCTCATAAATAGGCATAATAATTATCTAGAGTTCTCTTCCCCAAATGGAATTTAGAAATTTTGAGGTCATAGGGAAATATTTTTCTTTTGCAAGAAGCAATGGATCTTCTTTAGTTGTCCTAGAAAACACGAGATTTTTACTGACATGAGGTTGCTTTGAATGTAATAACCATGATGTCATTTAAATTTTTTATTTTCAATCTCCATACATAAGGTCTTTGGGAGCTGGCTCTTTCATCCTACCAAGGACACAACCAAGCATTTCTTGCCAACCCTAAAAATTTGAGAGAGAGGAATTTGGGTATCTGTTATATTTGTATGTGATCATTTTCTTGAACCTTGCCTAGTTTTGGACGAGTCACATCCAAACTGGTGATATGCCTTAGTCTTTGACCTAGGCTAGTCTAGGACTAAAATTGAGATTTTAAACCTTAACCACCAGCCCTGAAAATCTCAACACATTGAGGACATTCTAAATAAATTGGTCCCATCAAACTTCATGGTTGTGAAAAAGTCTTAGAATTCTAATGTTCTCTAACATCATTTGAAAAACTTGAAGGACTTAACAATAGGGTTATAGTTGTATCCATTACCCAATGCAATCATTTGGGGGGGGGGGGGCATCATGTGCACGTCCCCCACCCTACGCACATAGTCAAGGAGGAGGGCCCCACTTTCGATCTGGATCAACGACGACATTTTTGGAGGGCCTCACAGTTAGGGGGTATGCTATGGAGCATTAGAGTGGACCCAATCATCATATAGATTCTACTATCGGATCTTATGATCGTGGCCCACTACCTTAGATGATTTAGGATTTTGAGTTTTAACTATTCTTGTTATTAGACACATCATGAACGGCTTTGATTATGTAGATTAGTTATTATTTTATTTACTTTAGCTTTAAGTATTAGTGTGTGCACATGGCGCAATGGTAAAATTGTCTTTTGGGGTGTAGGGTTTTCTTATAAATAAGCAACTCCATGTAGGTATTTTCAAGGAAGCTTATGAATAAAAATTCTGTGTTTTTCTTCTTCTCTATCTCTTTGGGTTGAAGAATCGAATTGGGTGTGAAACCCTTCCTTCCTCGAAGGGCTAACTACCGTGATGCGAAGCCATAACCATCCCGAATCATCCTCACTTCTTTACACCCTACATCCATCATCTTCTACATCCCTCCCATCTTCAGATTCACCTTTTCTCATACCGAAGTTCTCTTCTACAACAAATTTTCAGATTCTGGCCTGTCAGAGGGACTGAAACTTTGGTGGAGTACCATGCACAAACCGTGCATCGGATCGACATGAAATTTGGCATGGAGGCAGTCCTACCCTGGTCGATCCTAGCCTAGGAAGTCGCTTTCTGACTTCGTGGGCCCCACACACGTGTAGACGAGTGGTCATGCACGTGCACCTGGGCCAGCTATTCCTCTATAACTACCCTCTACATTTTCTCATTTCTATTATTCTCACTCATTTGGACACAAAACCCTCCTTTTTGTGTCGCATAACCTTCATACTTCCAAATCCACTTCATCCTCAAGGTTTTTCCATCCCAATGGCTCTCTTTGAGATTGTAACCGCCATTTTCTCCATCTCAATGCTCCTTTCCCTTATGGGAAAGAAGAGAGCGGCCCCTTATGAGGCCGGGCCTAGTCATCCAAGTCGTTCTAAAAAGAAAACGAGTGCCGAGACAAGTGCAAGCGCCGAGCAGAGGTCGAAACGGGACCTCGACCCTCGAATCCCGATAGAGAGGTCTCTACTGGCAGCACTGAACTCGGTAAGTTCCGTGATCACAATGTTATGTTTGAAGCTCACATTGATGAGAAGTTATTTGAGTTATATCCAGTGATCGACCTCCTCCTGGAGAACGGGTGGGGTTGTGTCTTCGCCAATGCCACACATGCCTCAAGCGGCCTCTTCCCCTGATAGGTTGGATCAAATGATGCACCTAATGCAACAACAGTAGCAAGTTCTGATAATTATAGTAGGGTCATCGCACAAAACATGAATGTGGCCCTGCCGATGCCACCTGTATAGCCTACTGGGGCTATGATTACAAGTGGCTTGTTCGAACACTTTCATCGCCTCCATCCACCCACTTTTGCGGGTACTTATAGACTTGAGGAGGCCGAGTACTGGTTGGATCACATTTCTAAGATGTTGAGGCCATTGCACTGTACAGAGGCAGAACAGGTTGAGCTAGTCACGTATATGTTTGAAAAGGCAGGTAAGCTGTGGTGGGACAGTGTTCTTCGAATCATTCTCATAAATTTACGTGGACGTGGGATGAATTCAAAGTACGCTTTCACGAGAAGTATTTTCCCCTCACTTACCGTAATGAAAAGGAGGGTAAATTCCTCCACTCCAACAAGGGGAAATGACAATGGCAGAATACGAGAACTGTTTCACAGAGCTAGCTAGATATGCTTCTTTGATTTTGGCAGACTAGCCGATGAGAATGTGGTGATTTTTAGAAAGGTTGCGGGCTGATATCCACACCAAGAAGTGTTGCGCTATCATTTTCAACTATGCTAAGCTAGTGAACATGTCCCTACGAGCTGAGTAGGATAGTGAACGAGTGTCTCGAACACACATGCCGATGGGCCCGAGGCCTAGGCCTGAATTACAGAACCGGCCGTTTCTAGGTAAGAGGCCGCGTATGAACTCGCCTCCTAGACCAATGGCTCTGCCGGCTCAGCAGAGGTGACCTTTGGTGTACTTATTGTAACAAAGGGGGCCATACTGACCCCTTTTGTTTTACAAAGATGAAGGACAACGGTTTCACACCGCCTCAGAAGGTCAACCGCCAGCCACCACATGTTATTTCAGCTCCACCTCTACGAACTGCACCACTGGCACAACCATTCTACCGACCTCTGGTATCTTGAAATAGGCCACCTCAACGACCTATGGCAGTGTAACCTAATCGTCCATAACAAGCTCGAGTACATCACTCACAGCCGAGGCATCTGAATCAGCGATTGCAGTGCCAATAGCCTTTGAAGTCACTACCCACATCCAAGGTACACCAATATTTCTGTTGGTGGACACCAGGTCCATTATTTCAATGATAGTATGCTTTACAGTCAAGCGATTAGGGTTCAACACTACCCCTATGGTTGGGGTGAGAGTCATCGCAGCAGCGGGAACCTTCACAGATGCCACTGAGCTTTGTAAAAGTTGCCCAATAGACTTAGAGAGTAGAGTGGTGTACCTTGACCTGACTGTAACCAAGATATATCATTACGACGTCATCCTCGGCATGGATTGGCTAACTGAGATGAAGGCAGAGATCGACTGTGAAACCAGATTGGTGACAGCACATGGGCCCGAAAACACGACCTTCACTTTCCTAGTTCAGGTCAGTTGGCCCTACCACATTAGTTGTTATGCTTCCCTGTTGGAAAATTATAATGGTCTGTCACTTGGGGACACGGCAGTAGTTAAGATTTCATAGACGTGTTCAGAACGATCCCTGGACTACCTCCTTAGTGCGAGATTGACTTTACCATCGACCTTGTGTCAAGCGTGACACCGATCTCCTTACCGACATACCGCATGCTTCCATATGAAATGAAGGAATTGAGGAAGTAGATTGATGACTTATCGGATTCGGGTTTTATACGACCGAACGTATCTCCTTGGGGAGCACCTGTATTGTTTGTGAAAAAGAACGATGGGTCGCTGCGGTTGTGTATCAATTATCGCAGGCTAAATCACATCATAGTGAAGAACAAGTATCCTCTGCCCATGATAGATGACCTGTTTGACCAGTTGAAGGGGGGTGCAGTATTTCTCTAAAATAGACTTACAGTCCGGGTACCATCAGTTGTGCGTAAGGAATGAAGACGTGCAGAAAACAGCTTTCAGGACCAGTTTTGGGCACTACGAGTTCCTTGTGTTGTCGTTCAGACTTACAAATGCACCGACTATATTCATGGATCTCATGAACCAGGTATTTCGGCTGTATCTGTACAGATTCGTCATTGTATTTATAGATGACATCTTAATATACTCAAAGAGTCGGAAAGATCACGAAGAACACCTGCGAGCAGTCCTCGATACTCTCAGGTAGAATCAATTGTTTGCACAGTACAGAAAATGCCACTTCTGGAAGGAAGAAGTCAAGTTGTTAGGGCACGTGGTTTCCCACGAAGGAATCGCCGTAGACCTTGCCAAGGTAACCAGGGTACAGGAGTAGGAGCAGCATGGCTCGATTACAGAAGTGAGGAGTTTCCTCGGACTTACCGGCAATTACTGCTGATTCATTAAAGATTTCTCCAAGATAGCCCAACTGTTGTCTCAACTTACTCGGAAAAATCTTAAGTTGGCTTGGAACGAGAAAGCATAAGTAGCCTTTCAAGAATTAAAGGATAAGCTGACGTCTACACTATGCTAGTACTGCCAGAGCAAGGGGTCAAATATAATATTTACACCGACGCCTCTCGAGTCGATTTAGGATGTGTACTTATGAAAAGGATAGGGTGATCGCTTATGCCTCACGACAGTTGAAGAAACACAAAGAAAACTACCGCACTCATGACCTGGAATTGGCAGCAGTCATTTTCACATTAAAGCTTTGGAGACATTACCTCTACGGAGAGGAGTTTGAGATCTTTTGTGACCACAAGAGCCTCAAATACATATTTATACAGAGGGACCTGAATATGAGGCAACGACGTTGGATGGAGACTTTGAAAGACTTTAAGTTTGAAGTCTCCTACCATCCTAGCAAGGCCAACCTTATGGCCGATGCGTTGAGCCATAAGAAAACTATATAATTTGCAGCACCACTGATGATAGAAGAATGGAATATGGTGGAGTTTGTGTGAGATTTTGAACAGAAGCTGACGGTGAAGGTGTCATTTGAGAGCGTCGCACACTTCCACATGTAGCCACTTATCGATGACTGAATTATTGTGGCTCAGAAAGAAGATGAACTGTTGGTGAAGATGAGAGAGCATGTAAGCTACAATGACGAATCAGAATAGAGGATTGGCTTAGATGGAGGGTTGAGGTATCGTGGCCACCTATGCATCCTGAACCTCCACGACTTGAGCAGAGAAGTTCTAGAGGCCGCTTACAATTCAAAGTTAGTGATGCATCCAGGTAGTACAAAGATGTTTCAAGACGTGAAGCGTTCGTACTGGTGGGACAACATGAAGGCCCAAATATCAAACTTTGTATCTCGATGTCTCACGTGCAAGCAAGTCAAGGTCGAGCACCGCCGACCCCCTGGTTTACTTCAGCAATGCCCATAGTAGAGTGGAAGTGGGATTTCATATCTATGGATTTCATTTTAGGTTACCAAAGATGAGAAAGGGGCATGACTCCATTTGGGTGATTGTGGACTGATTGACGAAATTAGCCCATTTCATCCTGATCAGAGTTTTTAATTCAGCAAATGATCTAGCCAAACTGTATATCAAGGAAATAGTACGACTGCATGGGGTTTCTATACAGATTACATCGGACTGAGACACATGATTCACGTCTATTTTCTAGACTCAAATCCAAGAAACAATGGGAGTGAAACTGAAGTTCAGTACCGCGTTCCACCCACAGACCGATGGGCAGACGGAACAGGTAAATCAAATACTTGAGGACATGTTACGAGCGTGCGTGCTTGACTTCAAGGACAGCTGGGATGACTGCCTCTCTTATGGTGAGTTTGCTTATAACAACAGCTTCCAAGCAAGCATTAGCATGGCTCCCTATGAAGCCTTATATGGCTGGCCATGTCGAGCTCCATATTTTTTGGGCAAGTTGGTGAGAAGAGTTTGGTTGGCCCAGACTTGGTTCATGCGACATCAGAAAAGATTGATATTATCAGGCGTCCACTCCTTACAGCCTAGAGTAGATAGAAGAGTTACGCTGATACAAGATGGAGACAGTTAGAATTCAAAGTTGTGGACCATGTATTCCTTAAAGTTTCCCCAATGAAAGGGGTACTTCATTTTGGCAGGAAGGGGAAACTCACGCCGAGATTCATTGGCCTGTTCCAGATTTTAGACCGAGTGGGTGTAGTAGCATACCATCTCACCTTGCCGACACCACTCGCAGATGTGCACAACGTATTTCATGTATCGATGTTGAAGAAATATGTTCCTGACCCTACCCATATTATCAAGTGGGAGCAAGTGTAGCTAAGTGAAGATGCTACCTATATATTGCGACCAACGCGTATTCTAGATTGGAAGGAACAAGTACTATGCAGCAAAGTTATCCTACTCGTGAAAGTGTTATGGACACACCACACTGAGGAGGAGGTTAGTTGGGAAACGGAAGCTGAAGTTCGTAAGTACCCTTAAATCCTCGAGGAGTACGAAAAGGTACTAATTTTAAGGATGAAATATTTCTTTAAGGGGTGTTGATTGTAACGTCTCGTAAAAATCTGTACAAGGACCCAAGTATTACCTCAGGCAGAATTACCCGATGATCGCATCCTCTCGGATAATTTAGGAGGAATTTAGTTAAGTACTTAACTAAATAATCAGTGGATTAGCTTGGGCCACCATTTCCACAAATGAGAAGGCCTAAAACCATTAATACCATTGACTCAACGTCACTTAAAGACCTAGGAGAAATCCCAAGAGCCTGTTGCTCTCAGGAGTACATTGAAACTCCATATCGGACCTAGACCACAGGTCGAGGGTCCGACAACCATGAAACTATAGGATTACGTCCGTCCTATTGGGCTTGACAACCATCGCAGGAATTAAGCCCAGATAGTTTCTAGAAACACACAACTTGAGCCCTAAATGAAGTGTGTGAGAAACACGAATATCTTTAGAAAATGTAATGAAACTTTAGTGAATTGGGCCACTTAATCACATGCTAAATTGGGAATTTCGGACCATCAGTTTCTAACCGAACTTCACCCATGGAAAAGGAAAATTTCCCTGAACATATCCGTATAACTGTGGCCCCGATCGAGTAATTACGACTGTTGATTTGACACAGGTCTTCCACTATCGAATAGCTTATCCAATCGCACCAAAATCACATCCTGGCATAGATCCAGTGTCAGAGAACATACCCTATGACGTAAGTGAGTAGTGGGCCTCCCTGTGAGCCCTGTAGGTCAAAAACAGCTGCCCAAAGGATATAACCCATGCATATAGTGGCCCGGGAGCCATTTGCATCACTTCTAGGCTTATAAATAGCCCTTATATCACCCCACCTCTCTCAGATACGAATTTCTCCAAAACCCTAAGGGAGCGAGAGAGAGAGAGAGAGAGAGAGAGAGAGAGAGAGAGAGAGAGAGAGAGAGAAAAGAGGAAAGAGAGAAGAGGGGTTTTGGGAGATTACTGCAGTAATTCTCTCCCATGATTCCACGCACCGAATTACCTCCCAGTTATGCTACACAATCTGTTTCAGCTATGATGTTGAGTGAAAAAAACCCTAACCCAAATCTTGTTATAGAGATCCAGGTTGATTATTTGTCAAACTACCTAACTCATTACATCATTTAGGTGCCCGACGTTCCGTTTTGGAAACGTAGAGTTTGAACCGAGTCCGAATCAAGTATTCCGATGAAAGGTGCAGACTATAAACTCTTAAGTTATGTTTATCAATGTTTTCAATGTTAGCTAATGATTTATGTCTGGCTTGATTGCTGTCATATTGTCTTAGATACGCCGTTTTTGATATAATATACATGTAAGAACTATGTTGAACAAAAGATGCATCCCATGTGTTTGTTGAAATGTTTGAATGAACATGTAAACATGATTTGTGCTTGCCATGACTACTAATCTAGGATTCATAGTTGTCATATGCATGCTGACCTCTCTGTATAAGGATTTGCTAAAATATACGTTGTAACTAACCTAGTCTATATATTTGATGAAGTGTAGTCTAAGTGTTTGATGAATTGTCTGAATGAGAAATTGTTGATGATTTGTATTTATTAAGAGTATTAAGATAGGATTCTTAATTACCTTATTCATATGTATAGTTTCTTTCATGTAATCATATTTGCCGCTATGCAATTTATGGATAAAATGCAACTATTTGGTAATATGTTCAATGTGTTTAATGAAATGCTCAAATGAGGAATTCACTTGAATTGTTTGTTAAATGCTGAAGTGATTATCACATGTGCTTACGTGTACATCTGAGTAAGATTGGGACTACAACGTGGCCCAGGCAATGGGTAACAGTCCTTATTCAGGTGGTCGAATTAGTCTCGCCACATTGAATAAACTCGACAAATCCGGGTCACACGACGATCATCGACAGTGATTAGGCCACAAGGGGTGCTTATGCACTTTGTGTCGATTAAGTCAGCGTGTGTCCATACCAATCAAACTTGCCTAATAAACCGATAGGCCTATTATGTGTTTACCATGTATGGACACCATTGCTTGAATCTAAGGTACCCCTCTCTAATGTAAAGGCCTACTCTAACCATGGTACCACGATCCGCTAAGACTTATGGTTTGGGCATGGTGGTATGGGACACCGTGTTCGTGCTGTTGGCTTAGATGGGGTGATGAGCCTCCCCGTAGTGACCAGTGAGCAACCAAGGCTCATGAGCCGGGCATGGTGGTATAGGACACCGTGTTTATGTTGTTGGCCTACGCTGAGGTGACGAGCCTCCCTGTAGTGACTGCGAATATAAAATTTTGAATTTGCCTATCGACTACTTTTCATTGGGAGTAATGACCCTACAACTTCCCTATTGTATGTGCTTGATTAGGAGTGACGAACTTAGATGGATCCTTCAGTTCGGGTCAATGATAAAAAGGGAGGTATCCTAGCTTCCCATATCTGTTGTATGAATAAGCCTAATTAATTACTTGGCTAATGTGACCATGCATCGCACTGCATTAGTTACGATGTGCTTTAAAGGTGTTGAAGTCGCACCGAAGGCAGTGATTTCATATGCGAAATTGGTTGTTGGAGTTGCTTTTTTAGGGAGCTTTAATACGAGGACATACATTATTACTTGCACTCCATTCCTGCATTAACAAGAGTAGATAGGAAGTGATTGTTAAGTTGCTTTATCATTACTGCTTGATTGACTTGATAACATGTTAACCTTTGCCTTATAGTACCACTGAGTTGATCACTCACTCCCACCCTAGGACGGTGTTTTAAAACACCAACCAGACATTGGTTTAGATGCATGTGTTAATGAAGTCTATGCAACGGAGCAGGACTTTATGGATGAGAAGGAGGAGTTCTCCTACTTTCAGCTCTCAGGTGGGTCTATATAGACCTCGTGCTGATACGTAGGGAACACTGAGATATTTGGCTTAGATGGATACCTTACATTTCCACATTTTGTATATTTTGAAACAATGTATGTATATATTCAGCCAGGTTACATACTCATACTCTGGAGGTTGTGAAACACTTACACCCTTAAATATATATGCTTCAGACTTCCACTTGCTTAGTTTAATTATATTTGGAGTATGATATGCTGCTTTAGTATAATCTCATTCATGTTTAACTCATTAATATGGATGAAATCTAGACATCATTATCCATATTGCATAATTGATGTGTTGGATCTCGGGAGTAGAGCTTTGCTCGACCCTCGAAATTCAGGACGTTACAACCTTATACCAAAAACCAAGTTTTAGGTAGGACAACCTGATTTCACGAACGTTTTTAAGGATCAAGACTTCAAACCAAGCAAGAGATAATAAACCTAACTATTACAATCATTCACCACTTATGCAGAAATAAAATTATAATCATTCGCAACAGATATAAAAATTATACATTCACCACAACACTAGGAGTCATAGTGGTTCGGTGTGTACACCAACTATTCTCAAATAGCCACACCTACTCCACTCCCAATAATCACAACCCACGTGATATTGGCGTTCATTAAAAATAAGGTTTTTACAGGTTCACCTTAAAACCTTATACAATTGTGATTTTAAAAGGACTATCACAAAATAAAAAAACCCCACATTGAGATTTTCTAGCTATCTCAAAGAAACCAAAATATAAATTATAGAATTGTGCTTATCTTCTCCTTGAAGACGTATCTCTTGATGTATTTTATAGAACCGCTTCACTTGAATTAGAATGTTCAATGTCCAATAACAGAAACAAGGGTTCTAGGTTATATATTGATTTTAAATTAATTCAAACCAAATGCTACTTGTTTGAATTCCTCAAGATCTCAAAGAAGAGTAATTACTCTCTTGAAAGAGTATGATTCATGAAAAGAGATCAGGGAATTAAAACAAAAAAGCTATATAAACATAATATTAAAATACCATGCAATAGCTTAATGATAATTGGAACTTCTCTCTCTCTTGGTGAAGGCTTTTCTTAGCTTGAATTAGTTAATTTGGAATGAGTGAAGGCCTTTATTTATAGTTAGAAATGTTGTTCCTTCGACTCATCTAAGGTCACCTTCGACTCGTCTAAGAACTAACAAAATTTTGGGCGTAACGGGATAAAACTATTCTTCGACTGGTCGAGGGCCCCACTCGACTGGTCGAGGGAGCCACAAAATAGTTGCTGGACTTCGAGTCGAGCAACCCTTGACTGGTCGAACATCAGTCTTCGACTGGTTAAGTAGTTTTCTCGACTGGTCGAGAAAGCACCAAAAATATCCGTTTTTAGGTTTCAAAGTTGGACTGGTCGAAGATTATCTTAGACTGGTCGAGCCACAGCTTAGATTAGTCAAATCAAGACATAAACTAGTTGAACTTACATCATATGGGCTCCACAGTCGTGGACAAAACGCATACATCAGGTGGGGTCCACGTCAGTGTGGCCCACTAGAATTTTAAATCTAGCTGATGTTTGTATTTCCCTTTGGTCTAGGCCAATCCAAATGGATAGCTAGAATAGGCCCCAGCTATGGCAACGAGGTAGGCCCCACTTGGATAGTAGTGTGGCCCATACAATGGACTGTGTGGGTCATACATCAAGGTGGGCCATCATAAACAAAAGATGGAGATAGAGAGAAAGAGAGAGAATCGTGTGATGGAGGGCTCCGCCACTATGAGCCCTCCTAGGATTACAATACATACATCAAGATGGGTCCCAAATAAGATCCATTCCATCAATCGGTAAAGCCCCACTTGGTCCATAACAAAATTACAATCTAATCCTACAAATAGCCACTGATTTTGTTCCTTCTTGGCTCCTTGATCTCCCAAGCTCCTAAGCTCAACCTTTAATGGTGGAAGATGAGGATTGAAAGGTTGGATTAGGAGGTTTAGGGTAGGAAGTGGACCACAAACTTGGCTATCCTTGGAGCTCCATCTCCATGGACGGTCCTCTCTCTTGGTTACTTGGGTAGAGAATGAAAAGGATAGGATGGGTTGTATGGGAGATGGGATGGAGGGTATGGGTTCTTATAAAGGCTATCTTATCTGGCTCCTAGGTTTGTCAAATTTTGTAGTGCCAAAACCTCTTAGAATCTGTATCTTGTGTAGCTGTTCTATAAGATCAACTTCATGTCATCCTTACCTACATTCAAGTACGAGATTAAGAAGTTCAAATTCAAGTTCAAGTAAAAGATCAAGAGACTCAAGAACAACATCAAGAAGTTCAAGTACTAGATCAAGTCTTCAAGCTTCAACTACATTAAGAGGTTCAAGTATTAGATCAAGTCTTCAAGCTTCAACTATATCAAGAGAATGATATGTAATGATTCTATCTCACAAATAAGGTTTGTTTGACCTTAGGATAGGTCATACAATTTGCATTTATATCATAGGTCATTTGATAATTTTATAGGTCATATTTCGACAAGTCCTAGTCATGTTTGACTATTTCTTTTGGAAAGGGAATATTAATTTTACCTTTTTTGATATCAAAATCAAATCAAGCTAGCCCAGGTTAATTTAATCAAAAAATCATTTAGATCTAATAACCCTTTCATATGTGAGTTTGGACATTGAACATCTACATCGAATTAGTTCTACCGGGCTTCATCAAAAGAAGAATCTTCAGATAAGTACATTTCAATTTTCTGTATTTGGTTTGTAAGATTGCCAGAAAATCTTTTTTGGTTTTGACTGAGATAGCTAGAAAATCTCAGTGAGTAGGGTTTTTAATTGTGGTAGCCCTTTGAAAACACAAATGTGAAGGTTTTGGGTGAACCTTGGAAAACCTATTTCATAGTGAATGCCAATATCCCGAGGGTGAGGATATTGGGAGTGGAGTAGTTGTGTGACTGCTTTCTAACAGTTGGTGTACACACAAGCGAACCACTATAATTGATGGCGTTGTAGTGGATGGTTGAATGTTATAATTTATTTCCAGCATTTATGGTGAATGATTGTAATTTATTTTCTGCACATGTGGTGAATGTTGTAACAACAGTAGATATTTATTTTTATTTTATTCTTTATTCCTCTGTATTGGTTTGGGATTTTGATACACAGACCGTTCAAGAAATCAAGTTGTCCTACCATAAGCCATTGGTTTTTGGTGTAAGGTTGTCCTTAGAACAACATTTGTATCAACCTCTCAATACTTGTACATTTTAGGTTGTTATTTGTTTCTGCTATTTAGAATTGATAAGTACTATCTTTATTTATTTCTTTCTTATTCCACATTAAAATTTTTAATTTGGCATAGTCCTATTCCCCTCCCCCCACTTGGGCTTTTCAAGTGGTATCAAAGGCAAATAGCTCATTTTATTTTTGTTATTTGGATTAAATTCCTGAGCTAACCGATCTGAGCTTTTTAAGAAGTCAAAATTTGATAGCCTCTTAATCATTAGGCCTCCACCATTTGATGGCTCCAATTATGTCTATTGGAAAGCCAGAATGAGGATTTTTTAAAAAAAATCCATGGGTGAGAGTGTGTGGTAGGCCACAGTGACCAATTGGACCCCTCCTACCACTGAAGTGACTGGTACTGATGGACCTAAAACTGTAAAAGTCATACTTTACTTTTCTTGAACCGCTCTTCAGAAAAGTAAGAGTAGTGCCAATGCAAAGGCTTTAAATGTTATTACTTGCACACTATCACCAAATGAATTCAAGAGAATTATATCCTGTGATACTACAAAGCAAGCCTGTGATATTTTGGAAATGACGCACGAGGGTACAACAATTGTCAAGAAATCTAAAGTTCAAATCCTCACAACTAAATTTGAGGAAATACATATGGAAGAAAGTGAAACTTTCATGGACTTTTATACAAGATTTAATGACATTGTCAACTCTATGTGAGGTCTTGGTGATAGGATCCCAGAAAGTAAAGTCTGTGCAAAGATATTACACTCGTTGCCTGATCAGTTCAATTCAAAAGTGACCGCAATCTAGGAACTTCCTGATACGGATAATATGAGGGTAGAAGAGCTAGTTGGGTCTCTTCAAACCTACGAGTTAAATTTTAAGGCCCCTAAAGGTAAGTCAATTGCCCTCAAGTCTTCTAAAATTATTTCTCAAGAACATAGTAATAATTTTGATTTAGAAACTTCTGAAGATTATATGGCTCTTTTAGCCAAAAAGTTTTACAAGATTTTTAAAAGTAAAAAGAGGGTTGATTTGTAAAAACCTATTGAAAAGAAAAGACCTAGATCTAAAAATTGAAAATCTTTAAAAGACAGTCAATGCTACAACTGCCATGAATATGGGCATCTAGCAAACAAATGTCCTAAGAATGAAGTCTAAAAAGAAAGGTATGTTGGCTACATGGGATGAATCTTCCTGCTCTGAAGTCTCTTCTGAGTTAGAAGATTTTGAAACCGAGTCGGCTAATGATGTTAAAGCCCTAATGACTCTAGCCAAGTTCACTTTCTTAGATAATGATGATTCAACTAGTGAAGAAAATATGGGTAGTGACCATGAAAATGAACTTCAAGATGCTTATGATGCCCTATACAGGGAAAGTTGCAAAATAGTTGTAAAGTTAAAACTTCAGAAAGAAAAGTTTTCAAAACTAAAAGAGAATTTTGATAATCTAGTCTTAGAACAATCACACTTTTCAGATTGCTTTGAAAAAACTAAGTGCGACTTAGATTTCAAAACATCCCAAGTTGAAAAATTAAAATCTGAAAATGAAAAGCTAAAACTAGAAGTCTCTTCGCTTTTGAGTTTGAAGGACACATGGAGGTATGCCCAAAGTAATCCTAAATTAGAAAAACTTTTATCCAGATCCAAAAAAAATGGCAATTGATCTGGATTGGGCTATAATAAAAGTATTCCTCTCAAATATAAGAATACTCTACTTAAATTTGTTAAAGACGAGTCTTCTAACTCAAAAGGGAAAAGTCTGAATCAAAATAATTCTAAAAATATAAAACTTTTCAGACTTTAAAACCTAAAAGCAACCATATCAACTATAAAAATCAGAATCGTTATCCTTTAGCTGAGAAAATTGTTGACTTGCTTAAGGAGCTCTTAAAATCTAACTCAGTGGGTAGGACTTATAACAACTATAAATATAAAAAGACCAATTATGCTCCTAAACCCAAAACTGTAATGAAATGGGTCCCTAAGGTTGCTTGTTTGGTTGCCCACATTGCTTTCAAGGTTTTGAGTCATTCAAAGTGGTACTTAGACAGTGGTTGCTCCAGACATATGACAAGTGACAAAGGTCTGTTCACCAGTCTTAAAGACATGACTGATGGTTCAGTCACATTCGGTGATGGTAGCAACTGCAAAATTGTTGGCCAAGGTACGGTTCGACTCTTTAACCTCCCTCTATTTAAGAATGTTTTATATGTAGAAGGTTTAAAACATAATCTTTTAACTATCTCTCAAATATGCGATAACAATCATAGTATAAAATTTACCAACCAAGGGTGTAAAATTTTAAATAAGAATGGTTCTATAATATTAACTGGTTGCAGAACTTCTAAGAACTGCTACATTGTTAGTGATTCAAGCTCATCTAAGCTATCGTGTTACATGGTCCAAACCAATGGGACTGAATTATGGCATAAGCGCCTAGGACATGTACACTACCGCAACTTGTATAGATTAAGCAAAAGAGAATTGGTAAGAGGTCTACCCAAAGTAAAGAAAGTAGATAAAATATGTGGCAAGTGCTAGATTGGTAAACAAACCAGGAGTGCTCACAAAAAGGTGAACTCTAATGCTACATCTAAACCACTCGAACTTCTCTACATGGATCTTATTGGACCAATTAGAATGGGGAGTCGAGGTGGCAAGAAGTATATTCTGGTGATTGTAGATGACTTTACCAGATATACTTGGATAGTCTTCTTAAGAGAGAAATCAAAAACTCTCAATGAAGTAAAAAGGGTACTTAAACGTATCCAAACCGAAAAAGAATCACTAGTCACTAAGATCCGTAGTGATCATGGTTATGGGTTTAAAAATAGTAGTTTTGAGAAATTTTACTATGATTAGGGAATATCACATGAATATTCTGCACCTAAAACACCACAACAAAATGATGTAATGGAAAGGAAAAATAGAGTGCTTCAAGATATGACATATGTAATGTTAAATAGTATGAAACTTTCTAAAAATCTTTATACTGAAGTCGTAAATACTACCTGTTATATAATTAACCACGTTTATACTAGAAAATCAAATAGTAAAATGGCTTATGAAATGTGGTTTGATAAGAAGCCTACTATCAAATACTTTCAAGTTTTCGGCAGCAAGTGCTACGTCTTGCGTGATTGAGAAAATATAAGTAAATTTGACACCAAAAGTAATGAAGGGATATTTTTAGGGTATGCTCTAAATAGTGAAGCGTATCGAGCTCTTAATAAGAGGAGTGGTGTAATTCAAGAGTCCATTAATGTGGTTATAGATGATTACTTAAATACACCTGTCTCAAGTTCAGAAAATGATGAAGTTCTTTTATTTGATAAACCAGACTCTTCATCTAGTTAAAATAACACTGAACTGTGAACAGTTAAAGACCATCTATCTGATTAAATTCTTAGAAACCGTCTCACTTGTGTGCATACTCGTAAACAACTAGAAGATATGTGCAACTACGTGTGTTTTACATCTCAGATAGAACCAGCTAATGTAAAAGAAGCCCTTACTGTAAGTGTTATGGTTATTTGCTCCTTTGATTGTCAAATTTTGTTGTGCTAAAACCACAATCTGTGTCTTGTGTAGCACGTTGTTATATATGTTCAAGGCAATGTATCTCATGCTCAAGGATAGTGCTTCAAGTCAAGTATAATGATCTACTTCAAGAAACGCAAGATCAAGTACATTATTCTCTTCTCTCAAGCTTCCAAAGATCCCTGAAGTACAACTCAAGAACTACAAGTTCAAGCTTTCAAGCTTCATCAAGCGTCGAGATCTAAAGCTTCATGATCTTCAAAGACATCCATCATCTGAAGAAAAGAATGTTCAATGTTCATCTTCATGTCTCAGGTATGAACGACCTTAGATTGACCTTAGGGTAGGTCATTTCGGATACATAAGTCAATTGTTTATTTTATATGTGTTTTGGTTTGTTCTAAGACTAGTCCTGGACTCTGTTCGACTAGTCCTAGAACTGGCTCGACTAGTCCAAGAAATTTCAAGACTAGTCCTAAGTTGTTGCAAATTTTTAAAATTTTTTGGTTGAGTTATGACCAGTCTTGGAGTCTGCTCGACCAGTTATGTGAACAGTGCCAACTCATTCACGACCAGTCCTGCAGCTACGACTCAAACTCCAGCAATGAATTCTAGTTTCTCACGACTAGTCGTGGGTAGGTCACTACCAATCATGGAGGACTTACGACTAGTCGTGAAGTGCCTACGACCAGTCGTGGAACGGTTTTATCTGATCGCGTTCAAAATTTCAAAATGTTGTTGGTCCTACGACCAATCGTAGTGTCCATAGGACTAGTCGTAGATGCGATTTCTACAACTATAAATAGAGCACGAATTTCAGAGTTTTATATCTACTTAAAGTAAAATCAAGGCATCACTCTGAGAGATAAGTATGTGTTCTTTTTAACATACATTATGCATATTTAATATTCTATTTTGTTAGATTTTTATATTTGATTTTGTTTCTGCCTTCCAATCTGCATTCCAATCCGATTTGAAAGAGAAATTGTGATATTCCACTTCTTAGAATCAAAATCAAATAGAGCTAGCCCAACTTGATTTAATTTAAAATTAACTAGAACCTAGAACCATTTCAATGTGAGTATTGGGCATTGAACTACTACATTCGAACTTCTACTCTGACTTGGTTCTTCCGAGCTACTACAAAACGAGAAATCTAGGTTTCTTTGAGATTAAGCTAGAAAAATCTCTAAGTGTTGGTTATCTGAGGAGAGCCAGAAAACTTAGAGTTTGGGGTTTTTGAATTGTGTAAGCCCATTTGAAAGATACAATTGTGAGGGTTTTAGGTGAACCTGAGAAAAACCTATTTTCATAGTGAACGCTAATATCCCCTGTGTGAGGATATTAGGAGTGGAGTAGCAAGTTGTGTGGCTGTTGTTTAATAGTTGGTGAACACACAGGCGAACCACTATAATTCTTTGTGTCTTGTGATTTGAATGTTTGTTTATTTGCTATATCTTTTATCATTCAAAGTTGTAGGATGTATGTGTAGATGTGAATATTGTAATATTTACATTTCAAGTATTGTGGGGAATGTTGTAATAATTTAGACTTCCATTCTTGCTATTTACTTTTTATTCCTCTTCAGTTTGAGATATTGATACTTAAACCGTTCTAGTAAGGTTGTCCTGCCATAAACCCTTGGTTTTTATGGTGCAAGGTTGTCCTTAGAACAACATTTGTATCAATCTCTCAAGACTTGAATTTTGAGGTTGCTTTACATTTTTGTACTGTGATTTGTTTAAAGTGTTATCTTTCCTTTATTCATTTAAATTCCACTGTTAAAGATTTAATTTGACATGTTCACTTACTGACAAAAATTGGATTGTAGCAATGCGAGAAGAGGTCAATCAGTTTGTTAGAAATGATGTTTGGTACTTAGTTCCAAGACCAAAAGATAAACACATTATCGAAATAAAATGGATTTTCAAAAATAAGTCTGATAAACTTGGTGATATTATTAGAAACAAGGCTAGGCTGGTTGTACAAGGGTACACTCAAATTGAAGGCATTGATTATAATGAGACCTTTGCCCTAGTAGCTCGTCTTAAATCAATTAGGCTATTTATATTCATTGTGTTCTTTAAAAAATTCAAAATATACCAAATGGATGTAAAGAGTGCATTCTTAAATGGTGATTTACATGAAGAAGTGTATGTTGAACAACTAAAGGGTTTTGAAGACCTTAAGCATGCTAATCATATCTATCGCCTGAAAAAGGCACTCTGTGGTTTGAAACAAGCTCTCAGGGCATGGTACGAAAAGTTGACTAAGTTTCTACTAAGTCATAACTTTGTAATGGGGAGTGTAGATAAAACATTATTTGTTAAGAAACATAATAATCATATACTAATAGTACAAATCTATGTTGATGACATTATCTATGGATCTACTTGTACTAACATGACTGTTGAGTTTGCAGATCTTATGAAATCTAAATTTGAAATGAGCATGGTTGGAGAACTAAACTATTTCCTAGGGTTGTAAGTCAAACAGCTCCATGATGGTTTCTTTATTTCTCAAACCAA
Source organism: Magnolia sinica (assembly GCF_029962835.1). Taxonomy (NCBI): domain Eukaryota; kingdom Viridiplantae; phylum Streptophyta; class Magnoliopsida; order Magnoliales; family Magnoliaceae; genus Magnolia; species Magnolia sinica. Next base: position 71,185,219 of record NC_080574.1, read on the forward strand.
ATATGCTCTGAACTTAGTTAAAAAGTTCGGATTTGAGAGTGGGAAAAATTTTAATAATCCAATGAGTACTACTCTAAAACTCTCTAAGGATTCAACAGGTAAGAGTGTGGATCCTAAATTGTATAGTAGTATGATAGGTAGTTTACTTTATTTAACTGCGAGCTGACCTGATATTGCTTTTAGCATAGGAATTTGTGCTACATATCAATCTGACCCTAAAGAGTCACACTTGATTGTTGTTAAGCGCATTTTGCGATATGTCGCTAGTTCAGCTTATCTTGGTCTCTAGTATCCACATGATACTAGTGTGCAATTAGCTGGTTACATGGATGCTGATTGGGCTGGTAACATTGATGATCGTAAATTGACTAGCGGTGGTTGTTTCTATGTCAGGAACTGTTTGGTTTCTTGGCTAAGTAAGAAACAAAGTTCCGTATCACTCTCCACAGCTGAAACTGAATATATTGCTGCTGGTAATGCACGCACTTAGCTTGTGTGGATGAAGAGAATGCTAAGCGATTACGAAATTGGGCAAGAATCCATGGTTTTATATTGTGACAATTCAAGCACAATTAATATTTCTAAAAATCTAATTCAACATTCACGAACCAAACATATTGACATTAGATATCATTATATTCATGAATCGGTGGAAGACAAGATAATTTCATTAGAATATATTCAGACCAAGAATTAACTTGCAAACATATTCACAAAACCGCTCGGCAAACACAGGTTTGTAAAATTAAAATTTGATCTTAGTATGTGCAATATGAACTGATGATTTGTGCGTATTTGTATCATATTATATATATTTATTACTTTGAAATTTTTTAAAATTCAAATAGATGTAAAATTGTAAATTTTCAATGGTGCACGACCAGTTGAGTACACACTCGATCAGTCATGGTTCGACTGGTCGTGTATGTGCATGACCAGTTGTGGAACTCAGGTTTTGCCTTTTATTTGGGGAAAAATACCTTTTTCTTCTCCAACAAGCCCTACCACGACCGGTCGAACCCATCTTTAATTCCTCTTCGGTTAGTGCTTCATTTTTAATTTCCTTGTAGATTTGAGTTCTTTGATCTTCCATTTTCTTGATTTTGTTGTTTATTTCAAGGTTTATGGTAGTTTGTTTGGGTTTTCAAGATAAAAAATTAATTTTCTTGAAACCCTTCTTTCCTCTCTTGCATTACTTGTATTCCTTAGTTTTCTTGCTGCAATGGAGAGTAGAAATAGGAAGAAAGGATCTCGTGGTCCCTCTTCCTTCCGCTCCTATCTCGGTGTGCCAACTTCGGTCACCCAAAGAAGATCCCAAGTATGTGTGAGATATTCGCTTACGCAACGTGATAGTTGAATAGACAGTTAACTCTGATCATTTGACACCTTTTGGTATTCTTTCACTCCTCCAATCTGTAGGATGGGATAACATTTTACATTGGGGTGGTCCGGCATCCCGTTCCATTGCGCAGGCCATATATGCTTACATAACTGACTTCTCTTATGAGAATCTTACGTTTACAATTACTACTAGAGAAGGTGCCATTGATTTGGACTGTCACCTAATTTCTGGATTAATGGACCTTTCAGTTAATGATGACGGTATTCCCATTAATACTCTTGCAGCAAAACCGTCTGAATCTGAGAAAAGATTGCTCACTAGAGTTCTATGCAACATGAATGCAGAATGGAGTTCTGGAAATGCGCTCGCTTCCAAGTTTATGTTACTCAGATACAGGGTTCTTCATCCGATTTTCATTTCTAATGTCTATCCAGGATCTGGTAACAAAACTGAGCTCACTACTTTCATGGTCCGCATTCTTCACTCTATTATTACTAGTGTCTCTGTGTGTCTTCTATCCCTTATTTGTTACATCATGATTCAGATCCGTCTTCATCCAGGTCATAGTGATATACCATTTTCCTATCTTATGACTATCTTAGCCACCCATAGTCTAGTGGCTATGCCTGTTGGAGAAGCTCTGATTAACCATCTTCCTTTCAATAATTCGAACATTAATAAGATGAATTTGAGGTTGGCTCCAGGCCAAGTTGATGTGGGTGCTGGTGGAGCAGCTGAAGCAAATAAAGAGGAGGATGCTTTGCCTCTAGATGATGTTAATATGGATGACATATTTGATGAGATTGAATCAGACTCTGTTGTTGATCCTGATTTTCAGCCGTCTGATTTTAAGGAACATTTGCATTCCCTTGAGGAAAAGGTAGAGGGTAAGCATGTATCCCAAGAAACTCAATTTCAAGTAGTATCAATTTAAATACATGAGCAAATATCTGAGGCACATTAACAAGGGACTACATCAAATCGATCCTTCCATACCTGCTCCTTACTCTAGTTCATATTAGTGTTGAATCTCTAATTTGTAATAACTTTTATACTTGGATTTCTGTTAACTTTATATGCTTGGATATGTTTTCTTGTTTTTAGGGATATGTTTGAATGGTTATCTTGACAATATTTACGTTATTACTCTCTTTACTCATTGCTCCTTTTTTTTTCATCATCATTTATAGGTTCTTTCTTTTGTCATATTGTGACAAAAAGGGGGAGAATTTGTGTTAATATGCCTATTTCATAATGATATTGGATGTGGAGAAGTGGTTATGTGGAGAAATGGTTAGATAGAAAATTTTTTAATTTCTTCTCCTCTTGGATTCTATGGAGTAATGTATTAAGGGGGAGTATTGGTTTGCTTTTTTTTTTTTAATTGGTGCATGATTCTTTAATGTGCATGTATGATGCATGATTCTTTACTGTGCGTGTTATGCATATTTTTATTTATTTGGTTTTGTCACGAATTTGATAAAGGGGGAGATTGTAAATGCTATCTTATCTAGCTCCTAGGTTTGTCAAATTTTATAGTGCCAAAACCTCTTGGAATCTGTATCTTGTGTAGCTGTTCTATAAGATCAACTTCATTTCATCCTCGCCTACATTTAAGTACAAGATCAATAAGTTCAAATTCAAATCAAGAAGTTCAAGTACAATATCAAGAGACTCAAGAACAACATCAAGAAGTTTAAGTATTAGATCAAGTCTTCAAGCTTCAACTACATCAAGAGGTTTAAGTACTAGATCAAGTCTTCAAGCTTCAACTATATCAGTAGAATGATATGTGATGATTCCATCTCACAAATAAGGTTTATTTGACTTTATAATAGGTCATATAATTTGCATTTATATCATAGGTCATTTGATAATTTTATAGGTCATATTTCGACTAGTCCTAGTCATGGTTCGACTAGTCCAAGTACTGGCTCGACCAATCTAAGAATTTCTTCGACCAGTCTAAGGTTTGTTGTGAATTTTTGAAATTTTGTTGGACCCTTAACCAATCCTGGAGACTGCTCGACCAGTCGAGTGAATAGTGCTCGACCAGTCAAGCATGCTCAACTCAAAGTCCAGCAACATTTCTGGGTCCCACTCGACCAGTCAAGTGCAAGACTCGACCAATCGAGAAGGCAACTCTACCAGTCGAGCAAGCCGCTCAACTAGTCGAGTAACGTTCTTATCTTATCATGCCCAAAATTTTGAATTATTGTTGGTTTTTCGACCAGTCAAACCGACCACTGGGCCAGTCGAGTGAACAGTATTTTTACCTATAAATTGAGGACAATTTTCAGAGTTTTTCAATTCATTCCAAGATATTCAAGCACAACTCTGAGAAAACTTGTCCCCACATTCAGGAAGCTAATTGGCTAGTATTTAAGATTCTTTTAATAGCTTTTTGCATTTGATTTTGTGAGCTCTATTCAATTCTATTTCTTTTGAAAAGGGAATATTGATTTTACCCTTTTGAGATCAAAATCAAATCAAGCTACCTTAGGTTAATTTAATCAAAAAATCATTTGGATCTAAGAACCCTTTCATATGTGAGTTTGGACATTGAACATCTACATCGAATTGGTTTTACCAGGCTTCATCAGAAGAAGAATCTTCAGATAAGTATATTTCAATTTTCTGTATTTAGTTTGTAAGATTGTTGCACGCTCCAAAAGATAGTTGCACGCTCCAAGCTCAATGCTGCTGCGACTTAATGCCACCTACATACATATATCATGCATAAGCTTATAGAGAGCTTAGAGGGTGGTGTAAGTGTGTGCGCAAGGTAAGTGCCAAGTATGCAATATCAAAGTAATGTGGAAACATGCCGGTAAGTCAATAAATACCATCAGCCTTATCCAGGCTATGTAATGCAAAAACATAATAAGTCGATATCATATACTGAGGAAGTAATATAAATCAGCTATACAATGTGGATACATAGTAAGCCAAATATCATATATTGAGGATACAATGCAATATGTAAATCTTGAGGAGTCCACAAATACCGTCAACCTCATATAGGCCATATAAATGCAAAAACATAGCAACCTATAACACCATATGCAATGGATGTAATGCAATATGCAGATCCTGACAAATCCATAATACCATCAACCTTATTCAGGTTATGCAATATAGAAGCATAGTAAACCAAATACTATGTGCTAAGGATGCAATACAATATGCGGTACGAATGAAATAACCAAGCTAGAGTGTGAAGTCCATATGATAGTACGTAGTATTGCAGGCTATGGGGTCCATCATAAGGGGCTTCTATCCAAACCAGTCTCATACTTAAATTTGGATAGCCAGACTTAATGTGGTAATGTCACGCCCCAAACTCGGAAACTGGGCTCACAAAATTCTCGATCGCCGAATCTAGTGCCGACAGCCTCCGGAGTACCCCATTCTCGGCTCCAGGTTTCCATACACCAGGTTCCAATCCTGGGATCCTACAAGGAGGATTTTTAACATGAATTAATTCGTAATAAGCATAACTATAAGCATAATCCAGGAACAATAACCACAAGAACACCATCACAAAATCCATTATGATAAAAAACTTTAAGGTACAATGCATATGAAGGGAAATACAAGATAATAATAACGGAAACTCCTGAAGCTCGACTACACGCTCCTGCTGCGACTAAGCTACGGTTACGTCCTAACGTCACCTGCATGCATCAATCGTGCATAAGCTTATAAAAAGCTTTAAGGGTGGTGAAGTGTGCGTAATATGAGCGTGCTCAGAATGCAATATAAGAGTATTACGGAATTATACTGATGAGTCCATGAATGTAATCTATAGTACCAAGGCTATGCGAGGCAAGGTATGAATGCTATCGACTACATCAAGGCCATACGTTGCATTGATATGTGGATTCGGATGAGGAGTGATATGCTTGAGTTGCATCTCGCATCACTAGAGCATCATGGATTCATCACTAGAGCATCAAATATCAATATAGTTCTCACTCTGGATAATTACCAGGGTTTAGTACACTCCAAATGACATTGCCCCTTTTCCAGGCACGCAGTCCAAGTGAGCATAAGAAACCTCACTATCCGCCTAGCCAATAGTCTACCAATACCTATCCGGCACATCGATAACGGACCCATTTATGAGTTGGTCATACTCAGCCTAGCAATGCCCACTACCCTCGGGTGGGTAAGGCCACCACCCCTTTCCAACTGATCATGACACAGTGGGAGATGTGGCCTCTTGATATTCGGGCCTTGTGCTCTCATGTATCCACTCGGTCTCAATGCTGGAGTCATCCTCTGGTACCATCGAGTTTAGGGATTTTCACCCAGGGACATCTATGGCACCCCGATGCTAGTAACAGTATTTTCGGTGTCCGATCCTGCCATCCATGATGTGCATGTGGAGGCCACAGCCCTGATGTCGCTAGGGCGAATAGTAATCATATCATACAAATGCGAAGTGCATGAATCACACTATCAGTCATGCAGCAATCCTGCACGTACCGCATGCTCATGTGGGGTAACTCCGACTATCAGGGAGTCCATAAACCATCTGCCTGAAGGCATATGCTATGATCAGTCACTCCTTATATCAAGCATACATATGATCCATATGAGCATGAATCATGGAGTTGTACTAAACATGTTATATGGTGATGGACTCTATTCATAACGAAGATGGGTGTAGACGGCCTACTCACTACAAGTATGGGCCTAACAATAGGCCCTAGGGAGAGTTACAATGCGAACATTTAACCATCATTGCTCCTAAGGCATGGCCGCCATAAACATCATTACATACATCATGGTGGAATCTCACATCGCAATGGGCCTCATATACAACACATCCAGCCCCACACAAAGGCCTCTCATACATCTCATCGGGCCTCACTTGTGGTCCTTATATACATCACATTGGACCCCAACCCATGGGCTCAAATACATCATAATGGACCTCATATACATCAAGTGGCCCACATCACATGGGCCGTACTAATGGGCCTCATATACATCAAGTGGGCCGCATCAACGGGCCGCACCAATGGGCCAATATACATCAGGTGGGTCGCATCATATGGGCCACACTTATGGGCCAATATACATCAAATGGGCCGCACCAATGGGCCAATATACATCAAATGGGCCGCATTATCTGGGCCGCACCAATGAGCCAATATACATCAAATGAGCCGCATTATATACACCATTCATCTATCTTTAGAGATCAATTTAGTGCATTAACCAAAAAATGGTTCACATTGGAGGATCATCTGGACCATACCACAAATAATAGTGGAGATAATGATTTCTACCGTTAAATCCTACGGGGCCCACCATAGCGTTTATTTTCCATCCAATCTGTTCACATGGTCACAAAGACTTGGTTTAGAGGAAAATTAAATATCATTTTGATCCAAAACTTCTACGTATCCAAAAGGGTTTCAAGGGTAGGCGTTCATCTCTCCATTGTTTTCTGCAGTGTGGTCCACCTGATAGATCTGCCTCATTTTTTTGTCTCAAGCCTTAAGATGGGCTCACCATGCGATGGACAGTTTGGATGGAACACATCCATCATGCGGGACACACTAGTCTAGATGGACAATGTGAATGAAGTACATATATAATGTAACCCTCAGAACTAGGTGATGTCAATACACTAGCGCTATAGCTGATGTGAGGCACGTCAGCCAATCAGCTTCCACAACTGGTGGGTCCCACGGAGGGCCCACCATATATATATATATTGTATTATATTATTATAATACTTTTATTATTATTATAAATATAATTATTTATTTTTTTATGAAAGGGGGTCCAACAAGCTGTTGGCCAGATGAACGGACGGCGCTGATGCGTCATGATTTGTCCCACCGTCTAGCCATCTAGACGGTGTGGATGGACGGTTTACATAAAACACATACATCAGCAGGGTTTGATGTCACAGCAGTGGGACCCACAGAGCTTGGTGGCGCTAATACACTAGCTATATAACTGGTGTGAGGTACACAGCCAGTCCACTTCAACGGTGGATGATTACCACGTGGGGCCCACAACAATATATATATATATATATATAGGTTGTCCAGCGTCCAGTCCAGGCACGCTGAATGGACAACTTGGATGAAACAAATACGTCAGGTGGATCCACACGCAAGGCCCACTATAATATTTATTTTATTATATATATATATATATATATATATATTTATTGTTGCTGTGCAGTCCAATGTCCAGTGAACTAGACGGTGTGATTGCCACACAAGCAGTAGGCCCTACCGTCCACTATCCCACAGATGGTGTGGATACAATGTACATGCATCATGATAGAATTTTCACCGTCCATGGTGTTGATCTAGTCCATTCATCAAGGTGGGCTGCAATAGGAAAAAGAGAGAGAGAGAGAGAGAGAGAGAGAGAGAGAGAGAGAGAGAGAGAGACTGTGTGATGGAGGGACCCCACCACTATGGGCCCCTCTTAGATTACAACACATACATCAAAATGGGTCCCACTATAAGTGGGCCCTCAAATAAAAAAATCAACGGTGGATCACCCGCATATTGCACTCCTTCTTTGTCCCTTAGCTTCCTTAGTTCATATGCTCAACTTTTGACGATGGATGATGAAGTTTTGATGGTGGGGATGAGAGCTTTTAGGTGGTAGAGAAGTGGGACACACTTGGCTCTCTCTTGCGAGGCTTGGACGTTGGATTTTCTTGTTGCTTGGGAGTGAAGAGAGAGAATGAGAGAGAGAGGGAAGTATGGGATGAAAAGAGATGGAGTGATGGGTGATGGGTGAAGTGATGGAGTTGTAAGAAAGGAATGGGTGGAGAGAGAGAGAGTTGACTTTGGGAATGGGAAAGGGACGGGTTGCTTATACTTGTGATATGGGGTGTACTTGACTTGATTGATTAATTGATTGATGGGATATGTTGTAGAGATTCTCTTAGAATGTGCACATATAGCGTTTTGCTCGAAATGAATGTGGGCCCACATCTTTTGGTCTGGGTATCCCATCGGCGCGCAAGACGTGGCGTTGGAACTGCGGCAATGGCGTGGTCGTTAGGATACAAGTTTCGAGTCAAGCCGACTAAGATCTACGGGCTGCAACTTAGGGTTATGCGCAAAAGTAGATTTCAGGTCGAGGGTTGCTGAAATTCGATCGAGAGGACTGCAGAAGCCTACGGAACAGTACGGTATAGGATACGTGTCTTACAGGTAAACTCCTAATCTTAGGTTAGTTGCGCGCCCCAATCGAAATCCTGGCCATTGCGAAGGTACATGTAACAATTAGTTACACACCACTAGCCCGAGTGGATAATAAATGAATGATAAATAAAATACTAAGTATACAACTCCTGCACAATAAGTCCACATATCAGTACGTGCATCTCTGGGATCATCACCGAGGTCTAGTATACTCTACGCCACCTGCCGCCCCATTAAGAGCATAACTAGGTAAGTCGAAGAGACCTCATTATCTGCCTACCAATATCAACCTAGCTCATCGATAGCAGACCCATTTATGAGCTAGTTAGACTCAACCCAACATTGCCTACTTCCTCAGGCGGGTAAGGCCACACCCCCTCCCAAACAACCAAGACACAGTGGGAGACGCGGCCTAATAGTATACAACCCTCATACGCTCATATATATCCACTTAGTCTAGACGTTGGGGCATCCTTTGGTACTGAGAGAGTTTAGGGACTTTTATCCAAGGACATCTATGGCACCTCATGTAGAAAAATATTTTCGGTGTCTCATCTGGCCATCCATGACATGCCTGTGGAGGCCACGGCCCTGATGTCACTAGGGCGTACGGTGGTCATATCACAAAATGTGAGATGTAAGAGTCATATCATCCAGTCAGGCAATAATCCACCCAATGTCATGTGCTATGATCAATCACTCATCATAACAAGTATACATATGATGCGTATGGTCATGGATCGTGAAACTATACTAAACATGTTATATGATGATGATGTACTCTCCTCATGTCAAGGATGGGCCTAGATGGCTTACTCATATCAAGAATGGGCCTAACAAGGCCTAAGGGAAGGTCACAATGTGGACATTTAACCATCATTGCCCAACAATGTGGACATTAAACCAACATTGCTCCTAAGGAGTGGCCCTTATAGGGCTAAACATATAGTGGGGCCCATGGCCTCACCTAAGGGCCTCGCATACAACATAATGGGTCTCACATAAGAGCCCAATATACATCACAATGGGCCATATCACATGGGCCTAATACACATCACATGGGCCTGATATACATCAAGTGGGCCACATCGCATGGGCCTGATATACATCAAGTGGGCTGCATCGCATGGGCCTCATATACATCACAATGGGCCGCATCTCATGAGCCTAATACACATCACAATGGACCTCATATACATCACCATAGGCCGTATCACACGGGCTTCATATACAACACATCGGACCTCATATGCATCGTATTGGGCCACATATCCGGGCCTCATATACATCGCATTGGGCCACATCACATATGGCAGGTGGGCCCTGTTGGGCCGCTGGATGGCCCAAACATAATACAGACATCACTATTGCCCACCGTCCCTAGCTAGGCTAGACGGTGAGGAGGTACAACATATACATTAATGTGGGGTCTAACCCTCCTCCAGATAGACGGTGTGGATACAACAAAGACATCATGTGAGGGCCTACCATCCCATCTGGACTGTGGGGATAAAGCACATATAATACAATGGATCCCACCGTCTAGATGAACGGTGAGAATAAAACACATATCACGGTGGTCCCCATGCATGGACGATCTGGATTAAACATATATCGTGGTGGTCCCACACGATCTTGATGGTGCAACACATACATCAAGGTGGACCCTAGGCCAGCACAAATGAAACACTTGCATTGTGGTAGGGTCCACGTCCAATGGACTAGACGGTGTGGACTGCCACACATGCAGTAAGCCCCACCATCCATGGTCCCATGGACAGACTAGATCATCAAGGTGGGTCCCTCTTGAAATTTAGATCTACCTTGTTCTCTTTGCACTGCCATAAAACGATCTCTATAAAGGTTAGACGGTATAGATATAACACATACCCCAAGCTCATATCACAAAAGCTTGTTAATGTCAACACAACAACTGTATAGCCGTCTAGGGCTGCTGGATGCCCTGGACGGTCTGCATATAATATATATAAATCATGGTGGTCCCACGCGGGTGGGCCACACATTTTTGATCAATAAGATATTTGTGTTTTCCTTCATCCAGGCCCACATATGGACGGTCAGGATGAAACACGTCCATCATGGTGGGCTTAGCAGATGGACGGCGTGGCCATAAAATACATACATTATGTTGGGGTCCACATGGGCGGGCTGTCCCATTGATCAAGTTGATTTTATATTTTCCTTCATGCAGGCTTGTCCAGATGGACAGCAACAAGCCCATCCGTTAGACAGTCCAGCAAGGTGGACCCATCACGTGGACGGTGTGGATCATACATCAAGGTGGGCCATCATACACGAAAAGGAGAGAGAGGAAGAGAGAGGGAAACGTGCGATGGAGGGTTCCGCCACTATGAGCCCTCTCTTCCGTGCATTACAAACATACATCAAGTGGGTGTCATTACATGTGGGCCCACCAATCAAAATCAACGGTGGAGATCCCTTCTCCACCAAAATGCAAGGTCTAGATGACCTTTTCATACTAGGAAAATAAACATCATAATGGGGTCTATGGAGAATGACCCCATCATGGGATGAACATATGAATCATGGTGGGCCATCGGCCACACCTAGGGTCCAAAGTGAGATTCGTACCATCAATCGATAGGCCCCACTTGGGCCATCATTAAAAACAAAATATAAGCCTATAAAACACCCACCAATTGCAAATCTTCTAGGCTCCTTGATCTCCCAAGCTTATAAGCTTCATCTTTGATGGAGGATGATGAGATTTGAAGGGTTGGATGGTGAGATCTTGGGGTAGGAAGTGGGCCACACACTTGGCTCTCCTTAGAGCTTCTCTTTGGTTGTTTTGGGAAAATGGTGGAGAAAATGAGAGAGAGAGAGGAGATGTAAGGAGAGAGGGATGGGTGTGTGTAAGGAAGGGATGGGTGAGAGTTGACTTTGGGAATGGGAGAGGTATGGGTTGCCATACATTGTTGGTAAGAGAGGGATGGGTTGTACTTGATTGATTGATGTGATGTTTGGGTAGAAATTCTCTCAGGATTCATAATGCATGATGTTTATTCGAAATAAACGCAGGCCCATAACTCCTAGCCTGGGTATCGCATTGGTGCATAAGATGCAGCGTTGGAACTGCTGCGACGGCGTGGTCACAAGTGTATAAGTCTCGGGTTGAGTTGACTAGGGTTGATAGGGTGTGACTTAGGGTCCTGCACAAATGATATTTATGCGTCGCAGGCCACCGGAATTCGATAGGGAGGATCGCAAAAGTCTACGGAACAGTATGGTTTAGGATATGGGCCTTACAGCCCTCCCCTCCTAATAAAAATTTCATCCTCGAAATTTAAACCACAACACAACCAATACAGAGCTCACCATGGAAGGGAAATCCTATCACTATAAATATAATTAAAACCACCATATATAATCAAATATCGAAGAGATGGGGATAGTGCCCTCGAATCTTAGCCTCGCGCTCCTAAAACGACTCATCTACGCTATGATGACCCCACTAAACTTTGGATCCCGGTCCGAAATGATCGAAACTGGGATACTAAGCAGCCTTACAATTTCAACGGTAAGGAGCCATATCAGGAAGTTTTTAAGTTATTTGATCTCAGGGACTTAATCATTCTAAGTTCTCAATAATCATAGAGTGTAGGGTAGCTATTAGCAGATATGTGATGTTATCCTCAGGTATTTCCAAGTTATGCTCTGATACCAACTTTTGTCACACCCCAAACTCAGAAATTGGTCTCACAAAATTCTCGATCGTCGAATCCAGTGCCGACAGCCTCCGTAATAGCCCATTCTCGGGTCCGAGCATGCATACGCCAAATTCTGATCTTGGGATCCTATAAGGAGGATTTTTCAATGTACATTTATCTCATAAGAAGCATAACCATAAGTTTACTCAAATCACAAAGACAACATCATCATCACATATCCACTAATATAAATAGATGAATATAGTGCTGAAAAGGAAATACATATTTCGATAATTAAAGCTCCATAAGATAGCTACACGATCCAAGCTCAACGCTATTGTGACTTAATGCCACTTGCACGCATTTATCGTGCATAAGCTTATAGAAAGCTTAGAGAGTGGTGTAAGTGTGTGCGCAAGGTAAGTGTCAAGTATGCAATATTAGAGTAATGCGGAAACAGGCCGGTAAGTCCATAAATACCATCAGCCTTATCCAGGCTATGCGATGCAAAAATATAATAAGCCAATATCATATACTGAGGAAGCAATGTAGATCAGCTATGCAATGCAAAGACATAGTAAGCCAAATATCATATATTGAGGATACAATGCAATATGCAAATCCCGACGAGTCGACGAATACCGTTAACCACTTCTAGGCCATATAAATGGAGAAACATAGCAACCCATAATGTCATATGTCATGGATGTAATGTAATATGGAGATCCTGGCAAGGCCATAATACCATTAACCTTATTCAGGCTATGCAATATAGAAGCATAGTAAACCAAATGTTAAGTGTTAGGATGCGATACAATATGCGGTATAAATGAAATGACCAAGCTAGAGTGTGAAGTTGGGATGATAATACGTAGTATCACAGGCTATGGGGTCCATCACATGGGGCTTCTATCCAAACCAGTCCCATACCAAAATTTGGATACCTAGACTCAATGTGGTAAAATCCTGATCTTAGGTTGGTCGCGTGCCCCAACCAAAATCCTGGCCATTGTGAATGTACATTTAACAATTAGTTGTACACCACCAGCCCGAGTGGATACTGAATGAATGAATGAGTAAAATGCTGAGTATTTAACTCCTACCAATAAGTCCACATATCAGTACCGTACATCACTTGGATCATCACTAGGGTCTAGTACACTCTACGCCACCTACTGCCCCATCAAGCATATAACTGGGTAAGTGAAAGAGACCTCACTCTCCGCCTACCAATATTGGCACGGCTCATCAATAACGGACCCATTTATGAGCTGGTCAGACTCATCCTAACATTGCCTACTCCCTCGGGCGGGTAAGGCCACACCCCCTCCCAACCGACCACGACACAGTGGGAGACACGACCCACTGGTATACGGCCTTCATGCACTCATATATATTCACCCGGTCAAGACGTTAGGGCGTCATTTGGTACCAAGAGGGTTTAGGGACTTTCACCTAGGGACATCTATGGCACCCTATGTAAAAAAAGATTTTCGGTGTCCCATCTAGGCATCCACGACATGCTTATGGACTCTGATGTCGCTAGGGCGTATAGTGGACATATCACAAAATGCGAGGTGCATGAGTCATATCGTCCAATCATGTAATAATCCACCCAATGGCATGTGCTATGATCAATCACTCATCATAATAAGCATACATATGATGCGTCTGGGTATGGATCGTAGAACTATACTAAACATGTTATATGATGATGATGTAATCTCCTCATGTCAAGGATGTGCTTAAACGGCCGACTCATATCAAGAATGAGCCTAACGAGGTCTAAGGGAAGGTCATAATGTGGACATTTAACCATCATTGCCTAACAATGTGGACATTAAATAAACATTGTTCCCAAGGAGTGGCCCTCATAGGGCCAAACATATAGTGGGGCCCATGGCCTCACATACAACATAATGGGCCTGACATAAGAGCCCAATATACATCATAATGGGCCATATCACATGGGCCTAATACACATCACAATGGGTCGCATCACATGGGCCTGACATACATCAAGTGGGCCACATCGCATGGGCCTGATATACATCAAGTGGGCCGCATTGCATGGGCCTCGCATAGGCCACATCGCATGGGCCTCATATACATCACCATGGGCCACATCATATGGGCCTTACATAACGCAATGAGCCGGATCTCATGGGCCTAATACACATTATAATGGACTTCATATACATAACCATGGGCCGCATCACATGGGCTTCATATACAACACATCGGGCCTCATCATATGGGCCTCACATATAAAACATCGGGCCTCACTCATGGGCCATATAGCTTAAATTCGAGCACTGAAAGGAGAGAGTTAGGAAGGTTATAATTGGACAAGGAGATGCAGGAAAAATTCAGATCGACGACTGCGATCCCACTTACGGATGCCTAAATGGTCTCGTAGTACGACGATTCCAGTCAGGAATGAAAGAGCACTAAAGTACCATTCAGATGACCAAAAATCGACCTAAACCGACATCAAACGAGGGAGTTATGAGCGTCTCCGTTAGATCGCGCGATTTGGAAAGATTAACAATCCAAATTGCAAAATTACATTCGAAGAGCACCAACATACTTTTGGGATATCAAACGGCCTCAGAATTTATGAATTTTGGTCCCATTTGGAAGCTTGCCAAGTTACCATTCCAATGAGCTTAAAATAGTGTAAATTCGACCCCTGAGCAGAAGGTTACCATTGGACAAGGAGATGAAGGAGAGATTCAAGGCCGACGACTGCAATCCCACTTACGGATGCCCGAATGGTCTCAGAATTCGACGATTCTAGTTAGGAATGAAGGAGCACGAAAGTGCCTTTCAGAGTACCAAAAATTGTCCCAAACTGACATCAAACGAGGGAGTTAAGAGCATCTATATTGGATTGTGAGGTTTGGAAAGATTAACAGTCCAAATTGCAAAATGACGATTGGAGGGTTCCAACGTGCTTTTGGGATATCGAACCGTTTTGAAATTAGTCATTTCCGGTTCCATCTGCAAGCTTGTCAAGTTACCATTCCAATGAGCTCAAATATTCTAAATTCGATACCGAAGAGAGAGTTATGAAGGTTACTATTGGACAAGGAGATGAAGGAGAAATTCAAGACCGTAGACTGCGATCCCACTTATGGTTGACCAAATGGTCTCGAAAAATGACGGTTTTAGTAAGGAATGAAAGAGCACTAAAGTACCTCTCAGGTAATAAAAAATCGGCCCAAACCGACATTAAACGAGGGAGTTATGAGCGTCTCCGTTGGATAGCGCGATTTGGAAAGATTAACAGTCCAAATTGCAAAATGATGATCGAAGTGTTCAAACGTGCTTTTGGGACACTGAACGGTCTCGAAATTAGCCAATTCTAGTCCCATTTGGAAGCTTGTGAAATTAGCATTCCAATGAGCTCAATATAGCCTAAATTCGAGCACTGAAAAGAGAGAGTTAGGAAGGTTACAATTGGACAAGGAGATGCAGGAAAAATTCAGATCGACGACTGCGATCCCACTTACGGATGCCTAAATGGTCTCGTAGTACGACGATTCCAGTCAGGAATGAAAGAGCACTAAAGTACCATTCAGATGACCAAAAATCGACCCAAACCGACATCAAACGAGGGAGTTATGAGCGTCTCCGTTGGATCGCGCGATTTGGAAAGATTAACAATCCAAATTGCAAAATTACATTCTAAGAGCACCAACATACTTTTGGGATATCAAACGGCCTCAGAATTTGCCAATTCTGGTCCCATTTGGAAGCTTGTCAAGTTACCATTCCAATGAGCTTAAAATAGTCTAAATTCGACCACTGAAGAGAAGGTTACTATAGGACAAGGAGATGAAGGAAAAACTCAGGATCAACGACTGCGATTCCACTTACGGATACCCAAATGGTCTCGTAATCCGAGGATTCTAGTCTGGAATGAAAGAGCACTAAAGTACCATTCAGATGACCAAAAATCGACCCAAACCGACATCAAACGGCGGAGTTATGAGCGTCTCCGTTGGATCGCGCGATTTGGAAAGATTAACAGTCCAAATTGCAAAATGACGATTGGAGGGTTCCAACGTGCTTTTGGGATATCGAACCGTTTTGAAATTAGTCATTTCCGGTTCCATCTGCAAGCTTGTCAAGTTACCATTCCAATGAGCTCAAATATTCTAAATTCGATCACCGAAGAGAGAGTTATGAAGGTTACTATTGGACAAGGAGATGAAGGAGAAATTCAAGACCGAGGACTGTGATCCCACTTATGGTTGACCAAATGGTCTCGAAAAATGACGGTTTTAGTAGGGAATGAAAGAGCAGTAAAGTACCTCTCAGGTAATAAAAAATCGGCCCAAACCGACATTAAACGAGGGAGTTATGAGCGTCTCCGTTGGATAGCGCGATTTGGAAAGATTGACAGTCCAAATTGCAAAATGATGATCGAAGTGTTCAAACGTGCTTTTGGGATACTGAACGGTCTCGAAATTAGCCAATTCTAGTCCCATTTGGAAGCTTGTGAAATTAGCATTCCAATGAGCTCAATATAGCCTAAATTCGAGCACTGAAAAGAGAGAGTTAGGAAGGTTACAATTGGACAAGGAGATGCAGGAAAAATTCAGATTGACGAGATGCCTAGATGGTCTCGTAGTAGGACGATTCCAATCAGGAATGAAAGAGCACTAAAGTACCATTCAGATGACCAAAAATCAACCCAAACCGACATCAAACGAGGGAGTTATGAGCGTCTCTGTTGGATCGCGCGATTTGGAAAGATTAACAATCCAAATTGCAAAATTACATTCGAAGAGCACCAACATACTTTTGGGATATCAAACGGCCTCAGAATTTGCCAATTCTGGTCCCATTTGGAAGCTTGTCAAGTTACCATTCCAATGAGCTTAAAATAGTCTAAATTCGACCACTGAGGAGAAGGTTACCATTGGACAAGGAGATGAAGGAGAGATTCAAGGCCGACGACTGCAATCCCACTTACGGATGCCCGAATGGTCTCAGAATTCGACGATTCTAGTCAGGAATGAAAGAGCACGAAAGTGCCTTTCAGATTACCAAAAATTGTCCCAAACTGACATCAAACGAGGGAGTTAAGAGCATCTCCATTGGATTGTGAGATTTGGAAAGATTAACAGTCCAAATTGCAAAATGACGATTGGAGGGTTCCAACGTGCTTTTGGGATATCGAACCGTTTTGAAATTAGTCATTTCCGGTTCCATCTGCAAGCTTGTCAAGTTACCATTCCAATGAGCTCAAATATTCTAAATTCGATCACCGAAGAGAGAGTTATGAAGGTTACTATTGGACAAGGAGATGAAGGAGAAATTCAAGACCGAAGACTGCGATCCCACTTATGGTTGACCAAATGGTCTCGAAAAATGACGGTTTTAGTAAGGAATGAAAGAGCACTAAAGTACCTCTCAGGTAATAAAAAATCGGCCCAAACCGACATTAAACGAGGGAGTTATGAGCGTCTCCGTTGGATAGCGCGATTTGGAAAGATTAACAGTCCAAATTGCAAAATGATGATCGAAGTGTTCAAACGTGCTTTTGGGATACTGAACGGTCTCGAAATTAGCCAATTCTTGTCCCATTTGGAAGCTTGTGAAATTAGCATTCCAATGAGCTCAATATAGCCTAAATTCGAGCACTGAAAAGAGAGAGTTAGGAAGGTTACAATTGGACAAGGAGATTCAGGAAAATTCAGATCGACGACTGCGATCCCGCTTACGGATGCCTAAATGGTCTCGTAGTACGACGATTCCAGTCAGGAATGAAAGAGCACTAAAGTACCATTCAGATGACCAAAAATCGACCCAAACCGACATCAAATGAGGGAGTTATGAGCGTCTCCGTTGGATCGCGCGATTTGGAAAGATTAACAATCCAAATTGCAAAATTACATTCGAAGAGCACCAACATACTTTTGGGATATCAAACGGCCTCAGAATTTGCGAATTCTGGTCCCATTTGGAAGCTTGTCAAGTTACCATTCCAATGAGCTTAAAATAGTCTAAATTCAACCACTGAGGAGAAGGTTACCATTGGACAAGGAGATGAAGGAGAGATTCAAGGCCGATGACTGCAATCCCACTTATGGATGCCCGAATGGTCTCAGAATTCGACGATTCTAGTCAGGAATGAAGGAGCACGAAAGTGCCTTTCAGATTACCAAAAATTGTCCCAAACTGACATCAAACGAGGGAGTTAAGAGCATCTCCATTGGATTGTGAGATTTGGAAAGATTAACTGTCCAAATTGCAAAATGACGATTGGAGGGTTCCAACGTGCTTTTGGGATATCGAACCGTTTTGAAATTAGTCATTTCCGGTTCCATGCAAGCTTGTCAAGTTACCATTCCAATGAGCTCAAATATTCTAAATTCGATCACCGAAGAGAGAGTTATGAAGGTTACTATTGGACAAGGAGAAGAAGGAGAAATTCAAGACCGAAGACTGCGATCCCACTTATGGTTGACCAAATGGTC
This sequence comes from Magnolia sinica, assembly GCF_029962835.1. Classification (NCBI taxonomy): domain Eukaryota; kingdom Viridiplantae; phylum Streptophyta; class Magnoliopsida; order Magnoliales; family Magnoliaceae; genus Magnolia; species Magnolia sinica. The sequence continues at coordinate 71,203,934 of NC_080574.1, forward strand.
TCGAAAAATGACGGTTTTAGTAAGGAATGAAAGAGCACTAAAGTACCTCTCAGGTAATAAAAAATCGGCCCAAACCGACATTAAATGAGGGAGTTATGAGCGTTTCCGTTGGATAGCGTGATTTGGAAAGATTAACAGTCCAAATTGCAAAATGATGATCGAAGTGTTCAAACATGCTTTTGGGATACTGAACGGTCTCGAAATTAGCCAATTCTTGTCCCATTTGGAAGCTTGTGAAATTAGCATTCCAATGAGCTCAATATAGCCTAAATTCGAGCACTGAAAAGAGAGAGTTAGGAAGGTTACAATTGGACAAGGAGATGCAGGAAAAATTCAGATCGACGACTGCGATCCCACTTACGGATGCCTAAATGGTCTCGTAGTACGACGATTCCAGTCAGGAATGAAAGAGCACTAAAGTACCATTCAGATGACCAAAAATCGACCCAAACCGACATCAAACGAGGGAGTTATGAGCGTCTCCGTTGGATCGCGCGATTTGGAAAGATTAACAATCCAAATTACAAAATTACATTCGAAGAGCACCAACATACTTTTGGGATATCAAACGGCCTCAGAATTTGCCAATTCTGGTCCCATTTGGAAGCTTGTCAAGTTACCATTCCAATGAGCTTAAAATAGTCTAAATTCGACCACTGAAGAGAAGGTTACCATTGGACAAGGAGATGAAGGAGAGATTCAAGGCCGACGACTGCAATCCCACTTACGGATGCCCGAATGGTCTCAGAATTCGACGATTCTAGTCAGGAATGAAAGAGCACGAAAGTGCCTTTCAGATTAACAAAAATTGTCCCAAACTGACATTAAACGAGGGAGTTATGAGCGTCTCCGTTGGATAGCGCGATTTGGAAAGATTAACAGTCCAAATTACAAAATGACGATTGGAGGGTTCCAACGTGCTTTTGGGATATCGAACCGTTTTGAAATTAGTCATTTCCGGTTCCATCTGCAAGCTTGTCAAGTTACCATTCCAATGAGCTCAAATATTCTAAATTCGATCACCGAAGAGAGAGTTATGAAGGTTACTATTGGACAAGGAGATGAAGGAGAAATTCAAGACCGAGGACTGCGATCCCACTTATGGTTGACCAAATGGTCTCGAAAAATGACGGTTTTAGTAAGGAATGAAAGAGCACTAAAGTACCTCTCAGGTAATAAAAAATCGGCCCAAACCGACATTAAACGAGGGAGTTATGAGCGTCTCCATTGGATAGCGCGATTTGGAAAGATTAACAGTCCAAATTGCAAAATGATGATCGAAGTGTTCAAACGTGCTTTTGGGATATTGAACGGTCTCGAAATTAGCCAATTCTAGTCCCATTTGGAAGCTTGTGAAATTAGCATTCCAATGAGCTCAATATAGCCTAAATTCGAGCACTGAAAAGAGAGAGTTAAGAAGGTTACTATAGGACAAGGAGATGAAGGAAAAATTCAGGATCGACGACTGCGATCCCACTTATGGATGCCCAAATGGTCTCGTAATACGACGATTCTAGTCAGGAATGAAAGAGCACTAAAGTACCATTCAGATGACCAAAAATCGACCCAAACCGACATCAAACGAGGGAGTTATGAGCGTCTCCGTTGGATCGCGCGATTTGGAAAGATTAACAATCCAAATTGCAAAATTACATTCGAAGAGCACCAACATACTTTTGGGATATCAAACGGCGTAAGAAATTCTGGTCCCATTTGGAAGCTTGTCAAGTTACCATTCCAATGAGCTCAAAATAGTCTAAATTCGACCACTGAAGAGAAGGTTACTATTGGACAAGGAGATGAAGGAGAGATTCAAGACCGACGACTGCAATCCCACTTACGGATGCCCGAATGGTCTCGAAATATTCTAGTCAGGAATGAAAGAGCACGAAAGTGCCTTTCAGATTACCAAAAATTGTCCCAAACTGACATCAAACGAGGGAGTTAAGAGCATCTCCATTGGATTGTGAGATTTGGAAAGATTAACAGTCCAAATTGCAAAATGACGATTGGAGGGTTCCAACGTGCTTTTGGGATATCGAACCGTTTTGAAATTAGTCATTTCCGGTTCCATCTACAAGCTTGTCAAGTTACCATTCCAATGAGCTCAAATATTCTAAATCGATCACCGAAGAGAGAGTTATGAAGGTTACTATTGGACAAGGAGATGAAGGAGAAATTCAAGACCAACTAGTGCATGACTCTTTAATGTGCATGTACGATGCAAGATTCTTTACTGTGTGTGTTATGCATACTTTTATTTATTTGGTTTTGTCACGAATTTGACAAAGGGGGAGATTGTAAATGCTAACTTATCTAGCTCCTAGGTTTATCAAATTTTGTAGTGCCAAAACCTCTTGGAATCTGTATCTTATGTAACTGTTCTGTAAGATCAACTTCATGTTATCCTTGCCTACATTCAAGTACAAGATCAAGAAGTTCAAATTCAAGTTCAAGAAGTTCATGTACAATATCAAGAGACTCAAGAACAACATCAAGAAGTACAAGTACTAGATTAAGTCTTCAAGCTTCAACTACATCAAGAGGTTCAAGTACTAGATCAAGTCTTCAAGCTTCAACTATATCAACAGAATGATATGTGATGATTCCATCTCACAAATAAGGTTTGTTTGACCTTATAATAGGTCATAGAATTTACATTTATATCATAGGTCATTTGATAATTTTATAGGTCATATTTCGACTAGTCCTAGTCATGGTTCAACTAGTCCAAGTATTGGCTCGACCAATCTAAGAATTTCTTCGACCAATTTAAGGTTTTTTGTGAATTTTTGAAATTCTGTTGGACGCTCAACCAATCCTGGAGACTGCTTGACCAGTCGAGTGAATAGTACTCGACCAGTCGAGCATGCTCGACTCAAAGTCCAGCAACATTTCTGGGTCCCACTCAACCAGTCAAGTGCAGGGCTCGACCAGTCGAGTAGGCAACTCGACCAGTTGAGCAAGCAACTCGACTAGTCGAGTAACATTCTTATCTTATTGCGCCTAAAAATTTGAATTATTGTTGGTCCTTCGACCAGTCAAACTGATGACTGGGCCAGTCGAGTGAACAGTATTTTTACCTATAAATTGAGGACAATTTTCATAGTTTTTCAATTCATTTCAAGATATTCAAGTCACAATTGTCAGAAAACTTGTCCCCACATTCGAGAAGCTATTTGGCTAGTATTTAAGATTCTTTTAATAGCTTTTTACATTTGATTTTGTGATCTCCATTCAATTCTATTTCTTTTGAAAAGGGAATATTGATTTTACCCTTTTTGAGATCAAAATCAAATCTAGCTAGCTCAAGTTAATTTAATCAAAAAATTATTTAGATCCAAGAACCCTTTCATATGTGAGTTTGGACATTGAACATCTACATTGAATTGGTTTTACCAGGCTTCATCAGAAGAAGAATCTTTAGATAAGTACATTTCAATTTTTTGTATTTAGTTTGTAAGATTGCCAGAAAATCTTTTTAGTTTTGACTGAGATGGTTAGAAAATCTTAGTGAGTGGGGTTTTTTATTATGGTAGCCTTTTGAAAACACAATTGTGAAGGTTTTGGGTGAACCTTGGAAAACCTATTTCATAATGAACGTCAATATCCCGAGGGTGAGGATATTGAGAGTGGAGTAGTTGTGTGACTGTTTTCTAAAAGTTAGTGTGCACACAAGCGAACCACTATAATTGATGGCGTTGTGGTGGATGGTTGAATGTTGTAATTTATTTTTAGCATTTATGGTGAATGATTGTACGAGATCTCACAGAAGTCCCAATCACCGAATCTGATGCCGAAAACCTCCGTAGTACCCCATTCTCGGCTCCTAGCGCCCATACGCCAGATTTCGATACTAGGATCCTATTAGGAGGATTTTTCAACGTACATTTATCTCGTAAGAAGCATAACCACAAGTAAGTGCCAAGTATGCAATATCAAAGTAATGCGGAAACATGCCGGTAAGTCAATAAACACCATCAGCCTTATCCAGGCTATGCGATGCAAAAACATAATAAGCCGATATCATATATTGAGGAAGTAATATAGATCAGCTATGCAATGCAGATACATGGTAAGCCAAATATCATATATTGAGGATACAATGCAATATGTAAATCCTGAGGAGTTGACAAATACCGTCAACCTCACATAAGCCATATAAATGTAAAAACATAGCAACCCATAACACCATATGCCACGGATGTAATGCAATATGCAGATCTTGAAAAATCCATAATACCATCAACCTTATTCAGGTTATGCAATATAGAAGTATAGTAAGCCAAATGCTATGTGTTGAGGATGCAATACAATATGCGATATGAATGAAATGACCAAGCTGGAGTGTGAAGTCGAGATGATAGTATGTAATATCGTAGGCTATGGGGTCCATCACAAGGGGCTTCTATCCAAACCAGTCTCATACTTAAATTTGGATAGCGAGACTTAATGTGGTAATGTCACACCCCAAACTTGGAAACTGGGCTCACAAAATTCTCGATCGCCGAATCTGGCGTCAACAGCCTCCGGAGTACCCCATTCTCGGCTCCCAGTTCCCATACACCAGGTTCCAATCCTGGGATCCTATAAGGAGGATTTTTAAGATGAATTTATTCGTAATAAGCATAACCATAAGCATAATCCATGAACAATAACCACAAGAACACCATCATAAAATTCACTGTGATAAAAAATTTAAGGTACAATGCGTATGAATGGAAATACAAGATAATAATAACGGAAACTCCTGAAGCTCGACTACACTCTCCTGCTGCGACTAAGCTACGGTTACATCTTAGCATGACCTGCACGCATCAATCATGCATAAGCTTGTAAAAAGCTTAAAGGGTGGTGAAGTGTGCGTAATATGAGCGTGCTCAGAATGCAATATCAGAGTAATGCGGAATCTTGCTGATGAGTCCATGAATGTAATCAGTTGTACCAAGGCTATGTGATGGAAAGCATGAATGCTATCGACCACCTCAAGGCCATACGTTGCATTGATATATAGATTCGGATGAGGACTGGTATGCTTAAGTTGCATCTCTCATCGCTAGAGCATCACTAGATCATCATAGACTCATCACTAGAGCATCAAATATCAATACAGTTCTCACTCTAGATAATTACCAGGGTTTAGTACACTCCAAATGACATTGTCCCTTTCCCAGGCACATAGTCCAAGTGAGCATAAGAAACCTCACTATCCGCCTAGCCAATAGTCTGTCAATACCTATCTGACATGTCGATAGCGGACCCATTTACGAGCTGGTCATACTAAGCCTAGCAATGCCCACTACCCTCAGGCGGGTAAGGCCACCACCCCTTTCCAACTAACTACGACATAGTGAGAGATGCGGCTTCCTGATATTCGGGCCTCATGCTCTCATGTATCCACTCGGTCTCGATGTTGGAGTCATCCTCTAGTACCATTGAGTTTAGGGATTTTCACCCAAGGACATCTCTGGCACCCCGATGCTAGTAACAGTATTTCCAGTATCCGATCCTGCCATCCACGATGTACCTATGGAGGCCACAACACTAATGTCGCTAGGGCAAATAGTAATCATGTCATACAAATGCGAAGTGCATGAATCACACTATTAGTCATGCAGCAATCTTGCGCGTACCGCGCGCTCATGTGGGGTAACTCCGCCTATCAGGGAGCCCATAAACCATCTACCTGAAGGCATATACTATGATCAGTCACTCCTCATATCAAGCATACATATGATGCGTATGAGTATGAATCATGGAACTATACTAAACATGCTATATGGTGATGGACTCTATTCATAACGAAGATGGGCCTAGACGGCCTACCCACTACAAGTATGGGTTTAACAATGGGCCTTAGGGAGAGTTACAATGTGGACATTTAACCATCATTGCTCTTACAATGTGAATGTCAAATCATCATTGCTCCTAAGGCATGGCCGCCATAAACATCATTACATACATCATGGTGGAATCTCACATCGCAATGACCCTCATATACAACACATCCAGCCCCACACAAAGGCCTCTCATACGTCTCATTGGGCCTCACTCGTGGTCCTTATATACATCACATTGGACCTTAACCCATGGGCTTCAAATACATCATAATGGGCCTCATATACATAAAGTAGGCCGCATCACATGGGCCGTACTAATGGGCCTCCTATGCATCAAGTGGGTCGCATCAACGGGCCGCACTAATGGGCTAATATACATCAAGTGGGTCGCATCATATGGGCCGCACTTATGGGCCAATATACATTAAATGGGCCGCACCAATGGGCCAATATACATCAAATGGGCCGCACCAATGAGCCAATATACATCAAATGGGCCACATTAGATACACCATTCATCTATCTTTAGAGATCAGTTTAGTGCATTAACAAAAAAAATGGTTCACATTGGAGGATCATCTGGACCATACCACAAATAACAATGGAGATAATGATTTCTACCGTTAAAATCCTACAGGGCCCACCATAGTGTTTATTTTCCATCCAATCTGTTCACATGGTCACAAAGACTTGGTTAAGAGGAAAAAAAAAATATCATTTTGATCCAAAACTTCTGTGTACCCAAAAGGGTTTCAAGGGTAAGCGTTCATCTCTCCACTGTTTTCTGCAGTGTGGTCCACTTGATAGATCTGCCTCATTCTTTTGTCTTAAGCCTTAAGTTGGGCTCACCATATGATGGACAGTTTGGATGGAAAACATCCATCACGTGGGTCACACTAGTCCAGATGGACGGCGTGAATGAAGTGCATATATCATGCAACCCACAGAACTAGGTAACGTCAATACACCAACTATATAGCCGATGTGAGGCACGTCAGCCAATCAGCTTCCACAACTGGTGGGTCCCATGTAGGACCCACCATATATATAATGTATTATATTATTATAATACTTTTATTATTATTATTATAATTATAATTATTTATTTTTTTTATGAAAGGGGGTCCAGCAAGCTGTTGGCCAGATGAACGGATGGCGCTGATGCACCATGATTTGTCCCACCGTCCAGATAGGATGGACGGTTTACATAAAACACATACATCAGCAGGGTCTGATGTCACAGCAGTGGGACCCACAAAGCTTGGTGGCGTCAATACACTAGTTATATAACTGGTGTGAGGTACACAGCTAGTCCACTTCAACGGTGGATGATTACCACATGGGGCCCACAACAATATATATATATATATATATATATATATATATATATATATATATATATATATATATAAAGGTTGTCCAGCATCCAGTCCAGCCAGTGGCTAGACGACTTGGATAAAACAAATAGGTAGATGAGTACCACGTGGGGCCCACAGTAATATATATATATATTTTGTTGCTGCTGTGTAGTCCAAGGTCTAGTGGACTAGACGGTGTGGATTGCTACATAAGCAGCAGGCCCTACCGTCCACTATCCCGCGGATGGTGTGGATACAACATACATGCATCATGACAGAATTTCCACCATCCATGGTGTTGATCTAGTCCATTCATCAAGGTGGGCCGCAATAGGAAAATAGAGAGAGAGAGGTTGTGTGATGGAGGGACCCCGCCAGTATGGGCCCCTCTTAGATTACAACACATAAATCAAAATGGGTCCCACTATAAGTGGGCCCTCAAATAAAAAAATAAAAAAAATCAATGGTGGATCACTCAGATATTGCACTCCTTCTTTGTCCCTTAGCTTCCTTAACTCCTATGCTTAACTTTTGATGATAGATGATGAAGTTTTGATGGTGGGGATGAGAGCTTTTAGGTGGTAGAGAAGTGGGCCACACTTGGCTCTCTCTTGCGAGGCTTGGACGTTGGATTTTCTTATTGCTTGGGAGTGAAGAGAGAGAATGAGAGAGAGAGAGGGAAGTGATGGGATGAAAAGAGATGGAGTGATGGGTGATGGATGATGGGTGGAGTGATAGAGTTGTAAGAAAGGGATGGGTGGATAGAGAGAGTTAACTTTGGGAATGGGAAAGGGATGGGTTGCTTATACTTGTGATATGGTGTGTACTTGATTATTTGATTGATTGATTAATTGATTGATGAGATATGTTGTAGAGATTCTCTCGGAATGCGCACGCACGGTGTTTTGCTCGAAATGAACATGGGCCCACATCTTTTGGTCTGGGTATTGCATCGGCGCGTGAGATGCGATGTTGGAACCGCGACAACGGCGCCATCGCTAGGATACAAGTTTCGAGTCAAACCGACTAAGATCTATGGGCTGCAACTTAGGGTTACGCACAAATACCGATTTCAGGTCGAGGGTTGCTGAAATTCGACCGAGAGGACCGTGGAAGCCTACGGAATGGTACGGTATAGGATACGTGTAGTACAAGTAAACTCCTAATCTCAGGTTGGTTGCGTGCCCCAACCGAAATCCTGGCCATTGCGAAGGTACATATAACAATTAGTTGCACACCACCAGCCCGAGTGGATAGTGAATGAATGATGAATAAATACTAAGTATGCAACTCCTGCACAATAAGTCCACATATCAGTACCGTACATCTCTGAGATCAACACCGAGGTCTAGTACACTCTACGCCATTTGCCGTCCCATTAAGCGCACAACTAGGTAAGTGGAAGAGACCTCACTATCCGCTTACCAATATCGGCCTAACTCATCGATAACGGACCCATTTATGAGCTGGTTAGACTCAGCCTAACATTGCCTACTCCCTCAGGCGGGTAAGGCCACACCCCCTCCGAACCAACCACGATATAGTGGGAGACGCGGCCTACTGGTATACGGCCCTCATGCACTCATATATATCCACTCGGTCTAGATGTTGGGGCATCCTTTGGTACCGAGAGGGTTTAGGGACTTTCACGCAAGGACATTTATGACACCTCATGTAGAAAAATATTTCCGGTGTCCCATCTGGCCATCCACGACATGCCTGTGGAGGCCACAGTCCTGATGTCACTAGGGCATACGGTGGTCATATCACAAAATGTGAGATGCAAGAGTTATATCATCTAGTGATGTAATAATCCACCCAATGGCGTGTGCTATGATCAATCACTCATCATAACAAACATACATATGATGCGTATGATCATGGATCGTGGAACTATACTAAACATGTTATATGATGATGATGTACTCTTCTCATGTCAAGGATGGGCCTAGATAGCCTACTCATATCAAGAATGGGCCTAACGATGCCTAAGGGAAGGTCACAATGTGGACATTTAACCATCATTGCCCAACAATGTGAACATTAAACCAACATTGCTCCCAAGGAGTGGCCCTCATAGGGCCAAACATATAGTGGGGCCCATGGCCTCACTTAAGGGCCTTGGATACAACATAATGAGTCTCACATAAGAGTCCAATATACATCACAATAGGCCATATCACATGGGCCTAATACACATCACAATGGGCCGCATCACATGGGCTTGATATACATTAAGTGGGCTGCATCGCATGGGCCTCATATACATCAAGTGGGCCGCATCACATGGGCCTCATATACATCACAATGGGCGGCATCACATGGGCCTTACACAACGCAATGGGCCACATCTCATGGGCCTAATACACATCACAATGATATACATCACCATGGGCCGCATCACATGGGCTTCATATACAACACATCGGGCCTCATATACATCGTATTGGGCCTCATATACATCACATTGGGCCGCATCACATACAGTAGGTGGGCCCTGCTGGGCCGCTGGACGGCGTAAACATAATACAGACATCACTATTGCCCACCATCCCTAGCTGGACTAGACGGTGAGGAGGTACAACATATACATTAATGTGGGGTCCCACCCTCCTCTAGATAGACAGTGTGGATACAACAGACACATCATGTGAGGGCCCATCGTCCCATCTGGACGGTGGGGATAAAGCACATATAATACAGTGGATCCCATCATCTAGATGAACGGTGAGAATAAAACACATCACGGTGGTCTCCATGCATGGACGGTCTGAATCAAACGTATATCATGGTGGTCCCACACGATCTGAAGGGGGGAACACATACATCATGATGGACCCCAGGCTAGCATGGATAAAACACTTGCATTGTGCTAGGGTCCACGTCCAGTGGACTAGATGGTGTGGACTACCACACATGCAACAAGCCCCACCATCCATGGTCCCACGAACGGACTAGATCATCAAGGTGGGTCCCTCTTGAAATTCAGATCTACCTCGTTCTCTTTGCACTGCCATAAAACGATCTCTATAAAGGGATGGACGGTATAGATACAACACATACCTCAAGCTCAGATCACAAAGCTTGTTGATGTCAACACAACAGCTGTATAGCCGTCTAGGGCTGCTGGATGCCCTGTACGGTCTTGATATAATATATATAAATCATGGTGGTCCCACGGGGGTGGGTCACACATTTTTTTATCAATCAGATATTTGTGTTTTCCTTCGTCCTGGCCCACATATGGACAGTCAAGATGAAACACGTCCATCATGGTGGGCTTGGCAGATGGATGGCATGGCCATAAAATACATACATTATGGTGGGGTCCACGTGGGCGGGCCGCCCCATTGATCAAGTTAATTTTTATTTTCCTTCATGCAGGCCTGTCCAGATGGACAGGCAGCAAGCCCATCCGCTAAACAGTCGAGCAAGGTGGGCCCATCACGTGGACGGTGTGGATCATACATCAAGGTGAGCCATCATACATGAAAAGGAGAGAGGAAGAGAGAGGGAAACGTGCAATGGAGGGTTCCGCCACTATGAGCCCTCCTTTCCATGCATTACAAACATACATCAAGTGGGTGCCATTACATGTGGGCCCACCAATCAAAATCAACGGTGGAGATCCCTTCTCCACCAAAATGCAAGGTCTAGATGACCTTTTCACACTAGGAAAATAAACATCATAATGGAGTCCATGGAGAATGACCCCATCATGGGATTAACATATGAATCATGGTGGGCCATCGGCCACACCTAGGGTCCAAAGTGAGATCTGTACCATCAATCGATAGGCCCCACTTGGGCCATCATTAAAAACAAAATCCAAGTTTATAAAACACCCACCGATTGTAAATCTTCTAGACTCCTTGATCTCCCAAGATCCTAAGCTTCATCTTTGATGGAGGATGATGAGATTTGAAGGGTTGGATGGTGAGATCTTGGGGTAGGAAGTGGGCCACACACTTGGCTCTCCTTGGAGCTTCTTTTTGGTTGTTTTAGGAAAATGGTGGAGAAAATGAGAGAGAGAGGAGATGTAAGGAGAGAGGGATGGGTGTGTGTAAGGAAGGGATGGGTGAGAGTTGACTTTGAGAATGGGAGAGGTATGGGTTGCCATACATTGTTGGTAAGAGAGAGATGGGTTGTACTTAATTGATTGATGTGATGTTTAGGTAGAAATTCTATCGGGATTTGCAATGCATGATGTTTCTTTAAAATAAACGCGGGCCCACAACTCCTGGCCTGGGTATCGCATCGGTGCACAAGATACAACATTGGAACCCCGACGACGGCGCGGTCACAAGGATATAAGTCTTGGGTCGAGTCGACTCGGGTTGATAGGGTGCGACTTAGGGTCTCGCGCAAATGCTATTTATGCATCGCAGGCCACCGAAATTCGATAGGGAGGATCGTAGAAGTCTACGAAACGGTATGATTTATGAAACAGGCCTTACAGCCCTCCTCTCCTAATAAAAATTTCATCATCGAAATTTAAACCACAACATAATCAATACAGGGCTCACCATGGAAGGGAAATCCTATCACTATAGATATAATCAGAACCACCATATACAATCCAACATTGAAGAGATGGGGATAGTGCTCTCAAATCTTAGCCTCGCGCTCCCAAAATGACTCATCTAAGCTATGATGACCTTACTGAACTTTGGATCCCGGTCCGAAATGATCAAAACTGGGATACTAAGCAGCCTCACAATTTTAACGGTAAGGAGCCATATTAAGAAGTTTCTAAGTTATTTGATCTTGGGGACTTAATCATTCTAAGTTCTCAACAATCATAAAGTGTAGGGTAGCTATTAGCAAATATGTGATATTATCCTTAGGTATTCCCAAGTTATGCTCTGATACCAACTTTTGTCACACCCCAAACTTAGAAATCGGGCTCACAATATTCTCGATCATCGAATCCAGTGCCGATAGCCTCTGTAATAGCCCATTCTCGGCTCCCAGCACACAACGCCAGATTCTGATCCTAGGATCCTACAAGGAGGATTTTTCAACGTACATTTATCTCATAAGAAGCATAACCATAAGTTTACCCAAATCACAAAGACAACATCATCATCACATATCCACTAATATAAACAGTTGAATATAGTGCTGTAACGCCTGAAATTCGGGGGTCGAGCATAACTCAGCTCCCGAGTTTCAAAACATCACTTATGCAACATATTTAATGGTGGATGTATGTTGTCTGTTTAAGTGCATAAAACATGGAATAGATTAAGCCAAACTGCAAATATAATTCAGGGATAAGTGAAGAATGCAAGCGGAAGACTTATAGAATCATATGTGTACATGTGCAAATCCCTGAAATAAATATACATACCAGGTCGTACTTACAAGTGTTGCTATCAAAATCATAAGTATCAAATTACATCATCTATTCCCAAAAGTAATCCCATAATCCCATGCATCAGAACAAGGCTCACTAGAACCCGCATGAAAACTGCATGAAAGAAAATGCAGCCTCATCATCCTCGATCTCCTGCTCTGCCTCAGAGGTCTCATCAACATCTGCAACTAAGACAGAGTCTGGTGGGTGTTTAACACCGCCCCAGAACGTGGGAGTGAGTGATCAACTCAGTGGAACAATATAGCAAAGGTTAACATGTTATCAATTCAATCAAGCAGTAATGATAAAGCAGAATAATCAAACATGTCCTAAGTACTCTTGTTAATGTAAGGATGTATGTAGAATGATGCGTGCCCTCACGCGTACACCCTCAGCGTCTTCATCTTACGTTACGTATGACATCGCCTCAAAGTGCACCACGTCTTCAAAGCACATGCAAATACGGTGCATGAACATGATTACCAAGTTGTTATTAGTCCTTTTCATATAGCAAGATTGGGAAGCTAAGGTACCTTTCCCATATCACCATCCAAACAGTGATCCATTCTAGGGTTGTCAGTCCTAGATCATCTCATACGATCATATAGTTTTAGGTCGTTGCAAAGGGCTCGTCACCAATCAATGCACGCCTATCATACCTTCGTTACTACAATAAGGCTCGTCACCTCAATGCAGTATCCAGGAGTGCTCGAGGTCACTACAAAGGGATCGTCACCAATCAATGTAGGCCGACAGCACGAATATAGTGTCCCATACCACCATAATCGGCTCACGAGTTTGGTTGCTCACTGGTCACTACGGGGAGGCTCGTCACCCTAGCGTAGGTGGTCACTACGGGGAGGTCGCCACCCCAGCGTAGGCCGACAGCTAGACCACGGTGTCCCATACCACCATGTCCGGCTCATGAGTCTTAGCGGATCAAGGTACCATGGTTAACAGGATTTTATTGGTAAGTTCGGTACCCTAGATTCAAGCAATAACGTCCATACGTGGTAAACATACATCGGACAATCGGGTTACTTGACGAACTCGACTAGCACGAGCGCACGTTGGGTTGAACGACATAGAGTGCGTAAACACTCCGTGTGGCCAAACCACTGCCGACAACTCTAATACGACTCGGGTTCGTCAAATCGCGTCTTACATGGCGAAAGCAACCTCAGCCACGATCTCAAGGCCGATTACTGATTTCCTGGACTATTTCCTAGTCCGAACCACATTCCACTACAATAGATATTGATATCAACAATTTAGAATAGTAATGGAACAACAACTCAAATCATGTAGTATATGAGCATTTGAAGAATGTCAACTTAACATGGATTTAAACATAAGTAATACTTGAACTTAAATAACAAGGAATATGACTTGCATGTGGTAAATCATACACATGACTAGGAGTGTTGAGAATCGCTTCCCAATGCCCGCAATTAAGTTAATATGTTGCACTTAAGATCATTCAGACATTTCTACAAACACTTAGAATACATAGTTCAACATACATGGCGTATGTTGAAATACACGCATTTGGACAATTCCTTTTACCAAGGAGTTGTCGCACATACAATTAGCACAAGTACACAACAAATAACATGGCAAACATAGGTGCATATTTTATACGTATACGGTACTTCCTACATATACATAGAATACACAAATCTCAATATATCACATGCATATCAGGAACGCAAAATAAACATAACATTTGGCATGTGAAATCTCATCCATAACAAGAATAAACCATTAGCTAGCATTGAAAGCGTTGAAAACCATAACCTATACGATTAAAGTCCGCACCTTAAACCAGAAATAGAACACCGAACTGATTAAGACGATATGTCTTCGTCAACGGCGACAAGGTAACCTAAGACAAGAATAGAGATGAGCTACAACAACACAAACTATTCTAAGCTCTAAAACAGATTAGGGTTAGGTTAACTTACCCAAGAAAGAACTTAGAATCGCCGGAATAACGATTTTAAAATGATGGTTTAAGGATGAAGAAGAACAGGAAAGAATCTAAGATGATTCACCAACTTCTCTCTCACTTTCTCTCTCTTTTCCTCTCTCTTTCTTAGCTAGGGTTAGGAAATTCGTATGGAAAAGAGAGTTAGGGTTGTAAGGTCTATATATAGGCCTAACATTGATGAAAATAACCCCAGGGCCAAGGTATACTTAGGTTATAACCAAAACAGACTTCTCTCGATCTAACGGAGCACTTCCGGTGGGCCTTTTTCCATGAGAGGTCGGACTTAAGCTCACTGATCATGGATCTTGGTTAGGCTAAGTTTTCGTACCGATCAGATCTTCAGATCAGCCGTGGCGGATCACACTCAAATCAACGGTCACCGAATCTCGATCAGGACCACAAGCACTGGGACATGCCTAGGCCACCTTCCCTGATCAGAGGGTGAAATTGGGTCAGAATCCAACGGTCAGATTGCTTAAAATCGTCGTGTAAGCGACAGGACTTAAATTTCATAAAATCTTATTTAATTTCTCACCGTTCTCACACTCTTCACTCCGGACTCAATCAAATTGACCCAGAACATCATTTGGACTTGATTTTTGAGGTGATGGCCAAGTCCAACAGGGTGACCAATACAGCCTAAGATCATCGCTATCGGACTTTCGACGCGCGGTCCAGGTCCGATCCAAAGCTTCCAAAAATTTCCAAGAGCAACTGAATTTAGCGATGAATCCCAGATTTCAGAATAACATAGCGCTAATGATTCTACAGGTTTTGAGTTATGCAGATCAAATTTAAAATGATTGATGCAAATTTCACAAGCAATCAAGTTTAGCACTAATTACCCCAAATAGCTACTAAGGAAAAATAGAGGTAGTACTCGGGTCTTGGCACAAAATTTTTCGGGTCATTACAATCTACCCCCCTTAAAGAAAATTTCGTCCTCGAAATTCGTACCTTCTCATATTCCTCAAGGATCTGAGGGTAGCTCTTTCTAACCTCAGCTTCAGATTCCCAAGTAGCCTCTTCTTCACTATGATGCGTCTATAGAGCTTTCACAAGAGGGATGACCTTGCTACGCAATACCTGCTACTTCCTGTCTAGAATACGCGTCAGTCGCAGTACATATGTGGCATCCTCGCTCAACTGCATCTGCTCCCAACTGATAATATGCGAAGGATTAGGACGTACTTCTTCAGCATAGAAACATGAAATACGTTATGCATGCCCGCAAGAGGTGTGGGCAAAGCAAGGCGGTATGCTACCGCTCCCACTCGATCTAGAATTTGAAATGGACTAATAAATCTCAGCGTAAGCTTTCCCTTCTTACCGAACCGCAGAATTCCCTTCATAGGAGAGACCTTGAGAAATACATGGTCTCCAACCTCAAACTCAAGCGGTTGTCGCCTCGTATCAACGTAACTCTTCTACCTACTCTGGGTTGTCAGAAGTCGACGTCGAATAATGTCAACTTTCTCTGAAGTCACCTGCACCAACTCCGGGCCATGCAAACTATGCTCGCCAACTTCTGCTCAGCAATGCGGTGCTCTGCACGGGCGACCATACAACGCCTCATAGGGAGCCATGCCGATACTCGCCTGGAAACTGTTATTATACACAAACTCTGCATATTAGAGACAATCATCCCAACTGTCCTTGAAATCTAAAACACAAGCTCGTAATATGTCTTCTAGGCCCTAATTCACACGTTCCGTCTGCCCATCTGTCTGCGGATGAAACGCGGTGCTGAACTTCAATTTCACACCCATCACTTCTTGGATACGAGTCAAGAAGATAGATGTGAAACGCGTATCTCTATCAGATACAATCTCCAAGGGAACTCCATGCAGACACACAATCTCCTTGATATACAACCTAGCTAGCTCGTCTGCAGAGTTTGTGACTCTGATAGGTAAGAAATGAGCTGACTTTGTCAATCGGTCGACGATCACCCAAATAGAGTCATGTCCCTTCCTCGTTCTCGGCAACCCAAAAATAAAGTCCATAGAGATGAAGTCCCACTTCCATTCTGCTATGGGCATGGGCTAAAGCAACCCAGGAGGTCGGCGATACTCTGCCTTGACCTGCCGGCACGTGAAACAACGAGACACAAACTCAGCAATATGGACCTTCATGTTGTCCCACCAATAAGATCTTCTCATATCTTGATACATCTTTATGCTACCTGGATGCATCGCAAGCTTAGAACTATGGGCTAACTCGAGAACCTCCCGTCTCAAGTCAGGAATGTCTGGAACACATAATCGGCCACGAAATCGTAGGCCCCCATCAGAACTAACACTCCAGTCGGAGTTCTCATCTGTACCAACCCACTTTCTCATCTTCGCCAAAAATTCATTATTTGCTTGAGCTACAACGATCTTCTCATCGATGAGGGGCTGTACACGAATGTGTGCGATAACCTCATACAGCACTTCCACCGTAAGCTTCTGCTCAAAGTCTCGCACAAACTCCAACATATCTCATTCTGCTATCATTAGTGGAGCCGCAAACTCTATAGCCTTCTTACGACTCAACGCATCTGTCACAAGGTTCGCCTGCCCGGATGGTAAGAAACATCGAACTTAAAGTCTTTCAATGTTTCCATCCATCGGCGCCGCCTCATATTCAAGTCACGCTGCGTGAAAATATACTTAAGGCTCTTGTGGTCGCAAAAGAGCTCGAACTCCTCTCCATAGAGGTAATGTCTCCAAAGCTTTATGCGAAAATGACAGCTGCCAACTCCAGGTCGTGAGTAGGGTAATTCTCTTCGTGTTTCCTCAACAGTCTCGAAGCATAAGCAATCACCCTGTCCTTCTTCATAAGGACACAACCCAGGCCAACGCTAGAGGCGTCAGTATATATCGTATACTTAACCCCTTGCTCTGGCAATACTAGCATAGGGGCGGACGTCAACTTGTCCTTCAGCTCCTGAAAAGCTACCTCCGCCCTCTCATTCCAAGTAAACTCAAATCTTTCCGTGTCAACTGAGACAACGGTCTGGCTATCTTCGAAAAGTCTTGAATGAAGCGTCGAAAATAGCTTGCTAGACCCAGAAAGCTCCTTACCTCAGTAACTGTATCAGGCTGCTTCCAGTCTTGCACTGCAGCTACCTTGGCAAGATCGACAGCTATCCCTTCCTTGGACACCACATGTCCCAGGAACTTGACTTCCTCTTTCTATAAATCGCACTTCTTAAATTGTGCAAAGAGCTGATTCTTCCTGAGAGTATCTAAAACCGCTCTTAAGTGCTCCTCATGCTCTTCCTGACTCGCAGAATAAATCAAAATGTCATCGATAAAGACAATGACGAATTGGAACAAGAATGGCCGAAACACCATGTTCATCAGATCCATGAACACGGCCGGTGCGTTCATAAGACTGAACGACATCACAAGGAACTCATAGTGACCGAAGCTAGTCCTGAAAGTGGTCTTCTGCACGTCCTCATTCTTGACGCGTAACTGGTGATACCCTGACTGCAGATCAACCTTTGAAAAGTACCGCGCCCCCTTCAACTGATCAAACAGATCATCAATCCTAGGCAAATGGTACTTATTCTTCACAGTTACCAGATTCAACCTGCGATAATCAATACATAATCGCAAGGAACCATCTTTCTTCTTCACAAACAAGACAGGTGCTCCCCAAGGAGACACACTAGGCTGAATAAAGCCCAAATTCAACAAACCATCTATCTGCTTCCTCAATTCCTCCATTTCACTCGGAGGCATACGATAGGTGGGCAAAGAAATGGCCACTGCACTAGGCATGAGATCGATAGTAAAATCAATCTCGCGCTGAGGAGGTAATCTAGGAATCGACTCAAATACATCTTCAAACTCCCGAACTACAAGCGTGCTTTCAAACGCCGATTCAGCCATACTCTCCAACAGAGAAGTATAATAATCAAGACAAAAAGGGTAACTGACCTTAACTGGGAAAGTAACTGTCTCGCCCTCAGGTCCATAGATTGTCACCAACCTTGCTTCACAATCAATCTCTGCTCGCATCCTCATGAGCTAATCCATACCCATAATAGCATCGTAATGAAAAAGAGGTGCGACAAAGAAATCAACACGAATTGATCCACTTCCTAGATTAACCCAACAATCCATACAACGCTTGTTCATATTAGAGGAAATCCCCATAGCGGTAGTGAGCATCACTCTCTTCATAGAAATAGTGCTCAAACTCAGACGCCTAACTGCCGCATATGATATAAGAGAGGTAGTGGACCCTGTATCCACCAACATAGAAACGGGACTACCTTCAATGTGCGCTGTAACCTCGAAGGATCTCGGCAATACGTCAGACATAGGCGCTTCAGCTGAGAGTGCATGAACTCGAGCCGCCGCTGAGGTGGCCTGAAGCTAGGTACAGTAGGTCTGAAGGATGGATGAGCTGGCGCTGAACGAAGAGGTGGTGGAGAAATAACTTGAGGCATCGGACGGCTGATCCTTTGCGGTGGAGTAAAACCACTGGCCTGCATACGTGAAAAGCAAAAATGATCCAAATTCCCTATCTTCCCACAATACGAACAGCGAAGATCATCTCGCATCTACTGAGCGGGCGGCGCTGAACGCCTAGGAGGAGAATCTGCCTACGGCCTCTTGCCGAGAAAAGGTGCAGGTCTGGGAACCGTAGGTGCTCGCATATGGGACGACCTGTCCCCATCCTGCTCTGCTCGCAAGGACATGCTCACCAACTCCGCATAGGAAGAAATGCTAGCACAGCATATCTTCAATCGGATCTCAAGCCTCAATCCCTCAGAAAAGTGCCGCATCCTCATCGGCTGATTGCCCAGAATCAAAGGAACATACCGACCTAGCTCAGTGAACCGGTTCTCATATTCCGTCACCGACAGCCCTCCCTGGCGGAGGCGAAGGAACTCACTCTCCTTCTCATGTTGGTACATAACCAGAAAATACTTCTCGTGGAAGCGTGCCTCAAACGCCTGCCACGACCACTCATATCCTTCCTCGACAGTGCGAAGAACACTGTCCCACCATAGACTGGCCTCCTTCTCAAACATGAAGGAGACAAGCTTGACCTGCTCAACCTCAGAGCAGTGTAGCGGTCTCAGCATCTTAGAGATGCGATCAATCTAATACTCGACCTCCTCGGGTCTATAAGAACCCACAAATGTGGGAGGTCGTAAGCGCTGGAATCACTCAAAAGTGCCTCTCGCACTAGCGCTCCCAGATGGGGGCATAGGTGAAGCAGGTGGAGTCGCCCCCACTGACTGAGCAAAGATGCCAGCCATGGAAGACAAGAACTGCTGCTGCTGCTGCTGCTGAATCTGCTGCTGCTGCATCAATAACATCATCTGCTCAAATCTATCAGAAGGCGGAGCAGATGAAGATGCACGGCTCGGCTCAGGAACCGAAGGCGTGACTAGAGGGGCCATAGGTGTCGGCCCAACACTAGCATGAGACGGGCCCGACTGTGGATCCGTCTGGCTATTGCTCAGGGGAGGAACCCAAACAAGCGACTCAACCAAGGAGAGACGGGCCGAAGTCTTTGAACCCTTAGGAAGCATACCTTACATTCAACAGAGGATGCAACCTGGAAGATTCTACGACCACATAATCCATCCACACAGCATTCAGAGCACAACTTCAACAATAAACAACATGCATTCCATTTAACAAAATTTATCACAATACAAGTAGTGCAACATTACATGAATCACGACAGGGAAAGCATGTGAACTACAACATCTAAAACTTCAAACAACAACAAATAACTACAAACAACTCGAACTACACAGCCAGCAATGGTTACAAACAGAAAGAAACAACAAAACAAAGCAAAGGACGACAACAACGACAACTACTCGTCGGAATCAGGAGATGGAGGTGGGGCACCCTTATCCTGCAAGCAACACAGGATAGACTTTAGAGTTCGAGTCACCTTCTTGAACTTATGCTTCACAAGGCCTCGAAGATCCATGATATCCTGGCATAGAACAGCCTGCCCTTCTTCAAGCCGAGCGATACGGGCATCCCTGGCAGCCTGATCTGCACTTTGCTTTAATGCCACAGGAGGAGAGCTCTCACTCGTATCCTGTGCCTCAACCTCTTCCTCGTCCTACTCTGTTTCTTCTCAATCTCAGCTCCACCTTCAGCATAACTCTCGTCCTCATCACTCTCTGACTCATCCTCACTCTCTGAGGCCTGATGACGAGGACCAATCTCCATCTACTTAAGGGTTATGAGATTAATATAACGAACAGGAACCGACTTTTCTGCCCCAAGCCTATAGCCAAACTCATGTGCAAGCTTACAAATGAGGTGGCCAAATGGAAGCGATTCAGTCCTCCTAGTCGAACGAGCGATGAGAATAATCTGATGCAAGATGTACGTCGGCACACATAACTTCGCTCCTTGCCCCAACTGATACAGAAAATCTACCATCAGGCGCATATACTCGCTGCGATTGCTCCACCTTGGATATACATTGAACGTACACATGTGGTGAAGCAAGCGGAAGTCGTCTGTCATGTTGGTAGCTAGAAGACTTCTATTAGGCTGCCATTTGACTAGACGACCACACAAGAACCGGGTGCGATGATCCCTCTCGCTCATACTGTTCAAATTCTTCTACTGGCATGCACCCCACCAAGTGGCACATTCAGGAATCGGGATATCAAAGCGACGTTGACCGTAGCCTCCCGATTGCTACCACAAGGAATCTTGAACTGCAGAGGCTCCAGCGAAGGATCACGAATGTCAGCATAAAAAGCTCGAACAGTACTTGCATTCGCGCGATACTCGCCCTCAAACAAGGGACACCAACCAGCTTCTTCCAGGTGCTCCAACAACAGAAACTCGCCATATAGCCACGGATCAACATGAGCCTCAAAAAGGACCCTAAGGCCTTCATAGACTCCATGCAATAGCTCCGCCAATAAGGTTCTTCCAATGGGAGCTCAAGGATCAAGGTCCCGCTTGGTCTGGAATTCACGGGTGGCGGTCGTGCTCGCGCCGGCACCTCTCGGCCTCCGTGCACGGGTTGGGCGGCTAGGCTCGGCTTCATCCACGGGCGCTCTCTTCTTCCCCATTAAAGAAAGAAGGGTGGAGATGGAAAATATGGCCGTGATAAACTCAAAGAGGGCCATGAGAAATGAGAGAAAGAGAGAAATAGGAAGGATAGTGAGGCTTCCACACACTTGAGATCCCAAAGGAGGATTTGAGAGCCTAAATGAGAAGAAAAGAAAGTGTAAACAGCAATGGGGGGTGAGGTTTGAGATGGGTTGGTTGGGTGTGCATGAAAATGGAAGAAGAAGAAGATTTGAGAGAGATTTGGTGGAGTTTGGAGAGAAACTTGAAGGAAAGGAGAGCTTGGGAGGGTGGATTGTGAAGGAGATAGGGCTTAGAAAGGATTTTAAGAAGTAAACCGTGGAAGGGTGGGCCACACTAGGCCCTAAACTCGTCGGCCCGAGCCTGCCCGCTGATCGGTGAGGGCTCGCCGAACCGGCGAGGACATCGCCGGTCTCTAAACCGTCAGGCGATGGCTCGCCATTTAGGCGAGGTCCTCATGGTCCCTTAGCTCCAAAATGATGTGGGCCCCCCTGAGCCCCACTGGAAATGCCCCGATCGGCCCCTTTGCATGATTCGACGCTTATCGGGCCATTCAGGTAGAAATCTGATACAAATAGAGATTTCTTGACAATTGAAGGGTGGAGATGGAAAGATAAACGATATAGACTCATTAATAGACGGTCTAGAGGAGATTTCAGGTCGCTGTGTGTCATCAGGAGAGAGCACAGACTCGATCTCGGTGATCGTTTTCAGTAAACTTTCACCGATAGAAGAAACAAGGCACAAACACACAACTACGATAAATCGCATCCAAATACACTAAAGTGGCGACAGTGTGCGGTGTGAGACCATAACCCAGGTCCGGTTTAATCTAATTCATGCTCTGATACCAACTTGTAACGCCCTGAAATTCGGGGGTCGAGCATAACTCAGCTCCTGAGTTTCAAAACATCACTTATGCAACATATTTAATGGTGGATGTATGTTGTCTGTATAAGTGCATAAAACATGGAATAAATTAAGCCAAACTGCAAATATAATTCAAGGATTAGTGAAGAACGCAAGCAGAAGACTTATAGAATCATATGTGTACATGTGCAAATCCCTGAAATACATATACATACCAGGTTGTACTTACAAGTGTTGCTATCAAAATCACAAGTATCAAATTACATCATCTATTCCCAAAAGTAATCCCATAATCCCACGCATCAGAACAAGGCTCACTGGAACCCGCCTGAAAACTGCATGAAAGAAAATGCAGCCTTATCATCCTCGATCTCCTGCTCTACCTCAGAGGTCTCATCAACATCTGCAACTAAGACAGAGTCTGGTGGGTGTTTAACACCGCCCCAGAATGTGGGAGTGAGTGATCAACTCAGTGGAACAATATAGCAAAGGTTAACATGTTATCAATTCAATCAAGCAGTAATGATAAAGCAGAACAATCAAACATGTCCTAAGTACTCTTGTTAATGTAAGGATGTATGTAGAATGATGCGTGCCCTCACGCGTACACTCTCAGCGTTTTTATCTTACGTTACGCATGATTTCCCCTCAAAGTGCGCAACGTCTTCAAAACACATGCAAATGCGGTGCATGAACATGATTATCAAGTTGTTATTAGTCCTTTTCACACAGCAGGATTGGGAAGTTAAGGTACCTTTCTCATATCACCATCCAAACAGTGATCCATTCTAGGGTCGTCAGTCCTAGATCATCTCATACGATCATATAGTTTTAGGTCGTTGCAAATGGCTCGTCACTAATCAATGCACGCCTATCATACCTTCGTTACTACAATAAGGCTCGTCACCTCAATGCGGTATCCAGGTATGCTCGAGGTCACTACATAGGGCTTGTCACCAATCAATGTAGGCCGACAGCACGAATATAGTGTCCCATACCACCATAATTTACTCACGAGTTTGGTTGCTCACTAGTCACTACGGGGAGGCTCGTCACCCCGGCGTAGGCTGACAGCTCGACCACGGTGTCCCATACCACCATGTCCGGCTCATGAGTCTTAGCGGATCAAGGTACCATGGTTAACAGGATTTCATTGGTAAGTTCGGTACCCTAGATTCAAGCAATAGCGTCCATACATGGTAAACATACATCGGACAATCGGGTTACTTGATGAACTCGACTAGCACGAGCGCACGTTGGGTTGAACGACATCGAGTGCGCAAACAGTCCGTGTAGCCAAACCACTGCCGACAACTCTAATACGACTCGGGTTCGTCAAATCGCGTCCTACGTGGCGAAAGCAACCTCAGCCACGATCTCAAGGCCGATTACCGATTTCCTGAACTATTTCCTAATCCCAACCACTTTCCACTACAACAGATATTGATATCAATAATTTAGAATAGTAATGGAACAACAACTCAAATCATGTAGTATATGAGCATTTGAAGAATGTCAACTTAACATGGACTTAAACATAAGTAATACTTGAACGTAAACAACAAGGAATATGACTTGCATGTGGTAAATCATACACATGACTAGGAGTGTTGAGAATCGCTTCTCAACGCCCATAATTAAGTTAATATGTTGCACTTTAGATCATTCAGACATTTCTACAAACACTTAGAATACATAGTTCAACATACATGGCGTATGTTGAAATACACGCATTTGGACAATTCCTTTTACCAAGGAGTTATCGCACATACAATTAGCACAAGTACACGACAAATAACATGGCAAACATAGGTGCATATTGTGTACGTATACGGTACTTCCTACATATACATAGAATACACAAATCTCAATATATCACATGCATATCAAGAACGCAAAATAAACATAACATTTGGCATGTGAAATCTCATCCATAACAAGAATAAACCATTAGCTAGCATTGAAAGCCTTGAAAACCATAACCTATACGATTAAAGTCCGCACCTTAAACCAGAAATAGAACACTGAACTGATTAAGATGATATGTCTTCGTCATCGGCGACAAGAATAGAGATGAGCTACAACAACACAAACTATTCTAAGCTCTAAAACAGATTAAGGTTAGGTTAACTTACCCAAGAAAGAACTTAGAATCACCGAAATAACGATTCTAAAGTGATGGTTTAAGGATGAAGAAGAACAGGAAAGAATCTAAGATGATTCACCAACTTCTCTCTCACTTTCTCTCTCTTTTCCTCTCTCTTTCTTAGCTAGGGTTGGGAAATTCGTATGGAAAAGAGAGTTAGGGTTTTAAGGTCTATATATGGGCCTAACATTGATGAAAATAACCCCAGGGCCAAGGTATACTTAGGTTATAACCAAAACAGGCTTCTCTCGATCCAACAGAGCACTTCCGGTGGGCCTTTTTCCACGAGAGGTCGGACTTAAGCTCACTGATCACGGATCTTGGTCAGGCTGAATTTTCATACCGATCGGATCTTCAGATCAGCCGTGGCGGACCACACTCAAATCAACGGTCACCGAATCTTGATCAGGACCACAAGCACTAGGACATGCCTGGGCCACCTTCCCTGATCAGAGAGTGAAATTGGGTCAGAATCCAACGGTCAGATTGCTTAAAATCTTCGCGCAAGCGACACAACTCAGATTTCATAAAATCTTATTTAATTTCTCACCGTTCTCACACTCTTCACTTCGGACTCAATCAAATTGACCTAGAACATCATCTGGACTTGATTTTTGAGGTGATAGCCAAGTCCAACATGGTGACCAATACAGCTTAAGATCATCGTTATCGGACTTTCGACGTGCTGTCCAGGTCCGATCCAAAGCTTCCAAAAATTCCCAAGAGCAACTGGATTTAGCGATGAATCCCAGATTTCAGAGTAACATAGCGTTAATGATTTTACAGGTTTTGAGTCATGTAGATCAAATTTAAAATGATTGATGCAAATTTCACAAGTAATCGAGTTTAACACTAATTACCCCAAATAGCTACTAAGGAAAAATAGAGGTAGTACTCGGGTCTTGGCACAAAATTTTTCGGGTCATTACAAGTGCTGAAAAGGAAATACATATATCAATAATCAAGGCTCCATAAGATAACTGCATGCTCCAAGCTCAACGCTGTTGCGACCTAATGCCACCTACACGCATCAATCATGCATAAGCTTATAGAAAGCTTAAAGGGTAGTGCAAGTTTGTGTGCAAGGTAAGTGTCAAGTATGCAATATCAAAGCAATGCAAAAACATGCCGGTAAGTCCATAAATACCAACAGCCTTATCCAGGCTATGCGATGCAAAAACATAATAAGCTAGTATCATATACTGAGGAAGCAATGTAGATCAGTTATGCAATGCGGAGACATAGTAAGCCAAATATCATACATTGAGGATACAATGCAATTTGCAAATCCTGACGAGTCGATGAATACCGTTAACCTCATCTAGGCCATATAAATGCAGAAACATAACAACCCATAATGTCATATGTCATGGATGTAATGCAATATGCAGATCCTGGCAAGTCCATAATACCATCAACCTTATTCAGGCTATGCAATATAGAAGCATAGTAAACCAAATATTATGTGTTAGGATGCGATGCAATATGCGGTATGAATGAAATGACCAAGCTAGAGTGTGAAGTCGGGATGATAGTATGTAGTATTGCAGGCTATGGGGTCCATCACATAGGGCTTCTATCCAAACCAGTCCCACACCTAAATTTGGATACCTAGACTCAATGTGGTAAACTCCTGATCTTAGGGTGGTCACGCGCCCCAACCAAAATCCTGGCCATTGTGAATGTACATATAATAATTAGTTGCACACCACCAGCCCGAGTGGATACTAAATGAATGAATGAGTAAAATGTTGAGTATTCAACTCCTACTTAATAATTTCACATATCGGTACTGTACATCTCTTGGATCATCACCGGGGTCTAGTACACTCTACGCCACCTACCGCCCCATCAAGCGCATAACTGGGTAAGTGGAAGAGACCTCACTATCCGCCTACCAATATAGGTGCAGCTCATCGATAATGGATCCATTTATAAGCTGGTCAGACTCATCCTAACATTGCCTACTCCCTCGGGTGGGTAAGGCCACACCCCCTCCCAACTGACCACGACACAGTGGGAGACACGACCCACTAGTATACAGCCCTCATGGGCTCATATATATCCACCAGGTCTAGAAGGTGAGGCATCCTCTGGTACCAAGAGGGTTTAGGGACTTTCACCCAGAGACATCTATGACATCCCATGTAAAAAAAGATTTTTGGTGTCCCATCTGGGCATCCACGACATGCCTATAGAGGCCACGGCTCTGACGTCGCTAGGGCGTACAGTGGTCATATCACAAAATGCGAGGTGCATGAGTCATATCATCCAGTCATGCAATAATCCACCCAATGGCATGTGCTATGATTAATCACTCATCATAACAAGCATACATATGATGCGTATGGGTATGGATCGTAGAACTATACTAAACATGTTATACGATGATGATGTACTCTCCTTGTGTCAAGGATATGCTTAGACGACCTACTTATATCAAGAATGGGCCTAACGAGGTCTAAGGGAAGGTCACAATGTGGACATTTAACCATCATTGCCCAACAATATGGACATTAAATAAACATTGCTCCCAAGGAGTGGCCCTCATAAGGTCAAACATATAGTGGGGCCCATGGCCTCATATAAGGGCCTCACATACAACATAATGGGCCTCACATAAGAGCCCAATATATATCATAATGGGCCATATCACATGGGCCTAATTCACATCACAATGGGCTGCATCATATGGGCTTGATATACATCAAGTGGGCCACATTGCTGGGACTCATATACATCAAGTGGGCCACATTGCATGGGCCTCATATACACCGCATGGTCCACATCGCATGAGCCTCGTATACATCATAATGGGCCACATCACATGGGCCTTACACAACGCAATGGGCCGCATCTCATGGGCCTAATACACATCACAATGGACCTCATATACATAACCATGGGCCGCATCACATGGGCCTAATACACATCACAATGGACCTCATATACATAACCATGGGCCGCATCACATGGGCTTCATATACAACACATCGGGCCTCATCATATGGGCCTTATATATAAAACGCCGGGCCTCACTCATGGGCCACATATACATCATAATGGGCCTCGCCAAATTAGCCACAAATACACCCCAATAGGCCTCGCCAAATGAGCCATAAATACACCAAAATGGGCCTCATACTCGGGCCTCATATACATCGCATTGGGCAGCATCACATATGGCAGGTGGGCCCTGCATAGCAGGTGGCCCTGCTGGGCCACTAAATGGCATAAACATAATACATACATCACTGTTGCCCATGTCCCTAGCTGGACTGGAGGGTGATGAGGTACAACATATACATCAATTTGGGGTCCCACCGTCCTCTAGATGGGATGGTGGGGATAAAGCACATATAATACGGTGGATCTCACCATCTAAATGGATGGTGTAAGGCTCGTATCCTAGTCCATGTCATTCTTTAGGCTTCCACGGTCCTCCCGGTGGAATTTCAGCGACCTGCGACGTGTAGGTAGCAATTACGCGTGACCCTGAGTCGCATCCTGTCAATATGAGTCGGCTCGACTGGAGACTTGTACCCTTGCAACCGCACCGTCGCCCCGGTTCCAACGTTGTGTCTCACTCACCGATGCGATACCCAGGCCAGGAGTTGTGGGCCCGTGTTTATTTTGAGGAAAATGCCACGCATTGTAAATTTGAGAGAATCTCTATAACTCATCACATCAGTCAATCAAGTACACATCCTATCACAAGTATAAGTCAAGTACAAGCAACCAATCTCTCTCCCATTCCCAAAGTCAACTCTCTCTCTCCACCCATCCCTTTCTTACACTCACCCATCACCTATCACTCATTCTTACATCACTTCTCTCTCTCTCTCAAACCATTTCTCAAGCAACCCATGAGAGTGGATGTCCAAGCTCTAAGGAGTACAAGGAGAGCTTTATGTGTGGCCCACTTCGTACCCCAAGATCCTCACCATCCAACCCTTCAACCCTCATCATCTACCATCAGAGAAGAAGCCAAGGAGTTTAGCTTGTCATGGATCTAAGAAGAAGAGTAAACAGTGGATGATCTAGGATTCCTACCATTGATCTTGATGATTTGAAGGCCCACATGTGGTGGGACCAATTTAATGTATGCATTGTTAGAAATGGAGGGCCCATAGTAGCGGGGTCCCTCCCCTTCATCACGATCTCTCTCTCTCTCTCTCTCTTATGATGGGTGTGGCCTTGATCCACGCCATACAAAGCCATATGAGCCCACCTAGATGAATGTAGCCGGTGGGCCAAGTGTATGTGGACCCTACCTTGATGGATGTATTATATCCACCATCCAGTCGTGGATCATCTAGTAGCTGAGGCTGCTGGACTACGTGAAAGGAAATAAATATCAGCTCTATTCATAGTTGAGGTGGGCCACACGTGTGGACCCACCTCTGATGTACGTGTTTCATCTATGCCATCCGTCTATTTAGATGGTGGGTCCCACGTAGCTCAGGGCTGTTATTGACATCACCAAGTAATGTAGGTCTGTACCCGAGGTATGTGTAATACCATCCATCCATTGGCGCATGTGGGGCCTGCCCCACACGTGCTACATGTGTGGGATGGGACCCACCTTGATGAACGCACCTTACATCCTAGTTGTCCATCCATTTGAGGACGGTGGATCCTATCGTAATGTATGTGTTTTATACATTCCGTCCATCTGTTTGGGATGTGAGGCCCACCCCACACGTGTGACACGTGTGGGGGTGGGACCCACCTTGGTGTATGTATTGTATATCCACTCCGTCCACTTGTCAGGACAATGGTGTGGACCTCACTATGATGTTTGTGTCTTATACACACAGTCCATTCATTTCAGCTAGTATGGGGCCCACCCCACACGTGTTGTACGTGTGGGATGGGACCCACCTTGATATATGTATTTTGTATCCCAGCCATCCGTCCGTTTTGGACGGGCGGGACCCACCTCGATGCATGTATGTGTGGGCCAATCGGGGTGTATCTGTTTTATACACATCGTCCATCCATTTGTGCAGCCCGCCGTGATGCATGTATTGTATATCTATGCCACCCATTGATGCAGCTCACTTGATGTATATGTGGCCCATTGGCGTGGCCAATTGATGCGACCCACTTGATATATATGAGGCCCATTGGTGCGGCCCACTGATGCAGCTCACTTGATGTATATGAGGCCCATTGGTGTGGCTCATTGATGTGGCCCACTTGATGTATATGAGGCCCATTAGCGTGGCCCATTAATGCGGTCCACTTGATGTATATCAGGCCCATTGGTACGGCCCATGTGATGTGGCTCACTTGATGTATATGAGGCCCATTATGATGTATCTATGGCCCATATGATGAGGCTCATTATGATGTATATGTGGCCCATGAGTGAGGCCCGATGTGTTGTATATGAGGCCCATGCAATGCGGCCGACTTAATGTATACGAGGCCCATGCAATGCAGCCTACTTAATGAAATGCAACTCATGTATGAGGCCCATTGTGATGTGTTTGTGGCCTTGGATGAGACTCAATGTGATAAATGAGAGGCCCATGTGATGCGGCCCACTTGATATATGAGACCCCTATGTAGGGCCCATTAAGATTGTATGTGGCCCATTATGTTGTATATGAGGCCATTGTGTGAGGCCATGGGCCCATTATACGTTAAGCTCTATGTGGCCCACTCCTTAGGAGCAATGTTGGTTAAGTGTCCACATTGATGGGAAATAATGGTAAAATGTCCACATTGTGAACTTTCATTAGGCCTTTATTAGGCCTATTCTCATTATTCTGGGTCAAACCAAATCATTGGGCCCCATTGATGTTGCATGGTCCATCATCACCATAGATAGATGGCTCCATGCTACTAGATTTCTCATATCCACGGCTAAGGGCTGATCTTTATATTTTGGTTTAGATCGGCTGTTCATTTATGGACCCTACCTTGCATATAGGTCGATTATCGAGGTTAATTATCGATGTCAATTATTGATGCCGATTATTGATACTGATTATGAGTATGTGACAACATAGCATCATGATACATGCCCATATGTATCATCCATATGTTTGTTATGAGATGTGATTGATCATTACATATGCCATAAGGCAGGTTGTTTATGAGACTCCCTAATAGGTGGAGTCGTCCCACATGAGTGCGCAATACATGCAAGATTGATGCATGATTGGACTGTATGACTCATGCATCTCATATTTGTGTGATATGATCAGTTGGTGCCCTAATGATATTACAGTTGTGGCCTCCACAGGTTCATCGTGGATGACCAAATGGGATACCAAAAATATTTGGTTCTAACACTATGGGCACATAAGATGTCTTTAGGTGAGAGTCATAGAATCCTCTTGGTATTGGAGGATAACCCAACGTCTAGACCGAGTGGATACATGAGCGCCCTAATGCCGAATACCAATAGGAGACGTCTCCCACTGTGTCGTGGTCAGTTGGGTGGGGGTGTAGTCTTATTTACCCGAGTGAGGGGGCTGTAAGCTAGGCTGAGTATGACCAGCTCGTAAATGGGTCCACTATCAATGAGCCGGGTAGGTATTGGCTGATTAATGGTCAGGCGGATCGTGAGGTCTCTTCCAATCACTGGGCTATATGACTAGGGAAGCAGCAGTCAATGTGGAGTGTACTAGACCTCGGTGATATCCCAGAGATGAGCTATACTGATATGTGGACTTATTGAGGAGGAGTTGTATACTCAGCATTTTACTCATTCATTCATTCATTAACTATCCACTCGGGCTGGTTGTGCGCAACTAATTGTTTTGTGCGCAACTAATTGTTATGCATACCTTTGCAATGGCTAGAATTTTGGTTGAGGTACGCGACCAACCTGAGATTAGGAGTCTACCACATTGAGTCTGGTTATCCAAATTTAGGTATGAGACTGGTTTGGATAGAAGCCCCTTGTGATGGACCCCATAGCTTGCGATACTACATACTATCATCCCGACTTCACACTCTAGCATGGTCATTTCATTCGTACCACATATTGCATTGCATCCACGACATATGACATTTTAGGTTGCTATCTTTCTACATTTATATGACCTAGATATAGCTGACGGTATTCGTGGACTCATCAGGATTTCCATATTGCATTGAATCCTCAGTATACGATGTTTGGCTTACTATGTCTCCGCATTGCATAGCTGATCTGCATTGCTTCCTTAGTATATGTTATTGGCCTATTATGTTTTTGCATCGCATAGCTTGGATAAGTATTTATGCACTTATCGACATGTTTCTGCATTGCTCTGATATTGCATACTTGGCACTTACTTACGCACACACTTACACACCCTCTAAACTTTCTATAAGCTTATGCACGATAGATGCGTTCAGGTGACATTAGGTTGCAGCAGTATTAAGCTTGGAGTGTGCAGCTGTCTATTGGAGCTTTGATTTACGATATATGTATTTCCCTTTCAGCACTGTATTCAAATGTTTATATTAGTGGATATGTGATGATGATGTTTCCTTTATGATTTGGGTAAACTTGTGGTTATGCTTCTTATGAGATAAATGTACATTGGAAAATTCTCTTTGTAGGATCCCATGATCGGAATTTGGCGTATGGGCGCTAGGAGCCGAGAATGGGGTACTAGGGAGGCTGTCAACATCGGATTTGGCCATCAAAAATTTTGTGACCCTGATTTTCAGGTTTGGGGCATGACAGATGGTGAGAATAAAACACATATCACGGTGGTCCCCATGCACGAATGGTCTGGATCAAGCATATATTGTGGTGGACCCACATAATCTGGACGATGCAACACATACATCATGGTGGACCCCAAGCCAGCACAGATGAAACACTTGCATTGTGGTAGGGTCCACGTCCAGTGGTCTGGACGGTATGGACTGCCACACATGTAGCAGGCCCCACCATCCATGGTCCCACGGATGGACTAGATCATCAAGGTGGGTCCCTCTTGAAATTTAGATCTACCTCGTTCTCTTTACACTACCATAAAATGATCTCTACAAAGGGTTGGACGGTATGGATACAACACATACCTCAAGCTCAGATCACAGAGCTTGCTGACGTCAAGACAACAGCTATATAGCTGTTCAGGGCTATTGGACGCCCTAGACACACCAGTATGTGTAAGGAAGGGATGGGTGAGAGTTGACTTTGGGAATGGGATAGGTATGGATCACCATGCACTGTTGGTAAGAGAGGGGTGGGTTGTACTTGATTGATTGATGTGATGTTTGGGTAGAGATTCTCTTGGGATTCGCAATGCACCGCGCTTCTTCAAAATAAACACGAGCCCACAACTCCTAGCATGGGTATCACATTGGTGCGCAAGACGCGGTGTTGGAGCCACGACGACGGCGCGGTCAGATGGGTACAAGTTTTGGGTCTAGTCGACTTGGGTTGACAAGGTGCGACTCAGGGTTGCGTGAGTGTGTTATTTGCGCGTAGCAGGTCACCGAAATTCGACAGAGAGGATCACGAAAGTCTATGAAAGAACACGATTTAGGATACAGGCCTTACATCTTGTATAGCACTTCGCTGCATATGATGAATTTCTTCGATCTCTGCCTAATTTGTAGCCTTTGTACTGAATCTTCTAGCAGTATATCGTACTTAAGATAATCTATAAAAAGCTAGCGTAAATCATCTATAGTGATCTCTAAACATGATATAGGAAGTACTTCAGCAGCTTTATCAATGTCTTTAGGCGACGGTAAGAAACTCCTTTCTTCAATCATAACCTGGAGAGGACTCTGATCAGGACAGGATAAAGTTGCGGCCAAGCTAGCTAAAGCATCTGCCCTTGCATACTCACATCATGGCATATGCTTGATTTTGACATAATGAAACTGCTCCAATAATTGTTGTGCTTGCTGGTAATATGGTAGGAGTTCCTATTTTCTTATTTTGAACTCTATCATTAGTTGGTTTATCACCAACTTAGAGTCATTGAATATCTCTAGCACTTTTATTTTCATTTCTTGGGCTATTTCCATTCTTATAATGAGAGCTTTATATTCAGCTTCATTATTGGTACATGTCATACCCAATGTAAAGGAATATGACAATAAATCGCCTTACAGGCTAATAAATATCACTCTAGCACCTGCTCTTGAAGAGTTGGAGGCACCGTCAAAATAGATTTGCCACAAATCAGGTGATTCGATCATCATTACCTGTTCATTTGGAAAGTCATCACTTATTACTTCATTATCTACCATAGGATGAGTTGTTAAGAAATCCACCACCGCTTGTCCTTTTACTGCTTTTACTGGTTCATATGTAATTATATATTCTGAAAGCAGTAACATCCATTTAGCCAATCTCCCTACTAACATTGGCCTCCTCATCAAGAATTTTGTGGAATCTGCTCTTGAGATCAGAATTATATCATGAGAAAGACAATCATGTCTCAACTTCTACATCACAAATATCAACGCCAGACATACTTTCTCGATAGGTGAATAATTGCATTCTGCACATATCAAAGTTTGACTCAATTAATAGAGCGCGATTTCCTTCCCTTGTTCATTTTCCTGTGACAGTAGGGCCCCTAATGAGTTTTCAGCTACAGATATATATAGAATGAGTGGTTTACCTTTCACAGGGGCTGCCAATACCGGAAGCTGTTTCAGTAATTCTTTAATTGAAT
This sequence comes from Magnolia sinica, assembly GCF_029962835.1. Classification (NCBI taxonomy): domain Eukaryota; kingdom Viridiplantae; phylum Streptophyta; class Magnoliopsida; order Magnoliales; family Magnoliaceae; genus Magnolia; species Magnolia sinica. The sequence goes on from NC_080574.1 coordinate 71,238,229, forward strand.
CGAACGCATTCTGACACGACTGGTCCCATATGAATTTTGTTCCTTTCTTCATCAAATGGGAGAATGGTTGACATCTTCCAAGTAATTTAGAGATAAAACGATGAATATATGCTAGTTTTCCTTGCAAACTCTATAATTCTTTTAACATTTTTGGTGGCGGCATATCCTAGATCGATAGCTTTGACTTTCCCTGGATCGATTTCAATTCCTGTGTCTGATAACAAAACTGAGAAATTTTCGTGACAAGACGCCAAAATCACATTTAGCCGGATTCATCTTTAACTGTTTCTTTTTGAGCCGATGGAAGACTGAAGTCAGATGTTTGTGATGTTCTTCATGATCATTTGATCTGACTACCAAATCATCGACGTAGCATTCCACATGCTTATGCATCATGTCTTGGAAAATGTTCTGCATTGCTCTCTGATTTGTTGCACCAACATTTTTTAGTCCGAACGACAAAACTTTGTAACAATAAATTCCCAAAGAAGTTCTGAATGAGGTGGCTTCTTCGTCTTCTGAAGCCATCCTTATTTTGGTTATATCCAGCATAACCATTCATAAATGACATAATAGTGTATTTCATCCTGTTGTCAATTAGTAGCTATGTTATTGGTAATGGAAAGTCATCTTTTGGGCAGGCCTTATTTAAAACTCTAAAATTGACACATACTCTAATTTGTCCATTTTCTTTTTCATCGAGACAATATTTAATAACCATCTGTGATATTTGACTTCTCTAATGAAATTGACCTTGATTAGCTTATTTACTTCTTCTTCTATTAGAGGAAGTAAGTCTGGATGGAATCGCCTCTGCGTCTGTTTGATTGGTCTCTTGTCTTTCAAAATATTCAGTCAATGCATTGCTATTGACAGCTCCAAGCTTAACAATTCTGCATATGTCCAAGCAAACACATCTTTATTTTCTCTTAAGAGCTTGATATATTGATCCGCTTCTTGTTTGAGAAGATTGGCATTATGAATGTATTCCTCGACTCTTCTTTTGTGCTTAGATTTATTTCTCGCAAAATGTCGATTATCGGTTGCCCTCCGTCTTCTATCTATTTTAGAGCTGTCTTAGGATACCTGATTATCTCAGAATCTGTTTCTTCTCTGACTGTCGGATCTACTATGACCATATTTACTGAAGATTCTGCCCCCAATCTGTGAAAATTTTCTCATTTCTTCTCATTTACTCCGATTGAAATCTGGATTCACTTTCCATAGTTCAAGCCAGTTGGTTCTTCATAGTTGAAACCCATGTTCTTCATGATTTTTCTGCTAACAGGATTATATCTTTTTAGATCTTTAGATGTCAGTCTTTCACAATTTATTCTATTATCGACTCTTTTTTCTATTTTTACTTCTAAAGGTGCATAAAATTTGATGGGCTCGGGATGCTTTAAGTTAGATTTGACGTGAAATCTTTTTAGGATAGCTAGTAACGGCTTATTCCTTTCAACATATGGCAGTGGTACCGTATAATTTGACTACAAAATTTTCAGCTGCTCAGGCGATAACAACATTAATGGAGGTTGTCCTGGTTGTCTCAAGTATTTTGGCACAAAATAAAACTTCTTTTTCAGTTCACTTTCCCAGACAACTCTATCTTTACGATTTCATTCTCTATTATTTTCGTGTGACGTTTCCTAAAATTTTACTCTCATCATTCTTCTTCTTGTCTTCTACTGCAAATCCATCATAATAACTGGCATCGACAAAGAAAGACTTTGCTTCCGTATATGGTCTCGCGTCGGCCATTACCTTGTATTGAATTCCATCTTTGTAATAATTGAAATATTGGTGTAACGTGGATGGTATAATGCCATATTGATGCATCCATGGCCTACCCAAAAGGAGATTATAAGTCATCACCGCATTGATAACATAACAAACAACATTTGTCATTAACTCTTCTATTTCCAAGGTTAATGTAATCTTGCCCAGTGGACGTTGCTCATCTTGGTTAAAGCCCTGTATCATCATTCCACTAGGGCATAGATGGGAGTGATGATATCTGAGTTCATTCAAAACTGATCATGGTGTTTCTACAAGAAAACAATTGTGTTTGATTTGTGAGATTATCTTATTTAAATATAACAGAGAAAGAGTATTTAAAATGATCATCACACTTTATTAATACTGAGTTCATTTACATCCTTCTAGTATCCCTTGATTCTAAGATAGATTACTCAGAATAAAGGAATTATTATGAGTTCAACTATCATAGTCAAATATTAAATCTGGCACCATTTTGTCAGTGATTTCAGTCATCTCCTAGGACTTAGGAGGAATATGCTCTTCTGCTGATTACTCTCCTTTAAACTTAAACAGAAGGAACTTGAAGACTTCAACCATTTCAGCAGCATGACAGCCCCTCATCTTCACAGACTTCAGGGCAGTCTGGTTGTGCGGACTCGCGCAACAGATGTCGGTTGCACGGACCTACACAAACCATCGTAGCCTTCTCTCTCTCACCTTCGATCTTCCTTCTTGCTCCGATTTCCTCTCGAAAATCTTCAATTGGTCCAAATGAAGGAGGGGAGGGGGTATTTATAGGCCCTCGCACGTGTGGTACCTCAATTTTGGTGCCATGGGACCCACCTTTCAATGTTTAAGGACTTTTTGTAAAGAATCATTCTTGGAACTCATTACGCGGACCCGTACAACGCCTATTTTGGTTGCGCGATCCCACGCAACGGATATCCCGGCGCAAACCACCCTCAAGTCACTTCATTCTTCTTCTTTTTCAATTCTCTTTCTCAATTTCAATATTCCTTTACTTCAGCCCTTCATCATTTTTTATGTCTCAACAAATGTCCCCTTGATCCTTTCTTTGTTTCCCTAAAAATCAAAGAAAAAGGATCAAAATAATCCCCTTTTAGAAGGTTTGCGCGGGTATGCGCAATGGAAACCCGTGCATCATACTCGGCCCTTGGGTATATAAATACTCTGAACCCTTGTTTTTTTCCATTTTGCCTCCGCCTATAGTGAACCTTCATCACTCCAATTCTCTTCCACGCAACCAATATTCGTTGCCCGGCTCCGCGCAACGACTAGCTCGTTCGCACAAGGCCTTTAAGAGTTGCGCTTCTCCACGCAAGTGACTTCAGTTGTGCAGTCCACCACAACCAAGGGCTTAACACATTTTTTTTTACTTTTGATCTTTTCTAGAACATAGACAAGTTTCCTTTGGAACTTTTCTTCAATTACCTTCAAGTCCTCAATCCTCTGTTCAATATGCCCCGTACTAAGCGAACATACCGCATTATGGACCCTCCTATTAACCAACCTTCTCATCGGGACCTACCAGATTTGTCTTCCTTCCGCCCCTCTCCTCCAGATCAACCACTTGTCAAATGTACTAAAACTATGGCCCGCAACCCTGCATATTTCAAAGAACCAGTACTCCCAACTTTTGATTTTGTTGGCCGTATTGAATCATTGCCATCTCCCATTCATCGGGCTATTACGAGGGGAGACTTAGAGCGACCTCCAAGACATGGTCACGAGTATGACTGGGTTAAATGGTTGAAAACAACTACGCACATTTGCACAGATAGCCAGAGACCCCCTCCCCAAGAAGATACTCCTCCTGCTTCATGCTCAAAGAAGACTCACCGAAACAAGGCAAAGGAATTTGAAGAGAAGATCAAGGAGCACAATAAGAAGAAGCTCAAAAATTCATGGGAATCGGTTCAAGTCATTGAGGGTATTATGAAGTTTGACAACCCTCACTTAGAAGGTAAAGGTATGACGGTGATTCCCATCAATGTGCATCGCCATCAATCCATCCTTGACTGCGAGCCGAAGGATTACATAGATGGAGAAAAGCTGATGTACACTGCTTCGTAGGCGATGAGAGAACTGCACATTCTTGAGGGGAGATTACAAGCGTACAAGCCACGACAAAGCATTGAGGAAGTCGACCACATGATCTTTCTAGCCCCTTTTCATAGTCTGCATAACCTCTTTCCTATGTATTTTTACGAGACCATTAGATAGCGCTTCAGAGAGCGATCAACTCTTGGGGACGAAAGATTTTCGAACAAGAGGTCTGTTGATTTCTCGATGCTATTATTCCGATTGGGCAGAAGCCATCTTGAAGAAGCATGCAAGTACACTTGCCAAGATTGGCCTATATGATGCTATAGAAGTTACATCTAAATACTTCTATAAGGAGCCCACTGTGATCAAGTGTTTTCTTGAATACTGGTCGCCTACTACCAACTCTTTCCACCTACCATCTAGGGAGATGAGCATCACACTTTGGGATCTGCATCGAATAGTAGGCCTTCCATTAACAGGCAAATTCTATGACAAATTTATTCCATCAAATAGAGAACTGGCATTTGTATCTTCTTCCGATCGCAAGCCTTCCATTTCTGAAACTACCATTGAGCTTTTTAGAGAGATGGGAAAATTTCCAATTTTCCATAAGCTTTCTCCTTTGCAGTGGCTGGCGCACTTCTCTACAATGCTCAGGTATTTCCAAACCCAGAAATCAACTTTCCCTTTTCTATTATACATTCCTTCATACCAACCTTTTATCTTTCCCTATAGATTCTGTAACTGCCATTGCAAGGAGCTAATGGAACTTCGTGATGACATAAAGGAGAGAGCAAATTATAGTTCTTTTGGGGAACTCGCATCTTTTCTGGCTTATTGGCTAAGCATCGTAGCACTTCCAAGTTCCAAATGGGCGGATGTTATTCGTCCCACAGTCTTTGTCGTTGTCGGTGCTCTGGCAGAGTAGCAAAAGTATTCCCTTGCACCTCCAATGCTATGCTCCACATCAAGAACCCCACCATTGGATCTTCCTCGGCATATTCTTCATGGCACTATTTCACCGGTTGGTTGGGAGTTTATTTCCCCTGGACCTTCGAAGCACTAGAGAAGGCATATGTTCATCCTATGCATCTCCCACTCCGGTTCTTTCAGCAAAGGGCTATGGCCAAAAGATCATACGAATGGGTGGCCAATAAAATTTGAGATGATGATTAAATAGACTTCTTCCAATTATGTCTCCATCGCTACAATGAGGACACTGACATGGTGGATCAAGGAACACTTACTGTAGCAGAAAGAGCTTTCTTTATCTCTATTCGCTCCTGCAGCCTACCTCTCCGAGAAGGGACGAAATTCAGGCTAGAGCCCTATTATCCCAGCCGCTTTGCTCGCCAATTCGGCTATGACCAAGCCATGCCGGAAGACTGCGGATTGGTCACTAAAAAGATGTGTTGCTACAGAACTGGTCCTATCAATTGGGCCATGATATGGAAGCAATTACTAGGTGGTCGCATTAAATCTTCCTTCATAATTCCCAATTGTGACCGCATAGTTCGCACTTCATATAGTTGGATGTGGTGGTGGGATCATCAGTCGTTCTTGGTCAACAAATGTTTACTAGTGGACTCCCCCATCTTTCATCATCCGCCCAGGCTGAGGGGCAGAAAATTTGAGGGCGGAATTAGCTTTATTCTGGAGAAGAGATGTGCATCTCATCACGGTGAGATTTACAGAAAAATATCGATAGAAGAGCCGATCCGTGAGAAGAAGCCCATTAATACCTTGGATGGCTGGTTTGCTCATGGGGTCTTGACGGAATTTGAGCAAGTCCCTCATGACTTTGGGGGCCGGGCCATAAAAGATGTTGAAGGAACATCTTCTCCTATTCTTGCAGAAACCACAACAGCTCAGGAAGGACCATTTCAGGATGAACTAGCTCCTCTTACACAACCTACTCCTCCCAGCTCATCATCTCCTATGACCAGATCACGAACATGCTTGCAGGCATCGCCACCTATTTCTTGGGAAGGCGGTAGGTTGACATCTACATCCCCTTCATTTCCCACTAACAGAGAGCCTTAACCAGCCAGTAGCCGGGTTGCCTCTTATAAGGGAAAGCAAGTCGTAATTGAAGAAGTGGATGAAGAGAGCTTAGAGGAGGAAAGCTCGGCCTCTTCATTAGAGGGCACCGCCTCTATGGAAAAAGAGGATGATGAAGATGACGTGACCAATGAGGACAAAGATAATGATTTCGAGGAAGGAGAAGTCAATATAGACAAGGAGGAGGATGTAATTGCTGAAAATGTTGAATCCTTCCCAGTACCAACATTCCTACAAAGTCTCCTGCAACAATTGAGGATTATGAGGAATATGGATATTCACCTGGTAAGGGATTTTTTTAAAAGTTCTTTAGATATTTATATGCATATTTAGCGATAATTATCTCATCATCATTGTCGTATCTTTATTTCAGGCGCCCATGTTGCTAATATTGAAACGGGTGATACTCCTTCCTTAAACCCTCCTCCAATTGCACCAGTGACTTCGCCAAGGGTCCCTCCAATTCCATTGACAACACCAAAGAGGGTAGCATGTGCAATTATCATTCCTATAGAGGCTGCTAATTTACCTACTCCTACTACCAGAGATTCAAGCACAGAGGCTAGAGCACCTTCTTTCGCTGACATGTTAGGAGTCGGCCCTTCTACAGTCCAAGAAATCCCTCCTCTTGCTAGTCATACTTCTGTGGTAGATATATATATATATATATATATTATATTAATTTTTAGGAACTGTACATCTTCTAACTTGTATTGCTTATCATAGCATTCTTCCTTCTTCATACTACAGGGACTCCTCCTCGCAGTGGAGCGGCAAGTTCTAAGTCCGTGGCCACTGCTTCCGAGCTGTCATCTCTTGCGAAGATCCCCGCCCACAAGATGCTTTTAATGAAGAATTCTTTGTCAGCGATAGTTCACATCTTTAAAGATCCTGAGCAGTGGTCAAACTTAGACATTGCCATTGAAATTCTGGAAAGTTCTGCGAGAATGGCAAAAATTAACATCTCTGCTTTGCGCGATTCCCTTCTCAAATTTTGTGATTCAATAATCTCTTTGGCATCAGCGGAGATTATTACAATTGCTCCCAAGATTCTAGAGTATGGGAAGCAGTTAACTTTGTCTAAGGAAAAGGCTTCTCTCATTGCTTCCAATGTCTCTGAATTTGACCAGGAACAACTAGCTCTTCAAGAACAACTGAAGATCTATACTGATGACAGAGTGATTATTCAAGACTGCATCGCTGCTCTGAAGGAAGAAATCTCGCAGCTAGAATTGAAAGGTTATGAGAAGGAACTATCCATAAAGGAGATTGAGGAAAAGATTCAAATCAATATTCAGTCTATCAACACTGAGAAGTCTGAGCTACTCAAGAGCGAAGAGATGATTGCATCGTTGGAAGATAAACTGGCGGGTCTTCTGGACTAAGCAAAGATCATACTCGGGGAAAATTCAAAGCACGTTGCAGCTCAAATGTAATTAAAAGAAGACTTGCAAAAGTATATGAGGATAGCGGGAATTATAGAAGAACTTTAAGCACGTAATTCCTTTTGCATATATGCTTTTTGAACAAGTAATCTCTTTCATGCATTTCTGCATCATACATTATTCCGAGCATGTTGTCTATGCAGTAATCTTAGCATAATTACTAACTAATGGATTAATATAAACACTAGTATTCTATGCTTATTAGTGCGGGATTTCCTATGTGACTTCATTTATTTATATATTTTTTTCATTGGCGGCGCTAGATTTTAATTCAGTTAGTTACACACAGTTTAAGCGCTCGAGTAGTGGAGCTGGGTCTCACGTGATGGCCTCTATAACTCTTAGAAGTTCACTAGACTTCTGACAGCCTAGGGAGTTCACAAACCACGATCCATCAGAGGGGCCTAGTGAAGCTACCTGGGCCGTGAACTCAGTTGGAATTACTCACAGGGTTGGCCGCAGTAACTCTCTAAAGTTCACGGGGCGCACAAGGCGACCTTTTGGGTACCAAATCTAGGGCCTCCAGTCCATCAATGAGTAGGTTTAAGCCCTTCCTTACGAGTTAGTACTGAAATCAAACCATAGATCTGAGGGGTCTTACACACAGTTGGCCTATCTAAAGCTCACACTGCAGCCCTCATTTTCTTCATTCGCAAGGTCGAGCCCATTCACGGGAGGGCATTTTCCTCCATTCCCCGTGACGTTGTCGGAAAGCTATACAGACGACATGAGGGTTACACATGACTGGCTGTTGAGGACTTTTGGCCTTTTTAGACTTTTGGTCACTAGCTCCTTCAGTTGCCCGCATGGGTATGCGTACGAAGGCCTTCATGGGCTTTTTAGGGCCACTGGCTTCTGACCGCTGCCCGAATGGCGAAAATGATAGGTCTTATGGGCGATTGGCCATTGGCTTGACTAGGTTGCCTTAAAATGCCTTAGAAGACAATGATAGGTATGATCAGTTGTTGTGGGAATGATAGACATCTCTGACTAAAATTGATACATCACCACTTCTGCTAATATCTTCAACTGTGTCCGTCTGTATTGTTCATAATATATCAGCCGGGTGACGATATCAGTTTCAAACAGAATTTTGTAGGGCTCGCGGGCTCGCTTGATGATGATGATGTTCATGTTCATTTCGCAATATTTGCTATTACATAGTCTTAGTATGCTCGCGAACTTCTTCTTTATTCATTCATCTTACCCCCTTTTGATACAGAATCATTATTCTGATGATATTCTGGATCAAAATTAGTAGTGTCTTTAGGAACAATATCTTTTGGCAAAGCGAGCATTTACCGATATATGATTCCGTTTGCCCCATTGGAGTATACTTCTTTTATCATGTACAACCTGTCCTATTTAGACTTGAATTTGCCCCCTGATATGATTGTGATTACTGTTGGGTGGCCAAGTATTTCTTATCAAGCAAATCCAACTCTTCCAGCCTTATTTTCACATTTTCATCATCTGTTATGAACTGATGTACTGACGTTACTTTTATTTCAATCAGGATCAATGCTTATGCACCATAGGATCAATGTGGCACGCTCGGTATATTCGACCCCCTTGATAAATCTGACCTGTATCAACTTATTCACTACTTCTTCTATCAGGGGAACCAAGTCCGGACGGAATCACCTTTGCATTTGTTTAAATAACTCTTTCTCATTAGAGACATTGAAGCAGTGCATTGCCATAGAAGACCACATGGCTGTAATCATATTCACTGATGAGTCTACCCCCAGTCCTTAAAATTTTCTTTGCTTATCCCGACCGATTCCAATAGGGATTTGAATTCCCTTCCCATGGTTCAAGCCGGTGGGTTCTTCATAATCGAAACCCATGTTTTTCATAATCTTCTTACTTATTGGACTATATTTTTTAAGATCTTGCAGCGTCAGCCTACCATGGTACACATTATTCTTGGTTTCTTCTCGTCTTCGCTTCTACTAAAACATAAAATTCTATTGGTTCAGGGTATTTTACACTTGCCTCAACCTGAAATCTTACTGGAGTGGCCGAAAATGGTTTATTCCTTTCAACATACGGCAGTGGCATTGTGTAATTAGACTGCAAAATTTTCAACTGCTCGGGTGACAACAAGGTTAATGGCGGTTGCCCTGGCTACCTTAAATTTTTTGGCACAAAGTAGAATTTCCTCTTCACTTCTGCAGTTTTGAATGATTCTACCCTTTATGTTTTTTCTTTAATCGCATTCACTTGAATGTCCTTCAGGACCTTGCTTTCATCATTCTTTCTCTCCTTTATAACAAACCCTTTATAGTAATTGGCGTCTGCAAAGAAGGACTCGACCTTTGTATATGGTTTTGCATTGGCCATTACTTTATACTATATTCCATCTTTACAGTATTTGAAGCACTGATGCAAAGTAGAGGGTATAATGTTATACTGATGTATCCATGGCCTTCCTAGGAGAACATTGTATGTTGTTACTGCATTTATAACATGACACATGACATTAGTAGTCAGTTCTCTTATATCCAGTGCTACTGTAATCTTACCAAGTACGCGCTGCCCATCTTGATTAAAGCCCTGTATCATCATTCCACTAGATCGTAGATCTGAATGACGGTAATTCAATGTACTCAATATTGAGAGTGGCAAGAGGTTCATCGCAAACCCATTGTCTATCATAATCCGCTTGACTTTCTTCCCACATATATGACCTTCTATCATCAGCGGCCTGTTATGCTCTGCTTCACAGATCAAATCGTCATCAGAGAAGGAAACAACTAGTAGACAGTTTTCTTGTTCATCGTGTTCTTCGTGCTCTAGTTTTGCCAGTAAAGTTTCTCTAATGTCGTGATCAGACAACGCTTGGACCAAGCTCTATCGAAATTCTTCTGATAACTTAAGTGCATCATAAACACTTAATTGAGCTGGTATACCCTTCAAATGACTTACTACATCATAAGTCACTTTTGCCACTTCGCTCTTCTTTTCTTTCTCGCCATCATTGTTCTACCTTTCAATGACTTCTTTCCTAGTAATTTCTGATTTCTGCTTCACATGACTTGTTATCTTCTTACCCGATTGTAATGTAATCACTGCTACCTTCTTTGCCATTTTACAATCTTCCTTCTCATTCACATCTCGAGTTTTTCCTCGGATTGTAAGCACATTCCCTATCGCCATGGTACCCCTTTCTTTTTCTTTACCAAGTAATATTTTAGCCCTATCTATCATCCGTTATATTATACGTTTCAATGTATAGCAATTCTCTATTGGATGTCCGACCTAGCGATGATAGCGACAAAAATCCCTTTCCTTGGTTCTTGTCACATCTTCAGGGCATTTGGGCTCTAGTAATTCTATCGTGCCAGCTTTTAACAGTTGGTTCATCATAGGGACAACATCTTCTTTGTCAAACACGAATCCCTCGTGAGAATTAAGCATCCTGGGTCTTTTTCCATTGTATCTATTCCTTGACTGGCTCCATTCTTCTCTTCGGTCCGGCCTCTTTTCCCTCAGGTCCCTTATATCTTTGGCTCTTTTGTCATGATCAATGGCATTTATGGCCATCCTACTGGGTACCCTCCTAGCTGTCTCATGGTGGAACGCTGGCATCTTATGAGTCATCAATTCCAAAGTGTGAGCTTTAGTAGCCAGGTCGCGAAAAGTCCTGATATCGGCGTTGGTGAGCGCAAACGCGATTCCTATCCCTATAGAATTCAGACACATTTTGACCTGCTCTTTTTCTTCCGGTAATTGGCTACATGAGGCTCTCAGTGCTTTTCATCTATCTATATACTTTTCTACAGGTTCTCCTTCTCTCTACCGTATGGAAGCCAACTCCTTAATACTGACATTGCGCTCTGAAGAGAAAAAAGTTTGACATAAAAACCTCCTGCATTTGTTCCCAAGTACGTATCGACCCTGGTGCCAAATTGGAATACCATCGAAATACTTTGTATGTTAGTGACGACCCGAACAATCGTAAGCAATATTATGGAATTGTAGAAACATTTCCCATGCTAGTGATGAAGTGCATTAAATGTTCCTCTAGAGATCCTTCCCCGTTAAACTTTTAAAAATTCGGATGCTTGAAATTAGCTGGAAAGGGGATATCTTCTACCTCCCTTGGATACGGCATTCGATATCTAAAATGACCAGTATTTTCGCGCTCTCTTTCTACTCTGACAGCTTCTTCAACCACTTATCTCACCTCATCTTGTGTCATGGTTCTTGCTGCTGGAATGGACCCTAGTGACCCTGCCCCCTGTGGTTGGAGGCCGTCAGGCTGGTTTTCTTGTCCATTCATTGTACTCTGGGGGACCGCCATTTGAGTTACATTATGTGCAAGGGTCGTCAGGGCTTCTCTGAGGTTTCTGCATTTTCCATTAATGCGCATTGGGCTTCTGCCATTTCATTGATACGATCCTCCATAGTTGCTCTACATTTTGGGTTCGTCCTGACCATATATATTGCAGCTTCTCCGCTCTTTGACGAAGCTGATGTAATGGGGCTTACAAAGAGGGGAGAGGATGGGGTTTCATTGGACTTTTCTATGCTTCCAACATCATTAATCGATTAGGGCGATACTGATACTGGTGAACTTGTCTGGGGTGGCACAGACATTGGTGAACTGACTACCAGCGCATTTCCTTTCTGCTCTCTCGTCCATTTGACTCTTGGGGCACTCAAAGCTGGGAAGTCACGCACTGTCAATTGTGAGGTTATTCGTTCGGGATGTATCACTGGAGGAGCGAGTTCATGATTCCTTTTGACTGCATTACGTGTTATCGGCCCTCTGACTCTTAGAAAAGGCTGATCCATTCTAGAGCTTCTTGCATTTCGTGCTCTCGTCTTACGAGATGTTATAATAGTCCAGCCTTCATCGCCCCCCAATAGTTGAGGCGAAGTAGATACAACCCCAGTTGTTACTCGAGTCATGGTATTTTCAGTTGTAGGGATTTGAGTCAGGTGCTTCGGGATTTGATCTGGTGTGTATTCTATCACAAACCTGGTTGGAGTAAATCGGAACTTCACTTTTCTTACGGAAGTTGCCATGAGTAGTAGGTTGTAATCGGATGTAGAAACCTTCGAACACGAAACATGATTGTAGTTAGTGGTTGAAGAATTAAATAATCTATCTTAGAGATGAAGGGGAGGATATTCCCACTGGGAGTCGCCATTTTGGCGTCTAAAAGATGCCAAACTATAATTAAAGTTTCATAACAATTTCACTGCTAATGTTAAATAAGATAAATAAATTCCCTAGCAGAGTCACCATTTTGTTTCGACAAGAAAACAAATGTGTTTGATTTGGGAGATTATCTTATTTAAACATAACAGAGAAAGAATATTTAAAACAATCATCACACTTTATTAATACTGAGTTCATTTACATCCTTCTAGTATCCCTTGATTCTAAGATAGATTACTCAGAATAAAGGAATTATTATGAGTTCAACTGTCATAGTCAAATATTAAATCCGGCAGCATTTCGTCAGTGATTTCAGTCATCTCCTAAGACTTAGGAGGAATATGCTCTTCTGCTGATTACTCTCCTTTAAACTTGAATAGAAGGAACTTGAAGACTTCAACCATTTAAGCAGCATGATAGCCCCTTATCTTCACAGACTGTAGGGCAGTCTAGTTGCGCAGACCCACGCAATGGATGTCGGTTGCGTGGACCCACGCAAACCGCTGTTACCTTCTCTCTCTCACCATTGATCTTCCTCCTTGCTCCGCTTCCTCTCGAAAATCGTCAATTGGTCCAAATGAAGGAGGGGAGGGGGTATTTATAGGCCCTCACAAATGTGGTACCCCGATTTTGGCGCCATGAGACCCACCTTTTAGTGTTTAAGGCCTTTTTGTAAATAATCATTCCTAAAACTCATTGTGCGGACCCGCGCAACGCCTATTTTGGTTACGTGGTCCCTCGCAACAGATATCTGTTGCGCGAACCTACGCAAACCACCCTCAAGTCACTTCATTCTTCTTCTTTTTCAATTCTCTTTCTCAATTTCAATCTTCCTTTACTTCAGCCCTTCATCATTTTTTATGTCTCAACAAATGGCAATAGGTTCACCACAGATCCATTATCCAACATTATTCGCTTAACTTGTTTACCACAAATATGACCTACAATCATCAATGGCCTATTATGCTCCCTATCGCAAGTCAAATCGTCATCAAAGAAGGAAATGATAGGCGTGAAACTATTTTGTATTCCTTGTTCTGTATTTTCCATCTCTACGAGCAATGCTTTTCTAACATCGCTATCAAATAGAGCTTGAATCAGAGTATATAGACACTCTTCTGACAGCCGTAGTGCATCATATATGCTTAATCGAGTCGGTATACCTTTCAGATGACTCACGACATCATAAGTTACTTTTTCGAGTTTGTTCTTTTCTTCTTTCCTGTCATTATTGATATCTATCCCAGGTGCTCTTTCTAGCATGGTTTCGGGTTTTTGTTTTTGGAGAGGACTTGTTACTCTTTTATCCTTAGTGCAATGTAATCACTTCGGCTTTACTTGTTTGTTCTGAAGAGCCATCTGTAATTGTATTGCAGTTTTCTTTCTTTTTCCGTTCGTCCTTCTTCTCATATATAATCTCTCGGCCAAAGATCATCTTTATCGCTGCCTTTCTACTTCTTTCTCTCTTTTCCTATTATAATCTCTCCTCTATTTATCATTTTTTGTATTATGCATTTCAATGTGAAACAGTTTTCTGTAGGGTGTCCCAATAGACAATGATAATGGTAGAAATTTCTTTCTTTCATCATTCCTGCAATTATTTTGTCATAGGGGTGACATCCTCCTTGTCGAACATGAATCCTTTATGGGAATCAAGGGGTCTTGGCCTTTTGTCACCAATTATGCCTCTATAATGACCTGATTCTTCTTTCTTTTCTGTCCTTCTTCTGTCACAAGGAATATTATTTTTCTTTCCTCGATCTACGACATAATAAACCAATATCATATACTGAGAAAGTAATGTAAATCGGCTATGTAATGCGGAAACATAATGAACCAGATATCAGATATTAAGGATGCAATACAATACACAATTTGGAAGAGCTACGAATACCATCAGCCACATCTAGGTCATATAAATGCAAATACAAGCAACCGAAATTGTCATATGCCTGCGGATGTAATGCAATATGTGATGCGAATGAAAAGATCAAGCTGGAGTGTGAAGTCGGGATGATAGTATGTAGTATCATAAGCTATGGTGTCCATCACAAAGGACTTCTATCCAAGCCAGTCTCATACCTAAATTTGGATAGATAGACTCAATGTGGTAAACTCCTGATCTCAGGTTAGCCACACGCCCTAACCGAAATCCTGGCGATTGCCAAGGTACATGTAATAAATAATTGTGTACCACCAGCTCGAGTGGATAGTGAATGAATGAATAAATATGCAACTCTTGCTTAATAAGTCCACATAACAATACCATACATCTTTGGAATCATCACCGAGGTCTCGTACACTCTACGCCAGCTTATCGCCCCATCAAGCGCATAATACAACTGGGTAAGTGGAAGAGACCTCACTATCCGCCTGCCAATATCAGGCCCGACTCGTCAATAGTGGACTCATTCCTCAAGCTGGTCAAACTCAGCCTAGTTATGCCTACTCCCTCACCGGGTAAGGCCACACCCCTTCCAACCGACCATGACACAGAGGGAGATGCGGCCTACTGGTATATGGCCCTCATGCGCTCATATATATCCACTCGGTCTCGACGTTGGAGCATCCTCTGGTACCATGAGGGTTTAGAGATTTTCACCCAGGCCATCTATGGTGGCCCGATGCTAATAACAGATTTTCAGTGTCCCATCTGGCCATCCACCATATGCCTGTGGAGGATACGACCTTGATGTGCTAGGGCATACGGTAATCATAATCACACAATGCGAGATGCATGAGTCACACAGTCCAATCATGCATTAAACCTACACATACCGTGCGCTCATGTGGGATAACTCCACCTATCAAGGAGTCTCATAGACTGCCTGCACTATGGCATATGTAATGGCCAATCACATCTCATAACAAACATGCAGATGATGCGTATGGGCATGTATCATGATGTTATGCTGTCACAAACTCATAATCGGCATTAATAATCGCATCGATAATCAACCTCGACGCAAGGCGGGATCCATAGATGGACGGTCGATGATGGATCAAGTAATATTAATGAGGCCCAAGCGTTTGGGTTAACTCACTAGAAAATGATGAGAATGGGCCTATCCATGCCTATGGGAAGGCAACAATGTGGACATTTAATCAACATGACCCATCAATGTGGACATTCAACCAACATTACTCCCAAGGAGTGGCCCAAATAGGGTCGAACATACAGTGGACCCACGGCCTCCCGCAAGGCCTAATATACATCATCATGGGCCTCACTTATGGGGTATATACACATCACATTGGGCCTCACTCGAATGGGCCCCAAATACATCAAATGGGCCAAATAAAATGGGCCGATCAAATGGGCCAATCATATGGGCCAAATCAAATAGGTCGAATCAAATGGACCGAATCAAATGGGCCGAATCAAATGGGTTGAATTAAATGGGCCGATTCAAATGGGCTGAACCAACACACCATTCATCTATTGTTAGAGATCATCTAGAGTATTCAAAAAAATGAATCATATCCAAAGGTTCATCCGGACCATACCACACTTAACAGTGGTGATAAAGGGTCCCACAGTTAAGATTCCAGTGGGCCCCACCATAGGGTTTATTTCCCATCTAGTCTGTTCATAAAGTCATAAAGACTTGATTTAGGGGAAAAACAAATATCATATTAGTTCAAAGCTTTTGTAATCCCAAAACGGGTTTCAATGGTAGACGTTTAACTCCACTGTTTCTGCAGTGTGGTCCTCTTGTACTAGATTTGTCTTACTTTTCTTCCCAAGCCTTAAGACTGGATCACCAAATGGATGGATGGTTGGATGAAACATATACATCAGGGTGGGGTCCACGTCCGTGGCCCACCTAAGATGATCTTGTCAAATGGATGGACAGTTTGGATTGAACACATCCATCAAGCGGCTGGTCCCACCATCCAGCCATCTGGATGGTGCTGGGCAGATATAGAAGCATTAAAGGTGGGGCCCACAAAATACATATAATATATATGTCATATTATATATTATAGTATAATATATTATAAAGATATTATAATAATATTGTTGTTATTAATATATCATTCTTTCTTTCTTTCTTTCTTTCTTCTTCTCTCTATTTTTTTTTTTGTACACTAGCGTCTAGCATCCAGCAAGCTGGACGGCCTGGACGTGGCATCGCCTAGTGGGGTCCACGGTTGGACGGTCTTGATAAAATCCCTACATCTCACATGAGTCCCACACATATGTGGCCCACCTAGTTTAGATCAAGGTGAAATTTGTGTTTTTCATTCCGTCCAGACCTAATAATAGGCTGGGCGGTGTAAATCCAACACATCCGTCAGGTGGGTCCCATGAAGGTGGTCGGCATGGATATAATACATACTTCATGGTGGGCCACACACACACCCACCATCATCCATACATAAGAGAGAGAGAGATGACATATTGGAGGGACCCTGCCACAATGGGCCCCTCTTGGATACAACATAAACATCAAGATGAGTCTCACCATAAGTGGGCCCTTAGATCACAAAATCAAGACATAAAATCACCCACATGTGGCCTCCTTCTTTAGCTCCTTGGAATCCTATGCTTCTTGCCTTCAATTTTGATGGAGGTTGATGGAGATTGAAAGGTTGAGATGGGAGATGAGAGAGTGAGAAAGTTTGCCACACTTGGATTTGGGAAAGCTTGGGGAGTTGGACGTTGGGTGCTTCTCTTGGGAGTTGGAGAGTGAAGATAGAAAATGAGAGAGAGAAGTGATGGATGAAAAGAGGTGGATGGAGTGGGTGTTGTAAGAAAGGGGATGGGAAGGCATGGGTTGGTTTGAATTTTATGTAAAGGAGGAATGGGTAGGGAGAGAGAGAGAGAGAGTTAACTTGGGGAAAAGAGGGAATGGGTGCTTATACTTGGGATAGGGTGAGGTAGCATTGGGGTATGGGTGATGTACTTGAGATAGGGTGTGTACTTGATTGATTGATTGATAGAATTGGTTGTAGAGATTCCCTCGAAATTCTCAACGTGCGGCGTTTCTTCAGAATGAAGCAGGCCCACATCTTCTGGCTTGGGTATCGCATCGGCACGAGAGATATGGCGTTGGAACGCAGCAACAGCATGGTCGCAAGGATATAAGTTTTGAGTTGAGCTGACTCAGATCGACAGGATGCAACTCAGGGTCGCGCGCAAATGCTGATTCCAGGTCGTAGGTTGCCGGAATTCGACCGATACAACCAGGAAAGCCTACGGAACGGTATGGTCTAAGATACGGGTCTCACAACTCTCCCTACCTAATAAAAATTTTATCCTCTAAATTTAAACCACAATACAACCAATACAGAGCTCACACAGGAAAGAAAATCCTAGCACTATAGATATAATCATCAAACACCTAAGAGATGGGGACAACGCCCACGGGTTTCAGCCTCACGCTGCTAAGACGCCTCATTAACAGAATGATGACCCTTATTCAATCTCAGATCCCAGATCTGAAACGATCGAAATGGGAATACTATGCAGCCTCATAATCTCAATGGTAAGGAGCTACATCAGAAAATCTCTAAGTTATTCGAACTCAAGGATCTAACCATTCTAAGCCCACAACAATCATAGAGTGTAGGGTAGCTATCAGCAGATATATGATGTTATCTTTAGGTATTCCCAAGTTATGCTCTGATACCATTTTCTGTCAACCCCTAAACTCAGAAACCAGGCTCACAAAATTCTCGATTGCCAAATCCAATGCCGACAGCCTCTATAGTATCACATTCTTGGCTCCCAGCGCCCATACGCCAGGTTCCGATCCTGGGATCCTACAAGGAAGATTTTCCAACGTACATTTGTCTCATAAGAAGCATAACCACAAGTATACCCAAATCACAAAGGCAATATCATCATCACATATCCACTAATGTAAACAGTTGAATATAGTGTTGAAAGGGAAATACGTATATCAAAAATCAAAGCTCCAGAAGACGGCAACATGCTCCAAGCTCAACACTGTTGCGACCTAACGCCACCTACACGCATCTATCATGCATAAGCTTATAGAAAGCTTAAAGAGTGGTGTAAGTGTGTGCGATGCACATGCCAAGCATATAGATATCGGAATAAGTGGAAAATACTGGCAATTCATAAATCGTATAATATATCAGAGTAATGCAGAAACATGATGGTAAGTCCATAAAACCATCAGACTTATCCAAGCTATGCGATGCAAAAACATAATAAACCAATATCATATACTGAGAAAGTAATGTAATCAGCCATGTAATGCGGAAACATAATGAACCAGATATCAGATATCGATGATGCAATACAATATGCAATTTGGAAGACCTATGAATACCATCAGCCTCATCTAGGTCATATAAATGCAGAAACATAGCAACCTAAAATGAGATATGTCTGCAGATGTAATGTGATATGCCATGCGAATGAAAAGACTAAGTTGGAGTGTGAAGTCAGGATGATAGTACGTAGTATCGCAAGCTATGGGGTCCATCATAAAGGACTTCTATCCAAACTAGTCCTATACCTAAATTTGGATAGATAGACTCAATGTGGTAAACTCCTGATCTCAGGTTAGTCGTGCGTCCTAACCGAAATCCTGGCCAGTGTGAAGGTATACGTAACAAATATTTGTGCACCACAGCCCGAATGGATAATGAATGAATGAATAAGTGAATATGCAACTCCTACTCAATAAGTCCACATAACAATACCGTACATATCTAGGATCATCACCGGGGTCTAATACACTCTACGAAAGCTTGTCGCCCCATCAAGCACATAATACAACTGGGTAAGTGGAAGAGACCTCACTATTCGCCTGCCAATATTGGGCTCGGCTCGTCGATAGTTGACCCATTCCTCAAGCTGGTCAGATTTAGCCTAGCTATGCCTACTCCATTAGGCGAGTAAGGCTACGCCTCCTTCCAACCGGCCACGACACAGTGAGAGACGCGGCCTACTAGTATACGGTCCTCATGTGCTCATATATATCCACTCGGTCTCGACGTTGGAGCATCCTCTGGTACTAAGAGGGTTTAGGGATTTTCACCCAGGGCCATCTATGGCGGTATGATGCTAATAATAGATTTCTAGTGTCTCACTTGTCATCCATGGTATGCATGTGGAGGCTGCGGTCCTAATGTCGCTAGGGCATACGATAATCATAATCACACAATGCGACATGCATGAGTCCCATAGTCCAATTATGCATCAAGCCTGCACATACCGTGCACTCATGTGGGATAACTCTGCCTATCAGGGAATTACATAGACTGCCTGCACTATGGATATGTAATGACCAATCACATCTCATAACAAACATGCAGATGATGCGTATGGGCATGTATCATGATGCTATACTGTCACAAACTCATAATTGGCATCAACAACTGGTATCGATAATCGGCATCGATAATCAACCTCGACGCAGGGCGGGGTCCATAGATGGACGACTGATGATGGATCAAGTAAAATCAATGGAGCCCAAGCGTTTGGGTTAACCCACTAGAGAATGATGAGAATGGGCCTATCCAGGCCTAAGGGAAGGCAACAATGTGGACATTTAACCAACATTGCCCGTCAATGTGGACATTTAACCAACATTGCCTCCAATGAGTGACTCACATAGGGCCGAACATACAGTGGGCTCACGGCCTCACGCAAGGCCTAATATACATCATCATGCACCTCACTTATGGGGCATATACACATCACATTGGGCCTCACTTGAATGGGCCCCAAATACATCAAATGGGCCAATTAAATGGGCTGAATCAAATGGGTTGAATCAAATGGGCTGAATTAAATGGGCCGAATCAAATGGGTGGAATCAAATGGGCCAATTCAAATGGACTAAACCAACACACCATTCAACTATTCTTAGAGATCATCTAGAGCATTATTCGAAAATATGAATCAGATCCAAAGGATCAACCGGACCATACCACACTTAACAGTGGTGATAAAGGGTCCCATAATTAAGATTCCAGTGGGCCCCACCATGGGGTTTATTTCCCATCCAGTCTATTAATAAAGTCACAAAGACCTAGATTTAAAGGAAAAATAAATATAATATTAGTTCAAAACTTCTGTATCCTAAAAGGGGTTTCAATGGTAGATGTTTAACTCAATTATTTCTGCAGTGTGGTCCACTTGATACTAGATCTGTCTTATTTTTCTTCCCAAGCCTTAGGACTGGCTCACCAAATTGATGGACAGTTGGATGAACCATATACATCAGGGTGGGGTCCAAGTACGTGGCCCACCTAAGATGATCTTGGCAAATGGATGGACAGTTTGGACTGAACACATCCATCAAGCGGTGGGTCCAACCGCCAGACATCTGGACAGTGCTGGCTAGATATAGAAGCATTAAAGGTGGGTCCTACGTGGGGCCCACCACATACATATAATATATGTGAGACCCATATCCATCAAGTTTCACGGTTCTTTCGGTCGAATTCCGCCAACCCTCGACCTGTATCCGATATTTGTGCGCAATCCTAAGCCAAGTCCTACATAACGAATTCAGTTCAACTTGAAACTTGTACCTTAGCGATTGTGCCGTCCCTGTGGTTCCAACGCCTTGACTCACCTGCCGATCCGATACCCGAGCCAGGAGATGTGAGCACACGTTCAGTTTGAAGAAAATACCAGGCGTTGCAATTTCGAGAGGATCTCTACTAAACGTCACATCAATCCATCAATCAAGTACAAGCAACCCAACCCAACCCTCTCTTACACAACCTTACCTAAAGTCAACTTTTCTTACAACAAAGTACACACCCATCACTCCCCATCACCCCATCACCTCTCACTCATCTCTTATCAATCCATCACCCCTATCTCTCATTTCCCTCTCATTCCAAGCAACCCAAGGAGAGATCCAACATCTAAGCCCTCTAAGAGAGAGCTAGGTGTGGCCCACTTCCTACCCCCCTCAATCCTCACCATCCAACCCTTAGATTATTGTTTCCACCATGGAAGGAGCTTCTTAGGAGCCTTAAAGCACTAGGGAGAAAGAAGGAAAGGTGGGTGATCCACCGTTGATTTTCATTAGAAGGCCCACTTGTGATGGGACCCATTTTTATATATGTATTGTGATCATGAAGGGCTCATAGTGACGGGGTCCCTCCACCATCCGATCTCTCCTCTTTCTCTTTCTCTCTTTTTTTTGTATGGTAATGATGATGATGAGATGTGTGGCCCACCATGATGTTTACATCCAAGCCATCTACCGGTGGACCCCATCCATATGGGACACACCGTGATGTTTATATGTCATCCAACCATCCATATAGGATGTGGCCCACCCCACACGTGTGGGTGGGGCCCTCCTTGATGTATTTATCCTAATCCACCCCGTCCATCCACCCTAATTGGTGTGGCCCACCATGATTTATGTATGTTATCGACGCCGTCCATCTGTTTTATCCAGGCCATCAAGCGGGCCTGGATGATGAGAAAACACAAATATTAGACCGATCCAAAATAGGTGGGCCATATGGGACCCACCTTGATGTGGTACATATCCACACCGTCTACCAATGGAGGGTGTACTGACGGTGGGGTATGGCTAACAGTGAAGTGTCAACTGACAGTGGGGTGGCTAATGGTGAAGTGTGAGCTGAAAGTGGGTGTACTAACTAGCAGAGAAAAAAAAGAAAAGAATAAAATAATATTATATATATTATATTACGGTATGAGTGGTAGCCTATCACATGGGACCCACCTCTTTTTTTTTTTTAAAGAGCTGCAACATGCATCAGTATTTATGTCAGAAGGGTCCGTGGGACCCATTCAAGTCGTCCATCCACTAGATGGGCCACACCATATTGCATGTGATGGTGGGACCCACCCCACGTGTGGGATACACCTTGATGTATGTATGTGTGTGTGTGTGTATCAACGTCTAGGCCTGAATGGCTTAGACAGTGATATAGTATATATCACTGTCCAAGCCATCCAGGCCTAGACGTTGTTATATGCATGATGGTGGGCCCTACATGGGACCCACCTCTGCCATTTTAATGTAGCCATCTGCATGTATAGTAGCTATATTGCTGCTCCTTTTGATGGCAGCAAGCCCGTAGGCCCCACATTGATATATGTATTTTAGCTACATCGTCCACTGCTTGGATGGTGGGGCTCACCATGATGCACACATTGTATCCATACAATCCAACCACTTGTGAGATCATTTTATGGCATGGGAAAATGAGTGAGTCAGATCCAAAGTTCAAGTGGACCCCACCATTTAAATAGTGGACAGTGTCATCCACCGTTCAAACTTCTAAGGGCCACAGTAGTTTCCAATTAACCTGATATTTGTTTTCACTTCATCTATCTCTATATTAACTTATGAATAGGTCAGATCTTAAAAATACATAAGGGTGGGCCCGATTTGATATACATGAGGCCCATTGGCGTGGCCCATTGGTGCGGCCCGATTTGATATACATGAAGCCCATTGGTGCGGCCCATCATGATGTAATTTGGCCCATGGGCGGGGCCCACCCATTTGTATTGTGAGGCCCACTTGATATATGAGGCCTAGTATTGAAGCCCATGCGATGAGGCTCATATGATATATTTGAGGCCTAGGTGCAAGGCCCACCTATTGTGTATTCGAGGCCTGATGTGATGTATGTTGGCCCATATGACAAGGCCGATGTGACGTAAATGACGCCCATCATGATTGTATGTGAGGCCATGGGCCCACTATATGTTTGGCCCTATGTAGGCCACTCCTTGGGAGAAATGTTAGTTAAATGTCCACATTGATGGGCAATGATGGTTGGATGTCCACATTGTGACCTTCCCATTATTGATGCCCAATTTAGTTTGCATGGTTTAGATGGCCATTAGACCTGATTGTATGGTTGTTTTGGATGGGGCTTGGGTCTGGAGTATGTGTGACCCATCTAGGTGGACCTCACCTTAATGAATCTGAGATAAATCCCCCAATCAACCACATTATGGGCTGGAATGGACAACAACATGTTGCTGTCCAAATTTCTGGCCCATTGCTGTATGATTTTTATATGGAGTTTAAGCCCTATCTATAGCTCTTTTTCTCTGATTTTTTTCTGGTATTCCTCCGAGGTGTGGACCCCACCTTAATGTATGATGAGACCTACTCCATCCACCCTTGATTGGAGCCCCATAGAGCAGGCCCAAGAGGTCCTACATGGAAGGAAAATATATATCAGCTTGGTTTTTGGAGATTATGGGCCACTTCTGTGGACCCCAATTGCTGTACATCCATGGGTGCATGTAATCCACCCATTTCCCCCTTGATTGGGTAGGCCTAGGCCCACTCCATTGGGTGTACAAAATGGGGACGACAACATTCAAGCAACAGATTCTATTTCAAAAACCTTGTTGTCCAGATTTTTAATTCTTATTTGTATGTAATTATGGCTTCTCCCCTTACCTTCCTTATGGTCCACCTTGTTGGGAACCACCTCAGGTGTATGTGGACCATCCGAACAGCCCATATTTGGGGGTTACCATAACTAGGCCACCAGCCCACCTGCTGGAGGTTCCAGCTAGGCTGACGTCTAGCAGGGGCTGGCCGTTTCCCCCCATGTGGCCCACCTTGATTATATGTGTTGTCCACACCGTCTTCCCCTTTGTGTGGCCCACTTGGACATGGTCCACCCCCTGGTGGGACGTCCATAAGTGGGGCCCACCTTAGGTATTTATGGGGCCAGCCAGTAAGCCCCATTGGGACGCCCATACCGTTTGGGGTGCTGCTAGACTTGCAGTCCAGCAGCAGGCCCACTTTGAATTATCTGTTGTATTCTCACCTTCCATCTAGTGGGGCCCACTATGATAATTATGAGCCATCATGAAGTTTATGTTCACTCAGAATTAGCATCTGCTGGACCCCAGTAGGCCCAAGAAGTTGGGTGGGCTAGATGCTTAGCAAAGGCCTAAAAAAATTCTATATATAGATGGAAGTTGTGATGTTGTGAGGCCCACCAGATTGAGGGTGTTGTGTACTCACTCTATATAGGTATTTTCCTATGATTATTAGACCCCATTAGTGCCTTGTGAGGCCCGCCTTTGGCTGATTGTTTGAGGACTAAGATAGTCTAGATTTTTGTACGTCCAGCAGGCACAGATGGATTAAACGTCCAGCCTCAAGCCTAGTTTTGTGCATGGGCTGCTTACCTATTGTGTTGGACCTTGTGGGCTGATATGTTACATGTAATTGGACCCTTGTTTGCCCAGTCTTGGGCTGAATTGTAAGGCCCAACTTTACAAATCTTGGATATGCCTTACCTATGTATTTAGGCATATGGGCTACCCATCAGGCCCATCATAATGCATGTATTCGTTAGCCATGATACTTGGGCTATGGTTTGCCCCATTGAGCCCACGTTGAGGTATGAAGGCTATGGGCCGTCTCTTGAGGCCCATCATGTGGTATGAGATGTTATTGATTGCTGCCCATTTTCTTTTCATAGTTGTATTCGGGCCATGGGCCTTGTTTTAGCTAGATTCCCTATTGGGCTGCCTTCTAGGAGACAATGGTGGTTAAATGTCCACATTGTGAACCACTGTAGGCCCTTTGTGTAACGCCCTGAAATTCGGGGGTCGAGCATAACTCAGCTCCCGAGTTCCAAAACATCACTTATGCAACATAATTAATGAATGATGTATGTTGACTGTATTAGCACATAAACATGGGATAGATTAAGCCAAAACGCAGATATGATTCAGGGGTAAGTGAATAAAGCAAGCGGAAGACTTATAGTAAAATATGTGTACAAGTGTAAGTCCCTGAATTACATATACAACTAGATCGTGTAAAAGTGTTATTTATCAAAATTATAAGTACAAGTTACATCATTTCAGTTCCCAAAATAATCATCCCATAGATCCCGCCAAAGATCGAGGCTCGCTAGAACCCGTCTCGAAAACCGCATATAGGAGAAGGCGGCCTCGTCGTCATCCGGCTCCCGCTCTGCCTCGGGCGTCGCATCCACATCTGCAACATCGGGGCCTAAGACAGGAGTCCGGTGGGTGTGTAACACCGCCCCGTAAACGTGGGAGTGAGTGATCAACTCGGTGGAACAATAAGGCAATCGGTTAACATGCTATCGGTTCAATCAAACAAGAATGATAAAGCGGGACAATTAAATAAATCCTAAGTACTCTTATTAATGCAAGTATGAATGCGGTATGATGCGTGCCCTCACGCGTACACCCTCAGCGTCTTCCTCTTACGTTACGCATGACATCGCCTCAAAGTGCGCCACATCTACAAAGCACATGCAAATGCGGTGCATGGATATGATTACCAAGTTGTTATTAGTCCAATTCATACAGGCAAGATTGGGAAGTTAAGATACCTTCCTCATATCACCATCCAACAGTGATCCATACTAGGGTCGTCAATCCTAGACATCTCATACGATCATATAGTTGAGGTCGTAGCAAAGGGCTCATCACCAATCAATGCACGCCTTTCATGCCCTTACTACCACAGATCGGCTCGTCACCTCCTTGCGGTATCCAGGTATGCTCGAGGTCACTACAAAGGGCTCGTCACCAATCAATGTAGGCCGACAGCACGAATATAGTGTCCCATACCACCATAATCGGCTCACGAGTTTAGTTGCTCACTGGTCACTACGGGGAGGCTCGTCACCCCAGCGTAGGCCGACAGCTCGACCACGGTGTCCCATACCACCATGCCCGGCTCATGAGTCTTAGCGGATCAGGTACCATGGTTGAAACAGGCTTTACATTGGTAAGTGGTACCTTAGATGCAGTAGCGTCCATACATGGTTAACATACACTGGACAATCGGGTTAGTTGACGAACTCGACTAGCACGAGCGCACGTTGAATTGAACGACATAGAGTACGCAAACACTCCGCGTGGCCAAACCACTGCCGCCAACTCTAATACGACTCGAGTTCGTCTAATGCGTCTCACGTGGCGAAAGCAATCTCAACCACGACCAAAGGGTCAATTACCGATTTCCTGGACTAAGGCATAGTCCCAAACATCCTACACTACGACAGATATTCATATGGAATGTAAAACAGTAATGGAACAACCACTCAAATCATGGTGCATATACATCTGAAGAATATCAACTTAACATAAATGTAAGCATAGGAATGCTTGAATTTAAATAACTTGGAATGTAAATGCATAAGGGAAATCATGCGCATCCATAGAAGTATTGAGAATCACTTCTCAATGCCTGCATTTAGTGTAATCAGTTACACGTAGATCATTCATGCATTTCTACAAACACTTAGCATTCATGGAACAACATACATGACGCATGTTGAAATACGTGCACTTAGACAATTCCTTCTTCCAAGGAGTTGTCATACATGCATCTAGCATACATACATGACCAAAAATCATGGCAAACATAAGTGCGTATTTTATACGTATACGGTACTTTATAAATACACTTAGAATACACAAATCTCAATATAGCACATGCATATCAGGAAAGCAATGTAAACATAACATTTGACATGTGAAATCTCATCCATAACAAGAATAAATCACTAACTGGGATTGAAAGCCTTGAAAACCATAACCTATACACTTAAAGTCCGCACCTTAAGCAAAGAAAGAACCGCCGAACTGATTTAGACGAGTTGCCTTCGTCAACGGCGCAAGAATACCCTAAAATAAGGATAGAAATGAGATACAACAACACCAAGTCTAATCTAAGCTCTAACACATCTAATTGTTAGTATAACTTAACCCAAACGAACTCATAATCGTCAGAGGAACGATTCAAAGTGAAGATTCAAAGGTGAAGAAGAACAAGGAAGAATCAAGGTGATTCACCAACCAATCTCTCTCACTTCCTCTCTCTTTTCCACTCTCTTTCCAAGCTAGGGTTAGAGAAAATTTCGTATGGAAATGAGAGCTAGGGTTTAAGGACTATATATAGGCCTTAAAATGATGGAAATAACCCCAGGGTCAAGGTATACTTAGGTTATAACCAAAGTACGCCTTTCTCGATCCAACGAAGCACTTCTGGTGGGCCTATAACCACGAAAGGTCGGACTTAAGCTCACCGACCATGGATCTAGGTCGCTGAGTTTTCGCTCCAATCCTTCAGATCAACCGTGGCGGACCACACTCAATTCAACGGTCACGGAAACTCGATCGTGTCCACAAGCACTAGGATATGCCTGGGCCAACCATCCCGATCGAGGGTGAAATTGGGTCGAATCCAACGGTCCGAATGCTTAAAACCGTCGCGAAAGCCACACGACTCAGATTTCATAAAAAGCTTATTAAATTCCAACCGTTCTCACACTCTTCACTCCGAACTCAACCAAATCGACCTGAACATCGGATCGACTTGATTTTCGAGGTGAAGACCAAGCCCAACTCGGTGACCGCAATGACTAAGATCATCGCCATCGGACTTTCGATGCGCGGTCTAGGTCCGATCCAGATCTTCCAAAAATTCCCCAGAACAACTGGATTTAGCAATGGATCCCAGATTTCAGAGTAACGTAGCGCTCACTAATCTACACGTTTAGAGCCATGCAGATACAATTTAAAGTGATTGATGCGAATTTCACAAGCAATCAAGTAGAGCGCTAATTACCCCAAAAACAACTACTTAAGGAAAGATTAGCACAAAAATTCCAAGGTCGTTACACTTTGTTAGGCCCATTCTCATCTATTGGTCCCATAGTATTGCTTACCTAGACTTTGTGGGCTACCCCAAACCGTTGCCCCCCCCCCCCACTATTGGTTATGCTTCTTCCATACCATGTAGAATTGTCTAAGTAACTAGACCCGACCTTGCTAAGAGGAGAGTACAACATCATCGCATGTTATGCTTAGTCATCTTCATGATTCATTCCCATGTGCACATATGTATGCTTGGTTGAGAAGTGATTGGTTATGGTATGTATCATTAGGCAGGTTGTTTGTGGGACTCCCTGAGTGATGGAGTTGCCCCACATGAGCGCGTTGTATCCACAGGACTGATGCATGATTGATTGGTATGATTCATGTATCTCACATTTGCATGGCATGGTTATTATTCGCCATAGCATCATCAGGGTCGTAGCCTCCACATGTACATCGTGGATGACCAGATTTGGACACCGAAAATGCTTGGTTCTAGCACTGTGGGCACGTAGGATGTCCTTGGGTGAAAGTCCCAGAACCATTTTAGTACTAGGAGATGCTCCAATGTCTAGACTGAGTGGAAACATGAGCGTCAGTGCCAAATACCATTAGGTCGCGTCTCCCACTATATTGTGGTCATTTGGAAGGGGGCGTGGCCTTATCTACCGAGTGAGGGAGCTGTAGGATAAGCTGAGTTTGACCAACTTGCAAATGGGTCCTCCATCGACGAGCCGGGTAGGTATTGGTAGACTACTGGCGGATAGTGAGGTCTCTTTCGCTGGCTAGGCTGTGCGGCTAGGGAGGCGACAGTTAGTGTGAAGTGTATTTGACCCCGATGATTTCCAAGAGAGGAACTGTACTGATATGTGGACTTGATATGAGGATTGGCATGATCACATTGCATATTGGATATGGCATGTGGCTATATAGGCCCCGCATCACATAGCCCTGTTATGGCTGATAGCATTTATGCTTGGTGTAGCGTAGCCTTCAGATGGCTGATGGCATTCTTGCCTTGTATTACATAGCCTTGTTACGGCTGGTGGTATTTATGGTCTTGTCAGTATATTTCGCATACTCTAATATTGCATACTTGACACCTGTCCTGCACATACACCACCCTCTAAGCTTTCTATAAGCTTATGCACGATTAATGCGTGCAGGTGATGGTAGGTAGTAGTTGAGCAGGAGCAAAAGCGTGCTGCGGACCTTTTGGAGTTTTTTTATAGCCACTGTACTTTTCCCATTATGCGCATTGTAAAAGTTTTTATTCTTAGTGGATTTTGTAATGATGTTCCTGTGGTTATTATTTGTGGGGTTATGATCTTAGTTATGCTGATTATGAAACAGACTTATGTTATAGAAATCCTCCTTGTAGGATCCCAAGATCGAAACCGGTGTATAGGTGTCAGGATCCAAGAATAGGGTACTATGGAGGCTGTCGGCACCGGATTCGGCAATTGGGAATTTTGTGAGCCCAGTTTCTGAGTTTGGGGCGTGACACGTTATCTTGTTTAATGTCATGTGCCATAGAGGAGCCCATAGCAGTGAGCGTCGATCAGTTGTTTATGGATTGCTATTTTCTTGATGTATTTTAGGAGATTCTAGGATTACCGCCTAGCCAGCATATCGATTTCATATTGATCTCGTGCCTGGTACCGTGTCTATTTCGAAGGCCCCATATCATACGACACCATTGGAGTTGTGGAAAATACAAAAGTAGTTGGACGAGTTGCATTAGTTAAGATTTATCCATCCGAACAGTTCATTGTGGGGAGCGACGATACTCTTCGTGAAGAAGAAGGATGGCTCGTTGAGACTCTACGTGGATTACCGCGAGCTCAATAAGGTCGCGATCAAGAACAAGTAACCACTCCCGAAGATGGATGATTTATTTGATCAGCTGTAGGGTGCAAAGTTCTTTTCAAAGATTGACCTGCGTTCCGCTTATCAATAGATTCGAGTTCAAGAGGAGGACATCTCGAAGATGGCTTGTAGGACCCACTATGGTCATTTTGATTTTCAGGTCATGTCCTTCGGACTAACCAATGCGCCTGCAGTATTCATGCAGTTGATGAACGAGGTCTTCTATCCGTATCTCGATCAGTTTGTCGTGATATTCATTGATGACATTCTTATATATTCGAGGACCCGTGAAGAGCATGTGTAGCATCTGGAGAATACCTTGCAGACCCTCCACTCACATCAGCTCTATGCGAAGCTGGAGGAGTACGAGTCCTGGCAGGAGGAGGTGAAGTTCCTTAGTCACTTGGTGATGAGGCAAGGTGTCGCAGTGGACCCCTCGAAGGTTGATGTAGTGCGTCAGTGGGGTCAGCCTACGAACGTGTTCGAGATCCGCAATTTTCTTGGTTTGGTGGGATATTATCGACTCTTTATAGAGGGATTCTCTCATATCGCAGCATAGCTGACCAGGTTGACCCACAAGGGCATAGAGTTTGTGTGAAGTGATGCATGTGAGTAGGCATTTGCATAGCTGAAGGATCATCTGACATCTGCACTTGTCCTCACTCTTCCCTCTGGGAGTGATGGGTTCGTGGTTTTTACCAATGCCTCGCATATTGGTTTGGGTGTTGTCCTGATGCAACAAGGGAAACCTGTGGCCTTCGCGTCTCGCCAGCTTAAGGTCCATGAGCTAAACTACCCCATGCATGATTTGGAACTGGTAGCAGTCGTCTTCGCATTGAAGGTGTGGAGGCACTATCTCTATGGGCTTAAGTTCGAGCTCTTCTCCAACCACAAGAGCTTAAAGTATCTATTCTCTCAATCCGAGCTAAACATAAGGCAGAGACATTAGATGGAGCTCCTGAAGGACTATAATTTTGATCTCCAATACCACCCAGGCAAGGCAAACGTGGTGGCAGACACGCTCAGCTGTTAGCCATGGGGCCTAATGGCGCATATAATTATTCAAGAGTGAAAGATGCTTGAGGATCTGGTAGCATATGACTTCGAGATCGGTCTACAGTCTTCTATCGTGTAGTTATCGAGTTTATCGATTCAACCCTCTCTTGTCGCAAGGGTGATTGAGGTTCAGCAAACAGATGAGTTATTATGGAGTTATAGAGCAGAGTCAACATCTGAGAGTCAGTCAGATTGGCAGATTGGTTCTGATGGTGGACTTCGCTTTAGAGGCCGATTATGTGTCTCGGATATTATAAAGTTACGTAGAGATCTTATAATAGAGGCACATCGATCACAGTTTTCTATCCACCCTAGCTCGACGAAGATGTACCATGCTATGAGGTGACAGTATTTTTAGGTGGGGATTAAGCAGCAGATCGCCAGTTTCATGGCTGAGTGTGACACATGCCAGCGTGTCAAGGCCTATCATCTGAGATCCCCTAGTCCATTGTAGCTGTTGAGCGTCCTGACGTGGAAGTGGGAACAGGTGTCGATAAATTTCATTATGGGCTTTTCGTGGACTCAACGTGGTCATGACGCCATCTGGGTTGTCGTGGATCGCCTAACGAAGTCGACACATTTTCTTGTTATTCGTGCGACATGGCCTTTGGACCAGCTTGCTAGGTTATTCATCAAGGAGATTGTGAGACTGCACGACATTCCAGTTTTGATCATTTCTGGCCAAGACCCGAGGTTCACATCTTAGTTTTGGAGGAACTTTCAAAGAGCGATAGGGTCTGTTTTGCAGCTTAGCACCACGTATCATCCGCAGACCGATGGGTAGACCGAGAGGATCTACTAGATCCTTGAGGATATTTTTGGACTTACGTGATTGACTTCTGGGGTAATTGAGATGAGCATCTGTGATTGGCTGAGTTCGCATACAACAACAGCTATCAGGTGACCATTGGTATGGCTCCTTTTAAGGCACTATATGGTAGACCATGCAGATCACCAAGTTGTTAGATCGAGGTTGGAGAGCGGCGTCTCCTAGGTCCTGAGCTTATGCAGTAGATGTCTCTATGGTTTGGACGGTTAGCACCATCCAGCCGGCCAGAAGGCCTGGACGGGCCAGCTGTTGGCACCGTCTAGTACCCCTCGACAAAAACAACAATATCAGCTTGATGCAAATGTGGGGCTCACCTTGTTGACGCGTGACCGTTCAGCACGTGGGACCACCTGATGTTGGTGTTTTATCCACCGTCCCATGTGGGGCCACCTTGATATACATGTGGACAGTCTGGACATGGTCCTGGACCACCATGATATATGTATTGTATCCCAACCATCCATATGGACGGTGGGGACCCAGCTATATAGTTGTTGTATTAACGTTAGTAAGCCTATGGGCCTGATCATCAGGTATGTGTTACATCTAAACCATCCATTTCTTGGCCCCACCAGCTATATAGCTGATGCATTGAGGTCACCAAGTTCTATGGTATGTGTTGTATCCCAACCGTCCATCTGGACGGTGGGGACCCTAGCAGCATATAGCTGATGGATTGACGTTAGCAAGCTTTAAGGGTCCCACTTGAGTTATGTATTTTATCCCAACCGTCCATCAACTATTTAGCTGCTGATTAACTCCAGCAAGTTCTGTGGGTCCCGCATGATGCATGTTTTTATCAACTCATCCATCTATTTTACATCTAAATCATCTATCTACTGGACAAGCAGTCCGTGGCTGTTGTATTGTTGTCAGCAAAGTTCTGTGGGTTTCATCCATACCGTCCATCCGTATGGATCCCACGTGATGTATGGGTCTTATCCACACCATCCAGATGGCTGGACGGTGGGACTCACCGTTGATGCGTATGTTTTATATCCACACCGTCTATCAGGTGGACCACACTGCAAAACCAGTGGAGGATCAAACGTCTACTATTGAAACCCATTTGGGGTCATGGAAGTGCTGGATCAATAAGCAATTTGTTTTTCCTCTTAATTCAGGTCTTTATGACCTTATAAACCAATTAGATGGAAAATAAACGTAATGGTGGGCCCTGTGAATTTTAAACTGTGAAAATCATTATCTCCACTGCTAATTGTGGTATAGTCCAAATGATCTTTCGATCATTATCTCCGTTGCTATTTGTGGTGTGGCCCATGTGATACGGCCCACTTAATGTATGTGAGGCCCATGAGTGAGGCCCACTTGATATATGTGAGGCCCAGATGGTGAGGCCCAATGTGATGAATATGAGGCCCATGAGTGAGGCCCACTTGATGTATGTGAGGCCCAGATGGTGAGGCCCGATGTGATGTATGAGAGGCCCATGGATGTGGCCTATTGTGATGTATACGAGGCCCATGGGAGGTGGCCCATTGTGATATATTTGAGGCCCATGGGATGTGGCCCAATGCGATGTATATGAGGCCCTTTTATAAGGCCCTTGTATGAGGCCCAATGTGATGCATGTAAGGCCCATGAGTGAGGCCCTTGTGTGAGGCCCAAAGCGATGTATATGAGGACCAATGTGATGTGTGATTCCACCATGATGTATGTAATGATGTTTATGATGGGCCATGCCTTAGGAGCAGTGATGGTTTTATGTCCACATTGTAAGAGAAATGATGGTTAAATGTCCACATTGTAACTCTCCCTAGGGCCCATTGTTAGGCCCACTCTTACCTGCCCTTAGCGGGCTAACCCAAACCATTGGGCCCCCATAATTGTTGGGCCCATTCTTGATATGAGTCGGCCTTCGAGGCCCATCCTTGATATGAGGAGAGTACATCATCATCATCATGCTTAGTATAGCCTCATGATCCATGCCCATGCGCATCATATGTATGCTTGATATGAGGAGTGATTGATCATAACACATGCCATTAGGCGAATTATTTATGGGACTCCCTGATAGGCGGAATTGCCCCACATGAGCGCGCGGTACGCGGAGGATTGTTGTATGACTGGATAGTGTGATTTATGCATCTCTCATTTGTATGATATGATTTTTGTACACCCTAGAGACATTAGGGCCATAGCTTCCACAGGCATATCTTGGATAGCAGGATTGGACACCGGAAATACTATTACTAGCATCGAGGCGCCATAGATGTCCCTAGGTGAAAATCCCTAAACCTGATGGTATTAGAAGATGACTTCAATGTTGAGACCGAGTGGATACATGAGCGCACGAGGGCCAAATACCGGGAGGCTGCATCTCCCACTGTGCCGTGGTCGGGGTGGGAAGGTGGTGTGGCCTTACCCGCCCGAGGGTAGGGGAAATTGCTAGGCTGAGTCTGACAAGATCATAAATGGATCCTCTATCGATGTTCTGGATAGGTATTGGCAGACTATTGGCCAACCAAATAGTGAGGTTTCTTACACTCACTTGGAATGCAGGCATGGGGAAGGGGCAGTGCCATTTGGAGTGTACTAGACCCCAATGACTATCCAGAGTGAGACCTATACTAATATTTGATGCTCCAGTGATGAGCTACATTGATATGTGGATTCGAATGAGGATTGGTATGCTTGAGTTGCATCTTGCATCGCATGGCCTTAGTATGGCCGACATTATTCATGTCTTGCATCGCATGGCCTTGATATGGGTGATAGCATTCATGCCTTGCATCGCATAGCCTTGGTACGGCCGATTGCATTCATGGACTTACTAGTATATTCCACATTACTCCAGTATTGCATTCTGAGCATGCTTATATTACGCACACACTTTCACCACCCTCTAAACTTTTTATAAGCTTATGCATGATTGATGCGTGCAGGTGATGCTAGACCGAAGTTGAGCAGTGGCAGGAGCATGCCACAGAGCCTCTGGAGTTGTTATTATTATCATTATATTTCCCTTTTTGTGCATTGTACTTAAGTTTTAATCATAGTGGATTTTGTGATGGAGTTCTCGTTATTGTTCGTGGGTTATGCTTATAGTTATGCTTTTTACGAATCAAATTCATGTTCAAAATCCTCCTTGTAAGATCCCAGGATCAGAACCTGGTATATGGGTGCTAGTAGCCGAGAATGGGTACTACGGAGGCTGTCGGCGCCGGATTCAGCAATCGGAAATTTTGTGTGCCCGATTTCTGAGTTTGGGGCGTGACATATATGTATAGCTTGGGCGAAAATTCTTTTCATTCGCTCATCTCTCATCTTCCTGCGACTTCTCGACTTTTAAACGCTAGTGGACCTCCAAACGACCCATTTTCATGGTTATTTGAGATTGAATCTTGGTAAGTTATCCTTTTAAGTCTAAATATCATATTCATCTTTCCTAATCTTGTTCGTTTGGTGCGTCTTGCACTCTTAGGTCTCAATCTATATTTTTCCCCTAAATATCTTGTTCATTTATGAGTTTTCTGTTAAACGGGGAAGGACAAAAGAAATCTTCAAACCAAGGAGAACCGTCTCGGGCAAAAAGAGTTAAAACCATTGCTTGTAGAAAATCAGCACAACTGGCACAAATGGACACTTCTCCATAGAGAGGTAATCCAGAACTAGAAGTCTAAATTCCAATTGAACCACCACCTCCGAAAGCACTCTATGACAAATTTAGAATACGAAAAATAGTCTATGAAAGACCATTTGACAGAAAATGTTTAGAACCATATGGGATTCTACCGATTCTTGAGGCAGTGGGATGATTAAAAGTGCTTAATTTTGGTGGAAACACTAGAGATCAACAAGTATTTAGGTTTCTGGTATACTGTCACTCACCCGTTTCTGACCCTCCATCCCTGGACATCACCATTGTACAAACAACCACACATCTTACTCTAGCTCTAATTAGCCAATACATTGGTATTCCCAGCAAACCTCAGGGATTTGTAGAATACGATTTCAATTCATTGGATATTTGCTATGAAATAACTAAGTATTTATGAGTTGAGCGTCAAATATTGCATATTGGACCACATCTATTACTTGGTTTTATGAACATAATAATGCTTAATGTTCTATTTTAATCATGTTTGTGTTGGAAGGTGAATTTAAGAGCTTGGATTGAAAAGGATGTTAAAAGCATGAATTTAACACTCAAAAATCACCAAAGCCAATATTGGATCTAATGAAACCAAGAATGAAGAATGCACATACTGAAGATCTAAGAAAATTAAGTCAATAATGAAGAAAATCGGAGTTTTAAAGTGAAATTCGGCCATCTTCGACTAGTCTTGGCTCCGACTCGACCAGTCCTGGCCTCAGCTCGACCAGTCCGGGCTATGTACGACCAGTCATGAACTCTGCTCAACTGGTCGAAGGTGTCTCGACTCGAACTCCAGTGTGTAAAACTTCTAAATCTTCATGTTGCTTAACTAGTCGAGGAGACCCTCGACTAGTTGAGGATGACCCACGACTAGTCGAGGGTTACGCAAAACTTGCGCGGACAGCGTAAATTTAGATGGCTTTCAGAAATTTCAACTCGATGTGAAAGTTTAAGACCCAAAACTATAAATAGGGGTCCCTAGAGCACTCTTAGGCATCATTTAAGGTTTGAGGAGTGGAGCAAGAGCATGGAGAAGCCGTCGCCAAGAGTTTTTCTTCCCTTTCCTTAGTTGTTTTTATGATTTTATTAAGAGATTTTAGTTCAATCATGTCTATGATTGGCTAAACCTCTTAACTAGGGCTAAGAGGTGAAGCTTGTAGCGTGATGGGATGTTTTCTATTGCTTTGATTCATGTTTAAGTTGAACTATCTTTGATTCTAGTTTGATATTTAAGAAATACTTTCAGTTTTTAATGGTTTGTTGTGACTTAAATTACAATAGATCTGCGATAGCTTTGAGTATGTTCTTTTCATGTATTGAGATTATGAAATTAGGAAATCCTGTTGTTCACTATCATCCCATGGGCATGGTTAGGTGATGGAATCCTTCTAATGTTCATGATTATCTTATGATTGGTTGTGGGATTGGTAAATCCTATTGTTTGCCTTGTCTCTTGGGCATGGTTTTGTGATGGAATCACTTACAGTTCTCATACCTCTCATCCATTGAGAACTAGGTCAAAGGAAGTTCAGATTTGATTTTACTAAGATATCTTCCAATTGGATAAGATGGGATTCTGATTCCAGTTGTGTACATGAATCAAGCATAGATCTCCCTTATCTCTACAAGTGTATCCTTGGAAACCCTAGTTTCTCACCTTTGAATTTCTTAAGTTTTTCAGTAAATTTCTCACAATTACTCTCAAACATTCCAGATTTAGGTTTTCATCTTTTTCTAGTTCTTCTTCTAGTTGTTTTCAAAATATGCATAAGATTAGTCCCCGTGGATTCGACCTCGGTCTCACCGAGATTATTACTACATCGCGACCCTACACTTGGGGTTGTGAACAAGTTTTTGGCGTCGTTGCCAGGGATTAAAGGTTGCATTTTTCTGAGATTAGCTAGTTTTAGAATTAGGGTTTGTTTTCTATTTTTAGAAACTTTCTAATTCTAGGATTTCTTTTATTGTTAGAAACTAACTTACTTTTTAATTCTAGGTTTAAAACTTTACTTTTTTTATTTTTAGAAACTAGTTTACTTTCTATTTTTATTTTTAGGAACTTTCTAATTTTAGAATTTCTGTTTTTAGAAACTGACTTGTTTTATTTTGTTTTGCAGGATTTTAATTAGGCACTTCTAATTTGGTAACTTTTTTCCAACTCCCTCTCTCTTTCTATTTCTAGATTTCTATTTCCAGACTTCTATTTCCTTTTTCTCTTTTAGGTTTAGGTTAGAATCTGAAATTGAGCGCTGAGAGTGTTTCATGCCTAAGTGGGTCCGTAACAACACTCAACGTCTTTTGAGTGAGGGAGGATTGGTTGAAGGGTTATCTATCACAGGATTAGACACCACTCATGATCCTCAGAGTTAATTAAAGTAATGGTTGTAAATCAACTGGTCAATCAACCGGGAAGACAACCTCAACCTCTGACAAGGTCACAAATTCGGTTGTGCTATGTGCGGTACTAGTCAATGGTGTGTGGGGCCTACCATGAAATATTTTTTTATACACCCCATCTGTGTATTTTTACCAACTTATTTTAGGGTAAGAGGTCATAAAAGAGGCCGATCGAAATCTTAGATGAACCACACTAAAGGAAGAGTGATGATTGAATGCCCATTAAAAGCTTTATAAACATAAAATGAGTGTTCTATCACCACTGTTTCCTTTGATGTTCTCCACCTGAGATTTCAATCTCCCTTATTTTTTTACCTCATATCTTAAAATGAGCTAGCAAAATGATTGGACAACATTCATAAAACACATAC
This sequence comes from Magnolia sinica, assembly GCF_029962835.1. Classification (NCBI taxonomy): domain Eukaryota; kingdom Viridiplantae; phylum Streptophyta; class Magnoliopsida; order Magnoliales; family Magnoliaceae; genus Magnolia; species Magnolia sinica. Next base: position 71,276,484 of record NC_080574.1, read on the forward strand.
ATCATGGTGGCCCATAAAGCACCCAGTACTAAAATGACTGGACAACATTCATAAAACACATACAACATGGTGGGCCCATAAAGCACCAATTAGTATTGGGTTCTTGATAGTGATAATTTAGAGTCCAATCCACAATGACTCAACACTAATTTTGACTAGTGTCACTTCTAAGATGCCGGGACCCATTATTCTTTAATCAAAACTATTACTATTGGGGCCTGTTTAGGAGCGTAGATTTGGAACCCCTGGATTCTGAACCTCTTGGATTTGAAAGCCTTTTATCATGTTTGACACCCTAGATTTAGAATCCTCTCTATCCAAAAGTAGTTATGCATGGTATATTTACCAGGGTTTGTGTAAGATTCATCCATTCTTGCAAAGGATTGTTCCCCAATTCAAGAGATTCACCATGTTTCAATTCGAGGGAAAATCTAGGGTTTGCAAAATTGGGGATAATTGGGATTTGGGATTCTTTAGGGTTAAGAACTTGGATTTAAGGCTAAAGAGGAGGAAAATAGCGGAAAGATAGAACCTGAGATGAGCCACGTGCATGGACAGCAGCTGGCCCTGGGTGCACGTGCATGACCACTCGTCTGCACGTGTGTGGGGCCCACGAAGTCCGAAAGCGACTTCCTAGGCTAGGATTGGCTAGGGTAGTACTGCCTCCATGCCAAATTTCGTGTCGATCCGATGCACAGTTTGTGCATGGTACTCCACCGAAGTTTCAGCCCCTCTGACCGGCCAGAATCTGAAAATTTGTTGTAAAAGAGAACTTAGGTATGAGAAAAGGTGAATCTGAAGATGGGAGGGATGTAGAAGATAATGGATGTAGGGTGTAAAGATGTGAGGATGATTTGGGATGGTTGTGGCTTCGCATCACGGTAGTTAGCCCTTCGAGGAAGGAAGGGTTTCGTACCCAATTCGATTCTTTAACCTAAAGAGATAGAGAAGAAGAAAAATGTAGAATGTTTATTCATAAGCTTCCTTGAAAATACCTACATGGAGTTATTTATAAGAAAACCCTACACCCAAAAAGACAATTTTACCATTGCGCCATGTGCGCACACTAATACTTAAAGCTAAAGTAAATAAAATAATAACTAATCTACATAATCAAAGCCGTTCATGATGTTTCTAATAATGAGAATAGTCAAAACTGAAAATCCTAGATCATTTAAGGAAGTGGGCCACGATCATGAGATCTGATAGTAAAATCTATATGATGATCAGGTCCACTCCAATGCTCTATAACACACCCCCTAACTGTGAGGCCCTCCAAAAATGTCGTCGTTGATCCAGATCGAAAGTGGGGCTCTCCTCCTCCTTGAATATGTACGTAGGGTGGGGGGCGTGCGCATGATGTCCCCCCATCCTAAATGATTGCATTGGCTAATGGATACAACTATAACCCTATTGTTAAGTCCTTCAAGTTTTTCAAATGATGTTAGGGAACATCAGAATTCTAGGAGGACTTTTTCAAAACCATGAAGTTTGATGGGACCAATTTATTTAGAATGTCCTCAATGTGTTAAGATTTTCAGGGCTGGTGGTCAAGGTTTAAAATCTCAATTTTAGTCCTAGACTAGCTTAGGTCGAAGACTAAGGCATATCACCAGTTTGGAGGTGACTCGTCCAAAACTAGGCAAGGTTCAAGGAAATGATCACATACAAATATAACAGATACCCAAATTTCTCTCTCTCAAATTTTTAGGGTTGGCAAGAAATGCTTGGTTGTGTCCATGGTAGGATGAAAGAGCCAACTCCCAAAGACCTTATGTATGGAGATTGAAAATAAAATATTTAAATGACGTCATGGTTATTACATTCAAAGCAACCTCATGTTAGTAAAAATCTTATGTTTTCTAGGACAATTAAAGAAGATCCATTGCTTCTTGTAGAAGAAAAATATTTCCCTATGACCTCAAAATTTGTCAATTCCATTTGGGGAAGAGAACTCTAGATGATTATTATGCCTATTTATGAGGTTTGTGGTTAGAGTTAAACCATTGTCAGCCCATATCTTCATTTTGTGTTACTGAACAAAGGGAGTAGATTGAAAAAAGATGGATATTTGACTTACTAAATGCCCACTAATCCTCTGGTAGTGATTGTGTAAAGAGAACTTCAATCCAATGACTCAATCTCACTTCAGATGAGTCATCAAAATTCATAATAAGAATGAAAAAGAGAGAAATTTTGAAAAATCAAGATGGCATTCCTAGAGTAAGCAATGAAAGATTATATCAGTAGAAAGATGTCTCTTTATCACTTCTCATGAAAAAAGAACCGAGAAGGTTTTTGTCGTCGGAATAACAAATCTAGATTTACTAACCCATAGAAGGGAAAAAGAAACTTTCTCAAATATGAAAGGAAGAAATCAATTTGCATCGACCAATAAGCATTTATTGTACAACTCAAATTTTGACAAGTTGCACATTCATTACTTCCTTTCTTGTACACACCACAATGAAAATAAACCACAACAAGTCTGATTTCTATGTCAATGAATGATATACCAATCTAAGGGCGTGTTTGGATGTACCATTGAAATTTAAGTGGAATTTAGTCTTTTAAAACTAATCAAATTGGGATTACCGTGATGCACATTCCAAACTAAGGGGGGTTGGGGGTAAGGGAGAACCCTAATTACTCCAAAACCACATGGTATCAAAGCTAGGGCTTCTCCAACCATAATTCTCTCTAGGCGCAACCACCACACAATATTGGCACTCCACCACATCATAGAGGCACTCAAACCACCTTGTAGCCCCTGCTGCTCGCGGCCTCACCACCCCTTGTTCATCATCTCCTAGCGATATTGTCGCTTTCCATTCCGAATCATATGTGAAGAACTTGTGTGTTATACATCTCTCATCGTTTGCGACCATTAACTTATTGGTATGTGTTATTTTGGTATCTTCATGTCTTCCTTTTTTTTAGTATTAAATTATGGATGGTCAAAAGGTTGGTCCCTTAAGTTCAATAGACCAATATCATCCTAGCCTTTGCATTATTACGGTAAAATTGGATGGCCGCAACCATCTCACATGAGCATAGTATCTGAAGATATTTCTTGGAGGTAAGAGAAAATTGGATGTTATCTGTGGAACAAAGCTTGCTCCACCTATAGGGACCCATCCCATGAAGATTGGAATAGTGACAACGTCACGGTTATGGAGTGGTCACTTCACTCTATGTAGCCTGGAATAAGTGAACCACTAATGACGTGTTCAACAACCTAACAAATTTGGGATATAGTTGCCAAAATGTTTTCACACCATGATGATTTGATACGATCGTATTAGTTACATAGCTAATTAATATGCGATAGGGGAGTTCTCTATGGAATCCTATTATGCTTTTCTCTATCAAAGGTGGAACGAACTTTATCGCTACATGCCATAATCCCCAATTCCTAATGATGTACGGAAGAGGCATAAAAAGATTTGTATATTCGAGTTCCTTAGGGGACTCAATGATGATTTTGAAACTCAAAGGGTTCAGATTTTGGAGCATGAGTCTCTTCTCCTACTTGAGACCATATATAATTACATTCGGAGTGAGGTAAACCGATGGGCCTTGATTATGCCACCTACCATGGAGAGGCTTGCCCTTGTTATTAGATCCAAATGAACAGGGTAGGATTTCCAACAAAGGGATAAACTGGGGAACAAACAAATCATGCACCCTCACAAAATGTTGGTCGAGATAGTTTGATTTGTACTCATTGTGGTTATCGTCGATATATACCAGAGAACGTTATTATGATCTGCACCCACATCTTTGACCGAAGCCTAGAAGATGGGCCAATATTTCACAGTTGAGGGGGAGGGGACAGTTTTAAAATCATCCAAGCTTCTGTGTTAATTAAAGTTACACTAATCATCAAGCATCTACCTCTTCCGCCACTCTTACAATTCCCTTTAGGTATCTCTACCAAGCATATTTAACCTCCTGCCTAGTCCTTGTGCATCCATGATTATAAGTGTTACTAATCACATGACTAATAAACAAGGTAATTTCCTTACATTCTCTTCCTTTAATGATACGATCAAGTTGGCAAATGGTTCCTTTTCTAAAATATTAGGGAAAAGAACCTGTCAACTTTATTCTTCTCTTACAGTTCCCGTTTGTCCTCCATGTTTCATCATTCCCATGATAGTATCAGAGGCTATGGGGTCCATCACAAGAGGCTTCTATCCAAACCAATCCCATACCTAAATTTGGATGGCCAGACTCAACGTGGTAGAATTCTGATCTCAGGTTAGTCACGCGCCCCAACTGAAATCCTGGCCATTGTGAAGGTACATGTAACAAATAGTTGCGCACCACCACCCCAAGTGGATAGTGAATGAATGAGTATGCAACTCCTGCTCAATAAGTCCACATATCAATAGAATTCCTCTCTTGAAAATCACCGGGGTTTATTACACTCCAAACCAGATTACCGCCCCATCGCGCACAATAAGGTGAGTGGAAGAGACCTCACTATCCGCCTGCCAATATCGGGCTCGGCTCATCGATAACGGACCCATTCCTCGAGCTGGTCAAACTCAGCCTAACTTTACCCCCTCCTCTCAGGCAGGTAAGGCCGCACCCCCTTCCAACCAACCACGACACAGTGTGAGACCCGACCTAACGGTATACGGCCCTCGTGTGCTCATGCATCCACTCGGTCTAGACGTTGGAGCAACCTCTGGAACCAAGAGGGTTTAGGGAATTTTAGCCAGGAATATCTATAAGACCCCATGTAAAATAGATTTTTGGTGTCCCATTGGGCCATCCACGATATACATGTGGAGGCTACGGCTCTGATGTCACTAGGGCGTATGGTGGTCATATCACACAAATGCGAGATGTGTGAGTCATACCATCCAGTCATGCGTCAAACCTGTGCGTACTGTGTGCTCATGTGGGGAAACTCCACCTATCAGGGAGTCCCATAAATATCTTAGCCCTATGGCATATGCAATGATCAATCATATCTCATAATAAACATACAGATGATGCATATGTGCATGTATCATAATGCTACGCGGTCACATACTCATAAACAACATCGATAATTAGCCTCGACAATCTCCCTCGATATTCAGAATCGGCCTCGACAATCGGAATCAGACTCGACAATCGGCTTTGACAATCAAAATCGGCCTCGACAATCAGAATCAGCCTCGACAATCGGAATCGGCCTCGATAATTAGAATCGGCCTCGACAATTGGAATCGACCATGATAATTAGAATCGGCCTTGATAATCAGAATCGATGAGAATGGGCCTAACAAGGCTAATGAAAGGTCACAATGTGGACATTCAACCATTATTGCCCATCAACGTGGACATTTAACCAACATTGCTCCCAAGGAGTGGCCCACATAAACATCATTACATACATCATGGCAAAATCACACATCACATCGGGCCTTGAATGCACAACAGGTGGGCCTTACACCTGGGCCTCAAATACATCACATGGGTCTCATCACACAGGCCTCAAATACACAACAGGTGGGCCCTGCACCTAGGCCTCAAATACATCACATAGACCTCTCATATACAAGGTCACAAACACATCACAATGGGCCTCCTCACGTGGGCCATATATACATCAATGTGGGCCTCGCCAAATGGGCACAAATACATCATATTGGGTCTCATATCTGTGCCGCATATACATCACTATGGGCCTCATAACTGGGCCTCAAATACATCATGATGGGCCTTATTCATGGGCTTCATGTACATAAAAGTGGGCCGCATGACATGGACAGCTCAGATCAAACCCGTACATCACGTGGGGTCCACATGAATGGACGGTGTGAATATATAACATATATATCACGGTGGGTCCTACGTCCTGATGGACTGTGGGAGCTTGGATTACATCTAAAATTATTTCAATAGTGGTAGGTGCAACATGTGTATCACTTTACACTATCATAGGGGTACATGGCTCACTAATGTGATCAGCACTATCCAAACATTGTCCATGTACATCAACACTGTCCAAACATTGTCCAGCACCATCCAGTACATCTGGACGGTGTGGATAAAATAAATACATCACGGTGTGTTGAGGGTCGAATATTGCATATTAGACCCTAGTTATTACCTGCTTTTACGAACATGATACTGTTTAATGCCCCATTTTAATTGTGTTTGTGATGCAAGGTGAATCTAGGAGCGTGGACGGGAAAGGATACAAAAAGCATGGATTTTAAACTCCAAAGTCACCAAAGCAAGGGACAGACCCCAGGAGACCAAGATCGATGGATTTATACGCCAGTGATCCGAGAAATTAGAGAAATTGAAGCTCAAATGGCCTGGAAGTCAGCTAGAATGCTAGCTCGCAGGGTTCCTACCATTCGTTCGCCTCGAAACTCTATACATGGGCTGAGGACACTAAATTAACCATACATATCAAATTTCAATGATTGGATTGCTGAGGAAGTGGCCCAATGGATAGATCAGCCCATTAATTATCGATTTGGGGCCCACCTACAATCTGGATATGCCTCAATTTTGGACTTAACACCTTAAATGGGGAGACAAAAGGGATGGATGGATTAGATTTCTCATAAACGTCACAATGGACCCCACTTATTCATGAGTGTGCATAGTGCACAATTTCACTCGACGTGCACATCAGCAGAGAGTCAGTCAAACCGACTCTTGACTAAATAATTTCAAAAGAAGGAAATTTCCTTCTTTATCAGTTACGCAGGCCATCCACTGCGAGGTTGTGTGGCCCACTTGTAGTCACCGTATGAGTGATCCGGACCGTCCATCAGAGTCCTACATGCCCACTGACCAAGACCTAGGTGGACAATTTCCAAGAAGCAGCCAGGATCTAATTTCACCTATCCAAAAGTAAGACAGATGGCAGAGCAGAAAATCAGCAAAAGTAATCCAAAAGCATCCATTTCTGACTGAAATTCCAAGAGGAATTCGATGGACGGAGTGGATTTCTCAAAAAGAAAGTAAAGTGGGCCCCACCAATGTCACAACGCAAGAGCCTTTCGCAGGTCCTATTTTTACGCCGGACGCTGGCCATTTTTTCAGTCAGTGCACGATCATAGAGTTGATCGAATGGATGGTCTGGACCGTCCACTGTGTAGGCCGTCCAAAAACGTCCCAAGTGACGTCATTTGTTTAGAAAGGAAGCAAGGAAAGTGGACCATTGTCTGTTCATCTTCTTGACTGCATAACAGAATTTACGTATGGAGTTCCCTGTTGTGTAACATGACTTCACTGCTCATTGTTAATGCAAAAAATCCACTGCCTCTCCATCCAACCAACCTATGAGTGCTATAAAAGGGAGAGGCAGCCGTGAGATTGAGGAGGGGAGAATTAGAGCGAAGACATTAGATGAGAGGAGATTTAGAACGTGGAGCAGAGAACAAGAAAGAGAGAGATTGGAAAGGGATGTTTTCTTTATCAAATATATTTTTCTTCTTTCCATTTGAATCTCCGTTATATTCCATGAGTTTTTAATTTCTTAGCTAGGGCTGAGATGAAGCCCCTAATTTGAATGACTCTTGTTATTTGTTGATTTCATTTGGATTTGATTGATTTATTTCTTTCTCTATTATGCTTCAATGAAAACTCTATACCTATCCAATCTATGAGCTCAACCAAAGTCTAGAAGTGGATGTTGTTTGGAATCTTATTCTAAGGTGTGCTTGTGTTTGACCATGATCAAGTTTTCCTACAGAAAAAGAAATAGAATTTACATCTATTCATGCCTGACCATGGATGAAAAGATGCGATCCTTGTGCTTCAAGGGAATTATACATCCTGTGTGCCTGACCATGGACACAGATTGTGCTTTATTTATTGAATGTATATCAATCTGAATTAGGGTGAATCAACAAGTAAAACAAGAGTTAGGATAATTAGGGGTGGATTCAAAAGTCATAGTGTTCTCCTTAACTGAATTTTCCTTCTTGTTCTCAGTTATTTCGCATTGATTTTCGTTAGTTTACTTAATCACTAGCTAAAATATTTGTTGGATTAGTTAAGAAGAATCATAAAGTTTGAATTGTGACAACCAGTCCTCGTGGGAATGATCTCGTAATACATACCGTGTCTACATCTGATTTGTATGCCTGCGAGTTTAAAATTAATTTAAATCAGGTTGGTTTAAATAAAACATCAATTTTTTGGCACAGTTGCCGGGGACTGTTTCGGTCCAAATTGGATTTAGGATTTTCTCTTATCAAAATTCATAGCCCTAGGATTTTTCTCACATCATTTCACAAATTTTATGAAACTTAATTTATTTTTTGTCTTTATTTTCTACAGGAATTGAGGAAGGAAGCTGAAAAAATACAATCGTTTGTAAAGTGAAGGAGGAGCTCCCAATTCTTCGAAATTCAATCATCTCCTTTTCCGGGTTCTTTCTTCCAATTCTTGTTTGCATAGTTTCATCTTGCTTTTAGGAATTTGTGATTTTTAGCTCTAGTTTTAATTCTCTTAGGTTGCATCTTAGTTTGGTTTTCTTTCTTACATTGCAGTAACTCAGTTTATGCTATGACATAGATCTCTAAACATAGAATTAGCACCTTTTGATCCTGAAATAGAAAGAGCTTTTCGTAGAAGATTAAGAAACATTCTATTTGAAATGGCGAACGAGAATGGAATTAAAGCTCTTAGAGATTATTCAGCTCTCGTCCAATGTAATGCACCTTCATGCATAGTGTTTCCAGCCACCACAGCAGCACACTTTGAACTTAAACCTGGAGTCATACAATTGTTGCCCTCCTTCTATGGTTTATATAAGGAGGATCCATATCATCATGTGAAAGAATTCCTAAACATTTGCTCTACCTTTAAGTTCCAAAACTTTTCAGATGATTTGATCTGTTTGCGCCTTTTTCCTTTTTCTTTGAAGGATAAGGAGAAAGCATGGTTGAATTCTCTAGAAGTTGGGTCTATCACTATATGGGACCAACTGTCTAAGAAGTTATTAAACAAGTTCTTCCCTGTTCACAAAACTAATGCTCTCCGTAGAGAAATTACTAATTTCACACAAAAAGAGGGTGAGCACTTTCATGAATGTTGGGAAAGATGGAAGGACTTACTTCTTAAATGTCCACACCATGGTTTTGATAAGTGGCAACAGGTTCAATACTTCTATGACGGTTTGACACCCTAAAACCGTCGCATGGTTGATGCCACCAGTGGATGGTCATTCATGACCAAAAGTGATGTCGAAGCTTGGAATTTCTTTGAAACCTTATGTGAGAACTCCCAGCAATGGGACTATTCAAATAGAGGTGAAAGAAGTCCCCAACCATAGAAAAAAGGTGGTATATATGAGATAGGAATCATGCCAGATCTTTATGCCAAAATTGATAGCCTGACACAGAGAGTTGATGCTTTGATGTTAAATAAGGACCTCCAAAAAAAACTCAAATCAAGTCATGTGCCATATGTTCTAGTCCCGCCCATCCTACGTAGTCTTGTCCATCTGGTGTAGCATTTCCAGAATTTCTCTCTGAACAAGTGCATGCTATGAATACTTTTCGGAGAACTGGGAATGATCCTTACTCAGACACCTACAACCCAGGGTGGGCTAGACATCCAAATTTTTCTTGGGCAAAAGGACCACAACAAGGAGGACCATCCGAAAATCCTCCAATGCAACCTTACCCCCAAGTTGGCAGTCAACAACTTCAACAGTTGGCAGTCAACAACTTCAACAGTTTCCGCAATATCAACAACTTCCTTCACAATCAAGGAAACTATCTCTTGAAGATACACTCAATCTTTTTATGCAGAGTTCTCTTCAATTTCAAAAAGACACCCAATAAACTTTACAAGCTAACCAGCAAAGCTTACATGCAAATGCATAAGCCATTGCCAAGCTGGAAATACATTTGGGTCAACTTGCCACCACATTGAGTGAGAGAGAGAAGGGCAAGTTCCCTAGCCAACCTATGGCAAATCCAAAGGGACAGTATGAGATTGACTCTAATTCAAACCAAGAACAATATCATGAGCAAGCCAAATCAATCATTACCCTTAGGTCTAGTAAACAAATCGAGAACAAAGTAGAGATGCCTAGGGAAGAATCAAATTCCAAATCGGAAGACCAAAATGAAGAGGAGAGACACACTAGTGCATCCAAAGTCCAAAAGCACTCTGACTCTCCAGGAACCACTCATGTGCCATCCTATGTGCCTAAAGCACCTTTTCCTCAACGTTTGGCACCAGTTAAGAAAGGAAACAACTTTATTGATATATTAGACATGTTTAAGCAAGTGCGAATAAACATTCCGTTGCTTGATGCTATCAAACAGGTCTCTGCTCATGCTAAGTTTCTTAAAGATTTATGCACCCTTAAGCGTAAGTTGATAGTCCACAAGAAGGTCTTCCTTGCAGAGCAACTCAGCTCCATGATTCAAGATAGCACCCCTCCTAAATTTAAGGATCCAGGAGCTCCCACCATTTCTTGTGTCATAGGAGATCATAAGATTGAGAAGGCATTGCTTGATTTAGGGGCGAGCGTTAATTTGTTGCCATATTCTGTATATGAGCAGCTAGGACTTGGTGAGCTAAAATTAACCAAAATAACACTACAACTAGCTGATAGATCTGTCAAGGTGCCCCGTCGTGTTATTGAGGATGTGCTAATCTAGGTTGATAAGTTTTATTTTCCAGTGGATTTCATCGTTCTGGATACTCAGCCCGTCCAGAATCATACTAGTCAAATCCCGGTTATCCTTGGACGTCCATTCTTGGCCACATCCAATGCTATCATAAATTGCAGGAATGGAGTTATGAAGTTGAAATTTGGTAACATGAAGATTAAAGTCAATGTTTTCAATGTTGTACAACAACCGGCAGACTCGGATGATATATTTGAAGTGAACATGATTGAGAGTCTACTGCATGACTCTTTCCTTAAATCTTTTAAAGACACTCTTAAGACTTGTTCCATCCAAGAAGTTAATGCATTGCTTGACTCTAATCTATCATGGATACTACAAAATGGAAAGCTAAAGTGGAACTTCTCCCACCATCCGAGTCTAAACTAGTCCCGTTTATTGAGAAATCACCCGAACTTGACCATGGTTGACTTAGATTGATTGATTCATGATCTATGGTTGCTTGCATTGCTTGTTTAGCTGAAGACATTAAACTTAGCGCTCCTGGGAGGCAACCCAACCTTTTGTTTCATTTCTTTTTCCTAGTTAGTTATTAAATGTTTGTGGGTAACATTACTGCAAACCCTCACGAGACTACAACTCGTCCAATAGGGGCAACCTAGGGGTTTAAAGGCTTGTTGCATATGCTAAATGCAATCGAGAGTACCTGTGAAAGTGGTTTAAGTAAGATTTTATTTTTGTTATTTTTAGGTTAGTTTGCTTTTGCTGGTTTCTCTCTTGTGCTGACCCACTCTTGCACTGATATCTTTGGATAGCCTCTTGATTATTTCATCCAGGTACTATCTTTCCATCACTCCTCCTTTACTTTCATTGTCTCATATACATTACATGGTCATATTTGTTTTTACATTGAGGACAATGTAGATTTAGGTTGGGGGTGGGAGATTAGGTTACCTAATCAGTATTTTCTTGGTCTTGAAAAAAAAATTGTGAAAATTTTTAAAATTTTTTCTGGAATTTCTTGTGAATTCGAAGTGATTTTGAAGGATAGTCGTGATTTTAGAATTACAAGATACAGAATGTTGGTAATTTATGACTCTTGTATTCAGTTATCTGATCAGTTATCTATTAGATTTCACAGTTAAGTTTGAATTATTAATCCAGAATTAGAAGTTGTAAACATTTATTGAGTCATGATTTCGCATGTCACATCTCGCTTACACATTAAGGTTTTAGTTTGATATTGAAGGGTTAACTTGGTACTCACTAAGAATGTAAGGAACCAGCCTGAAAAATATGCCCGTCATGATCAATGAAAGAAAAAGGAAATACCCAGCTATAAGATAGCTGCCTACGGAAAGGGTTGGGCGATTGAACTTCACCATAGGTTTGCTCCCTATAGGTGTAGATTCGATTCCCCATGGTTTACATTTAGAAAGAGTTAGGCGACTAGTTTTCACCATAGGTTTGCTCCCTATAGGTGAGGATTTGATTCCCCTCCTTGGCGTTAATGTTCATGGAAAAATCAAGGCTGGTAGAATGAAAAGTTGATCGGTAAGGCAAGTTTTGGTTTAGGTGTTGGTTGTCAGGAATTTCTTTGTTGGTTACCAATGATATCATGAAATTAACAATTGGATCTCTTAATAGTGATAAGCCGAGATTACACTATACACTCTTGGAGAGAAATTCTCTCTCTCTCGTTACGCCAGCCGATGAACCACGTCCGTTTGGGACGCGTTGGGGCCCACCATCTCAGATCAGATGAGAGATCTGATCCACCCATCTTGTACAAAACATGGCCTTAACCAAAACCATACCCTCCATCCCCGTTCACGCGACCATATGTGCATGCAAATGTTGGTGCAAACGAATCTTGTAAACATAACCTTTCCAGAAATGGAAACTGCCTCCACTGTTGCCAGCTCAGTGATACGAATGACGAGGATTCCTCCTATCCCAGACATCCATTTGAGGAGATCTAAGGCGTCCCACTGAGGGCGTCAGTTCCTTAAAACCAGGGGAGAAAAACCAATGGCCGAAACCACCATTTCACCAGCTGTTTTGAGAAGGCAGTCAGTGGAATCAATCTGGGCCATCCGTGGCTCATCCGACGGTGCTGAGAGGCTTAGGGAAGTGTTATAAGGAAGGCTAGGATCGTGGATGCAATGGGAGCTCTCTCATTTTCAGAAAACCTAGAAAATGGCCGTTTTCTTCCTCCAGCGAACCCACCATCCAAACCCTATTAGAGCTTCAAAAGAACCTATCCATAAGCCTTTTAGGACCCATATGGGGTGTCTGAAGGGAGCAGATTGAAGGGAGAAATGTTGTTTACAAATCCACCATTAATGGCATGTCATCTTCTCCATCGCTCAAAATCAGGTCAGCTCAATTTGTGACGCCGTTTTCAGGCTCTCACCATCTGGCGATGGCGTTGGGAGAGAAGAGTGAAGGAAAGAAAAAGAAGGGAAGAAGAAGAAAGAAAAGAGAGAGAATAGAGAAAGAGAGTGCATGTGTAGTCCGTGCACCAACTCAGCCCGACCGGGCTGCTGGTTTGACTCGCCTGAGCTTGCTCAGGTGCGGGTTTCGAGCCCCTTATTGCTGGCTCATTGCACCGGGAGGTCGGGTTTCCAACGGTCAACAACTGCTGCCTCAGGTCGAGATAGCTCGCCCTCAACTGTGGAAGCCAACTTGAGTCCCTAGTTGAACTCAATGACTCGATTCCACTCAACTCGCAGTAATAACGGCTGCATTCAGCAGCATGATCTTGCACCACCTCAGCTCAGGTGAGACAATCTTGCCACATTCGAGTCCTCTTAAATGAAAACCCGACTCAAACATCACCACTACAACCTCCATAGGTTGCTGTCAGACTTGGATCGACTCACTGAGTCGACTCTCACAAATCAGAGTTGCGTGAGTCACAACGATCATAGTTGCAGCCCTGGGTTGTTGTGCACCCTCAGACCCAACTCGGGTGAGTTCGGCAACAACCTAGCCAAGCCAAACGTGAGTGATAGAGGAAGTAGATGTCCTAAAACATTATGGTGGGCCTAATTGGGTTTTTGGTTTCATGCTCCCTATCTCACCTCATTTATGTTTAAAGGCATGCCTATCACCTTTTGGTTTCTCAGGTTGGTAAAATGAGACCCTTCATGCAATAGTGCAAACCATTGAACCCATAGTACTTACAATGGATGGATCATGCCCTAGACATCATTCTCGTATTCATTGTAAGTGCTAGAAATCAAAGGGCTAGGATTTTCTTTGGGCAAAGCCAACATTCCAGATGCATCCCATGGTGCCCACAGTCCACATCACATTTAGCAAAACCAGCAAGCAACCAAGAAAGGTATGGGAATGATTAGCTCGGTTAAGCCCCTTAATCGAGTTCATGATCAAGCTTGGAAGCATCTAAACTAACAAGTAATTAGGGCCGGGCAACTTCCAACCTTGCATTTAAATTTCTCTTAAATGTGAGAAGCATGCTGTAGGTTCAAATCCCCCATGGAATACTAAGTTCCCAGGTTAGTAATAACTATAAACCAGCAAGGGATAAAGTAGCTATCCCTTCCCATATTAGATTACCCTGCATTACTATTAGTTTCATTACCATGAATATGCTAATTATTAAGCATGAATAGCCATTAGTAACTTATATACCGATATAAGTTACTACATATAAAATGATATCATTACTAATACTAGTGTAGTCTGGTCACTCTTAAATGTTATCATTAATAGTAAGTCATAATATTAGTGATTATCATAACATTTGTTATTACATTGTTAGCCTATATAAATAATAACACTAATGCTAATAGTCATTTGGTATTTGTTAAATTTACATCATAGTTAATGGTACGCCAACTAGAGTTCAAAATCCTAAATCTAAGCCTAAAACTAAACCCAAGGATGAAACCCTAAGACCTAGGTAATCTAAAACCTAGGATAAGACCTTAACTATAAATAGTGCTTAAGCTTGGATCTAACCGTATAACCTTACAAATTTTGGTAGGCTTTGATCCTAAGGAAACACGCATTCTCTAGCAACACTGGTAGGCGGTTCGAATGATAAGGTGATGATTCTTCCCCTTGAGCTTTCTATTTTTCCATTACCTTAAGTTATAGTTTTTATTTCAATTTATAATTAATATCTCCATTCTATAAGCACATGTGTTAATTTTTTAAATTGAATTTCTATATTACATGCTTAATGTTCATCCTGTATATTTGTTCATTATTTGTGTATTGCTTATGGACTTTAAACTGGTACATTGGTGGGAAACCCCCACCTATAAATATACACCCATACTTGGGATGTAACCCGACTGGTTGTGATTAAAATAGACCTTCGGCTTAGTGGTTATTGAGTGATGGTCTAAATGGATCATGGATGTGGGCCTACCACCCAGGGTTGTTGTGTCCAATGGTTTTCAAGGATGGTCTTTTATCGCGTGTTTTTGATACTCGCCCTATGAGGCCTATTTTGAAAATTGCCCTATGTGGCTTGTTTGATATCGCCCTATGTGGCTTTGTTCTAGTACTTTCCCTACATGGGTTCGATGTTTTATATCATGCAACCATGTGATGGTAAGGCCCATATACTGTAATATGATTGGCTACTAGTCGACGGGTTTCCATTAAACATCCTAAGATGGTAGCCTCATGGGCCGGGGATGGTAGTAATGGGACACTATGCCTGAGCTGTCGGCCTACGCTGGGCCATGTGCTCCCCGTAGTGACCTTTGTGCTTACCTAAATTGGCTGGTTGTAAATGGACTAATAATGACTTGGCTAATCATGCATGCATGGCATATTGTAACGCCCTGAAATTCGGGGGTCGAGCATAACTCAGCTCCCGAGTTCCAAAACATCACTTATGCAACATATTTAATGATGGATGTATGTTGACTATATTAGTGCATAAAACATGGAATAGATTAAGCCAAAACACAGATATAATTCAGGGATAAGTGAATAAAACAAGCGGAAGACTTATAGAAATATATGTGTACAAGTGTGAATCCCTGAAGTATATACACAAACCAGGTCGTGATGAAAGTGTTATTATCAAAATTACAGGTATCAAGATTACATCATTTAAATCCCAAGAATAATCCCAGAGTCCCGCGCATCAGAACAAGCTCGCTAGAACCCGTCGGAGGAGAATCTTGCCAAGGAAAGGTGCACCCTGGAAATCCGGTCGCGGCCTAGGAACCATCGGTGCTTGCATGCGGAACGACCTATCCTCGTCCTGCTCTGCTCACAAGGACATGCTCACCAGCTCCGCATAAGAAGAAATGCTAGCACAGCAAATCTTTGATCGGATCTCAGGTCTTAATCCCTCAGAGAAACGCCGCATCCTCATCGGCTGATCGCCCAGGATCAAAGGAACATACCGCCCCAACTCAGTAAATCTGTTCTCATACTCCGTCACCGACAACCCTCCCTGGCGGAGGTGAAGGAACTCACTCTCCTTCTCATGTCTGTACGTAACCGGGAAATACTTCTCGTGGAAGCGTGCTTCAAACGCCTGGCACGACCACTCAAAACCTTCCTCGACAGTGCGAAGAACACTGTCCCACCACAGACTGGCCTCCTTCTCAAACATGAAGGAGGCAAGCTCAACTTGCTCAACCTTTGAACAATGTAGCGGTCTCAGCATCTCAGAGATGCGGTCGATCCAATACTCAGGCTCCTCGGGTCTATGAGAACCCGCAAAAGTAGGAGGTCGCAAGCGCTGGCACTGGCGCTCCTAGATGGAGGCATAGGTGAAACAGGTGGAGTCACCCCCATTGACTGAGCAAAGATGCCAGCCATGGAAGAGAGGAACTCCTGCTGTTGCTGCATCAACAGCATCATCTGCTCAAACCTATCAGCAGGTGGAGCAGACGAAGGCGCACGGCTCGGCTCAGGAACCGAGGGCGTGACTGGAGGAGCCATAGGTGTCGGCCCAACACCGGCATGAGACGGACCCGCCTGTAGATCTGACTGGCTATCACTCAAGGGAGGAACCCAGTAAGTGACTCAATCAAAGAGAGATGGGACGAAGACTTCGAACCCTTAGGAGGCATCCCTACATTCAACAGAGGATACAACCTGTCAGATTCTACATCACATAATCCATCCACATAACAACACAGCATAACTCCAAAGACAAACAACATGCATTCCATTAATCAAAATCGTCGCAATATAAGCAGTGCAGCAATACATGAATCACGACTAGGAAAGCATGAAAACAACAACATCTAACACTTCAAACAACCACAACAACCAACAACAACTACAACAACTCCAACTACAAAGCCAACAATGGCTACATACAGAAAGAAAACAACAAACAAAGCAAAGGACGGCCACGACGATAGCTACTCGTCGGAATCAAGAGATGGAGGCGGGGCACCCTTATCCTGCAAGCAACACAGGATAGACTTCAGAGTTTGAGTCACCTTCTTAAACTTATGTTTAACAAGGCCTCGAAGATCAACAATATCCTGGCGTAAAATAGCCTGCCCTTCTTCAAGCCGTGCGAGACGGGCATCTCTGGCAGTCTACTCTGCGCCCTGCTCTGGCGCCACAGGAGGAGAGCTATCACTCGTATCCTGTGCCTCATCCTCTTCCTCATCCTACTCTGTTTCTTCCTCAATCTCAGCACCACCTTCAGCATAACTCTCTTCACCATCGCTCTCAGACTCAGCCTCACTCTCTGAGGCATGCCGACCAGAACCGATCTCCATCTGCTTAAGAGTCCTCAGATTGATATGACGAACAGGAACCGGCTTCTCTACTCCAAGCCTATAGCCAAACTCATGTGTAAGCTTGCAAATGAGGCGGCCAAATGGAAGCGACTAGGTTCTCCTACTCGAACGAGCGGTGAGAATAATCTGGCGTAGGACGTACGTCGGCACACACAACTTCGCTTCCTGCCCCACCTGATACAGAAAATCCACCATCAGGTGCGTACACTCGCTGCGATTGCTCCACCTTGGGTATACATTGAACGTACACATGTGATGAAGCAAATGGAAGTTGTCCGTCATGTAGGTAGCCAGAAGACTCCTATTAGGCTGCCATTCGACCAGACGACCACACAAGGATCGGGTGCGACGATCCCTCTCATGCACACTGTTCACATTCTTCTCGCTGGCATGCACTTCACCAAGTGGCACATTCAGGAGTTGGGATATCAAAGCAACATTGACAATACCCACTCGACCGCTACCATATGGGATTTAAACTGCAGAGGCTCCAGCGAAGGATCAAGAATATTAGCATAAAAGGCTCGAACAGTGCTAGCATTCGCGCGATACTCACCTTCAAACAAGGGACACCAACCAGCCCCTTCTAGGCGCTCCAACAACAAAAACTCACCATACAGCCACGGATCAACATGAGTCTCAAAAAGGACTCTACGGCCTTCATAGACTCCATGTGACAGCTCCGCCAAAAAAGTTCTACCAATGGGAGCTCGAGGATCGAGGTCCCGCTTGGTCTAGAATTCACGAGTGGCGGATGTGCTAGCGGCGGCACCTCTCGGCCTCCATGCACGGGTTGGACGGCTAGGCCCGGCTTCATCCACGGGCGTTCTCTTCTTCCCCATCAAAGAAAGAAGAGTAGAAATGGAAAAGATGGCCATGAGGAACTTAAAGAGGGCCATGAGAAATGAGAGAAAGAGAGAAATAGGAAGATGGTGAAACTTCCACACTCTAGAGATCTCAAAAGAGAATGCGAGAGCTCAAATGAGAAGGGAAAGGAGAGAAATTAGCAATGGGAGTGAGGGTTTTAAGGTAGAGTGATGGGGTTTGCACGAAAATGGAAGAAGAAGAAGATTTGGAAGAGATTTGGAGAAGATTGGAGAGGATTTTCAAGAAAAGGAGAGCTTGGGAGGGGAGTTTATGAAGGAAGTAGGGTAAAGGAAATATTTTAAACAGAAAACCGTGGAGGGGTGGGCCACCTTAGGCCAAGAATGGATCGGCCCGCTTGGGCCACTGATCGACGAGCCCTCGCCGAATCGGCGATGGCATCGCCGGTCTCTGGACTGACCGGTGATGCCTCACCATTTGGGCGAGGTCCTCCTGGTCCCCCATGGTCAGAAATGTGTGGTTCCTCCCCTGGGCCCCACAGGAAATGCCCCAATCGGCCCCTTGCATGATTTGACACCTATCGGGCCATTCTGGCAGAAATCTGATTAAAATAAAGATTTCTTAAAGGTTTAAGGGTTAAAACAAGATGATAAACCATCTAAACTCAATAATAGATGATCTAGAAAAGGTTTCGGGTTGCTGTGTGTGATCAGGTAAGAGTACAGACTCGATCTCGGCGAACGTTTTCAGGTAACTTTCGCCGATAGAAGCTACGGAGCACAAACACAAAATCTACAATAGACCCGCACCTAAATACACTAAAGTGACGATAACGTGTGGTGTGTGACCATAACCTAGGTCCAGTTTAATCCAGATCATGCTCTGATACCAACTTGTAACGCCTTGAAATTCGGGGGTCAAGCATAACTAAGCTCCCGAGTTCCAAAACATCACTTATGCAACATATTTAATGATGGATGTATGTTGACTGTATTAGTGCATAAAATATGGAATAGATTAAGCCAAAACACAGATATAATTCAGGGATAAGTGAATAAAGTAAGCGGAAGACTTATAGAAATATATGTGTACAAGTGTAAATCCCTGAAGTACATACACAAACCAGGTCGTGATGGAAGTGTTATTATCAAAATTACAAGTATCAAGATTACATCATTTAAATCCCAAGAACAATCCCAGAGTCCCGCGCATCAGAACAAGCTCGCTAGAACCCATCTGAAAACTGCATATAAGAGAAAGCAGCCTCATCATCATCCATCTCCCGCTCTGCCTCAGAAGTCGCATCCACATCTGCAACATCAGAACCTAAGACAGAGTCTGGTGGGTGTTTAACACCGCCCCAGAACGTGAGAGTGATTGATCAACTCAGTTGAACAATAAGGCACTGGTTAACATGTTATCAGTTCAATCAAGCAGTAATGATAAAGCAGAACAATTAAATAAATCCCAAGTACTCTTGTTAATGCAAGGATGTATGTAAAATGATGTGTGCCCTCACGCGTACACCCTCAGCGTCTTCATCTTATGTTACGCATGGCACCACCTCAAAGTGTGCCACATCTACAAAGCACATGCAAATGCGGTGCATGGATATGATTACCAAGTTGTTATTAGTCCTTTTCATAAGCAGGATTGGGAAGCTAAAGTACCTTCCTCATATCACCATCCAAACAGTAATCCATTCTAAGGTCGTCAATCCTAGACTTCTCATACGATCATATGGTTGTAGGTCGTGGCAAAGGGCTCATCACCAATCAATGCACACCTTTCATACTTTCGCTACTACACCAAGGCTCGTCACCTCAATGCGGTATCCAGGCATGCTTGAGGTCACTACAAAGGGCTCATCACCAATCAATGTAGGCCGACAGCACGAATATAGTGTCCCATACCACCATAATCGGCTCACGAGTTCAGTTGCTCACTGGTCACTACGGGGAGGCTCGTCACCCCAGCGTAGGTCGACAGCTCGACCACGGTGTCCCATACCCCCATGTCCGGCTCATGAGTCTTTACGGATCAAGGTACCAAGATTAATAGGATTTCACCGGTAAGTTCGGTACCCTAGATTCAAACAGTAGCGTCCATATATGGTGAACATACATCGGATAATCGGGTTACTTGACGAACTCGACTAGCACGAGCGAACATTGGGTTGAATGACATAGAGCGCGCAAACACTCCGTGTGGCCAAACCACTGCTGACAACTCTAATACGACTCGGGTTCGTCTAATACGTCTTACGTGGCGAAAGCAATCTCAGCCACAATCCTTAAGGCAGATTACCGATTTCCTGGACTATTCGTAGTCCCAAACACATTACACTACGACAGATATTCGCATTAAATGTAGATTAGTAATGGAACAACAACTTCAATCATGTGGTACTCAAGCATTTGAAGAATATCAACTTAACATAAATGAAAGCATAAGCAATGCTTGAAATTAAATAACTAGGAATGTAACTGACATGGAGGAAATCATACACATTAATAGGAGTGTTGAGAATCACTTCTCAATGCCCACAAGTAGTGTAATAAGTTACACTTTAGATCATTCAGACATTTCTACAAACACTTAGAATACATAGAACAACATACATGACGTATGTTGAAATACAAGCATTTGGACAATTCCTTTTACCAAGGAGTTGTCGCATATACATCTAGCATACATACACGACAAATAATCATGGCAAACACAAGTACATATTTTATACGTATACGGTACTTTATACATACACATAGAATACACAAATCTCAATATAATACATGCATATCAGGAACACAACATAAACACAACATTTGGCATGTGAAATCTCATCCATAACAAGAATAAATCATTAACTGAGATTGAAAGCCTTGAAAACCATAACCCATACACTTAAAGTCCACACCTTAAGCTAGAAAAGAAACACCGAACTGATTTAGACGAGTTGTCTTCGTCAACGGTGATAGAATACCCTAAAACAAGGATAGAAACGAGATACAACAATACCAAGACTAATCTAAGCTCTAACACAGATTAGGGTTAGGTTAACTTACCCCAAGATGAACTCAGAATCGTCAGAATAACAATTCAAACTGAAGGTTCAAGGATGAAGAAGAACCGGAAAGAATCTAAGATGATTCACCAAACTTCTCTCTCACTTTCTCTCTCTTTTCCACTCTCTCTCCAAGCTAGGGTTAGAGAAATTCGTATGGAAAAGAGAGCTAGGGTTTAAGGACTATAAATAGGCCTCAAATTGATGAAAATAACCCCAGGGACAAGGTATACTTAGGTTATAACCAAAGTAAGCCTCTCTCGATCCAACGAAGCACTTCTGGTGGGCCAAATACCACGAAAGGTCAGACTTAAGCTCACTGACCATGGATCTAGGTCAGGCTGAGTTTTCATACCGACCGGCTCTTCAGATCAGCCGTGGCAGACCACACTCAATTCAACGGTCACGGAATCTCGATCAGGTCTACAAGCACAAGGATATGCCTGGGCCACCTTCCCTGATCAGAGGGTGAAATTGGGTCAGAATCCAATGGTCAGATTGCTTAAAATCATCATGCAAGTGACACGACTCAGATTTCATAAAAGCTTAATAAATTTCCAACCGCTCTCACACTCTTCACTCTGAACTCAATCAAATCGACCCAGAACATCACATGGACTTGATTTTTGAGGTGATGGTCAAGCCCAACATAGTGACCGCAACAGCCTAAGATCATCGCTATCGGACTTTCGACGCGCTGTCCAGGTCCTATCCAGGTCTTCCAAAAATTCCCCAGAACAACTGGATTTAGCGATGGATCCCAAATTTTAGAGTAACATAGCGCTAACTAATTTACACGTTTTGAGTCATGCAGATCGAATTTAAAGTGATTGATGCAAATTTCACAAGCAATCGAGTATAGCGCTAATTACCCCAAAAACAACTACTTAGGAAAAGATAAGCACAAAATTTTCTGGGTCATTACACATATTACGATGGCTTGGATCACTTTGCCCTGCGATTACGCTGAATGTTGCGCTTATGACCAGCCATTCGATTTATGATGATGACTTGGATCTTCATACCCATGCAATTACGCCGAGTGTCGCGCTGATGACCAGTCACATCCTTGGGTAATGACCCCAATGCCCGTCCAGATGTTTTTCTCGGGGCACAGACGGTCTGGATGTTTTACCCGGGTCCATGATTGCATTCATGCATCCATGCATCTAATAAGACTGCATTTACTCTGTTTTGGTTGTCTGGTTGTTTTATAACTATGCTTACCTAATGCGGCGGTGTGTAATCTTGAGGAGAATTTACACTGAGTTGGCCACTCATCCATCAAATATACAACCGTACAAGTAGTATAGGTGGCTTAAGTGATATGCATGTTCAGACTTGATGAGGAGCAGGGTATGATCGCCAGGGATGCATGATTGTATTTGCTTGGAGGAGTTGCATGATCTTGCGGCTTATATTTATATGCTTTCTATTATTCTTCATGTATTAAATCATGTCAATCTTGTACTTGTTTAAATTCTGAGACATTGGTTTATATAAGTCATTATGTGCAAGCTCTTGTATATTTCAAATGTAAATAGAATTTTCCTTTATGCTGATTTATCCACTCTACGCTCATCTGCTTACTCTGATAAAAGAAAAATATTATATTTGACCATCCTTTAAGGTTAACACTCCATTTTTTGAGAAATGAGTCGTGTACTTGGGTCCTGAAAAGTTGGGGCATTACAAGTTGGTATCAGAGCATAGTTTGGACAAACTTGTCCTTGGGAAGTGATCTTATACAAGCCTTAAATGTCTCAAGTTAGAATGTTGAAAGTAGAAATTTGAACTTAGGTAAATCTCCCCTAGACTTAGGGAAATTTGGAGAACTTAGAAACCCAAATTTAGGTCCATTTAACAATTATTAGAGTAACCATTTGAACTTCTCTGAATTCCCCCCTATAGCTAGGAGAAATTTGAGAATATAGGAAATCAAAATTTTAGGCCCCTTAGAAATTGTTTGGAGGACTGAAGAACTTAGAAATAAGCTTAGGCCTCTTAGAAAATTTTAGGTTTAGCCATTCAAACTTAGGAATGAAGACTTTAGTTCCCTTGTAAATTGCCAAAATAGTTGTTTGGACATAGGAATTAAACATGTGTACAAAATACTCATTATGGTGTACATAAGAGTAGATGAGGACATTCCTTCTGCTTAACTTCCAAATGAAAATTTTCTAGAAATCTAGGATATGAACTTTCCTAAAAATTTCATAGCTATGAATCACACTCTTGTAATAATCAGCAAATGGATTGAACTTAGGCCTGTAGAAATTTCCTTAACCACCAGATTGAACACTTGACTGAAAACAAATGTTTTCTAAACTTAAGGAATCGTACTAAGAATCATAACATGAACTTCCTGACACATCTCTTTGCTTAGGAATGATACTTCCCACAAATTTCAGCACGTAAGAATTAATTAGAGGTGAAGTTACATGATCTTAGGTAAAATTTCAACCCTAGGCAAAGCATATTGAAATTATATTAGAAGTCTTAAATGGACTTGAAAACTTTTAAACCTAGGTTTTAGGTAGAAATCCTTGCCTTGAAATTTCCAAGTAGTACTTAGATAATCAGAATGCGCACTGGAAGCGTGATGGTCGCTCGTGTCTATTCATGTATATTTTGGGTGCTTTCATTAGATGATTACAGGATGCTCCCCATGAGTCTAGAATAATCGGGATCATGGACTGATGCAATCATGTGTATGCGACGTGTACGCGGTTTGATCTGAACCCCATATCTTAGCAGATTCTAATGATCTCAATGCCCTGATCAGGCAGAAGATCGAGATTTACTAGGATTAGGGATTGATACAGAAAATCCTTTGTTTTATGTAGGTGAAGGATTGATGTATTGGACTCAAACCCACTACAACCATTGTCCGTGATAGATCGAGCACAGGAAACCATGGGATTGGTAGGCATGAAAATAAATTGCTAATTTTGGCGGGTACTGAGAAGAGTTGTAAGTACTTATGGAACCCATACACCTTAACTCATTGACTAGCCTAGAGACTTGAGGAATTAGAGATCTCTAGATGGAAGTTATGATTTCACGCTCAGACACATACGAGATAGGATACCCCATTAGGATAACCCTTCTAATTATACCGTTAATGATTAGGGCGAGTATTATCAAATCTTGCAGGTAAAACCTTCTTTAAGGGGGGTAGATGGAATGATTCGTGTTCTAGTAGTAAGTCATAAGCGCTTGCGCACACAAATAACCTAGTGGGAAAACTATTAGACACCGTAAAATAAATTATCGTAACAATCATCGTTAAAGTAATGAATTTCGGGACAAAATTCTCTTTTAGGGGGGTAGTTTGTAACACCCCATACTTTCCAGTCCTCGAGTGTTACCATGTAGGTTAATTTAATATAAAAATATATATATACACACAAATATATATATATATATATATATATATATATATATATATATATATATATATATATATATATATATAAATAATGCAACCCAAATATATATACGCTATGAGATGAATATACTTTGAAAAGATTTAAAATTTCATGCTAATATGATACATTGGTATTTAATGTATATAAGACATAATGAAAATAATATTATATTAAATAAACCTAATGAATAATAATTTCACAACATAAAATTAAATTTTAAATAATAATATAGCATTGAATATTTTTTATATATTCGTATGTATACGAAAGTCATTAGATAATTTAATGGAATTGTGCATTATTTAACAATATTATCAAACACAAGAATAATTTTAATTAAATATGATATTGTATATTATGAATTATGTATATTAATGAATTTTTGAACAATAGTATGTAATTAGTAATATGTTAATGTTAAAATTATATATATATATATATATATGAATGAGATTTTAAATATTATAATTATAAGTAATATGTAAAAATAATAAAAATTTGTATTAATATTAGTCTCTGGGTAGTCACTCATTACATAAGACATACAAACAGCCTATAAGACCCTTTTAACCATTGACGTTTGATCTCAGGAAGATCTGGCCATCGGATCGTCACTAGTGACACTTATAAAACCTTGTTCAATTAATACGGCCCACCTAAGCATTGGATCTATCTCATCTCCGGTCTAGATGCCCTAATTAAGTCAAAAATCATAATGGACGGTGTGGATTTATCACAAACACCATGACGGACCCCGCTTAATGGCACACATGTTCATAGTGGTCGTGCACTCGAGGTGCACCCGGTCTGTTAACACGGTCAGCACGAGCAGACCCATGTTCTTCCAAAAAAAGGAGAGAAATTTTCTCTCTCTCTCTCTCTCTCTCGTTACGCCAGCTGATGAACCACGTCCGTTTGGGTCACGTTGGGGCCCACCATCTCAGATCGGATGAGAGATCTGATACACCCATCTTGTACAAAACATGGCCCTAACGAAAATCGTGCCCTCCATCCCCGTTCAAGCGACCATATGTGCATGCAAATGCCAGCGCAAACGAAGCTTATAAACACAACCTTTCCAAAAACGAAAACTGCCTCCACTGTTGCCAGCTCAGTGATCTGAACGAGGAGGATTCCTCCTATCTAGACGTCCATTTGAGGAGATCTAAGCCGTCCCATTGAGAGCGTTAGTTCCTCAAAATCGGGGGAGAAAAATCAGAGGCCGAAACCACCATTTCACCAGCTGTTTTGAGAAGGCAGTCAGTGGAATCAATCTGGGCCATTCGTGGCTCATCCGACGGTGCTGAGAGGCTTAGGGAAGTGTTATAAGGAAGGCTAGGATTGCGAATGCAATGGGAGCTCCCTCATTTTTAGAAAAACCTAGAAAATGGCCTTTTTCTTCCTCTAGCGAACTCACCACCCAAACCCTATTAGAGCTTCAAAAGAGCCTATCCATAAGCCTTCTAGGACCCATATGGGGTGTCTGAAGGGAGTAGATTGAAGGGAGAAGTGGTGTTTCTAAATCCGCCATTAATGGCATGTCATCTTCTCCACTGCTCAAAACCGGGTCAGCTCAATTTGTGATGTCGTTTTCAGGATCTCACCATCTGGCGATGAAGTTGGGAGAGAAGAGTGAAGGAAAGAGAAAGAAGGGAAGAAGAAGAAAGAAAAGAGAGAGAATAGAGAGAGAGAGTGCATGTGTAGTCCGTGCACCAACTCAGCCTGACCGGGCTGCAGGTGCGACTCGCCCGAGCTTGCTCAGGTGTGAGTTTCAAGCCCCTTGTTGCTGGCTCATTGCACCGGGAGGTCGAGTTTCCAACGGTCAACAGCTGCTGCCTCAGGTCGAGATAGCTCGCCCTCAACTGCAGAAGCCAACTCGAGTCCCTGGTTGAACTCAACGACTCGATTCCACTCGACTCGCAGTAACAACGACTGCATTCAACAGCATGATCTTGCATCGCCTCAGCTCAGGTGAGACCATCTTGCCACATTCGAGTCCTCTTAGATGAAAACCCGACTCAAACATCACCACTACAACCCCCATAGGTTGCTGTCAGACTTGGCTAGACTCACTGAGTCGACTCTCACAAATCAGAGTTGCGTGAGTCACTACGATCACAGTTGCAGCCCTAGGTTGTTGTGCACCCTCAGACCCAACTCAGGTGAGTTCGGCAACAACCTAGCCAAGCCAAACGTGAGTGATAGAGGAAGTAGATGTCCTGCAACATCATGGGGGACCTAATTGGGTTTTTGGTTTCATGGCTCCCTATCTCACCTCATTTATGTTGAAAGGCATACCTATCACCTTTTAGTTTCTCAGGTTGGTAAAATGAGACCATTCATGCAATAGTGCAAACCATTGAACCCATAGTACTTATAATGGATGGATCATGCCCTAGACATCATTCTTGTATTCATTGTAAGTGTTACAAATCAAAGGGGCTAGGATTTTCTTTGGTCAAAGTCAACATTCCAGATGCATCCCATGGTGCCCACAGTCCACATCACATTTAGCAAAACGAGCAAGCAGCCAAGAAAGGTATGGGAATGATTAGCTCGATTAAGCCCCTTAATCGAGTTCATGATCAAACTTGGAAGCATCTAAACCAACAAGTAATTGGGGCCGGGCAACTTCCAACCTTGCTTTTAAATTTCTCTTAAATGTGAGTAGCATGTTGTAGGTTCAAATCCCTCGTGGAATAATAAGTTCCCAAGTTAGTAATAACTATAAACCAACCGGGGATAAAGTAGCTATCCCTTCTCAAATTAGATTACCCTGCATTACAATTAGTTTCATTACTATGAATATACTAATTATTAAGCATGAATAACCATTAGTAACTTATATACCGATATAAGTTACTACATATAAAATGATATCATTACTAATACTAGTGTAGTCTGGTCACTCTTAAATGTTATCAATAATAGTAAGTAACAATATTAGTTATTATCATAACATTTGTTATTACTTTGTTAGCCTATATAAATAATAACACTAATGCTAATTGTCATTTGGTATTTATTAAATTTACATCATAGTTAATGGTACGCCAACTAGAGTTCAAAATCCTAAATCTAAGCCTAGAACTAAACCCAAGGATGAAACCTTAAGACCTAGGTAATCTAAACCCTAGGATAAGACCTTGACTATAAATAGTGCATAAGCTTGGATCTAACCGTATAACCTTACAAATTTTGGTAGGCTTTGATCCTAAGGAAACACTTATTCTCAAGCAACACTAGTAGGCAGTTCGAATGATAAGGAGATGATTCTTCCCCTTGAGCTTTCCATTTTCCCATTAACTTAAGTTATAGTTTTTATTTCAATTTATAATTGATATCTCCATTATATAAGCACATGTGTTAATTGTTGAAATTGAATTTATATATTACATGCTTAATGTTCATCCTATATATTTGTTCATTATTTGTGTATTTCTTATGGACTTTAAACTGGTACATTAGTGTGAAACCCTAACCTATAAATGTACACCCATACTTGGGATGTAACCTGACTGGTTGTGATTAAAATGGACCTTCGGCTTAGTAGTTATTGAATGATGGTCTAAATGGATCATGGATTTGGGCCTACCACCCAGGGTTGTTGTGTCCAATGGTTTTTAAGGATGGTCTTTTATCGCATGGTTTTGATACTCGCCCTATGAGGCCTATTTTGAAAATTGCCCTATGTGGCATGTTGGATATCGCCCTATGTGGCTTTGTTCTGGTATTTTCCCTACATAGGTTCGATGTTTTATACCGTGCAACCATGCGATGGTAAGCCCCATTTACTATAATATGATTGGCCACTAGTCAACGGGTTTCCATTAAACATCCTAAGATAGTAGCCTCATGGGCCGGGGATGGTGGTAATGAGACACTATGCCCAAGCTGTCGGCCTACGCTGGGCCATGTGCTCCCTATAGTGACTTTTGAGCTTATCTAAATTGGCTGGTTGTAAATGAATTAATAATGACTTGGTTAATCATGCATGCATGGCATATTACAATGGCTTGGATCACTCTGCCCTACGATTACGCTGAATGTTGTGCTTATGACCAGCCATTTGATTTATGATGATGATTTGGATCTTCGTGCCCATGCAATTACGCCAAGTGTTGCGCTGATGACCAGTCACATCCTTAGGTGATGACCCCAATGCTCGTCCAGATGTTTTTCCCGGGGCACAGACCATCTGGATGTTTTACCCGGATCCATGATTGCATTCATGCATCCATGCATCTAATAAGATTGCATTTACTCTGTTTTGGTTGTCTGGTTGTTTTATAACTATGCTTACCTAATGCGGCGGTGTGTAATCTTGAGGAGAATTCACACTGAGTTGGCCACTCATCCATCAAATATACAACCGTACACGTAGTATAGGTGGCTTAAGTGATATGCATGTTCAGACTTGATGAGGAGCAGGGTACAATCGCCAGGGATGCATGACTGTATTTGCTTGGAGGAGCTGCGTGATCTTGCGGCTTATATTTATATGCTTTCTGTTATTCTTCACGTATTGAATCATGTCAATCTTATACTTGTTTAAATTCTGAGACATTGGTTTGTATAAGTCATTATGGGCAAGCTCTTGTATATTTCAAATATAAATAGAATTTTCCTTTATGCTGATTTGTCTACTCTACGCTCATCTGCTTACTCTGATAAAAGAAAATTATTATATCTGACCATTCTTTAAGGCTAACACTCAGGTTTTTGGGAAACGAATCGTGTACTCGAGTCCTGAAAAGTCAAGGCGTTACATGGGGCCCACCACATACACACACATATATGTATCTAATATAATGTTATATTATATTATAGTTTTTTATTAAAAGAGGTCCAACGTCCAGGGCTAGACGCTAGGCTGTGTGTATAAAACACATACCCCTTGTGGGTCTCACATTCTGGACCGTCGGACCATCCAGACTATGGACGGTATGGATACAACATATACAACATGAGTGGGTCCATGCACGTGGCCCACCAGAGATTTAAATCTGCCTCATCCGAATTGGATGGACGACATTGATGAAAAACATACATCAGGGCCCCACGATTTGGATAACACACATACGTCAGGTGGGGCCACATCTAGACAACTGTACTGTCTGGATACATCACAAACATAGGCCCCACGTCCATGCAATGGACGACATGGATTTCAACTATAAATCATGGGCCCCACTGTCCAAATGGACAATGTGAAATACAACACATATATCATGGTAGATCCCACCGTCCAGCAGTTGGATGGTGAAGATGCAATGCATGCATCAAAGGGGGGAACGGTATGGATGAAAGATTTATACCAGGTGGGGTCCACACATATGGCCCACCATCTGTAAAGAATCAAGCATATATGTGTTTCCCTTCCATCCAGCGTCCAGCGTTTGGACAACATGGATGGAACACCCAAATCAAGTGGGTGGGTCCCACCGTCCCAGCTGAATGGTGAGGATAGAACATATACATCATGTGTGGGGTCCGCGGTATCGTCCATCACGGTGGACCATCACACAAGGAAAATAAATAAATAAATAAAGAGAGAGAGAGATAGAGAGACGTGAGAAGGGGAGGGACCCCACCACTATGGGCCCTCCCTATACAATGCATACATCAAAATGGATCCCACTATGTGGGCCCTAAATCAAAAAAATTGAGATCGAATGCTATGAACACCCACCATTCGATCTTCTTGGTCCAATGGAATCCCTAGCTCCTTGGCTTCGACTTTGACGGAGGATGATGAAGTTTGAAGGGTTAGGATGAAAGATGTGGGGGTGGGAAGATGGGCCACACCAAGCTCTTCTCATGGAGAGCTTGGACGGTTGGGTTGCTTAGAGAATGAGAGAAAGAGAGAGAGATGAGAGAGAGAGAGGTTATAAGAGAGAGAGAGAGATGGGTGAGTGATGGGGTGTGATGTGTACTTGACATGTAAGGGATGGGTTGCTTTGACTTCGGGTTGCTTTGGTAAGGGAGTGACGGGATATGTACTTAACCTTTGATGTGTACTTGATTGATGTGATTGATTGATTTGATATGTTCGCTTGGGTTTTGCAAAGTGCATCATTTTCCTCGAACTGAATGCGTACCCACATCTCCTGGCATGGGTATCGCCTCGGCGCGCGGGACGCGCTATTGGAACCGCGGCGACGGCGCGGTCGCTAGGGTACAAGTCTCGAGTCAAGCCAACTCTAGAATACGGGATACGACCTAGGATGCGCACAAATGCTATCTACACATCTCGGGTAGCCGGAATTCGACCAGGAGGACGCAGAAGCCTATGGAACAGTACGAGCCAGGATACAGGCTTCACAGCTCTCTCCTCCTAATAAGAATTTCATCCTCAAAATTTAAGCCACAACACAACCACTACATCACATTTCTTTTAAATTTCAATTTTCTTTCATTTTTTATCTTTGTACATCACATTTTTTTCTTTCTTTTGATTTACATTACGTGCACAAGTCTAGTGTAAGGTTGTGCACACATGTGGTATGCATTGCATACATGTTATGTGTGTGGCACATGTATGTGAGGTGTGGTTATGGTAGGTGTGCATAGTGTATGGTTGGTGATGCATGGGCCATGTGTGTGTTTCATGGGAGGTATGTATGTGATGTGTTTGATGCATGCATGCCACATGTGTGAAAGGTATGTGTGCATGATGTGTTTGTTGCATGTGTGTAGTTGTGATGTATTCAATGGTGATTAAATGGATGATGTAGATAGATGGACGGATTGATGTATACAAAGATAGGCAAATGGATGCATGGATAGATGGATGGATAAATATATGGTTAGATGAGTTCATGTGTGATTGGGGTATGGACGTCATGATGTACTTGTGGATTGGTGGTGAGATGGACGGGTAGAATTGTAAGTGGCCACATGACAAGGGAGATGGATGGTTAGTTTAGATAGATGGACAAGTATTCTGATGATTTCAGCATATGGACGGTTTGATGGTTGTATTGTTAGATGGATGGTTAAATATATGGTTGGATTGGATTTGTCCAAATCAATGGTTAAGATTGAACCAATTGGTCTTGTATATCGACGGTCATATCGGACTAATTGGGTACGTCGATCAATGGTTAAAATTGGATGGTCAAGAATTATTTAGGTTATTATATTCTACCCACCTTAAAAGAAATTTCGTCTTGAAATTTTCATACCTATAATGCGAACAGGTGAGGCTATTTCTCTTGGATCTCGGCTTCTCGTCCCCAAGAAGCCTCTTTCGCGGTATGGTGACTCCATTGAGCCTTGACTAATGGTATAACTCTGGATCGAAGCACTTGGTCTTTTTGGTCAAGAATACATATTGGTTGTTCGATATATGAAGCGTCTTCCCGGATCTCTAATGGTTACCAGTCTATAACAGGAGAAATGTCCCGCTCATATTTCTTTAACATCGACACACGGAAAACATCATGAATACTAGACAACTGAGGTGGTAAAGCAAGCCTATATGCAATAACACTAACCCTCTCTAGAACCTCAAATGGACTTATATACCTTGGAGCCAACTTTCCCTTTTTACTGAACCTCATGACGCCCTCTATAGGAGAAATCTTTAAGAAGACGTGATCTCTAACTGCAAACTCTAGATCTCTTCTGCGATTGTCTGTAAAACTCTTCTAATGACTTTGGGCTACATGCAAACGGTTTCTAATGATAAAAATCTTCTCTGTTGTCTCTTGCACAATCTCTAGTCCAAGCAAACTACCTTCTCCAACTTTTGCCCAACAATTTAGAGATCTATAGGCCTCCCGTACAAAGCCTCATATGGTGCCATGCCGATACTCGTCTGGTAGCTATTATTATAAGTGAACTCGATCCATGGTAAATGATCATCCCAACTTCCTTTGAAATTAAGCACGTAAGCTCAGAGCATGTCTTCAAGGATCTGATTCACTCGTTCAGTCTGCCCGTCAGTCTGAGGGTGAAAAGGGTGTTAAAATCAAGAGTGGTTCGTAGTGCCTTCTGTAAAATTCTTCAAAAATGGAACGTGAACCTGGAATCCCGATCAGATATGATAGATACAGGCACTCTGTGCATTCTAACTATTTCTTTAACATAGAGTTTATCTAATTCCTTTAGGGGATAGGTAGCACATATAGGATGAAAATGTGTGGACTTAGTCAACTGGTCAACGATGACCCAAACTGCATCATGATTATTATGTGTCCGTGGTAATGCCATAATGAAATCCATGGATATGTGCTCCCACTTTCACTTGGCAATCGGCAACGACTATAACATCCCTGACGGCTTCTAATGCTCTACTTTCACCTGTTGACACGTGGGACATTTGGTCACAAAATTAGCGATCTCCCTCTTCATATTATTCCACTAATATTGCTTACACATATCGTGATACATCTTCATACCTCCAGGGTAGATCGTGCAGCCATGCGTTTTGTTGTTGAGCTTCTATAACCTTACTAATTAAGGAAGGTTGAACGACTAGGTTAAGGAGACGAGCTACAGATGTTTGCAGATTCAATTGAACGTCAAAATTCTTCACCATGTCTAACATTTTCTGCTGTTGAATCATTAGGTGAATGATTATTCCATGTGACTTACGACTTAAGGCATTTACTAGGGTGCTTGATAGTGTGGTTACTTAGGCGTTCATCTATAAAAACAAGCAGAGTGACCCTCCATTCCGCAGTTATAACATTTACTTGTAAATATTTTCATTGGCTAAGCAGGAGTTGAGGTGTTTTTTATCATCATCTTCTGCTTCTTAAAAGGATCGCCCTGTGCTTGATACATATTCAGTGTAGCTCTACCATTGCTCTTCACTTCTCTCTTTTGGTTACGACTTTTCTAGAAATCTTCATTGTCTTGCTCTATCATTAGAGCTCCTTCTACTACATCGGCATACAATCTAAGCTTAAGTGGAGTTAACTTGATACGAATTGAACCTCTTAGACCTTGCTCAAACTTCTTAGCTTTGCAAGCTTCATCTTGAATCATCTATGGGGTAAAAGGGGATAATTCAACAAATTTGGACTCATATTGGCCTACGGTCATCGCCCCCTGTTCTAAGCTTATGACTTCTTCTACTTTCTTCTCCCTTACACACTTAGGAAAGTATTTCTCATTGAACTCTTCACAGAGCATATCCCACGTCCATGCGGGATTTCCTTCATTTGTTCTAGCAATTGTCTCCCACTGGTGGCCGACCTTTCGCTCTAACATGAAAACTGCAAGTGTGACATTCTGCTCCATTTTCTTTTCCAATTTTCTGCCTCCATAGGGTTCGACAAACCCTTGAAAGAAGGCAACTTCAATCTCTCAAATTTATCTATTAAGTCTCTAACACCATCCTGCACAACTTGGGCAGCTCCTCTATTATCGTGGCGAATGTGTTGTCCAAGAATGGCCATCATGTCGCCTAAAGCATGGAGGACCCCATCAAGTGACTGGCCAGTTTTGGTGAACCCCAGTGTGGCCGCCATAGGACTAGCTCTACCTCAATCTCTATCTCTACACCGACACCTGGACATATTTTAAATCAAACAATAAGGTTTAGATGTCACATAAGGCCATATACTAAAATACAATACTATAAGTTAAGTTTTGATCACAACTACTCTGGAAAGGGATATATCCTAATTTTTCAAAGTGACTAAGTTTTCAATTAAAACCCTAGGTCCTCAATGATTCTAAACCTAAGCTTTGATACCATTCTGTCACACCCGTAAATCTGGCACCTGGGTATATCCGACCCCGATTCCATACCCACAGGCATGACTGATGTTTTGTATGTTTACATTTCATAATCCACACATATATTGACAAATTGATCTCATTCATAAAATATAACAATCCAAATATTGAATAATCAAACATTTATTTAAAGATGAATAAAATGTCCATATTCCGACTATTCAAGATTATCATCAAACACATGTCATCGTCATGCCATCATACTATACTTAATGTTCATTACACTTATTTAGAAAATGGTAAAGAAACAAAAATAAATAAAAGAAAATCTCTTTAAGCTCCTCTATGAGATCCTGATCCTGAAATTTTAAAATCACAACAGGGTAAGCTGTGAAGCCTAGTGAGTAATCTCAACACAAGTTTCAAAATAACCTCATATAACATGAATAAAAATGTATTAAAAGATACAATACCCATTTAGGTAAAACAAAAAATGAGGAGATTTAATAAACAAAATTTTCAATGTAAATTCAAAGAAAAATGAATGAACGAAATTATCATATGCTATACTCCATAATAACATGTGCGGTTTATTCTTTTCAACACCAGGTCCAGTTTACACCGGTTGGCCAACACCCACGCCAATACAACACTTAGCTTGGCAATGGGGACCTCTTGCATGACATGCTCACCCATCCAAAGGGCACTTGCTAAGGGACCCATTCATACGTTAGCTGGTCAGACTACTACCCTACCAAACCTGACAGTAGGAACCTTTTGCAACCCTAACATGCTCACCCACTCAAAGGGTACGGTAGAGGTTCCAAAAGGTACTAGTTGGGTTTCTGGTACTTTTAACTCAAGGGTCTTGATCACCCTACCTATTTATACTTTAGGGATTTTTAACCCAGAGGACTTGATCACCCCACTTATTTTCTAGCATTCTAAAAACTATTTGGAGGTTATATATAATTTCAATATTTTGTGAGCAAAATATTTTTGAGGACAAATTATTTCCAATCATTGTAGATTGTTCGTACATGATTTAAAAATATATTTATGCAATGTAATCCATCAGATCTTATCTGATAGTCTGGAAAAGTATATTGAACTTGAAATTTCTATAAAAAAAAAGATGCTCAAAATTTTGATTTTCTTAAAATTACCAAAAAATAATAATAAAAGAATTATTAATGCATGGGTTAATAATAATCTAAATTTAAAGTTGATTCAAAGGTTGGTAATTAAAATAAAGAGGACTACAGAAAAATCATATTAAATAAACACAACAAACTATGAATTAAATGAATAAATCAATAAGTGAAAAATGCACAATTATTGAATTATTTGCGTAATAATAAAAGGAAAACATGTGGAATTTATTATAAGTAAAAATAATAATAAAGAAAAATATACAACACATATATCGCGGTGGCCCACGTCCCACGGATGGCTTGGATCAAACATGTACAACATGGTGGGTCCCACGTCTAGCCCGTCTAGACAGACGGTGCAGATATACAACACATGTTACATGGTGAGCCCCACCCGTCCAGTAATACGGACGGCGTGGTTGGAATACATATCTCAAGGTGGACCCCACCCATCAAATGGAAGGACAACGTGAATGTACAGATACATCATGGCTGGCCTCTCACGGTAGCACCGTCCAGATGGACGGCTTGGAGAACAAGTACATCATGTGGTGAGGTCCACGTCCCCAAATGGACGGACAATTTGGATATAAAATATATACATCAAGGTGGGTCCCACCCCCACACATGCCACAAGTGTGGGATGGGTCCACGTCCAAAACAGATGGATGGTATGTTTAAAACACACACATCATGGTAGCCCACAGAGCTTACTGACGTTAATTGCAGTAGCTATATGTTGCTGGGCTGTTGTCCAGCAGCCCAATAGATGGACGATGCATATTAGGTGGGTCCACACGCGTGGACACCACATGCCATCAAGGAAGGCCCCATGACTGATGACTAGCTTAGATAAAACACATACATCACGCGGCCTCATGGCCTGGACGGTATGGATTTCACATGTACAGCATGCTGGGTCCCACCATCCACCAAGTGGACGGTAGATGGGTTGGGTGAAACGCATGCATCATAGGTGGGTCCACACGGGTGGGACCCACCAGCTATGGATTGGCTGATATTTGTATTTTCCCTCATCCAAACCAGCCCAAAAACAGGTAGCAAGTGGACTCCATTTGTTGGATGTCCAGAAAATCTAGACAGTCCAGATTTTGATCACATCGGGTGGGCCATACACATAAATCATCATCATCATCAAAAGAAAAGGAGATAGAGAAAATTTTTCTACAACACATACATCAAAATGGGTCCCATCACAAGTGGGCCCTCAAATGAAAATCAATGGTGGATATCCTAAAATCACCCACCAATTGCCTTCTTCTTTAGCTCATTGGACTCCTTAGCTCCTACGCTTTCCCTTTGATGGTGGATGATGAATATTAAAGGGTGGAGATGAGAGTTTTAGGGTAGGAAGTGGTCCACACACTAGGCTCTCTTTGGGAAGCTTGGACATCCACTCTCTCTTGGTTGTTTGGAAAATGGTAGAGAGAAATAAGAGAGAGGAGATGGTGTTGTAAGGGAGAGGTGGAGTGATGTGTGATGGGTGATTGGTGTAAGGAAGGGATGGGTGGAGAGAGAGAGAGAGGTTGACTTTGGATGAGAGAGGTATGGGTTGTCATCTCTTGTTGGTGAGAGAAGGATGGGCTAGGTATAGGTTGTACTTTGATTGATTGATGTGATGTTTGGGTAAAGATTCTCTCTGAATTCACAACGCATGGCATTTTCCTTGAAATAAACGCAGGCCCACAACTCCTAGTTTGGGTATCGCATCGGCGCATGAGACGCGAAATTGGAACTGCTGAAATTGTAGTAATGACCACTCTAGTAGAAGTAGGAATAGGTTAAAGTGTCCTAGAGGGGGGTAAATAAGACTTTATAAAAAAAATTTAACAGTTTAAAATCCCATTAACCTAATCTTGATCTAATATGGAACTTATCAAGATATCTTCAACTTAATTCTAATGGCTTCCAAGCTTGATAGAAGATCCAATCACAAGACTATTCAATATTTAACCAATATCTAAACTTGGCCTATGATGGATGAGCAATGTGACTGTGTGTGAGATGTGATTCTTATCAGTTCTAAATAATCATGTTAATATGCTTCATGAGAACATTCAAAGTAAACATAATAGAGTAATATGCATATAATAATCTCAAACACAGTCATTTATAGTGGTTTGGTTACATGCCTACTTCACACCCGGTGGACGCACTTAACCCTTGAGTGTACCAGATTTTCCTAACTGAGATTTCAAATCAGGTTCAGCTCAAACTGTTACAACTTACACAAGGTTGACTCTAGGACCTACACAAGGTACCTAAGACGTGCCTACACAAAACACAAGTTTATGCCCTACACAAGAGCAAAGGTCAACACGAAGCACCTAAGCTTTATGCCCTACACAAGAGCAAAGGATCCACATAAGGAACCTCCGTTTTAGGCCACATCAGCCAAGGATCCACCCAAGGAACCTTCGTTTTAGGCCACACTGGCCAATGAACCACACAAGGAACCTCTATTTTAGGCTACACAGGCCAAGGATCCACACAAGGAACACAGGTTTATGCTCTACGTAAGAGCAAGGGTCAACACATAGTGCCCACATGTACTCTCCCGTCGAAGGCCTCCTATGAGGACTTTAAAGGGGTGAGAAGCACTTGTGACCTAAACCTATACAACGAATGATCAACAGTGTCTCTGGACTCTAATGACTTACAAATAAGTAGGTGGGCCCCGTTAAGTACGATGATGAAGATCTCCTCCTTGATGATTAATATTCTTCAACTCCCTTAATCCACAACACTTGATGATGTTCCAATAAAGGCGACGGGTTGGGTCAAGGTTTTGTTGGAATCCTACTTTATTAAATGTTTTCTTATTTTAGAGGAGTGATTCCAAGCATTCAAGCATTCAAGGCATCCTAATTCAATGATTTGCCACTAAGATAGTAGTTGGATGATCCTTGAATGGGGAAGTTCATTCCTCAATCCACTCTATTGAATGTCAATGATAAAGGTGGATTGAAGGATGAACTTCCATGAGAAAATGATCTTAGGGTAGGTAGTATGTAAAACTCTCTCACAGCTCTCTCTCTCTCTATTTTTCTCACTACTACAACCAAGAGCAAGCTTCCTATATATAAGAAAAAAGTCCCAATGGTAATAAATATGCCAAAGTCTGACTGAGTTCGATCTCATCGGGCCTGACTCGATGTTATCGAACATATACTTTTGATTCCATCTAATCAGGGTTCGATGATGCGAACTCAGCTGAAGCACATACCCGGAACTTTTTGAATGAAGATCGATGACATCAAACATGCGTCGATATTATCGAATTTTGAATGCTGATCTAATCGATAGTGGTTCGATACATTGATCTTTTCAAGGAATATTTGAGAAAGCTTGCTGGTCACTTTTTGACCCAATTCAATGATATTGATCCCATATCAATTTCATCAATTTTTGAATTGCGATCATATTGAGACAATATCGATTTCTCGGTCATTCAGATAAGATTTTCCTTTCCAAGTTTGGTGGAATAGTTTTGTCCCGATTTGATTACATCGAGTCTATATCGATATCATCATGATTTGAATTTCGATGACATCGATGTGGGTTTCGATTCCTTAAACATTTAGATGTTTTTCTTTCAAAAAACTTGCTGGACACAACTTGTCCCATTTTGATGTCATCGATACTATGTCGATATGATCGATATTTGAATTTCAATGATATCAATTGTCTTTCGATTTCTGGAGCAATATCAAGAATATTTTTCAAGCCTTTGCTAGATAGAGCTCTGAGATTTTCAATATCATCGACTATCCTTCGATAATATTGAGGATGTTATCGAAAGTACTTGCGATTTATCGACTATTTTGTCCAAAATACTTTGTGGTTGTTGGACATAAAGAGGACTCAATTCGATGTTATCGATACCAGTTTAATTCATCAATAATGAGTGTTCAATTGTACAACCAAGAATCAATGATATCGAACTTAGTTGAAAACTTAGAGAAATTTCCATTTTGAAACCAGGTTTTCAGACTTTTAACACATATGTTGTTCTAAGTTTTTCTTAAGGCTTTTGTTTACCTGGGTGTTTTTGGGATTTGGGATGTGAGGTTAAGTTTACCTATGATGAGATTTGAACACACATATGGTTGAGGCAATGTCTTGAATTATCTTCATATGGGGCCCACTTGACTCATCGACTCGACACTCACAATAATTGACAAACCAGGGCACTTTCAATCGCAGCGACGGTGCGGTCGCTAGGGTACAAGTCTCAGGTCGAGTCGACTTAGATATACGGGATGCGACTTAGGGTCGCATGTAAATGACGGCTACAGGTTGCCGGTCGCCGAAATTTGACTGGGAGGACTGCGAGATCTTAAGGAATGATACGGACTAGGTTACGGACCTTACACAAGTCTAGTGTAAGGTTGTGCACACATGTGCCATGCATTGCACACATGCCACATGTGTGGCACATGTATGTGAGGTGTGGTTATGGTAGGTGTGCATAGTGTATGGTTGGTGATGCATGGGCCGCATGTGTGTTTCATGAGACACATGTATGTGATGTGTTTGATGCATGCATGCCACATGTGTGAAAGGTATGTGTGCATGATGTGTTTGGTGCATGTGTGTGGTTGTGATGTATTCAATGGTGATTAAATGGATGATGTAGATAGATGGACGGATCGATGTATACAGAGATTGACAAATGGATGTATGGATAGATGGATGGATAAATATATGGTTAAATGAGTTCATATGTGATCGGGGAATGGACTTCGTGTTGTACCTGTGGATTGGTGGTGAGTTGGATGGGTAGAATTTTAAGTGGCCACGTGACAAGCGAGATGGACGATTAGTTTAGATGGATGGACAAAGTATTCTGATAATTTCAGCATATGGACAGTTTGATGGTTGTATTGCTGGATGGATGGTTAAATATATGGTTAGATTTATTATTTAATGAATAGTTGGATTGGATATGTCCAAATCAATGGTTGAGATTGAACCAATTGGTCTTGTAAATCAACGGTCATATCAGACTAATTGGGTACGTTGATCAATGGTTGAAATTGGATGGTCAAGATTTATTTGGGTTATTATAAAACCCCCTCAAGGATCTTAGCCTAGATTCCTTCTTTAGTATCAGTGGTGTAAACTATAATTTCAACCTTCTGCAGACACATTGTCTAACTCTGCATCAACAATGAGTCTAACTTGATCAGGAATATTAAACAGTTCATGTTTCAAGGAAGTTATGGCTACTTCATCTTTTGAAATCTCTGATTGCTCAAGATTGGTTATTCGCATGATGTCTTCAATATCAACTTCGAGCTTGCTGGTCTTTAAATCCGCCTCATGTTGCTGAACCTCAAGGTCAGAAATTTGTTGTTTAAGACTCGGAATCTTCTCACCTATAACTAATGAAGAATGTTTAGAAGCCTTCACTTGTTCATGGAGGGAGTTGAATTCTTTATTATATACAGAAATCATTGATATTGCCCTTTAAAACTTATCTTCAAGTTGTAATAATTCCTTCTATTGGGCAAGTATTTCTGGAGTAATAGTCATGTCTTGAGCAGATTCTAGTTTACAAAGTGTGTCGCAAAAGTGACAGAGAGATTCGCATAAAGGAGAGATTAATCTTCGTCATCTATTGAGTGTCAAATAATGCATATTTTCCCCCTTTTATGTCTTGGTTTTATGAACATGATACTGCTTAATGTTATATTTTATACATGTTTGTGTTACAAGGTGAATCTGAGAGCTTGGATTGAAAAGAATGTTAAAAGCATAGATTTAGTGCTTAAGAATCACTAAGGCAAAGGAGGGATCTTAGGAGACCAAAAACGGAGAACTCTCATACTAAAGATCCAAGGAAACCAAGTATAAAGGATGGAGAAACGATTGGCAAAAGCACAAGTTAAACAACAGAAAAACATGACATTTCAGTGCCACCTAATGCCATTTCGGTGCCACCGAAAGTGCACAAAATAGTTAAAAAGGTTAAGCTCTCAGTCCTGGAGAGGGGGCAGGGGAGTGAATAGGACTGCCAATTTTAAAAATTAAAAAACTGAAAGATTAAATAAATCAGAACTAATTAGAGATCTCAACTGTAATAGTATTGAGAAATTGATTCAAACCTTATTCAAAGGGCTACCTTACACCAAAAACAGATGTTTTAGATAGGACAACCTGTTTTAGATAGGACAACCTGATTTCTTGAACGTAGCAAGGATCAAGATCACAAACTAAAATAAGAGAAAAAGGAAGAAAGCTAACTATTACAAGCATTCATCACATGTACATGAAAATATTACAACCATTCAGCACATATACATCACATACATCATTCACCATAAAACACAAGGAGTTATAGTGGTTCGGTGTGTACACCAACTGTTCTCAAACAACCACACCTACTCCACTCCCA
Source organism: Magnolia sinica (assembly GCF_029962835.1). Taxonomy (NCBI): domain Eukaryota; kingdom Viridiplantae; phylum Streptophyta; class Magnoliopsida; order Magnoliales; family Magnoliaceae; genus Magnolia; species Magnolia sinica. Next base: position 71,318,446 of record NC_080574.1, read on the forward strand.
ATAATCACAACCCACGTGATATTAGCGTTCACTAATAATCAAGGTTTTCTCATGTTCACCTTAAAACCTATACAGTTGCGTTTTTAAATGGGCTATCACAATCAAACCCTCACGCTAAGATTTTCGGCTATCTTAGTTAAAACCAATACAGAGATTTTCTGGATATGTCAGGAGACCAAAAATGAATAAAGAATAAGTATCTTCTTCTGAAGACGCTTTTTGATTTACCCCGTAGAACCGCTTCGCATGATGTAAAAATGTTCAATATCCAATAACACAATCAAGGGTTTTAGGTTCTAAATTGATTTTAAATTAATTCAAACCTTAGGTTACTTATTTGAATTTCATAGATCTCATAAGGAAGAGTATGAACTCCCTTTAAAACATAAGATTCATAAAAGAGATCAAGGAATTACAAAAATAAAAAGCTATTAAAAGATTTAAAATTACCGTGCTATAGCTTGAAGATGATGGGGACTTTTCTCTCTCAAAGTGAAGGCTTTTAGTGGCTTTAATGAATGAATTAGAATGAGAAAAGACCTCTATTTATAAGCTAAAAATCGGTTGCTTCGATTGGTCTAAGGTCTCCTTCGACTCGTCTAAAAATCAACCAAATTTCAAATTTTGGGCACGATCAGATTAAACTGTCCTTCGACTGGTCGAGCATTGCCTTCGACTGGTCGAGGGAGCACAAAATTAGTTGCTGGAGTTCGAGTCGAGCTCCCTTTGACTGGTTGAGGGTGTTCCCATGACTCGTCGAGCACAATGCTTGACTGGTCGAGGAGCTACCAGAAAAGTCCAGTTTTTTAGTTTGAATCTTTGACTAGTCGAAGTATTTCTTGGACTGGTTGAATCAGAGCTTGGACTACTCGAATCAAAGCCTAACCAAAGAATAAAAAACCCGTGTATGTTTAGTATATAAAAGGACCTAAGTTTAGGGTCTTTTTAGGGTCAATTATACATGAAATTATTGGACATTGAGGTATATACCTCGAAGTTTCTACTTGAATCTTCAGTAGCGTTCAGTGGATCTTTAACTTGAAGTTGTAGCTTGATCTTGAACTTGAAGTTAAGTAGAACTCAAACTTGAAGTAACCATCTTCATGTCTTGAACTTTCCAACTTCATGTGTTGATCTTGAAGGTGAACTTTCCATCTTAATTCACTTGAATGTGAACTTTTCATCACATGAATGAGTCTCACTACAAGTTATTTTGTCTCTTCGAAATTTGACAAATAAGGGTGCTTTATACAACACAACACTTGCAATCTCCCCCTTTGTCAAATTCGTGACAAAACATACTTAGAACAAAATACAAATACAAAACTTCACACTTTCTCTCAATATGAGCACAACTTCTACTCCCCCTCAATCTGAGCTTGGACTTGTGTAGAATACCTGTATTAACAAATATATACATTTCCAAACATATATAATCCACACAATCCATATCAACATTTGTTTTAAACATAAATCTCTCATACATAAATCTCTCCCCCTTCTTGTCACAACTTGACAAAGGAAGACAGAATGACAATCAGAAACGGATAAATGAAAGACAATAAAAGAAATATGATTAAGAGTAAATCAAGAGAGTAGGAATAAGATTTAGAAAGCATAAAGAAAGTAACATTCAAGAGTATGAATTAAATCATACAAACCAAGCATAAGTTAAAGTTATACAATCCAAAAAAATAAAATAAAATTAAGGTCAAGCTAGTCAGAACCAAAGGAAGAAGGAGGTGGGATAGATGGGTCAATCTGATGAAGTCCTTTAGTAATGCGATTAAAATATTTTCGCATATACTTCATTGACAACTTGTGACTTTCCGTCAGATTGTCCTATGAAACTTTTCACTCAACCACCTTCTCCTTTAAACAATGAAGGCGATCATCTAATTGAGACAGTTGAAAGTCAGGATCCGCCTCATTATCAGTTTCTAGTTCATTAAAGATGTCATCCATAGTAGTGTCTGCAAGCAAGGTGTCTTCTTCTTCTTCAACATCTTCCTTGTCTCGCTGACCTGAAAGATATTCCAAGTTCATCTTGTTGATGTTAGAGTTATTAAATGGAAGGACTACTATCGGTGCCTTAGTAGGAGGAATGACCACATTGTAATGAAGTGCAAGGGTAGTCATAAGATAGGCAAATGGAATAGAGCCATGGCCAGGATGGAGACAAAATTGTACCATGCTATAAAAAATCAGAGAAGGAAGACATATAGGAATGTAAGACACAATAGAGTGAAAATCACGACACATAAACGGAGTAAGTTCAGCCTTATTCCAAAACCTAAGATAAACATTAGAGATAAAAATGCGGTGAAGAACTCTATACTTGGACAACGTTTGATTGGCATGGAGTGCATTACTCGAACTCCATTCGGCATTAAATCGACACAATTTGCGGGTAATTGCTCGTCGTTCAAATTTAGTCATTCTCTCAGCTAATGTGGGTATTGGAATACCTTCATCATTTACATTTATGTCTAATAGACCTGATATAGGATGTATATCTACAGGGAATGTCCCTTCTTTAAAATTGATAGAGAATGTCAGATCATTTAGGGACGCTTCACCTATAGACACATACATCACTTGTGCAATCGAACGGTATGCCGGTCCGCCCCAATTTAAAATGTTTTCCCAACCAATAGAGGTAAGGACAAGAAGAAGCTGAAATGAAGCTAAATGATTGACATTAACCGGCCTTTCTATTATGACTTCTCTATTGTGAAGATCCCGAACATACTTCAGGTCTTCCTCGAGGGCCCCTAAGGTTCTAACCCTAAGTGAAGACATCCTAGAGGATGAGCCACGAGATACTCTCTTCTTAGTTCGATGTTCCATTTAGTGATTGCAATAGAGAAAATCAAAAATAAAAGATAGGTTTGACAAGAATCAGATTTTTCATTAAAAACCCTCTAAGAAAAGAATGGAAATATGAAATTAACAACAAATGAAGCTTATAATGCATACAAGAACCCAAATCTAAAAGAAAATTAAAAATAAGGCATTTACAATGACTCTATGGAGATGGGTTCGACGAGTCAAGTGAGAGCTTGTTGAGGAAGATGAAGGAAATTGAGGAAAAAGTGATTTTTCCCTTTTTAGAGAAGTCCACCCACGCTCCTTAACTGGTTGAGTACGTGCTCGACCCGTCGAGGCTCGATTAGTCGAGTACGTGCTCGACCGGTCATGCTACACTGAAATTTCAAAAAAAAAAAATCCTTTTTTTTGCATAAAAATTATAAATAAAAAATGCAAAAAATAACATGATTTAATAAATTTGGAATACACATACCAATATCATGTTTTTATTTGGAAAATCTATTCTTGTCAAGTGGTTTACTCATAATGTCGGCAAACTGATTTTCGGTCTGGATATATTCTAAAGAAATGCTTTTATCTTCAACCAATTCTTGAACATTGTGATAACGAATGTCTATATGCTTCGTTCGAGAATGTTGCATGAGATTTTTTGAAATATTAATTGCGCTAGAGTTATCGCAATACAAGATCATTGTATCTTGCGTAATTCCATAATCATTTAGCATTCTTTTCATCCAAACCAGTTGTTACATGCATTACCAACTGCAATGTATTTAGCCTTAGTTGTAGATAAAGATACCGAACTCTATTTCTTACTGTGCTAGGAAACTAAATAATTTCCAGCATAGAAGCATCCACCACTGGTAGACTTTCTATCATCAATGTTTCCTGCCCCAGTTAGCATCTGTATATCTAGCTAGTTGAACATTTGTATCATGCAGATACCAGAGGCCTAAATTAGTAGTACTTGTGACATATCTGATTATGCACTTGACAGTAATAAGATGTGATTCTTTTGGATCAGATTGATATCTAGCATAAATACCTACACTAAAGGCAATATTTGGTCTAATAGTAGTTAAGTATAAGAGACTATCAATCATGCTGTGATATAAGTGAGAGTCTATACTTTTACCTATTTCATCCTTCAAAAGTTTGATAGTCGTACTCATACGAGTATCAAATTTCTTACCGTTCTATAATCTAAACTTCTTAACCAAATTTAAGGTATATTTGGTTTGAGAAATGAAGATACCATCTTCTTGCTGTTTAACTTGTAAGCCTAGAAAGTAATTCAATTCTCCAATCATACTCATCTCAAACTTGGATTTCATAAGCTCTGCAAACTCAACAAACAACTTATTACTTGTAGAACCATAGATAATATCATCAACATATATATATATATATATGTACAATTAGTATGTGTTCACTGTACTTTTTAACAAATAAAGTTTTACCAACACTTCCCATAATAAATTGTGACTGAGTAAAAACTTAGTCAGCTTCTCATACCATGCCATGGGAGCTTGTTTTAGACCATAAAGTGCCATTTTAAGACGATATACATGATTTGAGTGTTTAGGGTCCTCAAAACCCTTAGGTTGTTCAACATAGACCTCTTTATGTAGATCACCATTTAAGAATACACTTTTAACATCCATTTGATATATATTGAATTTTTTGAAGTAAGCAATGGATATAAACAATCTGATGGATTCAATGTGAGCTACTGGCGCAAAAGTTTCATCATAATCGATTCCTTCTATTTGAGTGTATCATTGTATAACCAGTCTAGCCTTGTTTCTAATTATATTTCCCATTTCATCAGATTTATTTTTAAAAATTCATTTGGTTCCAATTATATGTTTATCAGATGGTCTTGAAACCAAATACTAGTCATCATTCCTAACAAACTGATTTAGCTCTTCTTGCATGGCTACAATCCAATTTTCATTAGTAAGTGTTTCTTTTACGTTGGCTGGTTCAATTTTGAGAAGTAAAGGAGACATGATTGCAAATATTCTCTAATTATTTTCTTGTTCGCACACTAGTGAGAGGATTACTTAATATCAGATCAGTAGGATGGTCTTTGACTGATCTTAGTTCGGTGTTAATTGGACTAGATGAAGAGTCGGGTTTCTCAATTAAATTGACTTCATCATCTTCTATACTAGGTGTGGGTGTGATCAGATGATCATCAATTACAACATTAATGGATTCCTGGATCACTCCTATTCTTTTATTAAGAACATGATATGCTCGACTATTCCGAGCATAACCCAAGAATATCCCTTCATCACTCTTAGCTTCAAACTTCCCTAAGTTTTCACGGTCATGTAATATGGAGCACCTACGTACAAAAATTTGAAAGTACTTAACAGTTGGTTTCTTATTGAACCATAACTCATAGGCTATTTTATCTTTTGATTTTCTTACATACATACGGTTTATAACATAACATATAGTATTTATATCTTCAGCCAACAAGTTTTTAGGTAAATTCATGCTATTTAGCATAATATTGGCCATCTCTTGTAGCACTCTATTCTTTTTCTCAACAATCCCATTTTTTGAGGTGTTTTAGGAGCAGAAAACTCATGCGATATGCCATGATCAGTATAATATTTCTCAAAATTACTATTTTCAAAATCAGTACTATGATCGCTTCTTATCTTGATAACATTCATTTCTTTTTCAGTCTAAATTTATTTTAGTATTCTTTTGACTTCATCGAGAGTCTCAAATTTTTATCTCATGAAAGCTACCCAAGTAAATCTGGTGAAATCATCAACAATAACTAGAAAATACTTCTTTCCACCTCTACTCTTCGTTCTGGTTGGTCCAACTAGATCCACATAGAGAAGTTCAAGAAGTTTGGTTATGGCAAAGGAGTTCACTTTCTTGTGACTGCTCCTAGTTTGTTTGCCAATTTGGCATGGGCCACATATTTTATCAACCCTTTTTAGTTTGGATAGACCTCGAATAAGATCAATTTTGCTCAGTCTATAGAGGTTTCGGTAGTTAACATGTCCAAGACATTTATGTCATAATTCCGTTTGGTCTGTTTGGACCACGTAACATGAAAAATATAAAAGATCAAGACTCATTAATAATATAGCAATTTTCAGAAATCTTATAACCATTTAATATCACATAACCTTTCTCATTTGAAATATCGCATCATTGATTAGTAAATTTTACACTATGTTTGTTATCACAGATTTGAGATATACTTAGAAGATCATGTTTATGAGCTTCAGCATATAAGATGTTTTCAAAAGGAGGAAGGTTAGAGATTTGTACAGTACCTTGGCCGATAATCCTGCAGTTGCTTCCATCACCAAAAGTAACTACGCCATCATTCATTTCTTTTTAGTTGGTGAATATATCCTTGTCACCTGTCATATGTCTTGAACATCTGCTGTCTAGGTACCATTTTGAATGGCTAGAAGCTTTGAAGGTAGTGTGGGCAACAAGACAAGTAACTTTTGGAACCCATTTCATTGTAGTTCTGGGTTTAGGAGTACCATTGATTTTTCTTGACTTGTGAGAGTTGAAATTTCTCTGTCTATCAACTCTAATAATATTAGAGTTAGATTTGAGAAGCTCTTTGAGTAAGTCCACTATTTTTTCAGCTAAGGCGTTATATCTTTGATTTCTAAAGCTGATGTTATCAGAATTAACTTTAGAAGAGTGAAAAAGTTTTGAGTTTTTAAAATTGTTTTGGTTATTATTTTTCAAGTTCTTATCTTTTAAGTTTGAGGATTCTCCTTTTACAAATATAAGAGATGCATTCTTATTTTTCAGTGAAGTATTTTTGATATAGCCCAGACATGATTTATTGCCACATTTTCTGAATGCAGTTAATAGTTTTTTCAGCTTAGGGTCTCCATGGGCGTATCTCCATGTATCCTTAGAACTCAATAGAGAAGAAACTTCGAGTTTTAAATTCTCATATTCTATTTTGAATTTTTCAAATTCAGAAGTTTTGAAACTTAAATCAAGTTTTGCTTTTCATAATAATCAGAAAGATGAGATTTTTCCAAAACAATATTACCAAGTGCTTTTTTTAATTTGAGAAAATTTTCTTTTTGAATCTTTAACTTGATAGGTAGTTTGCAACTTTTCCTGTATAGGGCATTATAGGCATCTTGAAGATCATCTTCATTTTCATTTTTAGGGTCACTCCTGAGATTCTCATAATCAGATAAGTTACAACTATGTGAGGAGGTGACTCTGGCTATAGTTATTAAGTCTTTCACTTTGTTTGAAGTTTCTTATTCTGATTTATCTGACTCAAAAAAACTTTCAGAGTCGGATGATTCATCCCAAGTAGCTATCATGCCCTTTCTCTTTGACTTATCTCTTTTGAGACATCTATTTGCCAAATGTTCGTATTATTGGCAGTTGAAACATTGAATATCTTTCATAGATTTCCAAGTTTTAGATTTTCCCTTCTTCTTATCAGAAGGTCTTTGAAAATTAACTCTTTTCTTACTTTTGAAAATCCTGTAAAAAATTTTAGCATGTAAAGCCATATCATCCTCCATATCTTCAATATCAGAATTAACATTATTATCTTTTGAAATAGATTCAGATGACTTAAGGGCAATGGACTTACCTTTGGGAGCTTTAAAATTTAAGTCGTATGTTTGAAAAGAACCAACTCCTTAACCTTCATTTGATCAGTGTCTCTTAGTTCCTGAATTGTAGTTACTTTAGAATTGAACCTCTCAGGAAGAGATCACAATATTTTAGCACAGACTATGCTTTCTAGGATTCCATCTCCTAGACCCTACATAGAATTAACTATGTCATTTAATTTCATATAAAAGTCCATAAAAGTTTCATTTTCTTCCATACGAATTTCCTCAAACCTTATAGTGAGGATTTAAACTTTAGATTTCTTGACAATAGTAGTTCCTTCATGTGTCATTTTGAGATTATCCTAGGCTTGTTTAGCTATATCACATGAAATAATCCTTTTGAATTCATTAGGTGATAGAGCACATGTAATTGCATTTAAAGCCTTAGCATTTGCACTGCTTTCATTTTTCTGAGGTGTAGTCCATAAATAAAAAGAAGTTTCTTTAATGGATTTAGTTTCCACATGCTTTCATTTATAGATTTTAAGAAAATTCTCGTTCTGGCTTTCCAATAAACATAATTTGGGCCCTCAAAAGGTGGTGGCCTGGTAATAGACAAGCTATTGAAATTTAACATAATGAAAGCTTTAGATCTTTAAACTCAAGAAACTTAATCCAAGTAAATGAGCAATTTAGCTTTAATACCACTTAAAAAGGTTGAGCTCTCAGTCCTAGGGGGGAGGGTAAATAGGACTATGCCAATTTTAAAAATTAAAGAACTAAAAGATTAAATAAATCAGTACTAATCAGAGATCTTAACTGTAATAGTATTGAGAAATTCATTCAAACCTTGTTCAAAGGACAACCTTACACCAAAAATAGATGTTTTAGGTAGGACAACCTGATTTCTTGAACGTAGTAAGGATCAGGATCGCAAACTAAAATAAGAGGAAAAGGAAGAAAGTTAACTATTACAATCATTCACCACATGTACATGAAAAGATTACAATCTTTCAACACATATACATCATATACATCATTCACCACAAAACACCAGGAGTTATAGTGGTTCGGTGTGTACACCAACGGTTCTTAAACAAGCACACCTACTCCACTCCCAATAATCACAAACCATGTGATATTGACATTCACTAATAATCAAGGTTTTCTCAGGTTCACCTTAAAACCTATACAATTGTGTTTTCAAATGAGCTATCACAATCAAAACCCCACGCTGAGATTTTCTAGCTATCTCTATTAAAACCAATACAAAGATTTTCTAGATATCTCAAGAAACCAAAAATGAATAAAGAATAATTATCTTCTTCTGAAGATGCTTTTTGATGTAGCCCGTAGAACTGCTTCGCCTGATGTAGAAATGTTCAATGTCCAATAACACAATCAAGGGTTATAAGTTCTAAATTAATTTTAAATTAATTTAAACCTTGGGCTACTTCTTTGAATTCCTTAGATCTCACAAGGAATAATATGAACTTCCTTTAAAACATAAGATTCATAAAAGAGATTAAGGAATTACAAAAATAAAAAGGTATTAAAATGTTTAAAATTACCGTGCTATAGCTTGAAGATGATGGAGACTTTTCTCTCTCAAAGTGAAGGCTTTTTATGGCTTTAATCAATGAATTAGAATGAGAAAAGTCCTTTATTTATAGGTTGAAAATTGGTTACTTTGACTAGTATAAGGTCTCCTTCAACTTGTCTAAGAATCAACCAAATTTCAAATTTTAAGTGCGATTAGATTAAACCGTCCTTCAACTGGTCGAGCATTGTTTTCGAATAGTTGAGCATTGTTTTTGATTGGTTGAGGGAACACAAAATTAGTAGCTGGAGTTCGAGTCGAGCTCCCTTCAACTGGTCGAGGGTGTGCCTACGACTTGTTGAGCACACTGCTCGACTGGTCGATGAACTACCAGAAAAATCCAATTTTTTAGTTTGAATCTTGGATTGGTCGAAGTATTTCTTGGACTGGTCAAACCAGACCTTAGACTATTCAAACTTAGGCTTGGACTAGTCGAACTAAAGCCTAACTAAAGTATAAAAAACCCATGCATGTTTAGCATATGAAAGGACCTAAGTCTAGGGCTTTCTAGGGTCAATTATACCTGAAATTATTGGACATTGAAGTATATACCTTGAAGTTTCTACTTGAATCTTTAGTAGCATTCAATGGGTCTTCTACTTGAAGTAAACTTAAAGTTGTAGCATGATCTTGAACTTGAAGTGAAGTAGAACTCCAACTTGAAGTAACCATCTTCATGTCTTGCACTTTCCAGCTTCATGTGTTAATCTTGAAGGTGAACTTTCCATCTTGATACACTTGAAGGTGAACTTTTCATCACATGAATGAGTCTCACTATTATTTATTTTATCTCATCTAAAATTGACAAATAAGGGTGCTTTATATAACAAAACACTTACAACAGTCTAACAAGAAAATAACTTAATTTGGTGCCACCTACTGACATTTCGGTGCCACCTAATGCCATTTCGGTGCCACCTACTGCCATTTCAGTGCCACTTAAGTACTTTGCATATACAATTTCAAATACTCGATTTCGGTGCTACCGAACCAACTTCAGTGCCACCGAAATTGCGGAGAATTGTTGACGCGGATTGCGTAACTTGAAAATTCCAAGTCGGTGCAAAAGGTGGAGCTTCCCAAATATAAATAGTAGTCCCTAGGATATTCTTAGACATCTTCTAGGGTTTAAGGCATAGAGCAAAAGCATGGAGAGCCCCTGCCAATAGTCTTTCTTTTTATTCCTTAGTTATTTTTATGCTTTTCTTAAGAGATTTTAAGTTCAATCATGTCTATGGCTGGCTAAACCTCTTAGCTAGGGCTAAGAGGTGAAGCTTGTAGCGTGATTGGGATGTTTACTTTGCTTTGATTCATGTTTATGTTTGAACTTCGTTAAATTCTAGTTGATTCTAAGGAACATTTTTCAGTTTTTAATGGTTTGTTGTGACTCAAATTACAATAGATCTGTAATAGCTTTAAATATCTTATTTTCTATTTGAGATTATGGATTTGGTAAATCCTATTATTTTCCATCATCTCTTGGGCATGAGTGGGTGATGGAATCCCTTCTAATTCACGACAATTCTCCCCCATTGAGGCTAGATCAATGAGAAATTCAGAGATTTGACCGTCTCTTCTTCCAACTAGATAGGATAAGACACTGATTCTAGTTGGATCTCTTGAATTAAGTAAGGTGTTGAGGGTCAAATATTGCATATTAAATCCCATTTATTACTTGGTTTTATGAACATGATAATGCTTAATGTTCAATTTTAATCATGTTTGTGTTGCAAGGTGAATTTAAGAGCTTGGATTAAAAAGGATGCTAAAAGTATGGATTTGACCCTCAAGAATCACCAAGCCAAGGATTGGATCTTAGACGACCAAGAATGAAGAGAATTGAAGTTTTGAAGTAAATTTCTATGATCCTCGACTAGTCATGTCTACTACTCGACTAGTCCTGGCTTTCGCAGGACTAGTCCTAGCTCCTACAAGACTAGTCGAGGCTCCTGGTCGACTAGTCAAGGAAACTTTGACTCAAACTCCAACAACATCAGATTTTAAATTCGTGTGATCTTTAACTAGTTAAGGGTGGTCCACGACCAGTCGAAGGTGGCCCTTGACCAGTCGAGGATAGTCCACGACTAGTTGAGGTTATGTATATTTTGCGCACACTACGTAAATTTCAGCCGATTTCTGGAAATTTACAACTCGGTACGAAAGGAGGTGATGCACAACTATAAATAGGAGTGCCTAGGGCATCCCTAGGCATCTTCTAGGGTTTGAGGAGTAGAGAAAAAGGGTGGAGCCACTCTCCGGGAGTTCTTCTTCTTCCTCTTTAGTTGATCTTTTTATTTTGTTTAAGAGTCTTTAGTTCAATCATGTCTATGGTTGGCTAAACCTGTTAGCGAGGGCTAAGAGGTGAAGCATGTAGTGTGATTGAGATGTTTGCTTTATTTTGATTCATGTTTTGTTGAACTCTCTTAGATTTTAGTTTGATTATGAAGGAATATTTTTAGTTTTTAATGGTTTTTTATGACAAATTACAATAGATCCATGATAGCTTGAGATATCTTTTTTTCTTGAATTAAGATTGTGAAATTAGTAAGTCTCGTTATTCACCATCGTCCCTTGGGCATGTTAGGGTGACGGAATCCTTCTTAACTTTCACAATTCTCTTATGATTGGTTGTGGGATTGGTAAATCTTGTTGTTTGCCTTGTCTCTTGGGCATGGTTAGGTGACAGAACACTTTCAAATCTTGACCACTCTCATCCATTGATGATTAGATCCAAGAGAAGTTCAGAGATCTGAAAAATCTCTTCTTACCAATTGGAAAAGATAGGACTTTAATTTAACTTGTGTCCTTGAATCATGCAAGGTAACTTCCCAATTGCTACAAGTGGATCATTGGCAATTGCTACAAGTGGATCATTGGCACCTTAGTTCCTACCTTTAAATTCACTAGTTTTAATTAATTTAATCACAATTATTTTCTCAAATATTTCAGACTTAGGTTTTCATCTTCTCTAGTTTTACTTCTAGTTACTTTCAGAAGACACAAGTTCAGTTCTTGTGGATTCAACCTCGGTCTTACTGACATGATTACTACATCACAACCCTACAGTTGGGGTTGTGAACAAGTTTTTGTCGCCGTTGTCGGGGATTGACGGTTATATTTTTCTGAGATTAGCTAGTTTTAAAATTAGGTTAAGATTAGGGTTTGTTTATTTTCTATTTTTAGGTTAGGTTTTTCTATTTATTTAGAAACTACTTTCTAATTTTAGGTTTGAAAACTTTCTAATTATAGGATTTTTTTTATAGAAACTTTCTAATTTCAGAATTTATGTTTTTAGAAACTGACTTATTTTGTTTTGTTTTGCAGGATCTTAATTTAGGAACTTTCAATTTGGTAACTTCCTTCTAATTCTCTTTCTATTTCTAGATTTCTTATTACTGTAGGATTTTTCTTTTATTTTTTTAGGATTAGATTTAGAGTTAGGGTTTCACCATGCAAAAGTGGGTATGTCAGTATGCTAAGATGGACAAGAGATATTGGGAATGGATGTATGATGATTATGATAGGAAACAACCTGTGTCTCAATTTTTTTTCTGAAACTATCATTAAGAACCAAATGGAATACAATACTCCACTGGTAAAGAAATCCTTACGCAATCATATGCGGGGGAATAATTACACCCCACGGATTAAGAAAACAGTACGTGAGTATTAGGGTTATTATAACTATGGGAGTGAGAATTATTATCACCTATCAGATAAGAAGAAAACAATACGTGATTATATTATGGGTGATAATATGTATCAAAAACCATCAAATTCTCCCACATATGACCCGTATGACTATGATCAGTGGAAACATCAATGTTGGGAAGATAAACCAGCAATACATCACAGTGGCATCAGAAGAACGATAAAAGCGCTTGAATCGCACCTCAACAAGCGAGTGGAGGTTAGTTCACCACAGCCTCAACTCAATCCAATTTTTCATTCCCAACTCCTTACTTATGATCAGTGAAAACATCAAAATTGGGAAGTTGAATCAACAATGCACCATAGCGATAATTCTCTTGGGTTCTATACCTTTAAGAACCAATAAGAAACAATCCAAGAGAATTCACTTCAAAATTTCATACAAACTCTAGAGCTCAGCCAACAAAATACACTCTAAAGACTTCAAGAACTTATAAAAGATATACAACAGTGGAGTTCACGTGATGCGATTATGGAGAATACCGAAATTGAGAATGAAGAGTTGGATTGTGTTAATGAGCATATAGTTCAATTTCCTGAAGAGTCGATCTCAATGATAGTCCAAAGGAAGGATCAAGAGACGTGGGTGTCTTTCAAATATCATGATAATGACACACTTCATTCACATGACACACTTGGTTTCAATGTTGAGGGAGAGGTTAGTTTATTTGAACCTCAAAGCAATTTAGGAGTAGAATGTGGGGAAAGCGATCCCATCCCAAGTGTGTACTGCATTGAATTGAAAAATGATGAGTATTGGGATGACGATCATGAATGTGCAGCCCAAATTCCCCAGGAATCAATCTCAAGTTTGGTCCAGGTCAGTGATCAGGATGTACATGAAGTGATCGGTTATAAGGATCTATTCCATTCATCTGACATGTATGATTTAATATGGAGGATGAGCCCCTTTCAACCGCCCCTTCTAACTCTTGTGAGACATGTTTAGACCACTCCCCTAAAATGAACAATGATATGATTCGAGAGATGGACAAGTTGCTCAATATGACTCTAAAATTTGAAACCATCCCATTAAGGCTACCATCTGAGTTGTCAACCCTTGACAATATAATGCCTTTACTGAGTAGTACCAATAAATAAAGTCTTTACATCAATTCTTCGCCTGTTGATTTTTAATTTGTCTATGCAGGGCAAGAGCAAGAGAGCATGCGTCCATCCACTTCAAGAGATGATGGAATCCTTGGGCAGATCATCACAAACTTTAATGTGAAAAATAAGTCACTCTCAGCTGAATTTTCCAACTCTTTGGACGATTTCTTGGCACGCTTTACAGATTTAAACGATCCTATGATAAAAGAAATAGTGGATGGCTCGTAAGATAATACCTCGGTAGTTTTTACTGATTAAGAGAATCATTATTCTGAAGCCTCTCCTTCCCTAGATCCTGAATGTTTATCATTAAAGGATGAGGAGCTGAAAATTGAACCGGAGTCTGAAACTTCAGAATATGTCGAGATTACATTACTTTCTAAGAATTTTTTTGAATTTCATTTATGTGTAGTCTCTGATTCACCATGGGATACTAAATCTGAAACTTCTCTATCACAGGTGAATCATATATACTCTGGAAACCTCAGGAGATTAAAAGGAAACCTTATGTTAAGGTAGATAAGTTTCTCTGAACATTCACGCTCCAAGGCATCCAAGCCTATTACAAAAAAGGCTTTTGGATGATCATGTTGAGAAACCTACTGAGAAATTTATCAAGATATTGGCCGAAGGAGGAACCTTATGGCATGATTGAGTAGCTTTTTCCTTACTTTCCTAGTTTAAGATTAGTTTATTACTTTCATAGAATTTAGGATAGCTTGTTTTAAGCTGTTTTAGGATAGTTTTCTTATCATCGGTTTGAGTCTTTTGTGCCAACACATATTTCGCATTGAGATCATTGGAAACACCCCAAAATTCCATCTTTGGGTAATACCTTTCCATCACTTCTCCTTTACTTTCATTGTCTCATGTGCATTACATGCTTATATCTTTTACATTGAGGATAATGTAGATTTTAGGTTGGGGGTGTGGATTATGTAAGCTAATCAGTGTTTTCTTAATCTTTGAGCAAAAATTGTGAATTTTTTTTAACAATTTTGTAAATTCAAGTGATTTTGAAGTTCATCCATGATTTAGAAGTATAAGATACTTAATGTTGGTGATTTATGACTCGTGGATTCAGTTACTTGTTAGATTTCAAAGTTAAATTCAAATTATTAATCCATGATTAGAAGTTTTGAACATTGATAGTCATGATTTCACATGTCATATCTAACTTTCACATTAAAGCTTCAGTCAACATTAAATTGTTAACTTGGTGCTTATTAAGCATGGAAGGAACCAACCTAGGGAATTTGTCCAACATGTTCAATAAGAAGAATTGAAAAGACAGAAAAATAAATAAATACCTAGCTAAAAAAAATAGTTGTCGTCGAAAACAGCTACCTATTGAAGATCTTTAAAAAGGTTGACGTAGCGTGAAAGCCATTGATAGAAAAATCAAAAGCTAGAAGAATAAAAAGATGAACTGTAAGGCAAGTTTTAGTTTAGGTTTTGGTTGTCTCGAATGCTCTTTTGATTATCAATGATATCATGAAAATTAAGAATTGAACCTTTGATTGTGACAAGTCCAGATTTCACTATGAACTCAATGTTTAGAACTGTTCTAATTTGTGGATTAATACTTTGAACTAGATTGTGAAATTTACTGAGTGCTAGAGCTGAGGAGAAGTTTATGCTCAACATTGATGTATCTTAAAATTATATTATTTGGATTCTTTTTAAAAATCACTTGAGCTTGTAGAAATTATCATGTGGTTCTCGAAATATGTTTCGCATACTTTGCTCGGGACTAGCAAAATTTTGGTTGGGGATTATGTTGAGGGTCAAATATTGCATATTAGATCCCATTTATTACTTGGTTTTATATGATAATGCTTAATGTTCTATTTTAATCATGTTTGTGTTGCAAGGTGAATTTAAGAGCTTAGATTGAAAAGGATGCTAAAAGCATGGATTTAATGCTCAAGAATCACCAAGCCAAGGATTAGATCTCAGACAATAAAGAATGAAGAATTCACATGCCAAAGATCTAAGAAAACTAAGTCAAGAATGAAGAGAATTGAAGTTTTGAAGTAAATTTCTGTGATCATCGACTAGTCCTAGTTACTGTCCTAACTTTCGCAGGACTAGTCCTGGCTACTACTCAACTAGTCCTGGCTCCTGCAGGACTAGTCGAAGAAGCTTCGACTCGAACTCTAGCAACATAAGATTTTAAATTCACGCGATCTTCGACCAGTCAAGGGTGGTCCTCGACAAGTTGAGGGTGGCCCTTGACCAGTCGATGATGGTCCATGACTAGTCGAGAGTTACGCAAATTTTGGGCAGACTGCGTAAATTTGAGGCAATTTTTAGAAATTTCCAACTCGATGCGAAAGGAGGTGATGCACAACTATAAATAGGAGTGCCCAGGGAATCCCTAGGCATATTCTAGGGTTTGAAGAGTAGAGCAAAAGGGTGGAGCCACCGTCTGGGAGTTCTTCTTCTTCCTCTTTAGTTGATCTTTTTGTTTTGTTTAAGAGTCTTTAGTTCAATCATGTCTATGGTTGGGTAAACCTCTTAACTGGGGCTAAGAGCTGAAGCTTGTAGCATGATTGGGATATTTGCTTTATTTTGATTTATGTTTTGTTAAACTCTCTTGGATTCTAGTTTGATTATGAAGGAATATTTTTAGTTTTTAATGGTTTGTTGTGACAACTTAAAATAGATCTGCGATAGCTTGAAATATCTTATTTTCCTGAATTGAGATTATGAAATTAGTTAGTCCCGTTATTCACCATCGTCCCTTGGGCATGGTAAGGTGACAAAATCCTTCCTAACTTTCATAATTTTCTTATAATTGGTTGTGGGATTGGTAAATATTGTTGTTTGCCTTGTCTCCTGGGTATGGTTAGGTGACGAAATCACTTCCAAATCTTCACCACTCTCATCCATTGATGATTAGATCCATGAGAAGTTCAGAGATTTGACAAATCTCTTCTTACCAACTGGATAAGATAGGACTCTGATTCAAGTTGTGTCCTTGAATCATTCAAGGTATCTTCCCAATTGCTACAAGTGGATCCTTGGCACCCTAGTTCCTACCTTTAAATTCACTAGCATTAATTACTTTAATCACAATTAATTTCTTAAATATTTCAGACTTAGGTTTTCATTTTCTTCCAGTTCTACTTCTAGTTACTTTCAGAAGACACATAAGTTTAGTCCCTATGAATTCGACCTCAGTCTTACCGAGATTATTACTACATCGCGACCCTACACTTGGGGTTGTGAACATATGGTAGCAGCTCAATTGCTACAAGTGGATCCTTAGCACCCTAGTTCCCACTTTTAATTGATACTTTACTCATCACTTAAAATTACTCCTTTAAATTTAGATTTCTTCTTTAGTTTTTCATTTAGCTCTAGTTCTAGTTAAATTTAGAAGACATACAAGTTTAGTCCTTGTGGATTTGACATTGGTCTCACCGAGATTATTACTACATCGTGACCCTACACTTGGGGTTGTGAACAAGTTTTTGGCACCGTTGCCGGGGACTAACGGTTGCATTTTTCTGAATTTAATTAGTTTTAAAATTAGGCTAAGATCAGGACTAACTTTTTATTTTATCTCTAGGTTAAAAAAAATTCTGCTTTGTTTCTAGAACTAACTTAGTTCTCTCTTTTATAGGATCCTAACCTATCAACTTCTATCTGGTAACTTTGTTCTAGACTCTCTCTTTCTTTTAGATCTCTTATTTAGCATAGTTTTCAATTCTTAGGTTAAAATTCTGAACTTGAAGGCTGCGAGTGTTTAATGCCCAAGTGGGTATGTGACAACACTCGATGTCTCTTAAGTGAAGGAGGATTAGTTGAGGGGTTATCTATCCATCACAAGATTAGACACCACATGAGATCCTCAGAGTCAATTAAATTGATGGTTGCCAATCAACCGGCCTATCAACCTACAAGTAAGCCTCAACCTTCGGTTGAGGAAATTCAGGATGAGAAGAGGTGCATCAATTACCCCCACCTTGTACCTTACAAGATTATTTACAACTAGCGGGGGTGAGCACACCTTGTATAGTTTTTCCAGAAAATACAAGAAATGTGGATATCAAGCTAGGAGTGATCCAACTCCTTCCAAAGTTCCATGGACTTGAATCTGAAAGTCCATATTTACACATGAAAGGGTTTGATAAGATAATATCCACTTTATACTTTCCTAATGTATATCAGGACACAGTCATGCTAAAACTCTTTCCCTTCTCCTTAAAAGAAAAAGTGAAGATGTGGTTGCACTCACTATGTCCATGATCTATTGGTTGATGGAACTCCATGACATAGGAGTTCATAAAGAAATTATTCCCATATCATAAAACGAACACCTTAGAAAGTCGATCACGAACTTCGCCCAAAAGGAAGTTGAAACATTCTTCCAATGTTAGGAGCGGTTCAAGGATCTTGTCAGTTCATGTGCACAACACAGTTTTGAAACATGGCGCATAACAAGTTTCTTCTATGATAGACTGACATCTTCCATGCGTCAAATGTTCACAACCCCAAGTGTAGGGTCGAGATGCAGTAATAATCTCGGTGAGACCGAGGTCGAATCCATAGGGACTAAACTTGTGCGTATTCTGAAAGTAACTAGAACTAGAACTAGAAGAAGATGTAAACCTAAATCTGGAATATTTGAGAGAGTGATTTTGAATAACGTAATTAAAACTTATAAATTCAAAGGTGGTAACCAGGGTTTCCAAGGATCCACTTGTAGAGATTAGGGAGATCTATGCTTGATTCAAGGACATAACTGGAATCAGTGTCCCATCTTATCCAGTTGGAAGATATCTCAGTAAAACCAAATTTGAACTTCCTTTAACCTAATTCTTAATAGATGAGAGTTGTGAGAACTGGAAGTGATTCCATCACAAAACCATGCCCAGGAAACAATGGCTCACAATTAGATATACCAATCTCATAAACAAACATAAGAGAATTATGAAGATTAGAAGGGATTCCATCACCCAACCATGCCCATGGGATGATGGTGAACAACAGGGTTTTCTAATTTCACAATCTCAATCCATAAAAAGAACATACTTAAAGCTATTGCAGATCTATTGTAATTTGAGTCACAATAAACCATTAAAAACTGAAAGTATTCCTTAAATATCAAACTAGAATCAAAGAGAGTTCAACTTAAACATGAATCAAAGCAATAGAAAACATCCCATCATGCTAAAAACTTCACCTCTTAGCCCTACCTAAGAGGTTTAGCCAACCATAGACATGATTAAACTAAAATCTCTTAAGAAAAGCATAAAAACAACTAAGGAAAAGGAAGAAAAGCTTGTGGCGACAACTTCTCCATGCTTTTACTCCACTCCTTAAACCCTAAAAGATGCCTAGGGATGCCCTGGGGACTTCTGTTTATAGTTGTGCATCACCTCCTTTCTCACCGAGTTCGAAAATTTCGAAAATGCCTCAAATTTACGGATTCGTGTAACATTTGCATAACCCTTAAATGGTCGAGGACAACCTTCGACTAGTCGAGGGTCACCTTTGACTGGTTGAGGATCTCCTTCGACTGGTTGAGATGACTAGAATTTAGAGGATTTTGACGCTGGAGTTCGAGTCGAGGAATCTTCGACTAGTCGAGCAGGGGCCTTAGATGGGTCGAAGATGAGCTTAGACTAGTCGAAGGATACAGATTTTTAGGGTTATTTTTCTTCACTTCAAGTCTTCAATGCTCTTCATTCCTCACTTGGTTTTCTTGGATCTTTGGTATGTAAATTCTTCATTCTTAGTCTCATAAGATCCATCCTTGGCTTTAGTGATTCTTGAGCGTTAAATCCATGCTTTTAACATACTTTTCAATCCAAGCTCTTGAATTCAACTTACAACATAAACATGATTAAGGTAGAACATTAAGCATTATCATGTTTAGAAAACCAAGTAATAAATGGGGGATAATATGCAATATTTGACCTTTAACACAATCCCCAACCAGCATTTTGCTAGTCCCGAGCAAATTATGCAAAAAATGAACTTCAATGCGTAATGTTCAAACCATTTTCAGAAAATAATCTTTTGTATAATCAAGTATGTATGAGTATAGTTCGCATATCAATTTTTTTAATGTGCTCAATGAAAATCAACTTACTATAAATTGAACGCATTTTGTGATTTAACATGATATTCAAACTTCCTCTTAATCAATTGAGCATAAGTACTTAGGGGATAAATTACTTAGATGACTAGACTTTAGTAATTTAAAATTCAATCTCCATCTTATCATACTCAAAGCATTCTTAAGTACACAATTCATCACTTCTCAAACAGATTTCAACTTGAAACATTGAAAATTTTAAAATTTTTGCTCAAAACTGAGAAAATACTAATTAGTTTACCTAATCTCTCATCCCCAACCTAAAATCTACATTGTCCTCAATGTTAAAGAAATAAGAATGTAATGCAAAATGGGCAATGAAAAGAAAAAAGGAATTGATGAAAATATCTTTCCTGAAGAAGAAATTTTGAGGCTTTTCCAATGATCTCAGTGTGAAGGTGGGTTAACACATGAATTAAATAACCGAAAAGCAAATTATCCTAAATAGCGGAAGCAAACTATCCTAGAACGGCGGAAAGAAAACTATCCTAAATAGCGGAAAGCAGTAAACCTAACTACACCTCTGTCAGACTAGGAGATTAATCCTAGTAAACAGGATCATTCAGAGGTATGGATTTGTCCTCTGAATCAAATTTTTTAACAAATGGCTTTCAAGGATGTCCATTCACTTTGAATTCATTACCATTGTTTAGATTCTTTATCTCGAAAATCCCATGAGGATAAACATTAGTAATAGTAAAAGGACCTGTCCAACGAGATCAGAATTTATCCGAAAAAAGATGTAATCGAGAATTGTACAAAAGGACTTTTTGACCAATTAAGAATGATTTCCAAAGGATGTTCCTATCATAGAACACCTTCATCTTGTCCTTGTAAATTCTTGAGTTCTCATATGCATCATTTCGGATCTCCTCGAGTTTATTCAATTCTAGTTTACGCAGCGAGCCAGCATTTTCTAAATTGAAGTTTAGATTTTTAATCGCCCAATAAGCCCTATGTTCCAACTCCATAGGTAAGTGGCAAGCCTTCCCATAGACAAGTCTAAAGGGAGACATTCCAATAGGGATTTTAAATGCAGTACGGTAAGCCTATAAAGCATCGGTCAATCGGATTGACCAATCCCTTCAATCAGGGTTAACCGTTTTCTCCAAAATGTATTTGATCTCCCTATTGCAAATCTCAGCTTACCCACTTATTTGTGGGTGGTATGGAGTGCTCACCTTGTGAGAGATGTCATATTTCTTCATTAAGTTTGTGAATGGCCTATTACAAAAATGTGAGCCCCCATCACTAATGATGGCTTGAGGCATTCCGAACTAGGAAAGAATGATTTCTTTTAAGAACTTAATGACCGTTTGATGGTTATTGTTCTGGCATGGAATCGCTTTGACCCATTTAGTGACATAGTCTACTGCTAGCAAAATATAAAAATTTCCAAAGGATTGGGGGAATGGTCCCATGAAATCGATGCCCCAACAATCAAATGCTTCAATGATCAAAATGGGGTTCAAAGGCATCATATTCTGATGCAGCATTGCTCCCAATTTTTGACAACGCTCATAAGCTTTGCAAAAATCATGAGTGTCCTTGAACATAGTTGGCCAGTAAAAGCTGCACTGTAAAATTTTGGTGATGGTTTTTTTGGCAGAAAAGTGACCACCACAGGCCTGAAAATGACAGAAGGAGATGACACTTTGGTGTTCATTTTTTGGCACACAGCTCCTTAAGATTTGGTCTGGGCAATATTTAAGTAGATATGGATCATCCCAAAAGAATTTGTGTACCTCAGTGAAGAATTTTTTCTTATCTTGTGTAGTCTAATGTGTTGGCGTGAAACCTGTAGCAAGATAATTAGCAATATCTACAAACCAAGGTGAATGGGAGGCTTTGAACAATTGTTCATCAGGAGCATGTCATTTATACATGTCCTCTCAAGGGAATCAGAGAGATCAAGGTGAGAAAGATGGTCGGCCACTACGTTCTTTACTCCCTTTTTATCTTTTATTTCCAAATCAAATTCTTGGAGTAAGAGGATCCATCGTTTCAGGTGGGGCTTAATATCATTCTTAGAAAGAAGATACTTTAACGCTACATGATATGTGTAAATGACAATCTTGGATTCGATCAAGTAGGACCTAAATTTGTCCAAAGAGAACACTACAGCTAAGAGTTCCTTTCCCTTAGTAGAGTAGTTAACTTGGACAGGATTTAAAGTTTTACTTGCGTAATGAATAACGTAAGGCTTCTTTTCTTTTCTCTAGCCTAAAATCATCCCAAGAGCATAATTTAACGTCTCGAAAAAATCCGTACAAAGACCCGAGTACCGCCTCAGGCAGAAATCACTAAAGACCGAATCCTTTAGAAATTAGACAAAAATTAATTAAGTACTAAACTTGGTTATATGTTTGTTGCATGTAAAACAACTCCTTTACGAAAGGATTTGCTATAATATATGTTATAACTAAGTTAGGTCATATATGTATTAATGTGTAGGCTAAGTGTTGGATAAAATGTCTGAATGAGTAAATGTTTGATGGATTGTAATTATTAAAGGTGTTGAGATAGGATTCTTAACAAACTCTATGAAACGCTGGTAGTAGCCTGCCAAACCAAGAAAACTGCGGATCTAAGACACGTTTGTTGGCTAGCCCCAGTGACGCACTGCATTAATCTTCGAGGGGTCCACTGCAACGCCCTCCCTCGTCACCACGTGATCGAGGAACTTCACCTTCTCATGTAAGAACTCGTAATTCTCTAGCTTCACATAGAGCTGGTGTGCACGGGGGGTCTGCAAGGTAACCTCTAGATCCTGTACATGCTCCTCATGGGTCCTTGAATAAATCAGGATGTCGTTGATGAACACCACAACAAACTGATAGAGATATGGGCGGAAGACCTCGTTCATTAACTGCATGAATTCCATGGGTGATTGGTCAGTCTAAATGACATGACTTGGAACTCAAATGACCATAGCTTGTCTTGAATGTCGTCTTCAGAATGTCCTCCTCTTGGACCCGAATCTGATGATAGCTAGAGCACAGGTCAGTCTTTGAAAAGAACTATGCACCCAGCAGCTGATCAAATAAATCATCAATCCTCGAGAGCGGATACTTGTTCTTGATCGTGACTTTTTTGAGCTTGCGGTAATCTATGCAGAGCCTCAACAAGCCATCCTTCTTCTTTACGAAGAGTACTAGTACTCCACATAGTGAACTGCTCGGACGGATAAAGCCTAACTCGCGCAACTCATCCAACTGCTTCTGTAGTTCTAAAAACTCCAATGGTGTCATACGATACGGGGCCTTCGAAATAGGCGCGGTACCAGGCACGAGATCAATCTTAAACTTGGTGTGTCGGTGAGGCGGTAATCCCAGAATCTCTTATAACACATCGAGAAATCGCAAAACACCAGCAACTAGTCAATGCTCACTGCTTTGGGCTCCTCTATTGTACACAACATCAAACAAGACAACAGCTCTCCTCTGGGCTCGACAATGAACTAGAACTGCGGCAAACCAGCTATACAGAATGTGACTGTCCTCACAGAGCAGTCCAATATGACGTAGTACTCGGCAAGCCAATCTATGCACAGGATGACATCAAGCTCAGACATCGGCAATGCAAACAGATCGGCAAACAAAAAGATATCCCCAACTAGAATGAGACAAGATGAGCAAAATCGGCTTAACACTATAGTGTTCCCCAAGAGAGTCGATACTGACAAGCCCCCACGAGTAGACTAACGGCAAACCAGTCGATTGGTAGAAACCCTCTGCCACAAAGGAATGCGATGCACCAGAATCAAACAATACACATGCAATGCATGCACAGACTAAAAGTATACCCTCGATGACCCCTCTGAATAACTGTGGGTTCTGCTAAGTCGCATTGAACCTATCTTGAGCCAGCTGGGGAGGTGCATGTCCCCTCTAAGCATGCTACTGCTACTGGTGTCGCTGAGGCAGTTGAAAATACTGCCTCTTTTTCTGTGGTATCGGAGGTTGGTGCTGATGCTGCTGCTAGGGGGCCTCAGTGGTGGGGGCTGCTGTCGTTGTTACTATGGGGGTCTCTACTGCTGATGCGGTGGAGGCTGTTATGAACCCCTCAGCTATTACTGTTACTAATAGGGGTAGGGACACTCCAAGATACGGTGCCCCATCATACCGCACCCAAAACAAGTGCCAGTGAACTGCTTCGGATGTGGTGTTGGAGGTGGTGCTGGCGCTCGGAAGGATGGGCAACCTATGTGCCTCTGTTGTGGTCGACGCTATTGGGAGTCATAGGAGGGAGCCTGCCTCTTCCGGTCTCTCCTCTGACCGCGATCACTCTGAGAACCAGCCAACTCAGCCTAAAAAATCTGGGCCTTCCTACCACCTCCTCAAAAGTCAGGGGCTTATGCCCAATAACATGACTTCGAAGACTGTAACGCAAGCCATCCTCGAAACGGTGGGCTCTCTACCCCTCATCATGTACCAAGTACGATGCAAATCTGGACAATACTACAAAATGAGCCTCATACTGAGCCACCGTCATATCTCCATGCACCAGGGCCTCAAACTCCAATGCTCGTTGTCGTCGGATGTGATTAGGAAAATAGTGTCGGTCAAACTGATCTACAAAATCCTCCCCGGTCCACTCAAAATCTCTCCTAATACTCGAGTGACTAATGCCCACCAGTGCTCAGCCTCTCCCTGGAGAAGAAATACAATTAACCGGACCCACTATTGTACATCCCATCATATAAAAAATCTTCTCCACATCAGAGCGCCACCTCTCGGCTGCTGTCGGGTCTGGCTTGCCCTATAAACGCGGGGGATCGAGCTATCAGAACTCTCGAAAAAGGGCGCTCACCCGCTCTTGGTCTGCCTAGGCTGGTGAAACAATGGGGTGCCTGCCCTGCCCCTTAAGGCCAGTCGTCACAACCTGTAACATTTGCTATAATTGGGAGGCACTCATAGGTACAGTCGGATCTGCATCGGTCTCAGGTGGAGGAACGAAATCCTTAAGCTGGGGGGTAGGAATCTCTGGTGGTGGAGTGGGGATCGTAGGTGGTAGGGCGGGAGTCACTCTGGTCATTCTCTTAGGCAGCATGTCCTATAGGAAAGAGCAAAGGCACCTATTAACCTTAAAAATGCTCGAAGGCACGCACGTTAAGGGTTTATAACAGAAGATTGCTAAGCTATCCGAACTTGGGACTTAATCATTCTAAACTCATAGTAGACATGTAATGTCATTCTCAGTTATTCCCAAGTTATGCTTTGACACCAACTTCTGTCATGCACCAAACTCGAAAACTGGGCTCACAAAATTTCTGATCACTGAATCTGGTGCCGAAAGCCTCCGTAGTACCCCGCTTTCGACTCCCAGCGCCCATACGCCAGGTTCCAATCCTGGGATCCTACGAGGAAGATTTTCAACATGAATTTGATTTGTAATGAGCATAACCAAGCATAACCCACAAACAACAACCAAAAACTCCATCACATTTCCACTTTGATAAAAAACTTATAAGTTCAATACGGAAAGGGAAATACAAAGATAATAGATAAAAGCTCCAAGATGATCTGCTATGCGCTCCTGCGTCAACACTGTTGTGGTCCAACGTCACATGCACATAACGGTCATGCATAAGCTTACGAAAAGCTTAGAGGGTGGTAGAAGTTGGTGCCCAATGTAATGATACAATTATGTAATGTCAGAATAATGCGGAATATGCTAATGAATCCATGAATACTATTTGCCGTACCAAGGATATGCGATGTAATGCATGAATGATGTCGATCATACCAAGGCTATACGATGCGAGATGCAACTCAAGCATACCAATCCTCATCTGAGTCTACATATCAATACAACTCAACTCTGAAATATCATCGTGGTTTAGTACACTCCAAACCGGATTACCGTCCCATCGCGCACAACAAGGTGAGTGGAAGAGACCACACTATCCGCCTGTCAATATCAGGCTTGGATTATCGATAGCGGACCCATTCATCGAGCTGTCAAACTCAGCCTAGCTTTGACCCCTCCTCTCGGGCAGGTAAGGCCGCACCCCCTTCCAACTGACCATTACATAGTGGAAAGTAGGGCCTTCTGGTATTTGGCACTCGGCGCTCATGCATCCACTCGGTCCAGACATTAGAGCAACCTTCTAGTACCGTAAGGGTTTAGGGAATTTCACTCAGGGACATTTATAGCACTCCATGTAGAACAATATTTCTGGTATCCAATCTACTAACCACGATATGCCTGTGGAAGTTACAGCCTCGATGTCGCTAGGGAGTACAGTAGTCATGTCACACAATGTGAGATGTATGAATCACACTATCCAGTCATGCAGAATTCTTATGTGTACCATGTGCTCATGCGGGCAACTCCCCCCATCAGGGATTTCCATAATAATATGCCTAATGACATGTGCTATGATCAATCACTCCTCACATTAAGCATAATATGATGCGTATGGGCATGGATCGTGGAGCTATACTAAGCATAAATGATGATGATGTACTCCCCCTTATATCAAGGTTAGGCCTAAGTGGCCTACCCACAATCCTAGGGATCCGGAAAGGGTTCCTTCACCATACTATTGTATGGCCCGCTAGATGCCGTAGGGGGCCCAAATGAGTCCTAAATGGACTCCAAAATAACAGAAGTAGTCCTACTAACAACCAATGGGGGCCTAACATCTTGGGATACCCCAATGAGAATAGATGGATCATGCAAATGGGGCCCAATGACTAGGGCCAACCCACCTAGAGAATGATG
Organism: Magnolia sinica; assembly: GCF_029962835.1. NCBI lineage: Eukaryota > Viridiplantae > Streptophyta > Magnoliopsida > Magnoliales > Magnoliaceae > Magnolia > Magnolia sinica. Next base: position 71,345,129 of record NC_080574.1, read on the forward strand.
TGAATGGGCCTAACAAGGCCTAAGGGAAGGTCACAATGAGGACTTTCAACCATCATTGCCCATCGATGTGGACATTTAACCAACAATGCTCCCAAGGAGTGGCCCACATAAAGCCTAACATATGTGGACCCATATCCTCATGCAAGGGATTCATACACAATGTAACGGGCCTCGCGTACATCATATTGGGCCTCATACAAGGGCCTCAAGTGTATCACCATGGGCCTCGTCCCATGGGCCTTGGATACATCGCATTGGGCCACGCCTATGGGCCTCAAATACATCACATTGGGCCTTACATATAATGAGTGGGCCACATCACATGGGCCACACCATAAATAGCAGTGGGAATAATGATTTTCATTGTTGGAATTTATAGGGCCCACCATAATGTTCACTTTCCATCCAATCTATTCAGAAGATCACAAAGAAATGAATTAAGAAGAAAAACAAATTTCATATTAATCCAAGACTTCTGTGGCCGCATCACATGGGCCACATGGGCCCACCACAAACTTATATATATGTATACTATTATATTATTAATAATATTAATATTATTATTTATTTACTGAGAGGCCACAAGCATATATCCACCGTCCAAGCAATGGATGATGAGGATCCACACGTACATCACGGTGGCTACATGTGCATGAACAGTGCAGATACAACACAACATCATGGTGGACCACGGCAGATGGGCTGGACGGTTGGGATCACAATACATCCATCAAGGTATGGTCCACTGACAGATGGACATTGTAGATATAATACATGCCACGGTGGGGCCCACAGAACTTCCTAGCTCAATAAAACAACTATATGTTGGTTTGAGGCACCCAGCCAATCCGCTTCCCACACCAAGTGGGTCTCACGTGGGGCCCACCATATAATATATATATATATATATATATATATGTAATATCACGGTGTGCCCCACCCAAACCGTCTAGATGGACGGCTAGGGAAACACGCACACCACGGTGGTCCACCATCAAAGTGGATGGACAACTTGAATAAAATATAGATCAAGGTGGGTCCCTGTCCAACGTGGACAGCGGATGTATACATATGGTGGGTCCCACCGTCCTTGCTGGATGATGAGGACACAACACCTCAAAAGCAGGCCCACACATTCAGCTACTAAACGATGTGGCTCTCACACATACATCAACGTGGGTCCACGTGGTGGCCCACCAAAGCCTTGGATCAGCTGATATTTATGTTTTTCTTAGCGAGGTGGGGCCCAAGACATGGACGGTCTCGATCAGGTGGGCCACCTTCTATCACCAAAAGAGAGATAGAGGGAGAGAGAGAGAGAGAGAAAGAAAGAGAGAGATCGGTGGTGATGGAGGGGCACCGCCACTATGGGCACCTCTTTGATACAAAGCATACATCAAGGTGGGTCCCACCATATGTGGGCCCTTAAATCACAAAAAAATAAAAGAAATGTAGATCCAAGATCACTCACCGTCAATCTTCTTGGTCCGATGGAATGTCGAACTCCTTGACTTCGATCTTGATGGAAGATGATGAAGTATGAAGGGTTGAGATTCGAAATGAGAGGGGTAGGAAGTGGGCCACACACAAAACTTCTTGGAGCTTAGAATGCTTGGACATTGGGTTTTTCCTTAGGTTGCTTGGAAGAGAAGGGAGAAATAAGAGAGAGAGAAGATGGTATCGAGTGACGGATGGGAGAGAGAGAGAGGAGATGGGATGGAAATGTTGACTTTTGGGGTTGTTGTGTAAGACAGGTATGGGTTGTGATGGGGTGAGTGATGTGTTAGGGTTGATTGATGTGTTGTACCTGACATGTACTTGACATTGATGGGATTGATGGAATATTTTGTAGAGACTCCTCTCTAGGACTTCACAAATGTGCAGCGTTTCCTTGAGATATGCATGGGCCCACAACTCCTAGCCTGGGTGTCACCTTGGTGTGTGAGACACGACATTAGAACCGCGATGATGATGCAGTCTCTAAGTTACAAGTCTCGGATTGAGTCGACTCAGGTTGACAGGGTGCGACTCAAGGTCACATGCAAACGTCGATTACAAGTTACGGGTCTCTAAAATTCGATAGGGAGGACCACGAGAATCTATAGAATGGTACGGACTAAGATACGGGCCTTACACCCTGGGTGATAAGCTCTTGGTTTTGAATATGTTTTAGAACCGGATCCTCTTAAGGTTTCACTTGATTTAGAATTTGATTAAAGAAACCTGGAGAGGTAGCAGCTTATCCATTCCTCCAACTGAAATTTAGATGATTTCTCCAATTAGGATTGTATGTATTGGAGGTATGTCCATTGAAAGGTCCTTGGTAATTATTCACGGCATTGAATTGCTCATTCAACACCTCTTGAAAGGCAAGTATTGTTGGACAATTTTCAGTTGTGTGAATGTTGCAAGCACAAATACCACAAACAGTTTCCTTAACCTTATCCTTCTTTAGTTCCATGGCCTCAAATTTCCTTATGAGATTAGAAACTTTAGCATTGATATCAACATCGTCCTTCAGAAGGTATAATTCGCCCCTCCTTTTATTGAGTGGGCCTAGAAATGGTGCTTGATTTTGGGTAAGTGTCCTATGATTGTGCATTTTCAGCAAGTCTGTCCAAGTATTCCCACACATCATCGACATTCTTATTCATGAATTCCCCATTGCACATTGTCTCAACCAATTGGTGCATAGAAGATGTCAGTCCATCATAGAAAAAGTGTGTAATGCGCCACATTTCAAAACCTTGTAGTGGGCATGAACTAACAAGATCCTTAAACCGTTCGCAACATTAGAAGAATGTTTTATCCTCCTTTCGGGCAAAGTTCATAATTGACTTTTTAAGGGTGTTCGTTTTATGATGTGGAAAAAATTCTTTATGAACTCCCTTATCATGTCATTCCATGTGCCAATAGATCTAGGACGTAGTGATGTAACCACGTCTTAGCATTCTCTTTCAAAGAAAAGGGAAAAAGTTTTAGTCTGACCATATCCTCAAACACGTTTGGAAAATATAAAGTGGCTATGATCTCATCAAACTCTTTCAAGTGTAAATATGCACTTTTAGATTCAATTCCATGAAATTTTAGAAGGAGTTGGATCACCCTGGCTTAATATCCATGTCATATATTTTCTGGAAAGACCATGCATGAGGGCGTGCTCACCCCCACCGGTTGTAAATAATCTCACAAAGTACAAGGCGGGGGTGCTTGATGCACCTCATTCTCATCTTGGATTTCCTCAACCCTAGGTTGAGGTTGTCTTCCCAGTTGATTTGCAGTCATAACCTCAATTAACTCTGAGGATCTCGAGTGGTATCTAATCTTATGATGGATAGCATGGCCCTCAACCAATCCTCCTTCACTCAAAAGATGTCGAGTGTTATCACGGACTCACTTGGGCATGAAACACTCTTAGCCCTCAATTTCAAATTCTAAGCTAAACCTAAAAGAGAGAAAGGAAATAGAAATCCAGAAATAGAAAGAGAGAGGGAATTGGGAAGAAGTTACCAAATTAGAAGTTCCTACTTAAAAACCTGTAAAACAGAATAAAACAAGTTAGTTTCTAAAAATAGAAATTCTAAAATTAGAAAGTTCTTAAAAATAAAAATAAAAAGTAAACTAGTTTCTAAAAACAAAAATGAAAGTTTATAAAAAAAATAGAAAATAAAAAATTTCTAAAAACTTATTAGGAAAGTTCTAATCCTATAATTAGAAGGTAAGTTAGTTCCTATGAATAAAAGAAATCTTAGAATTAGAAAGTATCTATAAACAGAAAACAAATCCTAATATAAAAATAGAAAATAGAAAAACCCTAATCTTAACTTAATTCTAAAACTAGCTAATCTCAGAAAAATGCAATCGTTAATCCCTGGCAACGGTGCCAAAAACTTGTTCACAACCTTAAGTGTAAGGTCGCAATGTAGTAATAATCTCGGTGAGAACGAGGTCGAATCCACAGGGACTAATCTCATGAGTATTCTAAGAGCAACTAGAAGAAGAACTAGAAAAAGATGAAAACCTAAATCTAAAATATTTGAGAGTAATTGTGAGAGATTTAATGAAAAACTTAAGAAATTCAAAGGTGGGAAACTAGGGTTTCCAAGGATCCACTTATAGAGATTAGGGAGATTTATGCTCGATTCAAGTCACACGATTGGAATCGGAGTCCCATCCTATCTAATTGGAAGATATCTCAGTAAAATTAAATCTGAACTTCCTTTAACCTAGTTCTCAATGGATGAGAGCTCTAAGAACTGGAAGTGATTCCATCACAAAATCATGCCTAGGAGACAAGGCAAACAACAACAATTTACCAATCCCATAACCAATCTAGGAGAATCGTGAAAGCTAGGAGGGATTCCATCACCCAACCATGCCCAAGGGATGATGATGAATAACAGGATGTCCTGGTTTTGCAATCTCAATACATGAAAAGAACATACTCAAAGATATCGCAAATATATTGTAATTTAAGTCACAACAAACCATTAAAAACTGAAAGTATTTCTTAAATATCAAATTAGAATCAAAGATAGTTCAACTTAAACATGAATCAAAGCAATAGAAAACATCCCATCATGCTACAAGCTTCACCTTTTAGCCCTAGCTAAGAGGTTTAGCTAACCATAAACATGATTGAACTAAGAACTCTTAAGAAAAGCATAAAAACTACTAAGAAAAGGGAAAAAAAACTCTTGGCAATGGCTTCTCCATGCTTTTACTCTACTCCTCAAATCGTAGATGATGCTTAGGGGTGCCCTAGGGACCCTTATTATAGTTTTAAGTCTTAAACTTTCCCACCGAGTGAAAATTTTTGGAAACCATCTCAAATTTATGCAGTTCACGCAAGTTTTGCGTAATACTCAACTGGTCGTGGGACGTCCTCGACCGATCGTGGGTCATCCTCGACTGGTCGTGGGACACCCCCGACTGGTCGAGCAGGATGAAAATGTAATTGTTTTGCTCGTTGGAGTTCGAGTCGAGGCACCTTGACTGGTCGAGCTTCGACTGGTCGAGCGGTGTCCAGGACTGGTTGTGCGTAGCCTGGACTGGTCTAGCAGAGGCCAGGACTGGTCGAGGATTACGTAATTTCACTTCAAAACTTTGATTTTCTTCATTCTTGACTTGATTTTCTTGGATCTTCAGTGTGTGAATTCATCATTCTTAGTCTTGGTGATTCTTGAGTATTAAATCTATGCTTTTAACATCCTTTTTAATCTAAACTCTTAAATTCACCTTGCAACACAAACATGATTAAAATAAAACATTAAGCATTATCATGTTCATAAAACCAAGTAATAAATAGGGTTTAATATGCAATATTTGACCCTTAACAAAGGGTAAAGCACTGCTTACAAATTCATCAACCCTCACGTCACTTCAATCAATCGACAGTTACGGAAGCACGAGAAGGTAGAAAGAAACTCCTCTTTTTGTAAGCCCCATCGCATCGATATATTCCCACCCATTCCGACTATAGCTTCATCGAGAAGTAGGGAAGTTGCAATGTGCATGGTCGGAACAAATTAAGGACCCCTATCGACTATAGAGGACCATATGACTGAAATGGCACAAGCATAGAGAACACTAATGGAAGAATGTAGAAATCTCTGAGAAGCTTTAGCAACTCTCGCACATAATGTAGCCTAAATGGAAACTCCCCTAATGATGGGTACTATGAACGGACAAGAGCAACAACCCAAAGGCTCTCAGCCACCAAGGGTAGGATTGCTGGGTCTGCCCCTCCAGCAAGAGAAATAACTCAAGAGGAAGTGCGGCAAGTTGTCGAAGAAGCCATCAGAATGGAAAGATAACGTGAGAATGTTGGCCAATTCGGATATTGAACACTATATCCGAGAGAGGTAGAAGATGTTCCTTTTCCAGTTAATTTCAAGCAACTGAATTTTCAGAAGTTTAATGGAGATGGATAGCTAGAAGAACATTTGATGCAATTCAATACTAGCATGGGAAACTTCTCTACGATACCGCAATATTACCTTCGGCTGTTCGGTTCCTCTTTGACAAGCAAAGCATTTCGATGGTACTCTAGTCTAGTGCCAGGATCGATGTAGACTTGGGAACAGATGCAAGACAGCTTTATGCCAAATTTCTTCTCATTAGAACATAATGTCAACATCACAGAATCAGCTTCAGTATGGCAGAGAGAAGGAGAACCCATAGAGAACTTCATTGAAAAATAGAAAACATTAGGAGCTTCTTGTAGGCAATTGCCGGAAGAGAAAGAGCAGGTTAAGATGTGCTTAAACTCCATGGAAATAGGAATCACATTGGGGCTTTCCAGTGCCGATATCAAGACTTTATGTGATCTAGCCACAAAAGCCCATGCCCTGGGGTTGATGACTAGAAAATGCCAGTATTTCACTATGAGACTACTAGAAGAGGGCCCAATAGGTTGATTGCAAACATTGTGGATCATGAAAAGAGAAGTCAGGACACAAGGAAAATGAGAGGAAAGACGACTGAGCGAAAAGAAGAAACAAACCATCCTAGAGGCAGGTTCGGTGATAAAAGGCCCATGTCACTTAACTCTCATGAGGGGTTTGCACTCGAAAAGGAAGATGTGGTCCCTATGATGAACCAATTGTTGAAAGCTAGTACGCTAAAATTACATCCATCCAAACGCCCCGAAGAAGTAGCACAAATAAGGGAAAGAGATTTTTGTCACTATCATCGCTTAGTGGGACACTCGACAGAAAATTGCTTCACACTGAAGTGCATAATACAAAGAATGATAAACATAGGTGAGATAATCATCGAGAAAGAAAAAGAGAGAGATACGAAAGCTACAGTGAATATATTAACTACACAAGAAAATGTCCAAGGAAGGACAGGGAAAGAACATCAGAAGATTATAGGAAAAGCTGCAGTAATTACGTTACGATTAGGAAAGAGAATGACGAGCCCTTCGAAGCGGAAAAATGAAGCAAAGAAAGTTGAAACTACTAATAATTATTCAGAGTGATAAAAAAGAAGAGAAGAGTGAGACAGGGAAAGTGATTTATGATGTGATTGAAATTACGGCGAGGACTGGTTTAGTTGAAGTGGAAATAGCTCAAGGTGTCCTAGAGGGGGGTGAATAGGACTTTATAAAATTTTATGCCTTATTTTAAATCCTATTACCATAATCTTGATTTAATATGCAACTATTAAGATATCCCCAATTTAACTCTAATGGCTTCCAAGCCAAGTAGAGGATCTAATCACAAGACTATTCAATATTTAGCATGGTACAACAATAGTCTAAGATGGATGAGAAGAGTGACTGTGTATGAGATGTGATTCAAATCAAAGCATTCATATTATAAAGCTTGCATATAAAAGATAAACATAATGAAAGATCAAGCAAGAATCAATCCCAAACACAGTCGTTTATAGTGGTTCAGCTATGTGCCTACTCCACTCTCGGCGGACGCACTCATCCCATGAGTGTACTGGATTTTGCTAACAGAGGTTTTAAATTAGGTTCACCTCAAACCATTACAACCTACACAAGGTTGACTCTAGGACCTACATAAGGTACCTAAAACGTGCCTAAACAAGACATAAGTTTATGCCCTACACGAGCAAAGGTCAACATAAAGCACCTAAGTTCTATGCCCCACACAAAAGGAAAGGATCCACACAAGGAGCCTCCGTTTTAGGCCACACATGCCACGAATCGACACAAGGAACCTAGGTTTAGGCCACACAGGCCAACGACCTACACAAAGGACCTAAGTTTATGCCCTACACAAGAGCAAGGGTCAACACATAGCACCCAAGTTTTATGCCCTACACAAGAGCAAACGATCCACATAAGGAACCTCCGTTTTAGGCCACACAGGCCAAGGATCTACACAAGGAACCTAGGTTTAGGCCACACAGGCTAAGGACCTACACAACGGACCTAAGTTTATGCCCTACACAAGAGCAAGGGTCAACACACAACACCCAAACCTACTCTCCCATCGAAGGCCTCTTATGAGGACTTATAAGGGGTGAGATGTACCTGTGATCCAATCCTACACAGAAATGATCAATAGGGTCTCTGGACTCTAAAGAATTACAGATAAGTTGATGAGCCCGTTAAGCATGTTGATGAGGATCTCCTCCTTGATGATGAAGATTCTTCAGCTCACTTGATCCGCAACACTTGATGATGTTCCAATAAAGGCGATGGGTTGGGTCAAGGTTATGTTGGAATCCTACTCTAATAAATGTTTTCCTATTTTAGAAGAGGAGTGATTCCAAGCATTCAAGCATTCAAGATATCCCAGCTCAATGATTTTCCATTAAGATAGTAGCTGGATGATCCTTGAATGGGGAAGTTCATTCCCTAATCACTCTATTGAATATCAATGATGAGGGTGGATTGAAGGATGAACTTCCATGAGAAAATGAGCTTAGGGTAGGTGATATGCAATTACTCTCTCAAAGCTCTTTATATTTTTCTCACTTAAGCAACCAAGAACAAGCTCTCCTTGTATGGGCAAAAAGTTCCAACGGTAATAAAATAGTCAGTTTCTAACTGAGTTCATGTCATCGAACCAGATTTGATGTCATTGAATGTATACTTTCGATGATGTCAAATGACAGTTCGATGATACGAACTCAACTGACAAACACAGCTGGAACTTTTTGATAGAAGCTCGATGATATCAAACCTGCTTTGATGACATCAGGATTTGAACTTTGATGTAATCGAACTAAGGTTCAATTCCTCAATAATGTATACCAAAGGAGCTTGCTGGACATGAACAGGCTGACTTCGATGTCATCGAGCCTACTTCGATGTTATCGGATTTCAAATAACGATGACATCGAAACCTATTTCAATACATCGTTCTTTTTAGAAGATTTTCCTTGTCAATTTGCTAGACACTCCTTTATCCAAAATCGATGTCATCGACTTAGTTTTGATATGATCGAGATTTGAATTTTGATGTCATTGAGGGTATCTCTATTCCTCGAACATTTTCAAATGATTTTCCTATCAAGTCTGATGGACCAATCTTGTCTAAATTCGATGAAATCGAAGCTCCCTCAATGTCATCAGAATTTGAATTCTGATGTCATCGAGGCTAGTTTCGGGTCATCGATGATATTCTCGATTTACCTTTGAAGCTTGCTGGACAATAACTAGCCTATATTCGATGACATCGAAGCTCAGTCGATTCATCGAGAATATTGTCTAAATATCATGTTATTTTCTGGATATAAAAGACCTCAATTCGATGTCATTGAAAACAAGTGTTCGATGTCATCAATGTAAGCTCGATACATCAAAGAAAGCTGAAAACTTAGAAAATTTTCTTGTTTGTAAAATCAGTTTTTATACTTATATTCCTATGTTGTTCTAAGCTTTTTAAGGATTTATATACCTAGGTGTTTTGGGACATGGGATGTGAGGCTAAGTTTACCTTTGATGAGTTCAGAGCACACATCCAGTTGAGACCGATGCTTGTATGATCTTCATATGGGGCACACCTGACTCACCAACTCAACCATCATGCTAATTGACAAACCAGGGCACTTTCAATTTCCCCTTTGTCAATTACGTGACAAAATACCTAAAACACACCTAAAACAACATCCTAAATTATGTGTACATGAACTTTACACAATTTTACAAAGATAAAATGGAGTTCACACACAATCTTGATTCAAGTAGTTGCTCCCCCTATCTTCTTACAACCACTCCCCCTTTCACCTGCATCACCATGCGTAGAATCTATACAAACAATTGTTCTCATGGTGGGATTTGTTCTCCCCCTTTTTGTCAGTCATTGGCAAAGATTAGTATATACCTATAGCACATTTGACTGAAGTTTGAACATGGGAGAATCAAAGTAATTGTATTTCCAAAAATGCATAGGGAGATAGCAGAATATTCAACATTTCAAAGAGCACATTTGCATTTGAACCATCATTGAACATCAGAAATTAAACACTTTCATCATGCATGCAACAAACAGTAGTCAGCCTATCATCATGTTATATGTAGCATTTGTCCCATAAACACTCACTAATAAGTTCACAAAAACAATTATCATTCATCCATAAGAGCATTCAAAAGAACTACCCAAGTTTGGCAGAATTAATCTCCTCATAAAAAAATGTAGCCCATTCATAGGCACAAAAAAGAAAATAATCTCCTCATCTGGAGGTAAAGTCAAACGATCAATCCAAAATATTTTTCCCAACCATGTAGGCAAGGATGACATGAAGTTGATCTTACAATAACGATAATTTTGTAGTGTCAAAACCTCTTGGAATCTGTATCTTGTGTAGCTGTTATTGTAAGATCAACTTCATGTCATCCTTGCCTACATTCAAGTACAAGATCATGAAGTTCAAATGCAAGTACAAGAAGTTCAAATTTAAGTTCAAGAAGTTCAACTACAAGATCAAGAGACTCAAGAACAACATTAAGAAGCTCAAGTACTAGATCAAATCTTTAAGCTTCAACTACATTAAGAGAATGATATGTGATGATTTCATCTCACAAATAAGGTTTATTTGACCCTAGATTGACCTTAGGATAGGTCATACAATTTACATTTATATCATAGGTCATTTGATAATTTTATAGGTCATTTTTCGACTAGTCCTAGTCATGGTTCAACTAGTCCAAGTACTGGCTCGACCAGTCTAAGAATTTTCTCAACCAGTCCAAGGTTTGTTGTGAATTTTTAAAATTTTTGTTGGACCCTCGACCAGTCCTAGAGACTGTTCGACCAGTCGAGTGAACAGTGCTCGACCGGTTGTGCAGGCTCGACTCAAAATCCAGCAACATTTCTAGTTCCCGCTCAACCAGTTGAGTGCAGGGCTTGACCACTCGACCAATCGAGCAAGCCACTTGACCAGTCGAGTAGCGATCTTATCTTATCACACTAGAAATTTTGAAATGCTATTGGTCCTTCGACTAGTCGAGTTAACCATTAGGCCAGTCAAGTGAACAATGTTTTTGCCTATGAATTGAGGACGATTTTCAAAGTTTTTCAATTCATTCCAAGATATTCAAGTCACAACTCTGAGAAAACTTGTCCCCACATCTGAGAAGCTAATTGGTTAGTATTTAAGATTCATTTAATAGGTTTTTTACATTTGATTTTATGAACTCTATTCAATTCTATTTCTTTTGAAAATGGAATATTAATTTTACCCTTTTTGAGATTAAAATCAAAGCAAGCTAGCCAAGGTTAATTTAATCTAAAAATCATTTAGACCTAAGAACCCTTTCATATGTTAGGTTGGACATTGAACATCTACATCGAACTGGTTGTACTGGGCTTCATCAGAAGATGAATCTTCAGATAAGTACATCTCAATTTTTTGTATTTGGTTTGTAAGATTACCAGAAAATCTTTCATTTTTCGTTTTGACTGAGATAGCAAGAAAATCTCAGTGAGTGGGGTTTTTAATTATGGTAGCCCTTTGAAAACACAATTGTGAAGGTTTTAGGTGAACCTTGGAAAACCTATTTCTTAGTAAAAGCCAATATCGAGTGGATGAGGATATTGGGAGTGGAGTAGTTATGTGGTTGTTTTCTAACAATTGGTGTACACACAAGCGAACCACTATAATTGTTGGAGTTGTGGTGAATGTTTATTTTTGTGCATCTGTGGTGAATGATTGTAATTTATTTTCTACACATGTGGTGAATGTTATAATACACAGTAGATATTTATTTGTATTTTATTCTTTATTCCTCTGTATTGGTTTGGGTTTTTGATACACAGACCGTTCAAGAAATCAGGTTGTCCTACCATAAGCCATTAGTTTTTGGTATAAGGTTGTCCTTAGAACAACATCTGTATCAACCTCTCAATACTTGTGCATTTGAGGTTACTATTTATTTCTACTATTTGGGATTGATAAGTGCTATCTTGTTCTAGTTCTTTCTTAATTTCGTATTTAAATTTTTATTTGGCATAGTCCTATTCACCCCCCTCCCCCCTCTCTAGGACTTTTACCTCAGCCTTTTCAATTTTATTTCCATATATTTAGCTTTGAGTGCATTTCCTTGATGCCAGGGAACATCTCTTCCATGGCACAGAAATTTGGTGACTCAGGATCGCACAGTAAGATCCTCCATATCAAGATCAGACATACTAATTGGAGAAAGAGTGAGACCAAGCTGGGATACCTTAAATGCTTGAATGCTTAGAATCACTCCTTCTCTAAAATAGGAAAATATTTAATAGAGTAGGATTCCAACATAACCTTGACCCAACCCGTCACCTTTATTGGAACATCATCAAGTGTTGTGGATCAAGGGAACTGAAGAATCATCATCATCAAGGAGGAGATCTTCATCAACGTGCTTAATGGGGCTCACCTAATTATCTATAAGTCATTGGACTTCAGAGACCATGTTGGTCATTCCTCTTTTAAGTTTGGGTCACAGTTGCTTCTCACCCCTTTTAAGTCCTCATAGGAGGACTCCGGCGGGAGAGTACATGTGGGTGTTATGTGTTGACCCTTGCTATTGTGTAGGGCATAAAATCTAGGTTCCTTGTGTAGATCCTTGGCCCGTGTGGCCTAAAACGGAGGTTCCTTGTGTCAATCCTTGGCATGTGTGGCCTAAAACGAAGGTTCCTTGTGTGGATCCTTTGCTCTTATGTAGGGCATAAAACTTAGGTGCTTTGTGTTGACCTTTGCTCTTGGGTTTGGCATAAACTTATGCCTCTATGTAGGCATGTTAGGTACCTTGTGTAGGTCCTAGAGTCAGCCTTGTGTAGGTTGTACTGGTTTGAGGTAAACCTGATTTGAAACCTCCGTTAGTAAAATCCGGTACACTCAAGGGTTGAGTGCGTCCACTGGGAGTGGAGTAGGCATATAACGGAACCACTATAAAATGACTATGTTTGAGATTGTTATTTGCATATTCTCTTATTGTGTTTACTTTGAATGATCACATGATACATGATTATTTAGAACTGATAAGTATCACATCTCACACACAGTCACTCAGTGCATCCATCATGGACTAAATTTATATACTGTTTAGATATTAAATAGTCTTATGATTGGATCCGCTATTTGGCTTGGAAGCCATTAGAGTTAAGTTGAAGATATCTGAATAAATTGTTGTATTAGCTCACGATAATGGTAATAGGATTTTAAATAATGATAAAATGTTATAAAGTCCTATTCACCCCCCTCTAGGACACTTTGACTTATTCCTACTTCTACTAAGTCATTACCGCAAGTTCGCGGGCCATGGTGGATTGAAGATGACAAGTGCTGGAACTATCTCGAAGGAAAGATGTTTTAAAAGTTCAAAGAACTAAGTACTTGGAAAATTTTCAGGCAAAGGGACCTTTTGCGCAGGTACGTGCAAACAAATGCAGTTACGCAGAACAACGCTAAGTGCAGAGACCTTGTGCAAACAGGGAGACTGTTGCGCTGGTGCGTGCAAATGCAAGTGGTTGCGCGGGGATGCGTCTATTGAGCAGAGTTTTGACAGGAAAAGAAGGAAGCGAAGATAAAAGGGAGGGTTCTGGTAGTTATAGGAGGATAGGGACCTAATTATGGGACCTGATTACCCTTTGTGCAGGTGCACGCAAACGAATTAAAAGCATGAAGAAAGAAGAGTGAATTGTTCCTACTTCTTTATTTTGGAAAAACACTCTTTACACAAGGCTTTTTCGGGTTTAGAACCTCCTCGGGTGTATCTTGAATATTTTTCCAGGAGGTTAGACATCCTTAGGCACACTCACCTACATGGTCTTTTCCAAGTAGCCAATCTGCCACAGGTGACCTTTTCTTTTAACAGCTAGATGTACATCCCCAGATCTGTGACTTAAACATACATTCATTCATCCATGCATTTGTACATATGATATTACTGTTTTTATGAAATGGATATGTTAGTTAAAACTACATTGGAATGCTTTGATATGTATGAATCTTTGAGGGAAATTTCCACTGAGTTATCACTCATCCAATCTTGTGGTTACACCAAATAGATGCAGGTTTGATGATATAAGGAGACCCCTCAGTTGGGATCCCAGAAATTATTGAAGAGGAGTTTAATGAGGAAGGACTCTATGCTAGTGTAGTTGAGCCATTGGAGCTTAATTAGTATTATACGTTTTATGTGTTCTTATTATTTGGACTTTATGTTTCTTTTAAACTTGAGGATTGTAATTAAAATTCCCCACTGAGGGATTTCATTTTGCTTTCACTTGTATTGAACTGCTTGTGGTTGCTCATGATATCCTTAGTTTATGCAGTAGTTACACTACTTTGTGTTATGAGAATTATCATTAATTAGATGTATGATACTCCACTTTATGATGTAACCCTTGGGTTCTTATACTCGAGCGATCATCCTCGAGTCATGAGAACCAAGGTATTATGTAACACCCCGAAATTTTGTTATTTTCAAATTTTCAAAAATCCTTAAATTTTCTTTTTTATAACTAGCCACATCATCACTTATAGACCCTCGGCACTCAGGATGGCTTATACATGGCTGGTACAGATAAAGAACCATACAAATAGGACTAGTCGACCGTAGAAGACTAACGAATCCATCCGATCAATTAAACATCAAGCTTGGTCTCGAGATTTGTTCACATAGGGTCAAATTCTAGCCACCCTATCACTGATTAATTGAGATGACCATAACTAAATAAAGACATGCCAAAAGTTGTGACAACTAAGGGTTGGATCTTAATTAACAAACCAAACTAAGTCAGTATCCTTTTAGCCTAAGAACAAACGGTTTAGAGTGATTATAATCGAATCTTCATTTTCACTGGTTGCGAATAGGTCACACTATGAACCTAGCTAATCCAAACCCTAATAATTGCACATAAGAAATCTTGATACCTAATTCATTCCAGAAATGCCTCGATTTCCTGAACAAGCTCTAAAACACTCGTTAGTGGGACACTAGTTCTGAAATTATAGGACTATGTCCATCCTGCTGGGCATGACAACCATCGCGGGAATCAAGCCCAGATAGTGTCCAGAAACGTCCAACTTGAGCCATGAGTAAAGTGTGTGAGAAACGTAAATATCCTTAAAAAATGAATTGAAACTTAAATGAATTGGGCCGCTCGTTCTCACGCGAGATTGAGGATTTCGGACCGTTAGTTTCTGACCAAACTTCACCCCTGGGGAAAGGAAATTTCCCTGCACATATCTATATAACTGTGGCTTCGATTGAGTAAGAATGATTGTTGATTTGATGTAGGCTCTCCACGGTCGATCAGCTTATTTGATCGCACCGAAATCATATCCTAGCATGGATCCATTGTCAGGGAACGTACTCTATGACATAGATGAGTTGTGGGCCTCCCTATGAACCCTGTTCGTCAAAAATAGCCTCTCAAAGGGTATAAACTATGTATAAAGTGACCCTGGGGCCATTTGCATCACTTCTGGGCTTATAAATAGTCCTTATTTTTCTCCCTCACTCCCATATACGAATTTCAGAAAAACCCTAAGGGAGAGAGAGGAGAAAAGAAGAGAAAAGAGGAAAGAGAGAAGAGAGATTTTGGGAGATCGCTGCAGGAATCCTCTCCCACGAATCCACGCACCAAATCTTCATCCTGTTGCACTACCCAACCTTTTTTGGTTACGATTTTGGGTAAAAAAGCCTAACCCTAATATCGTTGCAGAGATCCAAGATAGTTATTCATCAACCTAGCTAACCTGTTTCATCAATTAGGTTCTCGACGTTCCATTTTTGGATACGTAGAGTTTGGACTGAGTTTGAATCGAGCATTCCGACGAAAGGTGCGGACTATAAACACTTAGGTTCCGATTTATCAATGCTTTCATGACGACTAATGATTTATGTCTATCTTGATTATTGTCGTGTTGTCTTAAATGCGTTGATTTCTATAGGAAATATACATATGAACTGTGATAAATAAATGATGCATCCTATGTGTTTGTTGAAATGTTTGAATAAACAATAGAAAGTGATTAGTGCTTGCTGTGATCTCTAATCTAGGATTCATCATCGTCATATGCATATAGATTTCTCTGTATGAATAATTGATAAAACATATGTTGTAACTAATGTAGTTTATGTGTTTGATAAAATGTTTGAATGAGAAATTGTTGATGATTTGTGTTTACATTAAGTATTAAGATAGGATTCTTTATTTCTATATGCATATGTATAATTTCCTTTAGGTAATCATATTTTCCTCTATGTAATTAATTAATCAAGTGCACGTGTTTGGTAACATGATCAATGTGTTCGATGAAATGCCCAAGTGAGGAATCCACTTGGATTGTTTGTTAAATGCTGAGATGAATATCACATGTGTTTGTTAGCTATGTATGAGTAGGATTGCGGCTACAACATAGCCCAGGCAATCGGTAATAGTCCTTATTCGGGTGGCTGAATTAGTCTCTCCACAATGGGTATACTCAATGAATCCGGGTCACACGACGATTGTCAACAGTAGTTAGGCCACAAGGGGTGCTTATACGCTCCATGTCGATTAAGTCAGCGTGTGCCCATACTAATCGAGCTTTCCTAACTAACGGATTGACCTATTGTGTGTTTACCATGTATGGACGTGACTGCTTGAATATAAGGTATCCCTCACCAATATAAAGATTCACTTTAACCATGGTACCACGATCCGCTAATACTTATGAGCCGCACATGGTGGTATGGGATACCGTGTTCGAGCTGTCAGCTTACGCTGGGGTGACGAGCCTCCCCGTAGTGACCTGTGAGCAACTAAGACTCGTGAGCTGGGCATGGTGGTATGGGACATCGTGCTTGTGTTGTCGGCCTAAGCTAGGGTGATGAGACTCCCCTTAGTGACCACAAGTATAAATTCTTGTAAATTGCCTATCGCATGTGTTTCATTAGGAGTGACGACCATACAACTTGCCTATCGTATGTGCTTTAACTAGGAGTGACGAACCTAGATTGATCCTTCGATTTGGGTCAAGGATATAAAGGGAGGTACCTTAGCTTCCCAAACTTGTTGTATGAATAAGCTTAATTAATTACTTAGCTAACACGACCATGCATCGCATTGCATTAGTTAGGATGGGTTTTAAAGGCGATGAAGTTGCATAGTTTCAAGGAAGTGTTGTCATATGCGAAATAGGTTGTCGGAGTCGCTTGTGAGGGAGCTTCGATGCAAGGGCATACATCATTTCTTGCACTCCATTCCTACATTAAAAAAGATTATTTAGAAAGTGATTGTTTGTTTGCTTTATAATTACTGCTTAATTGACTTGATAATATGTTAACTTTTACCTTATAGAACCACTGAGTTGATCACTCACTCCCACTCTGGGACGATGTTTTAAAACACCAACCAGACTCTTGTTTAGATGTAGGTGATGATGAAGTCTATGCAATGGAGCAGGACTTTATGGATAAGGAGGAAGAATTCTCCTACTTTCAGCTCTCGGGCGGGTTGATGTAGACCTCATACCGATATGCAGGGACCACGGGGATATCTGACTTAGTGGGACACTTTACATTTCCATATTTTGTTCATTTTGGGATAATACATGTATATATTAAACCCGGTTACATACTCATACTCCGGAGGTTTGTGAAACACCCACATGCTTAAATAGATATGTTTCAGACTTCCGCTTGCTTAATTTAATTATATCCGGAGTATGTTATGCTGTTTTAGTATAATCTCACTCATGCTTAACTCATTAATATGGATGAAATCTGAACATCGTCATCCATACTGCATAAGTGATGTTCTAAATCTCGGGAGTAGAGTTTTGCTTGACCCTCGAAATTCAGGGTGTTACATATTACAAGTTGGTATCAGAGAGAGAAGAGAGAGTTTAGACAAACTTTGCCTTTGGAAAACAAGTTTATACAAACCTTTAATGTCTCAAGTTGGGATGTGAGAATTATATATTTGAACCTAAGTGAATTTTCCTTAGAGAAATTTTGGAAATGTTGAGACCCAAAATTTTAGTGCCCTTGACATTATTAGGTTAGCCACTCAAACTTGTATTGAAATCCCTTAGAATTAGGAGGAATTGCAAACATAGAAACTTAAAATCTTAGGCTCCTTTGAAATTCTAGAGTGTGTATTTGAACTTAGAAACAAAAACTTAGATTCCCTTATAAGCTATCAGAAAAGTAGTTTAAACTTAGAAACTAAACTTAGGTACCGTGGGAGAACAAATACCCACTATGATGCAATTAAGATCAAACTAGAACATTCCTTAAACTTGACTCTCAACGAACAATCTTTAGAAATCTAGGATTTAAATTTCAATAAAATAAATAAATAAATAAATTCAGTAGTTAGAAATAACACTGTTACAAAATTCAACAAATGAGATGGACTTAGGCATGTTAGGGAATTCTTTACCCACCATGTTGTGCATCAGATTGAACATAAGCACTCCCTTAAGTTAAGGAATTGTAATTAGAATTTTCTAATATATCTCGTTAGTTAGAGGCGATGATTCTCCCAAGTTTCAACACTTAGGTTAACTAAAGGTGAAATAAATAAATAAATAAATAAATTCAGTAGTTAGAATAACACTGTTACAAAATTCAACAAATGAGATGGACTTAGGCATGTTAGTGAATTCTATACCCACCATGTTGTGCATCAGATTGAACATAAGCGCTCCCTTAAGTTAAGGAATTGTAATTAGAATTTTCTAATATATCTCGTTAGTTAGAGGCAATGATTCTCCCAAGTTTCAACACTTAGGTTAACTAAAGGTGAAATAAATAAATAAATAAATAAATTCAGTAGTTAGAATAACACTGTTACAAAATTCAACAAATGAGATGGACTTAGGCATGTTAGTGAATTCTATACCCACCATGTTGTGCATCAGATTGAACATAAGCGCTCCCTTAAGTTAAGGAATTG
Source organism: Magnolia sinica (assembly GCF_029962835.1). Lineage (NCBI taxonomy): Eukaryota > Viridiplantae > Streptophyta > Magnoliopsida > Magnoliales > Magnoliaceae > Magnolia > Magnolia sinica. The sequence goes on from NC_080574.1 coordinate 71,363,989, forward strand.
TAATTAGAATTTTCTAATATATCTCGTTAGTTAGAGGCAATGATTCTCCCAAGTTTCAACACTTAGGTTAACTAAAGGTGAAATTATAAAAAATTTCAGCCCTAAACCGAGCACATTAAGACTAGATTTAATCATCTGGATGAGCTTAGCGAATTTCAAATTCAAACTTCATAAATTCTAGTCCTAAAATTTCCAAGTGGCGCATTAGGCGATCAAAATATGTTGAGGAAACGTAATGGTCATTGTGTTTATTCACATAGATTTCAGGCACTCTCATTGTGAAAACAAAGGATTATATGATAATTTCCCAAGACTCTAGAATGATCGGGATCACGGTTTGATGGAATCATATTTAAGTGAAGATATGTGGTTTGACTCAAATTTTAAATCCTAGCAAATCCCAATGATCTCACTGCCCTGATCAAGAAAAAGATAGAGAATTGTCAGGATTAGGAAATGATACTAGTAAATCCACTACTCTACACAGGCAGAGGATCGATGTATCGGGCTCAAACCTACTACAACCATCTGTTCGTATTAGCCGAACACTGAAGATAGAAATTGTGTTGTACTTTAGATGGAAGGAAACTATCGTTAAAAGTATAAGAAAATAAAAAAGAAAGATATACTATTATTATTAGTTGTCACCTAAATGAACTTGTAATCCTACTAAATGTTATTGGAAATCGAGATGGTGATGAGCATTGAAATAAACCCCCAACTTCTGAGTAATACTGGGTAGATTTCTAACATTTGGTGAGATCCATATACATTAGTTAATTCTTCATACTAAAGATTCAAGAATTGTGACAAAAATAGATATGATTTCTTAGGAATTTAAGTCGTGATTAAACATATGAATAAATCCGAGATGAGGTGCACTGTAGAATGATTTTACTACATGTAATTGTGTTACTTGCGATAGTGTTAATTGTCATATACGTTGTTAAATCTCGAGTACGAGATTTTCTTTAAGGGAGGTAGATTGTAACAACCCCATTTTTAAAAAAAATAAAATTATATAGATTGGTTGTATACCCTTATACAAATGTACGACCTTGATGGAAATAGAAAATATAGTGAATGCTTAGAAATATTACAAATTAGATAGTCCTTGACTCCACTCATGATAGAAGTGTTGAATTTTGGGGATGAAATTCTCTTTAAGGGGGATAGATTGTCACACCCCATACTCTCAGTACTTGGGTATTACCATGAATTCCTACCTCATTGAACCATTCACCTATACTCTAGTCAAAATCTAACCATTAGGAGTAATCTTCATCTATAAATTAAAGTTATCCGACTGTTGATTCTCAAGATCGACCATCACAACATCACAAAACCTCCACTTCTAGGGTAACAATTATGATGAAACATTGAACAACGCTTAACTAGACCAATTGATATGTACATTACCAATTTTGAAATCTAACCCATCAGATCCACCATTCATCCTATTCACACCACACAATTTAGAAATCAATCATTTGACCACTGCAATTAAGCATATGATCACTCATTGTACTAATAATTCTCATCTAGACTAGGAAGAGAACTTTAGAAAATTGATAATGGGTCTAGTTAGCAATTTGACCATTGGATCAATGGAGATCATAAAATAATTTAAAATTAATCTAGTATGGCCCACCTAAGTTTTGGATATACCTGAACTTTTGTTAGAGGCCATGATTAGGGCCTTCAAAGGGAATGGACAGTGTGGATTGCACTGACCATCATGTGGACCCCACTTTTAGACCCGCACGTGTGCACAAAATGTGCACATCCGTGGTGCACTGAAATGCATAGCCCGGTCAATTCGAGTTTGACCCGACCCAAGTAGGCAAAAGCCTCTCTAGCTTTTCAAATTTTCCAGCTCGACTAGGATTCGGGCGGACGTCGTTCGTGGACGTTAACCGTGGCCCACCATCTAAGTCAGTTCAATGATCTGAACCATCCATTTGATGCGGCTTCAAGTGTCGACCAAAGCCATGCTATCATCACTTGTCGATACTCACGTGTGTCAGCACAGTTCCATCACTAGAACTGCTCGTGAGTGAAACTTTCCAAAAAAAGAAACTCAATTTTCTCCTTAGCTAGCAATCCAAGTCAAGATTCTATCCACCATCTCAGTCATTGGAATAAAAACATCCTAGCCCTCAATTCTTGCCACATTTTAGTGTTTTTTTAGCAAAGAAAGGAGGTGTAACTAGAGGCGCTTTCCGTCAAGAATGCTTTCCCTGCAAGGAATATGAATGGTGTGATAGCTCCATGCAATCTGGTGAGCTGAAATGGAATAAAAGGAAAATCACCTAGAAGTTTCCTGTAACAGAACATATTTGACTCGTGCGATATGCCGGTTTCTCATGAAAACCGTGTATTGAAGAGAAACTCGAAAACCATTGAATTTTTGTGGCTATCCATCCAAATGGTGGGCCTCAGAAGATCTTTGAGACTCATCCAAACCATCCAAAAGCCTTATACCTGAAGACCAGTCACATGATTTAGTTTCACCATTGATGGTGTTGTCATCATCCTTGTTCAACCAAACAAACCCATCACCTTGCATGGGTCCCATTCATTAATCTGATCAGTCCATCTCATGACCCAAGGGTCCAGAAGATTGTCGAGGACCAAATATTGCATATTAGACCCCAATTATTACTTGGTTTTATGAACATGATAATGTTTAACGCTCTATTTTAATCATGTTTGTGTTACAAGGTGAGTTTAAGAACTTGGACTGAAAAGGGTGCTAAAGCCATGGTTTGATGCTTAAGAATCACCAAAGCAAGGGATGGATCTTAGGGGACCGAGATTCAAGAATTCACACTCCAAAGATCTGAAAAAACCTACTTATTGAAGATAAAGAGGCCTGAAAATCATCCTGAATGCAAGATCACAGGGTTCCCACCATCCGTTTGGCTCGAAACTTTATATTTGTCTTGATGATCATAAAGTAACCATACACATAAAATTTCAACCATTTTGGATCTTTGTGGAAGTGGTCCAATGGGAAGATCGGCCATAAATTACCGATTTGGGGCCCATTTGATCTCTGGATATGCCTCAATTTTAGACTCAACTCCTTAAATTAGGTAGTAAAATGTATGGACGATGTAGATCTTACACTACATCATGATGTGACCAATGTACAGAGGGTGCGGGTGCACAGGGAATGCACACCTGCGTTGCACCAGGATAGGGAGTTGGTCAAAAGACCTTTGACTTAACTCCCATTAAAAAAAATGAAAATTTTTATTTTTTCTCCTGCTGCAAAATTGGGCGAACCATGTCCCTTGCGCACGACTGTGGGCCACCATTAGGGCCCACGTGGACAATCCAAGTTGTCCATCACGAAGAGGGAGTCGAACTGATCAAACCCATGTTGACCATTTGTAACCATGCACGTGCACATGTCGGACACAACGATCACAAGAGGACTATCTTGCAACGTTCCAAACAGTTGCAGCGTGATTAATTCCTTGGGCCACACCATAGGTGGATCAAAACATGGTTTCTTGGGCCAAATTCTGAGACGAATCCAATGGAGGAAGTAGATTTCTCCATTAATGCTGATAGGGGCCCACCAAGCAACTTAGCAAAGAAAGGTGTGTAAGAGGACGTCCGGATGCACCCGACCATTCCTAGATGTTGTGGCCCACCACCATTGATCAGATGGCCAATCCATATCGTCCACAAACTGACAAAGGGAGTTTTGAATGCCACCATGGAGAAAATAAGATTTTGGGATGATCAATGTCCCAAAACTCATTCCAAACGCAAGACTGTCTTTGCGTTTCCGCTGTGAAAGAAGTTTTCAAAAACTTCTTGCTACATAAACAGAACTTACGCACGCAACTGCCTCGTGTACGTAAAGACCCCGGCCGACCTACTTTTTTGTTATAAAAGGAGAGAGAGAATGTGGAGAGGGGAGATCAGACATGGAGAAGAGCATGACATGAGAGAGAGAGAGAGAGGTGGACATCCGGTGGCAACAAGAGGAGTTCTTCTCCTTCTTCTTTCTTCTTTAATTTTTCTTCTTTTAATGATAGTTAAGAGATTAGTTTAATCATGTCAATGATTGGTTAAACCTCTTAGCTAAGGATAAGAGGTGAAGCTTGTAGCATGATGGGTTGTGTTCTATGGCTTTGATTCATGTTCAAGTTGAACTCTCCTTGATTTTAGTTTGATTATAAGAAATACTTTTAGTTTTTAATGGTTTGTTGTGACTTAAATTACAATAGATCTGCGATAGCTTTAAGTATGTTCTTTTCATTATAGGGATTGTGAACTTGGGAACCCTGTTGTTCACTATTGTCTCGTGGCAATGGTTGGATGATGGAATTCTTCCTAACATTCATGATTCTCCCAGATTGGTTGTGGATTGGTTAAATTCTGTTATTAGCTTTGTTTCATGGGCATGGTTTAGTAATAGAGTCACTTCTAGTTCTCATACCTCTCATTCATTGAGAACTAGATAAAAGGAAGTTCATAGTTGATTTTTAATGACATATCTTCCAATTGGATGAAGATGGGACTTTGATTCCAGTTGTGTTCATGAATCAAGCATGGATCTCCCTGATCTCTATAAGTGAATCCTTGGAAACCCTATTTTTCCCACCTTTGAATTTTACAAGTTTTAGTTTAATAATTTACAATTATTCCCTTAAATTCTCTTGATTTAGATTACATTTTCTTCTAGTTCTAGTTCTGGTTACATTTAGAATACTTACAAGGTTTAGTCCCTGCGGATTCGACATCGGTCTTACCCAGATTATTACTACATCACGACCCTATACTTGGGGTTGTGAACAAGTTTTTGGTACCGTTCCAAGGGATTGATGGTTGCATTTTTCTGAGATTAGCTAGTTTTGAGATTAGTTTAAGATTAGGTTTTTGTACTTTCTAATTTTAGGTTTAGGTATTTTCTGTTTGATTTTTACAAACTAACCTGACTTTCATGTTTTGTAGGATCTTGATATAGACTTTCTAAACTGGTAATCTCTTTCTAATCATTCTATTTTTCTACTTTTAGGATTAGGTTTTATTTTCCGTTAAAAGAAACTTTCTAATTCCAGATTTCTGTTCCTTTCTTCCTTTTAAGTTTAGGTTAAAATCTGAGATTGAGGGCTGTGAGTGTTTCATGCCCAAGTGGGTACATGACAACATTCGACGTTTCTTGACTGAAGGAGGATTGGTTGAGGGTTAACTATCCAACGGAGGATTAGACACCACTTGAGTTCCTCAGAGTTAATTGAAGTGATGGCTACAAATAAACCAGTAAATCAACAACCTCAACCTAGGGCTGAGGAAGTCCAAGATGAGAATGAGGTGCATCAAGCACCCCCGCCTCATACTTTACGAGATTATTTACAACCGGCAGGGGTGAGTACACCCTCATGCATGGTTTTTCTAGAGAACACGGGACATATGGATATCAAGCCAGGGGTGATCCAACTCCTTCCAAAATTTCATGGGCTTGAGTCAGAAAATCTATATTTACATCTGAAAGAGTTTGATGAGATCACAGCCACTCTATACTTTCCTAACGTGTCTGACGACACGGTTAGGTTGAAACTCTTCCCTTTTTCTTTGAAAGAGAATGCTAAGATATGGTTGCATTCACTACGTCCTCGATCTATTGGTAAATGGAATGACATGACAAGGGAGTTCATAAAGAAAATTTCCTATACCATAAGACGAACACCCTTAGAAAATCGATCATAAATTTCGCCTAAAAGGAAGATGAAACATTCTTTCAATATTGGGAGCGATTCAAGGATCTTATCAGTTCATGCCCACAACACGGTTTTGAAAAATGGCGCATCATAAACTTTTTCTATGATGGACTGACATCTCCCATGCGCCAAATAGTCGAGACAATGTGTAATGGGGAATTTATGAATAAAAGTGTCAATGATGTGTGGGACTACTTTGATAAGCTTGCTGAAAAGACACAATCATGGGACATCTCTCCAAAATCAAGCACCATGTCTAGGCCGACTCAATCCAAGGAAAGGGGTGGAATGTATCTCCTAAAAGAGGATGATGATATCAGTGCTAAAGTGTTTAATCTTACCAGGAAACTTTAAGCCATGGAATTAAAGAAGGACAAGGCTAAGGAAATTGTTTGTGGTATTTGTGCTTGCAACATTCACACAATGAAAATTGTCCAACAATACTTGCCTTTCAAGAGGTGTTGAATGAGCAATCCAATGTCGTGAACAATTACCAAAGACCTTTTAATGGACATACCTCCAATACATTCAATCCAAGTTGGAGAAATCATCCAAACTTCAGTTAAAAGAATGAACAAACTACTACCCCTCAAGGTTTTCTCAATCAAATTCCACATCAAGAGAAACCTCAAGAGGATCCGGTTCTAAAACATCTTCAAAAGTAAGAGCTTTTCAATCGGGGTATGCTGTAAGCCTCTCAAGACCTCACAAAGGCCATAAAAGGACTTGAGACTAAAAGTGCGATTGGGAATAAGGGGAACCTTCCAACTCAACCTCTTCCCAATCTAAAACCATAATATGAAGTTAACGACCCGAGCTCTTCAAATCAGATGGAGCAAGCTAAATCTATCACCACTCTTAGAAGTGGGAAGACCATTGACAAAACTATTTCGCTTAGGGCCGAAAAGCCTAAGGACACGGAAGAGGACAATAAGGATAGACCTACCATTGCTCCACAAGAATTAGAACCGGAACTTCAAGGGAAGCCGATTGCCCCATTTCTCCAACGGTTGGTTGTACCAAAACATCACTCTAACTCTCAGGACATTTTAGAGGCGTTGAAATAAGTGAAGGTCAATATTCCTCTACTGGATGCAGTTAAACAAATACCTTCATATGTAAAATATCTGAAAGACTTATGTACGACCAAAAGACGACAAAATATTTTAAAAAAATCTTCTTCACTGAGAAAGTGAGTGCCATCCTACAATAAGATGTGCCACAGAAATTCAAAGATCTTGGTAGCCCAACTATCACTTGTGTAATTGGGAATTACCGCATTGAGCATGCACTTTTTGATTTAGGAGTGAGCATCAATTTTATTCCTTAATTGGTCTACAAATAGTTAGGTTTGGGTGAATTAAAACCCACCCTAACCACACTAATGGCTTAGTTCGTGTACGGAAAGGGATAATTGAGGATGTGTTGGTCCAGGTTGACAGATTCTACTACCCAGTAGATTTTATCATCTTGGATGCGGAACCCATCAGTAACATGAGCACTCAAATTCTCGTCATTCTTGGTCGCCCATTCCTTACCACTTCAAATGCATTCATTAATTGCAGGAATGGAGTTATGATTATGCCTTTAAGGAATATGACATTAGAGTTAAATATCTTTTTCAATATTGGCAGACGATTAGAGGATGATGACGATTTCCATGACATTAACATGATTGACTCTTTCATGGAAGATAAAACACATTTGACCTTATCCTCTAATCTTCTAGAGACGTGCCTAGCCTACTCCCATGATTTTGATGACGACATGATTAGGAAGATGGTTGCCATACTTGATATTGTGCTAGTAATTAAAGTTAAACGGTGGAAGCCACAATTTGAAGAGATGCCCCAAACTGATGAAGTGCCTCTACCGTTTAACCTCAAGGCACCAAAGCTTGACCTAAAACTATTACCCTCTGATTTAAAATATGTCTATTTAGGTCAAGGTGAGACATATCTGGTGGTGATTTCTTCCCACCTTGAGCAAGAACAGGAGAGTATGCTCATATCTACTCTCATCGAGCATAAGGGAGCCCTTGGATGGACGATTGCAGACCTCAAGGGAATTAACCCTTCGATTTGTACTCAATGCATTTATCTTGAGGATAATACGAAGACCTCACAGCAATCACAATATATACTAAATCTAAACATGAAAGAAGTGGTTAAGGCCGAGGTTCTTAAACTATTGGATGTGAGTATCATATACCCTATATCCGATAGTCAATGGGTGAGTCCAACTCACGTCATTCCTAAGACATTCGAAATCACCATTGTAGCCAATGCCAACAATGAACTCGTGCCAACTAGAGTTACTACTGGTTGGAGAATGTGCATTGACTATAGGAAATTGAATACCGTCTCAAGGACCACTTCCCTTTACCCTTTATTGATCAAATCTTGGAAAAGCTAGCTGGTCATTCCTATTACTGTTTCCTTGACGGGTATTCAGGCTACAACCAGATAGAGATAGCCCTTGAAGATCAAGAAAATACCATGTTTACATGTCCATACGACACCTTTACTTACTGAAGGATGCCATTTGGACTATGTAATGCCCTTGTCACTTTTCAGCGATGCATGATGATTATTTTTCAGATATGGTGGGACAATATCTAGAGGTCTTCATGGATGACTTCTCTGTCTTCAGTCCATCTTTCAGCAATTACTTAAAGAATCTTAAATGTGTGCTGAAAATATATGAAGAAAAGAATTTGGTACTCAATTGGGAGAAGTGCAATTTCATGGTTCCTAAGGGAATTGTCCTTAGACATATAATCTCGTCCAAAGGAATTAAGGTAGATAAGGAAAAAATTGATCTTATCTCTAACCTAACTCCACCTAAGAACATACAAGACATGCGATCCTTTTTAGGACATGCCAGTTTTTACAAGAGATTAATAAATGACTTCAGTCTCCTCTCTCGTCCTCTATGTAATCTGCTTCAAAAGAATGCACCATATAAGTGGCCTGAGCAATGCCAGGAAGCTTTCACTAAGCTTAAGGGCATGTTAACCACTGCACCTATCATGCAGCCACCTGATTGGAGCCTTCCTTTTGAACTTATGTGCGACGCATCTGACTATGCTCTTGGGACGGTCTTAGGCCAGAGAAAAGAAAAGAAGCACTACGTTATTCATTATGCAAGTAGAACTCTAAATCCTGCCCAAGTGAACCACTCGACTACAGAAAAGGAACTCTTAGCCGTAGTGTTCGCTTTGGACAAATTTAGGTCCTACTTGATCGGATCCAAGATCGTCATAAATATAGATCATGCGGCGCTCAAGTATCTTCTTTCCAAGAATGATGTTAAGCCCCACTTGATTAAATGGATCCTCCTACTCTAAGAATTCGATTTAGAAATAAAAGATAAAAAGGGACTAGAGAACGTAGTGGCATACCATCTTTCTTGCCTTAATCTCTCTGTTTCCATTAAGACAACACACATAAATGACATATTCCCTGATGAAAAATTGTTCAAAGTCTCCCATTTAACTTGGTTTGCCGATATTCTAATTATCTTGCCACAAGTTTCACACTGACAAATTGGACCGCGCAAGATACGAAGAAATTTTTCACTAAGGTGCACAAATTCTTCTGAGATGATCCATATTTGTTTAAATATTACCCAGACTGAATATTAAGGAGATGTGTGCTAGACGATAAACATTAAAGTGTCATCTCCTTCTGTCACTCACAGGCCTATGGTGGTCACTTTTCTTCTAAAAAGACCATGGCTAAAATTTTGTAATGCGGCTTTAACTAGCCCACTATGTTCAAGGACACTCATGAGTTTTGCAAAGCTTGTAAGCGTTATCAGAAATTGAGAGCATTGTTCATGTCAAAATATGATGCTCTTGAACCCCATTCTTATCATCGAAGCATTTGATTGCTGGGGCATCGATTTCATGAGACCATTCCCCTAATCCTTTAGAAATTTATATATTTTGATTGCAGTAGACTATGTCACTAAAAGGGATGAAGCGATTCCATGCCGGAATAATGACAATCAAATGGTCATTAAATTCTTAAAAGATAACATCCTTTCCCGATTCAGAACGCCTTGAGCCATCATTAGTGATGGGGGCTCACATTTTTATAAAAGGCCATTCGTGAAATTAATAAAGAAATATGGCATCTCTCATAAGGCGAGAACTTAATACCACCCACAAATAAGTGGGCAAGCTGAGATTTCCAATAGGGAGATCAAACATATTTTGGAGAAAACAATTAACCCTGATCGAAATGATTGGTCAATCCGATTGACCGATGCTTTATGTGCTTACAATACTGCATTTAAAACCCCTATTGAAATGTCTTCCTTTAGACTTGTCTATGGGAAGGCTTGTCACTTGCCTATGGAGTTAGAACATAGAGTTTACTAGGTGATCAAAAATTTGAATTTCAATCTAGATAACGCTGGCTCTCTACGCAAACTTCAATTGAATGAACTCGAATAAATTCAGAGCAATGCGTACGAGAACTTGAGAATTTTCAAGGATAGGATGAAGGCATTTCATGACCAACATATTCTTCGGAAATCATTCACTCCAGGTCAAAATGTCCTCTTGTATAATTCTCGGTTATATTTCTTTTCGAGTAAACTTCGATCTCGTCGGACCGGTCCTTTCACTGTTATCAATGTTTATCCTCATGGGGCTATTAAGATTCAAAATCCAAACAATGGCACTGAGTTTAAAGTAAATAGACATCGATTAAAGCCATTTATTAAGAAATTTAATTCAGACTGATCCTGTGTATTAGGATTGATCTCCTAGTCTGATGGACGTATAGGTAAGTTTACTGCTTTCATAGGACTAGGGTAGTTTGCTTTATGCCATTCTAGGATAGTCGGTTTTATGCTTTTAGGATAGTTTGCTTTCCATTTGTTCTAGGATAGTTTGCATTTTGATGGTTTAACTCTTGTGCTGACTCACCTTCATGCTGAGATCTTTTGGAAAAAAGCCATATGATTTCCTTGTCAGATACTACCTTTCCATCACTTCTCCTTTACCTTTCAATGTCCTCAATGTAAAAGAGATAAGCATTCAATGCAAATGAGGCAATGAAAGGAAAAGGCAAGTGATGGAAAGGTAGTACCTGAAGAAGGAATTTTGAGGTTTTTTTTTCTAAAATATCTCAATGTGAAGATGTGTTAGCATAAGAGTTAAACCATCAGAAAAAACACTTTCCTAAACAGCAAAAAGCAAACTATCTTAAACAGTGAAAAGTAAACTATCTTAAACGGCGAAAAGTAAACTATCCTAAAACAGCGGAAAGCAAACTATCCTAATCCTAAATTCTCTAAAAGTAGTAAACTGTGAGACCCGACCCGAGTTTGCATGTGTGCATGTGTATGTGTGAGTATGCATTCCGTCCATCTTGATCCCGCGGTCCTACCGGTCGAATCCCGGCGACCCGTGACCCTTGGATAATGTTTGCAGTCATCCGTGAGCCCAGTCATGAAGACCCGACTCGGATCGAGTTGAGACCTATACCATTGTGACCGCATCATCGTTGCGATTCCAACGACGCGTCTTGTGCATTCATCCGACTTATAGATCAAAAGTTGTGAGCATTTCATCATGTGGCCCACTTTTTGTACAAAAGCATATGGACCACTCTCAGGCACAAGTTCCCATGCACACCACCCACACACACTACATTTTCCATGGAATAAACACTACCCATCCTAAACACTACCCACACCTAACCTACCCTAGCAAGCATTGTTTGTATCACCATAGGTCATGATTTCTTTCTCTAACCAAGGAGGGAGAGTAATGATGACTCCCCTACAACCTTCCCTTCCTCTCTCTCCTCCTTCATTCTCTCATTTTCCTCTTTCATGGAGGAATTTCCAGCCCTCCCTCTCCCAATTTCCAGCAACTTTCCCTTCCTTTCTTCCTCCATCTAGCCATCACAAACTCATCTTGACCATTGAACCTTTAAGCTTGGAGCTTGGAGTACCTAGTGTTGGTGGTAGCTTGAAGATTCAAGGTGGGTGATTATAATTGTTGATCTTATTTTCTAACCTTTGATCTTTTTTTTCTTTCTAGATGGATCATATGGAACCCACCAATCCATGGTGGGGATCCCATTTGATCCCATGGATGTGGCCCTTTGGCCCATCCTACATGCATGTCATGATCCATGATGGGGCCATTCTCCATGGACCCCATCATGATGTATTTTATAATCCACTCCATCTTAAGGTCATCTAGACCCTAAGGATCATGTTGGGATGGCATCCCAACCATCCATAACAATTATATATCATGCATGTAATGATTTTATGTTGCATGTAAAATCAATGTAGTTGTATGGGTATGATTCACCCTTGGGAGGGCCCACTAGTGGCGGGGCCCTACCCCCATGGCCGGATTACTTTCTTTCCTTCTTCTCTTTTCTCTGATGTATGGATGATAGTGTGTGTGGCCCATTTATAGTGGGCCTTGGATGTCCCAAAATAAATAAAAATAAAAATCCAGCGAGGTGGGATGCTCTTATCACCTAACTCCATGATCATCGGACACCTTAATCAAATGCATGCAAGTGTCCTAGTTCTAGTATGTGATTTGGACTTATGTGGGGCCCACTGAGGAAGGCCACACACCCTTTTTATGGCTGGGATTATTGAGATATAGGCTGATGTGTCCAGCCATGTATTGCTGTCCAAAAACTTGGACTGTTGCATGGATTGTCATGTTCAATCTTTGGCATGGATTTTTGGATCATGATTGTCATTATTTTCTTTATAAGTATGGAGTGTAATGAGAAGGTGTGGACCCCACCATGAGGTGTGATGGGTCATACCTCAGATGGTCCATGATATGGTACCCAAAAAGGAGGCCCATAGGGGTGGGCGGTCCACCTTGTTGGGCTGTCCAACCCACATGTATGGAGGGAAAACATACACTTCAGCTTGGTTTCTCTGAAGGATGGGCCACTTTTATGGACCCCACCTTACTTTATTTTATGAAGAAAATACTAAACCTCCATTTTTCCCCTCTTGGATGAAGGTTGGGCCCACCTTATTGGGTAAACAATGCATGGACAGCAACATCCCTTCCTGGACAGATTGAAATTCTTAATTTAATTAAAATATTTATGAGTATCCAAAAATCATAAAATTTTATATAGAGGTGGTTCACTTATGGTAGGACCCACCTAAAAAATTTTGGGGCCAATGGACACCTGTACACACCATGGTGGTGGCTGGACTGGCCCATTACAATACGGTGTCCATATCAGTCCGATTTTTAGGATAGATTGATTTCTTTAAATAAATTAAAATATTTATATATGTCTAAAAATTCTGAAATTTTGTGGAGATATGTTCCACCCATTCTAGGACCCACTTACCAAATTTCAGGGCCAATGGACCTCTGTGTACACCATGGAAAGGGCCGGACTGGCCCACCACGTTGGGACGTCCAGGTCAGTCCGATTTTCTGGACAGTCTATTTTATTTAAATAAATTGAAATATTTCTAAGTGTCCAAAAATCTTGAAATTTTGTGGGGGTGTAGGTCACCTATGGAAGTATCACTCTGTAAAATTTCAGATCCAAAATACATTTGAGTTGCCCGTGGTGTGGCTGGAAGTGGTCTGCTAGGTAGGGACGCCCAGGCTGGGGCATCTAGCCTGCTTCGTGGGCCCACCTCGATGTGTTGAATGTCCCACCACCCATCCATGTAGGGTCCTTAGGGGATTGATCATACTTGCCCCCTTTTTATTCAATTAGAACACATTAGGTGGATTTTTGGGCCATATACCCCAGGCCCATAGGACTGCCTACACATGTGACTTCGCTGCCTTAGGCTACTGCTGGGCTTGCATTCTAACAGTCTGGCCCATTTCATATATGTATTGTATATCCTCTCTCATCTGGTGGGGCCCACAGTGATGTGTGTGAGCCATCCAGAATTAATTATACTAAGAAATACTTCTAATGCTGAACTCCAACCAACCCAGAAATTTGGGTGGGCTGGAATTTGGCATTGAGCCCAATAATTGTTGCCTATAGATGTTCTTTGGGGCAATATGGCCCACTAGATTTGAGGAGGATTTATGTCAGTATCTTATCATCTTAATTTTTATTTTTGGGCTTAATTAGTGTATGATTAAAGGCCCATCCCAAATAGGATTCTTCTTGGGCTAGTCTCTTAGTTAAGTAAGGGCCTTATAGCCTTGGTTGGGCTGGAACTTTTGATAGGCCCATTGAACCCTTGGGTCCTATATTTACCATGTCATTGTGATGGGCCTTATGGGCCAAATACTCAAGTAGTTGGGCCCTTGTTTGCCCACTATAATAAATCCATACTTGGGCCGAGATGTGAGGCCCAACTTACATGTGTTAAAAATTTAAGAATTTCCCATATGTTGGGATAATGGGCTGCCCATTAGGCCTACCACAATGAATGAACCTATGACCCTTATGGTTGGGCCCTAACCTTGCTTAAGGGCCCACCAGGTTGCCTTTGTTTTTGGGCTTAGTGTATGGCCCACTAGGCCATGGGTTGATTGTGCCTTGGACCTTTCTTTACATATATAATAGGCTACCTTTTGGGACCCAGTTGAGGTTGGATGTCCTCCTTGGTGGCCCTAAGGTAGGCCCATAGAAGCCCTTATAGATGGTTAAAGGCCCACCTTGGGCCTGGCTAAGACTGTTCCTCCTTAGGATTTTGACTCTCTTAGTTTGTGGGTCATCCCAAAGTACTGGGCTCCCACTAGAGGACTTCTCTTCTTCTTAGAATACCTGTCGATGTGCCTAGATCTTGACCCTCCTTGGGACAGACGATTTCATATTCCTCAGGTAGCACACTTACATCATTGCGACCCATATGCATCATCTGTATGAATTGATTGCATTGTATAGTGGTCATTCAGGGATGAAGTTTCTCCCCTTTTGCACATTGAGTGCCTGAAACTTGTGCATGATCTGTGTGTGCGACTCATGCATTGGCATCGCATTTTATGAGGATATCGCCCTTGCTTCATCAGGGCCTTGCCTACACAGGGACATTTGTGGATGGCCGCATGTGTGGACACCGGAAATATTACTTGAGCATACTGGGTGCGTAGGATGCCCATGGGTGAGATTCCCAAAACTTCCATGGTACCAAGGATCTGCTCCAACGCCGTGACCGGGTGGTATACATGAGCGCCCGAGGGCCTTATAGCGTTCGGCGGCGACTCCCACCTCGTGTAGTTGGTTGGATAGGGGTGTGGCCTTACACACTGCCCGGTGTGAGGAGGCATTGCTAGGCCGAGTCGACCAGCTAGTAAATGGGTCCGCTACCTTCGAGCCTTGTTGGTGATTAGTTGTCCACAACGGGCGGGTAGTGAGGTCTCTTACGCTCGTTTGATGCGGGATCTGCAGAGCGGCGGTCATTGGAGTGTAATGGACCCCGGTGATTTCCCTATGATTGAAAATGTACTTGACTTATGGTTTGGATATGAGCATTGACATCACTTACATCGCATTAGCATTGGCTGTACAAGTCCCCCCTTTCATACATTGCCTTGGTATGACACTCATTACTTATTGCATCGCATTCATGGTAAGCCTTGGTAAGACTAGTGATATGTTCATTGATTATGCTTCTCTCCTTATACCTCCTACTATTCTTCTGTGCACCATTGTCACACACTTACACCACCCTCTAAGCTTCTATAAGCTTATGCACGATTGATACGTGCAGGAGACTCTAGGTAGGCGCCGTAGCAGCAGAGCATGGAGTAGAGTTGAGCAGTGAGGACTCCAGTGTTACTGATTTCTCTCTCTTTTCCTTTTATTCTCATGTATGTCCTTTTGGACCTTTTGGATGATTGTAAAAGTTTAAATTTTTAGTGGATTTTGTGATGTGTGCCTTTGTTATTCTCAGATGTACTTGCTGTGATCTTGAGTATGCTCGCATTGGAAGTGATTATATTGTTATGAAAATCCTCCTTGTAGGATCCCAGGATCGGAACCTACCTCAGGAGCAGAGAATGGGGTACTACGGAGGCTGTTGCGGCCAGAACCGGCCATCGGGTTCCTTGTGAGTCCGGTTACCGAGTCTGGGGCGTGACATAAACTTAACTAGAAAAACAAGGGAAAGCTACTCAGTCATGCCACAAGGTTCTTCCTCCAGTTAATATCTTGATAAATTTCTCAGTAGGTTTCTTAACAAGATCATCTAAAAGCCCTTTTTGCAATAGGCTTGGATGCCCTAGAGCATGATTTTCCAGAGAAATTTGTGGACTTCTGCATAAAGTTTCCTTTTAATCTCCTGAGGTGTCCAAAGTACATATGATTCACCTGAGATAGAGAAAGTTTCAAAGTTATCACAACATGGTGAATTAAAGACTATAAGTAGATAAAATTCAGAGAAATTCTTAGTAGGTGATATAGTCTCAACATATTCCAAAGTTTCTGTAACACCCTGAAAATTGGGGGTCGAGCAAAAGGTCAGCTCCCGAGTTCCAACGCATCACTTATGCAACATAGATAATGATGATTAAATGTTGTCTATATTAGTGCATTTAACATGAGTGGGATTATACCAAATCAGCATATCATACTCCAAAGACAGTTAAATTACGCAAGTGAAAGACTATGATAAATATATAAAGCATATAAGTGATTATAAGTCCCTAGAGTATGAACGTCACCAGGTTAAATAATTACACGTATAGTTTCAAAATATATAAAATGATAAATTGTAATGTCATCTAATCTATATCCCTGTAGCCTCGGTGACGCATCTCTGGGTCTACATAAACCCATAAGAGAGTTGAATGTAGGAGAACTTCTCCTCATCATCATAGATGTTAGGCTCCGCCTCATAAGCATTGTCGTCACCTGAAGCTACAATAGAGTCTGGTTGGTGTTTTAAAACACCGTCCTAGAGTGGGAGTGAGTGAACAACTCAGTGGAGCTATAAGGCAAAGGTTAACGTGCCATCATTTCAGTCAAGCAGTAATGATAAAGCATACAACAATCATGTCCTACGTACTCTTGTTAATGCAGGAATGATATGCTAAACTGATGCATGCCCTCGCCTGCACTCCTTCGGCGACATCATCTCACGATCGTACATGACAAACTCCCTAAATGTGCGCTTCCTCACCAAAGCACATGTAATGTGGTGAATGATCATGTTAGCCAATATTTAATTAGGTTTATTCATACAGCAGATTCGAGAAGCTAAGGTACCTCCATTTATATCATGTACCCAAACGATGATCCATATAGGGCCGTCAATCCTAGTTAATCACATACGATAGGCAAGTTATAGGGCAACGTCACCCCTGATTTAAAAACAGTGGACAGGCAAGTTCAAGTCACTACGAGAGGCTCGTCACCTCAACGTAGGCCTAGTTTATACTCGAGGTCACTACAGGAAAGGCTCGTCACCTTAGCATAGGCCAACAGTTAGAATACAGTGTCCCATATCACTGTATCTAGCTCACGAGTTTGGGTTGCTCACTGGTCACTACGAGGAAGCTCGTCACCCCAGCATATGTCGACAACTTGACCACGGTGTCCCATACTACCATGCCCAACTCATGAGTCTTAGCGGATCGTGGTACCAAGGTTAAATGAACTTTTCACTGGCAAGTGGTACCTTAGATTCAAACAGTAGCATCCATACATGGTGAACATACATGAGGCCAATCGGGTTACTTGACAAGCTCGACTAGTATAAGCGCACGTTGAATTAATCGACATAGAGTGCATATGCACTCCTCGTAGCCTAACCACTATCGATATTCACCGTACGACTCGGATTCATCGAATGTATCTGTTGTGGTGAACTAGTTCAACCACTAATCATAAACTGTTACCGATTGCCTAGACTACGTATTAGTCCCAATCATACTCAAACACAATAGGCATTCATATATGATAGTCAAAACAGAATGTAGCAACCAATTCAGTTATAAATCTCATTTGAGCATTTTAACAAACACATAGTGCACATGTTAACATACATAGGCATTTCACTCATAAATCACATAGTAGTAAGAGAGGTTACATAAAGGAAACTGTAGCTATAGATAAGTTAATTGAGAATCCTATCTCAACACCCTCATTAACTACATTTCAACAAGCTTTTTCTCATTCAGGCATTTTATCAAACACTTAGACTACACATATCAATATACATGTAATAAATTAGTTATAACGTATATTATAGAAAATCCTTTCATAAGGGAGTTATCACACGTATAACAATTATGTATTCCTAAACAGCAATCATGGCAAGCACAAATCATAATTCCATATTCATACAAACATTTCAACAAACACATGGAATGCATTAATTTCAACATAGCTCATATATATATGTAATACGTGGAAAACATCACATCTAGCATATGTGATAGCAATCAAGTCAGTCATAAATCATTAACTGACATTGAAAGCCTTGAAAACCATAACCTAAACATTTATAGTCCACACCTTCTATCGGTAAACTTGCATCGAACTCAGTTCGAACACTACGCCTTTGTCTACGGCACAACGACTGCTTAAATAAATGAAATATGTTAGCTATTTCACCAATTCCTCTATTTGAATCCCTAAAATAGATTAGGGTTAGGATTCTTTACCCAAAAGTAGAGTCGAAATTGCTAGTATAGGGACACAGAAGAGCTGATTCAGCACGTGGAGTGGCGGGAACGAATCCCAACAATAATCTCTCACTCTCTCTCTCTCTCTCTCTCTCTCTCTCTTCTCCTCACTCTTTCCTTCTCTTTTCTCTCTTCTCTCTCCTAGGGCTAGGAAATTCGTATGGAATGAGACAGGGGTGGGTTAAGTCCCTTATATAGGCCCATAATTGATGTCAATGGCCCTAGGGCCATGGTATACTTAGGTTATAGCCAAAAGTCATCTGTTTCAAGCCAACGGGGCTCATCTAGAGGTCCATTGCTTACCTATGGTTTGAAGAAAGTTCATTAACAATGGATCTATGCTAGGTTAAGATTTTGGTCTGATTGGATTTTGTGGATCGACCGTGGAGGACCGATTTCAGTTCAACGACTATCGTTACTCGATCGGGGCCACAAGTACACTGACCTATGTTGGGAAATTTCCCTGATCCAAGGGTGTAGTTGGGTCAGAATCTGCCTGTTTAAAACCTTATATTTGGCCTACAAGCGAATGGCCCAATTCACTAAAGTTTGAGTTCATTTTCTAAAGATATTCACGTTTCTCATACACTTCGCTCCAGGCTCAAGTTGTGCATTTCTAGATACTATTTGGACTTGATTTTCGAGATGGTTGTCAAGCCCAGTAAGGTGGTCGTAACCTTTTCACGTTAATTGGGCTTTCAACATACAATCCAGGTCTGATACGGAGTTTCAAGATGCTCCCGAGAGCAACCGGGTTTTGAGATTGATCCTAGGTTTTATAGGAAATGTAGAGTTAACGATTATGCTAGTTTTGGGTCTTGCAGTTCGTATAGAAAGTGATTTGAGCTAATTTGCCGATTAATTCAGTTTAGAACTTAATTAATTTTCATCTAATTTCTAAAGGATTCGGTCCTTAGTGATTTCTGCCTGAGATGGTACTCGGGCCTTTGTACGAAGTTTTTCGAGACGTTACAGTTTCAGACTTCGATTTAACTTTTAGCTCCTCCCTTAATGGTAAATACTTAAGATCTGTAGAAGGAGGGGCTTCAGAATAAGGGTTCTCTCGGTCAGTACTATTCACCGAGGTATTGTTTTGTAAGGCATCCATTTCTTCTTTTATCATAGGATCATTTGAATCTGTAAAATATGCCAAGCTATCTTTCAGAGAGTTAAGATAGTCAGTTGAGAGAGGCTCAATTTCCACATTGAGGTCTGTGATGATATGCTCAATAATTCCTTCATCTTCTCTTAGAATAGAGGGAAACATGATCTCTTACTCTTCACCTTGGTGAGAGTCAATTGTCACTAAATACATCTCGTCCTGTGTCACGCCCCAAACTCAGAAACCGGGCTCACAAAATTTCTGATCATCGAATCCGGTGCCGATAGCCTCCATAGTACCCCATTCTCAGCTCCCAGCGTCCATTTGCCAGATTCCGATCCTAGGATCCTACAAGGAGGATTTTTCAACTTACATTTAACTCGTAATAAGCATAACCACAAGTTTACCCAAATCATAAAGGCAACATCATCATCACACATCCACTAATATAAACATTTGAATACAGAGCTGAAAGGGAAATACATATGATAAAATTAAAGCTCCAGAGGTCTGCTACATGCTTCAAGCTCAATGCTGCTACAACCTAACGCCACCTGCACGCATCTATTGTGCATAAGCTTATAGAAAACTTAGTGGGTGGTGAAAGTGTGTGCACAAGGTAAGTGCCAAGTAAGCAATATCAGAGTAATCAGAGTAAGTGAAAATACTGACAAGCCCATAAATCATACAATATCATAATAATGCGAAAACATGCTGATAAGCCCATAAATACAATCAGCCTTATCCAGGCTATGCGATGCAAAAATATAATAAACCAATATCATATACTGAGGAAGCAATATAATCAACTATGCAATGGGAAGATAGTAAGCCAAATACTATGTGCTAAGGATGCAATGCAATATGTGATGCGAATGAAATAACCAAGCTGGAGTGTGAAGTCAGGATGATAGTACGTAGTATCGTAGGCTACGAGATCCACCACAAAGGACTTCTATCCAAACTAGTCTCATACCTAATTTGGATAGTCAGACTCAATTGGTAAACTTCTGATCTCAGGTTAGTCGCGCCCCCCAATCGAAACCTAGAAGGTACATGTAACAAATAGTTGCGCACCACCAACCCAAGTGGATAGTGAATGAATGAATAAGTATACAACTGCTCAATAAGTCCACATATTAGTACAGTTCAACTCTGGGATCATTACTAGAGTCTAGTACACTTTACATGCAAATCACCGCCCATTGACGCGCGACCATGCAAGTGGAAGAGACCTCACTATCCGCCTGGCCAACAGTCAGCCAATATCTACCCAGCACATCGATAGCGGACCCATTCATGAGCTGGTCAAACTTAGCCTAGCTATGCCCCCTTCTCTCGGGCAAGTAAGGCCACACCCACTCCCAACAGATCACGACATAGTGAGAGACGCGACCTCCTAGTATTCGGCACTCGGGCACTCATGTATCCACTCGGTCTCAATGTTGGGGCGTATCTTGGCCTTGGAGGTTTAGAGATTTTCACCCAGGGCCATCTACGACACCCGATGCTAATAACAAATTTTTGGTGTCCCATCTGGCCATCCACGATGTGCCTGTGGTGGCTACGGCGCTGATGTCGCTAGGGCGTATAGTAATCACAACACCCAATGCAAGATGCATGAGTCATACAATCCAGTCATGCATCAATCTTGTACATAGCGTGTACTCATGTGAGATAACCTCCGCCTATCAGGGAGTCTCATAATGACCTGCCTAATGACATATGCAATGGTCAATCATATCTCATAACAAACATGCAGATGATGCGTATGGGCATGTATCATGATGCTATGCTGTCACATACTCATAATTGGTATCAATAACCTACATCGATAATAGACCTCGACAATGTGGACATTTAACTAACATTACCCCCAAGGAATGGCCCACGTAGAGCCTAACATATAGTGGACCCATGGCCTCACACAAGGGCCGAATATAACGAGCCTTCATCTTTGAAGAGTCTTGGTCTTGATGTCTTCATCTTAGGGCTCACTTGACGAACAAACTTAACACTTATGTGTATTGACAAATAAGGGCACTTTCACGGAGTAGAACATCAATGTGGGCTCGCACTGATAGTGTATCAAAAAAAGAAATTTTAAAAAATAAAATGCCAACACCCAGTGGGTGGACGGACGCCCATGTTGGGCATGGAAGTGGGGCCACACATGAGACCCTACATGATGTATGTATCGTATCCACTCTGTTCATCCATCTTGTCAGATCATGTTAGGCCATGGACCTAGAACTCAAGCTGATCCAAATCTCAGGTGGGCCGCACCATAGGGAAATGTGGGGGTAAAAACCTCTTAGACTTGAGAGTTTTTAGTTTTCGGATCCCTTGGGCCTTTTGTTATGTTTGGCATCTTAGAGTCAAATTATCACGCCCCAAACTCGGAGACCGGGCTCACAAAATTCCCGATCGCCGAATCTGGCGCCGACAGCCTCCGTAGAACCCCATTCTCGGCTCCCAGCGCCCATTCGCCAGATTCCGATCCTGGGATGCTACAAGGAGGATTTTCAACATCAGTTTAATTCGTAATAAGCATAAGCAAAGGCATAACCCACACACAACAACCAAAAACTCCATCACATTTCCACTATAATAAAAAACTTTACAAGTACAATGAGCATAAGGGAAATACAATGATGATAGACCAAAAGCTCCAAAAAGATCAGCTACGCGCCCAAGCCTCAGCGCTGCTGCGATCCTACGTCACCTGCACGCAACGGTCGTGCATAAGCTTATAGAAAGCTTAGAGGGTGGTGAAAGTGTATGCTCAAGATGGTAATGTAGTTATGCAGTATCAGAGTAATGCGGAAAATACTGATGAATGCCAAGAATGCCATTAGCCGTACCAAGGCCATGCGGTGCAGAGAATGATGTCGGCCATACCAAGGCCATGCAATGCGAAATGCAACTCAAGCATGCAAATCCTCATCTAAGTCCACATATCAATATAGCTCAAAATTTGGAATACCACCGGGGTCTAGTACACTCTAAGCCAGATTGCCGCCCCATCGCGCGCAATAAGGTGAGTGAAAAAGACCTCACTATCCGCCTACCAAAATCGGGCTCAGCTCGTCAATAGCGGACCCATTCCTCAAGCTGGTCAGACTCAGCCTAGCATTGCCCCCTACTCTCGGGCGGGTAAGGCCGCACCCCCTTCCAACCGACCACGACACAGTGGAAAGTGCAACCGTCTGGTAATCGGCACTCAGCGCTCATGCATCCACTCGGTCTAGACATTGGAGGAACCTCCTGGTACCATAAGGGTTTAGGGACTTTCACCCAGGGATATCTATCGCACCCCATGTAGAACAGTATTTCCGGTATCCAATCCTGCCAACCACGATGCGTCTGTGGAGGCTACGGCCCTGATGTCGCTAGGGCGTACAGTAACCATATCACACAATGCAAATGCATGAATCATACTATCCAGTCATACAGCAATCCTGCGCGTATCGTGCGCTCATGTAGGGCAACACCCCCTGTACGGGAGCCCCTAAACAATCTGCCCAAAGGCATATGCTATGATCAGTCAATTCTCATATCAAGCATACGTATGATGCATATGATCATGAATCATGGAACTAAACATGTTATATGGGATAGATGATATTCATAACGAAGATGGGCCTAGACGGCCTACACATCACACGCATGGGCCCAACAATGGGCCCTAGGGAAAGGCATAATGCGGACATTTAACCAACATTATACTTGCAATGTGGACGTCAAACCAACATTGCTCCCAAGGCACGACTGTCATAAATCATGTTGGGGTTGCACATTGCAATGGACCTTTGGTATATCCCATTGGGCCTTCAATACATCAAATGGGCCGTATCATATGGGCCTATATTCATTAAGTGGGCCACATCAATGGGCCCCACCAATGGGCCTTATGTACATTGCAATGGGCTATAACCTGTGGGCCTTAGAACGTATCAAACGGGCCTAATCTTATGGGCCTTACATGTGTCAAATGGGCCTCGACAGTTGGGCCCCATACGTACATCAAATGGGCCTACTCACATGGGCCTTATATGTATCAAATGGGCCTCGCCAGTTGGCCCCATTACATCTTAATGGGCCTCGACCCATGGGTCCTAATACATCTTAACGGGCCTTAACCCATGGGCCCCTAACACATCAAATGGGCCTCGACCCGTGGGCCCATAACACATCAAATAAACCTCGACCCATGGGCCTTACATGTAAATCAAAGTGGGCCTCAATCAAGGGCCAAAAGTAATTGAGATGGGCCTCCCTCCATCATTATATTAAATATGATATAATATATAATATATATGTAGCACATATAATATTATATATACATATAAATATACATATATATATATATATATACACACACACACAGCATGCACACACCCAGCACGCACGCACCCAGCACGCATCACAGTGGGCTCCACCGTCCGCTTGGACGGTGGGGATAAAACACTTACATCACTGTGGGCTCCATGTGGGGCCCACCATAATGTTTATAATCCATCCAGACCGTTGATAAGGCCACATGGGCCCAAATGAAGGGTGAAAACAAATTTCACCTTGATCCCAAACTTCTGTGGGCCCAGAAAGGGTTCTAATGGTAGAGTCCAATTCACACCGTTTCCTTTGATGTGGGCCACCCGAGTCTTGGATCAGTCTGATTTTTGGGGTGGGCCCACGTCAGGGGTTGGCCCACCCTATGAATGGATTAGATGGCAAATGAACATCAAGGTGGGGCCCACGGCTACAGCCGTGGTGGCTGTACGTCCGCCAGCCTGTCCGCTAGGCGCTGGCGCGCAGGCAGCGCTACTGCCTTCTGACACAGCAGCAGTAGCTGCTGTGTTATATTTTCTTGAGGATTCTACTGGTGGGGTCCATGTCCAAGCAATCCACTCCATCCAATGGCCTTCCATGGCCCTAGGCAAGCAAAACAAGCCCAATATTGGACCTGTTTCGACGCATAAAAGCAATAGGGAAGGTTTTAATGGTGAAGACCACCATTTGCTACGGTATGGCCCGCCCGAAGGTCTGATTGGTCCCATATTTCGGCTCAACGCCTAAAAAGTGGTTGGGAAGGGATTGGATGGTATGGATTGAAAACATGCATCAAGGTGGGGCCTACATGAGTGGACCACCCCAAGGCTTGGGAAAAGCTGATATTTGTGTTTTCTTTCCAGTAACGTCCAGGGACGCTGGACGTTCCATACTCCTTGGAGGTGGGCCCTGCTTAGGTGGGCCACCAAGGGATGGATGGCAGGGTACTACACATATAAAGTGGGCCCCACTTTTAAATGGTTTGGATAAAATTCCTACCTCATGGTGGGGTCCATTCAAGTGGGCCACATAACCTCATAATCATCACAAAAAAAATAAACTAAAAAATAAAATAAAATAAAAGAGAGAGGGATAGAGAGAGATAGAGGGTGAGATCCGCGTGATGGAGGGACCCCGGCACTATGGGCCCTCCCTTGCACTAAATCATACATCAAGTGGGTCCCCTTTACATGTGGGTCCATGGAATTGAAATCCAACGGTGGAGATCCCTTCTCCCCTAAGATAGACGGTCTAGATGACCCTAAGCATGCAAGAAATAAACATCATGATGGGGTCCATGGAGAATGGCCCCATCATGGAATGATCATGATGATCCAAGTGGGCCATCGGCCACATCTTAGGGTCCAAAGTGAGATCCAAACCATTGATCGGTTGGCCTCACTTGGCCCATCTTAAAAGCATCAAAAACTATCCTATCAAAACACCCACCACTTGATCTTCTTGCTCCCTTGGCTTCCTTAGCTCCTTGTGCTCCTCTTTGATGGGGGAAGATGAGAAATGGATGGTTGAGATGAGAGATGAAGGGGTAGGAAAGGTGGGCCTCACAAATGCCATTTTCTCACCATGGGGGACTCATACGTATGGGACTTGTTGCTTAGGAAAGTTGGAAATGAGAGAGAGACTTGTAAGGGAGAGAGAGAGAGAGAATGATGGGTGATGGAGTGATGGATGGGAGAGAGAGGGATGGGGGTGTAAGAACTTTTTGACTTTTTTGGCAAAAGTTGTAAGAAGGGGTATGGGTGGTGTAAGAACTTTTTGACTTTGGGGGTTGCTTGGGAAAGGGTGAAAAGTGATGTGTACTTGACATGATGGGATTGATTGATGTGACACCTTGTAGAGATTCCCTCGAAATTCGCACGCGCGGCGTTTCCTCACACCGAACGCTGGCCCACATCCGAGCATTGCATCCGCGCGAGTTGCGGCATCGGAACCGCGGCGGCGACGCGGTCGCTAAGGTACAAGTCTCTGGTTGAGTCGACTCGGGTTGACGGCACGAGAATCCAGTCACGCGCAAATACCGGTTAAGGGTCGAAGGTTGCAGGAATTGGGAAGACCGCGGAAGCCTATGGAACGGTACGGTCTAGGATACGGGGCTTACAGCTCTCCCCTCCTAATAGAAATTTCGTCCTCAAAATTTACACAATCATCGCAACTAGGCAGAACTCAAGAGGGAGAAGAAACATAACATCACTATATAAAATCAGAGATAACATACAACATACAACACAATCAATCAACAAAAAGATGGGGATAACACTCTCGAATCTCAGCCTCGCGCTCCCAAGACTCCTCAACAGAATGGTGACCCCACCGAACTTTCACCAACGGATGACCTTGGTCCGGAGGACCTGCTCCTTCCGATCAAGGATACGGACTGACTGCTCAATATAGGAAGCGTCCTTACGAACCTCTAACGGCTGCCAATCGATAACAGGAACGATGTCTGACCCACACTTCCTCAACATAGAGACATGAAAAACGTTGTGGACGCCAGACAACTGAGATGGCAAGGCAAGCCGATAGGTCACGGCACCAACGCGGCCAGTGATCTCAAAAGGTCCTATGAATCTCGGGGCAAGCTTGCCCTTCGCTCCAAATCGAACTACGCCCTTCATGGGCGAGACCTTGAGATACACATGGTCCCCTATATCAAACTCCAAGGGACGACGCCGACGATCAGCAAAACTCTTCTGCCGGCTCTGAGCTGTGCGCATCCTCTGCCTGATGATATCAATAGCCTCTGACGTCTCCTGCACAAGCTCGGGACCTAAGAGACGACGCTCTCCAACCTCGGTCCAACAACTCGGTGATCTGCATGGTCTGCATATAGTGCCTCAAAAGGAGCCATGCCGATGGTCGCCTGATAGCCGTTATTGTATGCGAACTCAGCCAATCGCAGATGCTCATCCTAGCCTACCCCGAAATCAATCGCGCAGTTCGAAGCATATCCTCAAGGATCTGGTTGACCCTCTCGGTCGGCCATCGGTCTGCGGATGGTACGCGGTGTTGAGCTGCAAATCAGAACCCATCGCTCTCTAGAAGCTCCCCCAAAACTGAGATGTGAACTTCGGGTCTCGGTCAAAAACGATCGAGACTGGAACGCCATGCAGTCTCACAATATCCTCGATGAATAATCTCGCAAGCCGGTCCAAAGGCCAAGTCGTACGAATCGCAATAAAATGTGCCGACTTCGTCAAACGATCAACGACAACCCAGATGGCGTCGTGACCGCGCTGAGTCCTCGGCAAGCCCATAATGAAATCTGTCGACACGTGCTCCCACTTCCACATCGGGACACTCAACGGCTGCAATAGACCAGGGGTCTCTGATGATCGGCCTTGACACGCTGGCACGTGTCACACTCGGCCACAAAACTGGCGATCTGGCGCTTCATCCCCGCCCAAAAATACTGTCGCCTCATATCGCGGTACATCTTCGTCGAGCCAGGATGGATAGAAAACCGCGATCGATGTGCCTCGGTCATAAGATCTCTACGTAACTCAGGAATATCCGGGACACATAATCGGCCTCTGAAGCGAAGTCCACCATCTGTACCAATCTGCCAATCTGTCTGACTCTCAGATGCTGCCTCTGCTCGGTAATCCTGTAACGACTCGTCTGCCTGCTGAGCCTCGATCACCCTTGCGACAAGAGAGGGTTGAATCGACAGGCTCGATAACTGCACAATAGAAGACTGCAAGCCAAACTCAAAGTCGTACTCTGCTATATCCTCGAGCATCCGCCACTCCTGAATCATCATATGCGCCACCAGGCCTCGTGGCTATCGCTGAAGGCATCCGCCACCACGTTTGCCTTACCCGGGTGGTACGGAGATCGAAATCATAGTCCTTCAGAGGCTCCATCCAGCGCCTCTCCTCATGTTCAACTCGGAATGCGAGAACAGGAACTTCAACCTCTTGTCGTCCGAAAAGAGCTCGAACCTAACCCCATAGAGATAGTGTCTCCACACTTTCAGTGCGAAGACAACTGCAACCAACTCTAAATCATGCGTGGGGTAGTTCGGCTCATGGACCTTGGTGGCGAGAAGCAAAGGCCATCGGTCTCCCATGCCGCATCAAGACAAAGACCCAAACCAATATGCGAGGCATCGGTAAATACAATAAATCCGTCACTCCCGAGGGAAGAGTGAGGACAGGAGCGGACGTCGACGGTCCTTTAACTCCATAAATGCTCACTCGCAGCGTCACTCTAAATAAACTCTGCGCCCTTCCGAGTCAACTGGTCAACGGCTGCAATACGAGAGAAGCCCTCAATAAAACGCCGGTAGTAGCCCGCTAAACCAAGGAAACTACGGATCTCGGACGCAGTCGTGGGTGGCCCCACTGACGCACCGCCTCAACCTTCGAGGGGTCCATGCGACACCCTCCCTCGTCACCACGTGACCGAGGAACTTCACCTCCTCTGCCAAAACTCGCACTTCTCCGGCTTCGCATACAACCGGTGTGCGCGGAGGGTCTGCAACGTAACCTCTAAATGCTTGCTCATGCTCCTCACGAGTACTCGAATAAATCAGAATGTCGTCGATGAAGACTACAACAAACTGATCGAGATACAGACGGAAGACCTCGTTCATCAACTGCATGAACACCGTTGGCGCATTGGTCAGTCCAAAGGACATGACCTGAAACTCGAAATGACCATAACGCGTCCTGAATGCTGTCTTCGGAATGTCCTCCTCTCGGACCCGAATCTGATGATAATCAGAACGCAAGTCAATCTTTGAAAAGAACTGTGCACCCTGCAGCTGATCAAACAAATCATCAATCCTCGGGAGCGGGTACTTGTTCTTGATCGTGACCTTGTTGAGCTCACGGTAGTCTACGTAGAGCCTCAACGAGCCATCCTTCTTCTTTACGAAGAGTACTGGCACTCCCCACGGTGAACTGCTCAGACGGATAAAGCCTAACTCACGCAACTGGTCAAACTGCTTCTGCAGTTCCCGCAACTCCAATAGTGTCATACGATACGGGGCTTCGAAATAGGCGCGGTACCGGGCGCGAGATCAATCTGAAACTCAGTGAGTCGACGAGGCGGTAATCCCGGAATCTCCTGAAACACATCGAGAAAATCGCAAACCATAGGCAACTGGTCGACGCTCACCGCTATGGGCTCCTCTATGGCACATGACATCAAATAAGACAACGACTCTCCTCTGGGCTCAGCAATGAACTGGAACTGCGTCAAGCTAGGTATACAAAATGTGACTATCCTCGCGGAGCAATCCGATATGGCGTGGTACTCGGCAAGCCAATCCATGCCCAGGATGACATCGAACTCGGACATAGGCAAAGCAAACAGATCGGCAGGCAAAAAGATATCCCCAACCAGAACGGGGCAAGATGAGCAAAATTGGCCCAACACTGCAGTCTTCCCCAAGGGAGTTGATACTGTCAACCCTCACGAGCAGACTCCAATGGCAAACCAGTCGATCGGCAAAAACTCTCACCACAAAAGAATGCGATGCACCGAGAATCAAACAACATACGTGCAATGCATGCAGATACCGAAAGTATACCCTCAACGACTCCCGGATGATCGAGGATCCTGGGGCGCATAGAATCGAGCTCGAGCCGGGCCGAGGAGGTGCTGTCCCCTCTCGAGCGTGCCGCTGCTGAGGTCGGCGAGGCGGTCGAAATCGCTTCGCCTCTGCTGCTACGGCCTCGGAGGTTGGTGTTGATCTGCTGCTGAGGTGGCCTCGGTGGTGGGGGCTGCCGGCCGCTGTGGGGGCCTCTGCTGCTGCGCTGCTGTGGTAGAGGTTGTTGTGGACCTCTCTGCTGCTGCGGGGACGAGGACACTCCCACATACGGTGTCTGTCGCACCGCACCTAAAACAAGTGCCGATGAACCGCCTCGGAGGTGGTGCCGAGGTGCTGGCGCTCGGAAAGGCCGGGCGACCTATGCGCCTCTGCTGAGTCGACCCTGCTGCGTATCACTAGAAGAAGCTCGCCTCTTCCGGTCCCTCCTCCGACCGTGATCGACCGAGAACCGTCCCCACTCGGCCTCAAAAATCTGGGCCTTCCGCACCACTTCCTCGAAGGTAGGAGCTCATGCCCAATAACACGGCCTCGAAGACCGTAACGCAAGCCGCTCTCAAATCGGCGGGCTCTCCGCTCCTCATCATCTACTAAGTAAGGTGCAAATCGGGACAATGCTACAAAACGAGCGGCATATTGACACTGTCATATCGCCCCGCACCAAGGCCTCAAACTCCAACGCTCGCGACGTCGGATGTGATCAGAAAATACTGTCGATCAAACCGATCCACAAAATCCTCCCAAGTCCATACAAAGTCGGCACCCGCTGAGACTGATCCCCACCGGTGCTCGGCCTCACCATGGAGAAGAAATACGGCTAATCGGACTCGCCGCTCGATCGCGCATCCCATCGTCTCAAATATCTTCTCTACGTCAGCGCGCCATCTCTCAGCCACGGTCGGGTCTGGCTCACCCTGGAAATGCCGGGGATCGAGGCGTCGGAACTCTCGAAGGAGGGCACTCGAGCGCTCTGCTCGCCTGGCTTGGTGAAACGATCGGGGTCTGCCTCGCCCTAAAGTGCGTCACACACTGCGGCATCTGAATCGGGAAGCACTCACGAGATACGGTCGGCTCCGCATTGGTCTCTCGGTGGAGGAGCTGCACCCATAGGCTGGGCACATGAATTCCTGGTAGAGGAGCGGCATCCTCAGCCTGGGCAGGAGGAATCTCGGGTGGTGGAGCAGAATCGTAGATGGTAGAGCGGGAGCCGCAAGTGGAGGAGGAGTATCCGGCGGTGGTGCGGGAGTCGATCGGGTCACTCTCCCGCACGCCATGTCCTACAGAAAGAGCGAAGGTGCCTAATTAACTTTGAAAACTCTCGGAGGCACGCTCGTTAAGGGTCGGTAATAAAAGATCGCCAAGCTACCCGAACTTAGGATTTAAATCATTCATAGCAGATATGTAATGTTGTTTTTGGTTATTCTCGAGTTATGCTCGATACAAACTTCTATCACGCCCCAAAATCGGAGACCGGGATCACAAAATTCCCGATCCCGAATCCGGCGCCGACACCTCCGTAGAACCCCATTCTCGGCTCCCGGCTCCCATTCGCCAAGTCCGACTGGGATGCTACAAGGAGGATTTTCAACATCAGTTTAATTCGTAATAAGCATAACCAAAGGCATAACCCACACACAACAACCAAAAACTCCATCACATTTCCACTATAATAAAAAACTTTACAAGTACAATGAGCATAAGGGAAATACAATGATGATAGACCAAAAGCTCCAAAAAGATCAGCTACGCGCCCAAGCCTCAGCGCTGCTACGATCCTACGTCACCTGCACGCAACGGTTGTGCATAAGCTTATAGAAAGCATAGAGGGTGGTGAAAGTGTATGCTCAAGATGGTAATGGAGTTATGCAGTGTCAGAGTAATGCGGAACATACTGATGAATGCCAAGAATACCATTAGCCGTACCAAGGCCATGCGGTGCAGAGAATGATGTCGGCCATACCAAGGCCATGCAATGCGAAATGCAACTCAAGCATACAAATCCTCATCTAAGTCCACATATCAATATAGCTCAAAATCTGAAATATCACCGGGGTCTAGTACACTCCAAGCCAGATTGCCGCCCCATCACGCGCAATAAGGTGAGTGGAAAAGACCTCACTATCCGCCTGCCAAAATCGGGCTCGGCTCGTCAATAGCGGACCCATTCCTCGAGCTGGTCAGACTCAGCCTAGCATTGCCCCCTACTCTCGGGCGGGTAAGGCCGCACCCCCTTCCAACCGACCACGACACAGTGGAAAGCGCAACCGTCTGGTAATCGGCACTCAGCGCTCATGCATCCACTCGGTCTAGACGTTGGAGCAACCTCCTGGTACCATAAGGGTTTAGGGACTTTCACCCAGGGATATCTATCGCACCCCATGTAGAACAGTATTTTCGGTATCCAATCCTGCCAACCACGATACGTCTGTGGAGGCTACGGCCCTAATGTCGCTAGGGCGTACAGTAACCATATCACACAATGCGAATGCATGAATCACACTATCCAAATCATACAAAGAATCCTGCGGGTAACACCCCCTGTACGGGAGCCCCTAAACAATCTGCCCAAAGGCATATGCTATGATTAGTCAATTCTCATATCAAGCATACGTATGATGCATATGATCATGAATCATGGAACTAAACATGTTATATGGGATAGATGATGTTCATAACGAAGATGGGCCTAGACGGCCTACACATCACACGCATGGGCCCAACAATGGGCCCTAGGGAAAGGCATAATGTGGACATTTAACCAACATTATACTTGCAATGTGGACGTCAAACCAACATTGCTCCCAAGGCACGACTGTCATAAATCATGTTGGGGTTGCACATTGCAATGGACCTTTGGTATATCCCATTGGGCCTTCAATACATCAAATGGGCCGTATCATATGGGCCTATATTCATTAAGTGGGCCACATCAATGGGCCCCACCAATGGGCCTTATGTACATTGCAATGGGCTATAACTTGTGGGCCTTAAAACGTATCAAACGGGCCTAATCTTATGGGCCTTACATGTGTCAAATGGGCCTCGACAGTTGGGCCCCATACGTACATCAAATGGGCCTACTCACATGGGCCTTATATGTATCAAATGGGCCTCGCCAGTTGGCCCCATTACATCTTAATGGGCCTCGACCCATGGGTCCTAATACATCTTAACGGGCCTTAACCCATGGGCCCCTAACACATCAAATGGGCCTCGACCCGTGGGCCCATAACACATCAAATAAACCTCGACCCATGGGCCTTACATGTAAATCAAAGTGGGCCTCAATCAAGGGCCAAAAGTAATTGAGATGGGCCTCCCTCCATCATTATATTAAATATGATATAATATATAATTTATATATAGTATATATAATATTATATATAATATAATATTTTATATATAGATATAGATATATATATATATATATATATACACACACACACACGCCCACACCCAGCACGCACGCACCCAGCACGCATCACAGTGGGCTCCACCGTCCGCTTGGACGGTGGGGATAAAACACTTACATCACTGTGGGCTCCATGTGGGGCCCACCATAATGTTTATAATCCATCCAGACCGTTGATAAGGTCACACGGGCCCAAATGAAGGGTGAAAACAAATTTCACCTTGATCGCAAACTTCTGTGGGCCCAGAAAGGGTTCTAACAGTAGAGTCCAATTCACACTGTTTCCTTTGATGTGGGCCACCCGAGTCTTGGATCAGTCTGATTTTTGGGGTGGGCCCACGTCAGGGGTTGGCCCACCCTATGAACGGAGTAGATGGCAAATGAACATCAAGGTGGGGTCCACGGCTACAGCCGTGGTGGCTGTACGTCCGCCAGCCCGTCCGCTGGGCGCTGGCGCGCAGGCAGCGCTGCTGCCTTCTGACACAGCAGCAGTAGCTGCTGTGTTATACTTATTTTTATTATTATTTTTTTTTTTATTTTCTTGAGGATTCTACTGGTGGGGTCCATGTCCAAGCAATCCACTCCATCCAATGGCCTTCCATGGCCCTAGGCAAGCAAAACAAGCCCAATATTGGACCTGTTTCGACGCATAAAAGCAATAGGGAAGGTTTTAATGGTGAAGACCACCATTTGCTACGGCATGGCCCGCCCGAAGGTCTGATTGGTCCCATATTTTGGCTCAACGCCTAAAAAGTGGTTGGGAAGGGAATGGATGGTATGGATTGAAAACATGCATCAAGGTGAGGCCTACATGAGTGGACCACCCCAAGGCTTGGGAAAAGCTGATATTTGTGTTTTCTTTCCAGTAACGTCCAGGGACGCTGGACGTTCCATACTCCTTGGAGGTGGGCCCTGCTTAGGTGGGCCACCAAGGGATGGATGGCAGGGTACTACACATATAAAGTGGGCCCCACTTTTAAATGGTTTGGATAAAATTCCTACCTCATGGTGGGGTCCATTCAAGTGGGCCACATAACCTCATAATCATCACAAAAAAAAATAAACTAAAAAATAAAATAAAATAAAAGAGAGAGGGATAGAGAGAGATAGAGGGTGAGATCCGCGTGATGGAGGGACCCCGGCACTATGGGCCCTCCCTTGCACTAAATCATACATCAAGTGGGTCCCCTTTACATGTGGGTCCATGGAATTGAAATCCAACGGTGGAGATCCCTTCTCCCCTAAGATAGACGGTCTAGATGACCCTAAGCATGCAAGAAATAAACATCATGATGGGGTCCATGGAGAATGGCCCCATCATGGAATGATCATGATGATCCAAGTGGGCCATCGGCCACATCTTAGGGTCCAAAGTGAGATCCAAACCATTGATCGGTTGGCCTCACTTGGCCCATCTTAAAAGCATCAAAAACTATCCTATCAAAACACCCACCACTTGATCTTCTTGCTCCCTTGGCTTCCTTAGCTCCTTGTGCTCCTCTTTGATGGGGGAAGATGAGAAATGGATGGTTGAGATGAGAGATGAAGGGGTAGGAAAGGTGGGCCTCACAAATGCCATTTTCTCACCATGGGGGACTCATACGTATGGGACTTGTTGCTTAGGAAAGTTGGAAATGAGAGAGAGACTTGTAAGGGAGAGAGAGAGAGAATGATGGGTGATGGAGTGATGGATGGGAGAGAGAGGGATGGGGGTGTAAGAACTTTTTGACTTTTTTGGCAAAAGTTGTAAGAAGGGGGTATGGGTGGTGTAAGAACTT
Source organism: Magnolia sinica (assembly GCF_029962835.1). Lineage (NCBI taxonomy): Eukaryota > Viridiplantae > Streptophyta > Magnoliopsida > Magnoliales > Magnoliaceae > Magnolia > Magnolia sinica. Next base: position 71,398,554 of record NC_080574.1, read on the forward strand.
TTTGACTTTGGGGGTTGCTTGGAAAAGGGTGAAAAGTGATGTGTACTTGACATGATGGGATTGATTGATGTGACACCTTGTAGAGATTCCCTCGAAATTCGCACGCGCGGCGTTTCCTCGCACCGAACGCTGGCCCACAACTCCCGACCAGAGCATCGCATCAGCGCGCGAGTCGCGGCATCGGAACCGCGGCGACGACGCGGTCGCTAAGGTACAAGCCCTGGGTTGAGTCGACTCAGGTTGACGGCACGAGAATCCAGGTCACGCGCAAATACCGGTTAAGGGTCGAAGGTTGCCGGAATTCGACCGGGAAGACCGCGGAAGCCTATGGAAAGGTACGGTCTAGGATACGGGGCTTACACAAATCCTAAAATTAGTAGGTGTGTGAATGTTGAAACTATAGTTATATTAAGCAAATACTTTGCTTGAACAGATGAAATCCCAAGACTCATATGGGTACATCCTAGTGACTAACCAATGATCTGTAACCGTTGATTTACGTTAGCAATGATCAGATGGTGCAAATCATCCTACTAAAATAATTATTGTAATGTCATTGATAATTTGATTATTTGGGACATCATTAGTGGGTCGTGTACCCAAATGGATTAGTAGCCTACTGACACACATGTGGTACATGTGGGTGTCCATTCAGGTTACTCCCAGTGGACCCCGCTGTAAGTGCTTATACTTAAGCACAATTTAGTTTGCAAAGTTTCGTAGTCTTGAAAGGAGCATCGTTGCAGAGCTCCGAGGAGAGTCGTTGTCTTGCTTGATGTCCTGTGCCATTAAGGAGCCTGTTGCTGCTTGTATTGATCAATTGCCAATTGTCTGTGATTTCCCCGACATGTTCCAAGAGATTCCAGGATTGTTGTCGCACTGTCATATTAAGTTCCAGATCGATCTTGTGCCCAGTACCGCGCCTATCTCGAAGGCCCCGTATCGTATGGCATCGATGGAGTTGCAAGAGCTGCAATGATAGTTGGACAAGTTGCGAGAGTTGGGATTCATCCGTTCGAGCAATTCTCCGTGGGGAGCACTGGTACTCTTTATCAGGAAGAAGGATGGCTCGTTGAGGCTCTGCGTGGATTACCGCGAGCTCAGCCGAGTCACGATCAAGAATAAGTACCTGCTCCCAAGGATAGATGATTTGTTTGATCAGCTGCAGGGTGCACAGTTCTTTTCAGAGATTGACTTGTGTTCTGGTTATCACTAAATTATTATCTCCAGGGCCTACTGCACATGTGGGTATAATTCACACCATCTAGCTATGTGGACCCCACCGCTAGCTGCTGTATAGATGACAGTGAGTTTTGTGGGTCCCACCTGTTCCATCCACGCCATCTATCTATGGGACCCACCATGATGCATGTGTTGTATCCAAACCATCCATACATTTGGTGAGCTCGGCCTTGGGCTTGAGAAGAAAAATAAGACAGATCTAGTATCAAGTGGACCACACTACAGAAGACAGTGGAGTTGAATGTCTACCATTGAAACCCCTTTAGGCTACAACAGCCTTAAATCAATATGATATTTGTTTTTCCTTCCTATTTAGGTCTTTGTGACCTTATGAGTGGTATGGATGGGAAATAAATACTATGGTGGGCCCTCTGGAATTTAATAGTGGAAATCATCATCATCACTGTTAGGTGTGGTATGGTCCAGATGATCCTTTGGATATGATTCATTTTTTTTATAATAATGCTCTAAATGATCTCCAGCAATAGATGAATGGTGTGGTTGGTTTGGGCTCATTTGAATCAGCCTTTTTGATTTGGCCCATTTAAATCGACCCTTTTGATTTAGCCCATTTGTATTGGCCCATTTGATCGGCCCATTTGACTCAGCCCATTTGATTCGGCCCATTTGTATCGGCCCGATTGACTTGGCCCATTTGATTCAACTCATTTGTATCAGCCCATTTGATCGGCTCATTTGACTCGGCCCATTTGATTCGGCCCAATTGACTCGACCCATTTGATTCGGCCCATTTGATCGGCCCACTTGACTTGACCCATTTGATTGGCCCAATTGACTCGGCCCATTTGATGTAATTGAGGCCCATGATGATGTATATTAGGCCCTTGTACTAGGCTGTATGCCCTTACCCAATTGGACCTATGAGCACCATTCCTTGGAAGCGATGTTGGTTAAAGGTCCACATTGATGGGCAATGATGGTTGGACGTCCACATTATGAGCTTCCCTTATGCCTTGTTAGGCCCATCCTCATCATTCTCTAGTGGGTTAACCCAAACACTTGGGCCCCATTAATTTTAATTGATCCATTATCGATCGTCCATCTATGGACCCCGCCTCGTGTCGAGGTCGATTATCGATGCCGATTATCGGTGTCGATTGCCAATACCGGCTACTGTTGCCGATTATGAGTTTGTGACAGCATAACATCATGATACATGCCCATATGCATCATCTGTATGTTTGTTATGAGATGTAATTGATCATTTCATATGCCATAGTGCAGGTGGTTTATGGGACTCCCTGATAGGCGGAGTTATCCCACATGAGCGCACGATATGCGTAGGATTTATGCATGATTGGGCTATGTGATACATATACTTTACATTTGTGTGATTGTGATTATTGTATGCCCTAACGACATCAGGGCCATAGCCTCCACAGGCACATCATGAATGGTTGAAAATATTGTTTCTAGCATTAGGGTGTCATGGATGTCCCTAGGTAAAAATTTCTAAACCCGATGGTACCAGAGGATAACTCCAACATCGAGACCGAGTTGATACATGAGCACATGAGGGCCGTTTACCAGTAAGTCGCGTCTCCCACCATGTCATGGTAGGTTGGAAAGGGGTGTGACCTTACCAGCCTGAGTGAGGAGGAAATTTCTAGGTTGAGTTTGACCATCTTGAGGAATAGGTCTGCTATCGACGAGTCGGACCTGATATTGACAGGCAGAGAGTGAGGTCTCTTCTACTCACCCAGTTGTACGCTCAGATAGGGGCAGTAAGCTGGCGTAGAGTTTACTAGACCCCGATGATTATCCAGAGTGAGAACAATACTGCTATTTGATGTTCTGGCGATGAGCTGCTTTAACATATGGAATCGGATGAGGAGTGGTGTGCTTGAGTTACATCTTGCATCGCATGGCCTTGGTATGGCCGACATCATTCATTTCTTGCATCGCATGGTCTTGATATGGCCGATAGCACTCATGCCTTGCATTGCATAGCCTTAGTATGGCTAATGACATTCATGGACTTACCGTCATTTTCGCATTACTCTGATATTACAAACTTGCATTTCTACCATATGCACGCACTTTCACCACCCTCTAAGCTTTTTATAAGCTTATGCACGACCGTTGTGTATAGGTGACACTAGGCAGTAGCAGTTCAGGAGCAGGAGTGTGCTGCAGAGCTTCCAAAGTTTTGGTTTTATTGTCATGTATTTCCCTTCATACTTATTGTACCTTAAAGTTTTTTTTATCATAGTGGATTTTGTGATGGTGTTCTTGTGGTTATTTTTCATGGTTATGCTAATGGTTATGCTCATTATGAATTAAATTGATGTTAAAAATCCTCCTTGTAGGATCCCAAGATCAGAACCTAGTGTATGGGTGTCGTGAGCCGAGAATGGGGTACCACGGAGGCTGTCGGTGCCATATTCGGTGATCGGGAATTTTGTGAACCTAGTTTCTGAGTTTGGGGCATGACATCGCTGCAACCTCGTTGCGGAAGTCCAGGATAAGAATGAAGTGCACCATTGACCCCCGCCTTGTACTTTATGAGATTACTTACAACCGGTGGGGGTGATCACTCCTTCTTGTATGTTTTTTTCCAGGAAACACAGGAAACATAGATATCAAGCTTGGAGTAATCCAACTCCTTCTAAAGTTCCTTGGACTTGAATCTGAAAGTCCATACTTATACTTGCAAGAGTTTGATGAGGTTATAGTCACTTTATACTTTCCTAACGTGTCTGAGGACGTGGTCAGGTTGAAACTCTTTTCTTTTTCTCCTTGAAAGAGAAAGCTAAGATGTGGTTGCACTGACTACGTCCGCGATCTATTGGCACATTGAATGACATAATGATGAAGTTCATAAAAAAAAATCTTTCTATACCATAAGACAAACACCATCAGGAAGTCAATCATGAACTTCACCCAAAAGGAAGATGAAACATTCTTCCAATGTTGGGAGCGGTTCAAGGATCTCATCAATTCATGCCCACAACATGGTTTTGAAACATGGTGTATAACAACTTTCTTTCAGGATGGAATGACATCTTCCATACGTCAATTCATTGAGATGATGTGCAATGGGGAATTCATGAACAAGAATGTCGATGAGGTGTGGGATTACTTTGACAAACTCACTGAAACCACATAATCTTGGGACATCACCCTAAAACCTAGCACCTCATCTAAGCCTACTCAAGCAAGGAAAAGAGGTGGGATATACTTGTTGAAAGAGGATGATGATATAAATGTTAAAGTGGCCAGTCACACAAGGAAGGTCGAGGCCATGGAACTTAAGAAGGATAAGGTTAAGGAAGTTGTTTGCAGTATTCGTGCTTATAACATACGTACAACTGAAAATTGCCCAACGATACCGACTTTTGAAGAGGCACTAAACAACCAATCAAATTTCGTAAACAACTACCAAAGACCTTTCAATGGACCCATCTCTAACACATACAATCCTAGTTAGAGAAATCATCTGAACTTTAGTTGGAAGAATGGACAAACTGCTACTCCTCAAGGAATCCCTAACCAATTCTTGAATCATGGGAAACCTCAAGAGGATCCAGTCTGAAAACATATTCAAAACCAAGAGCTTATCACTCAGAGTATATTACAAACCCTTCAAGACCTTTCAAAGGCCATACAAGGGTGTGAGACGAAAAATTCAATTGGAAAAAAAGGGATTCTTCCAGCCCAACCTTTCCCCAATCCCAAACTACAATACGAAATAAGTGATCTAAGCTCTTAAATTAAATGAAGCAAGTTAAGTCTAGCACCACTCTTAAGAGTGGAAAGATAATTGACAAATTTATTCTGATAAGGGCTAAAAAGTCTAAGCACCCGGTACTAGATGAAACTGATAGACCTAGAGACACTCCACAAGAGTTAGAACTGGAACTCCAAAGCAAGCCAATTGCACCATTTCTTCACAACCCCTAGTGTAGGGTCGCGATGCAGTAATAATCTCGATGAGACCGAGGTCGAATCCACAAGGACTAATCTCGTGAGTAATTCTAAAATCAACTAGAAGTAGAACTAGAAGTATATGTAAAACTAATTCTGAAGTGATTGAGAGAGTAATTGTGAATTAAGTAATTAAAACTAACAAATTCAAAGGTGGTAACTAGGGTTTCCAAGGATCCACTTGTAGAGATCAGGGAGAACCATGCTTGATTCAATGACACAACTGGAATCAGAGTCTCACTTTATCCAGTTGGAAGATATCCCAGTAAAACCAAATCTGAACTTCCTTTGACCTAATTCTCAATAGATGAGAGTTGTAAGAAGTAAAAGTGATTCCATCATGAAACCATGCCCAGGAGACAATGACTCATAATAGGATATACCAATCTCATAAGCAAACATAAGAGAATCATTAAGATTAGAAGGGATTTCATCACCCAACCATGCCCATGGGACAATGATGAACAACAGGGTTTTCTAATTTCACAATCTCAATACATGAAAAGGACATACTCAAAGTTATCGCAGATTTATTGTAATTTGAGTCACAACAAACAATTTAAAACTGAAAATATTCGTTAAATATCAAACTAGAATCAAGGAGAATTCAACTTAAATATGAATCAAAGTAATAGAAAACATCCCATCACGCTACAAGCTTCACCTCTTAGCCTTAGCCAAGAGGTTTAGCCAACCATAGACATGATTGAACCAAAATCTTTTAAGAAAAGCACAAAAATGACTAAGGAAGAGGAAGAAAAATTCTTGGCGACGACTTCTCCATGCTTTGGCTTCACTCCTCAAACCCTCGAAGATGCCTAGGAACATCCTAGGGACTCCTATTTATAGTTTTGCAACTCCAATTTTTGCATCGAGTTGGAAAAATTCAGAAACCACCTCAAATTTACACAGTCCGTGTGTTATCTGCGTAACCTTAGACTGGTTGAGGAAACCCTTCGATTGGTCGAGGGCACCTTCGAATGGTCGAGGGTTTCCTTTGACTGGTCGAGGATGATGGGATTTTAGAGGATTATGTCGCTGGAGATTGAGTTGAGAAATCTTCAACTAGTCGAGGGACTAGTCGAAGGATGAAGGATTTTAGGGTTCCTTTTCTTCAATTCAAGTCACCAATGCTCTGCATTCCTCACTTGGTTTTCTTGGATCTTTGACATGTGAATTCTTCATTCTTGGTCTCGTAAGATCCATCCTTGGATTTGGTGATTCCTGAGCATTAAATCCATGCTTTTAGCATCCTTTTCAATCCAAGCTCTTAAATTCACCCTGAAACACAAACATCATTAAAATAGAACATTAAGCATTATCATGTTCATAAAACCAAGTAATAAATGGGGGATGATATGTAATATTTGACTCTCAACACAATCCCCAACCAGCATTTTGCTACTCCCGAGCAAAGTATGCAAAAAAATGAACTTCAATGCTCAATGTTCAAACCTTTTTCAGAAAATAATCTTTTGTGTAATCAAGTATGAATGAGTAGACTCAAGATAAGAAAGTGAGATTTTGAAAACCTAGAGTCGAATCACATAAGTAGTTAATCAAATAAGTTCTTTATCTATTAACTCAGAGCATAGTTCGCATATTAAAATTTTCAACATGCTCAATGAAAATACTATCTTTTCATAATGTTAGCCATGCCCATCACTTCAAGATTGGTTGAAAACTCAAGTAATGATTCCGAACCTATCCACTTTTACTTCTTTTTCTAGATTTTTATTTTATATCGACTGTCAGTTTTTATTCATTCTTTTAGAGACCTTGTATTATTTTTGCATTCTTTTCCAGTCTTTTCACCATACATGACCTTTTTGTTGATCTCCTATTTTTTTACTGGTCATTTTCCTCTTTTAAGGTGGATAAAATTCTTTAGACTTGATTCTCTCCATCTATCAATGATTCACATACTAACAATCAGGAATTCTAACATTATTCATAGAAAATAATTTGAATGTGTCTTATGATTTAGATTAACATAATATTCAAACTTTCTCTTAATCAATTGAGTGCAAGGACCATAAGTGATAGGCTACTTAGTTGATCAAACTACAATAATTCAAAATTCACTTCCTATCTTATCTTCATACTTAAAACTGTCTTAAATACACAACTTATCACTCTCCAAATAGATAAACTTTGAAAAAATTTCAAAAATTTTACAAATTTTGCTCAAAACTGAGAAAACACTGATTAATTTACATAATCTCCCATCCCCAACCTAAAATCTACATTGTCCTCAATGTAAAAGAAATAAGCATGATTTGTAAAAGAGACAACGTAATTAAAGGAGAAGTGATGGAAAGATAGTACTTGATGAAGGAATTTTGAGGATTTTTCCAAACAATATCGGCATGAAGGTGGGTTAGCACAAGAATTAAACAACCAAAAAGCAAACTATCCTAAACAAACAGAAACCAAACTATCCTTAAATAGCAGAAGTAAACTATCCCAGTCCTAATTTCTCTGAAAGCAATAAACCTAACTATACTTCCGTCAGACTAGGAGGTCAATCTTAGTAAACTGGATCAATCAGAGGTATGAACATGCCATCTGAATCAAATTCTCAACAAATGGCTTCAACCGATGTCTATTTACTTTAAAAACCTTGACATTGTTCGGATTCTTTATCTCGACGGCCCCATGAGGATAGACATTAGTAACAGTGAAAGGACCAGTCCAACAAGATCGGAGTTTACCCAGAAAAAGATGTAACCGAGAATTGTACAAAAGGACTTTTTGACTAACTAAGAATGATTTTTGAAGGATGTTCTTGTCATGGAACACCTTCATCCTGTCCTTGTAAATTCTCGAGTTCATTCAATAGTAGTTTACATAGCGAGCCAATGTTATCTAAATTGAAGGTCAGATTTTTAATTGCCTGTAGGCCCTATGTTCCAACTCCATAGGTAAGTGGTAGGCCTTCCCATAGACAAGTCTAAAGAGAGACATTCCAATAGGGGTTTTAAATGCAGTACGGTAAGCCCATAAAGTTTGGTCAATCGAATTGACCAATCCTTTCTACCAAGGTTAACCATTTTCTTCACAATGTGTTTGATCTCCCTATTGGAAATCTCAGCTTGCCCACTTGTTTGTGGGTGATATGGAGTGCTCACCTTGTGAGAGATGCCATATTTCTTCATTAAGTTCGTGAATGGCCTATTACAAAAATGTGAGCCCCCATCACTAATGATGGCTCAAGGCGTTCTAAACTGTGAAAGGATGTTCTCTTTATTAAGGTATAAAAAATGATGAATGAAAAGGAATAAAGGTTAGAAGGAAAAATTAAGAGAAAGAGTAGAAGAACAGAATAATAAAGGAAATATGAGAATTCATGGTTTTGCGCATACCTGAGGAAAGCATGTTAGTTGCGTGGGTACGCGCAAACATTGTTGTTGGTTGCACACACCTGCTCAATGGGAATTTGGTTAGGATGAATCGTATAGTTGAGATGTGATGATAAGTGGACTCATAGCATGAGGATCGAGGGTTCGCACGTGTGAAGGCCTATAAATGCCTCACTCCCCCTCTCATTTGAGACGATGAAGATTTTGAAGAAGATCAGAGCTCTATAGAAGCAGAAGAGTTAGAAGGTATCAAGAAGAGAAGGGAGGAAGAAAGTGGAGGCTTTGTGCCGGACCGCGCAACAGCATGGTGTTGCACGGGCCTGTGCAACACCATGCTTTTGCATGACAATGAATATGCAAAGGGACTAAAATGTTGTTGAAATGGTCATGTGGAATCAGACCTTCTCATCATGCAGGAATATGAGTTCAAGAAGGAGATATGAGTTGATCATGTCCACACAACATTCCTCTTGGTGAGATGAACAAATCACAAGCCGAAATGTTGTCGGATTTGAGATTTGATATCCATATTTGATATTTAAACTCTTTCAATACTTGTATTTTGGATAGTCTATCTTAGAATCAAGGAAAATTAAAGGATGTAAATGAACTTAGTATGAATAAATATGGTGATTGTTCTCTTTCTTTTCTCTTTTTTATGATTAAATAAGATAATCCTCCAAACCAAATCCATTTGTTTCTTGTCGAAACACTCTTTTAAAAACTTAATGACCATTTGATGGTCATTGTTCTAGTATGGAATCGCTTTAACCCATCTAGTGACATAGTCTAATGCTAGCAGAATGTATAAATTCCCAAATAATTGGGGGAATGGTTCCGTGAAATCGATGCCCCAACAATCAAATGCTTCAATGATCAGAATGGGGTTCAAAGGCATCATATTTTGATGGGACAATCCTCCCAACTTCTGACACGCTCACAAGCCTTGTAAAACTCATGAGTATCTCCGAACATAGTGGGCCAGTAGAAGTCACACTACAAAATCTTGGTTGTGGTCTTTCTAGCAGAAAGTGACCACCACAGGCCTGAGAGTGACAGAAGAAAATGACACTTTGGTATTCATTGTCTGGGACACATCTCCTTAAGATTTGGTCTAAGAAATATTTAAACAAATACGGATCATCCCAAAAGAACTTATGAACCTCGGTGAAGAATTTTTTCTTATCTTACGCAGTCCAATGTGTTGGATGAAACCCGTGGCAAGATAATTAGAAATATCAGCAAACTAAGGTGAATGAGAGACTTTGAACAATTGTTCATCAGGGAACATGTCATTTATATGTGTCGTCTCAAGGGAATCAGAGAGATCAAGGCGGGAAAGATGGTCAGCCACTACATTCTCTATTCCTTTTTTATCTTTTATTTCCAAATCAAATTCTTGGAGTAGGAGGATCCATCTTATCAGGTGGGGTTTAACATCATTCTTAGAAAGAAAATACTTGAGCAGTGCATGATTTGTGTAAATGAAGATCTTGAATTCGATCAAGTAGGACCTAAATTTGTCCAAAGCGAACACTATAGCTAAGAGATCCTTTTTCGTAGTAGAGTAGTTCACTTGGGCAGGATTTAGAGTTGTACTTGTGTAATGAAAAATGTAGGGTTTCTTCTATTTTCTCTGGCCTAAAACCGCCCTAAGAGCATAGTTAGACGCGTCGCACATAAGTTCAAAAGGAAGGCTCCAGTTGGGTGGCTGCATGATAGGTATAGTGGTTAACAAGCCCTTGAGCTTAGTAAAAGCTTCCCGACATTGTGCAGTTTACTCGTATGGTGCATCCTTTTGAAGTAGATTGTATAGAGGATGAGAGAGGTGACTAAAGTCCTTTATGAATCTCCTATAAAAACCACCGTGTCCTAAGAAGGATCGCACATCTCGTATGTTCTTGGGTGGAGGTAAGTTAGAGATAAGATCAATCTTAACCTTTTCTACCTCAATCCCTTTGATGAAATGATATGTCCAAGGACAATTTCCTTATGAACCATGAAATGACACTTCTCCCAATTTAGTACCAAATTCTTGTCCTCACATTGCTTCAGCAAATTTTCAAATTATCCAAGCATTCGCTGAAGGATGGACTAAAAACCAAGAAATCATCAATGAAGACCTCTAAATATTGCCCCACCATATCAAAAAAATACTTAACATACATCGCTGAAAGGTGGTGGAGGCATTACACAGTCCAAATGGGATCCTTCGGTAAGCAAATGTGCCAAAAGGACATGTGAACGTGGTCTTTTTTGGGCCTTCAAGGGCTATCTCGATCTGAATGTAACCCAAATATCCGTCAAGGAAACAATAATAAATGACTAGCTAGCCTTTCTAAAATTTGATCAATGAAGGGTAAAGGAAAGTGGTCCTTCCTCATGATGGTATTCAACTTCCTGTAGTCAGTGCACATTCTCCAACGAATAATAACTCTATTTGGCATGAGTTCATTGTCAGCATTAGCTACAATGGTGATTCTGGACTTCTTAGGAACCACTTAAGTTGGACTCACCCATTAACTATCGGATATAGGGTATATGATACCCACATCCAATAACATAAGAACCTCAGCCTTAACCACTTCCTTCATATTTGGATTTAATCTGCATTGTGGTTGTCAAGAGGTCTTTGTATTATCTTCTAGATAAATGCGGTGAGTACAAATTGAAGGATCAATTCCCTTTAGGTCCTCAATCGACCATCCAAGGGCTCCCTTATGCTTAATGAGAGTAAATATGAGTATATTCTCTTGTTCTTGCTTAAGGTGGGATGAAATCACCACTGGGTATGTCTCGTCTTGACCTAAATAGACATATTTTAAATTAGAGGGTAAAGGTTTTAGGTCAAGCTTCGGTGCGTTGAGGTTAGACGGTAGAGGTACTACATCAGTTTGGGGCAATTCTTCAAATTGTGGCCTCCCCCGATTAATTTCAAGTACCAGCATGATATCCGACATGATCCCCATCTCCCTAATTATGTCATCATCAAAATCATGGGAGTGAGCTAGGCAGATCTCTAAAGGGTCAGAGGATAAGGTCAGAAGTACTCTATCTTCAACGAAAGAATCAATCAGGTTTATATCATGGGAATCATCATCATCCTCTAACTGTTTGCTTGTGTTGATAAAAATATTCAACTCCAATGTCATATTCTCGAAAGACATACTCATGACTCCATTCTTGTAATTAATTATTGCATTTGAAGTGGCAAGGAATGGGTGACCAAGAATGCCGAAAATTTGAGTGCTCATGTTCATGATGGGTTGAGCATCCAAGATGATAAAATCTACCGGATAATAGAATTTATCAACCTGGACCAACACATCCTTGATTATCCCTTTCGATACACGGACTAAGCGATCGGCAAGTTGTAACGTGGTCCGGGTGGCTTTTAATTCACCTAGACCTAGTTGCTCATAGACTGAGTACGGGATCAGATTCACACTTGCTCCTAAGTCAAGAAGTACGTGCTCAATCAAGCGATGGTTGGGCTACCGGGATCTTTGTACTTTTTTGGCACATCTTGCTTTAGGATGACACTCACTTTTTTAGTTAATTTTTTTTTCTTTTGGATACCTTGTCATCTTTTGGTCATGCGCAAGTCTTTTAAAAATTTAATATATGAAGGTATTTGTTTATCGGCATCTGGTAGAGGAATATTGACCTTCACTTGCTTAAGCACCTCTAGAATGTCCTGAGAGTTAGAGAGAGATTTTGGTGCTATCAACCGTTGGGGAAATGGGCAAATCGGCTTGCCTTGAAGTTTCGGTTCTAATTCTTATAGAGCAGTGTTAGGTCTATTATTGTTGTCCTCTTGCGGGTCTTTAAATATTTCAAACCTAACCGGAATGGTTTTATCAATGATCTTCCCACTCCTAAGAGTGGTGATAGATTTATCTTACTCCATTTGATTTAAAGAGCTCGGGTCACTAACTTCATATTTTGGTTTTGGATTGGGAAGAGGTTGAGCTGGAAGGTTCCCCTTATTACCAATCATATTCCTTGTATCAAGCCCTCGTATGGCCTTTATAAGGTCTTGGAAGGCTTGTAGCATCACTTGATTGAAAAACTCTTGATTTTGAAGATGTTTTAGAACCGGAACCTCTTGAGGTTTCCCTTGATTTGGAATTTGATTGAAGAAACCTTGAGGGGTAGCAATTTGTCCATTCCTCCAACTAAAGTTTGGATGATTTCTCTAATTAGGATTGTATGTATTGGAGGTAGGTCCATTGAAAGGTCTTTAGTAATTATTCACGGCATTGGATTGCTCATTCAATAACTCTTGAAAGGCAAGAATTGTTGGACAATTTTCAGTTGTGTAAATGTTGCAAGCACAAATACCGCAAATAGTTTCCTTAGCCTTATCCTTCTTCAGTTTCATGGCCTCCATTTTCCTTATGAGATTAGCCACTTTAGCATTGACATTATCATCCTCTTTCAGAAGTAGAATTCGCCCCTCTCCTTCGATTGAGTGGGCTTAGATGTGGTGTTAGGTCTTGGGGAGATGTCCCATGATTGTGTGGTTTCAGCAGTTTCAGGAAAAGAAGATATCTCAAGCTATCACAGATCTATTGTAATTTGTCACAATAAACCATTAAAAACTAAAAATATTCATTCATAATCAAACTAGAATTCAAGAGAGTTTAATAAAACATGAATCAAAATAAAGAAAACATCCCAATCACGTTACAAGCTTCACCTCTTAACCCTAGCTAAGAGGTTTAGCCAACCATAGACATGATTGAACTAAAAACTCTTATGAAAAGCATGAAAACAACTTAGGAAGGGGGAGAAAAACACTTGGCAACGGCTTCTCCATGCTTTTGCTCCACTCCACAAACCCTAGATGATTCTTAGGGACGTCCTAGGGACTCTTATTTATAGTTTTGAAGCACCTCTTTTCGCACCGACTTGGAAAAATCTAGAAACCACCTCATGTTTACGTAGTTTCCCAAAATAAACTTCACTTTGTGCAAATTCACAGAATGACCCAGAGTTTCAAAATATGCTTCTTCAGGACACTTTCAGGAATATGTTTGTTTTCAGGATAATTTCAGGATTCCTTTTATTCATTTTAAATATTTGATTCTCTTCATTCCTCATTTGGTTTTCTTGGATCTTTAGCATGCGAATTATTCAATCTTGGCCTTCTAAGATCTATCCCTTGCCTTGGTGATTCTTGAGCATCAAATCCATGCTTTTAGCACCCTTTTCAATCCAAATTCTTAAATTCACCTTGCAACATAAACATGAGTAAAATAGAACATTAAGCATTATCATGCTCATAAAACTAAGATATAAATAGGGGATAATATGCTATATTTGACTCTTAACACTATATTAATGAGGAAACTTGAGGGTCCGCCAACAAAGGGTTAGGAATCTGATTGGGAGAACTGGTTGAAGTCCGCTACTAACTTCTGAACTGACAGTCCTCGCCCTGCTCCCGCTGAATCTTCTCCTCCCCCTTCTTTTTTTGAAGAGTAAGAAGCAGAAGAGTAAAGATGAAAATTTTCATGAGATGATCAAGTCTCAGGCAGATGTAATCAAATTTAAAAATCCTTATAAGGACCAGACTGTCATTATTTCGTTGAATCTTCAACGTCATCTTTCTATGATTCAAAGCGAACCCTCCGATCATATGATGCAAAATCGGTTATTATACGTGGTGAATTGGGTCATAAAGGAACCAAAGATTTTGGAAGGTAATCTCACAGAGAAAGATTTAGTACAGAAAACTGGATAAATATCATACATGTGCTTCCTTACTCCGTGTTATAATCCTCATACTTTGTATCCCATGCACTACTTTAAAACTTTTTAGCAGCACTTTCGTGATTGAGATTCTTTGTGGGGGTAAAGATGAGTTCAGAACACGTGGTCTCCTATCTCATCGTCAGTTTTACGGCTCATGGGTCATGCCCATTCTTCAAAAATATAAAGAAGCCCTTGGTGCAATGAATCTATACGTCGCCATAGAAGCTACTTCTGACTTCTTTCATAAAGACACCATGATTTATAAAGGATTTCTGAAATACTGGTCTTCCACAACAAACTCCTTCCACCTACCAATTGGTGAAGTAAGTATTACCTTATGGGATCTTCACTGAATGGCTGGTCTTCCCATTACAGGCTCTTTTCTTGACGAATTTATTCCTACAAATGCGAAATTCTCTTATCTCGCTCCTGGAAGAGATCCTAACATCTCCGCCTCTACTATCGAGCTCTTAAGAAAGATGTCGCATTTTCCCAATGTTCACAAAATATCTCCACTTCAGTGGCTTGCACATTTCATGAGATATTGCGGTATATTATTTTGATATTCCTTTTCCTTTCCTTTCCCCTTTCTTCCTTCTCTCTCTTTTATACACATAAATATGTTTTCTCATGCTCTTTTCCTCAGATTTTCTGGTAGCCATTCTCCAGAATTGGAATCTGCTCGATTTAGGATAAGAGGTCCTGTTGTTTTTAGTCTTGAAAATGAACTATCCACTTTTCTAGCATACTGGATAAGTTTAGTTGTCTTGCAAAGTTTAAAATGGTCAAATTCCATTCATCGTACTTTATTCGTTGCTGCTGGAGCTATGTCAGAAGGTAAGAAGAAGTATTCTCTGGCTCCTCCTATTCTATGTTCTTTGTATAGAGCTTTTGGAAATATTGCAGCACACTGCTCAAGTCTGACAATCAGAGCTTCATCTTCATTTACTCCGTGACATTACTTTTCTGGCTAGTTAAGAATATATTTCCCATGGACATACAATGATCCTGAGAAGGCCTATGTCAATCCTGAGCATCCCCCTCTATACCATTATATTGGCGAAAAATGGTAAAGAAAGGATATGAATGGGTTGTTGACAAAATTGAGAGCATGGAGTCTATCGATTTCATTCCATTCTATTTAACTCATCAAGCTAAAGATAGAGAAGTCGAAGACATGAATGACCTAGAACATATTGAAAGAACTTTTCTGATTTGTATCAGGTCTTGCAGTTTACCTCATCGTGAAGAAGTCGAATTTTGGAGAGAACCCTATGTAAGACCCTATCCATTCCGTACATCTTCTATGCCTATGTGCACGATGATTGACCCCCATGGCTAGACTTGGATTGGCCATGATAGTGCACACCCAACTAACCAAAAACCCAAGACTTCGAAAACCTCTCCATATTGACCGTCCCATTATCACAGTCGCAGAGGTACCACCCGTGCATCTGTACGACGCTTCGTTAGTGAGATACGCCATGAAGAATCGTTGATTTATCATGTGCATATGACGCCATATATTCCATCCCACACAGGTGCACAACATATGCTATGCACAAATGCACCATGCCACACATGGGTGAGAGAATCTCTACACATGTATGGGATGTCACACACCTATACCACCCCTCTCTCTTATGTGTATCCAAAGTCAACCCTTCTCCATACAACACCTTATGCATGATGTCATCATGCCATGCTACCCTATGTCTCATCTAATCCACCATTAAGTCCTAATCATGCATTACTTTCCATAATCCTTACCTAAGCTAATTATAACCACATTAATCTAACCTACCACAATTTTAGCAAATTCTGTACAAATACTCCATTCATTCCTCAACATTCTCACCATTTTTCCTACCATAAGAGAGAGAGAGAGATAGAGGGAGAGGAGTGATCTTGGTGGGCCATCAATCACATTCCTTCCATTCATCTCAACCATCCATTTAGTCCATCAAGGTGAGTACACCTCCTCATCCTTCCTTCTCTTTGTTTCCTTTTCTCTTTCTTATATTGTAATTATGATATTTATTAATGTGGGCCTGACATTGAGGATTACATGTTATCTGGACTGTCATACCGTCCAATGTATTAAATGGGATGAAAACACTAAAATTAGTTTGATTTGGAGATTGTGTGGGTCTCACCAGAATGTTTGTATGCCATACAAACCCTCAAAATATGGCCCATTAGGCTGGCCAAACTCACACACACATCCATGCACACACGTCCACACAACCACAAAAAATAATTAAATAAAGAAGAAGAGAGAAGTGGATGTTGTTGCTGCTAGTGTCCGAGTTGTTATGAGACAGGGGCTGTGGGACCACAACACCCCCCCCCCCCTCAAAGATGTATGTATCTGATCCACACCGTCTAGCCGATTTCCCAGATAATTTTAGGTGTTGAGCCAAAAAACAAAGCCAATCTAAATCTTTGACGGGCCACATTATAGAAAACAATGGTAGAAAATGGTATTTACTATTAAAACCTGTTAGGGCCCGCTATAATGTTTTTGTATGCCTAAACATATTGAATATTGGGCTCATTAAACTTACCACGAGCCGGAGAATCCAGCAGACGGACTGGATCATCTTCATGTGGGCCCCACCTATGAAATATCCTTAAAAAAATTAAAAAATATATGCCAAACGTTGCTGCTGTAGGTAGGGAACGTGGGTCCCACCATAGGCCCCACCGTGATGTATGTCAAACATTAACACCGTGGATTTGATGGGTTCCCTTTAGGGCTGTTTAGCTGGACGGATTGGAAGGGAGTAGTAGGGATGGGATCACGCGATCCCAGCCCTCTATCCCACGTGCGCGTTTGGGTATTAGATGCAATCATATGGGATGAGAAGTGATAACCCATGTCGTCTCGCATCCCTTCCTCAAGCCCATCCACCGAATCCAGCGGGATTTCCTTCTGATATCTAGTGAGATATCTCTCATACGGGAGAGAAGAGAGAGATGACGTCTCTGCAGATGGCCCGGTTGCTGCGAGCCATACCTGCAGATAATGGCATCTCTGCGTGTGGTCGCATCTTCTACAGAGATTGGCTAATCCATCGGCTATATAGATATAGCCTCATCAATTCCTTCCAGCTGAGTGGTTGTAGTGGAGAAGGTAATGTCTCTACGGTTTGTGAGTGGGTTGGCAACGATATGTATGTAATTTTTACATTTATGTTTTCTTCCCCAATTCCTCTCATCAATTTAGGGTTTAGTGGAAAATCCTCTCATGCATTGCAGCTCTAATTCGTGATTTTTTTTGCTCTTTATCGTGATTCCAAGTATTTTCGTCATCTCTCTGTAGCTGAGTCAATTTCAACATTTTCTTCTTCTCATTTTTATTGCGATTTTATTTGACGAATTGGCAATGTCTTTCCTCATTTTAATTTTGATCAATACTTTTGTGGTTTCGTGACTTGGAATTTGAGAATCAACAAATAACTTCTCTTCTCAAGGTGAATGCAGAACGATATATACGGTTTTCATTGATGAATTTCGAATTTTCTACTTTTCTTCCTATTATTTTGTGTTAAACAATTCTTAGATCTGGAAAGAAAGTTTTTTGATTTCTTAGCCTTTGTTTATTTTTTACAATTTAAAATTTGAATTCCAAGCTTTTTGAATTTTAGCAGTGCTCTGCCTTTTTTTCATGCTAATGGTATTGAGGTAATGGTGGCTAAGTCATTTTGAGGTTAGGTCAAAGATTTTGTAATTTGGGAAATCGAATCAGTTTCAGATGAGTTCAAAAATTTTATTAAATTGTTAGATTCATAGAAATGGAGCTATGATATGTCGTTTAGATGAGCTATATGGTCCTTTGCATCATCAAATGTATATGTTGTTAAGGTCCCCAGTTATGTGCATGTGCACCCCATGGTTCATCGATCCGGAACATTGTTGCATATGTGTCATTGTGGATGGCATTCCAGATTGGAATATCCTAGCCCTTGATATGCTATTTATCCACAGAATGTGATAATTGGTGGGGGTTTTTTTTTTTTATGTGGCATAACAACATATTTGTAGTCCACCGATCCAATGGTTAAAGTCTTCCAATTTGAAAGATCTTGTTAGCATCCCTCATCCATGGAAAGCCCCATTGAATCAAAAGTATGGAACACCGATATAGGACCCATGTGAATGGAATTGGAAGACCTGACATATTGTACTTATAATGACACTCGAGACTGTATAATTCATTTCACGTGAATCTAATTCATCTTTCCTTTATTTCATCTGTTCATCCACCATTAAATGATTGATTTTTTAAGTGAAATTGAGGTGAAAAATCCGCAGACAGTGTTACAAGTAGGTATACTTGTGATATATTTCATTTTGGATCATTTTGTGGGGCTGCATCCTACTAACTTAAAATTGATGATTAAGTCATTTGCTTCTTCACTTAAACAATGTGTTTGGATGTACTATTAAATCGAATCGGCATTAGGGTGAAAGTGTCCTGGTTTGTCAATTAGCGTGAGCATTGAGTCAGCTAGACAAAGGAGCCCCATAGGAAGATTGATCAAGCATCTGCCTCAACTGGATGTGTGCCCGAACTCGTCACAGGTAAATCTTAGCCTCACATCCCATGTCCCAAAACACCAGGTAATTAAAACCCTTAAAATTGGACAGAACACCTTAAGGGATTATGGTTAGAAAACTTTTTTCAAACTCATAAAAATCTCTAAGTTTTCTACCTTTGTCGATTTATCGACAAGTAGTTCGATGAAATCGAACCCGGTTGTCGATGTCCTCGAAGCTCACTCGATATTATTAAAATGAGGACATAAGTCCAACAACCACAAAAATCTCTAGACAGAATTATCAATGTATCAAAAGAGGGTTCGATATCATCGAAATTTGAATCTCGAGTCCATCAAGTAGACTCGATAAAATTGACATTAGGTCTGTTGTGTCCAAGTTCTGCTAAGGTAAATCATGTAATCTTCGATATATCGAAGAGCTCCTCGATATCTTGAAAATTTAAATATCGATGACATCGGAAGCCCTTCGATGATATCAGTCTGGGACACAAATCTATCAAGAAAATTTTTTAGGTTATTTTTTTCTCGGATTGAGGGTCACTCGATAAAATCGATATTCAAATATTGATCATATAGAGGACAGAAACTATCCAATAAGATTATAGGAAAATTCCTTGGAATTATCGATGAATCGACATCGCCCTCGATATCATCGATATTCAAATTCCGATGATCTCAAGTGATGCTCGATCATATCTTTTACCTGAAATTCTTCAAAGGTAAGTCTCTCACATTTTCAAATGTCGAGGAATCGAACCTTATGTCGATGAAATCAGAGTTCAAAATCCGATGACATCGATGCACGTTTGATTTCCTCAACCAGCTGGCAAAAGGTTTCAAAAGCATTTAACATTTCAGTTCGTGTCATCGAGCGGCCAGTTGATGCGATCAGGAGTATATGCTCGATGATATCGACCCTGCTCGATGATATCGAACTCCGTAAAAAATGTGACCAATTTATATCTGTTGGAACCTTTTGCATATTTAATGAGAGCTTGCCCTTGGTTGGTGGATAGAGAAAATAGAGAATGCTTTTGAGTGTTTAACCTAACATCATATACCTTAAGCCTTTTCTCTCATGGAAGCTCATCCTCCAATCCACCCTCATCATTGACATTAAATAGAGCGGATTGGGGAATGAATTTTCGCATTCAAGGATCCTACAGCTACCACCTTAATGGCAAATCATTAAGCTGGGATGCCTTGAATGCATAGATGATTGGAATCGCTCTATCTCCCTGATAGGAAAACATTTAATAGAATAGGATTCCATCATAACCTCGACCAAACCCATCCCCATGTATTGGTACATCTTCTAAGCTGTGGTTCAAGGAAGCTAAAGATTCTTTGTCATCAAAGGAGGAGATCTATAAGTCATTAGAGTCCAGAGGACCCTTGTGATCATTCCTTCTGTAGGATTGGGTCTAAGGTGTTTCCCACCCCTTTCAAGTCCTCATAGGAGGCCTCCAGCGGGAGTGTACGTCGGGGTGATTTGTGTTGACCCTTGCTCTGTAGAGAGCATAAATTGGTTAGAGGTGAACGTGTTTAAAACCTCCAGTTAGAGGTGAACATGTTGTGAAACCTCCGTTAGGTTCCCTGTGTGGATCATTGGGCAGTGGGGCCTAAAAGTCGGGTGCTGTGTGTTAACCCTTGCTTATGGGAGCATAAACTGTGTCGTGTAGATACGTTGTGTTAGCCTAAGTGTAGGTTGTACTGGTTAGAGGTGAACTTGATTTAAAACCTCTAGTTTGAGGTAAACCTGTTGTGAAACCTCCTTAGTGAGATCCGGTACACTCAAGGGTTGAGTGCGTCTGGCAGAAGTGGAGTAGACATGTAGTCGAACCACTATAAAAATGATTGTGTTTGAGATTACTATTGTCTTCCATTACTTATGTGATTTCCTTAAATACTTCCATACTTGATTATCTGAGATCACACCTCACACACAGTCACATCCATCATAAATTGATTTGCATATTGTTTATCTCTCAAATAGTTTTATGATTGGATCCTCTACCAGGCTTGGAAGCCAGTAGAGTTACTCTGTAGTAATCCTGATGCATGCTTACTTTTAGGATTAGAGTGATAGGATTTTAAATTGTCATAAAATATTAAAAAGTCCTATTCACCCCCCTCTAGGACATATTGGCATATTCCTACTTCAACTAAAGCGGTCATTACCGCAATTTCAATTGGTATCATAGTGGGTCTCTCTTAAGGGCTTCACTGCCTAAAGAGTGATCTTGACTGAAGTTGGTAATATGGACAAAGGAGATGGCTCATCGGTCACTGGATCTCCAGTATTTGATGGATCACACTATGCATACTGGAAGGCTAGAATGCATTACTTTCTGAGATCTTTAGATCATGATGTTTGACATATAGTTGAAAGAGGATATGTGCCACCAACCGAACAAGTAGTACTTGAAAATGACATAGCTATCACCAAACCAAAATCCAAAGAAATGTGGATAACATTCGATAAAGAAAAGCAAACATCTAAAGCTAAAGCTATGAATGCTATCTACTCTGCTGTGTCCTAAGACATTTTCAATCAAATCAGTCTCTGTGGGATAGTCAAAGAAGCATGGGATTTATTGGAAACAACCCATGAAGGAACAAGCACTGTGAAGAGATCCATACTACAACTCCTAAAATCATTTGCAACTCCATGGGTGGATTAGGTGAGAAAGTTCCGATCTCAAAAATTTGTAGGAAAATACTAAGATCATTATCAGAACAGTTCAATCCTAAAGTAACAACCATTGAAGAGTGTAGAAACTCATATGAAATGAAAGTAGAAGAACTAGTAGGTTCCCTACAAACATTTGAACTACACTTCAAACATACCCCAAAATCCAAAATTATTGTCCTCAAAACTTTAAAGAATACATCGAATGAGGACATTGAAAGTGAAAGAGAAAATGAAGATAAAGAAGTGGCCCTGTTGGCACAACGGTTCAGAAAATTCTTTCAGAAAAATCGTGGTCGTCCATTTAAAGGAAGACAGATGAACAACAAACATTTCACAAGTAAATCTAGTAAAAAGTCCAAGGAACCACAATGTTATACCTGTCAAAAGTTTGGACATCTGTCTACTGAATGCCCAAATCAAAAAACTAAGGGAAAGGCAATGGCTACCACATGGGATGATACGGAAAAGTCAAACTCATAATCTAGCGACTTAGAGAACGAAGGAGACCAAAAATCTTTGAAAATTCTTATGGTCTCTACTCCCTCAACCATTCCCACTGAAACTGAGAATGTTAAAGAACCGCAAGCCACTGAATCATTTCCATCGGATAATGAGGAAACTGAGAAGGAAGAAGAAGAACAGAACAAATTACAGGATGCTTATAATCAACTTTACATTCATAGCATCAACATCCTTAAAAGACTCGGAATATCTGAAAACAAAAAGGAATTGCTGTAAAAAGATCTGGATAAAACTTTGGAAATTAATACACATCTAATTAATGATTTACAGCAAAATCACTCAGATAATGATCGACTAGAAAGAATCAACATCTTCCTTAATTCCGAGTCTAAAAAGATAAACAAATAGGTTGAGTTATTAAAAGATAAAAATATACTCCTTCAAAATGAAAATCACACACTCCTGTTTGATTTAGAAGAGTCTAAAAAACTTGCTAAGCTAAACTTTAAGTTTTCCCTTCGAAAAACTCTTAGGTATGGGAAGACCCGGAAAGGACAAGAGTGGCTTAGGATATGATAAATTTAAAACAAAAACTAGAAATGCAGCACCAATGGCTGAAAAATCTGTTGCTTCAGGTAGTAAAATAAGAACCACTCCTGTTTGTCATTTATGTGGTGATTCTGGT
Organism: Magnolia sinica; assembly: GCF_029962835.1. Lineage (NCBI taxonomy): Eukaryota > Viridiplantae > Streptophyta > Magnoliopsida > Magnoliales > Magnoliaceae > Magnolia > Magnolia sinica. The sequence goes on from NC_080574.1 coordinate 71,421,273, forward strand.
CATTATAAGTTTGAATGCATGTCACCTAGGAAGACTCAACATAATTCTGGTCAAAATCATACGGCTAAATATAGACCGACCAGAGGAACAATACAAAATGTCAGGAGTCCACCTAGGAATATGGATAGAAGAAATACACATCCATCACCACCTAGAATGACTAACAGAATGAAGGAGTTATTAAATCAAGTGGCTGAATTAAACAAGAAAATAAATGAATGTGGAAACATGATTCAGTTGCCTTGATTAAAGAAACTGCCATAGTTAAAAATCCTGTCACAAAATGGGTAGTGAAAGAAAAGAAAAATTGCCTTATCACTCACTCAAATCACATAACTGGCAATGATACTAAGTGGTACTTGGATAGCGGTAGCTCAAGACATGTCACGGGTGACAAATCCCTTCTTTCAAACTATTCAGATCTTAATGATGGGATAGACACCTATGGAGATGGAAGCACTGCTAAGGTAATTAGACAGGGAATTATAAAAGGAATAAATTCGTTAAAAAATGAAAATGCCTTTTGCATAAAAGGATTAACGCATAATCTTCTAATCATTTCTCAAATATGTGACAATGAGCATGTGGTTACATTCAACAAAAAGGAACGTAAAATCCTTAACCTATCAGGAAAATCAGTGATGAAGGGTTGTCGCACAAATAACCACTGTTATGTCATTAAAAGTAAAGGAAGAACTGATTCATATGCCTAGAAATATTGAGCATAGAAAAATAAGTCCAGGTCATGCATCTAGATCTAGATAGCTGTTGAAATGATGCAATTTTGCTGAACTCCTAATGATACGTCTGAAGTTTCTCACCTCAATCTTTTTGTATATAAACATCTTGATGTTTATAATTTTGATTTGTACAATGCATGTACAAAATTTTGTTGTGTATACTATCAGATTCAAAGATATACTATACTATACATGAAGGTTTGTTGAAGTGCTGAAAAATGAAAAATACTCACCTTCAATATGTCTGTCGATAAGTCATGAGGACTCTCGATTCAATCAACCAAAAATCGATATCATCGATGCCTCTTTAGAATGGGAAAAGTCACATAATCGAGAATGTTATCAAAGACATCCTCAATATCATCGAATGAGGTCCGTCGATATCATTGAAACAGTGTTCGATGATATCGAAGTGTGCCGCCCGATAAAAAGGCACTCGAGCGGGAAAGTGGCATTTCACTTTTCAAGATCATTTTTCCTTCTTCCCTACTTGTTCTTCTCAGCCGGTCTACTTGAAGCTTCATCGGAGAGTCTCAAACGTCCTTCAAATCCGGTAATACCCTTCCATTCCTCACCTTTCATCAAGATTCTTTCTTGCTTTTTTTGGGTATTTCCTATTTTTCTAGAGAAGTTCTGTCAGTTCATCTCCAAATCCTTCTCTGTGAATATCGGCAAATGGCCAAGGACAAAGGGAAATCATCCGGTCTTGGAGAATCTTCAAGATCCTCCAGGTAAAAGGTTCTTGCTCCAAGAGAAAGGGCAAGAGCTCCTGAACATGGGACTCCCACTCGCCAGCGAACATGGCAGACATCGCGCGGCGGGTCCCAATCCGAATCTGGCGCTGGACAAATACACTAGATGGAAGTTAGTTCTTGAAAGGAGGGTAGATAGGGAATGTTTAAATCATTATAATCTGGAACCCCTGGTAGTCGAAATTTGGTGGCTACCTCTCCTCGATTTTAGGGGTCCCTGTCACTATGAACGGACCTACCATTTCTTTGCTTCCTCTCATTCGTCGGTGTCTGATCCTCCGTCCATCAAGGTTTCTGTTGATGGTGATGATGTGGAGATTACTCCTGCAATAGTTGTAAACATCCTTGGGCTTACTCTATCATCAATCGGTATCCCTGACATGGAGCTTGAGAATGTTGAAACTCGGTCCATGGTTACAAAATTTCTCTGTCATGGTCATGATATTCCCTGGTACCAAGGCAATGCGCTTAAAGCTAAATTCATGGAACCACAATATCGTGTTCTTCATGGCATCTTCGCCTCTAACATCTATCCTCGTGGTACCAATCATGCCGACCTCACTGAATTTATGACCATGATAGTCTATTTCATAGCCACAGGGATCAAAATCTGCTTTCCTACCCTGATTGTGCATCAGCTAGTATATGCAATTCATACGTCTCGAGATGTTCACTTGCCCTATCCTTGGATCATTCACACTGTATGCAATGCGATTGGTTTTCCAATAACTAATGACCTAGAACTTCCCCTTCAACACTTCAATAAGAATAATATTTGAAGGATGGACTTAAAGTTTCATAAATTTCTAGAAGAGCAACCTGAGGAAGGAATTCAGGAAGAAGGAGAAGGTGGTGCAGGCGATGCTCTAGCTGAAGGCGCTAGAATGACTAAGGGTGACCCTCTTGAGCCCCAACAAGCTTTGTCCTCATTTGTAACGCCCTGAAATTCGGGGGTCGAGCATAACTCAGCTCCCGAGTTCCAAAACATCACTTATGCAACATAATTAATGAATGATGTATGTTGACTGTATTAGCACATAAACATGGGATAGATTAAGCCAAAACGCAGATATGATTCAGGGGTAAGTGAATAAAGCAAGCGGAAGACTTATAGTAAAATATGTGTACAAGTGTAAGTCCCTGAATTACATATACAACCAGATCGTGTAAAAGTGTTATTTATCAAAATTATAAGTACAAGTTACATCATTTCAGTTCCCAAAATAATCATCCCATAGATCCCGCGCAACAGATCGAGGCTCGCTAGAACCCGTCTCAACTGCATATAGGAGAAGGCGGCCTCGTCGTCATCCAGCTCCGCTCTGCCTCGACGTCGCATCCACATCTCGCAACATCGGGGCCTAAGATGCAGTCCGGTGGGTGTGAAACACCGCCCCGAAACGTGGGAGTGAGTGATCAACTCGGTGGAACAATAAGGCACTGGTTAATATGTTATCGTTCAATCAAACAGTAATGATAAAGCGGGACAATTAAATAAATCCTAAGTACTCTTGTTAATGCGGTATGAATGCAATATGATGCGTGCCCTCACGCGTACACCCTCAGCGTCTTCATCTTACGTTACGCATGACATCGCCTCAAAGTGCGCCACATCTACAAAGCACATGCAAATGCGGTGCATGGATATGATTACCAAGTTGTTATTAGTCCAATTCATACAGCAGGATTGGGAAGCTAAGATACCTTCCTCATATCACCATCCAACAGTGATCCATACTAGGGTCGTCAATCCTAGACATCTCATACGATCATATAGTTGAGGTCGTAGCAAAGGGCTCGTCACCAATTAATGCACGCCTTTCATGCCCTTACTACCACAGATCGGCTCGTCACCTCCTTGCGGTATCCAGGTATGCTCGAGGTCACTACAAAGGGCTCGTCACCAATCAATGTAGGCCGACAGCACGAATATAGTGTCCCATACCACCATAATCGGCTCACGAGTTTAGTTGCTCACTGGTCACTACGGGGAGGCTCGTCACCCCAGCGTAGGCCGACAGCTTGACCACGGTGTCCCATACCACCATGTCCGGCTCATGAGTCTTAGCGGATCAGGTACCATGGTTATTAGGATTTCACTGGTAAGTTCGGTACCCTAGATTCAAGCAGTAGCGTCCATACATGGTTAACATACACTGGACAATCGGGTTAGTTGACGAACTCGACTAGCACGAGCGCACGTTGAATTGAACGACATGGAGTGCGCAAACACTCCGCGTGGCCAAACCACTGCCGCCAACTCTAATACGACTCGGGTTCGTCTAATGCGTCTCACATGGCGAAAGCAATCTCAACCACGACCAAAGGGTCAATTACCGATTTCCTGGACTAAGGCATAGTCCCAAACATCCTACACTACGGCAGATATTCATATGGAATGTAAAACAGTAATGGATCAACAACTCAAATCATGTTACATACACATCTGAAGAATAATCAACTTAATATAAATGTAAGCATAGGAATGCTTGAATTTAAATAACTTGGAATGTAAATGCATAAGGGAAATCATGCGCATCCATAGAAGTATTGAGAATCACTTCTCAACGCCTGCATTTAGTGTAATCAGTTACACGTAGATCATTCATGCATTTCTACAAACACTTAGCATCCATGGAACAACATACATGACGCATGTTGAAATACGTGCACTTAGACAATTCCTTCTTCCAAGGAGTTGTCATACATGCATCTAGCATACATACATGACCAAAAATCATGGCAAACATAGGTGCGTATTTTATACGTATACGGTACTTTATAAATACACTTAGAATACACAAATCTCAATATAGCACATGCATATCAGGAAAGCAATGTAAACATAACATTTGACATGTGAAATCTCATCCATAACAAGAATAAATCACTGACTGGGATTGAAAGCCTTGAAAACCATAACCTATACACTTAAAGTCCTCACCTTAAGCGAAGAAAGAATAGCCGAACTGATTTAGACGAGTTGTCTTCGTCAACGGCGCAAGAATACCCTAAAATAAGGATAGAAATGAGATACAACAACACCAAGTCTAATCTAAGCTCTAACACAGGTTAGGGTTAGGTTAACTTACCCCAAAAGAACTCAGAATCGTCAGAGGAACGATTCAAAGTAAAGGTTCAAAGGTGAAGAAGAACAAGGAAGAATCAAGATGATTCACCAACCAATCTCTCTCACTAACTCTCTCTTTTCCACTCTCTTTCCAAGCTAGGGTTAGAGAAAATTCGTATGGAAATGAGAACTAGGGTTTAAGGACTATATATAGGCCTTAAAATGATGGAAATAACCCCAGGGTCAAGGTATACTTAGGTTATAACCAAAGTACGCCTTTCTCGATCCAACGAAGCACTTCTGGTGGGCCTATAACCACGAAAGGTCGGACTTAAGCTCACTGACCATGGATCTAGGTCAGGCTGAGTTTTCGTACCGACCGGCTCTACAGATCAGCCGTGGCGGACCACACTCAATTCAACGGTCACGGAAACTCGATCAGGTCCACAAGCACTAGGATATGCCTGGGCCAACCATCCTGATCAGAGGGTGAAATTGGGTCAGAATCCAACGGTCAGAATGCTTAAAATCGTCGCGCAAGCGCCACACCTCAGATTTCATAAAAAGCTTATTAAATTCCAACCGTTCTCACACTCTTCACTCCGAACTCAACCAAATCGACCCAGAACATCAGATCGACTTGATTTTCGAGGTGAAGACCAAGCCCAACTCAGTGACCGCAACAGCCTAAGATCATCGCCATCGGACTTTCGACGCGCGGTCTAGGTCCGATCCAGATCTTCCAAAAATTCCCCAGAACAACTGGATTTAGCGATGGATCCCAGATTTCAGAGTAACGTAGCGCTCACTAATCTACACGTTTAGAGCCATGCAGATACAATTTAAAGTGATTGATGTGAATTTCACAAGCAATCAAGTAGAGCGCTAATTACCCCAAAAACAACTACTTAAGGAAAGATTAGCACAAAAATTCCAAGGTCGTTACAATCTACCCCCCTTAAAGAAAATTTCGTCCTCGAAATTCATACCTTCATATAATCCTCGAGGATCAGAGGGTAGGTCTTCCTGACCTCAGTCAGATTCCCAAGTAGCCTCTTCTACGCCATGATGCGACCATAACACCTTCACGAGAGGGATAACCTTGCTACGCAGCACCTGCTCCTTTCTATCCAGAATACGCGTCGGTCGCAGTACATAAGTGGCATCCTCACTTAACTGCACTTGCTCCCAACTGATAATATGCGAAGGATCAGGAACGTACTTCTTCAGATAGAGATATGAAATACGTTATGCACGCCCGCAAGAGGTGTGGGCAAAGCAAGGCGGTAAGCTACCGCTCCCACTCGATCCGAACTTGAAATGGACCAATAAATCTCGGCGTCGGCTTCCTTCTTACCGAACCGCAAAACTCCCTTCATAGGAGAGACCTTGAGAAAAACATGATCTCCCACTACGAACTCAAGCGGTCGACGCCTCGTATCGGCATAACTCTTCTCTGTGCTGCTAGAAGTCGACGTCGAATGATGTCAACCTTCTCTCAAGTCACCTGCACAACTTCGGGCCAAGCAAACTACGCTCACCAATTTACGCCCAACAATGTGGTGCTCGCACGGCGACCATACAACGCCTCGAAGGGAGCCATGCCGATACTCGCCGGAAACTATTATTATACGCGAACTCTGCATCAGCAAGACAATCATCCCAACTGTCTTTGAAATCCAACACACAAGCTTGCAACATCTCCTCCAGGACTTGATTCACGCGCTCTGTCGGTCCATCTGTTTGCGGATGAAACGCGGTGCTGAACTTCAGTTTCACACCCATTGCTTCCTGGATACGAGTCCAGAAGATAGATGTAAAACGCGTGTCTCTATCGGACACAATCTCCAGGGGAACTCCATGCAGACGCACTATCTCCTTGATATACAACCTAGCCAACTCGTCTGCAGAGTAAGTGACTCGATCGGTAAGAAATGCGCCGACTTCGTTAATCGATCGACGATCACCCAAATAGAGTCAAATCCCTTTCTCGTCCTCGGCAACCCGGAAATAAAATCCATAGAGATGAAATCCCACTTCCATTCAGCTATGGGCATGGGCTGCAACAGCCAGGAGGTCGGCATGCTCGGCCTTGACCTGCTGGCACGTGAGACAACGAGAAACAAATTCAGCAATCTGGACCTTCATATTGTCCCACCAATAAGACCTCTTCATATCCCGATACATCTTCGTGCTACTGGATGCATCGCAAGCTTAGAACTATGGGCTAACTCGAGAACCTCACGTCTCAAGTCGGGGATGTCAGAACACATAACCGCCACGAAAACGTAGGCCCCCATCGAACTAACACTCCGGTCGGAGTTCCCATCTGTACCAACCCGCCTCATCTTCACCAAAAGCTCATCATCTGCCCGAGCCGCAACGATCCTCTCGTCGATAACGGTGTACACGAATGTGTGCGATAACCTCATACGGCTCAACCACCGTAAGCTTCGCTCAAAATCGCGCACGAACTCCAACATCTCCCACTCTGCTATCATCGGCGGAGCCGCAAACTCCAAAGCCTTCTTGCGTCTCAACGCATCTGCCACAAGGTTCGCCTTACCAGGATGGTAAGAAACATCGAACTTGAAGTCCTTCAATGTTTCCATCCACCTGCGCCGCCTCATATTCAAATCACGCTGCGTGAAAATATACTTAAGGCTCTTGTGGTCGCAAAAGAGCTCGAACTCCTCACCATAGAGGTAATGTCTCCAAAGCTTTAATGCGAAGATGACGACCACTTCCAAGTCGTGCGTAGGGTAATTCTCTTCGTGTTTCCTTAACCGACGCGAAGCATAAGCAATCACCCCGTCCTTCCGCATAAGGACACAACCCGACCAACGCGAGAGGCGTCGGTATAAATAATATACTTAACCCCTTGCTCGCAATACTAGCACAGGGGCGGACGTCAACTTGTCCTTCACTTCCTAAAATAACTCCGCCCGCTCACTCCAAGCAAACTTCAAATCCTTCCATGTCAGCCTGCGACAACGGTCCGGCAATCTTCGAGAAGTCTGAATAAAGCGTCGATAATATCCTGCAAGGCCAAGAAAACTCCTCACCTCGAAAATCGAACCAGGCGTCCTGCACTGCACCTACCTTGGCAAGGTCGACGGCTATACCTTCCTTGGACACCACATGTCCCAGAACTTGACTTCCTCTTTCCGGAAATCACACTTCTTGTGCGAAAAGCTGATGCTCCCTAAGAGTACCCAAAACCGCTCTTAAGTGCTCCTCGTGCTCTGCCCGGTCGGCGAATAAATCAAGATGTCATCAATAAATACAATGACGAATCGAAACAGAAATGGCCAAACACCCTGTTCATCGATCCATGAACACGGCCGGTGCGTTCGTCAACGACATCACAAAGAACTCATAATGACCGAAGCCGGTCCTAAGCGGTCTTCCGCACGTCCCCATCCTTGACGCGCAATTGATCATACCCCGACTACAGATCAACCTTCGAAAAGTACCGTGCCCCCTTCAACCGATCAAACAGATCATCAATCACGGGCAAGGGGTACTTATTCTTCACGATTACCAGAAGTTCAACTGCGATAATCAATACACAATCGCAAGGAACCATCCTTCTTCTTCACAAACAAAGCAGTGCTCCCCAAGGAGACACCTGGGCGAATAAAACCCAATTCTAGCAAACCATCTATCTGCTTCCTCAACTCCTCCATTTCACTCGGAGGCATCCGATAGGTGGGTAAAGAAATGGGCGCCGCACTAGGCATAAGATCGATAGCAAAATCAATCTCACGCTGAGGAGATAATCCAGGAATCGACTCAAACACATCTTCAAACTCCTGAACTACCGGCGTACTAACCAACGCCGACTCGGCCGAACTCTCCAACAGAGAAGAATAAAAATCAATACGAATAGGGTAACTGACCTGAACCGGGAAAGTAACAATCTCGCCCTCAGGTCCATGGATCGTCACTGATCTCGCTTCACAATCAATCTCGGCTCGCATCCTCGTGAGCCAATCCATACCCATAATAACATCGTAGTGATAAAGCGGTGCGACTAGCAAATCAACACGGATCGATCCACTTCCATGATCAATCACAACACAACTCCAAAAACAAACAACATGCATTCCATTAACCAAAATCGTCGCAATACAAGTAGTGCGGCAATACATGAATCACGACTAGGAAAGCATGAAAACAACAACATCTAACACTACAAACAACCACAACTACTACAACCACTAACTACCACACTACAACAACTCCAACTACAAGCCAACAACGGCTACACACGAAAGAAACACCAAACAAAGCAAAGACGGCCACGACGATGCTACTCGTCGGAGTCGAGACGGAGGCGGAGCACCCTTATCCTGCAAGCAACACAGAATAGACTTAAAGTCCGGGACATCTTCTTGAACTTGTGCTTAACCAAGCCTCGAAGATCCACCATCTCCTGGCGTAAAGCAGCTTGCCCTTCTTCAAGCCGTGTAAGACGGGCATCTCTGGCAACCTGCTCTGCGCCCTGCTCTGGCACCACAAGAGGAGAGCGATCACTCGAATCCTGTGCCCCAATCTCTTCCTCGTCTTGCTCTGCTTCTTCCTCAGACTCCGCACCTTCAGCATAACTCTCATCATCACTCTCAGACCCGGCCTCACCCTCAGAGGCAAGCCGACCAGAACCAACCTCCATCAGCTTAAGGGTCCTCAAGTTGATATAGCGAACAGGGACCGGCTTCTCAGCTCCAAGCCTATAGCCAAACTCATGTGCGATCTTGCAAATGAGGCGGCCAAAGGGAAGAGACTCGGTCCGTCTACTCGAACGAGCGATGAGAATAATCTGACGCAGGACGTACGTCGGCACACACAACTTCGCATCTTGCCCCATGATATAGAAAATCTACCATCAGGCGCGTACACTCGCTGCGGTTGCTCCACCTAGGATACACATTGAACGTAAAGATGTGGTGAAGCAAACGGAAGTCGTCCGTCATGTGAGAAGCCAAAAGACTCCTATTCGGTTGCCATTCAACCAGACGACCACACAAGGATCGGTGCGACGATCCCTCTCGCGCACACTGTCCACATTCTTCTCGCGGGCATGCACTTCCCCAAGTGGCACATTCAAGAGTCGGGATATCAAAGTAACATTGACAATTCCAACTCGACCGCTACCACAGGGAATCTTGAATTGCAGAGGATCCAGCGAAGGCTCCAGAATGTTGGCATAGAAGGCCCGAACAGTGCTAGCATTCGCGCGATACTCGCCTTCGAACAAGGGACCCCAACCAGCCCCTTCTAGGCGCTCCAACAAAAAGAACTCACCAAAGAGCCGCGGATCAACATGAGCCTCAAAAGGACTCTACGCCCCTCATAGACTCCATGCGACAATTCCGCCAACAAGGTCCTACGACGGGAGCTCGAGGATCGAGGTCCCGCTTCGTCTGGAACTCGCGCGTGGCGGACGTGCTAGCGGCGGCACCTCTCGGCCTCCGTGCACGGGTTGGGCGGCTCGGCCCGGCTTCATCCACGGGCGCTCTCTTCTTCCCCATCAAGGAAAGAAGGGAAGAAATGGAAAAGATGGCCGTCACAATCTCAAAGAGGGCCATGAGAAATGAGAGAAAAGAGAAATAGGAAGATGGTGAAGCTTCCACACAACTATGAGCCAAAAAGGGAATGAAATGGCTCAAATGAGAGGGAAAGATGGAGAAATCAGCGATGGAATGGAAGATTTGAGAATGGGGTGATGGGTTTGCACGAAAATGGAAGGAAGATGAAGATTTGGGAGAGATTTGAGAGAGTTTGGAGAGGTTGTTGAAGAAAAGGAGAGCTTGGAAGAGGGTTTTGTAAAGGAAATAGGTAAAAGGAGTGGTTTTAAAGTGAAAACCGTGGAGGGGTGGGCCACACAAGCCTCATGGACGATCGGCCCGCGTCGGCCCGGCCCGCCTGGCCCGCCGACCGGCGATCCCTCGCCGAACCGGCGATGGCATCGCCGGTCTCTGGACATATCGGCGATGCCTCGCCGATTTGGCGAGGTCCTCCTGGTCCTCCTTGGTCCAAATGATGTGGTTCCCCCACTGGGTCACACAGAAAATGCCCCGATTGGCCCCTTGTGTAAAGCCTATAGGGTCATTCTGACAGAAATCTGGTTCAACCGGCGATTTCTGGAAGGTTTAAAAATGAATAATGGGAGGGTAGACCATCTACACTCATTAATAGAGGGTCTAGAACAGGTTTCGGGTCGCTGTGTGTGATCAGGTAAGGGTACAGACTCGATCTCGGCAAAGGTTTTCAGGAAACTTTCGCCGATAGAAACTACGGAGCACAAACACAAAGCGATGATAGACCCGCACCCAATTACACTATAGTGGTGACAACGTGCGGTGTGTGACCATAACCCAGGTCCGGTTTAATCCAGATCATGCTCGATACCAACTTGTAACGCCCTGAAATTCGGGGGTCGAGCATAACTCGGCTCCCGAGTTCCAAAACATCACTTATGCAACATAATTAATGAGAGATGTATGTTGACTGTATTAGTGCATAAACATGGGATAGATTAAGCCAAAACGCAGATATGATTCGGGGATAAGTGAATAAAGCAAGCGGAAGACTTATAGTAAAATATGTGTACAAGTGTAAGTCCCCGAATTACATATACAACCGGATCGTGTAAAAGTGTTATTTATCAAAATTATAAGTACAAGTTACATCATTTCGATTCCCAAAATAATCATCCCATAGATCCCGCGCAGATCGAGGCTCGCTAGAACCCGTCAAAACCGCATATAGGAGAAGGCAGGCCTCGTCGTCATCCAGCTCAGCTCTGCCTCGGACGTCGCATCCACATCTGCAACATCGGGGCCTAAGACAGTCTGGTGGGTGTGAAACACCGCCCGAAACGTGGGAGTGAGTGATCAACTCGGTGGAACAATAAGGCACTGGTTAACATGTTATCAGAGTTCAATCAAACAGTAATGATAAAGGAGGACAATTAAATAAATCCTAAGTACTCTTGTTAATGCGGTATGAATGCAATATGATGCGTGCCCTCACGCGTACACCCTCGGCGTCTTCATCTTACGTTACGCATGACATCGCCTCAAAGTGCGCCACATCTACAAAGCACATGCAAATGCGGTGCATGGATATGATTACCAAGTTGTTATTAGTCCAATTCATACAGATTGGGAAGCTAAGATACCTTCCTCATATCACCATCCAACAGTGATCCATACTAGGGTCGTCAATCCTAGACATCTCATACGATCATATAGTTGAGGTCGTAGCAAAGGGCTCGTCACCAATCAATGCACGCCTTGCATGCCCTTACTACCACGGATCGGCTCGTCACCTCCTTGCGGTATCCGGTATGCTCGAGGTCACTACAAAGGGCTCGTCACCAATCAATGTAGGCCGACAAAGACGAATATAGTGTCCCATACCACCATAATCGGCTCACGAGTTTAGTTGCTCACTTTGGTCACTACGGGAGGCTCGTCACCCGGCGTAGGCCGACGGCTCGACCACGGTGTCCCATACCACCATGTCCGGCTCATGAGTCTTAGCGGATCGGTACCATGGTTATTAGGATTTCACTGGTAAGTTCGGTACCCTAGATTCAAGCAGTGGCGTCCATACATGGTTAACATACACTGGACAATCGGGTTAGTTGACGAACTCGACTAGCACGAGCGCACGTTGAATTGAACGACATGGAGTGCGCAAACACTCCGCGTGGCCAAACCACTGCCGCCAACTCTAATACGACTCGGGTTCGTCTAATGCGTCTCACGTGGCGAAAGCAATCTCAACCACGACCAAAGGGTCAATTACCGATTTCTGGACTAAGGCATAGTCCCAAACATCCTACACTACGACAGATATTCATATGGAATGTAAAACAGTAATGGAACAACAACTCAAATCATGGTGCATACACATCTGAAGAATATCAACTTAACATAAATGTAAGCATAGGAATGCTTGAATTTAAATAACTTGGAATGTAAATGCATAAGGGAAATCATGCGCATCCATAGAAGTATTGAGAATCACTTCTCAACGCCCGCATTTAGTGTAATCAATTACACGTAGATCATTCATGCATTTCTACAAACACTTAACATCCATGGAACAACATACATGACGCATGTTGAAATACGTGCACTTAGACAATTCCTTCTTCCAAGGAGTTGTCATACATGCATCTAGCATACATACATGACCAAAAATCATGGCAAACATAGGTGCGTATTTTATACGTATACGGTACTTTATAAATACACTTAGAATACACAAATCTCAATATAGCACATGCATATCGGAAAGCAATGTAAACATAACATTTGACATGTGAAATCTCATCCATAACAAGAATAAATCACTAACGGGATTGAAAGCCTTGAAAACCATAACCTATACACTTAAAGTCCTCACCTTAAGCGAAGAAAGAATAGCCGAACTGATTTAGACGAGTTGTCTTCGTCAACGGCGCAAGAATACCCTAAAATAAGGATAGAAATGAGATACAACAACACCAAGTCTAATCTAAGCTCTAACACGGGTTAGGGTTAGGTTAACTTACCCCAAAGAACTCAGAATCGTCAGAGGAACGATTCAAAGTAAAGGTTCAAAGGTGAAGAAGAACAAGGAAGAATCAAGATGATTCACCAACCAATCTCTCTCACTAACTCTCTCTTTTCCACTCTCTTTCCAAGCTAGGGTTAGAGAAAATTCGTATGGAAATGAGAGCTAGGGTTTAAGGACTATATATAGGCATTAAAATGATGGAAATAACCCGGGTCAAGGTATACTTAGGTTATAACCAAAGTACGCCTTTCTCGATCCAACGAAGCACTTGGTGGGCCTATAACCACGAAAGGTCGGACTTAAGCTCACCGACCATGGATCTAGGTCAAGCTGAGTTTTCGGCTCTACAGATCAACCGTGGCGGACCACACTCAATTCAACGGTCACGGAAACTCGATCAGGTCCACAAGCACTAGGATATGCCTGGGCCAACCATCCTGATCAGAGGGTGAAATTGGGTCAGAATCCAACGGTCAGAATGCTTAAAATCGTCGCGCAAGCGACACGACTCAGATTTCATAAAAAGCTTATTAAATTCCAACCGTTCTCACACTCTTCACTCCGAACTCAACCAAATCGACCCAGAACATCAGATCGACTTGATTTTTGAGGTGAAGACCAAGCCCAACTCAGTGACCGCAACAGCCTAAGATCATCGCCATCGGACTTTCGACGCGCGGTCTAGGTCCGATCCAGATCTTCCAAAAATTCCCCAGAACAACTGGATTTAGCGATGGATCCCAGATTTCAGAGTAACGTAGCGCTCACTAATCTACACGTTTAGAGCCATGCAGATACAATTTAAAGTGATTGATGCGAATTTCACAAGCAATCAAGTAGAGCGCTAATTACCCCAAAAACAACTACTTAAGGAAAGATTAGCACAAAAATTCCAAGGTCGTTACAATCTACCCCCTTAAAGAAAATTTCGTCCTCGAAATTCATACCTTCATATAATCCTCGAGGATCAGAGGGTAGGTCTTCCTACCTCAGCTTCCCAAGTAGCCTCTTCTACGCCATGATGCGACCATAACACCTTCACGAGAGGGATAACCTTGCTACGCAGTACCTGCTCCTTTCTATCCAGAATACGCGTCGGTCGCAGTACATAAGTGGCATCCTCACTTAACTGCACTTGCTCCCAACTGATAATATGCGAAGGATCAGGAACGTACTTCTTCAGCATAGAGATATGAAATACGTTATGCACGCCCGCAAGAGGTGTGGGCAAAGCAAGGCGGTAAGCTACCGCTCCCACTCGATCCGAACTTGAAATGGACCAATAAATCTCGGCGTCGGCTTCCTTCTTACCGAACCGCAAAACTCCCTTCATAGGAGAGACCTTGAGAAAAACATGATCTCCCACTACGAACTCAAGCGGTCGACGCCTCGTATCGGCATAACTCTTATGTCTGCTGTGCTGCTAGAAGTCGACGTCGAATGATGTCAACCTTCTCTGAAGTCACCCGCACCAACTCGGGCCAAGCAAACTACGCTCACCAATTTACGCCCAACAATGTGGTGCTCTGCACGGCGACCATACAACGCCTCGAAGGGAGCCATGCCGATACTCGCCGGAAACTATTATTATACGCGAACTCTGCATACTGAAGACAATCATCCCAACTGTCTTTGAAATCCAAAACACAAGCTCGCAACATATCCTCCAGGACTTGATTCACGCGCTCCGTCTGCCCATCTGTTTGCGGATGAAACGCAGTGCTGAACTTCAGTTTCACACCCATTGCTTCCTGGATACGAGTCCAGAAGATAGATGTAAAACGCGTGTCTCTATCAGACACAATCTCCAGGGGAACTCCATGCAGACGCACTATCTCCTTGATATACAACCTAGCCAACTCGTCTGCAGAGTAAGTGACTCTGATCGGTAAGAAATGCGCCGACTTCGTTAATCGATCGACGATCACCCAAATAGAGTCAAATCCCTTTCTCGTCCTCGGCAACCCAGAAATAAAATCCATAGAGATGAAATCCCACTTCCATTCAGCTATGGGCATGGGCATCAACAACCTAGGAGGTCGGCGATGCTCTGCCTTGACCTGCTGGCACGTGAGACAACGAGAAACAAATTCAGCAATCTGGACCTTCATATTGTCCCACCAACAAGACCTCTTCATATCCTGATACATCTTCGTGCTACCTGGATGCATCGCAAGCTTAGAACTATGGGCTAACTCGAGAACCTCACGTCTCAAGTCAGGGATGTCAGGAACACATAACCGGCCACGAAGTGGCCCCCATCAGAACTAACACTCCGGTCGGAGTTCCCATCTGTACCAACCCGCCGCCTCATCTTCACCAAAAGCTCATCATCTGCACGAGCTGCAACGATCCTCTCGTCGATAGCGGGTGTACACGAATGTGTGCGATAACCTCATACGGCTCAACCACCGTAAGCTTCGCTCAAAATCGCGCACGAACTCCAACATCTCCCACTCTGCTATCATCGGAGCCGCAAACTCCAAAGCCTTCTTGCGACTCAACGCATCGCCACAAGGTTCGCCTTACCGGGATGGTAAGAAACATCGAACTTGAAGTCCTTCAATGTTTCCATCCATCTGCGTGCCTCATATTCAAATCACGCTGCGTGAAAATATACTTAAGGCTCTTGTGGTCGCAAAAGAGCTCGAACTCCTCACCATAGAGGTAATGTCTCCAAAGCTTTAATGCGAAGATGATGGCCATTCAAGTCGTGCGTAGGGTAATTCTCTTCGTGTTTCCTTAAGCGACGCGAAGCATAAGCAATCACCCTGTCCTTCGCATAAGGACACAACCTGGACCAACGCGAGAGGCGTCGGTATAAATAATATACTTAACCCCTTGCTCGGCAATACTAGCACAGGGGCGGACGTCAACTTGTCCTTGAGCCTGAAAAGCTAACTCCGCTGCTCACTCCAAGCAAACTTCAAATCCTTCCATGTCAGTTGCGACAAGGTCTGGCAATCTTCGAGAAGTTCTGAATAAAGCGTCGATAATATCCTGCAAGGCCAAGAAAACTCCTCACCTCGATAACCGAACCGGGCTTCCTGCACTGCACCTACCTTGGCAAGGTCGACGGCTATACCTTCCTTGGACACCACATGTCCCAGGGAACTTGACTTCCTCTTTCCGGAAATCACACTTCTTGAACTATGCAAAAGCTGATGCTCCTAAGAGTACCCAAAACCGCTCTTAAGTGCTCCTCGTGCTCTGCCCGCCTCGAATAAATCAAGATGTCATCAATAAATACAATGACGAATCGAAACAGGAATGCCGAAATACCCTGTTCATCGGATCCATGAACACGGCCGGTGCGTTCGTCGCCGAACGACATCACAAAGGAACTCATAATGACCGGCCGGTCACAGGCGGTCTTACGCACGTCCCCATCCTTGACGCGCGCGATGATACCACGACTGCAGATCAACCTTGAAAAGTACCGTGCCCCCTTCAACCGATCAAACAGATCATCAATCACGGGCAAGGGGTACTTATTCTTCACGATTACCAGAAGTTCAACATGCGATAATCAATACACAATCGCAAGGAACCATCCTTCTTCTTCACAAACAAAACAGGTGCTCCCCAAGGAGACACACTGGGCCGAATAAAACCCAATTCTAGCAAACCATCTATCTGCTTCCTCAACTCCTCCATTTCACTCGGAGGCATCCGATAGGTGGGTAAAGAAATGGGCGCCGCACCAGGCATAAGATCGATAGCAAAATCAATCTCACGCTGAGGAGGTAATCCAGGAATCGACTCAAACACATCTTCAAACTCCTGAACTACCGGCGTACTAACCAACGCCGACTCGGCCGAACTCTCCAACAGAGAAGAATAAAAATCAATACGAATAGGGTAACTGACCTGAACTGGGAAAGTAACAATCTCGCCCTCAGGTCCATGGATCGTCACTGATCTCGCTTCACAATCAATCTCAGCTCGCATCCTCGTGAGCCAATCCATACCCATAATAACATCGTAGTGATAAAGCGGTGCGACTAGCAAATCAACACGGATCGATCCACTTCCATGATCAATCACAGCACAACTCCAAAAACAAACAACATGCATTCCATTAACCAAAATCGTCGCAATACAAGTAGTGCAGCAATACATGAATCACGACTAGGAAAGCATGAAAACAACAACATCTAACACTACAAACAACCACAACTACTACAACCACTAACAGCTACCACACTACAACAACTCCAACTACAAGCCAACAACGGCTACACACCGAAAGAAACACCACACCACGCAAAGACGGCCACGACGCTGCTACTCGTCGGAGTCAGGGGACGGAGGCGGAGCACCCTTATCCTGCAAGCAACACAAGATAGACTTCAAAGTCCGGGACATCTTCTTGAACTTGTGCTTAACCAAGCCTCGAAGATCCACCATCTCTTGGTGTAAAGCAGCTTGCCCTTCTTCAAGCCGTGTGACGGGCATCTCTGGCACCCTGCCCTGCGCCCTGCTCTGCCACCACAGGAGGAGAGCGATCACTCGATTCCTGTGCCCCAATCACCTCCTCGTCGTGCTCTGCTTCTTCCTCAGACTCCGCACCTTCAGCATAACTCTCATCATCACTCTCAGACCCGGCCTCACCCTCGGAGGCAAGCCGACCAGAACCAACCTCCATCAGCTTAAGGGTCCTCAAGTTGATATAGCGAACAGGGACCGGCTTCTCGGCTCCAAGCCTATAGCCAAACTCATGTGCGATCTTGCAAATGAGGCGGCCAAAGGGAAGAGACTCGGTCCGTCTACTCGAACGAGCGATGAGAATAATCGGCGCAGGGCGTACGTCGGCACACACAACTTCGCATCTTGCCCCATCGATATAGAAAATCTACCATCGGCGCGTACACTCATTGCGATTGCTCCACCGGGATACACATTGAACGTAAAGATGTGGTGAAGCAAGCGGAAGTCGTCCGTCATGTGAGAAGCCAAAAGACTCCTATTCGGTTGCCATTCGAGCAGACGACCACACAAGGATCGGGTGCGACGATCCCTCTCGCGCACTGTTCAAAATTCTCGCTGGCATGCACTTCCCCAAGTGGCACCTTCAAGAGTCGGGATATCAAAGCAACATTGACAATTCCAACTCGACCGCTACCACAGGGAATCTTGAATTGCAGAGGATCCAGCGAAGGCTCCAGAATGTTGGCATAGAAGGCCCGAGCAGTGCTAGCATTCGCGCGATACTCGCCTTCGAACAAGGGACCCCAACCAGCCCCTTCTAGGCGCTCCAACAAAAGGAACTCTCCAAAGAGCCGCGGATCAACATGAGCCTCAAAAAGGACTCTACGCCCCTCATAGACTCCATGCGATAATTCCGCCAACAAGGTCCTGCTGACGGGAGCTCGAGGATCGAGGTCCCGCTTCGTCTGGAACTCGCGCGTGGCGGACGTGCTAGCGGCGGCACCTCTCGGCCTCCGTGCACGGGTTGGGCGGCTCGGCCGGCTTCATCCACGGGCGCTCTCTTCTTCCCCATCAAGGAAAGAAGGGAAGAAATGGAAAAGATGGCCGTCACAATCTCAAAGAGGGCCATGAGAAATGAGAGAAAGAGAGAAATAGGAAGATGGTGAAGCTTCCACACAACTATGAGCCAAAAAGGGAATGAAATGGCTCAAATGAGAGGGAAAGATGGAGAAATCAGCGATGGAATGGAAGATTTGAGAATGGGGTGATGGGTTTGCACGAAAATGGAAGGAAGATGAAGATTTGGGAGAGATTTGAGAGAGTTTGGAGAGGTTGTTGAAGAAAAGGAGAGCTTGGAAGAGGGTTTTGTAAAGGAAATAGGTAAAAGGAGTGGTTTTAAAGTGAAAACCGTGGAGGGGTGGGCCACACAAGCCTCATGGACGATCGGCCCGCGTCGGCCCGGCCCGCCTGGCCCGCCGACCGGCGATCCCTCGCCGAACCGGCGATGGCATCGCCGGTCTCTGGACATATCGGCGATGCCTCGCCGATTTGGCGAGGTCCTCCTGGTCCTCCTTGGTCCAAATGATGTGGTTCCCCCCCTGGGTCCCACAGAAAATGCCCCGATTGGCCCCTTATGTAATTTGAAGCTTATCGGGTCATTCTGACAGAAATCTGATACAAACAGCGATTTCTGGAAGGTTTAAAAATGAATAATGGGAGGGTAGACCATCTACACTCATTAATAGAGGGTCTAGAACAGGTTTCGGGTCGCTGTGTGTGATCAGGTAAGGGTACAGACTCGATCTCGGCAAAGGTTTTCAGGAAACTTTCGCCGATAGAAACTACGGAGCACAAACACAAAGCGATGATAGACCCGCACCCAATTACACTATAGTGGTGACAACGTGCGGTGTGTGACCATAACCCAGGTCCGGTTTAATCCAGATCATGCTCTGATACCAACTTGTAACGCCCTGAAATTCGGGGGTCGAGCATAACTCAGCTCCCGAGTTCCAAAACATCACTTATGCAACATAATTAATGAATGATGTATGTTGACTGTATTAGCACATAAACATGGGATAGATTAAGCCAAAACGCAGATATGATTCAGGGATAAGTGAATATAGCAAGCGGAAGACTTATAGTAAAATATGTGTACAAGTGTAAGTCCTGAATTACATATACAACCAGATCGTGTAAAAGTGTTATTTATCAAAATTATAAGTACAAGTTACATCATTTCGAGTTCCCAAAATAATCATCCCATAGATCCCGCGCAATTCAGGCCGAGGCTCGCTAGAACCCGTCTAAAAACTGCATATAGGAGAAGGCGGCCTCGTCGTCATCCAGCTCCCGCTCTGCCTCGACGTCGCATCCACATCTGCAACATCGGGGCCTAAGACAGAGTCTGGTGGTGTACAACACCGTCCCGAAACGTGGGAGTGAGTGATCAACTCGGTGGAACAATAAGGCAGGTTAACATGCTATCAGTTCAATCAAACAATAATGAAAGCACGACAATTAAATAAATCCTAAGTACTCTTGTTAATGCAGTATGAATGCAATATGATGCGTGCCCTCACGCGTACACCCTCGCGTCTTCATCTTACGTTACGCATGACATCGCCTCAAAGTGCGCCACATCTACAAAGCACATGCAAATGCGGTGCATGGATATGATTACCAAGTTGTTATTAGTCCAATTCATACAGATTGGGAAGCTAAGATACCTTCCTCATATTACCATCCAACAGTGATCCATACTAGGGTCGTCAATCCTAGACATCTCATACGATCATATAGTTGAGGTCGTAGCAAAGGGCTCGTCACCAATCAATGCACGCCTTTCATGCCCTTACTACCACAGATCGGCTCGTCACCTCCTTGCGGTATCCGGGTATGCTCGAGGTCACTACAAAGGGCTCGTCACCAATCAATGTAGGCCGACGCACGAATATAGTGTCCCATACCACCATAATCGGCTCACGAGTTTAGTTGCTCACCGGTCACTACGGGGAGGCTCGTCACCCCAGCGTAGGCCGACGGCTCGACCACGGTGTCCCATACCACCATGTCCGGCTCATGAGTCTTAGCGGATCGGTACCATGGTTATTAGGATTTCACTGGTAAGTTCGGTACCCTAGATTCAAGCAATAGCGTCCATACATGGTTAACATACACTGGACAATCGGGTTAGTTGACGAACTCGACTAGCACGAGCGCACGTTGAATTGAACGACATGGAGTGCGCAAACACTCCGCGTGGCCAAACCACCTGCCGCCAACTCTAATACGACTCGGGTTCGTCTAATGCGTCTCACGTGGCGAAAGCAATCTCAACCACGACCAAAGGGTCAATTACCGATTTCTTGGACTAAGGCATAGTCCCAAACATCCTACACTACGACAGATATTCATATGGAATGTAAAACAATAATGGATCAACAACTCAAATCATGTTACATACACATCTGAAGAATAATCAACTTAATATAAATGTAAGCATAGGAATGCTTGAATTTAAATAACTTGGAATGTAAATGCATAAGGAAATCATGCGCATCCATAGAAGTATTGAGAATCACTTCTCAACGCCCGCATTTAGTGTAAATCAGTTACACGTAGATCATTCATGCATTTCTACAAACACTTCGCATCCATGAACAAACATACAAGACGCATGTAGAAATACCTACACTTAGACAATTCCTTCTACCAAGGAGTGGTCATACCAGCAACGAGCATACATAAAAGACCCAAAATCCTGGCAAACATAGGTGCGTATTTTATACGTATACGGTACTTTATAAATACACTTAGAATACACAAATCTCAATATAGCACATGCATATCGGAAAGCAATGTAAACATAACATTTGACATGTGAAATCTCATCCATAACAAGAATAAATCACTAAGGGATTGAAAGCCTTGAAAACCATAACCTATACACTTAAAGTCCTCACCTTAAGCGAAGAAAGAATAGCCGAACTGATTTAGACGAGTTGTCTTCGTCAACGGCGCTAAAATACCCTAAAATAAGGATAGAAATGAGATACAACAACACCAAGTCTAATCTAAGCTCTAACACGGGTTAGGGTTAGGTTAACTTACCCCCACAGTACTCAGAATCGTCTGAGGAACGATTCAACGTAAAGGTTCAAAGGTGAAGAAGAACAAGGAAGACTCAAGGTGTTTCACCAACCAATCTCTCTCACTAACTCTCTCTTTTCCACTCTCTTTCCAAGCTAGGGTTAGAGAAAATTCGTATGGAAATGAGAACTAGGGTTTAAGGACTATATATAGGCCTTAAAATGATGGAAATAACCCGGGTCAAGGTATACTTAGGTTATAACCAAAGTACGCCTTTCTCGATCCAACGAAGCACTTACGGTGGGCCTATAACCACGAAAGGTCGGACTTAAGCTCACCGACCATGGATCTAGGTCAGCTGAGTTTTCGTATTGATCGGCTCTTCAGATCAGTAGTGGCGG
This sequence comes from Magnolia sinica, assembly GCF_029962835.1. Lineage (NCBI taxonomy): Eukaryota > Viridiplantae > Streptophyta > Magnoliopsida > Magnoliales > Magnoliaceae > Magnolia > Magnolia sinica. Next base: position 71,443,336 of record NC_080574.1, read on the forward strand.
ACCACACTCAATTCAACGGTCACGGAAACTCGATCAGTCCACAAGCACTAGGATATGCATGGGCCACCATCCTGATCGGAGGGTGAAATTGGGTCAGAATCCAACGGTGAGAATGCTTAAAATCGTCGCGCAAGCGTACACGACTCAATTTCATAAAAAGCTTATTAAATTCCAACCGTTCTCACACTCTTCACTCCGAACTCAACCAAATCGACCTAGAACATCCGATCGACTTGATTTTTGAGGTGAAGACCAAGCCCAACTCGGTGACCGCAATGCCTAAGATCATCGCCATCGGACTTTCGACGCGCGGTCTAGTCCGATCCAGATCTTCCAAAATTCCCCAGAACAGCTGGATTTAGCGATGGATCCCGGATCTGAGTAACGTAGCGCTCACTAATCTACACGTTTAGAGCCATGCAGATACAATTTAAAGTGATTGATGTGAATTTCACAAGCAATCAAGTAGAGCGCTAATTACCCCAAAAACAACTACTTAAGGAAAGATTAGCACAAAAATTCCAAGGTCGTTACAATCTACCCCCTTAAAGAAAATTTCGTCCTCGAAATTCATACCTTCATATAATCCTCGAGGATCGGAGGGTAGGTCTTCCTGACCTCAGATTCCCAAGTAGCCTCTTCTACGCCATGATGCGACCATAACACCTTCACGAGAGGGATAACCTTGCTACGCAGTACCTGCTCCTTCCTATCCAGAATACGCGTCGGTCGCAGTACATAAGTGGCATCCTCACTTAACTGCACTTGCTCCCAACTAATAATATGCGAAGGATCAGGAACGTACTTCTTCAGATAGAGATATGAAATACGTTATGCACGCCCGCAAGAGGTGTGGGCAAAGCAAGGCGGTAAGCTACCGCTCCCACTCGATCCGAACTTGAAATGGACCAATAAATCTCGGCGTCGGCTTCCTTCTTACCGAACCGCAAAACTCCCTTCATAGGAGAGACCTTCGAAAAAACATGATCTCCCACTACGAACTCAAGCGGTCGACGCCTCGTATCGGCATAACTCTATCTGCTGTGCTGCTAGAAGTCGACGTCGAATGATGTCAACCTTCTCTCAAGTCACCTGCACAACTTCGGGCCAAGCAAACTACGCTCACCAATTTACGCCCAACAATGTGGTGCTCTGCACGGCGACCATACAACGCCTCGAAGGGAGCCATGCCGATACTCGCCTTTGGAAACTATTATTATACGCGAACTCTGCATACTGAAGACAATCATCCCAACTGTCTTTGAAATCCAAATCACAAGCTCGCAACATATCTTCCAGGACTTGATTCACGCGCTCCGTCTGCCCATCTGTTTGCGGATGAAACGCGGTGCTGAACTTCAATTTCACACCCATTGCTTCCTGGATACGAGTCCAGAAGATAGATGTAAAACGCGTGTCTCTATCAGACACAATCTCCAGGGGAACTCCATGCAGACGCACTATCTCCTTGATATACAACCTAGCCAACTCGTCTGCAGAGTAAGTGACTCTGATCGGTAAGAAATGCGCCGACTTCGTTAATCGATCGACGATCACCCAAATAGAGTCAAATCCCTTTCTCGTCCTCGGCAACCCAGAAATAAAATCCATAGAGATGAAATCCCACTTCCATTCAGCTATGGGCATGGGCTGCAACCACTCAGGAGGTTGGCGATGCTCTGCCACGTGAGACAACGAGAAACAAATTCAGCTATCTGGACCTTCATATTGTCCCACCTATAAGACATCTTCATATCACGATACATCTTCGTGCTTCCTGGATGCTTCGCTAGCTTAGAACTATGGGCTAACTCGAGAACCTTACGTCTCAAGTCAGGGATGTCAGGAACACATAACCGGCCACGAAAACATAGGCCCCCATCAGAACTAACACTCCAGTCAGAGTTCTCATCTGTACCAACCCGCTACCTCACCTTCACCAAAAGCTCATCATCTGCCTGAACTGCAATGATCCTCTCGTCGATAAGGGGCTGTACACGAATGTGTGCGATAACCTCATACGGCTCAACCACCATAAGCTTCTGCTCAAAATCGCGCACGAACTCTAACATATCCCACTCTGCTATCATCAGCGGAGCCGCAAACTCAATAGCCTAATTGCGACTCAACGCATCTGCCACAAGGTTCACCTTGCCAGGATAGTAAGAAACATCGAACTTGAAGTCCTTCAATGTTTCCATCAATCTGCGCTGCCTCATATTCAAATCACGCTGCGTGAAAATATACTTAAGGCTCTTGTGGTCGCAAAAGAGCTCGAACTCCTCACCATAGAGGTAATGTCTCCAAAGCTTTAATGCGAAGATGACAGCCGCTATCCATGTCGTGCGTAGGGTAATTCTCTTCGTGTTTCCTTAACCGACGCGAAGCATAAGCAATCACCCCGTCGTTCTGCATAGGACAACCCAGGCCAACGCGAGAGGCGTCGGTATAAATAATATACTTAACCCCTTGCTCGCAATACTAGCACAGGGGCGGACGTCAACTTGTCCTTCACCTCCTGCAACTCCGCCCGCTCACTCCAAGCAAACTTCAAATCCTTCCATGTCAGCCGCGACAACGGTCCGGCAATCTTCGAGAAGTCCTGAATAAAGCGTCGATAATATCCTGCAAGGCCAAGAAAACTCCTCACCTCAGTAACTGAACCAGGCTGCTTCCAGTCTGCACTGCAGCTACCTTGGCAAGGTCGACGGCTATACCTTCCTTGGACACCACATGTCCCAGGAACTTGACTTCCTCTTTCCAGAAATCACACTTCTTGAACTGTGCGAAAAGCCGATGCTCCCTAAGAGTACCCAAAACCGCTCTTAAGTGCTCCTCGTGCTCTGCCGGCTCGCCGAATAAATCAAGATGTCATCAATAAATACAATGACGAATCGAAACAGAAATGGCCAAATACCCTGTTCATCGGATCCATGAACACGGCCGGTGCGTTCGACCGAACGACATCACAAAGAACTCATAATGACCGAAGCTGGTCTTAGCGGTCTTCCGCACGTCCCCATCCTTGACGCACAATCATACCCCGACTACAGATCAACCTTCGAAAAGTACCGTGCCCCCTTCAACCGATCAAACGGATCATCAATCACGGGCAAGGGGTACTTATTCTTCACGATTACCAGAAGTTCAACTGCGATAATCAATACACAATCGCAAGGAACCATCCTTCTTCTTCACAAACAAAACAGTTGCTCCCCAAGGAGAGACACGCTGGGCCGAATAAAACCCAATTCTAGCAAACCATCTATCTGCTTCCTCAACTCCTCCATTTCACTCGGAGGCATCCGATAGGTGGGTAAAGAAATGGGCGCCGCACCAGGCATAAGATCGATAGCAAAATCAATCTCACGCTGAGGAGGTAATCCAGGAATCGACTCAAACACATCTTCAAACTCCTGAACTACCGGCGTACTAACCAACGCCGACTCGGCCGAACTCTCCAACAGAGAAGAATAAAAATCAATACGAATAGGGTAACTGAGCTGAACTGGGAAAGTAACAATCTCGCCCTCAGGTCCATGGATCGTCACTGATCTCGCTTCACAATCAATCTCAACTCGCATCCTCGTGAGCCAATCCATACCCATAATAACATCGTAGTGATAAAGCGGTGCGACTAGCAAATCAACACGGATCGATCCACTTCCATGATCAATCACAACACAACTCCAAAAACAAACAACATGCATTCCATTAACCAAACTCGTCGCAATACAAGTAGTGCAAACAATACATGAATCACGACTAGGAAAGCATGAAAACAACAACATCTAACACTACAAACAACCACAACTACTACAACCACTAACTGCTACCACACTACAACAACTCCAACTACAAGCCAACAACGGCTACACACCGAAAGAAACACCATACACTGCCAAGACGGCCACGAAGATGCTACTCGTCGGAGTCAGGAGACGGAGGCGGAGCACCCTTATCCTTCAAGCAACACATGATAGACTTCAAAGTCCGGGACATCTTCTTGAACTTGTGCTTAACCAAGCCTCGAAGATCCACCATCTCCTGGTGTAAAGCAGCTTGCCCTTCTTCAAGCCGTGTAAGACGGGCATCTCTCTGGCAACCTGCTCTGCGCCCTGCTCTGGCACCACAAGAGGAGAGCGATCACTCGAATCCTGTGCCCCAATCTCTTCCTCGTCTTGCTCTGCTTCTTCCTCAGACTCCGCACCTTCAGCATAACTCTCATCATCACTCTCAGACCCGGCCTCACCCTCGGAGGCAAGCCGACCAGAACCAACCTCCATCAGCTTAAGGGTCCTCAAGTTGATATAGCGAACAGGGACCGGCTTCTCAGCTCCAAGCCTATAGCCAAACTCATGTGCGATCTTGCAAATGAGGCGGCCAAAGGGAAGAGACTCGGTCCGTCTACTCGAACGAGCGATGAGAATAATCTGACGCAGGACGTACGTCGGCACACACAACTTCGCATCCTGCCCCACCTGATATAGAAAATCTACCATCAGGCGCGTACACTCGCTGCGATTGCTCCACCTGGGATACACATTGAACGTAAAGATGTGGTGAAGCAAACGGAAGTCGTCCGTCATGTGAGAAGCCAAAAGACTCCTATTCGGCTGCCATTCGACCAGACGACCACACAAGGATCGGGTGCGACGATCCCTCTCGCGCACCCTGTCCACATTCTTCTCGCTGGCATGCACTTCCCCAAGTGGCACCTTCAAGAGTCGGGATATCAAAGCATCATTGACAATTCCATCTCGACCGCTACCACAGGGAATCTTGAATTGCAGAGGGAAGGCTCCAGAATGTTGGCATAGAAGGCCCGAACAGTGCTAGCATTAGCGCGATACTCGCCTTCGAACAAGGGACCCCAACCAGCCCCTTCTAGGCGCTCCAACAAAAAGAACTCACCAAAGAGCCGCGGATCAACATGAGCCTCAAAAAGGACTCTACGCCCCTCATAGACTCCATGCGATAATTCCGCCAACAAGGTCCTACTGACAGGAGCTCGAGGATCGAGGTCCCGCTTCGTCTGGAACTCGCGCGTGGCGGACGTGCTAGCGGCGGCACCTCTCGGCCTCCGTGCACGGGTTGGGCGGCTCGGCCCGGCTTCATCCACGGGCGCTCTCTTCTTCCCCATCAAGGAAAGAAGGGAAGAAATGGAAAAGATGGCCGTCACAATCTCAAAGAGGGCCATGAGAAATAAGAGAAAAAGAGAAATAGGAAGATGGTGAAGCTTCCACACAACTATGAGCCAAAAAGGGAATGAAATGGCTCAAATGAGAGGGAAAGATGGAGAAATCAGCAATGGAATGGAAGATTTGAGAATGGGGTGATGGGTTTGCACGAAAATGGAAGGAAGATGAAGATTTGGGAGAGATTTGAGAGAGTTTGGAGAGGTTGTTGAAGAAAAGGAGAGCTTGGAAGAGGGTTTTGTAAAGGAAATAGGTAAAAGGAGTGGTTTTAAAGTGAAAACCGTGGAGGGGTGGGCCACACAAGCCTCATGGACGATCGGCCCGCGTCGGCCCGCCGACCGGCGATCCCTATTCCTCGCCGAACCGGCGATGGCATCGCCGGTCTCTGGACATATCGGCGATGCCTCGCCGATTTGGCGAGGTCCTCCTGGTCCTCCTTGGTCCAAATGATGTGGTTCCCCCACTGGGTCCCACAGAAAATGCCCCGATTGGCCCCTTGTGTTGAAGTTTATCGGGTCATTCTGACAGAAATCTGATACAAACAGCGAGTTCTGGAAGGATTAAAAATGAATAATGGGAGGGTAGACCATCTACACTCATTAATAGAGGGTCTAGAACAGGTTTCGGTTCGCTGTGTGTGATCAGGTAAGGGTACAGACTCGATCTCGGCAAAGGTTTTCAGGAAACTTTCGCCGATAGAAACTACGGAGCACAAACACAAAGCGATGATAGACCCGCACCCAATTACACTATAGTGGTGACAACGTGCGGTGTGTGACCATAACCCAGGTCCGGTTTAATCCAGATCATGCTCTGATACCAACTTGTAACGCCCTGAAATTCGGGGGTCGAGCATAACTCCGCTCCCGAGTTCCAAAACATCACTTATGCAACATAATTAATGAATGATGTATGTTGACTGTATTAGCACATAAACATGGGATAGATTAAGCCAAAACGCAGATATGATTCAGGGGTAAGTGAATAAAGCAAGCGGAAGACTTATAGTAAAATATGTGTACAAGTGTAAGTCCCTGAATTACATATACAACCAGATCGTGTAAAAGTGTTATTTATCAAAATTATAAGTACAAGTTACATCATTTCAGTTCCCAAAATAATCATCCCATAGATCCCGCGCAATAGGATCGAGGCTCGCTAGAACCCGTCTCAAAACTGCATATAAGAGAAGGCGGCCCGTCGTCATCCAGCTCCCGCTCTGCCTCGACGTCGCATCCACATCTGCAACATCGGGGCCTAAGACAGTCCGGTGGGTGTTCAGAACCGTCCTGAAACGTGGGAGTGAGTGATCAACGCAGTGGAACAATCAGGCACGGGTTAACATGCTATCAGTTCAATCAAACAGTAATGATAAAGCAGGACAATTAAATAAATCCTAAGTACTCTTGTTAATGCAGGTATGAATGCAATATGATGCGTGCCCTCACGCGTACACCCTCAACGTCTTCATCTTACGTTACGCATGACATCGCCTCAAAGTGCGCCACATCTACAAAGCACATGCAAATGCGGTGCATGGATATGATTACCAAGTTGTTATTAGTCCAATTCATACAGCAGGATTGGGAAGCTAAGATACCTTCCTCATATTACCATCCAACAGTGATCCATACTAGGGTCGTCAATCCTAGACATCTCATACGATCATATAGTTGAGGTCGTAGCAAAGGGCTCGTCACCAATCAATGCACGCCTTTCATGCCCTTACTACCACAGATCGGCTCGTCACCTCCTTGCGGTATCCGGTATGCTCGAGGTCACTACAAAGGGCTCGTCACCAATCAATGTAGGCCGACAAAGACGAATATAGTGTCCCATACCACCATAATCGGCTCACGAGTTTAGTTGCTCACTTTGGTCACTACGGGAGGCTCGTCACCCAGCGTAGGCCGACGGCTCGACCACGGTGTCCCATACCACCATGTCCGGCTCATGAGTCTTAGCGGATCAGGGTACCATGGTTATTAGGATTTCACTGGTAAGTTCGGTACCCTAGATTCAAGCAGTAGCGTCCATACATGGTTAACATACACTGGACAATCGGGTTAGTTGACGAACTCGACTAGCACGAGCGCACGTTGAATTGAACGACATGGAGTGCGCAAACACTCCGCGTGGCCAAACCACGCCGCCAACTCTAATACGACTCGGGTTCGTCTAATGCGTCTCACGTGGCGAAAGCAATCTCAACCACGACCAAAGGGTCAATTACCGATTTCTGGACTAAGGCATAGTCCCAAACATCCTACACTACGACATATATTCATATGGAATGTAAAACAAGGAATGGATCAACAACTCAAATCATGTTACATACACATCTGAAGAATAATCAACTTAATATAAATGTAAGCATAGGAATGCTTGAATTTAAATAACTTGGAATGTAAATGCATAAGGGAAATCATGCGCATCCATAGAAGTATTGAGAATCACTTCTCAACGCCTGCATTTAGTGTAATCAGTTACACGTAGATCATTCATGCATTTCTACAAACACTTAACATCCATGGAACAACATACATGACGCATGTTGAAATACGTGCACTTAGACAATTCCTTCTTCCAAGGAGTTGTCATACATGCATCTAGCATACATACATGACCAAAAATCATGGCAAACATAGGTGCGTATTTTATACGTATACGGTACTTTATAAATACACTTAGAATACACAAATCTCAATATAGCACATGCATATCAGAAAGCAATGTAAACATAACATTTGACATGTGAAATCTCATCCATAACAAGAATAAATCACTATCGGGATTGAAAGCCTTGAAAACCATAACCTATACACTTAAAGTCCTCACCTTAAGCGAAGAAAGAATAGCCGAACTGATTTAGACGAGTTGTCTTCGTCAACGGCGCAAGAATACCCTAAAATAAGGATAGAAATGAGATACAACAACACCAAGTCTAATCTAAGCTCTAACACAGGTTAGGGTTAGGTTAACTTACCCCAAAAGAACTTAGAATCGTCAGAGGAACGATTCAAAGTAAAGGTTCAAAGGTGAAGAAGAACAAGGAAGAATCAAGATGATTCACCAACCAATCTCTCTCACTAACTCTCTCTTTTCCACTCTCTTTCCAAGCTAGGGTTAGAGAAAATTCGTATGGAAATGAGAACTAGGGTTTAAGGACTATATCTAGGCCTTAAAATGATGGAAATAACCCGGGTCAAGGTATACTTAGGTTATAACCAAAGTACGCCTTTCTCGATCCAACGAAGCACTTGTGGTTGGCCTATAACCACGAAAGGTCGGACTTAAGCTCATTGACCATGGATCTAGGTCAGGCTGAGTTTTCGTATTGATCTCAGATCAACCATGGCGGACCACACTCAATTCAACGGTCACGGAATCTCGATCAAGTCCACAAGCACTAGGATATGCCTGGGCCAACTATCCTGATCAGAGGGTGAAATTGGGTCAGAATCCAACGGTCAGAATGCTTAAAATCGTCGCGCAAGCGACACGACTCAGATTTCATAAAAAGCTTATTAAATTCCAACCGTTCTCACACTCTTCACTCCGAACTCAACCAAATCGACCCAGAACATCAGATCGACTTGATTTTTGAGGTGAAGACCAAGCCCAACTCAGTGACCGCAACAGCCTAAGATCATCGCCATCGGACTTTCGACGCGCGGTCTAGGTCCGATCCAGATCTTCCAAAAATTCCCCAGAACAACTGGATTTAGCGATGGATCCCAGATTTCAGAGTAACGTAGCGCTCACTAATCTACACGTTTAGAGCCATGCAGATACAATTTAAAGTGATTGATGTGAATTTCACAAGCAATCAAGTAGAGCGCTAATTACCCCAAAAACAACTACTTAAGGAAAGATTAGCACAAAAATTCCAAGGTCGTTACATCATTTGAACCCAAGCATGCAAAAAGGTTCAAGCTTCATCCGGATAGGATTGGAGCAATACAATGAGATGTCACCCAGCTAAAGGAGTCCATGAATGCATTGTTCACTGTCTTGGAACATCTGGTGAATGGGATGCAACAGACGGTGCAACAATTGGTGGATCTGATCACCTGCAGATGCGACGATACAACACCGTCCTCCTCCACACCTCCGCCATAGTATGGACAGTTTGTGTGCCATCACATCCACCCTACTCTCATCTCAATGTACGGGCATGGGTATCTTTTTGAATGCCCTACAATCACATGAGTGTATGTGTTGGCTTACTAACCTGCATAGTCTGACAAGTTTTTATTTTTTATATGTATATTCCCATGGATGGGCTAGATACTTGTGGTTGTTTTTGGGTGCCCATAGATGGGCTTGATTTTTGGGATGGATGTCACTCTACTACCAATCTTGGGCAGTATATATTTTTGGATATTTTGGATTATGGCTGGTTATAATTCACACATATTTACTACCTTGTTTATATTTTCAAATCCCTTGTTTTATCTGGTTTATATCGCCTAATGGTGTGTGATGCTTGATTTTTATCTCCATAGTATCTGCTTATTTCACTGCTCTACTTGATCTACTATGCATACATGGTTTCAGTAACGAGATGTTCTTTTACATGTATTTATCGTGCTTATGCTCCTTGCATTTTGGTTCTCCCATATTCTCTAACTTCATTCAATATCAAATGTTATGTTATCCTTTACCAATGACTGACAAAAAGGGGGAGAACAAATCCACCCGGAAAGAAAAATTATTTCTATTTTTTTGTGGATGGTGGTGTAAGTGTTAGGGGGAGCAGTTGTAAAGCGACAGGGGGAGATTGTTGTTAGGGGGAGTAGCTACTGATGTGTATGTGTACAAACTAGATAACTGTGTAAAATTGTGTAAAGTTCATGTATAAACAATTTAGGGTGTTAATCTAGACGTTGTTCTGGGGTGTTTTGGTGTTTTGTCACGTAATTGACAAAGGGGGAGATTGAAAGTGCCCTGGTTTGTCAATTAGCGTGAGCGTTAAGTAAGCTAGACAGAGGAGACCATAGGAAGATTGATCAAGCATCTGCCACAACTGGATGTGTTCCCGAACTCATCACAGGTAAATCTTAGCCTTACATCCCATGTCCCAAAGCACCAGGTAATTAAAACCCTTAAAATTGGATAGAACACCTTAAGGGATTATGGTTAGAAAACTTTTTTCAAACTCAGAAAAATCTCTAAGTTTTCTACCTTTGTCGATTTATCGACAAGTAGTTCGATGAAATTGAACCCTGTTGTTGATGTCCTCGAAGCTTACTCGATATTATCAAAATGAGGACATAAGATGTCCAACAACCACAAAAATATCTAGACAGAATTATCGATGTATCGATAGAGGGTTCGATATCATCAAAATTTGAATCTCGAGTCTATCGAGTAGAATCGATAAAATCAACATCAAGTCTGTTGTGTCCAAGTTCAACTAAGGTAAATCATGTAATCTTTGATATATCAAAGAGCTCCTCGATATCCTTTGAATTCAAATATCGATGATATCAGAAGCGCTTCGATGATATCGGTCTGGGACACAAATCTATCCAGCAAGTTTTTCAAGTTTTTTTTTCTCGGATCGAGGGTCACTCGATAAAATCGATATTCAAATATCGATCATATTAAGGCATGGTCGATGTCATCAAAAGAGGACAGAAACTGTCTAGCAAACTTATATGAAAATTCCTTGGAATTATCGATGAATTAACACCGCCCTTGATATCATCAATATTCAAATTCTGATGATATCGAGTAATTCTCATCATATCTTTTACCTGAAATTCTTCAAAGGCAAGTCTCTCACATTTTTAAATGTTGAGGAATCGAACCTTGTGTCGATGAAATTGGAGTTCGAAAACCGATGACATCGACTCACATTCGATTTCCTCGACCAGCTAGCAAAAGGTTTCAAAAGTGTTTAACATTTCAGTTCGTGTCATCGAGCAGCCAGTCGATGCGATCAAGAGCATATGCTCGATGATATCGAAATCAGTAAAAAATGTGACCATTTTATATCCGTTGGAACCTTTTTCCTAATTAATGAGAGCTTGCCCTTAGTTGTTAGACAGAGAAAATAGAGAGTGCTTTTGAGTTTTTAACCTTACATTATATACCTTAAGACTTTTCTCTCATGAAAGTTCATCCTCCAATCCACCCTCATCATTGACATTAAATAGAGCGGATTGGGGAATGAACTTCTACATTCAAGGATCCTACAGCTACAACCTTAATGGGAAATCATTAAGCTGGGATACCTTGAATGCATAGATGATTAGAATCGCTCTATCTCCCTCATAGGAAAACATTTAATAGAGTTGTCTTCCATCATAACCTTGACCTAACCTGTCACCATGTATTGGTACATCTTCTGAGTTGTAGTTCAAGGAAGCTGAAGATTCTTCATCATCAAAGGAGGAGATCTTCATCAACGTGCTGAATAGGGCTTATTTACTTTTTTGTAAGTCATTAGAGTCCAGAGGACTCTTATAATCATTCCTTCTATAGGATTGGGTCTAAGGTGTTTTACACCCCTTCCAAGTCCTCATAGGAGGCCTCCGGCGGGAGTGTATGTGGGGGTGCTTTGTGTTGACCCTTGCTCTATGGAGATCATAAAATGGTTAGAGGTTAACCTATTTAAAACCTCCGGTTTGAGGTGAACCTGTTATGAAACCTCCGTTAGGTTCCTTATGTGGATTCTTGGCTAGTAGGGCCTAGTTGGGTGTTGTGTGTTGACCCTTACTCATGGGAGCATAAAATGTGTCATGTAGACACGTTGTGTCAGCCTAAGTGTAAGTTGTACTGGTTAGAGGTGAACCTGATTTATAACCTCCGGTTTGAGGTGAACCTATTGTTAAACCTCCTTAGTGAGATCCGGTGCACTCAAGGGTTGAGTGCGTCTACCGGAAGTGGAGTAGACAACTAGTCGAACCACTATAAAAATGATTGTATTTGAAATTGCTATTATCTTCCATTACTTATGTGATTTTCTTTAATACTTTCATACTTGATTATCTGAGATCACACCTCACACACACAGTCACATCCATCATAAACTGATTTGCATATTGTTTATCTCTCAAATAGTTTTATGATTGGATCCTCTACCAGGCTTGGAAGCCAGTAGAGTTACTCTATAGTAATCCTGATGCATGCTTACTTTTAGGATTAGAGTGATAGGATTTTAAATTGTCATAAAATATTAAAAAGTCTTATTCGCCCCCCTCTAGGACATATTGGCATATTCCTACTTCAACTAAAGTGTTCATTACCGCAATTTCATAGGTTACTTTGAAATTAGTCCCAACAGGAGTGTATCTACAAGCTGAGGGCCATTTTGTAGTTATGAGTACAAGGAAATTATTTACAGTACTGTCATTTTCTCTCTACTGAACTAATTTGATGCGAAAATAAAATGTGATTCACTCATTACAACTTTTAAATATTTATCATTATGTAGATTCTGCATAGACATTCGCCTATAGCATCTACAGTGTTCATTAGCCAGCCACACTTAGTCCTAGGTATGTTCTAAACATGTCAAGCATGTACTTGCTGCTTGCTGTATATGAGCCTTGCTTTTTCATTGTACTATCAGTTAGGTTGCTTTTTCAATTATAATTGTGAGTTTTAATAGTATGATTTAGAACGTCTCATTGCATTTAAGGAACTATAGTTTTGGTTCTCTGCTTCACGAGCTAATTTTGTATTTGGTAGCATATGTAGTAGAAGCTAACCATTCCATACACTACTCGGGGATCATGATGTGATCTAATGTCACACTTGAGCATGTAGGCCAAATTTCAGACTTCGTCTACACATATTTTGTGTTGATTTTATTAATATAAAGGAGTTATTCTGATTGTATTAATCATCTACTTGAATTCCATAAGGGCCTGTTTGGGTGCCACTTACAGATGGATTCATCTCATCTGATTATGTATCCATTGTTATTTTGTTTTCATTTAATGATGAACATAGTATCTTTTCAGGGTTGGTGAGCCCTATTTGTCTTTAGAACATTTAGATGTGGAGTAAAGCATTTTAGTGTTAAAGCATTTGCACAGTAAAAGCCTATATCATGAGAGTAGCTCACTATAATTATGTTTTTGGTATATTTTTATTACGTATGTCACTTTCATATGTTTTGTTTGTGCTATTATATACAACTATGAAAAGCTATTTGCATTCAAAGATTTTATCCAAAATATAGATATAATGTGTTTTGTTTTGATTGCCCTTGATGTATGGATCAGTTTCCTCGGTAGACTCTTGATACATTGCATATTCATAGTTCTGTTTTTATTTTGTAAATGCACCTTGACGAACAGTACTGGATTCTTATATATGCAGTTGCTTTCATTCATGTCATGCTTTATCATGGGATGTTTTGAATTGTGGTTGGAGTAGGCCTCTCTTAGATTCTTGGGCCTTGGATTGGACATACCTTATCGAAATACTTATTACCATACATGGGTGTGTTCTTGTGCGCTCTGATAAAGTAGCCTGATTGAAGTTGGACATTGCATTTATAACCTTGGTCATGGGAAAATGATACATTGCCAAAATGCTTATTTCTATACATGGGCGTGTTCTTGTGCTCTCTGATTAAGCAATGTGATTGAAGTTGGACATTTTATTTGTAACCTTTGTCGTGGGAAATGCTACATCCTTTCATAAAGACTGGCTTTCAAAAAATTGGAGGTGAACTTGGTTACACAAGCAACTTGTGGTAGTTATTCATCAAGGAAAGCTGAAATTGAATAAACGTTGCATGCCTTTGTGTTTCACCAAGTTCAATGGACTTGTATTTTTGTCCCTTTCTTATTTACATTGTTCTCTCTTGGTCCTATTTTATTAATGATTTTTCTAGCTTCCCTTGATCATATTTGCCTTTCATTCTTTAAAAACATACCCAACATATCACAATTGTCAAATGCCATAGCACAACCAAAAGGGCTTGTGAAATAATGTTGTTTTCATCACCAGCCTCTTCTTTAACTAAACTAATCCAGCATCATATTCCTCAATTCTTTCCTAATGATAGTCAGCTTCTCAACGTTTACACCTATACTCTTCTCAAGAATCCATTTTTCTGTATCTACCTCCTACTTTCTTCATCTTCAACATCACATTCTTCCCTACTTTGGAATTCAAAACTAATAAGGAAAGAATATTTCACATGTTCTTAATCAATTAAGGAATAAAATTCACTTTCTTTTTTTTGGTTCATGAAATTAGAATTATTTCTATCCTGATCATTTTCCCATTTAAGAGGAACTCTCTAATGCAAAGCAGCCATGGATGAACATTCATTCCCATACAATCAAGTCCTCTAATCATATTTTTGCAACATTACGGATCTCTCATATTACAATGCGTTAAGCTGACAGGTGTTGGACTAGAGTCGCCCTATGTTTTTTTTTTTTTTGCAATTCGATTTTTTTATTCTAATACTACGGTTCTAATAGGCTTTTCCACGATTTGAAATGCAGTTTCATTAACCTAGAAGTTTACTATCCAACTCTCACATTTTGAGTAGCACCCAGTGGTGATGGGTAGTTGCTCACAAGGTCCAACTATGCCATCATTTGCCGGAGTTTTGCTGAATCATGGAATCATTTCTGCATATGTTATCATCGTTACCCTCTTGTTTATAAGTACCTTAATTAGATGGCACTGTGCATGGGCACATAGCTTTCTAGCACTTATCACTGCAAAACTATAGTGAACATAACACATTCATCTAGCTCTGATCATTCAAAAGAATGGTAGTTTTGAGGCTTCCCAAGTAGGAATATATTTCTCTGTTCTGATATCTTGATTCAATACCATTAATAGTTAGAAATTACTCATTGCTTGAAAGTATCATATATACATTTGGACATCCTTTCATATACCAACACAAATGGTGAGGAATTTAAAGATCACAATAGGTGAAGAATTTATGATTCAAGTGGATCTAAAACTCAGGTGTGTCATACCACACAAAACAATGAGCATTTAAAAATCAGCTTTAGAAACTTGAATATTGGTTTCTTCCTAAAAAGAAAAGTGTTAGGAGTCAATTTTCATAGCGAGAGATAGCATCTCGTTGTTATAGTGTTAGCTTTTTAACATCCGTTATACAAGATAATGTTAAAGCTTCTACTTCCACTTATATACATAGGTGATAGATAGATGATGGAAGATGAAGATGAGGAAGAGATGGCCGATTCCATTATTGTTCTTGCAATGGTTGCATGTGCTGCAGCTGTTGGGGAATACTGTTGACACTACATGTTTAGAGAGCCGTCTCAAATAGGGGATGATGCGCGGGCCAGATTTATCAATTCTATTATTCGCACAGGTGATAGGGATTGCATTACTCAACTTAAGATGAAACAGGATGCATTTTTTCATCTATGTGAAGTAGTGCGTGAGAAGACGACCTTACACGATACATGTAATGTTAGTTTGGAGGAACAACTAGTCGTGTTCCTACATACAGTCGGGCATAATGTGTGTAATCATGTGATAGGACATAGATTTTTTCGTTCAGGTGAAACTACAAGCCATCACTTCATTGAGTTCTAGATGTGGTTGTCTCCCTATACCCTAATTATGTTACTTAAGCCGGCGCAGAAACCCCAAATGAGATTCAATCAAATACACATTGGGCCAGCTATTTCCAGGTACCATTATCGACCAACGGTTCATTCATGAATCTAAAGGTTAAATTTTGCATCATTCATACTAATCTTATGGGCTCGAAAACTCCTCCACTATAGGATTGTGTAGGTACAATTGATGGGACACGTATTCCTGCACATATACCAACATCAGAACATGTAAGCTTCCGAAACCGAAAGGGCATCTTGTCTCAGAATGTACTTACTACTTGTTTATTTCATATGTCAATATTATACATGTTGGCTGGACAGGAAGGTTCAGCGTCGGATGCAAGGGTCCTACATAATGCCTTGACGCGAAATTATGATCCTCTGATTGTGCCCCATGGTAAATAATCTTCACCATCATTCGTAAATCATTTGCTGCATATTATCGTGTTGCTTTAAGACAGAAAGAATCATTCCTGCAATTATGTAGGAAAATACTTTATCGTCGATGTAGGTTACGCTCATTCACCAAGGTTCATGGCCCCTTATCGTGGAGTTCGATACCATCTGCAAGAGTATTGTACTGGGAGTGGTCCCATGAATATGAAAAAAATATTTAACTATGACATGCACAATTGCGTAATGCAATTGAGCGATGCTTCAGTGTGATGAAGGAGAGATTTTCAATTTTAAAGACGGTTATGCAATATCCTTTTGATACACAAGTTAAAATTGTTGTTACTTGTTGTGTGCTACATAATTTCATATGAAAAGAAGATGGATCGGACCAAGATTTGCATGATATTGGTGTACCTGTGGGTGACGTTGAGGCTAATCCTACCCCAAATGAGGTATCATTAGTTGATGAAAGGCAATGGCTAGATCAAGTCACTCAATGAGAGAAAGATGCGTGTATCAGAACTCGTGTAGGATTGCAGAGCGCATGTGGGCAGACGCCGAAAACAATAGTAGGATTCAATAGGCCTACTCAGTTTCTTAAGTACTTTGACAGTTGATGGCAAACATAATGGATATGTCAATTTATGTATAAGTTCTATATGTTACTATTTGGTATTTGTATTCATTTTTGATAAATTATCATGAAACATTAACTACTATTTATTTCACTTGTGGAGCCTTCCTCTCGTGCCACCAATATCAAATGGATCGGAAGTATGGATCAAGTATTGTTTGACACCATGATTGTGATAACCCAATCTGTTCTGAAATGGCCACACGCTAGGTCGAAAGGCCAATAATGGCTTCAACAGAGAAACCTATCAAGCGGCCGCCGCCAAGGTCCATAAACGTACTCAAAACTTTGTTAGCTAGTGAAATGTGCAAAACAGATTGGGTTATCACAAGAGGGAGTACAGCGACGTAAGGGACATGATGGCTGCAAGCGGCTTTGGCTGTGATAGTGAGCGCATGGTCGTGATGGCACCAGACGAAGTTTGGGAGGAGTATTTAAAGGTAACGATCCCTCCAACTACGGTTTAAAACCGTTGAAGGTCAAATAATACACCTTTTATATTTATGATTTAAAACTGTGGTGTCAAATCTAATTGTTAAATTCTTCATTATTTGTAGTCTCATTCGAGAGCTGATAGGTTGCGTGGTAAGCGAATTGAACGGATGGATGATTTAGCAGTGATTGTAGGGTCTGACCAGGCTACGGGACAATATGCGTAAGGAAGTAGGAACATAGCCGCATCCTCGTCTCGTGTTTATAGAGACTTGAATGAATCGTGGAAAGATCTCGACTATGATACTAATGCTACCATGGACCTCCTAAAGAAAATCTTCATGAATCACCTGGAAATTATAGCCATTCAATTGAAAGTTAATCAAAGGAAAATAGGCCGTTTTAGAACACTCACAGTCGTAGAACTGAATCCAATAGTAGTCGTGGTGAGAGGACAATAACAAAAAGGATGCGACCTGCTCATCCCTATGACGTCCTAGGCATGTCTCTCACGACTGTTGCAGAGGCTATGAAAAACTTTGGACTTAGGAAGGAGGTCAACCGAACAAGTAGGATATTAAACATACTTGAAGAGGTCCAGGGGCTAACCAACTCTGAGTTTATTGAGGTTGGTCAGCTCCTAAATAGGGATGAGAAGCTTGCATCCTTTTTTGTTGCTCTACAGCCGGAACGTTGTGTTAATTAGCTTAAAAAACTCCGTCTGATTTGAAGGGTAATGATGGTGGTGCTTCCAGTTGATGGCAATGAATTGAAAGGGTTTAAAAACTTTGAAATTTACATTACATTTTAGATAATATTTGGGGTGGGGAAAGATTTGTTACAGTAGACTTTATTTCTTTTGCTGAATTTTCGGACATGTAATAACTTCTTGTCTCTTTTTCTGGTTTTATTTTTTTGGATTACTCATATTTGGTATATAGCGTTATCCACTAGCCCCGGATTGCTCCTAGGATGACTTCTACTTATGTAATATCTTAATTTCATGTCGATCAAATGCTTTTTGTATGCATAATTTTATAGATAGTACAACACACTTTGAATGGTCGAATGGTACATACTCACAACTTTTTCATTACGTTTGATCAAAGATAATCTCTTTTTTGTTCTGTGGATATACCTCATAATTTTTAAATGCATTTGATTTGGAATATGTTAGTATACATACCGATAATGGACATGTCTTTGCAGATGGCCAAAGAAAAATTCTACATTATCCTTGTTGGGCGTCGGCCAGGCATTTATCTGACATGGGATGATGTGCAACTTGAAGTTGAGGGGTACAATGGAGGCTGACATCAAGCATTCAAGAATTCGAAGGAAGCTACGGCATGTTGGGACAGTTTTTTTATCTTACCAGTGCACCGACGGGACATGGACGAGGATCTACTTTGGGATATCTAGCCACATTAGTGGACGAGGTTGATATCCATCATTCATTAACTTCGTCTATCCAACAGACGACCTGGGCCATGGTTTATAGGGCCACATCCATTGATGACCTCGCCCCTTGTAATGACCCGGGAAATTTTATGCTTATCTTTCCCTAAGTAGTTGTTTTTAGGGTAATTAGCGCTATCCTCGATTGCTTGTGAAATTCGCATCAATCACTTTAAATTCGATCTGCATGACTCAAAACGTGTAGATTAGTTAACGCTATGTTACTCTGAAATCTGGGATCCATCGCTAAATCCAGTTGTTCTGGGAAATTTTTGGAAGATCTGGATCGGACCTGGACCATGCGTCGGAAGTCCGATAGCGATGATCTTAGGCTGTTGCAGTCACTATGTTGGGCTTGACCATCACCTCGAAAATCAAGTCCATGTGATGTTCTGGGTCGATTTGATTGAGTTCGGAGTGAAGAGTGTGAGAACGGTTGGAAATTTATTAAGCTTTTATGAAATCTGAGTCGTGTCGCTTGCGCGATGATTTTAAGCAATCTGACCGTTGGATTCTGACCCAATTTCACCCTCTGATCAGGGAAGGTGGCCCAGGCATATCCTTATGCTTGTGGACCTGATCGAGATTCTGTGACCGTTGAATTGAGTGTGGTCCGCCACGGCTGATCTGAAGAGCCGGTCGGTATGAAAACTCAGCCTGACCTAGATCCATGGTCAGTGAGCTTAAGTCCGACCTTTCGTGGTATTTGGCCCACCAGAAGTGCTTCGTTGGATCGAGAGAGGCATACTTTGGTTTTAACCTAAGTATACCTTGTCCCTGGGGTTATTTTCATCAATTTGAGGCCTATTTATAGTCCTTAAACCCTAGCTCTCTTTTCCATACCAATTTCTCTAACCCTAGTTTGGAGAGAGAGTGGAAAAGAGAGAGAGTGAGAGAGAAGTTTGGTGAATCATCTTAGATTCTTTCCGTTTCTTCTTCATCCTTGAACCTTCACTTTGAATCGTGATTCTGACGATTCTGAGTTCATCTTGGGGTAAGTTAACCTAACCCTAATCTGTGTTAGAGCTTAGATTAGTCTTGGTATTGTTGTATCTCATTTCTATCCTTGTTTTAGGGTATTCTATCGCCGTTGACGAAGACAACTCGTCTAAATCAGTTCGGTGTTTCTTTTCTGGCTTAAGGTGCGGACTTTAAGTGTATAGGTTATGGTTTTCAAGGCTTTCAATCCCAGTTAATGATTTATTCTTGTTATGGATGAGATTTCACATGCCAAATGTTGTGTTTATGTTGTGTTCCTGATATGCATGTATTATATTGAGATTTATGTATTCTATGTGTATGTAAGAAGTACCGTATACGTATAAAATATGCACTTGTGTTTGCCATGATTATTTGTTGTGTATGTATGCTAGATGTATGTGCGACAACTCCTTGGTAAAAGGAATTGTCCAAATGCTTGTATTTCAACATACGTCATGTATGCTGTTCTATGTATTCTAAGTGTTTGTAGAAATGTCCGAGTGATCTAAAGTGTAAGTTATTACACTACTTGTGGGCATTGAGAAGTGATTCTCAACACTCCTATTGATGTGTATGATTTCCTCCATATCAATTACATTCCTTGTTATTTAATTTCAAGCATTGCTTATGCTTTCATTTATGTTAAGTTGATATTCTTCAAATGCTTGAGTATCACATGATTGAAGTTGTTGTTCCATTACTATTCTACATTTAATGCAAATATCTGTTGCAGTGTAATGTGTTTGGGACTATGAATAGTCCAGGAAATCGGTAATCTGCCTTAAGGATTGTGGCTGAGATTGCTTTCGCCACGTAGGATGTATTAGACGAACCCGAGTCGTATTAGAGTTGTCAGCAGTGGTTTGGCCATGCGGAGTGTTTGCACACTCTATGTCGTTCAACTCAACGTGCGCTCATGCTAGTCGAATTCGTCAAGTAACCCGATTATCCGATGTATGTTCACCATGTATGGACGCTACTGTTTGAATCTAGGGTACCGAACTTACCAGTGAAATCCTATTAACCATGGTACCTTGATCCGCTAAGACTCGTGAGCCGGACATGGTGGTATGGGACACCGTAGTCGAGCTGTCGGCCTTCGCTGGGGTGACGAGCCTCCCCGTAGTGACCAGTGAGTAACTGAACTCGTGAGCCGATTATGGTGGTATGGGACACTATATTCGTGTTGTCGGCCTACATTGATTGGTGACGAGCCCTTTGTAGTGACCTCGAGCATGCCTGGATACCGCATTGAGGTGACGAGCCTTGGTGTAGTAACGAAGGTATGAAAGGCGTGCATTGATTGGTGACGAGCCCTTTACTACGACCTACAACGATATGATCGTATGAGAAGTCTAGGACTGACGACCCTAGAATGGATCACTGTTTGGATGGTGATATGAGGAAGGTACTTTAGCTTCCCAATCCTGCTGTATGAAAAGGACTAATAACAACTTGGTAATCATATCCATGCACCGCATTTGCATGTGCTTTGTAGATGTGGCGCACTTTGAGGTGGTGTCATGCATAACGTAAGATGAAGACGCTGAGGGTGTACGCATGAGGGCACTCATCATTTTACATACATCCTTGCATTAACAAGAGTACTTAGGATTTATTTAATTATTCTGCTTTATCATTACTGCTTGATTGAACTGATAACATGTTAACCAGTGCCTTATTGTTCCACTGAGTTGATCATTCACTCCCATGTTCTGGGGCGGTGTTAAACACCCACCAGACTCTGTCTTAGGTTCTGATGTTGCAGATGTGGATGCGACTTCTAAGGCAGAGCGGGAGATGGATGATGATGAGGCTGCTTTCTCTTATATGCAGTTTTCAAATGGGTTCTAGCAAGCTTGTTCTGATGCGCGGGACTCTGGATTATTCTTGGGATTTAAATGATGTAACTTGATATTTGTAATTTTAATAATAACACTTTCATCACGACCTGGTTTGTGTATGTACTTCAGGGATTCACACTTGTACACATATATTTCTATAAGTCTTCCGCTTGCTTTATTCACTTATCCCTGAATTATATCTGTGTTTTGGCTTAATCTATTTCATGTTTTATGCACTAATACAGTCAACATACATTATCATCAAATATGTTGCATAAGTGATGTTTTGGAACTCGGGAGCTGAGTTATGCTCGACCCCTGAATTTCAGGGCGTTACAAGTTGGTATCAGAGCATGATCTGGATTAAACCGGACTTGGGTTATGGTCACACACAGCACGTTGTCACTACTTTAGTGTATTTGGGTGCGGGTCTATCATAGATTTTGTGTTTGTGCTCCATAGCTTCTATCGGTGAAAGTTACCTGAAAACGTTCACCGAGATCGAGTCTGTACTCTTACCTGATCACACACAGCGACCCGAAACCTTTTCTAGATCATCTATTAATGAGTTTAGATGGTTTATCATCTTATTTTAACCCTTAAACCTTTAAGAAATCTTTATTTTAATAAGATTTCTGCCAGAATGGCCCGATAGGCGTCAAATCATGGAAGGGGCCAATCGGGGCATTTCCTGTGGGGCCCAGGGTGGGAACCACACATTTCTGACCATGGGGGACTAGGAGGACCTCACCCAAACGGCGAGGCATCGTCGGCCAGTCCAGAGACCGGCGATGCCATCGCTGGTTCGGCGAGGGCTCGCCGATCAGTGGGCCAGGCAGGCAGGGCCGGCGTGGGCCGATGATTTCTAGGCCTAGTGTGGCCCACCCCTCCATGGTTTGTTGCTTTAAACCTCTCCTCTAACCTACTTCCTTCACAATCTCCCCTCCCAAGCTCTCCTTTTCTTGAAAACCCTCTCCAATCTTCTCCAAATCTTCTTCTTCTTCCATTTTCGTGCAAACCCCATCACTCTACCTTAAAACCCTCACTCTCATTACTGATTTTCCTCCTTTTCCTTCTCATTTGAGCTCTCGCATTCTCTTTTGAGATCTCTAGAGTGTGGAAGTTTCACCATCTTCCTATTTCTCTCTTTCTCTCATTTCTCATAGCCCTCTTTGAGTTCCTCACGGTATCTTTTCCGTTTCTACTCTTCTTTCTTTGATGGGGAAGAAGAGAGCGCCCGTGGATGAAGCCGGGCCTAGCCGTCCAACCCGTGCACGGAGGCCGAGAGGTGCCGCCGCTAGCACGTCCGCCACTCGTGAATTCCAGACCAAGCGGGACCTCGATCCTCGAGCTCCCATTGGTAGAACTTTGTTGGCGAAGCTATCGCATGGAGTCTATGAAGGCCGTAGAGTCCTTTTTGATGCTCATGTTGATTCGCGGCTGTATGGTGAGTTTTTGTTGTTGGAGCGCCTAGAAGGGGCTGGTTGGTGTCCCTTGTTTGAAGGCGAGTATCGCGTGAATGCTAGCACTGTTCGAGCCTTTTATGTCAATATTCTTGATCCTTCGCTGGAGCCTCTACAGTTTAAGATCCCATGTGGTAGCGGTCGAGTGGGTATTGTCAATGTTGCTTTAATATCCCGACTCCTAAATGTGCCACTTGGTGAAGTGCATGCCAGCGAGAAGAATGTGAATAGTGTGCGTGAGAGGGATCGTCGCACCCGATCCTTGTGTGGTCATCTGGTCGAATGGCAGCCTAATAGGAGTCTTCTGGCTACCTATATGACAGACGACTTTCGCTTGCTTCATCACATGTGTACGTTCAATGTATACCTAAGGTGGAGCAATCGCAGTGAGTGTACGCGCCTGATGGTGGATTTTCTGTATCATGTGGGGCAGGAAGCGAAGTTGTGTGTGCCGACGTACGTCCTACGCCAGATTATTCTCATCGCTCGTTCGAGTAGGAGGACCGAGTCGCTTCCATTTGGCCGCCTCATTTGCAAGCTTGCACATGAGTTTGGCTATAGGCTTGGAGCAGAAAAGCCGGTTCCTGTTCGTCATATCAATCTGAGGACTCTTAAGCAGATGGAGATCGGTTCTAGTCGGCATGCCTCAGAGAGTGAGGCTGAGTCTGAGAGCGATGGTGAAGAGAGTTATGCTGAAGGTGGTGCTGAGATTGAGGAAGAAACAGAGCAGGACGAGGAAGAGGATGAGGTGTAGGATACGAGTGATAGCTCTCCTCCTGTGGCGCCAGAGCAGAGCACAGAGCAGACTGCTAGAGATGCCCGTCTCACACGGCTTGAAGAAGGGCAGGCTATTTTACGCTAGGATATTGTTAATCTTCGAGGCCTTATTAAACATAAGTTTAAGAAGGTGACTCGAACTCTGAAGTCTATCCTGTGTTGCTTGTAGGATAAGGGTGCCCCGCCTCCATCTCCTGATTCCGACGAGTAGCTATCGTCGTGGCCGTCCTTTGCTTTATTTATTGTTTTCTTTTTATGTGTAGCTATTGTTGGCTTTGTAGTTGGAGTTGTTGTAGTTGTTGTTGGTTGTTGTGGTTGTTTGAAGTGTTAGATGTTGTTGTTTTCATGCTTTCCTAGTCGTGATTCATGTATTGCTGCACTACTTGTATTGCGACGATTTTGATTAATGGAATGCATGTTGTTTGTCTTTGGAGTTGTGCTATGTTACTGTGTGGATGGATTATGCGATGTAGAATCTGACAGGTTGCATCCTCTATTGAATGTAGGGATGCCTCCTAAGGATTCGAAGTCTTCGGCCCGTCTCTCTTTGATTGAGTCGCTTGCTGGGGTTCCTCCCTTGAGCGATAGCCAGTCAGATCCACAGGCGGGTCCGTCTCATGCCGGTGTTGGGTCGACACTTATGGCTCCTCCAGTCACGCCCTCGGTTCCTGAGCCGAGCCGTGCGCCTTCGTCTGCTCCACCTGCTGATAGGTTTGAGCAGATGATGTTATTGAGCAGCAGCAGCAGCAGTTCCTCTCTTCCATGGCTGGCATCTTTGCTCAGTCAGTGGGGGCGACTCCACCTGTTTCACCTATGCCTCCATCTGGGAGCGCCAGTGTCAGCGGTACTTTCGAGCGATTCCAGCGCTTGCGACCTCCTACTTTTGCGGGTTCTCATAGACCTGAGGAGGCTGAGTATTGGATCGACCGCATCTCTAAGATGCTAAGACCGCTGCATTGTTCAAAGGTTGAGCAGGTTGAGCTTGCCTCCTTCATGTTTGAGAAGGAGGCTAGTCTGTGGTGGGACAATGTTCTTCGCACTGTCGAGGAAGGTTTTGAGTGGTCGTGGCAGGCGTTTGAGGGGCGCTTCCATGAGAAGTATTTCCTGGTTACGTACCGACATGAGAAGGAGAGTGAGTTCCTTCGCCTCCACCGGGGAGGGTTGTCGGTGACGGAGTATGAGAACTGGTTTACTGAGTTGGGCGGTATATTCCTTTGATCCTGGGCGATCAGCCGATGAGGATACGGCGTTTCTCTGAGGGATTGAGACCTGAGATCCGATCGAAGATTTGCTGTACTAGCATTTCTTCTTATGCGAAGCTGGTGAGCATGTCCTTGCGAGCAGAGCAGGACGGGGATAGGTCGTCCCGCATGCAAGCACCGATGGTTCCTAGGCCGCGACCGGATTTCTAGGGTGCACCTTTCCTCAGCAAGAGGCCACGAGCAGATTCTCCTCCGAGGCGTTCAGCGCTGCCCGCTCAGCAGATGAGAGCTGATCTTCGATGTTCATATTGTGGGAAGACAGGGCATTTGGACCATTTTTACTTCTCCCGTATGCGAGCCAGTGGTTTTACTCCACCGCAGAGGATCAACCGTCCGATGCCTCAGGTTATCTCTCCTCCACCTCTTCGATCAGCGCCAGCTCATCTATCCTTCAGACCTGCAGTTCCTAGCTTCAGGCCACCTTAGCGGCCCTTGGTTCCTCCGCCGAATCATCAGCAACAGGCTCGTGTTCATGCGCTTTCAGCTGAAGCGCCTATGTCTGACTTAGTGCCGAGGTCCTTCGAGGTGACAGCGCACATTGAAGGTATTCCCATTTCTATGTTGGTGGATACAGGGTCCACTAGTTCTCTTATATCTTATGTGGCAGTTAGGCGTTTGGGTTTGAGATCTGTTCCTATGCAAGGAGTGATGCTTACTACCGCTATGGGGATTTCCTCTGCTTTGGGCAAGCGTTGTTTGGATTGTTTGGTCGATCTTGGAAGTGGATCGATCCGTGTTGATTTCTTAGTCGCACCGCTTTATCATTACGATGTTATTATGGGTATGGATTGGCTCATGAGGATGCGAGCTGAGATTGATTGTGAAGCTAAATCAGTGACGATCCATGGACCTGAGGGCGAGACTGTTACTTTCCCAGTTTAGGTCAGTTACCCTCTTCGTATTGATTATTATTCTTCTCAGTTGGAGAGTATGGCTGAATCTGCGTTAGTTAGTACGCCAGTAGTTCGGGAATTTGAAGATGTGTTTGAGTCAATTCCTGGATTACCTCCTCAGCGTGAGATTGATTTTGCTATCGATCTTATGCTTGGTGCGGCGCCCATTTCATTACCCACCTATCGTATGCCTCCGAGTGAAATGGAGGAGTTGAGGAAGCAGATAGATGGTTTGCTGGATTTGGGTTTTATTCGGCCTAGTGTGTCTCCTTGGGGAGCACTTATTTTTTTTGTGAAGAAGAAGGATGGTTCCTTACGATTGTGTATTGATTATCACAGGTTGAATTTGGTAACTGCGAAGAATAAGTACCCTTTGCCCAGGATTGATGATCTGTTTGATCAGTTGAAGGGGGCACGGTACTTTTTGAAGGTTGATCTGCAGTCAGGGTATCATCAGTTGCGCGTCAAGGATGGAGACGTGCAGAAGACCGCTTTCAGGACTAGCTTCGGTCATTATGAGTTCCTTGTGATGTCGTTCGGTCTTACGAATGCACCAGCCGTGTTCATGGATCTGATGAATAGGGTGTTTCGCCCATTCCTGTTCCGATTCGTCATTGTCTTTATCGATGACATCTTGATTTATTCTGTGAGCCAGGAAGAACACGAGGAGCACTTAAGAGCGATTTTGGATACTCTTAGGAAGAATCAGCTTTTCGCGTAGTTCAAGAAGTGTGATTTCTGGAAAGAGGAAGTCAAGTTCCTGGGACATGTGGTGTCCAAGGAAGGGATAGCTGTTGATCTTGCCAAGGTAGCTGCAGTGCAGGACTGGAAGCAGCCTGGTTCAGTTACTGAGGTAAGGAGTTTTCTGGGTCTTGCAGGCTATTATCGACGCTTCATTCAAGACTTCTCGAAGATTGCCAGACCGTTGTCGCAGCTGACACGGAAGGATTTGAAGTTTGCTTGGAATGAGCAGGCGGAGTTAGCTTTTCAGGAGCTGAAGGACAAGTTGATGTCCGCCCTTGTGCTAGTGTTGCCAGAGCAAGGGGTTAAGTATATTATATATACTGACGCCTCTCGTGTTGGCCTGGGTTGTGTCCTTATGCAGAAGGACAGGGTGATTGCTTATGCTTCGCGTAAGTTGAGGAAACACGAAGAGAATTACCCTACGCATGACCTGGAATTAGCAGCTGTCATATTTGTATTAAAGCTTTAGAGACATTACCTCTATGGTGAGGAGTTCGAGCTCTTTTGCGACCACAAGAGCCTTAAGTATATTTTCACGCAGCGTGATTTGAATATGAGGCAGCGCAGATGGATGGAAACATTGAAGGACTTTAAGTTCGATGTTTCTTACCATCCGGGCAAGGCGAACCTTGTGGCAGATGCGTTGAGTCGCAAGAAGGCTATTGAGTTTGCGGCTCCGCTGATGATAGCAGAGTGGGATATGTTGGAGTTCGTGCGCGATTTTGAGCAGAAGCTTACGGTGATTGAGCCGTATGAGGTTATCGCACACATTCGTGTACAACCCCTTATCGACGAGAGGATCATTGCAGCTCAGGCAGATGATGAGCTTTTGGTGAAGATGAGGAAGCGGGTTGGTACAGATGAGAACTCCGACTGGAGTGTTAGTTCTGATGGAGCCTACGTTTTCGTGGCCGGTTATGTGTTCCTGACATCCCTGACTTAACATGGGAGGTTCTCGAGTTAACCCATAGTTCTAAGCTTGCGATGCATCCAGGTAGCACGAAGATGTATCAGGATATGAAGAGGTCTTATTGGTGGGACAATATGAAGGTCCAGATTGCTGAATTTGTTTCTCGTTGTCTCACGTGCCAGCAGGTCAAGGCGGAGCATCGCCGACCTCCTGGGTTGCTGCAGCCCATGCCCATAGCTGAATGGAAGTGGGACTTCATCTCTATGGATTTTATCTTTGTGTTGCCGAGAACGAGGAAGGGATATGATTCTATTTGGGTGATCGTCGATCGATTAACGAAGTCGGCGCATTTCTTACTGATCAGAGTCACTAACTCTGCAGACGAGTTGGTTAGGTTGTATATCAAGGAGATAGTGCGTCTGCATGGAGTTCCCCTGGAGATTGTGTCTGATAGAGACACTCGTTTTACATCTATCTTCTGGACTCGTATCCAAGAAGCGATGGGTATGAAACTGAAGTTCAGCACCACGTTTCATCCGCAAACAGATGGGCAGACGGAGTGCGTGAATCAGGTCCTGGAAGATATGTTGCGAGCTTGTGTTTTGGATTTCAAAGATAGTTGGGATGATTATCTTCAGTATGCAGAGTTCGCGTATAATAATAGTTTCCAGGAGAGTATCGGCATGGCTCCCTATGAGGCGTTGTATGGTCGCCCATGCAGAGCACCACATTGTTGGGCAGAAATTGGTGAGCGTAGTTTGCTTGGCCTAAAGTTGGTACAGGTGACTTTAGAGAAGGTTGACATCATTCGACGTCGACTTCTGACAACGCAGGGTAGGCAGAAGAGTTATGCTGATATGAGGCGTCGACCGCTTGAGTTTGAGGTTGGAGACCATGTGTTTCTGAAGGTCTCTCCTATGAAGGAAGTTCTGCGGTTCGGTAAGAAGGGGAAGCTGACATCGAGATTTATTAGTCCATTTCAAGTTCTGGATCGAGTGGGAGCGGTAGCATACCGCCTTGCTTTGACCACACCTCTTGCGGGCGTGCATAACGTATTTCATGTTTCTATGCTGAAGAAGTACGTTCCTGATCCTTCGCATATTATCAGTTGGGAGCTAGTGCAGTTGAGTGAGGATGCCACTTATGTACTGCGACCGATGCGTATTCTCGACAGGAAGGAGCAGGTATTGCGTAGCAAGGTTATCCCTCTTGTGAAGGTGCTATGGACGCATCATGGTGTGGAAGAGGCTACTTGGGAATCTGAAGCTGAGGTCAGGAAGAGCTACCCTCAGATCCTTGAAGATTATGTGAAGGTATGAATTTCGAGGAAAAAATTTTCTTTAAGGGGGGTAGATTGTAATGACCCAGGAAATTTTGTGCCTATCTTTCCCTAAGTAGTTGTTTTTGGGGTAATTAGCGCTATACTCGATTGCTTGTGGAATTCGCATCAATCACTTTAAATTCGATCTGCATGACTCAAGACGTGTAGATTAGTTAGCGCTATGTTACTCTGAAATCTGGGATCCATCGCTAAATCCAGTTGTTCTGGGAAATTTTTGGAAGATCTGGATCAGACCTGGACCGCGCGTCGAAAGTCCGATAGCGATGATCTTAGGCTGTTGCGGTCACTATGTTGGGCTTGACCATCACCTCGAAAATTAAGTCCATGTGATGTTCTGGGTCGATTTGATTGAGTTCGGAGTGAAGAGTGTGAGAACGGTTGGAAATTTATTAAGCTTTTATGAAATCTGAGTCGTGTCGCTTGCGGGATGATTTTAAGCAATCTGACCGTTGGATTCTTACCCAATTTCACCCTCTGATCAGGGAAGGTGGCCCAGGCATATCCTTATGCTTGTGGACCTGATCGAGATTCCGTGACCGTTGAATTGAGTGTGGTCCGCCACAGCTGATCTGAAGAGCCGGTCAGTATGAAAACTCAGCCTGACCTAGATCCATGGTCAGTGAGCTTAAGTCCGACCTTTCGTGGTATTTGGCCCACCAGAAGTGCTTCGTTGGATTGAGAGAAGCTTACTTTGGTTATAACCTAAGTATACCTTGTCCCTGGGGTTATTTTCATCAATTTAAGGCCTATTTATAGTCCTTAAACCCTAGCTCTCTTTTCCATACGAATTTCTCTAACCCTAGTTTGGAGAGAGAGTGGAAAAGAGAGAGAAAGTGAGAGAGAAGTTTGGTGGATCATCTTAGATTCTTTCCGGTTCTTCTTCATCCTTGAACCTTCACTTTGAATCGTTATTCTAACGATTCTGAGTTCATCTTGGAATAAGTTAACCTAACCCTAATTTGTGTTAGAGCTTAGATTAGTCTTGGTATTGTTGTATCTCATTTCTATCCTTGTTTTAGGGTATTCTATTGCCGTTGACGAAGACAACTCATCTAAATCAGTTCGGTGTTTCTTTTCTGGCTTAAGGTGCGGACTTTAAGTGTATAGGTTATGGTTTTCAAGGCTTTCAATCCCAGTTAATGATTTATTCTTGTTATGGATGAGATTTCACATGCCAAATGTTGTGTTTATGTTGTGTTCCTGATATGCATGTATTATATTGAGATTTGTGTATTCTATGTGTATGTATAAAGTACCGTATACATATAAAATATGCACTTGTGTTTGCCATGATTATTTGTCATGTATGTATGCTAGATGTATGTGCGACAACTCCTTGGTAAAAGGAATTGTCCAAATGATTGTATTTTAACATACGTCATGTATGTTGTTCTATGTATTCTAAGTGTTTGTAGAAATGTCTGAATGATCTAAAGTGTAACTTATTACACTACTTGTGGGCATTGAGAAGTGATTCTCAACACTCCTATTGATGTGTATGATTTCCTCCATGTCAGTTACATTCCTTGTTATTTAATTTCAAGCATTGCTTATGCTTTCATTTATGTTAAGTTGATATTCTTCAAATGCTTGAGTACCACATGATTGAAGTTGTTGTTCCATTACTATTCTACATTTAATGCGAATATCTGTCGTAGTGTAATGTGTTTGGGACTACGAATAGTCCAGGAAATCGGTAATCTGCCTTAAGGATTGTGGCTAAGATTGCTTTCACCACGTAGGACGTATTAGACGAACCCGAGTCGTATTAGAGTTGTCGGCAGTGGTTTGGCCACGCGGAGTGTTTGCGCACTCTATGTCGTTCAACTCAACGTGCGCTCGTGCTAGTCGAGTTCGTCAAGTAACCCGATTATCCGATGTATGTTCACCATGTATGGACGCTACTATTTGAATCTAGGGTACCGAACTTACCAGTGAAATCCTATTAACTATGATACCTTGATCCGCTAAGACTCGTGAGCCGGACATGGTGGCATGAGACACCGTGGTCGAGCTGTCGGCCTACGCTGGGGTGACGAGCCTTCCTGTAGTGACCAGTGAGCAACTGAACTCGTGAGCCGATTATGGTGGTATGGGACACTATATTCGTGCTGTCGGCCTACATTGATTGGTGACGAGCCCTTTGTAGTGACCTCGAGCATGCCTGGATACCGCATTGAGGTGACGAGCCTTGGTGTAGTAACGAAGGTATGAATGGCGTGCATTGATTGGTGACGAGCCCTTTGCTATGACCTACAATCATATGATCGTATGAGAAGTCTAGGAGTGACGACCCTAGAATGGATCACTGTTTGGATGGTGATATGAGGAAGGTACTTTAGCTTCACAATCCTGCTGTATGAAAAGGACTAATAACAACTTGGTAATCATATCCATGCACCGCATTTGCATGTGCTTTGTAGATGTGTCGCACTTTGAGGTGGTGTCATGCATAACGTCAGTTGAAGACGCTGAGGGTGTACGCGTGAGGGCACGCATCATTTTGCATACATCCTTGCATTAACAAAGTACTTAGGATTTATTTAATTATTCTGCTTTATCATTACTGCTTGATTGAACTGATAACATGTTAACCAGTGCCTTATTGTTCCACTGAGTTGATCACTCACTCCCACGTTCTGGAGCGGTGTTAAACACCCACCAGACTCTGTCTTAGGTTCTGATGTTGCAGATGTGGATGCGACTTCTGAGGTAGAGCGGGAGATGGATGATGATGAGGCTGCTTTCTCTTATATGCAGTTTTCAGACGGGTTCTAGCAAGCTTATTCTGATGCGTGGGACTCTGGGATTATTCTTGGGATTTAAATGATGTAACTTGATACTTGTAATTTTGATCATAACACTTTCATCACGACCTGGTTTGTGTATGTACTTCAGGGATTCACACTTGTACACATATATTTCTATAAGTCTTCCGCTTGCTTTATTCACTTATCCCTGAATTATATCTGTGTTTTGGCTTAATCTATTCCATGTTTTATGCACTAATACAGTCAACATACATCCATCATCAAATATGTTGCATAAGTGATGTTTTGGAACTCGGGAGCTGAGTTATGCTCGACCCCCGAATTTCAGGGCGTTACACCCCTTCAGCAGGAGAGAGATTCTTGGCACTGATGATTGCCATTCTGGTTGTTTTTTTTTTTTGCTTTATATATTACTTTTAAATTATAGATATTGATGGTTGTGTATGGGAGAGTACTTACCTTGAACTGCTTGTTTATGGTGGATGATTTCACGACATGGGTATATTCAATTCGTAAGTGTTACACTACTATATGTGCTTCACCTTGACTGTGATATTAATCTGATGATTAGTTAGTTGGTGTGGGCCACTGGTCCATTGGATATGTGGACTTGCACATGAGTTGGTTTGGGTGATTCAATTTGGGGTGTTAATCCAAGGTGGTCCCTATAATGTTGTAACTAGCTAGGGTTTATGCCATGCATCTATCTGAAATGTTAAAACTAGCTAGGTCTCTGTTCTAGTACTCGACATTCATGTGGTGTTCCAGGCCATTTAGACAGTGGACCTGTAACGACCTTGGAATTTTTGTGCTAATCTTTCCTTAAGTAGTTGTTTTTGGGGTAATTAGCGCTCTACTTGATTGCTTGTGAAATTCGCATCAATCACTTTAAATTGTATCTGCATGGCTCTAAACGTGTAGATTAGTGAGCGCTACGTTACTCTGAAATCTGGGATCCATCGCTAAATCCAGTTGTTCTGGGGAATTTTTGGAAGATCTGGATCGGACCTAGACCGCGCGTCGAAAGTCCGATGGCGATGATCTTAGGCTGTTGCGGTCACTGAGTTGGGCTTGGTCTTCACCTCGAAAATCAAGTCGATCTGATGTTCTGGGTCGATTTGGTTGAGCTCGGAGTGAAGAGTGTGAGAACGGTTGGAATTTAATAAGCTTTTTATGAAATCTGAGTCGTGTCGCGCGACGATTTTAAGCATTCTCACCGTTGGATTTCGACCCAATTTCACCCTCGAATCAGGATTTGGCCCATGCATATCCTAGTGCTTGTGGACTTGATGAGATTTAGTGACCGTTGAATTGAGTGTGGTCCGCCACGGCCGATCTCAAGAGCCGGTCGGTACGAAAACTCAGCTGACCTAGATCCATGGTCGGTGAGCTTAAGTCCGACCTTTCGTGGTTATAGGCCCACCAAGTGCTTCGTTGGATCGAGAAAGGCGTACTTTGGTTATAACCTAAGTATACCTTGACCATAGGGTTATTTCCATCATTTTAAGGCCTATATATAGTCCTTAAACCCTAGCTCTCATTTCCATACGAATTTTCTCTAACCCTAGCTTGGAAAGAGAGTGGAAAAGAGAGAGGAAGTGAGAGAGATTGGTTGGTGAATCACCTTGATTCTTCCTTGTTCTTCTTCACCTTTGAATCTTCACTTTGAATCGTTCCTCTGACGATTCTGAGTTCTTTGGGGTAAGTTAACCTAACCCTAACTGTGTTAGAGCTTAGATTAGACTTGGTGTTGTTGTATCTCATTTCTATCCTTATCTTAGGGTATTCTTGCGCCGTTGACGAAGACAACTCGTCCTAAATCAGTTCTGTGGTTCTTTATGTGCTTAAGGTGCGGCCTTTAAGTGTATAGGTTATGGTTTTCAAGGCTTTCAATCCCTGTTAGTGATTTATTCTTGTTATGGATGAGATTTCACATGTCAAATGTTATGTTTACATTGCTTTCCTGATATGCATGTGCTATATTGAGATTTGTGTATTCTAAGTGTATTTATAAAGTACCGTATACGTATAAAATACGCACTTATGTTTGCCATGATTTTTGGTCATGTATGTATGCTAGATGCATGTATGACAACTCCTTGGAAGAAGGAATTGTCTAAGTGCACGTATTTCAACATGCGTCATGTATGTTGTTCCATGAATGCTAAGTGTTTGTAGAAATGCATGAATGATCTACGTGTAACTGATTACACTAAATGCAGGCGTTGAGAAGTGATTCTCAATACTTCTATGGATGCGCATGATTTCCCTTATGCATTTACATTCCAAGTTATTTAAATTCAAGCATTCCTATGCTTACATTTATGTTAAATTGATATTCTTCAGATGTGTATGCACCATGATTTGAGTGGTTGTTCCATTACTGTTTTACATTCCATATGAATATCTGTCGTAGTGTAGGATGTTTGGGACTATGCCTTAGTCCAGGAAATCGGTAATTGACCCTTTGGTCGTGGTTGAGATTGCTTTCGCCACGTGAGACGCATTAGACGAACCCGAGTCGTATTAGAGTTGGCGGCAGTGGTTTGGCCACGCGGAGTGTTTGCGCACTCTATGTCGTTCAATTCAACGTGCGCTCGTGCTAGTCGAGTTCATCAACTAACCCGATTGTCCAGTGTATGTTAACCATGTATGGACGCTACTGCTTGAATCTAGGGTACCGAACTTACCAGTGAAATCCTAATAACCATGGTACCTGATCCGCTAAGACTCATGAGCCGGACATGGTGGTATGGGACACCGTGGTCGAGCTGTCGGCCTACGCTGGGGTGACGAGCCTCCCTGTAGTGACCAGTGAGCAACTAAACTCGTGAGCCGATTATGGTGGTATGGGACACTATATTCGTGCTGTCGGCCTACATTGATTGGTGACGAGCCCTTTGTAGTGACCTCGAGCATACCTGGATACCGCAAGGAGGTGACGAGCCGATCTGTGGTAGTAAGGGCATGAAAGGCGTGCATTGATTGGTGACGAGCCCTTTGCTACGACCTCAACTATATGATCGTATGAGATGTCTAGGATTGACGACCCTAGTATGGATCACTGTTTGGATGGTGATATGAGGAAGGTATCTTAGCTTCCCAATCCTCCTGTATGAATTGGACTAATAACAACTTGGTAATCATATCCATGCACCGCATTTGCATGTGCTTTGTAGATGTGGCGCACTTTGAGGCGATGTCATGCGTAACGTAAGATGAAGACGCTGAGGGTGTACGCGTGAGGGCACGCATCATATTGCATTCATACCGGCATTAACAAGAGTACTTAGGATTTATTTAATTGTCCTGCTTCGTATTCTTGTTTGATTGAATTGATAGCATGTTAACCAGGTGCCTTATTGTTCCACTGAGTTGATCACTCACTCCCACGTTTCTGGGGCGGTGTTACACACCCACCAGACTCTGTCTTAGGCCCTGATGTTGCAGATGTGGATGCGACGTCTGAGGCAGAGCGGGAGCTGGATGACGACGAGGCTGCCTTCTCCTATATGCAGTTTTCAGACGGGTTCTAGCGAGCCTCGGTCTGTTGCGCGGGATCTATGGCATGATTATTTTGGGAACTGAAATGATGTAACTTGTACTTATAATTTTGATAAATAACACTTTTACACGATCTGGTTGTATGTGTAATTCAGGGACTTACACTTGTACACGTATTTTACTATAAGTCTTCCGCTTGCTTTATTCACTTACCCTTGAATCATATCTGCGTTTTGGCTTAATCTATCCCATGTTTATGTGCTAATACAGTCAACATACATCATTCATTAATTATGTTGCATAAGTGATGTTTTGGAACTCGGGAGCTGAGTTATGCTCGACCCCCGAATTTCAGGGCGTTACAGGACCGCACTGATCGGTAAAAAGATGTGCAACAGTCGTTAGGCACTGTCGGATATGCCACGTGGTAGAAATGTGGTGCCATTCCCACTAACAATATATTTTTCATCTCCCAACTGTGATGGGCCCCACAAGGTTGATGGCTGTCTATATGAATTTTGAAATTGTTGTAGGTTTTGTGGAAAATTGCTGTAGATCTAGTCAACAACATCCATTCCCGGGCAATCAGGACCATCTACATAGTGGCCCGCCAGGCCAACAATCCTAATCAATGTAGATGTGCCATATCAAATGGAGACAGCCAATTATGTCACTCCACGGTTGGATAGCTATTTTAGTTTACACACACGTGTAATGACTGTATGTGCATGCATGTAGCTGTGACCGTCCAGCGAACCACGTTGGTAACAATTTCTACTTCCAATTGCGGCTTCCTTGTCCTTGATCATCCAAACGGGCAGAGAATCATAACCCAGTGAATTCGTTAAATCCCATGGCACATCCAAACACCATGACAACAATAATCCCAGGATATGCCAAACGTGCTAAACAGACTCGTTGAGCTTGTCCCGGGATATAGCAATCCCATGGATCCAAACCAATCCACTGACACCACCATCATTACCTTAAAATCCATCCCATCCCTCCTAATCTCATGGGATCGGTCCTGCCAAACAGGCCCTTAGATTATGGGATATCCCAAAAATCAGCCATACACGGAACTTAGGTGGCCCGCACCATATAAAATCATGTGAAGACTGGAAGTTTTGTGGGTCTGATCATGAGGTATGCCTTATATCCAAACCGTCCATCCATTTGGTGAGGTCGTCTTAAGACTTGAGAAGAAAAATAAGACAAATCTAACTATCAGGTGGTCCACACTACAAAGAGCAGTGGGGGATTGAACGTCTACCATTGAAACCCTTATTGGGGTCATAGAAGTTTTGGATAAATATGAAATTTATTTTTCCTCTTAATTCAGGTCTTTGTGACCTTATGAACAGATTGGATGGAAAATAAACATTATGGTGGGCCCTATGAATTGTTTAACAATCAAAACATTATCTCCACTGCTATTTGTGGTATGGTCCAAATAATCTTTGGATATGATTCATTTTTTTTATAATGCTCTAAAATGATTTCTAAAAATAGATGAACTGTGTAGCTATAATAAATACATCGCTGTGGGACCCATGTAACTTTGATCTCATTTGAACCGTTCATACAACTAGGAGCTTGAGGATATAAAAATCCTTACTGGGGTCCACCTGAAATTTGGATGCATCTAAAACTTGGATTGACCACTCAACCAAGTGGGACACACATAATGGATGGGCTGGATTCATGAACCACGTCTTGGTGGGCCTAACAAATGATTATGAATATTTAATGGAGGGTAAACCTCTCAACTCGTGTGTGTGATATGGCCCACACTAGCCACAAATTGACCTAATTTTAGCCCTACATAGCTCGATCTCATGACCACCCAACAAGCCATACAAGTAGGTTATGGCAACCCATTAATCGATTCATTCTAGTAGGTAGTCACCTGTGATAACAAACAAACAATTCATGTGTTGGTTGCGATTATCTATGCTTGTGATGGTGGGACATGTGTAGTGAGGGTGTATATGATGATGATATGTGAAGGAGGTTGGATATTATGATTAAACATGTGTACACATATGCCTATGTGGGCCTAAGGACTAAGTGGGACCACCTCATGAACCGCCTGGAACTACTAAAAGTGTGATAAGTGTTGATTGGTGACATGATACCTGTACATAAACCCATTATGAACCCATTGAGATGGACCACTTAATCCTTATATGCCAAAGAATGTGTCGGCGGCGCGACCATTTTGATAGACCATATTCAGTTCTTGTTGTTTGTTATGTTAATTGATGGCTTGATAACTAGTTATAAAATGGAGTGG
Organism: Magnolia sinica; assembly: GCF_029962835.1. NCBI lineage: Eukaryota > Viridiplantae > Streptophyta > Magnoliopsida > Magnoliales > Magnoliaceae > Magnolia > Magnolia sinica. The sequence continues at coordinate 71,480,827 of NC_080574.1, forward strand.
ATCTGTACACGCTTGTGATGCGGAAGGTATAAACACTTGCATAGCCTTCTTGACCATGTGTAGGGAGTGCACACCAGACAATTGTTTTACGTATTTGACATTGTGGTAGTTTTCAGCTAGCCTAGCGTATTGCACATGTTGGATTTATGTATAAGCATACATATACATACATCATGGACTTGAGGTGCACATTGTGTGTAGTGTGATCATGCATGCATATTGAGATCACAGGATGATGATGGTGTATTTTATGCGGATGTTGCACATATATCCGGTCCAAGATGACTGTGGATCGAGGTTGGATGTGGATGTGAGAGGAGCCTGATTGGCCTTAGAGCTACCTTGGGTGCATACATGACATAAATGCATAGCATTGCTCGTGTGCAAATATATTGCCTGGTATGCTTGTGTATATCATAGCATATATCATAGCATCCTCGTGTGACAGATGGAACACCACAACAACATCGTGTTTGTATTGATGAGACCACCATAGCGGCATCGTGGTCAGTATATATGGGCAATGGAAATTTAGGTTTCTTTATACTGGGTCCCAGACCCCTAGGTGAAACACCCTAAACCTCGAGTGGTACCCTCAAGCCTCATCGTCAAGACTAGGTGGATGCCATGGGTCACCTACTGCCGAAGACCATAGTAGGCCTGACTCCGGTCGACACGGTCAGGTGAGAAGAGGTTCGGCCACCCCTAGCTGAAGAGTTGGAGCGAATGTGGTTGGGTTTGACCAGCCCCTTAAATGGGTCCACTATATGCATGTCGGGTGGGTATTGGCATGGTTATAGGCCCCCCACTGACAAGGTGAGTATGCTAGGCCTCTGTTCAACAAGTTTCAAACTTGCTCTGGGTACCAAGCCCCGGTGATTCCCAATGATTATAACTATATTGTGATGTAGATTTTAGAGGAGGACTTGCTTGCCTACAAATAGCCAGCATGCCTTTGTATATTATCACTTGTATTACATTCTATCCACCTAGCTTTATGTAGCATTACATATCACTATGTTTCGTTCGTGTACTATGATATTTTGATTGTTTCTGTATGCTTGTACACTACGCACACACGAGTGTACTCACTAGGCTTTTTGCCTAAGCTTCCTATTTCTCATATTTTTTTAGGGCAAGAGTAGCTTGGAGGACTTAGATTTTGGATACATTTTATCTAAGCTATAATTTGGCAATGCCTTCATTTTTGTACATTTTGGAAAGACATTGTACTTGTATTATGACTAAATCTATAGTGAAGATTGTTGCTTGGTATTACGATCATGGATCTTTATGCTTGGATATTATATATATATAATCTTCCTTGTGGTGCACCAAACACAGGACTTGGTGTACGGAAGTCAAGTGTCGGATTTAGGGCATTACGGAAGCTGTTCGTTCTCGGGTTTGGGGCATGACACCCTACTTCCCCGGTAGGTTCGTAAGACAATTCGGTTATGATCAAACGGTGCACAAACAGGAGAAGAAGTCACCCGCATAATGCGGAGCTATGGAGTAGGTCCATACAACTGGGCCTTGATGTGGAAGCAGCTCCTAGATAGAAATTTCGATTCTCGCTTCGTTCTTCCTGGTTTCAATCACCAAGTGCAGGCTTCATATGCTTGGATGCGTTGGTGGTTGCATCAGTATTACTTGGTACACGATTGTCTTCCAATTGATAGTCCTATCTAGATTCCTCCTCTTAGATTGAGGAATTACAAACCAGAGCAAGGAACGGGCTATTTTGTCGAGAAAGATCACGTTGTAACTACTGGCCAACTTTGCCAAAGGATTTCTATAGAAGAACTAATCAGGGAAATAAAGCCACCCAATACATTGAAAGGATGGATAACCTTTGGATCTCCCTTGGATCTTATAAAGCAAGTAGAGAGACAAACTACTCCTGTTGACGAATTTGACTCCTTACGCTATTCTTTCTTCCCCTACTCAAGAAACAAAGGCCAAACTGTAGCTACAATGTCACGCCCCAAAGTCGAAAACCAGGCTCATAGAATTCCCGATCACTGGATCTGGTGCCGACAACCTCCGTAGTACCTCATTCTCGTCTCCCAGCACCCATACGCCAGATTTCGATCTTGGGATCCTACAAGGAGGATTTTCCTACATACATTTATCTCATAAGAAGCATAACCACAAGTTTACCCAAATCACAAAGGCAATATCATCATCACATATCCACTAATATAAATAGTTGATTACAGTGCTGAAAGAAAAATAAATATATCAAAAGTCAAAGCTCCAGAAGACAGCTACACTCTCCAAACACAACGCTGCTATAACCTAACGCCACCTGCACTCATCTATCATGCATAAGCTTATAGAAAGCCTAGAGGGTGGTGTAAGTGTGTGTGCAAGGTAAGTGTCAAGTATGTAATATCAGAGCAATGCGAAAATATATTGTTAAGTCTATAAATACCATCAGCCTTATCCAGGCTATGCGATGCAAAAACAAAATAAACCAATATCATATACTTAGGAAGCAATGTAGATCAGCTATGCAATGCGGAGACATAATAAGCTAAATATCATATACTGAGGATATAATATAATATGTAAATCCTAATGAGTCCACGAATACCGTCACCGTATATAGGCCATGTATCAAACCTGTGCGTATCACGCGATCATGTGGGGACAACTCCGTCTCACAAGGAGTCTCATAAACATTTCAGCCCAATGACATATGCTTTAATCAATCATCCCTCATAACATGCATATGAATGCTGAGGTCCATAGAAGGACGACGGATCTACTCTAAATATTAAGATAGGCTTTAAACAGTGGATACACCAAGCCTAATACTGCATATCCTTCCATCTACGGCAAGGGGTGATATAGACTGCTTTGCCGAAGCTCACTAATTTAAAATGCATCATGACAGTTAAGGAAGGAATCCAACTTATAGCCACCACAACATCGGATGATGCTTCCAATGTGGGACAAAAGTTTTGCCTTCATTATGTGCACAGTAGCCTACCAACCACTGGTAGCTCGCCCAGGCCTAATTGGCCCCGCCCACATCAGCATCCCCACACGTGTGCCCACCCACATTTGATGACAGTGACGGGGCATCAAAACATCCCCCACTAAGGGTAGGGCCGAGTCTAAGTACAATGAGTGGGCTTCCTTACCCTCTCTATTGCGTAATAAACCGGACTTCCCTATGGTGCCCAATATATACACAAGATGGGCTCCAAGGTGTGGGTAATTCTACAAGGGATGGTGTAAGGCACCATCATCAATGGGGACCCAATGGTTTGGAGTAGCCCAATGGGTATCACTAGCATCAAGGTGGGCCCAACAATTTGGAATAGTCCAATAAGAGAAGATGGAAATGGGCTTGATAATGGGCTCTATGGAGGTTTACAATGTGGACATTTAACCACCATTACACCTAGAGTACAACCCACCAAAGAAATAACTTACAATGGGGAAAGGGCCTCATACAATCACAATGGGCCTCATACAATCACCAAGGGCCTCATACAATCACAATGGGCCTCATACAATCACCAAGGGCCTCATACAATCACAATGGGTCACATACAATCTCAATGGGCCTCATACAATCTTAATGGGCCTCATACAATCACCACGGGCCTCATACAATCACAATGGGCCACATATAATCTCAATGGACCTCATACAATCAGAATGGGCCTTATACAATCACGATGGGCCTTACATAAGGGTCTCGTACATCACAATGGGCCTCATCACATGGGCCTTGAATAGATCACAATGGGCCTCTTATTCATCACATCGTGCCTCATCCAAGGCCACAAACACATCACAATGGGCCTCATACGTGGGCCATATTACATCAAGTGGACCATATTGCATGGGCCTCATATACGCACAGCAAGTGGGCCCAACCAAAATAGATGGGAAATGAATACATTAAGGTGGCCCTGCGCATGTTAGATGGGTCCCATCAAATGGATAACATACAAGTCGAGTCAGAGATATGGGATGTGATTTAGGGTCGCACACAAATGCCGGTTATAGGTCACGGGTTGCCGAAAATTGACAGGGAGGATCGCGGAAGTCTAAGGAATGGTACAGTCTAGGATACGGTCCTTACAGCTCTCCCCTCCTAATAAAAATTTCATCCTCGAAATTTATACTATTACACAACTAGAGATAACTCATAAGGGAAGGGAGGAGAAATCATAGCGTGTGTATATATATATATATATATATATATATATATATATATATATATATATATATATATATATATATTGGAAACAAAATACAATCGAATAACACTTGCGAATCTCAGGCTCTTGCTCCCAAGATGCCTCATCTACACCATGATGACCCCACTGATCCTCGCATTCCAGTCAGAAACGATGAAGACTGGAATACTATGCAGCCTCACAATCTCAACGGTAGGGAGCTATATCAAAAAATCTCTAAGTTATTCGAATTCGGGGATCAAATCATTCTATGTTCTTAGCAATCATAGAGTGTAGGGTAGCTATTAGCAGATATTTGATGTTATCCTCAGGTATTCCCAAGTTATGCTCTGATGCCAACTTTTGTCATGCCCCAAACTCAGAAATTGGGCTCACAGAATTCTCAATCACCGAATTTGGTGCCGACAGCATCCGTAGTACCCCATTCTCGTCTCCTAACGCCCATACTCTAGATTCTGATCTGGGATCCTACAAGGAGGATTTTTCAACATACATTTATCTCATAAGAAGCATAACCACAAGTTTACCCAAATCATAAAGGCAGCATCATCATCACATATCCACTAATATAAACAGTTGATTACAATGCTGAAAGGGAAATACATATATCGAAAACCAAAGCTCTAGAAGACAGCTGCACTCTCCAAGATCAATGCTGCTGTGACCTAATGCCACCTGCACGCATCTATCATGCATAAGCTTATAGAAAGCTTAGAGGGTGGTGTAAGTGTGTGTGCAAGGTAAGTGTCAAGTATACAATATCAGAGCAATGCAGAAACATGCTGGTAAGTCCATAAATACCATCAGCCTTATCCAGGCTATGCAATGCAAAAACATAATAAACCAATATCATATAATAATGAAGTAATATAGATCAGCTATGCAATATGGAGACATAGTAAGCCAAATATCATATACTGAGAATGCAATACAATATGCAAGTCCTGACGAGTCCACGAATACCGTCGGTTGTATCTAGACCATGCATCAAACCAACATGTATCGCGCATCATGTGGGGGCAACTTCGTCTCACAAGGAGTCCCATAAACATCTCATCCCAATAACATATGCTTTAATGAATCATCCCTCACAATATGCATACGAATGATGGGGTCCACAGAAGGACGATGGATCCAGTCCAAATATTAAGATATGCTCTAAATAGTGGATACACCAAACCTGATACTACATATCCTTTTGTCTACAGTAAAGGGTGATATAGACTGCTTTGCCGAAGTTTACTAATTTAAAATGCATCATGACAGTTGAGGAAGGAATCCAACTTATATCCACCACAACATCGAATGATGCTTGACAAAGTTCTGCCTTCACTGTGTGCACAGCATCCTGCCAGCACAGTAGCCTACCAACCACTAGTAGCTCGCCCAGGCCTGGTAGGCCGCACCCACATCAGCGTCCGCCTATGTGTACCTGTCCACAAGTGATCATAGTGATGAGGCGTCAAAATATCCCCCACCAAGGGCAGGGCCAAGTCTAATTACAATGAGTCAGCTTCCTTACCCTCTCTATTGCGCAATAAACTGGACTTCCCTATGGGGCCCAATCTATACACAAGGTGGGCTCCAAGGTGTGGGTAATTCTACAAGGCATGGTGTAAGGCACCATCATCAATGGGGACGCAAGGGTTTAGAGTAGCCTAATGGGTATCACTAACATCAAGGTGGGCCTAACAATTTGGAATAACCCAATAAGAGAAGATGGAAATGGGCTTGATAATGGGCTCTAGGGAGGTTTGCAATGTGAACATTTAACCACCATTGCACCTAGAGTACAACACGTCAAGAATCTAACTTACAATGGGGAAAGGGCCTCATACAATCACAATGGGCCTTATACAATCACTCAGGGCCTCATATAATCACAATGGGCTACATATAATCTCAATGGGCCTCAAACAATCATAATGGGCCTCATACAATCACCACGGGCCTCATACAATCACAATGGGCCACATACAATCTTAATGGGCCTCATACAATCACAATGGGCCTTATATAATCACGATGGGCCTTACACAAGGGTCTCATAAATCACAATGGACGTCATCACATAGGCCATGAATACATCACACTGGGCCTCTCATTCATCACATCGGGCCTCATCCGAGGCCACAAACACATCACAATGGGCCTCATACGCGAGCCACATTACATCAAGTGGGCCGCATTGCATGGGCCTCATATACACGTAGCAAGTGGGCCTAACAAAAATAGATGAGAAATGAATAAATCAAGGTGGCCCTGAGTATGTCAGATGGGTCCCATCAGATGGACAACATAGATATATAACATATAAATTAATGGTGGGTCGTCTGACCCGAACAACGAGGATGAGACACGTACAATATGGTGGGCCCTATGATTACAAAACAGGTGGCCCCATACCCCCAAATGGGCCCCACAAGAAGAACATTGACAACATGGATGTACAACGCACACATCATGGTGGACAGCGTGTATACAACACATACCTCAAGGTGGGCCCCACCCCCACATGTGTCAAACGTGTGGGGAGGCCCCACGTCCAAAACAGATGGATGACGTGGCAGTAACACATACATTAAGGAGGTGTCCCATCATCCAGAGTGTTGGACGATGAGGATCAGACCCATACATCATGGAGGTGGGTCCTACGTCCATCTCACGGACGAACGACATGGATTTGAAACACATACATCATGGTTAGGTCCACAGAACTTGCTGATGTCCACACAAATGGACAGTTTGTATATAAAACACATCATCAAGGTAGGCCCCACCAGCACTGTCCAGATGATGATGTAGATATAAAACCCATGCATCGGGTGCGTTCCACGTGGATGGGGTCCATCGTCAGATGGACCGTTTAGATATAATACATGCCTCGTGATGGTCCACAGAACCCACTGACATCAATACCGGAGCGGTGTAGTTGGTGGGACCCACAACACTTGCTGACGTCAATACATCAGCCATTTAGGAGGGTGGTCCTCACCGTCCAGATGGACGGTTGGGATATAACACATATCACGGTGGTTGCCACGGAACTTGCTGACATCAATACATCAGCCTTGTAGCTGGTGGGACCCACAGAACTTGTTAACATCAATGCAGCATCTGTGATGGATGGTTTAGATGTAACATATATCTCATCATTAGACCCCATAACCTGCTGACGTCAAACAGCAGCTTCAACTGCGTTGTTCCAACAGATGAATAATTTTGATATAACACATGCCTCGCGGTGGGGCCCACCGTCCCAGTCAGAGGATGGTGAGGATATAGAATACATAAATCACGATGGTCCCATGTGGATGGGGTCCGTGGCTGGATGTGTGTGAATAAAGCACATACATCATGTGGTGCCATGAGGATGGTCCACCACGGTTTGGTTCAAGCTGTTATTTGTGATTTCCTTCATCCGGGCCTGTCTCACAATGGACAGCAAGGTGGGCTCCACCAATTGGACTTTCAGAAAGAAATCTGGATGGTCTGGATTTGTTGAACACATTAGGTGGGCCACACACCTCATCATCACCATAAAAAAAAAGAGAAAGAGAGAGAGAAAGAGATGGCGTAGTGGAGGGACCCCGCCACTATGGACGCCTCTTTGTTTACGACACATACATAAAATGGGTCCCATCACAAGTGGGCCCTCAAATGAAAATCAATGGTGGATATCCTAAAATTACCCACCGATTTCGTTCCTTCTTGGCTCCTTGGAATGCTAAGCTCCTAAGCTCTCTCTTTAATGGTGGAAGATGAGAATTGAAGGGTGAAGATGGGAGATTAGGGGGTAGGAAGTGGACCACACCTAGCTTCTCCTTGGGAAGCTTGGACGGTTGCTCTCTCTTGATTTTCTTGGGAAATGGAGTGAGAAAGAGAGAGAGAGGTTGTGAGGCCCGTATCTTTGTCCGTATCGTTCCTTAGACTCCCGCGATCCTCCCTATCAAATTTCGGCAACCCGCAACCTATAATCGGCATTTGCACATGACCCTAAGTCATATCCCGTAGATCTGAGTCAGCTCAACCTGAGACTTTACCCTTACGACTGCGCTGTCGCTACGGTTTCAACGCCGCATTTCACGCGCTAATACAATACCTAAAAGTGCCCAGGTTTGTCAATTAACATGCGTGTTGGGTCAGTCAGACTACAGAGCCTCATAGGAAGATCAATTCAAACGTCTGCCTCAACCGGATGTGTGCAAGCTTGCCATAGGTAAATTTAAAGCCTCACGTCCCATATCCCAAAACACTAGGTGAATAAAATTGTTAAAACAAGTTAGAACATTATAGGGTTTTTAAGTAGGAAAACTTTTTTGAAAATCAGAAAATCTCCAAGTTTTCTTGCTTTGTCGATTTTATTGATACACATCTCGATATGATCGACCTTCTCTGTCGATGTCCTCGATGCCTAAAACGATATCATCGAAAAGAGGACAAAAAGTGTCTAGTAACCGCATATATCTCTGGACTGATTTATCGATGTATCGATCCACATATCGATATCATCGATATTTGAATCTCGAGTCCATTTGGGTGACTCGATAATATCGATAGATAGATTTCCAGCATCCCTGTTTCTCCTTAAGAATATCATATATAGATCGATATATCGAAGCCTCCTCGATACCATTGAAATTCAAATCTTGATGATATTGGAAGGCTCTCGATGAGATCGGTCTAGGGTGCCAAGTTCTTTAAGAAAAATATTTCAGGGTGGTTTATCTATGATCGGGGGTCTCTCGATAGAATCGATATTGAAATATTGATGATATCGGTACCAGGTGGATTGGATTGAACAAGGACATAAACTATCCAGCAAGCTTAATGAGAAATCCGTTGGATTATCGATGCCTCGACTCTGATATCGATATCATCGACATTCAAATTCCGATGATCTCGATGGTCCCTCGATCATTCTTGAAAACCTGAAATATTTCATGTCAAGTCTCTCTCGCTTTCAAGTGTTGATGAATCAAACCTCTTATCGATGAAATCAGAGTTCGAAATTCGATGACATCGACAAGTGTTTCGATTCCATTGACCAGTTGGCTAAAGGTTTCAAAAGCATATGACATTGAGTTTGTGTCATCGAGCGGACCATCGATGCTATCGAGAGTATACGCTCGATGATATTGAACTTTGTCATAAACGTGACCGTTTTATATCCGTTGGAACCTTTTGCCTATTTAAAGAGAGCTTGTCTATTGTTGCTGGTAGAGAAAGAAGAGAGTCCTTTTGTGTGTTTCAAGCCTTAGATCATTTACCTAAAGCTCTTTCTCTCAAGGGAGTTCATCCTCCAATTCACCCTTATCATTGATATTCAATAGAGTGGATTGGGGAATGAACTTCCGCATTCAAGGATCCTCCAGCAACTATCTTAATGGAAAATCATTGAGCTGAGATGCCTTGAATGCTTAATCAGAATCACTCTATCTTCCTTATAGGAAAACATTTTATAGAGTAGGATTCCGTTCTAACCTTGACCCAACCCAAAGCCTCGTATTGGTACATCATCTATGTTGCGGATCAAGGAAGTCGAAGACTCTTCATCAACAAGGAGGAGATCTTCGTCAACGTGCTGAATGGGACTCATCCACTTATTTATAAGTTATTAGAGTCCAGAGGACACTTGTGATAATTCCTTTTTAGGATTAAGTCTTAGGTGTTTCTCACCCCTTCAAGCCCTCGTAGGAGGCCTTTAGCGGGAGTGTACGTGGTGGGTGAATTGTGTGGACCCTTGCTCTGTGGAGAGCATAAACATCTGGTTGAAGGTTAACTAGTCTAAAACCTTACGTTAGAGGTGAACCGAGTGAAACCTCAGGGTCTTGTGGAAGATCCTTGGCCAGTGTGCCTAAAAGTGAGTGCGTTGTGTTGACCCTTGCTCGTGAGAGCATAAACAGTCGACCTCAATGTAGGTTATAAAGGTTGAAGGTGAACCTGATTTAAAACCTTAGGTTTGAGGTGAACCGCTGTGAAACCTCCTTAGTGAAATTCGGTACACTCAAGGGTTGAGTGCGGTTACCGGGAGTGGAGTAGACAAGTAGTCGAACCACTGTAAAAATGACTATGTTTAAGATTGCTATTCTTTTGTTTGTGTGACTTGCGTTAATATTTTCATATTTGAATATTTATGATCACACCTCACACACTTACATAGTTATATCCATCATAAACTAGCTTGAATATTGTTTACTTCTTAAATAATTTGTGATTGGATCCTCTACCGAGCTTGGAAGCCAGTAGAGTTACTTTTGAGTAATCTTAATATGTGTTTGTTATTAGGATTAGTGTAATAGGGCTTTAAATAAACCATAAAACTTTAAAATTTCTTATTCACCCCTCTTTAGGAGATATTGACATATCCCTACTTTGACTAAAGCGGTCTTCACCGCTATTTCAATACCCAGGCCATGAGATGTGGGTCCGCGTCTTGAGGAAAATATCGAGCAAGAGAATCTCTACTAAATGTCAAATCAATCAATCAATGTACAAGTTAAGTACATATCCCATCACAACCATCCCTCTCTCACCCAAAAGTCAACACAACCATACCTTTCAAGTACACCCATCACCCATCATTCCATCCATTACCCATCCCTCTCTCCTTACACCACTCCTCTCTCTCTCATTTATCACTCCATTCCAAGCTACCCACGGAGAGGAAATGTCCAAGCTCTCAATGAGAAGAGCCATGTGTGGCCCACTCCCTACCACCATATCTCACATCTCCACCCTTCAATCATCATCTTCCACCATCAAAGGGAAAGCCTAGGAGCTAAAGAGTCCATGGAGCCTAGAAGAAGTGAAATTGGTGGTTGTTCATAGCCTTAGATCTTGACATTTGACGTAAGGCCCATTTGTGATGAGACCCATTTTCATGTATGTGGTTGTAAGCAAAGAGGGGCCCATAATGGCAAGCTCCCATGGGTGTGGCCCACTTGATCTATGCTGTACAAGCCGTGGGCCCCACCATGATGTATGAATTTGATTTCCACTGTCTAGATCATGGGACCACCATGATATGTGTTTTATCCAGGCCGTCCAATAGGCCTGGATGTTAGGAAAATACAAATATCTACTTAATCCAATAAAGTGGGCCACGTGTACGTGGACCCCACTTATTGTATATGTTTCTCCCATGCTAACCACAATCTAGATCCTGGACGATGGAGCTTACCTTGATGCAATGCCTCATCCAGGTTGTCCGTAGGCCTGGACGATCAAGAAAACACAAATATCAGTTCTCCATCTGGTGGGTCCCACACTTGTGGAACCACCTCAATGCATTTGTACATCTAGGCGTCCATCTGTTGGACGCTGGGCTGCTAGCCCAGCAGTCCAGTGGATGGAAACTGCCATGGGGATCCACCGTGATGTTTGTGTTAATCCAAGTCGCCCATCTGTTTGGACAGTGGTGGATGAAGCCACCATGATTTATGTATTTTATCCATGTCGCCCATCCATTTGGCATTGTGTCGGGCCCACCCCACAGGTCCTGTACATGTGGGATGGGACCCACCTTGTTGTACGTATTCTATATTCCACACCGTCCATTTCTGGACAGTGCCATATGAGCCACCAAGATATGTGGTTCATATCCGCTCACGTGTGGACCTACCACATCGTGATGCATGTATGGGTCTGATCCACATCGTCCAGCAATCTGGATAGGTGGGACCTACCTCCTTGCATGTGTTTCCATCCAGCCGTCCATCCGAACGTTTTGCTTAGTGGGGCCCTCCTTGATATATGTGTTGTGCATGCACACCATCCATCTGGACGGTGCCGCATGGGCCACCCTGTGATGTGTGTGTTGATCCACACCATCCATGTGTGGGGCCCATCGTATGATGTATGTGTTACATACAAACCGTCCATTCGGGATGGTGAGCTCTTTTTAAGGCTTGACACTAAAAATAAGATAGATCTATTTATTAAGTGGACCACACTACCAAAAATAGTGGGGATTGAACGTCTACCATTGAAACCCTTTTGGGGTTAGGGAAGTTTTGGACCAATATGGAATTTTTTCTCGCTTAATTTAGGTCCTTATGACCGTTTGAACAGATTGGATAGAAATAAATGTGATGGTGGGCCCCGGTTCAGTGGATTATTTAACAACGAGAACCGTTATCTCCACTGTTATTTGTGGTATGGTCCAGATGATCTTCCGATATGATTCATTTTTAGGTAATGTTCTAAAATGATCTCTAAAAATAGATGTATGGTGTAGATAGGTGTAGATATAATAAAATGAAAATATAGTGTGTGGGTCCCACCTTGATGTGATGTACATTGGGCTCGTATGAGAGGCCCATTGTGATGTGTTTGAGGCCCATGGGTTATGGCCCATTGTGATGTATTCGGGGCCCATGGGACGTGGCCCATTTGATATATATGAGGCCCATTTAATGTAAATGAGGCTCATGTATTGCCGCCCATTAGATGTATGTGAGGCCCATTTGATGAGGCCCGATGTAATGCATATGTGGCCCATGAGTGAGGCCCACTGTGATGTGTATTATGCCCTTGAGTGAGGCCCATTGTGATATATATTAGGCCCTTACGTTTGGCTCTATGAGGGACACTCCATGGGACCAATGTTGGTTAAATGTCCACATTGATGGGTGATAATGGTTAAATGTCTACATTGTGACCATCCCTTAAGCCCTTTGTTGGGCCGATTATCGAGGGTGATTGTCGAGGCCGATTATCGAGGCCAGATATCGAGGCCGATTAGCGAGGCCAATTATCGAGGTCCATTGTCGAGGCCGATTGTCCAAGCCGATTGTCGCGGTCGATCATCGAGGCTGATTATTGAGGTCGATTATCAGTGCCGGTTATCAATACCAATTATGAGTATGTGACAGCATAGCATCATGATACATGTCCATAAGCATCATTTGTATGCCTGTTGTGAGGAATGATTGATCATAGCATTGCATTGGCTGGGTTATTTAGGGGACTCCTTAAGAGACGGAGTTGTCCTACATGATCGTGCAGTACGCATAGGTTTGATGCATAACTAGATGGTATGACTCATGCATCTCTCATTTATGTGACAAGATCACTTGGCGCCTTAGCAATATCAGGGCTGTGGCCTCCACAGGTTCATCGTGGATGACCATATGGGTTACTAGAAATATTTGGTTCTAGCACTGTCGGCACATAAGATGTCCTTGGGTGAGAGTCCCAGAATCCTCTGGTACCGGAGGAGACTACAACGTCTAGACCAAGTGGATACATGAGCGCCTGGGTGCCGAATACCAGTAGGCGACATCTCTCACTATGTTGTGGTCGGTTGAAAGGGAGTGTGGCCTTATCCGCTCGAGTGAGGGGGCTATAAGCTAAGCTGAGTTTGACCAGCTCATAAATGGGTCCGCTATCAACGAACTAGGTAGGTATTGGCAAACTACTGTCTAAGCGGATAGTGAGGTCTTTTCCACTTGCTGGTTATACGGCTAGGGAGGCGGCATCCATTATGGAGGGTATTAACCACATTGATATCCCAGAGATGAGCCATACTGACATGTGGACGTACTGAGTATGGGATTACGTACTCACCAGTTGACTCATTCATTCTGTAATGCCCCGAAAATTGGGGGTCGAGCAGAAGCTCAAATCCTGAGTTCCAACACATCACTTATGCAGCATAAATAATGATGATTAGATATTGTCCGTATTAGTGCATTAAACATGAATGAGATTACATTAAATCAGCATGTCATACTCTAGAGATGATTACATTTGGCAAGCAGAAGACTATGATAGATATATAAAGTATATAAGTAGTTATAAACCTTAGAGTATGATCATGTCACCAGGCTGAGTATATACATGTTTGTTCCAAAATATACAGAATAACAAAGTGTAATGTCCAACTAGTTCATATCCCTGTAATCCCATCGGTCAAAACAAGGTCTACTGAGACCCGCCCGATAGCTGCATATAGGAGAATTCCTCCTCCTCATCCATGAAGTCTGGCTCCATCATGTAAGCCGCATCGCTACATGCATCTAAATCAGAGTCTGGTTGGTGTTTTAAAACACCGTCCCAGAGTGGTGTGAGTGATTAACTCAGTGGAGTTATAATGCAAAGGTTAACATGTTATTAATTCCGTCAAGTAGTAATGATAAAGCAGTACAACAATCACATCCCAAGTACTCTTGTTAATGCAGGAATGATATGTTGTAATGATGCATGCCCTCACCTGCACTCCCTCAGCGATACCATCTCACAATCACACATGCTACTCCCACTGTGCTCAACACCCACGCCAAAGGCACGTGCAACGCGGTGCATGGTTATGTTAGTCAAGTTCTTAATTAAACCTATTCATACAACAAATTTGGGAAGCTAAGGTACCTCCCTTTATATCATTTACCCAAACAATGATCCATCTAGGGTCATCAATCCTAGTTAATCACATACGATAGGTAAGTTATAGGGCAACATCACCCCTGATTTGAAAAGCAGTGGATAGGCAAGTTCATGTCACCATGGGAGGCTTGTAACCTCGGCGCAGGCTAGTTTATACTCGAGGTCACTACGGGAAGGCTCGTCACCTTAGCGTAGGCTAACAACTCGAATATAGTGTCCCATAGCACCGTTTTTGGCTCACGAGTTTGGGTTGCTCACTGGTCACTACGGGGAGGCTCGTCACCCCAGCTTAGGCCGACAACTTAACCATGGTGTCCTATACCATCATGCCCGGTTCATGAGTCTTAGCGGATCGGTACCATGGTTGAAACAGGCTTTACATTGGTAAGTGGTACCTTAAATTCAAGTAGTAACATCCATACATAGTAAACACACATTAGGCCAATTGGGTTACTTAACAAATTCGATTAGTACGAGCACACGCTAAATTAATCGACATGGAGCACATACGCACTCCTCGTGGCCTAACCACTATCGATAATCACCGTAAGACTTAGATTCATTGAACGTATCCATTGTGGCGAGGTTAGTTCAGCCACTCGATCGAAAACCGTTCCTGATTGCCTGGACTATGCATTAGTCTTAATCATACTCAAATACAGAATGCATTCATATTTGATAGTCAAAACAGCATTTAACAACCAATTCAAATACAATTCCCATTCGGGCATTTTAACAACCATATTGCACATGTTAACATAAATAGGCATTTCATCCATAAATCACGTAGTAGCAAGATAGGTTACATAAGGAAAACTATAACTATAGATAAGGTAACTGATAATCCTATCTCAACACTCTCATTAAATACGTTTCCACAAGCAATTTCTCATTCAGGCATTTTATCAGACACTTAGACTACACATTTCAACATACATGTAATAAATTAGTTATAACATATATTAGGCAAGTCCTTTCACCAAGGAGTTGTCATACGTACAACAAACATAAATTCTATATTAATATTCATGAGAAGTATAAATCATAATTTCTCATTCATTCAAACATTTCAACAAACACATGGAATGCATTTTAGTATACAACCTAGTTTACACATACACGATATATCGAAAATGTCTTAATTAAGATCATATGACAGCAATCAAGTCAGACATAAATCATTGTTGACATTGAAAGCCTTGAAAACCATAACCTACACATTTATAGTCTGCACCTTTCGTCGGTACGCTCGATACGAACTCAGTTAGTACACCACGTCCTTGTCTATGGCACAACGGCTACCTAAATATTGAAATAGGTTAGCTATTTCACTAATTCCTCTATTTGGTTTCCAAGAACGAGATTAGGGTTAGGATTCCTTACCTAAATTGAAGCTAAAATCGATGGCGTAGCGACGATGGGGTGGTGATTCAACACAAGGAGCTGTGACAATGAATCCCAGTAACGATCTCCTGAAATTTCTCTTCTCCTCACTCTTTTCTCCTCTTTTTCCTCTTCTCTCCTAGGGTTAGGAAAATTCGTATGGAATGAGAGGGGTGGGTTTAGGTTGTTATATAGGCTCAGAAGTGATCTCAATGGCCCCAGGGCCATGGTATACTTAGGGCATAGCCAAAGGATGGCTGTCAACGGAGCTCATCTGGAGGTCCATTGCTCGCATACGGTCTAAAAAAAGTTCCCTAACAATGGATCTACACCAGGTTAATATTTTGGTCCGATCGGATTTGTAGATCGACCGTGGAGGACCTGTTTCAATTCGACGGTCATCATTTCTCGATCAGGGCCACAAGTATACCAATAGGTGCAGAGAAATTTCCCTAATCCAAGGGTGTAGTTGGGTCAGAATCGGATGGTCTAAAATCCTAAATTTGGCTTACAAGCGAACGGCCCAATTCACTTAAGTATGAGTTCATTTTCTGAGGATATTCGGGTTTCTCACACACTTCGCTCCAAGCTCAAGTTGTACATTTGTGGATATTATTTGGACTCGATTCCCACCATGGTTGTCAAGCCCAGTAAGGTAGTCATAACCTTATAGTTTCACGGTTATCAATCTTTCGATGCGCGGTCCAGGTCTAATACGGAGTTTCGATGTGCTCCCGAGAGCAACTATGTTTGGAGATTGATCCTAGGTTTCTATGTAATGTCGGGTTAGCGATCCTAATGGTTTAGGGTCTTGCAGTTTGTATAGAAAGTGGTTCGAGCTAATTCCCCGATTAATTCCGTTTAGTACTTAATTAATTTTTGCCTAATTTCTACAGAATTCGATCCTTAGTGATTGCTGCCTCAGGTGATACTCGGATTTTTGTCAGGATTTTTTCGAGACGTTACAATCTATCCCCCTTGAAGAAAAATTTCATCCTCGAAATTAGTACCTTTTCATACTTCTCGAGAATCTGAGGGTAGTTTTTACGAACTTTGGCTTCTGTTTCCCAAGTAGCCTCTTCCTCAGTGTGATGCGTCCACATTACTTTCACAAACGGGATAACTTTATTGCGCAGCACCTGTTCCTTCCTGTCTAGGGTATGTGTCAGTTGCAGTACATAGGTAGTATCCTCACTCAACTATACCTGCTCACATTGATAATATGGGAAGGATCAGGAACGTATTTCTTTAGCATCGATACGTGAAATACGTTGTGCTCACCTGCAAGTGGTGTGGGTAAAACGAAGCGGTATGTTACCACACCCACTCGGTCTAGAATATGGAACGAACAAATAAATCATGGCATGAGTTTCCCCTTGTTGCCAAATCAAAGGACTCCCTTCATGGGGGAAACCTTAAGAAACACATGGTCCCCAACCTCAAACTCTAGCGGTCACCGCCTCGTATCGGCATAACTCTTCTGTTTGCTCTGTACTGAAAGAAGTCAACGCCTGATAATGTCGATCTTCTCTGAGGTCACCTGAATTAAATCTGGGTCAATCAGACTCTTCTCACCAACTTCTGCCCAACAATGCGGTGCTCGACATGTACGCCCATATAGTGCTTCATAGGGAGTCATGTCAATGTGCGCTTGAAAGCTGTTGTTATAAGCGAACTCAGCATAAGGAACACAGTCATCCCAACTGTCTTTGATGTCAATCGGTCCACAATCACCCAAATGGAGTCATGTCCCTTCCTCATCTTTGGCAACCGTGAAATGAAATCTATAGAGATGAAATCCCATTTCCATTCAGCTATAGACATGGGCTGAAGTAAAACAGGAGGTCGGCAATGCTTGACCTTGACCTATTGGCACGTGAGATAACAGGACACATACTCTGCTATGTGGGCCGTCATGTTGTCCCACTAGTATGAACGCTTCATGTCTCGGTACATCTTCGTACCGCCAAGATGCATTACCATCCTCAAATTGTGATCGGCTTCTAGAACTTCCTTTCTCAAGCCACGAAGATTCGGGATGCACAGGCGGCCACGATAACGTAAGCCCCCATCTGAACCAACTCTCCATTCAGACTCTTCATTATCAGCTACTTGCTCTCTCATCTTCATCAACCATTCATCTTCTCTCTGAGCCATAATGATTTGGTCATCGATAAGTGGATGCAAGTGGATGTACGCGATGCTCTCGAACAGCTCCTCTACCCTAAACTTCTATTCTAAGTCTCACACAAACTCGACCATATTTGTCACGTCCCAAACTCGGAAACCGGGCTCACAAAATTTCTGATCGCCGAATCCGGTGCCGACAACCTCCGTAGAACCCCATTCTCGGCTCCCAGCGCCCATTCGCCAGGTTCCGATCCTGGGATGCTACAAGGAGGATTTTCAACATCAGTTTGATTCGTAACAAGCATAACCAAAGGCATAACCCACAAACAACAACCAAAAACTCCATCACATTTCCACTATAATAAAAAACTTTACAAGTACAATGAGCATAAGGGAAATACAATGATGATAGACCAAAAGCTCCAAAAAGATCAGCTACGCGCCCAAGCCTCAGCGCTGCTGCGATCCAACGTCACCTGCACGCAACGGTCGTGCATAAGCTTATAGAAAGCTTAGAGGGTGGTGAAAGTGTATGCTCAAGGTGATAATGTAGCTATGCAGTATCAGAGTAATGCGGAACATGCTGATGAATGCCAAGAATACCATTAGCCGTACCAAGGCCATGCGGTGCAAGGAATGATGTCGGCCATACCAAGGCCATGCAATGCGAAATGCAACTCAAGCATACAAATCCTCATCTAAGTCCACATGTCAATACAGCTCAAAAATCTGGGATATCACCGGGGTCTAGTACACTCCAAGCCAGATTGTCGCCCCATCGCGCGCAATAAGGTGAGTGGAAAAGACCTCACTATCCGCCTGCCAATATCGGGCTCGGCTCGTCAATAGCGGACCCATTCCTCGAGCTGGTCAGACTCAGCCTAGCATTGCCCCCTACTCTCGGGCGGGTAAGGCCGCACCCCCTTCCAACCGACCACGACACAGTGAAAAGCGCAACCGTCTGGTAATCGGCACTCAGCGCTCATGCATCCACTCGGTCTAGACGTTGGAGCAACCTCCTGGTACCATAAGGGTTTAGGGACTTTCACCGAGGGATATCTATCGCACCCCATGTAGAACAGTATTTCCGATATCCAATCCTGCCAACCACGATATGTCTGTGGAGGCTACAGCCCTGATGTCGCTAGGGCGTACAGTAACCATATCACACAATGCGAATGCATGAATCACACTATCCAGTCATACAACAATCCTGCGCGTATCGTGCGCTCATGTAGGTCAACACCCCCTGTACGGGAGCCCCTAAACAATCTGCCCAAAGGCATATGCGATGATCAGTCATTCCTCATATCAAGCATACGTATGATGTATATGGTCATGAATCATGGAACTAAACATGCTAAATATGATGGATGATAATCATAACAAAGATGGGCCTAGACGGCCTACACATAACACGCATGGGCCCAACAATGGGCCCTAGGGAAAGGCATAATGCGGACATTTAACCAACATTATACTTGCAATGTGGACGTCAAACCAACATTGCTCCCAAGGCACGACTGTCATAAATCATGTTGGGATTGCACATTGCAATGGACCTTTGGTATATCCCATTGGGCCTTCAATACATCAAATGGGCCGTATCATATGGGCCTATATTCATTAAGTGGGCCACATAAATGGGCCGCACCAATGGGCCTTATGTACATTGCAATGGGCTATAACCCGTGGGCCTAAGAGTGCATCAAATGGGCCTAATATTATGGGCCTTATGTGTATCAAATGGGCCACACCAATGGGGCCCCAAATGCACATCAAATGGGCCTCAACCCATAGGCCCCAATACGTCTTAATGGGCCTTAAAACCATAGGCCCTTAATACCTCAAATGGGCCTCGACCCATTGGCCTTACATGCATATCAAAGTGGGCCTCAATCATGGGCCACAAGTAACTGAGGTGGGCCTCCCACCAATAAATATTATGTTAAATATGATATAATATATTATATATATATATAATACATATGATATTATATATAATATAATATTATATATATATATAAATATACACACACGCACACACCACACACGCACGCACGCACACACACATGCACGCATAAGGGCCCCCAACTGTGAACATCACAGTGGCCCCACACAATCATCACAGTGGGCTCCACCGTCCAGGCGGACGGTGGACATTAACACATACATTTTATGGGCTCCATGTGCGGCCCACCGTAATGTTACTCTGCCATCCAACCTGTTGATAAGGCCAAGTGGGCCCAGATGAAGGGTGAAAACAAATTTCACCCTGATCCAAAACTTCTGTGGGCCCGAAAAGGGTTTCAAAGGTAGGGGCTTAATCCCACTGTTTCCTACGGTGTGGGCCACCTGAGTCTTGGATCAAGCTGATTTTTGGAGGGTGATCCACTGGCATTAGGGCCCACCGTATGAATGGATCAGATGACAAATAAATATCAATGTGGGGCCCACGGCTACAGCCGTGCTGGGCTGTACGTCGGCCAAGCCGCCCGCCCGCTGGAGTGCGCAGGCAGCGCTGCTGCGTTGCTGACACAGCAGCAGCAGCTGCGGCTGCTTAGTTAATTTTTTTTTTGATTTTTGATATATCTGAGGTTTTTACCAGTGGGGTCCACATCTAGATGATCTACTCCGTCCAACGGCCTCTCATAGCTCCTGATAAGCAAAACAAGCCCAATATTGGGCCTGTTTCGGCGTATAGAAACCACAGGGAAAATTCAATGGTACACCCGTCGTTTGCCGTACCATGGCCCACCTGAAAGTCTGATTGGTCCCATCTTTTGGCTTAACGCTTAAAATAAGCATGGGAAAGGAATGGACGGCATGGATTTAATACATACATCAAGGTGGGACCTACATAAGTGGGCCACCCAAAGTTGAACCAAGCTACTATTTGTGTTTCCCATTGAAACGTCCAGCGTCCAGAGACGCTGGACGGTCTGCCATACAAGGTGGCCTGCTCAGGTGGGCCACCACTGATGAATGGTGTGGGTACTACACATATAAGGTGGGCCCCACTTAAATAAAATACATACTACATGGTGGGGTCCATTCAAGCGGGCCACATAACCTCATTAACATAATAAAAAAAAATAATAAAATAAATAAAATAAAAGGGAGAGAGATAGAGAGTGAGACCGTGTGATGGAGGGACCCCGGCACTATGGGCCCTCCCTTGCACTAAATCATACATCAAGTGGGTCCCCTTACATGTGGGTCCATTAAAATTAAATCCAACGGTGGAGATCCCTTCTCCACTAAATTAGACAGTCTAGATGACCCAAAACATGCAAGGAAATAAACATCATGATGGGGTCCATGGAGAATGGCCCCATCATGGAACGATCATGATAATCCAAGTGGGCCATTGGCCACATCTTAGGGTCTAAAGTGAGATCCAAACCATAGATCGGTTGGCCTCACTTGGCCCATCTTAAAAATATCAAAATCTACCCTATCAAGGCACCCACCACTTGATCTTCTTACTCCCTTGGCTTCCTTAGCTCCTTGTGCTTCTCTATGATGGAGGAAGATGAAAAATGGATGGTTAGATGAGAGATCTAGGGGTAGGAAAGGTGGGCCTCACAAATGAAATTTCTCACCATGGGAGGACCATACGTATGAATTTTTGCTATGGGAGAGTTTGAATGAGAGAGAGACTTGTAAGGGAGAGAGAGAGAGAGAGAGAGAGAGAGAGAGAGAGAAAGAGAGAGTGATGGGTGATAAAGTGATGGATTGGAGAGAGGGATGGGTGTAAGAAGCCTTTTTTGACTTTTTTGGCAAAAGGTGTAAGAGGAGTTATGGGTTGTAAGAAACTTTTGACTTTAGGGGCTTGCTTGGGAAATGGTGAAAGGTGATGTGTACTTGACATGATGGGATTGATGGGATTGATTGATTGATGTGACACCTTGAAGAGATTCTCTCGGGATTCGCACGCGCGGCGTTTCCTCGCACCGAACACTGGCCCACAACTCCCAACCAGAGCATCGCATCAGCACGCGAGTCGCGGCATCGGAACCGCGGTGACGACGCGGTCGCTAAGGTACGAGTCCTGGGTTGAGTCGACTCGGGTTGACGGTACGAGAATCCAGGTCGCGCGCAATTACCGGTTAAAGGTCGAAGGTTGCCGGAATTCGACTGGGAAGACCGCAGAAGCCTATGGAATGGTATGGTCTAGGATACGGGGCTTACAATATTCCATTCCTGTATCATCAGTCGAGCTGCAAATGTTATCGTCTTCTTGCAGCTCAATGCGTCTGCCATAAGGTTGGCCTTACCCAGATGGTTGGAGACCTCAAACTTGAAGTCTTTCAAGGTTTTCATCCATCATCGTTGCCTCATATTTAAGTCTCTCTGTGTGAATATGTACTTGAGGCTCTTGTGGTTGCAAAAGAGCTCGAACTCCTCTCCGTAGAGGTAATGTCTCCAGAGCTTTAATGCAAAGATGATGGCCGTTAACTCCATGTCATGCATAGGGTGGTTCTCCTCATGTTTCCTCAACTATCGCGATGCATAGGCAATCACTTTGTCCTTCTGCATAAGAACACAACTCAACCTAACACAAGAGGCGTCGGTGTATATGGTATATCTGACTCCCTGCTCTGGCAATACTAACACAAGTGTGGACGTCAACTTGTCCTTTAGTTCCTGAAAGGCTACTTCTGCCTCCTCGTTCCAGGCAAACTTAAGATGTTTTCGAGTGAGCTGAGACAACGGTCTAGCTATCTTGGAAAAGTCCCTAATGAATTAACGATAGTAACCTACTAGGCCAAGGAAACACCTCACTTTCATAACCGAACCGGGCTGCGCCCAGTCCTGAACTGCGGTCACCTTAGCAAGGTCCATAGCTATCCCTCCCTTGGACACCACATGTCCCAGGAACTTGACTTCTTCTTTCCAAAAGTCACATTTCTTGTACTGAGCAAACAATTGGTTCTTCCTGAGAGTATCAAAGACTACTCGCAAGTGCTCCTCGTGATCTTTTCAACTCTTGGAGTATATAAGGATGTCATTGTAATGACCTGGAAAATTTCGTGCTAAGACTCGAGTACCACCTCTATTTTCCTTAGAAATTATTTGTGGGTTAATTAGCATTAAACTTGATTGCTTGTGAAATTAGCATCAATCACTTTAAATTTGATCTGCAGGGTTCAAAACCTGTAGAATCGTTAGCGCTATGTTACTCTAAAATCTGGGATTCAATGCTAAATCCAGTTGCTATTGGGAATTTTTAGAAGCTTTGGATCGGACCTGGACCGCGTGTCGAAAGTCCGATAGCGATGATCATAGACAATAATGGTCACCATGTTGGACTTGACCATCACCTCAAAAATCAAGTCCAGATGATGTCCTGGGTCGATTTGATTGAGTCCGGAGTAAAGAGTGTGAGAACGGTGAGAAATTAAATATGATTTTATGAAATCTGAGTCATGTCGCTTGCGCGATGATTTTAACCTATCTGACCGTTGGATTTTGACCCAATTTCACCCTCGGATCAGGGAAGATGGCCCAGGCATGTCATAATGCTTGTGGACCTGATCGAGTTTCGGTAACCATTGAATTGAGTGTGGTCTGCCATGACTGATTTGTAAATCCAATCAGTATGAAAACTCAGCCTGACCTAGATCCATGGTCAGTGAGCTTAAGTCCGACCGCACGTGGAGAAAGGACCACCGAAAGTGTTCTGTTGGATCGCGAGAGGCCTGATTTGGTTATAACCTAAGTATACCTTGGCCCTGGGGTTATTTTCATCAATGTTAGGCCTATATATAGACCTTAAAACCCTCACTCTCTTTTTCATACGAATTTCCTAACCCTAGCTAAGAAAGAGAGAGGAAAAGAGAGAGAAAGTGAGAGAGAAGTTGGTGAATCATTTGAGATTCTTTCCTGTTACTCTACATCCTTAAACCATCACTTTTGAATCATTATTCCGACGATTCTAAGTTCCTTCTTGGGTAAGTTAATCCAACCCTAATCTATTTTAGAGCTTAGAATAGTCTATGTGTTGTTGTAGCTCATTTCTATCATTGCCTTAGGTTATCTTGTCACCGTTGACGAAGACATATCGTCTGAATCAGTTCGGTGTTCTTTTTCTGGTTTAAGGTGCGGACTATATTCGTATAGGTTATGGTTTTCAAGGCTTTCAATGTCAGATATTGGTTTATTGTTGTTATAGATGAAATTTCACATGCCAAATGCTATGTTTATCTTGCGTTCCTGATATGTATGTGTTATATTGAGATTTGTGTAATCTATGTGTATGTAGGAAGTATCATATACGTATAAAATACGAACATGTGTTGCCATGATTATTTGTCGTGCACTTGTGCTAGTTACATGTGTGTCAACTCCTTGGCAAAAGGAATTGTCCAAATGCATGTATTCCAACATACGTCATGTATTTGAACTATGTAGTCTAAGTGTTTGTAGAAATGTTTGAATGGGCTAATGTGTAACACATTATCCTACTGGCGGGTGTTGAGAAGAGATTCTCAACTCTCCTATTTGGTGTGTATAAATGTTGTCCATATTAGTGCATTAAACATGAATGAGATTACACTAAATCAGCATTTTATACTCTAGAGATGATTACATTTAGCAAGCGGAAGACTATGATAGATATATAAAGTATATAAGTGGTTATAAACCTCAGAGTATGATTATGTCACCAGGCTGAGTATATACATGTTTGTTCCAAAATATACAGAATAACAAAGTGTAATGTCTAACTAGTTCGTATCCCTGTAATACCATCGGTCAAAATAAGGTCTACTGAGACCCACCTGATAGCTGCATATAGGAGAATTCCTCCTCCTCATCCATGAAGTCCGGCTCCGTCATGTAAGACGCATCGCTACCTTCATCTAAATTAGAGTCTAGTTGGTGTTTTAAAACATCGTCCTACAGTGGGAGTGAGTAATCAACTCAGTGGAGCTATAATGCAAAGGTTAACATGTTATCAATTTAGTCAAGCAATATGACAATCATGTCCTAAGTACTCTTGTTAATGCAGGAATGATATACTATAATGATGCATGCCCTTGCCTACACTCCCTCAGCGACACCATCTCATGGTCGCACATGCTACTCCCACTGTGCCTTCATCGCCAAAGCACATGCAATGTGGTGCATGCACGTGTTAGCTGATTTCTTGATTAAGCCTATTCATACAGCAGATTCGGGAAGCTAAGGTACCTCCCTTTATATCATTTACCCAAGTAATGATCCATCTAGGGTCGTCAATCCTAGTTAATCACATACGATAGGTGAGTTATAGGGCAACTACATCCCTGATTTAAAAAGTAGTGGATAGGCAAGTTCAGGTCACTACGGGAGGCTCGTCACCTCGGCCCAGGCCTAGTTTATACTTGAGGTCACTATGGGAAGGCTTATCACCTTAGTGTAGGCCAACAGCTCGAATACAATGTCCCATACCACCGTATTCGGCTCACGAGTTTGGGTTGCTCACTGGTCACTACGGGGAGGCTCGTCACCCCAGCATAGGCTGACAGCTCGACCGCGGTGTCCCATACCACTATGCCCGGCTCATGAGTCTTAGCAGATCGGTACCATGGTTGAAACAAGCTTTACATTGGTAAGTGGTACCTTAGATTCAAGCAGTAGCATCCATACATGGTAAACACACATTAGGCCAATCGGAGTTACTTGACAAATTCGATTGGTACGAGCACATGCTAAATTAATTGACATGGAGTGTATATGCACTCCTTGTGGCCTAACCACTGTCGATAATCACCGTACGACTCAGATTCATCGAACGTATCCATGATGGCGAGGTTAGTTCGGCCACTCGATCGGAAACCGTTACTGATTGCCTGGACTACACATTAGTCCCAATCATACTCAAATACAATATGCATTTGCATTTGATAGTCAAAACAACATTTAAGAACCAATTCAAATACAATTCCCATTCAGGCATTTTAACAACCATATTGCACATGTTAACATACATAGGAATTTCATCTATAAATCACGTAGTAGCAAGATAGGTTACATGAAGGAAACTGTAACTATAGATAAGGTAACTGAGAATCCTATCTAAAGACCCTCATTAAATACATTTCTACGAGCAATTTCTCATTCAGGCATTTTATCAGACACTTAGACTACACATTTCAACATACATATAATAAATTAGTTATAACATATATCAGGCAAGTCCTTTCACCACGGAGTTGTTATACGTACAATAAACATAAATTCTAAATTAATAGTCATGGGAAGTATAAATAATAATTTCCCATTCATTCAAACATTTCAACAAACATATGGAATGCATTTTAGTATACAACCTAGTTTACACATACACGATATATCGAAAACGTCATAACTAAGATCATATGACAACAATCAAGTCAGACATAAATCATTGCTGACATTGAAAGCCTTGAAAACCATAACCAAAATGTTTATAGTTCGTACCTTTCATAGGGTACGCTCGATACGAACTTAGTTCGTACACCATGTCCTTGTCTACGGCACAACAGCTACCTAAACATTGAAATAGGTTAGCTATTTCCCTAATTCCTCTATTTGGTTTCCAAGAACGAGATTAAGGTTAGGATTCCTTAACCAAATTAAAGCTAGAATCAATGGCGTAGCGACGATGGGGTGGTGATTCAACACAAGGAGTAGTGGGAATGAATCTCAGTAACGATCTCCTGAACTCTCTCTCTTCTCCTCACTCTTTCCTCTTTTCCTCTTCTCTCTCCTAGGGTTAGGAAAATTCGTATGGAATGAGAGAGGGGTGGGTTTAGGTCCTTATATAGGCCCAGAAGTGATGTCAATGGCCCCAGGGTCATGGTATACTTAGGGCATAGCCAAAGGATGGATGTTTCGGGCCAACGGAGCTCATCTAGAGACCAATTGCTCGCATACGGTTTAAAGAAAGTTTCCTGACAATGGATCTACACCAGGTTAAGATTTTGGTCTGATCAGATTTGTAGATCGATTGTGGAGGACCTGTTTTAGTTCGACGGTCATCGTCTCTCGATTAGGGCCACAAGTATACCAATGGGTGCAGAGATATTTCCCTGATCCAAGGGTGTAGTTGGGTCAGAATCTAACGGTCTAAAACCCTAAATTTGGCCTGCAAGTGAATGCCCCAATTCACTTAAGTTTGAGTTCATTTTCTAAGGATATTCGCGTTTCTCACACACTTTGCTCCAAGCTCAAGTTGGGCATTTCTGGATACTATTTGGACTTGATTCTCGTGATGATTGTCAAGCCCAGTAAGGTAGTCATAACCTTATAATTTCACAGTTATTGAACTTTCGACGCGTGGTCAAGTTTCGATACGGAGTTTCGATGTGCTCCCGAGAGCAACTGGATTTTGAGATTGATCCTAGGTTTCTAGGTAATGTCGGGTTAGTGATCCTAATGGTTTTGAGTCTTGCAGTTTGTATAGAAAGTGGTTCAAGCTAATTCCCTGATTAATTCAGTTTAGTACTTAATTAATTTTCACCTAATTTCTACAGAATTCGATCCTTAGTGATTTCTACCTGAGGTGATACTTGGGTTTTTGTACAGATTTTTTCAAGATGTTACAGATTGATTTATCTACTATCCACTCAGGCTGATAGTGTGTAAGTAGATCATTATGTGTATCTTCGCAATGGCCATGATTTCGGTTGGGTATGCGACCAAACTGAGATCAGGAGTTTACCACATTGAGCCTGACTATCCAAACTTAGGTATGAGACTGGTTTGGATAGAACTCTCTTATGATAGACCCCATAGCCTATGATACTATGTACTATCATCCTGACTTCACACTCTAGCATGGTCATTTCATTCACACCATATATTGCATTACATCCACAACATATGACATTCTACGTTGCTATGTTTCTGCATTTATATGGCTTAGATATGGCTGACAGTATTCGTGGACTCGTCAAGATTAACATATTGCATTGCATCCTCAGTATATGATATTTGACTTACTAGCATATTTTCGCATTGCTTTGATATTGCATACTTGACACTTATCTTGTGCACACACTTACACTACCCTCTAAGCTTTCTACAAGCTTATGCACGATAGATGCGTGCAGGTGGTGTTAGGTCATAGCAGCGTTGAGCTTGGAGCATGCAGCTATCTTCTGGAGCTTTGATTTTCGATATATGTAATTCTCTTTTAGCACTGTATTCAACTGTTTATATTAGTGGATATGTGATGATGATGTTGCCTTTGTGATTTGGGTAAACTTGTGATTTTGCTTCTTACGAGATAATTATAGTTGGAAAAATCCTCCTTGTAGGATCCCAAGATTAGAATCTAGCATATAGGTGTTGGGAGCCGAGAATTGGGTATTACGGAGGCTGTCGGCACCGGATTCAGCGACCGAAAATTTTGTGAGCCCAATTTCTGAGTTTGGGGCATAACAGAAGTTGGTATTACATCATAACTTGTGAATACTAGAGGATAACATCACATATCTGCTGAAAGATACCCTACACTTTATGATTATTGAGAACTTAGAACGGTTAGATCTCTGAGTCTGAATAACTTAGAAACTTTCTGATATAGCTCCCTACCGTTAAGATTGTGAGGCTGCATAATATTCTAGTCTCGATCGTTTCTGACTGGGATCAGAGGATCAGTGAGGTCATCTTAGTGTAGATGAGGCATCTTGGAAGCGAGAGGCTGAGATTCGTGAGCGTTATCCCCATCTCTTCGATGTTTGGTTGTATATGGTGGTTCTGATTATATCTATAGTGATAGGATTTTCCTCCCTTATTGAGCTTTGTATTGGTTGTGTTGTGGTTTAAATTTTGAGGATGAAATTTTTATTAGGAGGGGATAGTTGTGAGGCCTATGTCCCAGTCCGTATCGTTCCTTAGACCCCCACGATCCTCCCTATCAAATTTCGGCAACCCCCGACCTCAATCGATGTTTTCGCGTGACCATAAGTCGTATCCCGTATATCTGAGTCGGCTTAACCCGAGACTTGTACCCTTGCGATCGAGCCGTCGCCGCGGTTCCAACGCCGTGTCTCGTGCACCGATGTGATACCTAGGCCAGGAGATGTGGGCGCACATTTTTTTTGAGGAAAATGCCACGTAAGAGAATCTCTACCAAATGTCAAATCAATCAATCAATATACAAGTTAAGTACATATCCCATCACACCCATCCCTCTCTCACCCAAAAGTGAACACAACCATACCTTTCAAGTACACCCATCACCTATCACCCATCACTCCATCCATCACTCATCCCTCTCTCCTTACACCACTCTCTCTCTCTCTCATTTCTCACTCCATTCTAAGATACCCAAGGAGAGGAAACGTTTAAGCTCTCCAAGAGAAGAGCCATGTGTGGCCCACTCCCTACCACCATATCTCCCATCTCCACCCTTCAATCTTTATCTTCCACCATCAAAGGAAAAGCCTAGGAGCTATGGAGTCCATGGAGCCTAGAAGAAGCGGAATCAATGGGTGTTCATAGCCTTAGATCTTGACATTTGATGTAAGGCCCATTTGTGATGGGACCCATTTTCATGTATGTGGTTGTAAGCAAAGTGGGGCCCATAGTAGTGGGGTCCCTCTATCTCACTCTCTCTCTCTCTCTTGTGATGGGTGTGGCCCACTTGATCCACGTCGTACAAGCCGTGGGCCCCACCATGATGTATGGATTTGATCTCTACCATCTAGATCATGGGACCACCATGATGTGTTTTATCGAGGCCGTCTAGCAAACCTAGACGTTAGGAAAATACAAATTCCTGCTTGATCCAATCAAGTGGGCCACACGTGGACACCACCTGTTTTATATGTTCCACCCATGCCAACCACCTTCCAGATCCTGGACGATGGAGCCTGCCTTGATGCAATGCCTCATCCAGGCCGTTCGTAGGCCTGGACGATCAGGAAAACACAATATCAGTTGTCCATCTGGTGGGTCCCACACGTGTGGACCCACCTCAATGCATGTGTACATCCAGCTGTCCATTTGCTGGACTCTGGGCTACTGGCCCAGCAGTCCAGCGGCTGGAAACTGCAGTGGGACTCCACCGTGGTGTTTTGTTAATCCAAGTCATCCATCTGTTTGGAGAGTGGTGGATGAAGCCACCATGATTTATGTATTTTATCTATGCTGCCCATCCATTTGGCATTGTGTGGGGCCCACCCCACACATGCAACATGTGTGGGATGGGACCCACCTTGTTGTACGTATTCTATATTCCACATTGTCCATTTCTGGACAGTGCCATATAGGCCACCTGGATATGTGCTTCATATCCGCTCACGTGTGGACCTACCACACTGTAATGCATGTATGGGTCTGATCCACACGTCCAGGAATCTGGATGAGTGGGACTCACCTCCTTGGATGTGTTTCCATCCAGTCAACCATCTGGACATTTTTTGGGTGGGGCCCTCCTTGATATATGTGCTATGTATGCAGATCGTTCATCTCGACAGTGCTGTATGGGCCACCCCGTGATGTGTGCGTTGATCCACACCGTCCATGTGTGGGGCCCATCGTATGATGTACGTGTTACATCCAAACCATCCATTTGGATGGTGAGCTCGTCTTAAGGCTTGACACTAAAAATAAGACAGATCTATTTATTAAGTGGACCACACTGCCAAAAATAGTGGGGATTGAACGTCTACCATTGAAACCCTTTTGGGGTCACGGAAGTTTTGGACCAATATGGAATTTGTTTTCCACTTAATTCAGGTCCTTGTGACTGTATGAACAGATTGGATAGAAATATACGTGATGTAGGCCATGTTCCGGTGGATTATTTAATAGTGAGAATCATTATCTCCACTGTTATTTGTGGTATGGTCCAGATGATCTTCCGACATGATTCATTTTTGGGTAATGTTCTAAAATGATCTCTAAAAATAGATGTATGTTGCAGATATAATAACATGAAAATATAGTGTATGGGTCCCACCTTGATGTGATGTATATTGGGCCGGTATGAGAGCGTCATTGTGATGTGTTTGAGGCCCATGGGTTATGGCCCATTGTGATGTATTCGGGGCCCATGAGACGTGGCCCATTTGATATATATATATATATATATATATATATATGAGGCCCATGTATTGCAACCCATTTGATGTATACGAGGCCCATGTATTGCGACCCATTTGATGTATATGAGGCCCATGTGTTACGGCCCATTTAATGTATGTGAGGCCCATATGATGAGGCCCGATGTGATGCATATGTGGCCCGTGAGTGAGGCCCATCATGATGTGTATTAGGCCCTTGAGTGAGGCCCATTGTGATATATATTAGGCCCTTGTGTGAGGCCATGGGCCTACTATACATTTGGCTTTATGTAGGCCACTTCTTGGGAGCAATGTTGGTTAAATGTCTACATTCATGGGTGATGATGGTTAAATGTTCACATTGTGAAGTTCTCTTAGGCCCTTTGATAGGCCGATTGTCAAGGCCGATTATCGAGGGCGATTGTCGAGGCCGATTGTGGTGGCCAATCGTCGAGGTCAATTGTCGAGGCCGATTATCGAGGCCAATTGTCAAGGCCAATCGTGGAGACTGATTATCGAGGCCGATTATCGATGCTGGTTATCGATACCGATTATGAGTATGTGATAGCATAGCATCACTATATATGTCCATACGCATCATTTATATGCCTGTTGTGAGGAATGGTTGATCATAGCATTGCCATTAGGCTGAGTTATTTAGGGAACTCCTTAAGAGATGGAGTTACCTCACATGATTGCGTAATACGCGTAGGTTTGATGCATGACTGGATGGTATGACTCATGCATCTCTCATTTGTGTGACATGATCACTAGCACCTTAGCAACATTAAGGTTGTGGCCTCCACAGGTTCATCGTGGATGGCCAGATGGGATAGCGAAAATATTTGGTTCTAGCACTATGGGCACATAGGATGTCCTTGGGTGAGAGTCCCAGAATCCTCTAGTACTGGAGGAGACTCCAACGTCTAGACCGAGTGGATACATGAGCGCTTAGGTGCCAAATAACAGTGGTGGCATCTCCCACTATGTCGTGGTCGGTTGGAATCGAGTGTGCCTTTATTCACCCGTGTGAGGGGGCTGTAAGCTAGGTTGAATTTGACCAGCTCATAAATGGGTCCACTATTGATGAGCTGGGTAGGTATTGGTAGACTAGTAGATAGGCAGAGAATGAGGTCTTTTCCACTCGCTGGTTGTGCGACACCACCCTCTAAGCTTTCTATAAGCTTATGCATGATAAATGCGTGCAGGTGGTGCTAGGTCGCAGAAGCATTGAGATTGAAGTGTGCAGTTGTCTTCTAGAACTTTGATTTTTGATATATGTATTTCCCTTTCAACACTGTATTTAACTATTTATATTAGGGATATGTGATGATGTTGCCTTTGTGATTTAGGTAAACTTGTGGTTATGCTTCTTACGAGATAAATGTACGTTAGAAAAATCCTCCTTGTAGGACCCAGGATCGAAATTTGGCATATAGGCATTGGGAGCCGAGAATGGGGTACTACGGAAGCTATCGGCATCGGATTCAATGGTCAAAAATTTTATGAGCCCGGTTTTCGAGTTTGGGGCTTGACAAAGGTGATCGGATGAAAGGGGATGGGTGAGTGATGTGTAAGGGTTGACTTTGGATGAGAGAGGTATGGGTTGTCATGCCTTATTAGTGAGAGAGGGATGGGCTAGCTATGGGTTGTACTTTAATTGATTGATGTGATGTTTGGGTAGAGATTCTCTCAAAATTCGCAACGCATGGCGTTTCCCTTGAGATGAACGCGGACCCACAACTCCTGGCCTAGGTATCGCATCAGTGTGCAAGACGCGGGGACGGCGGGGTCGCTAGGATACAAGTCTCGGGTCGAGTCGACTCATATATACAGGATGCGACTTAGGGTCGCACGCAAATGTCGGTTACAAGTTGCGGGATGCCAAAAATCGACGAGGAGGATCACGAAAGTCTAAGGAATGGTATGATCTACGATACGGGCCTTACATGCGACCTCTCCTACTGTAGATCGGGATATGACTGCAACTTCTCCTACTGAGGGTCAAACTGTGGTTGTGGCTTCTCCAATGACTCGTTCACAAGCTAAATATTTGTCTCCTCATGCTCAACCTTCACAAATTTCTCCTACTGATGATGTTCGCCTTTTTTCTATTAAAGTTAGCCCTTTTCCTGAAGGCAAACAAGCAGTTTCTGAAGGAAGCTCATTGGAATATTTTGCAAAAATTAAAATCTCTGGTATCTCTTCTTCCATAAGTTTAACTGATGAAGGAAATGTTTTAGCATATGACAATCAAGAAGAGGATGCAGAAGTGGACGTTTATGAAGAAGGTGAGATCAGGACTGATGTTTTGACCATTGAAATCCAGCCATATCATCAAGACATTTCTTCTACGATCAGGGTGGCTTCTCTTGAAGAGGAACATCTTGATTATGGGGGCTCTAGTTGTTCTCCAGGTGCGAACATTTTCATTTATTTTGAAGCTTTATACTCTCCTTGTATTGTAGAAACTACAAATATGATTAAGCAAAGTCCTACTGCCCTTTCGGCTATAGCGGAAGTTTCTGCATCCAGAGAGGCATAGATTCCTCTATCGGATACTCATGTAAAAACAAAAACATTATTTTCTCCTCATAGTAAAGAAGTGAATCAGGACATTGCACAGGTCCCATCAGTTGTCGCTGTAATCATAGATGTTCCTGCTCATGCTGAGAAATCTTCCACTGCACGTCCTTCTCCTATTCAACCAGTTGCTCAGAGTTTGGAATTTCTTTCTGATCCTATTGATATTCTAACTCCAATGACTTTGGATTCAAGTATTAGAGTCTGAGAGCTTTCTCTTAATGTTGCGATTGCTACTGCAGACATTCTTGTGTCTTCCGGCGCGGGAGTATCTTCTATACCAACCACTTCTCAAGTTGCCCCTAGAGAGGGTACAATTTTTCTTTTTATTCTTCCTAATTTTCATATATTTAACTTTGATATTTCTAATCGTGTTATTTCTTTTCCTTTTCAGCTACGATTGTGCCAACTTCAAGTAGATCTACAGGTTCTAATTTCGTGGCCACGATTTCTGATAAAAATTCTCTGGAAAAAGTATCACCTCTCATGCTTATGTTTTTTAAGAATGTTATTTCTCTCATTGTAAGTGCCTTCAAAGATCCTGCATAATGGCCTTTCTTAGATAGTGCCTTAGCTATTCTTGATCATTTGGCGAGGCTAGCCCACATTAATGTTCTTTCTCTGCACAACTCTTTGTCACGATTCTATGATTCTATAAATAATTTGGAATTGGCACAGAGCGTGATTGTTGCCTCAGATATTTTAGATCACCAAAGAGAATTAATGTCCCTCAAGGAGAAGATTTCCTGAACTGGTGACCTCATATCTGGTTATGACATTGAACATCAATCTCTTTACGATAGGCTGAAGGCTTCTGACAAGAATAGGATAATCATTGATAATCATATTGCCTTTCTGCAGAAAGAGATTGATTTGCTTGAAGTGAAGAGACAAGAAGAGGAATTGAATATTTGCAAGATCAAGGAGGAAATTGAAGTTAATGTTCATATTGCTGATATTGAAAGAACTGAGCAAATGAAGAATAAAGAAGTGCCTGCCTCTCTAGAACAAGAAGTGACAGATGTTCCTGATCAAGCCAAAATTATTCTCGAGGTTGAACAAATTAATACTGCAGCACAAGTTCAATTGAATGAAGATTTACAGAGATACATGATTGCATTGGGCATGTCAGAAGATTTGTAGAATTTTGTTCTTCATTATTGCATGTAATCTCTTTTGTCTTGTAAAGTTCATGAATGAATCCTAATGTTTTGCTCAAAGTAAGCATATTTTCAGGAATCTTACCAAGATAATCATTTTTGAATACATGCTTTCACGGTATTTTCTCTCGTTAATTCATATAGTCACGCTTTAATCTATCATGTAATATAATGACAATCTATCATGATTTTTAGTACAATGTCCCCTATATGACATTTATTTTAATGGGTGGGGTTAATTTTGGCTTAAAGTTAATTTGACATGCAGTTTAGGCTCTTGAGTAGTAGAGTAATCATAGTTTTCTAGACTCATAAGTAGTTGGAGTCGGGTCTTACGCGAATGGTCTCTGTAACTCTTATGAGTTCGCTGGACTTATCATGGTCGGGGAGTTCACAAACCATGATCCATCAAAGGGCCCTAGTGAAGTTACTGGGATAGTGAACTCGGTGGGTTTTACACACAGGGTTGGTCTCAGTAACTCTCTAGAGTTCACGGGACACGCAAGGCTATCTTTGGGTACCAAATCCAAGGCCGCCAGTCCATCAATGAGTGGGTAGTTTGCTTTTTAGACCTTATCCTCATGAGTTTTTACTGGAATTAAATCAGGAATCTGGGGAGTCTTACGCATGGTTAGCCTATCTATGGACAAGCCAAAGAGTGCACGCTGCAGTCCATTTTTTCTTTGTTTGCAAGGTTGGACCCATTCACGAGTGGGCATTCTCTCACCATCCCTCGTGACGCTGTTGGAAGCTATACAAATGGCATTGGTCTCACACTTGATTGGCAATATTTTGGACTCTGACCATTTAAGTCTCTGAGTCACTGACTTCATCTGCTGCCCGCATGGGTCTAAGCATATGATGAGCTTCACGGGCTTTTTAGGGCCACTAGCTTCTCATTGCGCTTGCATAATTTTATATATTGCCGATGATGGTAGGTCTCATGCGTAGTTGGCCATATAGGCTTGACTACGCCACCGTAAATGATGAATTGCCATCGCTATCATAAGATTTACGTGTGGTTGTCCATAAAGGCTTGTTCCACTACCACAAATGGTGAATCGATAATTGATATATCACAACTACTGATAATGTTCTGATAATTTTCATGATTAAAATAGTGTATCGGCTTGGCGACAATAAGATGACTTTTGTGTTAGCGATTAATGACGATAGTGATAATTGCTAATTTGGTGATAATCATCGGTGCTTGACAATAATTGACGATAATATCATTTTTATGTACTTAATCGTGATATGCTTGAGAATTCGCCTTTACTTGAGAATTCGACTTTTATTCATTCATATGGAGAAGAATACATGGCTTTGCCTTTTGAGGTTGTTCATCATTCTACTTGTCATTCCCCCTTTTGATTGAAAAGTATTATATTTGATAATCTTCGGAATCAAAATTGTAGCTATTGTCAGGGATAATATCTCTTGATGAAATGAGCATTAACAGGTATGCAAACACCTTGTCCATCTTGGTCCACAACTTTATAAGCTCCATTGGAGTATGCTTTTGTTATTATGTATGGACCATCCCATTTAGGGTCACACTTGCCCCTGTTCTGCGGGTGACCACTATAGGTCTTTTTAACATCAACACCATGTCACCTTTCTTGAAAGTACAATGCCTGACTTTCTTGTCGAAGGTGGTAAAGATTCTTGCTTGATATAATTGCAATCGTTGTTAGGCTACCATTCGTTTTTCATCGAGTAAATCCAATTCTGCTAGCCTTATTCTTGCATTTTTCATCATCTGTTACTGATTGATGTACTGCTACTCTGAGTGATGTGATTTGTGTTTCAATCGGGATGACAACTTCGACACTATAAACCAACGAATACGGCGTAGCTTTCGTCGCAGTTCGGTGAGCAGTCCTGTAAACCTATAGAGCTTCTTGTAACTTTTCGTCCCAGTCACGCTTATTTTCAATGACAATTTTCATCAGTATTTTCACGATCGTCTTGTTGAATGCCTCTGCTAATCTGTTGGCCGGCGGATAGTAAGGTGTCCGAAATGAATGGTGAATACTGAATTTTTGACACAATTTTTCCATACCCCTATTCTTGAAAGGAGTACCATTATTGATGGCGATTCTTTTTGGGGTGCCATTGTGATATATTATTACATGTCGGATAAATTTCACGACATCTTTTTCTTTGACATTTTGAAGTGCAATCGCCTCAGTCCATTTGAAAAAATAATCTGTCGCTGCCAATATATATTGTTTTCCTTTAGATGATGGTGAATTTATGGGACCAATGACATCGAGTCTACAGGAGGGGAAAGGCCAAGAAGCTACTGACTGATGAAGATCTTAAGGAGGCATATGTATGACATCACCATGGATCTGACATTCATGCCATCATTTTACATAATCGATAGCGTCCTTGAACATTATGGGCTAGTAATATCACATTCGATGCACCCAATGAAATAAGTTTCAGTCGACTTGATGTGCTTCGCATTCTCCAGAATGGGCTTCTTATAAAATCTGATTTGCTTTTTCTGTATTCAGATACCATAACAGCATTTCGTTATAAGATCTTATGTATAACACTTCGTTACACATAATGAATCTCTTTGATCTTTGTTTGATTTACTGTCTTTGTGCTGAATCCTCTGGTAGAATATTGCACTTGAGATAATCTACAAAATGCTAGCACTAATCGTCTATTGTAACCTCCAGACACGATATAGGAAGTGCTTCAACAGCTTCATTAATAATTTCGGATGATGGTAAGAACCTTCTTTCTTCTATTGTTATTTGAAGACGACTTCGATCTGGACAGGATAAAGCTGCTGGCAAGCTAGCTAAAGCATCTGCCCTTGCATTCTCGAATCGCGGTACATGTTTGATTTCAACATGATGGAAATGCTCTAGCAAATGCTACGCTCGTCGACAGCACGGTAGTAGGTCATTGTTTTAATGTTGGGAGCAGTTCAAGGATCTCGTTAGTTCATGCCCGCAACACGGTTTTGAAATGTGGTGCATAACAACTTTTTTCCATGATGGACTGACATCTTCCATGCACCAATTCATCGAGATGATGTGAATTCATGAACAAGAATGTCGATGAGGGGTGGGATTACTTTGACAAACTCACTGAAACAGCACAATCATGGGACATCACCCCAAAACCTAGCACCACGTCTAAGCTTGCTCAAGCAAGGGAGAGAGGTGGGATATACTTGTTGAAAGAGGATGATGATATAAATGCTAAAGTGGCTACTCTTGCAAGGAAAGTCGAGGCCATAGAGCCTAAGGAGGATAAGGCTAAGGAAGTTATTTGCGGTATCTGTGCTTACAACATACATACAACTGAAAATTGCCCAACGATACCTGCTTTTCAAGAGGCACTGAACGGGCAATTGAATGCCGTGAACAACTACCAAAGACCTTTTAGTGGACCTATCTCTAACACATACAATCCTAGTTGGAGAAATCATCCAAACTTTAGTTGGAGGAATGGACAAGCTGTTACTCCTCAAGGAATCCCTAACCAATTCTTGAATCAAAGTAAACCCCAAGAGTATTCGGTCTGGAAATATATTCAAAACTAAGAGCTTATCACTCAGAGTATATTGCAAACCCTTCAAGACCTTTCAAAGGCCATAAAAGGGCATGAAATAAAAATTCATTTGGGGAAAAAGGGATTCTTCTAGCACAACCTTTCCCCAATCCTAAACCGCAATACGAAATAAGTGATCCAAGCTCTTTAAATCAAATGGAGTAAGCTAAGTCTATCACCAATCTTAGGAGTCAGAAGATAATTGACAAATCTATTTTAGTAAGGGCTGAAAAGTTTAAGGACCCGGAAGTAGATGAAACCGATAGACCTTACAACACTTCATAAGAGTTAGAACCAGAACCTCAAGGCAAGCCAATTACTCTATGTTCCCAACGGTTGGTTGCACCAAAACCTCTCTCTAATTCTCAGGACATTTTGAAGGTGCTAAAACAAGTGAAAGCCAACATCCCTTTACTGGATGTGGTTAAACAAATACCTTCATATGCCAAATTTCTGATAGACTTGTGTATGACCAAAAAATGACAAAATATTCAAAAGAAAATCTTTTTAACTGAAAAAGTGAGTGTCATCCTAAAGCAAGATGTGCCACAAAAATACAAAGATCCTGGTAGCCCAACCATTGCTTGTGTAATTATGAATTACCGCATTGAGCATGCACTTCTTGATTTAGGAGCGAGCGTAAATCTGATCCCATACTCGGTTTATGAACAATTGGGTTTGGGTGAATTAAAACTCACCCAGACCATATTACAACTTGCCAATTGCTTAGTTCGTGTACCGAGAGGGATAATTGAGGATGTGTTGGTCTAAGTTAACAAATTCTACTACCCAATAAATTTTATCATCCTGGATACTCAACCCATCATGGACATAAGCACTCAAATTCCTATCATTCTTAGTTGCCCATTCCTTGTCACATCAAATGAAATTATTAATTGAAGGAATGGAGTCATAAGTTTGTCTTTTGGAAATATGACATTGGAGTTAAATATCTTTTTTAATATGGGCAAATAGGTACAGGATGATGATGATGCCCATGATGTTAACTTGATTGATTCTTTCGTGGAGGATAGAACTCTGATGACCTTGTCCTCTGACCCTCTAGAGATGTGCTTGGCCTACTCCCATGATTTTGATGATGACATGTTTAGGGAGATGGGGACCATGCTTGATACTGTGCTGATACTTGAAGTTAATCGGTGAAGGTCACAATTTGAAGAATTGCCCCAAACGGATATAGTGCCTCTATCGTCTAACCTTAAGGCACCGAAGCTTGACCTAAAACCATTGCCCTCTGATTTGAAA
The DNA here is from genome assembly GCF_029962835.1 of Magnolia sinica. Classification (NCBI taxonomy): domain Eukaryota; kingdom Viridiplantae; phylum Streptophyta; class Magnoliopsida; order Magnoliales; family Magnoliaceae; genus Magnolia; species Magnolia sinica. The sequence continues at coordinate 71,520,580 of NC_080574.1, forward strand.
TGTCTATTTAGGTCAAGATGAGACATACCCTATGGTGATTTCGTCCCACCTGAAGCAAGAATAAGAGAGTATGGTCATATCTACTCTCATTAAGCATACAGGAGTCCTTAGATAGGGGTATCATATACCCAATATCCGATAGTCAATGGGTGAGTCCAACTCAGGTGGTTCCCAAGAAGTCTAGAATCACCATCATAGCCAATGCCAATAATGAACTCATGCTAACTAGGATCACTACTGATTGGAGAATGTGCATTGACTATAAGAAGTTGAATTCCATCACAAGGAAGAACCACTTTCCTTTGCCCTTTATCGATCAATTTTAAAAAGGCTAGTTGGTCACTCTTACTATTGCTTCCTCGACAGTTATTCGGGTTGAAATGGCCAAGCTATATGTCCTAGAGGGGGGGGGGGGTGAATAGGACTATGCCAAATTAAAAATAAATACAGCGGAATATGAAACAAGGAATAGATAGCACTATACACCAATCACAGTATAAGAATGGAAAGCAACCTAATATAGAGAAATATAAACAAAAATTGTTCTAAGGACAACCTTACACCAAAAACCAAAGTTTATGGTAGGACAAGCTTATTTCTAGAAGAAATAGAGAAACTGAAGCTCAACGTAATAATAAAGAGATAGCAAAAATATAATATTGAAATGTAAATCTAAATTATTACAACATTCTCTACTGTGCTTGAAATGAAATGATTACAACATTCACATTACATAATTCTGAATGATAAAAGATAGGAAATATAAATCACACATCCACAACACAAAGAATTATAGTGGTTCGCCTGTGTGTTCACCAACTGTTAAACAACAGCCATACAGAATGCTACTCCACTCCTAATATCCTCACACAGGGGATATTAGCGTTCGCTATCAAATAGGTTTTCACAAGTTCACCCAAAACCTTCACAATTGTGTCTTTTTTAAAGGGCTTATACAATTAAAAAAACCCTCACTTCTGAGTTTACTGGCTCTCCTCAGATAACCAACAACTTTGAGATTTTTTTGGCTTAACCTTAAACAAAACCAAACAATGTAAATTACACAAATTGTAAAATACCTAATTTTCTCCTTCGTTGTTGCAGCCCAGAAGAACCAAGTCGGAGTAGAGATTTGAATGTCAAAGTTCAATGTCCAATACTAACTTTATAATGGTTCTAGGTTCTAACAGATTTTAAATTAAAACAAAAGGGCTAGCTCTAATTGATTTTGATTCAAGAAAAAGGAAAACAACAATTTCTCTTTTCAGATTAGATTTGAATGCAAGAAACAAAATCAATTAACAAAGCTAAAGAAAGAGAATATTAAATATGCACACTTAGCTTAAATGGAGCACCGACTTATCTCTCAGAAGACCGAATTAAATTAACTTGAATTGCTTGTTTTATTCTGAGATTCGTGCTCTATTTATAGGTGAGCAAATCATGTCTTCAACTGGTCTAAGGACCTCTACGACTGGTTGTAGAACCAACAGATATTTGAAAATTTCAAGCGCGATAAGATTGGCAGTTTTACGACTGGTCATAGGTGGTCTATGACTGGTCATGGGTCTCCTACGACTGGTCGTAGGATCCCTTCGACTGGTCGTAGGTGGCCAAATTTCAATGTTGTTCTTTGAGTCGTAGGTCTACAACTGGTCGAAGATGCAGTCGACATTGTTCATATGACTAGTCGAATAGTCTCCAGGACTAGTCGAAGCCTAACAGAAAATTTCCAATGTTTGTAACAAACTTTCGACTGATCCAGGAAATGTTTAGACAGGTCGAAGCAGTGCTCGGACTAGTCGAACAAAGTCCGGGACTAGTCTTAGAACAGACCAAACTCACTTATAAAAAACATATGAATTATGTATCCAAAATGACCTACTCTAAAGGTCAACCTAAGGTCAATCATACCTCAGGAGTGAAGTAAGGACATTGAACATAGGAGACATGTGAGCTTTGAAGTCTTGATGGAGCTCAAACTTGAAAGCTTCTTAAGATCTTGAGATAGAACTTGAATGCATCTTGAGATCTTGATAATAAACTCACTTTCTCAAGTCTTGACTTGTGAACAGTGCTTGTCAACCTAAGTTGATCTTGAGTAGAGCATTGTTCTTCAGAGATGCAAGCTTCATAAAAGTGTCTTTGGCACCATAAATTTGACAACACAAAGGGATATAAACTATGACACTTACATGGGCTATAATCAGATCGAGATAGCCCTTGAAGATCAGGAAAAGACCACATTTACATGTCCTTACGACACCTTTGCTTACCGAATGATGTCATTCGGGCTATGTAATGCCCTTGCCACTTTTCAGCGATGCATGTTGAGTATTTTTTCTAACATGATGGGGCAATATTTAGAAGTCTTCATGGATGACTTCTCGGTCTTTGGTTCATCCTTCAGTGAATATTTGGAAATTTTAAAAATTGTGCTCAAGCGATGCGAGGAAAAGAACTTGGCACTGAATTGGGAAAAGTGTCACTTCATGGTTCATAAGGGAATTGTCCTTAAACACATCGTCTTGTCCAAGGGAATTAAGGTAGATAAGGCTAAAATTGATCTTATCTCTACCTACCTCCACCCAAGAACATACGAGATGTGCGATCCTTCTTAGGATATGCTGGGTTTTACAGAAGATTCATGAAGGACTTTAGTCACCTCTCTCATCCTCTATGTAATCTACTTCAAAAAGATGCACCATACGAGTGAACTGAGCAATGCCAGGAAGCTTTTACTAAGCTCAAGGGCATGTTAACCATTGCACCTATCATGCAGCTATTTGATTGGAGCCTTCCTTTTGAACTTATGTGCGACACATCTAACTATGCTCTTGGGGTGGTTTTAGGCTAGAGAAAATAAAAGAAGCCCTACAATATTTATTATGCAAGTAGAACTCTAAATCCTGCCCAAGTGAACTACTCGACTATGGAAAAGGAACTCTTAGCCGTAGTGTTCGCTTTAGACAAATTTAGGTCCTACTTGATCGGATCCAAGATCATCATTTACATAGATCATGCAACACTCAAGTATCTTCTTTCTAAGAATGCTGCTAAACCCCACCTGATAAGATGGATCCTCCTACTCGAAGAATTTGAATTGGAAATAAAAGATAAAAATGAAGTAGAGAACGTAGTGGCTGACCATCTTTCCCACCTTGATCTCTCTGATTCCCTTGAGACGACACATATAAATGATATGTTCCTTGATGAACAATTGTTCAAAGTCTCCCATTCACCTTAGTTAGCTGATATTGTTAATTATCTTGCCATAGGTTTCATGCCGACACATTGGATTGGGCAAGATAAGAAAAAAAAATCTTCGGCGAGGTTCGTAAGTTCTTTTGGGATGATTCATATTTGTTTAAATATTGCCTAGACCAAATCTTAACGAGATCTGTGCTGGACAATGAACACCAAAGTATCATCTCCTTCTGTCATTCTCAGGCCTGTGGCAGTCACTTTTCTGCCAAAATTCTGCAGTGTGGCTTTTACTGGCTCACTATGTTCAAGGACACTCATGAGTTTTACAAAGCTTGTGAGCGTTGTTAGAAAGTGGGTGCATTATCCCATCGAAAGATGATGCCTTTAAACTCCATTCTAATAATTGAAGCATTTGATTGCTGGGGCATTGATTTTATAGGACCATTCCCCCAATCTTTTGAAAATTTATATATTTTGCTTGTCGTAGACTATGTCACTAAATGGGTTAAAGCAATCCCGTGATGGAACAATGATCATCAAACAATCATTAAATTCTTAAAAGAGAACATCCTTTCCCAGTTCGGAACACCTTAAGCCATCATTAATGATGGAGGTTCACATTTTTGTAATAGGCCATTTGTAAACTTAATGAAGAAATATGACATCTCCTATAAAGTGAGCACTCCATACCACCCACAAACAAGCGGGCAAGCTGAGATTTCCAATAGGGAAATTAAACACATCTTGGAAAAGGCGGTTAACCCTGACCATAAGGATTGGTCAATCTGATTAACTGATGCCTTATGAGCTTATTGTACCATATTTAAGACCCCTATTAGAATGTCTCCCTTCAGACTTGTCTATGGGAAGGCTTGCCACTTGCCTATGGAGTTGGAACATAGAGCCTACTAGGCTGTTAATAATCTAAATTTCAATTTGGACAACGCTGGTTCGCTATGCAAACTTCAGTTAAATGAACTTGAAGAAATCCAGAATGATGCGTATGAGAACTCAAAAATTTACAAGGACAAGATGAAAGTGTTTCATGATCAACACATTCTTCAGAAATCATTCACACCAGGCTAGAAAGTCCTCTTATATAATTCTTGGTTACATCTCTTTCCGGGAAAACTCCAATCTCGTTGGACCGACCCCTCACTATTACCAATGTTTATCCTTATGGGGCTATTGAGATAAGGAATCTGAATAATAGCAATGAATTTAAAGTAAATGGACATCAATTAAAGCCATTTATTGAGAAATTTGATTCAAAGGACATGTCCATACCTCTGATTGATCCTGTTTACCAGGATTGACCTCCTAGTTTGACGGAGGTATAGTTATGTTTATTGCTTTTGCTTTCATAGAATTTAGGACTATGATAGTTTGCTTCCGCTGTTTTAGGATAGTTTGCTTTTCGGTTGTTTAATTCCTGTGTAAACCCACCTTCACACTAAGATACTTTAGAAAAAGCCACAAAATTCTTTCATCAGGTACTATTGTTCCATCACTTCTTCTTCAATTACATTGTCTCTTTTGCAAATCATGTTTATTTCTTTTACATTAAGGACAATGTAGATTTTAGGTTGGGGATGGGGGATTAGGTAAACTAATCAGTGTTTTCTCAGTTTTGAGCAAAATTTGTAATTTTGTTTTAAGTTTTCAATGTTTATCTATTTGGAAAGTAATAAGTTGTGTATTTAAGATTGTTTTGAGAATGAAAATAAGATAGGAAGTGAATTTTGAATTATTGGAGTTTGATTAACTAAGTAGCCTATCACTTACTGTCCTTGCACTCAATTGATTAAGAGGAAGTTCAAATATTATCATAAGACATTCAAATTATTTTATGTGAAAAGTACTAGATTTTCTGATTGTTAGTATTATGATCATTAAAAGATATTGAGAACTAAGTCTGGAGAATTTTATCCACCTGAAAAGAAGAAAAGAATCAGTTAAAAAATAGGAGATCGACAAAGAGGGTCATGTATGATGAAAAGATTAAAGAAGTCTGAAAAAGAATGAAAAATCTAAAAGAGAAAAAAAAGATGAAAAGACTGAATGAATACAAATGACCATCGATATAAAATAAAAAACTGGAAAAAGAAGGAAAAGGGGATATGTTCAGAATCAGTACTGGAGTTTTCAAACAATCTTGAAGTTATGAGCATGGCTAACATTATGAAAAGATAGTATTTTCACTGAGCACATTGAAAATTTTGATATGCGAACTATGCTCTGATTTAATGGATAAAGAACTTATTTGATTAAATTGCTTATGTGATTCGGCTCTAGTTTTCAAAATCTCACTTTCTCATCTTGAGTCTACTCATTCATACTTGATTACACAAAGATTGTTTTATGAAAGGGTTTGAACATTGCGCATTGAAGTTCATTTTTCGCATACTTTGCTCGAGACTAGAAAAATGCTGGATAGGGATTGTGTTGAGGGTCAAATATTGCATATTATCCCCCATTTATTACTTGGTTTTATGAACATGATAATGCTTAATGTTCTATTTTAATCATATTTGTGTTGCAAGATGAATTTAAGAGCTTGGATTGAAAAGGATGCTAAAAGCATGGATTTAACGTTCAAGAATCACCAAGCCAAAGGTTAGATCCTAGAGGACCAAAAATGAAGAATTCACATGCCAAAGATCCAAGAAAACCAAGTGAAGAATGAAGAGTATTGAAGACTTGAAGTGAAGAAAAGGAACCTTAAAAATCTGCATCCTTCGACTAGTCTAAACCCATCTTCGACCAGTCGAAGGATCTCGCTCGACTAGTCGAAGATTCCCCAACTCAAACTCCAGCGACTAAATCCTCTAAATTCTTATCATCCTCGACCAGTCGAAGGACATCCTTGACCAGTCAAAGGTGACCCTCGACCAGTCGAAGGTTGTCCTCGACCAGTCGAGGGTTACGCAGATGTTGCGCGGACTGTGTAAATTTGAGGCAATTTTCAGAATTTTTCAATTCAATGTGAAAGGATATGATGCACAACTATAAATAGAAGTCCCCAGGGCATCCTTGGGCATCTTCTAAGGTTTAAGGAGTGGACCAAAAGCATGGAGAAGCCATCGCCAAGAATTTTTCTTCCTTTTCCTTAGTTATTTTTATGATTTTTTAGGAGATTTTAGTTCAATCATGTCTATGGTTGGCTAAACCTCTTAACTAGGGCTAAGAGGTGAAGCTTGTAACGTGATGGGATGTTTCTTTTAGTTTGATTCATGTTTATGTTGAACCTTCTTTGATTCTAATTTAATTTTAAAGGAATACTTTCAGCTCTTAATGGTTTATTTTGACTCAAATTACAGTAGATCTGCAATAGCTTTTGTCAGGCCTGTGACCTAGTACCATTCCATTCCTTAGGATTTCATGATCCTTTCCGTCAAAGTCTGGTGACCCGTGACCTATAGATAGCATTTGTGAGAAACTTTGAGTTACGTCCTGTCAACCCGAGTCAGCTTGACCTGAAACTTATGTCATTGCGACCGTGCCATCACCGCGGTTCTGACGTCGTGTCTCGTGTGCTAAGGCGATGCTAAGATTGTGAGATGTGGCCCATGCTCTATTTCGACAGTGGACCACACGTTGCGGGACCCACCTATCCCAGATATCACTTTACCCTAGAGAATCCCATCATTAGGATGAGGTCACCTTAGGGGTGACATCAACCTACCCTGGCACCTACCCAGGTATGCTTACTAGCATGCTTAGCCATTATGAGAGCATGCCACTCTCTTCCCAATAAGTAGTGATTACCCCTAATCTACATAGCCCTCTCTCTCTCTCTTATCTCTCTCCCTCTCTCTTTCCTTCCTCATTTCTCCCATTACTAGAGCTTGGACGTCCCAAGCTACCCTCCAAGTCCAGCCACTCCAAACTCTATTTCCCCCAAATCCAACCCTTTAGATCCCATCTCAACCATAAAACCCTCTCTCTTGGAGCTCTAGGACCCTAAGGTGGAAGAATGAGTTGAAGATTTGAGGTGGGCGCCATGTTAGGAGTAGTTCCTGTAATTTCTTTCTTGGATCTTTTGATTTCCTTGCTTAGGGTCATTTAGGACCCACTAATCAATGGTGGAGATCCTACTTGACCCCTTGGTGCATGTGCTTAGCCATGATGGGGCCATTCTTCATGGATCCCATCATGATGTTTTGTTTAGATTCTTGGTCTTGATGGGTCACCTAGACCCTGATTTCATGGTGGGGATGGTATCCCCACCTCAAATATTTTTTTATGTAGGATCATGAAATGCATGGGACCCATTTATTGATCTTGATTTATGGTTTTGATTTGATTGGAGGGGCTTATAGTGGCGGAGTCCCCTCCCATGGCCGGTCTTCTTCTCATCTTCTCTCTTTCTTTCTCTCCCTTCCTCTTTTATATTTCCTTGATATGTGTGGCCCACCTGATGTGCTCAGCACATCCAGACTGTCCAATAGGGTGGGACGGTCCTGCTGTCCAAAAATCTGGATGCAGGCCGGCCCACCTTGTTGTCATATGGTGCATGCGAGGTTAGATTCAGCTACAAGCTTGGTTTGGGTGTGCATGGCCCAACCAGTTGGCCTTATCTTGATCCATGATAAGGATTTTCTTCCTATCCAGCAACTTATGGGTTGGAATGTCCAATAATATATTGTTGTCCAGACTTTTTGGGCCCATGTTGAAGATTATTTGTATGGAATTTAGCTTTTTATGCAACTTGATTTTCTTTCTGATGTGGGGTGGTTTCCAAATGTGTGGACCCCACCTTGATGTGTGTTGAACCTCCCATCAGCTAGCCCTTAATTGACGCCTTAGGATGGGCCAAAGGTGGGTTGGATGGTTAAAATTTCTAGACCGTCCAGCTGCATTGTTGAAGGGAAAACATAAATGTCAGCCTGATTTTTGGGATGGTGGGCCATTCATGTGGACCCCACCTTGTAGTACAATTAAGGGTGCATGCCATACGCCCATTTTTCCCTGATTTAGCCAGCCCTGGGCCCACTCCAGAGGAAGAATCCCGCAGGACCAGCAACATTCTTTTTTAGCACCTTGTTATCCATAATTTGTAATTGTTGTTGCAGTTGTTTATAATCCCCAACTCACCTCCATTATGGTCCACCTTGCTGGGACCCACCTTGGATATTTGAGGGCCATCCAGGTTGTCCATTGGGACACCTCAACTGGGCCAGCAGCCTACCTGCTGGACATCCTAGCTAGGCTAGCGTCCAACAGGGAGGGGCTGACTATCTACCCCTCTTGTGGCCCACTTTGATGATGTGTTGTACTTAGCCGTTCCCCCATTTTGTGTGGCCCACTTGGACATGGCCCACCCCTGGTGGGATGTCTAGTGTTGGGGCCCACCATGTGCTTGATATGGGCTAGCCGTCCAGGCCCTATGGATGCCCAAATTGATTGGGGTGTCGTTGGACTTACAGTCTAGCACAGGCCCACCTTATTTTTATGAGTTCTATACATGCTTCCATCTGGTGGGGCCCACTGCGATATTTATGGGCCACCATGAATTAATCGTTTTGCCCAGATAATGTATTTGCTAGACCTCAGTAGGCCTAGGAAGTTGGGTGGGCTAGATGTCTAGCAAAGGCCCAGTAAATTCTGCATCTAGCTGATTGTTTTGAAGTAGTGTGGCCCACCAGATTGGAGGTGTTTTGAGTACTCTCTATGCCTGTGTTTCTATGTGATGGTGGGCCTCGTTTTTGCCTTGTGTGGCCCACCAACCATTTGATTGTAGGACCTTACTGTCCAGATTTTTGGACATCCAGGTAGGCCCAGATGGGCCGGACGTCCAGCCTTAGTGCTTTCCCATTTGCTAGTGCTACCCATCCATTGTGTTGGTCCTTGTAGGTTGATTGTAAGCCCAATATGATGTATGTGATTGAATCTTTGTTGCCCCATCCAACTGGCCTAGTTTTGGGTTGATTTATGAAGCCCACATTGGTGGATGTTGGATATACCTTAGCTATTTAGATGGGGCATATGGGTTGCCCATGAGGCCCAACATAATGTATGAATGAGATGTTCTCTTTGGCCATGATATTTTTGGGCCATGAGCTGCCCCTCATATAGCCCATCTTGATGTATGTAGGCCTTGGGCCATTTCTTGAGGCCCAACATGATGTGTGTTAAGGCATAAAAAAGATCGAGAGAGATAAAAGAAGAAATCCTTCCTGAAAGAGGGTTGTGCGCCACACAACGGAAGGATGCAATGAAGGGTTGTGCACCATACAAAGGTGTTCCGCACAAAGGTGGTCCATGCACAAAGGTGGTCTGCAAAAAGGTGCTCCACGTACAAAGGTGGTCCGTACATAAAGGGGTGACCGCACAACAGGGTTGGGTGCACAATGAACTTGTTGAAGTGTTCACACATGCGAAAGGCTATATACCCCACCATCCCTATATAATTCATTCATTAGAGTAAGATTCAAGTAGAGGAGAGAGATCCAAACTTCAGAAGAACCCAAGTATCGGCTGCACCCATTGTGTGGAACATGGCCCATGGGGCGCACAATGGGTGAGGGCACACAACTGATATGGGCACACAACTGTGGTAGCGCACAACGGATAAGGGCACATAATGGTTGCTGGTGCACAACCCTTTCTGATGAACCATGGTTGTGGGCGCACAACCCTCCTGTTGGTGTACCATTCTCCCCTGTGGGCATGCAATGACTTCATTCGTGTCAGGGATTCATTGGTGGATAATCAAAGATCAAAGAAAACCCTGATTTGGATTGAAAATATCAGAATATTTTCTCAAGAACATGGAATCAATCAGAATAAATGTTGTTCCAGCACATTAATACTGCCACATTAAAGATCATGATACAATCAATATTGAACATTTAATATTTGTATTATGTTTATGTAAATGTTTTACTTTGGAATCAAAGGAGATAAAGGATGTAAATGAATTCAGAACGAATGAATATTGTGATTGTTCTCTTTATTCTTCTTTTGTTAATTATTGAGTAAAAACGAATTCCCCCAAATCAAATGCATTTGTTTCTTGTCGAAACAAAATGACGACTCTGCTGGGGACATTTTTAATGCTCAATACTAACTTATGGATTATACTGAGGATTTTCACCACTGTTTAGCATCGTCAAGATGCCAAAATGGAGACTGTCAGCAGGAACATCCTCCCTTTCATCTCCAAAGTAGAGCATAACCTTATTCAAGTATTGATTCATGTCTTCTTTTTACAACTGACCCATATTCAAAGAAATTACAATCAATCAATGGTGATCATTAAAAAAAAGATAGTTTTCTACTTCACAGCAATAAGATTTGTCATCGAATGCGCTGGCAAACAAACTAAGTATCGTAAAGAGAAATCTGCACCAGTCAAATATACGAAATTATGAATAGCTGCTATAGTCAAACCATCTCACCAGTAGCATAAGAAGAGGGAAATGATTAGATTGTTGTCTCGCGCCAGAGAATAGGAACCCGAAATGTCACTGCCGCCGGAGCAAGCTCACCATTGGGAAGAATCAGGGGACCGGTAATGTAAAATGCAACCAGGAAAAACCCCGAACTTACCCCTTCAACAATATACCCCAGGAAAGCTATTTCCCCGCCATCGATGCATAATTTTTTTGGCTCTGCCTGCCAGAGGCGCTCGGTGGACGAAGGAAAAGAAAGACAAGTCATTGCTGACAGGCTCGCTAGCCCTTGCATCACCTCAATCAGCCGACTACTCTGGAAATATGGGAAAATCAGAGGAAACTCCTCTTTCGGCGACCCCCATTGCATCAATTCATTCCTATTCGGCTCCAACCACAGCTTGTCAAGGAACAGAGAGGCTATTGTATATATGGCCGGAACAAGCCAAGGACCATCGCCGACTACAGAAGATCATATGGCAGAAATGGCTCAGGCACAGAGAACGCTGATGGAAGAATGAAGAAGTCTCTAAGAAGCCCTGGTAACCCTCACACATAATGTAGGTCAAATGACAGCTCCTCTAATGACAGGCAATGCAAATGAGCAAGAACAGTAGCTTGAAGGATCGCAACCGCCAAGAGTGGGATCACTCTGGTCAGCTCCTACGGCTAGGGTGATGACTCAAGAAGAAGTGCGACAAGTTGTCAAGGAAGCTGTCAGGACAGAAAGGGAAGGTGAGAGTACCAGAAGGTTCAGGTATCAGACACCATACCCAAGAGAAGTAGAAGATATCCCGTTCCCAAATAATTTCAAGCACCTCAATTTTTAGAAATTCAATGGAGACAGATCACCGGAAGAGCATTTAATGCACTTTATCACCAGTATGGGGAATTTCTGTACAGTGCCCCAATATTGTCTTCGGCTGTTTGGGTCCTCTTTAATAGATAAGGCATTTAGATGGTACTCTATCTTAGCACCTGGATCGATAAGAACTTGGGAGCAGATGCAAGACGTGTTTATATCAAACTTCTTCTCGTCAGAACGTGATGTCAGCATCACAGAATTAGCTTCAGTACGACAAAGGGAAGGAGAGCTTGTGGAAAAATTTATAACAGATGGTAGACCTTGGGAGCTTCTTGTACGCAGTTGCTAGAAGAGAAAGAGCAGGTGAAGATGTGCCTGAATTCTATGGAGATAGGAATAACATTCGGTCTCACCAGAATTGATATTAAAACCTTTTATGACCTAGCCACGAAAGCGCAAGCTTTAGGACTGATGACTAGGAAAATGACAGCATTTAACTACAAAACAGCTAGAAGAGGGTCTCATAAATTGATTGCAAATGTAGTCGATCATGAGAAGAAAAACCATGATATAAGAGAAATAAGAGGCAAAAGACAGAAAGGAAAGAAGAGTCGAATCATCCCAGAGGAAGATTTTATGATAAAAGATCATTGAATTCTCACGAGGGTTTTACGTTCGAGAAACAAGACATAGTCCCCATGATGAATCAGTTGCTGAAGGCTGGTACAATCGAACTACCTCCATCTAAACACCCTAAAGAATCATCAAAAAGAAAAGAAAGGGACTTCTGTCATTATCACCGTCTAGTAGGGTATCCGACAGAAAATTATTACACGTTGAAATGCATAATACAGAGAATGATAAATAGGGGCGAGATAATAATTGGAAAGGAGAAAGAAAGAGACAAAAGAGTAACATTAAATGTACTTACTATGCGAGAGAATCCTCATGGAAGAGCGAGGACAGAGCATCCAAAAATAATGTGGAAATTTGTAGTAACTACATTACGATCAGGGAAGAAAGTAGCTAGCCCACCAAATCCGAAGGCTGAAAAACTAAAGGTGGAAACAATCAAGAATTACTCCAGCAGCAGCAATGGCAAGAAAGAAGAAAGGAAGGAAGCAAGGAAGGTGACTTATGATATCATAAGTCACTTGAAAGGTATACCAGCTCGGTTAAGTGTTTATGATGCCCTAGGATTATCAGAAGACTCTCGACAAAGTTTGATTAAAAGCCTTATCTAACGATGATATTAAAGAGGCATTGCTGACATAAATGAAGAATGAAGAGCGCAGAGAACAGGAAGATTGTATGCCAGTTATCTCCTTTTCTGACAATGACTTAACTTGTGATAAGGAACACAATAGGTCGTTGATGATTGTAGGTCATATTCGCAGTAAGCAGGTTAAGCGAATAATGCTTGATAATGGGTCTGCAGTGAATCTATTACCATTAACAGTACTAAATGAATTGGGATATCGCCACTCTAATCTATGCCCTAGTAGAATGATGATGCAGGGCTTTAACCAAGATGGACAGCGTGTGCTTGGTAAGATTATAATAACACTGGAAATAGGAGAGTTAACTATAAATGTTGTTTATTATGTTATAAATGCAGTAGCAGCATATAACCTCCTTCTGGAAAGACTGTGGATGCATCAGTATGGCATCATACCTTCCACCTTACACCAGTGTTTCAAATACTGTAAAGACGGGGTGCAATACAAAGTGCTAGTTGACGCAAGGCTGTATACAGAAGCTGAAGCCTTCTTTGCAGATGTAAGTGATTATGATGGATTTGCCAGTGAAGGAGAAAAGAGGAATGATGAAAACAAAGCCCTAGGGAATGCTTGCATGGAAATAATGAGGGAAGAAAAGACAGAATTGTCTTGGACATTGAAAGCAAGAAAGAAATTTTACTTCATGCCAAAGCATCTGCGATAGCCGACACAACCACCGTTAACATTATTGTCACCAGAATAGTTGGAAATTTTGCAATCAAATTACATGGTACCACTACCATATGTTGAAAGAAGAAAACTATTTTCGGTCATTCCGAAGAGATTTCAAGTTAAATCCAGCCCAAGATACCTAGAGCTAATTGAATTTTATGTCTCTTTAGAAGTAAAAACAGAAGAAATGGCCGACAATAACACAAGTCATGGGAAATTGACATTCAAAGATCTTAAGAAGTACAGTCCAGCTAGTAGGAAAATCATGAAGAACATGGGTTCCGACTATGAAAAACTGACTGGCTTAAACTACAGGAAGGGAATTCAAATCTTGATTGGAGTAAAATAGAAAAAGCGAGAGAACTTTCAAGGATTGGGGGCAAAATCTTCAAAAAATATGGTTACGGTTGACCAGGCAGAGGGAGAAGATTCGGAGATGGTCAAGAATCCTGAGACAGCTCCGAAGCAGATAGAAGATGGGGGGGCAACAGACAATTGATAGCTTGCAAGAAATAAATTCGGGCATGGAAGAAGAACCATGAAATAACATTTATAAGTGCCAGCCTCCCCGAACATGAAATTGACCAGTATGTCAAGCTCTTGAAAGAGAATAAAGACGTCTTTGCTTGGACATATTTGGAAATGCCTGGCCTAGAACCGTTAGTGGCAATGCACCGATCGAACATCTCTAAAGATAAGAGGCCAATTAAGCAAGCACAAAGGCAATTCCACTTGGATCTAAACCCCTTGATAGAGGAAGAAATAAGCAAGTTAATAAAAGTTGGGTACATCAGGGAAGTTAAATATCCTAAATGGATATCGAATATCATCCCAGTGAAAAAGAAGAACGGGCAGATCAAGTTATGTGTTGACTTTAGAGACTTAAATGAAGCTTGTCCAAAGATGATTTTCCGTTGTCGATAACCGAGTTGTTAATGGATAGCATGGCGGAATATGTTGTCATGTCCTTCATGGATGGTTAGACAGGTTATAACCAAATAAGAATGGCTCCTAAAGACGAAGAATCAACAGCGTTGAGGACTTCGTTGGGAATATATTGCTATGAAGTCATGTCATTAGGTTTCAAGAATGTGGGCGCAAGATATCAAAGGGCAATGCAGAATTTATTTCAAGTCATGATGCATAAACACATTGAATACTAGGTGGATGATCTGGTAGTTAGATCAAACAATCATGAAGAACATAGTGAATATTTGGTGTCAGTCTTCTGTCAACTCAGAAAGAGATAGCTAAAGATGAATCCAGCTAAATGTACCTTTGGGGTATCGTCAGGGAAATTCCTCGATTTCATCATAAGACACAAGGGAATCGAGATTGATTCAGGAAAAATTAAGGCCATTAGAGATATACCGCCCCTGAAAACATTGAAAGAATTGAAATGCCTGCAAGGGAAATTAGCATACATTCGATGTTTTATTTCAAACTTGGCAGGAAGGTGCCAGCCATTTTCTCATCTGATGAAGAAAGGAACAGAGTTTGTATGGGACAAGTCTTGTCAAAATGCGTTCGATTCGATAAGGGAATTGTTGAAACAGCCTCCAGTGTTAGTAGCTCCTCTGAAGGGTAAACCTCTTATCTTATACATATCTGCAGCTAAAAATTCATTAGGAGCCTTGTTGGCACAAATGAATGAACATGGGAAGGAAACAACGCTTTATTATTTGAGTCAAACTCTAATAGGCGCAAAATGCAATTACTCTTCGATCGAAAAGATATGCTTGGCATTGATATTTGCGGTCCAGAAACTAAGACATTATTACCTGTCCCACAACTTAATCTTAATATCTTGAGCAGACCCCATCAAGTTCTTAATGATAAGGCTGATGTTATCAGGAAGATTGGCAAAATGGATGTTGTTACTCTTAGAATATATGATTACTTACGAGCTAACGAAGGTAGTTAAGGGGCAAGTAGTGGCAGACTTTTTGGCAGCTTATCCAGTGACAGACAATGAAATTGTTTCTGATGAATTTCCTGATGAGCAAGTAATGATGATTGAATCGCCAAGCTCATGGAAGATGTTTCTTTATGGCTCATCCCGAGCAACAGGAGCAGGTGCGGGAGTAATATTTATCACCCCTCAAGGCGATTTATTACCTTATTCCTTCACATTAGGTACTGCATGCTCAAATAATGAAGCTGAGTATAATGTTCTCATCATTGGAATGGAGATAGCTAGCGAAATGAAGATAAAGACATTGTGGATTTTTGGGGATTCTAAGTTGATTATAAATTAACTAAAAAACTGAGTTTGAAACAAGAAAGCGAGAGCTTCTGCCATACTATCGAAAAATGTAAAAATTGTTAGAACAATTCTATCGTGTCAAAATCAAGCATGTGCCGCGATGCGAGAATGTAAAGGCAGATGCTTTGGCTAGCTTAGCGGCAGCTTTATCTTGTCCATATCAAAGCCCACTGTGGGTGACAATAGAAGAAAGAAGATTCTTACCCTCGTAAAAAATTATTAACGAAGTCACTGAAGCACTCCCTATATCATGTCTAGAGATAACAATAGACGATTGGCGTCAGCCTTTTGTTGATTATCTAAAATATGATGTCTTTCAGAAGACCCAATGCTGAAACAACAAGTCAAGCAGAGATTGAAAAGATTCATTATGAGTAATGAAGTTTTATACAGAAGATCTGATAATGAAAATTTGCTGCAATGTTTGGATAAACAAGAAGGAATGCAAGTGTTATAAGAGGCTCATTCCGGGGAATGTGGAGCGCATCAAGCTAGCCAAAAAATATTTCATCGAGTGCATCGGATGAGGTATTATTGGCCCACAATGTTTAAAGATGTTATAGATTATGCGAAGTGAAGCCATGAATGTCAGATTCATGGCAATATCATACATATACCTCCCGAGGATCTTCATCAAACAACTGCTTCTTGGCCCTTTGGTACTTGGGGACTTAATGTTATTGGTCGTATAAATCCGTCGTCATATAAAGGAAAGCAATATATACTGGCAGCAATAGATTATTTCTCTAAATGGATAGAGGCAATTGCAGTACGAAATGTCAAAGAGAAGGACGTTGTCAATTTCATCCGACATGCGCTAATTTATCATCACAGTATCCCGTAGAAAATCGTCACCGATAACGGTCCTCCTTTCAAGAATAGGGGCATGGAAAAGCTATGTCTCAAATTCGGTATTCATCACTCATTTTTAACACCCTACTATCCGTCGACCAATGGATTAGTAGAGGCATTTAACAAGACGATTACGAAACTACTGAAGAAGATAGTGACTGGGAATAAGTGTGATTGGGATGAAAAGTTACAAGAGGCTTTGTGGGCCTACAGGACTACTCATCGAACGGCAATGAAAGCTACACCATATTCGCTAGTTATAGTGTAGAGGCTGTCATTCCGATTGAAACACAAGTCGCCTCACTCAGGGTAGCAGTGCACCAGTTGATTACTGATGATGAGAATGCGAGAATAAGGTTAACAAAATTAGACTTGCTTGATCAAAAATGACTATCAACTCAGTAGCGATTGCAATTATATCAAGCAAGGATTTCCACTGCCTTTGATAAGAAAGTTAAGCATTGGTCTTTCAAGAAAGGCGACCTGGTTTTGATGTTGAAGATGCCGATAGTGGTCACCTGTAGAACAGGGGGCAAGTTCGACCTTAAATGGGATGAGTCATACATCATAACCAAAGTATATTCCAATGGGCCATACAGAGTAACAGATTAGGATGGACGAGGCATCAGTATACCGGTCAATGCTCGTTTCATCAAGAAATATCGTCCCTGACAGGGGAAGTGGTTTTGATACAGAAGATTATCAGAATAATGCTTCTATATCAAAAGGGGGCAATTATGAGTGAAATGATGAAACAGCCTTAAAAGGCGAAGCCCTGTATTCTTTCTTTCATATATGAATAACGGGTGAATTCTCAAGCATATCAAGATTAAGCATCAATGATTATCACTAAAATTAGCAGTCATTGTTGTCGTCATTGATTGTCTATCAAAATTGTTATCATTGCCAAGCTAATTCAATATGAAGACGGATATCATCAGAACATTATCGGCAATGGCAAGCAACGATGATGTATCAATTATTCATTCACCATCCATGGCAGTGGGATAGCCTATACGGCTAAGCACATATGAATCTTATGACAGCAATGGTAGCTCATCCTTTAAGGTAACCTAGCCAAGCCCTATATGGCCAACTACGCATAAGACCTATATATTATTCGAGCAGTAGTTGTTCACCACCCCAAATATAGGGTTGTGATATAGTAATAATCTCAGTAAGACCGAGGTCGAATCCACATAGACTGAACCTTGTACGTAATCTGAAAGTAACTAGAACTAGAACTAGAAGAAGATGTAATCTAAACCAAGAAAATTTAAGAGAATAATGATGAATTATGAAACTAAAACTTGTAAAATTCAATGGTGGGAAACTAGGGTGCCAAGGATCCACTTGTAGCAATTGGGAAACTACCTTGCATGATTCAAGGACACAACTAGAATTAGAGTCCTATCATATCCAATTGGTAAGAAGAGATATGTCAGATCTCAGAACTTCTCATGGATCTAATCATAAATAGATGAGTGTGGTGAAGATTTGGAAGTAGTTCCGTCACGAAACCATGCCCAAGAGACGAGGCAAACAACAACAATATACTAAACCCACAACCAATCATAAGAGAATTGAGAAGATTAAGAGGATTCCATCACCCAACCATGCCCATGAGACGATGGTGAACAACGGGATTGCCTAATTTCACAATCTTAATAGATGAAAAGAAGATATCTCAAGCTATCACGAATCTATTATAATTTGAGTCACAACAAAGCATTAAAAACTAAAAATATTCTTTCATAATCGAACTAGAATCCAAGAGAGTTCAACAAACATGAATCAAAGCATAGAAAAATACCCCATTATGCTACAAGCTTCACCTCTTAGCCCTAGCTAAGAGGTTTAACTAAACATGAATATGATCAACTAAAAACTCTTAAAATCATCAAAAGAAAGAAGAAATTAAAGAAGAAAGGGAGAAGGAGGACTCCTCATGCACCAGCCACACACACTCTCTCTCTCTCTCTCTCTCTCTCTCTCTCTCTTCTTCATGGAAAATCTTTACATGTTTTTCTACCAAGAAAGCATCAAACCATTTTGACAAATATAATCTTTTTTACAACCACTAGGAGGCAGTGGAGAGCTTTTACGCACAAGAGGCTAGAGAGAAGTTGTACGTAACCCGTACGCATGTTGGGCAGTGAAATCGCAAGTCGATTTCGTGTTTGAATGAGTTTTGGGATGGCTGAACGTCACAAACTAGGATTTTCTCCATAACTGGGGTCATTTTTAGCCTGAGATTGAACGGTTCAGATCACCCAACAGATCAATGATGATGGTCCACTGGTTCCCGAAATTTCTGGTTTTTTGGATGTACGTTACGCATGCGAATTCGCTAAGATGCTTGGTGGGCCCCACAATGGTGTTTTCTGAGAAATTCACCCCATTCATTGGATTCTTGGCAAAATTTCAGTCAGAAATGGACGATTTTACTCGAGTTTGGTGCGACCCACTGTATCAAATCACCCTATTGTTCATCCTACATTTGACGGCGATCTGCGTGTGTACACATGAATGTGACCAAAAGGACTCTATGGCTAGGGTCGTGGCCACCCCTTAAACACAATGAACTATCCGGATTATCCAAAAGGGAAATGGTGGTGGCCCACTACATGTCCCAATGGACGCACGTCCGTCCGCTGGGAGAAACATCGGGTCACCCCAACGTTGACCAGGACTCCAGATCCAGTGTGACTTGGCTGCCCTCCTACTGTGCACACACATCATGTGGGTAGGTCCTATAGTGATGTTTTTGATAAATCTACTCAGTTTATCCTCTCCTTTATCCAATTTAAGGGGTTGAGACCAAAATTAAAGCATATCCAGATATCAGGTGGGCCTTAAATCGATGATTTATTTGATGATTTGTTCGTTGGACCACTTCCATAGGGATCCAAGGGCTGAATTTCAATGCATATGGTTAATTTAGTGTCCTCAAGCCAGATATAAAGTTTCGAGCCAATCGAATGGTGGGAACCCTATGATCTTGCATTAAGGACGATTTTCAGGCCCCTTTAACTCCAATCGCTTGATTTTCTTGGATCTTTGGAGTGTAAATTCTTCGATCTCAGTCCCCTAAGATCCGTCCATTGCCTTGGTGATATCAGAGCGTTAAATCCATGCTTTTAGCACCCTTTTGAATCTAAGCTCTTAAATTCCCCTTGCAACACAGTCATGATTAAAATAGGACATTAAATATTATC
Organism: Magnolia sinica; assembly: GCF_029962835.1. Classification (NCBI taxonomy): domain Eukaryota; kingdom Viridiplantae; phylum Streptophyta; class Magnoliopsida; order Magnoliales; family Magnoliaceae; genus Magnolia; species Magnolia sinica. The sequence continues at coordinate 71,540,277 of NC_080574.1, forward strand.
ATGTTCATAAAACCAAGCAATAACTGGGGTCTAATATGTAATATTTGACTCTCAACACAATCCCCAACTAGCATTTTGCTAGTCCCGAGCAAAGTATGCAAAAAATATTTTAAGAATTACGGGACAATTTTTATAAACCTAAGTGATTTTTGAAAAACAATCCAGTCAATAGAATTCTAAGGTTCATGAATTTTGGGGATTACCTTCTCCTAGCCTCAAGTGCATGGTAAACTTCATAGCCAAGTTCAAAGTATTAATCTAACAATTAGAACAATTCTAAACATTGAGTTCTATGAGTGTATAGTGTAATCTCGGCTTATCATCATTAAGAGTCCAGTCATCAATTTTCATGATAACATTGATAATCAAACAAAGCATTCCTCGATAACCCAACCTAAACTAAAACTTTCCTTATAATTCATCCATTTCACTCTTCCAGCTTTTGATTTTTCCATCGATGGCTTCACGCTGTGTTAACCTTTTTAAAGATCTTTAACAGGTAGCCATTTTTTAAGATAATCATTTTTTAGCTAGATATTCTTCTCTTTTCTTTATCTTTTGTTTTGTTTTTTTTTCAATGAACATGATGGACAAATTTCCAGGCTAGTTCCTTCCATGCTTACTGATTACCAGGTTAATAATTCGATATCGAACTGAAACCTTAATGTGTTAGCGAGATGTGACGTGTGAAATCATGACTCAATTAATATTTAAAACTTCTAATCATGGATTACTAATTTGAACTTAACTATGAAATTTAACAAGCAACTGAATTCAAGAGTCATAAATCACCAACATTAAGTATTTTATACTTCTATATTAAGGATAATCGTCAAAATCACTTCAAATTCAAAAGAATTTTCAGAAAAGTTTTTTAAAAAAAAATAAATTCACAAAATTTGCTCAAGACCAAGAAAATACTGATTAGGTAACCTAATCTCCCATCCCCAACCTAAAATCTACATTGTCCTTAATGTAGAAGATATAAGCATGCAATGCATGTGAGACAACTAAATTGAAGGAGAAGTGATGGAAAGATAGTACCTAATGGAGGAGTTAAGAAGCTTTTTCCAAAGAAATCTTAGCATGAAAGTGGGTCAGCAGAAGAGTGAAACCAACAAAAATAAACTATCCTAGAATGATGGGAAAGCAAACTATCCTAACACCGTAAAGCTGACTATCCTAGAACAATAAAAAGTGAACTAATCCTAAACTAGGAAAGTAGGAGAAAAGCTACTCAGTCATGCTGCAAGGTTCCTCCTTTGGCTAATATCTTGATAAATTTCTCAGTAAGTTTCTCAACAAGATCATCCAAAGGCCCTTTTTGCAATAACCTTGGATACCTTGGAGCATGAATTTCCAGAGAAATTTATGGACCTAAGAAAAAAATTGTTGCTGAATCGCTTGAGGTATCCAAAGTATATATGATTCACCTGTGACAGAAAAAGTTTCAACGTTAGTACTTCATGGTGAATCAAAGACTACAAGATGATAAAATTCAGAAGAATTCTCAGCAGATGATGTAATCTCAACGTATTACAAAGTTTCAGACAGCTCCTCCTTTAATGATAGACATTTAAGATCTTAGGAAGGAGGAGCTTCATAATAAGGGTTCTCTCGGTCAGTAACAACTACTGAGGTAATGTCTTGTAAGGCATTCACTAAGTCTTGTATCATGGGATCATTTGAATCTGCAAAGTGTGCTAAGTAATCGTCTAAAGAGTTGGGAAATTCAGTTGAGAGTGACTCCTTTTCCACATTGAAGCTTGTGATGATCTGCCTAAGGATTTCATTGTCTCTGGAAGTGGATGGATGCATGCTCTCTTGCTCTTGGCCTACATAAACAAGTTGGGGATCAATAAGCGACGGATTGATGTGAAAACTATATTCATCAGTACCGTCCAGTAAAGGCATTATATTGTCAAGGGTTGACAACTCAAATGGTGGCCTTAACTGGATGGTTCCAATTCCTGGAGTCATATCAAGCAACTTGTCCATCTCCTGAGTCATATTATCATTCAATTTAGGGGAGTAGTTCAAACATGTCTCACAAGAATTAGAAGGGTCAGTCGTAAGGGGCTCATCCTCCACTTTTAAATTGGCCATGTCAGATTGGTGGAGTAGATCACTTTGGTCGACAACCTCCCAAACCTCTTGATCCTTGACCTGGGTGAAACTTGAGATTGATTCTAGTGGAATTTGGGTTGCACATTCATGATCGTCATACCAATATGCATCATCTTCCAATTTAGTGCAGTACACACTTGGGATGGGATCGCTTTCCTCACATTCTATTCCTAGATTGGGTTGAGGTTCGAATAAACTAAGCTCTTCCTCATTATTGAAACCAAATATGTGATGTGAGTGAAGTGTGTCATCATCATTATATTTGAAAGACACCCACGTCTCTTGATCATTCTTTTGAACCATCATCGAGATCAACTCTTTGGGGAATTGAACCATATGCTCACTAATGGAATCCAACTCCTCATTCCAAATTCTACAATTGTCCGTAAGTGAGTTTAGATCACTTTCCTTGCATTGTGTTTCTAGGTTGGATTGTGGTTGGGATGAATGAGCCTCCACTATCTTATCAATGCGTAAATTAAGCGCTTCTGATATTTTCTAATTTCTGCAAGATAGTCCATGTTACGCTGAAAAGAATCCTCTTGGATTGTTTCTGGTTGGATCTCAAAGGTAGGGGATCCAAGAGAATATTCATTATAACATGTTGTTGGTTCATCTTCCCAATTTTGATGTTTCCACTAGTTATAGTCATACGGATCATAGGTGGGAGAGTATGATGGTTGTTGAATATAATCTCTCATTGTTTTCTTTTTGTTTGATGGTTGATTATAATTCTCACTCCCATAAGTCTAACAACCCTAACATTCACACACCATTTCCTTAATCCGTGGGGTGTAATTATTCCCCCTCATATTATCACGTAAGGACATCTTAACCGGTGGAACATTATATTTCGGTCTGTTCTCGATGATGGTTTCAAAAAAGTTTTGAGACATAGGTTGATTTTTATCATAATCATCATCATCCCTTCACACTTTTTTTTCATTCTCAAAAGCTATCTCAGCATATTAATGTTCCCACTCGTGCATATACATGGTGAAACCCTAATCCTGAACCTAATCCAAAAATAAATAAATAAAAATCCTTTAGAAAATATGGAAAGTAGAAAGTTAGAAGGAAGTTACCAAAATAGAAGTTCCTATGTTAGAATCCTGTAAAAGAAAAAAAATAAATTAGTTTCTAAAAATAGAAATTCTAAAGTTAGAAAGTTCCTAAAATAGAAAGTAAACAAGTTTCTCTAAAAAAAAAAAAAAGGAAAATTCCTAAAACCTAAAAATAGTAAGTTTCTAAACATAATTAGGAAAGTTCTAAACCTAAAATTAGAAAGTTAGTTTCTAAAAATAAAAGAGATCTTAAAATTAGAAATTTCTAAAAATAGAAAAATAAATCCTAATTTAAAAATAGCAAAACAGAAAAATTAGAAAGAAATTACCAATTTAGAAAGTCTATCTCAGGGACCTACAAAACAGGAAAGTTAGGTTAGTTTCTAAAAAATTCAGAACAGAAAAACCTAAACCCTAATTCTAAAACCCTAATCTTAACCTAATTCTAAAACTAGTTAATCTCAGAAAAGCATAACCGTTAGTCCCTAGCAATGGCACTAAAAACTTGTTCACCACCCCAAGTATAGGGTCACGATGTAGTAATAATCTCAGTAAGACTAAGGTCGAATCCACAGGGACTGAACCTTGTAGTAATCTGAAAGTAACTAGAACTAGAACTAGAAGAAGATGTAATCTAAACTAGGAAAATTTAAGAGAATAAAGATGAATTATGAAACTAAAACTTGTAAAATTCAAAGGTGGGAAACTAGGGTGCCAAGGATCCACTTGTAGCAATTGGGAAACTTCCTTGCATGATTCAAGGACACAACTGGAATCAGAGTCCTATCCTATCCAATTGGTAAGAAGAGATTTGTCAGATCTCTGAACTTCTCATGGATCTAATCATAAATAGATAAGAGTGGTGAAGATTTGGAAGTGATTACGTCCCGAAACTATGCCCAGGAGACAAGGCAAACAACAACAATATACCAAACCCACAACCAATCATTAGAGAATTGAGAAGATTAGGAGGATTCCATCACCCAACCATGCCCATGGACGATGGTGAACAATGGGATTGCCTAATTTCACAATCTCGATACATCAAAAGAAGATATCTCGAGCTATCATAGATCTATTGTAATTTGAGTTACAACAAACCATTAAAAACTAAAAATATTCCTTTATAATTAAACTAGAATCCAAGAGAGTTCAATAAACATGAATCAAAGATAGAAAAACACCCCATCACGCTACAAGCTTCACCTCTTAGCCCTAGATAAGAGGTTTACCTAACCATGAATATGATCCACTAAAAACTCTTAAAATCATCAAAAGAAAGAAGAAACTAAAGAAGAAAGGGAGGAAGACTCCTCATGCGCCAGCCACTCTCTCTCTCTCTCTCACTCTCTCTTTCTCCTTCTTCACGCCTCCACGGCTTCATACGTCACAAGCTGATCATCTCCACATCCTTCCCTCTTCTTTTTTATATCCATTGGGAGGTGGTGGAGAGCTTTTACGCATAAAAGGTTCGAGAGAAGTTGTACATAACCCGTACGCATGTTGCGCAGCGAAACTGTAAGCCAGTTTTCTGTTTAAATGAGTTTTAGGTCGGCTGACTGTCCCAAACTAGGATTTTCTCCATAGCTGGGTCGTTTTTGGCTTGGGATTCCTCTAAACAGTTCAAATCATCCAATTGATCAACGATGATGGTCCACTGCTTCCCAAAATTTTTGGTTTTTCCAGTCGTACTTACGCATGTGAATTCGCTGAGATGCTCGGTGGGCCCCACAGTTGTGTTTTCAGAGAAATCCACCCCATTTATTGGATTTCTAAAGAAATTTTAGTCAAGAATGGACAATTTTTCTCGAATTTGTGCAGCCCTCTATATTAAATCACCCCACCGTTCATCCTACATTTGACAGCGATCTGCGTGTGTACATGTGCATGAGACCAAAAGGACTCCATTGCTAAGGTCGTGGCCACCCCTTCAACACAATGAATGGTCTGGATTGTCAGGAAAGGCAATGGTGGCCCATTACTCGTCCCAGTGGACACACGTCCGTCTACTGGGAGAAACGTCGGGTCAACCTAATGTTGACCAGGAGTCTCGATCCAGTGTGGCTTGGTTGCCCTCCTGTTGTGCCCACGCATCACGTGGGTAGGTCCTGCAGTGATGTTTTTGATAAATCTACTTTGTTCATCCTCTCCTCCATCCAATTTAAGGGGTTGAGACCAAAATTGAAGCATATCCAGATATCAGGTGGGCCCTAAATCGATGATTTAAGGGATGATCTATCCGTTGGACCACTTCTACAGGGATCCAAGGGCTGAATTTTGATGTGCATGGTTAATTTAGTGTCCTCGGGCTAGATATAAAGTTTCAAGCCAATCGGATAGTGGGAACCCTATGATCTTGCATTCATCACGATTTTCAAGCCCCTTTAACTCTAATCACTTAATTTTCTCGAATCTTTGGCATGTAAATTCTTCGATCTCGGTCCCCTAAGATCTGTCCCTTTCCTTGGTGATTTTTGAGCATTAAATCCATGCTTTAACACCCTTTCCAGTCAAAGCTCTTAAATTCACCTTGCAACACAAATACGATTAAAATAAGATGTTAAACATTATCATGTTCGTAAAACCAAGCAATAACTGGGGTCTAATATGCAATATTTGACCCTTAATAGTAGTGAGAAGCCAGTGGCCCTAAAAACTCTATATCAGCCATCACATGCATACCCATGCGGGCAGCGGACGGAGCTCACCACTAAAAGCCTCAAAAGGCCAAAAATTCCTCAACAACTAGTCATGCGTGAGACCAATGTCGTCTGTACAACTTTCGATAGCATTACGGGGAAGGATGAAAATACCCTCTTATGAATGGGTCCGATCTTGCAAACGAAGAAAAACAGGGAGCAGAATAAGACCCCTTAGATCCCTGACTTGATTTCAATAGTAACTCATGAGGATAGGGTCTCTCTAAAAAAACCCCCTCATTGATGGACCAGTAGCCTTGGATTTGCTACCAAAGGTAGCCTTGCCCGCCCCGTGAACTCTAGAGAGTTACTGTAGCCAACGCTGTGCGTAAATATTATTGAGTTCACGGCCCCGGCAGCTTCACTAGGCCCCTCTGATGGATCACGGTTTCTGAACTCCCCGGCAGTGATAAGCCCCGTTAACTCTAGAGAGTTACAGAGGCCATTCACATAAGACCTGACTCCAACTTCTTATGAGTCCAAAAAAATGTGTGTTGCCCCACTACTCAAGAGCTTAAACTGTGTGCAAAACTAACTCTACTAACTTCAAAGCAAAAGTATCCCCACCCACTAGAATAAATATCACATAGGGATGCTTTGTGATTCATAATTATGATAGATTGTAGATATAATAAAGCATGATGATCATGAGAATATTGCATCGACATGTATCCAAAATTAGTGATTGCATTGCCAAGAATATGTTTGTTTTGAACAAAGCATTGAAATTCATCTAAACATTGCAAGACAAAAAGAAACAAAGAAATTTACATGAAAAGGCAATGTTTCTATAACTCTTCTTGCATGCCTAGTGCTGTAACATATTTTTATAAATTCCCCTTCAAATGAACTTGTGTTGCGGCTTGAGATTGTTTGGCCTCGAGGATAATCTTAGCTTGATTAGGAATGCCTGCTAGTTCTTGCTCCATAAAAGCAACCATTTCTTCAATCTTCATCTACTCAGTCTTCTCAAATTTAGAGATGCGAGTATTGGATTCGATTTCTTCTTTGATCTTACGAACATTTGATTCTTCTTCTTACTTTTTCATTTCAAATAAAGCTATTTCTTTTTGCAAGAAAGTGATATGGTTCTCGAGAACCACTTTGTTCTTATCAGAAGCTTTTAGTCTGTTGTGAAGAGACTGATTTTTCGCATTATAATTGGATATTAAGGCATCATCTTAAGAAATCTTCTTCTCAAGAGACATAAGCTCTCGTTGGAGATCCAAAACTTCTAGAGGAATGACTATGTTTCGTGCTGACTCCAAAGCATTTATGGAATTATAAAATTGAAGCAAGGAATTGTACAAAGGATGAACGTTAATGTGAGCCAGTCTTGTTCAATGTTCAAGGACAGCTAAAGAACTGTCCAAGAAAGGCCGCTGAGTAGGGTCCCCGAAATGTTCATAATGATGGAGATGGTGTTTTTGAAAAATATAAGCATAAGGGGTGACACCTTCTCTAAGGAAATCTTATCAGAAACTGTAGCCACAGAATTGGAACCCTCAGAACCACTTGGGGTCAGTATGATTGTAGTTGAAAAGAAGAAACACAATAAAAAATATAAGAACTAGATATATAAATATTTAGTAATATAAAAGAAGAGAAGAAAAGTGAGTATACCTTCTCTGGGGGCAATTGGAGAAGTGGCCCAAACAGAAAAAGTTGTTGGTTCAGAAGATACAAGCACATCCGTAGGCACAACAGTGACATTAAGAGAAAGGTCACGAACCCCAGTACTTGAATCTAAGGTCATCGGAGTTGGGACATCAACCAGATCAGAAAAGAATTCCAAATTTCGAGATAGCGATTGGATAGGTGAAGGACCCACAGTTGGAGACTTATCGACATGAGTAGAAACATCAGGGATTGCAGTAACCACTGACAGAACCTGTGCAATGTCTTGGATCACCTCCACACTTTGAGGAGAAATATATTTCCTGCTTCCACTTGAATGTTCGATGGTGGGATTTTTTCTTCTCTCGATGTAGACACTTCTACTATCATTGGAAGGGTGGTATGCGCAATTGTATCCGTGGTCTCTATGATGCAAGGAGAATATGAAGCATCGGAAGAAATGAAAATATTCACCCCAGGAGAACAACTGGACCCTTTATAATTGAGTTGTTCTTCTTCAAAAGAAGCTGCCCTGATAGGGGAAGAAATATCTAGATGATTTGGTGGGATTTCAAGAGGCGGAAGTTCAGTCCTGACTTCAGCTTCTTCATCGATGTTCGCCTCGGCATCCGCTTCTTGGTTTTCATCTAATAAAACATCCCCATCATCAGTTGAACTTATAGAAGAGGATGTTTCACTGACTAAAGTGTTTGCTGAATAGTCTGATGAGCTGTCCTCTTCAGAGATGGCTTGTTTTCCTTTATAAACAGTCTTCATAGGGAGAAGACGAGCACCTCGAGCAGGAGAAGGAAGTTGTTGTGCTAGAACTTCTGGGGATAACGACTTAGCTCGTGAATGAGTCATAGGGGAAGTGGTAGCAGCAATCTGATTGGTGGCAGGAGAAACGGTTGTTGTTGTATGATCTGCGACAGGAGAAACTGCAGTTATTGTATGATCTACGACGGGAGAAACCATAGTGATGGGTTAATCTTCTCTTTCTAGAGTAGGAGAAGAGAGAATAGCGTCGGGGGTTTCAAATTCATCTATAGCAGTGGCTTGTCTTTCTCTTTACTTTATAAGATTGAGGGGAGATCCAAAAGCAATCCATCTCTCTAAAGTGTTCGATGGCTTTAGCTCTCTGATGGGTTCTTCTATAGAAATTTTTTGGCAAAGCTGCCCTAAAGTAGCTGCATGATCTTTTTCAATAGACTACCAGATCCCTTGTTCTAGTCTGTAGTTTCTCAGCCTCGGAGGAGGAATCTAAATGGGATGATCAACGGGAAAAGCATCCAGGAATATGAAGCCTACACTTGATGATTGAATCCTAAGAGAACGAAGAGGTAGCCGAAGTTCCTGGCCATGAGTTGTTTCCATATTAAAGCCCAATTATATGGGCCAACCCCATAACCTCTCATCATTCGCGTAACCTCTTCTCCTGCATGGGGTGTTGCTTGATCGTAGCCGAATTGTCTAGCAAACCTACTTGGATAGTAAGGTTCCCTCCAGAATTCCACTCCTTCCCACATGGGAAAGCTGCAAGAACGAATGCAGAGTAAGAAAGTTCTCTTAATAGGCTCTAAACTGTCGTTATCTTTAACTTCTCGGTCTTCAGCTTGATGAGTTAAGTAAAAGGGGAAGAAATCGATGGATTCTATATTTTCCATCTTATCAACGATCCATTCGTACATCTTTTTCACCAACTTCCTTCTGAGGTAATACCATAAGGGAAGGTGTTCGGGGTGAATGTAAGCCTTCTTAGGGTCACCGTAAGTCCAAGGAAAGTATACTCCAAGCCAATCTGAGAAGTAGTGCCACGGAGTAAAAGAAGATGTAGCTCCAACTGCTAGTCTTGAGCATTGCGCCGCAGCATTTCTAAAAGCTCTATACAATGAACATAGGACGGGAGGGACCAAAGAATACTTCTTCTTGCCTTCTGCTATGGCTCTTGCCACTACAAACTAAGTTGGTTGAATGGAGTCTAACCATTTTGAACTGGGTAAAATGACCAAACTTAGCCAGTACGCCAGGAAAGTGGCTAATTCAGTTTCAGCAGTGAAATTGGCTGGACCTCTTATCCTCTTGCGGGCAGCTTCCAATACCAGTGAGTGGATGCTAGAAAACCTGAAAAGAGAAGAAATATGTGTAAAAGAAAGATGCATGAAAATGTGTTTGAAATGAGAAGGGAAGAAATATTTTTGAAAAAAAAAAAAACATTTACCGCAGAAATTATGAGAAATGGGCGAACCACTAGAGTGGGGATATTTTATGAACATCGGGGAAATGGGACATTTGACGAAAGAGTTTGATAGTGGAAGCAAAGATCTGAGGTGTTCTACCAGGAGTGACATAAGTGAACTCTTCATTGGTAGGAATATATTCGTCAAGAAAAGAACCAGTGATGGGAAGGCTTGCCATCCTATGCAAATCCCATAGAGTAATGCTCACTTTATCAACTGGCAGATGAAAGGAATTTGTGGTGGAAGACCAATACTTCAAGAATCCCTTATAGATCAGAGTGTCCTTGTGAAAGAAATCAGAGGTGGCTTCTATGGCTGCATATATATTAGCAACAATAAGAACTTCCTTGTATTTTTGTAGGATTGCCTTGGTCCATGAACTATGGAACTGACGTTGAACCAAAAACCACACGTCCTGAATTCATCTTTCCCCCATAAGGAATCACTGTCATGAAAATGTTGTTGGATTGTTTTGAAATAGTAGGTGGGGTATATAGAGTGAGGATTGTAGAACGGTGTGAGAAAACCAATATACGATACTTGCCCGATCTTCTGAATCTAACACTTTTCTATGAGATAGCCTTCGAGAATTCTTGACTCTTTTATAACCAAGTTTGCCACGTATGGAAGCCAATTTTGTGTCATATGATCGGATGGTTCGCTCTAGATCATAGATAGGTGATGCTGAAGGTGCAGAGGGATGGTGATGATCTCGTCTTTATAAGGACTTCTGAACTTGATTGAATCTGCTTGAGATTTGATCATGTCTCAAATGTTTTGATAGCGTCTCTTGTTGTGTTCTCGAATTTTCTCTTGAAAGATTTCATCTTTACTCTTTCCCTTCTTCTTCTTTGAAATCGAGGGAGGAAGGGAAGATTCAACAGGAATAGGATGGGAATTATCTATCCGAATGTTAGCAGCAGATTTTAGCTAATTCTCCCAGTCAGACTCCTAACCCTCCGTGGGTGGTCCTTCTAGCTCTCTCATAAGAACGGCAGTGCAGATGGGATCAGATAGGTGCCGGATTTGATTGAAAAAGTTAATTATTGATGGGGTTGGTGCTTTGAAAAAAGAGGATAACCTTCAGAAGATCTGGCTTTCTTTTGGGGATGAATTTCAGGTGGCTAGGGGTCTGAGGATTTAGCGGCTTGATGGTCTGGAGAAGTATGAGGGCTCGTGGAATGGGCCATTAGAAGAGGAGAATTTAGTAGACAAATTAAAACACTTGGATGAGTCTGAAATCTGCAAGGGTCCTGTTGTGCGTAGGAGTTTAGTTGTGCGCAGAAGTTGAGTTGTGCGCAAAAAGGTCCTGTTGTGTACAAGGTTTTGTTGTGCGCAAGTTTTCGTTGTGCGCAAGTATATGTTGTGCACAAGAATACGTGGTGCATAAGAGAGAATGGCGTGCAAAGGAGGAGAGATGCAAAGTAGGAATGAATGAAATGAGGGCCTAGGCGGGTTTATATAGAGTTTTCCATGTAAGGTTGTGTGCAAGTACACTTGTGCGTAAATGCGAATTGTGCGCAAGATGCATTGTGCATGGATTTGAAATTGCTCACAAAAAGAAAAAATGCAAATTATTTAAATTATTTAAAGGTTGATCCCACATTTTCTTGTTTTGTAGATAAAAAATAAAAATGCAGGATCAAGGGAACATCCGTTGAGTCATAAAAAAGATTGAGAGAGATAAAAGAAGAAATCCTTCCTAAAAGAGGGTTGTGCGCCGCACAACGGAAGGATGGAATGAAGGATTGTGCGCTGCACGAAGGTGGTTCGCACAAAGGTTGTTCGTATGAAGGTGGTCCGCGTACAAAGGTGGTCTGCACAAAGTTGGTCCACACAAAGGTGGTTCATACAAAGGTGGTCCACGCACAAAGATGGTTTGCACAAAGGTGGTCCGCGCACAAAGATCGTCCACACAAAGGTGGTCCGCGCACAAAGGGGTGACCGCACAATAGGGTTGGGCGCACAATAAACATGATGAAGTGTTCACATGTGCGAAAGGATATATATACCCCACCATCCCTCTATAATTCATTCATTAGAGCAAGATTCAAGCAGAGGAGAGAGATCCAGACTTCAGAAGAACCCAGGTATCGTTTGCACCCGTTGTACGAAACATGGCCCATGGGGTGCACAACTGTGCTGGCGCATAATGGATGAGGGTGCACAATCGATATGGGCACACAACTGTGCTGACGCACAACGGATGAGGGCGCACAATGGTTGGTGGCGCACAAGCCTTTCTGATGAACCATGGTTGTGGGCGCACAACCTTCCTATTGGTGTACCATTCTTCCCTGTGGTCATGTAATGACTTTGTTCGCATTAGGGATTCATTGGTGACTAATCAGAGATCAAAGAAAGCCCTAATTTGGGTCGAAATGATGGAATACTTTCTAAAGAACATGGAATCAATCAGAATAAATGTTCTCCCAACACATCAATACCGCTACATTGAAGAACATGATACAATCAATATTGAATATTTAATATTTGTATTATGTTTATGTAAATGCTTTACTTTGGAATCAAATGAGATAAATGATGTAAATGAATTCAGAACGAACAAATAATGTGATTGTTCTCTTTATTCTTCTTTTGTTAACTATTTAGTAAAACCGAATTCCCCCAAATCGAATGCATTTGTTTCTTGTTGAAACAGTGTGGAATATTGCAAATGCTGCCCATTTATTTTCTAAGTAGTCTTTAGGCCATGGGCCCCGCGATAAGTTGGATTTCTTGATGGGTTGCTCTCTGGGGAGCAATGGTGGTTAAATGTCCACAGTGGTTAAATGTCCACATTGTAAGCCTCCCTAGGGCCCATTCTTATCTTCCCATAGTGGGCAAACCCAGACTGTTGGGCCCCCATTATTGTTGGTGTTTCCATCATGCCTTGTAGATTTGTCCAAGGTCATAGAGCCCACCTTGTGCATATCGGGCCCATTGGCAAGCCCAGTTTGCTATGTGTTGGAACGGGTGAGGAAGCCCACTACTTGTTCCTATGCCCATCTTTGTCATGAGGAGAGTACATCATTACCGTACATAGAAGAATCTGTTGTATCAAATTTTGTATATCCATTGTTAAGGACTAATCTTGATATTATATCTGTTAATCATGCTAGTGTACTTGAGTTAGTAGGACATACTGAGTATAGGCTAGCATAACATCATGTTACATGCCCATGTGCATCATTTGTATGCTTGTTATTGTAAATGTTATATTGTAAATCTAGCACCCAGAGTTGTCAAATTTTGTTGTGCCAAATCATTTAGAATTTGTAATGTATTGATGAGATGAATTGATTAACTTTGTACATTTCAAAGTTGTCCACGTCTTCATCAAACTTTTCTACATATTCAAGTTGAAGAGCATTGTCCAAGTTCAAGATTTCAAGCTTAAGTACAAGTACAGTTCAAGGCTCAAGTTCAAGTTTGTTCATCAAGTTCAGTACCTTAAAAATCTCAAGAACTCAAGCCCCAGTTCAAACTCAAGTTTAAGATTTGAAGACAAGCTTTAAGTATTTCAAGTGAATGAGTTAGTAAAGCGAACGATGTTTCAATTGTTCAAACTCACAAACAAGGTATGGATGATCCTAGATTGACCATAGGATGAGTCATATTCATCGCATATTTTATTTGGGTAATTTCATAAGTTTATACGCCATTTCCTCGACTAGTCCTAGTCTTTCTTCAACTAGTCCAAGCTTTGGCTCGACCAGTACAAAAGTTTCTCGACTAGTCCAAGATTTGTTGTGAATTTTTGAAATTTTCTGTTGGACTCTCGACCAGTTGTGGAGACTGCTCAACCAGTCGTGCAGGCTCAACTCAAAGTTCAGTAAGTTTTTTTGGTCCCACTCGACTAGTCGAGCAAGCCACTCGACCGGTCGAGTAATGATCATATCTTATCGTGCCAGAAAGTTTAAAAATTGGTTGGTCCTTTGACCAGTCGAATCGACCCTTAGACTAGTCGAGTGAACAGTATTTTCGCCTATAAATAGAGGACAAATTTCAGAGTTTTTCATCCATTCCAAGTTAAATCAAGTCATCACTCTGAGAGATAAGTCCCTGCATTTGTTAAGCTATATTATGCTCATTTTAATAGCTTTTGTTATCTGATTTTGTGATCTCCATTCAACTTTATTTCATAAAAGAAGAGAATTGTGATTTACCCTCTTTTGAGATCAAAATCAAATCAAGCTAGCCCAGGTTGATTTAATTTAAAATTAATTTAAACCTAGAACCCTTTCACTTGTGAGACTGGACATTGAACATCTTCATCTATATCGAATTGGTTCTACCGGGCTTAATCAGAAGAAGAATCTTCAGATAAGTACAATTTAATTTTCTGCATTTTGTGGTTTATGAGATTTATCCAGGAAAAACTCATTGTGGGATTTTTGGAATTCTGTAAGCCCATTTAAAAGACACAATTGTGAAGTTTTTAAGGTGAACCATGGAAAACCTTATTTCATAGTGAAAGCCAATATCCTGTGGGTGTGAATATTGGGAGTGGAGTAGTTGTGTGGCTGTTTGCTAACAGTTGGTGTACACACAAACGAACCACTATAATTCCGGGAGTTGTGGTGGATGATTGGATTTGTTTATGTGTATGAATGTTGTAATTTACTTTATGCACTTGTGGCGAATGGTGTAATTTACTTTATGCACTTGTGGTGAATGTTGAAATAACTTAGTGTAATGCCCCAAATTTTGGGGGTTGAGTAAAGCTCTACTCCCGAGATCCAGCACATCACTTATGCAACATGGATGATAATGTTCAGGTTTCGCCCATATTAATGAGTTAAGCATGAGTGAGATTATACTAAACAACATATCATACTCCAGATATAATCAAACTAAGCAAGTGGAAGTCTGAACCATATATATTTAAGCATGTGGGAGTTTCACAAACCTCCAGAGTGTGATTACGCAACTGGGTTTAATATATACATGTATTATTTCAAAATAACAAAATGCGGGAAAGTAGATGTGTCTAACTAAGCCAAATATCCTTGTAATCCCATCGATTCAGCATGAGGTCTACATAGACCTGCCTGAGAGCTGGATGTAGGAGAATTCCTCCTCATCCATATAGTCCTGCTTCATACCATAGACTACCTCAGTACCTGCATCTAAACCATAGTCTGGTTGGTGTTTTAAAGCACCATCCCAGGTGGGAATGAGTAGCTCATTCAGTGGAACTATAAAGTAAAGGTTAACATGTTATCAAGTCAATCAAGTAGTAATGATAAAGAAATACAACAATCACTTCCTAACTACTCTTGTTAATGCAGGAATGGAGTGCAGTAATGATGCATGCCCTTGCACAAAGCTCCCTCACAAGCGACTTCATCAACCATTCATGCATGGAAAACTCCCTAAACGTGCACTTCCTCACCAAAGCACATGTAATGCGGTGCATGGTCGTGTTAGCCAAGTTCTTAATTAAGCTTATTGATACATCAGGTTCGGGAAGCTAAGGTACCTCCTTTATATCATTACCCCAAACGAATGATCCATCTAGGGTCGTCACTCCTAGTTAACCACATACAATAGACAAGTTGTAGGGCATCACCCATAATGACATAACAGTCGATAGAAAAATTCAAGAGTTTATACTCGCAGTCACTACGAGGAGGCTCATCACCTCAGCCTAGGCCGACAACTCAAATACAGTCTCCTATACCCCCATATTCGGCTCACGAGTTTGGGTTTCCCACTGGTCACTATGGGGAGGCACGTCACCCTAGCATAGTGAAAAGGCCAAGCTATATGTCCTAGAGGGGGGGTGAATAGGACAATGCCAAATAAAAACTTATAACAGCGGAATAATAAAGAAAATGATAGCCAAATTAAATAATAATGCAGGAAAGAAAAACAACCTCAAAATTCAGATCTTGAGAGGTTGATACAAACGTTATTCTAAGGACAACCTTACACCAAAACAGAGTTTATGGTAGGACAACCTTATTTCTAGAAAGGTCTTTGTATCAAGTCTCAAATCGAAGAGGAATACAAAAACAAATATGAACTGAATTGAAATAACTTGTAATTAAAGATGTATTGTTCTAGGGACAGCCATACACCATAAAAATGGCAGGGCAACCTTGCTGGAACAACTTTCAAATGAAATTGAAAAACAAGCTTATAAAGGAATAGCAGAAAGTAAATTCTAAGCTATTACAACATTCTCACAAAGCTTGAAATAATTACAACATTCACCACCATACATACATCCCACAAAAAGAATAAAAACAATTAAAAGAATAAATCAATCAACCACAACTCAAAGGATTTATAGTGGTTCGCTTGTGTGTTCACCAACTGTTATCCAACAACCACACAAAAAGCTACTCCACTCCTAATATCCTCACACAGGGGATATTAGCGTTCACTAAAGATAGGTTTTCCCAGGTTCACCCAAAACCCTTACAATTGTGTCTTTGTATGTGGGCTTACACAATTAAAAAACCCCCACTACGAGTTTTCCTGGCTTTCCTCGGATAACCAATATAACAAGATTTTTCCGCAAATCTTGAAAGAAACCAAAATAATAGAAAGGAATTTACAATATGTAAAATACGAATATCTTCTTCGTTGTAGCCCGGTAGAACCAAATCAAAGTAGATGATTGAATGTCCAAGTTCAATGTCCAAGACTCGATTACAATGGTTCTAGTTCTAATAGATTTTAAATTAAACCAAACAAGGCTTGCCTTAATTGATTTTGATTCCAAAGAAAGGGAATAACAATTCCTCTTTTCAAATCGGATTGGAATAAAAGAAACAAAATCAATTAAAATAAAGCTAAGGAAAGAAGATATTAAATAAGCACACTTAGCTTAGATGGAGCACAAAATTATCTCTCGAAGTTCGACGAAGATTGGCTTGAATACTATAATTAAATCGATGATTTCTTCCGAGATTCGTGCACTATTTATAGGTGAGAAGATCAGGTCTTCGATCGGTCTAGAGTGCTCTTCGACTAGTCGAAGCCATACGATATTTGAAAGATTAGGCGGGATAAGCGCAGACCGTTCTACGATGGTCGTAGCCCTCCTACGATTGTCGTAGGTCACCTACGACCGGTCGTAGGTTTCCTTCGACCGGTCGTAGGTCCTGCATCGCCGGACTTCGAGTCGTAGATTCTACGATCGGTCGAAGATCGATCGACACTGCTTCCTACGATCGGTCGAATGCATTCTGGACTAGTCGAAGGCTAGATTTTATCCTAATATGTAACAAACTTACGATTGATCGAGGAATTTCTTAGATCGGTCGAAGCAAGTCTAGGACTAGTCGAAGCAGACCTAAGACTGGTCGAAGAACAGACCAATCACATGTAAAATAACATTCGACTTATGTATCCGAAATGACCTACTTCTAAGGTCATCCTATGGTCAAACAAACCTCAATCATGAAGTATGGACATTGAAACAAGAGACCATGAAGAATGAGCCTTGAAGTCTTGATGTAGACTAAACCTTGAAGTAGCTCAATCATGAAAGTGGCTTGAGTTTCAGCTTGAGTCTTGAGTTCAGCTTGAGTCTTGCCTTGTACTTTCTTTTTCTTTTCAGCTTGAGTCTTGTGAGCAGTTCTTGCATTCAAGAGTCTTGTCTTGTGATCAGTTCTTTCATTCAAGATCTTGAGTCTTGTACTTGAGAGCTTTCTTTTCGGCTTGAGTCTTGTTTTGTGAGCAGCTCTTGCATTCAAGATCTTGAGTTTTGTACTTGAGAGCTTTGCTTGATGTGAGCTTAGCTTGTTCATGTATGTTGATCCTTGAGAGAGCTTCACTTATGCAAGTTATATATAACAGAGTATAATAGTGATTTTGGCACTACAAATTTGACAACACATAGGGATAGAAACTATAGCACTTACAATCTCCCCCTTTGTCAAATTAGTGACAAAACACATAACCAAACAAAAGTAAAACAACTGGTTAATACATGCAAATCAATAAGCAACATTAAACATTCAACCAGTTTCAACATTCAACAAGATCAAACATATATTCTTCTTGACACCCCACTCCCCCTGAGTAACATAACCAATGCTACTCCTCTCACAATCACATCCTCTCACAATCACATTAACAACAAACCATTCTCCCCCTTTTTGTCACAAGATGACAAAGGAGAACTAAATAAAGGAATGAGAGTAAACATGAGGAGGAAATAGAGTATAGCAAAAGAGTCATAGAGATACTCAAGATAGCATCACAGATATCCAGCATAAATATTATATTAAGAACAAACATCCAGCATAGAATCCAACTCAAACTCAAGCAAACAAGAGCAAAGAAATAAAATTATTACAACCCAAAAGTCTCATAGAAACTAGTCAGAATTAGAACTTGAAGATGGAGCAGGAATAGAAGGATCAAGTTGGTGCATGCCTTTGTTCAAGCGCCTTAGGTATTTGCGCATGTATTTGAATTGCAAATCATGAGCAACAGACATGTTCTCCAACTTAACATTAATATTCTCAACTCTACCTTCTAATGCACTCAGACGTGCATCAACATCAGATGGTACAAAATCTGGATCATTAGCAGAGTCAGAATCCAGTTCCTCAAAAATATCATCCATATTAATATCAACACCAGCTTCTTCAGGACCACCATCAATACCACCACCTTGTTCAGGAAGCAGATCCAACTTCATCTTATTAATATTTGTATTGTTGAAGATCAGATGATGGATTGGTGCTTCATCAACAGGCATATCAACTAACATATGAGTAGCCAAAACAGTCATAAAGTATGCAAATGGAATGTCACTATGACCAGGATGGAGTCGAAACTGAAGAATGAAATGACAGATTAAGGAAGGTAAACAAATCTGAGTACCATTTGAGATAGCATGGATAACACGAACCATAAATGAAGTTAAATCAGATTTATTACCCGATCGAGGATACAGATTAGACACAAAGATTCTGTGAAGAATTCTGTATTTGGGTAACAAATACCTTGCGGGGAGCGCATTCCCTTTTTGAGTCCATTGAACATCCATATTGCACAAGTCTTTAGTTAACATACGTTTTTCAGCCATTGAGGGTTTATCAGTTAAATTATGAATTGGAATACCCTCATCATTCACAGGAATTTCCATTAGGGCTGAAATTAAATGACGATCAACATCAAATGGCCCTTCATTAGTAGAAATTTGGAAAGTTAAATTATCCTGTGAAAATGCACTAATACATGAAAACATGGATTGGGCAATGGACCGGTATGCAGGCCCACCCCAATGCAATAAGTTAGTCCAACCTACAGCTTCAAGCATAGGAAGGATGTCAAATGGAGCAATATGATTGACATCAACAGCATGTTCAACGATAACCTTACGAGATCTAATGTCCCTAACAAATGATGGATCATCATTAGGAACAAGAAGATGACGTTTAGATAAAGGGGTAGATCTGGAGGAAGAAGAAGGACCACGTGAAGTAGTTTTCTTACCTCTAGAAGCCATTTGCAACAAGGATTTAAAGGAATAAAGAGGTTGCAAAGGATTGAGAAGAGGGTTTACTCAAAATAGATTTTTCACAACCCAAACCCCAAATTTCAATGATTTTCAAGATAGAAAGCTTCAAGAGAGAAAAGGAAGCAATCTTGACACAAATATGCAAGAAAAACGGATTTGGAACACTAACCTTGAAGAACTTGAAGGATGGGTTCGACGAGTCGAAGTTCGGCTCCAAGGAGAAGAAAGAAGAAATGAGGAAGAAAGAGAAAAATCCCCAATTTGAAGTGAAACCCATGCTCCACGACTGGTCGTGGGTATCTACGACCGGTCGTAGTACGACTGGTCGTGTATACTCACGACTGGTCGTACAAACCCCAAAAATTCAATATCTTGCAATTTACACAAAAATAGGAATTCAATCTAGCAAATATATACAATATTATACAAGAAGGCATAAATTATCAATTTAAAATGCACATGCCAAGATCAAATTTCATCTTTTTGAACCTGCTTTTATCAAGAGGTTATGTGAAAATGTCAGCTCGTTGATCTTCGGGAGGAATATATTCTAGAGATATAACTTTTTCTTCTACTAATTCCCTTATATAATGAAATCTAATGTCAATGTGCTTAGTACGAGAATGTGTAATAGGATTTTTTGAAATATTTATCGCACTGGAATTATCACAATGTAATAACATAGAATCTGTTTAATTCCATAATCACTTAGCATTCGTTGCATCCAAACAAGCGTGTACATGCATTACCAGCAATAATATGCTCTTGAAAGTGATATAGAATTTTTTTCTTACTAAACCAGGAAACTAGACAATTTTCAATGAAAAAACAACCACCACCGGTTGATTTTCTATCATCTAGATTACCACCCCAGTCAAGTACCCAACTAATTGAACATTGGTTTCATGAGGATACCAGAGACCGAGATTTACAATATTTGCGACATATCTAATAATTCGCTTGACAGCAATCAAATGAGATTCTTTTGGATCGATTGATATCTTGCACAAATACCAACACTTAGAGAAATATCAGGTCTACTAGCAGTTAGATATAACAAACTACCAATCATACTCCGATAAAGTTTTGAGTCAACATTTTTACCATTAGAGTCTTTTGATAGTTTCAGGGTAGTACTCATAGGAGTATCGAAATTCTTGCCATTCTCAAATCCAAATCTCTTAATTAGATTCAAGGCATACTTAGATTGAGAAATGAATATTCCTTGATTGTTGCTTTACTTGCAATCCAAGGAAATAAGTCAATTCCCCAACCATGCTCATTTCAAACTGTGATTTCATCAAATCTGCAAACTCAATAGTCAAGTCAGTACAAGTTGATCCATAAATGATATCATCAACATAAATCTGTACTATTAAGATATGATCATTTTGTTTTTTAACAAACAGAGTTTTATCAACAGATCCCATTTGAAAATTATGAGTTAAAAGAAATTTCGTTAGTTTCTCATACCATGCCCTAGGTGCTTGTTTTAATCCATAAAGTGCCTTTTAAAGCCGATATACATGATCAATATTTTTGAAATCTTCAAATCCCATTGGCTGTTCAACATAGACTTCTTCATGTAAATCGCCATTTAGAAAAGCACTTTTTACATCCATCTGATAGATCTTTATCTTTCTAAAACATGCAATGGATATAAATAGTCTGATAGATTCAAGACGTGCTACTGGTGCAAAGGTTTCATCGAAATCAATCCCTTCAATTTGAGTATAACCTTGTACCACCAGTCTAGCCTTGTTTCTAATTATATTTCCACATTCGTCAGACTTATTTTTGAAAATCCATTTTGTTCCAATGATGTGTTTATCTTTAGGTCTTGGTACGAGATACCAAACATCATTTCTTATGAATTGGTTGAGTTCATCTTGCATCGCAACAATCCAGATCTCATCAGTAAGCGCTTCTTTTACGTTAGATGGTTCAATTTGGGATGTAAAACATACATAATTACATATATCCTCAAGTTGTCTACGGGTGCGAACACCGGTGAGAGGGTTTCCAAGAATTTGTGTGGTTGGATGATCTTTAACAGTCCTCAACTCAGAATCAGTTTGATTTGATGAAGTATCGGGTTTATCAATGATTAGTACTTCATCATTATCTCTGAATTAGAAGTTGGTGTGTTTAAATGATCATCAATGACAACATTAATGGATTCTTGAATCACACCATCCTTTTGTTCAGGACCCTATAAGCTCGATTGTTTAAAGAGTATCCTAGAAAAATACCTTCATCACTCTTCGTATCGAACTTTCCCAAATTTTCACGATCACGTAAAATATAGCACTTGCTGCCAAAAACTCGAAAATATTTAACAGTAGGCTTTTTATTGAACCACAATTCGTAAGTCGTCTTATTATTATCTTTTTTTGTGTAGACTCGGTTAATAATATAGCAAGATGTGTTGACTGCTTCAGCCCAAAGATTTTTAGAGAGCTTCATGCTATTCAACATGACATTAGCCATTTCTTGAAGCACCCTAGTCTTCCTTTCTACAATTCCATGTTGTGGTGGAGTGTTGGGAGCAGAGAATACATGTAATATTACTAGGTCGGTCCAGAACTTCTCGCAATTGCTAGTCTCAAATTCCGATCCATGATCACTACGAATTTTACTGATTTGAGAAGATTTTTCAGTTTGAATCCTTTTGAGAACTTTTCTTACTTCTTCAAGGGTTTTAGATTTATCCCTTAAGAAGACTACCCAAGTGAATCTGGTAAAGTCATCAACTATTACCAAGATATACTTTTTACCACCACGACTTTCCGTTCTGGTAGGTCCTATCAAGTCCATGTGGAGAAGTTCGAGTGGTCTTGATGTGGTATTTGAATTCACCTTTTTGTGTGAGTTCTTTGTTTGTTTGCCTATCTGGCACTCACAACATATTTTATCTAATTTCTGAAGTTTGGGTAAACCTCTTACAGGTTCTCCTTTGCTCAATCGATATAAATTTCGATAATGTACATGTCCAAGACGTTTGTGCCATAAATCGTCTCGTCTGTATGGACCATGTAACATGTTTGATTAGATGAGCCGGATTCACTAATAATATAGCAATTTTCAGACGTTCTACGTCCAGTTAATATTACGGAACCCTTATTATTTAGTATTTCACAACTTTGATTAGAAAACCGAACATTATGGTTATTATCACATATTTGTGATATACTAAGCAAGTTGTGCTTTAGGCCTTCAACATATAAAACATTTTTAAACACTAGAAGATTAAAAAGTTGAACCGTACCTTGGCCTAAAATCTTGCAGTTGCTTCCATCACCAAATGTGACTGAACCATCAGTCATATCTTTCAGATCGGTGAATAAGGCTTTGTCACCTGTCATATGCCTGGAGCATCCACTGTCTAGGTACCACTTTGAATGACTTGTTGCTTTGAAAGCGTGTGAGCAACCAAGCATGTGACTTTAGGAACCCATTTCATAATTGTTTTGGGTTTAGGAACATAGTTGGTCTTCTTTTGTGTATACTTGTAGGAATGACCTATAGAGTTAGATTTTAATAGCTCCTTGAGTAAATCAACTATCTTTTCAGCTAGTGGATTTCGATTCTGATTAAAGTTGACATGGCTGTTTCTAGGTTTTTGAAAAGTTTTTGAATTTTTAGAAAAATCTTGATAAGTACTTTTCCCTTTTGAGTTTGAGGACTCTCCTTTAACAAACATAGGAGGAGTATACTTTTGTTTAGGAGGTTGATTTTTATCATAGCCCAACCCGGATCGATCGCCACATTTTCTTGATCCGGATAACAATTTTTCTAACTTTGGATCACCTTGGGCATATTTCCATGTGTCCTTTAAACTCGGAAGAGATGAAACTACACTATTAAGTTTCTCAATTTCAGATTTTAAATCAACAATTTGAGAGTTTTTAAATTCCAAATCGCATTTTGATTTTTCAAAATTATCTGAAATTTGTGATTTTTCTAAGACAAGCGATTCAAAACAATTTTTGAGTTTAGAAAACTTTTCTTTTTGAAGTTTAAGTTTGATAACAATTTTACAACTTTCCTTATATAGGGCATTGTAAGCATCTTGAAGATCATCTTCATTTTCACATTCACTATTCAGATTTTCTTCACTTTTAGAGTCATTATCCGAAAATGTGAATTTGGCTAGAGTCATAAGAGCTTTGACCTCATTGCCCGACTCGATTTGATAGTGCGTTCAGAAGAACCTTCAGAATCCGATGATTCATCCCATGTAGCCAACATACCCTTCTTCTTGGGTTTGTCCCTTTTAGGACATCTATTTGCTAAGTGCCCATATTCTAGACGGTTGTAACATTGACTATCTTTCAAAGATTTTTGAAATTTGGGTCTAAACTTCCTTTTGTCATTTGATTTTTGAAAATCAACTCTTTTCTTGCTTTTGAAAATTTTGTAAAATTTTTAGCTAAAAGAGCCATATCATCTTCTGAATCAGAATTTTCTTTTGAATTACATTTAGAAGATTTTAGAGCGATAGATTTACCTTTAGGAGCTTTAAAGTTTAACTCGTAGGTTTGTAGAGAACCAACTAGTTCTTCAACCCTCATATTATCCGTATCACGAAGTTCCTGGATTGCGGTTACTTTAGAATTGAACCGTTCGGGAAGTGAGCGTAGTATTTTTGCACATACTTTACTTTCCGGGATTTTATCGCCAAGACCCCACATTGAGTTTACAATGTCATTCAATCTAGTGTAAAAGTCCATAAACATCTCATTTTCCTCCATATGAATTTCTTCAAATCTGGTTGTGAGGAGTTGGACTTTAGATTTTTGACAATTGTAGTACCCTCGTGTGTCATTTCTAATGTATCCCAAGCTTGCTTTGCAATATCACAAGAAATGATTCTTTTGAACTCATCCGGTGATAGTGCGCAAGTAATTGCATTTAGTGCTTTAGCATTTGCACTACTCTCACTTTTCTCAAGGGTGGTCCATTGGTAATATGGTGTGGTTTTCATAGACTTTGAACCATCAACACCAGAAACAACCATGATAGGAGGATTCCATTCAGTCACTGTGGCTTGCCACACATTTTCATCCATTGATTTGAGGAAGATCCTCATTCTGGCTTTCCAATAAGCATAGTTGGAGCCATCAAAGGGTGGAGGCCTAGTGACTGAAAGGCTATCAAAATTTGACATCTTAAATAGCTTAAATCGTTAGCTCAGGAATTAAATCTAAGAATTAAAAGGAGCTATTAGGCTTTGATACCACTTGAAAAGGCCAAGCTATATGTCCTAGAGGGGGTGAATAGGACAATGCCAAATAAAAACTTATAACAGCGGAATAATAAAGAAAATGATAGCCAAATTAAATAATAATGCAGGAAAGAAAAACAACCTCAAAATTCAGATCTTGAGAGGTTGATACAAACGTTATTCTAAGGACAACCTTACACCAAAACAGAGTTTATGGTAGGACAACCTTATTTCTAGAAAGGTCTTTGTATCAAGTCTCAAATCGAAGAGGAATACAAAAACAAATATGAACTGAATTGAAATAACTTGTAATTAAAGATGTATTGTTCTAGGGACAGCCATACACCATAAAAATGGCAGGGCAACCTTGGAACAACTTTCAAATGAAATTGAAAAACAAGCTTATAAAGGAATAGCAGAAAGTAAATTCTAAGCTATTACAACATTCTCACAAAGCTTGAAATAATTACAACATTCACCACCATACATACATCCCACAAAAAGAATAAAAACAATTAAAAGAATAAATCAATCAACCACAACTCAAAGGATTTATAGTGGTTCGCTTGTGTGTTCACCAACTGTTATCCAACAGCCACACAAAAAGCTACTCCACTCCTAATATCCTCACACAGGGGATATTAGCGTTCACTAAAGATAGGTTTTCCTAGGTTCACCCAAAACCCTTACAATTGTGTCTTTGTATGTGGGCTTACACAATTACAAAAAACCCCACTTCTGAGTTTTCCTGGCTTTCCTCAGATAACCAATATAACAAGATTTTTTTGGCAAATCTTGAAAGAAACCAAAATAATAGAAAGGAATTTACAATATGTAAAATACCCGAATATCTTCTTCGTTGTAGCAGCCGGTAGAACCAAATCAAAGTAGATGATTGAATGTCCAAGTTCAATGTCCAGTACTTGATTACAATGGTTCTAGTTCTAATAGATTTTAAATTAAACCAAATAGGGCTTGCCTTAATTGATTTTGATTCCAAAGAAAGGGAATAACAATTCCTCTTTATCAAATCAGATTGGAATATAAGAAACAAAAACAATTAAAATAAAGCTAAGGAAAGAAGATATTAAATAAGCACACTTAGCTTAGATGGAGCACAAAATTATCTCTAAGAAGTTCGACGAGGATTGGCTTGAATACTATAATTAAATCGATGATTTCTTCTGAGATTCGTGCACTATTTATAGGTGAGAAGATCAGGTCTTCGACTTGTCTAGAGTGCTCTTCGACTAGTCGAAGCCATAACAGATATTTGAAAGATTAGGCGGGATAAGCGCACCGTTCTACGATCGGTCGTAGCCCTCCTACGATCGTCGTAGGTCACCTACGATCGGTCGTAGGTTTCCTTCGATCGGTCGAAGAACCTATAAAATTCGCTGGACTTCGAGTCGTAGATTATACGACCGTCGAAGATCGCCGACACTGCTCCTACGATCGGTCGAATGCATTCTGGACTAGTCGAAGGCTAACAGATTTTATCCGTAATATGTAACAAACTTACGATCGGGTCGAGGATTTTCTTAGATCGGTCGAAGCAAGTCTAGGACTAGTCGAAGGACGAGTCGTCGAAGAACAGACCAATCACATGTAAAATAACATTCGACTTATGTATCCGAAATGACCTACTTCTAAGGTCATCCTATGGTCAAACAAACCTCAATCATGAAGTATGGACATTGAAACAAGAGACCATGAAGAATGAGCCTTGAAGTCTTGATGTAGACTAAACCTTGAAGTAGCTCAATCATGAAAGTGGCTTGAGTTTCAGCTTGAGTCTTGAGTTCAGCTTGAGTCTTGCCTTGTACTTTCTTTTTCTTTTCAGCTTGAGTCTTGTGAGCAGTTCTTGCATTCAAGAGTCTTGTCTTGTGATCAGTTCTTTCATTCAAGATCTTGAGTCTTGTACTTGAGAGCTTTCTTTTCGGCTTGAGTCTTGTTTTGTGAGCAACTCTTGCATTCAAGATCTTGAGTTTTGTACTTGAGAGCTTTGCTTGATGTGAGCTTAGCTTGTTCATGTATGTTGATCCTTGAGAGAGCTTCACTTATGCAAGTTATATATAACAGAGTATAATAGTGATTTTGGCACTACAAATTTGACAACACATAGGGATAGAAACTATAGCACTTACACATAGGCCGATAGCTTAACCATGGTGTCCCATACCACCATGCCCGGCTCATGAGTCTTAGCGGATCGTGGTACCATGGTTAAAATGGATTTTTACACTGGTGGGGGTATCTTAGATTCAAGCGGTGGCGTTCATACATGGTGAACATACAATAGGCTGATCGGTTTGTTAGGGAAGTTCGATTGGTACGGGCACACGCTAATGTAATCGACATGGAGTGCATAAGCACCCCGTGTGGCCTAACCACTGTCGACAATCCTCATGGAACCTGGATTTGTCAAATTTCTCTAAATGTGACGCGACTAATTCGTCCACCCGAACAAGGACTGTTACCGATTGCCTGGACTACGTTGTAGCCCCAATCTTACTCAGATGTAGCAAATAGACACATGCGATAAGCATTTCAGCATTTGACACACAATCCAAGTAAATACTTCATTTGAGCATTTTATCAAACACCTTAAACATGTTAACAAACACTTGCATTTTATCCATAAATTGCGTAGAGGCAAATATGATTACATGAAATAAATTATACATATGTACAAGGTAATACAAAATACTATCTTAATACTCGTAATAGGTACAAATCATTAACAATTTCTCATTCAAACAATTCAACAAACACTTAGACTACACTATACCAAATACATGGACTAGGTTAGTTACAACATATATTTTAGCAATTCCTTATACGGAGAGAGCAATGTATATGTGATGATAATTAATCCCTAGATCAGTAACCATGGCAAGCTCAAATCACATTCAAATGCTCATTCAAACATTTCAACAAACACATGAAATGTGTCTTTTATCTAACACAGTTCATATATGTATATTATACAGGAATCGACGTATCTACAACAATATGTTAGTAATCAAGTCAGACATAAATCATTAGCTGACATTGAAATCATTGAAAACCATAACATAAACATTTATAGTCCACACCTTTTGTCAGAATACTTGATTCGGACGCAGTTCGAAACCTACGTTCCCAAAATGGAATAATGGGTACCTAAACCACGAAATCCGTTAGCTAAGTCAACAAACGACTATTCTAAACCTTAACTGCAGCGTTAGGGTTTGGATTTCTTACCCAAATCATAGTTGAAATGAGTTGTTTAGTGAAGTGGAAAGGCGGTCTAGTGCGTGTAGTTGTGGGAGAGAAACACTGCCATGATCTCCCAAACTTTCTCTTCTCCTCACTCTTTTCTCTTCTTTTATCTCTTCTCTCTCTTATGGTTTGAAGAAAATTCATATGAGAGGGGTGGGGTGGTTTAAGGCCTTTAAATAGGCCTAGAACTGGTGTCAATGGCCCCAGAGCCATGGTATACTTAGGTTATAACCAAAGGGTGTCTGTTTTTGACAAATAGGGCCCTTAGGAAGGTTCATTACTCACCTACGTCATAGGGCAAGTTCCCTGACCATGGATCTAAGCCTGGTTATTATTTTGGTGCGATCGAGTTAGCGGATCGACCATGAAGGACCTGTATCAGATCAGCGGTCGTTGTCCCTCGATTAGGGCCACAAGTATACAAATAGGTGCAGGGAAATTTCCTTGATCCATGGGTGAAGTTCAGTCAGAATCTGACAGTCCAAAATCTTCAATTTCGCCCATAAGAGAATGGCCCAATTCACTTAAGTTTCTTTTCATTTTCCAAAGGTGTTTGCGTTTCTCACACACTTTACTCAGGGCTCAAGTTGTGCGGTTTTGGAAACTATTTGGGCTCAATTCCCGCGATGGTTGCCAAGCCCAATAAAGCAGTCATAACCCTATAGTTTTGTGGTCATCGGACTTTTGACGTGCAGTCCAAGTCTGATACGAAGTTCCAATGTGCTCCCGAGAGCAACTAGATTTTGAGATTTCTCCTAGGTTTTTAAGTAGTGTCGAGTCAGTGATTTTGATAGTTTTGGGTCTTGCCCTTTGTATAAATAGTGGTTCAAGCTAAATCCACTAATTATTTTGTTTAGTACTTAACTAAATTTCTCCTAAATTATACTATAGGATGCGGTCCTCAGGTAGTACTATGTTTTTTTTAGCACTTTCAGTTAGTATATTATTTTAATTATTTTTTAATATGCCATTATCAAGTCTACTTTATCTCCACTAAATTTCATTAAATTTCATGTTCTAGAAAAATTCTAAAAATTCTGGAAGTAGCAGCTGTCCGAACTAATATTTTTTGGATAGTTGTCACATCAACCTAGATTTAATTATATTAAAAATTTTATTCTATTTTTTACTTATTTTTATATGAAACTATACTTATCAAGCTTCAATCTAGCTTTTATATCACCTAAGTCTGAGTCATATTGAGGGAGATATGACTTTTTGAAGTCGGTCAAAAAATGAAGAAAATTGCAGCGAGGGTCCACCAAAATTTGGTGCACCGGCGGCGCGCAGCCGACCGGGCGGTGGCGCTGCGCCCCTCTAGTAGTCCTGGTTGTGATTTCGCTACTTAATTCTTAAAATAAGTGTATCTTGCAAACCGGAATGAGTTATTCGACGTGCAATATATGATTTTGGGGTAGGAGAAGCTAAGCTATCTAAATAACCTAGTTATTTTGTGAGATTCTATCAGGTTATTGGTCTAAAGTCTATTTTATTTATATTTTTACTATTTATAGTAAATCTTAGTTTAATTATTGTTCTTCATCATTTAAACTTTAAGATTTGTGTCTAATATGAAAGTACTTTGAAACATTTAAAGAAAAAGGTGGTGAAAGGTGAGATTTTTGAAGGAGATGGGTTGGAAAGGGGATTTGAGACTTTGGGATTTAGTTTTGAGAAGTCAATAAGGTATTATGATAGACCCTTTGCCCAAGGACGTTCATCTCCAAGTTGGCAAAAATCCAAGACGTTACACTTAGTTTATTTCCTTTGCCTCTTTATTGGTTTGGGTTTTTTTATATTTACAAACGCTCTATTAAGGTTGTCCTGCCACAATCCTTAGCTTTTTGGTGTTATCCTTAGAACTCAGTTTGTATCAACATCTCGAGACTAGTGCATTTGAGGTTGCTATTTACTTATAGTATTTTATTATTTGATTGTGCTATCTATCTTTATATTCCGCATTTATTTTTTAATTGGACATAGTCTTATTCACCCCCCCTCTAGGACTTAGAGCTCAGCCTTTTCAAGTGGTATCAAATCCTAATAGCTCCTTTTTATTTTTGGATTTATTTCCTGAGCTAACCGATATGAGCTTATAAGATGTCAAATTTTGATAGCCTCTCAATTACCAGGCCTCCGCCTTTTGATGATTCCAATTATGCTTATTGGAAAGTTAGAATGAGATCTTTTTAGGGTCCATAGACAAGAGCGTGTAGCAAGCCACAGTAACTAAATGAACCCCTCTTACTCATGAAGTAACTGGTACTGATGGAACTAAGACTATAAAAGAATCACCATATTTTACATGGACCACTCTTCAGAAAAATGAGAGTAGTGCCAATGCAAAGGCTTTAAATGCAATCACTTGCGCACTATCACTGGATGAATTCAAAAGAATTATATCTTATGATACTGCAAAGCAAGCCTGAGACATTCTAAAAATGACACATGAGGGTACGACTATAGTAAAAAAATCTAAACTTCAAATCCTCACCACTCGGTTTGAGGAGATACATATGGAAGAAAGTGAAATTTTCATGGACTTCTATACTAAGTTAAATAACATAGTCAACTCTATGTGGGGTCTTGGTGATAGCATCCCAGAAAGTAATGTATGTGCAAAGATACTGCGCTCATTGCCTAGTAAGTTCAATTCTAAGGTGACTGCCATTCAAGAATTTCGTGATACGGATAATATGTGGGTTGAAGAGCTTGTCGGTTCTTTACAAACCTACGAGTTAAATTTTAAGGCTCCTAGAGGTAAGTCCATCACTATTAAGTCTTATAAAAATATTTCTTAAGATAATGCTAGTAATTCTGATTGTGAAAATTCTGAAGATGATATGACACTATTAACGAAGAAGTTTTATAACATTTTCAAAAGCAAAAAGAGAGTAGATTTTCAAAAACCTCCTGAAAAGAAAAAGACTAGATCTAAAAATTAGAAATCTATTAAAGACAGTCAATGCTTCAACTGTTATGAATACGAGCATCTGGCAAACAAATGTCCAAAGAGGGACAAACTTAAGAAGAAAGGTATGTTGGCTACATGTGATGAGTCATCTTGCTCTAAAGCTTCTTCTGAGTCAGATGATTCTAAACCAGAGTCTAGTAATGAGGTTAAGGCCATAATAACTCTAGCCAGAGTCACTTCTTCAGACAGTTGTAATTCAACTTATGATGAAAATTTGAGAAGCAACCCTGAAAATGATGATGATTTACAAGAAGCCTATAATGCCCTATACAGGGAAAGTTGCAAGATAGTTGTAAAACTAAAACTTCAAAAGGAAAAGTTTTTAAAGTTAAAAGAAGATTTTAATAACCTATTTTTAGAAAAATCGTATTTTTCTGATTGCTTTAAAAAAAAGCTAAGTGTGATTTAGATTTCAAAACATCCCAAGTTGAAAACCTTAAATCAAAAAAAAGAAAAAGAAAACTAAAACTAGAAGTCTCTTCTCTCTTGAGTTTGAAGGATACTTGGAGGTATGCCCAAGGTGATCCTAAACTAGAAAGATTGCTAACTGGATCAAGGAAATATGGCAATAGATCTAGTCTAGGCTACGATAAGAATACACCTCCTAAAAGTAAGTCCACTCCTCCTAAGTTTGTTAAAGGGGAGTCCTCTAACTCAAAATGGAAAAGTCTGAATCATAATAGTTTCAAAAATCTTAAAACTTTTCAGGTTATGAAACCTAAAAGCAACTATATCAATTATAGATATCAGAATCATAACCCATTAGCTGAGAAAATTGTAGATTTACTCGAGGAGCTTCTAAAATCTAACTCAAATGGTAGAATGTATAACAACTATAAACATAGAAAAACCAAATATGCTCTAAAACCCAAAACAGTAATGAAATGGGTCCCCAAGGTTTCTTATCTAGTTGCCCACATCGCTTTCAAGGCTTCTAGTCAATCAAAGTGGTACCTAGATAGTAGTTGCTCTAGACACATGATAGGTGATAAAGATTTGTTCACCAATCTTAAAGATATGACTGATGGCTCAGTCACATTCGGTGATGGTAGCAACTACAGAATTGTTAGCTAAGGTACGGTTCAACTCTTTAATCTTCCCCTATTTGAGAATGTTTTGTTTATAGAGGGCCTTAAGAATAATCTCTTAAGCATTTCTCAAATTTGTGATAATAAACATAGCGTCAAATTCACCAATCAAGGGTGTGAGATATCTAATGATAATGGTTCTGTGATGATTGGTCACGGAACATCTAAGAATTGCTATATAGTCAGTGATTCAAGATCATTTAAGTTATCGTGTTACATGGTCCAGGCCGATGAGACCGATTTATGGCATAAACGCCTAGGACATGTACAATACCGTAATCTTTATAGACCGAGCAAATGTGAAGTAATAAGAGGTCTACCCAATATTAAGAAAATAGATAAAATTTATGGTGAATGTCAGATTGGGAAACAAACTAGGAGTGCTCATAAGAAAGTGAACTTCATTGCCACATTCAAACCCCTTAAACTCCTCCACATGGATCTCGTTGGACCTACTAGAACAGAGAGTCGAGGTGGTAAGAAATATATTCTAGTAATATTAGATAACTTTACCAGGTATACATGGGTAGTTTTCATGAGAGAGAAATTTAAAACTCTCGATGAAGCGAAAAGGATACTCAAGCGTATCCAAACTGAGAAGGAATCACTTGTCTCTAAAATCTATAGTGATCATGGTTCTGAATTTGACAATAGCAGTTTTGAGAAGTTTTGTAGCGATCATGGTATATCGCATGAATTTTCTACTCCTAAGACACCTCAACAGAATGGGGTTGTTGAAAGAAAATATCGTGTGCTTCAAGAGATGGCTAATGTGATGTTAAATAGCATGAAACTTTCTAAAAATCTTTGGGCTGAAGTAGTAAGCACGGCTTGTTATATTATTAACTGTGTTTATATTATAAAATCAAATAATAAGACTGCATATGAATTATGGTTTAATAAGAAGGTTACTATCAAATACTTTCGAGTTTTTGGCAGCAAGTGCTATATTCTACGGGACCGAGAAAATTTAGAAATTTTTGACATTAAAAGTGACGAAGGGATTTTTCTAGGGTATGCTCTAAACAGTCAAGCGTATAATGTTCTCAACAAGAGGACTGGTGTTGTGAGGCCCATATCCTAGACTGTACCGTTCCATAGGCTTTCGCGGTCCTCCCGGTCGAATTTCGATGACCCGCAGCACGTATGCACCCTTGCGACCGTGCCATCGTGTAACATCTCAAAAAATTTCATGCAAAGACCCGAGCACCACCTCAATCGGGATTCACTTGGGACTCAATCCTTTAGAAGTTAAATGTGAATTAACTAGCACTAAACTCGATTGCCTGTGAAATTATCACCAATCACTTTAAATTCGATCTATAAGACCCAAAACCTATAGAATCGTTAACGCTATGTTACCCTGAAATCTGGGATTCAATGCTAAATCCAGTTGCTCTTGGGAGTACTTAGAAACTTTGTATCAGACCTGGACCGCGCGTCGAAAGTCCGATAGTGCTGATCTTAAACAATTATGATCACCTTGTTGGGCTTAACAATCACCTCAAAAATCAAGTCTAGATGATGTCCTGAGATGATTTACTTGAGTCCGGAGTAAAGAGTGTGAGAAAGGTGAAATTATTTAGAAATTAAATATAAATTTAAGAAATCTGAGTCGTGTCGCTTGCGCGCCAATTTTAAGCATTCTAACTGTCAGAATCTGACCCAAATTTACCCTCAGATCAGGGAAGATGGCCCATACATGTCAAAGTGCCAGTGGACCTGATCGAGTTTCGGTGACTGTTGAATTGAAATTGGTCCACCATGAGCAATCTGGAGACCCGATCAGACTGAAAACTTAACTTGCTTAAGATCTAATAATAGTGAGCTTAAGTCCAACCGCACGTGGAAAAGGGACCACCAGAAGTGCTCCATTGGACCGAAATAGACCCGATTTGGTTATAACCTAAGTATACCTTGGCCTTGGGGCTATTTCCATCAATATTAGGCCTATATGAGACCTTAAGCCCTCACTCTCAAACTCCACACGAATTTTCTAAACCCTAGCTAAGAGAGAGAGAGGAAAAGAGAGAGAGAGAAAGTGAGAGAGAAGTTGGTGAATCATCTTGAGATTCTTCCCTATTACTCTGCATACCTAAACCATCGCACCTGAATCGTTACTCCAGCAATTCTAAGTTCATTCTTGGGTAAGTCAATCAAACCCTAACCTGTTTTGGAGCTTAGAATAGTCTAAGTCTTGATGTAGCTAATTTCATTCATGCCTTAGGTTATCTAGTCGCCGTTGACGAAGACTTATCGTCTAAATCAAATCTGTTACGCACTTTCTGGTTTAAGGCGCGGACTATATTCCTATAGGTTATGGTTTTCAAGGCTTTCAATGTCGGTTAATGGTTTATTATTGTTGTGGGTGAAATTTCACATGCCAAATGCGATGTTTGTAGTGCGTTTCTGATATATATGAACCATATTGAGATTTGTGTATTCCATGTATATGTAGAAAGTATCGTATATGTATGAAATATGAGCATGTGGTTGCCATGATTAATTGTCACATGTTTGTGCTAGTTGTATGTGTAACAACTCCTTGGCAAGAGGAATTGTCCTGATGTGAGCTATCACCAACATACGTCATGTATGTTGGAATATGTAGCCTAAGTGTTTGTAGAAATGTCTAAATGAATAAGTGTATCATATACTGTACTTTTTATGGGCGTTGAGAAGAGATTCTCAACTATCTTAATGATGTGCATGATTTCCTCCATGCAATTTACATTCCTTGTCTGCTTAATTTAGACGCTACTTACATTTGAATTCATGTTAAGTTGATATTCATCAAATGCTCACATGCTGTATGATTAGAATTGTTGATTCATTACTATTTTGAATTGCTGGTATGAATATCTATTATACTTGAATGTGTTTGGGACGAAGAGATAGTCCAGGGAATCGGTAATAAACCTTGAGTTCCTGGCCGAGGTTGTTTTCGCCACGTAGGACATGTTTGACTAACCCGAGTCATATTAGGGTTGTTAGCAGTGGTTTAGCCACACGGAGTTCTTACGCACTTCATGTCGTTCAACTCAACATGCGCTCGTGCTAGTCGAACTCATCAAGTAACCCGATTTTCACAGTGGATGTTCACTATGTATGGACGCTATTGTTTGAATCTAAGGTACCAAAGTTACCAGTGCAATCCTGTTAACTATGGTACCTCGATCCGCTAAGACTCATGAGCTGGGCATGGTGGTATGGGACACCGTGTCGAGCTGTCGACCTACGCTGGGGTGACGAGCCTCCCCGTAGTGACCAGTGAGCAATTCAAACTCGTGAGCCGATTATGGTGGTATGAGACACTATATTCATACTGTTGGCTTACATCGATTGGTGACGAGCCCTTTGTAGTGGCCTCGAGCATACCTTGATACTACATTGAGGCGACGAGCCTTAGGGTAGTAACTAAGGTATGATAGGCATGCATTGATTGGTGACGAGCCCTTTGCAGCGACCTAGAACCACAATATCATATGAGATTGTCTAGGACTGACGACCCTAGAATGGATCATCGTTTGAGAATTGATATGAGGAAGGTACCTTAGCTTCCCAATCCTGGTGTATGAAAAGGACTAATAAGAACTTGGTAATAATGTTCATGCACCGCATTGCATGTGCCTTAGCGTCATGGAGCACTGTAAGAGGTTGTCATGCGTACCGTAAGATGAAGACGCTGAGGGAGTGCAGGTGAGGGCATGCATCATTTCTACATACATCATTGCATTAACAAGAGTAACTAGGACATGTTTGATTGTATTACCTTATCATTACTGCTTGACTGAATTGATAACATGTTAACCTTTGTTTTATTGTTCCACTAAGTTGATCACTCACTCCCACATTTTGGGACGGTGTTCCAACACAAACCAGACTTTGTCTTAAATGCAGATGATGATGCGACCCTCGAGGCAGAGCAGGAGTATGAGGATGACGAGGACGTGTTTTCCTTTATGCAGTTCTCAGGCGGGTTCATGTGAGTTGTGTCCTGAGCTACGGGGATTCTGGGTTTATTTTGTAATAGATGATTTCATTTTGATACTTATATGTTAAAATAAACACTTGTAATTATGACCTGACAGAGCATACATATCTCAGGGACTTTTATAGCTACAAATGTGTTTCTTCAGTCTTCCGCTTGCATATTTTACCTATCCCTGGATTATGTTTATAGTTTGGCTTAATCTACTCCACGTTTTATGCACTCATACAGACAACATACATCCATCATTGCATATGTTGCATAAGTGATGTCTTGAAACTCGGGAGCTGAGTTATGCTCGACCCCCGAATTTCAGGGTGTTACAAGTTGGTATCAGAGTATGATTTGGATTAAACTGGACCTGGCTTATGGTCACATAACACACGCTGACGCCACCTTAGTGTAGGAGGGTGCAAGATAAATATAGAATTAGTGTAGGTTTTCTAGTTGCACCTATCGGCGAAAGTTTACTGAAAATGATCGCCGAGATCGAGTCTGTACACACTCTTGATCACACACAACAACCCCAAATCTCTTCTAGACCATCCATCGACGGGTTTAGACCGTGTATCATCCCATCCCAACCGTTAAAAACCTGGTAAACTTGAACCTGTATCATATTCTATTAAAAGTAACCCGAATTGAGTCGAATCGGACTAGGGGCCCAACGGGGCAATTCCTGGGGGACCCAGGGTGGGACCCACATCATTTTTGAGCTTGGGGAGGGGGAGGACCTTGTCCCACTGGCGAGTCATCACTGGTTTGTTAAGAGACTGGCGAGGCCCTCGCTAGTTCGGCGAGCCCTCGCCACCCAGTGGGCCCAGACGGGCTGGGCCGGTCGGGCCGACGTCGTTGAGGCCTAGTGTAGCCCATTCCTCCATGGTTGGTCAAATAAAACTCCTCCCAAACCCTCTTTCCTTCATAAACTACCCTCCCATGCTTTCCTTTTCTCGAAATTTCTCTCAAAACCCCATAAAAACCCATCTCCAAACCCCTTTTTCTTCCATTTTTGTGCATCCTCACTATACCCATCTCAAAACCCACCTCCATTGCTGATTTTATCTTCCTTTCTTTCCATTTGAGCACTCAAATCCCTACTTTGAGCCTCAAATTTGTGGAAGCCCCATCATTCCTTTCATTTCCCTCTTTTCTCTCATTTTCCATGGCCCTATTCGAGCTTATTACGGCCATATTTTCTATTTTCACCATCTCTCTTTCATGGGAAAGAAAAGAGCTCCTGTTGATGAAGCCGGGCCTAGCCGCCCAACTAGTGCATGGAGGCCGAGAGGTGCCGCCGCGAGCACGACCGCCACTCGAGAGTATCAGACAAAGCGGGACCTCGATCCCCGGGCTCCCGTTGGAAGAAATTTGTTGGCAGAGCTATCTCATGAAATCTATGAGGGCCGTAAGGTCCTTTTTGAAGCTCATGTAGATGCGCGGCTATTTGGAGAATATCTCTTGTTTGAGCGTCTGGAGGAGGCCAGGTGGGGTCCACTATTTGAAGGCGAATACCGCATAAATTTGGGTACTATCCGAGCTTTCTATGCCCACATTCAAGAACCGTCGCTAGAGCCATTGTAGTTCAAGATCCCTTGCGGAATAGATCGGGAGGCCACAGTCGACGTTGCTTTGATATCCCGACTTCTGAACGTGCCGCTCGGTGAGGTTCATGCAAGTGATAAGAATCTGAGTAGTGCACGTGAAAGGGATCGCCGCACGTGGTTCCTGTGTGGTCGTCTGGTTGAATGGTAACCTAACAGAAGTCTCTTAGCGACCAACATGACGGACGACTTCCGCTTGCTTCACCATATCTGTACATTCAACGTCTATCCTAGGTGGAGCAATCGCAGTGAGTGCACGCGCCTGATGGTGGATTTCTTGTATCAGGTGGGGCAAGGAGAGAAGCTGTGTGTGCCTACGTACATCTTGCGACAGATAGTCCTTATTGTACGTTCGAATAGAAGGACTGAATCGCTCTCATTTGGTCGACTCATCTGTAAGCTTGCACATGAGTTTGGCTACAGACTTGGGGCAGAAAAGCTAGTACCTGTCCGTTACATCAATGAGACGACTCTTAATCAGATGGACATTGGGCCTCGTCGACGACAAGCCTTACTTGAAGAAAGTGAGGATGAGACGGAGAGCAAAGAGGAAGAGAGTAATGAAGAAGGTGGAGCTGAGATAGAAGAAGAAGAAGAGCAGGATGAGGAAGAAGTGGAGGCCCAGGACATGAGTGAGAGTTCGCCTCCTACAGCATCCAAGCAGGGCACAGATCAGGCCACCAGGGATGCCCGTATAGCTCAACTTGAGGAGGGACAGGCTGTCCTACGATAGGACATTATGGATCTTCGAGGCCTCGTGAAACATGAGTTTAAGAAGGTGTCTCGCACTCTGAAGTCTATCCTGTATTGCCTGCAGGATAAGGGTGCCCCTACTCCATCTCCAGATTTCGACGAGTAGTTACAGATGTAGTCATCCCTTGCTCTGTTTTGTTGTTTATTATTGTGTGTAGTCGTTATAGGCATAGTAATTTGGAAGTTATTTTGTTGTTTGAAGCTTAAGATGTATTAGCTCGCATGCTTTCTCTGTCGCGATCCATGTAATGCTGCATTACTTGTATTGCGACAAATTTTGTTAAATGAAATGCATGTTGTTTTCCTTAAGTTGTGATGTGAATGCTGTGTCGGTGGATTATGTGGATGTTGAATCTCACAGGTTGCATCCTCTGTTGAATGTAGGGTATGCCTCCTAAGGGCTCGAAGACTTCGACCCGTCTCTCTTTGGGCGAATCACTTGCGGGGTTTCCCCCCTTGGCGATAGGCAGATAGATCCACAGTTGGGCCCGTCTCGTTTTGGTGCTGGACCAGACTCTCAACCAGCTACTGGCCCCATTGTTGGGCCGACTCCTATGATACCACCCATGGCTCCTCCAGTCACGCCTTTGGTTCCTGAGCAGAACCGTGCATCTGCGTTGACACCTTATGCATCTTCATCTTGATGCAGCAGCAGCAGATCTAGCAGCAGCAACACCAGCAGCAACAGCAATAGCACCAGCAGCAGTTTATGTCTTCCATGGCTAATATCTTTGCTCAGTCGATGGGGGCGACTCCACCTGCTTCACCTATGTACCCATCTGGGAACACTAGTGCTAGCGGCACATTTGAGCGATTCCAATGCTTACGACCTCCCACATTCGCGGGTTCTCATAGACCCGAGGAGGCTGAGTACTGGATTGACCGCATCTCTAAGATGCTGAGATCGCTTCATTGTTCTGAGGCTGAGCAGGTTGAGCTTGCCTCCTTCATGTTTAAGAAGGAGGCTAGTTTATGGTGGGATAGTGTTCTCCGCACAGTTGCGGAGGGTTTTGTGTGGACGTGGGAGGCATTTGAGGCTCGCTTCCACGAGAAGTATTTTCCAGTCACTTATCGACACGAGAAGGAGAGTGAGTTCCTGCACCTCCATCAGGGATGGATGTCGGTGACAGAGTATGAGAACCAGTTTACCGAGCTGGGTCGGTATGCTCCATCGCTTCTGGGTGATCAGCCGATGCGGATGCGGCATTTTTCTGAGGGGCTGAGGCCTGAGATTCGATTGAAGATGTGTTATGCTAGCATCTCTTCTTATGCTGAGTTGGTGAGCATGTCCCTGCGAGCTGACTAGGACGGGGACAGGTTGCCCCGTATTCGAGCACCTATGGTTCCCAGACCGCGACCTGACTTTCTGAGTACACCATTTCTCAGCAAGAGGCCACGGGCAGATTCTCCTCCGAGACGTGCAGTGTCGCCGGCTCAGCTGATGCGTTTAGACTTGCATTGTACATACTATGAAAAAATTAGGCACTTAGATCGCAATTACTTCACGCGAATGCGGGACAGTGGATTTTCGCCGCCACAGATGATCAGCCGTCTAATGCCTCAGGTTATATCAACTCCACCCCTTCGTTTAGCACCAGCTCACCCATCTTTCAAACCTTCTGTACCTCACTTTAGGCCACCTCAACGGCCCATGGTACCACCGCCGAATTGCCCACAGCAGGCTCGAGTTCATGCGCTTACAGC
Source organism: Magnolia sinica (assembly GCF_029962835.1). Taxonomy (NCBI): domain Eukaryota; kingdom Viridiplantae; phylum Streptophyta; class Magnoliopsida; order Magnoliales; family Magnoliaceae; genus Magnolia; species Magnolia sinica. The sequence continues at coordinate 71,580,113 of NC_080574.1, forward strand.
TGAAGCGCCTGGGGCTGACTTGACACCGAGATCTTTTGAGGTTACAGCTCACATCCAAGGTATTCCCGTCTTCTTATTGGTGGATATCGGGTCCACTACCTCTATGATATCGTATGCAGCAGTTAAGCGCCTGAGTTTGGGCACTGTTACTATGAAGGGAGTGACACTCACTACCGCTACAGGGACCTCCTCTAATATTACCAAGTTTTGTATGGGTTGTTTGATTGATCTAGGGAGTAAATCGATTCTAGTTGACCTGTTTGTCGCACCTCTATATCATTACGGCGTCATTTTGGGCATGGATTGGCTCACGAAGATGCGAGCAGAGATTAATTGTGAAGCTAAACTGGTGACAGTCCGTGGACCTGAGGGCGAGACATTTACTTTCCCTGTTCAGGTCAGTTACCATTTTCGATTTGGTTGTTATACTTCTCTGTTGGAGAGTATTGCTGGTTTGGTGCTTGAAAGCATGCCAGTAGTTCGGGATTTTGAGGATGTATTCGAGACGATTCCTGGATTACCCCCTGGCGCGAGATTGATTTTACTATCAATCTCATGCCTGGTGCGACACCTATTTCATTGCCCACCTATCGCATGCCTCCGAGTGAAATGGAGGAATTGAGGAAGTAGATAGATGGCTTGTTGAATTTGGGCTTTATTCGACCTAGTGTGTTCCCTTTGGGAGCACTTGTTCTATTTGCCAAGAAGTAGGATGGTTCCTTGCGATTATGTACAGATTATCACAGGTTAAATCAGGTGACAATGAAGAACAAACATCCCTTGCCCAGGATCAATGATCTGTTTGATCAGTTGAAGGGGGCACGGTACTTTTCGAAGATTGATCTGCAGTCAGGGTATCATCAGTTGCGCGTCAAGGATGAGGACGTGCAGAAAACTACATTAAGAACTAGTTTCGGCCATTATGAGTTCCTTGTGATGTTGTTCGGTCTTACAAACGCACCAGCCATGTTCATGGATCTGATGAACAGGGTGTTTCGGCTGTTTTTGTTCCGATTCGTCATTGTCTTTATCGATGACATTTTAATATACTCTACAAGTCGGGGGGAGCACGAGGAACACCTAAGAGCCATCTTAGATGCTCTTAGGAAGAATCAACTTTTTGCGCAGTACAAGAAATGTGACTTCTGGAAGGAGGAAGTCAAGTTTCTAGGACATGTGGTGTCCAGGCAAGGGATAGCAGTCGACCTCGCTAAGTAGCTGCAGTTCAGGACTGGAAGCAGCCTACTTCAGTAACTGAGGTGAGAAGCTTTTTAGGTCTAGCAGGCTATTATTGACGCTTCATACGAGACTTCTCGAAGATAGTCAAACCGTTGTCTCAGTTGACATGAAAAGACTTAAAGTTTTCTTAGAATGAGAAGGCCGAAATAACTTTTCAGGAGCTGAAGGACAAGTTGACATCTGCCCCTGTGCTAGTATTGCAAGAGCAAGGGGTTAAGTATATGATATATACTGACGCCTCTCGCATTGGTCTGGGTTGTGTCCTTATGCAGAAGGACAGGGTGATTGCATATGCCTCGAGACAGTTGAGGAAACATGAAGAGAATTACCCTACACATGACTTGGAGTTGGCAGCTGTCATTTTCACACTAAAGCTCTGAAGACATTACCTCTACGGAGAGGAGTTCGAGCTCTTTTGCGACCACAAGAGCCTTAAGTATATCTTCACTCAGCATGACTTGAATATGAGGAAACGCCGATGGATGAAAACATTGAAGGACTTTAAGTTCGATGTTTCTTACCATTCGGGCAAGGCAAACCTTGTGGAAGACTCGTTGAGTTGCAAGAAGACTATAGAGTTTGCGTCTCCGCTAATGATAGCGGAATGGGACATGATGGAGTTTGTGCTAGACTTTGAGCAGAAACTCCCGGTGGAAGGATGAGGTTATCGCACACATTCGAGTACAACCCCTTATTGACGAAAGGATCATTGCAGCTCAGGTAGATGATGAGCTATTGGCAAAGATGAGAGAGCGGGTTCGTACAGATGAGGACTCCGAGTGGAGTGTTGGTTCAGATGGGGGCCTACGATATCGTGGTCGCCTATGTGTCCCAGACGTTCCTGACTTGAGACGGGAGGTTCTCGAGTCAACCCATAATTCAAAGCATGCAATGCATCCAGGTAGCACGAAGATGTATCAAGACATGAATAGATCCTGCTGGTGTGACAATATGAAGGTTCACATTGCTGAGTTCGTATCTCGTTGTCTCACGTGCCAGCAGGTCAAGGCAGAGCATCGCCGACCTCCTGGACTACTTCAGCCCATGCCCATAGCAGAATGGAAGTGGGACTTCATCTCTATGGATTTTATTTCAGGGCTACCGAGAACGAGAAAGGGACATGACTCTATTTGGGTGATCGTCGACCGATTGATGAAATCGGCTCATTTCTTACCGATCAGAGTCACGAACTCTGTAGACGAGTTGGCTAGGTTGTATATCAAGGAGATTGTACGTCTGCATGGAGTTCCCTTGGAGATCATGTCAGACCGAGACACGCGATTCACATCTATCTTTTGGACTTGTATCCAGGAAGTGATGGGTGTGAAATTGAAGTTCAGCACCGCGTTTCATCCGCAAATAGACCGGCAGACGGAACATGTGAATCAGATTCTGGAGGACATGTTGCGAGCTTGTGTTTTGGATTTCAAGGATAGTTGGGATGACTATCTCCCTTATGTAGAGTTTGCGTATAACAACAACTTCCAGGCCAGTATCGGCATGGCTCCCTACGAGGCATTGTATGGTCGCCCGTGTAGAGCACCGCATTGCTGGGCAGAAGTTAGCGAGCGTAGTTTGATTGGCCCACATTTGGTTCAGGCGACTTCAGAGAAAGTCAACATTATTCGACGTCAACTTCTGACCCCCCAGAGTAGGCAGAAAGAGTTACACTGATATGAGGTGGCGACCGCTTGAGTTTGAGGTTGGAGACCATGTATTTCTTAAGGTCTCCCCTATGAAGGGAGTCCTACGGTTTGGTAAGAAGGGGAAGCTCACACCGAGATTTATTGGTCTATTTCAAATACTGGATCGAGTGGGAGTGGTAGCGTACCGCCTTGCTTTGCCCACACTACTTGCGAGCGTGCATAACTTATTTCATGTTTCTATGCTGAAGAAATACGTTCCTGATCCTTCGCATATTATTAGTTGGGAGCAAGTGCAGTTGAGCGAGGATGCCACATATGTACTGCGACCGACGCGTATCCTAGACAGGAAGGAGCAGGTATTGCATAGCAAGGTCATTCCACTTGTGAAAGTATTGTGGACGCATCACAGTGAAGAAGAGGCTACTTGGGAGACTGAAGCTGAGGTTAGAAAGAACTACCCTCAGATCCTCGAGGAGTATGAGATGGTACTAATTTCGAGGATGAAATTTTTCTTTGAGGGGGGTAGGTTGTAACATCCCGAAAAATTTCATGAAAAGACCCGAGCACCACCTCAATCGGGATTCTCTTGGGACTCAATCCTTTAGAAGTTAAATGTGAATTAACTAGCGCTAAACTCAATTGCCTATGAAATTAGCACCAATCACTTTAAATTCGATCTATAAGACCCGAAACCTATAGAATCGTTAGCGCTATGTTTCCCTAAAATCTGGGATTCAGCGCTAAATCCAGTTGCTCTCGGGAATACTTGGAAACTTTGCATCAGACCTGGACCGCGTGTCGAAAGTCCGATAGCGTTGATCTTAGACAATTATGATCACCTTATTAGGCTTGACAATCACCTTAAAAATTAAGTCCAGATGATGTCCTAAGACGATTTGCTTGAGTCCGGAGTAAAGAGTGTGAGAAAGGTGAAATTATTTAGAAATTAAATATGAATTTAAGAAATTTGAGTCGTGTCGCTTGCGCATCAATTTTAAGCATTCTGACCGTCAGAATCTATACCAAATTTACCCTCGGATCAGGGAAGATGGCCCATACATGTCAAAGTGCCGGTGGACCTGATCGAGTTTCAGTGATCGTTGAATTGAAACTGGTTCGCCATGAGCGATCTGGAGACCCGATCGGACTGAAAACTTAACTTGCTTAAGATCTAATATTAGTGAGCTTAAGTCCGACCGCACGTGGAAAAAGGGACCACCAGAAGTGCTCCGTTGAACCCAAATAGACCCGATTTGGTTATAACCTAAGTATACCTTGGCCCTGGGGCTATTTCCATCAATATTAGGCCTATATAAGACCTTAAACCCTCACTCTCAAACTTCATACGAATTTTCTAAACCCTAACTAAGAAAAAGAGAGGAAAAGAGAGAGAAGTGAGAGAGAAGTTGGTGAATCATCTTGAGATTCTTCCCTGTTACTCTGCGTACCAAACCATCGCACCTGAATCGTTACTTCAGCGATTCTAAGTTCATTCTTGGGTAAGTCAATCAAACCCTAACCTGTTTTGGAGCTTAGAATAGTCTAAGTCTTGATGTAGCTAATTTCATTCATACCTTAGGTTATCTAGTCACCGTTGACGAAGACTTATCGTCTGAATCAGATCTGTTACGCACTTTCTGGTTTAAGGTGCGGACTATATTCGTATAAGTTATGGTTTTCAAGGCTTTTAATGTCGGTTAATGGTTTATTATTATTGTGGGTGAAATTTCACATGCCAAATGCAATGTTTGTAGTGCATTTCTGATATATATGAACCATATTGAGATTTGTGTATTCCATGTATATGTAGAAAGTATCGTATACGTATGAAATATGAGCATGTGGTTGCCATGATTAATTGTCGCATGTTTGTGCTAGTTGTATATGTAACAACTCCTTGGCAAGAGGAATTGTCCTAATGTGAGCTCTCACCAACATACGTCATGTATGTTGGAATATGTAGCCTAAGTGTTTGTAGAAATGTCTGAATGAATAAGTGTGTCATATATTGTACTTTTTATGGGCATTGAGAAGAGATTCTCAACTATCTTAATGATGTGCATGATTTCCTCCATGCAATTTACATTCCTTGTCAGCTTAAATTAGACGCTACTTACATGTGAATTCATGTTAAGTTGATATTCATCAAATGCTCACATGCTATATGATTAGAATTGTTGATTCATTACTGTTTTGAATTGCTGGTATGAATATCTATTATACTTGAATGTGTTTGGGACTAAGAGATAGTCCAGGGAATCGGTAACAAACTTGAGTTCGTGGCCAAGGTTGTTTTCGCCACGTAGGACGTGTTTGACGAACCTGAGTCGTATTAGGGTTGTCGGCAGTGGTTTGGCCACACGGAGTTCTTACGCACTTCATGTCGTTCAACTCAACGTGCGTTCGTGCTAGTCGAGCTCGTCAAGTAACCCAATTTTCGTGGTGGATGTTTACTGTGTATGGACACTATTGTTTGAATCTAGGGTACCAAACTTACCAGTGTAATCCCGTTAACTATGGTACCTCGATCCACTAAGACTCATGAGCCGGGCATGGTGGTATGGGACACCGTGGTCGAGCTATCGGCCTACGCTGGGGTGACGAGCCTCCCCATAGTGACCAGTGAGCAATTCAGACTCGTGAGCCGATTATGGTGGTATGGGATACTATATTCGTGCTGACGGCCTACATCGATTGGTGACGAGCCCTTTGTAGTGGCCTCGAGCATACCTTGATACTGCATTGAGGCGACGAGCCTTAGGGTAGTAACTAAGGTATGATAGGCATGCATTGATTGGTGACAGCCCTTTGCAGCGACCTAGAACCACAATATCGTATGAGATTGTTTAGGACTAACGACCCTAGAATGGATCATCATTTGGGAATTGATATGAGGAAGGTACCTTAGCTTCCAAATCCTGTTGTATGAAAAGGACTAATAAGAACTTGGTAATCATGTTCATGCACCGCATTGCATGTGCCTTGGCATTGTGGAGCACTGCTGGAGGTTGTCATGCGTACTGTAAGATCAAGACGCTGAGGGAGTGCAGGCGAGGGCATGCATCATTTCTACATACATCCTTGCATTAACAAGAGTAACTAGGACATATTTGATTGTATTGCCTTATCATCACTGCTTGACTGAATTGATAACATGTTAACCTTTGCTTTATTGTTCCACTGAGTTGATCACTCACTCCCACGTTCTGGGATGTTGTTTTAACACTAACCAGACTGTCTTAGATGTAGATGATGATGCGACCCTTGAGGCAGAGCAGGAGTATGAGGATGACGAAGATGCGTTTTCCTTTATGCAGTTCTCAGGCGGGTTCATGTGAGCCGTGTCCTGAGCTACGGGGATTCTAGGTTTATTTTGTAATGGATGATTTTATTTTGATACTTATATGTTTAAACAAACACTTGTAAGTATGACCTGGCAGAGCATACATATCTCAGGGACTTTTATAGCTACATATGTGTTTCTTCAGTCTTCCGCTTGCATATTTTACCTATCCCTGGATTATGTTTGCAGTTTGGCTTAATCTACTACATGTTTTATGCACTCATACAGACAACATACATCCATCATTGCATATGTTGCATAAGTGATGTTTTGAAACTCGGGAGTTGAGTTATGCTCAACCCCCGAATTTCAGGGCATTACACATCGCCGTGGTTCCAGCGCCGTGTCTCGCACGCCGATGCGATACCCAAGCCAGGAGATGTGGGGCCTGCATTTAGTTCGAGGAAAACACCGCGCATTTTCAAATCCCAAGAGAATATCTCATCAATCAATCACCTCACATGTCAAGTACAAGTAACCCCAAAGTCAACTCTCTCTCCACCCATCCCTTTTCAAGTACACCCATCACTCACTCACTAATCACTCACCCATCCCTCTCTCTATCTTACAACCTCTCTCTCATCTCTCTCATTTTTCCTCTGAAGCAACCATGAGAGACCGTCTAAGCTCCATGAGAGAGCCTAGTGTGGCCCACTTCCTACCTAAGATCTCCACCATCTAACCTTCCAATCTCTATCATCCTCCATCAAACTTGTATCTTTAGAGCTAGGGAGTCGAAAGAGTTGAAGAAGAGGAACAATAGGTGGGTGATTTCATGACTTCCACCATTATTTTTATTATGATTTGAGGGCCCACATATGGTGGGAACCAATTTGATGTATGCATTGTATAGGGAGGGCCCATAGTGGCAGGGTCCCTCCCCTTCTCACGTCTCTCTCTCTCTCTCTCTCCCTTTCTCTCTTAATGCCCTGTGGCCTACCTGATGCATGTGTTATATCCATGCCAGCCATCATGGTGGAGCCCACTTTGGTGTATGTGAGAAATCCACACTTTCCAACTATCTGGATGGAGAGACCCACCCCATGTATTGTTGTATTTAAGACATCCTTCTTGGACAGACCCTGGATGAAGGGAAAACAAATACCACTTTATCCTAGCTGGTGGGTCCCACACATGTGGACCCACCTCAACGCATGTGTACATCTAGCCGTTCATTTGCTGGACGCTGGGCTAGCAACCCAGCAGTTTAGCAGCTGGAAATTTGTTGTGGGGTTCCACGTGATGTATTTGTTGATCCAAGTCATCCATCAGACGGTGGGACCCACCTCCATGTATAGTGTACTCCATGCCATCCATCTCTATGAAGACCACCAGCTTCATAACTGATGTAAGTGACATCAGCAAGTTCTACAAGTCGGATCATGAGATATGTGTTATATCCCAACCGTCCACTAATGTGGACCCACCTTGATATTTGAGTTTCATCCCCACTATTCAGCTGCTAGACAGTGGGACCCACCTTTAATGTATACTCTAGTTGCACCGTCCATTCGTTGGGCCATTCGTTGGGACAATGGGACGCTGCCATGATGTAGTGTTGAATCCATGCTACCTGTCTATTTTTCCTAGGCGTGGGGCCACCCCACACGTGTGACACGTGTGGAGGTGAGGCCCACATCGATGTATGTATTTTATATTAATGTCGTCCATTCCTGGACGTGATATGTGGGGCCTACCATGGTGTATGCATTGTATCTGCACCGTCCAGACTGTCTAGACGTTGGGAACCCCATGCCACGTATGGGGTCTACCCTGATACATGGGTCCCACCTTGATGTATCTATTGACCGTCCATCTGGATGGTGGGCCAGCAGGTCATACCAGCTATATAGTTGTCGCATCACGTCAGCAAGTCTGTGAGCCCCGTATGAAGTATGGGTTATATCTAAACTGTTCATTTATGTGGATCCCACCATCTATATGGTTGTTGTATGATGACAGTAAGTTCCGTGGGTCCGACCATGATATATGTGTTTTATTTCCACGCCGTCCATCCAGGGGCCTGGATGGCATTTAATCATGAGGTTTGTGTTATATTTAGACTGTCCATCAGGACATGAGGCAGATTCAATCTATGGTGGGCCATGTGTGTAGGGCCCACCTTTGATGTACGTGTTATATCCACCGTCCACCCTGTTTCCAGATTATTTCGAGGCTTATTAGCGGGACCCATCGATGCCACCCACTTGATGTATATGAGCCCATGTGATGCGGCTCATGTGATGTGTATTAGACCCATGTGATCGGCCCGTTGTCATATTTTTGTAGCCCATTTAGTGAGGTCCATTATGATGTGCATTAGGCCCATGGGTTGTGGCCCATGTGATGTATTTGAGGTCCATGTGCAGTGCCCACCTATTGTGTATTTATGGCCCATTTGGCGAGTCCCATTGTTGTATATTTATGGCCCATATGGCAAGGCCTGATGTGATGCATTTGAGGCACATGTGCAGTGCCCACCTAATGTGTATATGAAGCCCATGTGAAGAGGCCCATTGTGATGTATTTGAGGTCCATGGGTTGTGGCCTATTGTGATTGAATGAGGCCCATGGGTCATGGCCCATTGTGACACATTTGATGCCCAGGTGGTGTGGCCCATTATGATGTATTTGAGGCCCAGGGACATGGTCCATTGTGATATATTTCTAGCCCATATGATAAGTCTCGACTTGATGTATATTAGGCCCGTGTGAGCGACCCATTGTAATGTATAGTAGACCCGTGAGATGCAACCCACTTGATGTATATGTCGCCGGTGTGATGCGGCCCATTATGATGTGTATTTGGCCCATGTGATGTGGCCCATGTGATGTGTATTAGGCCCATTCGATGCTGCCCATTGTGGTGTATGAGACCCTCGTATAAGGCCCATTATGATTGTATGAGGCCTATTGAGATTGTATGTGGCCCATTATACTGTGTATGAGGCCCATGTGTGAGGTCATGGGTACACTATATGTTTGGCCCTATATGGGCCACTTCTTGGGAGCAATGTTGGTTAAATGTCCACATTGATGGGCAATGATAGTTAAATGTTCACATTGTGACCTTCCCTTAAGCCGATTCCGATTATCGAGGCCGATTATCAATGCTGATTATGAGTATGTGACAACATAGCATCATGATATATGCCCATACGCATCATATGCATGTTTATTATGGGATATAATTGACAATTGCATATGTCATAGGGTAGGTTGTTTATAAGACTACCTAAGAGACGGAGTTGCCCTACATGAGTGCACGGTACGTGCAAGTTTGATGCATGACTGGATAGTATGACTCATGCATCTCGCATTTTGGGATATGACTACTGTACGCCCCAATGACATCAAGGTTCTGACCTCTATAGGCATGTCGTGGATGGCCAGATGAGATAACGGAAATATTTGATTCTAGCATATGAGCGTCATAAATGTCCCTGGGTGAAAATCCCTAAACCTCTGTGGCCAGGAGATGCCCCAACGTCTAGACCGAGTGGATACATGAGCGCCCGAGTACCGAATACCAGTAGGCCACGTCTCCCACTATGTCGTGGTCGGTTGGGAAGGGGTGGTGGCCTTACCCGCCTTAGGGTAGTGGGCATAGTTAGGTTGAGTTTGACCATCTCGTAAATGGGTCCGTTATCGACGTGACGGATAGATATTGGCTGACTACTGCAAGTGAAAGAGACCTCACTATCCGCTTGGCCAGTAGTCAGCCAATATCTACCCAGCACGTCGATAGCGGACCCAATCACGAGCTGGTCAAACTTAGCTTAGCTATGCCTACTTCCCTCGGGCAGGTAAGGCCACCACCCCTTCCCAACCAACTACGACACAGTGAGAGACGTGGCCTACTGGTATTCGGCACTCGGGCATTTATGTATCCACTTGGTCTAAATGTTGGGGCGTTCTCTCGTACCGAGAGGTTTTAGAGATTTTCACCCAGGGCCATCTATGGTAGCCCGATGTTAGTAACAGATTTTTGGTGTCTCATCTAACCATCTATGACATGACTGTGGAGGCTACGGCCCTGATCTCACTAGGGCGTACAGTAATCACAACACAATGCAAGATGCATGAATCATACAATCCAGTCATGTATCAATCCTGGGCATACCGTGCGCTCATGTGAGATAATCTCCGCCTATCAGGGAGTCTGATAGCCACCTGCCCTATGACATATGCAATGGTCAATCATATTTCATAACAAACATGCAAATGATGCATATGGGCATGTATCATGATGCTATGCTATCACATACTCATAATCGGTATTGATAATTGGCCTTGACAATCGGAATCAGCCTCGACAATCGAAATCGGCCTCGATAATCGGAATCGGCCCCGACAATCGGAATCAGCCTCGATAATCAGAATCGGTGAGAATGGGCCTAACAAGGCTTAAGTGAAGGTCACAATGAGGACAATTAACCATCATTGCCCATCAATGTGGACATTTAACTAACATTGCTTTCAAGGAGTTGTCCACATAGAGCCAACCGTATCGTGAGCCCATGGCCTCACACAAGGACTTAATACACATCACTATGGGCCTCACTCATGGGCCGCATAAGTATCATATTGTGCCTTACCGAATGGGTCTAAAATACATCATAATGGGCCTTACCAAATGGGCCAGAAATACATTACAATGGGCCTTACCAAATGGGTTAGGAAATACATCACAATGATCCTCAACGCATGGCCCGAAAATATATCACAATGGGCCGTTCCTATGGGCTTAATATACACCACCATGGGCCATGACCCATGGGCCCCAAATACATCACATTGGGCTATGACCCATGGGCCTCAATATACATCATGATGGGCCATAACCCATGGGCCTCAATATACATCAAGTGGACCGCATCAATGGGCTGCGCTAATGGGCCTCATATATATCAAGTGGGCTGCATCAATAGCCACACCAATGGGCCTCATATACAATGAGTGAGCCACATTAATGGGCTGCACCAATGGGCCTCATATATAACAAGTGGGTCGTATCAATGGGCCGCACCAATGGGCCTCATATACATCAAATTGGGCCACATCATGTGGGCTTCAAATACATCAAATAGGCCATGTACAGCTAGTAGGTGGGCCCGACACAGCAGGTGAGCCTTATCAATCACAGAATGGGCCCCACCAGCCAGATATACAATCCATACATTATGGTGGGTCCCATGGATGGACTGTATAGATGAAACACATATATCATGTGGGACCCACGTCCCTGTACAGGACAGCATGAACGAAACACGTACATCATAGGTGGGTCCCATTTAAATGGACAACGTGGCTGAAATGCATACATCATTGTGGGGGCCATGGACATCAGTGTGGATGGACCACAATATCAAGGTGGCCGAACATGGACGGCATGGATGGTACACACATGTGGACAGTTGGGATATAACACATACCTCATGATAAGACCCACATAACTCGCTGTTGTTAAACAACAACTATATAGGTGTTCCCCACCGTCCAGATGGATGGTGGGATAAAGTTCATAAATCATGGTGGTTCCATAGATGAACGACGTTGATGAAACACATACCATAAGGTGGGCCCCACCCGTCCAGATAACGGATGGACCGCATGGATATACATGCATCACGATGGCTTCCCACCATCCCAACCAAGTGGACGGTGAGGATATAGAGTACATTCACCAAGGTGGGCCCCATCCCACACATGCAGCACATGTGGGATGGGCCCCACACGTCTGCTAAATAGATGGACGAATAGGATAAAACACCTACCTTAAGAGCAAACCCACGAAACTTGTTAAAATCAATACAACAGCTATATAGCCACTGCAATGCACTCCACCCAATTCACTACCTTATCAGGTGGGTCCCACGTGGGGCCCACCACATATGATATATATATATATATATATATTACATTAATATAATATAAAGGATGTTGTTGCTGATAACGTCCAGGCCCTGGATGGCCTGGATACGAAACTCGTACATCATGTGGATGTCATGGATAGATGGCGTGGATTCACATGTACGTCATGGTGGGCCACAGATGGCCTAGATAAAATACATGAATCAGGTGGGTCCACACGTGTGGATAGTGGATAAAACACCTATACTAGGTGGTCCACTGTGGACGGTGAGCTCCACCTGAGATTTTGGATTTGCTACATCTCCCAGCCCATGGCTTAGGAGCCTAGATGGACGGTGTGGATCCACTCGTTCATCAATGGGTCCATGTCCCATGTATGAACGGTGTGGGTATAACCCATACAACATGTGGGTCCCACACGAGTGGTTAAACAAATACATCAGGTGGGTGTGGCCCGTCAACTTCATAACAAGATGATATTCATGGTTTCTCTTCATCTGGGCCTGTCCAAACGGGCAAGCCAGCGGGCATGCCGCTGGACGGTCCAGTAAGGTGGGCCCCATATTGATGGCATGAATATAATATATACTTCATGGTGGGGTGCATGAGTGTGGGCCACACACATCAAAAGAGAGAGAAGAGAGAAGGAGGGAGAGGGAGATCGGAGTAGCGGAGGGACCCCACCACTATGGGCCCCTCAATACAATGCATACATCAAGATGGGTCCCACCATGTGGACCCTAAATAATAAAAAACGAGATCAAATACTATGAACACCCACCATTCGATCTTCTTAGTCTGATGGAATGCTAGATTACTTGGCTTCGACTTTGACGGAGGATGATGGAGATTGGACTATTGGATTGGGTGGTAGGGAGTGGGCCACACTAAGCTTCTCTAAACTTTGGGAAGCCATGGACGGTTCTCACCTTTGAGGTTGCTTGGGAGAATGAGAGAGAGAGAGATGGGTTTGAGTGATGGAGTGATGGGGAGTGAGTGATGGGTGTACTTGACTAGGTATGGGTTGTAAGAGAAAGAGTTGACTTTAGGGAGGATGGTTGTGATGGGAGTGATGGGATGTGTACTTAACATTTGATGTGATGGATTCTCTTAGGATTGCAAAGCGCAGTGTTTTCCTTGACTAAATGCGGGCCCACATCTCCTGCCCCCGGTATCGCATCAGCATGTGAGATGCAGCGTCGGAACTGCAGTGACGGCGCGGTTGCATGGGTACAAGTCTCAGGTCGAGCCGACTTTGATATACGGGATGTAACTTAGGGTCACGCGCAAACACCAATTACAGATCACAGGTCACCAAAATTTGACCGGGAGGACCGCAGAAGCCTACGGAATGGTACGGTCTAGGATATGGGCCTGACAGCCTAGGCCTTTATTTCATTCATTCCTACTTCGAAGCTCTCCTCCTTTGCGCGCCATTCTCTCTTGCGCACAATGTATTCTTGCGCACCACGTATTCTTGGACACAACGTATACTTGCGCACAACAAAAACTTACGTATAAGAAAACCTTGCGTACAACCACCTATTGCACACATTAGGACCTTTTTGCACATAACTCAGCTTCTACACATAACTGAACTCCTGAGCACAAAAGGAGCCTTCTAAATTTTGGACTCCTCCAAGTGTTTTGATTTGTCTACTAAATTCTCCTCTTCTAATGGCCCATTCCAAGAGGCCTCATACTTCTCCAGACTATCAAGCCGTTAAATCATCAGAACCCCAGCCACTTGAAACTCATCCCCAAAAGAAAGCCAGATCTACTGAAGGCTACTCCTCTTTTTTCAAAGCACCAACACCATTGATAATTAACTTTTTCGATCGAATCCAGTGCCTGTCTGATCCCATCTGCACTGTCGTTATGATGAGAGAGCTAGAAGGACCACATACGGAGGGTTAGGAATCTGACTAGGAGAATTGGCAAAAATCTTCTGCTAACTTTCGGACAAACAATTCCTGTCCTACTCCTGTTGAATCTTCCCTTCCTCCCTCGATTTCAAAGACGAAGAAGGGAAAGAGTAAAGATGAAATCTTTCAAGAGAAAATTCGAGAACATGAAATCTCTTCGAAATGACCGATCGACTCTAGGTATCTTGTGCTAGATTTAACTTGAAAACTCTTTGGAATGACCGAAAATGGTTTGCTTCTTTCTCATACGGTACTGCTACCGTGTAATTTGACTACAAAATTTCCAACTGTTCCGGTGACAATAATGTTAACGGTGGTTGTCCCGGCTGTCGCAGATGCTTTGGCATGAAGTAAATTTTCTTTCTTACTTTCACTGTCCCAAACGATTCTATCTTTTCTTCCCTCATTATTTCCACGCAAGCATTCCATGGGGCTTTGTTTTCATCATTCCTCTTTTCTCCTTCACTGGTGAATCCATTGTAATAATCGGTGCCTACAAAGAAGGCTTCAACTTTTGTATACGGCCTTACGTCAACTATCACTTTGTATTGCACCCCGTCTTTACAGTATTTGAAATACTGGTGTAAGGTGGAAGGTATGATGCCATACTGATGCATCCACGGTCTTCACAGGGGAGGTTATATGTCGTTACTGCATTTATAACGTGGCAAATAACATTTATAGTTAACTCTCCTATTTCCAGTGTTATTGTAATCTTACCAAGTGCATGTTGTCCATCTTGGTTAAAATCTTGTATCATCATTCCACTAGGGCGTAGATTAGAGTGGCGATATCCCAATTCATTCAATACTGTTAGTGGTAACAGATTCACTGCAGACCCATTATCAAGTATTATTCGCTTGACTTGCTTACCGCGAATATGACCTACAATCATCAACGACCTACTGTGTTCCTTATCACAAGTTAGGTCGTCGTCAAAAAAGGAGACAACTTACATACAATATTCTTGTTCTCTGCAATCTTCATTCTTCATTTCTATCAGCAATGCCTCTCTAACATCATCATCAGGTAAGGCTTTAATCAAACTTTATCGAGAGTCTTCTGACAATCTTACGGCATCATAAACACTTAACCGAGCTGGTATACCTTTCAAGTGACTTACGATGTCATAAGTCACCTTCCCTGCTTCCTTCCTTTCTTCTTTCTTGCCATTGCTACTGCTGGAGTAATTCTTATTTGTTTCCGCCTTTAGTGTTTTAGCCTTCGAATTTGGTGGGCTAGCTACTTTCTTCCTTGATCATAATGCAGTTACTGTGACTTTCCCTATTGTTTTCTAATGCTCTATCCTCGTTCTTCCATGAGGATTCTCTCTTACAGTAAGTACATTTATCTTTCTCCTTTCCAATTATTATCTCGCCCCTATTTATTATTCTCTTTATTATGCATTTCAACATGTAACAATTTTTTGTTGGATGCCCTACTAGATGGTGATAATGACAAAAGTCTCTTTCTTTTATTTTTGATGATTCTTCAGGACGCTTAGATGGAGGTCGTTTGATTGTACCAGCCTTCAGCAATTGATTCAGCATGGGGACTATGTTTACTTTCTCTAACGCAAAACACTCATGAGAATTCAGCGATCTAGGTCTTTTATCCTAAAATCTTCCTCTGAGACGATTCGACTCTTCTTTCCTTTCTATCTTTTTGCCTCTTTTTTCTCTTGTATCATGGTTTTTCTTCTTATGATTGACTACATTTGTAATCAATTTCTGAGACCCTCTTCTAGCTATTTTGTAGTTAAATGCTGGCATTTTCTTGGTCATCAGTTCCAAAGTGTGTGCTTTCGTGTCTAGGTCATGGAAGGTTTTGATATCAGCACTAGTGAGACTGAATGCTATTCCCGTCTCCATAGAATTCAAGCACATCTTCACCTGCTCTTTCTCTTTTGACAACTACCTACAAGAATCTCCCAAGGTCTTTCATTTGTCTATAAATTTTTTCAAAGGTACTCCTTCCCTTTGTCGTACTGAAGCTAATTCTGTGATGATGACATCACGTTCTGACGAGACGAAGTTTGACATAAACGCATCTTACATTTGCTCCCAAGTTCTCATTGATCCTGGTACTAAGCTGGAGTACCATCTAAATGCCTTACCTGTCAGAGAGGACCCGAACAACCGAAGACAATATTGGGGCATTATAGAGAAATTCCCCATATTGGTGATAAAGTGCATTCAATGCTCTTCTGATGATCCGTCTCCATTGAATTTCTAAAATTCGTGGTGCTTGAAATTGTTCGGGAATGGGATATCTTCTACTTCTCTTGGGTACAACCTCCGATACCTGAACCTTCCAGTACTCTCACATTCCCTTTCTGTCCTGGCAGCTTCCTCGATGACTGGTCGCACTTCTTCCTGAGTCATCACCCTCGCCATAGGAGCGAACCCGAGCGATCCCACTCTTGGCGGTTGCAATCCTTCAGGTTGCTGTTCTCGCTATTCGTGTTGCCTGTCATCGAGGAGCTATCATTTGAGCTACATTATGTGCAAGGGTTACCAGGGCTTCCTGGAAAATTTTACATTCTTCCATCAACGTTCTTGTGCTTTAGCCATTTCTGTCATACGATCTTCTATAGTCGGAGATGGTCCTTGTCTTGTTCCGGCCATATATACAGCAGCCTCTCCATTCGCTGACGAAGCTGCGGTTGGAGCCGAATAAGAATGTATTAATGCAATGGGGGTCACCGAAAGAGGAGTTTCCTCTGATTTTCCCGTTTTTCTAGAGTAGTCGGTTGATTGAGGTTACGCAAGGGCTAACGAGCTTGTCAGCAATAACTTGCCTTTCTGTTCCTTCGTTCATTGAGCGCTTCTACCAGGCAGAGCTGGGAAATCGTGCAACGACAGTAGGGAAATGACTTTCCTAGGGTATATTGACGGAGGGGCAAGTTCAGGGTTTTTCCTGGCTACATTTCACATTACCAGTCCCCTGATTCTTCCCAATGGTGAGCTTGCTCCAACAGCAGTGACATTCTGGGTTCTTGTTCTCTGGCCTGAAACAACAATCCAATCATTTCCCTCTTCTTGTACTACTGGTGAGATGGTTACAACTGCAGCACCTGTTCGCAATTCCGTATATTTGACTGCCGTGGATTTCTTTTTACGATACTTAGTTTGTTTGCCTGCATATTTGATGACAAATCCTGTTGTTGTGAAGTAGAAAACTGTCTTTTTTCTGAATGATCGCCATTAGTTGGTTGTAATTTCTCTGAATCTAGGTCAGTTGTAAAAAGAAGACATGAATCAGTACTTAAATAAGGTTATGCTCTACTTTGGAGATGAAAGGGAGGATGTTCCCGCTGAGAGTCACCATTTTGGCATCTTAACTACGCCAAACAGTGGTGAAAATCCTCAATATAATCCATAAGCTAGTATTAAGCATAACTTATGGTCACTGACACTACTGATCATGTCGGTTCAGGCCTTGTCTAAGTTCGAGGCAGGCCTTGCTGGACTTCCAGTAGAAGGACCACACCAGGTGAACTCGGACCGAACTTGGTCTGAGTTTGGTCACTGACATTACTGATCACTGCAACAGGAGAGATGGGGAAGGGCAGAGAGAGGTAGTGGGTTTAAGTAGCAACCTGATTCGTTGCTGAGTCGAGTTGGGCTCGGACCTGGTTCATGTTGGGGGTTGCTAGAGTTCCAGCACACACACATAAAGAGAGAGAAGGAGAGATGGAAGAAAAGAAAGGGAGAAAGGAAAAAAAAGAAGGAGAGAGAGTTGGGTTGAGTTGTGTCGGGTTACACCAACTCGCCGCACCATCTTGACCTGATTCATGGGTTGCAAGTTGGGTCAGGGCTGGCTGGTTGCAACAGAAGAAGAAGAATGAGAGGAAGGGAGAAGAAAGGAGAGAAAGGGAAGAAGAAGAGAAGGTGGAGAGTTGACTCGGTTTGAGACCGAGTTAACTCGCTGTTGAGTCACATACTTGAGCCGGGGCAAGTTGTTGGCTGAGTCATGGGCCTGGTAACCTCACTGGTCAGGCCGTGGGGAGATGAGGAAAAAGAGAGAAAAGAGAAAGAACCAAGAGAGAAGGAGAGGTGTTGGTGGTTGTGTTGAGCCGAATCAACTCGGCTCGAACCGAGTCAATAAGGTGAGAATTTTCACTCCTTTTCATCGATCAGATTCATCATTAGTTACTTTTGTTATTAATAATATTGTTATTATTTTCTATCTGTTATAGCAATTAATGTTATTTTAAGGCTATTGATTAGAAATTATAATTAACATTTTAATGTAACATCATTACTAGATTATTATTATTATTATTATTTGTAACATCATTAAATATCGTTATTTTTACTATTATTAGGAATTACTATTAGATACTATTAGTTGAACTACTTAATTGTTGGTATTAAATATTAACACCTATCATTATCAATGTTACTCTTATTTTGTCATTAATAGATTATTGATTATAAGATTAGTATTTTTAAGAATAACTAACGGTTATTACTTGTTATTACTTCATTTCTAATATTATTATAAATTAATTATATTTAAAACTCTATAACAAGCCAAGAACTAAGTTAGTGGATAAAACCTTAATCCCACATCAAAACCATAAACCTAGGTTAAGACTGTAACCATATTATTGTGATTATCAAGCATGATAGACCACTGGCTGATTCTTCATACTAATATTAGATGTTATAAACAAACCTAAGATTATTAGAAATTTATATTTTATTTACTATCCTTAAGTATTATCATGAATAGGTTCAGTATTAATAGTTATTATTATCATCACTAAAAAATACTGTCACTTTCATTATGGGATGAGTATAAGTATTGTTAATATGAATATCATTATTAGGCATCATCATATTATCATTAGTAAATATTATATCATTATTACTTATGTTATATAAGAGATTATTAGTCATTATAAGAATATTAGATAATGGCGGTACATTTAAATATGAACTTACGAACCATCATTATTAATATTGATGGATTAAGACTCCTATTATGAATATTACTCTATCCATTGTACAATAATAATAATAATTTAAGATTCAAATCTTAGAATCTAAGTTTAAGACTAAACCCTAGAATAAAAATCCTAATTTCACATCAAAACTCTAAAAATAAGTAATATAAACCCTATGTTATAATCTCAACCATAAATAGTATGTAGAACTTGATCTAACCATACAATTTTGTAATTCGTGATAAGACCCAACTCTAAGGACGCATATACCTCCTAACAACACTAGTAGGTGATCATATACATCAGGTGATGATTTCTTCCCCTTGAGCTTTCGATTTCCCATCAACTTGAGTGATAGTTTTTATTTTAATTTCAATTTCAATTGATACCTCCATCTTATAATTACATGTGTAATTGTTGGAATTGAATTGCTATATTGGATGCTTAATATTTATCCTACATATTTTCTCATGCTTGTGGATTACTTGTGGTTTGCTTATGTAACTTAAACTGGTACATCAGTGGGAAACCCCCTCTTATAAATGTACAACCATACTTGGGATGTAACCCGATTGATTGTGATTGTAATGGGCCTTCGACTTAGTGGTTATTGAATAGTGGTTTAAGTTGAATATTGATGTGGTCCTACCATCCAGGGGTTGTTGTGTTTAAGTGGTTTTTAAGGATGGTTTTTTATCGCATGGTTTTGATATTAGCCCTATGTGGCTTACTTTTAATATTCGCCCAAGTTGGCTTTGTTTTGGTATTTTTCCTATATGGGTTTGATGTATTACTTCTATACAACTATGCGATGGTAAACCCTATATATTGTAATATGATTGGCCACTAGTCGACGGATTTCTATTAAACATCCGAAGATGGTAGTCTCATGAGCCCGGAATGGTGGTATGGAACCTATGCCCAATCTATCAGCCGACTATAACGCCCTAAATTTCAAGGGTCGAGCAAAGCTCTACTCCCGAGATCCAACACATCACTTATGAAAAATAGATAATGATGTTCAGATTTCGTCCATATTAAAGAGTTAAACATGAGATGGATTATACTAAAACATCATATCATACTCCCGATATAATTAAACTAAGCAATCGAAAGTCTGAAGCATATATATTTAAGTGTGTAAGGGTTTCACAACCTCCAGAGTATGAGTATGTAACAGGGCTGAATATATATACATGTATTGTTTCAAAATATACAAAATGTGAAAATGTAAGGTGTCCAACTAAGCTAAATATCTCAATGTTCCATGCGTATCAGTACGAGGTCTACATAGACCCGCCCGAGAGCTGAAAGTAGGAGAACTCCTCCTCCTCATCCATAAAGTCATGCTCTGTCGCATCGGCTTCATCAACACCTGCATCTAAACCATAGTCTGGTTGGTGTTTTAAAACACCGTCTCAGGGTGGGAGTGAGTGATCAACTCAATGGTACAATGAGGCAAAGGTTAACATGTTATCAAGTCAATCAAGCAGTAATGATAAAGCAACATAACAATCACTTCCTAACTACTCTTGTTAATGTTAGAATGGAGTGCAAGTAATGATGTATGCCCTCGCATCAAAGCTCCATCAAAAAAGTGACTCCGAAAACCAATTTTGCATATGACATCACTGCCTCCGGTGCGACTTCAACGACTTTAAAGAACGTCCTAACTAATGCAGTGTGATTGATGGTCATGTTAGCTAGTAGTTAATTAGGCTTATTCATACAACAGATTTGGGAAGTTAGGGTACCTCCTTTTATATCATTCACCCGAACCGAAGGATCCATCTAGGATCGTCACTCCTAGTCAAGAACATACAATAGAAAAATTGTAGGGTCATCACTCCAAATGAAAAGCAGTCAATAGGAAAATTTAAAAGTTTATACTCGTGGTCATTACGGGGAGGCTCATCATCTCAGCGTAGGCCGACAGCATGAACACATCGTCCCATACCACCATGCCCTGCTCATGAGTCTTGGTTACTCACTGGTCACAACGGGGAGGCTTGTCACCCCAGTGTAGGCTGACAGCTCAAACACGGTGTCCCATACCATCATGTCCGGCTCATGAGTCTTGGCAGATTGTATTACCATGGTTAAAGTGAGCCTTTACATTAGAGAGGGGTACCTTAGATTCAAGCAGTAGTGTCCATAATGGTAAACACACAATAGGCTAATCGGTTGGTTAGGCAAGTTCGATTTGTATAGGCACACGTTGACTTAATCGACATGGAATGCATAAGCACTCCTTGTGGCCTAACCACTGTAAAAAACCGTCGTACGAACCGAATTCATCGAGCTTACTAAATGAGGCGAGACTAATTCGGCCACCCGAACGAGGATTGTTACCGATTGCGTGGGCTACGTTGTAGTCCCAATCTTATTCAAATGTAGCACATAAACACATGTGATAATTACTTCAACATTTAACAAACAATTCAAATGAATTCCTCATTTGAGCATTTCATCAAACACATTGAACAAGTTACCAAAAACTTACATTTTATCTATGAATTGCGTAGCGGCAAATATGATTACATGAAAGAAACTATACATATGAATAAGGTAATTAAGAATCCTATCTTAATACTCTTAATAAATACAAATCATCAACAATTTCTCATTCGGACAATTCATCAAACACTTAGATTGCACATCACCGAATATATAGACTAGGTTAGTTACAACGTATATTTTAGCAAATCCTTATACAGAGAGGTAAGCATGCACATGACAACGATGAATCCTAGATTAGTAGTCATGGCAAGCACAAATCATGTTTACATGTTCATTCAAACATTTCAACAAACACATGGGATGCATCTTTTGTTCAACATAGTTCATACATGTATATTATATCAAAAACTACGTATCTAAGGCAATATGGCAGCAATCAAGTCAAACATAAATCATTAGCTGACATTGAAAGCATTGATAACCATAACCTAAATGTTTATAGTTTACACCTTTCATTGGAATACTCGATTCAGACTCGGTTCAAATTCTACGTTTCTTGAAAATGGAATGTCGGGCACCTAAATAACTATATATGTTAGCTAGTTTGACGATTAATCAATCTGGATCTCTACAATGATACTAGGGTTAGGTTTTCTTAGCCAAATCATAGTCGAAACAGATTGTGTAGCGTAACAGGGAGGTGATTCGGTGCGTGGAGTCGTGGGAGAGAATTATTGCAGCAACCTCCCAAAATCCCTCTTCTATAATTCATCTTTTCTCTTCCTTTCTCTCTCTCCCTTAGGGTTTTGGAGAAATTCGTATATGAGAGAGGTGGGGTGGTATAAGGGCTATTTATAAGCCCAAAAGTGATGCAAATGGCCCCAGGGCCACTATATACATGGGTTATACCCTTTGGGCAGCTGTTTTTGACAAACAAGTCTCACAGGGAGGCCCACTACTCACGTCATAGGGTAAGTTCCCTGACAATGGATGTCAGGATGTGATTTTGGTGCAATCGAATAAGTTGATTGACCGTGGAGGATCCGTGTCAGATCAACAGTCATACTTGCTCGATCGGGGCCACAGTTATACGAAAATGTACAGGGAAATTTCCTTTTTCCATCGGTGAAGTTTGGTAAGAAACTAACAGTCGAAAATCCTTAATTTCGCATGTGAGCGAATGACCCAATTCACTTAAGTTCCATTATATTTTCTAAAGATATTTGTGTTTCTCAGACACTTCACTTACGGCTCAAGTTGTGAATTTCTAGACACCATCTAGGCTTGATTCCCACGTTGGTTGTCAAGCCCAATAGGACGGACATAAACCTATAGTTTTGTGGTCATCGGACTCTCGACGTGCGGTCTAAGTCCGATACGGGGTTTCAATGTACTCCTTAGAGCGACAGGCTCTTGGGATTTCTCCTAGGTCTTTAAGTGACATTGAGTTAGTGATATTAATGGTTTTAGGACTTCTCATTTGTGGAAATGGTGGCCCATGCTTAGTCCACTGATTATTTAGCATAGTACTTAACTAATTTCTACCTAAATTACGATAGGATACGGTCCTTAGGTGGTTCTGCCTGAGGTGGTACTCGGGTCCTTGTACGGATTTTTTTGAGATGTTACACCTACGCTAGGTGACGAGCCCCTTTTAGTGACCTTGAGCTTATATAAATTGGCTGATTGTAACCAGACTAATAATGGTTGGGCTAATCATGCATACATGGCACAGACCAGCGTCTATCGCTATCGTACGTGATGTACGCACTCTGTTCAACTGGATGAGCATTCCCAGGTCCATAATTCCATGGGTGATGAGCCTAATGTTCGCATGGATGAGCATCCCTTAGGCGGTGATTGCATTCACGCATTCATGCATCTAATAAGACTACAACATGTATTATTTTATATGCTTTGTTATATTTTTATAACTATGCTTACATAATGCAGTCGTGTGTAATCTTGATGGGAATTCATATTGATTTGGCCACTCATCCATCAAATATATAATCGTACAGGTAGCACAAGTGGCCCAAATAATAGTCACGTTCTTATTAATAAGGAGTAGGCTATAATCGACAAGGGCACATGATTGTATTTGCTAAGGATTGCTCCAGGATTTTACATCCCAATATTGTTGTAATCTATTTTGTTTCACATGTAATATTATTTCATTTCATAATTATTAATTTCAGAGACATTAGTTGTATAAGTGATTATAGGCAGCTTTTTAATGATCATGCAACTTTCCTTTACCTTTGATTTGTTCATATCACGCTAACTGTTAACTCTAAATGATAAAGAAAAAATATATATGGAATTGGACTCTTTATAGGTTAATACTCAGGCTTTTAGGAAACGGGTCATATACTCGGGTCCCGAAAACACGGCAGAGCATAGTTTGGACAAACCAGGCCTTGGGAAATGATCTTATACAAACCCTAAATGTCTCAAGTTAGGATGTAGAAAATTAGAAATTTGAACTTAGGTAAATCTCCCATAAATTTAGAAGAATGATTGAGAATGTAGAAACCCAAACTTAAGTTCCTTTAGAGATTATTAAAATAATCATTTAAACTTATGAAAAGTTCCTTTAAAAAAAAAAAAAACTGAGAACATAGGTACTTCAAATTTTAAGCCCCTAGAAAATTGATTGAATGACTGTAGGACTTAGAAATGAACTTAGACCCCTTTGAACATTTTAGGTTTAGTCGTTTGAACTTAGAAACAAGAACTTTAGTCCCCTTGTAAACTACAACATAATCGTTGAACTTAGAAATTAACTATGCAAATACCCATTGTGATATATGTAAGGCTACATAAGGATATTCCTTATACTTAACCCTAGATGAAAATTTCCTAGAAATCTAGAAGATGAACTCTCATGCTCCAAACTCAAAAATCGGGCTCACAAATTCCCGATCGCTGAATCCAGTCCCGACAGCCTCCGCAGTACCCTATTCTCGGCTCCCAGTGCCCATATGCCAGATTTCAATCCTGGGATCCTACAAGGACGATTTTTCAACGTACATTTAACTTGTAATAAGAATAACTATTTGAATCACAAAGGCAACATCATCATCATATATTCACTAATATAAACATTTAAATATAGTGCTGAAAGGGAAATACATATATCAAAAATTAAAGCTCCAGTAGACAGTTGCACGCTCCAAACTCAACACTGCTGCAACCTAATGCCACCTACACGCATCTATCGTGCATAAGCTTATAGAAAGCTTAGAGGGTGGTGTAAGTGTGTGCGCAAGGTAAGTGCCAAGTATGCAATATCAGAGCAATGTGGAAACATGCTTGTAAGTCCATAAATATCATCAACCTTATCAAGGTTATGCAATGCAAAAACATAATAAGCTAATATCATATATTGAGGAAGCAATGTAGATCAGTTATATAATGCGAAAATATAGTAAGCCAAATATCATATATTGAGGATGCAATGCAATAAACAAATCCTAACGAGTCCATGAATACCGTCAACCACATCTAGGGCATATAAATGTAGAAACATAGGAACTCGAAACGTTATATGTCACGGATGTAATACAATATCAGGTGCGAATGAAATGACCAAGCTGGAGTGTGAAGTCGGGATGATAGTACGTAGTATCGTAAGCTGTGGGGTTCATCACAAGCGACTTCTATCCAAACCAGTCCCATACCTAAATTTGGATAGCCAGACTCAATATGGTAAACTCCTGATCTTAGGTTAGTCGCACGCCCCAACCGAAATCCTGGCCATTGCGAAGGTACACATAACAATTAGTTGCACACCACCAGCCCGAGTGGCTAGGGAATGAATGAATGAATGAGTGAAATGCTGAGTATGCAACTCCTGCTCACTAAGTCCACATATCAGTATTGTATATCTCTAGGATCATCACCAGGGTCTAGTACACTCAATGCCACCTACCGCCCCATCAAGCGATCAACTGGGTAAGTGGAAGAGACCTCACTATCCGCCTGACTAGTAGTCAGCTAATGTCTACCAGGCACATCGATAGCAGACCCATTTATGAGCTAGTCAAACTCAATCTAGCTATGCCTACTCCCTCGAGCGGGTAAGGGCACACCCCCTTCCAACCGACCACGACACAGTGAGAGATGCGGCCTACTAGTATTCGGTACTCGAGCGCTCATGTATCCACTAGGTCTAGACATTGGAGCATCCTCTGGTACCAAGAGGGGGGAGGAGTGAAGAGGAGAATTTCATATTGGATTGGAAGTCAGAATGGATGAGCATGAAACCTTTCTTCCAACTCTTGCCAGCTATGTATTGAAGGCTGTACCAGTTAACAAATGACCAAATAGCTATAATTTATAATAATCATTATTGGCTAGTTCACCACATTGCATGGTGAATCGGCCAACATGTTCGATAGTCGATGACCGTGCTCACCCGAAAATAGGACGAAGTCCGGTTAATAATTCCTTGGCAAGGGATGTTGCCAATCTACCCAATTTGGGTAAGGTATATAATAAACAGGAATAGCATTGTGGCCCAATACCTGTCCTGTGACTTCTTACACCAATTACAATATCTGGTCACGATCATCTCACGAAGGTTCCATGGCTAGTGGATGATCAGGGCTAAATCTATTAACATTCTCTTGAAATTTAGGACCTTGTGGAGGATAAAATCCCATTAGTGGTCCTTAATTTCTATTATCGTAATTTCTAGTTACATGCTCCAGTCGCCTGACCTCTGCAGGAGGCATGGGAAATCTCACCTCTTGAGGAGCATGTGGCGTATCACGTTGTAATGGTGGAGTTAGCAGGAAAGGAACAACATTACTGACCGAACTACCATTATTTTGCTATTTAGGTTGTGTTCGCTCCATCAGAACGGCTAACAATCGTTGTATGGCCTCAATTTGACTGGCCATATAACAATTAGTAATCTCAGCTTGTTGATGGAGCTGTTTCGCCTGAATCCTTGCATTTTCCTGCACCAACTGGATGCTTGTTTGCACATCCCTAAGTACCATTGATAACTCGTCTGGAAGAATAGGGCGAGCCATTGATAGCCTTGCTTGATTTTTGGTAGGATTAACATTTAAATTAATTTGACTTGGAGGTGCCTGAACTTGCACATCATCCACCAGGGGTAGTGTGGTTGCCCTTACAGGTTCGTTCCTGACAATTCTACCACTCTGTTACATTCTGGCAATAATCGAATCGGTGACCTATAATAATTCAGGTCCTAGTTGCTGAAAAATTATTCGTCATTGTTTTGATGTTCCTCTTCATAGCATGGGTAACAACTGCGTGGGTGTGTTAGAATTGGGATTGCGGTTCTAATTCAAATCAAACTACAATGACCTCGAGAGACAAAGTAGGCAGATACTGGGTATGACAGAGGTCTGAGGAGACTGGTTGCTTATTTAGCCACTCGCTCAAAGTGTAAATGGATTAGGTATTGGTCAGAGGGTGGGGTTCGTCTTCTGATGATGACTTCTTGTCAGGCCCGTATCCTAGCCTGTACCGTTCCGTAGAATTCCGCGGTCCACCTGGTCGAATCCCAGCGACCTGCGACGTGTATATAGCATTTGCATGCGACCCTAAGTCATATCCCGTATTCTAAAGTCGGCTCGACCCAAGACTTATACCCTAGTGACCGCACCGTCGCCG
Source organism: Magnolia sinica (assembly GCF_029962835.1). NCBI lineage: Eukaryota > Viridiplantae > Streptophyta > Magnoliopsida > Magnoliales > Magnoliaceae > Magnolia > Magnolia sinica. Next base: position 71,607,206 of record NC_080574.1, read on the forward strand.
TGGTTCAGACGTCGTGTCTCGCGTGTCGAGGCAATACCCGGGCCAGGAGATGTGGGCCCGCATTCAGTTCGAGGAAAATTCCTCGCAATTGCAAAACCCAAGAGATATCACATCAATCATGTTAAGTACATTTCCCATCAATCACCTCAAGCAAGTACAACCACCCCTCCCCTAAAGTCAACTCTCTCTCTCTCTCTCTCTCTCTCTCTCTCTCTCTCCACCCATCAAGTGCAACCATCACTCACTCACCCATTACACCCCATCACTCACCCATCCCTCTCTCTCTTACAACCTCTCTCTCATCTCTCTCTCATTCTCCCAAGTAACCCCATGAGCACCCAACCATCCAAGCATTTCTATGGGTTAGAGGAGAAGCTTGTGTGGTCCACCTCCCTACCACCCAATCCAACAGTCCAATTTCCATCATCCTCCGTCAAAGTCAAAGCCAAGGAGTCTGACATTCCATCAGACCAAGAAGATCGAATGGTGGGTGTTTATTTTTTTTCGACCATTGATTGAGGGTCCACTTGTGGTGGGACCCATCTTGATGTTTGCATTGGATAGAGGGGACCATATTGGAGGGGTCCCTCCACCATCCGATGTCTCTCTCTCTCTCTCTTTTTCTCTTTCTCTCTCCCTCTTGTGATGTCGTGTGGCCCACCTAATTTTTGTGTTTCATCCAGCCGTCCAGCAGGGACGGTTGACCCCACCCACATGAGACCCACTTAGAAGTATTTGTTGTATATCTAAACCATCTGTCCGTTTGGAAACGGTGGGGCCCACTACTATCCAACGTCAGTAGGTATGTGACCCTACCATGATGAATGTGTTGTATCAAACTGTCCGTCCGTCTAGACGTAACCCACCGTGATGTGGATTTCATCCACGTCGTGCATCTATTTTTGCTCCAGCAGCAGTAGTGCTGACATCAGCAATTTGTGGGACCCACCTGTTTGGTGTGTGAGATCCACACCATCCACTGTTGTGTGGGACCACCATGATGTATGGGTCTTACCTGCACCGTCCAGCAGGTCTGGACGGTGGGTACCCACCTTGTTTGGAAATAGATTGGATGGTGTGCATTGATAGCATCTATATTGCTACTGTCATGTCAGCAAGTTCTGTGGGTCCCACCTGTATTGACGTCAGCAGGTTCTATGGGACCCCACCATGATGTATATATTTCATCCACATCATCTAGATTGTGCTGGACTATGTCTAGACAGTGTTGATTTACATGGGCAATGTCTGGACGGTGTTGATTTACATGGACAATGTTTGGACGGTGTTAATTTACATGGACAACATCTGGATGATGTTGATTCAAATGGACAATGTTTGGACGGTGCTGGACAATGGATCCCACTACCATGAGGTATGTGCTTATATCACACTGTCCATATGTTTGGACATGGGCCCATCCCACACGTGTGGCACGTGTGGGAGTGAGACCCACTTGAAATATGTGTCTATCTTACACCATCTATCTAACATCTATATGGCTCCTAAAAAATAATAAAATAGTATTATATTATATCATATACATATGATATATACGTATATGCTTGTGGTGGGCCCCATGTGGGACCCACCTGTTGAACGGATTGGCTGGGTACATCACACCAGCTAAATAAGTGCTAATGAGGCATCACCAGGTTCTGTGGTCCCACAACATCCATCCATTTTGGCAGATGAGGGACCACACATGATGTATGGGTCTTATCACACCATCCATCCATTTGTGAGGACCCCACCGTGAAATCTGCTACGTAGCAGCCGTGGGATCTACACATGTGTGGACTCCACATGATGCATGTGTTATTAATGTCATCCATCTGTAGACGAGCAGTGCCCTGGCTGTCGTACTGACGTCAAGAGTTCTGTGGGCCCCAATCATGAGGGATGTGTTATATCCTAACCGTTTATCTGCGACCCACCTTGATTGTTATTTATTTGCACCGTCCATCTGCACGGTATATGTGAAGACACCACCTTGATGTATTTATTCTATAACCACTCTACCCATCTGTCCAAGGTGATGTGGGGCCCACGTTGACGTATGTATTGTATGTCCATGCCACCCATCTGCCGAGCTACAATATGATGGATGTGTTCCATCCAAACTGTCCATCCATTTGGCAAGTTCATCTTAAGGCTTGGGAGAGAAATGAGGTAGATCTATCAGGTGGACCACACTGTAGAAATCAGTGGGGATTGATCATCCACCATTGAAACTCTGTGAGAGTATAAAAATTTTAGATCAAAATGATATTTGTTTTTTTCCTCTTTACACTGGTCTTTGTGATCGTATGGACAGATTGGATGGAAAATAAACGTTATGGTGGGCCCTGGTAATTTTAAGGGTGGAAATCATTATCTCCATTGTTATTTGTGGTATGGTCTAGATAATCCTCCGATGTGATCCATTTCTTTTCTGTTAATGCACTAAAATGATCTCTAAAAATAGAAGAATGGTGAAGATGATGCGGCCCATTTGATGTATATTGGCCCATTGGTACAGCCCATTTGATGCGGCCCATTGGTGAGGCCGATGAGTGAGGCCCGATGTGATGTCTTTATGGCCCATATACCAGGGCCATAGTGACATGTATTAGGCCCTTGAGAGAGGCCCACAGTATTGTATATTAGGCCATTATGTAAGGTCATGGGCCCCATTATATGTTTGGCTCTATGTGGGCCACTCTTGAGAGAAATGTTGGTTAAATGTCCACATTGATGGGCAATGATGATTAAATGTCCACATTATGCCCTTCCCTTACACCCTTTGTTAGGCCGATTGGTGTTGCAGATTATCGATACCGATTATGAGTATGTGACAGCATAGCATCATGATATATGCTCATACGCATCATCTGCGTGTTTGTTGTGAGATGTGATTGACCATTGCATATGTTATAGGGCAGTTGTTTTTGGGACTCCATGAGAGATGGAGTTGTCCACATGAGCACATGGTATGTATAGATTGATGCATGATTGGATTGTGTGGCTCATGCATCTCGCATTTCGTGATATGATCACCGTATGCCCTAACGACATCAGGGCCGTAGCCTACACAGGCATATTGTGGATGGCTAGATGAGATACCAAAAATCTGTTACTAGCATCGGGCCACCATATATGGCCCTGGGTGGAAATCCCTAAACCCTCTCGGTACCAGAAGACGCTCCAATGTCTAGACCGAGTGGATTACATGATACCAGTAGGCCGCATCTCCCACTGTATCGTGGTCGGTTGGAAGGGGGTGTGGCCTTATCTGCCCAATTCGTAATAGGCAAAACTAGCCTGAGTTTGACCAGCTCATAAATGGGTCCACTATCGTCGTGCCAGGTAGGTATTGCCAGACTACTGGCTAGGCAGATAGTGAGGTTTCTTCCACTCACTTGGTTGTGCACGATGGGACGACAATCTGGTTTGGAGTGTACTAGACTCCGATGATGATCCAAGAGATGTACAATACTGATATGTGGACTTATTAAGCAGGAGTTTCATACTTAGCATTTTATTCATTCGTTCATTCATTCACTATTCACTCGGGCTAGTGGTACGTAACTAATTGCTGTGTACCTTTGCAATAGTAAGGATTTTGGTTGGGGCGCGCAACTAACCTGAGGTCAGGGGTTTACCACATTGAGTCTGGCTATCCAAATTTAGGTATGGGACTAGTTTGGATAGAAGTCCTTTGTGATGGACCCCATAGCCTGCGATACTGTGTACTATCATCCCAACTTCACTCTAGCTTAGTCATTTCATTTACACCGCATATTGCATTGCATTTGCAACATTTAACATTTTGGGTTACTATGTTTCTGCATTTATATGGCTAGATGAGGTTGATGGTATTCGTGGCTCGTTAAGATTTGCATACTATATTACATCCTCGGCATCTAATATTTGGCTCATTATGATCTACATTTCACACGCTTATATTGTATGACTCATGGACTAATCAATATTTTCGCTTACTCTGATATCTATATGCTTGACACATACATCGTACTCACTTTCACCACCCTTTAAGCTTTCTATAAGCTTATATGAGATAGATGCGTGGAGGTTGCGTTAGGTTGCAGTAGCGTTGAGCTTGGAGCATGCAGTTGTCTTCTGGAGCTTGATTTTTTATATATGTATTTCTCTTTCAGCATTGTACTTAAATGTTTATATTAGTGGACATGTGATGATGATGATGTTGCCTTTGTGATTTGGGTAAACTTGTGGTTATGCTTCTTATAACATAAATGTATGTTGAAAAATCCTCCTTGTAGGATCTCAGGATCAGAATCTGATGTGTGCGCTGGGAGCTGAGAATGGGGTACTACGGAGGCTGTCGGCACCGGGTTCGACAATTGAGATTTTGTGAGCTCGATTTCCAGGTTTGGGGCATGACAGAAGATGGTATCAGAGTATAACTTGGGAATACCTGAGGATAAGATCACATATCTGCTGATAGCTATCCTAAAATGTATGATTGTTGCAAACTTAAAATGATTAAATCCCCGATTTCGAATAACTTAGAAACTTCCTGATATAGCTCCCTATTGTGTGTGCATTCAAGAGTGCCTTAGGATAATAGGCCCTTGTTACTTCCTATAGGACATGGTACCCAAGCGAGTGACCCGAGCAACTTCCGCTTCCCCACCTGAGACTTCTGCACCACCATCCAAGTTTAGCGCAGCACCAACCGTGTACATTAGTGCAGACCATCTATAGTAGATGTTGCAAGCAATGACCATCATTCTTCAGAGAGGAGGTCGAAAGAGGTGGGCCACCTTCGGTAGCTTCCAGCAGCATCGACGACCGCAGAGGCACAAGAGCTGCCCATCCGCTAGAGCACCAGCGACACCCCCGACACCACCTCAGAGGTAGCTTCCCGGTGTCTGTTATGGATGCGGTGGGATAGGACACCATAGGTGGGAGTGCCCCCGACAGTAATAACAGCAGCCAAGAGCACCGGCAGTACCTCCACCGCCTCCTCTACGCCAGTAAATGGGTGCTTGCTTTGGATGCAGTAGGATAGGGCATCGTAGGAGTGAGTGTCCCCGTCCCTAGCACCAGCCTCCACAGTAGTAGCAGCGAAGACAGTATCTACCGCCGAGACCCCAGCAGCACCAGCGACAATAGTATCTGCCACCGACGCCCCAATAGCGGTAGTAGCAGCAGTAGGATCCTCAGGCATCACGAGGAGTCGTCGATGATTTGTGCAACTTGGCCCATGCACCATCTTGCTAGATTGCTCATGAATGAGGCGTCTTGGGAGTAAGAGCCTGAGATTCGTGGGCGTTATCCCATCTCTTAGGTGTTTGATTATGTTGGTATGTTGTGTTCTGATTATATAAATATATATATATAGTGATGTGGTTTCCCTCCCTTGGTGAGCTCTGTATTGGTTGTGGTTTAAATTTCGAGGCTAAAATTTTTATTAGGAGGGGAGAGCTGTCAGGCCTGTATCCTACCCCGAACCGTTCCGTAGACTTCCGCGGTCCGCCCGGTCGAATTCCAGTGATCGACGACATGTAGATAGCATTTGTGCGTGATCGTAAGTCGTATCCCATATTCTAGATTCGGCTCGACCCGAGACTTGTACCCTACAGACCGCACCATCGGCGCGATTTCGACGCCGCGTATCGTACGCCGAGGCGATAATCGGGCCAGGATATGTGGGCCCGAGTTTAGTTTAAGGAAAATGCCAAGCAATTGCAGAACCCAAGAGAAATCACATCAATCTTGTCAAGTACACATCCCATCAATCACCTCAAGCAAGTACAACCACCCCTCCCCTAAAGTCAACTCTCTCTCTCTCTCTCTCTCTCTCTCTCTCTCTCTCTCTTTCCACCCATCAAGTACAACCATCACTCACTCACCCATCACACCCCATCACTCACCCATCCCTCTCTCTCTCATCTCTCTCATTCTCCTAAGCAACCCCATGAGCACCCAACTATCCAAGCATTTCCATGGGAGAGAGGAGAAGCTAGTGTGGCCCACCTCCCAACTACCCAATCCAACCGTTCCAACCGTCCAATCTCCATCATCCTCCGTCAAAGTTGAAGCCAAGGAGTCTGGCATTCCATCAGACCAAGAAGATCGAATGGTGGGTGTTTTTTTTCAACCGTTGATTGAGGGTCCACTTGTGGTGGGACCCATCTTGATGTATGCATTGTATAGAGGGGCCCATAGTGGCGGGGTCCCTCCACCATCCGACGTCTCTCTCTCTCTCTCTCTCTCTCTCTCTCTCTCTCTCCCTTTCTCTCTCCATCTTATGATGCTGTGTGGCCCACCTAATTTATGAGTTTCATCAAGCCGTCCAGCTGGGATGGTGGACCGCACCCACATGGGTTCCACCTAGAAGTCTTTGTTGTATATCCAAACCGTCTGTCCGTTTGGAAATAACAGGGTCCACTGCTATCCAATGTCAGCAGGTATGTGGCCTCACCATGATGAATGTTTTATATCAAACCATCCGTCCGTCTGGACGTGACCCACCGTGATGTGGATTTCGTCACGACGTGCATCTATTTTTGTTGGAGCAGCAGCAGCTGCTGCTGTCATCAACAGTTTGTGGGACCCACCTCTCTACTATGTGAGATCCACACCGTCCACTGCTGTGTGGGACCACCATGATGTATGGGTCTTACCTACACCGTCCAGCAGGCTTGGACGGTGGGTACCCACCTTATTCGGAAACAGATTGGCTGGTGTGCACTGACAGCAGCTATATTGCTGCTGTCATGATGTCAGTGGGTTCTGTGGGTCCCACCTGTATTGACGTTAGCAGGTTTTGTGGGCCCCACCATGATGTATTTATTTCATCCACACCATCCAGATTGTGCGGGACGGTGCTGATTTACATGGACAACGTCTAGACGGTGATGATTTACATGGACAACGTCTGGACGGTGCTGATTCACATGGACAATGTTTGGATGGTGCTGGATAATGGATCCCACTACTATGATGTATGTGCTTATATCACACCGTCCATATGTTTAGACTTGGGCCCATCCCACATGTGTGGCACATGTGGGAGTGGGACCCACTTGAAATATGTGTCATATCTTACACTGTCTATCCAGCATCTATCTGGCTCCTAAAAAAAAAAATATAATAATATAATATTATATTGTATACATATGATATATATGTATATGCTTGTGGTGGGCCCCACGTGGGACCCACCTGTTGAACGGATTGGCTGGATACATCACACCAGCTATATAGCTGCTAATGTGGCGTCACCAGGTTCTGTGGTTCCACACCATCCGTCCATTTTGGCAAATGAGGGGCCACACATGATGTATGGGTCTTATCACACCATTCATCCATCTATGAGGACCCCACCATGATATATGCTGCGTAGTAGCCATGGGATCCACACACGTGTGGACTCCACATGATGCATGTGTTATTAATGTCGTCCATTTGTAGATGAACAGTGCCTTGGCTGTCGTACTGACGTTAGGAGTTCTGTGGGCCCCGATCATGAGGGATGTTATTTCCCAACTGTTTATCTGGGACCCACCTTGATTGTGATTTATTTGCACCGTCCATTGTATTTATTCTATATCCACTTTATCCATCTGTCCAGGGTGGTGTGGGACCCACATTGATGTATGTATTGTATGTCCACACCACCCATCTGCCGGGCTACAATATGATGAATGTGTTCCAGCCAAACCGTTCATCCATTTGGCAAGCTCATCTTAAGGTTATGGATAGAAATGAGGCAGATCTATCAGGTGGACCACGCTATAGAAATCAGTGAGGGTTGATCATCCACCATTGAAACTCTTTGAGAGTACAGAAGTTTTACATCAAAATGATATTTGTCTTTTTCCTCTTTAACCAGGTCTTTGTGACCGTATGGACAGATTGGATGGAAAATAAACGTTATGGTGGGCCCTGGTAAATTTAAGGGTGGAAATCATTATCTCCACTATTATTTGTGGTATGGTCCAGATAATCCTCCGATGTGATCCATTTATTTTCTGTTAATGCACTAAAATGATCTCTAAAAATCGAAAAATGGTATAGATGATGCGGCCCATTTGATATATATTGGCCCATTGGTGTAGCCCATTGTAATGTATGTTCAGCCCATGAGTGAGGCCCGATGTGATGTATTTATGGCCCATGTACTGAGGCCCATAGTGACATGTATTAGGCCCTTGAGAGAGGCCTATGGTGTTGTATATTAGGCCATTATGTAAGGCCATGGGTCGCACTATATGTTTGGCTCTATGTGGGCCACTCTTGGGAACAATGTTGGTTAAATGTTCACATTGTTGGGCAATGATGGTTAAATGTCCACATTGTGACCTTCCCTTAGGCCCTTTATTAGGCCGATTATTGAGGCCGATTAGTGATGCCGATTATTGATACTGATTATGAGTATGTGACAACATAGCATCATGATACATGCCCATACGCATCATCCGCGTGTTTGTTGTGAGATGTGGGTGACCATTGCAGAAGCCATAGGGCAGGTTGTTTATGGGACTCCCTGAGAGACGAAGTTGCCCACATGAGCACACAGTATGTGTAGGATTGATGCATGATTGGATTTTGTGACTTATGCATCTCGCATTTCGTGATATGACCACCGTACGCCCTAGTGACATCAAGGTTGTAGCCTCTATAGGCATATCGTGGATGGTCAGATGGGATACTGAAAATCTATTACTAGCATCGGGCCGCCATAAATGGCCCTAGGTGAAAATCCCTAAACCCTCTCAGTAACAGAGGACGCTCCAACATCTAGACCGAGTGGATTACATGTCACGCCCCAAACTCGAAAACCGGGCTCACAAAATTCTCGATCGCCAAATCCGGTTCCAACAGCCTCCGTAATACTCCTTTTCCGGCTCCTAATGGGCATATGCTAGATTCCAATCCTGGGATCGTAAAAGGAGGATTTTCCAACGTACATTTATCTCATAACAAGCATAACATAAGTTTACCTAAATCACAAAAGCAACATCATCATCACATATCCACTAATATTAACAGTTGAATACAATGCTGAAAGGGAAATACATATGTATTAAAATTAAAGCTCCAGAAGTCCATTACACAGTCCAAGTTTAACGCTGCTGCGACCTAACGCTACCTACACGCATCTATCGTGCATAAGCTTATAGAAAGCTTAGAGGGTGGTGAAAGTGTGTGTAAGGTAAGTGTCAAGTATACAATAAAGTCCATAAATCATACATCATTGGAATAAGCGGAAATACTGACAAGATCATGAATCATACGATATCAGAGTAAGTGGAAATATACTGGTAAGTCCATGAGTCATATAATATCAGAGTACGCAATGCAGATCATAATGAGTCAAATGTCATATACTATGGATGCAATGCAATATGTAGATCCTGCCAAGTCTGTCCAAGCCATATAAGTGCAGAAATGTAGCAATCCAAAATGTCATATGCCACGGATGAAATGCAATATGCGATGCGAATGAAATGACCAAGTTGGAGTGAAGTTGGGATGATAGTACGTAGTATCGCAGGCTATGGGGTCCATCACAAGGGAATTTTATCCGAACCAGTCCCATACCTAAATTTAGATAATCAAACACAATGTAGTAAACTCCTGATCTCAGGTTAGTCGCGCACCCCAACCGAAATCCTGCTCAATAAGTGGATAGTGACACGTAACAAATAGTTGTGCACCACCAACCCGAGTGGATAGTGAATGGATGAATGAATGAGTATGCAACTCCTGCTCAATAAGTCTACATATCAGTATTATACATCTCTAGGATCATCACCAGGGTTTAGTACACTCCAAGCTGGCTACTGCCCCAGCCGGCCGCGTAGCCCAGCATGTGGAAAAGACCTCACTACCCCCTTGCCAGTAATATACCAATGCCTACCCGGCTCATCGATAGCGGACCCATTTGGGAGCTGGTCAAACTCAACCTACCTTACAGCCCCCTCACTTAGGCGGAGAAGGTCACACCCCCTCCCAACCGACCATGACACTGTAGGAGACGCGACCTACTGGTATTCCGCACTTGGGTGCTTATGTATCCACTCGGTCTAAACGTTGGGGCGTCTTCTGGCCTCAGAGGTTTAGGGACTTTCACCCACAGACATCCAAAGTGCCTAAATGCCCGAACTAAACATTTTCGGTGTCCCATCTGGCCATTCACGACATGCTTGTGGAGATCATTGCCCTGATGTTGCTAGGGCGTACAATAATCACAATCACATAATGCAAGATGCATAAGCTATATAGTCTAATCATGCATCAATCCTACGCATACTGTGCGCTCGTGTGGGATAACTCCACCTATCAGTTAGTCTCATAAACCATCTGTATATGGCATATGCAATGGTCAATCACATCTCATAATAAACATGCAGATGATGCGTATGGGCATGTATCATGATGTTATGCTGTCTTATACTCATAATCAATATTAATAATAGACATCAACAATTGGCCTCGACAATGTGGACATTTAACCAACATTGTCCCCAAGGAATGACCCACATAGAGCCTAACATATAGTGGACCTATGGCCTCACACAAGGGCCTAATATACAACACCATGGGCCTTACTCAAGAGCTTAATATATATCATGATGGGCCTCTCTCATGGGCCCAATATACATCACAATGGGCTCCATTTTCTGGCCCTCAAATGCACCACAATGGGCCTCATCACATAAGCCTCATATACATCACATTGGGCCTTAAACATGTGTTGAATACACATCACAATGGGTCTCAAATACGGACCACATATACATCACATTAGGCCTCTTCAATCGGCCTCGACAATCAGAATTAGCCTCGATAATCGACCTTGACAATTGGAATCGGCCTTGATAATCGACCTATACAATCACCCTCAACAATCGGAATCGACCTCGACAATCGGCCTTGACAATCAGAATCGGCTTCATCATCGGCCTTGTCAATTAGAACTGGCCTCAACAATCAGAATTGGCCTCGATAATCGGTCTCGATAATCAGAATCAGCCTCAACAATCGAAATCGGCCTCGATAATCAGAATCGGACTCAACAATCGGCCTCAGCAAATAGAATCAGCCTTGACAATTGGAATCATCCTCAATAATCAGGATCGACCTTAACAATCGAAATCGACCTTGACAATCAAAATTGGCCTCAACAATCGGCCTTGACAATCGGAATCGGCCTCAATAATCAAAATTGGCCTTAACAATCAGCCTCGGCAATCGTAATCGGCCTTAGCAATCGGAATTGGCCTCAATAATCAGAATCGGGCTCAATAATTAGAATTGGCATTAACAATCAAAATCAGCCTCAACAATTGGCCTCAACAATCAGAATTGGGCTCAACAATTAGAATCGGCCTCAACAATCAAAATTGGCCTTAACAATCGGCCTCGACAATTAGAATCAGCCTCAACAATCGGAATCGGTTTCAATAATCAGAACCAGCCTCAACAATCAAAATCGGCCTCAATAATCAGAATCGGCATCAATAATTAGCCTCAGCAATCAAAATTAGCCTTGGCAATCGGAATCGACCTCGATAATCAAGATCGGCCTCAACAATTGGCCTCGACAATCGGTATCGGCCTCAATAATCAAAATTGGCCTCAACAATTGGCCTCGGCAATCAGAATCGGCCTCAACAATCGAAATCAGCCTCGACAATCAGAATCAACCTCAACAATCGAAATCGGCCTCGACAATTGAAATCGGCCTCAACAATTAGAATCGGCCTCGACAATCAAAATTAGTCCCAACAATCGGCCTTGACAATCGAAATTGACCTTAATAATCAGAATCGACCTTAACAATCAACGTCGACAATCAAAATCAGCCTCAATAATCAGAATCGGCCTCAACAATCGGCCTTGGCAATCAGAATTGGTCTCGGTAATCGAAATCAGCCTCAACAATCGAATCAGCCTCGACAATCAGAATTGGCCTCAATAATCGGCCGAACAAAGCCTAAGGGAAGGTCACAATGTGGACATGAAACCATCATTACTCAATTAATGTGGCCATTTAACCAACATTGCTCCCAAGGAGTAGCCCACATAGAGCCAAACATATAGTGGGGCCCATGGCCTCACTCAAGGGCCTAATATACATCATATTGGGCCTCACTCGTGGGCCTCATATACATTACATTAGGCCTCAAACACAGGCCACAAATACATCACAACGAGCCTTATTACATGGACTGCTCATATGTCACAACGGGCCTCATTACATGGGCTGCAAATACATCACAATGAGCATTTTGCGTAGGCCTCCTATACATTACAATGGACCTCAATAATGGGCCTCATATACCTCAAGTGGGCCGCATCACATGCGCCTTAAATACATCTCAAAGGGACCACATTACATGGGCCTAAGGGGCAGCCCATGATCTAGAAAATGGATGAACGGTGCATACATAACACATACATCATGGTAGGCTTCACGTCCAAGGGACGGACGACATGAATATACAACGCATACATCGAGGTGGGTCCCAATGTCCAGCCATCTGGACGGTGTGGATAACAGATACATACATTAAGGTGGGCCCCACCCCAGAAAACAAATGGACGGCATGAAGAGACACATGTATCATGGTGCGCCCTACTTAGCACCGTCCAGATGAACGGTGTGGATACAAAATACATCAGTGTAGGCCCTACCCATCTAGAACGGATGGACGACATGAATAAAACACATGTATAATGGTGGGGTCCCACCGTCCTGCCCAATGGATGGTGTGGATATTAGAATACATACATTAAGGGACCCACCGTACCTGACAGATGGGTGGCATGAATATAGAATACATATATCAATGTGGCCCACATCCACAGATCTTGATGATGTCAAAGATCAGGTATATAGCATGTTGGGAGGTACACCAACCAATCAGCATGGTGGGCCTCACATGCTGGAGGCAGCACGCCATCAAGGTGGGACCCACAGAGCTCGTTGGTGTCAATGCACAAGAAGCCGCACGCTCCGTGGGAACCACTGTCATACCAATGGATGGTGTGGATATAAGGTGGGTCCACACGTGTGGCCCACCATAATTTTTATCTTCAATCTAAAAAATAAATTTCATATAAATTCAAAACTTTTATGAACCAAAAAGAGTTCAATGGTAGACGCTCAATCTCCTCCTACTATTTTTTTTAGTGTGGACTACCCAAGTTCTGTGAACGACTGATTTTTTGGGGGCACCGCATATATAAAGGGGACCCATCAAATGCACGGGGTAGATGTTTAACATACATCAACGTGGGACCAGTGGTGAGGCCCACGGTCCCTGCCCATTTTACAAGCACCAGGAGTTGTAGCATCCTGGATGCTGGATGTCAGCAGCCAGGGGTGTCAGAATCAAGGGTTGTTAGACCCTTGGCTATATAAATTTTTTATTTTAATTTTTTATTTCTTATAGTTTTTCAAAGGTGGTGCCCATATTAGGACAATCCACTCCATCTACTAGATTTTATGGCTCACGATAGACCCAATGAGCCCAATATTTAGCATGTTTTGACGTGTAGAAACATTACAGTGGGCCCTAACAGATTTATCACTATTAAAATAATCTTTTTGATGTTGCGGCCTGCCAGAGATTTGGATTGGCTTCATCTTTCGGCTCAACACCTAAAATGAGCTGGGAAGTTGGATGGACGGCATGGATTAAATATATGCATCATGGGTGAGGCTTGTTGTGGGTCCCTCATCCCTCCCTACAAATATATAATAGAACGCTGCATGCTGCAGCGCTCTCTAAACGCTGGCAGCAGCGTCCGTTACACCACCACACTCAAGCTTTAGTGAATTTCACCACTTATGTAGGCCCACTTGGTGGATGACATGGGTAAAATACATACTTCGTGGTGGGGGTCCATCTGGGTGGGCCACAAGGCCTTATCATCACCATAAAATGAAAGAGAGGGAGAGAAAAATTAAGAGATGGAGGGCTCCGCCACTATGAGCCCTCCTAAGTTACAAAACATACATCAAGATGGGTCCCAAATGGGATCCATACCATCAATCGATAGGCCCTACTTAATCCATCATAAAAAAAGCTAACCTACAAATCACCCACCTCAAGATCTCTTCTACCTTCTTCCATCAACGCATCCTATAACTCCAAAGAATGTGATCCAATGACTGAGATGAGGCTTAGAGGGTCGGATTGGATGGTAGGCAGGTGGACCACACATAGCTTCTCCTCTCCCATGGAAAATGTTTGGACGATGGATTGCTTGGGGTTTGCTTGAAAAATGTAGAAAATGAGAGAGAGAGAGAGAGAGAGAGAGGATGGGATGTAAAGAGAGAGAGGGATGGGTGAGTGAGTGATGGGTGATGTGTACTTGACATGTAAGGGATGGGTTGTAAGAGAGAGTTGACTTTGGGGATGGTGTTGTACTTGACATGATGTGATATGGTACTTGATTGATTGATGTGATTGATGGGACATTCTCTTGGGATTACAAATGCGTGAGATGTGACATCGGGATCGCGATGACGATGCAGTAGCTAGGGTATAAGTCTCGAGTTGAGCCGACTTTGAAATACAGGATATGACTCAGGGTTACGCACAAATGTTGTATACGCATCGCAGGTCATCGAAATTCGACTGGTAGGACCGCGGAAGCCTACGGAACAGTACAGGCTAGGATACGGGTCTTACATTACATGAGCACCCGAGTGCCGAATACCAGTAGGCTACGTCTCCCACTGTGTTGTGATCGGTTAGAAGGGGTGTGACCTTATCCGCTCGATTCATAGTGGGTAAAACTAGGTTGAGTTTGACTAGCTCATAAATGGGTCTGCTATCGACGTGTTGGGTAGGTATTGGCTGACTACTGGCTAGGCAGATAATGAGGTCTCTTCCACTCACTAGTTGTGCGCAATGGGGCGACAATCTGGTTTGGAATGTACTAGACCTTGGTGATGATCCCAGAGATGTACAATACTGATATGTGGACTTATTGAGCAGGAGTTACATACTTGGCATTTTATTTATTCATTCATTCATTATTCACTTGGGCTGGTGTGCATAACTAATTATTGTGTACCTTTGCAATAGCAAGGATTTCGGTTGGGGCGCGCGACTAACCTGAGGTCAGGGGTTTACCACATTGAGTCTGGTTATCCAAATTTAGGTATGAGACTGGTTTGGATAGAAGTCCCTTGTGATGGACCCCATAACCTGCGATACTGTGTACTATCATCCCGACTTCACTCTAGCTTAGTCATTTCATTTACACCGCATATTGCATTGCATTCGCAACATTTATCATTTTGGGTTACTATGTTTCTGCATTTATATGGCTTAGATGAGGTCGATGGTATTCGTGGCTCGTTAGGATTTGCATATTATATTACATCCTTGACATCTGATATTTGGCTCATTATGATCTGCATTCAACACTCTTATATTATATGACTCATGGACTAATCAATATTTCTGCTTACTCTGATATTTATATGCTTGACACGTATATCGTACCCACTTTCACCACCCTTTAAGCTTTCTATAAGGTTATGTATGATAGATGCGTGCAAGTGGCGTTATGTCACAATAGCATTGAGCTTGAAGCGTGCAACTGTTTTCTGGAGCTTGATTTTTGATATATGTATTTCCCTTTCAGCATTGTACTCAAATATTTATATCAGTGGATATGTAATGATGATGATGTTGCCTTTGTGATTTGGGTAAACATGTGGTTATGCTTCTTACAAGATAAATGTACGTTGGAAAATCCTCCTTGTAGGATCCTATGATCGGAATCTGGCGTATGCACACTAGGAGATGAGAATGGGGTACTATGGAGGCTGTCTACGCTGGATTCGGTGATTGTGAATTTTGTGAGCCCAGTTTCTGGGTTTAGGGAGTGACACTTCCTCCTTGCCTTCCATACGAAAAGACTTTCTTAATACATGGAGAGTGGAATGTAAAGTGATAATTGAAAATTCAAATAGTGAAAAATACTTAGATTTTGGCAATCGACTATTGTATCAATGCTACGAATTATACTAAAGAAAGCAAGAAAATGCGACAAGTAAATGATTACTCTAAAGGAAAGGAATTACTTGATAAAAGGTGCAATTACACTATGGAATGTAAATTCGACAGGATAATTGAAAGATAATTGAAGATAATTGGTTGGTTTGGGTTGGTGTGAGATGTTTTTTCCTGTAGACACTGATGGCTAAATTCCGTTGGTGAGCAATGCCCATGCCCCCATTGCCGACGGATCGTCCGACAGATTTTAGCTGTCAGGAAAGGTCATTGTCGACAGTTTTTAGCCGTCGACATTGCACTGTTTTTTGGTAGTGACATCTTCTTTTATATATAGCTCTCATCCAACCATTCTTGATCCTTCTCATGATCTGACGGTTACCATAACTGTTTTTTCCCATGCTCTGCTTCTAGATTCTTCCCACGATCTAGTCTTTCTTGGATCTTTAACCCTTGTTCAGAATTCACAGTAACTCGACCATTGACTAACTAATCATTCGATTGCTTGAATCCGATCATGCCTCAATGGTTATCTGCATTGAGAGTTAAATACTGCATATTGGATCCCATCTATTACTTGGTTTTATGAACATGATAATACTTAATGTTCTATTTTAATCATGTTTGTGTTGCAAGGTGAATTCAAGAGCTTGGATTGAAAAGGATGTTAAAAGCATGAATTTAATGCTCAAGAATCACCAAAGCCAAGATTGGATCTGATAAGACCAAGAATGAAGAATGCACATGCTGAATATCCAAGAAAATTAAGTCAAGAATGAAGAAAATAGGAGTTTTGAAGTGAAACTCGGCCATCTTCGATTAGTCCTAGCTCTGGCTTGACCAGTCCTGCGTACGTTCGACCAGTCCTGGCCTCGGCTCAACTAGTCCTGGACTCTGCTCGATCAGTCAAAGGTGTCTCAACTTAAACTCAAGCGTGTAAAACTTCAAAATTCCTGTCTTGCTCGACCAATCGAAGGAGACCCTCGACCGGATGAGGACGTCCCATGACCGGTCAAGGACAGCCCACGACCAATCGAAGGTTACGTAAAACTTGTGCGGACTGCGTAAGTTTGAGACAGTTTCTAAAAATTTTCGCTCGGTGCGAAAGTCTAAAGCCTAAAACTATAAATAGGGGTCCCTAGGGCATTCCTAGGAATTATCTAGGGTTTGAGGAGTGGATCAAAAGCATGGAGAAGCTGTCGCCAAGAGTTTTTCTTCCCTTTTCTTAGTTGTTTTTATGCTTTTCTTAAGAGATCTTAGTTCAATCATGTCTATGGTTGGCTAAACGTCTTAGCTAGGGCTAAGAGGTGAAGCTTGTAGCATGATGGGATGTTTCTATTGCTTTGATTCATGTTTAAGTTGAACTATCTTTGATTCTAGTTTGATTATAAGGAATACTTTTAGTTTTTAATGGTTGTTGTGACTTAAATTACAATGGATCTACGATAGCTTTGAGTATGTTCTTTTCATGTATTGAGATTGTAAATTTAGGAAATCTTGTTGTTCACCATCGTCCCTTAGGCATGGTCAAATGATGGAATCCTCCCTAACTTTCACAAATCTCTTCGATTGGTTTTAGGATTGGTAAATCCAGTTATTTACCTTGTCTCCTAGGCATGGTTTTATGAGGGAATCACTTCCAGTTCTTGCACCTCTCATCCATTGAGAACTAGGTCAAAAGAAGTTTAGATTTGATTTTACTGAGATATCTTCCAATTGGATAGGATGGGACTCTGATTCCAATCGCGTGACTTGAACAAGCATAGATCTCCCTGATCTCTACAAGTGGATCCTCAGAAACCCTAGTTTCCCACATTTGAATTTATTAAGTTTTTCATTAAATCTCTCACAATTACTCTTTATACGTCCAGATTTAGGTTTTCATCTTTTTCTAGTTATTCTTCTAGTTGCTTTCAGAATACTCACAAGATTAGTCTCTGTGGATTCGACCTCGGTCTCACCGAGATTATTACTACATCGCGACCCTACACTTGGGGTTGTGAACAATCTGCCATGTGCAAGCCACGTGATAGTAATCTTCTGAAATTTGGTCTCTTATTCTAATTATAATCTTTCAACCATTAACCTCATATACGTGTAATTCGCATGAATCTAACCAAAACGGGATCCGCTCAAATAGGGTATAACACATTTATCGAACCATCATTATGGTTTTATTAGAATCGATAAAAGGATACATGTCAACATTGGGTTCTTTCATCACCTCAATAAAACACGACTATCGCTGATGTGTTACGAGGAGTCGGCCAAAGGTGGTTAACGCCCTAGTGGTGTGTGTTCGCAATAAATGCACCATTAATGAGGGATCATGCATCATTGTCACCTTTCTGCCAAAGGTACAACGACTGGGGTGCAAATGTTCATCCCCAAAAGCGTCATTCCCTATCATGACTAATTAGAAGACATTATATATGATATGTACAGACACGCATGGTGTGTTTAGAGATTTGGATACACACACACACACACACACACGGAGGATATTTCTCGATAAGTGTAGCCAAGATGTATTAAGTGGTGCTGTGTGTACCACTTGAGTAGCCAATGGGGAAGCGATTGTGCCCAAATGGTTACATGACAGGTGGCAAGAGGAGAAGCGAAGGAAGCAAAGACATGGGTAACATCCAAAGGGCAGTTGTGGAAAATGGTTATAGCAACCGTCATATCGAGGGAAGAATCCATAACAGTTGGATCGAGGCTATAAACAGAAAGTGAATGCAACAAAGGAAATCGTCTCATACCAACCCAAAAATAAAAATAAAAAAATAAATCAAATCTAATTTTCAAATTATTCTTTCAATTATCCTATCGATTTACATTCCATAGCATAACCAATTACTTTCATTGTTAAGCAATTTACATCCATTTGTATAATATTTACTTTCCAAGCTTGCTATCTTACATTCTGAAGTAGTAATCTTTAGTTGCAATTCGAGTCTACACTCCAACGCTAGATTCAACTCTTCTATTAGAAAGGAGATCTTCGTCTACTCTTCGCTACCAATTGTAAGGATCTCCTTCCTATTTTTATTTCATTTGTAGTAAAAGGTCCTTTTGTATGGAAAGGTAAAGATGTAACCCATAATCAGAGGACGGACCCCACCCTCTAACATTCGTTTGATTTGATTTACACACTGAGCGAGTGACTGAATAGGCGACCGACTTCTTTGGATCTCTATCATACAGTATGTGTCTGCCTATCTTAGCGCCTGGAGTTATTGTTGTTCAGTTCGAATTGGAGCCGCAATTCCAATTCTGCTGTGCCCGCACACCCAATACTGAAAACAACCACGAACACTAGCCAATAGCACTCATATGATCCTCTTCTACCGGCGGATTCATTTATAAAGATATATTCATGAACTTAGTATTTATAATCTAGCTAATAGCAACTTATATGATCCTCACTTTATACTATCATGTATTGGAAAGTGGCCCATAATCTAGGTTACCTGGGTTTGAAACATGGGAAATAATTTTGAATATGACATCTGCATGAGGAATGGAGAGCGTGAAAATGATGGGAAGAATTTATTACAAAAAAGGCGACCTTCAGTCTTAGAGTATGAGAGAGAGATATTTCCCAACCAATTCAGGCACGATGAACTCATAAGCTCTCTGTGTTGGGTGAAAGCTATCCCAGAATACGTACTTTGAAGCATCTTCGCACGTGTATGGACTCAGATCGTTACATAGTTCTGCAAACTCCAACGTTCCACTGCCGCAGCACCCTTTGCTAACCTCCTCAAATCCTGTGAGCTAACCGCATGTTAAAGAAAAAGAAAAAGCAAAAAAGAAAAAAGAAAAGAAAAGAAAAGAAAAGGGAATGCTTCTCTACTTTGATTGCAGTAGGAAATTGACGGTGATGAAAATGAGCGTTGTGAATCAATACAGGCTTGGCTGAGTGAACTCAATCTGATCAAGCACCTGATCATTGGGTCGGGAAAACTTGGGTTGCGCTGGTCAGTGGTGATCTGAGCCTGATTTCACGAGTCCACACAGGACTCAGTTGACTCAGATTAGTCAAAAGGATCAACAAAGTCAAATGTGGGCATCTTCGTAATTTTCAAAAGGAAAAAGGGGTAAAAAAATCTCTATATTATTTTTTCAAAGAAGAGATAAAAAGAAGAATATTAAATCTTTTTTCTGTTTTTGCTTTTCAAATACTTGTTTCTGAATTATTTGTTATTGTTTAAGAATGAGCTGTTGTTGTTTTTATTTATTAAAATAATAAAATATAATTTTTTTAGTCCTGGGCCAACCCGGACGCAGTGACCGCCCAAATCCTGAGCCGAGTAGCGGACGGCAAACTATCGTCCAAGGAACAATGGGCCATGCATGTACATTGAATATGGACAGTTGGGCATTATGATTAATCATTGGCCGGACGGTACACGGGACCGTCCGGCCAAGGATATTATTCGCTTAGATCTGGAACACGTCACACGTGAACTTAATCATTCAATAGAAATGATGTGAACAGTTGATTGAAATTACCATAATAAGAGGGATTCTGAATAAGCTTATTCGCAAGAGTGTAGAGGTCAAAGCAGACGGTCCTTAGACTTGGAAGCTTGGTACTGAGTAATTGCAGTTCCTTTGAAAGCTTAGTGTTGAACATGATCGACGCTTGGTTGTGAGAAACTACACATTCTCTGTACGCCCCACCAAAAAGACTCCTCTGTTCTGGTACACATCCTAAGGGAGGAACACATGCCACACCTATCTTCCGTGCCCCCAAATGGTACAATTCCTGCAAATATCAATGCAATGTGGCTAATGGTCAAACATTTCCACTACGAACATTCTAACCCTTAGATAGGTGGCCCAACAAATAGATATCACTAATGAAGAGAACAGTTGCTGTACACATTAGATGAAAAAACCAAATATTGTATACGTAGGATCTTCCCATTGGGATGATTTTTGGTGCATGATCATCCATGGTGAGGCCATTGTATCAACAGTTTGGATCACTAAGAGTCATTATTCCACTTGTAAGCTGAAGGCTGGAACGTTCTATGATACCTCATCGCCCGGAGTGGGCTGGTTGAAAACTTTTTATACTCTTGCATAGTGCGATGGATGATATATATAACACCTAGGATATTACGTAGAAATTACATACTTGGAATACAAGTTATTTAAATTATGAGTTCCAGTTTGGATGTATTGTGACTAAAAATTATGCTGTTGGATTGGTGGATGATTATTGGATGGTAGAATAAAATGAAAAATAACTGGCTGTCCTATTTCAACAAATATAAGTGTCTAGGGAATCCAAGGTTAGGGTTGTTCAAAGATATTGATTTGGGAAATTGACCTAGTCACAATTCCTGCAATATATGTGTTTTAGTTTGAGTTTATTTTATGCCACATGTACAATTTTCTGAACAACTATATGTACCTATGAATGCCCTCTCCCGACACGCATGCTTGCAGTGTTGGATATGCGACACGCTCGATAGAAGAATGCCCGGTGTTTTCGTTATTGTGTTTAGCAGATCCTATAAGGTGGCACTACAAGAAAGAGGGTTTTTGGCGAAACTTTTAGCAACGAAACACATTTTCATCGCTAAAAGTAACACCATTATTGTGTGTAGCAGATCCTATAAGGTGGCACTATAAGAAAGAGGGTTTTTGGCGACAAAACTTTTAGCGACGAAACACATTTTCGTCGCTAAAAGTCACTTTTAGCGACGAAATAAATTTTCGTCGCTAAAAGTTCACTTTTAGTGACAAGACTTTTAGCGACGAAAATTTTCGTAGCTCAAAATCGTGGATTAGACTTTTAGCGATGAAAATTTTCGTCGTTAAAGGCTCCAAACATTTTTTTCTTTTATTTACGAAAATTTTCGTAGCTAAAAATCGTGTATGAGATTTTTATGACTAAACTTTTATCTACGAAAATTTTCGTAGCTAAACATCATGTATGAGACTTTTAGCGACGAAAATTTTCGTCGCTAAAGGCTCCATACATATTTCAGACTTTTAGCGACGAAACTTTTTGTCACCAAAGGCTGCAAACATTTTTTCTAAAAATTCGAATGGATTAGTTTTAGCTACGAAAATGTTCGTAGCTAAAAATCGTGGATGAGACGTTTAGCGACGAAAATTGCCGTCGCTACAGGCTACAAACATTTTTTCAAAAATTTCGATTGTATTACTTTTAGCTACGAAAATTTTCGTAGTTAAAAATAATGGACAAGACTTTTAGTGACGAAAAGTTTCGTCGGCAAAAGCTGAATGAATTACTTTTAGCAACGAATATTTTCGTAGCTAAAAATCGTGGATCAGACTTTTAGCAACGAATCTTGTCGTCGCTACAGGCTGCAAACAATTTTTCAAAAATTTTCAGTAAATTACTTTTAGCTACGAATAGTTTTGTAGCTAAAAATAATGGATAAGACTTTTAGCGACGAAAATTTTCGTCACCAAAAGCTGAATGAATTACTTTTAGCAACAAAAATTTTCGTAGCTAAAAATCGTAGATGAGACTTTTGGCGACGAAAATTGTCGTCGCTATAGGCTGTAAACAATTTTTCAAAAATTTTGAATGGATTACTTTTAGCTATGAAAAGTTTCGTAGCTAAAAATAATGGATTAGACTTTTAGCGATGAAAATTTTCGTCGCCAAATGCTGAATGAATTACTTTTAGTAACGAAAATTGTCGTCGCTAAAATGGTTAATGAGACTTTTACCTACGAAATATTTTGTAGGTAAAAGTCTCTTTTTAAAAAAAAAATATTCCATCTCAAATTTCCTAATATACACCTGTTAGAATATAATTCATCATATTCTTCCTGATATACACCTGTTATATAATATATTTCATCATATTCACATTCATATCAATCTAAACCCAAACTACGTAAATTCATCCAGACAAAAACTACATTTATCCAAACACAAACTGGATCCATCCAAACACAAACAATCTTTTGAAAAAAAAAAATGAAAAGAGAGAGAACATATGAGAGGTGATCCAGACAAATGAAAAGAAAAACAACCTTAACCTAAACCTATAACTGGAATTGAGAATGGGCTATGGTTTAGGTTTAGGAAATCGGGTTCAAGTTCGGGATTAGGTTTAAGTTTGGGTTTTCAAGTTTAGGTTTATGTTTAGGTTAGGGAGTTGAGATTAGGATTAGGTGTAGGTTTAGGTTTAGGGAATTGAGTTTAGGTTATAGGTTTAGGGAGAGGTTAGGTTTAGGTTATAGGTTTTGGGATTTGGGAATAGTTTTACGTTATAAGTATAGATTTAGGTTATGTTATAGGTTAAGGTTTAGGGATTTGAGTTTAGGTTATAGGATTAGGTTACGGTTTAGGTTTAGGTTATAGGTTTTGGGATTTGAGAATGGGTTCGAGTTTAGGTTATAGGTTTTGGTTTTGGTTTTGGTTATAGGTTTTGATTTAGGTTATAGGTTTTTGAATTTGAGAATAAGTTCGAGTTTAGGTTATAGGTTTTGGTTTTGGTTTTGGTTTATGTTATAGGTTTTGATTTAGGTTATAGGTTATAGGTTTATGTTAAGGTTTAGGTTTAGGTTAAAGGTTTTGGGATTTGAGAATGAGTTCAAGTTTAGGTTATAGGTTTTGGTTTTGGTTTAGGTTATAAGTTTTGGTTTAGGTTATAGGTTTTGGGATTTGGGAATAATTATAGGTTATAAGTATAGGTTTAGGTTAGGTTATAGGTTTAGGTTAGGTTATAGGTTAAGGTTTAGGGATTTGAGTTTAGGTTATAGGATTAGGTTACGGTTTAGGTTTAGGTTATAGGTTTTGGGATTTGAGAATGGGTTCGGGTTTAGGTTATAGGTTTTGGTTTTGGTTTTGGTTATAGGTTTTGGTTTAGGTTATGGGTTTTTGAATTTGAGAATGGGTTCGAGTTTAGGTTATAGGTTTTGGTTTTGGTTTAGGTTATAGGTTTTGATTTAGGTTATAGGTTATAGGTTTATGTTAAGGTTTAGGTTTAGGTTAAAGGTTTTGGGATTTGAGAATGAGTTTAAGTTTAGGTTATAGGTTTTGGTTTTGGTTTAGGTTATAGCTTTTGGTTTAGGTTATAGGTTTTGGGATTTGGGAATAGTTTTAGGTTATAAGTATAGGTTTAGGTTAGGTTATAGGTTAAGGTTTAGGGATTTGAGTTTAGGTTATAGGATTAGGTTACGGTTTAGGTTTAGGTTATAGGTTTTGGGATTTGAGAATAGGTTCGGGTTTAGGTTATAGGTTTTGGGATTTGAGAATAGGATCGGGTTTAGGTTATAGGTGTTGGTTTTGGTTTTGGTTATAGGTTTTAGTTTAGGTTATAGGTTTTTGAATTTGAGAATGGGTTCGAGTTTAGGTTATAGGTTTTGGTTTTAGTTTAGGTTATAGGTTTTGATTTAGGTTATAGGTTATAGGTTTATGTTAAGGTTTAGGTTTAAGTTAAAGGTTTTGGGATTTGAGAATGAGTTCAAGTTTAGGTTATAGGTTTTGGTTTTGGTTTAGGTTATAGGTTTTGGTTTAGGTTATAGGTTTTGAGATTTGAGAATGGGTTTGGGCTTAGGTTATAGGTTTTGGTTTTGGTTTAGGTTATAGGTTTTGATTTAGGTTATAGCTTATAGGTTTAGGTTAAGGTTTAGGTTTATGTTATAGGTTTTGGGATTTGAGAATGGGTTCGGGTTTAAGTTATAGGTTTTGGTTTAATTTAGGTTATAGGTTTTGGGATTTGAGAATGGGTTCGGGTTTAGGTTATAAGTTTTGGTTTTGGTTTAGGTTTAGGTTATATGTTTTTGGATTTGAAGATGGGTTATGGTTTAGGTTTAGGAAATCGGGTTCAAGTTCGGGATTGGGTTTAAGTTTGGGTTTTCAAGTTTAGGTTTAAGTTTAGGTTAGGGAGTTGAGATTAGGATTAGGTGTAGGTTTTGCTTTAGGGATTTGAGTTTAGGTTATAGGTTTAGGGAAAGGTTAGGTTTAGGTAATAGGTTTTGGGATTTGGGAATATTTTTAGGTTATAAGTATAGGTTTATGTTAGGTTAAAGGTTAAGGTTTAGGGATTTGAGTTTAGGCTATAGGTTTAGGATTAGGTCTAGGTTTAGGTTTAGGGAATTGAGTTTAGGTTATAGATTTATGGAAAGGTTAGGTTTTGGTTATAAGTTTTAGGATTTGAGAATAGTTTTAGGTTATAAGTATAGGTTTAGGTTAAGTTATAAGTTAAGGTTTAGGGATTTGAATTTAGGTTATAGGATTAGGTTTAGGTTTAGGTTTAGGGATTTGAGTTTAGGTTATAGGTTTAGGTTTAGGTTTTATGTTTAGGTTTAGGTTTAGGTTTGGGTTTTGGGATTTGAGAATGGGCTCGGGTTTAGGTTATAGGTTTTGGTTTCGGTTTAGGTTATAGGTTTTGGTTTAGATTATAGGTTTTTTGGATTTGAGAATGGGTTCGGGTTTAGGCTATAGGTTTTGGTTTTGGTTTAGGTTATAGGTTTTGGTTTTGGTTATAGGTTATATGTTTTGATTTAGGTTATAGGTTATAGGTTTATGTTATAGGTTTTGGTTGTGGTTTTGATTTAGGTTATAGGTTATAGGTTTAGGTTAATGTTTTAGGGAAAGGTAATAGGTTTTGATTTAAGTTATATGTTATAGGTTTAGGTTTTAGGTTTAGGTTTTGATTTATGTTATAGGTTATAGGTTTAGGTTTAGGTTTAGGTTATAAGTTTTGGGATTTGAGAATGGGTTTGGGCTTAGGTTATAGGTTTTGGTTTTGGTTTTGGTTATAGGTTTTGGGATTTGAGAATGGGTTCGGGTTTAGGTTATAAGTTTTATTTTTGGTTTAGGTTTAGGTTATATGTTTTTGGATTTGAGGATGGGTTATGATTTAGGTTTAGGAAATTGGATTCAGGTTCGGGATTGGGTTTAAGTTTGGGTTTTCAAGTTTAGGTTTATGTTTAGGTTAGGGAGTTGAGATTAGGATTAGGCGTAGGTTTTGCTTTAGGGAATTGAGTTTAGGTTATAGATTTAAGGAAATGTTAGGTTTAGGTAATAGGTTTTGGGATTTGGGAATAGTTTTAGGTTATAAGTATAGGTTTAGGTTAGGTTATAGGTTAAGGTTCAGGGATTTGAGTTTGGGCTATAGGTTTAGGTTTAGGTCTAGGGAATTGAGTTTAGGTTATAGGTTTAGGGAAAGGTTAGGTTTAGGTTATAGGTTTTAGGATTTGAGAATAGTTTTAGGTTATAAGTATACGTTTAGGTTAGGTTATAAGTTAAGGTTTAGGGATTTGAGTTTAGGTTATAGGATTAGGTTTAGGTTTAGGTTTAGGGATTTGAGTTTAGGTTATAGGTTTAGGTTTAGGTTTAGGTTTTATGTTTAGGTTTGAGTTTTGAGAATTGAGAATGGGTTCGGGTTTAGGTTATAGGTTTTGGTTTTGGTTTAGGTTATAGGTTTTTTGAATTTGAGAATGGGTTCGGGTTTAGGTTATAGGTTTTGGTTTTGGTTTAGGTTATAGGTTTTGGTTTTAGTTTTGATTATATGTTTTGATTTAGGTTATAGGTTATAGGTTTAGGTTTTAGGTTTTGGTTGTGGTTTTGATTTAGGTTATAGGTTATAGGTTTAGGTTAAGGTTTTAGGGAAAGGTAATAAGTTTTTATTTTGGTTATAGGTTATAGGTTTAGGTTTTAGGTTTAGGTTTAGGTTTTGATTTATGTTATAGGTTATAGGTTTAGGTATAGGTTAAAAGTTTTGGGATTTGAGAATGGGTTCGGGTTTAGGTTATAGGTTTTGGTTTATGTAACGACCTTGGAGTTTTTGTGCTAATCTTTCCTTAAGTAGTTGTTTTTGGGGTAATTAGCGCTATACTCGATTGCTTGTGAAATTTGCATCAATCACTTTAAATTCAATCTGCATGACTCAAAACCTGTAGATTAGTTAGCGCTATGTTACTCTGAAATCTGGGATCCATCGCTAAATCCAGTTGTTCTGGAGAATTTTTGGAAGTTCTGGATCGAACCTGGACCGCGCGTCGAAAGTCCGATAGGGATGATCTTAGGCTGTTGCGGTCACCATGTTGGGCTTGACCATCACCTCGAAAATCAAGTCCATGTGATGTTCTAGGTCGATTTGATTGAATCTGGAGTGGAGAGTGTGAGAACGGTTGGAAATTTAATAAGCTTTTATGAAATCTGAGTCGTGTCGCTTGCGCGATGATTTTAAGCTATCTGACCGTTGGATTCTGACCCAATTTCACCCTCTGATCAGGGAAGATGACCCAGGCATATCCTTGTGCTTTTGGACCTGATCGAGATTCTGTGACCGTTGAATTGAGTGTGGTCCGCCACGGCTGATCTGAAGAGCCGGTCGGTATGAAAACTCAGCCTGACCTAGATCCATGGTCAGTGAGCTTAAGTCCGACCTTTCGTGGTTATAGGCCCACCAGAAGTGCTTCGTTGGATCGAGAGAGGCTTGCTTTGGTTATAACCTAAGTATACCTTGTCCCTGGGGTTATTTTCATCATTATGAGGCCTATTTATAGTCCTTAAACCCTAGCTCTCTTTTCCATACGAATTTTCTGTAACCCTAGCTTGGAGAGAGAGTGAAAAAGAGAGAGAAAGTGAGAGAGAAGTTTGGTGAATCATCTTGGATTCTTTCCTGGTTTTCTGCATCCTTGAACCTTCACTTTGAATCGTTATTCTGACGATTCTGAGTTCATCTTTGGGTAAGTTAACCTAACCCTAATCTGTGTTAGAGCTTAGATTAGTCTTGGTGTTGTTGTATCTCATTTCTATCCTTGTTTTAGGGCATTCTATCGCCGTTGACGAAGACAACTCGTCTAAATCAGTTCGGTGTTTCTTTTCTGGCTTAAGGTGCGGACTTTAAGTGCATAGGTTATGGTTTTCAACGCTTTCAATGCCAGTTAATGATTTATTCTTGTTATGGATGAGATTTCACATGCCAAATGTTGTGGTTATGTTGCGTTCCTGATATGCATGTGTTATATTGAGATTTGTGTATTCTGTGTATGTATAAAGTACCGTATACGTATAAAATATGCGCTTGTGTTTGCCATGATTATTTGTCATGTATGTATGCTAGATGTGTGTATGAAAACTCCTTAGTAAAAGGAATTGTCCAAATGCTTGTTTCTCAACACACGTCATGTGTGTTGTTTCATGTATTCTAAGTGTTTGTAGAAATGTCTGAATGATCTAAAGTGTGATGTTTCAACCTAGTATGGGCGTGGAGAAGCGATTCTCAACTCTCCCACTAGTGTGTGTGATTTCCTTTTTGCTAGTTACATTCCTTGTTATTTAATTTCAAGCATTACTTATGCTTTCATTTATGTTAAGCTGATATTCTTCAGATGCTTGAGTACCACATGATTAAAGTTGTTGTTCCTTTACTGTTTTACATTCAATACCATTATTTGTTGTAGTGTAATGTGTTTGGGACTATGAATAGTCCAGGAAATCGGTAATCTGCCTTAAGGTTGTGCCTGAGATCGCTTTTGCCACAAAGGACGTAATTAGACGAACCCGAGTCATATTAGAGTTGTCGGCAGTGGTTTGGCCACACGGAGTGTTTGCGCACTCTATGTCGTTCAACCCAACGTGCGCTCGTACTAGTCGAGTTCGTTAAGTAACCCAATTATCCGATGTATGTTCACCATGTATGGGCGCTACTGCTTGAATCTAGGATACCGAACCTACCAATGAAATCCTATTAACCTTAGTACCTTGATCTGCTAAGACTCATGAGCTAGACATAGTGGTATGGGACACCGTGGTCGAGCTGTCGGCCTACGCTGGGGTGACGAGCCTCCCCATAGTGACCAGTGAGCAACTAAACTCGTGAGCCGATTATGGTGGTATGGGACATTATATTCATGCTGTCGGCCTACATTGATTAGTGACGAGCTCTTTGTAGTAACCTCGAGCATGCCTGGATACCGCATTGAGGTGACGAGCCTTGGTGTAGTAACGAAGGTATGAAAGGCGTGCATTGATTGGTGACGAGCCCTTTGCTACGACCTGAAATCATATGATCGTATGAGATGTCTAGGATTGACGACCCTAGAATGGATCACTGTTTGGATGGTGATATGAGGAAGGTATCTTAGCTTCCCAATCCTGCTGTATGAAAAGGACTAATAACAACTTGGTAATCATATCCATGCACCGCATTTGCATGTGCTTTGTAGATGTGACACACTTTAAGGTGGTGTCATGCGTAATGTAAGATGAAGACGCTGAGGGTGTACGCGTGAGGGCACGCATCATTTTGCATATATCCTTGCATTAATAAGAGTACTTAGGATTTATTTAATTTTCTGCTTTATCATTACTGCTTGATTGAACTGATAACATGTTAACCAGTGCCTTATTGTTCCACTGAGTTGATCACTCACTCCCACGTTCTGGGGCGGTGTTAAACACCCACCAGACTCTGTCTTAGGTTCTGATGTTGCAGATGTGGATGCGACTTCTGAGGCAGAGCGGGAGATGGATGATGATGAGGCTGCTTTTTCTTATATGCAGTTTTCAGACGGGTTCTAGCGAGCTTGTTCTGATGCGTGGGACTCTGGGATTATTTTTGGGAATCTAAATGATGTAACTTGATACTTGTAATTTTGTTAAGCAACACTTTCATTACGACCTGGTTTATGTATGTACTTCCGGGATTCACACTTGTACACATATATTTTTATAAGTCTTCCTCTTGCTTTATTCACTTATCCCTGAATTATATCTGTGTTTTGGCTTAATCTATTCCATGTTTTATGCACTAATATAGTCAACATACATCCATCATTAAATATGTTGCATAAGTGATGTTTTGGAACTCGGGAGCTGAGTTATGCTCGACCCTCGAATTTCAGGGCGTTACAAGTTGGTATCAGAGCATAATCTGGATTAAACCGGACCTGGGTTATGGTCACACACCGCACGTTGTCGCCACTTTAGTGTTTTTGGGTGCGGGTCTATCGTAGATTGTGTGTTTGTGCTCCATAGCTTCTATCGGCGAAAGTTTACTGCAAACCTTCGCCGAGATCGAGTCTGTACTCCCTCCGGATCACACACAGCGACCCGAAACCTTTTCTAGATCATCTATTAATGAGTTTAGATGGTTTATCATCTTGTTTTAACCCTTAAACCTTCAAGAAATCTTCATTTTTAATCAGATTTCTGCCAAAATGGCCCGATAGGCGTCAAATCATGCAAGGGGCCGATCGGGGCATTTTCTGTGGGGCTCAGGGGGGACCCACACTTTTCTGAGCATGGGGGACCAGGAGGACCTCGCCCAAACGACGAGGCATCACCGGTCAGTCCAGAGACCGGCGATGCCATCGCCTGTTCGGCGAGTGCTCGCCGATCAGCGGGCCGGGCCGGCGCGGGCCGATGCTTCCTTGGCCTAAGGTGGCCCACCCCTCCACAGTTTTCTATTTGAAACCTTTTCTAAACCCTTTTCCCTTCACAAACATCCCTCCCAAGCTCTCCCTTTCTTGAAAACCCTCTCCAATCTTCTCCAAATCTCTTCCAAATCCTCTTCTTCTTCCATTTTCGTGCAAACCCCATCACTTCATCTCAAAACCATTATTTTCATTGTTGATTTCCCTTTCTTTCCTTCTCATTTAAGCTATTACATTCCTTTTTAGGCTCTCAAGTGTGTGGAAGCTTCACCATCTTCCTATTTCTCTCTTTCTCTCATTTCTCATGGCCCTCTTTGAGTTCATCACGACCATATTTTCCATTTCTACTCTTCTTTCTTTGATTGGGAAGAAGAGAGCGCCCGTGGATGAAGCCGGGCCTAGCCGTCCAACCCGTGCACGGAGGCCGAGAGGTGCCGCCGTGAGCACGTCTGCCACTCGTGAATTCCAGACCAAGCGGGACCTCGATCCTCTAGCTCCCATTGGTAGAACTTTGTTGGTGGAGCTGTCGCATGGAGTCTATGAAGGCCGTAGAGTCCTTTTTGAGGCTCATGTTGATCGCGGATGTATGATGAGTTTTTGTTGTTGGAGAGCCTAGAAGGGGCTGGTTGGTGTCCCTTATTCGAAGGCAAGTATTGCGCGAATGCTAGCACTGTTCGAGCCTTTTATGCCAACATCCTTGATCCTTCGCTGGAGTCTCTGCAGTTCAAGATTCCTTGTGGTAGTGGTCGAGTGGGTATTGTTAATGTTGCTTTGATATCCCGACTCCTGAATGTGCCACTTGGTGAAGTGCATGCCAGCGAGAAGAATGTGAACAATGTGCGCGAGAGGGATCATCGCACCCGATCCTTGTGTGGTCGTCTGGTTGAGTGGCAGCCTAATAGGAGTCTTCTGGCTACCTACATGACGGACGACTTCCGTTTGCTTCATCACATGTATACGTTCAATGTATACCCAAGGTGGAGCAATCGCAGCAAGTGTACGGCCCGATGGTGGATTTTCTGTATTAGGTGGGGCAGGAAGCGAAGTTGTGTGTGCCGACGTACGTCCTGCGCTAGATTATTCTCATCGCTCGTTCGAGTAGGAGGACCGACTCGCTTCCATTTGGCCGCCTCATTTGCAAGCTTGCACATGAGTTTGGCTATAGGCTTGGAGCAGAGAAGCCGGTTCCTGTTCGTCATATTAATCTGAGGATTCTTAAGCAGATGGAGATCAGTTCTAGTCGGCATGCCTCAGAGAGTGAGGCTGAGTCTGAGAGCAGTGATGAAGAGAGTTTTGCTGAAGGTGGTGTTGAGATTGAGGAAGAAATAGAGCAGGACGAGGAAGAGGATGAGGCACAGGATTCGAGTGATAGCTCTCCTCCTGTGGCGCCAGAGCAGAGCGCAGAGCAGACTGCCAGAGATGCCCGTCTTACACGGCTTGAAGAAGGGCAGGCTGTTTTACACCAGGATATTGTTGATCTTCGAGGCCTTGTTAAACATAAGTTTAAGAAAGTGACTCGAACTCTGAAGTTTATCCTGTGTTGCTTCCAGGATAAGGGTGCTCCGCCTCCATCTCCTGATTCCGACGAGTAGCAGTCGTCGTGGCCATCCTTTGCTTTGTTTGTTGTTTTCTTTCTGTGTGTTACCGTAGTTGGCTTTGTAGTTGGGGTTGTTGTAGTTGTTTGTGGTTGTTGTAGTTGTTGTGGTTGTTTGAAGTGTTAGATGTTGTTGTTTACATACTTTCCTAGTCGTGATTCATGTATTGCTGCACTACTTGTATTGCGATGATTTTGATTAATGGAATGCATGTTATTTGTCTTTGGAGTTGTGTTGTATTGCTGTGTGGATGGATTATGTGACATAGAATCTGACAAGTTGCGTCCTCTGTTGAATGTAGGGATGCCTCCTAAGGGTTCGAAGTCTTCGGCCCGTCTCTCTTTGATTGAGTCACTTGCTGAGGTTCCTCCCTTGAGCGATAGCGAGTCAGATCCACAGGCGGGTCCGTCTCATGCTGGTGTTGGGCCAACACCTATGGCTCCTCCAGTCACGCCATTGGTTCCTGAGCCGAGTCGTGCACCTTCGTCTGCTTCGCCTACTGATAGGTTTGAGCAGATGATGCTGTTAATGCAGCAGCAGCAGATTCAGCAGCAGCAGCACCAGCAGGAGTTCCTCTCTTCCATGGCTGGCATCTTTGCTCAGTCAGTGGGGGAGACTCCACCTGTTTCACCTATGCCTCCATCTGGGAGCACCAGTGCCAGCGGCACTTTCGAGCGATTCTAGTGCTTATGACCTCCTACGTTTGCGGGTTCTCATAGACCCGAGGACGCCGAGTATTGGATCGACCGCATCTCTAAGATGCTGAGACCGCTGCACTGTTCAGAGGTTGAGCAGGTTGAGCTTGCCTCCTTCATGTTTGAGAAGGAGGCCAGTCTATGGTGGGACAGTGTTCTTCGCACTGTCGAGGAGAATTTTGTGTGGTCGTGGCAGGCGTTTGAGGCGCGCTTCCACGAGAAGTATTTCCCGGTTACGTACCGACATGAGAAGGAGAGTGAGTTCCTTCGCCTCCGCCAGGGAGGGTTGTTGGTGACGGAATATGAGAACCGGTTCACTAAGTTAGGGCGGTATGTTCCTTTGATCCTGAGTGATCAGCCGATGAGGATGCGGCGTTTCTCTGAGGGATTGAAACCTGAGATCCGATCGAAGATTTACTGTGCTAGCATTTCTTCTTATGCGGAGCTGGTGAGCATGTCCTTGCGAGCAGAGCAGGACGGGGATAGGTTGTCCCGCATGCGAGCACCGATGGTTCCTAGGCCGCGACCGGATTTCCAAGGTGCACCTTTCCTCGGCAAGAGGCCGCGAGCAGATTCTCCTCCTATGCGTTCAGTGCCGCCCACTCAGTAGATGAGAGCTGATCTTCGATGTTCATATTGTGGGAAGACAGGGCATTTGGACCGTTTTTGCTTCTCCCGTATGCAAGCCAGTGGTTTTACTCCACCGCAGAGAATTAGCCGTCTGATGCCTCAGGTTATTTCTCCTCCACTTCTTCGATCAGCGCCAGCTCATCCATCCTTCAGACCTGCAGTTCCTAGCTTCAGGCCACCTCAGCGGCCCATGGTTTCTCCGCCGAATCGTCAGCAGCAGGCTCGAGTTCATGCGCTTTTAG
Organism: Magnolia sinica; assembly: GCF_029962835.1. Classification (NCBI taxonomy): domain Eukaryota; kingdom Viridiplantae; phylum Streptophyta; class Magnoliopsida; order Magnoliales; family Magnoliaceae; genus Magnolia; species Magnolia sinica. The sequence goes on from NC_080574.1 coordinate 71,640,778, forward strand.
CTGAAGCACCTATGTCTGACTTAGTGCCGAGGTCCTTCGAGGTGATAGCGCACATTGAAGGTATTCCCGTTTCTACGTTAGTAGATACAGGGTCCACTACTTCTCATATATCTTATGCGGCAGTTAGGCGTTTGGGTTTGAGATCTGTTCCTATGCAAGGAGTGACGCTTACTACCGCTATGGGGATTTCCTCTGCTTTGGGCAAGCGTTGTTTGGATTGTTTGGTCGATCTGGGAAGTGGATCGATCCGTGTTGATTTCTTAATCGCACTGCTTTATCATTATGATGTTATTATGGGTATGGATTGGCCCATGAGGTTGCCAGCTGAGATTGATTGTGAAGCTAGATCAGTGACGATCCATGGACCTGAGGGCGAGACTGTTACTTTCCCAGTTCAGGTCAGTTACCCTCTTCATATTGATTATTATTCTTCTCTGTTGGAGAGTATGGCTGAATCGACGTTAGATAGTACGCCGGTAGTTCGGGAATTTGAAGATGTGTTTGAGTCGATTCCTGGATTACCTCCTCAGCGTGAGATTGATTTTGCTATTGACCTCATGCCTGGTGCAGCACCTATTTCTTTACCCACCTATCGTATGCCTCAGAGTAAAATGGAGGAGTTGAGGAAGCAGATAGATGGCTTGATGGATTTGGGTTTTATTCGGCCTAGTGTGTCTCCTTGGGGAGCACCTGTTCTGTTTGTGAAGAAGAAGGATGGTTCCTTGCGATTGTGTGTTGATTATCGCAGGTTGAATTTGGTAATTGTGAAGAATAAGTACCCTTTGCTCAGGATTGATGATCTGTTTGATCAGTTGAAGGGGGCACGGTACTTTTCGAAGGTTGATCTGCAGTCAGGGTATCATCAGTTGCGCGTCAAGGATGGAGACGTGAAGAAGACCGCTTTTAGGACTAGCTTCAGTCATTATGAGTTCCTTGTGATGTCGTTTAGTCTGACGAACGCACCGGCCGTGTTCATGGATTTGATGAACAGGGTGTTTCAGCCATTCTTGTTTCGATTCGTCATTGTCTTTATCAATGACATCTTGATATATTCGGCGAGTCGGGCAGAACACGAGGAGCACTTAAGAGTGGTTTTGGATATCTGAGGAAGAATCAGCTTTTTGCGCAGTTTAAGAAGTGTGATTTCTGGAAAGAGGAAGTCAAGTTCCTAGGACTGTGGTGTCCAAGGAAGGGATAGCCGTCGATCTTGCCAAGGTAGCTGCAGTGCAGGACTGGAGGCAGCCTGGTTTAGTTACCGAGGTAAGGAGTTTTCTAGGTCTTGCAGGCTATTATCGACGCTTTATTCAAGACTTCTCAAAGATTGCCAGACCGTTGTCGCAGTTGACACGGAAGGATTTGAAGTTTGCTTGGAATGAGCAGGTGGAGTTAGCTTTTCAGGTGCTTAAGGACAAGTTGACGTCCGCCCCTGTGCTAGTATTGCCAGAGCAAGGGGTTAAGTATATTATATATACTGACGCCTCTCGCGTTGGCCTGGGTTGTGTCCTTATGCAGAAGGACAGGGTGATTGCTTATGCTTCGCGTCAGTTGAGGAAACACGAAGAGAATTACCCTACGCACGACCTGGAGTTAGCAGTTGTCATATTCGCATTAAAGCTTTGGAGACATTACCTCTATAGTGAGGAGTTCGAGCTCTTTTGCGATCACAAGAGCCTTAAGTATATCTTCACACAGCGTGATTTGAATATGAGGCAGCGCCAATGGATGGAAACATTGAAGGACTTCAAGTTCGATGTTTCTTACCATCCGGGCAAGGCGAACCTTGTGGCAGATGCGTTGAGTCATAAGAAGGCTATTTAGTTTGCGGCTCCGCTGATGATAGCAGAGTGGGATATGTTGGAGTTCGTGCGTGATTTTGAGCAGAAGCTTACGGTGGTTGAGCAGTATGATGTTATCGCACACATTCGTGTACAACCCCTTATCGACGAGAGGATCGTTGCAGCTCAGGCAGATGATGAGCTTTTGGTGAATATGAGGAAGCGGGTTAGTACAGAGGAGAACTTCGACTGGAGTGTTAGTTCTGATGGGGGCCTACGTTTTCGTGGCCGGTTATGTGTTCCTGACATCCCTGACTTGAGACGGGAGGTTCTCGAGTTAGCCCATAGTTCTAAGCTTGCGATGCATCCAGGTAGCACGAAGATGTATCAGGATATGAAGAGGTCTTATTGGTGGGACAATATGAAGGTCCAGATTGCTGAATTTGTTTCTCGTTGTCTCACGTGCAAGCAGGTCAAGGCAGAGCATCGCCGACCTCCTGGATTGCTGCAGCCCATGCCCATAGCTGAATGGAAGTGGGACTTCATCTTTATGGATTTTATTTCTGGGTTGCCGAGAACGAGAAAGGGATATGACTCTATTTGGGTGATCGTCGATCGATTAACGAAGTCGGCGCATTTCTTACCGATCAGAGTACTAACTCTGCAGACGAGTTGGCTAGGTTGATATCAAGGAGATAGTGCGTCTGCATGGAGTTCCCCTAGAGATTGTGTCTGATAGAGACACTCGTTTTACATCTATCTTCTGAACTCGTATCCAGGAAGCGATGGGTGTGAAACTGAAGTTCAGCACCGCGTTTCATCTGCAAACAGATGGGCAGACAGAGCGCGTGAATCAGGTCCTGGAAGATATGTTGTGAGCTTGTGTTTTGGATTTCAAGGACAGTTGGGATGATTGTCTTCAGTAGCAGAGTTCGCGTATAATAATAGTTTCCAGGCGAGTATCGGCATGGCTCCCTATGAGGCGTTGTATGGTCGCTCGTGCAGAGCACCACATTGTTGGGTAGAAATTGGTGAGTGTAGTTTGCTTGGCCCAGAGTTGGTGCAGGTGACTTTAGAGAAGGTTGACATCATTCGACATCGACTTCTGACAACGTAGAGCAGGCAGAAGAGTTATGCTGATACGAGGCGTCGACCGCTTGAGTTTGAGGTTGGAGACCATGTGTTTCTGAAGATCTCTCCTATGAAGGAAGTTCTACGGTTCGGTAAGAAGGGGAAGCTGACGCCGAGATTTATTGGTCCATTTCAAGTTCTGGATCGAGTGGGAGCGGTAGCATACCGCCTTGCTTTGCCCACACCTCTTGCGGGCGTGCATAACGTATTTCATGTTTCTATGCTGAAGAAGTACGTTCCTGATCCTTGGCATATTATTAGTTGGGAGCAAGTGCAGTTGAGTGAGGATGCCACTTATGTACTACGACCAACGCGTATTCTCGACAGGAAGGAGCAGATATTGCGTAGCAAGGTTATCCCTCTTGTGAAGGTGCTATGGACGCATCATGATGTGGAAGAAGCAACTTGGGAATCTGAAGCTGAGGTCAGAAAGACCTACCCTCTGATCATTGAGGAATTTATGAAGGTATGAATTTCGAGGATAAAATTTTCTTTAAGGGGGGTAGATTGTAATGACCTTGGAGTTTTTATGCTAATCTTTCCTTAAGTAGTTATTTTTGGGGTAATTAGCGCTATACTCGATTGCTTGTGAAATTCGCATCAATCACTTTAAATTCGATCTACATGACTCAAAACCTGTAGATTAGTTAGCGCTATGTTACTCTGAAATCTGGGATCCATCGCTAAATTCAGTTATTCTGGGGAATTTTTGGAAGTTCTAGATCGGACCTGGACCGCGCGTCGAAAGTTCGATAGCGATGATCTTAGGCTGTTGCAGTCACCATGTTGGGCTTGACCATCACCTCGAAAATCAAGTCCATGTGATGTTCTAGGTCGATTTGATTGAGTCTGGAGTGGAGAGTGTGACAACGGTTGGAAATTTAATAAGCTTTTATGAAATCTGAGTCGTGTCGCTTGCGCGATGATTTTAAGCTATCTGACCGTTGGATTTTGACCCAATTTCACCCTCTGATTAGGGAAGATGGCCCAGGTATATCCTTGTGCTTGTGGACCTGATCGAGATTCTGTGACCGTTGAATTGAGTGTGGTCTGCCACGGCTGATCTGAAGAGCCGGTCGGTATGAAAACTCAGCCTGACCTAGATCCATGGTCAGTGAGCTTAAGTCCAACCTTTCGTGGTTATAGGCCCACCAGAAGTGCTTCGTTGGATCGAGAGAGGCTTGCTTTGGTTATAACGTAAGTATACCTTGTCCTTGGGTTTATTTTCATCATTATGAGGCCTATTTATAGTCCTTAAACCCTAGCTCTCTTTTCCATACGAATTTTCTGTAACCCTAGCTTGGAGAGAGAGTGGAAAAGAGAGAGAAAGTGAGAGAGAAGTTTGGTGAATCATCTTGGATTCTTTCCTGGTTTTCTGCATCCTTGAACCTTCACTTTGAACCGTTATTCTGACGATTCTGAGTTCATCTTTGGGTAAGTTAACCTAACCCTAATCTGTGTTAGAGCTTAGATTAGTCTTGGTGTTGTTGTATCTCATTTCTATCCTTGTTTTAAGGCATTCTATCACCGTTGACGAAGACAACTCGTCTAAATCAGTTCGGTGTTTCTTTTCTGGCTTAAGGTGCGGACTATAAGTGTATGGGTTATGGTTTTCAAGGCTTTCAATGCCAGTTAATGATTTATTCTTGTTATGGATGAGATTTCACATGCCAAATGTTGTGGTTATGTTGCGTTCCTGATATGCATGTGTTATATTGAGATTTGTGTATTCTGTGTATGTATAAAGTACCGTATACGTATAAAATATGCACTTGTGTTTGCCATGATTATTTGTCATGTACGTATGCTAGATGTGTGTATGACAACTCCTTGGTAAAAGGAATTGTCCAAATGCTTGTTTCTCAACATACGTCGTGTGTGCTGTTTCATGTATTCTAAGTGTTTGTAGAAATGTCTGAATGATCTAAAGTGTGATGTTTCAACCTAGTATGGGCGTGGAGAAGCGATTCTCAACTCTCCCACTAGTGTGTGTGATTTCCTTCTTGCTAGTTACATTCCTTGTTATTTAATTTCAAGCATTACTTATGCTTTCATTTATGTTAAGCTGATATTCTTCAGATGCTTGAGTACCACATGATTAAAGTTGTTGTTCCTTTACTGTTTTACATTCAATACCATTATCTGTTGTAGTGTAATGTGTTTGGGACTATGAATAGTCCAGGAAATCGGTAATCTGCCTTAAGGTTGTGGCTAAGATCGCTTTCTCCACAAATGACGTGATTAGACGAACCCGAGTCGTATTAGAGTTGTCGGCAGTGGTTTGGCCACACGAAGTGTTTGCGCACTCTATGTCGCTCAACTCAACGTGCGCTCGTGCTAGTCGAGTTCGTCAAGTAACCCGATTATCCAATGTATGTTCACCATGTATGGACGCTATTGCTTGAATCTAGGGTACCGAACTTACCAATGAAATCCCATTAACCTTGGTACCTTGATCCGCTAAGACTCATGAGCCGGACATGGTGGTATGGGACACCGTGGTCGAGCTGTCGGCCTACGCTGGGGTGACGAGCCTCCCCGTAGTGACCGGTGAGCAACTAAACTCGTGAGCCGATTATGGTGGTATGGGACACTATATTCGTGCTGTCGGCCTACATTGATTGGTGACAAGCCCTTTGTAGTGACCTCGAGCATGCGTGGATACCGCATTGAGGTGACAAGCCTTGGTGTAGTAACGAAGGTATGAAAGGCGTGCATTGATTGGTGACGAGCCCTTTGCTACGACCTGAAACCATATGGTCATATGAGATGTCTAGGATTGACGACCCTAGAATGGATCACTATTTGGATGGTGATATGAGGAAGGTATCTTAGCTTCCCAATCCTGTTGTATGAAAAGGACTAATAACATCTTGGTAATCATATCCATGCACCGCATTTGCATGTGCTTTGTAGATGTGGCGCACTTTGAGGTGGTGTCATGCGTAACGTAAGATGAAGACGCTGAGGGTGTACGCGTGAGGGCACGCATCATTTTGCATACATCCTTACATTAACAAGAGTACTTAGGATTTATTTAATTTTCTGCTTTATCATTACTGCTTGATTGAACTGATAACATGTTAACCAGTGCCTTATTATTCCACTGAGTTGATCACTCACTCCCACGTTCTGGGGCGGTGTTAAACACCAACCAGACTCTGTCTTAGGTTCTGATGTTGCAGATGTGGATACGACTTCTGAGGCAGAGCGAGAGATGGATGATGATGAGGCTGCTTTCTCTTATATGCAGTTTTCAGACAGGTTCTAGCGAGCTTGTTCTGATGCGCGGGACTCTGGGATTATTTTTCGGAATCTAAATAATGTAACTTGATACTTGTAATTTTGTTAAGCAACACTTTCATTACAACCTGGTTTGTGTATGTACTTCATGGATTCACACTTGTACACATATATTTCTTTAAGTCTTCCGCTTGCTTTATTCACTTATCCCTGAATTATATCTGTGTTTTGGCTTAATCTATTCTATGTTTTATGCACTAATACAGTCAACGTACATCCATCATTAAATATGTTGCATAAGTGATGTTTTGGAACTCGAGAGCTGAGTTATGCTCGACCCCCGAATTTTAAGGCGTTACAGTTTAGGTTATATGTTTAGGTTTAGGTTATAGGTTTTGGGATTTGAGAATGGGTTTCGGCTTAGGTTATAGGTTTTGGTTTTGGTTTAGGTTATAGGTTTTGGGATTTGAGAATGAGTTCGGGTTTAGGTTATAAGTTTTGGTTTAGGTTTAGATTTAGGTTATAGGTTTTTGGATTTGAGAATGGGTTATGGTTTAGGTTTAGGAAATTGGGTTCAGGTTCAGGATTGGGTTTAAGTTTGGGTTTTCAAGTTTAGGTTTAGGTTTAGGTTAGGGAGTTGAGATTAGGATTAGGTGTAGGTTTATGTTTAGGGAATTGAGTTTAGGTTATAGGTTTAGGGAAATGTTAGGTTTAGGTAATAGGTTTTGGGATTTGGGAATAGTTTTAGGTTTTAAGTATAGGTTTAGGTTAGGTTATAGGTTAAGGTTTAGGGATTTGAGTTTAGGTTATAGGATTAGGCTTAGGTTTATGTTTAGGGATTTGAGTTGAGGTTATAAGTTTAGGTTTAGGTTTTATGTTTAGGTTTAAGTTTATATTTGAGTTTTGGGATTTGAGAATAGGTTCGGGTTTAGGTTATAGGTTTTGGTTTCGGTTTAGGTTATAGGTTTTGGGATTTGAGAATAGGTTCGCGTTTAGGTTATAAGTTTTGGTTTAGGTTTAGGTTTAGGTTATAGGTTTTTGGATTTTAGAATAGGTTATGGTTTAGGTTTAGGTAATCGGGTTCAGGTTCGGGATTGGGTTTAAGTTTGGGTTTTCAAGTTTAGGTTTAGGTTTAGGTTAGGGAGTTAAGATTAGGATTAGGTGTAGGTTTAGGTTTAGGGTATTGAGTTTAGATTATAGGTTTAGGGAAAGGTTAGGTTTAGGTAATAGGTTTTGGAATTTAGGAATAATTTTAGGTTATAAGTATAGGTTTAGGTTAGGTTATAGGTTAAGGTTTAGGGATTTGAGTTTAGGCTATAGGTTTAGGTTTAGGTCTAGGTTGAGGTTTAGGGAATTGAGTTTAGGTTATAGGTTTAGGTTTAGGTTTAGGTTTAGGTTTAGGTTTGGGTTTTGGGATTTGAGAATGGGTTCGGGTTTAGGTTATAGGTTTTAGGATTTGATAATGGGTTCAGGCTTAGGTTATAGGTTTTAGTTCTGGTTTAGGTTATAGGTTACAGGTTTAGGTTAAGGTTTAGGTTAAGGTTATAGGTTTTTGGATTTGAGAATGGGTTCGGGTTTAGGCTATAGGTTTTGGCTTTTGTTTAGGTTATAGGTTTTAGGTTTAGGTTTAGGTTTAGGTTATAGGATTTGAGAATGGGTTCGGGTTTAGGATATAGGTTTTGGTTTTGGTTTAGGTTATATGTTTTGATTTAGGTTATAGGTTATAGGTTTAGGTTCGGGATCGGGTTTATGTTTGTGTTTTCAAGTTTAGGTATAGGTTTAGGTTAGGGAGTTAAGTTTAGGATTAGGTGTAGATTTAAGTTTAGGGATTTGAGAATACATTTAGGTTATAGGTTTAGGTTTAAGTTTTAGGTTTTAGGTTAAGATTATATGTTTAGGTTAAGGTTTAGGTTTAAGTTAAGGTTGAGGTTTAGGTTATAGGTTAAGGTTTTAGGTCATAGGTTTTGGTTTAGGTTAAGGTTATAGGTATAGGTTAAGGTTTAGGTTTAGGTTATAAGATATAGGTTTAGGGAATTGAGAATAGGTTAAGGTTTAGGTTTAGGAAATCGGGTTTGGGTTCGGGATCGGGTTTATGTTTGGATTTTCATGTTTAGGTATAGGTTTAGGTTAGGGAGTTAAGATTAGGATTAGGTGTAGGTTTAGGTTTAGGGATTTGAGAATACATTTAGGTTATAGGTTTAGATTTAGGTTTTAGGTTTTAGGTTAAGGTTATATGTTTAGGTTAAGGTTTAGGTTTAAGTTAAGGTTGAGGTTTAGGTTATAGGTTAAGGTTTTAGGTCATAGGTTTTGGTTTAGGTTAAGGTTATAGGTATAGGTTAAGGTTTAGGTTTAGGTTTAGGTTTAGGTTATAAGATATAGGTTTAGGGAATTGAGAATAGGTTAAGGTTTAGGTTTAGGAAATCGGGTTTGGGTTCGGGATCGGGTTTATGTTTGGGTTTTCAAGTTTAGGTATAGGTTTAAGTTAGGGAGTTAAGATTAGGATTAGGTGTAGGTTTAGGTTTAGGGATTTGAGAATACATTTAGGTTATAGGTTTAGGTTTAGGTTTTAGGTTTTAGGTTAAGGTTATATGTTTAGGTTGAGGTTTAGGTTTAAGTTAAGGTTGAGGTTTAGGTTATAGGTTAAGGTTTTAGGTCATAGGTTTTGGTTTAGGTTAAGGTTATAGGTATAGGTTAAGGTTTAGGTTTAGGTTTAAGTTTAGGTTATAAGATATAGGTTTAGGGAATTGAGAATAGGTTAAGGTTTAGGTTTAGGTTTTGGGTTTAGGTTTAGGTTTTAGGTTTTAAGTTAAGGTTTAGGTTTAGGTTAAGGTTGAGGTTTAGGTTATAGGTTAAGGTTTTAGGTCATAGGTTTTGGTTTAGGTTAAGGGTATGGTCCCTGCAAATACAGATATAAACACGGCCATCCGACGCAAATGCCAGGCCCTTCCAATGCTGTCCATAAAAAATGGACAGCTTCATCATGGTCATAATAGCGGTTCCCTCTTTCCAGGAAACCCCGCTCTTTCGAATAGCTCCGACGCACATCCGGGTCTGCTCCATTAATTTCGATCAAATACATAAACACGGCCTGTCCAAATGGCCAGGCCCCTCCAATGCTGTCCATAGGAAATGGACAGCTTCATCATGGTCACAACAGTGGTTCCCACCTTTCAGGGACCCCCGCTCATCCGGATAGCTTCGACGCACATCCGAGTCTACTCCATTAATTTTGAGCAAATTTAATGGAGCAAATATATAACCACTTGGTCCCAAATACTTACTTTATAAAAGAAAATCTCTCCTGTTTTCTCAAATTTTCCATTTCGATCTTTTTTAGCCCAAATCCACTTCAATGCATGAGAATCATGCATAAACATGGATTTTAAGCAAAATACCGGAGAGAAATTACAACATAGATATCATGCACACGATATCACATAATGTATTGTTTGATGAACTACACATGTGCATTCTTGACAAGAGACGTACCAGATGCTTGAATCTAAAATATGCAGCTCCAACCCTCCCACATGCAACATCCACCTGAAAGAATGTGCATAACTGTCATGCTTGAGTAATCAATATAGGAATGTACAAGCAAAACTATAAAATCAGAGATACTCACTGCATTTTCAAGATCTCCTCCATAGTTGACGATTCATTCTAAAGCCCTTCTCCCTCCTCCTTTACCCGGGCTTGGGACCGGCAATGCAAGGAGTTGCATTGGCGGAGTTAAAAAAGGGCTTATGCTCCATCAAGAAACCCTATAAGCTACTATGAAATTTCCAAACCATACTGACAGATGATTGATTTGCAGGATGAAGGAAATCTGTATTAAATCAATCAGTACAAAGAAAAAAATAAATAGATTATGGTTGCTACAAATATAATCAACAAAAATGGCAATATCTTTGCATTATTGTATATCAAGAAGCTTCACAGTATGCTAGAAATTTATCACTCACAGTAACAGATAATCAAAATAGCTATAAAAAAACTGTAACTTGTTTATATAAAATATTGAAGTTACAATCCATAAATGGTTTACCTCTGATTCTTGAAATTCAAAATGTTTAGTAGTTCCAATCATGAAAGATTCAAATTGCCACTTGAGTTCTTTGGAATCCATACAACAAAGAAACCCAACTTCAATTCAATGAAATTATCAATGAAAATAAAGAATTATGCATGAAAAAATGTTAAAAAATTGAACATTTTGTTATGGCACTCTTGCTTTGCGCCAAAGCCTCAGCTCTTCCGATAAGCTTCACGTCAAATTAATGTGTATAATAACCATCAGTCATTTTTCAGCAATGATTCAGAATAAGAAAGAAAGAACAACCATCATACAAAGGTGTAAGACATGCAAAGTTGTAGGTTATAGAAAATAAGAATCATGAGATAAGTGAGAGTGAATCGACATACCTTCTGCGAGAAGTTTATACAACTTTCTTTGGTATAATGCTAGCTTATAAAGAATACAAGACAAGCATTTCCCTGCGGGTGTTAACTTTAATAAAAGGAAAAAGGATGCAGAAAAATCTGTATCGTTCACTCATCAGATGGGCCCACAAGCTACCAAACAAATCCAAAAAAGAAAATCTTGGTTGTGCCATCTATCTTGTTACATACACTGTGAACCATTAGGTATAGAAGTAATTCCTAGTAGGCAAAAGATCCTTAGAGCCTATAGAGATTTATTTAACCTAGAATGTTAAATACAAAATCCCAAATAATGCCCAAACAAAGGGTTGACTCGATATTTATGGAAGTTTTATGACAATTTAAACATAAGGCACAATACCAAATTGAAGAATAAATCAAGTATTGTACTGCTAAACAGATCAATACATTTTATTTTCAAAGAACTATCAATGCAAGAAATCTCTACTTGAACACAATGCCCAAACCTTTCAAAGACTTATGCAACTTTCATCATTTTATTAAATCAAAGTCAAAGAAATAAAGCACATCATGTTCAATTTGAAGAAGATGATCCACTTTTGCATGACATCCACTCTGAGCAGTTGCTCCAGCTATTGTTGTGAAATGGGTCGAAAAATTTAAGATTTTCAGTGACCACATCCCAAAAAAAAATCAATCGACATACCCCAAAATCATGCCTTTGAGTGATAAAGGATTGATCACAATAGAAGCATCAAGACAACAAGGGATTTCAAAATCCAGAAACACGGATGCTAACAAGATCCATCAAATCAAACATGCGAAACTATAAAAGAACCAAGGTAAGTTACATTTCCATGTTTACCTGCAGTAGTAAGCATGTCCTGAGTAATTCCATGTCTTGGTTGCACCAAAGCAATTAGCTAATTATTCCAAAGGAGTTACAAGAGATTTAGAAGGACCATGAATCAATTTTTCATGAACAGTGACAAATAATGCAAAGGAGTTTTGAGACAGTAACTGTATTGCAATAATGAACTCTGAAACCAAGAAAATCTTCAAATTCACAATAGCCCACACCTTTAGCAGCAAATTGACCAATTAATAGGACAATACAAGTAAAACTTAAGTAATAAGAATGGATGAAAAACAACATAAATTATCATTTTATTCCATCTGTAACTGAAATTTTGGAAGAAACATTCATACAGAAAACCAAGAAATTATACTTGGACACTCGTACTCAGAGGAACCTTGCAAAGTTAAATGATGAACTTTATAAAGTCCACCAAATCATGACTCACAATATACAAGAAGTTCTTGGTGTCGGTGAAAAATTGGATCGTAAGTTCATCCTGATGTTTTTCTTTTACATGGGCTCGGTCATTATGTATTAATGATTTGTCTTAGGCATTGTTTATTTGTTTTGCACATTTTGTGGAGTGAAACAGCTTTGTGTTTGTAGATGATAAGTAACGCTAAATCAAACAGCTATACAAGGCTTCAAAAAGCTTAGACCTATAATGCTGAAAGTATGGAGAACAAATCCCAAATCAAAGAAAGTGCCTTACTAATCCCAATGCAACTCTATATGTTCTTTCAAAAGACAAAGTCCAAACAAATCTGAATCAGATAGACTAACCAGTCTGAGAAAGCAGTCAAAGAAGGCAAAACATGGAAGTAAAGCACCTCAACTAATTCAGTATTATGTACAATTCCACTTCCATGAGGAGGAAATACATCTTATAGGCTTATAGCAATACAGAATGTTCAGTTGGGGGGTTAGCCCAACAATATGAATGAAGTGGGGGCTGGCTGTGGTTATTTGTTCTTTCATGAATTGAAATAATTACTATTCAGTTCATTAGAGAATCCAAACACAAGCTGAGCCAAGTGTAAATATGCGCTATTTGGCGAATCCTGAGCTCGTGATATTGAAATACAAAAAACTTCCAAGCCAGTGACAAGCATATGCTGTTTGGACGAGCTTATGTTTCCGATTTCAGCTGGTCCTTTGTGACTTACAATCCAACAGGCAACAACTCCCCTGATAGAGAGAGCTTCAGGACTACAAGATGGCACGCTCCCCATCGGGAATGACATAAAATAGCTATACATGGAGTAACAAAAATGCAATGGGGATTTTTCAATCAGAGTGTCAAGGGTTAGAGAGAGAAGATTCAGGTTTGTTGTAAAATTAAAGCCAAAGGGACCTTCAGAACAACGTAAAACTGGCACCAAGTCAGCCACAGGCGCTTCAGTTGAGAGTGCGTGAACTCAAGCCTGTTGCTGGCGATTCGGCGGAGGAACCATGGGCCGCTGAAGTGGCCTGAAGCTAGGTACAGAAGGTCTGAAGGATGGATGAGCTGGCGCTGAACGAAGAGGTGGAGGTGATATAACCTGAGGCATCGGACGACTGATCCTCTGTCGTGGAGTAAAACCACTATCCCGCATACGCAAAAAGCAAGTACGATCCGAATGCCCCATCTTCCCACAGTACGAACAACGAAAATTAGCTCGCACCTGCTGAGCGGGTGGCGCTGATCGCCTCGAAGGAGAATCTTCCTGCGGCCTCTTGCCGAGAGATGGTGCACTCTGAAAGTCAGGTCGCGGTCTGGGAACCATAGGTGCTCGCATACGGGATGACCTGTCCCCATCCTGCTTAGCTCGCAGAGACATGTTCACCAACTCCGTATAGGAAGAAATGCTAGCACAACACATCTTCGATCTGATCTCAGGCCTCAACCCCTCAGAAAAATGCCACATCCGCATTGGTTAATCACCCAGAATCAAAGGAGCATAGCGACCTAGCTCGGTAAACTAGTTCTCATACTCCGTCATCGACATCCCTCCCTGGCGGAGGCGAAGGAACTCACTCTCCTTCTCGTGTCGGTACGTAACCAGAAAATATTTCTCATGGAAGCGTGCTTCAAACGCCTGCCACGACCACTCATACCCTTCCTCAACAGTGCGAAGAACACTGTCCCACCATAAACTGGCATCTTTCTCAAACATGAAGGAGGCAAGCTCGACCTGCTCAACCTCAGAACAGTGCAGCCGTCTCAGCATCTTAGAGATGCGATCAATCCAGTACTCGACCTCCTCGGGTCAATGAGAACCCGCAAATGTGGGAGGTCATAAGCGTTGGAATTGCTCAAATGTGCCGCTCGCACTAGCACTCCCAGATGGGTGCATAGGTGAAGCAGGTGGAGTCGCCCCCACTCACTGAGCAAAGATGCCAGCCATGAAAGACAAACTGCTGATGGTGCTGCTGCTGCTACTGCTGGTGCTGCTGCTGCTGAATCTGCTGGTGCTGCATCAACAACATCATCTGCTCAAACCTATCAGGAGGCAGAGCAGACGAAGATGCATACGGCATCGACGCAGATGCATGGTTCGGCTCAGGAACTGAAGGCGTGACTGGAGGAGCCATAGGTGAAATCACAGGTGTCGGCCCAGCACCTGTATAAGATGGGCCCGACTATGGATCCATCTGATATTGCCTAGGGGAGAAACCCCAACAAGCGACTCGATCAAGGAGAGACGGGCCGAAGTCTTCGAACCCTTAGGAGGCATACCCTACCTTCAATAGAGGATTCAACCTGTAAGATTCAACATCCGCATAATCCACCCACATAACATTCACAGCACAACTTCAACGATAAACAACATGCATTCCATTTAACAAAATTGTCACAATACAAGAAGTGCAGCATTACATGAATCGTGATAGAGAAAGCATGTGAACTAAACATTTAAAGCTACAAACAACAAACAACTTCCAACTACTATGCCAACAATGGCTACACATAAAAGCAAACAACAAAACAAAGCAAAGGATGACTACAACTGCATCTACTCGTCAGAATCAAGAGATGGAGGCGGGGCACCCTTATCCTGCAAACAACATAGGATAGACTTCAGAGTTCGAGTCACCTTCTTAAACTTATGCTTCACAAGGCCTCGAAGATCCATGATATCCTGGCATAGAACAGCCTGACCTTCCTCAAGCCGAGTGATACGGGCATCCCTGGCAGCCTGATCTGTGCTCTGCTCTGGTGCCACAGGAGGAGAACTCTCACTCGTATCCTGGGCCTCTACCTCTTTCTCGTCCTGCTCTGTTTCTTCTTCAATCTCAGCTCCACCCTCACCATAACTCTCTTCCTCATCGCTCTCTGACTCATCCTCACTTTTTAAGGCTTGTCGACAAGGCCTAATGTCCATCTAATTTAGGGTCGTCTCATTAATGTAGCGAACAGGTACCGGCTTTTCTACCCCAAGTCTATAGCCAAACTCATGTGCAAGCTTATAGATGAGTCGGCCAAATAGGAGTGATTCGGTCCTCCTATTCGAATGAGCGATAAGGATAATCTGGCGCAAGATGTACGTTGGCACACATAGCTTCTCTCCTTGCCCCACCTGATACAGAAAATCTACCATCAGGCGCATACACTCGCTGCGGTTGCTCCAGCTTGGATAAACATTGAAGGTACACATGTGGTGAAGCAAGCGGAGGTCGTCCGTCATGTTGGTAGCTAGAAGGCTTCTATTAGGCTGCCATTCGACCAGACGACCACACAGGAGCCCCGTGCGGCGATCCCTCTCGCTCGCACTGCTCAAATTCTTCTCACTAGCATGCACCTCACCAAGCGGCACATTTAAGAGTCGGGATATCAAAGCGACGTTGATAGTGGCCTCCCGACTGCTTCCATAAGGGATCTTGAACTGCAGAGGCTCCAGTGAAGGATCACGAATGAAGGCATAAAAAGCTCGAACAGTGCTTGCATTAGCACGATATTCACCCTCAAAAAAGGGACACCAACCGGCCCCTTCCAGGCGCTCCTACAACAGAAACTCACCAAATAGCCGTGGATCAACATGAGCCTAAAAAAGGACCCTACGGCATTCATAGACTCCATGAGATAGCTCCACCAACAAGGTTTTTCCAATGGGAGCTTGAGGTCAAGGTCTCGCTTGGTCTGAAACTCACGAGTGGCGGTCGTTCTCGTGGTGGCACCTCCGGCCTCGGTGCACGGATTGGGTGACTAGGCCCGGCTTCATCCATAGGCGCTCTGTTCTTTCCCATTAAAGAGAGAAAGGTAGAGATGGAAAATATGGCCGTAATAAACTCAAACAAGGCCATGAAAAATGAGAGAAATGGGAGAAATGGGAAGAATGGTGAGGCTTCCACATACTTGAGATCCCAAAGGAGGATTTGAGAGCTCAAATAAGAAGAAAAGGGAGTGAAAACAGCAATGGGGATGGATTTTTTAGATGGGTTGGTTGGGTGTGCACGAAAATGGAAGAAGAAGGAGATTGGGGAGGGATTTTAGTGGAGTTTTGAGAGAAACTTATAGAAAAGGAGAGCTTGGGAGGGTAGTTTATGAAGGGAAGGGGTTTTAGAAAGACCTAATATCGTGCAACCATGGAGGAGTGGGCCACACTAGGCCCCAACGGCGTCGGCCTGAGCCGACCCGCTGAGCGGCGAGGGCTCGCCGAACCGGCGAGGTCATCACCGGTCTCTGGACACTCCGGCGATGACTCGCCATTTGGGCGAGGTCCTCCTAGCCCCCTAAGTGCAAAATGGTGTGGGCCCCCCAGGGTCCCCATGAAAATGCCCCGATCGGCTCCTTAGTCCGATTCGACGCCTATCGGGCCACTCGGGTTAAAATCTGATACAAACACTAGTTTACTGACATTTTAAGGGCTGAGATGGGAACATAAACCATCTAAACTCATCAATAGACAGTTTAGGAGAGATTTTGGATCGCTGTGTGTGATCAGAAGTGCGCACAGACTCGGATAGCCTAGCGATCTTTTATTACCGACCCTTAGCGAGCATGCCTTAGAGAGTTTTCAAAGTTGATTAGCGCCTTCACTCTTTCCTGTAGGACATGCCGCCATGTAGGAGAGTGACTCGATCGACTCCAGCTCCACCACCTGCGGCTCCCGCCCTAGCGCATACGATCCCTACTCCACCACCAAAGATTCTTACTGCCCAGCCTGAGGATGCCGCTCCTCTACCAGAGATTCATGCCGCCCATCCTATGGATGCTGCTCCTCCACCAGAGACCGGTACTGATCTGACTGTATCTGTAAGTGCTTCCTAGTTACAGTAGATGCTGCAGGCTGTGACGGCCGCACTTCAGGGGCAGAGCGGACACCCGGTTGTTTCATCAGCGCAGGCAGAGCAGGAGCGTACGAGTGCCCTCCTTCGAGAGTTCCGACGGCTCGATCCCCGGCATTTTCAGGGTGAGCCAGACCTGACCGTGGCTGAGAGATGGCGCGCCGATGTGGAGAAGATATTTGAGACGATGGGATGCGCGACTGAGCGGCGAGTCCGATTAGCCGTATTTCTCCTTCATGGTGAGGCTGAGCACTGGTGGGCATCAGTCTCCTGAGTAGTGGGCGTTGATTTTGTATGGACTTGGGAGGATTTTGTAGATCGGTTTGACCGACAGTATTTTCCTGATCACATCCGACGGCAGTGAGCGTTAGAGTTTGAGGCCTTGGTATAGGGCGATATGACATTGTCTCAGTATGCCGCTTATTTTGTAGCACTGTCTAGATTTGCACCATACTTAGTGGATGATGAGGAGCGGAGAGCCCGCCGATTTGAGGGCGGCTTGCGTTACGGTCTTCGAGGCCGTGTTATTGGGCATAAGCTCCCAACTTTCGAGGAAGTGGTGCGGAAGGCTCAGATTTTTGAGGCTGAGTGGGACGGTTCTCAGTCTAATCACGATCAGAGGAGAGATCGGAAGAGGCAGGCTCCTTCTAGTGATACCCAGCAGGGTCGACCACAGCAGAGGTGCACAGGTCGCCCAGCCTTCCGAGCGCCAACAGCACCTCCACCACCACTTCCGTGACAGTTCACTGGCACTTGCTTTAGGTGCGGTGCGGCAGGACACCGTATATGTGAGTGTCCTCGCCCCCAGTAGCAGCAGCAGAGAGCTCCATAGCAGCCTCCACCACCGTAGCAGCAGTAGAGACCCCCACAGCAGCAGCGATAGCAGCCCCCACCACCGAGGCCACCTCAGCAACAGCATCAGCACCAGCCTCCGAGGCCGCAGCAGCAGAGGCAGTTTCAACCACCTCAGTGACAACAGCAGCAGCAGCACACTTAGAGGGGACAGGCATCTCCCCATTCAGCTCAGGCTAGATTTTATGCGGCCCAACAGGATCCTAAGTCATCTAGAGGAGTCATTGAGGGTATACTTCTAGTATCCGCATGCATTGCACGTGTGTTGTTTGATTCTGGTGCATCGCATTCTTTTGTGGCTAAGAGTTTTTGCTGATCGATTGGTTTGCCATTGGAGTCTGCTCGTGAGGGGTTGACAGTATCGACTCCCTTGGGGAAGACTATAGTGTTGGGCCGATTTTGCTCGTCTTGCCCCATTTTGGTTGGAGATATCTTTTTACCTGCCGACCTATTTGCTTTGCCTATGTCCGAGTTCGACGTCATCTTGGGCATGGATTGGCTTGCCAAGTACCACGCTATATTGGATTGCTCTGCGAGGACAGTAACATTTTGTATACCTGGCTTGCCGTAGTTCCAGTTCATTGCTAAGCCCAGAGGAGAGCCGTTGTCTTGTTTGATGTCTTGTGCCATAGAGGAGCCCTTAGCGGTGAGCATCGACCAGTTGCCTGTGGTTTGTAATTTTTTTGATGTGTTTCAGGAGATTCCGGGATTATCGCCTCATCGACTCACTGAGTTTCAGATTGATCTCGTGCCCAGTACTGTGCCTAATTCAAAGGCCCCATATCGTATGACACCATTGGAGTTGCGGGAACTGCAGAAGCAGTTGGACGAGTTGCGCGAGTTGGGCTTTATCCGTCCGAGCAGTTCGCCGTGGGGAGCGCCGACACTCTTCGTGAAGAAGAAGGATGGCATGTTGAGGCTCTGTGTAGATTACCGCGAGCTCAATAAGGTCACAATCAAGAACAAGTACTCGCTCCCGAGGATTGATGATTTGTTTGATCAGCTGCAGGGTGCACAGTTCTTTTCGAAGATTGACTTGCATTCCAGTTATCATCAGATTCGGGTCCGAGAGGAGGACATTCCGAAGACAGCATTCAGGGCGCATTATGGTCATTTCGATTTTCAGGTCATGTCCTTCGGACTGACCAATGCGCCAGCAATGTTCATGCAGTTGATGAACGAGGTCTTCCGTCCGTATCTCGATCAGTTTGTTGTAGTCTTCATCGACGACATTCTGATATATTCGAGGACCCGTGAGGAGCACGAGCAGCATTTGGAGGTTACGTTGCAGACCCTCCGTGCACACCAGTTGTATGCGAAGCTGGAAAAGTACGAGTTTTGGCAGGAGGAGGTGAAGTTCCTTAGTCACGTGGTGACGAGGGAGGGTGTCGCAGTGGACCCCTCGAAGGTTGAGGCAGTGCTTCAGTGGGGCCAGCCCACGACTGCGTTCGAGATCCATAGTTTCCTTAGTTTAGCGGGCTACTACCGGCGTTTCATTGAGGGCTTCTCTCGTATTGCAGCCTCGTTGATTAGGTTGACTCGGAAGGGCGCAGAATTTATTTGGAGCGATGCCTGTTAGCGAGCATTTATGGAGTTGAAGGACCGCCTCAAGTCCGCTCCTGTCCTCACTCTTCCCTCTGGGATGATGGTTTTATTGTATTTACCGATGCCTCACATATTGGTTTGGGTGCTGTCCTGATGCAGCATGGGAAACCAGTGGCCTTCGCATCTCGCCAGCTCAAGATCCATGAGCTGAACTACCCTATGCATGATTTAGAGTTGGCTACAGTTGTTTTCGCACTGAAGGTGTGGAGACACTATCTCTATGGGGTTAGGTTCGAGCTCTTTTCTGACCACAAGAGCTTGAAGTACCTCTTCTCGCAGTCTGAGTTGAACATGAGGCAGAGGCGCTGGATGGAGCTCCTGAAGGACTATGATTTCGATCTCCAGTACCACCCGGGTAAGGCAAATATGGTGACAGATGCCCTCAGCCGTCAGCCACGAGGCCTGGTGGCGCATATGATGATTCAGGAGTGGCGGATGCTCGAGGATATAACAGAGTACGACTTTGAGTTTGGCTTGCAGTCTTCTATTGTGCAGTTATCGAGCTTGTCGATTCAACCCTCTCTTGTCGCAAGGGTGATTGAGCTCAGCAGGCAGACGAGTCGTTGCAGGATTACCGAGCAAAAGCAGCATCTGAGAGTCAGGTAGATTGGTAGATTGGTTCTGATGGTGGACTTCGTTTTAGAGGCCGATTATGTGTCTAGGATATTCCTAAGTTACGTAGAGATCTTATGACCGAGGCACATCGATCGCGGTTTTCTATCCATCCTGGGTCGACGAAGATGTACCGTGACATGAGGCAACAGTATTTTTGGGTGGGGATGAAGCGCCAGATCGCCAGTTTTGTGGCCGAGTGTGACACATGCCAGCATGTCAAGGCCGATCATCAGAGACCCCCTGGTCTATTGCAGCCGTTGAGTGTCCCGATGTGAAAGTGGGAGCATGTGTCGACAGATTTCATTATGGGCTTGCCGAAGACTCAGCACGGTCATGACGCCATCTGGGTTATCATTGATTGTTTGACGAAGTTAGAACATTTTCTTTCGATTCGTGTGACTTGGCCTTTGGACGGTCTTGCGAGATTATTCATCAAGAATATTGTGAGACTGCATGGTGTTCCAGTCTCGATCATTTCTGACCGAGACCCGAGGTTCATATCTCAGTTTTAGGGGAGCTTCCAGAGAGCGATAGGGACTGATTTGCAGCTCAGCAGTGCGTACCATCCGCAGACCGATGGCCAGACCGAGAGGGTCAACCAGATCCTTGAGGATATGCTTCGGGCCTGCGCGATTGATTTCGGGGGTAGCTGGGGTGAGCATCTGCGATTGACTGAGTTCGCATACAATAACAGCTATCAGGCGACCATCGGCATGGCTCCTTTTGAGGCACTATATGGCAGACCATGCAGATCATCGAGTTGTTGGACCGAGGTTGGAAAGTGTTGTCTCCTAGGTCCCGAGCTTGTGCAAGAGACGTCAGAGGCTATTGATATCATCAGGCAGAGGATGCGCACAGCTCAGAGCTGGCAGAAGAGTTTTGCTGATCGTCGGCGTCGTCCCTTGGAGTTTGATGTAGGGGACCATGTGTATCTCAAGGTCTCACCCATGAAGGGCGTAGTTCGATTTGGAGCGAAGGGCAAGCTTGCCCTGAGATTCATAAGACCTTTTAAGATCACTGGGCGCGTTGGTGCCGTGGCCTATCGGCTTGCCTTGCCATCTCAGTTGCCTGACGTCCACAACGTTTTCCATGTCTCTATGTTGAGGAAGTGTGGGTCAGATATCGTTCCTGTTATCGAATGGCAGCCGTTAGAGGTTCATGAGGACGCTTCTTACATCGAGCAGCTAGTCCATATCCTTGATCGGAAGGAGCAGGTCCTCCGGACCAAGGTCATTTCATTGGTAAAGGTTCAGTGGGGTCACCATTCTGTTGAGGAGGCTTCTTGGGAGCGCGAGGCTGAGATTCGAGAGCGTTATCCCCATCTTTTTGATGATTGATTGTGTTGTATTTTGAATGTTATCTATGATGTTATATGATGATGAGTATGTTTCTTCTTCCTTATGAGTTCTGCTTAGTTGCGATGATTATGTAAATTTTGAGGACGAAATTTTTATTAGGAGAGGAGAGCTGTAAGCCTCGTGTCCTAGACCGTACCGTTCCATAGGCTTCCGCGGTCTTCCCGGTCGAATTTCGGCAACCTTCGACCCTTAACCGATATTTGCGTGCGACCTTGATTCTCATGCCGTCAACCCGAGCCGACTCAACCCAAGACCTTTACCTTAGCGACCGCGTCGTTGCCGTGGTTCCGATACTGCGACTTGTGCTCCAAGGCGATACCGTGGTTAGGAGATGTGGGCCAGCGTTCGGTGCGAGGAAAACGCCGCGCATTGCAAAACTCGAGAGAATCTCTACAAGATGTCACATCAATCAATCAACCCATCAATCCCATCATGTCAAGTACACATCACCTTTCACCCATTCCCAAGCAAGCCCCAAAAGTCAAAAAGTTTCTTACAACCCTTGCTTTTCTTACAACTTTTGCCACAAAAGTCAAAAAGGGGCTCTTACACCCATCACCACTACATCCATCACTCCATCACCCATCACTCCCTCTCTCTCTCTCTCTCCCTTTACAAGTCTTTCTCTCATTTTCAAACTCTCCAAAAGCAAGAAAAAATTCCATACGTATGAGCTCTCCAACTCTTCCAAGCTTCAAGTGTGGCACACCTTTCCATCCCTAGATCTCCCATCCTAACCATCCATTTCTCATCTTCCTCCATCAAAGAGAAGCACAAGGAGATAAGGAAGCCAAGGGAGCAAGAAGATCAAGCGGTGGGTGCTTTGATAGGGTAGTTTTAATGTTTTTAAGATGGGCCAAGTGAGGCCAACCGATCAATGGTTTGGATCTCACTTTGGACCCTAAGATGTTGCCGATGGCCCACTTGGATCATCATGATCATTCCATGATGGGGCCATTCTCCATGGACCCCATCATGATGTTTATTTTCCTTGCATAATTAGGGTCATCTAGACCGTCTATTTTAGTGGAGAAGGGATCTCCACCGTTGGATTTCGATTTCATGGACCCACATGTAATGGGACCCACTTGATGTATGATTTAGTGCAAGAGAGGGCCCAAAGTGTCGGGGTCCCTCCATCACGCGTGTCCCACTCTCTATCTCTCTCTCTCTTCCTCTCTATTTCCTTTTCTTTATGAGAATATGATATGGTTGTGTGGCCCACTTGGATGGACCCCTCCACGAGGTATGTATTTTTATCCAAAATATCTAGAAGTGGGACCCACCTTTTAGGTGTTGTACACACACCATTCATCATGAGGTGGCCCACTTGAGCAAAGCCTCCATGCACGTGCAACGTCCAGGGACGCTGGACATCACTGGAAAAAAAAAGGTGTTAGCTTGTTTCCAAATGGGGTGGTCCATTCATGTAGGCCCCACCTTGATGCATGTATTCAATCCACGCAGTCCATTCCCTTCTCAACCCCATTTCAGGCGTTGAATCGAAAAACAGAGTCAATCTGAGGTTCTGGCGGGCCACACCATATCAAATGGTGGTTTTCACCAATGAAGCCTTCCCTGAAATTATTATATGTCGAAATATGTCCAATATTGGACTTGTTTTGCTTGTGTTGAGCCATGGAAGGCCATTGGACGGAGTGGATTCTCAAAATGTGGACCCCACCTGCGAAAACCACAGAAAAAGCTGGAAACCAAAAAAAAAAATGCAAACACAGCAGCGTCGGCTGCTGTGTTAGAAAGGCAGCAGGCGCTGCCTGCACACCAGCGCCCGGGCGGATGGCGGACGGGCAACAACCCACAGCTCTAGCCGTGGGCCCCACCTTAATGTTTATTTGTCATCCAACCCGGTCACGAGATGGGCAGCTCTCAGTAGTGGGCCCCCTCCAAATTTTAGATGCATTCGAATCTCAGGTGGCCCACATGATAAGAAATAGTGAGATTGAGTGGCTGCCATTGAAACTCTTCTAGGTCCTCCCTCTCAGCGGATTGGATGAAAATTTAACATTTCGGTGGGCCCCACGTGGGGCTACACCTGATATATGTGTTGTCCAGGCCATCCAGGGCCTAGACGATGTTAATTTTATTATATATATATATATATTGCATATATTATATATATTATATATGTTATATATCACTGTCCAGGTCGACATGGTTTATATTATATTATATATAGTATATTATATTATATTATATATATTATATATTATATTAAATATATATATACATATATATGATGGTGGGCTTTTATGGGACCCACCATGATGCATGTGTTTGATCTAAACCGTCCAATTATTTGAAATTTTTTTAGGCCATGTGTTGAGGCCCATCTTAATGTGTTTGTGGGCCGTCCATTGAGGCCCACCTTGATATGTATATAAGAGGCCCATTTTGATGCATTCTAAGGCCCGTGGGCTATGGCCCATTGCAATGTACATAAGGCCCGTTGGTGGGATTCATTAATGCGACCCATTTGATGAATGTAAGGCCCATGTGATACGGCCCATTTGATGTATTGAAGGCCCAACGGGATATACCTAAGGTCCATTGTAATGTGCAATCCCAATATAGTTTATGTAATGATGTTTATGACAGTCGTGCCTTGGGAGCAATGTTGGTTTGACGTCCACATTGCACGTTTAAATGTTGGTTAAACATCCACATTACGACTCTCCTTAGGGGCCATTGATAGGCCTGTACTCGTTGTGTGTAGGCCGTCTAGGCTATCTGCGTTGTAAGGATAATGCATTACTTTATAACATGTGTAGTATAGCTCCATAACTCATGATCATACGCATAATATGTATGCTTGATATGAGAAGTGACTGATCATAGCATATGCCTTCGGGCAGATTGTTTAGGGGCTCCCGATTAGGGGGTGTTGCCCTACATGAGCGCATGATACGCACAGGATTGTTGTATGACTGGATAGTATGATTCATGCATTCACATTATGTGATATGGTTACTATACGCCCTAGCGACATCAGGGCCGTAGCCTCCACTGATGTATCGTGGTTGGAAGGATTGGATACCGAAAATATTGTTCTACATGGGGTGCTATAGATATCCCTGGGTGAAAGTCCGTAAACCCTTATGGTACCAAGAGGTTGCTCCAACGTCTAGACCGAGTGGGTGCATGAGCACTGAGTGCCGATTACCAGACGGTTGCGCTTTTCACTATGTCCTGGTCGGTTGGAAGGGGGTGCGGCCTTACCCGCCCGAGAGTAGGGGGCAGTGCTAGGCTGAGTCTGACCAGCTCGAGGAATGGGTCCGCTATTGACGAGCCGAGCCCGATATTGGCAGGCGGATAGTGAGGTCTTTTTCACTCACCTTATTGCACGCGATGGGGAGGCAATCTGGCTTGATGTGTACTAGACCCCGGTGATATCCTAGATTTTGAGCTGCATTGATGTGGACTTAGATGAGGATTTGTATGCTTGAGTTGCATTTCACATTGCATGGCCTTGGTAGGGCCGACATCATTCATGCTTTGCACCGTATGACCTTGGTACGGCTAATGGTATTCTTGGCATTCATCAGCATGTTCTGCATTACTCTGATACTGTATAACTGCATTACCACCTTGAGCACACACTTTCACCACCCTCTAAGCTTTCTATAAGCTTATGCACGACCGTTATGTGCAGGTGACATTGGATCGCGACAGCACTGAGGCAGGAGCACTTATCGGATCGTTTTGGAGTTTTTGTTCATCATCATTGTATTTCCCTTTATGCTCATTGTACTTGCAAAGTTTTTGATCATAGTGGAAATGTGATGGAGTTTTTGGTTGTTGTTGTGGGTTATGCCTTTGGTTATGCTTATTACGAATCAAACTGATGTTAAAAATCCTCCTCGTAGCATCTCAGGATCGGAACTTGGCGAATGGGCGCTGGGAGCCGAGAATGGGGTTCTATGGAGGTTGTCGGCGCTGGATTCGGCGATCGGGAATTTTGTGAGCCCAGTTTTTGAGTTTGGGGCGTGACATGAGAACCACGGCCACAAGTGCCCCGCTTGGGCGGCATCGTCTATAGAAAAATAAGTAAGACAACGTGAAGGGTCAGAATATTGCAAACTCAACTAAAAGAAAGGCTCTTGGGACACTACTTGTCCTAAGCTCGCAGCAGATATGTGATGTTATCCCAAATTATTCCAGAATTACTTGTTATGTCTAATACCAACTCCTGTCACACCCCAGACTTGGTTATCGATCTCACAAGGAACCCAATAGCCGGTTCTGGCTGCAACAGCCTCCGTAGTACCCCATTCTCAGCTCCTGAGGCAGGTTCCGATCTTGGGATCCCACAAGGAGGATTTTCATGACCATATATTCATTCCGATACGAGCATACCCAAGATCACAACAAGTAAATCTCAGAAATAACAAAGGGGCGCATTACAAAATCCACTAAAAATACATCAAATGACAAAAGAAGAAGGAAGGAAGATCTACAACACTGGGTCCTCGACTCAACTTGCTACGACGCCGACCTAGGATCTCCTGCACGCATCAATCGTGCATATGCTTATAGAAGCTTAGAGGGTAGTGAAAGTGTATGACAATGGTGCGCAGAAGAATAATAAGAGATACAGAAGGAAAACATGATCAATGCCAATACCACTAGCCTTATCAAGGTTAAGCCATGAATGCAGGAAGCCATAGTAAGGCTATACAATGCAATAGGTACTGGGCGTCATACCAAGGCCATGCAATATAAGGCTTATATATCCGATGCAAATGCAATGTGAAGTGATGCCCGTCCTCATTTCTAATCTACATATCAGTACAGTTCCATCATAAGGAATCTACCAGGGTCAACTGCACTATAGGATGACAATCGCTCTCTAAACCTGCATAGTCAAACAAGCGTAAGAGACCTCACTACATACCTATGGTCAGCCAATCACTAGCAAGGCTCGATGGTAGCGGACCCATTCATGAGATGGTCAAACTCAGCCTAACTATTGCCCCATCTCACAAGCGAGTAGGGCCACACCCCATCTCAACTGATTACACGACAGTGGGAGTCACGACCTAAAGGTATAAAGTCCTCATGCGATCATGGTTTTCACTCAGTCACAGCGCTGGGGCAGATCCTTGATACCATGGAAGTTTTAGGATTTTCACTTAAGGGCAACCTATGCACCCCATATGCTCAGGTAACATTTTCGGTGTCCAATCATGGCCATCCATGATGTATCGGTGGAGACAAGGCCCTGGTGAAGTAAGGGCGATCATACCTATGAGATGTGATGCCAGATGCATGAGTCACGCATGCCAATCATGCACTAGCTCCAAGAATTCAATGTGCATAAGAGGGGAACTCCATCCCTCTATCATATCAACCCAATGACCACACATAATGCAAACCAATCACACTATGATGATATGGGTAATGAGGTTGAACTAGATGCGCCACATGGCGAAGATGATGTGGAATACACTCCTTCCTAAGGAGGGACTCAGTCTAGGTATATAGACAGATACTCTAAGGAACAATCCTCTAGTGGGGGCCCAATACTTTGGGGTAGCCCACAAAGCTAAGGAGGGAAATATATAAGCCTAAAGGAATGAGCGATCCTAACGAGGGTCTATAGTGGGCCTTAAACCACTCATATCAACCAAGGAGGACATCCAACCTCAACTGTGTCCCAAAAGGTATCCCACCACTACTCGAATAAGAAACAAGGCCTAAGGCTTAAGCAAATCCATGGCCTAACGGGCTATACACCAAGCCAACACATAGGCAATATGGTGAGCCCTCAAGCAAGGTTTGGGCCCAGCCATAAAGGTCATAAACCCACATATTGTGGAGGGCCTAATGGGCAGCCTGGTAATCCAACCATAAGGGTAATCCTTATACTTAATTCAAGTGAGTTGGTCCTCACAACTTGGCCCAGGTACAATGGTCATTTTGGTGGGCAACCAAGGGCCCAACTACTTGCATATTATGGCCCACAAACCCATCACAATGAGTAGTAAATATAGTCCCAAAGGTCAAGGGGCCTATCAAGAAAGTTCCAGGAGAAATGGGCCTAGAAAATCCAATGATTAATTATGAACATTTATCCAATAAGACCCAACTAGGGTGGGCCTCAAATGTGCACTAGTTAAGCCCAAAGGCATATCAAAGAATGGCAAGGTCATGTGCATAAATCATCCTTAAATCTGGTGGGCCCTACTACCCAAAAACATGCCATTAAGGGCAGCCATTTTGGGCCTATTGATGAATTTCCAGCCCACTTGTTTCTAGGCTTGCTGGAGTCTAGGAATAATATATATATAGTAAATGTTCACTAGTGACCCACACACATCTCTGTGGCTCCCACCAGATAAGAGGAGAGGATAATACACATAGATCAGGTGGACCATACTGCTGGACTTGATGTCCAGTAACAGCCCAATGGGCCTGGGCGTTCCAAGGTGGACGGTCCTATGGGCCTGGGCAGTTAGCCCAATTACACATCAAGTGGGTCCCAAAAGGGACACTCCTCAGGGAGGTGGGTCATATCCCACATGGACCACAAATAGATGGATGGTGAGGATACACAACACATCAAGGTGGGCCCACAAAGGGGGGCTGGACGGTCAGCCATGGCTGGACATCCTAGCCTGGGGGTCCCAGCCTGGTGGGCCAGTCCATCCCTTACCACGGTGTGCACAGGGGTCAATTAGCCCCAAAAATTGGTAGGTGGATCCTACCATGGGTGGGCCACCTCTTTGTAAAATTTTAAAATTTTTAGAATAGGGGAAGTATCTTATTTAAATTAAAGAAAACTGACTGTCCCCATTATCTGTTTAGTGCAGATTTCAAACAGGCCCTGATCTGAGCTTCTAATGGTGTGGATTAAAGGCCTCTAAAAATTAGGGAAAAATAGTTTTATGTCCCCTTATATATGTACCCCAAGGTGGGTTCCACAGATGTGGCCCACCAATGGGAAAATTATTTTATATTCAAGGATTTCCATACTGATATGCTGGTGGAAAAGTCCAGAAAATCCAGACTGCCCACCTCACTTGGGCCACACCTATGGGACCTCAATCAAGGTGAGATGGGACTAAAATTTGGGAGATATCAAGATGAGATCCCTACCTTTCAGAAAAGTATATTTGATGGTAGGAATGGTCCCCCAAATAGTCCCAAAATTAGGTCCAAAATCATACAGAAACTTTCCAGAAAATATTTTCTGGATAATAGCATATACTTGGATTAAATTAAATGTATGAGTTAATTAAAAAGGCATTAATGCTCAACAATACAAGCGGGGTCCACCTAGATGGACCAAAAAAATTCCAGATCCATTCCCAATCAAAAATCTCCAAGAAAATCAAGCATTTGGTGTCATCCAACCCATGCATGAAACATGCATACGGACGTCCCGCCTAGTGGGCCTGGATGTCCCAAAAATCTGAGGGTCTAGGATGTTTGTGGCACATCAGTGGGCCACCAATCATCAGGAGAAAAATAGAGTAAAGAAATAGAGAGAAAGAGAGAGAGAGAGATCAACGGCCATAGGGGAGGATTTCGGTACTATGAATCCTCCACCATTACAATAACACATACATCCTTCATAGATCATGCATGCATGTGACCTTACAATCTAAAGAAGTTACTGATGCTATCCCTAATATGCATACAATGGTCTAGATGACCAAACAAAATCCTAGGTCAAAAAAATCAATCATGGTGGATCCATGGAGAATGGCCCACCATGGAAATGTGCATGCATGAAATAGGCCATTGGCCTCTCATCATGGAGTGATGTAGGACCTCCACCATTGATTGGTGGGTCTTACATACTACCAAATGTTCTAAAAAGGAAATGCAAGAAGAAAAGAAGAGAGAAACTTCATATATATCACCCACCTTCAAGATCTTCCTCCAAACTTCAAGGGCTAGCTCCCAAGCTCCAAAGGAATCAAGATTAATGGGTGAGAAGGGTTTTCAGTGGAGAGATTGAGAGGAAAAAGGAGGAGAATGGGCTAGAAAATGGAAGAAGGTGTGGACATCCCACCTCTTGCAAGGGAAAGAAAGAGAATAAGAAACAGAGAAATGAGAGGGAAAGAGAGAGAGAGAGAGAGAGAGAGAGAGAGAGAGAGAGAGGTTGTAAGAGTGCAATCATCACTCTATCTCCTAGATAAGAGAAAAATCATCATAGCCTATGGTGATATAAACTATGTTGCTAGGCTAGAGTAGGGATGGGTAGTGTGTGGGTAGTGGGTGGTGTAGGATATAGGGGTTTAGGTAGTGTATGGGTGGTGTGTGTTAGAATTTGCACAAAAGAGGGTGGCCACCTTAACACTAGGTGGGCCACGTGATCATGATCAAAGACTAGAAATGAGATGCACATAACTTTTGATCCACACATCGGATGGACACACAAGACACGGCGTTGGAACCAGAATGACGATGCGAACAAGATGGCATAGGTTTTGGCTTGATCCGAGTCGGGTCTACATGACCAGACTTAAGGATGACTGCAAAATACTATCTGAGGGTCGCGGGTCACCAGGATTTGACCGGTAGGACCGCAGGAACAAGAGAAATAAAATGCACACTCATACACACACATGCACACACACACACACACACACACTCTGGTCGGGTCTTACAATTAGGCTACCAGGATCTTTATATTTTTATGGCACATCTTGCTTGAGGATGTCACTCACCTTTTCTTTCAAAAAGATTTTATTTTGTATGTTTTGTCATCTTTTGGTAGTGCGTAGATCTTTCAGAAATTTGGTATATGAAGGGATTTGTTTAACGACATCCAGTAGAGGAATATTGACCTTTACTTGCTTAAGCACCTTTAGAATATCCTGAGAATTAGATAGAGGTTTTGGTGCAATCAATCGTTGAGGGAATGGTGCAATCGGCTTACACGCTTTTTTCGGATCTTCCTCTAGTGGAGCAATGCTAGGTATATCATTCTCATCTTCTTCCCGGTCGTTAGGCTTTTCAGCCCTCACCGGAATACATTTGTCAATTGTCTTTCCACTCCTAAGAGTGGTGATAGACTTGGCTTGCTTCATTTGATTTAAAGAGCTTGGGTCACTAATTTTACATTGTGGCTTTGAATTGGGGTGAGGTTAGGCTAGAAGCATCCCTTTCTTCCCACTCACTAAGTATGACTTAATCCTTTCAATGGACGATGCAAACATTCCCATTGTTGTTTGAGATCTTGGAATGCTTACACTGTATTCTAGTTGAATAACTCTTCGTTTTGCATGAATTTTTGAACTGTATCCTCTTGAGGCCTCTTTTGATTTAAAAATTGAGTAATTGCCTCTTGTGGGTTAGTTGTTTGTCCATTCCTCCAACTAAAATTTGGATGGTTTCTCCAGCTAAAGTTGTATGTATTTGAGGTGGGTCCTCTGAAAGGTCTTTGTTAGTTGTTCACGACATTTGATTGCTCATTCAATATCTCTTGAAAAGCAAGAATAAAAGGATAATTTTCGGTCTTATATATGTTGCAAGCACAAATACCACAAACAACTTCCACAGTCTTATCGGGTTTGATAGGTTCCGCCTTCTTAAGTTCCATGGCCTCGACTTTCCCTATGAGATTGGCTACCCTTACACTCATGTTATCTTCATCTTTTAAAACATAAATTCCTCCCCTTTCCTTTGATTAAGTTGGCTTCAAAGTGGTGGGTCTTGGGGAGATGTCCCATGATTGCGCATTTTCTGCTAATTGATCAAGGTAATCCCACACATCATTGGCCTCCTTATTCATGAATTCACTGTTACACATCATATCTATGAACTGACGCATTGGTAAAGTTAATCTGTTATAGAAAAAGCTTATCGTTCGCCATATTTCGTAACCATGGTGTAAATAGAAATTTGTGAGATCCTTGAACCTTTCCCAGCATTTGAATAAGGTCTGTTCCTCTTTCCGGGCGAAGTTTATGATTGCCTTCTTTAAAGTGTTAGTTTTATGAAATGGAAAAAACTTTTTAAAAAATTCCCTGGTCATCTTGACCCACACTACAAAAAAGAGGGTTTTTACCGACAAAACTTTTAGCGACAAAATTTTTTTTCATTGCTAAAAGTGACTTTTAGTGAGGTAAAAGTTTACTTTTAACGATGAATTTTTTTTTTCGTCGTTAAAAGTAACTTTTAGGGACAAAAATTTTCGTCGCTAAAGGGTGTTTTGAATTTTTGAATAAAACAAAATGTCAAGAAGTTTCCTTTTAGTAACGAAATTAATTTCGTAGCTAAAGGTGGCTTTCAGCGACGAAAATATTCGTCGCTAAAGGGTGTTTTGAATGTTTCCTAAGTCAAAAAAGTTAAGAAGTTTCCTTTTAGCGACAAAATTAATTTCATAGCTAAAAGCCACCTTTAGCGACGAAAAGTTTCATTGCTAAAGGATGTTTTGAATTTTTGAAAAGACAAAAAAATCGAGAAGTTTCCTTTTAGCGATGAAATTAATTTTGTAGCTAAAAAGCCACCTTTAGCGACGAAAGGTTTCATCGCTAAAGGGTGATTTGAATTTTTGAAAAGACAAAAATCAAGAAGTTTCCTTTTAGCGACAAAATTAATTTCGTAGCTAAAGGTGGCTTTTAGCGACAAAAATATTCGTCACTAAAGTGTGTTTTGAATTTTTGAAAAGACAAAAAAATCGGGAAGTTTCCTTTTAGCGATGAAATTAATTTCGTAGCTAAAGGTGGCTTTTAGCGACGAAAATTTTCATCGTTAAAGGGTGTTTTGAATTTTTGAAAAGATAAAAAAATCGAGAAGTTTCCTTTTAGCGACGAAATTAATTTTGTAGCTAAAAGTGGCTTTTAGCAATGAAAATCGTCGTCGCTAAAGGGTGTTTTGAATTTTTGAAAAAAACAAAATAGTCAAGAAGTTTCCTTTTAGCGACGAAATTAATTTTGTAGCTAAAAAACCACTTGTAGCGATGAAAATTTTCGTCGCTAAAGGGTGTTTTGAATTTATTTTTTTTAAAAATCGCACTGTCTTGGAAATGTTCGCGGTAAGACTTTTATCGACGAAAATGTTCGTCGGCAAAAGTGTTTTTCCTAAATCTTTTTCCCGACAGCTGAAAACCGTCGGTAATAATGTAAAAATGTATATGTGTGTGTGTGTGTGTGTATATATATATGTATATATATATATATATAGTTTTTATATCATATGAGTGGAAATTTTATATATATATATATATATATATATATATATATATATATATATATATAATTAAAAGGTAATATTTAAATGATTTGTAATATCACATGAAAAAGAATATTAAGAAGTTTAGAAATTTTAACAATGTTTGAGAACAAAATGATGCTTTTGAAGAAAAAAATCGGTAATTTGAAATTTTTGAGAAAAAATTAAAATATGAGAAAATATTTGACATTTTGAAAATAAAAATTCAGAATTTATATTTTAAATATTTTTTAAAATATTTTTTAAATAAAAATGATATTTTGTTAAAAGAGAAAAAAATATAAATTTTGAAAAAATGTTATTTTTAAAAGGAAATTGAAATTAATCTGTGAAAAATAAAATTACTAAATTATTATGCACATCCACTAATTGAACCTTTAACTATTTTTGGACAATCTAATCAGTCTAGATTGAAGAGTAAATAACTTCAGATGTTTAAATCAAAATTCACTCAAATTGTTGATCAATTTTGTTTGCCCAATATCTTTCTCATATGTTGCATGATCGGGGCGAGTAACTTGTCAAATTGAGGGTAATGATCAGTAAAATAGAGTGAATGGACCAGACATGTAAAATGGGTCAAATATTCTGGTCAAAATTGTGACCCAACTTATTGACCTTGTGAGAACCTAAGAATTGATGTTAGTAAGTTTGTAGGCTTCATCATGATGTGTGTCAAACATCAACACCCTAAAGTTGATGTGTCCCCTTTAGGTTATGAGATATCACAAAAATCATCGGTAAAAGAAACTTAAGTGGGCCATACCATCTAAAACTAATTGAAGACATCCTAAAAAATATAAAAGCACTTGGTGGGGCCCACATGAGTTTTGGATGCGGTTGAAACTTGGTCTAACCCCTTAACCAAGTGGCACGCACATAATGAGTGGGTTGGATATGTGAATCACAATTAGGCAGGCCCAATATATGATTATGAATGTTTTAAGGAAACCCCTCTCCATTATATTATGTGGTGTGGCCCACATTTAGGCTGATGTTTGTGTTTTCCTTTCATTCATATCTTTTTGATATTATGAACATGTTGGATGACAAATAAACATTACTGTGGGCCCAAGGAAGGTATCAATGGTGGAAATCATTATTCCACACTGTTTTGTGTAGCATGGTCCACTTGAGTTTTGGATTTACCGAAAATTTGGGATTAACCCACACTGTTCGTCCATTTTTCAAGATCATTTTATAGAATTATCCAAAGAATGAATCATATCCAAAGATTAAATGGACCACACCACAAATAAGGGGAACAAATCGGCTCCTCCCTCTACACCATCCATTGGCTGGTGGTTGGTGTTGTGTGGTCCCCACCATGATGTATGTGTTTAATCCATGCCATCCATCTATTTTTAAAGATTATCTTATGGCATGAGACAAAAAATAAAATTACTAAATTATTAGGCACATCCACTAATTGAACCTTTAATCATTTTTAGACAATCTAATCAGTTCAGATTGAAGAGTAAATAACTTAGATGTTTAAATCAAATTTCACTGAAATTGTTGATCAATCTTGTTTACCCAATATCTTTCTCATATGTAGTATGATCGAGGTGAGTAACTAGTTAAATTGAGGGTAATGATCAGTAAAATAGAGTGAATGGACCAGACATGTAAAATGGACCAAATATTCTGGTCAAAATTGTGACCCAACTTATTGACACCCTGAGAACCTAAGAATTAAGTTTTGTGGGGCCCATCATGATGTGTGTCGAACATCAACACCGTGCATTTGTTGTTTCCCCTTTAGCTTATGAGATATCTCAAAAATCATCCTTATACGAAACTCAGGTGGGCCATACCATCTAAAACTATGTGAAGACATCTAAAAAAATATAAACAGTACAATATTGGATGTCATACCATTTTGGGGCCACAAAAGTTTTGGATCAAGCGGATTTTTGTTTTTTCCCTTCATCTGGCCCTGTATGACCTAATCAACATATTAGATGTCAAATAAATAGTACGGTGAGCCTTAGGAGGATTTTAATGATGGATATCCAATTACTATTATTTTCATGTGGTGTAGTGCACCTGAGATTTCTATGGTGGGGTCCACTATAGATTTTTATCCGCCTCATTCTTTGGCTCATGACATAAAATGATATCTCAAAATGGATGGATAGTGTGGATATAACAAATACATCATAGTAGGGCCCACAAAACTTGGTGTCATCACTGTATGGCGTCCAAGAGGGAAACGGATTGGCTACTCCCCTTGACACCAGACCCGTGGCTAGTGGTTGATGCTCTATGGATCCCACCATGATGTATGTGTTTCATCCATGCTATCCATCCATTTTTACATATCATATTAGGGCTTGATACGAAAAATGAGAGGGATATAAATCTCAGGTGGACCACACCACATGAAAACAATAGTGATTGGATATCCACCATTAAGGCCCATTGTACTTTTTATTTGACATCCAATCTGTTGATTAGGTCATACAGGCCCAGATGAAGGGAAAAAATATCAGATTGATCCAAAACTTTATATGGCCCCAAAAAGGTTTTTAATGGTCGACACTCATTCAACGTTGTTTCCTATAATGTGGTCCAGATGAGATTGGGATATACCTAATTTTTTATCTCATACCATAAAATGATCTGGACAAATAGATGGATGGCAGGGATAAAACACATCCATCATGGTGGGACCCATAGAGCATCGATCAACAACCTTTGGCACCGGTGTCCACGCAAGTAGCCAATCCATTTCCTGAGAGAGACTTCAAGTCTCTCTCTCTCTCTTTATCCTCTCTCACTCTTGCGCACCCTCTCTCTCTCTCTCTCTCTCTCTCTCTCTCTCTCTCTCTCTCTCTCTCGGTCCTCTCTCAACCGCGCCCTCTCTCTCTGTTTCCTATCTCTCTCGGTGCTCTCTCTCACTCTTGTGCACCCTCTATCTCTCTCGGTCCTCTCTCAACCGCACCCTCTCTCTCGGTTCTCTCTCTCTCTCTCTCTCTCTCTCTCTCTCTCTCTCTCTCTCTCTCCTTAGAGCTCGGGAACCTTATTTTCAGCGTGGACTCGTGATCGGGGCTCCAACTCAAATAGGAAGTTGTTCTCTTCCTCTAAAGCTCGGTTGACCATGAGGTATCTCTCTCTCTCTCAATCTCTCTCAATCTCAATACCGATTGAAACGATTTGGGGATTTAGGGATTTAGGGATTTGGGGATTTAGGGATTTAGGAAATTTGTTTATATGGAGTTAAGAGATATGCTGTTATTTCTAACAATGCATTGGAGATGTTCTCATGTCCCACTTACAGGTGATTTGTGATGCATCTCCACATCAACCTTAGATCTGATTCTTATAAAGTGGAGTTAGGTTCCACTTCTGGGGAGTTCAATCTACGGTCTCCCTATTTTGAATTTATGGTTTTTACTTGATTCTGATTATTTTTTCTTTTTGTTTTCTTTCCCATTTCTAACACCTTCAAATTTTGACTACTCACTATTTACTTTTGACCATCTACTTGATAGCCATCAATCAAATAGTAAGGATTTCTTGATCAGTGTGATTTTTGAGATGCTCCACCCATAATGAGTTATGCGACCCACAATTTCGATGATCTGTATAGCTGCACATTAGATGTTTTTAGGTTAGATTTGGGCAGTTTTGGATATTCTATTTATGTGATTTTAGTGTTGTAGCAGGTAATTAGATTTAGGCAGTTTTGGATATTCTATTTATGTGATTTTAGTGTTGCAACAGGTAATTAGATTTGGGCAGTTTTGGATATTCTATTTATGTGATTTTAGTGTTGTAGTAGGTAATTAGATTGTTTTGGGGGTAGCATAGTGTGCCTTTGTTATTGACCCAGAAGATATTGACAATGGCTTCAATAGACTGGTTTTGCATCTTTCAACAAGCAATATCTTGGCTTATTGTCTATTCAAGCTACTAAATGAGGTGGGTGAGATTATGTTATGCATTACCAAAACATCTGTTGGACGATCCATGCATTTCCTTATGTGACAAAAGATTAGGTAGACAGTGCGGTGTGTACTAATAGGCTAACCCAAAACATCTTCCTTCTTCCTTCTTCTTCATTCATTTTCTTTTTTTTTTTTGCTTTCTTTTTTGGTTTTGTGCTGTGTGCGTGTGCGTGCACACGTGCCAGGATGTACATTAGCCAATATGTGCACAATGCATACTGGTTTCGATTGATACTTTACACCTTGCTGACATATGAGATTGAGGGGATGGAATCATTAACTGAAGTGAAATAAGCCAAAGATATTAAATCAACAATGTAGTGAATGCATCCACCAGAGTTGCATAGTTAACAGAAGCTTTATGTTATCTATTATTTTTATACGTAATTGAGCTCAAGTGTGGTATGGGTATGGGTTAGGAAATGCTTTGTTGACTGAGATTGAATGCATGATAACTAAGATCTTAGCATGCCTAACTAGATACTCATTCTGGTTTTATTTTCTTTACATGCTTCTTTCTTGTGTTGCAGGCACGATTGTTCCAATGCTTGAAGTTGTGATAGCTGTTGTCCATGTTGAGAAGCTTGTTATACATTTCCATGACACATATGGGTAATCTCTTTCAAATATTCTCATTGCCATCCAAGTAAGCAAAACTAGAATAAATTTGTTGTACTAATGCAAATTGGTCAATTTGTGAAGATAGTTTCTTATTTGATATGTGGCGCAATGCTGAATGATTGAGAAAAATGGGAGTTAGGAAGAGGACTGCTTGGTTTTTTAAAAATTCAGGTACAGTTAGGATTATCCAAAAGCTTTGGCACTTGTTTATGGATGCTTGGCCATTGAACTCTTGATTCTTGTAGTATTCTTTTAAACACCATAATAGCTCTCTTATTAGAAAACCGATCACCTACAACTGGAAGTATGGTATGAAAATTCTTTCGTATTCTAAGTTTTTTATTTCTATGTTTTTCCCTTGAAAATCTTTTATATTTTCAAGAGAAAATGTTTATAGGAATGGATTTTAAGCTAACCTACAGCCAGTTGTCGATGCAGTCTTTTTATTTTGCAAAAAAAAAGGTACTTATTCACTTGTGCATATTCTTTGGTAGTTATGGAATGATGGCTTTGTACCTTAGCTTGTGACTACATTTGCCAAGGATTTTCAATCCATGCATCAGGTAGGTCCCACCATATGGATGACATGAACCCTGACCTTAAATGGATGACAGCCATAACATAAAAGTTCTCAAATGGGAATTTTCTAACCATTTGATTATTTGACTCCTTTCATTTGGAGTTTGGACATGGATGACCTCCTTAACTTTTGAATCAAAGAATTGCCCCTATGGAATGCATGTGATTTTGGGTTAGAGGATATTTGTTGGGCTTTTCTTGATAAACAACCCAGATATCCCATGTGTGCCATGTTGGCATATGTGGGACACCAACATTTGGTGGTTGCAGAAGCACATCTATAGGTAGCATTTTCCCAAGTAATTCTAACATGAGAAAACATAAAATCTCAAAGTGATGTTGTGGTTCTGCTGGTCATTGGGTGACACTGGTTATGTAGCCAACCTCATGAAAAGAGAGCATATATAGCTTTGGTTTGGTTGGTATTGCAAAGATATATCACACTCATCTCTCACAAGAGAGTAGACAAGGGAGTACCAACTAAACCACTTGGGGCTTGAAATTCAGGGCAGGGATTCTCCCATATCAGTCATAAATGGCCATGGGCCAGGTTTGGGCTTCAACAGCAATGTTGTTGAACCTTAGACTTGTCCAGCATACTTAATAATCAAGTCTGATTTCAGGCTCATGCATAGTCTTTGGGACCAACCCACATATAGAGTGAAGCGGTATAGTTGAGGAAACTACTCTATTCTTATTTGCCCACACATTGTCAACTACTATTCTTCTTGGGGCAATTATATCATGGGGTTTTCTTTGGCCGTTCATCAGTAAACGTGCTGGTGACTGGAACCTGGATAACCTTGTTATAGCAATGACTTCAAAGGTCTCTATGGATAGAAGCAATAGTAAAATCAGTTTTTTGGTAGTAAATGTATAAATTCCACCAATGAAGTTTGCTAAAGAAACATATTGATGTATAAATTCATATTATTTTTTCCTTTCCTTTCCTTTCTTGTGTTTTTTTTACTTTTTTTTTTTTATAAAGATCAAGATGAACTCATTTTGGATATATTAGTCAATCTCTAGTTTTGAACCTCTGATTTGTGGACAAAATGTAAGATATTTTTCATTTCTCAATGTTGTATAGCATCTATCACACCCTACCAGAGTATCGAACTGAATTGACTGAGGGTAAACTACAGAAATACATGGAGAGCAAAATTGTGACTATAATATTTATATATCAACATTAAGCTTAGAAGTTCCTGCACCTTTTCTTTTTCATAAGGTCATCTACAAAATCGCTGAAGAGATTAATGTCCTTTTTTCTGTACTGATGCTTCACTGTTGCCTATTCATGAATGTGGTTGTTGATAATTATACATTTGATCATACTTAAAGGTAAAGTCTGCTACTGAACTTGCTTCAAGAGGCCTTCCAGTGGATGAAGTTGAAGCAATGGCTGTTGTAGGCCTTCTACAGTTTGTTGATATCTTGCAATCTAGCATGAAATCAGTACCCAAGGAAGACCTTTACTGGTGTGCTACAACCCTTTCCTTTTTTAACAAACAGGTGATGAGTTCTTAAATAGAATAAACACAGTGCACACACACACCAATAATAAAATAATACATGCATAAAGATGTAATTTAAGCAGGACAATAAATAACTAGCACTGCCACTGTATAACGAAAATGTTTGAAATGTGCATTTCGCTTGATGGATGTTTTAAATGTTTGTTTCTAATTTATTGATTATCGCATGATGAGCCTTAGTGATTGAGACTGCTCTTGGGTAGACCTATAATGTATGATCATTGCTTGGAAAAGGTCCACCATTGCATAATCCTATCCATATGATTTGTTATCTCGTGTCTTCAGGAAGTTCCTCAGATGTCGCACCATGTAAATCAAATACACAATCCCACTTTCAGAAAAGAAAACAAAAGGGAAATTTATGTTTTAGTTTTTGTATTGTTTCTAATTTTGTGTTGTGTTGGTCCATGAATACTAATATGAAGAAAAAGAAGGCTATAGCTTAGCGAAAGCATACTAGACCAACCAAAAGCACTCACCTTGAAGAGGTGGTGTGATTTTGTTCTCTCAAATAGCTTGTGTTTTCCATCAATTATATTTGTGAAAAAAAATGGTTTCTAGGTTTGTTTACGCTGCATTTGGATGCATCAAATTTCATTATATTTTCCACCAGATTAGATTTATTAATCATGAAATTCATGATTTAGGTGCAACCAAATACACCCTTATGATAAATACATGACCATTTGTCTCCATGATTTGTATTGAGCATTCTTCATGTTGGATACACCCTTATGACAATGCTTTGATGGCTAGCTACTCTCGTTTTGGGCACATCAATAGAGTTTCATTACTTTAACTTGATTCAACTGAATGTTCACAATTCAATTTGGCTGTGCATTTATATGCACCTTCATATTTCTAGTAGTTATTGTGTTGTGATTCACACATACACATATGCATAGAGATACGTGTACATATACATATACACATAGACACATTTTCTGTGTTATATTGTTAAAGTTGTAGAGTTGTTGCTTATCCCATTGTTGAACAGGGGATTGAACTTTTTCTACTTGAACTAAAACAATTTTAACATTTCCTGAAGCATCAACATGAAAGGCAACCCCATTTCCACTTCAGCAAACTGATTATTTCAATTCATTTCAATAGCACATCCAAACACAGCACATTCAAATGCTTCTCTATGTTTTCGCAATGTAAAATTTTGCTTATGATTGTGTGAGATGGGAGCTTGTTCTATGGATTTATAATAGATGTTGTATTATCTTTCGAAAGAATGTGAATGAAAACAAACAACTTATAATATATATGTGTGTGTGTGTGTGTGTGTGTGTGTGTGTGTGTGTGTGTGTGTGTGTGTGTTATCAATGGAGGATACATTGATTAGGGTGACATGAAATTCTTGTAGCTTATGGTATGGTGCCCCAATATTGGTTGTATGTTACTAGTATGTAGTAGATAATACTAGGTTCAATATTTTTTGTATGTGGCTAAATTTTTTTATCTAAACTACTCTACACAGATTCTGTCCCACTTCCTGCAACTAAATTCCTTTGTATAACCTACACTTATAAACTAAACCTATAACCTACACTTATAACCTAAACCTAAACCTTAACCAAAACCTACAACCTAAAACCTAAACTTAAACCTAAAACCTAAACCCGATCCCAAACCCGAACCCGATTTCCTTAACCTAAACCTTAACCTATTCTCAATTCCCTAAGATATAACCTATAACCTAAACCTAAACCCATAACCTAAACCTATAACCTTAACCTAAACCTATAGCCTAAACCTAAACCTAAAACCTAAATGTATTCTTAAATCCCTAAACCTATAACCTTAACCTAAACCTATTCTCAAATCTCGAAAAATATACTTATAACCTAAACCTAAACCTAAAACTTAAATGTATTCTTAAATCCCTAAACCTATAACCTTAACCTAAACCTATTCTCAAATCCCAAAAAATATACTTATAACCTAAACCTAAACCTTAACCTATAACCTAAACCTATATTTATAACCTTAACCTAAACTTATAACCTTAACCTAAACCTATTCTCAAATCCCAAAACCTATACTTATAACCTAAACCTAAACCTATAACCTATACTTACAACCTTAACCTAAACTTATAACCTTAACCTAAACCTATTCTCAAATCCCAAAACCTATACTTATAACCTAAACCTAAACCTTAACCCATAACCTAAACCTATACTTATAACCTTAACCCAAACCTATAACCTTAACCTAAACCAATTCTCAAATCGCAAAACCTATACTTATAACCTAAACCTAAACCTTAGCCTATATGAAAAGGCCAAGCTATATGTCCTAGAGGGGGGGTGAATAGGACAATGCCAAATAGAAACTTATAACAGCGGAATAATAAAGAAAATGATAGCCAAATTAAATAATAATGTAGGAAAGAAAAACAACCTCAAGATTCAGATCTTGAGAGGTTGATACAAACGTTATTCTAAGGACAACCTTACACCAAAAACAGAGTTTATGGTAGGACAACCTTATTTCTAGAAAGGTCTTTGTATCAAGTCTCAAATTGAAGAGGAATACAAAAACAAATATGAACTGAATTGAAATAACTTTTAATTAAAGATGTATTGTTCTAGGGACAGCCATACACCATAAAAATGGCAGGGCAACCTTGCTGGAACAACTTTCAAAATGAAATTGAAAAACAAGCTTATAAAGGAATAGCAGAAAGTAAATTCTAAGCTATTACAACATTCTCACAAAGCTTGAAATAATTACAACATTCACCACCATACATACATCCCACAAAAAGAATAAAAATAATTAAAAGAATAAATCAATCAACCACAACTCAAAGGATTTATAGTGGTTCGCCTGTGTGTTCACCAACTGTTATCCAACAGCCACACAAAAAGCTACTCCACTCCTAATATCCTCACACAGGGGATATTAGCGTTCACTAAAGATAGGTTTTCCCAGGTTCACCCAAAACCCTTACAATTGTGTCTTTGTATGTGGGCTTACACAATTAAAAAAACCCCCACTTCTGAGTTTTCCTGGCTCTCCTCAGATAACCAAAATAACAAGATTTTTTCGGCAAATCTTGAAAGAAACCAAAATAATAGAAAGGAATTTACAATATGTAAAATACCCGAATATCTTCTTCGTTGTAGCAGCCGGTAGAACCAAATCAAAGTAGATGATTGAATGTCCAAGTTCAATGTCCAAGGACTCGATTACAATGGTTCTAGATCTAATTGATTTTAAATTAAACCAAACAGGGCTTGCCTTAATTGATTTTGATTCCAAAGAAAGGGAATAACAATTCCTCTTTTCAAATCAGATTGAATAGCCGAAACAAAATCAATTAAAATAAAGCTAAGGAAAGAAGATATTAAATAAGCACACTTAGCTTAGATGGAGCACAAAATTATCTCTCGAAGTTCGACGAAGATTGGCTTGAATACTATAATTAAATCAATGATTTCTTCCGAGATTCGTGCACTATTTATAGGTGAGAAGATCAGGTCTTCGATCGTCTAGAGTGCTCTTCGACTAGTCGAAGCCATAACAGATATTTGAAAGATTAGGCGGGATAAGCGCACCATTCTACGACCGTCGTAGCCCTCCTACGATCGTCGTAGGTCACCTACGATCCGGTCGTAGGTTTCCTTCGATCGGTCGAAGAACCTAAAGGTTCGCTCGACTTCGAGTCGTAGATTCTATGACCGGTCGAAGATGCGTAAACACTGCTTCCTACGATCGGTCGAATGCATTCCGTGACTAGTCGAAGGCTATGATTTTATCCTAATTTGTAACAAACTTACGATCGATCGAGGAATTTCTTAGATCGGTCGACGCAAGTCATAGACTAGTATAAGCAGACATAACACTGGACCAAGAACATACCAAACACAAGTAAAATTACATTAGACTTATGTATCCGAAATGACCTACTTCTAAGGTCATCCTATGGTCAAACAAACCTCAATCATGAAGTATGGACATTGAAACAAGAGACCATGAAGAATGAGCCTTGAAGTCTTGATATAGACTAAACCTTGAAGTAGCTCAATCATGAAAGTGGCTTGAGTTTCACTTGAGTCTTGAAATTCAACTTGACTTTCAACTTGAGTCTTGAGTTCACTTGAGTCTTGCCTTGTACTTTCTTTTTCTTTTCACTTGAGAGAAATGAGCGGTTCTTGCATTCAAGAGTCTTGTCTTGTGATCAGTTCTTTCATTCAAGATCTTGAGTCTTGTACTTGAGAGCTTTGCTTGATGTGAGCTTAGCTTGTTCATGTATGTTGATCCTTGAGAGA
Source organism: Magnolia sinica (assembly GCF_029962835.1). Taxonomy (NCBI): domain Eukaryota; kingdom Viridiplantae; phylum Streptophyta; class Magnoliopsida; order Magnoliales; family Magnoliaceae; genus Magnolia; species Magnolia sinica. The sequence goes on from NC_080574.1 coordinate 71,684,070, forward strand.
GCTTCACTTAAGCAGGTTATATATAACATAACAGTGATTTTGGCACCACAAATTTGACAACAAACAGGGATATAAACTATAGCACTTACAATCTCCCCCTTTGTCAAATTAGTGACAAAACACATAACCAAACAAAAGTAAAACAACTGGTTAATACATGCAAATTAATAATCAATATTTAACATTCAACCAGTTTCAACATTCAACAAGATCAAACATATATTCTTCTTGATACCCCACTCCCCCTGAGTAACATAACATAACCAATGCTACTCCTCTCACAATCACATTAACAATAAACCATTCTCCCCCTTTTTGTCACAAGATGACAAAGGAGAACTAAATAAAGGAATGAGAGTAAACATGAGGAGGAAATAGAGTATAGCAAAAGAGTTATAGAGATACTTAAGATAGCATCACAGATATCCAGCATAAATATTACATTAAGAACAAATATCCAGCATAGAATCCAACTCAAACTCAATCAAACAAGAGCAAAGTAATAAAGTTATTACATACCAAAAGTCTCATAGAAACTAGTCAGAATTAGAACTTGAAGATGGAGCAGGAATAGAAGGATCAAGTTGGTGCATGCCTTTGTTCAAGCGCCTTAGGTATTTGCGCATGTATTTGAATTGCAAATCATGAGCAACAGACATGTTCTCCAACTTAACATTAATATTCTCAACTTTATCTTCTAATGCACTCAGACGTGCATCAAATGAAGAAGAAGATGTTTCTCCCAAATTCGAATCCAGTTCCTCAAAAATATCATCCATATTAATATCAACACCAGCTTCTTCAGACCACCACCACCACCACCTTGTTCAGAAAGGATCCAACTTCATCTTATTAATATTTGTATTGTTGAAGATCGATGATGGATTGGTGCTTCATCAACAGCATATCGACTAACATATGAGTAGCCAATACATCATAAAGTATGCAAATGGAATGTCACTATGACCAGGATGGAGTCGAAATCAAGAATGAAATGACAGAATAAGGATGGCAAACAAATCGAGTACCATTTGAGATAGCATGAATTATCTTGCAATTTAAACAAAAATTGAAATACAATCTAGCAAATATATACAATATTATACAAGAAGGCATAAATTATCAATTTAAAATGCACATGCCAAGATCAAATTTCATCTTTTTGAACCTCGCTTTTATCAAGAGGTTTTGTGAAAATGTCAGCTCGTTGATCTTCGGTAGGAATATATTCTAGAGATATAACTTTTCTTCTACTAATTCCCTTATATAATGAAATCTAATGTCAATATGCTTAGTACGAGAATGTTGAATAGGATTTTTTGAAATATTTATCGCACTGGAATTATCACAATGTAATAACATAGAATCTGTTTAATTCCATAATCACTTAGCATTCGTTGCATCCAAACAAGTCGTGTACACGCATTACCAGCCACTCAGCTTCAGTTGTTGAAAGTGAAATAGAATTTTGTTTCTTACTAAACCAGAAACTAGACAATTTCCAATAAAAACAACCACCACCGGTTGATTTTCTATCATCTAGATTACCACCCCAGTCAAGTACCCAACTAATTGGACATTGGTTTCATGAGGATACCAGAGACCAAGATTTACAATATTTGCGACATATCTAATAATTCGCTTGACAACAATCAAGTGAGATTCTTTTGGATCGATTGATATCTTGCGCAAATACCAACACTTAGAGAAATATCGGGTCTAGTAGTTAGATATAACAAACTACCAATCATACTCCGATAAAGTTTTGAGTCAACATTTTTACCATTAGAGTCTTTTGATAGTTTCGTGGTAGTACTCATAGGAGTATCGAAATTCTTACCATTCTCAAATCCAAATCTCTTGATTAGATTCAAGGCATACTTAGATTGAGAAATGAATATTCCTTCGATTGTTGCTTTACTTGCAATCCAAGGAAATAAGTCAATTCCCCAACCATGCTCATTTCAAACCGTGATTTCATCAAATCTGCAAACTCAGTAGTCAAGTCAGTACAAGTTGATCCATAAATGATATCATCAACATAAATCTGTACCATTAAGATATGATCATTTTGTTTTTTAACAAACAGAGTTTTATCAACAGATCCCATTTGAAAATTATGAGTTAAAAGAAATTTCGTTAGTTTCTCATACCATGCCCTAGGTGCTTGTTTTAATCCATAAAGTGCCTTTTAAGCCGATATACATGATCAGTATTTTTGGAATCTTCAAAACCCATTGGCTCTTCAACATAGACTTCTTCATGTAAATCGCCATTTAGAAAAGCACTTTTCACATCCATCTGATAGATCTTTATCTTTTTAAAACATGCAATGGATATAAATAGTCTGATAGATTCAAGACGTGCTACTGGCGCAAAGGTTTCATCGAAATCAATTCCTTCAATTTGAGTATAACCTTGTACCACCAGTCTAGCCTTGTTTCTCATTACATTTCCACATTCGTCAGACTTATTTTTGAAAATCCATTTTGTTCCGATGATGTGTTTATTTTTAGGTCTTGGTACGAGATACCAAACATCATTTCTTATGAATTGGTTGAGTTCATCTTGCATCGCAACAATCCAGTTATCAATAAGCGCTTCTTTTACGTTAGATGGTTCAATTTGTGATGTAATATATACATATTTACTTATTTCCTCTAGTTGTCTACTGGTGCGAACTCCGGTGAGAGGGTTTCCAAGAATTTGTGTGGTTGGATGATCTTTAACAGTCCTCAACTCAGAATCAGTTTGATTTGATGAAGTATCAGGTTTATCAATGATTAGTACTTCATCATTATCTGAATTAGAAGTTGGTGTGTTTAAATGATCATCAATGACAACATTAATGGATTCTTGAATCACACCAGTCCTTTTGTTTAGGATTCTATAAGCTCGACTGTTTAAAGAGTATCCTAGAAAAATACCTTCATCACTCTTCGTATCAAACTTTCCCAAATTTTCACGATCACGTAAAATATAGCACTTGCTGCCAAAAACTCGAAAGTATTTAACAGTAGGCTTTTTATTGAACCACAATTCGTAAGCCGTCTTATTATTATCTTTTTTTGTGTAGACTCGGTTAATAATATAGCAAGCTGTGTTTATGGCTTTGACCCAAAGATTTTTAGAGAGCTTCATGCTATTCAACATGACATTAGCCATTTCTTGAAGCACCCTATTCTTCCTTTCTACAATTCCATTTTGTTGTGGAGTTTTGGGAGCAGAGAATTCATGTAATATTCCTTGGTCAGTACAGAACTTCTCAAAATTGCTATTCTCAAATTCAGATCCATGATCACTACGAATTTTACTGATTTGAGAAGATTTTTCAGTTTGAATCCTTTTGAGAACTTTTCTTACTTCTTCAAGGGTTTCAGATTTATCCCTTAAGAAGACTACCCAAGTGAATCTGGTAAAGTCATCGACTATTACCAAGATGTACTTTTTACCACCACGACTTTCCGTTCTGGTAGGTCCTATCAGGTCCATGTGGAGAAGTTCGAGTGGTCTTGATGTGGTATTTGAATTCACCTTTTTGTGTGAGTTCTTTGTTTGTTTGCCTATCTGGCACTCACCACATATTTTATCTAATTTCTGAAGTTTGGGTAAACCTCTTACCAGTTCTCGTTTGCTCAATCGATATAACTTTCGATAATGTACATGTCCAAGACGTTTGTGCCATAAGTCAGTCTCGTCTGTATGGACCATGTAACATGTTTGATTAGATGAGCTGGATTCGCTAATAATATAGCAATTTTCAGACGTTCTACGTCCAGTTAATATTACAGAACCCTTATTATTTAATATCTCACAGCTTTAATTAGAAAACCGAACATTATGGTTATTATCACATATTTGTGATATACTAAGCAAGTTGTGCTTTAGGCCTTCAACATATAAAATATTTTTAAACACAGGAAGATTAAAAAGTTGAACCGTACCTTGGCCTATTATCTTGCAGTTGCTACCATCACCAAATGTGACTGACCCATCAGTCATATCTTTCAGATCGGTGAATAAAGCTTTGTCACCTGTCATATGCCTGGAGCATCCACTGTCTAGGTACCACTTTGAATGACTTGTTGCTTTGAAAGCGGTGTGAGCAACCAAGCAGGTGACTTTAGGAACCCATTTCATAACTGTTTTGGGTTTAGGAACATAGTTGGTCTTCTTTTGTGTATACTTGTAGGAATGACTTATAGAGTTAGATTTTAATAGCTCCTTGAGTAAATCAACTATCTTTTCAGCTAGTGGATTTCGATTCTGATTAAAGTTGACATGGCTGTTTCTAGGTTTTTGAAAAGTTTTTGAATTTTTAGAAAAATCTTGATAAGTACTTTTCCCTTTTGAGTTTGAGGACTCTCCTTTAACAAACATAGGAGGAGTATACTTTTGTTTAGGAGGTAGATTTTTATCATAGCCCAACCCGGATCGATTGCCACATTTTCTTGATCCGGATAAAAGTTTTTCTAACTTTGGATCACCTTGGGCATATTTCCATGTGTCCTTTAAACTCAGAAGAGAGGAAACTTCAGTTTTAAGTTTCTCAATTTCAGATTTTAAATCAACAATTTGAGAGTTTTTAAATTCCAAATCGCATTTTGATTTTTCAAAATTATCTGAAATTTGTGATTTTTCTAAGACAAGCGATTCAAAACAATTTTTGAGTTTAGAAAACTTTTCTTTTTGAAGTTTAAGTTTGACAGCAATTTTACAACTTTCCTTATATAGGGCATTGTAAGCGTCTTGAAGATCATCTTCATTTTCATATTCACTATTCAGATTTTCTTCACTTGTAGAGTCATTATCTGAAAATGTGAATTTGGCTAGATAAGAGCTTTAACCTCATTGCCCGACTCAGTTTCAGAATCTTCTGATTCAGAAGAACCTTCAGAATCAGATGATTCATCCCATGTAGCCAACATACCCTTCTTCTTGGGTTTGTCCCTTTTAGGACATCTATTTGCTAAGTGCCCATATTCTAAACAGTTGTAACATTGACTATCTTTCAAAGATTTTCGAGATTTGGGTCTAAACTTCTTTTTGTCATTTGATTTTTGAAAATCAACTCTTTTCTTGCTTTTGAAAATTTTGTAAATTTTTTTAGCTAAAAGAGCCATGTCATCTTCTGAATCAGATTTTCTTCTGAACTACATTTAGAAGATTTTAGAGCGATAGATTTACCTTTAGGAGCTTTAAAGTTTAACTCGTAGGTTTGTAGAGAACCAACTAGTTCTTCAACCCTCATATTATCCGTATCACGAAGTTCCTGGATTGCGGTTACTTTAGAATTGAACCGTTCAGGAAGTGAGCGTAATATTTTTGCACATACTTTACTTTCTGGGATTTTATCGCCAAGACCCCACATTGAGTTTACAATGACATTCAATCTAGTGTAAAAGTCCATAAACATCTCATTTTCCTCCATATGAATTTCTTCAAATCTGGTTGTGAGGAGTTGGACTTTAGATTTTTGACAATTGTAGTACCCTCGTGTGTCATTTCTAATATATCCCAAGCTTGCTTTGCATATCACAAGAGATGATTCTTTTGAACTCATCCGGTGATAGTGCGTAAGTAATTGCATTTAGTGCTTTAGCATTTGCACTACTCTCACTTTTCTCAAGGGTGGTCCATTGGTAATATGGTGTGGTTTTCATAGATTTTGAACCATCAACCCCGGTAACTTCCATGATAGGAGGATTCCATTCACCACCGTGGCTTGCCACACATTTTCATCCATTGATTTGAGGAAGATCCTCATTCGGCTTTCCAATAAGCATAGTTGGAGCCATCAAAGGGTGGAGGCCTAGTGACCGAAAGGCTATCAAAATTTGACATCCGAATAGCTTAAATCGTTAGCTCAGAATTAAATCCAAGAATTAAAAGGAGCTATTAGGCTCGATACCACTTGAAAAGGCCAAGCTATATGTCCTAGAGGGGGTGAATAGGACAATGCTAAATAGAAACTTATAACACTGAATAATAAAGAAAATGATAGCCAAATTAAATAATAATGCAAAACAACCTCAAGATTCAGATCTTGAGAGGTTGATACAAACGTTATTCTAAGGACAACCTTACACCAAAACAGAGTTTATGGTAGGACAACCTTATTTCTAGAAAGGTCTTTGTATCAAGTCTCAAATCGAAGAGGAATACAAAAACAAATATGAACTGAATTGAAATAACTTGTAATTAAAGATGTATTGTTCTAGGGACAACCATACACCATAAAAATGGCAGGGCAACCTTGCTGGAACAACTTTCAAAATGAAATTGAAAAACAAGCTTATAAAGGAATAGCAGAAAGTAAATTCTAAGCTATTACAACATTCTCACAAAGCTTGAAATAATTACAACATTCACCACCATACATACATCCCACAAAAAGAATAAAAATAATTAAAAGAATAAATCAATCAACCACAACTCAAAGGATTTATAGTGGTTCGCCTGTGTGTTCACCAACTGTTATCCAACAGCCACACAAAAAGCTACTCCACTCCTAATATCCTCACACAGGGGATATTAGCGTTCACTAAAGATAGGTTTTCCCAGGTTCACCCAAAACCCTTACAATTATGTCTTTGTATGTGGGCTTATACAATTAAAAAAACCCCCACTTCTGAGTTTTCCTGGCTCTCCTCAGATAACCAAAATAACAAGATTTTTCTGGCAAATCTTGAAAGAAACCAAAATAATAGAAAGGAATTTACAATATGTAAAATACCTGAATATCTTCTTCGTTGTAGCAGCCCGGTAGAACCAAATCAAAGTAGATGATTGAATGTCCAAGTTCAATGTCCAGTACTCGATTACAATGGTTCTAGATCTAATTGATTTTAAATTAAACCAAACAGGGCTTGTCTTAATTGATTTTGATTCCAAAGAAAGGGAATAACAATTCCTCTTTTCAAATCAGATTGGAATAGCAGAAACAAAATCAATTAAAATAAAGCTAAGGAAAGAAGATATTAAATAAGCACACTTAGCTTAGATGGAGCACAAAATTATCTCTCAGAAGTTCGACGAAGATTGGCTTGAATACTATAATTAAATCAATGATTTCTTCTGAGATTCGTGCACTATTTATAGGTGAGAAGATCAGGTCTTCGACTGGTCTAGAGTGCTCTTCGACTAGTCGAAGCCATAACAGATATTTGAAAGATTAGGCGGGATAAGCGCAGACCGTTCTACGACTGGTCGTAGCCCTCCTACGACTGGTCGTAGGTTTCCTTCGACTGGTCGTAGGTCCTGCAAAAGTTCGCTGGACTTCGAGTCGTAGATTCTACGACTGGTCGAAGATCAGTCGACACTGTTCCTACGACTGGTCGAACAGATTCCAGGACTAGTCGAAGGCTAACAGATTTTATCCAGAATTTGTAACAAACTTATGACTGGTCGAGGAATTTCTTAGACTGGTCGAAGCAAGTCTAGGACTAGTCGAAGCAGACCTAAGACTGGTCGAAGAACAGACCAATCACATGTAAAGTAACATTCGACTTATGTATCCGAAATGACCTACTTCTAAGGTCATCCTATGGTCAAACAAACCTCAATCATGAAGTATGGACATTGAAACAAGAGACCATGAAGAATGAGCCTTGAAGTCTTGATATAGACTAAACCTTGAAGTAGCTCAATCATGAAAGTGGTTTGAGTTTCAGCTTGAGTCTTGAGTTCAGCTTGACTTTCAACTTGAGTCTTGAGTTCAGCTTGAGTCTTGCCTTGTACTTTCTTTTTCTTTTCAGCTTGAGTCTTGTGAGCAGTTCTTGCATTCAAGAGTCTTGTCTTGTGATCAGTTCTTTCATTCAAGATCTTGAGTCTTATACTTGAGAGCTTTGCTTGATGTGAGCTTAGCTTGTTCATGTATGTTGATCCTTGAGAGAGCTTCACTTAAGCAGGTTATATATAACATAACAGTGATTTTGGCACCACAAATTTGACAACAAACAGGGATATAAACTATAGCACTTACACTATAACCTAAACCTATACTTATAACCTAAACCTAAACCTTAACCTAAACCTATAACCTATACTTACAACCTTAACCTGAACTTATAACCTTAACCTAAACCTATTCTCAAATCCCAAAACCTATACTTATAACCAAAACCTAAACCTATAACCTAAACTTACAACCTTAACCTAAACTTATAACCTTAACCTAAACCTATTCTCAAATCCCAAAACCTATACTTATATCCTAAACCTAAACCATAACCTTTAACTTAAATCTATACTTATAACCTAAACCTAAACCTTAACCTTTAACTTAAACCTATACTTATAACCTTAACCTAAACCTATTCTCAAATCCCAAAGCCTATACTTATAAACTAAACCTAAACCTTAACCTAAACCTATAACCTATACTTTCAACCTTAACCTAAACTTATAACCTTAACCTAAACCTATTCTCAAATCCCAAAACCTATACTTAAAACCTAAACCTAAACCTTAACCCATAACCTAAACCTATACTTATAACCTTAACCTAAACCTATTCTCAAATTGCAAAACCTATACTTATAACCTAAACCTAAACCTTAACCTATAACCTAAACCTATACTTATAACCTAAACCTAAACCTTAACCTAAACCTATAACCTATACTTACAACCTTAACCTGAACTTATAACCTTAACCTAAACCTATTCTTAAATCCCAAAACCTATACTTATAACCTAAACCTAAACCTATAACCTATACTTACAACCTTAACCTAAACTTATAACCTTAACCTAAACCTATTCTCAAATCCCAAAACTTATACTTATAACCTAAACCTAAACCTTAACCTATAACCTAAACCTATACTTATAACCTTAACCTAAACTTATAACCATAACCTAAACCTATTCTCAAATCCCAAACCTATACTTATAACCTAAACCTAAACCTTAACCTAAACCTATAACCTATACTTACAACCTTAACCAAAACTTATAACCTTAACCTAAACCTATTCTCAAATTCCAAAACCTATACTTATAACCTAAACCTAAAGCTTAACCCATAACCTAAACTTATACTTATAACCTTAACCTAAACTTATAACCTTAACCTAAATGTATTCTCAAATCCCAAAACCTATACTTATAAGCTAAACCTAAACCTTAACCTATAACCTAAACCTATACTTATAACCTTAACCTAAACTTATAACCTTAACTTAAACCTATTATCAAATCCCAAAAGCTATACTTACAACCTTAGTCAAAACCTATAACCTATACTTATAACCTTAACCTAAACTTATAACCTTAACCTAAACCTATTCTCAAATCCCAAAACATATACTTATAACCTAAACGTAAACCTTAACCCATAACCTTAACCTATACTTATAACCTTAACCTAAACTTATTCTCAAATACCAAAACCTATACTTATAACCTAAATCTAAACCTCCGCCTTCATCTTTGTGATTTTTTGTATTTTTTTTTATGATGTTAAGCTTATATGTATTTATGCGTGAATGAATGTGATGTGGATAAGATTGTTTGTGTTTGGATGAATGTAGTTTATGTTTGGATGGATTTACTAGTTTGGGTTTAGATGGATGTGAATGTGAATATGATGAAATATATTATATAACAGGTGTATCAGGATGAATATGATGAAATATATTGTAACAGGTGTATATCAGGAATTTTGTGCAGAATTTTGTGCTGGAATATTTTTTTAAAAAAGAGACTTTTACCTATGAAAATTTTCGTAGGTAAAAGTTTTGTAAATATTTTTACCTACGAAAATTTTCATCGGTAAAAGTTTTTAACGTATTTTTTAGCAACGAAAATGTTCGTCGATAAAAGTTTTGTAATTATTTTTAGCAACAAAAACTATCGTCACTAAAAGTTTAACATTTATTTTTTAGCGACGAAAATATTCATCGCTGAAAGTTTTGTAAAAGTTTTTTAGCGACGAAACAATTCGTTTGTAAAATTTTTTTTAAGCTTGTGTTTGCCGACGATTAAAATTTTTCATCACAAAAACCTTTTGTATCGGTCTTTTACCGACAAATGTAGCAATGAAAATTTTCGTCGCTAAAACGTTTTATATATGAAATTTTGGCTTTTAGTGATGAAAATTTTCATCGGTAAAAGTGGGATTTCTTGTAGTGCCATGTGCTGATAGATTGTGGCTTTAAGGAGTGTATCCACATCTTAGCTTTCTCCTTCAATAAGAAGGGAAACAATTTAAGTCACACTATTTCTTCAAACACGTTTGGAAAGTCTAATGTGGCGACTATCTCATGAAACTCTTTGATGTGCAAGTATGGACTTTCAGATTCTAGTCCATGGAATTTAGGAAGTAGTTGTATCATTTTAGGTTTAACATTCACGCTTCCTGCATTCAATGGGAATATCATGCAGGAAGGTGTATTCACTCACGTCAGTTATAAATAATCTTGTAGATTATGAGACGGGGGTGCATGATGCACCTCATTCTTACCTTCAACTTCCTCAACTGGACGTTGATGTTGATTTGCAGCTATAACGTTAATTAATTTAGAGGATCTCAAGTGATGTCTACTCCTGTAATGGATAGGCAACCCTTCAACTAATCCTCCTTCACTCAAGAGATGAAGAGTGTTATCATGGACCCACTTGGGCATGACACACTCACGACCCTCAAGTAACTAAACAACTAAACCTAAAAAGAAAACTAGAAAAATTAAAACAAATAAGAGATCTAGAAAAGATAAGAGAGAGGGTTGGAACAAAATTATCGAATAAGAGTTGCTATGTTATGATCTTACAAAACAGAAAACAATGTTAGTTTCTAAAGACAATTTCAGAAAAAAAATCCTAACTTAAAAACATAGCAGAAAAATAAACCCTAATATTAATCTAATGCTAATACCAATTAATTTTAGAAAAACACACTAGTAGTCCTCGGCAACGGTGCTAAAAAACTTGTTCACAACCCTAAGTGTAGGGTCGCGATGTAGTAATAACTTGGTGATACCGAGGTCGAATCCATAGGGACTAAATTTGTACGTATTCTGAAAATAACTAGAAGTAGAATTAGAAAAGATCTAAATCTAAATCTGGAATAAAAGAGAGTAATTGTGAATAGGATTTCAATAATCAAAATGGAACTATGTTGCTAAGGATCCACTTGTAGCTATCAGGATGCTACCTTATTTGATTTAAGAAACACAATTGGAATTGGAATCCTATCCTAACCAATTAGAAGATGAAACAATTAAACCAAATCCAAACTATTCATTGACCTAGCCACACATGAAGGAGTATTATGAGGATTGAAAGGGATTCCATCATCCTACCATGCCTAGGAGACGATGGTGAACAACAAGATTTACCAATCTCACAATCTCAAAACAGGAAAAGAAGATATTCAAAGCCATCACAGCATCTATTGTAATTTGAGTCACAAAAAATCATAGAAGACTAAAAATATTCATTAAAATCAAATCTAGAAATCAATGAGGTTCAAGAAAAATAAGAATCAAAGCAAGAAAATCATCCCAATACGCTACAAATTTCACCTCTTAGCCCTAGCTAAGAATTTAGCCAACCATAGACATGATTGGATCTAAAACCCTACAAGAAAGCATTAAAAATAAATAAGGAAGGAAGAAAATTTCTTGGGAGGCTACTTCACCCTTTTTCTCTGCTTCTTAAAACTTACTTCATGTTTAGAACTCCTTAAAGAACCCATATTTATACCCTTTGTCCAACCGTCTTTGAAAACTACCTCAAATTTACGCACTCTATGTAACGCGTTTGATGTCATTGAAAATCCTTCGATGTCATCGATCGTAACTTGAATCCGGAACTTATGCCTTTTCACACTACGTAACGCCTTTCTCGTGTCTAACTATTCGTTTCATCGAACTGTCCTTCGATGTCATCGAAGAGTGTCAATAAATCGAGAATGTGTCCAGAGTGCTCCAGCGAGTTGCTTCAAAAATTCACAAATATATCGATGTTATTGAACTGCCTTCGATGTTATCGAGAACTGCATCCAATTTGTCCAGCAACCAAACTTGATTTCCTATAATTCTTCGATATCATCGACTGGTGGTCAATGTCATCGACCAGCGGTTGATGACATAGACAGTGAAGTTCAGATTCTATGAATTTATGCACTTTTCACTTTGGACTTCATTCCTTCTCTACTTAGTTTCCTTGAATCTTGGGGTCTTAAAATCTTCAATCTTAGCATCCTAAGATCCATCCCTTGCCTTGGTGATTCTTAAACATCAAATTTATGCTTCTAACATTATTTTTAATCCAAGATCTTAAACTCACCTACCATACAAACATGTATAAAATATACCAATCAAGCGTTATCATGTTTACAAAACCAAGATATAAATAGGGAGAAATATGCAATATTTGACACTGTTCACAACCCCAAGTGTAGGGTTGCGATGTAGTAATAATCTCAGTGAGACCGAGGTCGAATCCACAGGGACTGATCTTATATGTTTCTAAAAGTAACTAGAGCTAGAACTAGAAGAAGATGTGAATCTAAATCTGGATTAATTATGAGAGTAATTATGATTAAATTGATTAAAACTAACAAATTCAAAGGTGGTAACTAGGGTTTCCAAGGATCCACTTGTAGATATCAGGGAGATATATGCTTGATTCAAGAACACAACTGGAATCAGAGTCCCATCTTATCGAATTGGAAGATATCTCAGTAAAACCAAATATGTACTTCCTTTGACCTAATTCTCAATGGATGAGAGGTGTGAGAACTGGAAGTGATTCCATCACAAAACCATGCCTAGGAGACAAGGTAAACAACATGATTTACCAATCCCACAACTAATCATAAGAGAATTGAGAAGATTAGGTAGGATTCTATCATCCAACCATGCCCATGGGATGATGGTGAACAACAGGATTTCCTAATTTCAAAGTCTCAATACATGAAATTAACATACTCAAAGCTATCGCATATCTATTGTAATTTGAGTCACAACAAACCATTAAAAAAATTGAAAGTATTTCTTAAATATCAAACTAGAATTAAAGATAGTTAAACTTAAACATGAATCAAAGTAATAAAGAACATCCCATCACACTACAAGCTTCATCTCTTAGCCCTAACTAAGAGGTTTAGCCAACCATAGACATGATTGAATTAAAATCTCTTAAGAAAAGCATAAAAACAACTAAGGGAAGAAAAACTCTTGGCGATGACTTCTCCATGTTTTTGTTTCACTCCTCAAACCCTAGAAGATGCTTAGGAACATCCTAGGGACTCTTATTTATAGTTTTGCCTCACCTCCTTTTGCACCGAGTTGGAAAATTTCGAAAACTGCCTTAAATTTACACAGTCCATACAACATCTGCGTAACCCTCGATTGGTCGAGGACAACCTTCAACTGGTCGAGGGTCAACTTCTACTAGTCAAGGGTGATAGGAGTTTAAAAGTTCATGTTACTTAAGTCAAGTAAGAGCCAGGACTAGTCGAGGATCACACAAATTCACTTCAGAACTTCGATTCTCTTCATTCTTAACTTGGTTTTCTTGGATCTTTAACATGTGAATTCTTCATTTTTGGTCTCATACGATCCATCCTTGGCTTTGGTGATTCTTGAGTGTTAAATCCATATTTTTATCATCCTTTTCAATCCGAGCCTTAAATTCACCTTGCAACACAAGCATGATTAAAATAGAACATTAAGCACTATCATGTTCATAAAACCAAGTAATAAATGGGGGCCAATATGCAATATTTGACCCTCAACACAATTCCCAACCAGCATTTTGCTAGTCCCAAGCAAAGTATGCGAAAAATAAATCTCAATGCTTAACGTCTGAAATCTTTTTCAGAAAACAAACTTTTGTACACTCAATGATGAATGCATAGAATTAAGATACGAACATGAGATTTTGAAAATCCAGAGCCCAATCACATAAGCAACTGATCAAATAAGTTCTTTATCCATTAAATTGAAACATAATTTGTATATCAAGTTTTTTAATGTGCTCAGTGAAAGTCAATTTACTCCTCATACGAATATTATCAATTCATCATGTTATCTATGCTCACACTTCAAAATCAGTTTGAAACTCAAGTACTGATTCTGAACTTATCCCATTTTCCTTCTTTTTCCAGTTTTGGATTTTTTTATTGATGGTCAGTTTTTATTTATTCTTTTTATTTTTGCATTCCTTTCCAGATTTTTCATTCTTTTCATTCTTTTTCATGACCTCTCTGTCGATCTCCTATTTTTTAACTGGTTCTTTTCTTCTTTTATGGTGGATACAATTCTCCAGACTCGATTCTCACCCTCCATCAATGATTCGTATACTAACAATTAGAAATTCTACTATATCCTACAGAAGACAAATTGAATGTGTCTTGTGATTTAACATGATATTCAAACTTCCTCTTAATCAATTGAGCGTAAGTACTTATGTGATGAATTACTTAGATGATTAGATTTCAGCAATTTAAAATTCAATCTCTATCTTATCATACCCAAAGCATTCTTAAGTACACAATTCATCGCTTCCCAAACAGATTTCAACTTGAAACATTGAAAATTTTTAAAATTTTTTGCTCAAAACTAAGAAAACACTGATTAGTTCACCTAATCCCCCATTCCCAACCGAAAAATCTACATTGTCCTCAATGTAAAAGAATTAGGCATATAATAAACAAGAGGTAATGAAAAGAAAAGGAAAGTGATGGAAAGGTAGTACCTAAAGAAGGAATTTTGAGGCTTTTCCCATGGTCTCAGTGTGAAGATGGGTTAGCACAAGAGTTAAACTAATAAAAACCAAACTATCCTAAAATAGCGGAAAGCAAACTATCATAAACATCATAAAGCAAACTATCCTAAACATAACATGAAAGCAATAAACCTAATTATACCTCCGTCAGGCTAGGAGATCAATCCTGGTATACAAGATTAGTCAGAGGTATGGACATGTCCTCTGAATTGAATTTCTCCATAAATGGCTTTAAACGATGTCCATTCACTTTGAAGTCATTGTCATTATTTGGATTCCAAATCTCGACGGCCCCATGAGGATAAACATTGGTAATAGTGAAGGGACCGATCTAACAAGATCGGAGTTTACCCAGAAAGAAATGTAATCGAGAATTATACAAGAGGACCTTCTGACTTGGTGTGAATGATTTTCGAAGAATGTGTTGGTCATGAAACACCTTCATCTTGTCCTTGTAAATTCTCGAGTTCTCGTACACATCACTCCGGATCTCCTCGAGTTTACTCAATTGTAGTTTACGCAGTGAGCCAGCGTTGTCTAAATTGAAGTTCAGATTTTTGATCACCCAGTAAGCCCTATGTTCCAATTCCACAGGTAAGTGGCAAGCCTTCTCATAAACAAGTGTAAAGGGAGACATTCTAATAAGGGTTTAGAGGCATCATATTTCGATGGGACAATGCTCTCAACTTTTGACAATGCTCACAAGCTTTGCAAAACTCATGAGTGTCCCTGAACATAGTGGGCCAGTAAAAGCCACACTGTAGAATCTTGGTTGTGGTCTTTTTAGTAGAAAAGTGACCACCACAGGCCTGAGAGTGACAGAAGGAGATGACAATTTGGTGTTCATTGTCTGGCACACATTTCCTTAGGATTTGATGTGGGCAATATTTAAACAAATACAGATCATCCCAGAAGAACTTACAAACCTCGGCGAAGAATTTTTTCTTATCATACGCACTCCAATGTGTCGGTGTGAAACCTGTGGCAAGATAATTAGAAATATTAGTAAACCAAGGAGAATGGGAGGCTTTGAACAATTGTTCGTCATGGAACATGTCATTTATTTGTGTCATCTCAAGGAAATCAGAGAGATCAAGGTGAGAAAGATGGTCAGCCACTACATTCTCTACTCTCTTTTTATCTTTTATTTCCAAATCAAATTCTTATAGCATGAGGATCCATCTAATCAGGGAGGGCTTAGCATCATTCTTAAAAAGAAGATACTTAAACACCACATGATCTGTGTAAATAATGATTTTGGATCTAATCAAGTAGGACCTAAATTTGTCCAAAGCGAACACTACGGCTAAGAGTTCCTTTTCCGTAGTCGAGTAGTTCACTTGGGCAAGATATAGAGTTCCACTTGTGTAATGAATAACATAAGGCTTATTTTCTTTTCTCTAGCCTAAAACTATCCTAGGAGCATAGTCAGACGTGTCGCACATAAGTTTAAAAGGAAGGCTTCAGTTAGGTGGCTGCACAATAGGTGTAGTGGTTAACATGCCCTTGAGCTTAGTAAAAGATTCCTGGCAATGTTCAGTCCACTCATATGGTGCATCCTTTTGAAGTAGATTACATAAAGGACAAGAGAGGTGAGTAAAGTTCTTTTATGAATCTTTTGTAAAACCCGGCATGTCCCAGGAAGGATCGCATGTCTTGTATGTCCTTAAGTGGAGGTAGGTTAGAGATAATATCAATTTTACTCTTATCTACCTCAATTCCCTTGGATGAGATGATGTGTATAAGGACAATTCCCTTACGAACCATGAAGTGACAAATTTTCCAATTCAGTACCAAGTTCTTTTCCTCGCATCGCTTCAGCACATTTTTTAAAATTTTCAAACATTCGCTGAAGGATGGACCAAAGACTGAGACGTTGTCCATGAAGACTTCTAAATATTGTCCCACTATGTTAGAAAAAATACTTAACATGCACCGCTGAAAAGTGGTTGGGGCATTACATAGCCCGAATGGCATCCTTCGGTAAGCAAAGATGCCATAAGGACAAGTAAATGTGGTCTTTTCTTGATCTTCAAGGGCTATCTCGATCTGATTGTAGTCCGAATAACTGTCGAGGAAGTAATAGTAAGAGTGACCAACTAGCTTTCCAAAATTTGATCAATAAAGGGCAAAGGAAAGTGGTCTTTCTTCCTGACAGTATTCAACTTCCTATAGTCAATGCACATTCTCGAACCAGTAGTGATTCTAGTTGGCACAGTTCATTATTGGCATTGGCTACGATGGTGATTCCAGACTTCTTGGGAACCACCTAAGTTGGACTCACTCATTGGCTATCAGATATTGGGTATATGATACCTACATCCAAAAGCTTGAGAACCTCAACCTTAACCACTTCCTTCATGTTTGGATTTAGTCTACATTGTAGTTGTCATGAGGTCTTCGCATTATCCTCAAGATAAATGCGGTGAGTACAAATCAAATGGTTGATTCCCTTGAGGTCCGCAATCGACCATCTAAGGGCTCCTTTGTGCTCAATGAGAGTAGATACGAGCATACTCTCCTGTTCTTGCTTAAGGTGGGAAGAAATCACCACCAAGTATATCTTATCTTGACCTAAAAAGACATATTTCAAATAAGAAGGCAATGGTTTTAGGTTAAGTTTCGGTGCCTTGAGGTTAGACGGTAGAGGCACTACATCAGTTTGGGGTAATTCTTTGAATTTTGGCCTCCACCAGTTAACTTCAAGTACCAGCATGGTCCCCATCTCCCTAATCATGTCATCATCAAAATCATGGGAGTGGGCTAGGCACATCTGTAGAGGGTCAGAGGATAAGGTTAAAAGTGTTATATGTTCCACAAAAGAATTAATCAGGTTAATATCGTGGGAATCATCTTCATCCTCTAGCTGTTTGTTTATGTTGAAAAAGATATTAAACACCAATGTCATATTCCTAAAAGACATACTGATGACTCCATTCCTGTAATTAATGATTGCGTTTGAAGTATCAAGGAATGGGCGACAAAGGATGACGGGAATTTGAGTGCTCATGTCAACGATGGGTTAAGTATCTAGGATGATAAAGTCTACCGGGTAGTAAAATTTGTCAACCTGGACCAACACATCCTCATTTATCCCTCTCGGTACACAAACTGAGCGATCAGCAAGTTGTAATGTGGTTCAGGTGGGGTTCAATTCACTAAAACCTAACCGTTCATAGTCCGAGTAAGGAATCAGATTTATGCTCGCTCCTAAGTCAAGAAGTGCATGCTCAATACAGTAATTCCCAATTACACAAGCAATGGTTGGGCAACCAGGATCTTTGTATTTCTGTGGCACATTTTTCTTTAGGATGGCACTCACTTTGTCAGTTAAAAAGATTTTCCTTTGAATATTTTACCGTCTTTTGGTCGTATATAAGTCTTTCAGAAATTTGACATATGAATGTATTTTTTTACGGCTCAAGTGGAGGAATATTGACCTTCACTTGTTTCAACACCTCTAGAATGTCCTAAGAGTTAGAGAGAGGTTTTGGTGAAACCAACCGTTGGGGAAATGGAGCAATTGGCTTACCTTAAGATTCCTGTTCTAACTCTTGTGGAGTGTTGCTAGGTCTATCAGTTTCATCTACTTCCGGGTCCTTAGACTTTTCAGCCCTTACTAGAATAGATTTGTCAATTATCTTCCCACTCCTACGAGTGGTGATAGACTTAGCTTGCTCTATTTGATTTGAAGAGCTTGGATCACTTATTTCGTATTGCTGTTTAGGATTGAGGAAAGGTTTGGCTGGAAGAATCCTTTTTTCCCCAATTGAATTTTTTACCTCACGCCCTTATATGGCCTTTGAAAGTCTTGAAGGGTTTACAATATACTCTGAGTGATAAGCTCTTGGTTTTGGATATGTTTCTAGATCGAATCCTCTTAAGGTTTCCCTTGATTCAAGAATTGGTTAGGGATTCCTTGAGGAATAGCAGTTTGTCCATTCCTCCAATTAAAGTTCAAATGATTTCTCCAACTAGGATTATATGTGTTAGATATGGGTCCACTGAAAAGTCTTTAATAGTTGTTCATGGCATTCGATTGCTCGTTTAGTGCCTCTTGAAAAGCAGGTATCATTGTGTAATTTTTAGTTGTATGTATGTTGCAAGCATAGATACCGCAAACAACTTCCTTAGCCCTATCCTTCTTAAGTTTCATGGCCTCGACCTTCCTTGCGAGACTGGATACTTTAGCATTTATATCCTCATCCTCTTTCAGCAAGTATATCCCACCTCTCTCCCTTGCTTGAGTAGGCTTAGAAGTGGTGCTAGGTTTTGGGGTGATGTCCCATGATTGTGTGGTTTCAATGAGTTTGTTAAAGTAATCCCACACCTCATCAACATTCTTGTTCATGAATTCCCCATTGCACGTTGTCTCGACAAATCGGCGCATGAAAGATGTCAGCCCATCGTGGAAGAAAGTTGTTATGCGCCACATCTCAAAACCGTGTTGTGGGCATGAACTGATGAGATCCTTGAACGGCTCCCAACATTGGAAGAATGTTTTATCTTCCTTTTTGGCGAAGTTCATGATCGACTTCCTGATGGTGTTTGTCTTATGGTATGGAAAGAATTTTTTTTATAAACTCCTTCATCATGCCATTCCATGTGCCAATAGATTGTGGACACAGTGAGTACAACCATGTCGTAGCTTTCTCTTTCAAGGAGAAAGGAAAGAGTTTCAGCCTGACCGTGTCCTCAGACACGTTAGGAAAGTATAAGTAGCTATACTCTCGTCAAACTCTTGTGAGTGCAGGTATGGACTTTCATATTCAAGTCCAAGGAACTTTGGTAGGAGTTCGATCACTATAGGCTTAATATCCATGTTTCCTGTGTTTCCTGGAAAAACCATACAAGAAGGGGTCCCCCCCCCGGTTGTAAGTAATCTTGTAAAATGAGGCGGGGTGCTTGATGCACCCCTCATTCTCACCCTGGACTTCCTCAACCCTAGGTTGAGGTTGTCTTCCTAGTTGATTGACCAGTTGATTGGTAGTCATAACCTTAATTAATTCAAGGATCTTGAGTGGTGTCTAATCTTGTGATGGATAGATAACCCCTCAACTAATCCTCCTTCACTCAAGAGACGTCGAGTGTTGTCACGGACCCACTTGGGCATGAAACACTCTCAGCCTTCAATTTCAGAATCTAACCTAAACCTAAAAGAAAGAAGGGAGATAAAAATCTAGAAATAGAAAGAGAGAGAGAGAGAGAGAGAGAGAGAGAGAGAGTGAATTAGAAAGAAGTTACCAAATTAGAGGTTCTTAAATTAAGATCTTGCAAAACAAAACAAAACAAGTCAGTTTCTAAAACAAAAATTCTGAAATTAGAAAGTTTCTAAAAATAAAAATAAAAAGATGAATTAGTTTATAAAAACAAATTAGGAAAGTAAACTAGTTTTTAAAAAGGAAAGTTTTTAAAAACAGAAAATAAAAAGTTTCTAAAAAGAGGAAAAGTTAGTTTCTAAAATCAAATTTGGAAAGTTTCTAAACCTAAATTAGAAAGTAGTTTCTCAAAACAGAAAAGGAAAATTTCTAAACCTAGAGTTAGAAATCTAAGTTAGTTTCTAAAATAATTCAGAAAAACCTAATCCTAAAAATAGAAAGTGGAAAAACCCTAATGTAATGACCCGGAAAATTTTATGCCAAGACCCGAGTACTACCTCTGTTTTCCTTAGAAGCTTTTTGGGGTAATTAGCGTTAACTCGATTGCTTGTGAAATTTGCATCAATCACTTTAAATTTGTTCTGCATGACTCAAAATCTGTAGAGTTAGCGCCAGGTTACTCTGAAATCTAGGATTCATCGCTAAAGCCAGTTGCTCTTGGGAATTTTTAGAAGTTCTGGATCGGACCTGGACCGCGCGTCGAAAGTCCGATAGCGATGATCTTAGGCTGTTGCGGTCACCATGTTGGACTTGGCCATCACCTCAAAAATCAAGTCCATGTGATGTTCTAGGTCGATTTGATTGAGTCCGGAATGAAGAGTGTGAGAACGGTTGGAAATTAATTAAGATTTTATGAAATCTAAGTCGTGTCGCTTGTGCGATGATTTTAGCAATCTGACCGTTGGATTCTGATCCAATTTCACCCTCTGATCAGGAAAGGTGGCCTAGGCATGTCCTTGTGCTTGTGGACCTGATCGAGATTCGGTGACCATTGAATTGAGTGTGGTCCGCAAGGCTGATCTGAAGATCCGGTCAGTACGAAAACTCAGCTTAACCTAAATCCATGGTCAGTGAGCTTAAGTCCGACCTTTCGTGGTAATAGGCCCATCGGAAGTGCTCCGTTGGATCAAGAGAGGCTTGTTTTGGTTATAACCTAAGTATACCTTGGCCCTGGGGTTATTTTCATCAATTTTAGGCCTATATATAGACCTTAAAACCCTAACTCTCTTTTCCATATGAATTTTCTAACCCTAGATAAGAAAGAGAAAGGAAAAGAGAGAGAGAGTGAGAGAGAAGTTGGTGAATCATGTTAGATTCTTTCTTGTTCTTCTTCATCCTTAAACCTTCACTTTTGAATCATTATTCCGGCGATTCTGAGTTCATCTTTGGGTAAGTTAACCTAACCCTAATCTGTGTTAGAGCTTAGAAGAGTCTTTGTGTTGTTGTAGTTCATTTCTATTCTTGCCTTAGGTTATCTTGTCGCCGTTGACGAAGATAAATCGTCTGAAATCAGTTCGGAGTTCTTTTCTGGATTAAGGTGCGGACTTAAATCGTATAGGTTATGGTTTTCAAGGCTTTCAATGCCAGTGAATGGTTTATTCTTATTATGGATGAGATTTCACATGCCAAATGTTATGTTTATTTTGCATTCCTGATATGCTTGTGTTACATTGAGATTTGTGTATTCTATGTGCATGTATAATGTACTGTATACGTATAAAATATGAACATGTGATTGCCATGATTATTTGTCGTGTACTTATGCTAACTGTATGTACAACAACTCCTTGGTAAAAGGAATTGTCCGAATGTGTGTATTCCAACATACGTCATGTATGTTGAACTATGTATTCTAAGTGCTTGTAGAAATGCCTGAATGATCTAAAGTGTGATATATCAATCTAGTATGGGCGTTGAGAAGCGATTCTCAACTCTCCCACTAGTGTGTATGATTTACCTCATACAAGTCACATTCCTTGTTGTTTAATTTCAAGTCTTACTTATGCTTAAATCCATGTTAAGTTGACATTCTTTAAATGCTCATGTACCATATGATTTGAGTTGTTGTTCTATTACTATTCTAAATTGTTGATATCAATACCTGTTATAGTGGAATGTGTTTGGGACTATGAATAGTCTAGGAAATCGGTAATCGGCCTTAAGTTCGTGGCTGAGGTTGCTTTCACCACGTAGGACGTGATTAGACGAACCTGAGTCGTATTAGAGTTGTCGGCAGTGGTTTGGTCACACGGAGTGTTTGCGTACTCTATGTCGTTCAACCCAACGTGCGCTCATGCTAGTTGAGTTCGTCAAGTAACCCGATTGTCCGATGTATGTTCACCATGTATGGACGCTACTGTTTGAATCTAGGGTACCAAACTTACCGATGAAATCCTATTAACCATGGTACCTTGATCCACTAAGACTCATGAGTCGGACATGGTGGTATGTGACACCGTGGTCGAGCTGTCGGCCTACACTGGGGTGACGAGCCTCCCCGTAGTGACCAGTGAGCAACCAAACTCGTGAGCCAATTATGGTGGTATGGGACACTATATCATGCTGTCGACCTACATTGATTGGTGACGAGCCCTTTGTAGTGACCTCGAGCATACCTGGATACCGCATTGAGGTGACGAGCCTTAGTGTAGTAACGAAGGTGTGACAGGCGTGCATTGATTGGTGAAGAGCCCTTTGCAACGACCTGAAAACATATGATCGTATGAGATTGTCTAGGACTGACGACCCTAGAATGGATCACTGTTTGGATGGTGATATGAGGAAGGTACCTTAGCTTCCTAATCCTGCTGTATGAAAAGGACTAATAACAACTTGGTAATCATGTTCATGCACCGCATTTGCATGTGCTTTGTAGACGTGGCGCACTTTGAGGCGATGTCATGCGTAACATAAGATGAGGACGCTGGGGGTGTACGCGCGAGGGCATGCATCATTCTGCATACATCTTTGCATTAACAAGAGTATTTAGGACATGTTTGATTGTTCTGCTTTATCATTACTGCTTGATTGAATTGATAACATGTTAACCTTTGCTTTATTATTCCACTGAGTTGATCACTCACTCCCATGTTCTGGGACGGTGTTAAACACCCACCAGACTCTGTCTTAGTTGCTGATGTTGCAGATGTTGATGCAACCCTTGAGGCAGAGCCGGAGATCGAGGATGATGAGGCTGCTTTCTCTTTTATGCAGTTTTCAGACGGGTTCTAGTGAGCCTTGTTCTGATGCGCGGGATGCTGGGATTTCTTTTGAGAATTAAATGATGTAATTTGATACTTGTAATTTTGATAACAACACTTGTATTACGACCCGGTATGTATATGTACTTCAGGGATTTACACATGTACACATATATTTCTTTAAGTCTTCCACTTGCGTTCTTCACTTATCCCTAAATTATATTTGTTATTTGGCTTAATCTATTCTATGTTTTATGCACTAATACAGACAACATAATCTATCATTAAATATGTTGCATAAGTGATGTTTTGGAACTCGAGAGCTGAGTTATGCTCGACCCCCGAATTTTAGGGCGTTACAAGTTGGTATCAAAGCATGAATTTGATTAAACTGGACCTGGGTTATGGTCACACACCACACGCTGTCGCCACTTTAGTGTATTTGGGTGTGAGTTTATCGTAAATTGTGTGTTTGTGTTCCGTTGCTTCTATCGACGAAAGTTTACTGAAAACGATCTCTGAGATCGAGTCTGTGCTCTCTCCTGATCACACACAGCGACCTGAAACCTCGCCTAGACCATCTATTAATGAGATTAGATGGTTTATCATCCCATTTCAACCCTTCAATCTTCAAGAAATCTCTGTTTGTATCAGATTTCTGCCTGAATGGCCCGATAGGCATAGAATCATGCAAAGGGGCCGATCGGGGCATTTCCAGTGGGGCCTAGGGGGGACCCACATCATTTTGGAGCGAAGGGACTAGGAGGACCTCGCCCGAACAGTGAGCCATCGCCGGACGGTCCAGAGACCGGCGATGTCCTGGCCGATCAGCGGGCCAGGCCAGGCGAGCCGGCTCGGGCCGACGAGTATTTGGCCTAGTGTGGCCCACCCTTCCATGGTTTGTTGATTAAAACCTCTTTTAAACCCTACTTCCTTCACAATCCTCCCTCCCAAGCTCTCCTTTCCTTCAAGTTATTCTCCAAACTTCACCAAATCTCTTCTAAATCTTCTTCTTCTTCCATTTTTGTGCACACCCTACCAACCCATCTCAAAACCTCACCTCCCATTACTGTTTCCATCTCCTTTTCTTCTCATTTGGGCTCTCAAATCCTCTTTTGGGATCTCAAGTGTGTGGAAGCTTCACCATTCTTCTTATTTCTCTCTTTCTCTCATTTCTCATGGCCCTCTTTGAGTTTATCACGGCCATCTTTTCCATCTTTACCCTTCTTTCTTTGATGGAGAAGAAGAGAGCACCCGTGGATAAAGCCAGGCTTAGCCGCCCAACCCGTGCACGGAGGTCGAGAGGTGCCGCCGCGAGCACGACCGCCGCCTGTGAGTTTCAGACCAAGCGGGACCTTGATCCTCGAGCTCCCATTTGTAGAACCCTATTAGTGGAGTTATCGCATGGAGTCTATGAAGGCTGGAGGGTCCTTATTGAGGCTCATGTTGATCCGCGGCTGTATGACGAGTTTCTGTTGTTGGAGCACCTGAAAGAAGCTAGTTGGTGTCCCTTGTTTGAGGGTGAGTATCGCGCGAATGCAAGTACCGTTCGAGCTTTTTATGCCAATATTCGTGATCCTTCGTTGGAGCCTCTGCAGTTCAAGATTCCTTATGGTAGCGGTTGGGAGGCCACGGTCAACGTCGTTTTGATATCCCGACTCCTAAATGTGCCACTTGGTGAAGTGCATGCCAGTGAGAAGAATTTGAACAGTATGCGCGAGAGGGATCGTCGCACCCGGTTCCTGTGTGGTCGTCTAGTCAAATGGCAGCCTAATAGAAGTCTTCTAGCTACCAACATGACGGATGACTTCCGCTTGCTTCACCACATGTGTACGTTCATTGTATATCTAAGGTGGAGCAATCGCAGCGAGTGTACGTGCCTGATGGTAGATTTTCTGTATCAGGTGGGGCAAGAAGCGAAGTTATGTGTGCCGACGTACATCTTGCGTTAGATTATCCTTATCGCTCGTTCGACTAGGAGGACTGAATCGCTTCCTTTTGGCCAACTTATCTGTAAGCTTGCACATGAGTTTGGCTATAGGCTTGGAGCAGAGAAGCCGATTCCTGTTCGTCATATTAATCTGACGACCCTTAAGCAGATGAAGATTGGTCCTCATCAACAGGCCTCAGAGAGTAAGGATGAGTCAGAGAGTGATGAGGATGCGGCGCTTTTCTGAGGGATTGAGGCTTGAGATCCGATCGAAGATATGCTGTGATAGCATTTCTTCTTATGTGGAGTTGGTGAGCATGTCCTTGCGAGCAGAGCAGGACGGGGACAGGTCGTCCCGTATGTAAGCACCTATGGTTCCTAGGCCATGACCTGACTTTCACGGTGCACCTTTTCTCGGCAAGAGGCCGCGAGTAGATTCTCCTCCTAGGCGTTCAACGCCGCCCGCTCAGCAGATGCGAGCTGATCTTCGCTGTTCGTATTGTGGGAAGACGGGGCATTTGGATCGTTTTTGCTTTTCGCGTATGTGGGCCAGTGGTTTTACCCCACCGCAGAGGATTAGCCGTCCGATGCCTCAGGTTATTTCACCTCCACTTCTTCGTTAAGCACCAGCTCATCCATCCTTCAGACCTACAGTACCTAGCTTCAGGCTACCTCAGCGGCCCATGGTTCCTCCGCCGAATCGTCAACAGTAGCCTCGAGTTCATGTGCTCTCAGCTGAAGCGCCTATGTCTGACTTGGTGCCGAGATCCTTCGAGGTTACAGTGCACATTGAAGGTATTCCCGTTTCTATGTTGGTGGATACAGGGTCCACTACCTCTCTTATATCATATGCGGCAGTTAGGCGTTTGGGTTTGAGCACTGTTTCTATGCAAGGAGTGACGCTTACTACCGCTACGGGGATTTCCTCTGCTATGAACAAGCATTGTATGGATTGTTTGGTTGATCTAGGAAGTGGATGGACCTATGTTGATTTCTTTGTCGCACCTCTTTATCATTACGATGTTATTATGGGTATGGATTGGCTCACGAGAATGTGAGCAGAGATCGATTGTGAAGCAAGGTCGGTGACAATCCATGGACCTGAGGGCGAGACAGTTACTTTCCCAGTTCAGGTCAGTTACCCTCTTCGTCTTGATTATTATACTTCTCTGTTGGAGAGTATGGCTGATTCGGCGTTTGATAGCACGCCGGTAGTTCGGGAGTTTAAAGATGTGTTTGAGTCGATTCCTGGATTACCTCCTCAGCGCGAGATTGATTTTACTATCTATCTCATGCCTGGTGCGGTGCCCATTTCTTTGCCCACCTATCATTTGCCTCTAAGTTAAATGGAGGAGTTGAGGAAGCAGATAGATGGTTTACTGAATTTGGGTTTTATTCGGCCTAGTGTGTCTCCTTGGGGAGCACCTGTCTTGTTTGTGAAGAAGAAAGATGGTTCCTTGCGATTATGTATTGATTATCGTAGGTTGAATCTGGTAACTGTGAAAAATAAGTACCCTTTGCCCAGGATTGATGATCTGTTTGATCAGTTGAAGGGGCCACGGTACTTTTTGAAGGTTGATCTGCAGTCAGGGTATCATCAGTTGCGCATCAAGAATGAGGACGTGCAGAAGACCGCTTTCAGGACTAGCTTCGGTCACTATGAGTTCCTTGTGATGTCGTTCGGTCTTACGAACGCATCGGCCGTATTCATGGATCTGATGAACATGGTGTTTCGGCCATTCTTATTCCGATTTGTCATTATCTTTATCGATGACATCTTGATATATTCTGCGAGTCGGGAAGAGCACGAGGAGCACTTAAGAGCAGTTTTGGATACTCTCAGGAAGAATCAGCTTTTTGCGCAGTTCAAGAAGTGTGATTTCTGGAAAGAGGAAGTCAAGTTCCTCGGACATGTGGTGTCTAAGGAGGGGATAGCAGTCGATCTTGCTAAGGTAGTTGCAGTGCAGGACTGGAAGCAGCCTGGTTCAGTTACTGAGGTAAGGAGCTTTCTGGGTCTTACAGGCTATTATTGATGCTTCATTCAAGACTGCTCGAAGATAGCCAGGCCATTGTCACAGTTGACACGGAAAGATTTGGAGTTTACTTGGAATGAGAGGGGAGAGGAAGCTTTTCAAGAGCTGAAGGACAAGTTGACGTCCGCCCCTGTGCTAATATTGTCAGAGCAAGGGGTTAAGTATATTATTTATACTGATGCCTCTCGCGTTGGTCTGGGTTGTGTCCTTATGCAGAAGGATAGGGTGATTGCTTATGCTTCGCGTCAGTTGAGGAAACACGAAGAGAATTACCCTACGCACGACCTGGAGTTAGCAGCTGTCATTTTCACATTAAAGCTCTGGAGACATTACCTCTATGAAAAGGAGTTCGAGCTCTTTTGTGACCACAAGAGCCTTAAGTATATTTTCACGCAGCATGACTTGAATGAGGCAGTGCCGATGGATGGAAACATTGAAAGACTTTAAGTTCGATGTTTCATACCATCCGGGAAAGGTGAACCTTGTGGCGATGCGTTGAGTCATAAGAAGGCTATTGAGTTTGTGGCTCCGCTGATGATAGCAGAGTGGGATATGTTGGAGTTTGTGTAGGACTTTGAGCAGAAGCTTACGGTGGAAGAGCTGTATGAGGTTATCGCACACATTCGTGTACAACCCCTTATCGACGAGAAGATCGTTGCAGCTCAGGCAGATGATGAGCTTTTGGCGAAGATGAGGAAACAGGTTGGTACAAATGAGAACTCTGACTGGAGTGTTAGTTTTGATGGGGGCCTACGATTTCGTTGCCGGTTATGTGTTCCTAACATCCCTGACTTGAGATGGGAGGTTCTCGGGTTAGCCCATAGTTCTAAACTTGCGATGCATCTAGGTAGCACGAAGATGTATAAGGATATGAGAAGATCTTATTGGTGGGACAACATGAAGGTCCATATTGCTGAGTTTGTCTCTCATTGTCTCACGTGCCAGCAGGTCAAGGCAGAGCATTATCGACCTCCTGGGCTGCTGCAGCCCATGCCCATAGCAGAATGGAAGTGGGACTTCATCTCTATGGACTTTATTTCTGGGTTGTCGAGAACGAGGAAGGGATATGACTCTATTTGGGTGATCGTCGACCGATTGACGAAGTCGGCTCATTTCTTACCGATCAGAGTCACAAACTCTACAGACGAGTTGGCTAGGCTGTATATCAAGGAGATTGTACGTCTGCATGGAGTTCCCTTGGAGATTGTGTCTGATAGAGACACGCGTTTCACATCTATCTTCTGGACTCGTATCTAGGAAGCGGTGGGTGTGAAATTGAAGTTCAGCATCGCGTTTCATCCGCAGACAGATGGGTAGACGGAACGCATGAATCAGGTCCTGGAAGACATGTTGTGAGCTTGTGTTTTAGATTTCAAGGACAGTTGGGATGATT
The DNA here is from genome assembly GCF_029962835.1 of Magnolia sinica. NCBI lineage: Eukaryota > Viridiplantae > Streptophyta > Magnoliopsida > Magnoliales > Magnoliaceae > Magnolia > Magnolia sinica. The sequence continues at coordinate 71,712,524 of NC_080574.1, forward strand.
ATCTCCAGTATGCAGAGTTTGCTTATAATAACAGTTTTCAGGCGAGTATTGGCATGGCAGGATGAGGCGTTGTATGGTCGCCCGTGCAGAGCACTGCATTGCTGGGCAGAAGTTGGCGAGTGTAGTTTGATTGGCCCAGAGTTGGTGCAGGCGACTTCAGAGAAAGTTAACATTATTCGACGTCGACTTCTGACAGCCCAGAGTAGGCAGAAGAGTTACGCTGATATGAGGCGGCGACCGCTTGAGTTTAAGGTTGGAGACCATGTATTTCTGAAGGTCTCTCCTATGAAGGGAGTTCTGCGGTTCGGTAAGAAGGGAAAGCTTACGCCGAGATTTATTGGTCTATTTCAAGTTCTGAATCGAGTGGGAGTGGTAGCATACCGCCTTGCTTTGCCCACACCTCTTGCGGGTGTGCATAACATATTTCATGTTTCTATGCTGAAGGAGTACGTTCCTGATCCTTCGCATATTATCAGTTGGGAGCAGGTGCAGTTGAGCGAGGATGCGTAGCAAGGTTATCCCTCATGTGAAGGTGCTATGCACGCATCATAGTGAGGAAGAGGCTACTTGGGAATCTGAAGCTGAGGTTAGAAAGAGCTACCCTCAGATCCTTGAGGAATATGAGAAAGTATGAATTTCGAGGACGAAATTTTCTTTAAGGGGGGTAGATTGTAATGACCTGGAAAATTTTGTGCCAAGACCCGAGTACTACCTTTGTTTTCCTTATAAGCTTTTTGGGGTAATTAGCGCTAACTCAATTGCTTGTGAAATTTGTATCAATCACTTTAAATTTGATCTGCATGACTCAAAATCTGTAGAATAGTTAGCGCTAGGTTACTCTGAAATCTGGGATTCATCGCTAAAGCCAGTTGCTCTTGGGAATTTTTGGAAGTTCTGGATCGGACCTGGACCCCGCGTCAAAAGTCCGATAGCGATGATCTTAGGGTGTTGCGGTCACCATGTTGGACTTAGCCATCACCTCGAAAATCAAGTCCATGTGATGTTCTGGGTCGATTTGATTGAGTCCGGAATGAAGAGTGTGAGAACGGTTGGAAATTAATTAAGATTTTATGAAATCTGAGTTGTGTCGCTTGTGCGATGATTTTAAGCAATCTGACCATTGAATTTTGACCCAATTTCACCCTCTGATCAGGAAAGGTGGCCCGGGCATGTCCTTGTGCTTGTGGACCTGATCGAGATTCGGTGACCGTTGAATTGAGTGTGGTCCGCCACGGCTGATCTGAAGATCCGGTCGGTACGAAAACTTAGCTTGACCTAGATCCATGGTCAGTGAGCTTAAGTCTGACCTTTCGTGGTAATAGGCCCACTGGAAGTGGTCCGTTGGATCGAGAGAGGCTTGTTTTGGTTATAACCTAAGTATACCTTGGCCATGGGGTTATTTTCATCAATGTTAGGCCTATATATAGACCTTAAAACCCTAACTCTCTTTTCCATATGAATTTCCTAACCCTAGCTAAGAAAGAGAAAGGAAAAGAGAGAGAAAGTGAGAGAGAAGTTGGTGAATCATCTTAGATTCTTTCCTATTCTTCTTCATCCTTAAACCTTCACTTTTGAATCGTTATTCCGACAATTTTGAGTTCATCTTTGGGTAAGTTAACCTAACCCTAATATGTGTTAGAGCTTAGAAGAGTCTTTGTGTTGTTGTAGCTCATTTCTATTCTTGCCTTAGGTTATCTTGTCGCCGTTGACGAAGACAAATCGTCTGAAATCAGTTCGGTGTTCTTTTCTGGATTAAGGTGCGGCCTTTAATCGTATAGGTTATGGTTTTCAAGGCTTTCAATGCTAGTGAATGGTTTATTCTTATTATGGATGAGATTTTACATGCCAAATGTTATGTTTATTTTGCATTCCTGATATGCTTGTGTTACATTGAGATTTGTGTATTCTATGTGTATGTATAAAGTACCGTATACGTATAAAATATGAACATGTGATTACCATGATTATTTGTCGTGTACTTATGCTAACTGTATGTACGACAGCTCCTTGGTAAAAGGAATTGTCCGAATGTGTGTATTCCAACATACGTCATGTATGTTGAACTATGTATTCTAAGTGTTTGTAGAAATGCCTGAATGATCTAAAGTGTGATATATCAATCTAGTATGGGCGTTGAGAAGCGATTCTCAACTCTCCCACTAGTGTGTATGATTTACCTCATACAAGTCACATTCCTTGTTGTTTAATTTCAAGTCTTACTTATGCTTAAATCCATGTTAAGTTGACATTCTTTAAATGCTCATGTACCATATGATTTGAGTTGTTGTTCCATTACTATTCTAAATTGTTGATATCAATACCTGTTATAGTGGAATGTGTTTGGGACTATGAATAGTCCAAGAAATCGGTAATCGGCCTTAAGTTCGTGGCTGAAGTTGCTTTCGCCACGTAGGACGTGATTAGACGAACCCGAGTCGTATTAGAGTTGTCGGCAGTGGTTTGGCCACACCGAGTGTTTGCGCACTCTATGTCGTTCAACCCAACGTGCGCTCGTGCTAGTCGAGTTCGTCAAGTAACCCGATTATCCGATGTGTGTTCACCATGTATGGACACTACTGTTTGAATCTAGGGTACCAAACTTACCGATGAAATCCTATTAACCATGGTACCTTGATCCGCTAAGACTCATGAGCCGGACAAGGTGGTATAGGACACCGTGGTCGAGCTGTCGGCCTACGCTGGGGTGACGAGCCTTCCCGTAGTGACCAGTGAGCAACCAAACTCGTGAGCTGATTATGGTGGTATGGGACACTATATTCGAGCCCTTTGTAGTGACCTCGAGCATACCTGGATACCGCATTGAGGTGACGAGCCTTAGTGTAGTAACGAAGGTGTGATAGGCGTGCATTGATTGGTGATGAGCCCTTTGCAACGACCTGAAAACATATGATCGTATGAGATTGTCTAGGACTGACGACCCTAGAATGGATCACTATTTGGATGGTGATATGAGGATGGTACCTTAGCTTCCCAATCCTGCTGTATGAAAAGGACTAATAACAACTTGGTAATCATGTTCATGCACCGCATTTGCATGTGCTTTGTAGACATGGCGCACTTTGAGGCGATGTCATGCGTAACGTAAGATGAAGACGCTGAGGGTGTACGCGCGAGGGCACGCATCATTCTGCATACATCTTTGCATTAACAAGAGTATTTAGGACATGTTTGATTGTTCTGCTTTATCATTACTGCTTAATTGAATTGATAACATGTTAACCTTTGCTTTATTGTTCCACTGAGTTGATCACTCACTCCCACATTTTAGGGCGGTGTTAAACACCCACTAGACTCTGTCTTAGTTGCTGATGTTACAGATGTTGATGCAACCCTTGAGGCAGAGCCGGAGATCGAGGATGATGTGGCTGCTTTCTCTTTTATGCAGTTTTCAGACGGGTTCTAATGAGCCTTGTTCTGATGCGCGTGATGCTGGGATTTCTTTTGGGAATTAAATGATGTAATTTGATACTTATAATTTTGATAACGACACTTGTATTACGACCCGATATGTATATGTACTTCAGGGATTTACACATGTACACATATATTTCTTTAAGTCTTCCGCTTGCATTCTTCACTTATCCCTAAATTATATTTGCTATTTGGCTTAATCTATTTCATGTTTTATGCACTAATACAGACAACATACATCCATCATTAAATATGTTACATAAGTGATGTTTTGGAACTCGAGAGCTGAGTTACGCTCGACCCCCGAATTTCAGGGCGTTACACTTAATCTTAACCTAACTCTAAAACTAGCTAATCTCAGAAAAACACAACCGTTAGTCCTCGGCAGCAGCGCCAAAAACTTGTTCACAATCCCAAGTGTAGGGTTGCGATGTAGTCATAATCTTGGTGAGACAGAGGTCGAATCCACAAGGACTGATCTTATATGTTTCTAAAAGTAACTAGAGCTAGAACTAGAAGAAGATGTAAATCTAAATATGGATTAATTAAGAGAGTAATTGTGATTATATTGATTAAAACTAACAAATTCAAAGGTGGTAACTAGGATTTACAAGTATCCACTTGTAGAGATCAGGGAGATCTATGCTTGATACAAGGACACAATTGGAATCAGAGTCCCATCTTATCGAATTAGAAGATATCTTAGTAAAATCAAATATGAACTTCCTTCGACATAATTCTCAATAGATGAGAGGTGTGACAACTGGAAGTGATTCCATCACAAAACCATGCCTAGGAGACAAGGCAAACAATAGGATTTACCAATCTCACAACCAATCATAAGAGAATTGAGAAGATTATGTAGGATTCTATCATCTAAGCATGCCCATGGGATGATGGTGAACAACAGTATTTCCTAATTTCACAATCTCAATACATGAAAAGAACATACTCAAAACTATCGCAGATTCATTATAATTTGAGTCACAACAAACCATTAAAAAAAACTGAAAGTGTTTCTTAAATATCAAACTAGAATCAAAGATAGTTTAACTTAAACATAAATTAAAGCAATAGAAAACATCCCATCATGCTACAAGCTTCACCTCTTACCCCTAGCTAAGAGGTTTAGCCAACTATAGACATGATTGAACTAAAATCTCTTAAGAAAAGCATAAAAACAACTAAGGAAAGGGAAGAAAAACTCTTGGCGATGGCTTCTTGTAATGTCTCAAAAAAATCCGTACAAAGGCTCGAGTACCACCTTAGGTGAAAATCCCTAAGGACCGTATTCTATAGGAATTAGACGAAAATTAATTAAGTATTGAACTAAATAATCGGTGGATTTAGCTTGAACCACTATTTATACAAATGGCAGGACCCAAAACCATGACAATCACTGACTCAACGCTACTTAAAAACCTAGAAGAAATCCCAAAAGCTAGTTTCTCTCGGGAGTACATTGAAACTCTGAATTGGACCTGGACAGCACGTCAAAAGTCCGATGACCACGAAACTATAGGGTTATGTCTATCCTACTGGGCTTGACAACCATCGTGGGAATTGATCCCAGATAGTGTCCCAAAATGCACAACTTGAGCCCTGAGCAAAGTGTGTGAGAAACGCTAATATCTTTAGAAAATGTAAAGAAACTTGAGTGAATTGGGCCATTCGCATATGGGCGAAATTGAAGACTTCGGACCGTCAGATTCTGACTGAACTTCACGCATGGATGAGGAAAATTTCCCTACACATATCCATATAACTGTGGCCCCGGTCGGGTGAGTATGACCGTTGACCTGACACGGGTCCTTCACGACCGATCAGTTTGTTAGATCACACCAAAAATATAGTCCTGGCATAGATCCATTGTCAGGGAACTTATACTATGATGCATGTGTGTAACAAACGTCCAGATGAGCCCCGTTTGTCAAAAAACAGACACCCTTTGGTAATAACCTAAGCATACCATGGCCCTGTGGCCATTGACACCAGTTTTGGGCCTATTTAAAGGCCTTAAACCACCCCACCCCTCTCTCATACGAATTTTCTCCAAATCCTAGGGGAGAGAGAGAGAGAGAGAGAGAGAGAAGAGAAAAGAGGAGGGAGAGAAGTGAGGTTCTCGGAGATTGTTGCAGGAATCTTCCCACACGACTCTACGTGCTAGATCGCCGCTTCCTTTCACTATCCGACCTATTTTGGCTACGCATTTGGGTAAGAAACCCTAACCCTTAACCTCGTTGTAGAAATTCAGGTTATTAGTTTATCAACCTAGCTAACCTATTACATCGTGTAGGTGTTTGTCGTCTCATTTTCGACAATGTACAGTCTGAACTAGGTCTGAATCGAGCTTTCCGATGAAAGCTGTGGACTATAAACGTTTAGGTTATGGTTTTCAAGGCTTTCAATGTCAGCTAATGATTTATGTCTGACTTGATTGCTACCATAGCATCTTAGACATGTTGATTTTGATATATTACACATGTATGAACTATGGTGTATGCATCCTATATGTTTGTGGAAATGTTTGAATGAATATGTAAATATGATTTGTGCTTGTTATGATTGTTATTTGCATCATGACATCCTTGTAGAAGGAATTGCTAAAATACTTGTTGTAACTAACCTAGTCTATATATATGCTTATGTGTAGCCTAAGTGTTTGATAAATGGTCTGAATGAGAAAATGTTGATGATTTGTATCTATTAAGAGTATTAAGATAGTATTCTTATTTACCTTGCTCGTATGTATTATTTCCTTCATATAATCATATTTACCATTACATAATTTATGGATGAAATTCAATGTTTGGTAACATGTTTAATATGTTTGATGAAATGCTCAAATGAGATATTGATTTGAACTGTTTGCTAAGAGTTGATATCATCTTCACATGTATTTACGTGCTACATCCGAGTAAGATTGGGACTACAAAGTAGTCCAGGCAGTCAGTGACGATTCCTGTTTGAGTGGTCGATCTAGTCTCGCTACATTTGATACGTTCGGTAAATCTAGGTCGTACGACGATTGTCGACAGTGTTTAGGCCATAGGGAGTGCTTACTCTCTCTATGTCGATTAATTCGGCGTGTGCTCGTACCAATCGAACTTATCTAATAAACCAATTGGCCTATTGTGTGTTTATCATGTATGGACATCCCTGCTTGAATCTAAGGTACCACTTACCAACATAAAGACCCGTTTCAACAATGGTACCACAATCTGTTAAGACTCATGAGCCGGGCATGGTGGTATGAGACATCGTGGTCGAGCTATCGACCTATGCTGGGGTGACGAGCCTCCCCGTAGTGACCAGTGAATAACCTGAACCTGTGAGCTGAATATGGTGGTATGGGACAGTGTATTCGAGCTGTCACCTGCGCTAAGGTGATGAGCCTCCCGTAGTGACCTCAAGTATAAACTCTCAAATTTACCTATTCACTACTTTTCATTAGGGGTGATGCCCTACAACTTGCCTATCTTATGTGGTTAACTAGGATTGACGACCCTAGATGGATCCTTTGTTTGGGTTAATGACATAAATGGAGGTACCTTAGCTTCCCAAATTTGTTGTATGAATAAGCCTAATTAAGTACTTGGCTAACTCGATCATGCACCGTATTGCATGTGCTTCAGCGAGGAAGCACACGTTTAAGGAGTTTTTCATGCGCGAATGGTTGATGAAGTCACTTAAGGGAGCTTTGTGGGAGGGCATGCATCATTACTGCACTCCATCCCTACATTAATAAGAGTAGTTAGGAAATGTTTGTTGTATTGCTTTATCATTACTACTTGATTGAATTGATAACATGTTAACCTTCACCTTATAGTACCACTTAGTTGATCACTCACTCCCACTCTGGGATGGTGTTTTAAAACACCAACCAAACTCTGTTATAGATGCAGGTGATGAGGATGTATATGTAGTGGAGTTGGACTTCGTAGATGAGGAGAGTTCTCATATGTTCAGCTCTCTGGCAGGTCTATCTAGACCTCGTGCTGCTCGATGGGATTACATTGGGATACTTGATTAGTTAGACATTTACATTTTGATATTTTGTATGTTTTGAAATAACACTTGTATATATTCAGCCCAGCTACATAATCATAATCTGGAGATTGAGAAATGCTCATCGTTACAATATACATGCTTCAGTCTTCTGCTTGCTTGATTAAATTACAACTGGAGTATGATATGCTATTTTAGTATAATCCCACTCATGTTTAATGCACTAATGTGGACAACATCTAAACATCATTATCTATGTTGCACAAGTGATGTGTTGGATCTCAGGAGTTGAGCTTTGCTCGACCCTCGAAATCCGAGGCGTTACAAGTTGGTATCAGAGCATGATTTGGATTAAAGTGGACCTAGGTTATAGTTAACACGACACACTCTAACTTAGGAAGGGAGCGATGGAAATTAGAGACGATTATAGGATCCCAAAGTTTCACCAATGGGCGAAATAAAATGTTGTAGGTTAGTTCCCAGTGAATACCTAAGGGACTTGGATCACGTGCAGTGATCCATATCACCTCTGGGCCATTGATCGAAGGGTTTGAAAAAGAATTCAGTGAATCCCACACTTGAAATAATCTAAAAAGTGTGAATACGCACTTGTTCGACCGAGAAAATACCTCACGCTGGCGTAGGGGCCCAAATCCCAATTTTCGGTGGGACCTAGAGGGTCCCCCGCAATTGTACAACACCCCGGGAAGGGGTGGCTACCGCCCTAGTACGGAACCACCGCCGGCGACCCAGGGAGGGCGTGGGGCACCACCCAGTCGGTGGCACACCGCTCGTATTCACATCGAGCACATGACGACACCACACGGGCAGTGGTGCGCTGCCCACCGACCAACCGTGTGGGGCCTCCCACGTGTGGGGCCCCTCATTTGAACCTTCTCCTCTCCCCTTTTGCCATTCCACCCTATTCCTAACCCTCTAAACCCTCCAAAATCACATTTTCTCTCTCAAATCCTCATTCCATACACTCAAAGCTCCCTTTTTTTCTACATTTCACATCAATCTTCCATCTTCTTCCACATCTTCCACCCCTCCACCATCATTTCTCCAAAACCCATCTCTTGCAATCCTTCATCCTCCTTATTCACACCCACTTGAGCACAAAGGCCCTCTCTTGTGTCTCCTAACTTTTAAAACCCACCAACCTATCTCATCCTTCAAGCTTTTCCACTTTCATGTCTCTCTTTGAGCTTATCATTGCCATATTCTCAATCTCTATGCTCCTTTCCCTCATGGGAAAGAAAAGAGCAGCCTCGGATGAGGCTCGACTGAGCCGACTAAGAAGAAGGCAAGCGCCGAAGCTAATACAAGTACCGAGCGAGAACGAAGATCTAAACAGGACCTCAATCCTCAAATCTCGTTGGAAAGATCACTACTAGTAGGCGCCAATCTCGGTAAGTTCCATAACCGCAAGGTGGTGTTTGAAGCACATGTCGATGAGAAGATGTTTAGACTGTATTTAGCCAGTGACTTTCTCCTAGAAAATGGTTGGGGTCCCAAATTTTAGGAAAACACTCATGCAAGTGAAGGCGTTGTGCGAGCCTTCTATGCCTACATATGGAATCCACTGTTGGAGCCTCTCCAGTTTACTATCCTTTTGGGAAGGCAGGAAGTCGTAGTCAATATGGACATGATGGCCCGTATTATGGGGGTAGAACGTGGAATAATACATGGAAGTGAGAAGAATCTCGTTAGTGAGTGAGAAAAATCACCACACACGTTTCCTATGCTGCCAACTCGAGCATTGGAGGCGAGAAAATAACCTCGCTTCGACTAAGATGACGAACGACTTTCACCTACTCCACATATGCACGTATAACGGGTATCTTAGGTGAAGCAATCGCACCGAATGCACAAAGTTTATGGTAGAATTTCTATACAAAGTTGGATAAGGGGAGAAGGTATGCCTGCCTACTCTCATCTTGTCTCAGATAAACAGCACTGCACGGTCTACTAGAGAAGACTCCTCACTACCTTTCGGTTGACTTATTTGCAAGATCGCCCGAAACTTCAGCTTCAAACTCCATATGATTAACATCGCCCCAATCCACATTATTAGTGAGAGCACACTCAACAACATGGGCATTTGCCTTAGGCAACGCGAAGCCCGACTCGATGAGGATAGCGATGAAATAGAAGAAGAAAACGAAGAGGAAGATGGATGTGAGGATGAAGAAGGTGGTGATGAAGAAGGCAGTGAAGAAGAAGGAAGTTAGGAAGGAGAGGAGGCTCAGCCTTAGATAGGGGACCTCCTGCTACACATGAAGACCGCCATGATCGGGTTGCCCTGGAAGCCCGCATGGCTAGGAATGAAGAGAACCAGGCCACCCTGAAACAGGAGATCGAGGAGAATCAGGCTTATCTGAAACATAAATTCAAGAAGATGTCTCACACATTGAAGACCCTCCTGTGTTGTATGCAGGATAAGGGTGCTCCTCCACCTTCGCCAGAGTTAGAGAACTAGGCGTGTGCTACAGTTATCTTCTAGTTCTCTCTGTTTCTTGCTTTTCTATGTAATAGCCTCGGTTAGCTTCGTTTGGTGTTAGAATAGTTAGTGTTAAAACTTTTGTTAAGCTTAGCTCACATGCATTCTCGGTCATGATTCATGTAATCCTACATCATATGTATCGTGACAATTTTTGTTAAATGAAATGCATGAAGCTTATTTGATTTGAAATGTGTAGACTGTTTGCAAAAGTGAGTAATTATTTTAAATCTTACACATGTTACACCCTATGTTGTATATAAGGAATGCCTCCTAAAAATACTTGGAATATAGCACGTCTCGCACTTGGCGGATTGATTGACGGGGCACCTCCATTGAATGATAGTTAAACGGACCCTAGCTTGGGCCTGAATTTTGAGACAATGTCGGATTCACAGCTGACCACTGGCCCCACCAATGGGCCAACACCTTGTGCAACACCGGTTTTGGAACAGAACCGTGCGTCTACATCGACGCCACACATGCCTCAGGCAGCTTCTCCTCCTGATAGGTTGGGGGAAATGATGCTCCTAATATAGTAACTGTAGCAAGTTTTGGCTACCATTATGGGGGCCATTGCCCAGAACATGAACATGGCCCCGCTTATGCCACCTATGCAGCCTACTGTAGCTATGAACACGAGTGGCTTGTTCGAGCGCTTTTGGTGCCTTCACCCTCTTACTTTTGTGGGCACCCACCGACTCGAGGAGGCAGAGTATTGGTTAGATCGTATATCCAAGATACTGAAGCCACTACACTGTACTAAGGCAGAGTAGGTGGAGCTAGTTACATATATGTTTGAGAAGGAGGCTAGTCTTTGGTGGGATAGCATCCTACGAACCGTTCCCATCGGATACGTGTGGAAGTGGGACGCGTTTGAAACCCGCTTCCATGGAAAGTATTTCCCCCTCGCATACTGTAATGAGAAGGAGGGTGACTTTCTCTGCCTTCAACACGGGGGAATGACCATAGCTGAATACGAGAACCATTTTATGGAGATATTCTCCCTTTATCCTAGCTGATGAGCTAATGAGAATGCGGTAATTTTTAGAGGGTCTACGGTCTGAAATCTGCATAAAGATGTGTTGTGCTAGCATTTCCAACTATGCTGAGCTAGTGAATATGTCCCTGCGAGCTGAGCAGGATGGAGACAGGGTGTCACAGACACATATGCCAATGGGCCCAAGGCCTCAACCCGAGCTGCCGAATCAACAATTCCTTGGCAAGAGGCCGCGTGCAGATTCGCCTCCCAGGCTAATGGCTCCAATGACCCAACTAAGAAGATCAAAACTTTGGTGTGTCTACTATAAGAAGGTGGGTCATATAGACACCTATTATTTTACCAAGATGAGGGACAATGGCTTCATGCCGCCTTAGAAGATCAACCGCCAGCTGCCCTAGGCTATTTTAGCTCCACCTCTATGATCCGTACCACCAGCATAGCCATTCTACAGACCACTTGTACCTTAAAATAGTCTGCCTCAATGACCTATAGCAGCACAACCCAATCGTTCTCAACAAGCGCGTGTACATGCACTTATAGCTTAAAGCATCTGAGTCAGCAACTGCAGTGCCTTTAGCCTTTGAAGTCACTGCCCACATTCAAGGTACACTTGTATTTCTATTGGTCGACACCAGGTCCACTACTTCTATAATATGCTACTTTACAGTCAAACGCTTAGGGATGAACACTATCCTTATGGTTGGGGTTAGAGTCTTTGCCACAACGGGGACCTTCTCCGACGCTACTAAGCTTTGTAAAGGTTGCTCGATAAACTTAGGAAGTAAAACGGTGTGCATTGACCTGATGTCACCCCACTATATCATTACGACGTCATCCTAGGCATGGATTAGCTTTCTGAAATGAAGGCAGAGATCGACTGTGAAACCCAACTGGTGACGTCACATGGACCCGAGGGCACGGCCTCTACTTTCCCAGTTCAGGTCAGTTGGCCCTATCACATAAGTTGTTACACTTCCTTATTGGAAAAAAATGTTGATAGTCCGACACTTGGGGACACGCTTGTAGTCCAAGATTTCATGGATGTATTCAGAATGATACCTAGACTACCTCCTTGGTGCGAGATCAATTTTACTATCGACCTTATGCCTAGTGCGACACCCATTTCCTTGCCAACATACTGCATGCCTCCATGTGAAATGGAGGAATTGAGGAGGCAGATAGATGATCTGCTGGAATCAGGTTTTATACGACCTAGTGTATATCTTTGGGGAGCACTGGTATTGTTTGTAAAGAAGAAGGACAGGTCGCTGCGATTGTGTATTCATTATCGCAGGTGAATCACGTCACGGTCAAGAACAAGTACCCACTGCCTAGGATAGATGACCTGTTTGAACAATTGAATGGGGCACAATATTTATCTAAGATTGACCTGCAGTCAGGGTATCATCAGTTGTGCGTCAAGGATGAAGACGTGCAAAAAAATAGCATTTAGAATCAGTTTTGGGCACTATGAGTTCATCGTGATATCATTCGGACTTACGAATGCACCGACCGTGTTCATAGATCCATAAACCAGGTGTTTCGGCCGTATCTGTACCAATTCATCATCGTATTTATAGATGACATTTGTTATACTCAAGAGTCAGAAAGATCACGAAGAACACTTGTGAGCAGTCTTCGATACTCCCAGGAAGAATCAGCTGTTTGCACAATAACAGAAATATGACTTCTGGAAAGAGGAAATCAAGTTTTTGGGACACGTGGTGTCCAAGGAAGGAATTGCCGTGGACCTTGCCAAGGTGACCTCGGTGCAGGACTGGTGGTAGCCCGGTTTAGTTACAGAAGTGACGAGTTTTCTCGGACTAGCCGGCTACTATCGCCGATTCATTAAAGACTTTTCCAAGATAGCCTGATTGTTATCGCAACTCACTCGAAAAGATCTTAAATTTGCCTGGAATGAGAAAGCAGAGGTAGCCTTTCAGGAATTAAAGGATAAGCTGACGTCCGTACCCATGCTAGTATTATCAGAGTAGGGGGTCAAATATAATATATACACCGACACGTCTCACATTGGTTTGGGTTGTGTTCTTATGCAAAAGGACAGAGTGATTGCCTATGCGTCACAGCAGTTGAGGAAACATGAAGAAAACTACCCCACGCATGACCTGGAATTAACGGCGGTCATCTTCGCATGAAAGCTTTGGAGACATTACCTCTATGGAGAGAAGTTTGAGCTCTTTTGCGACCACAAGAGCCTCAAGTACATCTTCACGCAGAGAGACTTGAATATGAGGCAACATTGTTAGTTGGAGACCTTGAAAGACTTTAAGATTGAGGTCTCCTACCATCCTGGCAAGGCCAACCTTGTGGCTGATCCGTTGAGCCGCAAGAAAATAATAGAATTTGCATCTTCGCTAATGATAGAAGAGTGGAATATGGTAGAGTTTGTGCGAGACTTCGAACAAAAGCTTATAGTAGAGGAGTCGTTCAAGAGCGTCGTACACATCCATGTACAACCACTTATTGATGATCGAATCATTGTGGCTCAAAAAGAAGACGAACTATTGATGACGATGAGAGAACATGCAAGTGACAATGAAGAATCCGAATGGAGGATTGGCTCAGATGCGGGTTTACGATATCGTGGCCGCCTATGCGTCCCGAACCTCCTTGACTTGAGGAAGGAAGTCCTAGAAGCCGCTCACAATTCAAAGTTGGCAATGCATCCAGGTAGTACGAAGATGTATAGAGACATGAAGCATTCGTACTGGTGGGACAACATGAAGGCCCAGATAGCAGACTTTGTGTCCCATTGTCTCATGTGCCAGCAGGTCAAGGTCGAGCATCGCCGACCTCCTGGTTTACTTCAGCCCATTCCCATAGCTGAATGGAAATGGGATTTTATATCTATAGACTTCATTTTCTGGTTACCGAAGATGAGAAAGAGGCATAACTCCATTTGGGTGATTGTAGATCGATTGACGAAATCGGTTCATTTCCTCCCAATTAGAGTTTCAAACTCAGCAGATGATTTAGCCAAGCTGTACATCAAGGAGAATGTACAGCTGTATGGAGTTCCTATGGAGATTGTGTCGGATCGAGACACGCGATTCATGTCTATCTTATGGACTCGAATCCAAGAAGCGATGGGAGTACAACTGAAGTTCAGTACCGCGTTTCACCCATAGAATGATGGGTAGACGGAATGAGTGAATCAGATATTAAAAGATATGTTGCGAGTGTGTGTGCTTGATTTCAAGGACAGTTGGGATGATTGTCTTCCCTATGCTGAGTTTGCTTATAACAACGGCTTCCAAGCGAGCATTGGCATACCTCCCCACGAAGCATTGTATGGGCGCCCATGTCGAGTACTACAATGTTGGACAGAAGTTGGCAAGAAGAGCTTGGTTGGCCTAGACCTAGTACAGGCAACCTCAAAGAAGATCGACATTATTAGGCATCAACTTCTTACAGCCCAGAGTAGACAGAAGAGTTATGCTGATACCCGATGGCGACAATTGGAATTTGAAGTTGGGGAACACGTATTCATGAAAGTTTTCCCAATTAAGGGAGTCCTTCATTTTGGCAAGAAAGGGAAGCTTACACCGAGATTCATTGGCTCATTCCAGATTCTACATCGAGAGGGTGTGGTACCATACCATCTCGCCTTGCCCACACCACTCGCAGGCGTACACAACGTATTTCACGTATCGATGCTGAAGAAATACGTTCCTGACTCTTCTCATATTATCAAGTGGGAGAAAGTATAGCTAAGTGAAGATGTTACCTATTTACTTCGACCAACATGTATCCTAGATAAGAAGGAACAAGTGCTGCGCAGCAAAGTTATCCCGCTTGTGGAAGTATTGTAGACTCACCACACTGAGGAAGAGGCTACTTGGGAAATAGAAGACGAAGTCCATAAGAACTACCCTCAGATCCTCCAGGAGTACGAGAAGGTACTAATTTCGGGGATGAAATTTTTCTTTAAGGGGGTAGATTTCAACGTCTTGGAAAAATTCGTACAAAGGCTCAAGTACCACCTCAAGTGAAAATCTCCAAGGACCGTATTCTGTAGGAATTAGACGAAAATTAATTAAGTACTAAACTAAATAATCGGTGGATTTAGCTTGAACCATTATTTATATAAATGGCAAGACCCAAAACCATCATAATCACTGACTCAACGCTACTTAAAAACCTAGGATAAATCCCAAAAGTTAGTTGCTCTCGAGAGCACATTGAAACTCCGAATCAGACCTGGACCGCACGTCGAAAGTCCGATGACCACAAAATTATAGGGTTATGTCCATCCTACTGGGCTTGAAAACCATCATGGGAATTGAGCCGAGATAGTGTCCCGAAATGCACAACTTGAGCCCTGAGCAAAGTGTGTGAGAAACACGAATATCTTTAGAAAATGTAATGAAACTTAAGTGAATTGGGTCATTCGCTTGCGGGCGAAATTGAAGACTTTAGACCATCATATTCTGACCGAACTTCACCCATGGATTTGGGAAATTTCCCTGCACATATCCGTATAACTTTGGCCCTGATTGAGTGAATATGACCGTTGACCTAACACGGGTCCTTCACGGTCGATCAGTTTGTCAGATCACACCAAAAACACAGTCCTGGCATAGATCCATTGTCAAGAAACTTACACTACGACACATGTGTGTAACGGACCTCCAGATGAGCCCTGTTTGTCAAAACCATACACCCTTTGGTAATAACCTAAGTATACCATGGCCCTGTGGCCATTGACACCAGTTCTGAGCCTATGTAAAGGCCTTAAACCACCCCACCCCTCTCATACAAATTTGCTCCAAACCCTAGGAGTGAGAGAGAGAGAGAAAAGAAGAGAAAAGAGGAGGGAGTGAAGTGAGGTTCAGGGAGATTGTTGCAGGAATCGTCCCACCCGACTCTACGTGCTAGATCGCCACTTCCTTTCACTATCCGACCTATTTCGACTATGAATTTGGGTAAGAAACCCTAACCCTAATCTCATAGGAGAAATTCAGGTTCGTAATTTGTCGACCTAGCTAACCTATTACGTCATGTAGGTGTTTGTCGTCTCATTTTCGAAAACATACAGTCTGAACCGGGTCCGAATCGAGCTTTTCGACGAAAGGTGCGGACTATAAACGCTTAGGTTATGGTTTTCAAGGCTTTCAATGTTAGCTAATGATTTATGTCTGACTTAATTGCTGCCATATCGTCTTAGACACGTCGATTTCGATATATTACACATGTATGAACTATGTTGTATGACTATGCATCCTATGTGTTTGTGGAAATGTTTGAATGAATATGTAAACATGATTCGTGCTTGTTATGATTCCTGAGCTAGCATTCATGATTGTTATTTGCATGGTGACATCCTTGTAGAAGGAATTGCTAAAATACTTGTTACAACTAACGTAGTCTATGTATTTGCTTATGTGTAGCCTAAATGTTTGATAAATGGTCTGAATGAGAAAATGTTGATGATTTGTATCTATTAAGAGTGTTAAGATATTATTCTTATTTACCTTGCTCGTATGTATTGTTTCCTTCATATAATCATATTTGCCATTACATAATTTATGGATGAAATTCAATGTTTGGTTACAAGTTTAATATGTTTGATGAAATGCTCAAATGAGATATTGATTGGAACTGTTTACCAAGAGTTGATATGACCTTCACATGTATTTACGTCTACATTTGAATAAGATTGGGACTACAACGTAGTCCAGGTAGTCGGTAACGATTCCCGTTTGAGTGGCCATTCTAGTCTCGCCACATTTGATACATTCGGTAAATCCTGGTCGTACGACGATTTTCGACAGTGGTTAGGCCATGGGGAGTGCTTACGCGCTCCATGTCGATTAATTCGGTGTGCGCTCGTACCAATCAAACTTATCTAATAAACCGATTGCCTATTGTGTGTTTACCATGTATGGACATCCCTACTTGAGTCTAAGGTACCACTTACCAATGTAAAGACCCGTTTCAACCATGGTACCACAATCCACTCAGACTCATGAGCCGGGCATGGTGGTATGGGACATCGTGGTCCAGCTATCGGCCTATGCTAGGGTGACGAGCCTCGTCGTAGTGACCAGTGAGCAATCCAAACTCATGAGCTGAATATCGTGGTATGTGACACTGTATTCGAGCTGTCGGCCTGTGCTTAGGTGACAAGCCTCCCCGTAGTGACCTCGAGTATAAAATCTTGAATTTACCTATCCACTGCTTTTCATTAGGGGTGATGCCCTACAACTTGCTTATCGTATGTGGTTAACTAGGATTGATGACCCTAGATGGATCCTTTGTTTGGGTTAATGACATAAAGGGAGGTACCTTAGCTTCCCAAATCTGTTGTATAAATAAGCCTAATTAAGTACTTAGCTAAAACGACCATGCACCACATTGCATGTGCTTTGGCAAAGAAGTGCACATTTAGGTAGTTTGCCATCTGCGAATGGTTGATGAAGTCACTGGAGGGAGATTTTTACGAGGGCATGCATCATTACTGCACTCCATCCTTGCATTAATAAGAGTAGTTAGGAAATGTTTGTTGTATTAATTTATCATTACTGCTTGATTGAATTAATAACATGTTAACCTTCGCCTTATAGTACCACTGAGTTGATCACTCACTCCCACTTTGGGACGGTGTTTTAAAACACCAACCAGACTTTGTTACAGATGCAAGTGGAGTTGGAATTCGTAGACGAGGAGGAAGAGTTCTCCTATGTTTAGCTCTTTGGCAAGTCTATGTAGACCTAGTGCTACTTCGATGGGATTACACTAGGATGCTTAATTAGTTGGACATTTACATTTTGATATTTTGTATGTTTTAAAACAACACTTGTATATATTCAGCCCGGCTACATAATCATACTCTGGAGATTGGGAAACCCTCATTGTTACAATATACATGCTTTAGTCTTCCGCTTGCTTGATTAAATTACATCTGGAGTATGATATGATATTTTAGTATAATCCCACTCATATTTAATGTACTAATATGGATAACATCTAAACATTAGTATTTATGTTGCATAAGTGATGCGTTGGATCTCAGGAGTTGAGCTTTGCTCGACTCTCAAAATTCAGGGTGTTACACTTCTTCACGCTTTTACTACCTCCTCAAACCGTAAAAGATGCCTAGGAACATCATAGAGACTCCTATTTATAGTTTTGCCTCACCTCCTTTCGCACCAAGTTGGAAAATTCCAAAAATCGCTTTAAATTTATGTAGTCTGCGCCATATATGCGTAACCCTCGACTGGTCAAGGACAGCCTTCAAATGGTCAAGGGTACCTTCAACTGGCCGAGGGTGACGGGAATTTAAAAGTTTATGTTGCTGGAGTTCGAGTCGAGGATTCTTCGACTAGTCGAGCAGGAGCCAGGACTAGTCAAGGATCACAGAAATTCACTTCAAAACTTCGATTTTGTTCATTCTTGACTTCGTTTTCTTGGATCTTTGGCATGTGAATTCTTCATTTTTGGTCTCACAAGATCCATCCTTGGCTTTGGTGATTCTTGAGTGTTAAATGCGTGTTTTTAGCATCATTTTCAATCCAAGCTCTTAAATTCACCTAGCAACACAAACATGATTAAAATAGAACATTAAGCATTATCATGTTCATAAAACTAAATAATAAATGGGGTCCAATATGCAATATTTATCCACCAACAGACACTCAATAGTGACAATGTAGATTTTAGGTTGGGGGTTGTGGATTAGGAGAACTAATCAATGTTTTCTTAGTCTTTGAGAAAATTTGTTGAAAATTTTAAAAATTTCAAATTACAAACCTATTTGGAAAATAAAAGTTTGAGTAATTAAGAATGCTTTGAGTATGACAATAAGATAGAGATTAAATTTTAAATTGTCAGAGTTTGATCATCTAAGTAGACTATAATTTAAGTTCTTTTATTTAATTGATTAAGATGAAGTTTAAATATCATGTTGATCTAAATTACAAGACACATTCAATTTGATTTATGTAAATTATATTAGAATTTCTGATTGTTAGTATGTGTATCATTGATAGATGTTAAGAATTAAGTCTGGAGAATTTTATTCACCTTAAAAAAAAATGAAAAGAACCACATGATGATGAAAAGATTGAAAAGACAAAAAAGTCTGAAAAGATTGGTAAAGAATGAAAAGACTGAAAAAAAGGAATACATAAAAGGGACCGTCGATGTAAAATAGAAAATTAGAAAAAGAAGAAAAGGAGATAAGTTTGGAATCAACACTTAATTATTCAATTAATCTTGAGGTGATGGGCATGGCTAACATTATGAAATGATAGTATTTTTACGGAGAGTAAGTTGGAATTCGCTAAACACATTGGAAAAACTTGATATATGAACTTATGCTCTTAACTGATTGATGAAGAACCTATTTGACTGATTGCTTATGTGATTCGACTCTAGGTTTTTAAATTTTCGCTTTCTTCTTTGGATTATACTCATTCATACTTGATTGTAAAAAAGATAGTTTTCTGAAAGTGATTTCAACATTGTGAATTGATGATTTCTTCACGCATGTTTTGCTTGGGACTAGCAATATGCTGATTTGGGGGTGTGTGTTGAGTGTCAAATATTGCATATTCCCCCCTATTTATATCATGGTTTTATAAACATGATAATTCTTAGTGGGTATATTTTATACCTGTTTGTATCGCGAGGCGAATCTAAGAGCTTGGATTGAAAAGAATGTTAAAATTATGAATTTAATGCTCAAGAATCACCAAAGGAGTGGATCTTAGGAGACCAAGATTAAAGATTTCAAGACCTTAAGATCCAAGAAAAGCAAGTACAAAGGATGAATAAAGACTAAAGTAGATTGCAAAGTCCGCAGCAGGAAAATAGGCCAGTTCGGTCCGACTGAAATCATACAAAATAGTCCAGCAACCAAAGATGAAATTCAGGGCCAATTCAGTTCGACCAAAAGATAATTCGGTCTGACTGAAACCAAATTCCGTCCAACCAAAGGATGGATTTGGTGTGACCGAAAGTTCACAAAACGCGTCGGCGCTGAAAGGAGCTAATTTGGTTCGACCGAAACTTTAGTTTGGTCCGACCGAACC
Source organism: Magnolia sinica (assembly GCF_029962835.1). NCBI lineage: Eukaryota > Viridiplantae > Streptophyta > Magnoliopsida > Magnoliales > Magnoliaceae > Magnolia > Magnolia sinica. The sequence continues at coordinate 71,732,526 of NC_080574.1, forward strand.
CAAGCTTCGTGTGACCAAAATCGGGTAGCTGTTGATGACAGAAATTGATCACAATTCAAACTCAACTTAGGTCTAACCGACCGAAGCATAACTCTGCTGCGTAAAATTGAGGCGATTTTCAAAGTCAGCTGATCAAAGCTTATAAGTATGGGTTTTTTAAGGAGTTCTATGCACGAATTAGGGATGGAAGAGTGGAGCAAGGTGTTGGAGAACTTCAATAAGTCCTTCATTCTTCCCTAATCTTCTTCTTCTAGTTAGTTTTTATGTTTTCTTTAAGAGTTTTGGTTTCAATCATGTCTTTGATTAGCTAATCTCTTAGCTAGGGTTAAGAGGTGAAGCTTGTAGCGTGTTAGTATGTTTATCTTGCTTTGATTCTTGTTTATGTTGAACTTCATTGATTTCTAGTTTGAATTTAAGGAATATTTTCAGTTTTCTATGGTTTACTGTGACTCAAATTACAATAGACGCTGCGATAGCTTTGAATATCCTCTTTTCTGTTTTGAGATTGTGAAATTGGTGAAATTCGTGATTCACCATTGTCTCCTGGGCATGGTGGATGGATGAATTCCCCTCCAATCATCACAATACTCCTTCATGTGTGAACTAATTCGATGAGAAGTTCAGATTGTCCATTAATTACTTATCTTCTAACTAGATAAGATATGACTTCGATCCCAGTTGTGTTTATTGAATCAAGTGAGGCAATATCCTGATAGCTACAAGTGGATCCTTAGCGGTCTAGTTTTCTTTTGATTATTGATAATTCATTCACAATTACTTCAACTATTCCTGACTTTAAGTTCGATCTTGTTCTAGGTCTAGTTCTAATTATTTTTAGAATATGTACGAGTTTAGTCCCTGTGGATTCGACCTCGGTCTCACTGAGTTATTACTATAGCACAACCCTGCACTTGGGTTTGTGAACACATATGCAAAACAACCCCACACTCTAAGATAGTTTAGATTTGGTTTTCTTCCCTTACATATCTCATATGGTATTATTTTAGATTTAATTATGGGCACTATGTTTAGTATATAACAGGCTGAACATAAGGCTTCTCCCAAAAACTTAAAGGAAGACCTGAACTCAACAATATAGCGTGTACCATATTAATAAGAGTCCTATTTTTACATTATGCTATCCCATTCTGTTGTGGAGAATATGGAGTAGTAATCTCATGAATTATGCCTTAGATTCACAAAAATAATTAAAATCCCTTCAGGTGTATTCGCCACCTCTATCACTCATGAGGGTTTTGATTTTCCTATTTAATTTATTATCTACTTCATTTTAAAAATTAATAAATTTGTAAAATACTTCGTCTTATGATCTTAATAGATATACATAAGTATATCTAGAATGATCATCTATAAAAGTAACAAAGTATTTCTTACCTCCTCTAGTAAGTTTAAGATAAAAAATATCATAGTGTATCAAACCTAACAAGTTTGAATTTCTTTCAACACCAGGGAATGATTTTCTTATTATTTTCGACTGAGAACATGATTCACATTTTTCAGATTCACTATTTTCTAAATGAGGTATTAAACCATTAACTGATATATTTCTAATAGACTTAACATTCACTAGTCTACCATGCCATAATGAAATGTAAGGAAAAGTAGTACCTTTATTGGATTTAACATTCAGTTTAAACATACCAGACCATGATCAACATAACCTTTACCAACAAATGAGCCATTTTTTGTTTTTATAATTTGGTCAGACTTAATAACCTGCCTCAAACCTACTTTATTCAAAAGATAATCCGAAACAAGGTTTTTATGCATATCTGGCACATGAATAACATTAGCCAGAGTAATGGTCTTTCCAAAGGTGAACACTACTTCAACCTTACCTTGTCTAATAACGTTTGTTGTGACAGCATTCCCCATTTGGACTTTTTTATTAGAAGGAACCTCCTCATATTTCTTGTACTAGGTGTGATCGTAACACACATGTGTGCTAGCACTTGTATTGATCCACCAACCGTCACACGGTTCTAGGCAAACCATGTTTACTTCTGTGAGCAAAGCCACAATATTAGGTTCCTCCGTCATATTTTCTTAGGGTACAGGAGTCGACTTCCTTTTCCGCTTATAGCACTCTCTTGCAAAGTGACCTGATTTGCCACACAAATAGCAGACAAATGATTTTTCTTGGTCATTATTTTTATTTTTAACCTTAGGATTGGGCTTCCTTTTGAACTATTTTTTATTCAATTTCAGGTTATTGGGTTTGGGTTTTCCTTTCTTTTGGTTCTGGTTATGCTTTTTATTAACCATCAAAACTTTAGATACATTAGATTTGTTCTCTAATATAAAGTCCTCGTGTCTTGATTCTTCTTCTATTTGGGACAAATAATCAATTGTTCCATCGACAATTCTATGGTTTTATGTCGAATGGAATTTTTGAAGTTCCTCCAAGAGAGTGGCAATTTTTCAATATTAGTAGCCGCCTGGAATTGTTCATTTAATTTGATCCCTTCAAACATAATTTTGTGAGCTATAAGGTTAAACTCATTTGCCCGATGCACCACTAATATATCATCACTCATCTAGAACTTAAAGTATCGACTGACGGCATATTTTTTAACGCCCACCTCTTTAGTCTTTTAATTTTTTACCAAAGCCTTCCAAATCTCAGCATAAGTATTATAGTCGCAATACAGATCATATAATTGATTTGACAAGGCACTAAGAATATAGTTTTTGCATAGATAATCATCATCATCCCATTTCTAACAAACTATAGATAGTTTGGGCTCAAGAAGATTTAACGGTCGTACCTTATTGATAACGTATGCCACTTTAAGGGTGGTTAAGTAAAAGAACATTTTTTGTTTCCATTGTTTAAAGTGTTGGCCATCAAAACTTTGAGGTTGAACAGATTTGTCATTTGAATCTCGTGAAGCCATGGTACGTGCGAACTATTTCAAAATTGTTAGGAATAGTGTAAAAGAAAGAGATTCGACAGAAAAATGTACTAAGGAACCCCACACCTGGAATTTAAATATCAGTTTGTAGTACGATCAGATGAACATTGGGTCAAGGCGCGTACGTGTCGCTATCTTTGAGATAGTTCACACTCCTCGGTGTAAAGTACCAGTGCAAAAGGTCATCAACACTTTTGTCTCCCAAGATATAACTCCCCAGCCCTTCTCCCACTCAGCGTGCACTCACTGGCAGAGAAACAACACTAGTAGGATACCAACCAACACCTTACCAATTTTTCCTTATGCCTATAAAGAATATGATTTTGAGTTATGATGAAAATAGAGAAAAAACTTTCAGTGAGGGAGGATGATTTTCTATTTTCTTTTTCGATCTCTAAAACCCTAATACAAATCCCTCTTTTTAAGCCTCAAAACCATATCTCGAAAAATACTCGATATGAAGAAATAGACGCGTCGTTTTTACATGCTTGAATAACGGAGGCACGTTTCGCACTGTGGAAATGACCTTATCCAGATGGCACATTCAACAAACACAATCAATACAATGAATCAAACACTATTTTATTTGTTTTTTTTAAATACGCATGATATTAATTACATCTAATCTCTTCATCATGTTAGACCCCTCTTTATCCTTCTTGGCAACCAAAAATCAAGCCAATTGATAACTTAAGTGGGCCACACCATGTAAAGTCATCCCTAAACCTCTTTAATCATGTGGTGTGGCACATCTTAGTTTTTTTTTTTTTTTTGAATATATACCTGATTGGGCCCCATGCACAATCTGAAAGGTTTTAATGGTGGGCATACCAGCTAAGTTGGCCCCATTTTTGGATGAAAAGGAAAAAATGAAATTTGGGGTGTCGTGAATACATCATGGTGGGCTCTATGCATCGCATGTTTGGGTCAAGGGTTAGCCTAAAACCCTTTGTAGGAAATCCAAGCTCTTTGGGATGCAGTCTTGGGATAGGAACACCAAATATAATTTGATAATTTAATCATTTTCTCTTGATTAAGCTGGATCTTTGTAATTCAATTCAGTTATGTATCCTAACACAACTCTAAACTACAGTTCATATTCATGTAAAACCAATATTTGAGGAAGTCTACATGGTGTAAAAAATAATTAAACAATACTAGAGAGTGCCTGAACCCAATTGCATCTGGGTTCAGGTCTTCAAGAACCAGACTGCCAAGACCCAAACCCCATTTTCATCGCATTGGTTAGTCTGCAACAGGCCTCTTAGGTTTGGAGGTTGAGACGACCCACCCCACCGTTGTGATATTGTCTGCTTTGGGGTCTCCCTCGCATGGATTTAAAATGTATCACAATAGTTAAGGGAGAGCCTCCACATATAGCCAGGACTTTGAACAACTGCCCAAGCGATGTGGGACAAAGTTTCATCCACAGTCACCTGCAATAATAGCTTGCCCAGTGTGGTAGCTCGGCCAGGCACCCAGCCCCTCCCACATCACACCCGCCCACATTGGAGCATGGACCGGGGCGTCATAATCTCCCACCGTTGGAACAGAGTCATCCTCGGCTTTGATACCAAATGAGACGACCCACCCCGCTGTTGCGATATTGTCCGCTTTGGGGTCTCCCTCGCACGGCTTTAAAATGCGTCACAATAGTTGAGGGAGAACCTCCACATATAGCTAGGACTTTAAACGACTGCTCAAGCGATGTGGGACAAAGTTTCATCCACAGTCACCTACAACAGTAGCTCGCCCAGTGCGGTATCTCGCCTATGCACTTAGCCCCGTCCACTCACACCCACCCACATTGGAGCAGGGACCGAGGCGTCACATAGGTGGTAATGGGTTGGGCTTAAATAGGGTTAGGCTGGTCAACAAACCCAACTTGGTTGCCACACATGCCTGGAATTAGCCCCAATCCCATAATTATTTTACCTTGGAAGAATCCAATCCTTCAATAGCGAAGCCCATCCAAGCCGTGGCTTTACTAGGATGTAAGGTCTCTTGTGGTCTGGTTCGCAGTTGACGATCAATCTCTCTCTCTCTCTCCCTCACACACACACAAAGTGGTTGTCGGCTCTTGTCGCAAGTGGGTCCACCACCACTGTAATGTGTGTCTACAATCTACTCTGACCATTCGATGCGCTCATGTTAGTCCTAAGGCCCAAAAATCAGCCACATCAATGATTAGGGGGAGTCACACTAAGGGAAATTGTCGGTAGGGGGATTTTTTTTTTACAGGTGTCACTGCAATGTGTATTCATAATCCACTCCTATTAACAGTTACATTATCTACCGTTAAGCCTATGCCTACATTGTCATTAAGGTGTGCCACACCAAAGGAAACATTTAGGGGTGTCAATGGGTCGGTCTTAGTCCTGAAAAGTCAAAATTTTGAATAGTGACTGTTAAGGTATAAAAATGAAGGATTAAAGATAAATCAAAAGAAAGATTAAGAGGAAGAACAAAGAAGAAAATGAAGAAAATATAAGAAGAAAAAGAGAATTCATGGCATCACGCGGCCTCGCGCAATGCATGTTGGTTATGCAGGCTCGTGTAAATGATATTAGAGATTGTACACACCTGCACAACATCAGTTTGGATAGAACAAATTAGATGGTTGAGATCTGATGAGAAGTGGGTCCCATGACACCAAGATCGAGAGTTTGCACATGTGGAGGCCTATAAATACCCCACTCCCTCTCTCATTTAGACACAACGAAGATTATGAAGAGGGCCAAAGCTCTAGAGAAGAAGAAGACTTTGAAGGTATTCAGAGGAAGAAGAAAAGAAGAAGCAGAAGGCACATCACGTTAATCCGCACAACCACTATGGTGTTCCGCGGACCCGCGCAAACACAGTGTGTCGTGCGAGTAGCCATATTAAAGAGCTGGGATGCTGTCAAAAATGTCAAAATGTCCCATCAGGAAGCTAATTTCCCTTTAATTCCAGTTTTCTTCGATTCAGAATCATCATTTTGAGTTCAAGAAGAAGATGCAGGATGATCATATTCATACAATATTCCTCTCAATGAGATGAACGAATCATAAGTCAAAATGCTGTCAGATTTGATATTTAGATTTGATATTCAAGTTTATTCAATATTTGTATTTTGAATGTTTTATCTTAGAATCAAGGGAAACTAAAGGATGTAAGTGAATCCAGAATGAATAAACATGATGATTATTCTCTATATTTTCTCTGTTATGATTAAGTAAGACAATTCTCCAAATTGAATACATTTGTTTTTTATCAAAACAAAATGGCGACTCTAGTAGGGATATCTTATTTAAGATTAACATAGAGGAAGTTTAGAGAATTTCATCATAGTTTAGCGTCATACCGATGACAAAATGGTGACTCTCAGCGGGAACATCCTTCCCTTCATCCCTAAGATAGAATATTTTATTATTCAAATACTAATTGAGATTTTATATTGTTAATTGAAGGATACAAGACAGAATTCTGAATTACAACCAATGGTAGCCATTACAAATGAGATGAATTTCTACTTCGCAACGACTGGGTTTGTAATAGAATATGCTACAAATCGATCTACAGATCATGAAGGTCAATCTACTGCAAGCAAAAATGATAAGTCCTAAGTTATGACCGGAATCATAACCATCTCACCACTGGCACAGGATAATAATAACGAATCCTAGCAATTGCAAAGTTTCGGGCTCTTGTCCTTTGGGATGAATTCATCTCCAAAGAAAGTCAGAGGATCAGTTACACGGAATGTGGCCAGAAAGAATCCTGAACTTGCTCCTCCAGCATTATATTTGAGAAGATCTTTCCCTCCTCTGACATCACAGGACTTTCTAGCCCTATCTGTGGTGAACATCCGATAGACAAGAAAGGAGAAGGGAAAATCACCTATAAGAAATCTGTCAGTTTCCATATCACCCAAGAATACACCTTCAGAAGCTACATCTTAATTAGTTGAATTCTATGGAAGTACAGAAGAGTCAAGCGAAACACCTCTCTCGTTAAGCCCAATTATGCTAATGTGTTCCCATTCTATTTGGATAATGGCTTCATTAAGGAGCAAAGAAGCCACTGTACATATGGCAAGAGTCAGTTAAGGTCCTCCACCAAGTGTCGACGAGTGAATGGCTAAGATCACAGAAGCTCAAAGAACTTTGATGGAAGAGTGTCGAAGCCTCCGAGAAGCTTTGACTACTCTTGCTCATAACATGGCTCAAGTGGTAGCTCTGTTGGTGATGGCTGCTACAAATGAACCTGAACAACAACACGTAGGTTCATTACCACATAGAGCAAGATCACATGGGTCTACTCCAACAATGAGAATCATAACATAAGAAGAAATGCAACAAATGGTTGCAGAAGTCATCTCTAAACGTGCATATACTGGGAGGTTCCGTTACAGAATGCCATATCCAAAGGAACTGGAGGATATACCATTCTCGGCTAATTTCAAGCATCCAGATTTTCAAAAATTCAATAGAGATGGATCTCCAGAAGAACATCTGGTACATTTCATCACAACAATGGGTAACTTCTCCACTGTTTCATAATACTGTTTGCGACTATTTAGTTCTTCCTTGACAAGTAAAACATTTTGATGGTATTATAATTCGACGTTGGAATTGATAAGGACTTGGGAAGAAATGTCAGACGCATTTATATCTAACTTTTTCTCATCAGACCGTGACGTTAGTATTGCGAAATTGACTTCTGTAAGACATAGAGAAAATGAACCAGTGGAAAAGTTTATCGACAGGTGGAAAAATTTGGGAGCTTCGTGTAGACAGTTACCCGAAGAAAGAGAACAAGTAAATATGTGTTTGAATTCCATCGAACCAGGAATTGCCTTTGGGTTCACAAGTGCTAATATAAGGACCTTTCGAGATCTTGTAACAAAGGCACATGCGTTAGAGCTGATGGCCAAGAAAATATCATCTTTTCAAATTAGAATAGAGAGAAGAGGATCAAATAAATCAATGGTAAACACTATTGACCGAGAAAAGAAAAGAGGTACTTTTTACAATAAATGAGAAATAAGGAAAAGAGAAGATTCAGATCGTTACAAAGAATGTATGAATGACAAACAACCTCGATTGTATGATTATCATAAAGAATATGATTTCGAAAAAGAAGATGTTATACCAATGATGGAATAATTATTGGTTACCGGAACCATCCAACTACCTCAGCCCAGGCGTCTAGAGGAAGTTGAGATGACTAAAGAAATGAAGTATTCCCGTTATCATCGTTATGTGGGACATCCAATAAAAAATTGCTTTACACTAAAAGATATATTACAAAAGATGATAAAATAGGGTGAGATAATGATTAAAAAAAAGGATGATAAATGAGAGAGAAAGGTAACTACAAATATGGTTTCCGCAAGGGATCCGTCGAAGACGTGGAAAGATAAAGGAAAGGCTGTTATGACAAGAAAATTGCCATTTTTTATCTCCTATAGTAAGTCCCATCAGAAATGTTCATTATTATCATTCATAGCTTCCTGGGCCATCTACTGGAGGAATTAGTCTAGATGTCTTAACCTACACATGCCAGAAAGAAGATGAGTCAGTTAAAGAATTCATCAATCGATGGAGGTTGTTGGGGGCATCATGTCCACAATTGGCGAAAGAAGAAAAATAAGTCAAGTTATGTATAAAATGCATAAGACCAGACATTGCAGTGGGTCTTGATGGTTTGAATATACAGACCTTTCAAGAACTGATCATAAAAGCTTGCAATTTAGAAAAGCTCAATGGGAAAGTTTTCAATTTTTATATGAATCAGATGTTTCATGATTATGAAAAGACTTCAACTAGTATTATCCAAGAAGAAAGAAAAATGAAGAGCTATCGAGATGAACAAAGAAACTTTGATGAAAGAAATATGAGCAGTTCTACAGCAGAAAAAATAAAGAAAAGATTTGGACAATTCAATAATTTTGAAAGGTACACATTTGAAGAAGATGATATACTTCCTATGATAAACCAGTTATTAGCTGTAGAGAAAATCAAGCTGTCATGGCCAAAATGCCCAAAAGAGATGAAGATGATGAAAGAAAATGATTATTGTCATTATCATCGTTTTCTTGGACATCGAACGGAGAATTACTTCATCTTGAATTTTTTTCCAAGAGATCATGGATAATGGTGAAATTGTCAAAAAGAAAATGTATGACGTAAGAGAAAAGATAATAGCGTGCACTCCTAATTGAAGTCAGTCCTGATTATCACAATCTAATGTGGACGCAACGCTCTATATCTTTCTGATTAAGAATGTGAGAATACAAGTATTCATGACAATGCCCGATTCGTTAGAACGTATTACCTCTGAAGGTTGTTGCAATTTTGATTATGAAGATTATTAGCATAATGCTTCTTAATTAAAAGGGGGCAAGGCAAGTAGAAGGATGAAAGATCTTCCTCTCAGAAGGTAGTGCCATGTATTATCCTTCTTCTTATATGAATAAAAGGCAAGATTCTCAAATATATCAAGCACATATCAAGTGTCTCATGTTTATCACCAATGATTATCGCCAAAATCAAAGCTATCGTTGATCATTGCCAAGTGCTGATGGTTATCATTAAAATTGATATTATTGTGATCGTTATTTGTTGCTGATCACTATTGGAAAGACTATCATCATCGAAATGATACTATTGCCAAGTTGACACACTATTTTAAAACATAAATATTATTAAAGATATTATTATCAATAATGGCAATATGTCATTTATCAATTTATCATCCATGGTAGCGACGATGGCAATTTATCATCTACGACAGCGGAAGTTCTATGCATAAGACCTACCACAATCAGCGATGTATCAAAAAATATTATATAGGCAACAGTGAGAAGTCAGTGGCCCTAAAAAGCCTGCAAAGGCCATCACATGGGCAGTAGTGTGTGCCTGTACGGCTAACCACGTGTCAGACCAATGCCGTCTATATAGTTTTCGACAGCGTCACGAGGGAAGGTGAGAGAAAATGCCCTCTTGTGAATGGTTCCGACCGGACAGACGAAGAAAAAGTGGGTTGTAGTGTATGCTCTTTGGCTTGTCCATAGATAGGCCAACCATGCGTAAGATCCCCAAATTCCTAGTTTGATTCTAGTAAAAACTCATGAGGACTGGACTTTAAAACAAAGTACCCCCTCATTGATGGATTGGCGGCCTTGAATTTGGTACCCCAAGGTAGCCTTGCGTGCCTCGTGAACTCTAGAGAGTTACTGCGGCCAACCCTATGTATAAAACCCACCGAGTTCACTGCCCCAATAGCTTCACTAGGCCCCTCTGATGGATCGCGGTTTGTCAACTCCCCGGCCGCAATAAGTCTAACGAACTCATAAGAGTTACAGAGACCATTCGCGTAAGAATCGACTCTAACATGAGTCTAAGAAACTATATGAAAGTGTTCAGTCTAGTCAAGTCAAGATAAGTTAAGTCAAGTCCAGTTAAGTCAAGTCCAGTTGAGTCGTGTCCCGTCAAAGCTCTGTTTAGTCAAAATATACCAGTTCCACTAATCAAGAGCTTAAACTACATGTATCATCAAAATGTTGTAGATACATTGATCCTGGGGATACATATGCTCACCTATTTTAATTAAAATATGCTGAAATATGCAATTGCCTGATATGATGAAATAAATCATGAAAATCTCAGACACTGATTAGACAAACAAATAGAAATGTACTTTTCTTGAAACAGGTACAAATTACGACGACAAACATCTTCAAAATAACTACAATACTTCTATTCAAAACTTAATCTTTAGGATCGACTATTAGTCTTCGATTATAATAAATTTATCCTTCTGACGAGAGCTATGGGATTTTTCTGTTTCTTACTTCTTTGATGATGAAGGAAAATTCTCTCGTAGAATTCTCAAAGGCAGCGGAAAATGGAATCACAAAGAATCATCATTTTCTTTTAGGATATTTGATGACTTGAATATATTCTCTGAATTCCTCAAAGGAACACCAAAAGCTATCCATCCTTTAAGGGTATCGGTAGGTTTTACTTCATGAACAGTAGCTTCTGAAGAAATCCTTACATAAAGCTGACCTGGATAGGGGGCATGATTTGTCTCTTCAGAGTAACCTATGCCTTGGTCTTTCTGATAGCTTCTTAGCTGTGGTGGAAGAATGCATATGGCATGGTCTACTAGATAATACTCACATACTAAATAGTATTGACGAGCCCACCGACTCATCTAGGAATAAGAAGTATGAACTGGATAATTATAGCTGAGAATTATGAAGCGAGATCCAGTATTGACATTTAAGATTTGCCTCCATATTAGAGCCCAGTTATATGGTCCAATACCATAACTCCTCATGGGTCTTGTAACAATGTCACAAGTCTCTGGCACAACATGATCAAATCTAAATTGACGAGCAAATCTGCTTGGATAATATGGTTCGTGCCAGAATGTGTTACCTTCTCTTAGTGGAAGAGTACTAAATCTGATGGAAACGAGGAATGAATGCTCACCAAAAGAGATGGAATCATCATCGACAACTTCTATACCTTCCGGATGGCTAGTAGACAGAAATTGATAAAAGTCGATAGGATCACTATTCTCTATCTTTCAGGTGAATCAAACCTTCAACTTTTCAATCATCCTTCTTAGTGGTAATGCTAAAGAGGGAGCCAATGAGAGTTTGAATATGCTCTTCTAGAGTTAGCAAAGGTCCAAGGAAAGTACACTCCTAGCCAACCTATGAAGAAATGCCAAGAAGCACAAACTGGAAAAGTTTGGTCGTTGAATCTCTAGGGCCAAAAATGACATCCCTAAAGGTGCGATAAAGGAAGCACCGAATTGAGGGACCTAACGAATATTTTTGACCCTTTGTTATTGTACCTGCGGCTATAAAGAAAGATGGTCTAATGACATCTATTTGGTCTGAGTCAGGAAATATTACTAAGCTTAACCAGTAAGCTAAGAAAGTGGCTAATTCACAAGAAGAGTTGTATTCAGTGGTACTCTTAATATTATCGTGAATAGTCTCAAGGTCCCGATGATTATGGTCTGCAAAGCTGTCAAATCAAAATAATATGGTTATTAAGGTAAAGAGAAAGACTCGAAAAGAGCAAGTAGAAAGAAATGAATATACCGGAGTTTTTAAGAAACATGAGCCAGCCATTCAAGGGAATTAATTTTATTAGGATCTGGGAAGCTAGCCATTTCTCTGAAGAGCTCGAGAGTGGTCTTTGAAATCTCAAAATTACTGTCTCCTGTAGAGAGAACAGCAAACTCTTCATTTGAAGGAATGTATGCACCGAAGATATTGCCCATGATGGGGAGACTTGATATGCAAAGAAGATCCCCATAAGATAATGCACATTTCGCCCAGAGGAAGATGGAAAGAATTGGTGACTGGAGACCAGTGATTAAGGAAACCCCTGAAGATAGCAGCGTCTCCGTAAAAATGTTCAGATGTGGCTATGATTGCATCGAAGAGGTTAATATGTTCCAAGATTGCAGTATGTTTTTGAGCAATGGCTCGAGCCCAAGCATCATAGAAATCTCGAGGGGATAGAAGACCTTCGGCTAGAAATTCATTTGTTTTCCACGATGAATGGCCATTAAAGAAATGTTGTTGAGCGGTTTCAAAGAAATGAAAGGGAATGGTTGATGAGGATTATAATAAGGACGTAAGAATCACATTTTATAGATCATGCCAGCTTTTTAACAAGATTTGTTCCCTTTCAAATGTCCTTCTAAAATTCTTGGTTCCATCATAATCCAATTATTTACATGAACAAGGTTGCTTCAGTGAGAGGAGGGTTGACTGCGTAAAATCGACCAATGATGCCGCAAATTAATAGGAATAAGAGTTGTTTCATTCTCAAAAGGGTCATGAAATTCCAAGGTTTCTTCATGAATCTCTACACAGTCCCAAATATTTTGGAATACATGATTGGATCTTGAAGAGGATGAATGATCCTTTCTCTTAGAAGACGAAGACTTTGAATGTTTCATATTTGTGAGTTGAAGATTTCAAGAAACAAAGAGGGAATTCAAAGGCTTGGAAGATTTTGAAGATCTAAAATTTCTCAGACTTAGAAGAAAGTTCCAGAGAAGGAGATTGGTTATGCAACTGTGTGCAACAATAGAAAGTTATGTGGGGACGCAGAAAGGGAATAGGCTTCACGTGACAGGGAAGGTGTTGTGCAGGTTTTTCACACAAAGACAAGTTGTTGCGCGGAGGTTTGTTTGATGGGCAGAGTCTCAACAGAAGAAATGCAGAATGAGAATGAAAGATGGGCGTCGATATTTATAAGGAATTGGACCCGATTACGGGACCCGATTAGCCTCTGTGCAGGAGCGCACAACGACATATGAATATGAGAAATGAAAGAAATATTGATCCTATTTCTTTATCCTAAAAGGGATAAATAAAGGATCAAGGGGGCATCTGTTGAGGTATAAAAATGAAGGATTAAAGATAAATCAAAAGAAAGATCAAGAGGAAGAACAAAGAAGAAAATAAAGAAAATACAAGAAGAAAAAGAGACTTCATAGCATTGCACGGCCTCGCGCAAATGATATTAGAGATTGCGTGCACCTACTGTTTCAATAAGAAACAAATGCATTTGATTTGGGGGAATTTATTCAATGATAACAAAGAAAGAATAAGAGAACAATGATCATAAAGTTTTCTATTCTAAGTTCATTTGCATCCTCGCATTTCTCTTGATTCTGAAAATAGAGTACAATCAATCAACACAATGATTGAAAGAGAAGACAACTCAAAGGCAATTTTAGCAGCATTTCGACGCTTTTGATTTCATCACAAAGGAAGATGGGTTGTGTAGACTTGAAGCCCTTGATTTGGCCGCACGATAGGCATTAATCGTTCTTCCATTCATCCCTTCAGTCATATTGACGGATTCTTCTTTCTCTTAGAACTCTCTCTTTATGCTTCACATTTCCTTTACTTTCTCTTTATGAATCCGACAACTAGCGCACTGATCAAGGAAGGGGGTATTTTGGGCAAGAACATAGGTGCACAATCTAGGAGAATTTGAAAACTTCACGAACTTGAGTTGTACAGGTGTGCAACTGAGGAAACGGTAGATGCTTCTCAAACTTGAGTTGTGCCATAATTCCATTGTGCCACCTTTCTGTCTCCTCTATGACCTCTTTGAGATTATCCAATTTCTATCTTCTCTTACTTCTCTTTCTAACTTCTCTCTCTCACTACCCTCTTTCAAGACAAAAGTCCATGGAGAATGGCGCACCATGCATTAGGACGAGAGTCCTCTTGAAGTGGCACACAAAGGCTTGCATTAAGACAAGCTTCCTCTCAAAGTGGCGAACAAAGGCTTGCGTTGGCGCACAAAGGCTTCTGTTAAGACAAGCTTCCTCTCAAAATAGCGCACCAAGGCTTGCATTAAGACAAGCTTCCTCTTAAAGTGGCGCATAAACGCTTGCATTAAGACAAGCTTCCTCTTAAAGTGATGCACAAAGGCTCCCTTCAGGACAGGGGTCCACACAAAGTGGTGCACAAAGGCTCCCTTCAGACAAATGTGCACAACACCTTTCTCTCCAACTTTAATTACCCGTAGTCGCACAAAGCCTTTACCTTCAACTTCAATTACGCACAGTTGCGCAAAGCCTTTCTCTCTCCTAAAGAGTAACAGACAACACTGTCCCAGTTTTCTATCCTTAAGACAAGGCTTCATAAGAAGTGGCGCAAAGAGGTCTTGAAGACAAACTTCAGGAGGGTTATGTGCAAGGGCTTCTTCAGTAGAAGGCCCACATGAAGTGGCACAAAGGCCTTGCATTAGGAAAAAGTCCCATGGAGAGTGGCGCAAAGGCCTTGCTTCCATTACGTGCAATCGTGCAACACCTCTCTCCTTCTCTCCATTACGCGCAATCGCGCAACACCTCTCTCCTTCTCTTGAGGAGGAGCGCACAATGCTCCAAGATACTCTCCTGAACTTTCATCCTCCCCAAATGAGGAATGGGGAGGGGTATTTATAGGCCTTTCAGGCTCCTCATTCCTTAAATAGTGGTGATCACCACCACTCCTTCCTTCATACAATGCCCAACCCTCCTTTCCTTCTTTCCTTAAGCCAAGGCTTCCACCGCATATCCTCTCCTTGAATATTGGTGTTCAACCACTTCTTCTTTCGTACAAGACAACGTCCACCCCTTCTCCTTACTAGATGACACTCATGCACTCCTCCATACCAGATGAAGCCCATCATTCTTCTATACCAAATGACGCCCATGCACTCCTTCATACTAGATGATACCCATGCACTCCTCCATACCAGCCAAGCCTTCTGAAGCCCATCCATTCTTCTATTCAAAATATGGAGCGCACAACCTGTTCTAACATGGAGCAGCTCTTCACAAGGCTTCTATACTGCTATGGGCACAGAACCCTGGGAAGGATCTGCACAATGGAATTCCACTACTAATGCAATGGACATGTAATAAGGTTTTCTGAGAAAGAAAGATGGAATATTTTTTATGACTTAACAGATGCCCCCTCAATCCTTCTTTGATTGATTTATGAAATTAAATGGAGGATCGATCTTCTTCTGACCGAAGAACCAAATGAACTGCAACTGAAGGATGATTAGATGATCATGTTTGCATGAAAGACTAAATGATCACACTTAACTAGAAGACTGAATGATTGCGCTCGAACGGAAGATTGAATGATTGCGCTCAAATGGAAGACGAATGATTGCGCTCAAACAGAAGACTGAATGATTGCGCTCGAACGGAAGGTTGAATGCCCGCTGTCAGAAGCATCGAGTGAATGATTCAATAGGGAGGATAATACGGCCATGAAAGAACTCTGTCTTTATAGCGGTCAATCAAATAGAACATTTTTTCGCAACAGAGCTACAATTGCATCCTCTACAGCTTTAACTCCCTTATTCGCATAATTCTCTTTTCATCGAAACTTCCCACTGTAACAGTTGTGCCGACTTCATCTTTGAGTAACTTGACCAGAGAACTATCTTTTTATACTGTTGCTGCTATAATGATCTCTTTGATCAACTCCGATGACTCTTTCTTTGAACTCTGTGTCTAAGGAGTTATTCTTTAATGCTGCTCCCACTGCAACAATCTCTTCGATTGTCTCCTTTATTCATGATCTGCATAACCCAAGCTTTCAAATGGTAATCTTTCATGCCACATTAATCGTAATTAGTATCTCAAGACATTATAATTTTCCAGTTTAATTTCATGGAGCATAAATCAATTTTTTTAGAATATTTGAAATATTTGCAATATGATAATAATTTGGTTTTTTCTTCTTTACACTTGTCGTCGTGCTTTGCATTATATCGTGCTTTCGGAGATGTCATTTTCAACTCTAGAGGTTCAATCGCTGAGTCTTTTCTACTTTATGGTCCTTAATATTTCTTCATAGGCTAGCTAAGAAGAGACTGAAGGTACTTGGAATTTAATAGCTTTTCGAAGACCATAGAAGTTGTTGACGATGATTCTATCTCTTTTGATAAACATTTGTTCCTTGTCTCCATCAGATCTGGCACTTGGTGTCTTGTAATATCATTACCAGAACAATGAGAAGTTACGGCATTGGACCGTATAACTGGGCCTTGATATAAAAGAAAGTTTTGAACTTTCATACTAGATCATGCTTCATAATTCTCAGTTGTAATTATCCAACTCATACTTCTTATAGTTGGATATGTTGATGAGATCATTAATATTACTCAGCGCTGCATGATTATCACTCAGTAGATTATACCATGTGGATCTCTCCACCATGCGTAAGAAATTATTAGAAAGACTAAGGCATGGATTAATTTGAAGAAATAGATCATGCCCCTTTTGTTGCTCCTTTAAAGAATCCAAAGAATATATCTAAATCTTTAGATCGGCCAGAAGAGAATGATAATTCTTTCCTAATTTATTCTCTGCCGCCTTTGGGAATTTTGTGAGATAAAATTTCTTTATCATCAAGAAGGCAAAAAGACCTCTCGACTCTTGTCAGAAGAATAAATATATTGCAATTAAAGGCTACTATTTGATCTTAAAGCTTTTTGAATAGAGACTGTGAATATTTTCTTCGAATAGAGAACTACCAATATTTTGAAGGCATTTGCTGTTACCATAATTTTAACCTGATTCAAAAGAAACATGTGTGTGTGTGTATTGTATATTGTCTAATCAATGTTTGAGATATTCATCAAGCAATTGCATATTTGAGCATATCTAAAGTGAAATATATATCTGCAGCATTTTGATGTTTATGCTCTTGAGTATTGGAGCTAGCATACTTTTGACTGACCATACTTTGATTGGACTTTACTTTACAGACTGGACTTAACATGACATGACTGGACTTGACACTTCACACAATTTAGGCTCTTGAGTAGTGGAGCAATCACACAGTTTTTTAGACTCATAAGTAGTTGGAGTGGGGTCTTAAACGAGTGGTCTCTTTAACTCTCATGAGTTCGCTGGACTTATCGCAGCCGGGGAGTTCATAAACTGTGATCCATCAGAGGGGCCCACTGAAGCTACCGGGGTCGTAAACTTAATAAGATTTATGCATAGGGTTAGCTGCAGTAACTCTCTAGAGTTCACGGGGCACACAAGGCTACCTTTAGTACCAAATCCAAGGCTATTAGTCTATTAATGAGGGGGTGTTTTTGTTGAGACCTTGTCCTCATGAGTTATTACTGAAATCAAGTCAGGGATCTGGGGGGTCTTATTCTGCTCCCCATTTTTCTTCGTCTACAAGGTTGGACCTATTCACGGAAGGGTATTTTCATCCTCATCCGTGATGCTGTCGGAAGCTGTACAAACAGCATTGGTCTCACGCGTGACTGGCCGTTGAGGACTCTTTGGCCTTTTAAGGCTTCTAGTCACTGGCTCCGTCCGCTGCCCGCATGGGTATGCATGTGATGTAGCCTATATGAGCTATTTAGGGGCACTGGCTCCACACTTCTACCCGAATAATATATGGGTCTTATGTATAGTTGGCCGTATATGTCTTGGCTAGGCTACCTTGATCGATAAACTGCTATCGCCGACGTGATGGTTGATCGTACAGGCTTTGCTAAAGATAACAAATCGATGATTGATATATCACCATTGCTGATGATGACGAATCAATGATTGATATATCAACATTGCTGATGATGAAAATTCAATGATTAGGCTGGTGTATCAGCTTCGCGACAATAGCAATTTCGATAAATTTTGATAATGGAATGGTCTCTTCCGTCAGTGATATGGTGATGGCAAGATTACTATTCATCTGCTTGATATGTTTGAAAGTCTGCCTTTTATTCATGTATGGCATTGGTATAATGAGACCTTGGCCTTTTTGGTATTCTACTTATCTTGCCCCTTTCTGATTTTAAAGAATTATGTTGATAATCTTTGAAATCAAAACCGAGATTATCTTCAAGGATGACGTATTTTATATAATTTTGTCTGCCTTCTTTGGAATTTGAATAATTACACCGTGAATCTTCTAAGTCAAAATTGCATATTCATTCAAAGATGACATATTTTGCTGAACTGGCAGGTATATTGATTAATGGTGAATATACTTGTCTTGCTTTCTTCTTATCTGTTCTTCTATAGAGCGAATATTTTCAATCGAGATCATATGTCATTACTTTCTCTCTTATTCCATATATCTTCTTTATGACATCGTTAATTGATTTGTCTTCTTGTTAACGAGCACCGCCTAATTCAGTCGAACTAACTTCTCATCTGAAGGCTTTCGTTAAGGTTTACCATTGTTCACGGTAGTCGCTATTGGAAAATTAGGGACTTCTTTAGTAACATGCTCATCTAATAAAGACCGATTAACATCTGCTGGCAAATTTTCTATTTTCTTTACACTTCGAATGCACTGATATCGAAGAAGAGAGTGAAAACTGAATTTGCTGATGCCGTCGAGGAGGATAAACTGAGTGAGTGAGGTAAAACTGCATCTCGTCATATTGCACATGATTGGCCTGTTGACCATGCTCAGTAGGATGGTACTCCTTGTAAAAGAAGATTGAACACTCCATTTTTCAGATGTCACTATGTTTCATTTTTTCAGACCTCCATACATGCGAACCCTTGATATGCATGCTGTGGGCCCACCTTTCATCAAATCTCAGCTGCCCTCGTCAACTTGCTCGAATCACCATTGTGCCTGTGCGCGCAACACCCTATACCCTTTGCGTGGTCTGGCACAAAGGTCTACTGTGCAGGTGCGAGCAACCTCCTATACCATTTGCCCGACCCCGTACAACCAATCATAGTTTGCACGGGTCGGCGCAAACACATGAATTCCTGTTCTTTACTTCATTCTTCTTTAGATATTCTTTCTTTCTAATCTTCTTTGTTTTTTCTTCATTGTCTCTGATATCTTCTCATCTCTCAAAATCAATGCAAGATAGAAACTTCGTACATTTTTGTGCACCAACACACTATCATCGGTCCTTCATCGTCTTGATGTGCTACTAGTGAAGCAGAAACTACTCTGGACATTACTTGGCATTGTCCGTCCTTGATCACAACTGATTTAACCTTTCTAATACTTTCTGTAGTAGCGATCTCGTATTATCGATGTAACCTACTGGGAATCCGTTAGGTGCGAAGTAGACAACCACGATAGTTGGGAGAAAAGTGATTGCGGTATAATTATTTTTCGAAATAGAGTATTAGTTATTTTGATTAAATAAAATTTTACTTTATTTTTAAAGATGAAGGGGAGGATGTTCCCGTTGAGAGTCGCCATTTTGGCGTTTATACAATGCCAAAAAGTGATAAATGTTCTTTGATTATTTTCTAAGTTATCATTGAAAATTCCCCAGTGGAGACACCATTTTGTTTCGACAAGAAACAAATGCATTCGATTTGGAAAAATTTATTTAATGATAACAAAGAAAGAATAAGAAACAATGATCACAAAGTTTTCTATTCTGAGTTTATTTGCATCCTCGCATTTCCCTTAATTCTGAAAATAAAGTACAATCAATCAACACAATGAATGAAAGAGAAAACAACTCAAAGGCAATTTTAGTAGCATTTTGATGCTTTTGATGTTCATTATAAAGGTAGATGGGTTGTGTGGACTTGAAGACCTTGATTTGGCCACGTGATAGGCATTAATCATTCTTCCATTCATCCCTTTAGTCACATTGACAGATTCTTCTTTCTCCTGGAACTCTCTTTATGCTTCACATTTCCTTTACTTTCTCATTATGAATCCGATAACTGGCGCACTAATCAAGGAAGGGGGTATTTTGGGCAAGAACACTAGTGCACAATCTAGGAGAATCTGAAACTTCACGAACTTGAGTTGAACGGTTGTGCAACTAAGGAAACAGTAGATGCTTCTCAAACTTGGCTTGTGCCATAATTCTGTTGTGCCACCTTTCTGTCTCCTTTGTGACCTCTTTGAGATTCTCCAATTTCTATCTTCTCTTACTTCTCTTTCTCACTTCTCTCTCTCACTGCCCTCTTTCAAGACAAAAGTCCATGGAGAATGGCACACCATGCATTAGGATGAGAGTCCTCTTGAAGTGGCGCACAAAGGCTTGCATTAAGACAAGCTTCCTCTCAAAGTGGTGCACAAAGGCTTGCATTATGATAAGATTCCTCTCAAAGTGATGCACAAAGGCTTGCATTAAGACAAGCTTCCTGTCAAAATGGTGCAAAAAGGCTTGCATTAAGACAAGCTTCCTCTCAAAGTGGCGCACAAAGGCTTGCATTAAGACAAGCTTCCTCTCAAAGTTGCACACAAACGCTTGTATTAAGACAAGCTTCCTTTAAAAGTGACGCACAAAGGCTCCCTTCAGGATAGGGGTCCACACAAAGTTGCACACAAAGGCTCCCTTCAAACAAATGCGCGCAACACCTTTCTTTCCAACTTCAATTGCGTGCAATCGTGCATAACCTTTCCCTCCAACTTCAATTGCACACAGTCGCGCAAAGCCTTTCTCTCTCTTAAGGAGGAGTGGACAACACTCTCCTAGTTTTCTATCCTTAAGACAAGGCTTCATAAGAAGTGGCGCAAAGAGGTTTGTCTTTAGGACATCCTTCCATACAAGATGGCGCAAAGAGGTTTCTTTAGGAGGGTTGCGCGAAAGGGCTTCTTCAGGACAAGGCCCACATGAAGTGGCGCAAAGGCCTTGCATTAGGACAAAGTCCCATGGAGAGTGGCGTAAAGGCCTTCTTTCCATTGCATGCAATCATGCAACGCCTCTCTCCTTCTCTCCATTGCGCGCATTCGCGCAACACCTCTCTCCTTCTCCGGAGGAGGAGCGGACAATGCTCCATGATACTCTCCTAAACTTCCATCCTCCCCAAATGAGGAATGGGGAGGGGTATTTATAGGCCTCCCAGCCTCCTCATTCCTTAAATAGTGGTGATCACCACCACTCCTTCATTCATACAATGTCCAACCCTCCTTTCCTTCTTTCCTTAAGACAAGGCTTCCACCACACATCCTCCCCTTGAATAGTGGTGTCCAACCACTTCTTCTTTCATATAAGGCAACGTCCACCCCTTCTCCTTACTAGATGACACCCATACACTCCTCCATACCAGATGACGCCCAACCATTCTTCTATACCAGATGATGCCCATACACTCCTTCATACCAGATGATGGCCATCCATTCTTCTATTCAAAATATGGAGCGCACAACCTCTTCTAACATGGAGCAGTGCTTCACAAGGCTTCTATACTGCTATGGGTGCACAACCCTGGGAAGGATCTGCATAATGGAATTCCCCTGCTAATGAAATAGACATGTAATGAGGTTTCTAGAGAAGTAAAAATGGAATATTTTTTGTGCCTTAACACCTGCGCAAAGTCAGTTTGGACAAAACAAATTAGATGGCTAAGATCTGATGATAAGTGGGTCCTATGACACGAAGATCGAGGGTTCGAATGTGTGGAGGCCTATAAATACCCCACTCCCTCTCTCATTTAGACACAACAAAGATTACGAAGAGGGCCAATGCTCCAGAGAAGAAGAAGACTTTGAAGGTATTCAGAGGAAGAAGAAGAGAAGAAGCAAAAGGCACATCACGTTGATCCGCGCAACCACTGTGGTGTTGCGCGACCGCGCAAACACAGCTTGTTGTACGGGTAGCCATATCAAAGAGCCGAGACGCTGTCCAAAATGTCAAAATGTCCCGTCAGCAAGCCAATTTCCCTTCAATTCCAGTTTTCTCCGATTCAAAATCATGATTTTGAGTTCAAGAAGAAGATGCAGGATGATCATATGCATATAATATTCCTCTTAATGAGATGAATGAATCATAAGCTGAAATGCTACCGGATATGATATTCGGATTTGATATTCAAGTTTATTCAATATTTGAATTTCAAATGTTTATTCTTAGAATCAAGGAAAATAAAGGATGTAAATGAATCTAGAATGAATAAACATGATGACTATTCTCTATATTTTCTTTGTTATGATTAAGTAAGACAATTCCCCAAATCGAATACATTTGTTTCTTGTTGAAATAGTGACCTACCTAGGCTCAACCCGTTGACAGTCCTAGAAATAGTTGGGAGAGAGACGTGCGTCATCGATTTTTTACTCAGGCCCGGGTAATGATTATTTGAAATCCATGTAGATTATTGGATGCTAAAAAAAAATTTAAGAATTAGTCCTAAAATTCAGGCCCATCCGTGATTCAGGTGAGCCACACCAAGGGAAACAGTTTGGATAGTGAGCGAGAAATAGTTTGGAGGGTGGACGTTGCCCTGTACACTTTTTCCAATATTGTGGTCCACCGAATGGAACTTATTTATGAGCTATAGGACTAAAAATAAGTCACATTCATGAAAGTATGAGATTAAAAAAAAAAAACCATCAAGTTGAGGGGCCACTACCAGCTGATCCTCTGCCATGTAACCTCATTTAGGTGGACCCAGATTGCATTTTGACAATA
The DNA here is from genome assembly GCF_029962835.1 of Magnolia sinica. NCBI lineage: Eukaryota > Viridiplantae > Streptophyta > Magnoliopsida > Magnoliales > Magnoliaceae > Magnolia > Magnolia sinica. The sequence continues at coordinate 71,755,375 of NC_080574.1, forward strand.
CCAGTAGTAGGGTGGTGCTCTGTGGACCCCACAATGATGTGTGTGATTTGTCCATCCATTTTGGATAATTATTTTAGGGCATGGCCGAAAAATGAGCCAGATCCAAATCTTAGGTGGACCTCACCACAGGAAAACTGTGGTGATTAAACGCCCACCATTAAAAGCTTCTTAGGGTCCAATGTAACATTTACTTGCTGTCTATTTTTACAGTTGGAGGGAGGAAAAATACAGATATGAGCTTGATCTAAAAAAAAATTGGCACCCAAAATGTTTCTAATCCCTTGATTTGTTTTTAACATAGACCCAACTGTTACTTTTTTATATAGCCCACCTACGAAATGAAACATGTCTTGATTTTTTTAAACCCACAGGTCTAACCAGTTTCACCAAATGGGAGCTTGGATCTCACACACATTGTGCCCTAAATGGTTCTTGTATGTGAGATGACATCATCTACTCATGTGATGGCTTAATAAAACACCTCTGGGTTTAAGTGGGGCTAGGCTAGGCCTAGCCGGCCCAACTTTACAAGGCCTAAAGCCCAAGCTTGGCATGGCATACCACAAGCTATGCCATAATTAATGAACCCGTGGGTCCACAAAGGGCTAGGCCCCTTAGGGTTGGAGGTGGAATCCCGGTTGCTGGACATGCTAGGAATTATTACCAATCCCAACAATATTCTACGTTGGAAGAGTCCTATCCAATGGAGCCCTCTTTTTGTTGAATTCCTACTATTGGTGTATTTTCATCTTAACCATTGATTTGTATATCTCAGATCAAAGGATGGAACATCAACTGGCCACGACGGGGACCATTCTCTATATAGCACACCAGCTCTGCGTGTCCTCCGTATTATACGTAGGATTTGCTTCGTAAATCAGGTGGCCATGACTTTTACTATAAATTCAGTAGACCATCCCGGTAAAAAAATATATAGACTAACAATCTGACTTGCTTGAGTTTTGTCTTTGGCTGATCTTTTCTATCTTCCCTTTATTATTGTGAGTTAAACCCGTGTGGTACCCCCACAGACAAAATTATTGTTGGCATCCCATCTTTGCAGGGTGTAGACCATTCTAGTCATGAACCTAGCTGATTTTTTGCCTTATGCTATGATATCGAGTATAAAACTTGATAGATGGAGTAAATTTTGTATATAAAATATGGTGGCCTTAAAGATTGTTTTTTCCACAATGCCTAGAGCAAGTGTGCTAGAGCATTCCAGTCCACAAATACTATGTGGATGCTTCATTAGAGAGCAATCTCTCTTATAGGCTCCACAGTATAAGCAATAAGGTGACTTAGCACTTGGGACTGTTCATCTAGTTTTTCCTACTTTGGATGGAGAATTTGTCAGAGCATGAGTAGGTTATAAAATCCTATCCATCTGATCAGTGGCCTCAATGTAGGGATGGAAAAAAATGTTATTATTGACTTGTGCTACATCTAAATTGGGGACACAAGTGCATTTCAACCAAAAGTTCAACTTTGCTCTTTTAATGTAATATAATTATAATATTAATAATAAAATTAACCAAATCAAACCTAATCCCTTTTCAACAACAAACCAGAACTTGACTAGATGTGCAGTAGTAACGTGTACTGCCCTGGATTTTGCAACTCAAGTTTGGTATTCATTTTTCAAAATCCTGGGTGTTAACCTTCAAGGATAACCAACATTTCACTATATATATTATAAGTATGAGCACTCTAATGGGAGAAAGACAAATGATACAAAAAGTAAAAGTCCAACTATACATCCCAGATACATAAGTGGCTGCCCTTAGGGCTTATACAAACCATTGTCTCAAGTCTAAACCAATTACAAAAATGAAACAACTTAACATAGAAATGAAAATAAAATGCAACTAAACTTGATTTGCAAGATCGCCTAACTCTTCGTAGGGTAGATACAACCATTTATCTATGATATTAGTGTTCTCCTTATCAGTCTAAACATAAGTGTCATTTAAATCACCTACACCATTTGTACAGTTGTCGAATTCAAAGCTTGAGTGGTCAACTCATTGTGAAATCCCCTCAAGATTACACACAATCACATTAGCCAAGTATAGTTTTAAATAAAAAATATGTAAAATAATTTATAATGCAATCTTATTTAAAAGTATGGATGCATGCATATGCACATCAGCATGGGATGCACATTCTGCTGGCGATTAGGAAAAAACAACCAATTGAGGCAAAATCCACATGCAATCTCAAGTGGCTAGTCAACCATGAAAGTATAACAAGTACAAGTTTAAGTGACTATGTAAGGCGCCATCCATTCCATACATTTTCTATGCCTATTTACGTGATGTCTAGTGCCCTTGGTGAGACATGGAATGGCCGTGCATAGTGTGCACCCGACTGACCAGAATCTCGAGACCTCAAGACACCTGTCATATCGACCGCCCCATCTCCGCAGTCGCGGAGGTGCCACCCGCGCATCCGTGTAACACTCTGTTAGTGAGATACACTACGAAAAACTTCTCATCTTTCATTTGTGCACGGCATCACACCTGGAAAACTTACACATCTCTCACATATATCAATCACACATACCTCTCTAGTCACATATGTGAAGGAATCCCAACACTACCTACCATGACATCACCATTCATTACACCACCTCTCTCATGTGTACCACAAAGTCAACTTTTCCTTTACATCTCCATACCACACTCTAACCATGACCTCATCATGCCATACCATCCCATGCTCTCCTTTAATCATCATTAAGGCCTAATTATGGATTAAATCCCTCACTCATACCCTAAGCCCCTAACCATAGTTAAATTTCTAACCTAACCCCAATTCACCCCTACTCATAGTTATGATTCTACAAATATTTCCACCCCATTTTCATCCTTTTCACACTAAGTAGAGAGAGAGGTGATCTTGGTGGGCCATACTTCCATCTCAACCATTGATCAAAATCTTCGATGTGACTACGTCCGTTCACTTTTCCATTACTTTGATTATTTGTTATTCTTCCTTGTGATGTAGCCATGACACCCACTATTATGGGCCCCATTTGTGGGTCACATGCCATCTAGACCAACCACGATGACGAGATGATTTGGATGAAGGGAAAACAAAAAATACCAGCTTGATGTAAGGATTGTGACCGACAGTGGCCCCACCATGATGTTTATCATCCATCTAACCTGTCCGTACGGTTACAAAGACCTGAGTGAAATGACACCACTAATATCATCTTCATCAGAGATGTGACCTCACCATGGGACTTTTGTGATGTTTTTATTGGAATCGAATTGGCCGGTGTACCACACACCAGCTATATAGGCGGTGTATTGACGCCAGCAAGTTCTGTGAGTCCAATCATGAAGTATGTGTTATATCCAAACCGTCCATCCATTTTGTGAGCTCGATGTAAGGCTTGAGATGAAAATTAAGGAAAATATAACGATCAAGTGGACCACACTGAAAAAAAAGAAGTGGGAGATTGAATGTCTACCATTGAAACCCTTTTAAGGTTCACAGAAGTTTTAGATTAATATGAAATTTGTTTTTCCTCTGCATCGAGGTTTTTGTGGCCTTATGAACAGATTGGATAGAAAATAAACATTATGGTGGGCCCTACGATGGTGAAAATCATTATCTTTGCTGCTATTTGTGGTGTGGTCCATTTCATATTTGGATATGGTTCATTTTTTGGATAGTACTCTAAAAGGATCTTGAAAAATAGATTAACAGATACATCATTGTGGGCCCATGTAATATTAATCTCCTTTGAACCGTTCGTACAACTTGGAGATTAAGAAGGAGCATCAGCGCTCATCTTCGCACGACACGTACCTACACCAACTAATGCACCTCCGTTTATATTCATTTAAAATGTCACTTAAATGGACGTCACTAGTGTGTGTAAACCACCCCCACGCACCCCACTTATATTAGTTATATAAAGAAAAAAAGAGGAGGGAAAATCAATGTTCAAAGGAAGCTTTGCTGTCAGCGTCCAGAGGTCCCTGTAGCAATCAGCGTCTCCGTTGCTTTTTGGGCTAGAACGCTGTGGGCCCACCATGAGATATATGCATTAGATCCACACCTTCCATTCATTTTCCCAATTTATCGTAGAGCATTAGTCCAAAGATGAATTAGATCCAAGGCTTAACTGGACCACACAGTTGGATTGAGAGCCCATCGTTGACAACCTAGAGGGCTCACCAGAATTTTCACTTATATATATATATATATATATATATATATATATATATATATATATATATATTGACCTAGAAATTTAGTCATCCTTCTTAGACTACCCGAGACTTACAAAACAAGACAAAGATGGAAACCCTAGGTGCAACAGGGGATCCTCCGATGTCAAAGTTAGAGAAGTAAGTTAAGTTTAGTAGAACGTAAAGGGTTTGGGTGTATTTTCTAGGTAGGAATGTGTGTGTACCTTTCACCATTATGAGTGCTCTTATTTATGGTTGAGGAGAGGTGAGAACGTAGAGAAGATTTCTATATTTTAGAGGGACTCAAATCTCGTTTATGTTGTAGACATCTTCCAGGATCCTTGGCAGAGATTTCAGGCGGATCCATGTTTTAATCATCTTCCGGGATCCTCGGCTAAGATCTCGGGTAGTTACAGCCAGAACCAGGTCGGTAGGGGCAGGAGCATGTAGTAAGACACCGAGGTGACCTATAGGGCTGCCTAAGAGTGATTTGTTTACCTGAATCCTCTAGCAAGTCATGGTTGGACTTTGTAATGAGTAGATTGTCGACCTACCGACCTGTTCTTGGAAGTCGTGCAAAGGACCAAGACCGAGCTCATTTCCTTGGTAGAATATAGATGAATGACCATCATCTTCATTTTGTCGTGAAACATGGGGTCGTACTTTAGGCCCCCTTTTCCAAGAGATGTTCTGATCATCAGCTTAGAAATGTATGAGTCCGTGGAAGAGCTCAACGTCTGCGAGGGCTTGATGTCTAACAGAAAGATTCTTTTTACCGATGGTCAAACTCAGGGTCATTCCGTGAAATGTAACAAAGTGTTCTTCCCTAGCCATTTAGGATCTCCTTAGTCATAACTATCTCTGTCCGACCTCTCTGCGTTGTGCGTATATGTCTGAGCTAGTTTTTCCTTCATAACTAGTCTTTTTTTACCCAAAATAGTAAGCCCACTACTTTCAAGCTTGCGCAGCGTGCTCAGAAAATAGGTTTAATTTAGGTGAGGTCGGACATTTTCACACATTAGGCATGGGGCTTGGCCATCATCAACGCAGAGTGAGGTGGCGTGCATGGGAATCAAAGCGTATCTGCAATCATGATACGATGCACTCAAGATAATGCGCGCCACTCGAAGTCACGTGTGATGACGGCACGCCTCCTCGGCTTCTAACCCATGGGGTGTTGATGCGTGGTGTCTTCTGGGGAGTCGGGTTAGCCAGTGAGTAAGAGGGCTCCATGTGTCCGTGCATGGGTGTTGAGGAGCTGTTTTAGCTGCCGCAATGGGTGTGGGCATCAAATGCTGCTCTTATAAAAGGGAATGCCCTAACATCGTTGGGATCTATTTTCTTTATCGTCTCTCTACCTCACTCTCTGCTTGTTGTTGGGAGATGGTGCTTATTCTTCCTTGGGCCGTTTCTCGTAGATCGAGCCTCCCCTGTTTCGAGTAGCCTTTCACGAACTGAAAAGTTCCTCGGCATTGGAGTATTTTTAGTCTTGATTGAGGAGATCGACCAATGTTGTCAGGTGATTTTTACCAAGTGAGAAGAGGAATCTCCCTTCCCTCAGGTCGACCATCATTACGGCTAGGGCGATCAGATCAAAATATCCATCTACTTTCATCGCTTCCAGGTTGAAGCACTTAATATAATCCTTTAACAATTCGTCTTCTTTCTGTACGACGCTGAGGTGAGTTGTGGGTTTCAACCTTTCTTTTCCTTCGATAAAGTTAGTGATGAAAGCTTTACTAAGCCGTGTGAATGAGTTAATGGACCACAGCTTCAGCTGTCGAAACCATTTCCGAGCTGCCCTTGATAGAGTTAGGGAGAATGCTTGGCACATTACTACAGTCAATGCACCATGAAGCTCCATCCATGCCCTGAAAGATTCCACTTACTCAACAAGCTCAGTGGCTCCAGAGTAGGGAGCGATCTATGGCATCCAGAATCTAGATGGGAGCTGACCGTGCATGATGTCGGTGGTGAAGGGTGGCTTCGTTTCCTCCAACATAACTTCTATTGAGGTCGGAGCATGAGCGTGGTAAGCATCTTGTATGTCACTGATCTGACCTCGTATCTCATTGAGCTCAGCTTCCCAGGGGTCCTCGTTCTCATTCATCACCTCGGTCGTGGTTTCGGGAGCTTTGTCATGCTTCTTCTTCTCTAACTCATGGTGTCAGTCAAAGGCTTGAGCGATAACTTCTTCAGCCCCCTGCCCGGGAGGGGGTACTTGTCACTTTAACATTCTCCTTATCTGATCGATGTTGTTGGTTAAGGCTTTAACTCGATGTTTTAGAGAGATGAGCCGACCTCCCTGGTTCTAGGATCGATGCGCCGGGCCTACTGGTGCAGAATCAGCCTGAGGTTAGGAATATGAGTCCTGATAATCCAGAGATTATTTTAGCAATGTAGGGCTAGGCACAACGGTGGTGATCTGGGCTTTCTTTCTCCCCATTGCCATTGTTAAAGCACAATGGAATGAGAACGACTTTTAACGTCTTCTCACAGACGGTGCCAAACTGTTGATGTAGAAATCCAGTCATCCTTCTTAGACCACTTGAGACTTATAAAATAAGTCAAAGATGAAGACCCTGACAACAAGAGAGGACCCTCTATGTCAAAGTCAGACAGGAAAACTAGTTCTAGTAGAACGTAAAGGGTTTGGGTGTATTTTCTAGGCAAGAATGTGTGTGTACCTTTCACTATTAGGAGTGCTTTTATTTATAGTTGAGGAAAGGCTGTGGCATAGAGAAAATTTCTGTATTGTAGAGGGACTTGAATCTCGTTTTTGTCATAGATATCTTCTGGGATCCTCGGCGGAGATCTCGGGTGGATCCATGTTTCGTTCATCTTTCAGGATCTTCGGCTGGCATCTTACGTAGTTACAGTCTGAACCATGTCGGAAGGGGTAGGAGCATGTAATAAGAGGCCGAGGTGACCTATAAGGATGCCTGAGAGTGGTTTGCCAACCTGAATCCTCTAGTAAGTCATGATCAGGCTTTGTAATAGGTAGATTGCTGACCTGCCGACCTATTCTTAAAAGTATGTTGAAGGACTAAGACCGAGCTCCTTTCCTTGGCAGAAAATAGATGGATGACCATCCTCTTTATTTTGTTGTGCAACATGGGGTCGTATTCTAGGTCCCCTTTTCCAAGAGATGTTCTTAGCATCAGCTCAGAAATGTATGAGTTCGTGGAAGAGCTCGACATCTGGCAGAAATATTCTTTCTACCGATGGTCAAACTCGGGGTCATTCCATGAAATGTAACAAAGTATTCTTCCCTGGCCGTTTAGGAGCTCATTGGTCATGATTAACACTAGCTGACCTCCCTGCATTGTGTGTATATGTCTGAGCTGGCTTTTTCTTAGTGGCTAATCCATTTTTACCCATAACAATTGTTGATACAGTTTTTGGATGGAGCCTTCCTTGACCTTTGAATGCCCATACAGGAATTGATAAAGGAGACCTGGCTAGTACAAGGGACCCTCTAATGCCAAAGTCAGGCATCCGGGTCTTTGTAGCAACATAACGTAATGGGTTCCAAAATGTGTATTGCGTACCTTTTGCCATTAGGGGACTCCCTATTTATAAGTGAGTGAAGATCATTCTATTGGAGGATTGTCCGTCGTTTTGGTAGATGTAGATTTAGCTGGAGTCCCTAAGGGACGGGAATTTCCCCGTGATTCTCGGGATCTTGGTCTTATCCCTCTAGGATTATCCGAGTGGATCTTGGATCTTTCCATTGGAGAAGCTCGGTCGTCAGTTGGGGATAGATGAACTTGCCCGACCTATAAAGTAGGTCGGAATGGGGAGGCGGTGGCTCCTTAAAGATAAGTTGGCTGAGCTATTAAAGGGTTGACATCATCCGATGACTAAGCCAACCAGGCAAGCATGTAATGTCCTTGTGGTCATCGGCTTTGATAGCTCTGAAGTTCATCGGAGGTCATTCCGTCCTATGTTCATACTAACCTGTGGTCATCCCGACCTATATTATGTTCGACATTTCTCACTAGTGGTTATTTTTCAAGTAGCTCGGGCTTAATCGACATGACCCTTAACTTTTCAATTTAAGAGGGCCTTGCAACCTAAGAGGGCCTTGTGATCCATGTAGAGCTTGAGCCATTGGTCCATGCTAGTTGTTAGTTCGATCCCTTATCATGAGTCACTCCATTTTTCCCCTAATGATAAGCCCCCCTACTTTTCGAGTCGGTTGCATAGACTCGGGAAGTAGGTCTGAAGTTACTAGGTCGAACTGTTCTGCTATAAATGCTAAGTATGGCAGCCAGTATGGGAGTTGAGGTGTGCCAGTAATCATGTACGGCATAGTTGAGGTGTCATATCGTGGCTAGAGACCATGTAACATGTTAGGTCACTATTTCGTCATCTGATCAATAGGAGAATGACATGTGGCATTTTCTCGATAGTAGAGTTGGGCGAAGGGTCCCATAAGGTCGACCCTAAATGAGGTCGACCTAGTTTGGATTAGGTCGGGATATCATATACCAAAGTCAGTGGTCCTTCGGGTCCCTTTCCCGGATGAACTCCCTACTTGTCCTCCAAAGGGGGCACTTGCCTTTTTTTAGGTCGCTCTCTAATGCGGCTTAAGGCTCCCTGTATAGAGTATGGTAAGGCGGGTGCTTGGTTATCTAGACTTCACCCCGGGGCAGTTGATCCTTAATGCATGGAGGACATTGATCAGCCGTGTCATCCTTTGGTCCAAGCTCGAGCAACCCGAGCTTACTGTCAAGGAATTCCTATCACGCCCCAAACTCGGAAACCAGGCTCACAAAATTCCCGATCCCTGAATCCGGCACCGACAGCCTCCGTAGAACCCCATTCTCGGCTCCTACTGCCCATTCGCCAGGTTCCGATCCTGGGATGCTATGAGGAGGATTTTCAACACCAGTTTGATTCGTAATAAGCATAACCAAATGCATAACCCACAAAAATCAACCAAAAACTCCATCACATTTCCACTATGATCAAAAACTTTAAAAGTACAATGAGCATAAAGGGAAATACAATGATAATAAATAAAAAGCTCCAAGATGATCTGCAAAGCGCTCCTGGCTCAATGCTACTGTGCTCCAACATCACCTGCACACAACAGTCGTGCATTAGCTTATGGAAAGCTTAGAGGGCAGTGAAAGTGTGTGCGCAAGGTAGTAGTTATGCAGTATCAGAGTAATGTGGAATATGCTGATGAATCCATGAATGCTATTAGCCGTACCAAGGCTATGCGGTGCAAGGCATGAATGATGTCGGCCATATCAAGGCTATGCGGTGCAAAATGCAACTCAAGCATGCGAATCCTCATCTAAGTCCACATATCAATACAGCTCAACTCTGGAATATCACCGGGGTCTAGTACACTTCAAGCCAGATTGCCACCCCATCGCGCGCAATAAGGTGAGTGAAAAAGACCTCATTGTCTGCCTGTCAATATTGGGCTCGGCTCGTCAATAGCGCACCCATTCCTCGAGTTGGTCAGACTCAGCCTAGCTTTGCCCCCTCCTCTCGGCTGGGTAAGGCCGCACCCCCTTTCAACGGACCACGACACAGTGGAAAGCGCAACCGTCTGGTAATCGGCACTCGGCGCTTATGCACCCACTCGGTCTAAACGTTGGAGTAACCTCTTAGTACCATAAGGGTTTAGGGACTTTCACCCAGGGATATCTATAGAACCCCATGTAGAACAAGATTTTTGGTATCCAATCCTGCCAACCACGATACGTCTATGGAGGCTACGACCCTGATGTCGCTAGGGCATACAGTAACCATATCACACAATGCGAATGCATGAATCACACTATCCAGTCATACAACAATCCTACGCATATCGTGCGCTCATGTAAGGCAACATCGCCTATCCAGGAGCCCCTAAACAATCTGCCTAAAGCCATATACTATTATCAGTCACTTCTCATATCAAGCATACATATGATGCGTATGATCATGAATCATGGAACTATACTAAACATATTATATGGTGATGGACGTTGTTCATAACGAAGATAGGCCTAGATGGCCTACAAGTATGGGCCTAACAATGGGCCCTAGGGAGAATTATAATGTGGTCATTTAACCAACATTATTCTTACAATGTGGACGTCAAACCAACATTGCTCCCAAGGTACGACTGTCATAAACATCATTACTCAAACTATAGTGGGGTTATACATTGTAATGGACTTGTGTACATCCTATTGGGCCTCGACCCATGGGCCTTAGTTACATCAAATGGGCCTTATGACATGGGCTTTATATATATCAAGGTGGGCCTCAATGGATAGGCCATAACTACATCAGGATGGGCCTAATCCTATGGGCCGATCAAATAGGCCGAGTCGAATGGGCCTCAGGTATGTCAAATCGGGCCCACCCTCATATATATATATATATATTTGAAATTTGACCCATTCACAAGTTAACATAAAGATAGTTGAAATGAAAACAATTATCAACTAAATTGGAAACTACTGCTGCCCTTAGAAGTTGAACGGTAGATGTCACGGTCCACATTTAAATGGTGGGGTCCACTTAAACTTTAGATCTGATTCATCCTTTTTGCCCATGCCATAAAATGGTATCTCAAAATGTTTGGATGGTATGGATACAGCATGTGCATCATGGTGGGCCCCACCATTCAAACAATGAATGGTGTAAAATACATATATCAATGTGGGGCTTGTGGGCTTCCTGCCGTCAAAGGGGCAGCTATATACCTATTACATGTGCTATAGTTGCACTAGAATGGTAGAGGTGGGTCCCACGTAGGGCCCACCATTATGTATATATTATATAATATAATATATAATATATATAATATAATATATACTATATAAAATATAATATATCCACGTCCAGGCCCTGGACTGCCTGGACTGCTACATACTATGTACAATATATATAATATAATATATACTATATATATATATGGTATTTATACACTATACCATATAATATATATATATATATATATATATATAAAATATAATATAAAAAAAATCATGATCGTCCAGGCCCTAGACGGCCTGGCTAGCACACACATCAGGTGTAGCCCCACATGGGGCCTACCGTAATATTTATTTTTCGTCTAAACCGCTGAGTGAGAACCCAAAAGGGTTTAATAGCAGCCACCCAATCCCACTGTTTCCTCACATGTGGGCCACCTGAGCTTTGGATGAGGCTGGTTTTCGGGGGGCCCACCACCCAAAAGGAGGCCCACTAGATGCACGGTGTGGATTGCTCAACCCACATCACGGTGGGGCCCACGGCTGGGGCCGTGGGTCTGCGTGCTCGTCCGTCGGTCCGTCCACCAGCGTAGGTAGCGCCTGCTGCCTTCTGACAGTAGCAGCGCCTGCTACTGCTGTGATGTATATATATTTTATTTTTATTTTTTTTATTTTCTAGTTTTCCTCAAGTGGGGCCCACATTAGGTGAATACACCCTGTCCAATGGCCCTCCATGGCTCAAAATAAGCAAAATAAGCCCAATATTGAGCATATTTCGGTGTATAGAAACAACAGGAGATATTTCAACGATAAACCTGCTGTTTGCCATGCTATAGCCCGCCCGAAAGTCAGATTGGCCCCATTTTTTGGCTCAACGCCTAAAATAATCTGGAGAATGGAATGGACGGCTTGGATTGAATACATACATCAAGGTGGGGCCTATATAAGTGGGCCACCCCATAAGCTTGGAAACAAGATAATATTTGGGTCTTCCCTTTTTGTCCAGCGTCCAGGGACGCTGGACGGTTTGACCATGCACAAGCATTGAGGTGGGCCCTGCTTAGGTGGGCCACCAAATGATGTATGGTGTGGGTACAACTCATTTAAAGTGGGCACCTCTTATAAATGGCTTTGATAAAATACCTGCCTCATGGTGGGGTCCATCCTGATGGGCCACATGACCACATCATCATCACATTAAAAAAATTAGAAAAAGAGGGGGAGAGAGAGAGGGAAAGAGAGAGTGGGACACACGTGATGAAGGGCTCCGCCACTATGAGCCCTCCCTTGCACTAAATCATACATCAAGTGGGTCCCTTAACACGTGGGCCCAACAAATAAAAGATCACTGGTGGAGATCCCTTCTCCACAAAGATGGAAGGTCTAGATGACCTCTAGCCATGTAAAAAAAGAAATAAACATCATGATGGGGTTCATGGAGAATGGCCCCATCATGGAATGATCATGTGGATCAAGGTGGGCCATCGGCCACACCTAGGGTCCAAAGTGAGATTCATACCATCGATCGGTATGCCTCACTTGGCCCATCATGAAAATAAAAAAAACTAGCCTATAGAAGCACCCACCGTTCGATCTTCTTGCTCCCTTGGCTTCCTTTGCTCCTTAGCTTCGATCTCAACGGAGGAGATGGGGTTTGGATGGTTAAGATGGGAGATGAGAGGGTAGGAAAGTGGGCCACACTTGTGGCTGTCTTGGAGGGCTTGGAAGGCTTGGACGTATGGTATTTTGGTTGCTTGGAAATGAGTTTGACAAAGTGAGAGAGTGAGGGTTGTAAAGAGAGAGAGATGGGTGATGGATGTGTTGATGTGGTGAGTGATGGGTGTAAGAGCCCTTTTTTAACTTTTGAGGTAATTTGTGTAAGAAAGTATGGCTTGTGTAAGAAACTTTTGACTTTGGAGGTTGCTTGGGGAAGGGTGAGAGGTGATGTGTACTTGACATGTACTTGACATAATGGGATGGATTGATTGATTGATTGAGGTGATATCTTGTAGAGATTCTCTCGTAATTCGCACGCGCGATATTTTCCTCGCACCGAACGCTGGCCCACATTTCCTAGCCAGAGTATCGGATCAGCGCGCAAGACGTGGCATCGGAACCGTGGCGACAGCACGGTCATAGGGGTACAAGTCTCGGGTTGAATTGACTTGAGTTGACGGTGTGTGATGCAGGGTCGTGCGCAAATACTGGTTAAGGATCGAAGGTTGCCGAAATTCGACCGGGAAGACCGTGGAAGTCTATGGGACGGTACGGTCTAGGATATGGGGCCTACAATTCCTTCATATGTACCAGCTGAAATCTAACCATTTTTACGAAGGCTGGTACTATCTCTTTTCCTAGAGGGGGATTGGAGGAAGTGTTATCACGGATGACCTAACCTCTAATGAAAACTGGAGGAGCAAGTGGTTCTAGGCTTCTAGCAGTTGGGAAGTGGCAGACTTGACCTTTCATCGTAGTCTTGTCTTTACCGCATTTACTACTCTAGGTCAGCTTTTCTCAGACTTAGCTCTTATTTGATTGTTTCTTAGTTAGTCAGCCTCAAGTATTCTTGACTATTCGCATTTGACTTTTCCCCTATCGCAGTTATTCCCAAATACCCCCCTATATTAGCTATTGGACCTCTTGCTCAAGTTCAAGGAGCGAGGGCATTGAAAGAGGAAGATCTATCTTGGAGAAAGCTTCTCCAATTGGAGCTCTTGTTGAAGTCAGGCCTTGATACTGAGCTCACAGGTAAGAACCTTTTCCGACCTTTAAGACTTGAAAAAAATTTCACGAACTTGTGGCTAACTCTTCTTTCATTCCGATTGTAGAAGCTAGCCCCTTGTTGAAACCCATCTCCAAGCATAAGGCACATTCTCTCGAAGAAACTGTGACGGAGAAGAAGGCAAAGAAGAAGAAGACGACCTCTAAGAGTAAGGGGAGGGTCGGTCCTTCATCTCCCACTATTGTGGAGATTAAAGAAGAGGCGACAACCATAGAGTCTACCCATGTTGTTGCTGAGGAGATGGTTGATGCGATCATCCGCGAGGAGGTCCCTTCCGCAGAAGTTCAGGGGGCTGCCGAGCCTTCTGCTGAGACTCGGTACGTAGAGGCTGGTGAGGCCAACGGGCCTTCCGCCAGGCCTTTTGAGGCTCGGGAGGGGGGAGAACGTCTTTCCAAGATAGTTAGTGAAGTCATATGAGATCTCCTTCCTTGGGCGGAACGGAATTTGCCTAAAAAGGTATTCTTTCACTCATTGGACTGCACCCCAGACACTATCCTTGGGTCCTTGATAAAGAGTTTCCTCATAGTAAGTGAATTCTCTAAGTATCTTGTTGTTTTTTTGTCTGTTTGGTTTTTGATATCTTCCCTTGTTCTTTCAGCAGTTCGCTCCTTGCATGCTGTAGGTGCACCGTGACATCGTGCAGTTGCAGAAGCAGGCATGGGAGAGCGAACAGAGGTGTCTGCCAAAGGGAGATAAAGCCGAACAGTCTCATATTGTGGCATTTATGTCTGAGCGGACCCATTCTAATATGGAAGCCCGTGCTTCAACCCTAGAGACCGAACTAAAGGTGACGAAGAAGCTTCTAGCTGAAACTTCTGATAGGTTGGCTCAATGGGAGGCTGATAATGGGAAGCTAAAGGCAAAGCTTGGGGAGGCTAAGGCGAGGCTCAAGACGACTGAGGTAGAAGCTCAGGTAGCTATTGTAAGTGTCATAGTTTATAGCCCTTTGTGTTGTCAAATTTGTGGTGCCAAAGACACTACTATGAAGCTTGGATATATGAAGAACAAAGCTCTACTCAAGATCAACTTTAATTAACAAGCACTGTTCATAAGTCAAGACTCGAGAAAGTGAGATTGTTTGACTAGATTCAAGAAGCTTTCAAGTTCAAACTCAAGATCTCAAGAAGCTTTCAATTCAATCTCAAGATCTCAAAGAGCTCTCAAGTTTAAATGACATCAAGACTTCAAGCTCCATTACTTTCCAAGGTCACTCGTCTCTAAAGTTTCAATGTCGTTACTTCACTATTGAGGTATGACTGACCTTAGGTTGACCTTTAGAGTAGGCCATTTTGGATATATAATTCATATGTTTTATATCAGTGAGTTTGGACTGTTCTAAGACTAGTCCTAGACTTTGTTCGACTAGTCCTAGCACTGCTTCGACCCGTCTAAACATTTCCTGGATCAGTTGTAAGTTTGTTACAAAAATTAAAAATTTTCTGTTAGGCTTCGACTAGTCCTGGGGACTGTTCGACCAGTCGTAGGAACAGTGTCGACCGCATCTTCAACCAGTCGTAGACCTACGACTCAAAGAACAGCGTTGAAATTCGGCCACCTACGACTAGTCAAAGGAGACCTACGACCAGTTGTGAAACTGCCAAATCTTATCGCGCCCGAATTTTTAAATATCTGTTGGTTCTACGATCAGTCGTAGAGGTCCTTAGACCAGTCGAAGACATGATTTGTTCACCTATAAATAGAGCATGAATCTCAGAATAAAACAAGCAATTCAAGTCAATTTAATTCGGTCTTCTGAGAGATAAGTCAGTGCTTCATTTAAGCTAAGTGTGCATATTTAATATTCTCTTTCTTTAGCTTTGTTAATTGATTTTTTTTCTTGCATTCCAATCTAATCTGAAAAGAGGAATTGATGTTTTCCTTTTTCTAAAATCAAAATCAATTAGAGCTAGCCCTTTTGTTTTAATTTAAAATCTATTAGAACCTAGAACCATTATAAATTAAGTATTGGACATTGAACTTTGACATTCAAATCTCTACTCTAACTTGGTTCTTCTGGGCTGCTACAATGAAGGAGAATCAGGTATTTTACAATTTATGTAATTTACATTGTTTGGTTTTATTTGAGGTTAAGCCAGAAAAATCTAAAAGTTGTTGGTTATTTGAGGAGAACCAGAAAACTCAGAAGTGAGGGTTTTTGAATTGTGTAAGCCCTTTGCAAAAGACATAATTGTGAAGGTTTTGGGTAAACATGTGAAAACCTATTTGATTGTGAACGCTAATATCCCCTGTGTGAGGATATTAGGAGTGGAGTAGCATTCTGTGTGGCTGTTGTTTAACAGTTGGTGAACACACATGCGAACCACTATAATTCTTTGTAATGTGGATGTGTGATTTGTATTTCCTATCTTTTATCATTCAGAATTGTGGAATGTATGTGTGAATGTGAATGTTGTAATCATTTCATTTTAAGCACAGTGGGGAACGTTGTAATAATTTAGATTTACATTTCAGCATTATATTTTTGCTATCTCTTTATTACGTTGAGCTTCAGTTTCTCTATTTGTTCTACAAATAAGGTTGTCCTACCATAAAATTTGGTTTTTGGTGTAAGGTTGTCCTTAGAACATTTTTTGTTTCTATTTCTCTATTTTTGGTTGCTTTCCATTCCTATACTCTGATTGGTGTATAGTGCTATCTATTCTTTGTTTCATATTCCGCTGTATTTATTTTTAATTTGGCATAGTCCTATTCACCCCCCCTCTAGGACATATAGCTTGGCCATTTCGGCTATCTCCTCCACTAGGGTGGCCGTCATTGAGGATTACAAGTCTTTCGAAGAATATTTGGAAGATAGAGATACCCTATACCGAATGGCCTTTTCGAAATGCATCGAATAGGTTAAGGAGACCTTTCTTGATTTGGACCTCTCCGGCTTCGAGGATGATGACTCTAGATTCGAAGCCTCCGTCGAAGACACGCCTTCTGAGCAGCCCCCCGAGGCTTAAAGACCAGCTCTCTTTGTAATTTTTTAAACTTTTCAATGTAACATGCTCCTCGGGGCCTTTATCAATACAATTCACTTTTTAGCACAATGTTTGTGTGCAAATTTCTCTAGGTAGCTAGATTGGACTAAGTAGATAGATCGGATCCAATAGGTAGGTCGGATCCAGCAGATAGGTCTGATCTAGTAGATAGGTTGTTCGATCGACTACCTTGGTTGTAGTAATCGTCGAAGGGTTGCTTTTCCTTTTAGAGTTTGAGTAGTTGATTAGGCTTCCTTTATTAGGATTCGACCAAATTATGAGGGCCTTTTCTCCTTTATAGAGATAACCCTTGGTCGCTTCCTACTTTTTATGCACTCAAATGCCAGTAGTGTAGAACCCGACCTCCCCTTGGGGGGATTGGCGTATTAATAGGGCCCTTCTTTCCAAGTCACCCTGGAGGGCCTTATGTAGATCCTTCCATTGATCGGTGGGTTAACCGCTCAAGCCTTCAAGATGGTACAATCCAGGTCAGCTCGTATTGGTCATAACATAAGGCCCTTCCCAATTAGGGCCCAGGGTTCTCGAGCCAAGTTCCTTAATATTTTGGAAGGTTCTACGAAGGACTAAATCTCTAACCCAGAATCTCCTGACATTTACCCTGGTGTTGTAGAAACGTGCTACTTGTTATTGGCGGATCGTAGTCTGTATCCAAGCTTGTTCCCTCCTTTCCTCGAGAAAGTCAAGGTCCAGAGCCATTAGCTCAGAGTTCATTTGTTCATTAAAGGACTCGGTCCGAACAGTTGATAGCCCTATCTCTATTAGGGTAATGACTTCTGCTTCGTAGGTTAAAGAGAAGGGAGTTTCTCTAGTGGCTTCTCGGGTTGTAGTTTGGAATGCCCAAAGAACATTGGGGAGTTTTTCGGCCCATGCTCCCTTGGCCTTCTCAAGCTTGGTGCAGAGATGTTGTTTGATGATCTTGTTGACCGCTTCAACATGCTCGTTGGCCTATGGATGTCGTGGCGAGGAGTAGACATTCTAGATTTCGACGTTTTCACACATTCCTCAGAATTGCTTGTTGTCGAATTGCTTCCTATTGTCATATACAATTGTTCGAGGAATGCCAAATTTGCATATGATGTTCTTTCAAACAAAGTTTGTTATCTTCTGCTCGGTAATTTTCACCAGAGGCTCGGTTTCAGCCCACTTCATAAAGTACTCGACTGCCATCACAACAAACATGATAATGCTTAATCAATTTAATTATGCATGTTTTCATGTGTGAAGTATTTCGAGAGCTTAAGGTGACATTGATGTGAAAAAGAATATTTATACTCAAAAGATTACTAAATAAAGATTTGTAGATATGAAAGCCATTAATGAAGAATTTACATGCCAAAGATCCAAGGAAACCAAGTGAGGAATGAAGAGAATCAAAGATTTGAAGTGAAAAAAATGAATCCTGAAATTATCCTGAAAAAGAACATATTCCTGAAATTGTCCTGAAAAAATATGTTCTGAAACTCCGAGTCTAAAAATTAAAAGTTCTGAAAGTCTATTTTGGGAACTGCGTAGAGTGCGTAAATTTGAGATGGTTTCTAGAATTTTCCAACTGGTGCGAAAGTTTGAGTTCCACAACTATAAATAGGATTTCCTATGATGCTCCAAAGCATCTTCTAGGGTTTAGAAAGGAAGAGAAGGCCTAGGCAGAGCGCTAACAACGTTCTTCCACCTCGATTTCTTCATGGATTCTAGTATATCTCTTACTTTTTCTTTAATTTTTTAGTTAGCTATGACTAGCTAATCTCTTAGCTAAGGCTAAGAGGTGAAGCTGTATTTTATTTTGATGCTTTCTTTGCTTTGATTCTTGTTTATATTGAATGTCATTGATTTCTAGTTTTAACTTAAAGAATATTTTCAATTTTCTATGATTTATTGTGACTCAAATTACAATAGATGATGTGATAGCTTTGAATATCTTCTTTTCTTGTTTTGAGATTATGAGATTGGTAAAACTTGTTATTCACTATCATTTCCTGGGCATGGTTAATGCATGAATTCCCTTCCAATCATCACAATACTCCTTCATTGAGGACTATATCAATGAAAAGTTCAGATATTTGATTTAATTGCATCATCTTCCAATTAGATACGATAGAACTTCGATTGTAGTTGTGTTTGTTAAATCAAGTAAGGTAACATCCTGATAGCTACAAGTGGATCCTTGGCGCTCTAGTTTTCTTTTGATTATTGATACTTTATTCATAATTCCTCTCAACTATTCCAGAATTCAATTCAGATCTTTTTCTAATTATAGTTCTAGTTATTTTCAGATTACGTACAAGTTTAGTCCCTGTGGATTTGACGTCGGTCTCACCGAGTTATTACTACATCGCGACCCTACATTTGAGGTTGTGAATAAGTTTTTGGCGTCGTTGCCGAGGATTACGGCTACGTTTTTCTGAGATTAATTCGTATTAAAATTAGGTTAATATTAGGGTTAACATTTTTTTAAGGTTAGGATTTTTTTTTTCTAAGATTATTTTTAGAAACTAATATTGTTTTCTATTTTGTAGGAATTTAACATAGCAACTCCAAATGTGTCTGAGGACATAGTGCAACTCAAATTGTTCCTCTTTTCACTGAAGGAAAAGGTTAAGACGTGGATGCACTCTTTAAAGCCACAATCTATCCGCACATGGGCCAAGATGACCTGAGAATTTCTCAAAAAGGTTTTCTGTTTCATAAAACTAACACTTTAAGGAAGGCAATCATGAACTTCACCTAGAAAGAGGAAGAGACCTTCTTCAAATGTTGGGAAAGGTTCAAAGATTTCACAAATTCCTGTCCACATCATGGCTGCAAAATTCGGTGGACAATAAGCTTTTTCTATAATGGATTTACTTCGCCAATGTGCCAATTTGTAGAGATGATGTGTAACAGTGAGTTTATGAACAAAGAGGCCGATGATGCGTGGGATTACCTTGATCAATTGGCAGAAAATGCGCAATCATGGAACACCTCCCCGAGACCCACCACTTCTGAGCCTACTCAATCAAAGGAAATAGGAGGAATGTATGCCTTAAAAGAAGAAGATAACATCAGTGCAAGGGTGACCAATCTCACAAGAAAAGTTGAGGCCATGGAACTTAAGAAGGTGGAAGCTATCAAACCAAAGGAAGTCATGGAAGTTGTTTATGGTATTTGTGCTAGCAACAACATACATGCGATGCAAGATTGTCCCACAATCACTGCTTTTCAAGATTTATTAAATGAGTGATCAAATGTCGTAAATACTTACCAACGACCATTCAACGGACCCACCTCATACACATATAATTCCAATTAGAGGAACCATCCAAACTTCAGTTGGAGGAATGGACAAACAGATAACCTTTAAGAGGCCCTTACTCAACTTCTAAATCAAAGGAAACCTTGAGAGGATCTAGTTCAAAAATTCATGCAAAACCAAGAGCTCTTCAACCAGAACATAGTGCAAGCATTCCAAGATCTCAAAATAACAATGGAAATGTGTGCATCATCAATTCAAAAGATAGAGTCACACTTAGTGACTGAGGAGAAAGGGACATTTCTAGCCTTACCTCTCCCCGATCCAAAGCCACAATGTAAAATTAGTGACTTAAGCTCTTTTAATCAACATGTGGAACAAGCTAAGTCTATCACCACTCTTAGAAGTGGAAAGACAATTGACAAAATCATTCCCGCGAAGGCTGAAAAGCCTAAGGACTTGGAAGAAGTTATGAATGATGGACTTAGCGACATCCCACATGAGATGGAACCAAAATCTCAAAACAAGCCGATTGCACCATTCCCTCAACGGTTGATTACACCAAAACCTCTATCTAACTCCCAGGATATTACAGAGGTGCTTAAGCAAGTGAAGGTCAATATCCCTTTACTGGATGCCATTTAACAAATCCCTTCATATGCCAAATTTTTGAAAGATCTATGTACAACCAAAAGATGGCAAAACATTTAAAAGAAAATCTTTTTGACAAAAAAAAAACGAGTCTCATCCTCAAGTAAGATGTGCCATAAAAATACAAAGATCCTAGTAGCCCAACCATCACACGTGTAATTGGGAACCACCGGATTGAGCACGCACTTCTTAACTTAGGGGCAAGTGTTAATTTGATCCCATTCTCGATTTACGAATAACTGGGTTTAGGTGAATTAAAACGCACTCGGACCACATTACAACTTGCTGATTGATCAGCTCGTGTACTGAGAGGAATGATTGAGGATGTGTTGGTTCAGGTTGATAAATTCTACTATACAGTAGATTTTATTATTCTGGATACTCAACCCATTGTGGATGTGAGCACTCAAATACCCATCATTCTTGGTCGGCCATTCCTTGCTACATCAAATGCCATCATTAATTGTAGGAATGGAATTATGAATCCATCTTTTAGAAACATGATATTGGAGCTCAATATCTTTTTCAATATGAGCAAACAAATAGAGGATAAAGATGATACACACGACATTAACATGATCGACTCTTTTGTGAAAGATATAGCACTTTTGACTCTATACTCTAACCCTCTAGAGACGTGCTTGGGCCACTCCCCTGATTTAGATGATGACATGATTCGAGAGATGGATGCCTTGCTTAATGCAACGCCGGTACATGAAATTAATCGGTAGATGCCACAAATTGAGAAATTACCTCAAACCGATGTAGTCCTCTACCATCTAGTCTCAAGGCGCCAAAGCTTGACCTAAAATCTTTGCCCACTAATCTCAAGTATTTTTACTTAGGTCAAGATGAGACATACCCAATCGTGATTTCTTCATACCTTGAGAAAGAACAAGAGAGTATGCTTATTTCTACTCTCATTGAGCATAAAGAAGCCCTTGGATGGTCAATTGTGAAATTACGGTATATACCGTTGATACTGAAGAATAAATATGAGACAAAGTCCTAAAGGGAAGGGGGGGGGGGGGGGGTGAATAGGACTTTGTAATTGATTATGCCAATCAAAAAAATTTATTGCCTAACTTAACTGATTTATAAATAAACTCAGCGAGGCAATGTAACTCTAACGACTTTCAAGCTTGTTAGAGGGTCCAATCACATAGGCAGCTTAAGATACACCAATAAAGAAAGTAGCCTATATCATAGTGTACTTATGTGTGAAAAGTGCTTCCTATCAATCAATAGCATTCATTCAATCATAGATAAGAGTTTAAACATTCAAGCATTTATAAGCATGAGTAAACAGATGCATAAATGACAATTTGAAACACAAGCATGTATAGTCGTTCGGCTATGTGCCTACTCCACTCCCGGCATCCACACTTAATCCCAAAGTGCACTAGATTTCACTATTAATGGTTTTAAAACAGGTTCACTAATAACCTTTATAGTCCTACACTAAAGACACCAATTTATGCTCTCCACAAGAGCAAAGGTCCTACACTAAGAACCCACGTTTAGGCCTACCGGCCAAGGTCCCACACTAGGCACCTCCGTTTAAGCCCACCTGTCAGACCCTTAAGCGAGTATCCATTTTGTTCTATTAGGTCCCACGGTCCTGCCTGTAGAATTCCGGCGACCCACAACCTGTATGTAGCATTTACGATCATCCTTAAATCCCATCCTGTAAACCCGACTCGAATCAACCCGAAACCTATACCTTTACGACCGCATCGGCGCCGTGGTTCTAACACCACATCTCATGCATAAATTCGATGTGTACATGAAAATTTGTAGGCAGCATTTTATTTGGACCCTTGATCGTGTTTTGGTGAGACCCACCTAGCATGTGTCCACGCCACCCTAGGAAGCATGACATCATCCATTCCATGATGGCCTAACTAGCCTAGACCCCTAGCCCCTAGCAGGCATGGGTTCTTTCTCCCAAACTGATCATAACAACACCCTATCCCATGTGTAATTATAACTCCTCTTTTCAAAAAAAAAAAGTAATCATTCCTTTCTAGCTACTTCTTTCCATGATCTTTCTCTCCCTCATTCTTCTCTTTTCGCCTAGCTAGAGGAGTCTTGGAAGTCAACCATATTCCAGCAACTCCAACCCCATTTTCCCTCAAAAATCCCTCCATCTAACCCTCAAAACATAATCTTAACCATAGATCTATAACTCTTGGAGCTTAAGGAGCTTGGAGATAAGAGAAAGTAGGAGTTCTTGTGAGGTGGGTGCCCGTTTAGAAATGTTTTCAGCTTTTCTTTCTTAGTTCTTCTTTTTCTCATTCAAGGGAGCTTATGGGGCCTATCAAAAGATGGTGGAGGTCCCTCATGTCTCCATGGGTGTGGCCAATGGCCCACCTTCTGCATGCATGTTCCATAGATGGGGTCATTCTCCATGGACCCCATCATGGTAATTTTTCTTTGATCCATAGCTTATGGGGTCATCTAGACCCTAGATCCTTGGTGGGGTTGGCATCCCCACCTTAGATTTGATTTTTTGATCCATGCATGTGTAAGATCTAGCTTGTAATATGTTATGATGAATGTTGTGAGGTTGTGATGATGGAGAGGGCCTCAATCATGGCAGAGCCCCCTCTCCTATGGCCAGATTTCCTTTCCCCTTTTTCTATTATTGCTTTCTAATGTGTGTGGCCCATTTAGGGACCCTAGGATGTCCAGATTGTCGAGTAAGGTGGGATGCCCCTTGCTATCCATTTCCTGAACATTGGCGTCCCACTTGCTGCCTATTTGATGCATGCAAGGGGTTTTGGTCTGGATGTTTGTGGGGCCCACTAAGGTGGACCATATCACCATTTTTGTGAAATATTTCCCCTTTATTCAGTAGTTATGGACTGATGTGTCTAGTTATATCTTGCTATCCATAAAATTTTTGGACTGTCTGGGTTGTTTTTCATTGATCTTGGCATGAAAGATTGGAATTATTGTAGGCATGTTTTACCCTTATTAAGAGATGATTCTTTGAGGTGTGGAGCCCACCTTGATGTATGTTAAATCCCACCTCCAACTGTCCATGAATGGATAACCAATGGAGCATGCCCAAGGGCAGGACAGTCTAAAATTCTAGACCGTCTGGCCATGCTTATTGGAGGGAAAACACATGTATTAGCTGATTTTTGGGGATGATGGGTCAATTTCATGGACCCTACCTTGTTGTACTTTAATAGGAGCATGATCACGACCCCTTTTCGCTCTTCTGGGTGGGCTTGGGCCCGCTCCCTTGGATGTTCCATGCAGGGACAGCAATATTTTTTCCTACAAAATTTTAATTCCGGACCTTGCTGTCCATTTTTGTAACTGATGATTGTGTGTGATGGTGGCCTCTCCCTTCACCCATCTTGTGGCCCACCTTGTGGGGACGCACCTCAGGTGCATGTGGACCACCTGATTCACCGAATTTTGGGGCATTTTGGAGCAGGGCCAGCAGCCCAACTGCTGGACGTCCAGCAATGGGTTAGCCAACCGTCCTTCCCTTATGGCCCACCTTGATGTAGTATATTTCTAGGCCATCCTCCCTAGTGTGGCCCATTGAGAAGTGGTTCAATCCCTGGTGGGACATACACCAGTGGGGCCCACCTTGGGGTTTATTGTGGCTGGCCGTCTAGGCCTCTTGGGATGCCCATGCCCACCTGGGACATCCAGGATTTTTTCTGGGTGCTGCTGGACTTGCAGTCCAGCAGCAGCCCCACCTTTATTCTTATGTCATATCCTCACCTTTCATCTGTTGGGACCCACTATGATAACTAAGGGTCATTATAAAATTTATTTTCTCCCAAAATTACTATCTGTTGGACCTCAGCGGGCCCAAGGAGCCGAGTGGGCTCAATGTCCAGCATGGGCCTTAAAATGTTTTGAATATAACTGAAAAATTTTATATAGTGAGGCCCACTAGATTGGGGTGTTGTATACTCCTTGAGTAGATATTTTTCCTTGAGATTTCTTTTGGGCATAATTAGTGCCTTGTTAGCCCACTTTTTGTTGATTTCTTAGGCCCAAATAATTGGACCAAATTTTTTTAGGATGTCCTGTAACACCCCGTGTTTCCAGAGCACAAGTACGAGACTTGTTCTGGAAACCTGAGAGTTAACAAATCAGAGATCTAGCGGATGATTAAAATCAGAGTATGATAGCGTAAGTAAGCATAGATTAATATCATATAAGCTCAATTATTTAGCCCACTCAGCTGGGGGCCTTATTACACTTTTTTTTTAAACAAAAATTATCAATGTATCAAATTAAACATAAGAGCACTACTGCTATTAATTTAAATCGAAACAACCGGCCGCTTCTTGTTGCGGCTCGTCTTCGTAATATCCGTTTTCAGGCTCCACCATCGTACCATCAGGGTCAGCACTATCGTTTTCTCCACCTATACCTGCATACTCTGTACGGTTGGATATTCGATGAATGAGTGGCCAGCTCAGTGTGAATTCCCCTCAAGATTACATACCGCCGCCTTAGCTAAGCATAGTTAAAAACAAGAAACATTCAAAATAGTACATGATGCAGTCTTTTTATATGCATGGATGCATGAATGCACATCGACCTGGGGATGTTTATCCATTCGGACTTGGGGTCGTCACCCATGCAATCCTCGACCTGGGGATGTATCCAGTCGGACAAATAGGTCGATAGTCGGTGGTCTGGGAGCTAGCAAAGTAATCCCTTAATGCTCCTAAGGGAACATGCTACAACATCCAGAATTAGCCACCCGTCATCGCCAATATGCTATGGATGCATGATCAGCCAACCCGTTATTATTCCAATTACAATCAGCCATTTTAAGTTACTCAATGGTCACTACGGGGGGCTCGTCACCCAGCGTAGGCCGACAGCTCAGGCATAGTGTCCCATTACCACCATCCCTGGCTCATGAGATTTCTCCCACCTTAGGATGCTTAATGAAACCCATCGATCAGTGATCAATCAAATTAATTGAGTAGGGAATCTCATGTCCTACATAACCTCCAATCGAGGGTTCATTCGATTCCACACTCCATCATGTTACATCCTAAGTCTGGGTTCACATACACTAGAGGGTTTACCCACTAATAAGTGTAGTGAATATAGGTTCATAATGACTTACAACAATTCATATAAGAATATACTGATATAGCATGACAGGCATATGTTAAGCATAATAATCAAAACAGGTCATGATGTGAACTATAAATTAAAATGAGAGTTATCATGTAGCAACTATCAAATGCAATCATATTTCCCATTTATCAATCGTAAATCATATATAAATCATATAAGAGATCACATGCTATGAATTAAAAATTTTAACATTTGATAAAGACTATAACTTAAACTAATTTGGAAATGGAAAGCTTAAGGGGAAAAATCATCACCTTATACTTTGAATCGCCTACCAATGTTGCTAGGGAGTGCGTGTTTTCCTTAGAATCAAACCCTATCATGAGTTATAAATTTATACAGTTATGTTCAAGCTTACAAACTATTTAGGGTTAAGATCTCAACCTAAGGTCTAGATTACCTAGACGGGTCGAACATTGATACATGTAAGATCCAGGTAACGTTAACCACACTCCACATGGAATATATGTATAGTGATCAAACCAGAGATCATGTGGGCCTCTCAGATTACTAGAGAAGTAGTACCCCATCCAAGTCGGCAGGTGGGATGGAAAACTTCGGCCAACTGGCGTGCACGATTAGGATTTATTTGGTAATAATACCAAAAAGAGAGGGGTTTTATAGCAATGGATGAAAAGATAGATATTTATATATTAAAATCAGGAAGTGAGAGCCAGACCTTTTAATGTGGCCGAAATGCAACCGGTTTCAAGAGATCCGCACTAGAACTGGAATCGAAATTTTAAAACAGAAAACTACATGAGGCGATCAAAACAGGAGAATTTAAACCCAACTAAATGGGAGAACGGAAAAATTCTAATAATGGTGGAAATTGGAGTTCAGATCTGGGGTTTTACCTGAATCTTTCAGCTTCCTCTTCCTCCCACGTTTCTTCTTTTCTTTCTGTCGTGGCTTATACTGGTGGGACGGGAAGTCTTTTGTAAACATGAGGACCCGTGCATATCCTTCACGTGAAATCTTGGCTGAAATTTTGGCTATCCTTGGTTTTGGTGATCCTCAGGAGTGTACACATTATGTGTACATGCACCACCAATGTGTGGGGCCCTCAGTGAGGATTAGTGAGATCCATACCGTCTGTCATGTTTTATGGGTCCTATTTAGGCCATCTGACTATGGGTGGTGCAAGATCAAAACTCAAGTGGCCCATGCTAATGGGGCACACCCCAAATCTAAACTACATATCGTTACAATGACGATTTTCATGGGCATTGGTGTAGCATGCGAGAGATTTCCTTTTCCAAATCGGTCCTTCAGTTAGCAGGGTCCACTGAGGGTGGGGATCATCCCATATGGAGTGGTGAGATCTATTGATGCTAATCCTAGTTGGAACGTGATTGATCTATTGATGCTAATCGTAGTTGGGACGTGATTGTTTTAGGAGGAAGAAACGGAGGTAGTTCTTTTTGAATTTGAATACATATTTCGGAAGGATTTCTATCTTAGAGAGTTGAGACTTACTTTAGCATTGAGTGGGGTCCACTTTGATGGCATTCCCAGAGATCTAATCCGCTCATTAGTTTTGTAGGGTTGTTTTAGGCCAAGGGCCAAAATATGGTGGGAATCCATTGATCAGGTAACCCACACGCGGGGTAGGGAAGTGGGGTGAAACTCGTCATTCCGCTCGGTTTAGTCGCTGTAACAACAACTAGCTTGTGCGGAAAGAATGCCAATTCTGTTTTATTAGGTGGGGTCCACTTGTGATGATCCTTCGGAGAATCCATGCCATTCACCACTATTTGCATGTCATTGTAGCCCACAGCCCCAAGTTTGAGTCAGATCCGCTTTCCAGTTGGGCCACACGATCCATTAATACAGTAAATGGCATTTAACGTCAAACCCCATGCACGTCGAAATTTGAGTGAATTGATATTTTGTGAGAAGTTCACTTTACTAGTAATAGTTGTACGATCCGGTCTGTTCATTGTGTTCCCCATATCCTGCTAGGATTAAGGTCCAAAAATGGGGCAGATCTATTGATCGGGTGGGCCATACTATTCGATTCAAGCATCAATGGTGGCATGTAATGGCATTCAGTATTTACGAACTCGCTATCCATTTTTTAACTGGCATCCGACGCCCGTTATGTCGAAATGTGCCGTCCGAATGTCTTGAAATTTGACGAACATGCATCATTTTTCGTGCTCTTTCATGTGATCCAGTTTGGGTCCCGATCTCCCAAGGATGAATAAAATATTCTTTTAATGGCTAATATACTTTAAAATTCCAAAAGAATATTTGTACACCTCTAATCAATAAGTTACCGGGCAGTTTGGACTTAGAACCTAAGATCTTCATGATGATCGGTTTACCGTGATGTTCTTGTGGCCCGTTTGGCAGATCCAAATATGACCGGGGGTCAGATGACTAGCTAAAAATAAGAGAACTTAATGGTTAACACTCTTACTATGTATGTAGGTGGGTATACGGTCAGTTTCGTAAACGGATAATATGTAAAGCGGGTTTCAGGAGGATTAGGGGTAAAGCATGTGTATCGTCAGATTAGGGTGTCTTATTCACATGTGTAGGTTTCTCAGATTGTAATTCTAATGGTAGGTTAAGCATATTCATATGGTGTGAACAAGGTGAACGGATCAGAATCTTGATCTGATAAGTGTACGGACGGATGTAGGGATCAAGTAGCTAAATTAATGGGATCTAAGGGCTGAAATTTTTTGTGTACGGTTGATTTATGATAATTAGACCCGGTATAAAATTTCACATGAAACGGATCATGAGAACCATGTGAATTTGAATTCAAGGTATAGGTTGATGGCATTTTTGTAATTATTGTTAATCTAAGAGTTTTGTGAAATCTAACAGTTCTACTTGGTTCTATGTCTATTTCTAAACAATTCTTACAAAATAACTTACATCTAAATCATTATGGTTAAAGAGTTATTCACCGATTTAGTCGAGAAAAGGTACATGTATCCGACCACATGATCAACGGTCGGATGACTTGATTTATGGATGAAGGTCATTCCCAGTGGTCAGATTCAGGTTTGCCGATAGATGCAAGGTGAGAATAGTTAAATTGGTATCGTACTCATATATATGGTAGACTAAATTTATGGTAACACCCGAGGACTTTCAATACTTGGGTATTGAAAAGTTCGGGGTGTTACATGTCCAGCAGGCCTAGATGGGCTGGGACGTCCAGCCTTGGCCCAGTCCTTGTGCATGGACTGTTTTCACATTATGCTGGACTTGGTGTGCTGAATTATATGTATGATTGGGTCCTTGATTGCCCACCTATTTTACCTAGATTTGGGTTGATATTGAAGCACCCATTTGACCCAACTTGGATATGTTTTTACCTATGTGCTTGTGCTTATGGGCTGCTCACTAGGTCCAACATAATGCATGAATTCGGTGGCCATTGTTCTTGGGCTATAGTTTGCCTTTTTAGGCCCATGATGTTGTGTGAGGGTTTTGGGTAATTTTCTTGGGGGCCATTCTGTGATATGATATATATGTATTGCTGCCCATTTTATTTTTAAGGTAGTACTTGGGCCTTAGGCCTTTCTTTAGGTAGAATCTTTGTTGGGCCGCCTTCTAAGGGACAATGGTGGTTAAATGTCCCCATTGTGGACCCCTCTAGGCCCATTTGTTATGCTCATTCTCATCTACTGGTGCTCGAATGCCCACCTTAGACCCTTTGTTAGGCCCATTCTTATCATTTTAGGCCCATAGTATTGCTCTCTTAGTCTTTGTCTGCTACCCCAAATTGTTAGGCCCTCACTAGTCGTTGTGCTCTTTCTATTCCATGTAAAATTGTCTAAGTACCTAGATCCTACCTTGTTGAGAGGAGAGTATAACTTCACCACATGATTTACTTAGTTATTTTTCATAAGTCATCCCCATATATACTTAGATTCGATCTTATTATGAGGAGAGTATAATATCATTGCATGGCATACTTAGTTATCTTCATGACCCATTCCCATGTGCATCATAGCGTTCTTGGTTGAGATGTGATTGGTCATGGTTTATGCCATTCGGCAGGTGGTTATGGGACTCCCTGAGTGATGGAGTATCCCCTCTTGAGCGCGTTGTATGCGCAGGACTGATGCATGGTTGATTTGTGTGATTCATGCATCTGGCATTGCATGGCACGGTTGATATTCTCCCTAGCTTCATCAGGGCAATAACCTCCACAGGCATATCATGGATGGCCAGATTTTGACGCTGGAAATATTAGTTTGAGCACTGTGGGTATGTAGGATGTCCTTCGGTGAAAGTCCCAGAACCTTCATGGTACCAGGAGATGCTCCAACATCGAGATCGAGTGAAAAACATGAGCGTTAGTGCCTTTACCATTAGGCCGCGTCTCCCACTGTATCGTGGTCAGTTGGAAAGGGGTGTGGCCTTATCTACCTGAGTGAGGGGGCATTTAATCTAGATTGAGTTTGAACAGCTTGTAAATGAGTCCACTACCGCTGAGCCTCGTTGGTGATTGGTTGTCCACAGGCGGGTAGTGAAGTCTCTTATGCTCGCTGGGCTACGTGACTAGGGAGGCAATAGTTTATGTGGAGTATACTTGACCCTGGTGATTTCCCAGAGAGGAACTGTACTATTATGTGGACTTGATATAAGGATTGACATGATTTCATTACCATTGCATATGAAACTTCGCTATATAGGCCTGCATTGCTTAGCATTAGGATGACTGATAATATTTTACATTGAGTTGCATAGCCTTTGGTTGGCAGATGGTATTCCTACCTTGCATTTGCATAGCCTTGTTACGGCTGTTGGTATTCATGATCTTACCACACATTCCACACACTCGATATTTCATTCATGACACCTGTCCTACACACACTTACACCGGCCTCTAAGCTTTCTATAAGCTTATGCACGATTGATGCGTGCAGGTGATTCTAGGCAGTGAGGAGCAGGAGCAGGAGTTGCCACGGATCTTTTAGAGTTTTGCTTTATAGCCTTTGTATCTTTCTCTTTCGAACCTTGTATTGTAAAAAGTTTTAATTCTTACTGAATTTAGTAATGGTGTTCTAGTAGTTATTATCTGTGGTTATGATTATATGATCTTGGGTACGCTTATTTGAATCAGACTTATGTTATATAAATCTTTCTTGTAGGATCCTAGGATTGGAACCTGGTGAATGGGCGTTAAGAGCCGAGAATGGGGCGCTATGGAGGTTGTCACCGCCAAATTCGGCGATCAGGAATTTTGTGAGCACGATTTCCGAGTTTGGGGTGCGACGCCACTGGACAAGGTCTATAAGTGCTATGGTTTATGCTCCTTTGGTTGTCAAATTTTGTGGTGCCAAAACATCAATTTATGTCTTATGTAGCTCATTGGTATATATGATCAAGACATTACATCACCGCTCTAAACACTTTGCTTCAAGTTAAGAACGAACAACTACTTCAATCCATTTCAAGAAATGCAAGTACAAGCTACAAAGAAGTGATCTTTTTCAAGACCCAAGTCAAGTGAAATTCAAGCTACAGGAAGTACAACTCAAGATTAAGTGTAATATAAGCACTAGTAGATCTCAAGCTCAATGTTACATCAAGAATAGAGATCTCAAGCTTCATAATCTTCCAAGGTCATCTATCATCTGAAGAAATGGTATTTCAATGTCCATACTCCATGTTCCAGGTATGAAAGACCATAGATTAACCTTAGGGTAGGTCATTTTGAATACATCATTCAAATTGAATCACTTTATAAGTATTTGGTCCATTTTAAGACTAGTCCCGGACCTTGTTCGACTAGTCCTAGCACTGGCTCGACCAATCCTAAGTTTGTTGCAATTGTTCGAAATTTTTTGTTCATCTACGACTAATCCTAGACTCTGTTCAACCGGTCGTGTGAACAGTGTCGACTAGTCATTCGACCAGTTCTAGTTCTTCGACTCAAACTACAACAACCAATCTAAATTTGATTTTGTTTCTATATTCCAATCTAAATTGAAAAGAGGAATTATTGTATTCCTTCTTCTTGGAATCAAAATCAAATATAGCTAGTCCAACTGGTTTAATTTAAAATCAATTAGAACCTATAACCATTTCAAAGTGAGTATTGGACATTGAACTTCTACATTTGAACTTCTACTCTGATTGGTTCTTCTGGGCTGATACAAAGGAGAAATCCAAGTATTTTACATTTATTGTAAATTCCATTATTTTGGTTTTGTTTGAGGTTAAGCCAGAAAAATCTCATTGTGTTGGTTATCTGAGGAGAGCTAGAAAACTCAGAAAGTGGGGGTTTTTGAATTGTGTAAGCCCATTTAAAAGACACAATTGTGAAGGTTTTAGGTGAACCTATGAAACCTATTTTGATAGTGAACGCTGATATTCCCTATGTGAGGATATTAGGAGTGGAGTAGCTGTGTGGCTGTTGTTTAACTGTTGGTGTACACACAGGCGAACCACTATAATTTCTTGTGTCTTGTGGTTTGAATGTTCATTAATTTTTCCTATCTTTTATCATTCAGAATTGTGGAATGTTTGTGTGGATGTGAATGTTGTAATATTTACATTTCAAGTACAGTGGGGAATGTTGTAATAATTTAGATTTAAATTCTTGCAATTTATTTCAATTCATTGTTATTTATTCATTCCTTTTCAGTTTGAGTTCTTGATACAAAGAACGTTCTAGAAATAAGGTAGTCCTGCCATAAACCCTTGGTTTTTATGGTGTAAGGTTGTCCGTAGAACAACATTTGTATCAACCTCTCAATTCTTGATTATTGAGATTGCTTTGCATTTTCAGCATTGTGAATTGATTTCTTTTAATTGGTTATCATATTCTTATATTCTGCTATTAAAGCTTAAATTTGACAGTCCTATTCACCCCCCCTTTAGGATATATAGATTGGCCTTTTCAAGGTTCCACACAAGGAACGTACGTTTAGGCTCACCGGCCAAGGTCCCACATAAGAAACCTATGTTTAGGCACACCGGCGAAAGTCTCACACAAGGAACCTATGTTTAAGCACACCGGCCAAGGTCCCACACAAGGAAACTATGTTTAAGCACATTGTCCAAGGTCCCACAAAAGAAACCTAATTGAGTTTTTTAATAGCAAACTCGTAGCCTCAATCCTACATGAGGATAGAGACTAAACTGTGAACTCTTTAACAATGACACTTACTTGTCAGATTGAGTCCTCTTTTGTAGCTCATCTTGGGCTGCTTGATCATTGCGCTCTTGTGCTTGAATCAACTTCCTGGTATTCCCCCGATCGCATAGCTTGGATTTTCTTGTTGGTTCAACTTCACAATCAAGAACCTTGCATAATATATGCCTACAAAGGTGACTAAGGTAATGTGAGTTGGTTGAATCTCCTATCTAGGATAATGAGTAGATTTTCTAAGGGATTTAACCTATGGATGCTCTAGAGTATCAAAAAGACAAAGGATTTTCCTATTGGTTTGGTCTTTATACTCTAGAGAAGGCACGAGTTCATGTTCTTCATTAGTAGTAGCTTTGAATGCTCATAGAAGTGAAAGATCACAATGAAGAGAGCGTGAAACTCATGTGGATAGAGTCTAGGTAGGCTAGGATAAGCTTGGGTGCCTTAATCCACTCTTTTTGCAAGTTTCTACAAGCCACTTTTATAAAGAAAGAGTGCTAATGGACAGAAAACGTCTAGTTTACGGTGCTATCGAAGCTAACTTCAGTATCACCGAACTTGATTCGGTGGTACCGAATTATCAATCAGTAGTACCGAATTAAATTCTCAAGTTGCTGAATTGAAATAGATCCCTTTTAGTGACACCGAACTTTATTCGTTGGTGGTAGACGGTGTTACCAAAATGTCTAGTCGGTGGTACTGAATTACCTTTGAAATGTTGTTGGACTATTTTGAGTGCTTTTGGTAACACCGAAGGTATCTTTGGTGATACCGAAAGTGCTATTCGGTGGCACCTTTTCCTACCAAATGTGGACAGATTTTCCTGTTTGTCTATTTAATCGTTCATTAATTTGGGACTTGTTAAAGCCAAGACTAAAGGATAGAAAATATGAATTCAAATTTGGCTTTGAATAGATGGCCTAAGTAGGTTTTCCTATTTAGGTTGGGATCATCTATTTGCATGGTTAAGATCGCAAAAATGGTTCTTTGTCTTCAATGTGGCTTTAGTGCTTCTGATCCAGTTGTGTCACCGATCTTTTTTTGCCAAGAACTCATCCGACTACTTGACACAACTAGTCATGTGATTGACAAATAAGTATGCAAAGGTGGGTGCACTTACAATCTTCCCCTTTGTCAATTACGTGGCAAAAAAAAGAACCTAACCTACGACTGTGTCATGGTCCATATTAATGACATACCAAAATAATAAAGATTGTATATCGAAAGTAAAATTTACAACTCAAGACTTGACATGTAATACAAAATAATGCTGCTCCCCCTTAGTGTCTACCAAGAATAATCTGCAACAAGGGAAAAAACAATTTCTGTAAAAAAAAACAAACATTTTTTTGGTGGGTACACTACCAAAAAATCGGGCAAAGGATACAGCCTATGGCGAAATTTTGCTACAGTTTAAAGCCGTAGCTATATAGCTACGGATTTAATCCGTAGCTAAAGTCTGTATATCCGTAGCTAAATCCGATGAAAAAAACAAGCTGCGCGGGTCCTTTCTATTTCATTGACGCGGGCCTTTTTTTTTCATTCCCTCTCTCTCAAACATCCCTCTCACGCCTCCACCTCACCCCCACGCCCTAGCCACACCTCCACTTCTCTCTCTCTCTCTCTCTCTCTCTCTCTCTCTCTCTCTCTCTCTGAATTGGAAGAAGGTCCCCACGCCCTAGCCGCACCCCCACCTCTATCTCTCTCTATCTCTCTCTCTTTGAATTGGAAGAAGGTCCCCATGCCCTAGCTGCACCTCCACGCTCTATCTCATGTCTACCATCTTTGATGCCTACAAGAAGCAAAAACGGTAGATCAAGGCCTATGCATTCCATGCGTTCGCAGACCCTAGCTGCCCAGTCGACTACTCGGGCTTGTTTCGTGACAATATCTGATCGTTCCTCCTGGAATGTGCTAAGATCGAGGACTACAATGTCGAAGGGATGCCGACATGGTGCACGTTGCTCGTCAATGAGAGCAGCGGTGTCGTTGTCCGTCTCTATTTCATCGAAGAAAATGTCAAGCACTCGAGCTGACTGTTCTGCGATTTCTGTTGTTGCGTCGGTAAGGAATTACTGATTTGGATTTGTCACGTTTGATTGGAAATGGGATTTTCTTGAATTGGAATTTGCAGGATTTGGGTTTTGAATTGGGGATTTGGGTTAGAATAATGAATTTTGAGAATCACGATGAATTCTTTTTGGCAATTCATTAACATGGCATCTGTCATTGTAACCCTAACTGGATTTCTTGTGAGAAGTGATGAATTGGCTATGTGTAGATTTCCCCCTTGCATTTCTACCCTCGACCTGAATTGGGAATCGGACTTGTGTAGGATTCTTTCAGGCGTCATGATATAAACCAGAGTATGTTTGTTAAAAAAACCTTTTGGATTTGGGTGGGATTCTTTTCAGCAACGAATTTCAGTTATTGGGTGATTTTTTTTTCCATTTCTAGCCCTGAATCGGTTTCCTGAATTGGGGATGGGATCATGAAGAATTCCTCTTGATCCAAATCAGGTATTGTGATTTATGTCTTTTCTATGACAGAATCTTATTTCTTACAATTAGTCATGGATAGTTGTATAGTTGTCAAGGTATTTTCTTCATTTGAAGGTATAGGAAGCCTATGAACTCATTTTCAACTATATTCAGGCCTGTTTTGCAAATCAAAACATAAGATTTGATGTATTTAAATGAGGACCAAATCCATATCCTGTTTTGGGTTTTATCCATTGTTGGAATTAGTGGTGCTAAATCTTAGTAATTTGAATTATTTTTAGCATTTAATGGTTTTGGGAAAGAAATTAAAATAAAACCATCTTCCTATTTTATGCATTGTAATTACTGATTTTCAAGACATTGAAACTCCATGCAGGTCAAGAAGACTATAACAGGCTGAGACCTCTCAGCTACAGTGGCGCTAATGTCTCTCTCCTTGCTTTCTCTCTCATTAGCAGGCCTAGTTTTGAGAACATAGCAAGGAAGGTGAGCTTATTTGATTGTCCTGCTGTGATTTTTTTTTAATACCCAATTGTATTTTGTTGGCATTGATATTCTACTCAAAGTAATATTAATGATGTTGTATTCTTGGGGTACACTTTTCTGATTTTCTGTGACTTTCTTTTTCCGAATTCTGTTATTCGTATTGGTTTCTATTTGTATTTCACATGTGCTGAATCTCAATATGTTCTGTTATAGTTCTAGTCCTGAGCCTGCCTCTTCCTTGTTGAACTCTTGCTTTTACTTTACTCTAACATTGCTCATTTTTATACTTTTATTACTTGTTCTGATCTTCTGGCCACTAAGCTGGATTCGCACTATCCAACTATTGGTGACTCATGGTGTTGTGGCTTCAAAAACATCACGCACCTAGTTCACCACTCACCAATGGTGGCTCAGTCACTTAACATCAAAACTTGACCGTCCAATATGGGAAAAACAAAGAGGTCAGGCAGATTTGTGAGTTGCCTGAGTCGACTCAGTAAATCCACCCCATTTTGACTCGTACCAAGCACCTAGCTAACCAGGTGTCAACAAATGGGGCAATAGAAGATCAAAGGGCAACTAAACTGATTTGCTGGCGTTTGGATCGTGGGGTTTAAGATGGAGAGTCACTAAACTGATTCTATCATTTCCAGTCTCTAATATCTCCAATGATTTCTATCTTGCAACGTATCATTGGAAATTTCTAATACACCGCCCAGTTTCTCAAATTAGCTTCGAATTCAATTGTTAGGTTTTAGTTTATTAGCGTTGTTTTTTAATTGTGTAGATATTTGTTAATCAAATCAACCCAGAAATTGCTAAAGCAGGGTGACACCAATTAAATTCATATTGATGGCCGATCTTTAGTTGTATTCTCATGCATTTCGAGCAGGCCTGAAGCAATCCTAGCTAGAATTTGGGGCCTAGTTCTGCCAGTTTGAATGGAATGGAGCTAGCTCCACTGGTTTACCTAGAATAGGAATCAAATAAATTTCTTAAATCAGATGATATCTATGTAGCCTGCATCTTTTCTGTGCATGTGGACTGTCTGATGATGAATCTGAAGCATCCAACTGATGGGCAAGCTTGGATTTTCCATGTTTCAAAACTCTGCTATCTAAACAGTGAGCTTCAACAATTTCTTCTCACCTAAAACATATTAAATATAGATGGTGCTTAAGGGGATCCATGAGGTCCATTGGAATATATGTGTTTGATCTAATCCGTCCAAAAATTCTGATATATAGTTTCAAAACTCTGCTATCTAAACAGTGAGCTTCAACAATTTCTTCTCACCTAAAACATCTATTGTTTGGACAACATGGGAATAGTGAAGTGTAACATCTTTGGAAAGATGCAAACCACTAATTGTAGTTTGTGTACTTGTTATTTCTAGTTAGTTATAGTGCCCATGTTACTGACATCCTGTTTGGTTTGTCTACAGTGAGTTTCAGCTAATTCATGAATTGTGCTTATATGTACTATCTTCATCACAA
The DNA here is from genome assembly GCF_029962835.1 of Magnolia sinica. Taxonomy (NCBI): domain Eukaryota; kingdom Viridiplantae; phylum Streptophyta; class Magnoliopsida; order Magnoliales; family Magnoliaceae; genus Magnolia; species Magnolia sinica. Next base: position 71,792,717 of record NC_080574.1, read on the forward strand.
AGGACAAAACTTATATGAGCAACACTAGCAACATTGCATGCTTTTCTATCATGGATTCCTCTGGGCTATATATTTGAATCCCTGCTGGTTTGTGTTTTAACAACTACGGATCTAAAGAGTTATTAGTGCTAAGTTACTTTTGGTTTCTATATTTTTCTGTAACATTTTCCTTTATCCGACTTTCTTATCTCCCATTAATCTTATGCATTTGCTAATGTTTTGTGGATGTGATAGCTGGAAACACTCCTAAAGTTCTTTCCCATGGCATTGTATAGGAATCTTATTCTCCTGTGTTTAACAGATGTAAGAATCTATTTCACAGTTCAATAGAAATCTATATTTTACCATTTTTCTCTGTTAAGTAGTGATTATTCTATGTTTCCTAATGTCATGATGTTCACAGGTTTCGTCCCTTCAATTTGAAGATTACTATGACATGCAATATGTTAAAATGTACACTATGTTCATGATGCAACTACCGGTATCGTTCTGTTATCATTGCATATTTGCATGTGTATTAGTTCTATATCCAAAATTGCTATTTGTTTCCTTGAGTGTGCTCAATGACACATCATCTAATGTTCCATAGAGTATTCTCCCACTTAGAACGAATACTCCTAATTCTTATGCAAATGGTAAGAGCAGGTACTTCTTCATTGCATGGAATTGCTGCATGCATGTAAACTCATGATGCCTCTGCTGCATCTTCATACTAAGATTCTGATGTGCCATTGAGCATGTCTGATATGCTTCTTTTGGTCCATTCAGGCATTTATTCAAAATCTAGCCCTTTTTTTCACTTCATTTTACAAGGCAAGTTCCTCGGCTGTATAGTGATTAGATAATATGAATGCCAAGATTTAAAAGGTGAAGAGTTCATGATGTATATGGAGCAATACTGATTGCACATGTCCTATTGAGTTTAGTAAAGTTTGGTTCAAACCGAATATACTGACAGTTCATACTTGTTTGTATAGGTTCCACTGTCGGCATGCTGTTATTCAGTCCATTTTTAATGTTCTTTGAGTGCTTGAGTAGTTTTATTAAAACCAAACTAAAAAGGGTTCCAGTTCTAGTTGAACCCGGTTGGATTGGATGGTCTGGTCTAGTTTTTAAAACACTAGACCTAACCTATAATTCCATTTGTATGCTTAGGGCTTGGTTTTCAATGAGATTAGTTTTTGAAAAAATTTCATACACTTTCAAATCTATCACCTCTCACTTGTAATCTTTTGTAGTGTTAAAGATAAATTGTAGCACATGTTACTTTGTCACTTAAGAACATGTGGTACCCTGGCACATGGGGCGGTTGAATATGGATTGTAGCTCACGGTGCCCCGTGGCATATCCGCATGTGGTGCACAAGCGGAGCTTGAAGATGGGCGAGGGACATGTGGTGCATGGGCATGGCGTACGCTTGTACAATCATACATGCAGAAAACTTAAAGATGAAGGTGTACTATGCTAATATATGATAAATTGATATGTAGGCGTTTGATGGGCATTGACAATACTATAGCATATACATCGCTTTAAGATAAATGGTAGCACATCCATATACTTTGTCTAATCTCAAGTGTCCTATCACAGGTGCCAACTGTTTTAAGCTGTCTATGCACATCCAAATGGAGCAGGTGAGCTTCTTTTACTTTATTTTATTAAAAACATATCACCTCCATTCTTCGATTTGGAAACATGATGTCCCAAGTAATTTATTTGCACTATTCAACCATACCATCAGATTCTTCACCCCAGAAAACCACCAAGGACCCTAAAACAAAGGAAACGAGCTACGAGGGAATCTGGACCCTTGAATTTCAGTCACAAAATAGCTGGAATATTTACAATCAGCGTCCCTTTTTTGGTGGGTGGTCGGTAACATTGGAGAACGCCCCTATGTTTTAAAGCTGTTATTACCCAAGAAGTATGTCTCTCCTCACCTCGGTTGTATTATCATAAATCACATCATTTTAGGGCATGAGACAACGAATGAGGCAGATCCAAAGCTCAAGTAGACCCCATCACAGAAAACAGTTGGGATTAAACACCTCCTATTAAAAAATTCTTTGGGCCACATAAGTTTTTGATTAAGCTAATATTTGTATTTTCCCTTATTATATGTCTTTGTTAACTTATAAATAATTTGGTTCTCAAATAAACATCATGGTGGGCCTAGGAAGGTTTCAAAGGTGGCGTCACATTTCCAGATTTTATTAAATATCATAAAATTCTATAACTCATCAAAACTCTAAATGAGATTGAAAACAGATATCTATAAACATACATGACTTTTCCATTAAAACCCATCAATGCCTCACGGTGTGTGTGTTTTTTTTAGTTGTCTTTTCTGCCAATAATACATACTTGTCTGGGTGCCAGGTTCAAATATGCCCTGTACGCCGCAAGCAATTGATGTTCTGAGGAAGGCTAAAGTTCTGATTGTTCCAGAAAAGGCTGCCAGCGCCGGATGGGTATGAATATTTTTGGACAGCTAAAAATGAAAAATATCCTATGGGCCTTTTTCAATTAACCATTAGCCTTTTGTTTAATGGGCCTTAAGTCCTAAGTAAATATGTTGGAGAGACTGAAAAGAATGTAAGGGACCTGTTTACTGATGCTGAGAATGACCAACGGACTCCTGGTGAGCAGCTTTGCTTAGAGAAATGTCATGTTTTATAGTGATGGCTATGCCATACATGCTTGCTGATGCTGAGAATGACCAACGGACTCCTGGTGAGCAGCTTTGCTTAGAGAAATGTCATGTTTTATAGTGATGGCTATGCCATACATGCTTGTTTTGATAGTCTAATTTGTATTCCTTTCTTTCCTTGTTTTAGGTGATCAAAGTGATCTGCATGTTATCTTACCGAGTTTAATGAGTAAGTCTTCCATTTTCTTAGCTTTTCATGTTTCTCAATGTTTGTTTTGCTCACTAATTTCTTCTGCGTGTGTTTTTCTAGCTTCTTACACCCAGCTGATACTGATAATCAGATGTTGCATATGGGAGGGTTGGAGCAGCATATTTCAGATTCAAGCATCTGGTACGTCTCTTGTCAAGAATGCACATGTGTAGTTCATCAAACAATACATTATGTGATATCGTGTGCATGATATCTATATTGTAATTTCCCTCATGTATTTTGCTTAAAATCCATGTTTATGCATGATTCTCATGCATTGACATGGATTTGAGCTAAAAAGATCAAAATGGAAAATTTGAGAAAACATGAGATATTTTCTTTTATAAAGTAAGTATTTGAGACCAAGTGGTTACGTATTTGCTCCATTAAATTTGCTCAAAATTAATGGAGTAGACCCGGATGTGCGTCGGAGCTATCTGGATGAGCGGGGGTCCCTGGAAGGTGGGAACCACTGTTATGACCATGATGAAGCTGTCCATTTCCTATGGACAGCATTGGAGGGGCCTGGCCATTTGGACAGGCCGTGTTTATATATTTAATCGAAATTAATGGAGCAGACCCGGATGTGCGTCGGAGCTATTCGGAAGAGCGGGGTTCCCCGGAAAGAGGGAACCACTATTATGACCATGATGAAGCTGTCCATTTTTTATGGACAGCATTGGAGGGGCCTGGCATTTGTGTCAGATGGCCGTATTTATATCTGTATTTCCTTTGCAGGGACCATACCCTTAACCTAAACCAAAACCTAAACTTGAACCTACACCTAATCCTAAACCTTAACCCATTCTCAATTCCCTAAACCTATATCTTATAACCTAAACTTAATCAAATCCCAAAACCTAAACCTTAACTTATACCCATAACCTAAACCAAAACCCATGACCTAAAACCTTAACCGATAACCTAAACCTCAACCTTAACTTAAACCTAAACCTTAACCTAAACATATAACCTTAACCTAAAACCTAAAACCTAAACCTAAACCTATAACCTAAATGTATTCTCAATTCCCTAAACTTAAACCTACACCTAATCCCAATCTTAACTCCCTAACCTAAACCTATACCTAAACTTCAAAACCCAAACATAAACCCGATCCCGAACCCAAACCCGATTTCCTAAACCTAAACCTTAACCTATTCTCAATTCCCTAAACCTATATCTTATAACCTAAACCTAAACCTAAACCTAAACCTAAACTCAATTCCCTAAACCTCAACTTAGACCTAAACCTAAACCTATAGCCTAAACTCAAATCCCTAAACCTTAACCTATAACCTAACCTAAACCTATACTTATAACCTAAAACTATTCCCAAATCCCAAAACCTCTTACCTAAACCTAAACCTAAACCTAAACTCAATTCCCTAAACCTCAACCTAGACCTAAACCTAAACCTATAGCCTAAACTCAAATCCCTAAACCGTAACCTATAACCTAACCTAAACCTATACTTATAACCTAAAACTATTCCCAAATCCCAAAACCTCTTACCTAAACCTAAACCTATAACCTAAACTCAATTCCCTAAACCTCAACCTAGACCTAAACCTAAACCTATAGCCTAAACTCAAATCCCTAAACCTTAACCTATAACCTAACCTAAACCTATACTTATAACCTAAAACTATTCCCAAATCCCAAAACCTATTCCCTAAACCAAAACCAAAACCTATAACCTAAACCCGAACCCATTCTCAAATCCCAAAACCCAAACCTCAACCTAAACCTAAACCTAAACCTATAACCTAAACTCAATTCCCTAAACCTCAACCTAGACCTAATCCTAAACCTATAGCCTAAACTCAAATCCCTAAAACTTAACCTAGACCTAGACCTAAACCTAAAACTATTGCCTAAACTCAAATCCCAAAACCTTAACCTATAACCTAACCTAAACCTATACTTATAACCTAAAACTATTCCCAAATCCCAAAACCTATTACCTAAACCTAAACCTAAACCTAAACCTATAACCTAAACTCAATTCCCTAAACCTCAACCTAAACCTAGACCTAAACCTATAACCTAAACTCAATTTTCTAAACCTCAACCTAGACCTAAACCTAAACCTATAGCCTAAACTCAAATCCCTAAACCTTAACCTATAACCTAACCTAAATCTAAAACTATTCCCAAATCCCAAAACCTATTCCCTAAACTAAAACCAAAACCTATAACCTAAACCCGAACCCATTCTCAAATCCCAAAACCCAAACATCAACCTAAACCTAAACCTAAACCTACAACCTAAATTCAATTCCCTAAACCTCAACCTAAACCTAATCCTAAACCTATAGCCTAAACTCAAATCCCTAAACCTTAACCTATAACCTAACCTAAACTTATACTTACAACCTAAAACTATTCCCAAATCCCAAAACCTATTCCCTAAACCAAAACCAAAACCTATAACCTAAACCCGAATCCATTCTCAAATCCCAAAACCCAAACCTCAACCTAGACCTAAACCTAAACCTACAACCTAAACTCAATTCCCTAAACCTAATCCTAAACCTATAGCCTAAACTCAAATCCCTAAACCTTAACCTATAACCTAACCTAAACTTATACTTAAAACCTAAAACTATTCCCAAATCCCAAAACCTAATCCCTAAACCAAAACCAAAACCTATAACCTAAACCCGAACCCATTCTCAAATCCCAAAACCCAAACCTCAACCTAAACCTAAACCTAAACCTATAACCTAAACTCAATTCCCTAAACCTCAGCCTAGACCTAATCCTAAACCTATAGCCTAAACTCAAATCCCTAAAACTTAACCTAGACCTAGACCTAAACCTAAAAATATTGCCTAAACTCAAATCCCAAAACCTTAACCTATAACCTAACCTAAACCTATACTTATAACCTAAAACTATTCCCAAATCCCAAAACCTATTACCTAAACCTAAACCTAAACCTAAACCTATAACCTAAACTCAATTCCCTAAACCTCAACCTAAACCTAGACCTAAACCTATAACCTAAACTCAATTCCCTAAACCTCAACCTAGACCTAAACCTAAACCTATAGCCTAAACTCAAATCCCTAAACCTTAACCTATAACCTAACCTAAACCTAAAACTATTCCCAAATCCCAAAACCTATTCCCTAAACCAAAACCAAAACCTATAACCTAAACCCGAACCCATTCTCAAATCCCAAAACTCAAACCTCAACCTAAACCTAAACCTAAACCTATAACCTAAACTCAAATCCCAAAACCTTAACCTATAACCTAACCTAAACCTATACTTATAACCTAAAACTATTCCCAAATCCCAAAACCTATTACCTAAACCCATTCTCAAATCCAAAACCTATAACCTAAACCTGAACCCATTATCAAATCCCAAGACCTATAACCTAAACCAAAACCAAAACCTATAACCTAAACCCGAACCCATTCTCAAATTCCCAAAACCCAAACCGACACCTAAACCTAAACCTAAACCTAAACCTATAACCTAACCTCAACCTAGACCTAAACCTAAACCTATAGCATAAACTCAAATCCCTAAACCTTAACCTAGACCTAGACCTAAACCTAAACCTATAGCCTAAACTCAAATCCCAAAACCTTAACCTATAACCTAACCTAAACCTATACTTATAACCTAAAACTATTCCCAAATCCCAAAACCTATTTCCTAAACCTAAACCTAAACCTAAACCTATAACCTAAACTCAATTCCCTAAACCTCAAGTCCTCAACCTAAACCTAAACCTAAACCTATAACCTAAACTCAATTCCCTAAACCTCAACCTAGACCTAATCCTAAACCTATAGCCTAAACTCAAATCTCTAAACCTTAACCTATAACCTAACTTAAACCTAAAACTATTCCCAAATCCCAAAACCTATTACCTAAACCAAAACCAAAACCTATAACCTAAACCCGAACCCATTCTCAAATCCCAAAACCCAAACCTCAGCCTAAACCTAAACCTAAACCTATAACCTAAACTCAATTCCCTAAACCTCAACCTAGACCTAATCATAAACCTATAACCTAAACTCAAATCCCAAAACCTTAACCTATAACCTAACCTAAACTTATACTTATAACCTAAAACTATTCCCAAATCCCAAAACCTATTACCTAAACCCATTCTCAAATCCAAAACCTATAACCTAAACCTGAACCCATTAACAAATCCCAAGACCTATAACCTAAACCAAAACCAAAACCTATAACCTAAACCCGAACCCATTCTCAAATCCCGAAAACCCAAACCGACACCTAAACCTAAACCTAAACCTAAACCTATAACCTAACCTCAACCTAGACCTAAACCTAAACCTATAGCCTAAACTCAAATCCCTAAACCTTAACCTAGACCTAGACCTAAACCTAAACCTATAGCCTAAACTCAAATCCTTAAACCTTGACCTATAACCTAACCTAAACCTATACTTATAACATAAAACTATTCCCAAATCCCAAAACCTATTACCTAAACCCATTCTCAAATCCAAAACCTATAACCTAAACCTGAACCCATTATCAAATCCCAAGACCTATAACCTAAACCAAAACCAAAACTTATAACCTAAACCCGAACCCATTCTCAAATCCCCAAAACCCAAACCGACACCTAAACCTAAACCTAAACCTAAACCTATAACCTAACCTCAACCTAGACCTACACCTAAACCTATAGCCTAAACTCAAATCCCTAAACCTTAACCTAGACCTAGACCTAAACTTAAACCTATAGCCTAAACTCAAATCCCAAAACCTTAACCTATAACCTAACCTAAACCTATACTTATAACCTAAAACTATTCCCAAATCCCAAAACCTATTACCTAAACCTAAACCTATAACCTAAACTCAATTCCCTAAACCTCAACCTAAACCTAAACCTAAACCTATAACCTAAACTCAATTCCCTAAACCTCAACCTAGACCTAATCCTAAACCTATAGCCTAAACTCAAATCCCTAAACCTTGACCTATAACCTAACCTAAACCTATACTTATAACCTAAAACTATTCCCAAATCCCAAAACCTATTCCCTAAACCAAAACCAAAACCTATAACCTAAACCCGAACCCATTCTCAAATCCCAAAACCCAAACCTCAACCTAAACCTAAACCTAAACCTATAACCTAAACTCAATTCCCTAAACCTCAACCTAGACCTAATCCTAAACCTATAACCTAAACTCAAATCCCAAAACCTTAACCTATAACCTAACCTAAACCTATACTTATAACTTAAAACTATTCCCAAATCCCAAAACCTATTACCTAAACCTAAACCTAAACCTAAACCTATAACCTAAACTTAATTCCCTAAACCTCAACCTAAACCTAAACCTAAACCTATAACCTAAACTCAATTCCCTAAACCTCAACCTAGACCTAATCCTAAACCTATAGCCTAAACTTAAATCCCTAAACCTTGACCTATAACCTAAACCTATACCTATAACCTAACCTAAACCTATACTTATAACTTATAACCTAACCTAAACCTTGACCTATCCCTATACCCAAACCTACACCTAATCCTAATCTCAACTCCCTAACCTAAACCTAAACTTGAAAGCCCAAACCTAAACCCGATCCCAAACCCGATTTCCTAAACCTAAACCTTAACCTGTAATCAAGTTCCCAAAAGCTATAACCTATAACCTAAACCTTAACCTAAACCTAAACCAAAACCTATAACCTACACCTTAACCTATAACCTAAACTTAATTATAACCTATAGCCTAACCTTAACTTAAACCTATAACCTAAACCTATAACCTAAACCTATAACCTATAACCTAAACCTATAACCTAAACCTAAACCAAACCTAAACCTATAATCATATGGTGAGACCATTTCTTTTGTGTCAATTTCATTCCTCTTTGAGTTTTTTTTTTTTAATTCATTAAGAAAAAAAAAAAAGTGGTTATACGTGATGCACTTCTTTCACTGTCTTTCTTTTCTCTAATGGGCATTCTAATTTATGAATGACATGACTGCTTGTAGGATGATGGAATATACGAAGCTGCTGAAATTCGGTGAAGTCAAGCACATTTCTCTAATGAAGCTAAAGATTTGTATTTTCAGCATTATTGTATTTGTAACTGTAATTGATTGTAATTGTAATTAATTGAACGAAGGATTGTAATTGTAATTGAATGAATGAAGGATTGTAATTGTAATTGAATGAATGAATGATTGTACAGGTGGTATTTGAATGAACAGGTGGTAATTGAATGAACAGGTGGTAATTGAATGAACAGATAATTTAATTTTTCAATGTACAAAATAGCTACGGATACTGACCGTAGCCACTAGTCAAACAGGTGTAGCCTTTTTAATTTTGGCATATTGCTACGGACTTTCAGCTACAAATAATATCCGTAGTTGTTTGAAGTTTTTGCTATAGATATAATTGCTATGGATTATATCTGTAGTTATTTAACATATAGCTACGGATTAAATCCGTAGCCAATAGTCAGATAGGTGTAGCCTTTTAAATTTTGGCCTATTGCTACGGACTTTCAGCTACAAATAATATCTATAGCTGTTTATTTTTTTTGCTACAGGGGAAAAGGCTACGGATTTAATCCGTAGCCATAGACCTATGGCTACGGATTTAATCCGTAGCCACAGGTTCCAGACCTATCGTTATGGCACCTACGACGACGGTCATGTTACGGACTAGCTACGGACTTAATCCGTAGCCTTAGGCCTATGGCTAAGGATTAAATCTGTAGCCTTTGCCCATTTTTTTGGTAGTGGTAGGTTTCTTCCGCCCCCTTTTGTCAGTTATTGGAAAAGGATTTACCAAGAAATAATCTAATAACATAGAGATGACAATCTAGAGGGTAAAAGAAGTAAACAGATAAATCATATAATGATATAAGCATAAAGACCATCATCTAAACAATAAAATATATCATCATAACCAATCAAATCATATGTTAGATAGAAAAGATAACCATAGAAGGAATATCTAGCATGAACAAAATAGATATTACCATAAATTCATCAATATTACTACCCTAAGATTGGGTAGAATAATCCATAATAAAAAACTAACAACCCCTTAAGGGCATAAGTATCCAAAAAGAAAATGTACTATGATTCAGCAACAACACAATAAAAATCATCTTTACAATCCACCCTCATAGAGAGGGAACATCGAGTCATAAACAATTCAGTGATGTGCTTCCCAGTACATTGAGGAGCGTCAAGACATAGTTCAATCCCGGAGAGTCAATTTTCGCACTGCCGAAGGCGAGCTTCTATATTTGACTGTCCTTCAAGAAGTTGACAAGCTGGATCATTCTGGCAAAGAAGAAGCCCAATGCCCACTAACAATGGACTTGGTGCAGGCACTAGGGTGCAACAAGAGTCCCAGTCAGTGGCCATGGGAGTGTCTTGAACTTCTTCACCGCTCCTGCGTTCCTGATTCTACTCAAATGTAGTTGCAAACACATTTAGTTGAATTAGAGTTTCCTTGGTAAAGCACATGGCAGAATATACCGTATCGTGCATAAATGGCAGACCAAGAAATTTTGAGAGTTTATAGATAATATTTGGGAAGGGAAGGTTGGCTAGTATAATGAACACTCTTGACAACTATGATCAATTATTTCAAGATAAGGGTTGATAGGCATATTTCAATCCCCTAAAAGATGTCATACAAGATATTTAGAACAAATGGAGAGATCATATCTCCAGAAACTTCACATGGGTATGCATTTGTACTCAGAATGTTATGCAATACTTTAGCGGTTGAGTCCAAATGCGATGATGGGAGGAAGTTTCATTTATTTTGGGGGATTATGGCACCATTATAAAATACTCGAGTTATTTCACCCTAAATTCTGAGATGATTGAGATGATGATCAGTTGGGGGAGTTTGTGTTACTCTGAGGTGCAATAGTTGACTTAGCACCAAAGGAGTGACCTCCTTGGTTTGGTTCATGGAGTTGATGCTGATGGATTGAGGATCATCATGAGTGTCATGACAAGAATTAATAAATTAATGAATGAGGAAGTACTGAACCTCTCCTGTAAAGTACAGTAGGTTGTCCCACCTAATTGATCCTAAGTAGAGATCAATCCCATATGGTTCGATGAGTAGGGATTTGATCAATCTATCAAAGATTGTTTTGTTTGACATAGCCATTTCAGTGGGGTTGGAATAAGGAGACCGACAAATGTTAGTTCGTCCAATGGAGTGTTCTCCTTTTGTAGGAGCCTTGCCTTTATCTTTAACCATTATTATGCTGTAATCATATATGGGAAATATTAATGGAAGGATTAACAAATCTCAACAGTATGCATATGAAGTTCCATATTTTTCAAATATACCAAGAGAAGCAGATGAAATATTTCAGCAAGAAATAGGTTATGCATATGTAGCTTCAGATAAACTTATCTCCAAAATAAGATTCCAACTATATAACAAAAGGCTAGAGTCCTCTAATTTTCTTAAAAAATCAGTTATCAAGGAAATGGATGGTTGATGCATCAATATACCTAAAAACAAGTTTAGCTGTAAAGTATACTACATAAAAAGAAGTTCAAAAATATGATCCTGATACACAGTTAATCTAGGAAAGTCCATTAGCAATATCTTCTTAGGGGCATGACAGATGTGTCGCAATTTGTTCCACGGACTGTTGGAGTGAGTGGAGCTTTTCTTTCATCAACTTCATCATCTCACCGAGTCTTGATTGATCCTCTACAATTTGTTCAAGAGTATCATTCTGAGAGGTAGAAGTTGCAGGAGCAAAGGTTGGTAGATGAGTATCTGGGCCTTCCTGTATTGTCTCATCTTCCTTGTTTGGAAATTCTTCTTTTATTGGATTATCAGTTTCATGGATAGATGAGAGATTCATTTTCCTGATACTCTGCAAATTGATTTCTGGTGCTGATATCAACTCATCTTTAGGCACCCTAAACCCACATTGATAGGCCAACTCCACAGCAAATGTCCAAAAGGTATTGTTGTGGAGTTAGACTCAAATATTGAAACTATTTCATCATATATTAAAGTAGGCAGGCACAATGGTTCCCCTTTACCAATGTGATATAGGGTCTCCCCATGAATGGTGTAAGCTCAGTATGATTTCCGTATCTAGGATAGATGTTGGAAATACAAATCAGATGGAGTATACGATAATCATGGGACATATTTGTGGCATGTAATGCGTTACCATGATGCCAAGGTACATTCTTCCCATTACACAGGAATTTAGTCCAGACAAACCTTTTTGCTTCAGTGGGTAGCTTTAATTCAGCAGATTGTTTGGAGCTTAATGGAATTCCTATAAGGGTTGAAATGCGATATGGAGTGATTTTAACTATTCGACCATCATAGTCAACTTCAAAACTGTAATGCCCTGAAAATTAAGGGTCGAGCAGATGCTCAACTCCCGAGTTCTAACGCATCACTTATGCAACATAGATAATGACGATTAAATGTTGTCTATATTTGTGCATTAAACATGAGTGGGATTATACCAAATCAATATATCATACTCCAGAGGCAATTAAATTAAGCAAGCAGAAGACTGTGATAGATATATAAAGTGTGTAAGTGGATATAAACCCTAGAGTATGATCATGTCACTAGGCTTAATAATTACATGTATAGTTCCAAAATATATAAAATGATAAAGTGTAATGTCATTTAATCCATATCCCTGTAGCCCCGGTGATGCAACTCCAGGTCTACATAGACCCACTAGAGAGTTGCAGGTAGGAGAACTCCTTCTCGTCGTAGAAGACCAGCTCCAACTCGTAAGCTGCATCATCATCTGCAACCACAATAGAGTCTGGTTGGTGTTTTAAAACACCATCCTAAAGTGGGAGTGAGTGATCAACTCAATGGAGCTATAAGGCAAAGGTTAACATGTTATCAATTCAGTCAAGCAGTAATGATAAAGTATTACACAAGCATTCTTAAGTACTCTGGTTAATACAAGGATGATATGTATTAATGATGCATGCCCTCGCCTGCACTCCCTCTGCAACATCATCTCACGGTCGCGCATGCTAAACTCCCACTGTGCTCAACACCCACGCCAAAGGCATATGCAATGCGGTGCATGGTCGCGTTAGCCAAGTTCTTAATTAGACCTATTCATACAGCAGATTCGAGAAGCTAAGGTACCTCCCTTTATACCATTTACCCAAACAATGATCCATATGGGGTCGTCAATCCTAGTTAATCACATATGAAAGGCAAGTTCGCGAGTTTACACTATAGGTTGTTACGGGAGGCTCGTCACCTCAGCGTAGGCTTAATTCACACTCGAGGTCACTACGAGGGGCTCGTCACCCAATCGTAAGCCTATTTTATACTCGAGGTCACTACAAGAAAAGTTCATCACCTTAGCATAGGCCGACAGCTCGAATACGGTGTCTCATACCAACATATTCAACTCACGAGTTTGGTTTTCTCACTAGACACTTTGGGGAGGCTCGTCACCCTAGCGTAGGCCGACAGTTCGACCACAGTGTTCCACACCACCATGCCTAGCTCATGAGTCTTAGCGGATCATGGTACCAAGGTTAAACAGGTTTTTCACTGGTAAGTGGTACCTTAGATTCAAGCAGTAGCGTCCATACATGGTGAACATACATTAGGCCAATCGAGTTACTTGACAAGCTTGACTGGTATGAGTGTACGTTAAATTAATCGACATGGAGTACATACGCACTCCCTATGGCCTAACCACTATCGATAATCACCGTACGACTCGAATTCATTAAACGTATCCGTTGTGGTGAAACTAGTTCGACCACTCGATCTGAAACCATTACCGATTGCCTGGACCACGTAGTAGTCCTAATCATACTCAAATGCAATAAACATTCATATATGATAGTCGAAATAACATGTAGCAACCAATTCAAATATAAATCTCATTTGAGCACTTTAACAAACACATAGTGCACATGTTGTCATACATAGTCATTTCATCCATAAATCACGCAGTAGTAAGATAGGTTACATGAAGGAGACTGTAACTATAGATAGAGTAATTGAGAATCCTATCTCAACACCCTCATTAAATACATTTCAATAAGCATTTTCTTATTCAGGCATTTTATCAAACACTTAGATTACACACATTAACATATATGTAATAAATTTGTTATAACATATACTATAGCAAATCCTTTCACAAGGAGTTGCCACCCATACAACAATCATGTATTCTCAATCAATAATCATGGCAAGCACAAATCATGATTCCATATCCACTCAAACATTTCAACAAACACATGGAATGCATTATATTCAACATAGTTCATATATATGTGTAATATACGGAAAACATCGCATCTAGGCACATGTGATATTAATCAAGTCAGCCATAAATCATTAACTAACATTGAAAGCCTTGAAAACCATAACCTAAATATTTATAGTCCACACCTTTCGTTGGTAAACACATATCGAACTTAGTTCGAACACTACGCTTTGTCTATGGTACAACGGCTACCTAAATCATGAAATAGGTTAGCTATTTCACCGATTTACCTATCTAGATAGCTAAAGTAGATTAGGGTTAGGATTCCTTACCCAAAAATGGAGTCAAAATCGCTGGTATAGTGACATGGAAGAGGTGATTCAACACATGGAGTGGGGGGAATGAATCCCAGCAATAAACCACAACTCTCTGTCACTTCTCCTCACTTTCTCCTTCTCTTTTCTCTCTTCTCTCTCTTAGGGTTAGGAATTTTGTATGGAATGAGAGAGGGCTGGGTTAAGGCCCTTATATAAGCCTAGAACTGATGTTAATGGTCCCACGGCCATGGTATACTTAGGTTATAGCCAAAAGTTATCTGTTTCGGGCTAACGGAGCTCATTTGCAGGTCCATTTCCTGCTTACGGTCTGAGGAAAGTTTCCTGACAATGGATCTATGTCAGGTTAAGATTTTGGTCTGATCGGATTTGTAGATCGACTGTGAAGGACCAGCTTCAGTTCAACGGCCATCATCATTCGATCAGCACCATAAGTGCACTGACATGTGTAGGGAAATTTCCCTGATCCAAGGGTGTAGTTGGGTCAAAATCTGATGGTCTGAAACCTTATTTTTGGCCTGCAAGCGAACGGCCCAATTCACTTAAGTTTGAGTCTATTTTCTAAAGATATTCGCGTTTCTCACACACTTCACTTCAGGCTCAAGTAGCGTGTTTTTGGATACTATTTGGACTTGATTTCTGAGATGGTTGTCAAGCCCAGTAAGGCAGTCATAACTATATAGTTTCGCGTTAATCAGACTTTGAACGCGCGGTCCAAGTCTGATATGGAGTTTCAAGATGCTCCCGAGAGCAACTGAGTTTTGAGATTGATCCTAGGTTTTTAGGAAATGTAGAGTTAGCGATTATGCTGGTTTTGGGACAGCCCTTTTTGCTTTAGTGGGTAGGTTCAAGTCAGTGGGTTGTTTGGAGCTCAAAGGAATTCCTATAAGGGTTGAAATGCGATATGGAGTGATTTTAACTATTTGACCATTGTGGTCAACTTCGAAACCCTTAGATAGAGTGCAATGAGACAATAATGATCGGACTAAGGTTTCGTTAACTAGCCCTCCAAATGACAGAACTTGCAGCCATCCTTGTCGTGAAAAAATTTCCTGAACTTTAAATTTTTCAAGACATTTCACATCTACTCTTCTTTCACAAACAATCCTTCTCTTTAAAAATCTAGTAGCAATGGGACTTTCAGAGTCAGGATTTGAAAAGGAAGAAGGTCTAGATGATTGGTTACACAATCGTCCATGCTTTGGAACGCAGAGTTTTTGCCTAGTTCTGGTTAAATCTTCTCTATCATGCTTCATCTTGGATTTGTTTTCTCTAGTTGGTGATGACTCCATTTGGGGAAATGAAGTGGAATCACAATGACCTATCAAGAGAAGTCAAAGCTAAGGCAAATGATCCTAATTTTTGAGATGTAAAGAGAAAGCACTAGAAAATACCTTAGCCTTTGCTAATTTTGGTGACACAGCCCTTCATCCGAGCTTGGGAAGAACTAAGAGAGGTGGCAGTCTAAACAAAACTAAGTAAAGAGGGATTTAAGTAACTTGGCGTGGTTCAATTTCAATATTACCGAAGGTAAGTTCGGTGGTACCGAAGTATCCCTTGAACTCAGAAGTTTCTATAACAAATTTTCCTAATATACATTATGTTCATGATATGATCAGGATGAAAACATTAAAAAAAAATGTTTAGAGGCCAAAATTCCATAGATGTGCCAATTTGGCCATTCATCAGGCTCGATCCTTTGATTTGACTCTAATGTTTATATGGGAGGCATGATCCTCAGATATGTCGATTCAGCTTATGTGGACCACTGCGGTAGCCTTTCAATATTCTTTAAGGGATGATATAACGTGAGTCAGAAGACTGCATATTTAACTCTCATCCTTCATATTTATATGTTTTTCTTCTATTTTGTTCTTTAGTTTAGGAATGAAAGTAGTTGTAGATGCCATAAGTATTTTTAGTGACTTGTGGTCATCTTCACTTTTGATTCACTACTTTCAGAATTGGATTCATCTATGTCATCCCATGTGGCTGTCATGGCTTTTCCTTTTTATTTCTTGGACGAACACTCAGTGGATATATGTCCATACTTCTAGCAATTATAACATTGGAGTACTTTGAACTTCCTAGAGGTTTTACCTATTTGGCGTCTATGGTCTAGTTGAACTCCTTTGTTATTGTCTGGTCTCCCCATGGTTCTTGTTGAAGAATTTTTTGAACAATTGAGCCAACAAAGCTACCTCCTTATCAACATCTTCATCTTCATTTTCATCCTCCTCTATTATGTTCATGTCTTTGGTAATTTTGAGGACATTGTTTTTGGTTTTTGTAGAAGGTTTGAAGTGTAATTCAAATGTTTGCAGGGAACTTACTAGTTCTTCTACCTTCATTTCTTTTATATTTCTACATTCTTCGATGGTAGTGACCTTGGAGTTAAAACATTCCAATAGGGATCTCAGAATTTTCCTACATATTTTGGGTACCAGAATTTTTTTTCCAAGTCCTCCCATGGAGTTGCATATATCATTTAATTTTGTGAAAAACTCCATGAACATCTCATCTTCTTCCATCTTCATGTGTTCAAACTAAGATGTTAGGAGTTGAAGCCTTAACATTTTTTACTGCGTTCGTTCCTTCATGGGTAGTTTCCAATAACTCCCATGTTGCCTTAGAGTTTGTACACATGCTTATTTGATGAAATACTTCTTGTGAAACTCCGCATCAAATTACATTCATGGCTTTGGCTTCACACATCCTTATCTCTTTATCATACTAGGTCCATTTGGCCTTTGATTTTAGTTTGGTGATTGTTGTGCCATCCTCAAGAGCAATTTGTTCAGTAGGTGCAATATATCCATTTTCAACAATCTCCCATACATCATCATCTAAGACCTGGAGAAAAAATATCATTTTGGCCTTCTAGTATGCACAGTTTGTACCATTAAAGATGGGTGGTCCTTCTCCTTTGCCCATAATTCTTTCTTCAGTCAAGATCTTCCTCTAGGTTGTTAGACCTTTTTCAAAGGAACATCGCTCTAATACTAATTGAAATTACGGTTTATACCACTGATACTGAAGAATGAATATGAGACGAGGTCCTAGAGAAGGGGTGAATAGGAGTTTGTAATTGATTATGCCAATAAAAAACTTTTATTGCCTAACTTAACTGATTTACAAATAAACTCAGCAAGACAATGTAACTCTAACGGCTTCTAAGCTTGTTGGAGGGTCCAATCACATAGGCAGATTAAGATATACCAATAAAGCAAGTAGCCTATGTCATAGTGTACTTGTCTGTGAAAAGTGCTTCCTATCAATCAATAACATTAATTCAATCATGTATAAGAGTTTAAACATTCAAGCATATATAAGCATGATTAGATAGATGCACAAATGGCAATTCCAAATACAAGCATGTATAGTAGTTTGGCTACGTGCCTACTCCACTCCCGACATCCACACTCACTCCTAGAGTGCACTGAATTTCACTATTAATGGTTTTAAAACAGGTTCACCAATAAACTTTACTTCTTACACTAAGGACACCAATTTATACTCTCCGCAAGATTAAACGTCCTACACTAAGAAACCACATTTAGGCCAACCGGCTAAGGTCCCATACTAGGCACCTCTGTTTAAGCCGACTGGTCAAGGTCCCACACATGGAACCTACGTTTAAGCTCACCGGCTAAGGTCCCACACAAGGAACCTACGTTTAGGCACACCGGCTAAGGTCCCACACAAGGAACCTGCGTTTAGGCACATCGGCCAAGGTCCCATACAAGGAACCTAATTGAGTTTGTTGATAGCAAACTCTTAGCCTCAATCCTACACGAGGATAGAGACTAAACTGTGAACTCTTAACAATAACACTCACTTGTCGGATTGAGTCCTCTTTTGTAGATCGTCTTGGGTTGCTTGATCTGCATGCTCTCGTGCTTGAATCAGCTTCCTGGTGCTCCCTCGATCACGTAGCTTAGATTTTCTGTTGGTTCAACTTCATGATCAAGAACCTTGCATAAGATATACCTATCAAGGTGACCAAGTTAATGGGAGTTGGTTGAATCTCCTATCTAGGATAATGAGTGAATTTTCTAAGGGATTCAACCTATGAATGCTCTAGAGTATCAAAAAGACAAAGGGCTTTCCTATTGGTTTGGTCTTTGTACTCTAGAGAAGGCACGAGTTCATGTTCTTCATTAATAGGAGCTTTGAATGCTCATAGAAGTGAAAGATCACAATGAAGAGAGCATGAAACTCATATGGATAGAGTCTAGGTAGGCTAAGATAAGCTTGAGATACACTAAAGACTCTAAGATACCTTAATCCACTCTTTTTGCAAGTTTCTACAAGCCACTTTTACAGAGAAAGAGTTCCAACGGATAGAAAATGGCTAGTTTATGGTGCTACCGAAGCTAACTTCAGTATTACCGAACTTGCTTCGGTGGTACCAAATTATCAATCGGTAGTACTGAATTAAATCTTTAATTTGCTGAATTGAAATAAATACCTTACGGTGACACCGAACTTTATTCGTCGGTGTTAGTCGGCGTTACCAAAATGTCCAATTGGTGATACCGAATTATCTTTGAATTATTGTTGGACTGTTTTGAGCGCTTTCGGAAACACCGAAGGTATCTTTGGTGATACCGAAAGTGCTATATGGTGACAAATTTTCCTACCAAATGTGGACAGATTTTCCTATTTGTTCATTTAATCATTCATCAACTTGAGAATTGAACTCAGAATTGGCTTTGAATAAATGACCTAAGTAGGTTTTCCTATTTGGGTTGGGATCATCTATTTGCAAGGTCAAGATCATAGAAGTTATAATTTTGGAACAATCTGAGGTGAGCTGCGCAATGTATGTGGGCCCCACTTGCACAATCCCCATGTTGTCAAATCAATCAATCCATCCATCAATGAAGTCATCCATCACTCATGTCACACTCTCCCGATTAGTCAAAGAAACCCATGCCATTCTCATGCAACCCATGCCCCTACTTATGTTAGCCATCATTCTTTTATTCTTTTTCTCCCCATTTTACCCCTCCATCTTCCCCTTATTCCCTCCCTATCTTAAAATCTCTACCACAAAAACTCCCTAACTCCCACTCATTTCTACCATTTTCTAGCAAGTGTAGAGAGGGATTAAGAGAGAGAAAAATATTAGAAAGATTGTGGAGAAATTAAGAGAGAAAGAGAGAAAAAATAGAAAGATTAGGGAGAGATTAAAAGAAAAGAAAGAGCTTATGAGAGTATTAGGAAAGATTAAGAGAGTAAGAGTAAGAGAATAGATAAAAGAGTGATTAGAGGAGATTAGGGGTGAAGCGGAGCTTAGTGGGCCATCCGATCGCCAATCCAAGACGATCCAACCGTCCATTCTTCGAGTTGAGTGCATGGGAGGGTCAAAACCCTCCCTTTCTTTGTGATTTCTTTATTTTGGTGGGCCCATAAGGGTGAGACCCACTGTAACGCGCTGAAATTCGGGGGTCGTGCATAACTCAGCTCCCGAGTTTCAAAATATCACTTATGCAACATATGTGATGATGGATGTATGTTGTCTGTATGAGTACATAAAACATGGAATAGATTAATCCAAATTGCAAACATAATTCAGGGATAAGTGATAGACGCAAGCGGAAGACTTAAAGAAACATAGGTGCACGTGTGCAAGTCCCTGAAATACGTATACATGCCAGGTCATAATACAAGTGTTGCTATCAAAAAATTCAAGCATTAAAAGACATTATCTATTCCAAAAGAAACCCAGAACTCCTGCACATCAGGACATGGCTCACAAGAACCCGCCTGAAAACTGCGTGAAAGAAAATGCAGCCTCATCATCCTCGAACTCCTGCTCTGCCTCAGGGGTCGCATCAATATCTGCATCTAAGACAGAGTCTGGTTGGTGTTTAAACACCGTCCCAGAACGTGGGAGTGAGTGATCAACTCGGTGGAACAATAAAGAAAAGGTTAACATGTTATCAATTCAATCAAGCAGTAATGATAAAGCAGAACAATCAAAAATGTCATAATTACTCTTGTTAGTGCAAGGATGTATGTAGAATGATGTATGCCCTTGCTTGTACACCCTCAGCGTCTTCATCTTACGTTACGCATGACATCACCTCAAGTGCTCCACCTCTTCCAGGCACATGCAATGCAGTGCATGAACATGATTACCAAGTTGTTATTAGTCCTTTGCATACAGCAGGATTAGGAAGCTAAGGTACCTTCCTCATATCACTATCCAAACAGTGATCTATTCTAGGGTCGTCAGTCTTAGACATCTCATACGATCATATGGTTTTAGGTTGCTACAAAGGGCTCGTTACCAATCAATGCACGCCTATCATACCTTCGTTACTATAATAAGGCTCGTCACCTCAATGTGGTATCCAGGTATGCTCGAGGTCACTACAAAGGGCTCGTCACCAATCAATGTAGGCCGATAGCACAAATATAGTGTCTCATACCACCATAATTGGCTCACGAGTTTGGTTGCTCACTGGTCACTACGGGGAGGCTCGTCACCCCAGTGTAGGCCGACAGCTCGACCACGGTGTCCCATACCACCATGTCCGGCTCATGAGTCTTAGCGGATCAAGGTACCATGGTTAACGGGATTTCATTGGTAGGTTTGGTACCCTAGATTCAAACAATAGCATCCATACATGGTGAACATACATCGGACAATCGGGTTACTTGACAAACTCGACTAGCACGAGCGCACGTTGGGTTGAACGACATAGAGTGCGTAAACACTCCGTGTGGCCAAACCACTGCCGACAACTCTAACACGACTTGGGTTCGTCAAATTACGTCCTTTGTAGCGAAAGCAACCTCAGCCACGAACTCAAGACCAATTTTCAATTTCCTGGACTATTCATAGTCCCAAACATATTCCATTATAACAGATATCCATATACAATTTAGAACAGTAATGGAACAGTAATTCAAATCATGTAGTATGTGAGCATTTGCAGAATATCGACTTAACATGGATTTAAACATAAATAATACTTGAAATTAAACAACAAGGAATGTAACTTGCATGTGGGAAATCATACACATCAATAGGAGTGTTGAGAATCGCTCCTCAACGCCCGCAAATAGGATAATATATTGCACTTTAGATCATTCAGACATTTCTACAAACACTTAGACTACATAGTGCAACATACATGACGTATGTTGAAATACACGCCTTTGGACAATTCCTTTTGCCAAGGAGTTGACACACATACAATTAGCACAAGTACACGACAAATAATCATGGCAAGTACATGTTCATATTTTATACTTAAACGGTACTTTCTACATATACATAGAATACACAAATCTCAATATAACACATGCATATCAGGAATGCATAATAAACATAGCATTTGGCATGTGAAATTTCATCCATAACAAGAATAAACCATTAGCTGGCATTGAAAGCCTTGAAAACCATAACCTATACGATTAAAGTCTGCACCTTAAACCAGAAATAGAGCACCGAACTGATTCAGACGATATGTCTTCGTCAACGACGACGAGATAACCTAAGACAAGAATAAAAATGAGCTACAACAACACAAACTATTCTAAGCTCTAAAACAGATTAGGGTTAGATTAACTTACCCAAGAAGGAACTTAGAATCGTCGGAATAACGATTCAAAGGTGATGGTTTAAGGATGTAGAGTAACAAGAAAGAATCTGAAGATGATTCACCAACTTCTCTCTTACTTTCTCTCTCTTTTCCTCTCTCTTTCTTAGCTAGGGTTAGGAAATTCGTATGGAAAAGAGAGTGAGGGTTTTAAGGTCTATATATAGGCTTAACATTGATGAAAATAACTCCAGGGCCAAGGTATACTTAGGTTATAACCAAAATAGGCCTCTCTCAATCCAACGGAACACTTCTAGTGGTCCTTTCTCCACGTACGGTCGGACTTAAGCTCACTGACCATGGATCTAGGTTAGGCTGAATTTTCATACCGATCGGCTTTACAGATCAGCCGTGGCGGACCACACTCAATTCAACGATCACCGAAACTCGATCAGGTCCACAAGCATAATGACCTGCCTAGGCCACCTTCCCTGATCAGAGGGTGAAATTGGGTCAAAATCCAATGGTCAGATAGCTTAAAATCATCACGCAAGCGACGCGACTCAAATTTCATAAAATCACATTTAATTTCTCACCGTTCTCACACTCTTCACTCCGGACTCAATCAAATCGACCCAGGACATCATCTAGACTTGATTTTTGAGGTCATGGTCAAGTCCAACATGGTGACCACAATTGTCTAAGATCATCGCTATCGGACTTTCGATGCGTGGTCCAGGTCCGATCCAGAACTTCCAAAAAATTCCAAGAGCAACTGGATTTAGCATTGAATCCCAGATTTCAGAGTAACATAGCGCTAACTATTCTACAAGTTTTAAGTCATGCAGATCACATTTAAAGTGATTGATACTAATTTCACAAAGAATCGAGTTTAGCTCTAATTACCCCACAAATAGCTTCTAAGGAAAATAGAGGTAGTACTCGGGTCTTGGCACAAAATTTTTCG
The DNA here is from genome assembly GCF_029962835.1 of Magnolia sinica. Taxonomy (NCBI): domain Eukaryota; kingdom Viridiplantae; phylum Streptophyta; class Magnoliopsida; order Magnoliales; family Magnoliaceae; genus Magnolia; species Magnolia sinica. The sequence goes on from NC_080574.1 coordinate 71,815,727, forward strand.
GGTCATTACACCCACCTTGATCATGTATTGAGTATGTGGTGGATGTCACACCTCAGACCCAATAGTCTTAAACTACCGCTATATCTACTGGATCTAGCGCGCGACAAGCCGAACTCCGGAATTGGTACCCAATGCCCACATACTAAGTTTTAAGCTCGGCGTCCGGCAAGGTAATGTAAAGGATAAATCACACCATTCATTCTTCATAAAAAAAGGAACATCATAGACAAGATAGGTAACTTCTGCATACAATTAAACTAGGTACTACAAAATTCCAAAAGTACATCATCTATCTGCATGATACATATATATAGCATATACAATTCAAAATTCCAAAAGTTAAATCAGTCCCCTGGACATGGCACCTAACTCGTGGTCACTACTTGTTTTTCTTCTTTAGATCCTTTACTTGAGTGGTTAAAAGAGAAGTCTTATAACTTAACAAGTGCAAAGTCCTCATGATAAGTACGCAATATGAATTAACATAAAAGATATAATGAAAGAATCGCCAAAAGTGATAATCTAAGCAAAGCGATGTCTTAATGAATGATGGAGGGTGATCATGTGTGAGATGCATAAAATAATTGTATGCTAACTATAGAAACACCTGCCAATAGTCCTCTCACCACGGACTTGACTGCACTACTCCTGAACATCATTGTTTCGATTATGATCAATATACTGATGGAACTTAGGATCCACCAGGGTCGATGCCCATGCACTAGACACCAGCAATCGACCTCGCTACCCACCAATGGGGTTATAACCTCCATTTTATATACTAGTAGCAGACCTTGCTTGCACTTCTCATCGCCAGTGGGTCAAACCAGTCCTCGTTTGCCACCTCAGCCCTAAGGCGGGTCGGACATACCCCTTCTCGACCTAATCTCATCAGTGGGTGTCAAATCCATGTCCCATGTGTCCACCTGGCCCAACGATAAGGCATCCCTAGGTACCATTGGGGTTTAGGGTCTCTCAACCCAAGGGGCACATCATCCCCTACTATTTTCATACTTCTGTTGTCCATGATTCAATATCATCATCCTTATCGTAATACAGTCAATCCGTGATGTTTGTAAAGAATTTGGATACTATTTCTCATCATGTATCATGCCATGGAATGCATGGTGATGCTAATGACAAGCGACTTAAGGATAACTAGAACTCAAGGTATGCCGATATGCAGGGCGCAAGATAATTAAGGAGGCGCCACCAATCCCTACGTGATGCTGTCAACTTGTAGCCTCGTAGCTTGGTACTTTCGACTAGAAAATACTTTTCTCTCCTTGCTTAATCATGACTAATCGAATTGTAGTCCTTGTAATTTCTAAACTAGGGTACTTGATTGTAATTTTAGTTCTTACTCTTTCCTATAAATTAACATCCTTCTTATGTATAAATGCCCTACTAACAATCTAATTGTATACTACATGATTTGATCATTGCAGTGTATTGGGCGATTTAGATGCCTAGTATGACTATTTAAGATATCCATGAAATTGGGCCACAAATTCTTGTGATATAGGGTGGCCTTAAATCCAATAGACATCGAAGTATTCATCGTGGGCTTATATGGGTTTTCATTTGGGCTTTGATGAGGAGAACATATAATTATTAAGAGGCCTAAAATTCCCATCCACTAATATATATATATATATATATATATATATATATATATATATATATATATATATATATATATATATATATATATATATATATATATAGGGTTCTATGTGGTCCAGCTCATGGGAACTCCCCATGAGGTTGAGTTGTGTGGGCCCACTATGGTGTGTGTTGAACATCTGCCCCATCAGTTAGATGAACCATTTCATGGTGGGCCTAAGGCTTAAAATCAAGTCAATCAGTGAGTTGTGTGGGCCACCCTATGTATGTCCCACTTTGTTAAGGGGTCAGGCCAAGTTTCAGATGCATCCAAATTTCAGGTGGACCCCTAAAAGTGCTTTTATATGCTCGAGCTCCGAGTTGTACAAACAATTCAAGGAGATCAAAGTAACATGGGTCCCAAAGTGATGTATTTATTATATCTACACTGTTCTTCTATTTTTTAAGATCATTTTAGAGCATTATCCAAAAAAAAAAAATGAATCATATCCAAAGATTATCTGGACCGCACCACAAATAGTAGTGGAGATAATAATTTCACCATTTAACAATTTACAAGGCCCACCATAACGTTTATTTTCCATCTATTCTGTTCATAAGGTCACAAAGGCTTGAATTAAGAGGAAAAATAAATTTCATATTGGTCTAAAATTTCTGTGACCCCAAAAAGGGTTTCAATGGTAGACGTTCAGTCCTCGGCTGCTTTATGTAGTGTGAACCACTTGATAGTTAGATATGTCTTATTTTTCTTCTCAAGCCTTAAGACGAACTCACCAAATGGATGGACGGTTTGGATATAACACCTACCTCATGAACAGACCCACAGAACTTCCAGTCTTCACGTGATTTTAGATGGTGTGAGCCACCTGAGTTCCGTGTACGGCTGATTCTTGGGATATCCCATAATTTAAAGGGAACTCATCAAATGCACAGTGTTGATGTTTGGCATACATCACGATGAGGCCTGTGGTGGGACCCACCATCCCTACCTAACACAAGCAGCAGGACTCTAACAGCAACAGCGTCCAGCATTGTTGTATTTTTTATTCTTACGGTTTTTCAGAGGTGGGGCCCACATCAAGATAATCCATTCCATCTGTTGCATTCTATGGCTCGTGACAGACTGAACGAGCCCAATATTTAGCATTTTCTGGCGTACAGAAACATCACAGCAGGCCCTAACAGTTTGGTAGTAAACATCACTATCAAAATGATTTTTTTTTATGGTGTGGCCTATCAGAGTTTTGGATTGGCTTCTTTTTTCAGCTCAAGGCCTAAAATAAGTTAAGAAGTTGGATGGACGATGTGGATCAAATATATACATCATGGGTGGGAGCCTATGGTGGGACTCACGGTCCCAGCCCCTTTTTCGAGTAGATGGGGCGCTGCTTGCTACAGTGTCCTCTTGACACTAGCAGTAATCAGCATCCAGTCATCTTTTATTATTATTATTATTATTATTATTATTATTATTATTATTATTATTTTATCAATGGCTTTGTGGACCTTTGGAAGTTTTAAATGAAGAGGTTTTCAATCGCACTGTTTGTGGTCCACCTGGTCACTGAGCCTACAACATTTTTGAATATTCCTTCATCCAAATAGGCATAGTTCTATGAAGGGTTCAGATTGCATCCAAATGCAATGGTGGGGACCATGGTTAATGAGTCTCATTCGATCATCATTATCATTATCATCACATCATCACCAGATTAATCATCCAAATAATTAAGAAAGAAAACAAACCATAAGAGTGGAGGGAGTGTACTCACCTTGATGAACTAGATGGATGGGAGAGATGGAATTGATGGAATGGATGGTTGAGATGGATGGAAGGAATGGAATTAATGGTTGAGATGGATGGAAGGGATGGGATTGATGGAGTTGATAGTGGCCCACCAAGATCACATCTCTCTCTCTCTCTCTCTCTCTCTCTCTCTCTCTCTCTCTCTCTCTCTCTCTCTCTCTCTCCCCTTATTGTAGGAAAATGGTGAAAATGCTAAGGGATGGAGTATATGTAGAGAAATAGATAAAAATGTGGTTTGATTAGGTTGTTATGATAATGGTTAGCTTAGGCTAGGATTATGGGAATTTGTGCATAATTAAGAATTAATGGTGGATTAAAGGAGCATGGGATGACATGGTGTGATGATGTCATGCATAGGATATGGTATGGAGAAGAGTTGACTTTGGGGTGTACATGAGAGAGGGAGGGGTATGGGTGTGTGACATCACACACATGGGTTGAGATTTTCTCACCCATGTGTGGTATGGTGCATGTGTGTGAGCATGTATTGTGCACATGTGTGGAATGGGATATATGGCATCATGCACACATGATATACTAATGATTCTTCACGGCGTATCTCGCAAATGGAGCATCATATAGATGCATGGGTGGTACCTTCGCGATCGCGCCGATGGGCCGGTCGATATGAAATAGGTTTCGAAGTCTTGGGGTTTCGGTCAGTTGAGTGTGCACTATGCATGGCTAGTCAATGTCAGGCCAAGATTGTCGATCATCGTGCATATAGGCATAGAAAATGGTATGGAATGGACAGGGTGGTCATGATGGTCTCAGTTTCAGTTATTTACGGTCGCATTATGAGGGGTGTACTCTAAGGGGTTCTTTCAAGTATTTGAATTGTACATACAGGCATTATCGGGTTTCATTTTAAAGGTGAGTCTCATCTATTAACCAATCAGTCGTACTTATAGGTTGGATTGGGTATTACAATTCTCCTCTCCTTATAAAATTTTGCCCTCAAATTTTCTACAATATTGGATAAAACGCGAGCTTCATGATCGAAAAAGTGAAATGACTGAAAACCCTTTTTAGTGCAAAAAGGATATCATACATCAGTGATGTTTTTACAATGTTTATAAAGTTCTTTAAAACAAGTAGGGATATTTCTTTTGAATGTCCTGCTCACGTTCCCACAAGGCCTCTGCTTCATTATGGTGTCCCCATTGAACTTTCACCAAATGGAATCATCTTTTGACTGAAGGACCTGCTCCTTTCGATCCAAGATACGAATTGGATGTTCTATGTATGACACATCCTCACGGATTTCGATCGGTTGCCAGTCGATAATGTTTTCTATCTCCGGCTCACACCTCCTCAACATGGATATATGAAATACATTGTGAACACCTGACAGCTGGGGAGGCAAGGCTAGTCGATATGCTACTTATCCAATCTGCTCTACTATCTCGAAGGGACCTATATAACATGGGGCGAGCTTCCCTTGCTTGCCAAATCGAAATATGCCCTTCATAGGGGAGACCTTGAGGTAGACAAAATCTTTGACAGTAAATTCCAATTCCCTACGCTGGCAATTAGCATAACTCTTCTGTCAGATTTGAGCGGTGTGCATACTTTTCTAATAAGCTCTATCTTTTTTGAGATTTGTTGAACAATTTCACGCCTGAGAAAACTCCGCTCTCCGACTTCTATCTAACAACTGTGTGACTTGCAAGGTTGGCCATACAAGGCCTCATACGGAGCCATGTCGTTGGTTGGTTGATAACTATTATTATATGCAAATTCAGCCAACAGCAAATGATTATCCCAGCTACCATGGAAATCCATCACACATGCTCTAACCATATCCTCCATAATATGATTGACTCTCTCAGTCTACCCATCTGTCTGGGGGTAGTAGGCGGTGTTGTACTTTAGAGTCACACCCAAGGCTCACTGAAAACTCTTTCAGAATTGTCACGTGAACCTTAGGTCATGGTCGGATACTATTGATACCAACACTCCATACAGCTTGACGATCTCACTAATAAATAAATGAGCTAGTCAGTCCATGGAGTAGGTTGCACGTATAGGTAGGAAATGTGCTGACTTAGTCAGTCGATCAACGATGACCCAGATGGCATCATGACCTTGAGGAGTCCGCGACAATCCCATAATGAAATCCATTACAATGTACTCCTTCTTCCACAGAGGAATCTCCAGTTGTTGCAGGGTACCTGAGAGTCGTTGATGCTTTGTCTGGACCCTTTTACATGTATCGCATTAGGCGACAAATTCAGCAATGTGACGCTTCATCCCTGGCCACCAATATTGTCTCTTAGCATCGCGTTACATCTTTGTACTGCCTGGGTGGATCGTGAATTTGGACCGGTGTGTGTCGGTCAATATTTCTTGCCTCAACTCCGCATCTTCCTGCACATATAGTCGCCCTTTATAGCAAAGTCCACCATCCACACTGACCTGCTACTCAGACGAACTATCATCAGTCATTTTCTTACGGCGATTGATGATCACTGGGTCAGCCTATTGTGCCTCAATGACTCGAGATATTAGTGATGGTTGAATGGATAAGCTTGCAAGATGCATAGTAGCTGACTGTAAGCTCCACTCGAAATCAAAGTCCCTTATTTCTTCCAACATTTGCCACTATCGAACCATAAGGTGAGAAATAATTCCTCGTGGCTGACGACTAAGGGCATCAACTACAACATTGGCCTTACCTGGGTGGTATTGAAGAGAAAAATCATAATCCTTTAACAACTCTAACCACCTTCTCTGCCGGAGATGAAGCTCCTTTTGAGAGAATAAATATTTAAGGCTCTTGTGGTCCATGAACAACTGAAATTTGACCCCATATAGATAATACTGCCATATCTTTACTGCAAACACTACTGCAGCCAACTCTAAGTCATGTGTGGGGTAATTCTTCTCATAGGCCTTCAACTATCGAGAAGCATATGCTATAACTTTGTCATGCTGCATCAGCAGACAACCCAATCCAACCCGTGAGGCATCTGTGTATACTACAAACCCTTTATTTCCAGATGGCAAGGTGAGAACTGGTGTTATTGTCAACTTATCTTTCAACTCCGTAAATGCCTCACTCCAAACAAAAGGTTCTCTTTTAGGGGTCAGTCATGTCAGTGGTGCCGCTATATGAGAAAACCCTCGAATAAACTGTTTGTAGTATCCCACTAGACCCAGAAAGCTCCAAATTTCCATGACATTAGTGGGTTGTCGTGTAACACCTTGAGTTTTTGATACATAGATGCCACTAATAAACTCTTATTACTATGACTGTGAATGTTTTTAGATACTCCTAACTTGATTCAAGAGAAGAAAAAGAACTTCAACCCTCACTCATCAACACTTGGCCAGGCAAGAATTAGATCCTAACCAGGGGTGGGCCCTATAACTTGGACAAACAAATGGAAAGGTCTAGACGCCTGCCGCCGTGCACACATGATGACGGCACATGGAAAGATTTGCAGCAGGGAGTAGAGTGCCCACTAGGCAAAGTGGCCAGACCTGGGCCATTCCTAACTCAAGAACCTTTTAGGGCCATTAACACTTAAACAAAAACAGTCTGACCCTCACATTGTTAGGAAGGTCACAAATAAACACCCTGATCAAATTTACGGGTCACACAAACATTGGATCATCCTCCACGTCAGCGATCCGCGTTCACAGTCCTCCTTTGAGCTCAGCCATCACATAGGGTAGGAATCTGGGTCTTCCATCCATTGCCAGAAAAAGGCAGGCAACTACCTGTAGCAGCAGTTGGCATGGGAAACATTTCCTAGTTGGGAAATCACATCTGTCTTGATCCAAGCCCTCTGCAAGGCTAAGTGAAGCAATCTCCACCGCTCCCTTAAGGGCGCAACAGATAGTAAGAGGAGAGAATCTCTTCTCGCGAGAAAATCTCATGAGGCAGAAAATCTCGTGTGGGGTGGTGAAACGCAAATGAAGGCCCGAAAAATGGGCCCCACCATGGCCAAGGGCCCCATCTAATCCGTTCAAATGGACCAGATCATGGAAAACCACCGTGAGTAAAAATCGACCATGATCAGCCATGTCATCTTCCTCGTTCGACCCAATGACCCACCATCTTGGCATGGACCCCACTGGACGTGAAAAGGTACTTTTCCCGTGGCCCAAGGCAGTAATAACCCATCCTCGGTGGTGGATGGGTCCCATACATACGAAAATGAGGAGAAAGTATGATCAAGTGGCCATCGGATCATGACCGTTGGATGAGATATTCACACGTGTTTGGCCTATAAAGGCTCATGATTGGCCTTGGGATTCGGACAACAAGCTCTCAAAGAGAGAGATAGCTAGGGAGAGAGTAAGAGAGAGAGAGGCTTGGTACCGCACTCAGTCGACCCGGTCGTGCGGGTTGAGTCGAATCAATGCAGTCCCGTTTAACCAGTTAGGAGAGAGATCAAAGAGAGGGAAGGAGATAGAGGTGGTAGGTGAGATCAGAGAGAGAGTGCGAGAGGACCCGGCAACCGCACTGCACCAACTCAACCGACTAGCTCGGATCGAGTTGGGTCAGTTCAGGCCAAGGAAACTCCAGCCCCATAATAGGCTAAAGTTCGGTCTGGGCTGTAAATCAAAGACCAGGCCGAGCTCGGCCACAAGCTCTGTGCCGAGCCAGATGACCAGCAGAAATCCTGGGCCAATCTAGGCTTTCAGTTACAACAAGTGGGCCGAGTTTCAGCCACTGATATGAGCTGGGATGTGGACCGATACAGCCTTGATCTGGGCCTAGAAATTATCACCGTTTAGACTGTAGGATGGACAAAGTTCATCCCTAGATCCGGGCCCAAAACCATCCTAGAACTAGGCCGTTATCGAGCCTAATCTAGGATGGGCCTTAGCCACCTTGCTGGACCGTAGAGTGGGCCAAGTGCGACTCTGGTTTGGGTCCAGAAATCTAGGCTATGGTCTGGACCAAGCCCATCCACCATCTCAGGCCGCACCTCATCTAGTGGGTGGGCCACACCTGAGATTAAAATCCCAGTGGGCCACGTTTCAACTGGCCTCACTTTACAGGTGAGCCTCACGATAAATCCCAGTGGGCCTCACTGCATTACTGGTCCAGCCTAATTCCATTTGGGCCACCTAAATGGGCTAGGTTGATCAGCCAAACCTCATTTGGCCTAGGCCTTTTGGGGACCTTGTCGTTATAACTCAGTATTGAGCCAAGCTGAGCCCAAATGATCTTAATTATGGGCCCTTCAAACCCCATGAACTTTCAATATGCATTAAAACCTTAGGAATTGTTGTTTGATACAAACTAATCTTTAGGGAGCTACTTGCGTAACTTGAGGCCACTAGCTATGCACAGGAATTCGGATCGAGGGCAGGACTACAATAACTCAGGTGATGATTTTCCCCTTGGGCTTTCCATCCCTGAGTTAGTCAAACATAGTATGCATCAAATTACTACCACTAGTTTAAGGTCCTAATAATTGTTGTAAATTTCTAAGTTCTGTTAATTGTCCTATATCAAATCCATGATTGATGTATTATGTTCATACTACATGCTAGGCTCATATGCTAGTTAATGAGTACTATTCTTGAGAAATGATCACTATTCCCATGAGATTTCGCTCAAGGAGTGGTCATCTGATTTCATGGGGGAGGATGATCTATCATCATCATTTATATATATATATATATATATATATATATATATATATATATATATATATATATATATATATATATGTCTTCACATGTTAAACGATTGTTGTGAGTCGCCTTAATATTTAACTCACGACGTAAAGCGTGGAGAACTCCACTATTGTATGTGAGCCACACTTGGGATGTAACTAGACGGATCTTATGAAAAATAGGGCCCTTGACTTAGAGCCATTTTGATCAAAGGGTGTTATTTAACATCTCAAGGTGGAAAACCTCTTAAGCCGGGGATGGTGGTCATGGGACACTATGCTCGTGCTGTCGGCCTACGCTAGGTGACGAGCCCTCCGTAGTGACCATTAAGTTTCTTAAATCGGCTGGTTGTAACTGAAATAACAATTATCCTACTAATCATGCATTCATATCACTTTGGCGATGATGAGTGGCTAATTCTAGATGTCGTAGCATGTGCCATTAGGTTTAGTGGGGTATTGTTTCGCTAGCTCCCAGACCACCGACTATTGACCTACGTATGAGATATGTACGATGATCGGGTCACTATGCTGTATGAGTTATGCTATGCTAGCGATCGATCTCATGCATGGGTGACGTGCCCAAGTCCGACTGGATGAGCATCCCTAGGTCGATGTGCATTCATTCATCCATGCATTTTAATAATATCACATCCTGTTTGTTTTGTATACATCATTGCTTTTCTTTAATCTATATTTGCTAAGGTGGTGGTGTGTAATCTTGAGGGGAATTCACACTGAGTTAGCCACTCATTCATCTAATATCCAACCATACAGAGTATGCAGGTGTAGATGGAGAGGATGGCAGCACTGACCCTGAGGGCATGATGGTGGAGTCTGTAGAGGGATATTATGAAGATGAGCTGCAGCAAGAAGCAGCTAATTACATTGGGCTTAACCAGTAATAGTAGTATTTCTCATATTTGATTTGATACATTAAACCCTTAAAATTTTATAACTATGGCCCCTAGCTGAGTCCGTCAAATATTCATATTTATATAATATTATCCATTCTTACTCATATTATCGCACTCTGACTTGTTATTCCGCTTACCCTCTGATTTATTAACTCTCAGGTTTTTGAAATGAGTCTCGTACTCGAGTTTTAGAAACCGGGGCATTACATGTTGCCACTTAAGCACAACCTTGACCTTAGTTGGATCTGCGACCACTCCTTCTCTAGTAATGACGTGGCCAAGAAACTTCACTTCTTCCTGCCAAAATTCACATTTCTCCAATTTGGCATATAATTGATGATTGCAAAGTGTCTGCAAAGCAGTACGTAGATGACATTAATGCTCCTCCCAGGTATGTGAATGTATCAGAATCTCATCTATGAATACTACCACAAATTGGTCGAGATAAGGGCGAAATACCTCATTCATCAATTACATAAGTATGTCGGGGCGTTCGTTAGTTCGAAGGACATGACCAAGAACTTGAAGTGGCCATATCTGGTGCGAAAAGCTATCTTAGGGATGTCCTCCTCTTGAACTCAAACTTGATGGTATCCAGAATGTAGGTCGATCTTCGAGAAGCACTGCGCCTCCCTAAGATGATCGAACAGATCGTCAATCCTTGGTAATGGATACTTATTCTTAATGGTCACTTTATTTAGCTCCCTGCAATCCACAAAGTCTCAATGACCCATCCTTCTTCTTAACGAATAGGACTGGCGCTCCCCAAGGAGAACTACCTAGGCGAATAAAGCCCAAAGCCCAAAGTTCCTCCAACTGCTTCTTCAATTCTTTCAACTCCATGGGTGCCATGCGATATGGTGCCTTTGAGATGGGTGCGGATGTCATTAAAGACGTTGAGATACTCGCATATGATTGGGATCTCCTCAATCCTTAGGGTCCTTTCTTCTTTTATTAGGTAAGCCAAGGATGTCCCTGTTTGCTCTGCTGGCAAAATCCTGAACTGGAACTGTGGTTGGCCGATTATAGAGAAGGTGATTGTTCGTTCGAAACGATCTAACAAGGCATGATATGCAGCCATCCAATCCATTCACAAAATAACATCCAGCTTCGACATCTTCATAACAAATAAATCGGTGGGTAGGATGGATCTGCAATCATCACTGAGCAATCCTTGTAGATAAGGCTTAGGTTAGAATGCTCACCTAATTGTGTGGCTACTGATAACTCTTCTATTACCCTTTCTGCTCTAACCCCAACTTGTTTACTAGTGATGATAATATGAATGAATGGGAGGCACCTGAATCAAATAAGGTGTGTGAAAATGATGAGAAGAGAGTAGTCGTACCCTCGTGTATTGTTGCTAATGATTGAGGATCAGTCTGCTAAATAACATATATGCGAGGTTGGGCAGTCGGTGCAAATCCTACCTGTTGTCTCTAGGGCAGTCTCTGGTACTGCTGAGAGCGATGTCGACCTTGCGGTGGTTACTGCTACTGGCATTGTTGAGGCTATTGTTGAGGCCAATACTACTGAGTTTGTTGTTGAGGATGGTATTGCTGAGTCTAGCGTTGTTGAAAAGGTCTCTGTTGGGGGTGACCATGAGGCTGCTATCTGTAAGAAGACCTATCCTTCCGCTCTACAAAGACATTTGGCCTACTCCACTGCACCTAAAACACGTTCCTCGAAATGTTAATCGATGCGAATCTTGCTGGGCTTCCTGAATAGCTAATCCCTGCCTAGCAAGCCTTATCGATGGATGGAACTGCTGGACAAAGTGGTTGATCATGAGTCTTATTCATCTCTTCGAAATCCACTTCTATGATCTTAACTCAGTCCATCACCTCATCAAACGTAGGGAGTCGTAAAGGTACTACCCTACTCCTCAAGCTAGGACGAAGTCCCTTCTCAAATTTATGAGCTTTCATACTGGAGGTCGAAATCAAATTCGATGCAAAACAGGACAACTCAACGAATCTGGCCTGGTACTGGACCACAGATAAAGCTCCTTGCTCTAGAGATATAAATTCAGACACCATCTTCTCTCGAATACTATCAGGAAAATATTTTTGGTTGAACTTACTCCAACTCCAAACTATACTCGTCCTAGCTTCCTTCTTAACTGACTGCCACCACAACTCTACTTCTCCCTCGAGTGTGAAGTAGCAGGTGACACTCTCTAGGAATCAGGACACCTCATCACATCTAAAATCTTGATAACCTGGGTCCTCCATCGGTCGGCCTCAAGCGGATCTCGCTGTCCTTTAAATTGAGGGGGTTGCAAAGCCTGGAATTCCTGAATCAAAGCTGTTTGCTCTGATATGGAAGATGCCTCTACAGACTTCCTCTCCTGACGTTCCATCAGAGATGCCATGGAACAAAGGATTTCCTTAATCGAAGCGGTGTCCTGAGGAGTATCTGGTGCCTTGGTCTAGTGATCCTTAGATGGCTCGTGCTCTACTATTGTTTTGGTTTTATCGGCCTTCTTAAGCACCATGATCTACAATAGAAAATGGGAGCCTAGGTTAGCTTCAACCTAAAATAGTCTCTTAAGGTCAAGAAGCACATGTTCCTAACTTCTTATCTTTGAGACGTAATTGGAACTTTTTTTTGAGTTCCTTAAGGGGAAAACTAGTGTTTTTAAGTTGTTAAGTCAGTTTTCAAGTTTTAGAACTCTAGCTTTCTCCTAAATGGTTACTTGTCCACAGGTAATCCCTTAGCTCATGCTATGATACCAACTTTGTCACACCCCATACCCAATAGTCTTATACTACTGCTATATCTATCGGATCTGGCACGTGACAAGCTGAACTCTAGGATTGGTACCCAATGCCCACACACTAAGTCCCAAGCTCGGCGTCCGGCAAGCTAATGCAAAGGATAAATCTTACCATTCATTCTTCATAAAAAAGGAACATCAAATACAAGATAGGTAACATCTACATACAAGTAAACTTGGTACTATAAAATTCCAAAAGTACATCATCTGTCTGCATGATACATATATACATCATATACAATTCAAAATTCCAAAAGTCAAATCAATCCCCCGGACGTGACACCTAACTCATGGTCGTTACTTGTTTTTCTTCTTTAGATCCTTTACCTGAGTGGTTAAAAGACAAGTAAGTCTTAGAACTTAACAAGTGCAAAGTCCTCATGATAAGTACGCAAGATGAATTAATATAAAAGATATAATGAAAGAACTGCCAAAAGTGATAATCTATGCAAAGCGATGTCTTAATGAATGATGGAGGGTGATCATTTGTGAGATGCATAAAATAACTGTATGCTAACTATAGAAACACCTGCCAATAGTCCTCTCACCAGGGACTTGACCGCACTACTCCTAAACATCATCGTCTCGATTATGATCAATATACTGTTGGAACTTAGGATCCACTGAGGTTGATGCCCATGCATTAGACACCAACAATTGACCTCGCTACCCACCAATGGGGTTACAACCTCCATTTTGAATACTAGTAGCGGACCTTGTTTGTGCTTCTCCTCACCGGCGGGTCAAACTGTTCCCCATTTGCCACCTCAACCCTAAGGCAGATCAGACATACCCCTTCTCAACCTGGCCTCGTTAGTGGGAGTCAAATCCATGGCCCATGTGTCTACCCAGCCCAATGATGAGGCATCGCTAGGTACCATTGGGGTTTAGGGTCTCTCAACCCAAGGGGCACATCATCCCCTACTATTTTCATACTTCTGGTGTCCATGATTCAATATCATCATCCTTATCGTAATAAGGTCAATCCGTGATGTTTGTAAAGAATTTGAATACTATTTCTCATCATATATCATGCTAAGGAATGCTTGGTGATGCTAATGACAAGCGACTCAAGATAACTAGAACTCAAGGTATGCCGATATGTAGGGCGTGAGATAATTAAAGAGCCACGTACTTGGATAACCAATCCCTACATGATGCTGTCAACTTGTGGCCTCGTAGCTTGGTACTTTCAACTGCAAAATACTTTTCTCTTCTTTCTTAATCATGACTAATCGAATTGTAGTCCTTGTAATTTCTAAACTAGGGTACTTGATTGTAATTTTAGTTCTTACTCCTTCCTATAAATTAACATCCCTTCTTATGTATAAATGCCCTACTAACAATCTAATTGCATACCGCGTGATTTGGTCATTGCATTGTATTGGGCAATTTAGATGCCTAGTATGACTACTTAAGATATCCATGAAATTGGGCCACAAATTCCTGTCATATAGGGTGGCCTTAAATCCAATACACACCGAAGTATTCATGGTAGCCTTGTATGGGTTTTGATTTGCGCTTTAATGAGGAGAACATATAATTATTAAGAGGCCCAAAATTTATTTCCACCAATATATATATATATATATATATATATGGGAAAAGGTTCTATGCGGTCCAGCTCATGGGAACTCCCTATGAGGTCAAGTTGTGTGGGCCCAACGTGGTGTGTGTTGAACATCTACCCCATCAGTTAAATGAACCATTTCATGGTGGGCTTAAGGTTTAAAATCAATTCAATCAGTGACTTGTGTGGGCCACTCTATGCACAACAGTTGAGAGGTTTACCCTCCATTAAAACATTCATAATCATTTGTTAGGCCACCGAGGCGTAGATCACAAATCCAGACCATCCATTATGTATGTCCCAGTTGGTTAAGGGGTCAGGCCAAGTTTCAGATAAATCCAAATTTCAGGTGGACCCCAACAAGTGCTTTTATATGCTCGAGCTCCGAGTTGTACGAACAGTTCAAGGAGATCAAAGTTACATGGGTCCCAAAGTGATGTATTTATTATATCTACAACGTTCATCTATTTTTTGAGATCATTTTAGAGCATTATCTAAAAAATGAGTCATATTCAAAGATTATCTGGACCGCACCACAAAAAGTAGTGGAGATAATGATTTCACTGTTTAACAATTTATAGGGCCCATCATAACATTTATTTTCCATCCAATCTGTTCATAAGGTCACAAAGACCTAAATTAAGAGGAAAACAAATTTCATATTGGTCCAAAACTTCTGTGACCCCACAAAGGGTTTCAATGGTAGTTGTTCAATCCTCAGCTGCTTTTTGTAGTGTCGCCCACTTGATAATTTGATCTGTCTTATTTTTCTTCTCAAGCCTTAAGATGAGCTCACTAAATGGATGGGCAGTTTAGATATAACACATACCTCATGATCAGACCCACAGAACTTCCAGTCTTTACGTGATTTTAGATGGTGTAGGCCACCTGAGTTCCATGTATGACTGATTTTTGAGATATCCCATAATCTAAAGAGAACCCATCAAATGCACAGTGTTGATGTTTGACATACATCACGGTGGGGCATGTAGTGGGACTCACCATCCCTACCAAACACAAGCAGCAGGATGCTGCTTACTGCAGCATCCTCTGGATGCTGACAGCAACAACATCTAGCATTATTGAATTTTTTTAATTCTTGTGATTTTCCGTAGGTGGAGCCCACATCAACATAATCCATTCCATCAACTATGGCTCGTGACAGACCGAACAAGCCCAATATTTAGCATTTTTTGGTGCACAGAAACATCACAGCAGGCCCTAACATCTGGTAGTAAACATCACTATTAAAATGTTTTTTTATGGTGTGGTGTACCAGAGGTTTGGATTGGCTTCATTTTTTAGCTCAAGGTCTAAAATGAGCTGGGAAATTGGATGGATGGTGTGGATCAAATATATACATCATGGGTGGGAGCCTGTGGTGGGACTCACGGTCCCAGCCCCTTTCACAAGCAGATGGGGCGCTGCTTGTTGCGGCGTCCTCTTGACACTGGCAGTAATCAGTGTTCAATCCTCTTATTATTATTATTAGTATTATTATTATTATTATTATCGTCATCATCAATGGCTTGGTGGACCTTTGGAAGTTTTTAACGATGAGGTTTTCAATCGCACTGTTTGTGGTGATCACTGAGCCTACAACATTTTTAAATATTTCCTTCATCCAAATAGGCATAGTTCTATGAAGGGTTCAGATTGCATCCAAATGCAATGGTGGGGGGCCATGGTTAATGAGTCTCATTCAAACATCGTTATTATTATCATCACATCATCACCACAATTAATCATCCAAATAATTAAGAAAGAAAACAAACCATAAGAGTGGAGGGAGTGTACTCAACTTGATGAACTAGATGGATGGTTGAGATGGATGAAAGGGATGGAATTGATGGAGTGGATGGTTGAGATGAATGGAAGGGATGGAATTGTTGGAATGGATGGTTGAGATAGATGGAAGAGATGGAATTGATGGTTGAGATGGATGCAAGGGATGGGATTGATGGAGTTGATAGTGGCCCACCAAGATCACATCTCTTGCTCTCTCTCTCTCTCTCTCTCTCTCTCTCTCTCTCTTTATTGTAGGAAAATGGTGAAAATGCTAAGGGATAGAGAAGTATATCTAGAGAAATGGATAAAAATGTGGTTAGTTTAGGTTAATGTGATTATGGTTAGCTTAAGCTAGGATTATGGGAATTTGTGCATGATTAAGAATTAATGGTGGATTAAAGGGGCATGGGATGGCATGGTGTGATGATGTCATGCATAGAATATGGTATGGAGAAGAGTTGACTTTGGGGTGTACATGAGAGAGGGAGGGGTATGGGCATGTGACATCACATACATGGGTAGAGATTCTCTCACCCATGTGTGGTATGGTGCATATGTGGGAGCATGTGTTGTGCACATGTGTGGAATGGGATATATGGCGTCATGCGCACATGATACACTAACGATTCTTCGTGGCGTATCTCGCAAATGGAGCATCGTATAGATGCATAGGTGGTACCTTTGCGCGGCGATAGGGCAGTTGATATGAAATAAGTTTTGAAGTCTTGGGGTTTCGGTCAGTTGGGTGTGCACTATGCATGGCTAGTCCAGGTTTAGCTAAGGGTGTCGATCATCGTGCATATATGCATAGAAAATGGTACGGAATGGACGGGGTGGTCATGATGGTATCGGTTTCAGTTATTTATGGTCCCATTATGAGGGGTGTACTATAAGGGGTTCTTTCGAGTATTTGAATTGTACATGCAGGCATTACCGGGTTTTATTTCGGATGGTGAGTCTCATCTACTAACCAATCGGTTGTACTTATAGGCTAGATCGGGTATCACAGCAGACCCCATAGTGGCGGGGGGTTGGCGGCACCCCGTTTGCCAGATCTATTTCCCTTCCTTTCCCATTCTTTTCTAATTCTCATAGTGTTGTGGGATCCACAAGTTGGCCACATTGTTGGAGAGCATGTCCTGCATGCTATGATATTGTGAACCACCTTGTGTGGCCCACCATGATGTTTAATTTCCATTTAAACCAGTTCATTGTGTAAGCTTACTTGCATGGTGAATGTATACCAAAAATGGATGTGATCCAAAGCTTCTTGGCCCCACCATGAGTTGGACATTCAAATGGATGGAGTAGATTTCCTAGGTGGGCCCTACCTCACCCTTAAAACACAAGAGAGGGAGAGGGGTAGTGGCACCATCTTAGGTGGACACAACAATGTCCAAAGACATGTCTCTGTCTCTGCCACCATTCATCTTCCGAAGCCACCATGTGGCCTTCTCTTGTGGGCCTCATCATGATGTATATATCTATCATCCACACCGTCCATCCAATTTCCCTTCTCATTTTAGGCGTTGAGCGAAAAATGAAGCTAATCTAAATCCCAGGTGGGTCATACCACAAATACTAGAGGAGTTGAGTTACCCTCCTCATTTCTTACTTTGCATGAGAGGTTTTGAGATTTTTCACTCGTAGGACCCATATTGATGTATTTTTTAGATCCACACCATCCATCTATCTGCTGACTCATTTTAGCCGTGAGGCCTAAAAATCTATCTGATCCAACCATCAGGTGGACCACTCTACAACTGATGGTGGGAGTGGGAGCACCCCCTCATGTCAACCATGCAAACGTGGGGTGGGGGCATCCCAACCATGGACCCCACCTTGATGTATTTTGTTTAATCCACACTGTCCACCATCTTCTCCATGTCATTATAGGCTATTAGACTAAAAATGAGACAAATCTTAGTTCCTAATGGACCACACTGAGGGAAACAAAGTCCCACTGTTGGAATTTTGTAAGGCCGACTATTGCATGTGTAGATAATGGATGGAATTGATTATCCACTAGTGGACCTCACATAGTATAAAAAAATATAGGAAGAAAAAAACAACAACAAAAGATGTGCCCAGTTACGTGAGGGCGGAAGACCATTTGGGTTGCCCCCACAAGTGGACCCCACCATGATGAATTTATTTAATCCACACTGTCCACCCTCTTCTCCATTTAATTTTAGGCCATGTGTTAAATTTTGAGGCAAAATATGAGTCTCGAGTGGGCTGTACTAAGGGTATTAATGTCCATCTGTTGAAACACTCTAGGGCCCGCTTTGGAGCCCCTGATCATCAAAACTAGTCCTACACTACAAGAAGAAGGAAGCATTGGTAAAAGCCCCTAAAAGCGCTAGTGTTGCTTTTCCCAGCGCTAGGTAAGCACCGGTAAATGGGGGTGTTAGAAAAAGTTTTGCCGGCGCTAACATACTTTTACTGACGCTTGTCTGAGTGCCGGAAATTGTACATCCTCTTCTGATGCTTATTCTGACTTAACCGACGCTTTTGGTGGCTGCTAGTATTTCTGACGGAAGCACCGGTAAATGGGGGTGTTGGTAAAAGTTTTGTCGGCACTAACATACTTTTACTGACGCTTGTCTGCAAAAGCCTATCCAAGCGCTGGTAAAAGCATTGTTTCTGAACACTTTTTTTCATGGAAAAGTGTCGATAAAAGTCTACACAAGCGCTGGTAAAAGTCTTTGTATAGATTTGAAAGTCCCCAGCAAACCAATAATATTTTTTTATTATATATAATTCAATTGAAACCTACATTTTTTAAACATTTGAAACATAAAAAATGATGCAATACAATTAAAACTGAATATTAAACAAAATTTATATTACTTCACAATAAAAAAATATAATATTTATTACAATAAATTAAAAATGGTCTCAAATAAATAAATAAATAAATAAATAAAAATCCTCTATATGATCTACTCATAGCACAAGTGGCATCAAAAGGCTGAAGTGCTTGTAGGCCTAAATTCAGGCATAATTGATTAAAATCATGCACACAAGAAAAAAAAAGTCAAAAAGTAGCTTTCAACTAATTAATGCATGGAAAATAATAATCCTTTGATCCTATCCTTAAAAAGTCAAAAACTATCAAGGCAACAAATGTTGGCAAGCAGAAAAATTACAAGGGCTACAGCCCCAACCCAAAGAACTACATTGGCAAGTGCCGAAGAGAAAACACTTTTGGAGGAACCATAGAGGAAAAATGCCGTAGTATCAGCATCTCATTTGCATATATCATGTATAATGGGAGAGATGTAGATCTACAGTTTTGTATGGTTTATAGTTATGTCTGGATTGTCGCTTTACCTTCACATACATCACAAATGGTATAGCCCATGCCTTCATAGTAAGGACAGTTTGCTACTTCATCAACCCATTACAAAAACTACAAGACGAAGTTCAGGAATAAAAATAAATGGGAAAGAGCACAACAAGTGATTAATACAAGCATAATTTGAAGCGGTAAAACCTAATCTAACCTGTGGTTCCATGTTGGGTTCCACATTTTGGATTTCCTAGGAAACTGCTGATGTTCCTATATCAAATCAATGCATCCAAATCACACAAACTAGACATTGATAATGTGCACTATTGATAACTACAATCAACTATAGCTCAAAAAATACCCACCCTTTGTCGTGACGGTGGGTATTTTTTTTTTTCCGGCATTACTTTGCCAACAATATCTGTGGCTCAATAAATTTGAATTCACAAATGAATAGGCCCATACGATCTAACAGTATTTACACTGTGTTTATCTCGAGTGATTTATCTCATGATTACAGAAGCAGAAAGGATCTTATCTCCTCTCTAATTTCATGATCAACGTTTTCGAATTATGATTAATAATTTAGATAGCTTAAACATGAGTAGGATGGACAAAAGGATATAATATTTTCCCTCCCCCCATTTTTTCTCTAAAAAACTCTTGATTTGGAATAGAAATAAATCGAAATAAATTACTATTATGGTGCATGTTGTGAAGCATACCATTTTAATGGACGATGATGGAATGTGAGGCCCACTTTTTTCCCCTTTTCTTCAGCCTCACGTCCATCATCGAGCCATCCTGAACTAAACAAGTTGTTTGCTATGCGTGTTTCACATTGAATGCCGATTTATACTTCTATGGTGCATGAGGAAAAGGAGAGTGACATCTACGTGTTTCCATAGGCTTTGAGACCAAATGTAGGGAAGTTTTTGAAACCACAGGCCACGGTCGCTGTGAAGAAGTGCTAAAAGAAACCCCACAAGAAGCTGAAAGTGAAGAACTTGCCTAATGCTTTCACTTGTTTCCTGTAAGAATGAAAAAATTTAAAAAAAGGAGAAGAAAGAAAACAACAACAATAACAAAAGATGCTTCGATGGTTTATTGGACTAAAATTCTGATGAGAAAACATTGCTAACAAGGTCTTAGATTTTAGTGACATTACTTGCTAGTTTGGCTCCTTCAGGGGTGTGAAAGCTGTTGATGAGGTGAGCAGTTGCAATCCCACTTGGGTAGATCAACTTGTAGTCAATGATCATGATCTGTTAAAAAAAAAAAAACCACACTCTTAAGATTTTATTTATGTCATCGAAACATGAATTGGATTTTGTAGGCATTACAAGATAAACTAAAATAGAGGAAATATGCCTATGGTTGCTTTTTTTTTTTCCCCATGGATTCGATTTTCAACTAAAACCAATATATGTGTATGACCATTCATAGGTGTTCATCATATTAATTGCCCATGAGTTTATATCCTATGCACTGAAAGAAGGATAGTTATTGCAATGGGTCAGTGATCGGTACCATTTGCTAGAGAGTGCCTTGGCAATCTCTCAGATTTAAAGATGCTAATTATTAAATATTTGGCATTTAATTTCTACATTGTTCCATGGATTCATCCAATCTGTGTCATTTCTAAGAAATCCCATAATCAAGGGTGACACTCTTCACATTAATGGTTTGGATCAGTGAAAAATAGCCCCAAAGTTTCTTCTCATTCCATGATGACTGTTGCCATATTTTTTTTCTAAATCTCCACTCCATAGTTCAAAAATGCAAAAAAAAATTCTCGACTCGACTCGATGTGCAGCTGGGATGGGTTGACTCAATATTGACTTGAATCGACTTAGTATTAGTAATTAATAATATTAAAAATAAATCGGTTTAAAGCTTTTTATTCGTTTGAGTAACAAAAATACTAAAACAACCAAAATACAATGTGCACTGGTGAAGGCCTTTGTTTTTTTTACCTAAAGGTTCTATGTTTGAAATCCCATTTACATTTCTTTTCTTTTTTTTTCTAACTTCAATAACATGACATATAAATTTAACCTTCCAAACTACCAAGGAGGAGTTTGACGAAAAAAAATAAAAAGAGCACAGCTTAAAAATAGAATTATAGAAGGTAGAAAAATCAGCACTTTTCAAACGGTATCATACATAAGACACGAACTTAATACATTCATAACCAAATCTCCAGAACGGGACCATCCTGTTGCATTCATAACCTAATCTCAAGAACGGGAACATCTCGTTCTCATGTCAACAACAATTTTAGGTAGAAAACACATAAAAACATTCCAGTTTCCATGTAGCCCAAACACCAAGTGCATTAAGCAGTCATGAGAAGCCCATTCAACCACAGGTATGTAGTAAACCCACTAAACTCTACACTAGAGTCACACGAAATTCTTTTTTTTTATAAATAAATGAAATGCAGATCATGGATGAAGTCATTAAACAAGTCTAACATCCTTGAATGTCAAGACAATACTCATTACTATCAAAGGGCATCACATATCAATTGCATTCAGAAAAGCTCATTGCAGAATGTCAGAAACCATCACATATCAGGCCACTCCACTAATAAGGCAGTCCACATGTACTTTCAAAGTGGAGTGGTTCCAAGTATTTCGAAAACCAGCAATATAATGGCACTGATTAATATGTATGGAAGGCTCAAAGGTGAGAACCTACTAGTGTCAGCTTGTCGACCAATCTTTGACATGTCCCAAACCTGTGGAAAAGAAAGCAAGAAAATTAAAGAATAAATCTATAAGAAAGGGAGGCAATAATCATGAATAACAACAGGGAAAAAAAAAAACTCCAATGAAAATGTTAAAAAAAAAAAAACCTTCAGTGAAGAGTCAGAGAATCCTTTAATTTGAAATGTTATGCTATTCATCACAAAACTCCTTGAGATGGCAATCCCACCTTCACTTGTTCATTTTCAAAAATCAGTTTATCCAACAGCACACTATCAATGACTGGGACCTCTTGTATGATAGGAATTACGTTTGTTGCTTCTTTCACAGCCTAACCATTCCATTGGAGGAATTTTCAGAAAAGAAAAATCGATGATTACCATAAAGTAAACCAAAATTTCCATTGAGTGCATTTTTTTCCTTAAAATCATGCATGATTTTCTCTTGGTTGGTTCTATCGAATTTTCCAACTTTTCAACAATTTTTATTGCATGTTATTATGGTCATTTCTTTTAATATTGCTGAAACTTTTTTTTCCTGTGAAATTCGAAAACATCGGTTTTAAAACTTGGTCCATATCTTAGTTGAAATTGCGTATTGAACACCAATCTACCCTTGGCCTCTAGATTTTGAGTCTCAGATCTCTTTCGTAGTGATTAGGACATATGTTGACTTGTTGAAAGAAATGAAATCTATGTCTATCTTGTGGTGGGTCACTTTGATTGCCCTAGCATAAATTTAGGGGTCATTTGGCAGTTTGAATTTTGCGGCATTTGGAATTGAAATCCAGATGCAGGCCAAGATATTGTGTTTGCCCACTTCTCAAATCTTCTCTAAAAGCTTCGCTTGCAAGGATTTGAAATCTTCTTTAATACAGCTGTATTTTTCAAAATGGTTACTGATGGAGAGCAGTACATGCCTTATCCACACCTCCAAATCCAGTTTGCCAAGATAGTTTCTAGATTTCGTATATTGAAAATCCAGGTTACTAAACATTAGTGGCAGAATGAAAAGCTTTGGAGTTGTTTGGATGTTTCCTGAATCCCACGTATAAACTATTTGAGTTTATAAGGTGAACTGCTTCATTCTATAATGTTTAAAGTGTTTATTTAGTAAACGGTTGTCTGTGTTTGGGTAGTAGTAACATACCTTGCATTACTCTTTCTAAGCTTTCCAAATGCCATACTTATCCAAAGGTGGTGACCCCAAAATGTTCAAGAACATAGTTTAAGCATGCTTCCAAATGCACCATTAAATATTTATTTACATGAACAAAACAACAAAATACCAAACATTTTCAAAATCTTTTCTGGCAGATGCTTCCTTCTCAAGTTTCTCTTTGTAATCATTGTTGACTTGACTCAAATGTGTCTGGATGTGCAATACAAAATCAAAAGACTTCAAATAAGGTTCTGGATAGTATGTAGTGAATTAGAATGCACAAGACTTGCAGAAACATCCTAAACCATCTAAGATTTATACAATTAATTGGGGGTCAGATACACGAATCTTGTTCTGCCATTCCACTCATGTTGTTTGGATTCCTGATAAAGAAAATATTCAAATCCTTCCATTTCATAAGATTATTTTATAGATGTTATCACTCTTTTCAGGTCTCTATTTAAACCAGAATGAAGAAAAAAGAAATCTGAATATGCACTTGTATTTTAACTTCTACATTGGTCAGAAAAAACAACTCAGAGTTTCAAAGTAACATACCTTGCATTGCCCATTCAGCTGTTTCTATGCTTATTCCTGCACCAGATTGGCCATCTGACATTGCAAGTGGCACTGAAAGAAAACCAGATAATAAAGTAAATATGTGTAATGGCTGTTATAACTTATAACAGTAACATCCACAGTGTTATGCTTATAAACTTTGAGCAATACTTATAATGGTATACAAGTAATTTTGATTTGTTTTTTTCTTTAAATGGCTCTCAGTTAAAAATACAACAGGATTTTTCTTTTTCTATTTTTTTGGCATTTTGAAAAACCAGAAACACCCATATAGATAGATAGATAGAAAACACTCGAAAAAGAGGCAATGCCCATTTCAATAGATGGATAAACACCTGAAAGAGAGACAATAGCAATTCAAATCCTGAAGAAATGTGCAATCTACGAATTTGAATTTGGAAGAAAAGCAAATGACTAAACTACAGTTTGTGTCTGCCACAATTTACTTAGTTGTTGCAACTCGTCCAAGAACATATGGCACACATTTACATCAATCTAGACCATACCTAACATTGCCCCACTGTGGATGGAGTGCATCCTGATAATCACACTGATCATGCAACCATAACTACCAAAAAAATCAATAAATAATCACATGCAACCATAACTACCAAAAAAATCAATAAATAATCACAAGACAAATTTGTATCCATAACTTCAAATAACTGGAACAAAAAATGAATTCTACTGATCTAAAAATAAATACTTCACATGGAACTTACAGTTGATTTTTCAGCAGAGTAGCGCTCTTCATTAGCAGCAGCAGGATCTTTGGTGGAGCATAACTCCTTCATTGGGGCAATTATGGATCCATGGAGCATGTTAACAGGACAAGAAATGGAATAGCATGCAAATTTAATGAGTCCAAATAGAAACAAGTCAAACCTCCTGCAAAGATGTCAATTTCCTTTCAAGTTCCCTAACTCTCTCTTTATGCAACTTTAGATAGATTGAACAATCTTTAAATTTTTTCTCAATCTGAAAGACCAAACATGAAAAAAGTGATTGAACTGCCACTAACCCTGGTATTTTGACAGAATTAGTAGAATAAACTTACATTAGCAAGCTTAGCAGACATATCTGCCTCGAATTCATTGTGTTTGGTGAAGTTCAATGGGGCCGTTAACTTTGGTCGTTAACTCTTCATTAAGCCAGCGATTATCCAGTACAAGTTTCTTTCATAATAATAATAATAAACAACATCCACTTTCAAGCAACAAACCGTAAAAACCATATGGCTACAATCAAAGGCCTACTAGAATTTTGTTTTAGCAGATAAATGAAATATATTATGAGCCCAATGAGGACTGGCTGTGTATCAAACCCAAAACTCTCTTATACTCCCATATGTCAGCACTTAGATCCATTGACCCAATATGAACGGTGAATATAACTACATAACGAAGTGGTTGGAATATTTTAACCTAACAATTCTTTTAATATTTCCTGTCCACAATCAGGCACTTTATATTAACGGTTGGATCTTTCAGAAGGACCCTTTTACAGTTGCTAAAGTCCCGACGTCGTATTGCCCTCTGTGTACCTTACTTACACGTACACACAAAGTGCAATGTACTGAATTTGACTTGCACTAACACCACCCCCTTTGTCGATGGATGTTCCCTATCTTTGTACTTTGAGAGTTATACATAGGATTCATTTTTAACTGTCCAATAAATATCCACAAAAATATTAATGGTCATTTAATCAAATGGGCCAATCTTTATTTGATGACCATCTAAGCTTTTACACATAATATGAAGGGTTTAATTTGAATTACATAAATGCCACATGTGCAGTATCTGTGTATGATCCATCAGGCTCTAGCAGAGTATCAATTGGAAGAAGTGAAAAGAATCAGTGACAAAAACAACAAAAAATAAAAGAGAGGAAGAGAAAAGGTAAGGGATAAAAAAAAAAAAGAAAAAAAGAAGATGAGAGGAGAACATTCTGAGAGGTGCTTTGAATTCAAAGGTGTTGCGCCCCACTTCACTACTCGGGTAGAATCTTCATCAAAGTCATGGGAAGCAAAAACTATTGTAATTCCATCCATACATCCTCACAAGAGTATATCCTCGAACTTGTAGAAACGTGAGAATCTGCAATAAAATGTAAATCTGGCTGAGAATCCCATTTTGAATTGTAATATGGATTTGGATGAAACTTGATCCAGACCATTGACATGACTTCTTAATAACCAACCTAATCGTATTGTAATATGGATTTGGATAAAACTTGATCCAGACCATTGACGTGAAGGTCTCAGCTTTGGATGACCCAAAACTCTCCAATGTTGGGAGTTGATTGGTTTGAGCGTGAGAATTCTGGTTGGGTGAGAAATCCTACTTTTAGCAACGAAAAGTTTCGTCGCTAAAAGTCAAATTTTCGTAGCTAAAAACTTTTAGCGACGAAAATGTTCGTCGCTAAAACACCGAGGTAGAGGGGTTTTATCGGCGAAAAATTCAAATCATTGCCAAAGGCAATATTTTTAACGAAGAAAATTTTCGTCACTAAAAAAACATCACAAGACTTTTAATAGCGAAAATTTTCACTGCCAAAAATATACGTTCCACTTTTAGAGACGAAAATTTTCGTCGCTAAAAAAATATCACAAGACTTTTAGCAGCAAAAATTTTCGCTGCCAAAAATATACCTTAAACTTTTGGCGACGAAAATTTTCGTTGCTAAAAAAACTGTACAAGACTTTTAGCAGCGAAAATTTTCGCTGCCAAAAATATAAGTTCAACTTTTAGCGACGAAAATTTTCGTCGCTAACAAAATTTTACAAGACTTTTAACAGCGAAACTTATCGCTGCCATAAATATCTAAAAAAAACTTTACAAAACTTTTAGCAGCGAAAGTTTTCGCTGCTAAAAAATATTCATTCCACTTTTAGTGACGAAAATTTTCATCGTTAAAAAAACTTACAAGACTTTTTAACAGCTAAATTTTTTGCTGCTATAAATAAATTGGTCGAACTTTTAGCGGCGAAAATTTTCGTTGCTAAAAGTGCGTACGTACGCACAAAACGTTTACCTACGAAAATTGTCGTAGGTAAAAGTCTCTCACTCACTTTCCCTTCCAGCCCAAAATTGCTGGAATATTATATACACATGATATATAATATATTTCATCATATTCACATTCACATCCATATAAACCCAAACTAGCCATCCAAACATAAAAGTACATTCATCCAAACACAAACAATCTTATCACATCACAAAGAGTTGAAAGAAGTTATTAAGAATATAAACATGACCAAATGACAATAAGCCGGCTTATAAAAATAAATGGTTGAGATTTTTAAACCAAATTATCATTATAGTTTCAAGGAGGGTCCATTTATCTCCCCAATGTTGAGTCATCTCAAAAGCAAAGTATTAGCAAAAAGCCAAAAACCAAACAATAGTATTGCAAAGGACCAGTGCAGCTAAGTTACAATGAAGACATCACATAGAGAAATGGAGAAATTACAACGATTGCTTTATATCGGGAGGCAAAGAGTACTAAGTACAATGCAACTGAAGTCTTCACATATTAGTATATAGCAAAGTGTAGAAATTTGCACATGAAGACACCCTTAACATGCAATAACTAATAGATAGGGCTAAAATGTTTCGATCTTATGGCCTTATGACAATGACAGCCAAGAATAGATTGCAAAGTTTAAGTTACATGAACCTTCACATTATTGCAAGACTTAATTAGTCCCTTTCATTCCCACTCAACTGCACACATGGTTTATGGATGGTTCATTCCCACTCAACTGTACACATGTTTTTATGGATGGTGAATCCAGAACTATACATCTGATGAGTCATAATGCATGTGGTTGTCCAATGCTACAGTACACGAGGATTGAGTTCATGTTTTGATGGGTTCCTTACGTGTTTGGTAAGAAAAAAAAAAAAACCTGGCTTAAAATGGTGTTACCTGATACCGAGTTATAACCTTTTCCTGAGAGAATCTACATACATATGAACCTGCAAAAATCAAGTAACAAGAAACATCTTAATGTGGACATAGAATTTCTTCATATTTCTAACATTTTTGGTTCTCAAACTCTACATCAGAAACTTATGTCAGAAACTTCAGGTTTTCTCAGATTACTCAGTATTACAAAATCTCAAAAAATGATTTAGCCTCAAAGTAGATACCAACTTGGTGAAAAAGGCCACCACCAATCCACCAACAAAAAAGGGCATCCACCTAAATTTGGTTGTGAAAACAAACCTATAGTAGGTTTTATTGTTGCTCTGTAAGTTCTCAGCATTGAAAATATGAAGATCATTGCTAGCATCACTTGATTTCTACTACTTGAATCTTCATGCACTTGATTTCTTGGCTAGTACAAGAAAGCACCTGAAGTATTAGAAAAGACAACCAAAGAACAAGTATTTTCCTATTTCTAAAATATGAAAAAAAAAAAATGCAATTTGGATTGAAAGATGAGATGGACATACTAACTCCACCTATCTTCTGCCTGTTTTTTAATCAGAACTTATGGGAGTATAGAATTTCTAGAATTTCTCAAGGCTAGGTAGCCTAGAGTGATAAAAATGCAATAAGGGTTCAATTTTAGGCTTCCATATTGGACGTTATCCATTTCAACTCAGTTTTCTGGTTTTTATCCAGTCTGTACATAGATATAAAGTGAGACAAAAAATAAAAATAAAAATTGAAACTTGGTATAGATAGTTCTTTCCTGGCAAAGAATTAAGATTGAGCAGGTTTTGCTTCAGTTTTCTAGGGAAATTAAACAGTATATGCATATGGTTCATATCACCAATTATGCCACTCATTCAGCATTCCCACACTCATGCCAAAATCTATTCTGGCTCTAGCTGCTAGCTAATGCTACGTCACTACCATGTGTTCACAAGTTCACCCTTTCCATTTATAAATGAATAATTTACAAATAAAAGTAAAAATAAATAAAATTTGTTGAGTCCCATTTAGCAAGCAAATGTGTGACATTTGTAGCATTTGTTGTCTAAAATGTAGCTACCATTAAAACATGAGCTAGAATTCAAATAGTGCACAATTCTTAATCTCTGTTCTCATCCACCAAATGGCATAAATGCATGGCAAGTTGGCAACCCCAAACAATACAAATTACCCTTTAAAAAAAACAAAGAGCATACAAAATAACAAATTGACGCCCCATTGTTGAATGTAGCCCAAATCCACACTTGATTCTGCAATCTTGACAATCTGATATTGCTCATTGAATTCGGGCCTCTAGCCATTTTATTTGCTAAATGCAAAGTTGATAGCTAAATGGTGTTGAACTACCATTGTATCTTCAGTTTAAATCTTTAGTGTTTCAGTAAGCACAATAATCAATAACTTAAATGTGCATTTTATTAAATGTAAGCACTTAAAGATTGCTTCCCAAGATCCTTCCATGGGTACTACACTACATTCTTCAGTATTGCGACGCTGCATCCACATGAAACTAACCACGCATGCGCATTATATAGGAACACAATTAATAGCATAAGCACACATCCTACCATGATCATGGGACCTGTGACTGTATAAACAACACATGACCATCAAGCAATATGCAAAGATCTGAAACAATCAAGTCAAGGACCTTAAACGAATAATTTCCACATAAATACATTCCTAGTTGAATTCTTACCTCAAGCACAACATCAGGATTAATTTCTAAAAGGGTCTGAGCGTCTGTCTTGGTCATGCCAGCTTGAGATGGAGGAGAAATAAGATGCATAGATGTTAAGGGTCATACAAGTAGATTCTCCATCAAAATGATTTTCAGTGTTAGATGTGTTCATATATCTTCCATTATTACAAATCGCAAATTGTTCCAAGGGTTCACTACTTATGCAAGTTATAGTTAAACTATTGTGCCCTCAAGCACAATGCATCCAAATGGAGAAAATTGACAGGATGTGGAATTATGCATGCCTGGTCTGGAAGAAAGATGAGCCGATTCATGTTAGCTAACTAGATTGTGTCATAATCATACAATAAAAGATGTCCTATACCACACCTTGTGAGCATCTCGGCAGTTCTGCTTTTCAAGTTGGAGCCATGCCCGTCCACATGTAGCTGCACATGCTAATATGAAAGATGCGTGTGAGATCCCAGCTTTCCACAATTCTATTAGATGTGCCAGATTGATTAAATCTTCTTGTGCAAAATTTAGGCAGTTCTGATTTTCAAGTTGGAGACAATATCCAAAAGAAATGGATGGGTCCAAGAATCAAGTCAGTCACAAATCTAGCAGACAAACATATGCAAAATAAATGGACAATAAGCATTTAATGTACATGTGTGGCCCATCAGATCTATGCACTGCCATGAATTTTACACAAGGCAACCCATATAGTGGCTTGCACCTGATAAGCAGATTATATCATGCATCCATGTAAGCATTGTGGAACCCTGAGCCTACACTCTTAATGATTGCTTCAACTTTGAATAGGCATCTTACATCCAAATCGCTAATACAAGTCAAACATTATGGAAACTCTTTGTAATATTGAAGCGTACAAACATACTCATGCTACAATTTGAAACATCATCCAAATATCTTTCACACTATTCATAAATGAGGAAGTAAGAATAGGAATCATAAAAGCAAACAAACTTTCACTGGATTTCTCCTTAATTACAGTTAGCAATTCCCTTTCCACAATCACACAGTAACAATGTTTAGAAAATCAAAACATGAACAAACCAAGTTTTAAATACTTGTGTCAGTCACTCAAATGCCAATGTCTACCAAGATTTAAAATTCAAAACGTTTACGGCCAACAAGCATTCAATAACCACCGTTTCATGATGTATGGTTCACTTTCAATTTGGATTTGCCACGTTTTTTCGCTCATTTTATTTAAAAATGGCTGATTTCTTTCCAATGCTACCTTAATGGCCATGAATCAAATGGAATGATGGATGGGATTGTCCATGACAAACAAGTTGTCTAACCGTGCCATAAAGATAAGCTCGATCAAATACATACTCAGCTAAACATGTGGCAAATCAAATCCTTTCACGTCAGGTCAGGTCAAGTCACCCAAAGTTATCCTTGGTGACTTGATCACCAGGCAATCCCATGCTCTATTTTGTCCATCCATTGTTTCATATTAGTTTAATGCATGAGCCCAGAAAATGAAATAAATTTAAATATCAGGTGGACCATATAATAGGAAACAGTGGTGTGATTGACCATTAAAAACTTCTAAGGAGGCCACAAAAGTTTTGGATGAAGTTGATATTAGTTTTTTTTTTCCTCCATCTGGATTTTTGTGACCATATTAACAAATTAGATAGAAAATAAACATTATGATAAGCCTTATGAAGTTTTTAATGGTAGAGAAATAAACATTACAGTGTGCCTTGGGAAGTTTTTAATGGTCCAATATTAAATCACAACTATTTCTTATAGTGTGGTCCACCTTAGTTTTAATCTACCTCATTTATGAGCTCATGAGCTAAAATGACCTAGCAAAATAGATGGGCATCATGAATACATTCATCAAAGTGGGCCTCAAGGTAAGGGTTGCACCATCTTAGATGAGGCCAAGGCACATCTAATCCACTCTTCCATTTCTATCATCAACACGCGACTCAATCAAATCATGCCAAGTCAGCTCACAAGGGTGTCAACAGACAATCCACCTTCACTCGTAACATGTCCTACCGAGGGACTGATATACAAG
The DNA here is from genome assembly GCF_029962835.1 of Magnolia sinica. NCBI lineage: Eukaryota > Viridiplantae > Streptophyta > Magnoliopsida > Magnoliales > Magnoliaceae > Magnolia > Magnolia sinica. The sequence continues at coordinate 71,847,296 of NC_080574.1, forward strand.
AAATGTTTGCACACATCATCTTTATTTTCCTACAATTTATCATCTCAGTCTAAACATATGAGCTGTGAAAAACGTGGTTCATATTTCAAAGATCACTTGGGGAGAAAATTACAACAATATACTCATTAGATAGGCTACATTGATGCAATATTTGAATGTGGCCCATCATTTATATGATCTGGAATACACGAAGGGTGCAACAGTCAGACAGTAATGACAGTTGTAGAGTGAATATGGGTGCAAAAATCTTGGGTTTTATCTAGTGACTTAAAAGAGAAAACCTGGCATTATTATGATGAGATGAAGCTTCAAATCACAGAAGGTGCCCCTGTTTACAACCAAATAGAATGTCACTAAGAAGTCTAAGATTGGTCTGTATTTTCCCAATTCCTTGTAGGATTCTATGCATGTTCAAAAAGCAAAAGACAAACAAAATTTTAGAAAATGAAAATGAAGACAACCAGCTTCCTTCAGCTGTCCGTCCATTTCAGTCATATTAAAATTTCATTGGTCTAAAATATTTCTGCAAAATGATAATAGCCTGGCAACAAATGTAACTGTATCAGCAACTTGATGAAGACCTAAATCATGCTGTTTAATATACTTCATCAATAGAAAAATAAAATAAAAAATCAGCAACTTACCTCAGTAATCGAGTAAAGGTTTTCTTCTTGCAACACATCCTCAAAATTTGAAGACACCTATCCCATGAATTAGATATACCCTTTCATGGTGAGCCATGGGCTTGAAAATGAGGCCAATCCACAACTTAGGTGAGCAACAACATAAACAATGGTTAAGAGTGGATGCACATCCATTGAAACCTTTTTTTCTTTTTTTTTGTACAACGGACCCAACGAGATGTGGTTTAAAAATCTAGGCCATTCATTGTTCCATGTTCATTTGATCAGTTCCATGCAATTTCACACACCCAATTCATCCAAAAAATCAAAAACATGACTTGTATGAACAACAGAAGCTCCTTCCATTCAATCAGTTTCATGGAATTCGATGAGTTCACCAAATACAATAACAGAATAACCATAATGATCTGAAGCAACCTGCATAAGATACCGAGAAATTAAAGCTTAAAAGAAAATACAGATTGGTAAAAATATAAATATACTAATGAAAACATGTGCACTTAGAAAACAACACAAGTTATAAAAAAACCTCAATTATGAGATGGCTTCTTCTGTTTGAGTCACCAAAAGAGAGGGGGAAATTGATTTCCTTTTAACAGTTACATAGAAAACTACACTCGTAACCAACTCTAGATGGAAATTTATTTCCTTTTAACAGTTAGAGAATGATTGAAAGATTAGACCAAGACCAATCTAATGAAACCTTAAAAAACGCATCCTCCATAAAGTCCAGTTTCAAAGTGAAGAAAAAAGACTCTAATAGCCACATATCCTCTCTTTTATATAGGATTTGCAGTTTTATTCCACAAAGCAACAATGTTAAATATATCAATATGAAGGCCATTTCTTACTGTTCCACTTTACTACCATTTTCACACCCAGCTCCAGCCATGGCTATTTTAACTGCTGCTGCATCAACATCCGCCTTTCATATTATGCACGAGATGGCAAACCTCGTATTAAAAAAATGCCAATTACCGAAAATCCAAAAACACAATGTAATACACTATTACATATAAATCTAAAATTGAAACCAGATTTTAAATCAAAATAAAACAACAACATTACTTGTACTCTGAGTTATAACAGAACATTCCCCATTGCATTCAACAAAAAATCAGATATGAATCCCCAAAAAATCAAAAAATCCGGGATTTTCGATTCTGAATCCTCAAATCTGAATCCCATACAGGCAAATTAGGGATTCCGAATCCCAAATCCAAAAATTAGGGATTTCGAATCCCAAATCTAGAATTAGGGATTTCCGTCAACCGTGAGAACGGTCAGAGAGAGAGAGAGAGAGAGAGAGAGAGAGAGATACCCGATCACGGTCCACCGATCCACCGAGAGAGACAGAGAGAGAGAGAGAGGATGCGCGAGAAAGAGAGCACCGAGAGAGACAGAGAGAGCGACAGAGAGAGGGACCGAGAGAGAGAGAGAGAGAGAGAGGGCGCGCGAGACAGGAGACAGAGAGAGTGAGAGACCGAGAGAGGGCGCGCGAGATAGGAGACAGAGAGAATGAGAGACCGAGAGAGGGCGCGCGAGACAGGAGATAGAGAGGGTGAGAGACTGAGAGAGGAGAGTATATCTCCCTCTCTCTACTCGCACTGACACCAACGCTCGTGGCTGGTGGTTGGTGTTGTGTGGGCCCCACGATGTTTTATGTGTTTCATCCCTATCGTCCATCTCTTTTTCCATATCATTTTATGGTATGAGACAAAAAACGAGGTATATCCCAATCTCAACTGGACCACATTATAGGAAACAGTGTTGAATGAGCGTGGACCATTAAGTTACTTTTGGGGGCCATATACAGTTTTGGATCAATCTGATATTTTTTTCCCTTCATCTGGGCATGTATGACCTAATCAATAGATTTAATGTTAAATAAAAAGTACAATGGACCTTAGGAGGGTTTTAATGGTGGATATCCAATCACTATTGTTATCATGTGGTGTGGTCCACTTGAGATTTATATCCCTCTCATTTTTGGTATCAAGCCCTAATTTTTTTAATTTTTTTTATTTTAAAATTTTTATGTGAGGGAACACCAATACATCTCCCATGAATGTTGTTGCTCCACAAGGACTCTTTTATTTATTTATTTAGAAATGCTCTGGTGCCTACGAACACAATTAGTTATAGTGCTCCCATTTTTATATAGAACCTAGACGGTCCAAACCATTGATCAATACGGTTCATCAGGTTTAATCCATATTTCAAGAACTACCATGAAAATATCACACTGATTTAGTAAATTTGACCATTCGGTAAATGGAATTAAAAATGGACGGTCAAGATCATTTATGCAAAAATAGGTCCAATCAACATTTCGATTCATCCATTTGTTAGGATTATCATGGTTTGCTTATAATTGTAAAGAATCACATTTGTGCAAGTGACAATTAAAAACGCATGTAATTCCATTTTTTTATCATCAATTAAGCTATTTTTGAATTTACTAGAATTTATTTCTATTTTTTCTCGTGGATTCGAGGAAACTTTATGAAGAATATAGAAAAGCTCCGTGGAATTGGAATAATTATCCACTTTGAGGAAGATAGTGATCGACCTCATCACGTCCATACCTGCGTCAGTCGCTATAAAGGTTTTGATAGAGAATGGTGCCCACCATACCATAGCCATCGAGGATGGGTTTAGAACTCGAAATACATCTTAGATGATGAAATAAACTATTCATATTCTAGTCTATACTAAGAAGCATTCATTGAACTAATGATTGTCTATGATAGAAAATTTAGAACATTGAGAACTAAAGATCAAATGGCTCATATTCGAATCCAAGCATGATAGGTTAGGATTAACAATGAATCATTGCTACCATAGCATCTATGGCATGATTATAACAAAAACAGGGGAGATCATAGTTTAGGAAGCAAAACGGATTGAAAACCCACCCCAACAATGTATGCTGATAAGGGGCACCGTGAGTTGTCAAAATCCTCACTGCAAAATGCATGTCAAGGGATGGATGACGAAATGCATCATGGGAAGTTCTTGTGACCAGAAGCTATGTGGGCCCACAGAAATGCAGTAACAAAACCACTTTGTTCATGATTTTCTCAAGCTCGTAATGGGACAGGGTTTAAAAATCAGGCAGATTCAAAACTAAGCTAGGCCACTCCGAGTGAAATACTGAGAATGGAAACGTCCACCATTGAGACTTCCTAGAACCCATTATGATATTTATACACCATCTCAACCGTTAATAAGGTTATCACCACACGAATAAAACCATGGGCACAAATATCATCCCGATGTCCTACCAAGTTTCCAATGGTGGATGTTCCATCCCGGCTGTTTTGTCTGACGTGTGGCCCACTTGAATTTTAGATCTGCCTGATTTTTAAACTCATCTATGGGCCCATATAGCTTATTACCATTGAAGTGGATTGCATAGTGAGAAACTCACTACGAGTAAACTCTATGAGGTCCACCATAATTTATGTATTTTATCCTCTCCATTCGTTAATTTTAACGGATAAATTTTCAGATTGAGACTAAAAATGAGGCATATCCAATGTTCATAAGGACCACACAACAGGATACAATTGAATTGAACATCTACATTTGAAAAATTCTTGGGAGCCCTAGAAGTTTTGGATCAAGCTTATATTTGTGTTTTAACTTCATCTATGTCTGTATGATCTTATGAACTAGGTTGGATGACAAATAAACATCACTGTGGGGCCTAGAAAGGTTTTTACGATGGAAATTATTATCCCCATTGTTTCCAGTGATATGATCCACTTGATCTTTTGGGCTCAACTCCTTAAATTAGACAGAAAAACGGATGGATGACATGGATAGACCAAATACATTCAGGGCCTATTTGGCCAAGCAGATTAAGAGGGATTAGGAGGGATGGGATGGTAAAATCCCATGATATGCCAAACGAGCCAAACAAACCCGATGAATTTATCCCGGGATATGGTAAACCCATGGATCACCATGATGTTTTATTATAATATATTTCAAAAAAAAATTAAAAATACAAATTTTGAATTTTTATTTTCAAAATCTAAAAAATTTTCTCATATTTTATTTTTTTTCCTCAAAAATTTCAAAATGTTGATTTTTTTTCCAAAAGCATCATTTTGTTTTTAAAGTTTTTCTCAAACATTGTCATATTTTTGCATTTTGCTCCATTTTTTTGTTCAAATCGTACCAAATTAGTGCCAATAGGTGAGAAATGCTTGATTCTTCATGTTTTTCCAACAAAATCAAGGATTTGAACGTTTGATTTCAAAATTTGAGGGCAAGTGATCCAATTTGGGAGAAATTGGTGAATTTGATTTAAACATCTGAAGTTATTTACTGTTCAATCTGAACTGATTAAATTGTCCAAAAAGAGTTGATTAAAGGTTCAATTAGTGGATCTCCCTAATAATTTAGTAATTTTATTTTTCACAGATAAATTTCAATTTACATTTAAAAATAACATTTTTCCAAAATGTATATTTTTTTACTCTTTTAATAAAATATCATTTTTATTATAAAATATTTCAAAAAAATTAAAATACAAATTTAGAATTTTTATTTTAAAAATCTCAAAAAATTTCTCATATTATAATTTTTTTCTCAAAAATTTCAAATTTCCTATTTTTTCTTCAAAAGCAACATTACTTTTAGCGACGAACATTTTTATCGCTAAAAATATTATTAGCGACGGTTTTGGTTTGTCGTTAAAAGTCAGGGCCAAAAGTAAACTAACCGAAATACATAACACTTTTAGCGACGAAAATTTTTGTCGCTAAAAGTAAATTTCTGTTTTTTTATGATGAAAATATTCGTTGCTAAAACTCTTAGAGGGAAAATTTTTTAAAAAGCAGGAAATTACTTTTAGCGACGCAACTTTTCGTCGCTAAAAGTCAGGGCCAACATTTTCAAACCGAAATACACAACTCTTTTAGCGACGAAAATATTCGTTGCTAAAACTTTTAGCGGGAAAATTTTTAATAAAGCAGGAAAATTATTAGCGACGGTCTTGGTTCGTTGCTAAAAGTCAGGGCCAAAATTTTCAAACTGGAATACACAACACTTTTAGCGACGAAAGTTTTCGTTGCTAAAAGCAGACTTTTCATTTTTAGCGACAAAAATATTCGTCGCTAAAACTCTTCTAAAAATTACTTTTAGCGAAAAATTATTAGCGACGGTTTTGGTTCGTTGCTAAAAGTCGGGGCCAAAATTTTTAAAATGGAATACATAATACTTTTAGCAACGAAAGTTTTCGTCGCTAAAAGCAAACTTCTAATTTTTAGCGACGAAAATATTCGTCGCTAAAACTCTTAGCTGAAAATTTTTTTAAAAAGCAGGAAATTGCTTTTAGCGACGAATTGTTTCGTCGCTAAAAGTCCCATACACGATTTTTAGCTACGAAACGTTTCATAGCTAAAAGTAATCGTCCAAAAAATGTTTTGAGCCTATAGCGACGAATATTTTCGTCGCTAAAAGTCTCGTCCACGATTTTTAGCTACGAAAACTTTCGTCGCTAAAAGTCTCGTCTCTAAAGGTACTCTTTTAGTGACGAAAATTTATTTCGTTGCTAAAAGTCACTTTTAGCGATGAAAAAAAATTTCGTCACTACAAGTTTCGTCGCTAAAAACCCTCTTTCTTGTAGTGTTATGACTCGAATCAAACCTGACCAGAATCAGAATCAAGTTAGAAAAATCTAATTGAAACAAGACCTCAACACAACCCGACTGACCTGACCCAGAGGAATTGAATAAGGGCAGACTGTAGGTTGTGTTGATCTCAGTCCAACTTGTAGGCCTATGTGATTCTGCATTTTCCAACCCAAGGCATGAAAGGTTCAGATCATATCCCTCCTACCTGTACATCTAACCGTAAAAACAACCCGCAACTGAAAATCTTATAATTATGATATTACATAACTCAATTAAGATAATAAATGAGATTACAATTTCATATTCTGAAGAGAACTTACAATAAACACAACAATCAGTTGAAATTACCTTATGACTAGATGTGGTCGTAGATAATCTACTAATTGCTTGAGAGAAAACCCCAGATCTGCATCGAAAATTTGCTGTAGCTTGAGAGAAAAATCTAAATCCGTTCTGAAAAGATCGAGAGAGAAAAACCTAGATTTGGTATGTAAATATATATATATATATATATATATATATATATATAGAGAGAGAGAGAGAGAGAGAGAGAGAGAGAGAGAGAGAAACCCTAGAGGAGCCAAGGTGGATTGAGAAAGGGGAAACAAAGAGAGATGTTCGATTGAGAGAGGAAAAAGGGGAAATAGAGAGAGAGAGGGTCGATTGAGAAAGATGGCTATGGATGTACTGCATCTAAAGGGGGAGAGAGAGAGAGAGAGAGGGAGAGAGAGAGAGAGAGAGAGAGAGAGAGAGAGAGTTTGGGCGGAGAGAGAGTTAGAGAGAGCATCGTGGGTGGTGAGATGGAAAGAGTCGGGGAAGGGGAGAAAATGAGGGCTAGGGCTTTTTAGAAGGGTATTTATATGCGATTCTTATCCTGCGCCTGATTTTAGTTTTCACTGGAAAACCAGCCCGACAATGCGTCGGTTGTCCCTTCTTTTGTTTTAGTGCTAGTCAGAGTATATTTGACCTCATTTGAGGTGGTCAAGACAGTGAACATATTAGATTATCTGCTTGGGGCCCACATTAATAGTGTATGTAAAACATACAACGAATATAATAATAACATGAAAAATACATGAATGCTATGCACGTGGGTGGTAACCCATTCTTGGCCAATTTTGGGTCTCACAAGTGGGACCCTGTTCTGATGTTTATAATGAATCCACACCATCCACCACCTTCTCCATGTCATTTTAGGCCATGGGCCAAAAGATGAGATAGATTTAGGTCTCAAGTGGGCCGCAATGAGGGAAACTAACTATTGCTGTTGAAATCTTCCAAGGCCCACTGTAGAGTCCCTGTTCGTCCAAATCAACCTAAATCAGAGCCCATTAGACCCTCTCGAGATGGACTACGTGGTGAATGGAGTAGAAGATACATGTGGGGCCCACACTAATAGCGTAAAAAAGAAGAAAAAATAACAAAAGGAATGTGTCCCTGGGCATTGTTGCCCAGTGACGTGAGGGCCTAAGCCACTTTGGATTACTGCCCTCACACGTGAGACCCTACATGATGTATGTATCTCATCCACTCCGTTCATCCGTCTTATCATACAATGTTAAGCCATGGGCCCAAAACTCAGGTTGATCCAGATCTCAGGTGGGTTGCACTATAGGGTAATGTGGGGATAGAAACCTCTTGGACTTGGGATTTCTTAGTTTTGAGATCCCTAAGACTTGGGAATCCTTAGTTTTGGGACCCCTTGGACTTAGGAATCCATGGAATCGAGATCCCGTAGGTCTTTGGTTATGTTTGGCATCTTGAATTCAAATACTTAAATTAGTTAGTGTGTAAATGTTGAAAATATGGTTTTATTAAATCCATTTAACCATATACTTTGCCCGAACTGATGAAATCCCAAGACTCAGATGGGCCATGAGCATATGATCACATTCTAATAACTAACCAATGATCTGTAACCATTAATTTACGTTAGCAATCATCAGATGGTGCAAATCATTCTACGAAAGTAATTATAGTGATATCATTCATAATTGTTCACAAACCCATGTGTAGGGTCACGATACAGTAATAATCTCGGTGAGACCGAGGTCGAATCCATAGAGATTGAACTTATGTGTCTTCTAAAAGTAATTAGAACTAGAACTAGAAGATGATGAAAACCTAAATCTGGAATATTTGAGAGAATAATTATGACTAAAGTAATTAAAACTAGTGAATTTAAAGGTAGGAACTAGGGAGCCAAGGATCCACATGTAGTAATTTGGAAGCTTCCTTGCATGATTCAAGGACACAACTGGAATCAAAGTCCTATCTTATCCAGTTGGTAAGAAGAGATTTGTCAGATTTCTGAACTTCACATGGATCTAATCATCAATGAATGAGGGTGGTGAAGATTTGGAAGTGATTCCGTCACCTAAACATGCCCAGGAGACAAGGCAAACAACAGGATTTATCAATCCCACAACCAATCATAAGAGAATTGTGAAAGTTAGGAAAGATTCCGTCACCCTACCATGCCCAACAGACGATGGCGAATAATGGGACTTACTAATTTCACAATCTCAATTTGGGAAAAGAAGATATCTCAAGATATCACAGATCTATTGTAATTTGTCACAATAAACCATTAAAAACTAAAAATATTCCTTCATAATCAAACTAGAATCCAAGAGAGTTCAACAAAGTATGAATCAAAACAATGCAAACATCCCAATCATGCTACAAGCTTCACCTCTTAGCCCTAGTTAAGAGGTTTAGCCAACCATAGACATGATTGAACTAAAGACTCTTAAACAAAACAAAAGGACTAACTAAAGAGGAAGAAGAAAAACTCTCGGATGGCAGCTTCACCCTTTTACTCCACTCCTTAAACCCTCGAAGATGCCTAGGAACATCTTAGGGACCCCTATTTATAGTTTTGCAACTCAAACTTTTGCATCGAGTTGGAAAATTCTAGAAACCGTTTCAAATTTCTGCACTTTGTGTGCTGTCTGCATAACCCAGGACTGGTCGAGGACATCCCTCGACTGGAGTTCGAGTCGAGGAATCCTTGATTGGTCGAGCAGGGCCAGGACTAGTCGAGCAGGAGCTAGGACTAGTCGAGGATTACGCAAATTCACTTCAAAACTTCGATTCTCTTCATTTTTGACTTGGTTTTCTTGGATCTTTGACATGTGAATTCTTCATTCTTAGTTTTCTAAGATCCAATCTTTGGCTTGGTGATTCTTGAGTGTCAAATCCATGTTTTTAGCATCCTTTTCAATCTAAGCTCTTAAATTCACCTTACAACACAAATATGATTAAAATAGAACATTGAGCATTATCATGTTCATAAAACCAATTAATAAATGGGGGATAATATCCAATATTTGACCCTTAACACAATCCCCGACTAGCATTTTGCTAGTCCCGAGCAAAGTATGTGAAAAATATTTCGAGAACCACATGACAATTTCTATAAGCTCAAGTGGTTTTTAAAAACAATCCAAATAATAGAATTCTAAGATACATCAATGTTGAGGATCAACTTCTCCTCAGCTCTTGCACTCAGTAAATTTCACAATCTAGTTTAAAGTATTAATCCACAAATTAGAACAATTCTAAACATTGAGTTCATAGTGAAATCTGGACTTATCACAATCAAAGGTTCAATTCTTAATTTTCATGATATCATTGATAGTCAAAAGAGCATTCAGGACAACCAAAACTTACCTTATAGTTCATCGTTTTATTCTTTCATCTTTTGATTTTTCCTTCGATGGCTTTCACTTGAGGTCAACCTTTTTAAAGATCTTTAGTAGGTAGCCATTTTTTTCGACAACTATTTTTTTTAGCTGGGTATTTATTTATTTTTCTTTCTTTTCAATTCTTCTTATTGAACATGATGGACAAATTCCCCAGGTTGGTTCTTCCATACTTAATCACTATGTTAACAATTCAATGTTGAGTGAAGCTTTAATGTGAAAGCTAGATATGACATGTGAAATCATGACTCAATCAATGTTTAAAACTTCTAATCATGGATTAATAATTCAAACTTAACTGTGAAATCTAACAAGTAATTGAATCCACGAGTCATAAATCACCAACATTAAGTATTTTATACTTCTAAATCATGGATGAACTTCTAAATCACTCAAAGTTACAAAATTTTCACAATTTTTGCTCAGAGACTAAGAAAACACTGATTAGCTTGCCTAATCCACACCTCCCAACCTAATATCTACATTATCCTCAATGTAAAAGATATAAGCATGTAATGCACATGAGACAACGAAAGTAAAGGAGAAGTGATGGAAAGGTAGTACCTGATGAAGGAATCTAGAGGCTTTTCCAAGGGTCTCAAACTGAAGATGGGTTAGCAGGAGGACTCAACAGTTAATAAACAAACTATCCTAAAATAGCAGAAATAAACCACCCTAGTCCTATGAAAACAATAAACTAATCTTAAACTAGGAAAACAAGGAAAAAACTACTCAATCATGCCACAAGGTTCCACCTCCGGCCAATATCTTGATAAATTTCTCAGCAGGTTTCTCAACAAGATCATCCAAAAGCCCTTTTTGCAATAGGCTTGGATGCCCTGGAGCATGAATGTCTAGAGAAACTTATGTACCTCAGTATAAGGTTTCCTTTTAATCTACTGAGGTGTCCAAAGTATATATGATTCACTGGTGACAGAGAAAGTTTCAGAGTTAGTACTCCATAGTGAATCAGAGACTACAAGCAGATAAAATTTAAAAAAATTATTAGCAAATGATGTAGCCTCAACATATTCCGAAGTTTCAAATTTCGGTTCAATTTCTAGCACCTCCTCCTTTAATGGTAAATATTCAGGGTCTGGGGAAGGAAGGGCTTCAGAATAAGGGTTCTCTCGGTCCATGACAACTACCAAGGTATTGCCTTGTGAGGCATCCACTATTTCTTTTATCATATGATCATTTGAATCTGCAAAGTGTGCTAAGAAATCGTCCAAAGAGTTAGGAAATTCAACTGAGAGTGACTCATTTTCTACATTGAAGTTTGTGATGATCTGCCCAAGATTCCATCATCTCTGGAAGTGGATGGACGCATGCTCTCTTGCTCTTGCCCTGCATAGACAGATTGAAAATCAACAGGTGAAGAATTGATGTGAAGACTTTGTTTATTGGCACTACTCAGTAAAGGCATTATATTGTCAAGGGTTGATAACTCAGATGGTGGCCTTAACTAAATGGTTTGAAATTCTATAGTCATATCAAGCAACTCATCCATCTCCTGAATCATATCATCATTTAATTCAAGGGAGTGGTATAAACATGTCTCATGAGAGTTAGAAGGGTCGGTTGAAAGGGGCTCATCCTCCACATTTAAATCAGACATGTCAGATGAGTGGAGTAGATCCTTATGACTAATCACTTCGTGTACTTCTTGATCATTGACCTGAACCAAACTTGAGATTGATTCCAGGGGAATTTGCACTGCAAATTCATGATCATCATCCCAATACTCATCATTTTCCAATTCAGTGCAGTACACACTTGTGATGGGATCACTTTCCTCACATTCTATTCCTAAATTGGTTTAAGGTTCGAATAAACTAACCTCTCCCTCATCATTGAAACCAAGTCTGTCATGTGAATAAAGTGTGTCATTATTATTATATTTGAAAGACACCCATGTCTCTTGATCCTTCCTTTGGACTATCATCAAGATCGACTCTTAGAAAAATTGAACCGTATGCTCATTACCACAATCTAACTCTTCATTTTCAATTTCAGTATTCTCCATAATTGCATCACGTGAACTCCATTGTTGTATATCTTTTATAAGTTCTTGAAGTCTTTGGAGTGTATTTTTCTACCTGAGCTCTAGAGTTTGTATGTAATTTTGAAGTGAATTCTCTTGGATTGTTTCTTGTTGGATCTCAAAGGTATGGGACCCAAGAGAATTATCACTATGGTGCATTTTTGATACAACTTCCCAATTTCAATGTTTCCAATGATCATAAGTAGGGAGTTCGGAATGAAGAATTAGATTGGGTTGAGGCTGGGGTGAACTAGCCTCCATTAGCTCATCAAGGCGCAATTCAAGCGCTTTTATCATTCTTCTGATGCCAGAAAAATTGTCTGTGTAACCATGAAGTGACTCCTCTTGGATCGTTTCTAATTGGGTTTCAAAGGTAGAGGACCCAAGAGAATGTTCACTGTGGTATATTGCTAGTTTATCTTTCCAACATTGATGTTTCCACTGATTATAGTCATACGGGTCATAGATGGGAGAATCTGATGGTTGTCGCTACATATTATCACCCATAATATAATCACGCATTGTTTTCTTCCTATCTGATGGGTGATAATAATTATCACTTCCATAATTATGATAACCCCAACACTCACGTGCTGTTTTCTTAATCCATGGGGTGTAATTATTCTCTCGCATATGATCGCGTAAGGATTTCTTAATCTGTGGAGCATTGTATTCAGTTCGGTTCTTGATGATACTTTTAGACAATTTTTGACCATAGGTTGTTTCTTATCATCATTATACATCCCTTCCCAATATCTCTTATCCATATCAGCATACTGACGTAACCACTCTTGCATGGTGAAACCCTAACTCTGAATCTAGTCCTTAAAAAAAAGGAATAAAAGAAAAATCCTACAACAATAAGAAATTTAGAAATTGAAAGAGTGAGAATTAGAAAGAAGTTACCAAATTAGAAGTTCCTAAATTAAGATCCTGTAAAACAAAACAAAACAAGTCAGTTTCTGAAAACAAAAATTCTAAAATTAGAAAGTTTCTAAACACAAAAATAGAAAGATGAGTTAGTTTCTAAAAAAGAAAGCTTCTAAAAAAAACCTAGTTTCTAAAAAAAAAAAAGGTTTCTAAAAACAGAAAATAAAAAGTTTCAAAAAAGAGAAAAAGTTAGTTTCTAAAAAATAATTAGGAAAGTTTCTAAACCTAAAATTAGAAAGTAGATCCAAGAATAAAAAGTTTTTAAAAACAAATTAGGAAAGTTTCTAAACCTAGAAATAGAAAGGTAAGTTATTTTTTAAAATAATTTAGAAAACCCTAATCCTAAAAATAGAAACTAGAAAAACCCTAATCTTAAACTAATTCTAAAACTAATTAATCTTAGAAAAATGTAGCCATCAATCTCCAGCAATGGTGCCAAAAAATTATTCACAGCCCTAAGTGTAAGGTCGTGATGCAGTAATAATCTTGGTGAGATCGAGGTTGAATCCACCGTGACTGAACTTGTCTGTCTTCTAAAAGCAATTAGAACTAGAACTAGAAGAAGATGAAAACCTAAATTTGCAAGATTTGAGAGAATAATTGTGACTAAAGTAATTAAAACTAGTGAATTTAAAGGTAGGAACTAGGGTGCCAAGGGTCCACTTGTAGCAATTAAGAAGTTACCTTGCATGATTCAAGGACACAACTGGAATCAAATTCCTATCTTATCCTGTTGGTAAGAAGAGATTTGTCAGATCTTTGAACTTCTCATGGATCTAATCATCAATGGATGAGAGTGGTGAAGATTTGGAAGTGATTCTGTACTTAACCATGCCCAGGAGACAAGGCAAACAACAGGATTTACTAATCCCACAACGAATCATAAGAGAATTGTGAAAGTTAGGAAGGATTCTGTCACCCTACCATGCCCAACGTACGATGGTGAACAATGGGGCTTACTAATTTCACAATCTCAATTCGGGAAAAGAAGATATCTCAAGCTATCGCAATCTATTGTAATTTGTCACAACAAATCATTAAAAACTAAAAATATTCATTCATAATCAAACTAGAATCCAAGAGAGTTCAACAAAATATGAATCAAAACAAAGCAAACATCCCAATCACGTTACAAGCTTCACCAGTTAGCCTTAGCTAAGAGGTTTAGCCAACGTAGACATGATTGAACTAAAGACTCTTAAACAAAACAAAAGGATCAACTAAATAGGAAGAAGAACTCCCAGACGGCGGCTCCACCCTTTTTCTCTACTCCTTAAACCCTCGAAGATGCCTAGGAACATCCTAGAGACCCCTATTTATAGTTTTGCAACTCAAACTTTCGCACTGAGTTGGAAAATTCTAGAAACCGCTTCAAATTTCTGCATATCGTGTGCTGTCTGCGTAACCCAAGACTGGTCGAGGACATCCCTCGACTAGTCAAGGGTCACCTTCGACAGGTCGAGGATGACCTAATTTTAGATGATTTTGCTGCTGGAGTTCGAGTCGAGGAATCCTCAACTGGTCGAGCAGGGCCAAGACTAGTCGAGCAGGAGCTAGGACTAGTCGAGGATTACGCAAATTCACTTCAAAACTTCAATTCTCTTCATTCTTGACTTGCTTTTCTTAGATCTTTGGCATATGAATTCTTCATTCTTAGTCTTTTAAGATCCAATCTTTGGTTTGGTGATTTTTGAGCGTTAAATCCATGCTTTTATCATCCTTTTCTGTCATGCCCCAAACTCAAAAACCGGGCTCACAAATTTCTTGATCGCCAAATCCGGCACCGGCAGCCTCTGTAGTACCCCATTCTAGTTCCTAACAGCCACACACCAGGTTCCGATCCTGGGATCCTACAAGGAAGATTTCTATAACATAAGTTTGTTTCATAATCAACATAACCAAGCTCATAACTTATAAATAATAACCACAGGAACATTATCACAAAATCCATTAAGAATAAAAACATTTACAATACAAGGCGCATAAAGGGAAATATATAATGACTATAATAAAACTCCAAAGGCTCCGCGACACGCTCCTACTCTTGCTCAGCTACTGCCTAACATCACTTGCATGCATCAATCGTGCATAAGCTTATAGAAAGCTTAGAGGATGGTATAAGTGTGTGCAGGACAGGTGCTAAGTATGCAATTCAAAGTATGTAGAATATGCTGGCAAGACCATGAATACCATCAGTCGTAACAAGGTTATGCAATATAAGATAGGAATGCCATCAGCTATACTAAGGCTATGCAATGCGGGGCCTATATAGCTAAATGTCATATGCAATAGGCAATGCGATCATGTCAGTCTTCATATTAAGTCCACATATCAATACAGTTCCTCTTTGAGAAATCACCGGGGTGAAAGACACTCCACACTGACTGCCGCTTCCCTAGTTGCGCAGCCCAGCGAGTAGAGGAGACCTCACTATCCGCTTGTAGTCTCCTAATACCTACTCGGCTTGATGATAGCGGAACCATTTGCGAGCTGGTGAAACTCAACCTAGCTTATGCCCCCTCACTCGGGTGAGTAAGGCCACACCTCCTCCCAACCGACCATGGCACAGTGGGAGACACGACCTAATGGTATTCAGCACTGGCCGTCATGTTTTCACTTGGTCTTGATGTTAGAGCATCTCCTGGTACCAAAAAGGTTCTAAGACTTTCACCCAAGGACATCCTACGTTCTGGTGTCCAAATCTAGCCATCCACAATGTGCCTGTGGAGGCTACGACCCTAATGATGATAGCGTGAATAATAACTGTGCCATGCGAATGCGGGATGAATAAATCATACCAATCAACCATGCATCAGTCTTGCGCATACAGCCCGCTCATGTGGGGCAACTCCACTCAGGGAGTCCCATAAACTACCTGCCCAATAGCACGTACTATGATCAATCACTCCTCAACTGAGCATACATATGATGCACATAGGAATGAATCATGAAGATAAACTAAGTATGACATACAATGATGTTATACTCTCCTCTTAACAAGGTTCGGTCTAGGTACTTAGACGATTCTACATGGTATGGAAGAAGCATAACCAATAGTGAGGGCCCAACGATTTGGCATAACTCACAATGTCTAGGTAAGCAATACTATGGGCCTAATAGATGAGAATGAGCCTAATAAAAGGGCCTAGAGAGGTTCACAATGTGGACATTTAACCACCATTGTCCCCTAGAAGGCAACCCAACAAGGAATCTAGCTAAAACAAGGCCCATGGCCTGGATACAATTATGAAAAGAAAATGGGCAGCAATCCATAACATCTCATACCACATGATGGGCCTAAAAAAATAGCCCATAGTGTACATACATCAATGTGGGCTTAATGGGGCAAACCATGGCCCAAGTATCATGGCCAACAAAGGTGAGTATATAACACATGAATAAGGTGGGCCTGTTGCTGGACTACAAGTCCAGCAGTAGCCTAAATGGTCTGGGTGGTCATAGGCATCCCAATGGGCTGGACGGCTGGCCCCTACAAAGCTCAAGGTGGACCCCACTTGTGGACATCCCACCAAGGTGTGGACCATGTCCAAGTGGACCACACAAAAAGGGGGAAAGGCGTGGGTAACACACACAATCAAGGTGGGCCACATGGGGGGACCGGCTAGTCCCTGCTAGATGTCAAGCTAGCAGGAATGGCCAGCAGGTGGGTTGATGACCCAGCTGTGGTAACCCCCAAAATGGGTGATCTGGATGGCCCTCATGCACCTAAGGTGGGTCCCAGCAAGGTGGACCACAAAGGAGGTAAGGGGAGAAGCCATAATCACATACAAATATGAAATAGAAATCTGGACAGCAAGGTTTTAAAATAAAATCTGCTGCTGGAATGTTGATGTCCCTAACTTGTACACTTAATGGAGTGGGCCCAGGCCTGCCTAAAAAGAGGGAAAATGGGTGGTGAGCATGCACCCATGAATGTACAATAAGGTGGAGTCCACAAAAGTGGCCCACCTTCCTAAAATCAAGCTCATATATGCGTTTTCCCTTCATGCAGGACTGCTGGACGGTCCAGAAGCTTGGACGGTCCAGCCCTCTTGGGCATGCCCTATTGGTGTCCCATCAGGGATGGATGGTATGGGTTTCATCATACATCAAGGTGGGGTCCATACCTTAGAAAAACACCCCACATTAGGAAGAAAATAAGGCTAAAATCAAGGCAAAACCCCCATACAAAATCAGCAACAATGGCCCAGAAAATCTAGACAACAATATGTTGCTGGACACATCAGTCCATAAGCTGTTGGACAAGGAGAAATATCTCAAATAAATCATGATGTGACCTACCTTAGTAGACCCCACAAACCCCCAGACCAAGACTCAACATCAAATCTCCTTGCATGTCACAAATGGACAGCAAGTGGGACACCCAACATCCAAGAAATGGACAGCAAGGGTGTTCCACCTTACTGGACGATTTGGACATCCTAGGCACACCAGGTGGGACACACACATCAGGAAAACAATAAGAGAGGTAGAGAGAGAAGATCACGACCATAGGAAGAAGGGCTCCGCCACTATGAGTCCTTCACCAATCACAACCACACATCAGGATAATATATCAAGATACTACATGGCTCCATGCATGCATGGGCCCCACAAACAAAATCTAAGGCGAGGATACCATCTCCACCATGGATCTAGGGTCTAGATGACTCATCAAGCTATGGATCAAAGGAAAATCATCATGATGGGGTCCATGGATAATGGCCCCATCATGGCTCATGCATACACAAAGATGGGTAGTGGGCCACACCTATGGAGTCAAGGAGGGCCTCTGCCATTGATTGGTGGGTCCTATAAGCTCCCAAGAATGAGAAATAAGATTATATGAAGGAAAAATTAAAAAACTAGTCCTAGGAGTACACCCACCTCTAAGATCTTCCTTCTTCTTCTAGCCTTAGATTCTTTAGCTCTAATGGAGTTGTTTTAATGGTGGAGATGGGTTTTGGGAGGGCTAGATTGATGGGGATTAAGGGAAAAAGGGGCTGGAGGAATGGAGAAGGGTGGATGTCCCAAGTTCTTCCAAATGGAGGGAGAGAGGAATGATGGAGAAAGAGAGCGAGAAAGAGATGGGGAGTTGTAGAAAACTCATCATGAGTTTGTAAGGTAATTATGGGTCTTGGAAAAAAAATCCAACATAACACATGGGAGATGGAGAGCAATGATGTTTTTGGGGAAGAAAATCCATGATGGATTGCTAGGCTACATAGGGCTATTAGCTAGCCTAGGCTAGTGGCTATGGCTAATGATGGGACTAGGGTGATGTCATCACCTAGAAAAATGTGCACATGCACAAGGTGGGTCCCACATCATGATCAATGGTCCAAATATTGCACAGGGTACATCTTTTGATCTACACCTCGGATTGGTGCATGAGACACGACATTGGAAACGCAATGATAATGCGGTCGCAAAGGCATCGGTTTCGAATAGAATCGGTTCGGGTTTACAGGGCGGAACTTAGGGATGATCGCAAATGCTACCTACAAGTCATGGGTCATTGGAATTCTGCCGGAAGGATCGCAGGACCTAACGGAATGGAATGGATACTAGGTTATGGGTCTGACAGCTCTCCCCACCTAATAAAAAATTTTGTCCTCGAAATTTACGATAACCAGGACAAAACAAAGGAAGAAGATAAAAAATCATCACATATATAGTAATCAATAGAAAGCAATACATGGCACAATATAATCAATCACTCAACAAACAAATGGGGATAACACTCTAATCTCAGCTTTGCGCTCCCAAAACGCCTCTGCCTTCGAATGGTGACACCATTGAACCTTCACTAGAGGAATGACCTTGGCCCGGAGAACCTGCTCCTTTCGATTAAGGATGCGAATCGGCTGCTTAATATAAGAAGCATCCTCGTGTACCTCAAGAGCTGCCAATCAATCACAGGAATAATATCTGATCCACACTTCCACAACATTGAAACATGGAAAATGTTGTGGATACCAGACAACTTAGAAGGTAAGGCAAGCCTATAGGCAATGGCGTCCACGTGCCCAGTGATCTCGAACGGTCCTATAAATCTCGGGGCAAGCTTGCCCTTTGCTCCAAATCGAACCACGCCCTTCATGGGCGAGACCTTGAGATACACCCTGTCCCCAACTGCAAACTCTAGGGGATGACACCGACGATTAGTAAAACTCTTCTGCTGGCTCTGAGCTGTGCGCATTCTTTGCTTAATGATGTCGATTACCTCTGATGACTGATAGATAAGCTCGAGACCTAGGAGACATCGCTCTCTAACCTCGGTCCAATAACTAGAAGTTTTACACGATCTACCATATAATGCCTTAAAAGGAGCCATGATAATGGTCACCTGATAACTGTTGTTGTACGCGAACTCGGCCAGGCGAAAATACTCATCTCATCTACCCGCGAAGTCAATCATGCAAGCTCTGAGCATATCCTCAAGAATCTGGTTGACCCTCTCGGTCTGCTCATCGGTCTGTGGATGATACGCGGTACTGAGCTGCAAAATGAACCCCATAGCTGACTGGAAGCTCCTCCTAAACTGAGACATGAATCTCGGGTCTCGGTCAGAAACAATCGAAATGGGAATGCCGTGCAGTCTTACAATCTCCTCAATGAATATCCTCATAAGCTGATCAAATGTGCAAGTAGCACAAATCGAAATAAAACGCACCGACTTCGTCAGACAATCGACGACAACCTAGATGGCGTGTAACACCCTGAATTTTGAAGGTCGAGCAAAGCTCTACTCCCGAAATTCAGAACATTACTTATGCATTATGGATGATGATATTCAGATTTCTTTCATGTTAATGAGTTAAGCATGCTTGAGATTATACTAAACAACAGATCATACTCTGGATTTAATTAAGTTAAGCAAGTACAAAATTCTAAACATATCTGTATAAGTATATAGATGTTTCACAAGGTTTCTTCCAGAGTATGAGTACGTAACTAGGTTCAATATATACATGTATTGTTTCAAAATGAATAAAATATGGATATGTAAAAGTGTCCAACTAAGCCTAGTTGTCCTAGTGGTCCTTGTGTAACGGTACGTAGCCTAAATCGGCCCGTCCGAGAGATAGAAGTAGGAGAATTCCTCCTCCTCATCCAAGAAGTCCTGCTCCATTGCATAGATGTCATCTGTACCTGCATCTACATCAGAGTCTAGTTGGTGTTTTAAAACACCATCCCAGAGTGAGAGTGAGTGATTAACTCAGTGGTTCTATAAGATAAAAGTTACACATGTTATTAAGTCAATGAAAGGAGCAATGATAAGACAATCATAACAATCACTTCCTAACTACTCTTTTTAATGCAGAGATGGAGTGCAAGTAATGATGCATGCCCTCACCCATCAATGCTCCCTCACACACGACTCCGACAGCTTATTTCACATATGACAACACTTCCTCAAGTGGTACAACTCCAACACCTTTTTGGCACATCCTAACTAATGCAGTGTGATGCATGGTCATGTTAGCCAAGTGATTAATTAGGTTCATTCATATAGTAAGTTTGGGAAGCCAGGGTACCTCCCTTTATATCATTGACCCAAATCAAACATTTAGCATTGGACAACCGTAGTAGTCCTACTCCTATGTTCTGGATCCATCTAGGTTCGTCACTCCTAGTTAAACACATACGATGGGCAAGTTGTAGGTTCCTCACTTCTAGTCAAACACATATAATAGGAAAGTTGCAAAAAGTTGTGCTCGCGGTCACTACAGGGAGGCTCGTCACCCCAGCGTAGGCCGACAGTACGAACACGGTGTCCCATACCACCATGCCTGGCTCGCAAGTCTTAGTTGCTCACTGGTCACTACGAGGAGGCTTGTCACCCTAGCGTAGGCCGACAGCTCAGACATGGTGTCCCATACCACCATGCCTGACTCATGAGTCTCAGTGGATCATGGTACCATGGTTAAGGTGGATCTTTACATTGGTGAGGGGTACATTAGATTCAAGTAGTCGTGTCCATACATGGTAAACACACAATAGGTCAATTGATTCATTAGGCAGGCTCGATTGGTATGGGCGTATGCTGACTTAATCGACATGGAGCGTGTAAGTGCCCCTCATGGCCTAGCCACTATCGACAATTATCGTGTAACTCGAATTCATCGAGTTTACCCAAGGTAGTGAGACCAATTCGGACACCCGAACAAGGACTTTTACCGATTGCCTGGGCTATGTTTGTAGCCTCAATCCTACTCAAATGCGGCTAACAACCACATGTAATAATTATCCCAGCATTCAACAAACAATCCATGTGGATTTCTCATGTGGACATTTCATCAAACACATAAACCATGCTAATATAACATGCATTTATCAATTGATTTCATAGAGGAAATCATAAATATGCATACGACAATGAAGAATCCTACCTTAATATTCGCAGTAAATACAATTCATCAACAATTTCTCATTTAAACAATTTATCAAACACATAGATTATGTTAGTTACAACATGTGTTTTATCAATTCTTTATATAGAGAGATCTACATGCATATGACAATGATGAATCCTAGATTAGTAATCATGACAAGCACTAATCAATTTCCATTATCATTTAAACATTTCAACAAACACATAGGGTGCATCATTTATTTATCACAGTTCATAGGTGTATCTTATCTAGAAAACAACGTATTAAGACAATATGACAGCAATCAAGATAGACATAAATCATTAGCTCATGAAAGCATTGATAAACCGCAACATAATCATTCATATTCTGCACCTTTCGTTAGTATGCTCGACTCAGACTCGGTCCAAATTCTACGTTTCCAAAAATGGAACGTCGAGCACCTAAACGATGAAACTGGTTAGCTAGGCTAATAAAAGCTATGCGGGAGTTCTACATCAATATTACGGTTGGTATTTCTTACCCGAAATCATAGTAAAAAGAGGTTTGGTAGCGCAATGGGGCGGTGATTTGTCGTGTGGATTCGTGGAAGAAGGTTTCTGCAGCAATCTCCTAACGTTTCTCTTCTCTCTTTCCTCTTTTCTCCTCTCTCTCCCTCTAGGGTTTGTGAAATTCGGATATGGGAGAGAGGGGGTGAAATGAAGGCTATTTATAGCCTCAGATGTGATGCAAATGGCCCCAAGGCCACTTTATACATGGTTTATACCTTGTGGGCGGCTGTTTCTGACAAACAGGGCTCATAGGGAGGCTCACAACTCATCTACGTCATAGGGTATGCTCCCTGACAGTGGATTCATGCCAGGACATGATTTCGATTCGATCGGATAAGTCGATCGACCGTGGAAAACCCATGTCAGATCAACAGTCGTACGTGTTCAATCGGGGCCACGGTTATACAGATATGTGCAGAGAAATTTCCTTTTCCCAGGTGTGAAGTTTGGTCACAAATTAACGGTCCGAATTCTTCAACTTTGCGTGAGAGTGAACGGCCTAATTCACTTAAGTTTCAGTTCATTTTCTAAGGATATTCATGTTTCTCACACTCTTTACTCACAACTTAAGTTGGCCATTTCTGGACACTATCTGGGCTTGATTCCCACGATGGTTGTCAAGCCCAGCAGGACGGACATCGTCCTATAGTTTTGCAGTCATCGGACCATCGAAGTGCGGTCTAAGTCTATTACCGAGTTTTAATGTATTCCTGAGAGCGACAGGCCCTTGGGATTTCTTCTAGGTCTTAAGATGACATTAAGTCAGTGGTACTCATGGTTTTATGCCTTTCTATTTGTGAAAATGGTGGCCCAAGCTTAATCCATCGATTATTTAGTACTTCACTAAATCCTGTCTTAATTATACGACATGATGCGGTCATTGGGTTGTTCTGCTTGAGGTTGTACTTAGGTTTTTACATGAATTTTTTCGGGACGTTACATGGCGTCGTGACCATGTTGAGTCCTCAACAAGCCCATGATAAAATCAGTGGATATGTGCTCCCATTTCCATAACAGAATGCTTAACGACTGCAAGGGACCAGGGGTCTCTGGTGATCGGCCTTGACACACAGGCACATGTCTCACTCGGCCACAAAGCTGATAATTTGGTGCTTCATCCCCAACCAAAAATACCACCTCCTCATGTCGCGATATATCTTCGTGGAGCTCGGGTGGATAGTAAGTCGAGATCGGTGTGCCTCGGTCATCAGATCTCTGCGCAACTCAGGCACGCCCAAAACACACAATCGGCCTCTGAAACGAAGTCCACCATCGGAACCAATCTGCCAATCTGACTACTCCACGGATGCGACCTCTGCTCGGTAACCCTGTAACGACTCATCTGTCTGCTGAGCCTCGATTACCCTTATGACAAGAGAAGGTTGAATCAACATCTTCCACTCCTGGACCATCATCTGTGTCATCAAACCTCGTGGCTGACAGCTGAACACATCCACCACCACGTTTACCTTGCCTGGGTGGTACTAAAGGTCAAAATCATAGTCCTTCAGGAGCTCCATCCAGTACCTTATCTCATATTCAACACCGACTGAGAAAATAAATACTTCAGGCTCCTGTGGTCAAAGAAGAGCTCGAACCTAACCCCATAAAGATAGTGCCTCCACACCTTCAGTGCGAAGACAACTGCTGCTAACTTCAGATCATGCGTGGGGTAGTTCAGCTCATGGACCTTGATCTAGCATGACGCATAAGCCACTGGTTTCCTATGTTGCATCGGGACAACACCTAATCCAACTCTTGAGGCATCAGTAAAAACAACAAATCCATCACTCCCAGAGGGAAGAGTGAGGATAGGAGCGGACGTGAGGTGGACCTTCAGCTTCATAAATGCCTACTCACGGGCGTCACTCCAGATGAACTTAGTGCCCTTCCGAGTCAACCTAGTCAGCGATGCTACAATGTGGGAGAATTCCTCAATAAATCACTAATAATATCCCACCAGACCAAGAAAACTGTGGATCTCGGACGCGTTCGTCGGCTGACCCCACTAACACACTGCATCTACTTTTGAGGGGTCCACAGTGACACCCTCCCTCGTGATGATGTGACTAAGGAACTTCACCTTCTCTTGCCAGAACTCTCACTTCTTCAACTTCGCATAGAGCTGGTGGGCATGAAGGGTCTACAAAATAATTTATAAATGCTGCTCGTGGTCCTCAAGGGTCCTCGAATAGATCATAATGTCATCAATGAAGACCACAACAAATTGATTGAGGTAAGGCTGAAAGACGTCGTTCATCAACTGCATAAAGACAGCAGGCTCATTGGTCAGTCTGAAGGACATGACTTGAAACTCAAAATGACCGTAGTGCATACGGAAGGATGTCTTTAGGATGTCCTCATCTCAGACCCGAATCTGATGATATCTGGACCATAGGTTAATCTTTTAAAAGAACTATGCACCTTGCAACTGACCAAATAAATCGTCGATCCTCGGGAGTGGGTATTTGTTCTTGATAGTGACCCTGTTGAGCTCACAGTAATCCACGTAGAGCCTCAATGAGCCATACTTCTTCTTCACAAATAATACCAGGGCTCCCCATGGTGAACTGCTCAGACGGATAAAGCCTAAATTTCACAACTCATCCAACTGCTCCTGCAGTTCCCATAACTCCTTCAGTGTCATACGATACGGGGCCTTCAAGATAGGCGTGGTACTGGGTACAAGATCAATCTAGAACTCAATCTGGCAGTGCGACGACAACCTTAGAATCTTGTGAAACACGTTAAGGAGATCACAGACAATCGGCAACTGATTGATGCACACAACCACTGACTCCTCTACTGGAGACGTCATTAAATTAGACAATGGCTCTCCTCTGGGTTTGACAACGAACTGGAACAACAGTAAGCCGGGTATACAGAACGTGACTATCCTTGCAGAGCAATCCAATATGGTATGGTACTCGGCAAGCCAATCCATGCCCAAGATAACATCAAAATCGAACATCGGCAACATAAATAAATTCGCAGGCAGAAAGATATCCCCAATCAGAACGGGGCAAGGCGAGTAAAATCGACCCAATACTGTAGTCATCCCCAAGGGAGTCAATGCTGACAAAGCCTCATGAGCGGACTCCAATGGTAGACCGGTCGATTAGTAGAACTCCTTGGCCACAAAAGAATGAGAAGCTCCGTAATCAAACAAAACATGTGCAATGCAAGTGGAAATAGGAAGAATACCCTCAACTACCCCTCCTGATGAATGAGAGGCCTGCTAAGCGACATAAAATCTACCCTGGCCTAGCGAGGGAGGTGCATGTTCGTCCTTCTGAGCGGCATAAAATCTGCCCTGGGCCGGTGGGAGAGGTGCCTGTCCCCTCTGTAGTCTCTGCTGCTACTGCTGCTACCAATGTGGTGGTCTAATTTCCTACCTCTGCTGTTACAGGGGAGGCCTCAGAGGCTGGTGATGTGGTCGCTACTACTACTGCTGTGGAGGTCGATGCGAGGGCCACTGTGGTGCCCTCGACTGCTGCTGCTACTGAGGATGGGGACACTCGTGCCTACGATGTCCCATCCTACCACAACCAAATCAAATACCTGTAAATGATCCCGAAGATGATGCTAGATGCGATGCTGGTGCTCGAAATCCTGAGCGAGTTGTACACCGATGGTGCTGCTGCTGACGGGAGCTACTGGAGGGAGCCTTCCTCTTCCGGTCTTCTCCTCGGTCATGGGTTCTGTCAGATGGCCCAATCATCCTCGTAGACCAGGGCTCTCTAAACAACCTGATCGAACGTCGTAAGTAGGTGTCTAACCACACGACTCTTGAGAGTGGGATGCAAGCCGTTCATGAAAAGGTGGGCTTTCTGCCTCTCATCATCCACATGATAGGTCGCAAACCTAGACAATGCAATGAAACGTGCCTCATACTGTGACACAGTCATGTCCCCTTGAACAAGTGTCTCGAACTCCAATGCACGCTACTGCTGAACATGCTCGGGGAAGAACTTCTAGTTAAATCGATCCACGAAGTCCTCCTAAGTCCACATAAAACCTGGCCCAACCACTCGAGAAACAGATGCCCACCAATGCCGAGCCTCTCCCTGAAGAAGGAATACCTCCAATGGGACTCACTGCTGAGTCGTGCATCACATAGTGTCAAAAATCTTCTCCACCTTAGAGCACCATGACTCAGCTGCTATAGGGTTTGGCTCACCCTGGAAATGTGGAGGATCATGCTGATGGAAGTCTCGTAGAAGAGTGCTCGCGTTCACTTGCTTTATCTGCTCTGGAGTCTCCACTAGCGTCTCCCAGCCCCTGGAGGGCGGCTGTGATATCCTGTAACATCTGCTGCAACTGCTCTGCTCTAATGGTATGATAGGGAATGTAGCAACTGCACTAGCCTCAGGCGGAGGCACAAGAACTACAGGGGCCTCTGGCATAGGTATAATAGGCTCAGGCGGGGAAACGGGAGCAACTGGAGGTGGAATGAGAACCTCAGGAACAGGATCCTTAAGAGGTGGAGCAGGATGCATTGAGGTCACTCAGGTACCACGGGTGCCTCGTCTAGGTGGCATGGTCTACAAAAAGAATAAAGGCGTCCAAGGCTAATGGATGTTAAAGAACCAAATCAAAAGAGTACGCATTCGAGACAAGTAGTGTCCTAAGCCTGAAGCAGATATGTGATGTTGTCCTAAGCTATTCCTGGGTTATGCTCTGATACCAACTCATGTCACGTACCGAACTCGAAAAATGGGCTTACAAAATTTCCGATCACTGAATCCGCTCCCAGCACCCATACACCAGGTTTCGATCCTGGGATCTTACAAGGAGGATTTCTATAACATAAGTTTGTTTCATAATCAGCATAACTAAGCTCATAACCAACAAATAATAACCACAGGAACATCATCATAAAATCCACTAAGAATAAAAACCTTTACAATACATGGCGTATAAAGGGAAAGATATAATGACTATAACAAAACTCCAAAAGCTTAACGGCAAGCTCCTGCTCCTGCTCAGCTACTGCCTAACGTCACCTGCATGCATCAATCGTGCATAAGCTTATAGAAAGCTTAGAGGGTGGTGTAAGTGTGTACAAGACAGGTGATAAGTATGCAATATCAAAGTACGCAGAATATGCTGGCAAGACCATGAATACCATCAGTCGTAACAAGGCTATGCAATATAAGGCAGGAATGTCATCAGTCATACCAAGGCTATGCAATGCAAGGCTTATATAGCCAAATGTCATATGCAATATGCAATGCGATCTTGTCAGTCCTCATATCAAGTCCACATATTAATACAGTTCCTCTTTGGGAAATTATCAGGGTTAAATCACTCCATACCGACTGCCGCCTCCCTATCCGTGCAGCCCAGCGAACGGAAGAGATCTCACTATCTGCCTATAATCTGCAATACCTACTCGGCTTGATGACAGTGGACTCATTTACGAGCTGGTCAAACTCAACCTAATTTATGCCCCCTCACTTGAGCGGGTAAGGCCACACCCCCTTCCAACCGACCATAACACAGTGGGAGAAGCAGCCTAATGGTATTCGGCATCGGCGCTCATATTTCCACTTGGTATCGACGTTGGAGCATCTCCTGGTACCAAAAAAGTTCTGGGACTTTCACCCAAGGACATCTTATGTGCACATAATGCTAGAACCAAGCATTTCTGGTGTCCAAATTTGGCCATCCACAATGTGCTTGTGGAGGCTACAGCCCTGATGATGTTATGGTGAATAATAACCATGCCATGCAAATACGGGATGCATGAATCATACCAATCAACCATGCATTAATCCTGCGCATACAACGCGCTCATGTGGGGTAACTCCATCACTCAGGGAGTCCCATAAACAACCTGCCCAATGGCACGTACCATGATCAATCACTCCTCAACCAAGCATACATATGATGCACGTAGGAATGAATCATGAAGATAAACTAAGTACGACATACGATTATATTGTACTCTCCTCTTAGCAAGGTCAGGTTTAGGTACTTAGATGATTTTACTTGGTATGGAAGAAGCATAACAAATAATGGGGGCCCAACGATTTGGGGTAACCTACAAAGTTTAGGTAAGCAATACTATGGGCCCAACAGATGAGAATAGGCCTAACAAAAGGGCCTAGAGAGGTTCACAATGTGGACATTTAATCACCATTGTCCCCTATAAGGCAGCCCAATAAGGAATCTAGCTAAAACAAGGTCTATGGCCTGGATACAACTATGAAATGAAAATGGGTAGCAATCTATAACATCTCATACCACATGATGGGCCTCAAGAAACGGCCTAAAGCGTACATACATCAACGTGGGCTTAATGGGGGAAACCATGGCCCAAGTATCATGGCCAACGAATACATGCATTATGATGGGCCTCATGGGCAGCCCATATGCCCAAATACATAGGTAAGGCATATCCAAGATTTGCCAGGATGGACCTTACAATTCAGTCCAAGACTGGCAAGATAGATGGGAACCAAGGATTCGATTTCATGTAACATATCAGCCCACAAGGTCCAGCACAATAGGTAAGCAGCCGATGCATAAAATTGGGCTTAAGGTTGGATGTCTAATCTATTTGGGCCTATTAAACGTCTAAAAATCTAAACTGCCTTGGTCCTCAAACAATCAACCCAAAAGTGGGCCTCACAAAGCACTAATGAAGTCCAATAATCACTGGAAATTTCCTACATAAAGTGAATACTCATCACCCTCACTCTGGTGGGCCTCACAACCTCATAACTTCTAGCTCCATACAGATTTCTCGTAAGGCCTTTTCTAGACATCCAACCCACCCAACTTCCTGGGCCTTCTGGGGTCCAACAGATAGAAATTTTGAGTGAACATGGACTTTATGGTGGCCCTTAATTATCACAATGGGCCACACTAGATGGAAGGCGAGTATACAACACATGAATCAAGGTGGGCCTGTTGCTGGACTGCAAGTCCAGCTGTAACCCAAACAGTCTGGGCGGTCATGGGCGTCCCAATGGGCTGGACGGCTAGCCCTTACAAAGCTCAAGGTGGACCCCACTTGTGGACGTCCCACCAAGGGGTGGACCATGTCCAAGTGGGCCACACAAAAAGGGGGAAAGGCATGGACAATGCACACAATTAAGGTGGGCCACATGGGGGGAATAGCCAGCCCCTGCTGGACGTCAGCCAAGCTGGAACATCTAGAAGGTGGGCTGCTGACCCAGCTGTGGTAACCCCCAAAATGGGTGATCTGGATAGCCCTCATGCACCTAAGGTGGGTCTTAGCAAGGTGGACCACAAAGGAGGTAAGAGGAGAAGCCATAATTACATACAAACATGAAATAGAAATCTGACCAGTGAGGTTTTAAAATAAAATCTGCTGCAAGAATGTTGTTGTCCCTGACTTGTACACCTAATAGAGTGGGCCTAGGCTTGCCTAAAAAGAGGGAAAATGGGTGGTGAGCATGCACCCATGAATGTACAGCAAGGTAGGGTCCACAAAAGTGGCCCACCATCCCAAAATCAAGCTGATATATGCATTTCCCCTTCATGTGGGACTGCTAGACGGTCCAGAAACTTAGACCGTCTAGCCCTCTTGGGCCTGCCCTATTGGTGTCCCATCAGGGATAGATGGTATGGGTTTCATCATACATCAAGGTGGGGTCCATACCTTAGAAAAACACCCGACATTAGGAAGAAAATAAGGCTAAAATCAAGGTTAAACCCCCATACAAAAATCAGCAACAATGGCCCAAAAAATCTGAACAGCAATATATTCTTAGACACATTAGTCCATAAGCTACTGGATAAGGAGAAATACCTTAAATAAATCATGATGTGATCTACCTTAGTGGGCCCCACAAACCCCTAGACCAAGACTCCACATCAAATCTCCTTGCATGTCACAAATGGACAGCAAGTGGGACACCCAACGTTAAGGAAATGGATAGCGAGGGCGTCTACCTTGCTGGACGGTCTGTACATCCTAGGCACACCAAGTGGGCCACATATGTCATGCCCCAAACTCGAAAACTGGTCCAACAAAATTCTCGATCGCCGAATCTAGTGCCGATAGCCTCCTTAGTACCCCATTCTCGGCATCCACCACCCATACGCCATATTCTGATATTGGGATCCTATAAGGAGGATTTTCAATGTACAATCATCTCATAAGAAGCATAACCACAAGTTTACCCAAATCACAAAGGCAACATCATCATTGCATATCCATTAATATAAACAGTTGATTACAGTGCAGAAAGAGAAATATACATATATCAAAAATCAAAGCTCTAGAAGATGGTTGCACGCTCCAAGCCCAACGCTGCTACGACCTAACACCACCTACATGCATCTATCGTGCATAAACTTATAGAAAGCTTAGAGGGTGGTGTAAGTGTGTGCAATGCTCATGTCAAGCATATAGATATCAGAGTAAATGAAAATACTGGAAATTCATAAATCCTACAATATCATAATATGAAATGCAGATTGTGAAAAGTCCATAATACCATCAACCTTATCCAGGCTATGCCAAGGAAAAACATAATAAGCCAATATCATATATTGAGGAAGTAATGTAGATCAACTATGCAATGCGGAGACATAGTAAGCCAAATGTTAGATACCGAGTCCACGAATACTGTCAACCTCAATCAGGTTATGTAATACAGGAGCATAGTAAACCAAATGCTATGAACTGAGGATGCAATGCAATATGTGATGCGAATGAAATGACCAAGCTAGAGTGTGAAGTCGGGATGATAGTATGTAGTATTGCAGGCTATGAGGTCCATTATAAGGGACTTCTATCCAAACTAGTCACATACCTAAATTTGGATAGTCAGACTGAACGTGGTAGACTCCTGATCTCAGGTTAGTCACGTGCCCCAACTGAAATCTTAGTCATTGCGAAGGTACACGTAATATATAGTTACGCACCACCAGCCCGAGTGGATAGTGAATAAATGAATGAATGAGTAAAATGATGAGTATGCAACTCCTGCTCAATAAGTTCACATATCAGTGCAGTACATCTCTGGGATCATCACCGGGGTCTATTACACTCTGCACCAGCTTGCCACCCCTATCCGAGGGCACAACTGGGTAAGTGAAAGAGACCTCACTATCTTCCTGCTAATATCAGGCCCGACTCGTCGATAGCGGACCCATTCCTCAAGCTAGTCAAACTCAGCCTAGATATTACCCCCTCACTCAAGCGGGTAAGGTCACAGCCCCTCCCAACCGACCACGATATAGTGGGAGATGTGGCCTACTGGTATATGGCCCTCATAAGCTTATATATATCTACTCGGTCTAGACATTGGGGCCTTTCCTAGCCACAGAGGTTTATGAATTTTCACCTAAGGACATCTATGGTGCCTGTATGCTAGAACCAAATATTTTCAGTGTCCCATCTGACCATCCATGACATGCCTGTGGAGGCCACAACCCTGATGTCATACGGTAGTCATATCACAAAATGTGAGATGCATGAGTCATACCATCTAGTCATGCATCAAACCTATGCGTAACGTGTGCTCATGTGTGGCAACCCCATCTCTCAGAGAGTCCCATAAACAACTTGCCCTATGGCATATGCAATGGTCAATCACAGCTCATAAAAAAAATGCAGATGATGCATACAAGTATGTATCATGGTGTTATGCTGTCACATACTCATAATTGGATCGATAATCGGTATTGACAATCGGCCTCGACAATCAGAATTGGCCTCGACAATTGGTATCGTCCTTGACAATCGGAATCGGCCTCGACAATCGGCCTCGACAATAGGAATTGGTGAGAATAGGCCTAACAAGGCCTAAGGGAAGGTCATGATGTGGACATTCAACCATCATTACCCATCAATGTGGACATTTAACCAACATTTCTCCCAAGAAGTGGTCCAGATAGAGCCTAACATAAAGTGGGGCCCATGGCCTCACACAATGGCCTAATATACATCACCATGGGCCTCACTCAAGGGCTGAATACACATCATGATGGGCCTCACTCATGGGCCACATATGCTTCACATTAGGCCTTACTCATGGGCCTCATATACATCACATTGGGGCGCAATACATGGGCCTCATATACATCAAATGGACCACGTCCCATGAGCCCCGAATACATCAAAACGGGCCACAACCCATGTGCCTCAAACACATCACAATGGGCTTCTTACAAGGGCCTAATATACATCACGATGAGCGTCACTCATGGGCTACGCATATATTACATTGGGCCTCACCCATGAGCCTCAAGTACATCACAATGGGCCACATTCTATGGGCCTCGAATACATCATAACGGGCCACATCCATGGGTTTAATACACGGAATAATAGGCCTCACCAAATGGCCTACAAATACATCACAATGGGCCGCACAAATGGACGACATAAATATACAATACATACATCACGGTGGGCCACACAAGTGGAAGGCATAGATATATAATATCTACATCACAGCGTGTCCCACGACACGTTCAAATGGACGGTGCTGATGTACAATGCATACATTAAGGTGGGCATCACCCCAGAAAATAGATGAACGACATGGATAATAAATACATTGTGGCAAGTCCCACCTTCCAGAAATGCTAGACGGTGCAGGTTTACAACTCATGCATCATGGCCCCACATCCAGGGGGCGGACGTCTTGGATAAAACACCTACATCATGTGGGGTCCATGTTCCACAGATGGTGTGGACACCACACGTGTGATGGGCCCCCTGGACGGATGGTGCAAATACATCACTATGGTCCCCACCATCTAGATGGATGGCGAGAATAAAATACATAAATCATGGTGGGTTTCCACCATCCAGAAAGCTGGGCAGTGTAGATATAAAATATATACATCACGTGGGGTCCTCATGTATAATAGGTACATCAAGGTGGGACCCGCATAGATGGATGGTTTGGATATCACATCCCTCATTCAAACCCACCTCCTGTCGTTAATACGATAGCCAATCCACTGCCATGCATGTGGGTCCCATGAAGGCCCACCATAATATTATACTAATATATATATATATATATGCATATATATATTGATATTATATATACATACATATATATATATATATATATATATATATATATATATATATATATATATATATATATATATATATATATATATATATATATATAGGTGGGTCCCATAGAGCCCCTGACAAGATTGTCCGTGTCTAGCTAGGTCCTAGTGGGCCAACCAGGACCTAGCTAGAGATGCAGGGTCTTGTTAGGTGCTCTTTGTGTGGCCCACCAGCTGGACCAAGCCTGCAATGTCCACGGATGGATGGCCATGATTTAAAATAATATAATATACATCTGGTGTGGTCCACGTGAGTGTGGCTCACCAGAATTTCAGGATCAAGCTGATATTTCTATTCCCCATCATCCAGCGTCCAGGGGGTTTGGATGTCCGTCTAATGGATGGTCTGGATTTAAAATATACACGTCAAAGGAACCCACAAAAATTGCTGACATCACAAGCAGTAGCAAAATGGCTGGTGTGAGGTACTCTAGCCATTCAGCATCCACTGTCCATGATTGGACAGTGTGGATGCAATACATCAAACCATGGTGGCCCCACATGCTGCCATGGTGTGAGGTACACCAGCCAATCTGCACATGTGTGAGGCATACTAGCCAATCTACACACGTGTGAAGTATACTAGCCAATCCACACACGTGTGAGGTATATAAAATACATGAATTTGGTGGTTCCACCGTCTAATCCCCTAGACGGATGGTCTGGATTTCAATACATGCATACAAGGTGGGCCCCACATATGTGGTCCACCAGCTAGAATATTTAGCAGGTATTTGTGTTTTCCCTTTGTCCAAAGTCCGCTCAAGGACGGCAGTAAGGTGTTGCTGTGGGACGGCCAGCAGGGTGGCCCTTCATGGCGGACGGGCAGATGCGATACATATATCCAGGTGGGCTCCAGCCGGGTGGGCCACATGCCTCATCATCACCATAAAAAAATATACGAGAGAGGGAGATAGGTCAGTGTAGTGGCCCTCATATGATTACAACACATACATCAAATTGGGTCCCATCACAAGTGGGCTATTAAATTGAAAATCAACAGTGGATCACCCACCTATTGGCCTCCTTTAGCTCCTTGGACTCCTAGACTCCTTAGCTTGCTCTTTGATAGTGGATGATGAAGATTGGAGGGTGGATGGGAGATAGGGTGGTAGGAAGTGGGCCACACTAAAGCTTCTCCATGAGAAGCTTGGAAGTCCACCCTTGGTAGTTGCTTGAAAATGGAGTGTGAAATGAGAGTGAGAGAGAGAGAAGTGATGTGTATGACATGGGAGGTATGGGTCCCATTGACTTGTTGGTAAGAAAAGAATGGCTAGGTAAGGTTGTTGTTGACTTTGGGTGAGAGGGATGGGGGTGATGAGATATGTACTTAACTTAATTGATTGATGGATTGATTTGATGGGTTATAGAGATTCCTTCAGAATTCATAATGCGTGACATTTTCCTCGAAATGAACGTGGGCCCACAAATCCTAGCCTATCTATTGCATCGGAGCGCGAGATGCGGTGTTGGAACCACGACGACGACGCGGTTGCAAGGGTAAAAGTCTTGGGTCGAGCCGACTCGGATTGACAGGGTACGACTTAGGGTTATGTGCAAATGCCGATTACAAGTCGCGGGTCATCGAAATTCAATCGGGAGGACCACGTGACCACAAATGGTACAGACTAGGATACGGACCTTACAGCTCTCCCCTCCTAATAAAAATTTCATCCTCAAAATTTACACTATCACGTAGTACAAAGCAAGGGAAGAGGAAGCATCATTGTATACATATGTCAAGGCACAATCAATCTACAAAAGGATGAAGATAGCGCTCGCATCATTAACACTATGGTGACCCCTACTGAACCTTGGATTAAAAACGATCGAAACTGGGATACTATGTAGCCTCGCACTCTCAACGGTAGGGAGCTATATTAGAAAGTTTTAAGTTATTCGAACTCGAGGATCTAATCGTTCTAAGTTCTCAACAATCATAGAGTGTAGGCTAACTATTAGCAAATATGTGATGTTATCGTCAGGTATTCCCAAGTTATGCTCTGATACCAACTTCTGTCCCGCACTAAACTCAGAAACTGAGCCCACAAAATTCCCAATCGCAAAATTCGGAGATGCCAGCCTCCATAGTACCCCATTCTCATCTTCTAATACACATACGTTAGATTCTGATCCTGTGATCCTACAAGGAGAATTTTCAATGTACATTTATCTCATAAGAAGCATAACCACAAGTTTACCCAAATCACAAAGGCAACATCATCATCACATATCCATTAATATAAACAGTTGATTACAGTGCTGAAAGGAATATATATATATATATATATATATATATATATATATATATATCAAAAATCAAAGCTCTAGAAGACGGCTGCACGCTCTAAGACCAACGTTGCTACGACCTAACGCCACCTACACGCATCTATCGTGCATAAGCTTATAGAAAGCTTAGAAGTTGGTGTGAGTGTGTGCGATGCTCGTGCCAAGCATATAGATTCAGAGTAAGTGGAAATATTAGAAATCCATAAATTGTACAATATCAGAGTATGACATGCAGATTGTGGAAAGTCCATAATACCATTAACCTTATCCAGGTTATGCCAAGCAAAAACATAATAAGCCAATATCATATATTGAGCAAGCAATGTAGATCAACTATGCAATGCTGAGACATAGTAAGCCAAATGTCAGATACCGAGTCTACGAATATTGTCAACCTCAATCAGGTTATGTAATGCATAAGCATAGTAAACCAAATGCTAAGTACTGAGGATGCAATGCAATATGTGATGAGAATGAAATGACCAAGCTGGAGTGTGAAGTCGGGATGATAGTACGTAGTATTGTAGGTTACGGGGTCCATCACAAGGGACTTCTATCCGAACTAGTCACATACCTAATTTTGGATAGTCAGACTCAATGTGGTAAACTCCTGATCTCAGGTTAGTCGCGCACCCCAACCGAAATCCTGGCCATTGCGAAGGTGCACATAACAAATAGTTGCGCACCACCAGCCCGAGTGGATAGTGAATAAATGAATGAATGAGTAAAATGCTGAGTATGCAACTCCTACTCAATAAGTACACATATCAATATCGTACATCTCTGGGATCATCACCAGGGTCTATTACACTATGCGCCAGCTTGTCGCCCCTATCCGAGCGCACAACTAGGTAAGTGAAAGAGACCTCACTATCTACCTGCCAATATCGGGCTCGGCTAGTTGATAGCGGACCAATTCCTCAAGCTGGTGAAACTCAACTTAGATATTGCCTCCTCACTCAGGCAGGTAAGGTCATACCCCCTTCCAACCGACCACAACATGTTGGGAGACGCAACGTACTAGTATACGGCCCTCATGTGCTCATATATATCTAATCAGTCTAGACGTTCAGTTATCTCCTGGCTACGATGGTTTAAGGATTAACACCCAGGAACATCTATGGCACCCGTATGCTAGAACTAAACATTTTCGGTGTCCCAACTGGCCATCCATGACATGCCTGTGGAGGCCACGACCTTGATGTCGCTAGGGCGTACGGTGGTCATATCATAAAATGAGAGATGCATGAGTCATACCATCCAGTCATGCATCAAACCTGCGCTTAACGCGCGCTCATGTGGGGCAACCCCGTCTCTCAGGGAGTCCCACAAATAACTTGCCCTATGGCATATGCAATGGTCAATCACATCTCATAAAAAACATGCAGATGATGTGTATGGGCATGTATCATGGTGTTATGCTGTCACATACTCATAATTGGCATCAATAATCGGCCTCGACAATCGGAATTGGTGATAATGGGCCTAACAAGGCCTAAGGGAAGGTCACATGTGGACATTCAACCATTATTGCTCATCAATGTGGACATTTAACCAACATTGCTCCCAAGAAGTGGCCCACATAGAGCCTAACATAAAGTGGGGCCCATGACCTCACACAATGGCATAATATACATCACCATGGGCCTTTCAGAAGGGCCAAATATACATCATGATGGGCCTTACTCATGGGCCACATATGCATCACATTGTTCCTCACTCATGGGCCTCATATACATCACATCAAGCCACAATACATAGGCCTCATATACACCAAAAGGACCACGTCCCATGAGCCCCGGATACATCACAACAGGCTACAACCCATGGGCCTCAAATACATCACAACGACCTCTTATAAGGGCCTAATATACATCACGGTGAGCCTTACTCATGGGCCACATATATATCACATTAGGCCTCGCTCATGAACCTCAAGTACATCACAATGGGCAACATTCTATGGGCCTCGAATACATCACAATGGGCCACATCCATGGCTTAATATACGTAACAATGGGCCTCACCAAATGGCCTACAAATACATCACAATGGGCCGCACAAACGGATGGTATAAATATACAATACATACATCACAGTGGGCATACATCACGACGTGTCCCACGGCATGTCCAGATGGACGGTGCTGATGTACAATGCATACATTAAGGTGAGCTCACCCTAGAAAACAAATCAACGGTGTGGATAATAAATACATCATGGCAAGTCCCACCATCTAGAAATGCTGGATGGTTTGGGTTTACAACACATGCATCATGGCCCCACATCCAGGGGGCGAACGTCTTAGATAAAACACCTACATCATGTGGGGTCCATGTTCCACGGACAGTGTGGACACCACACGTGTGATGGCCCCCCTGGACGGATGGTTCAAATACATCACTATGGTCCCCACCGTCCAGATGGACGGCGAGAATAAACTACATAAATCATGGTGGGTTTCCACTGTCCAGAAAGCTGGACGGTGTAGATATAAAAGATATACATCACGTGGGGTCCTCGTGTACATAGGTAAATCAAGTTGGGACCCGCACAAATGGATGGTCTGGATATCACATCCCTCAATCAAACCCACCTGTTGTCGTTAATACGACAACCAATCCACTGCCATGCATGTGGGTCCCATGAGGGCCCACCATATTAATATATTAATATATATATATATATATATATATATATATATATATATATTATAAGGTGGGTCACACTGTCCAAGAGACTGGACGGTGTGGTGTGAGGTTCGCCAGCCAATCAGCCTCCATCTCACCATCCATAGATGGATGGTGAGGATATATATATATATATATAATATATATATATATATATATATATATATATATATATATAATATACATCCATGATGGGCCACGTCCATGTGGGACCCACTATGATGCTTGTGTTATTGCCCATCATCCAACGTCCAGGGGGTTTGGATGTCCTTCTAACGGACGGTCTGGATTTAAAATATACATGTCAAAGGGACTCCAGCCAATCGGGATCCATCAAATGATTACAACACATACATCAAATTGGACCATCAAATTGAAAATCAACAGTGGATCACCCACCTATTGGCCTCTTCTTTAGCTCATTGGACTCCTATACTTTGGATGATGAAGATTGGAGGGTGGAATGGGAGATAGGGTGGTAGGAAGTGGGCCACACTATAGCTTCTCCATGGGAAGCTTGGATGTCCACCCTTAGGAGTTACTTGAAAAATGGAGTGTGAAATGAGAGGGAGAGAGAGAGAAGTGATGTGTATGACATGGGAGGTATGGGTCCCATTGACTTGTTGGTAAGAAAGGGTGTTGTTGACATTGTGTGAGAGAGGGATGGGGGTGATGGGATATGTACTTAATTGATTGATGGATTGATGTGATGGGTTATAGAGATTTTCTCAGAATTTGCAATGCGCAGCATTTTCCTCTAAATGAACTGAGCCCACAAATCCTGGCTTATTTATCCCATCGTCGCATGAGACATGGAGTTGGAACCGCGGCGAGGACACGGTCACAAGGGTACAAGTCTCGGGTCGAGCTAACTCGGGTTGGCAGGGTATAACTTAGGGTAGCGCACAAATGCCGATTGCAAGTCTCAGGTCATCGAAATTCGACCAGAAGGACCACGTGAGTCCACGGAATGGTACGGACTAGGATATGAGCCTTACAACACACATCAAGAAAATAATAGGAGAGGAAGAGAGAGAGGATCACATCCATAGGAAGAAGGGCTCCGCCACTATGAGTCTTTCTCCACCAATCACAACCACACATCGTGATAATACATCAAGATACTACATGGCTCCATACATGCATGGGCCCCACAATCAAAATCTAAGGTGAGGATACCATCCCCACCATAGATCTAGGGTCTAGATGACCCATTGAGCTATGGATCAAAGGAAAATCATCATGATGGGGTCCATGGAGAATGGCCCCATCATGGCTTATGCATGCACAAAGATGGGCTGTGGGCCACACCTATGGAGTCAAGGAGGGTCTCCACTATTGATTGGTGGGTCCTACAGGCTCCTAAGAATTAGAAACAAGATTATATGGAGGAAAAATCAGAAAACTAGTCCTAGGAGTACACCCACATCTAAGATCTTCCTTCTTCTTCTATCCTTAGGTTCTTTAGCTCTAATGGAATTGTTTTAATGGTGGAGATGGGTTTTAGGAGGGCTAGATTGATGGGGATTAAGGGAAGAAGGGGTTGGAGGAATGGAGAAGGGTGGATGTCCCAAGTTCTTACAAATGGAGGGAGAGGAATGAGGGAGAAAGATAGAGAGATGGGGCATTATAGAAAACTCATCATGAGTTTGTAAGGTAATTATGGGTCTTGGGAAGAAAAATCCATCATAACACATGGGAGATGGAGAACAATGATGGTTTTGGGGAAGAAAATCCATGATCGGTTACTACGCTAGGTAGGGCTATAGGCTAGGCTAGGATAGGGGCTATGGGTAATGATGGGACTAGGGTGATGTCATCACCTAGGAAAACATGCACATGCATAAGGCGGGTCCCACATCATGATCAACGGTCTAAATATTACGCCGGGTACATCTTTTGTTCTACACCTCAGATTGGCGCATGAGATGCGGCGTTGGAACCGAGGCAATGATGCAGTCACAAAGGCATGGGTTTCGGGTCAAATCGGTTCGGGTTTATAGGGTGGAACTTAGGGATGATCATAAATGCTACCAATAGGTCACGGGTCACCAAAATTTGGCCGAAAGGACCGCGGGACCTAATGGAATGGAATGGATACTAGGTTATGGGTCTGACATTTTTAATCCAAGGTCTTAAATCCACCTTGCAATAAAAACATGATTAAAATAGATCATTAAGCATTATCATGTTCATAAAACCAATTAATAAATAGGGCATAATATGCAATATTTGACCCTCAACAATAATCTGATTATTTCGGGACATCATTAGTGGGTTATGTGCCCAAATGGATTGGTAGCCTAGTGACACACGTGTTGTACATGTGGGTGTCTATCCAGGTCACTCCAAGTGGACCCCGCCTTGTTATATATATTTTATTCACACCTTGCAGGCTACATGAGGAGCTGATGTTAGTCTAATGTGGGCCACACCACATAGACTTCTATATTTCTAGTGAGGCATGTCGTTCAATTCCCACTCTCTGTATATGATGTGTCGATTAAGGCAGATTATTGCCTGATATGTCAGATAACATGCTAGTGTACTTGGCCTAATAGGACACACTAAGAACATGCTTAGTATAATGACATCATGCCCAAACATATGTCCATACGCATCATTTGTATGCATGTTGTCGGTGAATCCCACATGTTGCACTTTTCTAGGCAGTTATGGGCATGCTTGGTTTGTAATTAGAGGTTATGACTAGCACCCATCTTGGACTCTTTATGTGCCCACATGGCTCGCTATGAGTGGGCCTTTCGATTATAGGCCCACCTATGTAGGAGCATGCAGGGCCCATTAAGGGTAGATTTGAGTGGATCCCACCTAGTCATATCCATGTTAGATTTGTGGAGCCCATAGTGATTTTATTTACAATCCAACTTAATTGTGGATCCTCTTTAATGAATAAATGATGCTCACACCATGGGTTTCCTTGTTTTTCATGTTGTGGTTACCCATTAGGCCTGCCTATATTTATATGTAGTGGCCGTACCATGGGCCAACCCTGTGGTTTATGTCGTGTTTCCAACATTGAACTACTGTTTAGGTTCCACACATTGCATGTACTGAGCCCATTGTAGGCCTATGTTTGGTTGGTTGCGAGTTGCCTTCTTGAGCTTTACTTAGGGATAGTTGTAGGGTCCACTTTGATGACCATTTCGGGACCAGTATGATTTTTTGTGGATCCTATAATTTGTTATCCCATTTAGATGTCGATGGTTGTATGTTTTGGCCGCTTAGGTGCGCGCTTACCAAATGGGCCCATTAGCTTGAAAGACCACTTATGTATAACCCTATAGGTCTCGATAAACTTGGTTTCCAAGTAGGTTCCACCCATTATGAATGATGAATTTCCAATATCATGTGGTGTGATATTTTACATGTGTGTTGGTACAATACTTGATAATTTATGTCGTATTACCTTAGTGATTTATGCGATGTTTGCTATAACACTTCCTTTATGCTGACATGGTGCTTTCTTTACATTGATGCGACACTATTTTATGTTAGATGTGTCATTGCTTTTACATTCGAGTTAACATTGCTTTATATTGATTTAACCTTGCTTTATGCTTGATATGGTATTACACACCTCATGCATACTGGTTATGATCGTATGTTATCATATCTCATTCGTATCATGTGTGAATGACTTGGATGATGGCTAATTCATGATTCAATGACGACTTTACAAGCTTGGGACACTTTCAGGAAACCCATAAGAGATGGGGTCATCCTACATGTATGTATGGCTTGCATGACATGGTTGCATAACTCGAATAATAGACTCATGCATTCACTCATTGTATGATGCATTTGCATTACACCCTAGTGACATCAGGGTGACCTCCACAGGCATATCGTGGATGGCCAGACTGGACACCAAAAATATCATTTCTATCATTAGAGCAGTAAGGATGTCCTTGGGTGAAAGTCCCTAAACCCTAGGCCAACAAGATGCTTCAACGTCAAGACCGATTGGATAACATGAGCGCCCGAGTGCCAAATACCAGTAGGCCGCATCTCCCACTGTGTCATGGTCGGTTGGAAAGGGGTGTGACCTTATCCACCCGAGGGTAGGGGCTGTAAGCTAGGTTGAGTTTGACTAACTAGTAAATGGGTCTGCTATCAGCGAGCCGGGTGGGCATTAGCATACCACTGGTAAGGCAAATAGTGAGGTCTCTTCCACTCACTTAGTCATACGTGCGATGGGGTGGCAGCAAGTGTAGAGTGTACTAGACTTCGATGATGACTCTAGTGATGATAACTGTATTGAAATGCAGACTTACTGAGTAGGAGTTGCATGTTCAACATTTGACTCATTTATTCATTCATTCACTATCCACTAAGGCTGGTGGTGCGCAAATAAATCATTATATGTACATTTGCAATGGCCATGATTTTGGTTAGGTACGTGACTAACTTGAGATAAGGAGTTTACCACATTGAGTCTAGTTATGCAAATCAGGTATGAGACTGGTTTGGATAAAAGTCCCTTGTGATGAACCCCACAACTTGCGATACCACGTATTATCATTCCGACTACACACACCAGCTTTGTCATTCCTTTTGCATCACATAGCTTGGATATGGCTGATGGTATTTATGGACTTGTCAGAATTTACATATTACATTACATCCTCAACATATGACATTTGGCTTACTATGTCTTTGCATCACATACCCTGGATAAGGTTGATGGTATTTATGGACTTGTCAAGATTTGCATACTATGTTGCATCCTCAGCATATGATATTTGGCCTAGTATGTCTTTGCATCGCATAGCCTGGATAAAGTTAATGGTCTTTATGGACTTGCCAGTTTGGCCTCCATCTTTCCACTTACTTTGATATTTGTATGCTTGACATATGCATTGCACACACACACACACACTCTCTAAACCTCGTAGTAAGCTTAAGCATGTTCGTTACGTGCAGGTTATGCTAAACCATAGCAGCATTCAGGAAGGAACATGTGCCCGATATTTCAGAGTTTTGTTATATCATGTATTTTCCTTTCAGCACTGTACTCAAAGATTATATTAGTGGATATATGGTGATGATATTTTGTAACTTGGATACACTTGTGGTTATGCTCCTTTAATAATAATATAAAAGAATTCACCATGAAAACCCTCCTTGTAGGATCCCACGATCGGAACCTTGCGCATGGGAGCTGGGAGTCGAAAATGG
Organism: Magnolia sinica; assembly: GCF_029962835.1. Classification (NCBI taxonomy): domain Eukaryota; kingdom Viridiplantae; phylum Streptophyta; class Magnoliopsida; order Magnoliales; family Magnoliaceae; genus Magnolia; species Magnolia sinica. The sequence continues at coordinate 71,890,455 of NC_080574.1, forward strand.
GGTACTATGGTGGTGTCAGCACCATATTTGGCAACCAAAAATTTTGTGAGTCTGGTTCCTAAGTTTGGGGCATGACACTAATTAACTCCAAAATTCATCGTTCTTTGCTAGAGCTTTTTGTGCACTTTCGATCGCGCCGAATCTTCCTTTCGGTCGGACTGAATTATCTATCAGTCAAAACAAATTAGCTTATGAATTCCATTGCTTGTCGCTAGACTGTTTTGTGCAAGTTTGGTTGGACCAAACCTGTCTGATTTCTACTGATCGAACCTGTCTAATTTCTACTGACCGAACCTGTTTGATTTCTCCTGCAGATCCTGAAGTTTTTCAAGTCCTTTCTTCAACTTGTGTACTTGGTTTCCTTGGATCTTTAACATGTGAATTCTTCATTCTTAGTCTCTTAAGATCCATCCTTCGCCTTGGTGATTCTTGAGCATTAAATCCATGCTTTTAGCATTTTTTTTCAATCCAAGCTCTCAAATTCACTTTGCAACACAAAAATGTATAAAATATACCATTAAGCATTACCATGTTCATAAAACCAAGATATAAATAGGGGAGAACATGCAATATTTGACACTCAACACACTCCCCAACTAGCATTTTGCTAGTTCCGAGCAAAACATGTTTGAAGTAATCCTCAATTTTGCTTGTAGAACATCAAGCTCTTTGAAAACTTCAAGTTTCTAATCCTATGAAGTTTAGTCCATACAGGTATTTTAAACCCTAGAAAGTCCTTAGGTTTAAGGTCTTTTAAAACCTATTTAAATTAGGTTTTTATACTTATAATTGACTAAGTTTTGCTTCGACTAGTCTAACAAATTCCTCGACAATTTCAAGAAACAACTGAAGTATAATAGAATTTCTATTACGTCTTTGATTAGTCGAGTGGAGTCCTCGACAAGTCAAAGACCCCTTCAACTAGTCGAAGGTTCCTCGACTTGAAGTTCGACAAGTATATTTAAATCAGATTCTGCTTGATCGACCAGTCGAACAGACTGTTTGACCAGTCGATGGTTACCCTCAACCAGTCGAAGATTTGTTAAAACTTATCCCGCTCAAATATGAAAATTTGTTATAATTGAATCTGATGCTTCGACCAGTTGAAGACTACCTTAGATCAGTCGAAGGAACAAATTACGTGACTATAAGTTGAGGTTCTTTCTCAATCCAAAAATACAACTTAAGCCTAACAAAGCCCTAATTCAAGAGAGAGAGAGAGAGAAACCTCATTTATTGTCAAGCTACTAAGAAATATATATAAATTTTATTTTATAGCTTTTTCATTAATTCCTTTATCTCAAAACTCTGTCATTCTGATTTTTCAAAAGAGTATTTAATCTTATTGAGATTTGAGGGAATTAGTACAAGTAGGCTTTGGGTTTAAATCTTATTAAAATCAACTAGAACCCTGGACCTTTTCTATTGGACTGAACATCGAACATTTGACATTCAAGAAAAGTGATCTACGGCTACAACATCTTCTTCGGTGAAGATAAGTATCAATTTACTTTTTGTATTTGGTTTTTTATGAGATAGCAAGAAAATCTCATTATAGGTTTTGTCTGAGATCTCAGAGAGAGGGGTTTCTTTATTTGTGATAGCCCTTTAAAATCACAACTGTACCAGGTTTTTAGGTGACCTTGTGAAAACCTTGTTCATAGTGAAAGCCGAGATTACGAGGTTTGTAATCTTGGGAGTGGAGTAGGTGTGGCTATTTAATAACAGTTGTTGTACACACCGAACCACTATAATTCTTGGTGTTTGTGATGAATGTTTACTTTTGCATTTTGTGGAGAATATTTGTAATTTAAATATGAAAATGTGGTGAATGTTTGTAATAGATAGGTTTACCTTCTCCTACTTGGTTTGAGATCTTGATCCTTACATTCGTGAAATAAGGTTGTCCTGCCTAAAATTTGTTTTGGGTGTAGGTTGTCCTACGATTTGAATCAATTTTCCAATACTAGTGCGATTGAGATTTCAGATTTAACTATTATTTTTGCACTTTAATTTTTATTTGGCATAGTCCTATTCACCCCCCCCCCCCCAAGTGGTATCAGAGTTAAGTTGCTCTTTTTTGGATTAATTTCCCGAGTTAAAGATCTAGAGTTTTAATTATGTCAAATTTTGATAGCTTGTCTATTACTAAGCCACAACCTTTTGATGGCTCTAACTATGCATACTAGAAAGCCAGAATCAGGATTTTTCTGAAATCCTTAGATGAAAGCGTGTGGCAAGCCACTGTAACCAAATGGAAACCTCCTATGTTTGAAGTTTTAGGTAGTGATGGAACTAAATCTATAAAAGAAACTGCATTGTATTTATGGAGTACACCTCAAAAAGCAAAAGCAGTGCTAATGCTATGGCCTTAAATGCCATAACTTGTGCTCTATCACCCAATGAATTCAAGAGAATTATTTCATGTGATATAGTCAAACAAGCCTGAGATATTCTTAAAACGACACATGAAGGAACTTTTATAGTCAAGAAATCAAAAGTTCAAATCCTCACTAGTAGATTTGAGGAAATCCGTATGGGAGAAAATGAAACTTTCATGGACTTCTATATAAAACTAAACAATATAGTAAATTCCATGTGGGGTCTGGGAGATGGAATCTCAGAAAGTAAGGCTGTGCAAAAATACTGCGATCTCTTCCTGAGAGATTTAATTCTAAAGTAACTGTCATTTAGGAATTAAGAGATACTAATCAAATGAAGGTTGAGGAGTTAGTTGGATCTCTTTAAACATATGAGTTAAATTTTAAAGCTTCTAAAGGTAAGTCTATTACTCCTAAATCGTCTAAATTTGTTTCAAAAGAAAATTATGTTAATTCTGATGTTGAAGATACGGAAGATGATATGGCTCTACTAGGTAAGAAATTTTATAGAATTTTCAAAAACAAGAAAAGATCAGATTTTTAAAAACCATTTGACTAAAGAAAAGGAAAAACTAAATCTTGAAAATTTGTTAAGGATAGTCAATGTTTCAACTATCAAAAATATAGGCATTTAGCTAATAAATGTCCTAAAAAGGATAGGTAAAAAAAGAAAGGGCATATTGCTACTTGGGATGAATCATCTGACTCTGAAAGCTCTTTTGAGTCTGATGAATCAGAATAAGAGTATAGAAATTCAAAAGATGTAAAAGCTCTTATGACCTTAGCTAGAGTCACTTCCTTAGATACCTGTAATCTATCTAACAATGATCTCAGGAGTGAGCTTAAAAATGAGAATGAATATGATCTTCAAGATGCCTACAATGCTCTATATAGCGAGAGAGTTGTAAAATTGTTATCAAATTGAAAATTCAAAAAGAAAAATATGCTAAATTAAAAGATGATCTTGAAAACACTGTTTTAGAAAAATCTCATTTTTCAAATTATTTAAAAAAAAATAAAATTAGATTTAAGTTTTAAATCTTCTGAATTAGAAAATTTCAGAATTGAAAATAAGAAACTAATACTCGAAGTTTCTTCCCTTTTGAGTTCTAAGGATACTTGGAGATATACCCATGGATATCAAAAACTGGAAAAACTGTTATCCTCATCCAGAAAATGTGGTGATAAGTCAGGTTTGGGTTATATAAAAAATGATTCCTTTAAAAATAGGAATACACCTCCTACATTTGTAAGAAGAGAATCCTCAAACTCTAAAGGTAAGAATTTGAGAAATTATGGTCGAAATGATTTTAAAAACTCAAAACCCTTTCAAGTTCCTAAAAATAATAAAACCATCAACTACAAATATCAAAAGAATAATAGATCTCACTTAGCTGAAAAAATAGTGGACCTACTTAAAGAGCTTTTGAAATCCAACTCAAATGTTTGTGAAGTTTATAGAGAAAGGAGAAATCTCAACTCTTAAATGCAACAAAACTCAAAAGTCACTCCTAAACCTTGAACCATTATGAAATGGGTTCTAAAGGTCAAGTGTCTTGTAGTCCACACTGCTTTCAAAGTCATTAGCCATGCAAAATGGTACCTAAATAGTCGATGCTCAAGGCATATGACAAGTGACAAGGGGATATTTCTAAATATCAAAGAAGTTAATGGTGGTTCAGTTACTTTTGGTGATGGAAGCAACTATAAAATAACAGGCCAAGGTACTGTACAACTTCCTAACCTTCCTTCTTTTGAAAATGTGCTTTATGTTGAAGGTTTAAAACGCAACCTCTTAAGCATATCTCAAATATGTGATAACAAGTATAGTGTGAAATTTTCTAATCACGGATGTGAAATAATTAATGAGAAAGTAATGTGATATTAGATGGTCGCAAGACTTCTGAAAATTGTTATATTATCGATAACTCTTGCACATCTAACCATTCATGTTACATGGTCCAAACAAATGAAACTGAACTTTGGCATAAACGTCTTGGACATGTTAACTATAGAGATCTGTATATGTTGAGTAAAAGAGATCACCTACGAAGTTTACCCAAACTTAAAAAGATAGAAAAAGTATGTGGCGTATGTCAAATTGGTAAAAAAAACTAGGAGTAGTCACAAGAAAGTGAACTCTTTAGTCATACCCAAGCCACTAGAACTACTTCACATGGATCTAGTAGGACCAACTAGAACTGAAAGTAGAGGTGGTAAGAAGTATTTTCTAGTCATTGTTGATGATTATACCAGATATACTTAGGTAGCCTTCTTAAGAGAGAAATCAAATACTCTCGATGAAGTCAAAAAAATTCTAAAATGAATTCATACAGAAAAGAGATGTCTGTGATAAAAATTAGAAGTGATCATGGCACAGAGTTCGAAAATAGAAATTTTGAGAAGTACTGTGATGATCATGGTATATCTCATAAGTTCTCTGCTCCCAAAACACCTCAACAAAATGGAATTGTTAAGAGAAAAAACAGAGCTCTACAGGAAATGGCCAGTGTAATGTTAAACAGTATGAAACTACCAAAAAATTTATGGCGTGAAGCTGTTAATACTACATGTTATATTATAAATCAAGCTTATATTAGAAAATTAAGAAATAAAATAGCTTATGAATTGTGGTTTAATAAAAATCTCACTATTATATATTTTAGGACTTTTGGAAGTCAATGTTTCATTTTATGTGACTAAGAAAATTTGAGAAAGTTTAAAGGCAAGAGTGATGATGGAATATTCTTGGGTTATGCTCTTAATAGTCAAGCATATTGTGTTCTTAACAAAAGAACAAGAGTGAATCATGAATCTATTAATGTTGTAATTGATAATCAGCTAATCACACCCACACCAAGTCAAGATGATGATGAAGCCAATATAATTGATATACCTGACTCTTCATCAAAATTAGTTGATATTGAACTAAGATTAGTCAAAGACCATCTGACTGATCTAATACTTGGTAACCCTAGTATTGGTGTACAAACTAGAAAATAATTAGAAAATATTTCTAATTATGTCTGTTTCACTTCCCAGATTAAACCCGCCAATATAAATGAAGACTTACTGATGAAAGTTAGATAATTTCCATGCAAGATGAACTAAATCAATTTATCAGAAATTATGTGTGGTACTTGGTTCCTAGACCTTCTGATAAACATATAATTGGAACCAAATAGATTTTTAAAAATAAAACTGATGAATTAGGTAACATTATCAGAAATAAGGATCGACTAGTTATACAAAGGTACACGCAAATAGAAGGCATTGATTATGATGAAACATTTGCACCAGTTGCTCGTCTTGAATCCATAATTTTATTTATTTCGATTGCATGTTATATGAAATTCAAAATATATCAAATGGATGTTAAAAGTGCATTTCTAAATGGTGACTTACATGAGGAGGTTTATGTTGAACAACCTAAGGGTTTTGAGGACCCCAAATTTTCAAATCATGTATACCGTCTTAAAAAGGTACTTTATGGTTTGAAACAACCTCCTAGAGAATGGTATGAAAAATTGACTAAATCTTTACTTAGTCATAACTTCAATTGGGTAGAGTTGATAAAACTTTATTCATCAGAAAATATAACGATCATATACTAATAGTACAGATCTATATTGACGATATAATTTATAGATCTACATGTACTAACTTATCTATTGAGTTTGCAGAACTGATCAAGTCCAAGTTTGAAATGAGTATGGTTGGTGAACTTAAGTACTTTCTTGGATTACAAGTTAAGCAACATGAAGATGGTATATTCATCTCATAAACCAAATACGCTTTAAATCTTGTAAAAGGGCTTGGATTTGAGAATGGAAAGAAGTTTGATACTCCAATGAGTACAACTCTTAAACTCTTAAAAGATGAATCAGGTAAAAGTGTAGACTCCCGCTTATGTCGAAGTATGATTGGTAGTATCTTATATTTAACTGTTAGTAGACCTGATATTCCATTTAGTGTTGGAATATGTGCTTGATATCAATCCAATCCTAAAGAATCTCACCTAATTGCTGTTAAGCGGATAATCAGATCTGTTACAAGTTCAATTAATTTAGAACTTTGGTATTCACATGATACATCCATACAAATTGCCGGATATACTAATACAGACTGGGCTGGAAATATTGACGATAGAAAATCTACCAGTGGTTGATGTTTTTATGTAGGGAACTATTTAGTTTCATGGCTTTGTAAGAAACAAAACTCTGTATCACTCTCAACTACTGAAGCCGAATATATAGCGGCCGGTAACGCCTGCACTCAACTTATTTGGATGAAAAGAATGTTAGCCGATTATGGCATTGCGCAAGATACAATGACATTGTATTGCGATAATTCAAGCATAATTAACATTTCAAAAAATCCAATCCAACATTCTCATACAAAACATATTGATATTAGATACCATTATATTCGAGAACTCGTTGAAGATAAGAGTGTTGTGTTAGAATATATTCAAACTGAAAAGCAACTTGCTGACATTTTAACCAAATCGCTCGAAAGGAATAGATTTTCAATTTTAAAGAATGATATTGGTTTGTGTGTTATTAATTAAGTATTTATGTATTTGTTTGTTTCTTGTTTATAATTAATTTAATGCATATAATACTAATAATATAATGTTAAAATTAAATTAAATTAATAATAATAATAATAATAATAATTTTTTTGGGTTCTTTGACGGGTCGTGGACGTCCTCGACCAGTCGAACCCTCGACGGGTCGAGTACGATGCTCGAGTGGTTGAGGAACGCAGGTTTGATCTTCTAAAAAGTGAAAAATCACTTTTTCTTTCATTTTCATCTTCTTGTTTGACTCGTCGGTGGCCCTCTTGTCGAACCCATCTCCAAATCTTGCTTTTAAGTGATTATTTTCCTATTTTTTCAAGATTTAAGTACTCCCTTGCTAGCTAATCTATCATTTGGAATTTATTCTTGATTCCAAACCCTTTTGGTGTGAGATTTGTGAAAAATCTGATATATCCACAATCACACTTCTCTCTTTAATTATTTCTTGAGCAAACATTAAATGGAGCATCGTACTAAACATACGACTACACAAAAAACTCATGGTAGTTCATCGTCTAGGCCGACTTCATCTAATGTGAAAACCCTAAGGTGTTTCAAAGAAAATTCAAACCAATTTGGGGATTTCAGTGTAAGAGACATAATTATTGAGCGTAGTGTAAATATTGCTCACATTAGTCTATTCAATCTTGTTCCTTTGCTTTCTAATGTTGGTTGGTGAGGCATGTTGGCTTGGGGTGGTAAAGCTTACCATTCCACTGCACAATGCATGTATGCATCAATTTGTGAAGTGTCCGAAGAAAATCTAACCTTTACAATTAAATTTGTGGAAGGAGACTTTATGAAACCCGTATCCTAGCCCGTACCATTTCGTAGGCTTCCGCGGTCCTCCTAGTCAAATTTCGGCAACCCACGACCTGTAATTGACATTTGCGCGTGGCCCTGAGTTGTGTCTCATATTCCTGAGTCGGCTCAATCCGAGACTTGTACCTTAGCAACCACGCGATCGTCGCGGTTTTGACGCCACATCTCTCGCACAGAGTCGGTACCTAGGCAAGGAGATGTGGACCCGCGTTCGGTTCAAGGAAAACACCACGCGTTGCAAACACCAAGAGAATCTCTACGACAAGTTACATCAATCCATCAATCAAGTACAAGCAACCCAACCCATCCCTCTCTTACACAACCTTACCTAAAGTCAACTCTCTCTTACAACCAAGTATACATCCATCACCCATCACCCATCTCTCACCCATCACACCCCATCACTCACCCATCCCTCTCTCTCTCTTACAACCACTCTCTCATTCTCCCAAGCTCCATGAGAGCAATCCAACGTCCAAGTAAGAGACCTCCATGAGAGAAGCTTTGTGTGGCCCACTCCCTACCATCCAATCCAACCCTTCAAAGCCAATCTCGATCGTTGAATCACGCCCCCTAGAGCTCTAGATTGCATTGGTGAAAAAAGGAAGAGGAGATCAAAGGTGGGTGATTTTATTTATTTGATTGTGATTTGAGTGCCCATGGTGGGACCCGTCTTGATGTTTGATTGTTTAGGGAGGGCCCATAGTGGTGGGGTCCCTCCCCTTCTTACCGTCTCTCTTTCTTTCTCTTTTTCTGTTGATGACCCACCTTGACGTCTGTTGATCCGCACCATCCAAATGGACGGTGGAAGATGGGTTGACTGGAGTTCCTCCACCAACTATGCTGTTGTCCCTTGACGACAACAAGTTTTGTGGGGCCAACCATGATGTATGGGCCTTACCTGCACCATCCAGCAGGTCTGGATGGTGGGTACCCACCATTTGATGTATGTATTATATCCTCACTGGCCATCCATTTGTACGTGGACCCCACCATGGCAGCATGTGGGGCCCACCTTGTGTGATGTGTTACATCCACCCCGTCCAGATCTGCTCGACGATGGATGTAGACGTGTTGCATCCACCCACCGAATGGCTAGTGTACCGTGCGGCTACATAGCTGCTATACTGCATGTCAATAAGTTCCTAACGTCAGCAACTTTTGTGGGTCCCATCGTGTGTTATATCCCAACCAACCATCCATTTGGTAGTAGTGTGGGGTAGTGATGGGACCCACCTTGCTATATGCATTCTGTATCCACACCGCCTATACGGGGCCTGCGTGATATATGTGTTTTAAATCCACACTGTGTATCTATGTGGCCCACATTGACGATAGGTGTTTAATCTACACCGTCCATCCGTATGGACTTTAACAAGTCTGTGGACGTTGGATTTATTATAATAATAAAAAATTAATAATAGTAATATAAATAATAATAATAAAATATAATAATAATAATAATTATTATATTAAAGCATGTATATTATATATAATATACATATATATATATATATATATATATATATATAAGATATATCTGGTGGGCCCCACGTGGGACCCACCTTCTGAGAGAAGTGGACGACTAGTGTATCTCACACCAGCCAACGTCAGTAAGTTCCATGGAACCCACCTTGATGTGTTGTAAATCCACACCGTCCAGACCTATGGACGGTGGGCTGGTCACGAGATGTGCGTTATATCTAAACCGCCCATCCACTGGATGAGGCAAATCCAAATCTCTGGTGGGCCACACGTGTGGACCCACTTGATGTACGTGTTTCATCACTGTTGTCCATCTATAGACGTGGAACCCCACACGTCTGGAGCCTACCTTGATGTAAGTGTGATATCTCCGTCGTTCGTGGACCCACTTAGGTCATCCGGACCGTCCAGATCATGGCTAATGTGGCATGTTTTTTTTTTATCCAATTGTTCATCTGTTGAATAGAGTAGGCCAGCACACCAACCCATAGCTGTTGTATATGTCATTAGCTCTTGGGTCTGACCATGGGTATGTATTTGATCCAAACCATCCATCTATGGCCCCACTAACAGCAGTTAACTGCTGGTTTTAACATAAGCAGGTTATGTGGGTCCCACCTTGATTGTATGTATTCCATATCCACACCACTCATCCATTTCCTAGACATGGACCACCATGCTATATGTGTTTCACCCGCGTCATTCGACCATTTTCTGGACGTGGACCCCCACCTTGATATACGTATTATATCCGTACCATCCATCACCGTGCACTCCACTGTGACGTATTTGTTTCATCCACACCGTCCAAATGATCTGGATGGTGATGGACATGTTTTGGACGGTGTCGTGGGCTCCACCACGATGTATGTTATGCCCACGCTTCCCATCTGGTGGGGCCCATTTTTTGCATATACGGGGCCCACCTGTTATGTATATTAGGCCCATGTAATGGAGCCCACCTGTTGCGTAATGAGGTCCATGGGTTGTGGCCCGTTGTGATGTCCTTGAAGCCCATGAGATATGGCCCATTGTGATATGTATTAGGCCCATGACGTGTGGCCATTTTGATGTATTCGAGGCCTAGATACCTAGCCCATTTGATGTATATGAGACCCATGTGTAGGGCCCACATGTTATATATTTGAAGCCCATGAGCAGGGCTCACCTGTTGTGTATATGAGGCCATGGGCCCACTATATGTTTGGCCCTATGTGGGCCACTCCTTGGGAGCAATGATGGTTAAATGTCCACATTGATGGGCGATGGTTTAAAAGTCCACATCGTGACCTTCCTTTAAGCCATGTTCAACCAATCATCAAGGCCAATTCTGCTTGTCGAGGCTGATTGCTAAGGCCAATTTTGATTGCCAATTTCGATTTGTCAAGGCTAAATATATAGACCGATTTTGATTGTCAAGGCTGAGTATCAAGGTCGATTCCGATTATCGAGGCCGAGGATCAATGCCGATTCCGATTGTCGAGGCCGATTGTATTGGCCAATTCTGATTGTCGAGGCTGAGTATCGAGGCTGATTCTGATTTGTCGAGGCCGATTGTATAGGCTAATTCTGATTGTCGAGGCTGAGATCGAGGCCGATTCTAATTGTCGAGTTCGAGTATCAAGGCCGATTTCGATTTGTTGAGGCTGAGTATCGAGGTCGATTTCGATTGTCAAGGCCAATTGTATAGGCCAATTCTGATTGTCGAGGCTGAGTATCGAGGCTGATTCCGATTTGTCAATGCTGATTGTATAGGCCAATTCCGATTGTCGAGGATGAGTATCGAGGCCGATTCCGATTGTCTAGGCCGAGTACTAAGGCAGATTCTGATTTGTCAAGGCCGATTGTATAGGTCGATTTCGATTGTCGAGGCCGAGTATTGAGGCCGATTGTATAGGCCGATTCCGATTGCTGAGGCCAAGTATTGAGGCCGATTCCGATTGTTGAGGCCGAGTATCGAAACTGATTCCGATTTGTCGAGACCGATTTTAATTGTTGAGGTAGATTGTATAGGCCAATTTTGATTGTTGAGGCCGAGTATTGAGGCCGATTCTGATTTGTTGAGGCCGATTCTGATTGTCAATGCCAATTGTATAGGCCAATTCTGATTGTCGAGACTGAGTATCGAGGCCGATTCCAAGTGTCTATTCCGATTGTTGAGGCTGATTTTAATTGTCGAGGCCAATTTTGATTGCTAAGGCAGATTGTCGAGACCTATATGATGTATATGCGACCTGTAGTTAAGGCCCATTGTGATGTGTATTCGGCCCATGTGATGTATATATAGCCCGTGTTTAAGGTCAAATGTGATGAATATGAAGTATATGTGATAAGGCCCATTGTGATACATTTGAGGGCTAGGCGATGGAGTCCATTATGATGTATATTAGGCCCATGTGAGAGGCCCATCTTGATGTGTATTAAACTCTTGAGTAAGGCCCATGGTGTTGTATATTTGGCCCTTATATGAAGCCATGGGTCCACTATATGTTAGGCTCTATGTGGGCCATTCCTTAGGGGCAATGTTGGTTAAATATCCACATTGTCGAGGTCGATTATCGAGGCTAATTATTGATATCGATTAGGAGTATGTGACATCATAACATCATAATACATGCCCATACGCATCATCTGCATGTTTGTTATGAGATGTGATTGGCCATTACATATGCCATAGTGCAAGTGGTTTATGGGACTCCTTGATAGGCGGAGATTGTCTCACATGAGCGCACAGTATGCGCAGGATTGATGCATGACTGAATTGTATGACTCATGCATCTTGCATTGTTAGTTATGATTACTGTACGACCTAGCGACATCAGCGCCGTAGCCTCCACAAGCATATCGTGGTTGGCCAGATGGGACACCAAAAATTTGTTCTAGCATCGAGCTGACATAGATGGCCCTAGGTGAAAATCTCTAAACCCTCTTGGCACCAAAGGACACCCCAATATCGAGACCGAGTGGATATATATGCGCATGAGGGTCGTATACTAGTAAGCCGTATATTCCACTGTGCCATGGTCAGTTGGGAGGGGGTGTGGCCTTACCCGCTTGAGGGAGTAGGTATAGCTAGGTTTAGTTTGACCAGCTCGTGAATGGGTCCGCATTGACATGTCGGGTAGATATTGGCTGACTACTAGCTAGGCGGATAGTGAAGTCTCTTCCACTTACCCAGTTGTGCGCTTTATGGGGCGGCAAGCTGGTGTAGAGTGTACTAGACCCCAGTAATGATCCAGAGATGAACTGTACTAATATGTGGACTTATTGAGCAGGAGTTACATACTCATTCATTCATTCATTCATTTACTATCCACTCGGGCTGGTGGTGCGCAATCATTTATTACGTGTACCTTCGTAATGGCCAGGATTTTAGTTGGGGTGTATGACTAACCTGAGATAAGGAGTTTACCACATTAAGTCTGACTATCCAAATTTAGGTATGGGACTAGTTTGGATAGAAGTCCCTTGTGGTGGATCTCATAGCCTGCGATACTACGTACTATCATCTCGACTTCACTTCAGCTTGGTCATTTCATTCGCACCGCATATTGCATTGCATCCGCAGCATTTAGCATTTTGGGTTGTCATGTTTTTACATTAATATGGTCATTAACATTCATGTCTTGCATTGCATAGCCTTGGTACGACTGATGGCACTCATGGACTTACCAGTATATTTTTACTTACTCTAATGTCATATGATTCATGATCTCCTCAGTATTTCTACTTATTCCGATATTGTATGATTTATGGCATTGTATTGTATACTTGACACTTACCTTGTGCACACACTTACACCACCCTCCAAGGTTTCTATAAGCTTATGCATGATAGATGCGTGCAGGTGATGTTAGGTTGTGGCAGCGTTGAGCTTGGAGCATGTAGCGGTCTTCTCGAGCTTTGATTTTTGACATATGTATTTCCCTTTCAACATTGTATTCAAATGTTTATATTAGTGGATATGTGATGATGATATTGCCTTTTTTATTTGGGTATACTTGTGGTTATGCTTATTACGAATTAAATGTACATTAGAAAATCCTCCTTGTAGGATCCCAGGATTGGAATATGGCGTATGGACGCTGGGAATCGAGAATGGGGTACTACGGAGGCTGTCGGCATCGGATTCGGTGATAAAAAAATTTTTGAGCTTGGTTTCCGAGTTTGGGGTATGACATACTTCATTGTAGACTACTATATAATCTCAACCTTAACTGGGATTGCTATTGCAGTGGATGGAATTCCTCTTGACAATCTAACTGATAGAATGTCCCATACAGAACGGCTAGCGGTTATGTACAAATTGTGTCACTTTAATGCGGAATGACATTCAAATAATGCGTTACTTCCAATCAAATGCTTCCTCGATTTCGAGTTCTTCACCATATCTTTACGTCCAATGTGTATCCTCAATCAAGGAATAAGTCAAAACTTACTCCCTTCATGGCTAATATTCTTCACTCTGTTGTTTCTAGGGTAGAAGTGTGTCTTCCTTCTCTTATTTACTATATTATAATTCAGTTTCGTCGTCATCCTGGTCATGGTTCTATTCCCTTTGCATATCTTATGACTTATATTACCTTACATTGTAATGTTCCTATTCCTACATCTGAGGCACCTGAGTTAGAATTACCATTTGATAATGTTAATATTCACAAGACGAATCTGAAATATCTTCCGGGTCAGAGAGATGAAGAAGAAGAAGAAGCACCTGCACCACCAGAAGACACATCTATGGACGATATCTTTCCTGAGCTTGATGAGTCAGATGATCCAAATTTTTATCCTTCACAAGTTGATGATTGACCCAAATCTCTGGAAGAGAAGGTCACGACATTACAGGTTTCATAAGATAACTTGGCACTATGAAGTACATGAAGAAGTACTTCCACTATAAAGCGAGGAGTTTGCATCAGATGGATCCTTCCATGCCTCTTCCTTCCTCCGCAGGATCTGACCGAGTTCATTTCATTTATCGTTTATTTCTATGGGGTTGTATAACTTTATACTTGTTTTGTATGATGACTTGATACTTACACTTTATTTGGATGATCATTTCATTTATACTATCTTAACTTAATACTTTATTTATTCTACATATTTTACATGTTAACATCCTTCTCTTTTTGTCAACTTATGACAAAAAGGGGGAGAGATTTGAATAAATATAGCACTGTAATGCATACTGAATATGGTAGGGATTATAAATGCTAGGAATGCTTTACTTAAAATATTGTATGTTTTAAAATAGGAAACAGGGAAAGCACAACTTGAGGGGGAGTAGTATCTTTTTTGCTCTCTTCAATTACATCATAAGTTCAAGAATATAGGGCTACACTTAGAATCATGTATCACTAAGTGTTTTGTCACGAATTTGACAAAGGGGGAGAATGTAAGTGCTATTGTGTTTAAAGTACATGTCACACCTAGTTTTTCAAATTTTGTCCTATCAAAACAACTTAGCATAGTGTTCTTCAAGTTAAAGTCAAGCTCATGTTCAAGTTAAAGTCAAGCTCATGTTCAAGTTGAAGACAAGCTCATGCTTAAGTTGAAGACAAGCTTATGTTCAAATTGAAGTTAAGCTAAAGTTTAAGTCCCGTGGATCAAGATGGAAAGTTCACCTTCAAGTGTAAGTAAAAGTTCTACTATAAATGCTAGTAGAAGAACAAGCTCCATCAACAAGTTTAACTCCTACTGATGAATCAACTAGTAAAACATCAAGCTCCTTAGAAAACTTCAAGTTTCTAATCCCATGAAGTTCAGTCCATACAGGTATTTTAAACCCTAGAAATGCCTTAGGCTTAGGGGCTTTCAAAACATATTTAAATTAGATTTTTATACTTATAATTGACTAAGTTTTGACTTGTCTAAGTTCTGCTTCGACAAGTCTAAGAAATTCCTCGACTAGTCCAAGAAACAACTGAAGTATAACAGAATTTCTGTTACGTCTTCGACTAGTCGAGTGGAGTCTTGGACCAGTCAAAGGTTCCTCGACTCGAAGTCCGGCAAGTATATTCAAATCGATTCTGCTTGCTCGACCAGTTGAATAAACTGTTCGATCAGTCGAAGGTCACCCTCGACCAGTCAAACAGGCTCTTCGACTAGTCAAAGATCTGTTAAAACTTATCCCACTCGAATTTAAAAATTTGTTGGAACTGATTCTGGTGCTACGGCTAGTTGAAGACTGCCTTAAACTAGTCGAAGGAATAGATTATGTGACTATAACTTGAGGTTCTTTCTCAATCCAAAAATACAACTTAAGCCTAACAAAGCCCTAATTCAAGAGAGAGAGTGAGAAGCCTCATTTATTGTTAACCTATCAAGCGGTATTTATAAATTTTATTTTATAGGTTTTTCATTAATTCTTTTATCTTAAAACTCTGTCATTCTGATTTTTTAAAAAACTATTTACTATTATTGAGATTTGAGGGAATTAGTTCAAGTAGGCTTTGGGTTTAAATCTAATTAAAATCAACTAGAACCCTGGATCTTTTTTATTAGACTGAACATTGAACATTCGACATTCAAGAAAAGCGATCTACGGCTACAATATCTTCTTCGGTGAAGATAAGTATCAATTTACTTTATGTATTTGATTTTTTATGAGATATCTAGAAAATCTCATTATCGGTTTTGTCTAAGATATCCTAAAAATCTCAGAGAGAGGGGTTTCTTTGTTTGTGATCGCCCTTTAAAATCACAACCGTATCAGGTTTTAAAGTGACCCAGTGAAAGCCTTGTTCATAGTGAAAGTCAAGATTATGAGGTTTGTAATCTTAGGAGTGGAGTAGGTGTGGCTTTTTTAGAACAGTTGTTGTACACACCGAACTACTATAATTCTTGGTGTTTGTGGTGAATGTTTACTTTTGCATTTTGTAGAGAATGTTTATAATTTCATTTATGCAAAAGTGGTGAATGTTTATAATAGATAGGTTTACCTTTTCCTGCTTGGTTTGAGATCTTAATCCTTACAAACGTTCATGAAATAATTTTGTCCTACCTAAACTTTGTTTTGGGTGTAGGTTGTCCTACGAACTAAGTTTGAATCAATTTTTCAATACTAGTGCTGTTGAGATTTCAGATTTGATTATTATTTATGCACTTAAATTTTTATCTAGCATAGTCCTATTCACACCCCCCCCCCCTTCTAGGACTGTTAAGCTCGTCTTTTTAAGTATTCTCCCATCGGAGGCCTACAATGAGGTCTTGGCGAGTTTGTCTCTTAAACTCTGAATCCCAACCCTATACAAGGAAAGGGTTTCAGAGTTGATGGAATCTGTATACTTAAAAATAAGTGAGTGAGTCCCTTTCTCACATGATGTGAAGATCTTCAATGATGATAAAGAATATTCAGCTCCCTTGAACCGTAACTGCTTATGATGCGTCGATTAGTGCTCTGAGGTTGTGAGGTTTAGGGTTTTGTTCTTCTCTATTTATTTGATATGATTTAAATACACATAGAGAAGGTTTCCTTGGGCTATGCATTCAAGAGTTCCAATACTAAGATTTACCTACGATGAGGTCAGTTGGAAACTCAATGAATGCTAGAGTTCATAATTTAATCTAAGCACATAAGATGATGAGTTAATGGTTATACTAAGATGCCACGATTGAATGATGGACTTTAATGGGAAAGAGGGAATAAGGAAGAGGGGATAATATTTATGAAGCAACTCTCTTAAACTCTCTTGATTTATAGCTCCTTTTATTAAGAGGCAACCTATGGTATTTATAAAGGAAGAATCCCAATGGTAAAAAAACAGACAAAAATCTATCATTGCCAATGCTATCGAGTAGTCTTCGATTCCATCAAAATTTGAATTACGATGTCATTGAGCCTACTTCAATTGTATTGATTTCCTACACACATAGATTAATTTTTGTGTAGAACAGATTCTGCTCGATTTTATTGAGTACCCTTCGATTCCATCAACATGCACTTCGATGTCATCGAGTGATAGTTTGATTTAATCGAATTTCCTTTATAAAATTACCTTTAGTTGCTGGAAGATTTTATCTTGATATTTGATTCTATTAATCATCATTCGACGCTATTGAATTTTGAATTTCGATGACATCGAAGGTATTTGATGTGAACGAAGAGATGTATTTTCCTAGATAGTTTGTTAGACAAAATGTTCCTTATTTTTTATGTAATCGAACAGACTTCGATACTATCAAAAACTTACTCTCGATGTGATCGAAGGTGACTCGATTATATCGATGAACACTTTGAGAATGTTTTCTGTGTAAAGGGAGTGCCTAAGTCGTTGTCATCGAATAAGGTTCGATTCTATCAAAATTTGAGTTTCGATAAGATCGAACTCTATTCGATATAATCGAGATTTCTCATCAGATGGTTATTTTGTTGCTGGATAGAATGTGCCTATTTTTCAATGCAATCGAACCATGTTCGATAGAACCGAAAATGTCTTCGATTGCAAGATCAATGCAATCAATTTTACCTATATAGTTCATATTTTACTCCTCTAACATTCTAAGTGTTCAACACTAAAGCTTACTAAAGATGTCTTTTAATGAATTAGATGTAAGACTAAGTTAGATGGGGGTCATTTACCTCAGGGGTTTGGTTAAGGAAGTGAAGCTTCATTTACCTATTTGAAGCATTCGAGCTTCTTCTTAGTTGAGGTCTTGATCTTGTAATCTTCATCTTGAGGCTCACTTGAAGACTAACTCAACATTCACGTAATTTGACAAACCATGACACTTTCACTTAATAATTAATGAAGGAAGGATTAGATATTTGGAGGTCAAGATTGAAGAATTCAAAAGTCCAAGATCCAAGAAAACCAAGCGAAGAATGAAGAAAAGCGAGATTGCAAAGTATAAAAAATTACAACTGCTGAACTTGACAGTTCGATGACATCGAACACCGCTTCGATGCCATCGAAGTAAGTGTTCGATGCCATTGAAGGAGACTTGATCACATCAAAAAATCAGAGAAAAATAAAGTTTGGTTGCTGGACAATTGGGTGCAATTCTCGATCTCATTGAAGACCCCTTTGATCCCATCGAAGACACGCTCGACGCCATCGAAGCAAGTTTGATGACATCGAAATCATTATGAATTTTAGGGTGAACTCGTTGGACAGTTTGGGTCATTTTTCAATCCCATCGAGCACATATTTGATGACATTGACACCAGTTCGATGCCATTGAAGGTTGGGCAATCTCATCGAAGGTGTTACGCAGAGATAACAGAATATGCACGGGACAGTTTCCAAATTTGAATTGAACAATTCGATCGATCTTCAATCCCATTGAAGCTCCCATCGAAGATGTGTAACCTGCATAAATTGAAGTTAGTCCGAACAAAGCATATATAAAGTGATTTTCTAAGTTCTTCGGTCTCTAAGATAATCACAATTAGAATCGGAAACAAATCCTGCAGATACGCAAATCTGCGCAACTCTATGCGATCGTTCGATGGCACCTTCGATGGGACTTCGATGGCATTGACAGATTACCGATGGCATTGAACCCCTTTTGATGTCATCAAACTAAACACCAAAAGCTCCAGCCACTAAACATGTATTTCTGAATTTTTTTCATGGTATTGAGTAGGCCTTCAATGACATCGAGCAACCTTCAATGGCATCAAACCTCTTTCAATGGCATTAAGTAGGACACCTAAAGTGTCCAACAATCAACATGAGAAATTCTAGATTTTTATGATGGCATCGAAGTCTACTTGATGGCATCAAACCTGTCATCGACAGACCTGTTGATTTACAGATTTAAGGCATCAATCAACAATTTCCACCATGTCTTCAATCATCATTCTTCATAACTTCTTTTCCCCTTCTCTAATCATGCCCTGCATCATAGCTCCATCATCACTTCTTGTGCATCCTCCGTCTTCCTTTACACCATCGCCAAGCCCAGAGAAGTTGCACAAAATTCGAACCTCTCTGTGAGTATCACCTTAGTAAGCATGTCCGTTGGATTCACGCTCATGTGAATCTTCTCTAGAGTCACACCTCCTTCCTTAAGCACTTGTCAGATAAAATGGTGACAAACATCAATATGTTTAATATGTGTGTGATAAACAGAGTTTTTAGCCAAATTGTTCATGCTTTCGCTATCACAATTAATCACCACGACTTCTTGCTGAAGTCGCAACTGATTTATCATCCTTCTTAACCAAACAACTTCTTTGAATGCCTCTATCACTGCCATAGACTTTGCTTCAGTTGTGAAAAGTGTCACCACAAACTGAAGCTTTGACATCCAATGGATTGCTCCACCCACTTGCATAATCGGGATTAGAGGGTATCTAAGAGCTTTCTAATTTGTTCTAGGTTTTTCAAGGGCTTATATGGAGAGATTCGAGGCTTGTTCGAATCGGGTATTCTCTATATCTCCTGTAATTTATGCTTTCATAGTGTATTATTGTCCCTTTGTGCTGTGATTTTTTTTTTTTCCGAAAGGATTTTTCCACATTAAATTCGGAGTCTTTGTGATTGAGCTTGATTGTGTGATTAGAATACTTTGCTTGATTAATCTATGTGTACTTACATGGTCCCCCAACACCACTCACCACAACGGAGCTAGAAAGTGTAGGTCTCATCTCTCTGGTGCTCGCACAGGATCTAAGCAGCTTGTGGTTCACCGACGTAAACCTCAAGGTGGTCGCCCACAAATGGCGAGCAATTATTGATTTCATCAAAATAAGGTTGAAGACTAGGAACATTAACTTTTAGTTTATGCATCCTCCCTGGCCCTTGATGTCTGGTAAGGGCACACCTGGCTGAGCAGAATCTGAATGGTCCCTGACTCTCGGAATGTAGGCAGGATCCATTGGTCACTTAAAAGAAGGACCGACATGATCTTAGTTACGGCAGGACATGGCTATAACAGGCAATATCGCAAGTAAGCTTCCTTCCCTCGCCTTAAAGTTTAAGTGAGCCCTTGAATGATCCTTTTTAGCATAAATGAATTCGAAAAAGTCTGAGCTGATTTCCAAGCGTTTAAGTACAATTCACAAGTGGACCTTTCCGTTAGCCCAAGATTTTTTTATTTTTATTTTTATTTTTTTTTAAGACCAGCTAAGGCAAGCATGGTTTAAAAAGTGGTGGTCAAAGATGTTTGACCCAACAAAGGAGGAGAGGCCCATTTCAAGTCCGCTTTTTGACTACCATTTTGAGCCCCATGGGTATGAAGGTTAAACATAGAACCCTTTTGGTGCTATGGGATAAGTCTAGGAAATTTTGGAATCACAAGGACAAAATTGGGCCTATAGCTTACTTTGAGAAGTAACACATCACAAGCATACGGCGATAAGATAGTCAACCTTGGCCTAAGTGATCAAGATAGAAGGCGAGGCCAAGATCCAAATATAAAGAGATCACTCATTTCTCATTTAGAGCACCTAAAAGAAAATTGAGGCCCATTTGATGTCCAAAAGAACGCAAAATATTCCTACTCGTCTCATTCACATAAAAAAGCACACATTAACACCGCAATGGAAAGAGGGATTGTTCACCATGGAAAAGAATACTAGTGTCCAAGTCTTCCTTGGAATGGATGAAGCACTCAAGTCCCCTGCCACAATATGTTTGGGCTCAAAAGGATGTTGGAGGTCCACCTGAGTCTGAGAAGCCAAGAGAACTTGATTGCTACTCCCACATCCATGTGTGCCTAAAAAGGAAGTTTAGGGCCCACTTGAGACCAACAAATCATGAAGAACTTGCTTCACTCTCATTCTTTCCCCAAGATAAGGCAAGGCCCATAAGAGTGAAGCTCAAGGAGAAATGCCCAAGTCCCTTTCCTACATATGTGAATATGGTCCCAAAATAATGATTAAGGCCTACTTGAAACAAGAGAGTCAAGTTCCTTATATTAGCATCCATATGGACCCAAAACACAAATTTGGGGATCCATTTGAAACCAAAGGGACTTAGCCATTTGCACAAATATCGTTATGGGCTTGAAGAGAGTTTGGTGGCCCACTTGAGTTCATGGAAGACAAAAAGGGTAATCCTCTCCATTGGATGTTCACATGGGTCCATGAAAGAGTCTAAGCCCACCCAAAAAAATGTAAAATCTGATGTGGGACTATCCACTCTTG
Source organism: Magnolia sinica (assembly GCF_029962835.1). Taxonomy (NCBI): domain Eukaryota; kingdom Viridiplantae; phylum Streptophyta; class Magnoliopsida; order Magnoliales; family Magnoliaceae; genus Magnolia; species Magnolia sinica. The sequence goes on from NC_080574.1 coordinate 71,911,819, forward strand.
TTGCCATCCAAAAAAAAAAAAAAGAAGGAAAAAAAGGTAAAGCTAACATGAAAAGAGATGACTAAAAAGGAAAGCAAGGAGAAAGAAAGTATGGATCCGAGCCAAAGTAAGTCCCAGGCCCATTCTAATGCACACAAGGCCCAAATCTTTACTTTGGATCCATATAATACATGGCCCAAAATGATAAGATTCCCATACAAACTCCAATATGCATTGGAAGACCACGTTGTAGAAAACGAAAGGAAGAAGAGGGTGAGAAAAAAAACGAAAACTCGTGCCCACCAAAATCAGTGGGCACAATAAGAATTGCTTCATGTGTTGAAAGAAGTACCTTAGATAAAGGAAAAGAGTGACTAAGAATGAAGGAAAATGAAAGACGGAAAGAGAAGAAAAACTCTAATAATGTGCGTCGAACTAAACACCAACATGCATGGGAAGACTAGTTGTTTCTTTGCACATCATTTGTAGTCTATGTGATTAGACTCTTCATTGGCTTGGAATTCTTAGAGTTAAATTGTCTTGCTTAGTTTATTTTTTAATTAGTTTAAGTTATGTAATTATTGTTTTAAATAGGCATAATTTTAAATAAGTCCTAATCCCCCTAGAGGGACATAGCCTTCATTCCTTAACTCCGCCAAGCTTCCGCAAAGTGCAGCCATGGTAATCGCATTACGCCACAAGCACAATTTCAACTTCTAGTCAATTGAGCCACCAAGACTATAATCGTAGCCGTTCCAGCCAATCCTTGTGACACTCCCGTCCATCCTGTCATTCAATTTTTAAATGATTTTCGTATATTCCAATATTAGCAACGTGCAACATCCATTCCCTTCTTAACCCCTATGCTCATCTCATCTATCCACATTGCATTTATATAGCAACGTGCACTTAATCAACTTGAGCGTATGCTTTGCAATATGCCGATATAATCAGACCCTGGCTATAAAAAACTCTGGTCGATTAATTTACGCTTCAGCAAGTGGGAGAGTTGAGGTAGATTTATCTAGCCGACCTACAACTTGTCATAGGCGTTGCATTTAATACAACATCATACACACAACCTTATATACATAACTTCATTGCATTGTATATTTAGCACTTAGCATCCAATATGTTCAAACGTTTGCTCTGCGACTTCCAAAAGTAGTCGGATCCTACCCACTAGAAATTTGAGTTAATTGGTTAATTGCTTCGGCAAGTAGAAGAGTCAAGGTAGATTTATCTATCCTAGGCTAAAGCTTGTCATACGCGCTACATCTAACATGGCATCATATACACTTTACACAATTAGTGTAAAGAACTCATCCTAATCCTCAATAGTTAGTGAAATCATGTGAAGTAGAGATTGTAAGTGCTCTTATTTGTAACACACATGAGTTGTCAAATTTCACAGACAAAGATACCAGTCAAATCGCAAGTACACTTCAGTCTTCTACGACTTCTCATGAATATCGGCTCAAGATTGGCTCAACATCTCAAGACTTAAAGACATCGCATGGTTTTAAGATTAACATCTCTGTATATGCCAACCACCAGGTGAAATGACCCCAGAAAGACCTTAGGTTAGGTCCTTTAAAAAATCGGCTAAAACGATTAATCTCCAGTGTAAGTTTACTGAAGTTCGGCCAATCCAACTTTAGGTTCGGCCAGCCCAACTTACTTTAGCTAACATAACTTAAGTTTCGGCCAAGTTTTCAGATTTAAAAGTTGGAAAAATTGTTTACAAATTCGGCTAGCCTAACAATGGGTTCGGCCGGCCTAACTTGAAGTTCGTCTAGCTCAAAGCAATTTTCGGTCAGTTTCCAATAATGAATTCTCAGATTTTTGAAGGGATTCGACTAGTCAAATTTTGTCTTAGGCTAACCGAATTTTTGATAAATCTTATCTCACACAATTCGATAGCCATTGGAATGGAATCTTTGGAATTCGGCCAGCCGAATGGATTTTTAGGTTGACCGAATTTCTAAATCCTTTAGCTATAAATTTGGACCTTCTCTCATTTTATTATACAATAAAATTCAGAGAAAAACCTTATGGAAGTTAAAGAGAAACTCAGGTCTTCCCTAAGTTATTTGTGAGGTAATTATTATTATTATTTAACTTATTCAATTCCCTTTCTCAAGTTTATAATTAAATGCAATTAGAGAGTAATCTATACTCTACTTGATAAATAGAGAATTGAATCTACAGCAGTTAGAGTTTATATTCCTTGAAATACATTAGACCCCTATATTCTTTCTGGTTGAGAATATACTACCTCATCAACACTCAATAAAGAAGATCGTTGTTTCAAGTCTCGACTGCATCTTCAAATCGGCATATGAAGATAAGTATAATTGTTAATATTATTGCTTTATTTGGGTTTTTCTAAGATAGCCTGAAAATCTCTGTGGGTTGATTTGTGGTAAGCTCGTGAAAATCACAAAGGGGTTGATTTGTGGTTAGCCTATGAAAGTCACAAAGGGGGTTTTCTTGTGATAGCCCATGAAAATCACAAAGGGGGTTTTGTTGTGATAGCCCATGAAAATCACAAGAGCTATAAGAGGTTGTTAAGGTGAACCTGTGAAAACTTTGAAATAGTGAAAGCCAAAATTACGAGGGTAGTAATTTTGGGAGTGGAGTAAGTGTGGGTTTAAGCACCAAACCATCACTACACCAAAATTGCAAATTAGGAATGGCCTAATTTTTGGTTTAGAAACGATTTGAAGCCGCTCCTAATGGGGCCAATTTTTAACCATTCTTACTTGCAAAACAGAGCCCTATCCCTGCCTTGTATGGGGCCCATGTGATGTAACATATTTATCCATGTCGTTCATCCCTTTTCTCTCATCATTTTATGGCATGATCTAAAAAAATGACACAAATTTAAGACTTGGGTGGATCACAAAGTGAGGATTAAACGCCCACCATTAAAATCTTTTTGGGAGCTACGAATATTTTGGATGTCTTGCGTCCTACTCCCACCGGTCTCTAGCTAGAAATCAACTAGAGCTCTGAGTGTCTACCATGATGTATGGTTGTTATCCAAACCACCCATCGACTTGTCCATGACATTTTATAGATTGTGACAAAAAATTAGGAAAATTTAAGGCTTAAGTGGACTGCGCCACAAGAATCAGTGGTGGTAATGATGTTCATCGTTAAAATGTTTTTAGAGCCCACAGTGATGTTTATTTATCATCCAACCTATTCATAAAGTTACTTAGACTTGGATGAAGGGAAAACACAAATATTAGCTCGATCTAAAACTTCTATAGCCCCTTAGAAGTTTTCAACGGTAAGAGTTTAATTCTTATTATGTGGTCCACCTATCTTATATATGCCTCAGTTTTAGCTATATACCCTAAAATGATACGTATAAATGGATGGATGGTGTGGATAGGACCCATACATCACAGAGACCACTTAGAGGGGACCACTTAGGGCTCGTGCTCATTCCAACTCTGGGCAAGAGTATAACATAATCCGCATTCCACGTAGGGGACATGGATTTCCTGCAAAAGCCTTCTCATAAAGTTCCTGAGCAAGGATGCTAGGTGGGGCACACTATAATGTATCCATTTCGTCCATCTATTTGGCTAGCTCATTTTAGGAGGTTCCACCAAAAATAAGTTGGATACAAAACTCAAGTGGGTCACAAAAGAGAGAAAATTGGGAAAAGAAATTCCTGCCATTGAAACCTTCCTAGGCTCCAGCTTGATGTTTATATGTTATCTAAACCTTTTGTAAGGTCATTCCCAATGATATGAAGTGAAAACACAAAAAATATAGCCTTATACAAAACTTTTTTGGCCATAAGAATGCTTTAACAGTGCTCACTGAATTTCCACTATTTCATCTTATGTGGCCCACTTGAATGTTGGATACACCTCATTTTTGGTCACAGGTCCTAAAATGATCTTGCAAAACATATGGATGGGGTGAATTTCTAACAAACATCTCTTTAGGCCCCACCCAACATCCTTGCGCATGAACTTCCTGCGAAAGGCTTTTAGGAAATCTGTGTCTACATGTTGACTTGCATCCATGGTGGGAATGGGAGTGATTAAAAAAATGGTCGGAGGCACTTGATCTCGTATTAGTAGTATGGTCCACCTAACCCAGTGCCCAGATTTCTCAAATGCTTGCCAGTTTGACACCGGTTCTGTGCCCAAAGGTGCATGTGCAACTAGAGGGGGTGAATAAGACTATGCCAAATACTCGAATAAAGTGCTAAATAATAAATAAATCAGAGATCTCAATTACCTAAGTATTGAAACATTGATTTTAAGTGATTCGTAGGACAACCTTCACTTAAAAAGTTTAGGTAGGACAACTTTATTTCACGAATACTTTTTAAAATCAAAATCACAAACTTAGCAAGAGTAAATAAATTAAATATTACAATCATTCACCATTTGTACTGAAATAAAATTACAACCATTCATCACATAAAAGATAAAATCATTCACCACAAATAAAGAGAATTATAATGGTTCGGTGTGTCAACAACTGTTCTAAAACCGCCACACCTACTCCACTCCCAAAATTACTCTCCACGTAATCTTGGCTTTCACTATGAATAAGGTTTTCTCAAGGTCACCTTAAAACCTGATACAGTTGTGATTTTACCGAGCTATCACAAATAAAAACTCTCACTGAGATTTTCTGGCTATCTCAGAAAAACCAAATACAGAAAGCAAACAAATGTACACTTATCTTTACCATAGAATAAGTTGTAGCCGAAGAATTGCTTTTCTTAAATGTCCAATATTCAATGTTCAGTTCGATAGAAAAGGTCTAGTGTTCTAATGAATTTTAATTAAGATTAAACCAATAGCTACTTGTATTAATTCCTTTACATCTCAATAAGAAGAGTAATATGCACTCTTTTTAGAATTAGAATGACAGAGTTTAAATTAAGGAATTAAACAAAAAGCTATAAAAAATAATTTATAAATACCGTTTAATAGCTTGAATATAAATGAAGCTTCTCTCTCACTTGTAGAAGGATTTAGATAGCCATGAATGAATTTTTGGATTGAGAGAGAACCTCAATTTATAGGCAAAGAAATTGGTTTTTCGACTGGCCTAAGACAGTCTTCGATTGGCCCAAGCACCGGATTTAGTTCCAACGAATTTTCATATTTGAGTGGGATAAGATTTAACAAATCTTCAATTGGTCGAAGGCCCTATTCGACTAGTCAAGGGTGGGCTTCGACTAGTCAAAGGTGGTCTTCGACTAGTCGAATGTGCCAAAATTTGAACTGATTTAGTTGCTGGACTTTGAGCTGAGAAACCTAGGGTTGGTCAAAGATTGTCCTTCGGCTGGTCGAGCAGGCCACTTGATTGGCCAAAAATGTAACAAATTTTCTATTTTTATTTGGTTTGTTCTAGGACTGGCCGAGTAAAACTTAGGCTAGTTGAGCTAAACCTTAGGCTGGTCGAAACTTAATCAAATATAAGCATAAAAACCAAATTTGAAATAGTTTTTGAAAGCATCTAAACCTAAGGTCTTTTTAGAGTTTATAATACCTAAAATGACTGAACTTCTTTATCTTGAAGTAAATTAAAGACTTGAACTTCTTTATGGAGCTTGATCTTCAACTAGAACATCATTTGATCTTGACTTCAGGTTGTCTTTTGAGCTTGATCTTCTACTAGAACTTGGACTTAGCTTGAACCTTGATCTTTAACCATACTTGAAGATCACTTGATAATATATTTTGACTAATGAAATTTAATAAACAAAGCATGCTTTAAACATTATAGCACTTACAATCTCCTCCTTTGTCAATTTCGTGACAAAACACATAATATTACGATTATAAGAATGAAGCCTTGTACACTTGTACTCATGTTGTAGAAGATTGTTAAAGATTTCAAAATATTTTCTACTCCCCCTCAATTAATACTTCCCCTGTATCATTCATAACATAAAACACATTCCATAGCATATATAACCTTCTAAGTAAGCATTCTATAGCATTCATGCATTTGCCATCATTCTCCATATAAAAGTAATATGCATTCCAAATATTAACTAACTCTTGCCCTTTTTGTCACAAGTTGCCAAAGGAAGAAGTAAAGAACTATCAAGTAATAAATAGAAAATAAATAATCAACAACTCAACTTGATAAAAGAAGAACTAAGCATATGTAGTAGGGAGATAATAACAATCAACATATGAAAGTAGAAATGTAAGAGAAACAACATTAAAGAGGTTAAGAGAGAGTGTTAAGAAATCATCTAAGCAAGTAAAGTTTAAGTTTTACATCACTGAAACACAAGTTCTTAAAAAAATGATCTCAATCAGATTCAGATGATGAAGGAGCAAGCATAGAAGGGTCAAGCTGATTCAAACTCTGGCTGATGCGATGGAAGTGTTAGCGCACTCACTGTGCACACATGTTTGTCAATCACGTGACTAGTTGTGTCAAGTAGTCAGATGAGTCCTTGGCAAATGAAGACCGACTATGTGTAATGACCTTGAAAATTTTGTGCCGAGACCCGAGTACTACCTCTAGTTTCCTTAGAAGCTTTTTGGGGTAATTAGCGCTATACTCGATTGCTTGTGAAATTTGCATCAATCACTTTAAATTTGATCTGCATGACTCAAAACCTGTAGAATAGTTAACGCTATGCTACTCTGAAATCTGGGATTCATCGCTAAAGCCAGTTGCTCTTGGGAATTTTTAGAAGTTCTGGATCGGACTTTCGACGGACCTGGACCGTGCGTCGAAAGTCCGATAGCGATGATCTTAGGTTGTTGCGGTCACCATGTTAGGCTTGACCATCACCTCAAAAATCAAGTCCAGATGATGTTCTGGGTTAATTTGTTTGAGTTCGGAGTGAAGAGTGTGTGAACGGTTGGAAATTTAAAAAGATTTTATGAAATCTGAGTCGTGTCGCCTGCGCGACGATTTTAAGCAATCTAACCGTTGGATTCTGACCCAATTTCACCCTCTAGTCAGGGAAGGTGGCCCAGGCATGTCCTTGTGCTTGTGGACCTGATCGAGATTCGGTGACCGTTGATTTGAGTGTGGTCTGCCACGGCTGATCTGAAGATCCGGTTGGTACGAAAACTCAGCTTGACCTAGATCCATGGTCAGTGAGCTTAAGTCTGACCTTTCGTGGTAATAGGCCCACCAGAAGTGCTTCGTTGGATCGAGAGAGGCTTGTTTTGGTTACACCCTAAGTATACCTTGGCCCTAGGGTTATTTTCATCAATGTTAGGCCTATTTATAGACCTTAAAACCCTAGCTCTCTTTTCCATACGAATTTCCTAACCCTAGCTTAGAAAGAAAGAGGAAAAGAGAGAGAAAGTGAGAGAGAAGTTGGTGAATCATCTTAAATTCTTTCCTGTTCCTTTTCATCCTTAAATCTTCACTTTAGAATCGTTATTCCGGCGAGTCTGAGCTCATCTTTGGGTAAGTTAACCTAACCCTAATCTTGTTAGAGCTTAGAATAGTCTTTGTGATGTTGTATCTCATTTATATTCTTGCCTTAGGTTATCCTGTCGCCATTGATGAAGACATATCGTCTGAAATCAGTTCGGTGTTCTTTTCTGGATTAAGGTGCGGGCTGTAATCGTATAGGTTATGGTTTTCAAGGCTTTCAATGTTAGTGAATGGTTTATTGTTGCTATGGATGAGATTTCAAATGCCAAATGTTATGTTTATGTTGCGTTCCTGATATGCATGTGTTACATTGAGATTTGTGTATTCTATGTGTATGTATAAAGTACCGTATGCATCTAAAATATGAACATGTGATTGCCATGATTATCTATCGTGTACTTATGCTAATTATATGTGCGACAACTCCTTAGTAAAAGGAATTGTTCAAATGCGTGTATTTTCAACATACGTCATGTATGTTGAACTAAGTATTCCAAGTGTTTGTAGAAATGTCTGAATGATCTAAAGTGTGATATATCAACCTAGTATGGGCGTTGAGAAGCGATTCTCAACTCTCCCACTAGTGTGTGTGAATTCCTTCATGCGAGTTACATTCCTTGTTGTTTAATTTCAAGTCTTACTTATGTGAAATTCCATGTTAAGTTGATATTCTTCATATGCTTACGTACTACATGATTTGAGTCGTTGTTCCATTACTATTATAAATTGTAGATATGAATATCTGTTATAGTGGAATGTGTGTGGGACTATGCATTAGTCCAAGAAATCGGTAATCGGCCTTAAGTTCATGGCTGAGGTTGCTTTCGCCACGTAGGACGTGATTAAACGAACCCGAGTCGTATTAGAGTTGTCGGTAGTGGTTTGGCCACGCGGAGTGTTTGCACACTCTATGTCGTTCAACCCAATGTGCGCTCGTGCTAATCGAGTTCATCAAGTAACCCGATTGTCCGATGTATGTTCACCATGTATGGACGCTACTGCTTGAATCTAGGGTACCGAACTTACCAATGAAATCCTATTAACCATAGTACCTTGATCCGCTAAGACTCATGAGCCAGACATGGTGGTATGGGACACCGTGGTCATACTGTCGGCCTACGCTGGGGTGACGAGCCTCCCCGTAGTGACCAGTGAGCAACCAAACTCGTGAGCCGATTATGGTGGTATGGGACACTATATTCGTGCTGTCGGCCTACATTGATTGGTGACGAGCCCTCTGTAGTGACCTCGAGCATGCCTGGATACCGCATTGAGGTGACGAGCCTTAGTGTAGTAACGATGGTATGATAGGCATGCATTGATTGGTGACAAGCCCTTTGCGACGACCTACAACTATATGATCGTATGAGATGTCTAGGACTGACGACCCTAGAATGGATCATTGTTTGGATGGTGATATGAGGAAGGTATCTTAGCTTCCCAATCATGCTGTATGAAAAGGACTAATAACAACTTGGTAATCATGTTCATGCACCGCATTTGTATGTGCTTTGTAGACGTGGCGCACTTTAAGGCGATGTCATGCGTAACGTAAGATGAAGACGCTGAGGGTGTACGCGTGAGGGCACACATCATTCTTCATACATTCTTGCATTAACAAGAGTACTTAGGACATGTTTAATTGTTTGCTTTATCATTACTGCTTGATTGAACTGATAACATGTTAACCATTGCTTTATTACTCCACTGAGTTGATCACTCACTCCCATGTTCTGGGGCGGTGTTAAACACCCACTAGACTCTGTCTTAGCTGCTGATGTTGTAGTTGTTGATGCGACTTCTGAGGCAGAGCGGGAGATTGATGATGATGGCGCTGCTTTCTCTTTTAAGCAGTTTTCAGACGGGTTCTAGTGAGCCTTGTTCTGATGCGCGGGATGCTGGGATTTCTTTTGGAATTAAATGATGTAATTTGATACTTGTAATTTTGATAGTAACACTTGAAATACGACTTGGTATGTATATGTATTTCAGGGATTTGCACATGTACATATATATTTTTATAAGTCTTTCGCTTGCTTTCTTCACTTATCCCTGAATTATATTTGCTATTTTGCTAATCTATTCCATGTTTTATGTACTAATATAGACAACATACATCCATCATTAAATATGTTACATAAGTAATGTTTTGGAACTCGGGAGCTGAGTTATGCTCGACCCCCGAATTTTCAGGTGTTACAAGTTGGTATCAGAGCATGATCTGGATTAAACCGGACCTAGGTTATGGTCACACACTGCACGCTGTTGCCACTTTAGTGTATTTGGGTGCGATTTTATCGTAGTTTGTGTGTTTGTGTTTCGTTGCTTCTATCGGCAAAAGTTTACTGAAAAGGATCGCCGAGATCGATTCTGTGCTCTCTCCTGATCACACACAGTGACCTGAAACCTTTCCTAGACCATCTATTAATAAGTTTAGATAGTTTATCATCCCTTTTTAACCCTTCAATCTTCAAGAAATCTCTGTTTGTATCAGATTTCTGCCCCAATGGCCCGATAGGCGTCGAACCAAGCAAAGGGGCCGATCGGGGCATTTCCAGTGGGGCCCAGTAGGGGACCCACATCATTTTGAGCATAAAGGACCAGGAGGACCTCGCTCAAATGGCAAGCCATCGCCGGTCAGTCTAGAGACCGGCGATGTCATCGCCGATTCAGCGAGGGCTCGCCAATCAGCGGGCCGGCTCGTGCCGACGTGATTTTGGCCTAGTGTGGCCCACCCTTCCATGGTTCGATGATTAAAACCCCTTCTATAGCCTACTTCCTTCACAAACCTCCCTCCCAAGCTCTCATTTCCTTCAAGTTCTTCTCCAAACTCCTCCAAATCTTCTCCAAATCTTCTTCTTCTACCATTTTCATGCAAACCGTACCTACCCATCTCAAAACCCTCACCCCCATTGCTGATTTCACTCCATTTCCTTCTCATTTGAGCTCTCAATCCTTTTTTGGGATCTCTAGTGTGTGGGAGCTTCTCCTTTTCTTCCTATTTCTATCTTTCTCTCATTTCTCATGGCCCTCTTTGAGTTTATCACGACCATCTTTTTCATTTCCTCCCTTCTTTCTTTGATGGGGAAGAAGAGAGCGCCCGTGGATGAAGCCGGGCCTAGCCGTCCAACCCATGCACGGAGGCCGAGAGGTGTCGCCGTGAGCACAACCGCCACTCTTGAATTCCAGACCAAGCGGGACCTTGATCCTCGAGCTCCCATTGGAAGAACCTTGTTGGTGGAGTTGTCGCATGAAGTCTATGAAGGCCGTAGAGTCCTTTTTGAGGCTCATGTTGATCTGCGGCTGTTTGGCGAGTTTCTGTTATTGGAGCACCTGGAAGGGGCTGGTTGGTGTCCCTTGTTTGAGGGCGAGTATCGCGCGAATGCAAGTACTGTTCGAACTTTTTATGCCAATATTCATGATCCTTCGCTGGAGCCTCTGTAGTTCAAGATTCCTTGTGGTAGCGGTCAGGAGGCCACGGTCAATGTCGTTTTGATATCCCGACTCCTGAATGTGCCACTTGGTGAAGTGCATGCCAGCGAGAAGAATTTGAACAGTATGCGCGAGAGGGATCGTCGTACCCGATCCTTGTGTGGTCGTCTGGTCGAATGGCAGCCTAATAGGAGTCTTCTGGCTACCAACATGACGGACGACTTTCGCTTGCTTCACCATGTGTGTACGTTCAATGTATAACCAAGGTGGAGTAATCGTAGCGAGTGTACGTGCCCGATGGTAGATTTTCTGTATCAGGTGGGGCAAGAAGCGAAGTTGTGTGTGCCGACGTACATCTTGCATCAGATTATCCTTATCGCTCGTTCGACTAGGAGGACCGAATCGCTTCCTTTTGGCCGCCTCATTTGTAAGCTTGCACATGAGTTTGGCTATAAGCTTGGAGCAGAGAAGCTGGTTCCTGTTCGTCATATTAATCTGACGATCCTTAAGCAGATGGAGATTGGTCCTCGTCAGTAGGCCTCAGAGAGTGAGGATGAGTCAGAGAGTGATGAGGATGAGAGTTATGCTGAAGGTGGTGCTGAGATTGAAGAAGAAACAGAGCAGGACGAGGAAGAGGTAGATGCATAGGATACAAGTGAGAGCTCTCCTCCTGTGGCACTAGAGCAGAGCACAGATCAGGCTGCCAGGGATGCTCGTATTGTTCGGATTGAAGAAGGGCAGGCTGTTCTATGCCAGGATATTATGGATCTTCGAGGCCTTGTGAAGCATAAGTTTAAGAAGGTGACTCGAACTCTGAAGTCTATCTTGTGTTGCTTGCAGTATAAGGGTGCCCCGCCTCTATCTCCTGACTCCGACGAGTAGTTGTCGTTGTAGTCATCCTTTGCTTTGTTTTGTTGTTTCTTTCTGTGTAGTCATTGTTAGCTTTGTAGTTGGAGTTGTTTGTAGTTGTTTGTGTTTGTTTGAAGTGTTAGATGTTGTAGTTCACATGCTTTCCTGTCATGATTTATGTAATGCTGCACTACTTGTATTGCGATAAATTTTGTTAAATGGAATGCCTGTTGTTTATCGTTGAAGTTGTGCTATGATTGTCGTATGGATAAATCGGCGTTGGTTAGCACGCCGATAGTTTGGGAGTTTGAAGATGTGTTTGAGTCGATTCCTGGATTACCTCCTCAGTGAGAGATTGACTTTACCATCGATCTCATGCTTGGTGTGGCGCCCATTTCTTTGCCCACCTATCGTATGCCTCCGAGTGAAATGGAGGAGTTGAGGAAGCAGATAGATGGTTTGCTAAATTTGGGTTTTATTCGGCCTAGTGTGTCTCCTTGGGGAGCACCTGTCTTGTTTGTGAAGAAGAAAGATGGTTCCTTACGATTATGTATTGATTATCGCAGGCTGAATCTAGTAACTGTGAAGAATAAGTACCCTTTGCCCAGGATTGATGATTTGTTTAATCAGTTGAAGGGGGCACGGTACTTTTCGAAGGTTGATCTACAGTCAGGGTATCATCAGTTGCTCGTCAAGGATGGGGACGTGCAGAAGACCGATTTCAGGACTAGCTTCGGTCACTATGAGTTCCTTGTGATGTCATTCGGTCTTACGAACGCACCGGCTATGTTCATGGATCTGATGAACAGGGTATTTCGGCCATTCTTGTTCCGATTTGTCATTGTCTTTATCGATGACATTTTGATTTATTCTGCGAGCCAGGAAGAACACGAGGAGCACTTAAGAGCGGTTTTGGATACTCTCAGGAAGAATCAGCTTTTTGTGCAGTTCAAGAAGTGTGATTTCTGGAAAGAGGAAGTCAAGTTCCTGGGACATGTGGTGTCCAAGGAAGGGATAGCTATCGATCTTGCCAAGGTAGCTGCAGTGCAGGACTGGAAGCAGCCTAGTTCAGTTACTGAGGTAAGGAGCTTTTTGGGTCTTGCAGGCTATTATCGACGCTTCATTCAGGACTTCTCGAAGATTGCCAGGCCGTTGTCGCAGTTGACACGTAAAGATTTGAAGTTTGCTTGGAATGAGAGGGCGGAGGAAGCTTTTCAGGAGTTGAAGGACAAGTTAACGTCCACCCCTGTGCTAGTATTGCCAGAGCAAGGGGTTAAGTATATTATTTATACTAACGCCTCTCGCGTTGGTTTGGGTTGTGTCCTTATGCAGAAGGACAGGGTGATTGCTTATGCTTCGCGTCAGTTGAAGAAACACGAAGAGAATTACCCTACGCATGACTTGGAGTTAGCAGCTGTCATGTTCGCATTAAAGCTCTGGAGACATTACCTCTATGGAGAGGAGTTCAAGCTCTTTTATGACCACAAGAGCCTTAAGTATATTTTCACGCAGCGCTATTTAAATATGAGGCAGCGCCGATGGATGGAAACATTGAAGGACTTTAAGTTCGATGTTTCTTACCATCCGGGCAAGGCGAACCTTGTGGCAGATGCGTTGAGTCGCAAGAAGGCTATTGAGTTTGCGGCTCCGCTGATGATAGCAGAGTGGGATATGTTGGAGTTTGTGTGAGATTTTGAGCAGAAGCTTACGGTGGTTGAGCCGTATGAGGTTATCGCACACATTCATGTACAGCCCCTTATCGACGAGAAGATCGTTGCAGCTCAGGTAGATGATGAGCTTTTGGTGAAGATGAGGAAGCGGGTTGGTACAGATGAGAACTCCGACTGGAGTGTTAGTTCTGATGGGGGCCTACGATTTCGTGGCCGATTATGTGTTCCTGACATCCCTGACTTGAGACGGGAGGTTCTGGAGTTAGCCCATAGTTCTAAGCTTGCGATGCATCCAGGTAGCATGAAGATGTATCAGGATATAAGGAGATCATATTGGTGGGACAACATGAAGGTCCATATTACTGAGTTTGTCTCTCGTTGTCTCACATGCCAGCAGGTCAAGGCAGAGCATCGCCGACCTCCTGGGCTGCTGCAGCCCATGCCCATAGTAGAATGGAAGTGAGACTTCATCTCTATGGATTTTATTTCTGAGTTGCCGAGAACAAGGAAGGGATATGACTCTATTTGGGTGATTTTCGACCGATTGACGAAGTCGGCGCATTTCTTACCGATCAGAGTCACAAACTCTGCAGACGAGTTGGCTAGGTTGTATATCAAGGAGATTGTGCATCTGCATGGAGTTCCCTTGGAGATTATGTCTGATAGAGACACGCGTTTCACATCTATCTTCTGGACTCGTATTCAGGAAGCGATGGGTGTGAAGTTGAAGTTTAGCACCGCATTTCATCCGCAAACAGATGGGCAGATGGAGCACGTGAATCAGGTCCTGGAAGACATGTTGTGAGCTTGTGTTTTGAATTTCAAGGACAGTTGGGATGATTGTCTCCAGTATACAGAGTTCGCATATAATAATAGTTTCCAGGCGAGTATTGGCATGGCTCCCTATGAGGTGTTGTATGGTCGCCCGTGCAGAGCACCGCATTGCTGGGCAGAAGTTGGTGAGCGTAGTTTGCTTGGCCCGGAGTTAGTGCAGGTGACTTCAGAGAAAGTTGAAATCATTCGACGTCGACTTCTGACAGCCCAGAGTAGGCAGAAGAGTTATGCTTTTACGAGGCATCGACCGCTTGAGTTTGAGGTTGGAGACCATGTTTTTCTGAAGGTCTCTCCTATGAAGGGAGTTCTGCGGTTCGGTAAGAAGGGGAAGCTTACGCCGAGATTTATTGGTCCATTTCAAGTTCTGGATTGAGTGGGAGTGGTAGCTTACCGCCTTGCTTTACCCACACCTCTTGCGGGCGTGCATAACATATTTCATGTTTCTATGCTGAAGAAGTACGTTCTTGATCCTTTGCATATTATCAGTTGGGAGCAGGTGCAGTTGAGTGAGGATGCCACTTATGTACTGCGACCGACGTGTATTCTCGACAGGAAGGAGCAGGTATTGCGTAGCAAGGTTATCCCTCTTGTGAAGGTGTTATGGACGCATCATAGTGAGGAAGAGGCTACTTGGGAATCTGAAGCTGAGGTCAGGAAGAGCTACCCTCAGATCCTTGAGGAATATGAGAAGGTATGAATTTCGAGGACGAAATTTTCTTTAAGGGGGGTAGATTGTTATGACCCTGAAAATTTTGTGCCGAGACCCAAGTACTACCTCTAGTTTCCTTAGAAGCTTTTTGGGGTGATTAGCGCTATACTCGATTGCTTGTGAAATTTGCATCAATCACTTTAAATTTGATCCGCATGACTTAAAACCTGTAGAATAGTTAGCGCTATGTTACTCTGAAATCTGAGATTCATCGCTAAAGCCAGTTGCTCTTAGAAATTTTTAGAAGTTCTGGATCGGACTTGGACCGCGCGTCGAAAGTCCGATAGCGATGATCTTAGGCTGTTGCGGTCACCATGTTGGGCTTGACCATCACCTAAAAAATCAAGTCCAGATGATGTTCTGGGTCAATTTGTTTGAGTTCGGAGTGAAGAGTGTGTGAACAGTTGAAAATTTAATAAGATTTTATGAAATCTAAGTCGTGTCGCTTGCGCAACGATTTTAAGCAATTTGACCATTGGATCTGACCCAATTTCACCCTCTGGTCAGGGAAGGTGGCCCAGGCATGTCCTTGTGCTTGTGGACCTGATCGAGATTCGGTGACCGTTGATTTGAGTGTGGTCCGCCACGGCTGATCTGAAGATCCGATTGGTACGAAAACTCAGCTTGACCTAGATCCATGGTCAGTGAGCTTAAGTCCGACCTTTCGTAGTAATAGGCCCACCGGAAGTGCTTCGTTGGATCGAGAGAGGCTTGTTTTGGTTATACCCTAAGCATATCTTGGCCCTGGGGTTATTTTCATTAATGTTAGGCCTATTTATAGACCTTAAAACCCTAGCTCTCTTTTCCATACGAATTTCCTAACCCTGGCTTAGAAAGAAAGAGGAAAAGAGAGAGAAAGTGAGAGAGAAGTTGGTGAATCATCTTAGATTCTTTCCTGTTCCTTTTCATCCTTAAACCTTCACTTTAGAATCGTTATTCTGGCGATTCTGAGTTCATCTTTGGGTAAGTTAACCTAACCATAATCCGTGTTAGAGCTTAGAATAGTCTTTGTGATGTTGTATCTCATTTCTATTCTTGCCTTAGGTTATCCTGTCGCCGTTGACGAAGACATATCGTCTGAAATCAGTTCGGTGTTCTTTTCTGGATTAAGGTGCAGACTTTAATCGTATAGGTTATGGTTTTCAAGGCTTTCAATGTTAGTGAATGGTTTATTGTTGCTATGGATGAGATTTCACATGCCAAATGTTATGTTTATGTGTATGTATAAAGTACCGTATGCGTATAAAATATAAACATGTGATTGCCATGATTATCTATCGTGTACTTATGCTAATTGTATGTGCGACAACTCCTTAGTAAAAGGAATTGTTCAAATGCGTGTATTTTCAACATACGTCATGTATGTTAAACTAAGTATTCCAAGTGTTTGTAGAAATGTCTGAATGATCTAAAGTGTGATATATCAACCTAGTATGGGCGTTGAGAAGCAATTCTCAACTCTCCCACTAGTGTGTGTGAATTCCTTCATGCGAGTTACATTCCTTGTTGTTTAATTTAAAGTCTTACTTATGTGAAATTCCATGTTAAGTTGATATTCTTCATATGCTTACGTACTATATGATTTGAGTCGTTGTTCCATTACTATTATAAATTGTAGATATGAATATCTGTTATAGTGGAATGTGTGTGGGACTATGCATTAGTCCAAGAAATCGGTAATCGGCCTTAAGTTCGTGGCTGAGGTTGCTTTCACCACGTAGGACGTGATTAGACGAACCCGAGTCGTATTAGAGTTGTCGGTAGTGGTTTGGCCACGCGGAGTGTTTACACACTCTATGTTGTTCAACCCAACGTGCGCTCGTGCCAATCGAGTTCGTCAAGTAACCCGATTGTCCGATGTATGTTCACCATGTATGGACGCTACTGCTTGAATCTAGGGTACCGAACTTACCAATGAAATCCTATTAACCATGATACCTTGATCCGCTAAGAATCATGAGCCAGACATGGTGGTATGGGACGCCGTGGTCGTGCTGTCGGCCTACGCTAGGGTGACGAGCCTCCCGTAGTGACCAGTGAGCAACCAAACTTGTGAGCCGATTATGGTGGTATGGGACACTATATTCGTGCTGTCGGCCTACATTGATTGGTGACGAGCCCTCTATAGTGGCCTCGAGCATGCCTGGATACCGCATTGAGGTGACGAGCCTTAGTGTAGTAACGATGGTATGATAGGCATGCATTGATTGGTGACAAGCCCTTTACAACGACCTATAACTATATGATCGTATGAGATGTCTAGGACTAACGACCCTAGAATGGATCACTGTTTGGATGGTGATATGAGAAAGGTATCTTAGCTTCCCAATCCTGCTGTATGAAAAGGACTAATAACAACTTGGTAATCATGTTCATGCACCGCATTTGCATGTGCTTTGTAGACGTGGCGCACTTTGAGGCGATGTCATGCATAACGTAAGATAAAGACGTTGAGGGTGTACGTGTGAGGGCACGCATCATTCCTCATACATTCTTGCATTAACAAGAGTACTTAGGACATGTTTAATTGTTCTGCTTTATCATTACTGCTTTATTGAACTGATAACATGTTAACCTTTGCTTTATTGTTCCACTGAGTTGATCACTCACTCCCACGTTCTGGGGCGGTGTTAAACAGCCACCAAACTCTGTCTTAGCTGCTGATGTTGTAGATGTTGATGCGACTTTTGAGGCAGAGCGGGAGATTGATGATGATGACGCTGCTTTCTCTTTTATGCAGTTTTCAGACGAGTTCTAGTGAGCCTTGTTCTGATGCGCGGGATGCTGGGATTTCTTTTGGAATTAAATGATGTAATTTGATACTTGTAATTTTGATAGTAACACTTGAAATATGACCTGGTATGTATATGTATTTCAGGGATTTGCACATGTACACATATATTTCTATAAGTCTTTCGCTTACTTTCTTCACTTATCCCTGAATTATATTTGCTATTTGGCTTAATTTATTCCATGTTTTATGCACTAATACAGACAACATACATCCATCATTAAATATGTTGCATAAGTGATGTTTTGGAACTCGGGAGCTGAGTTATGCTCAACCCCCGAATTTCAGGGCGTTACACTATGCAACTGGAATAGAAGTCCAAACTACAAGTTCAAAGTACAAAGAAGCTTCTACGATCTGGATCTTACCTATAAATAACCTTAACCCATAATAGGAAAATCTACATAGATCATCTATATAAGCCACTCTAAGCTCATATTTCCCATCATTCAAGAGTCAGTTTTAGAATGTTCCAAGTTGTTAAATGAATTGTTGGACAAAAATTCAAATAGGAAAAACTGTTTCACATTCGGTTGGAGAAGGTGTCACCAAATATACCTTTGGTGCCACCAAAAGTGCGCAAAATAGTCTAGTAGCATTCCAAGTTAATTCGATACCACCGACTAGAATTTTGATCCCACCGACTCCTACCGAAGTACAATGTTCGGTGCCACCGAAAGTAACAAATTTCATCTAGTAACTTCAGGATCTAATTTAGTATCACTGAGTGATATTTTGGTGCCACTGACTACAGTTTGGTGCCACTGAAGGTTCACTTGGTAGAACTGAAAACTAGCTGTTATAGATCCGTCGAGACTTTTTCTTTATAAGTATAGGACCCAAAACTTTATGGAAAGTATGGATTAAGGCATTTCAAAGTCCCTAGTGCAACCCAACCTTACCCTAGCCTTCCTAGACTCTATCCATATGAGATTCATGTTCTTTTCATTGTGATTCATGATCTTAATGAGAATTTAAAGCTCGTATAAATGAAGAACATGATCTCAAGCCTTCAGTAGAGTTTTGAGATAAAACCTATAGGTATACCCTTAATCTCAATCATACTATAGTGCATCCATCAGTTGAGACTCTTAGGAAATCCATTCATAGCCTTTGATAGGAGATTCAACCCACTCCCATTATCGTGGTTACCTTAATAAGAACATCATATGTAAGGTACTTGATCGAGAAGCTAAAACAATAAGAAAACTACAACATCATGATCGGGGGAGCATCGGGGAGCTGATTCAAGCACGAGAGAGCGAAGATCAAATCCAACAAGTAAGTATCATTGTTAAGAGTCCACAAGTTAGTCTCTATCCTCATGTAGGATTAAGGCTAAGAGTTTGCTATTCATAAACTCGATTAGGTGCCTAGTGTGGGACCTTGGCCAATGTGCCTAAACGTAGGTACCTTGTGTGGGACCTTGGACGGTGGGCCTAAACGTAGGTGCCTTGTGTGGGACCTTAAACGGTGAGCCTAAATGTAGGTTCTTAGTGTAGGACCTTTGCTCATGTGTAGAGCATAAAGTGTTGAGTCGTTTGTGTAGGGCTATAAAGGTTAATGGTGAACCTGATTTAAAACCATTCATAGTAAAATCATGTACACACTAGGAGAAACAACGTCCGCCAGGAGTGGAGTAGGCAAGTAGCCGAACCACTATACATGCTTGTGTTTGGAATTATCATTTGTGCATTTATTTAAATTATGTGGATGATTTAAATGCTTAATTATATATGCATGATTAAATGAATGCCTAAGATTGATAGGTAACATATTCCACACACACACACACACATGTTCACTATGCTATAGGCTAGTTGCTTAATTTACATATCTTAAGTAGCCTATGTGATTGGAAACTCTATTGGCTTGGAAGCCTTTAGAGTTATATTGCCTTGTTTTAAACTAAAGGATTGTTTAAATTAGGAAATTAGAACTTTTAAATAGGCATAATATTTGAAAAGTCCTATTCACCCCCTCTAGGACTCTCGGACTATTCCATACTTCTACTACATCGGTCTAAACCCTAATTTCAATTGGTGTCAGAGCAAGGTTCCTCTTGAAGGATTTAACAACCTAGAGGGAGATCTTGACAAAAGTACTAATTATGGATAACGAGGAGATAAATGAACATCAAATCAATGAGGACAAAGAAGAAGAAGAAAAAGAGAGTATACACGATGCCTATGATCAACTCTACATAGATAGCATTAGTATTCTTAAAAAACTTGGCATTTCAGAAAAAATAAACAATTGTGAAAAGATCTAGATGAAAGATTAGGAATAAATACACAAATAATAAATGATCTTCAGCAAAATCATATTGAAAATGACAAGCTTGAAATAACCTCGACGTCTCTTAAGTCTGAAAATCAGAAACTAAATAAACATATTGAACTCTTAGAATCGGAAAATGAAGAGCTCGAAAATGAAAACTACAAACTAAGATTCGATTAGAAAAGTCAAAACAGTCTATTGAACTTAGTTACAAATTTTCACAAAGTAGTGAAAAACTGGAAAAACTTCTTGAAATGGGAAGAAGCCATAAGGACAAAAGAGGTTTTGGACTATGAAATTGGCAAATCAAGCCCCGTTCCTACATCACCGGTGATCAAGAAAACTGTTGCATCTGGAAGCAATACAAAAAACACTCCAATCTTTCATTCTTATGGAGACTTGGGACACTATAAATTTGAATGTCTTGCATCTAGTAGGTCTCACCCCGCTTCTGAGTTGAACCATATAGGAAAATTCAAACCAATCGGAAAAATAATACAGAGAACAAAGAGTCCTTCAAAGCATACACCAAATGAAGGAAGAAAATACCCTACTCCACTCAAAATGACTAACATGATGGAGGAATTAATGAATTAAATAGCATAACTAGATCGAAAAACCAAAGAATTGATGAAACAAGGAAATCTAGTTGAGTTACCCGAAAAATCCAAAAATCCCCAAGATGAGAACAAATTCACATCTCCAAAAACAACTGTCACCAAATGGGTTATAAAAAACAAGAACAATTACCTTGTAATTTAGACTACACTAAAGGCAGCCAATAGTTTTAAGTGGTATCTTGATAGCAGGTGCTCTAGACATATGATAGGTGATTGGACCCACTTTTGTTACTACTTAGAATTTGATGATGGGTTAGTCACATTTGGTGATGGGAGTTCCACCAAGATTGTGGAAAGAGGGACAATAGTTGGGCCTCGCTTGCCCAAAATTGAGGATGTTCTTTGTGTAGAGGAATTAAAACATGATCTCCTAAGAATTTCTCAAATCTATAACAAAGAACACTTAGTCACATTCTCCAAAGATATGTGCAAGATCTCAGATCTTGTAGGTAAAATTATCATCAAAGGTCTTCGCAGAAGTGATAACTGCTATATAATTGAAAGCAGTGGAGAAAGTGCCCATCCACAAAATATAACATGGACCTAAACAATGAATCTAAGCTGTGGCACCAAAGACTTGGACATGTCCACTATCGAAATTTGGCTAAACTGAGCTCAAAAAGTTTGGTGAGAGGTCTCCCTAAGATCAGGAAGAAGGAGAAGATTGTGTGTGGTGATTATCTTAAAGGCAAGCAGATAAAGGTAGGACATAAAAAAACAACCACCATAGCAACTTCTAAACCATTTGACCTATTGCACAAGGATATGAAAGTGCCTTTGTTTGTCAACTAATGTAAAGGTTGAGTCAGTCAGTGCAGTGAGCCCCATATGAAAGAACTACAAGATGCAGACTCAACACAGTGGATGGATTAAGAGCTTCAAAGGTAAATTAAACTTCACATCCCATGACCAAATCACCTCAGCTAAATAATACTCGTTAAAAAACACTCTAATCTATTAAAAAACTAACAAGGAAAACATATTTTATAGATTAGGTGATAGACAACTAAGTAGGAAATTTATATGAAAATTAAATCAGTTTTCTACCTCTTCGAGTCATCGAACACTATTCGATGACATCGAATCTGACTCGATGACTCGAAAAAGTGTGTTTAGATGTCCAGCGAGTTCAAGCAAAAAATCATCTAAAACTTCGATGGATTGAGAAAACGTTCGATGACATCGAATGTCAACCTTCAATGACATCGAACGTGTTTGATGACATTGAAAAAGGACCTTCAGATGTCTAGCGAGGTCATAAGGAAAATTACTTAAAAGATTGATGAATCGAACTCCAATTCAATGTCATCGAAATTCAAATTTCGATGACATCGAACAAAGACATGAAAATGTCCAAAAGGTTCTAAAGAAAAATCACTTAAAAAGATCAAGGAATCGAACTCCATTTGATGACATCAAAATTCAAATTTTGATGACATCGAACAAAGACATGAAAATATCCAGAAGGTTCTACAGAAAAATCACTTAAAAAGATCAAGGAATCAAACTCCATTTGATGACATCAAAATTCAAATTTCGATGACATCGAGTTCAGTCAAGAAACTGTCCAGCAAGCTTTAACAATTTTTCATCAAAACTCCCGAGTCATCGAACTACCACTCAATGACATCGAAGGTATCCTTTGATGACATTGAATGCAGAAATATTCTGTCCATTTTATTTTCGTTGGGATTTTTGTCTATATATCTGGTAGCTTGCTTTCGGAGTTTTATTGAGAAAAAGAGAGAGTTCTAAGAAGGTAACTTCTTACCTACCATCATTAATCTTTTTTTCTCATGAAAGTTCATTCCCCAACCCCTTATTAATCATTGAATACTCAATAGATTGGATGAGAGAATGAACTTCACCATTCAAGGATCCTCCAACAACTTAATGGCAAATCATGATGCTTGAATCTCTTGAATGCACAAACCTTTGAATCACTCTGTCTCTTAAAGATCCGCATTTAATAGAGTAGATTCCACCATATACCTTGACCTAAACCCAACTACTATTGGAGCATCTATAAATGTTGCAGTTTAAGGGAGCTGAAGAGTCTTCGCCATCAAGGATGATCATCTTCATCATGTGCTAAATCATGGGCTCACCTACTTATAGGTAACTGTTTAAAAGTCCACAGAATCTGAGGATCCTTTCTTGTGTAAGATTGGTCTTCAGGTTGTGTTTCACTATCTTACCAACACCTTTTATAGGCCTCTGATGGGAGAATACGTATAGAGTCCTTGTGTAGGATCTATTGTGCCTTGTGTAGGCATGTTTGTTTGCCTTGTGTAGGCATGTCTAGTTGCCTTATGTAGGCATATTTAGTTGCCTTATGTAGGCATTGATTGCCTTGTGTAAGCATCATTGGTTACCTTGTGTAGGCATGTTAAATGCCTTTGGTAGGCAATTCCTTGTGTAGGATATATCTATCTTGTGTAGACAGTACCTTGTGTAAGTTGTGAAGGTTTGTGGTTAACCTAATTTAAAATCATTAGATAGTGAAATTTGGCACACTCTAGGGTGGAGTGCTTCAGCCGGGAGTGGAATAGGAACATAGCGGAACCACTATATATTGATGTGTTTGTGATGATTCTTGCATATTTGGATTGATGGCTTGATATGTTTAAATATGCAGTATTTGTGTTCTGTTTAACTTGGATCCTTAATATGCTTTATAGCCATGAATGTGATTGATTCTCTAATAATCTTGCTGAACTAATTTGGATTAGTAAACATTACAAGTTAGTAAGATTAGAATTTTTAAAAAGTCCTATTCACCCCCCTAGAGGACACTTTGACTAATTCCATACTTCTACTATAGCGGTATCACTGCAATTTCAATTGGTATCAACGCCTGGTTCCTCTTGAAGGGTTTAATCACCTAAAGGAAGATCTTAACTGAAGTTGGAATTGTACGCAAAGGAGATGGACCATTCAGTCTCATGTCCTCCCATCTTTAATGGCTTAAATTATGCATATTAGAAAGCAAGAATGATCTACTTCTTACAGACTTTAAATCATGACGTTTGGGAGATAGTTGAGAATGGATATGTTGCACCCACTGAATAAGTGGCTCTTAAAACTGGTACAACAATCTCTAAACACAAACCAAAAGAGAAGTGGACTCAATTTGATAAAGAAATAAGGATGTGTGAAGCCAAAGCTATGAATGCAATTTACTATGGAGTTTCACTAGATGTGTTCAGTTAGATAAGTATGTGTGTAAACTCAAAGGTAGCATGGGAGTTATTAGAAACTACCCACGAAGGAACTAACATAGTAAAAATGTCGAGGCTGCAACTTCTGACATCTCAATTTGAGCACATAAAGATTGAAGAACATGAGACATTCATGGAGTTTTTCACTAGGTTGAATGGTATATGTAACTCCATGGGGGGACTTGGGGAAAGAATTCTAGTACCTAAAATTTGTAGGAAAATTCTGAGATCCTTGTCGGAAGGATTTAACCCTAAGGTTACCACCATAGAAGAATGTAGGAACATTGAGGAAATGAAAGTAGAAGAACTAATAGGTTCCCTACAAACCTTTGAACTACACCTCAAACCACACACAAAGTCCAAAAATAATGCTCTCAAGACCTCTAAGAACATGACTGTGATAGAGGAAGAGGAAAGTGAAAATGAAAATGGTGATAAGGAGGTCGCTCTCTTGGCTTAACAATTTAAAAGATTCTTCAATAAGAAATGTGGGAAACCATACAACAACAAAGGGAAACAACTGGACAACAAACGCCAAATAGGCAAACCATTTAGAAAGTCCAAGGAACCTCAATGTTATAACTATAGGGAATATGGTCATTTATCCACTAATTGCCCTACCAAGAAATTAAAGGGAAAGGCCATGACAGCCACATGGGATGACATGGATGAATCCAATTCTGAAAGCAGCGATTCTAAAAGTGATGGAGACCAAAAGTCATTAAAAATACTTATGGCCTTCACCACCACAGTTATTCCCAGCTCAAAGGAGAATGAGGAAAGAGATGAATCACAAGCCAAGAGACACACCCCTTAGATGATGAGGAAGTAGTAGTAGAAGAAGAAAAGGACAACATTCATGATGCTTATAATCAACTTTATATCTATAGCATTAGTGTCCTTAAGAAACTTGTGTTGCTGAAAATAAGAATAAACAGTTATAAGATGACTTGAATAAAATTTTGGAGATCAATACCCACTCGATAAATGATCTTCAGCAATACCATATTGAAAATGACAAACTAGAAAGGACAACTACTTCCCTCACATCTGAAATGCTGAAATTAAACAAACAGATTAAACTCTTAGAATTTGAAAATATGCACCTTAAGAATGAAAATCATAAACTTATGTTTGATATGGAAAAATCAAAACAATCTGTTGTACTTAGTTATAGGTTTTCCCAAAGTAGTGAAAAACTGGAAAAAACTTCTAGGGATGGGAAGAACAGAGAAGGATAGGAGAGGCTTAGGCTATGAAATTTGCAAATCAAACTCCTTTCTTGCACCACCTATGATTAAGAAAATTGTTGCCTCTGGAAGCAACACAAAGAGCACTCCCATTTGTCATTCTTGTGGAGACTTGGGACACTATAAGTTTGAACATTTTACTTTTGTTAGGACTCACCCCACTTCCATTGAGAACTTTCCTGATAAATTCAAACCAACTGGAAGAACAATATAGAGTATCAAGAGTCCTTCAAAACACACAACTAATGAAGGAAGAAAACATCCTGCTCCACCCAAAATGACAAAAAGGATGGAGGAGTTATTGAATCAGGTAGCTCAACTGAATCAGAAAACCAAATAATTGATAAAACAAGGGAATCTGGTTCAGTTGCCCGAAAAATCCAAACAAGCCATGGTAAAGACAAAGCACCTTCTCTAAGAAAAATTGTCACCAAATGGGTAGTGAAAAACAAGAACACTTGCCCAATAATTCATTCTAATCTTAATACAGGTAATGGTTCTAAGTGGTATCTAGATAGCGGTTGCTCTAGACATATGACTGGTGACCAATCCCACTTTTACAATTATTCAAAATTTAATTTTGGGGGGTGGGGGGGGGGGGGGGTGCAGGTGGGTCACATTTGGAGATGGGAGCTCTGCCAAGATAATTGGGCAAGGAACAATAGTTGGCCCTGGGATGACCATGATTGAAGATGTTCTTTGCGTAGAAGGATTGAAACATAATCTTCTTAGTATCTCACAAATTTGTGACAAAGAACACATGGTCACATTCTCTAAAGATGTGTACAAAATCTCCGACCTTACAGGAAAATTTATTATGAAAGGTCTTTGCACAAGCAACAACTGCTACGTAATTGAAAGTAGTAGGGCGAATGATCCATCTACCTGATACCACATGGCTA
Organism: Magnolia sinica; assembly: GCF_029962835.1. Classification (NCBI taxonomy): domain Eukaryota; kingdom Viridiplantae; phylum Streptophyta; class Magnoliopsida; order Magnoliales; family Magnoliaceae; genus Magnolia; species Magnolia sinica. The sequence continues at coordinate 71,937,757 of NC_080574.1, forward strand.
TAAATAATGAGTCCAAGTCATGGCACCAAAGACTTGGGCATGCACTTTACTAGAACATGAAAGGAGAACACTTACTCCAGAAAATGATATTGGGATTGTTAATATAGAGGATGTTGTGGACCATGAATCATAGGAAAATTCTGCAACAAATCCACATTTCCTCTCTTTTTGAACCTCAACCAATGAGTTATATACAAATCAACTATTGATGTAAAACTCTAGGTAAGACTGTAGGTTATTATAGTCATCCATGTCTCGCCGCCTTAAAATTTTTGAGTCCAAAAGTAAAAGATGTTCTCAAACAAATTAAAAATGAATGAGGTGTGACAAAAAGTTACAGATCACTTGGAATATGTGCGAGATAATATATTTCGTGGTCTACAAGCTCTTAATGATATATTTGAGGATTTTTGGGCCCCTAAAATTCTTTTTGAACATAAACATAGGATATGTTTACAATTTTGGTTACTATTTATTTTGTACAAATTTTAATGAGAATACAAAGTCCGTAATTATAATCTTATATACATTCTCTTTATCTAGTCGAATCATGCAGCAAACTCTAAAGTTTATCGGTTCGATGACACTTTCGATGACATCGAACTATGTTCGATGACATCGAACAATCCGGTCGATGTAATCGAATTTGAACTTCAATGTCATTGAATCACATTCGATGTCATCGAAGAACCCCGACTTATAAAAGTTCGGGTGAGCGTGAAAACCCGATTTTTTTGGGTGGTTGTTTGTCTTTCTCACGCCCTCCATTTGATGGTGTCGTGACGCGTGTATTGTGATCAAATCAGCTCTAATCTTGGTAAAGCTTCCATCTTTCAATCTCATTTTCATCAATCAGTGGATTTTGTGGCTGTCTTCTTCTAGAACAATGGCTAAAGATAAGGGTCTAGCCTCTCCATAAGGTGAGTCATCCAAATGTAAGAAAACCAAGAAACACACGCCTATCTCCTCTGCTTCTATAGATTCATCTTCGGACATAGAACTGGTGATTGAGTGGATAGCCCTTAGGACATGTATCAAACCCTTTGGGGTTGATCTTGTTCTAGGGATGAATGGGTGGTACAATATCGTCAATCTGGGTGGCGATTTTCAATATGTCCTCATACATCAGTTTCTAAACTCTTGTCACAATGTTAACAATGATCCCCCATCCATTAGTATCACGTTCATGAACCGGACCAACCGCGTCACTCATGTGTTGATAGGTCGTCTCTTGGGACTGGAAGTTACTCGTATCCCAATGACTGAACACAATTTGAACTCACTAGGCGTTTGGGGAGAAGTGACTCAAGCTCTGTGAAATGGATCGACGATATCCAGAAATGAGAGAAACTTTCCCATGCCAGTTATCTAGACCCTACATTCAAAATACTTCCCAACATCTTTAGTACAAATGTCTATCCTTATGAGGTTACTAGCAGTGAACTCTCTCCCTATGTACTCAACATTCTATATGATGTCCATCAAGGGATTCAAGTATGTCTACCTACTCTTCTCCTACAACAGTTAATCTGTGTTGTCAAAGGAGAGCATCTTACAACACTTCCATTCCTATGTCTTATGTCCAAGATCTCAAGGTTTGTTGGACTGCCACCTTCATTTGATTCCCAGTACCCTTGTGCTTGGTTCAATCACAAAACCATCCGTAGTGTGAATGTGACAGGAAACGTATATCTAGCCAGTCTAATTAGTTAGACGTCAGGCGAGAGAAATGCTCATCACAATCCAGTACCAACTCCTAGAGACTTCACTCGTACCCCTGTGCCTCTGCACAGTCCAGACTCTATCGGCATGCGTAAGTTTTTTAAACAGAATGATCTAGCCAGACATCTTCTCAACAGTCAATCAGATATGGCGGATCAACTTGGCCAATGCAAAACTCGACTCTCTGGAATTGAGTAGATGGTGACAGCCTTGCAGCAAATCCTTGATATATTAACCTGCCACCATGCCGATGCAAGTTCTCCTGCTCCATAGCAGATCTTTCTCTTCATCACATACATATGTTGATTGATTCTGCTTGAGGCATAAATATCTTTTTGGATGCTTTAAGTATATGTGTATGCATGTGATGATCATTTTTTTTGATATACTTGTATATGTGGTGTGGATGATAGTGCCAATAGATGGGCTGAATGTGTGTTTTTTTTTTTTTTTTTTTTTTGATTTTGTTTTGGATATTTCTTGGAATATTTTTCTTTATGCTAAGCTTGGGCACTTATTTTCTAATGCTATATATCATGCTCTGCATGTGTTTGGTGTTAAAATTGAAATATTTTCTCTATTGTTTCTCCTATGTGATTTACATACTTGAAATATTCTCTATATTTTGTGCAATTGTCTACTAACCCTTTGTCAATGACTAACAAAAAGGGGGAGAACAATCCCACCATTCTATTTCTATGGTTGTATGTCTAAAATGAATGGTGATGCGGGATGATAGGGGGAGCAGTAGCTCAGTTAATACAGTTGTGTACTTGTTCAATTTTAGAATACAAATGTAAAATTGTGTAATGAAGTTCAACACACAATTTAAGTTGTTGTTCCAAGTATTATAGGTGTGTTATAGGTGTTTTGTCATGTAATTGATAAAGGAAGAGATTGAAAGTGCCTTTGTTTGTCAATTAATGTGAAGGTTCAGTCAATTAGTACAGTGAGCCCCATATGAAAGAACTACAAGAGGCAGACTTAACATAGTGGATGGATCAAGAGCTTTAAAGGTAAATTAAAGCTCACATCCCATGACCAAAACACCTCAGGTAAATAATACTCGTTAAAAAACACTATAATCTATTAAAAAACTAACAAGGACAACATGTTTTATAGATTAGGTGATAGAAAACTAAGTTGGAAATTTATATGAAAATCATATCAGTTTTCTACCTCCTTTGAGTCATTGAACATTGTTTGATGACATCGAATTTGACTCGATGACTCGAAAAACTGTCTTCGGATGTCTAGCAAGTTCAAGTAAAAAATCATCTAAAAATTCGATGGATCGAGAAAACGTTCGATGACATCGAACGTCAACCTTCGATGACATCGAACATGTTTGATGACATTGAAAAAGGACCTTTAAATGTCCAGTGAGCTCATAAGGAAAATCACTTAAAAGATCAATGAATCGAACTCCGATTCAATGTCATCAAAATTCAAATTTCGATGACATGGTACGAAGACATGAAAATATCCAGAAAGCTCTGAAGAAAAATCACTTAAAAAGATCAAGGAATCGAACTCCATTTGAGGACATCAAAATTCAAATTTCAATGACATCGAATCACGTTCGATGACATCGAGTTCAGTCAAGAAACTGTCCAGCAAGCTTTAACAATTTTTCATAAAAAAATACCGATTCATCAACTACCACTCGATGACATTGAAGGTATCCTTCGATGACATTGAATGCAGAAAGATTCTGCCCGTTTTATTTACATTTGGATTTTTGTCTATATATTTGGTAGTTTCCATTCAGAGTTTTTATTGAGAAAAAGTGAGAGCTCCAACAAGGTAACTTCTTACCTACTATCATTAATCCTTTTTCTCATGGAAGTTCATTCCCCAACCCCATCTTAATCATTGAATACTCAATAGATTGGATTGGAGAATGAACTTCACCATTCAAGGATCCTCCAGCAACATACTTAATGGCAAATCATGATGCTAGAATCTCTTGAATGCATAAACCCTGGAATCACTGTCTCTTAAAGATCCACATTTAATAGAGTAGATTCCACCAAAAACCTTGACCCAAACCCACCTACTATTAGAGTATCTACAAGTGTTGCGATTCAAGGGAGCTGAAGAGTCTTCGCCATTAAGTAAGATCATCTTCATCATGTTCTAAATTAGGGGCTCACCTACTTACAGGTAAGTGTTTAAGAGTCCACAGAATCTGGGGATCCTTCCTTGTGTTGGATTAGTCTTTAGGTTGTGTTTCACTATCTTACCAACACCTTCAGATTGTACCTTGTGTAGGCATGTTTGTTTGTCTAGTGTAGGCATGTCTGGTTGCCTTGTGTAGGCATGTTTGGTTACCATATGTAGGCATCATTGGTTGCCTTGTGTAGGCATGTTGAATGCCTATGGTAGGCAATTCCTTGTGTAGGATATATCTATCTTGTGTTAACAATACCTTGTGTAGGTTGTGAAGGTTTGTGGTTAACCTAATTTAAAACCATCAGATAGTGAAATCCGGCACACTCCAGTGTGGAGTGTGTCAGCTGGGAGTGGAGTTGGCACATAGTTGAACCACTATATATCGATGTGTTTGTGATGATTCTTGCATATTTGGATTGATGGTTTGATATGTGTTAATATGCAGTATTTGTGTTCTATTTAACTTGTATCCTTAATATGCTTTACAACCATGAATGTGAATGATTCTCTGATAATATTGCTGAGCTAATTTGGATTAGTAAACATTACAAGTTAGTAAGATTAGATTTTTTTTTAAGTCCTATTCACCCCCCTCTAGGACACTTTGACTAGTTCTATACTTCTACTGTAGCGGTATCACCGCAATTTCAGGATCTAGTGGGGACCTACCAAAGTTGAGAATCATGGGAAAAAGAGATATTTTTTGGTGGTAGTGGATAATTACTCTTGATTTACTTGGGTTGCCTTTCTTCAGGAAAAATATGATGCATTTGAAGAATTCCAAAAGATGGAAAAACAACTTCAAAATGAAAAGGGTATTGCATAAGTTGTATTAGGAGTGATCATGGTGAGGAGTTTAAGAATGATCAATTTGAATTATATTGTTATAAATATGGAATCCAACATGAATTCTAAGCCCCAAAGACACCATAATAGAACGGAGTAGTTAAAAGAAAGATCCGGGTATTGCAAGAAATGGGCTCAGTTATGCTCACCAATAAAAACATGGCTAAAAGTTTCTAGGCCAAAGCCGTCAATACCGTTTGCTATATAATTAATAGGGTATATCATAGAGTGGGATTAAATAAGACTCCATATGAACTATGGAGTGGAAAATAGCCTAGTGTAAAATATTTTTGTGTCTTTGGTAGTAAATGTTATATTCTTAAAGACAGAGAACATCTAGGAAAGTTTGACTTTAAAAGCAATGAAGGGATTTTTTTAAGATATTCTACAAACAGTCGTGCTTATAAAGTGTACAATTTAAGGACACTAACTATTCAAGAATCTGTCAATGTGGTTGTTGATGACCAACCACATGATAAGAATAGTCCTGAAATTGATATAGAGGATGAAGTAGACACGCTCACAATAGGCAAATCACATAACAAAGTCACTTCACCTCATGAACCTCAACTGTTGAACAACTTTCCAGTCATTAAGGATCATCCCATCAATCAAATCATTGGAGATCCTAATGATGGTGTGAAAACTCGACGCTAGCTTGAAGGTATTTTTAGTCATATGTGCTTCACTTCTAAAATTGAGCCCAAAAATCTTATAGAGGCTCTCTAAGATGAGTTTTGGATTGCAGCTATGCAAGATGAGCTCCAACAATTTGAAAGGAATGAAGTGTGGCAACTAGTTCCCAAGCCACTGATACTTACATCATCGGAACAAAGTGGATCTTCAAAAACAAGTCCGATGAATCTGGGAATGTTGTAAGAAATAAAGCAAGACTAGTAGCACAAGGCTACTCACAAATTGAGGGCATTAATTTTGATGAGACATTTTCCCCCTAGCTCGCCTTGAGTCCATAAGAATTCTCATGTCTGTCGTATGTGCATTAAAATTTAAATTATTCCAAATGGATGTCAAAAGCACCTTCCTTAATGGTGAACTTGAGGAAGAAGTATACGTCAAACAACTAAATGGATATCTGGATCCCAATTATCCTCAACACGTATACAAATTGAGCAAAGAACTTTATGGACTAAAGCAAGCACCCCGAGCATGGTATGAGCGCTTAATGCAATTTTTACTAGAACACCATTTTTGTAAGGGAAGTGTTGATAAAACACTATTTATGCAAAAGATTGGGAATATCTTGCTCATTGTCCAGATTTATGCGGATGACATAGTCTTTCGATCCACTTGTGAAGACGCTGCTCATGAATTCACTAAATTGATGAAATCAGAATTCGAAATGAGCATGGTTGGTGAGCTGAATTTCTTTATGGGATTACAAGTGAAACAATTGGCAAATGGTATATTGTTATGTCAGTCCAAATATGCAAGAGATTTGGACTTGACTCTAGCCACACTCAGAATACTCCCATGAGCACCACTCTCAAACTTTCTAAAGATGTTAATGGGAAGAGTGTGGTCAGCACTTGTATCGCAGTATGATAGGCACCTTACTCTACCTAACCACGAGTCAACCTACCATTTCTTTTAGCGTTGTTGCATGTGCTAGATTTCAGGCCGATCCTAAAGAATCACACATCCGTGGTAAAAAGAATTATACGATTTGTGGCTGGGACCACTGACTTTGGCTTTTGGTACCCATTTGACACATCTACAAACAATACTAGGTATTTAGATGTCGATTGGGCTGAAAACATTGATGATCGTAAGTCCACCAGTGGAGGTTGTTTCTATATCGGAAATTATCTTGTATCATAGCACAACAAAAAGTAAAACTCAATCTCATTGTCTACTGCTGAAGCCGAATACATTGCAGCCGGTAGTTGTTGCACACAGCTTCTATGAACGAAGCAAATGTTGCTGGATTATGGCATTAAGCAATCTACAATGACACTATTTTGTGACAATACAAATGCCATCAATATTTCAAAACATCCAGTTCAACATTCTCGAACAAAGAACATAAATATTCGACATCACTTTATACGTGAACTTATCGAGGAAAATATTATCATGTTAGAACATGTGCCTACTAAGCAACAATTGGCCGATATTTTGACAAAATCACTGGATGCCAACAAATTTAGGGATCTCCAAAAATTTGTTGGAGTTTGTGCGATTTAACATTACTTAGGGGTCCATTGTGTTTAATCGTCATATTTAAGGAATCTTAGCCTCAATATTATTAATTTTGAATATATATGTATATTCAATTTTGATCCTTGAGTTTTATTCATATCTTTAAACATATATGTTATCCATTTTGGTGTCTTTTAGATGTATAAAATACTCATGAGAGATATATACTTGTACATCATTCGCAAAACCTTGAAAATCTCCCTTTTGAGGATCTTTGGTGGCACCGAAATTGCACGGGGTTGCCTATAAAATCTAATTTTCTGAACAGACCCTTTTTACCCTAATTTTTTGTCAATTTTCCCTGAACTTCGGCTAGAGGTTTTTGCTATCGAACTCAACTGCTTCAACAGTATTTCTTAGGTGTTTTCCTCCGTCTCTTCATAGTCCTTAGTAGTTTCTTCTTCCTTTTAGTCCCTTCTTGTCCCTTTTACCCCTCTTTTCTTTAAATGGAAGATCAAGAATATACTCCTCCTAGCGAGGGTTGTTCCAAAAATAAACACGATAGAGGTGAATCTTCTGGAGCCAAGTCTAAACTATGCGCCCTAAAACGTTGTCGAACTGTCCGTCTAAACACAATACCTTTCGGTTACCAAGACACTCCATCTCCTCCTCCAAGTCCTATAGTAGCCCGATTCACTTTTAGGAAAATCATATGTCAAAGGAATGTCGATCCTTTATGTCTTGTGGCCTATAATGTCTATGATATTCTTTACCACCGTGGGCGGGACCCCATTCTGTCTCTTGGATGTGAGGTAGACGTAAACCTAGTCAAATCCTTTTTGTCTCACTGCACCCAGCCTGAAGACCATGATTCCCTTGCCATTATGGTCAACTATCACGGGAGAACTTTTCATGTTACCCTTACTAGGATTGCTTCCCTAATCAAAATCCCTCTCTACTTAGAACAATCAACTGAGCTCGATATGTCCACCAGTGCCAAATGCGTTGTTTGGACTGAATTCCTTTGCAACGATCGAAACATTAAGTGGAGTAAAGGTAATGCTCTCTCAGCAATAGCAATGTCCAATGATTATCGTATCCTCCACATTATTTTCTTCTCAAATGTGTATTGTAGGTTGGGTAACTACACTGAACTTGCACCGTTCATGGTTAAGACTTTATATAAACTTGGCATGGGGGAACCAATGTGTCTTCCTACAATGATCTTCCATCAAATTGTGTCTCCCTTCGAGTCCAATTCCTGTGGAATACCATTCAGACAGTTGTTATGTCGGTTGGCTAACCAATTTGGCCTAAAGGGAAACAGGGTCAAAATACTCACCGACCCCAGATTCATAGCTCTCAACATTACAATACTGCAACTTTCAGCTGGGCATGGGATGAGACCTCAAGCTACAGATGATGAACCTCCAGAAGAGGTTCCTAGACCTACTGAAGGTGATGTAGCTCCACCTTCACATCCTGCACCTATGCCCTCTTTGGACAAAACACTCATCTCTATTAGAGAGCAACAAAAGGAGATGCTCGAATGCCAGTCCCGGTTGGAGCGAATCGTTCATTCGATACAACTGACTGTAAAATGAATTGCGGCTCATCTGTCCTGCCACTAGGATGATTCTACGGATGCTTGATCACTGAGCCCTTCCTAGTCTATTTGTTGTCTGTGAATGTGAATGCCTTATAAACTAATCTGACACCTAAAATTGTGAGATTTTGTTGCTCCTTAGGCTTTGTTTACTGATACACTGCTCTTTTTTTTTGGATTATTATGCCCTTAAGGGATTGGTTTCTTTTTGGGTGATGGATGATTCCACCCAAGCTTGGGGTAGTAATTTTGATGAATTCATGATGATATCTTTATACTCATACCATTTATTATGCTTCATGGTTATATTTTTTTTCAATGCGCTTGTCACATAATGTTTCTATATTGCCTGTTATTCTAACTTTATGTACTTTACATGTCTTCCCTTCTCTTAATTAAACTTTCTCACATATTTTTTATTGGCTTACTTCTTGGTATAACCTTTGCCAATGACTGAAAAAAAAGGTGGAGAAGAAACCTACCCACTAAAACAATCCGTTATTTTTCTGCAGAGTTTGTTCCTTCTAGTTACAGCTTAATCATGACCGAAACTACAGGGGAGCAAGATTATTGTGCTACATGTTCAAAATTGTCCTGAGTTGTAAATTGGTATATCCATATGTAATTTTGATATGTAATCTTTCATTGTTTTGGTATGTCATTAGTGTGGACCATGATAATGTCTGCGGTTAGGTTGTTTTGTCACGTAATTGACAAGGGGGAGATTTTTAGTGCACTCACCATGCACACATGTTTGTCAATCACATGACTAGTTGTGTCAAGTAGTCGGACGAGTCCTTAGCAAATGAAGACCGACAATGCAACTAGAATAGAAGCCCAAGCTACAAGTTCAAAATATAAAAAACTTCTACAATCTGGATCTTACCTATAGATGACCTTGACCCATAATAGGAAAACATACTTAGATCATTTATACAAGCCACTCTAAGCTCATATTTCCTGTCACGGCCCAAATCCGGGGACGGACAGCTTCCGTAATGCCCCGAATCTGGCACTCGACTTCCATACACCAAGTCCTAAGTTCGGCGCACCATAAGAAAGATTTTTTTACTAATTTTTTATTATAATACCTGAGCATGATGATCCGTAATCATAATACTAAGCAACAATCTCCATTATAAATCTTGATGGTTACAAGTACAATGGTTTTTTAAAAGGTACACAACGTCAACATTGCCAAATCACAAAATAGATACAATGCATTGAGAAAGCTATGTCCTCCAAGTTACTCCTGCCCTAAAAAAAGGGAAATCAGAAACTTAGGTAAAAAGCCTAGTGAGTACACTCATGTGTGCATAGTGTACAAAACATACAATAACAATCAAATATCAGAGTACACAAGCTGAAGCCTAGTGACCAAGTAATGCTTCAGAAAGCCAATAGGGTATGATGTAATGTAAGAGATGATATGCAAAAGTATGCTGGGTGTATGCAGGCATGCAAATCCTCCTCTAAAAGTCCACATCAGAATATGTTATCATCACTGGGAATCACTGGGGCCTAGTATCTAGAGCAAGTTCAAAACTTGTTGAATAGAGGCCTCGCGTACCCGTTTTGTCAGTGGGGGGCCTATATCCATGCCAATACCCACCCAGCATGCCGGTAGCTAACACATTTCGAGGGCTGGTCAAACCCAACCACATTCGCTCCAACTCTTCAGCTAGGTGTGGCCAAACCTCTTCTCACCCGACAATGTCGACGGGAGTCAGGCCTATTATGGTCTTCGGCACCAGGTGACCCATGGTATCCGCCCGGTCTTGCCAATGAGGCTCGAGGGTACCAGTCAAGGTTTAGAGAATTTTACCCAGGGGTCTGGGACCCAGTATAAGAAACCCAAATTTTCGGTGCCCATAAATACTAACCACGATGCCACCGTGCTGGTCTCATCAATATAACCACGATGTTGGTGTGGTGTTGAATCCATCTCATGAGGATACTATGTAAAATGTAATGATAATCAATCTTTGGGATCATCACTGGGGTCTAGTACACTCCACACTAGTCGTTGCCTCCCTAGTCACGCAACCAAGTGAGTGAAAGAGACCTCACTACCCGCCTACCCATATTAGCCCGACTCGTCGATAGCAGACCTGCTCATGAGCTAGTCAAACTCAGCCTAACTTACAGTCCCCTCACTCGGGTAGATAAGACCACACCCCCTTCTAACCGACTACTACACAGTGAGAGATGCGGCGTAATGGTATACAACCCTCATGCACTCATGTATATCCACTCGGTCTAGACGTTGGAGCATCCTCATGTACCATGAGGGTTTAGGGTATTTCACCCAGGGACATCTATCATACCCTATGTGAAAAAAGATTTCTAGTGTCCCATCTGGCTATCCACGATATATTGTGGAGGCCATGGCCCTGATGTCACTTGGGCGTACGGTGGTCATATCACAAAATGAGAGATGCATGACTCATACCATCCAGTCATGCATCAAACCTGTGCGTACCGTGAGCTGATGTGGGGCAACTTCGTCTCACAAGGAGTCCCATAATAAACCAACCTAATGACATATGCTATGATCAATCATTCCTCAAAATAAGCAAAAAAATGATGCGTATGGACATGTATCTTGATGTAATAAAGTACATAGGCATGATTATCTGATAGGGCAAAGAACAATAATCCACAATCGACCATCACCGACATATCACATAGAAAGAGTAGGAGCTAAATGAAATACCCCTTCTACAACTATAGGAGTCCATGTGGTATGTCCTACATTAGACTAACATTAACCTCCCAAGGCACTAATATATCATATATCCCAAGACGGGGTCCACCAGAAGGATTGTGGGTCTAACCCATACATCGAGATAGGCCTAAATAGTGGATATATTAAATCTGATACTACATATTCTCCCATCTATGGCAAGAGGTGATGGTGTACTAACGTTAAGGATAGGCCTCACACTTGTCCCAAAGAAGTAAATGGACAGTGTGGATGATATATACGTGACACCGAGGTCTTAGCAATTGGATACAAGGATAAGATATGTCTCATGGGGCGAGTTAAGTGGGTATACAAGTGGGCTTTCCTTTCTCATGGGGCCCAATATGAATATAAGGCGGGCCTCAATAGGGTCCATACATCTAGGACTATTTGTCTTTACAAACGGGTCGGTAGTTCAGCGATCATCTAAGTGGGCCTCAGTTTGGGTCACTAAGCTTGGGCAAACCCCTGCATCTAGGTGGATCACACTTACTATGGAAGGCTTGATACAAATCACACGGAGGGCTCCAAAGCTTGCGAGCATGGTGAAAAGCATTATTATCAATGGGACCCAATGTTTTGGGGTAGCCCAACAATACATATGATGCACATGGGAAAGAATCATGAGGTTATGCTAAGCATGATCTACGGTAATGATGTACTCTCATATATATATATATATATATATATATATATATATATATATAGTGGCGGCCTAAATGCCATACTACATCAAGGATGAACCTCATGGGGTGAATCATTCAACAATGGGAGTCGAGATGATGACCCTAAGTATATTAAGTGGGCTTTCTCACCCAATCTATCATATGGTAAGTTGGGCTTTCTTATGGGGTCCGATACAAACAAGGTGAGTCTACAAGTTATGGTGATTCCTATAAGAGTGGTGGAGAGCACTAGCATGAATGGGGGCCTAACGATTTGGGTTATCCCTCTAGGGTAAGATGGGTAACGCTTATGGGGGTCCAATGATTTGGGATAGCCCAATATGAGAAAGATGGGTATTACTAGCATCAGTGGGGACCCAACGGTTTGGGTTAGCCCAATGGGTATTACTAACATAAGGGGGGACCCAACGGTTTGGGTTAGCCCAATGGGTATTACTAACATAAGTGGGGACCCAATAGTTTGGGTTAGCCAAGTAAGGTAAGGGTGGAAATGGCTAATCGACGGGCCCTAGGGAAGTTTACAACGGTGGACCTTTAACCACCATTGTCTTAAGGTGCGATCCATTTAGGATTGGAATCAAAATCACAATAGGCCCTCGGCCCTTAAAATCTTTAGTAGGATGGATGGATAGTGCACATACAACACACACATCAAGGTGGGCCTCACACATCACAATTGGGCCTCGTATACATCACATTGGGCCTCATACACTGGTAGCAAATTCATCACATTGGGCCTACCTTATATACAGGCCGCATGTATATCACAATGGGCCTCATGTACGGGTCTTAAATACATCAAAATGGGCCACACCCATGGACCTCAAATACATAACAATGGGCCTCATACCTGGGCCCTCAAATACATCACATGGGCCTACATAGTAGGTGGGCTTGCACAACTAGCAGGTGGGCCCTGCACGCTGCAGGCGGACCTTGCATATGGACAGCGTGTTTAAAACACATACATCATGGTGGTTCTCACAGTCCTACGTGGACGGTGGGGATACAACACTTACATTATGGCAGGGTCCACGTCCAATAATTGACTAGATGACGTAGATGAAACACTTATAACACAGTGGGTCCCATGTCCTATGGACAGTGAGGATGAAACTCATGCACCAGGGTGTCACACGTCCTCAGATGGACAGTGCAAACATAATACATATACATCACGGTGGATCCCACAGTCCTTACACTGGACGGTATGGATGCCACACTTGTGTATCAGGTGGGAGCTCATCGTCTAGATGTTGGACGGTGTGGATGAAAGATATACATCACAGGTGGGTCCCATACCCAAATGGATTGTTTGGATATAACACATGCCTCATGATCGCTAACGTCAATACAACAGCTATATAGCTAGATGGGTTCCACTGTCCACAGATGGACGGTAGATAAAACTCATATCAGGGTGGGTCCCACTAGAAATATAGATCTATCTCATTCTCTTCATAATGTCGTAAAATGATCTCTGCAAATGTTTGGATGGTATGGATAACTCCTACCTTATGATCAGACCCACAGAACTTGCTGGCTACAATACATCAGCTATATATCTGGTGGGACCCATAGATAGATGGTTTGGATATAACACATACCTTAGTGGTGCCACGTGGACGGGTCACCAAGGTTAGGATCAAGCTGCTATTTGTATTTTCCCACTATCCAGGCTTGCTGGATGGTGAGGATGAGGCACATAAATCACAGTGGAGTCCCATGTCCATCAGTTGGACGGTGTGGGTACTCCACATGTGCAGCATGTGGGGTCCACATCAGTGTGTGTGGCCCACCTATTTTGAAATAAGGTGATTTTTGTGTTTTCTAGCTGCGTCTAGACTTGCTGGACGGTCTGGACAGCAGCTGTCCTAGTTAGCCACGGCTCACTTGGCCCATGCCGGATCCCCCATCGAATGGACGACGCAGATACATTACATTCTTCAGGGTGGGATTTCCACCATCCAGATGATGGACGGCGTGGATAATATCATGCATCAAGGTGGGCCACTAGATGGGAAAGAGAGAGAGAGAGAGAGAGAGAGAGAGAGAGAGAGAGAGAGAGAGAGACGACGATGGAGGGGAGGGACTCCACCACTATGAGCCCTCCCTAGGTGGGCCATGTAAATACAATACATACATCAAAAAGGGTCCCAAATCATATGGGCCCTAAATCATAAAAATCAACTGTGGAGATCCCTTCCCACCAAAGGATGCAAGGTCTAGATGACCTTTCCATAAATGAGAAAAATAAACAACATGATGGGGTCAATGGAGAATGGCCCCATCATGGGATGATCATATGAATCGTGGTGGGCCATCGACCACACTTAGGATCCAAAGTGAGATCCATACCATCAATCGGTAGGCCCCACTTGGCCTATCATCAAAATACAAATCTAATCCTACAAAACACCCACCGATTGTAAATCTTCTGGGCTCCTTGGAATGCTGGGCTTCTTGGCTTCAACTTTGATGGCGGATGATGAAGATTGAAGGGCTAGGATGAGAGATGAGGGGAGAGGAAGTGGGCCACACTTGGCTCTCTTAGAAGCTTGGACGATTCTCTCTTGGTTGCTTGAAAATGGTGGAGAGAATGAGAGGGAGAGAGAATGTGATGGGATGAAGAGGGATGGGTGAATGATGGGTGTGAGTGATGGGTGTGAGTGACATGAGGGTTGACTTTGGGGATGACTTGTGTAAGAGAGGGATGGGTGAATGATGGGTGTGAGTGATAGGTGTGAGTGACATGAGGGTTGACTTTGGGGATGACTTGTGTAAGAGAGGGATGGGTTGTGATGGGATGTGTACTTGACTAGCACTAGATTGATTGATGTGATGGATTGGGTAGAGATTCTCTCAGGATTCGCAATGCGTGGTGTTTTGCTCGAAATAAATGTAGGCCCACAACTCCTGGCCTGGGTATTGCATCGGTGCGCAAGACACGATGTTGGAACCACGACGACGGCGTGGTCGCACTGGTATAAGTCTTGGGTCGAGTTGACTCAGATCTATGGGATGCGACTTAGGGTCGCGTGCAAACGCTAATTATAGGTCGCAGGTTGCTAGAATTCGACGGGGAGGATCACGGGAGTCTAAGGAATGGTACAAACTAGGATACGTGCCTTACATATATGATTACTATCATGGTCTAATATCCATGCATATTTCAAACTATCTAAACGTAGTTGAATAATCACAATCGTACCCACCATTCATGGCTACACTATGTTACATTAAGTCTTATACTACAACCACTTCACATGTCACATAGTTAATGACTCATATTCGGTATCACATGGTTAAGGGTCGAGGGCTACATTTCATCATACCATTTACAGTTTAGAGATCACATCGCATAGAATCCAGGACCTTGGTAGCATTAGCTTGGGTAACATAACCCTACATCACACTCAGTCTAATGTACAACTTGGTATATGTGATTCAAGTGGCGGTATCTATGTCGATAAGCACAAACCCACGTTGTTGAATGGCCATCAATGGCACTTGATTTCATATGGTTAGGTGGCCTTGTGCGTATTTCACAATCATACAATTAGAAGGCTACATATACACCACCTTTGTACATGATTAGGTGGTCATACTGTAACGCCTCGAAAATCGAGGGTCGAGCAGAAGTTCAACTCCCGAGTTCCAACGCATCACTTATGCAACATAAATAATGATGATTAAATGTTGTCCGTATTAGTGCATTAAACATGAATGAGATTACATAAAACCAGCATGTCATACTCCAGAGATGATTACATTTGGCAAGCGGAAGACTATGATAGATATATAAAGTATATAAGTGGTTATAAACCCCAGAGTATGATCATGTCACTAGGCTGAGTATATACATGTTTATTCCAAAATATATAGAATAACAAAGTTTAATGTCCAACTAGTTCGTATCCCTGTAATCCCGTCGATCAGAACAAGGTCTACTGAGATCCACCTGATAGCTGCATATAGGAGAATTCCTCCTCCTCATTCATGAAGTCTGGCTCCGTCATGTAAGTTGCATCGCTGCCTGCATCTAAATCAGAGTCTGGTTGGTGTTTTAAAACACCGCCCTAGAGTGGGAGTGAGTGATCAACTCAGTGGAGCTATAATGCAAATGTTAACATGTTATCAATTCAGTCAAGAAGTAATGATAAAGCAGTACAACAATCATGTCCGAAGTACTCTTGTTAATGCAGGAATGATATGCTATAATGATGCATGCTCTCGCCTACACTCCCTCAGCGACACCATCTCACGGTCGCACATGCTACTCCCACCGTGCCTTCATCGCCAAAGCACATGCAATGCGGTGCATGCACGTGTTAGCCGAGTTCTTGATTAGGCCTATTCATATAGCAGATTCGGGAAGCTAAGGTACCTCCTTTTATATCATTTACCCAAACATTGATCCATCTAGGGTTGTCAATCCTAGTTAATCACATACAATAGGTGAGTTATAGGGCAACATCACCCCTGATTTGAAAAGCAGTGGATAGGCAAGTTCAGGTCAGTATGGGAGGCTCGTCACCTCAGTGCATGCCTAGTTTGTACTCGAGGTCACTACGGGAAGGCTTGTCACCTTAGTGTAGGCTGATAGCTCGAATACAATGTCTCATACCACCGTATTCGGCTCACAAGTTTGAGTTGCTCAATGGTCACTACGAGGAGGCTCATCACCCTAGCGTAGGATGACATTGAAAGCCTTAAAAACTATAACCTAAATGTTTATAGTCCACACCTTTCGTCAGTACAATCGATACGAACTCAGTTCGTACACCACGTGCTTGTCTACGGCACAATGTCTACTTAAACATTGAAATAGGTTAGCTATTTTGCTAATTCCTCTATTTGGCTTCCAAGAACGAGATTAGGGTTAGGATTCCTTATCCAAATCAAAGCTAAAATCGACAGTGTAACGACGGTGGGGTGGTGATTCAACATAAGGAGCAGTGGGAATGAATCCCAGTAACAATCTCCTGAACTCTCTCTCCTCCTCACTCTTTCCTCTTCTTTTCTCTCCTCTTTCCTAAGGTTAGGAAAATTCGTATGGAATGAGAGAGGGGTGGGTTTAGGTCCTTATATCAGCCTAGAAGTGATGTCAATGGCCCAAGGGCCATGGTATACTTAGGGCATAGCCAAAGGATGGTTGTTTTGGGCCAACGGAGCTCATCTGGAGGTCCATTACTCATATACGGTCTAAAAAAAGTCCCCTAACAATGGATCTACACTAGGTTAAGATTTTGGTTCGATCGACTTTGTAGATTAACCGTAGAGGACCTATTTCAGTTCGACGATCATCGTCTCTCGTTTAGGGCCATGAGTATACCAATGGGTGCAGAGAAATTTCCTTGATCCAAGGGTGTAGTTGGGTCAGAATCTAATGGTCTGAAACCCTAAATTTGGCTTGCAAGTGAACAGCCCAATTCGCTTAAGTTTGAGTTCATTTTCTGAGGATATTCGCGTTTCTCACACACTTCACTCCAGGCTCAAGTTGTACGTTTCTGGACACTATTTGGGCTCGATTCCCACTTTGGTTGTCAAGCCCAGTAAGATGGTCATAACCTTATAGTTTCGAGGTTATCGGACTTTCCACGCGCGGTCCAGGTCTGATATGGAGTTTTAATGTGCTCCCAAGAGCAACTGGGTTTTGAGATTGATCCTAGTTTTCTAGGTAATGTCGGGTTAGCGATCCTAATGGTTTTGGGTCTTGCGGTTCATATAGAAAGTGGTTTGAGCTAATTCCCTGATTAATTCAGTTTAGTACTTAATTAATTTTCTCCTAATTTCTACAGAATTCAATCCTTAATGATTTCTGCCTGAGGTGATACCCGGGTTTTTGTATGATTTTTTCCAAGACGTTACACATACTTACGCCACATGTGTAAGACCTGTATCCTAGCCCGTACCATTCCTTAGGCTTCCGCGGTCCTCCCGATCAAATTTTGGCGACCCGCGGCCTGTTATCGGTGTTTGCGCGTAATCTTGAGTCACGTCCTGTCGATCTGAGTCGGCTCAACCCGAGACCTATACCATTGCGACCGTGCCGACGCCGCGATTCCAACGCCGCGTCTCGTTTGTGAATGCGACGCTTAGATCATGAGATGTAGCTCGCGCATTGTAATAGCTGTGGACCACACATTTGCAGGGCCCACATATCACAATGGCACCATTTCCTAGGTTATCATGAGGTGATGTCATCACCCCATGCCAAGTAATAAATGCTTACAAGCAATTATGGCATATGGCATTTATTTTCCCTATAAGTCAACCCTAGCATTTATGGCCTTACATAAATTAACTACTCTCTCTCTCTCTCTCTCTCTCTCTCTCTCTCTTCTTCTTCTTCTTCTTCTTCTTTTCCTCCCCCTAGCAAGAGAGAAGGTGAAAACGTCCATGGCAACTCTCCCATTTCTAGCCACATTCACCTTAGATCCCCTTCAATCCTGCCATTAGAAGCTCATCTCCACCGTTGAAAAAGATCCTAAAAGGCTTGTGGACCCGAGGAATTGAGGAAGGAGTCGATTTAGAGGTGGGTGCTTCTCTCTCTCTCGATCTCTCTTATTTCTTTTGTGTGATGTGAGGCCCACTTGGATGGACCCTACCTTGATGGATGTCTCATCTAAACCATTAAAATCATGTGGACCCTACCTTACAGATGACGAGAAAACACAAATACCAGATCCATCGGTGAGCCACGTTCATGTGGGACACACCTTGATGAAACATGGGCCTACGTTCACGTGGGACCCACCATGGGCCGTGTTTATCCATGCCGTCCAGCGTCCCTGGACGCTGGACGTGAAGCATGGTGAGTGCGTGTGCAGACATGGGTGTGTACTAACAAGCCATAATAATAATAATAATAATAATAATAATAATAATAAACAATATATATACATGTAACGTCAGTGCCCTTTTTAGATTTTTGGGTGGGTTACTTGTACAGGCTCCACCTTGATGTATTACGTTAATCCACGCCGTCCATTCCTTTCCCGGCTTCATTTTAGGCGTTGAATAAAAAAACAGAGTCAATCCAAGGTTCTGGCGGGCCATACCATGGCAAATGGTTGTTTTCGCCATTGAAATCTCCCTTGGCATTCATATATACTGAAAAATAATCAATATTGGGCTCGTTGGGTCTGTTATTAGTGGTAGAATCCAATAGCTGGAATGGATTTACGTGGAGTGGGCCCCATATATGAAAAACCTTAAATTTTTGATTTTCAAAAAAAAAAAAAAAAAAAACGCAACCACAGGCAGCGTTGCTGCCGCTGCTGACAAGAAGGGACGTCAAGCGTCCTGCGCTGCGGGTGCTGCCGGCGGACGGACCAGGGACCCACGGTCCCAGCCGTGGGCCCCACCATGATGTATGTTTACCATCCACTCCGTTCATTAGGTGGGCCACTTCCTTAAGTGGGTCCCCTCCAAATTTCAGCCACGTCCAGCACTCAGGTGGCCCACATCACAGGGAACAGTAGGGACTAAATGTTGCCATTGAATTCCTTCTAGGATTTCAGATAAGTTTTGAATCTAAAGCAGGTGGGCCATGTTACCCACCTTGATGAGATGTATATCTACACCGTCCGATCAGGGTGTGGCTATCAGTGAAGTAGGAATTGACGATGGAGGGAGGGGGGCTGACAGTGAAGTGTTAGCTGACTGTAGGGTGTACTCACCTAATGCATCAATATATATATATATTATATTGCTATATATATATAAAGGGGGGGTAGCCCATTACGTGGGACCCACTTCTGTTGTTTTCTTCAGCTGCGGCGTGCAACCTTTATTACGGTCAGTGGCATAATAGATGGGCCACGCCTGATGCATGTAGCATACGCACCGTCCATATGAGCTAGATGGTGGGACCCACCCCTGGTGTGGGGCTCGCCTGGATGTATGTGTTAGTCCAGGCCATCAGGGTCTGGACAGTGTTAGTATATTAAATATATATAATGTGGTGGGCCCTACATGGGACCACCGTGCTATATGTGTTTGTCCTTATTGGGATCCACACACATGTGTGGACTCCACTGTGATATGTTAAGATGGGAAGAGGGCTCGCCTCTAACGTTTGGGCGGGTCATCCACACCGTCCATTGTTTGTGACGGTGGGGACCCAACCAACACGTGGGGCCTACTCTAACATGGAAGCAGAATGGCTGGTATACCTACACCGTCCAGATGAGCTGGATGGTGGGGTTCACCATGATGAATGGATTTAATCAACGCCACCGTACTTGGAGGCCCACTTTGGAGTATGTTTTGTATACACCGCTCATCCAACTAACGTGGGACCCCACCTTGAGTTACGTGTTGTCCACACATGTAACACGTGTGACCGTGAGATGGCCAGGCACGTGGAAATCTACCCTGATATCTGTATTTTTTTTCCCAAGCCATCCACTTGTTTTACCAGATTGGGCCACTATGATATATGTCTTGATCCACACCATTCAGTCCAGTGGACAGTGGTCCCCATCATAATACATGCATTGTATATTCACGCCGTCTGTCCAACTGGGCCCTGGTGTATGTATTTAGCCACGCCGTCCATCTGTATGTGGGACCGGCCATGACGTAAGTGTTTCATCCACGCCATCCCGTCCATGTATTGGGCGTGGACCCTATACACGTGGTCCACCTTGATGTATGATTTAATCTACACCGTCCATCAGGTTGTGACGGTGAGGACTCCACCATGATATGTGTTATATCCTAACCTCTAGGTCAAACAGGGCCTGCCTCAATGTATGTTTGATCCACACTGTTTGTGGGACGTGTGACCCACCTGATGTATGCATTCTATATCCACACCGACCAGCAGGTGGGGCCCATTTGCTGCATGTGTAGGGCCTACCTATTGTGTATTTGAAGCCCATGGGTTGTGGTCCATTGTGATGTATTCGAGGCCCAATACGATGTATATGTGACCCATTTAGTGAGGCCCGTGTAATGTATTTAAGGCCCATGTGCAGGGTCCACCTATTGCGTATTTATGGCCCATTTGGCAAGGTCCATCGGTATATATATTTATGGCCCATTTGGTGAGGCCCACTGGTGCGGCCCATTGATGCGGCCCACTTGGTGTATTCGAGGCCCACCTTGGTATATTTGTAGCCCATCCATGGGGCCCACCTTGGTATATTTGTAGCCCATCCATGGGGCCCACCTCGATGTATTTGTAGCCCATCCATGAGGCCCAATGTGTTGCATATGAGGCCCATGTATTATAACCCACTTGGTGTATCTGAGGCCCATGGGTCATATCCCATTGTGATATATACTCGGTCCATACGTCGTGGCCCATTGAGATGTGTTTCCGACCCATTTAGTGAGGCCATTGTGAAATATTCCTACTCATGTGATGAGGCCCATCGAGATGTATTTCTGGCTCATTGATGCGGCCCAATAATGCCACCCACCGTGATGTGCATATTAGGCTAATGGTGCGGCCCAATGTATCGACCCACGGTGATGCGTAGGCTCACGTGCTGCGCGTGTAAGGCCCACCTGTGATGACTATTTGAGGCCACCTGTCGGATATTTGGGCTCACCTTATGTTTGACTCTACATGGGCCACTACTCGGGAGCAATGTTGGTTAAATGTCCACTTTGATGGGCGATGATGGTTGAATGTTCATATTGTGACCTTCCCATAGGCCATGTTCGACCAATTAACGAGGCTGATTATTGACCGATTCTGATTGACGTGACTAATTTGCCGATTCTGATTATCGACTACCGATTATGATTGTTGTGGTCGATTGGCTGATTATCGATCAAGGCCAATCATCGTGGCCGATGTGGATTTCGATTGTGATGTATATTCTGCCTGTAGGTTGAGGCCCACTATGATATATAAAGGCCCATGGACGTGGCCCATTGTGATGTATATGTAGCCCATGTGATGCGTATTAGCCCCATGTGACGCAGCCCATTATGATTGTACGAAGCCCATTGTGGTGTGTTTAAGAGCTAGGCTATGGAGCCATTGTGATGTATGTTAGGCCCATGTGAAAGGCCCATCGTGATATGTATTAAGCTCTTGAGTAAGGCCCATGGTGTTCTATATTTGGCCCTTGTGTGAGGTCATGGGTCCACTATATATTAGGATCCATGAGGGCCATTCCTTGGGGGGCAATGTTGGTTAAATGTCCACATTGTCGGGGTCGATTGTCGATGCCAGTTGCTGATACCGATTATGTGTATGTGACAGCATAGCATCATGATACATGCCCATACGCATCATCTGCATGTTTGTTATGAGATGTGGTTGATCATTGCATATGTCATTGAGCATGTTGTTATGAGACTCCCTGATAGGCGGAGGTTATCTCACTTGAGCACGCAGTATGCACAGGATTGATGCATGACTGGATTGTATGACTCATGCATCTCGCATTATGATTACTGTACGCCCTAGCGACACCAGGGTCGTAGCCTCCACAGGCGTATCGTGGATGGCCAAATGGGACACCGGAAATATTTTGTTCTAACATACGGGCGCCATAGATGTCCCTGGGTGAAAGTCCCTAAACCTCCGTGGCCAGGAGATGCCCCAACGTCGAGACCGAGTGGATACATGAGCGCCCGAGTGCCGAATACCAGGAGGCCGCGTCTCCCACTGTGTCGTGGTCGGTTGGGAGGGGGTGTGGCCTTACCCGCCCGAGGGTAGGGGGCAATACTAGGCTGAGTTTGACCAGCTCGTGAATGGGTCCGCTATCGACATGCCGGATAGGTATTGGCAGACTATTGGCCAGGCGGATAGTGAGGTTTCTTACGCTCACTTGGACTGTGCGGCTGGGAGAGCGGCAGTGCCATTTGGAGTGTACTAAACCCCGGTGATGATCCCAGAGATGAACCATACTGATATGTGGATTTAGTGAGCAGGAGTTGCATACTCATTCATGCATTCATTCATTCACTATCTACTTGGGTTGGTGGTATGCAACTAGTTGTTACGTGTGCCTTCGCAATGGCCAGGATTTCGGTTGGGGCGCGCGACTAACCTGAGATCAGGAGTTTACCACATTGAGTCTGACTATCCAAATTTAGGTATGGGACTGGTTTGGATAGAGGTCCCTTGTGATGGACCCCATAGCCTGCGATACTACGTACTACCATCCCGACTTCACACTCCAGCATGGTCATTCCATTCGCACCGCATATTGCATTACATCCGCGACATACGACATCTTGGGTTACTGTGCTTCTGCATCTATATGGTCTAGATATGGCTGACGCATTTGTGAACACATAAGGAATTATATACCCCATTGCATTCTCGGCATTTGATGTTTGGCTCTTTATGACTCCTCGTTTGCGTAGCTGTTATATATTGCGTATTCTGATATTGATTGGCTCATGGACTTGCTCGTATTTTCGCTTACTCTGTTATCGTATGATCTATGATCTTGTGAGTATTTCTGTTTACTCTGATAATTCCTGCTCTTGTCAGTATTTCTGCTTACTCAGATAATTCATGATCTTGCTAGTATCTTTGCTTATTCCGATATTGTACGATTTATGGATTACCAGTACTTCCAGTTTGTATGATAATGGCATTGTATTGAATACTTGGCACTTACCTTGTGCACACACTTACACCACTCCCTAAGCTTTCTATAAGCTTATGCACGATAGATGCGTGCAGGTGTTATTAGGTTGCAGCAGCGTTGAGCTTGGAGCGTGCAGTTGTATTCTGGAGCTTTGATTTCGATATATGTATTTTCCCTTTCAGCATTGTACTCAAATGATTATATTAGTGGATATGTGATGATGATGTTGCCTTTGTCAATTGGGTAATCTTGTGGTTATGCTTATTATGAGTTAAATGTACAAAAAAAAATCCTCCTTGTAGGATCCCAGGATCGGAATCTGGCGTATGGACGCTAGGACCCGAGAATGGGGTACTACGGAGGCTGTCGACACCAGATTCGGTGATCGGGATTCCTGCGAATCCAATTTCTGGGTTTGGGGCGTGACAGAAGTTGGTATCAGAGCATAACTTGGGAATACCTGAGGATAACGTCACATATCTACTGATAGGCACCCTTCACTCGATGATTGTTGAGAACCTAGAATGGTTAGATTCCCGAGTTCGAATAACTTAAAGATTTTCTATTATAGCTCCCTACCGTTGATATTGTGAGGCTGTATAGTATTTCAGTTTTGATCATTTCTGATCTAGGATTCAAGGATCATCGTAGTGTTGATTAGGCGTTTTAGGAGCAAGAGGCTGAGCTTTTCCGGTGTTGTCCCCGTCTCTTACGTGTTTGATTATGTTGGCATGATTGTGTTCGGATAGGATTTCTCTTCCTTGGTGATCTCTGCATTAGTTTGGTTGTAGTTTAAATTTCGAGGACGAAATTTTTATTAGGAGGGGAGAGCTGTAAGACCTGTATCCTAGCCCGTACCATTCCTTAGGCTTCCGCGGTCCTCCCGATCAAATTTCGGCGACCTGCGGCCTATTATCGGTGTTTGCGCGTAATCTTGAGTCACGTCCTGTTGATCTGAGTCGGCTCAACCCGAGACCTATACCATTGCGACCGTGCCGACGCCGCGATTCCAACGCCGCGTCTCGTTCGTGAATGCGACGCTTAGATCATGAGATGTAGCTCGTGCATTGTAATAGCTGTGGACCACACATTTGCAGGGCCCACATATCACAATGGCACCATTTCCTAGGTTATCATGAGGTGATGGCATCACCCCATGCCAAGTAATAAATGCTTACAAGCAATTATGGCATATGGCATTTATTTTCCCTATAAGTCAACCCTAGCATTTATGGCCTTACATAAATTAACTACTCTCTCTCTCTCTCTCTCTCTCTCTCTCTCTCTCTCTTCTTCTTCTTTTCCTCCCCCTAGCAAGAGAGAAGGTGAAAACGTCCATGGCAACTCTCCCATTTCTAGCCACATTCACCTTAGATCCCCTTCAATCCTACCATTAGAAGCTCATCTCCACCGTTGAAAAAGATCCTAAAAGGCTTGTGGACCCGAGGAATTGAGGAAGGAGTCGATTTAGAGGTGGGTGCTTCTCTCTCTCTATCTCTCTTATTTCTTTTGTGTGATGTGAGGCCCACTTGGATGGACCCTACCTTGATGGATGTCTCATCTAAACCGTTAAAATCATGTGGACCCTACCTTACAGATGACGAGAAAACACAAATACCAGATCCATCGGTTAGCCACGTTCATATGGGACACACCTTGATGAAACATGGGCCTACGTTCATGTGGGACCCACCATGGGCCGTGTTTATCCATGCCGTCCAGCGTCCCTGGACGCTGGACGTGAAGCATGGTGAGTCCGTGTGCAGACATGGGTGTGTACTAACAAGCCATAATAATAATAATAATAATAATAATAATAATAATAATAATAATAATAATAATAATAATAAACAATATATATACATGTAACGTCAGTGCCCTTTTTAGATTTTTGGGTGGGTTACTTGTACAGGCTCCACCTTGATGTATTACGTTAATCCACGCCGTCCATTCCTTTCCCGGCTTCATTTTAGGCGTTGAATCAAAAAACGGAGTCAATCCAAGGTTCTGGCGGGCCATACCATGGCAAATGGTTGTTTTCGCCGTTGAAATCTCCCTTAACATTCATATATACTGAAAAATAATCAATATTGGGCTCGTTGGGTCTGTTATTAGTGGTAGAATCCAATAGCTGGAATGGATTTACGTGGAGTGGGCCCCATATATGAAAAACCTTAAATTTTCGATTTTCAACAAAAAAAAAAAAACACAACAACAGGCAGCGTTGCTGCCGCTGCTGACAAGAAAGGACGTCAGGCGTCCTGCGCTGTGGGCGCTGCGGGTGGATGGACCAGGGACCCACGGTCCCAGCCGTGGGCCCCACCATGATGTATGTTTACCATCCACTCCGTTCATTAGGTGGGCCACTTCCTTAAGTGGGTCCCCTCCAAATTTCAGCCACGTCCAGCACTCAGGTGGCCCACATCACAGGGAACAGTAGGGACTAAATGTTGCCATTGAATTCCTTCTAGGATTTCAGATAAGTTTTGAATCTAAAGCAGGTGGGCCATGTTACCCACCTTGATGAGATGTATATCTACACCGTCCGATCAGGGTGTGGCTATCAGTGAAGTACGAATTGACGGTGGAGGGAGGGGGGCTGACAGTGAAGTGTTAGCTGACCGTAGGGTGTACTCACCTAATGCATCAATATATATATTATATTGCTATATATATATATAAAGGGGGGGTAGCCCATTACGTGGGACCCACTTCTGTTGTTTTCTTCAGCTGCGGCGTGCAACCTTTATTACGGTCAGTGGCATAATAGATGGGCCACGCCTGATGCGTGTAGCATACGCACCGTCCATATGAGCTAGACGGTGGGACCCACCCCTGGTGTGGGGCTCGCCTGGATGTATGTGTTAGTCCAGGTCATCAGGGTCTGGACAGTGTTAGTATATTAAATATATATAATGTGGTGGGCCCTACATGGGACCACCGTGCTATATGTGTTTGTCCTTATTGCTCAGCAGCGTGGGATCCACACACATGTGTGGACTCCACTGTGATATGTTAAGATGGGAAGAGGGCTCGCCTCTAACCTTGTGCACACACTTACACCACTCCCTAAGCTTTCTATAAGCTTATGCATGATAGATGCGTGCAGGTGTTATTAGGTTGCAGCAGCGTTGAGCTTGGAGCGTGCAGTTGCATTCTGGAGCTTTGATTTCGATATATGTATTTTCCCTTTCAGCATTGTACTCAAATGATTATATTAGTGGATATGTGATGATGATGTTGCCTTTGTCAATTGGGTAATCTTGTGGTTATGCTTATTATGAGTTAAATGTACAAAAAAAATCCTCCTTGTAGGATCCCAGGATCGGAATCTGGCGTATGGACACTAGGACCCGAGAATGGGGTACTACGGAGGCTGTTGGCACCAGATTCGGTGATCGGGATTCCTGCGAATCCGATTTCTGGGTTTGGGGCATGACAACATGTCCTCATAATTAAGGGGTGAGACCCAAATCACTACCTCACATTGGTCATGCCCACTATTCCATCGGACCCTCACAAAACTAGTGCCCACACACAAGTGATAATCAAACATGTTTCAAAGGCTGAATACACATCGCACCAACCTAGGACTTGGGGTCACACTCTAATCATGATTTCAAGTGGTCAAGGACTTTCCAAGCATTATGTAATTACTTAACTAAGGGTCAGAAGTCAATTACATGCAGTTTAGGGGCGCATATGAATTCACATGGTTTAGAGGTCACCCAAACATCACAAATCACATAGTTAGGTACCACATGCACACCACAAGTTCACCTAGTTTAGCAGTCACCTAAGCATCACATGATCATATGGTTGGGCCACACATTCATAAATCCACTTAGACAAGTAGTTACATAATTGCCCCAATTTCAAATAGTTTAGTGGGCTGTAAAAATCACGAACTCACATGGTGTGGTGATCCATATGATCCTACCAATTGACAGGCTAAATGAGGAATAACCATTACAATGAGTACCATGAAAATGGTTTAGGTAGCAATAAATATATAGGCAGCCCCACACTCTAAAACGATCTAACAAAATAGATGAATGACTGGTAAAACATGTACTTTAGGTGGCCCATGATCGGTCAAAAAGGATAGATGGGTAGATTTCTCACAACATTATTACAGCTCTAGGAAGTCTTTAACGGTTGACAAGTGATCAATATTGCTCCTGTGGCATGAGATTTGGATCTGACTAATCTATAGTAACATACCCTAAAATAATAAGGATAAACTAATGAATGGCATGAATCTACGTCGTACTACAAGGTGGAGCCCATGGAGACTTCTTGTGAGGTTGAGTTGTGTGTGACCTACCGTGATGCGTGTCGACCCTTAATACCATCAGTCAGATGCACCAATCCATGGTGGGCCTGGGGCTTAAAATCAAGTCAATCGGTGGCACATGTGGGCCACACCACACACAAAAGTTGAGAGGCTTACCCTCCATTAAGGGCCCGTTTGGACGGGCTTATTAGGGTGGAGTACACGGCATTCGGTTGGAGTGCACATAAAATGAAGCAATTTATTAAATGTCAGTGGATTGTTTCCTATCCAATTCGAGTGACGGTCCAGTGCCCGTCCAGTGCGCACGTTTGGATGGGCCAATGATTCCACATTGTAGATGCAGAGACGTGTTTGGCCGGGCATAGGATTGCATGCAATCCAACGGCCGGAGTGTTTGGACGGTCTACAGATGCCTTTGATTTTTCTTATTCTTGTTCTTTATTTTTGGCACGTGGTATTCTGGGGTTTGGTGGGCTCCACCATTGTCCAATGTAAAAGTACGATCCATTCCTGGACATGTTGAGAACTTTCTCTTTCAATGCCTGTTTAAAGGGGGTGGAGTTAAATAATGCACAGGCGCGCAACATGCTTGATGTGTGGGCACTCGGAAACTGTATACGTGGCATGCATGAGCTCAAGTTAAACCGACTAAATTATGGAGCCCACTATTCTAAAGTGACAGTCCCAAAATCATATTGGTGGGAAAATTTTGACATCGTATTTTTGGACATTTTTTCGTCAAAACAGGACCGTGGGATATTTTTAATTTTTAACCGTCCAATAAATGTCCACCACAATGATAGTCAGATAAAAAAATGATCTTAATCTGGATGTTCATGCTACATCTAGACTAGGAATCACAATTTGGATGGCTTAATTTGACTATCCATACCTGTTAGAATGCATTTTCTAAAGTACTTGCATATTATCCATCATTGTTCGAAACGGACAACGGTTAAAAAATGTTAACTTCTGATTTCACTATGGGCCGCACATTCATGGATGTGTTCCATCCATTTCATTCATATGTTTATTCGAAATAATTAGGAGATCCATGTCAAAATAAAACTAGAGATGTAAAGAGATATCAATGGCACAGAGAAAATACAAAATACTACACGCAGACTATACTATAAGGAGTCACACGGCTATCATCCACAAAAACCATAAACATCAATTGTAAAAGGCATTCAAAGTTACAGCCACCATATTTAAAATTTAATAATAATAAGCAATGCCAAAAAAAGAACCACCAGGCCCACGAAAATCACAATGACTTTCTCGCTATCCGATGGAGCAAGATCATCAGTCGATGTCGCCCTCTCCACCACCTCCTATCTTGTCTGGGTCAACTAATAGGTAGATGAAGTCGTAGCGTGCTGGATCTCGATCTCAACAGATGCGGCAACAACCTGATAACATGGAGACTCTTGCATTAGTACGGATGGCTCACAGGCCTTACGAAAAAAATTCTCCCGGCATGCTACGACCTCCTTCCAGTTCTGAAACACGCGGTGCTGCCGCCATTGTATCCCTCAACTTCTACTCACGCCTCATCCCAAGTGTGATATATCCCAGGGCGTCGCCCGACAAGGACAATGTAGAACTTTTCTTGACCCATCTGCGATGGCATGCATGGATTATTTTTGTGATATATCAAAAAATGAACATCCGTAATTCAAATTAGCAATTATAATCCTATTTTCTGAATATCAAAGTTGTATGTATGTACCCTTCCTGCATTATATGTATTGACTAATCCAATCCGAGTTAATATGCGTAATGCAAATAATGTGAGTAAATATATATGAACAACCTCCAAAACATATTTAGTCATTCAAACAACAGCCATCATGGTATACATTAGGCATATATACCCGCACACAAAAATCCAAAATATAAAAAAAAAACATAATGTCAGAGTATACGGAACCAAACATAACAACAGTGAAAGTTATTACGTGCCACCAAAATAGAAACATTACTATAAAAAACCCCAATAACCACACCCTGTCAGACAGAACCTTCACCTCCATCATCGAAGTGATCACGCAGTTTTTCCTTTAACCAATCCACTCGCCGCTCGGGTCGAAGACTAACAAAGAACGATTCCAACAACTTGTCCTTACTCAGGATCTCACCAACATCGATAAATTTTTTGGTGGTCAGGCCTTTCACCTCCTCGAGCACATCAAGTACTTTGTTAGTACGATTAACCTGTTTGCCCAGCCTAAATTTCATCATTGACTCAGCAACGGTATTTAATGAGGCCCCAAGTACATCACATGGACGAGCCGGGCGTGATCGTTTCCTTGTTACTATCCCTCCACGAGTGCCATCGGAATTAGGAGTGAGAGTGGGAGTGCTACAGGACCTGTGATGTCCCATCGCAGGACTGTCCGATGGTAATGGAATGGTCCCTGTGGAGTCTGTTATGTAATCCTCTGATAGATCTATCATATCATCCATATCATCATCAACAGAATTCCATGCTTCATTAAGATCTCGCTATAGACGAGAAGAAGATGCCAATGCGGCCATACTCCTGTTGCCTCGTACGTAGCGGCCCGTGGCCTGGTCGGATCCGCATATCATTGCAAGGTCATCCATCCTGTCGATTCGTTTACTGCGGAGTCTTATATCATTTAGGTGAGACTGCCAGAGGAATAAGACATGTAATAATGGGTAAATAATACATAGAGATTGATGATAGACAATTCCAAACCAGTTAAACGTACCCTCAGATATTGCTCCCAGACTTCATCAGGGGTTGTCACAACCATCCTCTCAGAGTCCCAATCGAAGCCGCTCGCTGCTAGCATATCCTTCACTGCAGTATACTCTCACTTGTAATAT
Organism: Magnolia sinica; assembly: GCF_029962835.1. NCBI lineage: Eukaryota > Viridiplantae > Streptophyta > Magnoliopsida > Magnoliales > Magnoliaceae > Magnolia > Magnolia sinica. The sequence goes on from NC_080574.1 coordinate 71,968,421, forward strand.
CTCAATCGATTGGACACATTTTACCATGTGACAATTGTACTTTATAACTTCGTCGGCCGTAATCTGGTATGCCTCCCGCTTGAATCCATTATTAGCCTTACGGCCTAGTGCGTCCTATTCGAGGAATGTGTCGAATAGTAACTAGTCTATAACACTTGTCCATTTGATCTTCGACGCTTTAGATGAAGGCTCCGCGAGAGATTTCATGGTTTTAGCCCATGGTGAACATCGGGTGGCTATCGGCAGTGTTTTTGCCGGTGACTGGGTCGGTGTGGATGTATCGTTAAAAACGTCTGTCATTTCACTTGAATATGAAGATTGTATGATTTTTTTTTTTGCAATTTGCAACTATACTCGTTAAAACAGCAAATATTAAGATAGACTTATATAACATAAATTCACTAGTCCTTATAAGTATCCAATAAACCACCAAGTTTGTAACTCGATGACCATTCATAATTTTTTTAAGTTTAATAAACCTTAAATATAACATCACCAACTAAAAGTATGAAAATTAGATAGAAAGTATCATCATTTACTCCTACTATTCTGTTGAACATCTGCCCACATTCTGGCTGCAATGTCATCACGCATTCGATTCCAATCATCTTTTTCACGTTGCGTTGCTTGAAGTAACCATTGTCGCTCGTCGTTTCTTGATAGCTCTTGTGGTGTTGGGATACCCTTCACATCGGCACTAGATATAGCAACGAAATCACCATCCTGTGGAGACTCAATTTGGCCATGTATATAATTGTGTAGGACACAATAGGCTATCATAATTTGAACTTGTGTTTGAAAGTCATACTGCATAGCGCTCTTCAAGATGGGAAATCTACCTTTCAATAAATCGAAACATCACTCGATTGCATTGCACAATTGTGCATGTCGATAATTAAACAGCTCCATGTTCGTAGGAGCTCTCCCGGTTCGATATTCTTGTAAGTGATATCGAACGCCCCGATATGGAGCCATAAATTTAGGTGAATGAGCGTATTCAGCGTCGACAACATAATATTTTCCTATACATTCGAAGCAACATTATATTAAGTGAGAAACTGGATATCGTCATAGTTAACAATTAGATGGCTACTTTCATAACAAATATACAGTACCGTTCGGCACATGCAAGGGATCATTTGATCAGGTCAATGCATTGTGTAGCACTCTCGCATCCAAAGCAGAACCCTCCCAACCAGCCAATACATATGTAAATTTCATATCAAAAGAACATGCTGCCATGACATTTTGGGAGAACACCCCTTTGCAATTGTGGAAGCTCGCGTGGTCAACTGCCAACACATGCACTGGAATGTGTGTACCATCAATTGCACTGACGCAATCCTAAACGTGAAGAATCAACAACCATGAAACGACCATACATTGGACTGAAGTAAACAATACAGGCTTAGAAAACACACCTATTGCAAATATACCTGAAAGTAAGTAAACCAATTCAGATTTTTTTGGATCTCTGATGGTGTCTCGGTGCTGGCCGGTTTAACCAAATCAAGGTACATTGATATAATTGCCTCTAGCACATGGTAAAAGTGCCGACTGACTGTCTCACCCGATCAAATAAATCTGTGACCTATGACCCAGTTACGAACATTTTGCCCCAATGTGTGAAGGAAAATCACTACTTATTCTTCAAGACTAACATTATGCGTATCACGGAGTCGTGTCTTCTCGCGTAGCTGCGTACATAGTTCAAAAAATGATTCTCGATTCATCCTAAGTTGATCTACACAATCTCTGTCGCTAGCTCGAATAATAGAATTAATGAACCTTACTCGCTCATCATCCCCATGACGCGCCGGTTAGTTGAACATGTACGTATGACAATATTCCCCAATAGCTTGTATGCAAGCTGCCACTGCTTGAAACACAATTATACTATCCAGCGAGTCCTCATCTGAATAATCCATCACCAACTGATAACCTACACTATCACGTGTATATTTCTCATAAATATACATTGCAAATAACAGATGGGTACAAATATAAATGTTGGACGAAGGGATATATCTAGATATATATATATATATATATATATATATATATATATATATATATATATATATATATATATATATATATATATATGACTACTTAGACCTCAATGGTCGGACGCCAACAGTGGCAATAATGTTTATCTATATATAAATATAATAGTCTTCGAGTGCAGTTGATTCTATGAAATGATCTCATAAGTTAAGTAGATCATTACTGAGTGGAGATACATCGTTTCAACACTTGGGGTCTTGGTATTGATCCCTAGTGGGGGTGGCTAACATGGAGTGTGTGTACTGACATGGGTGTGTACTAACAAGATAACTCCCAAAAGAAAAAAAAAGCAGATCCAGATGATGAATGACCATTAAATATTTATTGCGGGCTACAAAAGGATTTAGATGAAGCCTATCTTTGTATTTCCCCTGTATCCAGGTTTGATTGACCTTATAAATTCTTTGGATGGAAAATAAACATTACTATAGGCCCTATGAAAATTTTAATCAAAGTTCAATCACAAGGTCCTCATCTGTAGTGAGGTCCATCTGAGATTTGTATCTCCTTAAATAAACAATTTTATTGTGCCTTAAATTCATGCAAGGTGGCAGCCAACTATGACATTCAACATAATATTTCACCCCTAAGCCCAACCCTTAAAGATCATAAACCCATAGAAAATTTTGCAAAACTTAAGCCTGGCCCTTCCCATAGGAAGCTGGTGCCTGACTTGTGTTGGGAATTAGAATAGGTGGGACCGTGGATGATTAGGTGGGCCACCATGTGGATATATTCGAAAATGATAGGTCAACTTTTACTCTGCTAGCCATTCAAGATTTATCTAGCTCACAAGTATGACTGAGGTTCTATACATGAAGAACCCCGTGACAGCTTAGATGGTCACAAGTTATCCAATCAATGTGATTTTAGCATTTAAACTGTCCACACGATGTGGCCATCAGATCAACGGTCCTCAGTGTAGACTAAAAGCTTATTTGGCAGATGTCAAGGACTAGCAAATAGCATCATGTGGTCCAACCGAAGCCAAAAAAAGGCATGATCTATTGATAGATCTCTCTATTCCACACTAACTAGATGGTTTAGATCATATTGTTGTATTTGGGTATGGATGATTAGAAGAAAGTTTTCAACTCAGGGACACAACAGCATGAGCATTCATCTGGAATGATTATGGGGAAGTGCTTTTCAAGCTGGGAAATTACCATAATGCAATTATTACCAAAGAGCATTCAGTTTCGGTCCTAAACATGTATGAACCAACATATGCTTATCAAAATCAACATATCCTCTGTTATCAATTTGTAAAAGAAGACGGTACAAGGACGTTACCAGACTATGTTGGTAGACTATGTTGGTACTACAACAAATTCCGATATTTACCTGTCATTTGGTCAAAAAATAAGTGAATTAAATAAATATCATATCATATATGGAGAACCAAATAAGCAAACAGTCACATTCTCATTGTTCATCATGTGGGCCCTACTATATCATGTGGGATCAGCTATATGCTGGCCGCTTTCTACCATTAACACTAAGAAAATAACCTACAAATCAATGAAACAAATATTCCTTCCTCTATCGTATCATCCATGTCTCCTCTCTTGGAAATCAAACAACAACCGAAAAAACTCAACGGTCGAAATATCTAAGAAGAACTCATTTCAAAATCCTCATTGATCGCCCCAAATAGCATCTTGAAACACCTTAAAGCAGCTTCTATTAAGTGAAATCTCTCCCACCATCTGCTAGCACTAGTTCCTGCTGAAGAAACCCAACGCTGGTCGATTTTTTTTTTTTTTGTACAATATTATATATATATATATTGTAACTTCTATACAATATTAAGACGCACCATTTTTAAAATCATAGAGGACTGACACCCCAAAAGGAAAAAAATAAATAATAATAATAATAATAATAAACTATTTCAGCTAAAAGCTGCTTCCTTCGGGGAAATCTCCAAACATTCATACATGCAGTAGAGCTTATTGAAGAGACCCTACTGAGCAAGATCAGAAAGCCATATAATCCAGGTGATTTTTCTCCAAGTGAGATTGAAATGCCAGCAATCTAGACTCACAAATCGGAAATCAAGAACATAAAATGAGATTGACTGGTGGAAATTCAAGAGAAGAGAATCTTTGGCTTTTTCTAGGAGCCATAAAACACAAGATGAAAATAAAAAAAAGCAGGTAATGTGTGATCAGCTGAGTACCGATTATCTAAAAAAAAATCCATTCATACTCTGGCAGCTATGTGCCATCCAAACACAGGCACATAGCCATTTTTCACGTGAGATGAATGCACCAGAATCCAAATTGTTCAAACAGTAGGTCCCATTCCAGAAATGTAACAAAATATAAATTTCATTGAAGACATATTGTGACTAGAAGGTAGACAAATTGAATATAAAATACACAAGTTGCATGTCGGCATTTATTAGCGGTTGAATATGATTGTAAGGATATGATCCATTTGTGGGTGCCCCACTATTTTGATGGTATGATTTTTATTTCGTGTATACATGGTCTAAAGAAGCATCATGCATGCAATGGATGAGCATAATCTGCCAGGGTAGCAAACGACTTCCAATGTGGGAGTACATAGACCCACATGTAGATATGTGAGCAGAGGTAGCATTATAAGAGTTCTATTGGCATTGCAAATTTCAGAAAAAAATTCACAGATTCTTCAGGTGCAGACTGAGAGATTGTAAGGATCCTAGGTTGATTTAATGATCAAAACAGCAAATTATTCATTTATATAAGTTATTTATTTTATATGGAGTTGGTTTGGTGCCTCATGGGATCTTCACTGCAGGCTCACTTACCATCTATAGCAGGGCCCACATGATATAACAGGGCACCATGACCACTATAAACACCATATGTGAAACAGACTTATCAAGTCATTCCCCTCTTCAATCCAAACCATCCCCCATCAGTCTATCCATGCATATTTCTAAAAGACTCCAACTACCTTGCAACACCCAAATATACCTTCAAGACTGAATATTTATGGAGCTCGAAGTCTCATTTTCTAAAAGACTCTGATTGTCCAGAAGAAAATAAATAGTCCTGCAAGTCTGCACCGTTTGACACATGTGAGCATATATCAGAACGATTCATGACTACCTTGATAGGTCCTGGACAATGGTTAGACCTGATAATTACATTAGACTGTCACCTGTAAGGAAAGATGCACATATATCGAAAAAATACACATGACTTACCAAACATAAAGGTTAATAGACTTTGTGTGTATAACAAATCACCTCTAGGTTCCATAAATGTCTACAAGACTTAACAGTCTTAGATAACCAGGGAACTTTCTACATATGACCAAGAAAAGAGATTCCATTTGAAAACAACAGATTTCGTAACTGACATCCAAGTAAGACCACTATAAGTAATGGATGTTCCATTTGCACGGCCATAGAGATTTCACGAGTAGCATCCAAGTTGCACCAAGGTTTGAATAAATTAGGAGATGGAAGTAATAATCCCAAGATTTCAAAACTTGCAATCAACAAGGAGATGACTATTAAGGAGAATCCATTTGTAATGACAGATATTCAGAACTGGCAACCAAGTATAACCAATACTATGCAATAGATTCCATTTGCATAGATTAAGATTTCACAAGTGTCATCCACCATGCACCGAGCCTAATAAAGCGATGCAATTTGCAAACCAAAGGTCTTGAAACTGGCATCTAAATTAGGAGATTACTAGGAAGGAGATTCCAGTTGCCAAGCCACATTTATCACTCAAATCACTCAGCAAGGTAGTAGAGACAAATATAATTAAAAAAATTGAAGCAAGTTCTAAGAAAATCGTAGGTTATCTGACACTTTGAGAAACATTAAAGAAATATAGATGATAGTGACCATACCTGAGATCTGTCTGAAAACAAATTGAAGAGGTCAGTGACCTTCAATTCGCTACAACTATGCCGCAATGGTCCCAAGAGATTTTCACAAAAAGCTTAATAACGTTAGGCATATATACTCAATGTAGTTAAAGTATAAAGATGGTTTCCAACTGCACATATGTATTTGGAAGCCAAGTGACCTGACAACCTTGACAAGTCCTGGACAATGTTTAGCCAAAAGAACAGAATATCATCATGAAAAGATATTACATTTGAAAACAACAGATTTCATATTTCCCATCCAAGTAATAGCAGTACAAGTAATGGATATTCCATTTACAATGCCTAAGATTTCATGGCTTAACCCATCCCAGAGATTCACAGAGGCCAACAAACTAACAATTTCAAGATGATAGCATGATTCATTAGCATTAACAATGGTTCATACTACAACCACAAACGGTATAGGTTGAAATCTCATTGAAAACAGGAAGTAATTGCTTGCCAGCTTCAAGTCCATGGTAGATGCCCAAGTAACATACAAACAAACAACAAATTTATTCCTCCTTCCAGTGCAATCAGATCATGGTCATCCATTTAAATGGAGTCAATTTGTTATGACCATGTATTATGCATGAAGCAATGAATTTATTAAACTCATTGTAAACAAAGATATTCATTTGGAAATCCATACCAATATATTAGCAATAAACAAATTTCATTACAGCAGTCATCTAGGTATGCACCATTTCCAAAGGGTGGATACCTCTTCACAGGATGCAAATAGTAACCATCATCCGAGCTATAGATATATTCGAAAAAACCCACTCCCTTTGCAATCCAAAGAATTGACACATACCTTATAAGCCTTTCACTCTCATACGAGTATATAAAATCCGTGAATAGCAATACACAAAAAACCCATATACTGAATGAAGAACAGTTTTCACATAACCCAAAAGCCCCATTTTTCGAAGAAACCCCCTTTTTTCCAAAAATCCCAAATAATCGAAGCCGTTATAGAAAATATCAAAAAACCCGAACGGCCATACTCCAACGACAGGATTGAAGCGGATGCAGAGTACATATACCAAGTATAAATGAAGTCTGATAGTAAAATCCAACATGCACCCCTAAAATATAGAAATCGGAAGGCATGGCATCCAAGTAGACAACACACATGCAATTGGGAGGGCCATCGCCCTGTGATAACAGGCGTATATCAGTGTCATGAAGAAACCCTACTCGGCCTCTCAGAAATGACAACAAATACAGTGGTAAAACAACATGCATGAATAAGTCCAAGCATTTTCATGGCATTTCAGTGGGCTATCGAGGAAGGAGATCTACCTCAGGCCCCAGACAATCCGTGAGATCGCGTGGGAACGGTGGCGGATGAAAATGGCCATCGCGATCTGCAAGAAACTTACTTATAGGAAGATTTCGAACGAAAACCAAGACTCACGCCATGCCTCCGGCCATGACTGCTCCATCTCCAATCCCATCCCTCAATCCATACACTGGACTAGGGAGAGACTGGGTTGGGCTCGAGAAGTATTCCAGCGCAGGATGGGCATGATCCCATTGGATTCTGGAAATCCAGCGAAATATCCATCGAAAACCCTCTCCTTCTTATCCATCTGCCGCCCAAACAGGCTGGTGTACGGTCGCAGTGGGATTTGATGCTTTATTCCTGCTTAAGCCGTCCGACTCCCATTTAATCCACCCATCCAAACGGGCCCTAAAGCTTTCATAATCATTTATTGTGCCCACTAAGACATGGTTCATGAATACAGACCATCCATTATGTGTGTCCCACTTGGTTGAGGGGTCAATCAAAGTTTCAGATGCATCCAAATTTCAAGTGGACGCCAACAAGTGTTTGTATATCCTAGAGCTCCAAGTTCTATGAACGATTCAAGGAGATCAAAGTTACATGGGTCCCAAAGTGATGTATTTATTATATTTACACCATTCATCTATTTTTAGAGATCATTTTAGAGCATTATCCAAAAAAATGAATCATATCTAAAGATTATCTGGACTATACTGCAAATGGTAGTGGAGATAATGATTTCACATTTAAACAATTCACAGGGCCCACCATAATGTTTATTTTCCATCCAATCTATTCATAAGGTCATAAAGACCTGAATTAAGAGGAAAAACAAATTTCATATTGATCCAAAACTTCTATGACCCTGTTCACAACCCCAAGTGTAGGGTTGCGATGTAGTAATAATCTCGGTGATATCGAGGTTGAATCCACAGGGACTAATCTCATGTGTTTTCTGAAAGCAACTAAAACTAGAACTAGAAGAAGATGAAAAACTTAATATAGAATATGTGAGAGAACAATTGTGAATAACTTAATGAAAAACTAGTGAAATTCAAAAATGGTAAACTAGGGTTTCCAAGGATCCACTTGTAGAGATCAGGGAGATCTATGCATGATTCACAAACACAACTGCAATCAGAGTCCCATCTTCATCCAATTGAAGGATATCTCATTAAAAATCAAATTTGAACTTCCTTTGATCTAGTTCTCAATGGATGAGAGGTATTAGAACTAGAAGTGATTTCATCACAAAACCATGCCCAGGGGACAAAGCAAACAACAGAATTTACCAATCCACAACCAATCTGAGAGAATTTGTGAAAGTTAGGGAGGATTCCATCATCCAACCATGCCCAGGAGAAAATGGTGAACAAAAGGATTTCCTAAATTCACAAATCTCAATAAAAAGAACATACTCAAATGCTATCACAAATTCATTGTAATTTAAGTCACAACAAATCATTAAAAACTAAAAGTTTTTCTTATAATCAAACTAAATTCAAAGAGAGTTCAACAACAGGAATCAAAGCAATCGCAAACAACCCATCACGCTACAAGCTTCACCTCTTAGCCCTAGCTAAGAGGTTTAACCAATCATAAACATGATTAACTAGAATCTCTTAAAAACATAATAAAAATAACTATGAAAGGGAAGAAAGAAAAAAACTCTTAAAGATGATGGCCGCTCCATGCTCTCTCTCTCTCTCTCTCTCTCTCTCTCTCTCTTCTCTTGCTCATGTCCTTCTCTCAGTGTTGGGCGACACCTTATTTGTAAGATGGTGGTATTCTCTCCAACAAATTCTCTTGCAAAATGGACTTGCGCAAGTTCTATTCTTGCGTTGTGAAATCGCGGAAAACATCTTGCGGTTACTCTGTTTTAAGGTGACTGTCCGTTTCGATCAGTCAATCTGACTGCATGGGAAGGGTTGAAATCCCCTTCCCTAGTGAATGGATGGTTTGGATCAGCTTCTTGGTCTGCCATTCGCTCATCCAAATCACCAAAACATCTGGATTACTTGGACGTTTCTTCTTATGTAAGATCTATGGCACGTTGATGGTGGGCTCTATATTTTCTGGAGTTGGAGGAATCCATTCCTTCCATCGGATTCGCGATGGAATTTTAGTAGGATGGGCGATTTCTAGATTAAAATAATGGCCCAGAGAGATGGAGCACAGCTCCCTACTCGTACCGTCCATCTTACGTTTGAACATAGGGACGCTGTTCTCGCTGTCCTCTTCCGATTTCCTCCTCTAGGTCAGGATCAGAAGGACCGTTGGATTTTAATGGATGGTCTGGATTGGACTGATGATCTAAGATTGTGCCCCCTCAGGATCGTCCGCAAGTCTGTCTTCGGACGTTTCGCAGTGGGATTTTGAAATTTTTAATTCATTCAGGATTGTGCATCTCAGCGGTCATTGACTACATTCTCTGGTTGGGTACACAGTAGGCATACTCCTGATGCGTACACCGACTACATGAGTGGGGCCCACCTTGCTGAGTAGGGGCAATCTATTCCGTCCATCCGGTTTCTCCAACTAATTTAAGTGGTTGAGTCTAAAATTTGAAGTATATCCAGAGATCAGGTGGCTTAAAATTAATGGTTGATCTGTCCACTGGCTTTGGGGATTCTTGAGTGTTAAATCCATGCTTTTAGCATCCTTTTCAATCCAAGCTCTTAAATCTACCTTGCAACACAAACATGGTTAAAATAAAATATTAAGCATTATCATGTTCATAAAACCAAGTAATAAATGGGATCCAATATGCAATATTTGACCCTCCACACAATCCTAAAAAGGGTTTCAATGGTAGACGTTCAATCCCCCGTTGCTCTTTGTAGTGTGGACCACTTGATAGTTAGATCTTTACTATTTTTCTTCTCAAGCCTTAAGACGAGCTCGCCAAATGGATGGATGGTTTGGATATATGGCATACCTCATGATCAGACCCACAAAACTTCTAGTCTTCACATGATTTTCGATGGTGTGGGCCACCTGAGTTCCATGTATGACTGATTTTGGGGGCAACCCATTTTTAAAGGGGACCTATCAAATGCACGGTGTAGATGTTGGACATACATCATGGTGAGGCCTATGGTGGGGCCCACCATCCCTGCCAATACTTCAAGCAACAGGACGTTGGTTACTGTAGTGTCCTTTGGATGCTGGTAGCAATCAACGTCTAGCCTATATTTTTTTGTATCACGATTTTTCATAGGTGGGGCCCACATCTGGATGATCCACTCCATCTGTCGGGTTCTCTGGCTCGTGACGGGTCCAATGAGCCCAATATTTAATATGTTTAGGCATACAAAAACATCACAGTGGGCCCTAATAGTTTTGATAGTAAATATTACTGTAAAATTATTTTTTTAATGGTGTGGCCTACCAAAGATTTGAATTGGCTATATTTTTCGGTTCAAGGCCTAAAATGAGCTGGAAAATTGGATGGACGGTGTGGATCATATACATGCGGCAAAGGTGGGGTCCAGGTCAGCGGCAACAGGTGCTGCTCACCTATATATATTTTTTAATTAATGTGTGCACGTGTGTTAATGAGTGTGTGTGTGGCCAGCCCAATGGGCCACACTTGGACTGTTGGATTTGTGCATAAACATCATAGTGGACCTTGGTCCTGAACAAGCTGGTATTTATGTTTTCTCTTCATCCAGATCCTTGTGACCATATACCCATGTATGATGGTTAGTAAACATCAAGATGGGCCCACGGCTAGTGGGTCCCACACAAGATTTATATCAAGCTAATATTTTACATTCTTCCTTCACTCACATGTATGGAACCTTTGTGAATGGATTGGATGGCATACATCATCACAATGGGGCCCACTAACATAGGGTTTTATAGCTACAATACAAGAATGAGAACAAGGAAATGAAGAGGAGGAAGGGTGAGGGGGTGTACTCACTTTGATGGACTAAATGGATGGTTGAGATGGATGGAAGGGATGGGGTTGATGGAGTTGATGGTGGCCCACCAAGGTCACCTTTCTCTCTCTCTCTCTCCCTCTCTTATTGTAGGAAATGGTGAAAATGTTAAGGGATGGAGGGGTATTTGTAGAGAAATGGATAAAAATGTGGTTAGGTTAGGCTAATGTGATTATGGTTATCGTAGGCTAGGATTATGGAAATTTCTACATGATTAGGACTTAATGGTGTATTAAAGGGACATAGGGTGTTATGGTGTAATGTGGTCATGCATAGGATATGGTATGGAGAAGAGTTGACTTTGGGGTAGACATGAGAGAGGTATGGTATGGGTGTGTGACATCATGCACATGGGTAGAGATTCTCTCACCCATGAGTGGCATGGTGCATGTGTACATGGCATGTGTTGTGCACATGTGTGGATTGGAATATATGGCGACATGTACACATGATACACCAACGATTCTTCGTGGCGTATCTCACTAATGAAGCGTCGTACAGATGCACGGGTGGTACCTTTGCGATCACGGCGATGGGGCAGTTGATATAAAATAGGTTTCGAAGCCTTGGGGTTTTGGTCAATCGGGTGTGCACTATGCATGGCTAGTTCAGGATTGGTAAGGGCGTCGATCATCGTGCACATAGGCATAGGAAATGGTTCAGAATGGATGGGGTCTTACATTTCCCATCATTCAAGAGTTGGTTTTAGAAAGTTCCAAGTTGTTGAATGAATTGCTGGAGAAAAATTTAAATAGGAAAAACTATCTCACATTCAGTTGGAGAAGGTGGCACCGAATGGGACCTTTGGTGCCACCGAATATACCTTCGGTGTCATCGAAAGTGGCCAAAACAGTCCAGCAACATTCCAAGTTAATTCGTCACCACCGACTGAAATTTCAATCCCACTGACTCCTACCAAAGTACAATGTTCGGTGCCACCGAAAGTAACAAATTTCATCTAGCAACTTTAAGATCTAATTTGGTACCATAGAGTGATATTTCAATGCCACTAATGTTGAGGGTCAAATATTGTATATTATCCCCTATTTATTACTTGGCTTTATGAACATGATAATGCTTAATGTTCTATTTTAATCATGTTTGTGTTGCAAGGTGAATTTAAGAGCTTGGATTGAAAAGGATGTTAAAAGCATAGATTTAATGCTCAAGAATCACCAAAGCCAAGAATGGATCTGTTGAAACTAAGAATAAAGAATGCATATACTAAAGATCCAAGAAAACCAAGTCTAAAATGAAGAAAACTAGAGTTTTGAAGTGAAATTCGGTGATCCTCGACCAGTCCTAGCTACACACAACCAGTCTTGGACTCTGGTTGACCAGTCGAAGGTGTCTCAACTCAAAGTATAGCATGTAAAACTTCTAAATCTTCGTATTGCTCGACCGGTCAAGGACGTCCCATGACCAGTCGAGGGTTACGCAATTTTTGCGTGAATTGTGTAAGTTTGAGACGAGTTTTGGAAATTTCCACTCGATGCAAAAGTCTAAGGCCTAAAACTATAAATAGGGGTCCCTAGGGCATTCCTAGGCATCTTCTAGGGTTTAAGGATTGGAGTAAAAGGGTGGAGCCATTGTCTGGGAGTTCTTCTTCTTCCTCTTTAGTTGATCTTTATGTTTTGTTTAAGAGTTCTTAGTTCAATCATGTCTATGGTTGGCTAAACCTCATAGCTAGGGCTAAGAGGTGAATCTTGTAGCTTGATTGGGATGTTTTCTTTGTTTTGATTCATGTTTTGTTGAACTCTATTGGATTTTATTTTAATTATGAAGAAATATGTTTAGTTTTTAACGATTTATTGTGATAAATTACAATAGATCTGCGATGGCTTGAGATATCTTCTTTTCTTGAATTGAGATTGTGAAATTAGTAAGTCCCATTATTCACCATCGTCCCTTGGGCATGGTATGTTAGGCCCATAACCTAGTATTCATTCCATTTCATTAGGTCCTGCATCCTTCCGGTCGAATTTCGGTGACCCGCGACCTATAAGTTGCATCTGCGATGATCCCTAAGTTCTACCCTATAAACCTGAACCAATTCAACCCAAAACCCATGTCTTTGCGACTGCATCATCACCGCGGTTCCAGTGCTACATCTCGTGCACCAATCTAAGGTGTAGATCAAAAGATGTACCCCATACAATATTTGGATCGTTCATGATGTGGGACCCACCTTGTACATGTGCATGTTTTCCTAGGTGATGACATCACCCTAGTCCCATCATTACCCATAGCCCCTAGCCTAGCTTAGCCTATAGCACTACCTAGCCTATCAACCCAACATGGATTTTCTTCCCTAAAAAAAAAACATCATTACTCTCCATCTCCCATGTGTTATGATGAATTTTTTTCCTCCCTAAGACCCATAATTACCTTACAAACTCATGATGGGTTTTCTACAACTCCCCATCTCTCTCTCTTTCTCCGTCATCCTCTCTCCCTCCATTTGTAAGAACTTGAGATGTCCACCCTTGTAACGTCTCGAAAAAATCTGTATAAGGACCCGAGGACTACCTCAGGCAGAAATCACTAAGGACCAAATTCTTTAAAAATTAGATGAGAATTAACTAAGTGCTAAACTAGATTATCTATGAAATTAGTTCTAACCACTTTAAATACGAACTACAAGACCCAAAACTAGCAGAATCGCTAACGCTACATTACCTAAAAACGTACGTTCAATCTCAAAACCCAGTTGCTCTCGGGAGTATTACGAAACTCCAAATCGGACCTGGACCACACATCGAAAGTTCAATTACTATAAAACTATACGGTTATGACCGCCTTACTGGGCTCAATAACTATCTTGGAAATCAAGCCCTAATAGTATCCAAAAGTGCACAACTTGAGCCCGGAGCGAAGTGTGTGAGAAACTCGAATATCTTTAGGAAGTGAACTGAAACTTAAGTGAATTGAGTCGTTTGCTTGCAGGCCAAATCTAAAGATTTAGACCATCAGATTTTGACTTAACTACACCTTCAGATCAGGAAAAATTTCCAACACATGTCAGTGTACTTGTGGCCCTAATCGAGTAACGGTGACCGTTGAAATTGAAACTGATCCTCCACGGTTGACCTGTAAATCCGGTCGCACCGAAAACTTAACTTGATCTATATCCAATGTTAGGGAACTTTTCATAGACCGTACACAGAAAAGGGACCTCTAGATGTGCTATATTGGACTAAAACAACCAACTTTTGGCTATAACCTAAGTATACCATGGCCCTGGGGCCATTTACATCAGTCTTGGGCCTATATAAGGGCCTTAAACCCTCTCTCTCCCTTGCCATACGAATTTTAAAACCCTAGGAGAGAGAAGAGAGAAAAGAGAAGAAGAAAGTGAGGAGAAGAGAGAGAGGGTTTATTCCTGGCATTCGATCCCACTACTCCACGTACTTAGCTACCGCTTCCATGTCACTATACCAACGATTCTGATTCTGTTTTCAGGTAAGAAATCCTAAACCTAATCTGTTTTAGAGATTCAAATAGAGTAAATGGTGAAGTAGCTAACCTCTTTCATGGTATAGGTTGCCATTGTGCCGTAGCCGAGGACTTAGTGTTTAAACTGAGTTCGTTATGAGTTTACCAGCGAAAGGTGTGAACTATAAATGTTTAGGTTATGGTTTTCAAGGCTTTCAATGTCAACAATGATTTATGTCTGACTTGATTGCTATCATATATGCTTAGATACGATGTTTTTCGCGTATTACACATATATATGAACTATGTTAAAATACATGCATTCCATGTGTTTGTTGAAATGTTTGTATGAGTATGAAATTATGATTTGTGCTTGCCATGATTTATGTTTGAGGGTACATGATTGTTGTACGTGTGGCAACTTCCTTGTGAAAGGATTTGCTATAATGCCTATTATAACTACTATATTACATGTATGTTAATATGTATAGCCTAAGTGTTTCATAAAATGCCTAAATGAGAAAATGCTTGTTATAATGTACTTAATGACGGTGTTAAGATATTCTTAATCCCCTTATACATAATTACAGTTTCCTTTATGTAACCTATCTTACTACTATGTGATTTACAGATGAGATGCCTATGTATGATGACATGTGTAGTATGTGTTTGTTGAAATGCTCGAATGAGATTTATATTTAGATTTGGTTGTCACATGTTGTCTCAGATTATCATATGCGAATGCTATTATTTGGAGTGTGATTGGGGCTATGATGTAGTCTAGGCAATCGGTAATGAATTCCCAAATTAGTGACCGAGGTCGTTACGCCACATAAGACATGTTCGATGAATTCGAGTCGTACGCCGATTGTCGACAGTGGTTAGGCCATGCGGAATGCTTATGCACTCCATGTCGATCAATTCAACGTACGCTTATACCAGTCGAGCTCGTCAAGTAACCCGATTGGCATAATGTATGTTCACCATGTATGGACACTACTGCTTGAATCTAAAGTACCAACTTACCAGTGAAAAGCCCATTTAACCTTGGTACCTCGATCCGCTAAGACTTATGAGCCGGGCATGGTGGTATGGGACACCGTGGTCAAACTATCAGCCTCTGCTAGGGTGACGAGCCTCCCCGTAGTGACCAATGAGCAATCCAAACTCGTGAACCGAATATGGTGGTATGGGACACTATATTCGAGCTGTCGGCCTATGCTTAAGGTGACGAGCATTTTTCGTAGTGACCTCCAGTATACACTGGGACTACGTTAAGGTGACGAGCCTTTCTGTAGTGACCTTGCATATAAATCAGGCATACACTGAGGTGATGAGCCTCTTTGTGGTGACCTAGAACATGCATGTCGTATGTGATTGACTAGGATTGACGACCCTAGATGGATCATTGTTTGGGTAATGATATAAGGGAGGTACCTTAGCTTCCCGAATATGCTGTTTGAATAAGCCTAAATAAGAACTTGGCTAACACGATCATGCATTCGCATTGCATGATGCTTTGGCGAAGAAGTGCACGTGTCCGGAGTGGTGCATGTCGCGATCGTGAGGTGATGTCGTTGAGGGAGTGCAGGCGAGGGCATGCATCATTATCTTATACCATCCTTGTATTAACAAGAGTACTTAGGATATGATTGATGTACTGCTTTATCATTACTGCTTGATTGAATTGATAGTATGTTAACCTTTACCTTATAGCTCCACTGAGTTGATCACTCACTCCTACTCTGAGACGGTGTTTTAAAGCACAAACCAGACTCTAGTTTAGTTACAGATTATGGAGATGCTTACGAGGCAGAGCCTAATTTTTATGATGATGAGGAGGAGTTCTCCTACATGCAGTTATCAGGCGGGTCTATGTGGGCCATGTTCTGATCGACGGGGATTATTGGGATGCTGACTAGATGACATTACACATTTTATATATTTTAGAATTCTACATGTAATTAATTGACCTGGTAACATGATTAGACTCAGGAGACTTAAAATCACTTATATGTTCTATATACTTATCACAGTCTTCCGCTTGCGTAATCTAACTATCTCTGGAGTATGATATACCAATTTGGTATAATCTCACTCATGTTTAATGTGCTAATACGGATAACATTTAATCATCATTATATATGTTGCATAAGTGATGTGATGGAACTTGAGAGTTGGGCTCCTGCTTGACCCCTGATTTTCAGGGCATTACAAGTTGGTATCAGAGCATGATTTGGATTAAAATGGACCTGGGTTATGTAACACAATGCACATTGATGTACTTTAATTTAAGAAGGAGCGAGAAAATGTAGAAACGATGGTAGGATTCTGAGTTTCGCCAACAAGCAAAACTGACAGTTGAAATCAGAGCCGTAAGCATCTGTGATCACTCGAGATGATCCTAAATTCTTTCTAAACCGCCAGTCAATGGATTTAGAAGAAAATTCAGTGTATTCCACTCACAAACAACCCGAAAGGCATGAATATACGCGTAATGGGACCCGAAACCGCTTCAAACGGCCGAGAGGGCCCGAATCATGCATATCGGTGGGACCCAGGGTGTCCCAGGAATCGCTCAAATAGGCCGCCAGTGCTCACATTTCCAACAGGGTACACAGGTGGTGCAGGTGGAACCACACTCATGCTCTGAGCGAGGGCCCCTGCGATGGTGGCCAAAAACTGCTATTGTTACTACATCAAGAGCATCATTTGCTCCAACCTATCAATAGGAGGAGCCGACTGAGGCACGTGCGGCGTCGAGGTAGATGCACGGTTCTACTCAGGAATTGGTAGTACAACAGGTGTCAGCCTATTAGTGGGGCCAGTGGCCGGCTGAGAATCCTGCATAGTCTTGTGAGTCGGGCCGGAACTGGGGTCTATGTGGCTATTGCTTAGGGGAAGAGCCTCGTCATTCGAGTCAACAAGTGTGAGATATGTCGTACTCCATGTGCTCTTAGGTGGCATTTCCTTTATACAACATAGGGTGCAACCCGTGAGATTTAACATATGATCATACATGAATCCAGCACTTTCGGCCTCTCACTTTTACGGGTACTCACAAACCTGAGGAGGCCGAGTATTGGCTTGACCGTATCTCCAAGATGCTGAAGCCGTTGCACTACACTGAGGCAGAACAGGTGGAGCTGGTCACCTATATGTTCGAGAAGGAGGCCAACCTTTGGTGGGACAGTGCCCTTTGGACTATTGCTATTGGATATGTATGGACGTGGGAGGCCTTTGAGATGCGCTTCCACGAGAAGTATTTCCCTCTCATGTATCATCATGAGAAGGAGAGTGAGTTTCTTCACCTCCGTCAGGAGGGATGACAGTGGCAGAGTACGAGAATAGATTCACAGAGCTGGCTAGGTATGCTCTGTTGATATTAGCTGATCAGCCGACGCGGATGTAGCAGTTTTCTAAGGGCCTGTGGCCCGAGATACGCTTTAAGATGTGTTGCACTAGCATATCCACCTATGTTGAGCTAGTAGGCATGTCTCTATGAGCAGAGTAGGATGTGGATAGGCTATCCCGCACACGCTACCTATGGTCCCCAGGCCATGACCAGATTTGCTAAGCAGGCTGTTCCTCGGTGAGAGGCCGTGTGCAAATTCTCCCCCTAGGCTTGTGGCTCCACTAACTCAGTTGAGGCGAGCGACTTGTGGTGTACCTACTATAAGAGGTCGGGCCACTCAGACACATTGTTTCACCAAGAAGAGGGATATCGGCTTCTCACCGCCTCAGAGGATTAATCGCCAGCTTCCTCAAGCTATTACGACTCCACCTCTACAGTCAGCACCTGCACACCCATCATTTCGGCCACCTGCACCTCGATTTAGGCCGCCTCAGTGACCTATGGCACCGCAGCCGAACCTTTCACAACAGGCTCATATGCATTCACTTGCAGCTGAGGCATTCGAGATAGCAGTTACAACACTGATGGCTTTTGAAGTCACCGCGCACGTTCAAGGTACACTAGTCTTCTTATTGGTGGACATTGGGTCCACTATCTCTATAGTATCATGCGCAACAGTCAAGTGACTGGGGTTGTTGACTAGTCCTATGGTTGGGTTGAGACTCCTTACCACCACAGGGACTTTCTCAGACTCTACCAAGATGTGTAAGGGTTGTTCAATAGACCTAGGGAGAAGAATAGTACTTGTTGACCTGATGGTCACTCCATTGTGTCACTACGACATCATTCTCAGTATGGATTGGCTCACGGAGATGAGGGCAGAGATCGATTATGATGTTAGGGTAGTGACAGCCCATAGACTTAAGGGCACAACTTTTACATTCCCAGTGTAGGTCAGTTAGTATTACCGCATCAGTTGCTACGCTACATTCCTAAAGCATATTGATGGTCCGACTTTGGGGAACACTCCAGTAGTCCAGGATTTCTTGGATGTGTTCAGGATGATACCTAGATTGCCTCCTTAGCGTGAGATCGATTTTACCATTGATCTTGTGCCTGGTGCGACACCCATTTCACTACCCACGTATCATATGCCTCTATGTGAGATGGAGGAACTGAGGAAACAGACCGATGATCTGTTAGATGCGGGCTTTATACGGCCTAGTGTGTCTCCTTGGGGAGCACCCGTGTTGTTCATGAAGAAGAAGGATGGATGTCTGCGACTGTATATTGACTATCGCAGGTTGAACCAAGTGACAGTGAAGAACAAGTATCCTTTGCCCAGGATAGAGGACCTATTTGACCAGTTGAAGGGGGCGTAATATTTCACCAAGATCAATTTACAGTCAGGGTATCACCAGTTCCGCGTCAGGGATGAGGACATGTAGAAGATAGCTTTCAGGACCAATTTTGGCCACTACGAGTTCCTTATGATGTCGTTTGTACTCACAAATGCACCGGTTGTGTTCATGGACCTAATGAACAGGGTGTTTTGGCCGTATTTATTCTGATTCATCATCGTATTTATAGATGACTCCTGATATACTCCAAGAGTCGGGAAGATCACGAGGAGCACCTGCGAGCAATCTTTGATACTCTCAGGAAGAACCAGTTGTTTGCATGGTATAAGAAGTGTGACTTCTGGAAAGAAGAAGTCAAGTTCCTGGGACATGTGGTGTCCAAGAAAGGGATAGCGGTGGACCTTGCTAAGGTAACCGCAGTTCAGGACTGGGAGCAGCCCGGTTCGATTACCGAAGTGAGGAGTTTTCTTGGCCTGACAGGCTACTACCACTGATTCATTAGGGATTTTTCTAAGATAGCCAGACCGTTGTCTCAGCTGACTTGAAAGGATCTCAAGTTTGCTGGAATGAGAAGGTAGAAGTAGCTTTTTGGAGCTGAAGGACAAGCTGACGTCCGCCCCTGTGCTAGTATTACCAGAGTAAGGAGTTAAGTCTACGATATACACCGACATGTCTCGTGTTAGTTTGGGTTGTGTTCGGATGCAGAAGGATAGGGTTATTGCCTGTTCATCGCCACAGTTGAGGAAACACGAGGAAAACTACCCTACGTATGACCTAGAGTTAGTGGTCGTCATCTTTACATTGAAGCTCTGGAGACATTACCTTTATGGAGAGGAGTTTAAGGTCTTATGCTACCACAAGAACCTCAGGTACATATTCACACTGAGGGACCTGAATATGAGGTAGCGATGATGGATGGAAACCTTGAAGGACTTCAAGTTTGAGGTCTCCTACCATCCTTGCAAGGCCAACCTTGTGGCAGACGCGTTGAGCTGTAAGAAGACATTAGCATTTGCGGCTCCACTGATCATAGTGGAGTGGGATATGATAGAATTTGTGCGAGACTTTGAGCAGAAACTTACGGTAGAGGAGCCGTTTGAGAGCATCTCATATATTCGGGTTCAGTCACTTATCGATGACCGAATTATTGTGGCTCAGGAGGAAGATGAAGGGTTGGCAGAATTGAGAAAGCGGGTCAGTGATGATGAAGACTCAGAATGGAGAGTTGGTATGGATGGGGGTTTACGTTATCGCGACCTCCTATGTATCCCAAATCTTCATGACTTGAGGAAGGAAGTTCTCGAGGCTGCTCATAATTCGAGGATGGCAATGCACCCGGCAATATGAAGATGTACCAAGACATGAAGCGTTCGTATTAGTGAGACAACATGAAGGGCCACATAGTAGATTATGTATCCCGTTGTCTCACGTGCCAGCAAGTCAAGGCAGAGCATCGTCGACCTCTTGGATTACTACAACCCATGCCCATAGCTGAATGGAAATGAGATTTCATTTCCATGGATTTTATCTCAGGGCTACCGAAGATGAGGACGGGACATGACTCCATATGGGTGATTGTGGACCGATTGACGAAATCAGCTCATTTCCTTCCGATCAGAGTCTCAAACTCTGCAGATGAGTTGGCCAGATTGTACATCAAGGCGATTATGCGTTTGCATGGAGTTCCTATGGAGATCGTGTCGGACCGAGTCACGCGATTCACATCTATCTTCTGGACTCGTATCTAGGAAGTAATGGGTGTGAAACTAAAGTTCAGACTGCATTCCACCCACAGACTGACGGGCAGACGGAATAGGTAAATTAGGTGTTGGAAAATATGCTGCGAGCTTGTGTTCTTGATTTCAAGGACAATTGGGATGACTGTCTTTCTTATGCAGAGTTCGCTTATAACAACAGCTTTCAGGCGAGTATTGGTATAACTCCCTATGAGGCCTTGTATGGGCGTCCCTGTCAAGCACCGCATTGCTGGGCAAAGGTTGGCGAGAAGAGCTTGATAGGCCCGGAGTTAGTACGGCGACTTCAGAGAAGATCGACATTATCAGGCATCTACTTCCGGCAGTATAAGGCAGACAAAAGAGCTACGCCGATACGAGGCGGCGACGGCTAGGGTTCGAGGTTGGGCACCACGTATTCCTGAAAGTTTTCCCAATGAAGGGAGTCATCCGGTTTGGGAAGAAAGGGAAGCTCACGCTGAGACTCATTAGCCCATTCCAGATACTAGACCGAGTGGGTGCGTTAGCGTACTGCCTGGCTTTGCCCACACCACTCGTAGGTGTGTACAATGTATTTCATGTGTCGATGTTGAAGAAATACATTCTTAACCCTTCCCACATTATCAGATGGGAGCAGGTACAGTTGAGTGAAGATGCTACGTATGTATTGTGACCGACACGTATTCTAGATAGGAAGGAGCAGGTGTTGCGTAGTAAAGTGATTTCACTTGTGAAGGTTCTATGGACACACCACACTGAGGAAGAGGCTACTTGGGAAACAGAAGCTAAGGTCCGAAAGAACTACCCTCAGATTCTCGAGGAGTATGAAAAGGTACTAATTTTCAGGATGAAATTTTTTCTTAAGGGGGTAGAATGTAACGTCTCGGAAAAATCCGTACAAAGACCCGAGGACCACCTCAGGTAGAAATCACTAAGGACCAAATTCTTTAGAAATTAGACAAGAATTAACTAAGTGTTAAGCTAGATTATCTATGAAATTAGCTCTAACCACTTTAAATGCGAACTCCAAGACCTAAAATAAGCAGAATCGCTAACGCTACATTACCTAAAAACATAGGATCAATCTCAAAACCCAGTTACTCTCGGGAGCATCACAAAACTCCGTATCAGAATTGGACCACGCGTCGAAAGTCAGATTACCACAAAACTATATGGTTATGACCATCTTACTGGGCTCGACAACCATCTCGAAAATCAAGCCCTAATAGTATCCAGAAACGCACAACTTGAGCCCGGAGCGAAGTGTGTGAGAAACGCAAATATCTTTAGGAAGTAAACTGAAACTTAAGTGAATTGAGCCATTCGCTTGCAGGCCAAATCTAAGGATTCAGGCCCTCAGATTCTGACCTAACTACACCCTCAGATCAGGGAAAATTTCCAACACATGTCAGTGTACTTGTGGCCCTGATAGAGTAACAATGACCGTTGAACTGAAACTGATCCTTCGTAGTCGATCTATAAATCTGGTGGGATCAAAAACTTAACTTGACATAGATCTAATGTCAAGGAACTTTTTCCAGACCGTATGCAGAAAAGGGACCTCCATATGTGCTCCGTTGGACCGAAACAACCAACTTTTGGCTATAACCTAAGTATATCATGGCCATGGGGCCATTTACATCAGTCCTAGGCCTATATAAGGGCCTTAAACCCTCTCACTCCCTTACCATACAAATTTTAAAACCCTAGGAGAGAGAAGGGAGAAAAGAGAAGAAGAAAATGAGGAGAAGAGAGAGAGAGTTAGGGTTTGTTCCTGGGATTCGATCCCACCATTCCACGTTCTTAACTACCACTTCCGTGTCACTATACCAGTGATCCCAATTCTATTTTCGGGTAAGAAATTCTAACCCTAATCTATTTTAGGGATTCAAATAGAGTAAATGGTGAAGTGGCTAACCTATTTCATGCTATAGGTTGTCGTTGTACCGTAGGCAGGACTTAGTGTTTAAACTGAGTTTGTTATGAGTTTACTGGCAAAAGGTGCTGACTATAAACATTTAGGTTGTGGTTTTCAAGGCTTTCAATGTCAGCAATGATTTATGTCTAACTTGATTGCTATCACATATGCTTAGATACGATGTTTTTCGCGTATTACACATATATATGAACTATGTTGAAATACATGCATTCCATGTGTTTGTTGAAATGTTTGTATGAGTATGGAATTATGATTTGTGCTTTTCATGATTTATATTTGAGGGTACATGATTGTTGTACGTGTGGCAACTTCCTTGTGAAAGGATTTGCTATAATGTAAGTTATAACTACTATATTACATATATGTTAATATGTGTAGCCTAAGTGTTTGATAAAATGCCTAAATGAAAAAATGTTTGATGTAATGTACTTAATGAAGGTGTTAAGATAGAATTCTCAATCCCCTTATACATAGTTACAGTTTCCTTTATGTAACCTATCTTACTACTATGTGATTTACAGATGAGATGCCTATGTATGATGACATGTATAGTATGTGTTTGTTGAAATGCTCGAATGAGATTTATGTTTAGATTTGGTTGTCACATGCTGTCTTGGATTATCATATGTTAATGCTATTGTTTGGAGTGTGATTGGGGCTACGTTGTAGTCCAGACAATCAGTAATGAATTCTTGAATTAGTGGCCGAGGTCGTTACACCATATAAGACATGTTCGATGAATCTGAGTCATACACCAATTGTCGATAGTGGTTAGGCCACATGGAATGCTTACGCACTCCATGTCGATTAATTCAACGTACGCTCGTACCAGTCAAGCTCGACAACCAACTCGATTGGCATAATGTATGTTCACCATGTATGGATGCTACTGCTTGAATCTAAGGTACCAACTTACTAGTGAAAAGCCCGTTTAACCTTGGTACCTCGATCCGCTAAGACTCAGAGCCGGGTATGGTGGTATGAGACATCGTGGTCAAGCTGTCGGCTTGTGCTAGGGTGACGAGCCTTTCCGTAGTGACCAATGAGCAACCCAAACTCATGAGCCGAATACGATGATATGGGACACTGTATTCGAGCTGTCGGCCTACGCTAAGGTGATGAGCCTTTCCCGTAGTGACCTCGAGTATACACTAAGACTACGTCAAGGTACGAGCCTTTTTGTAGTGACCATGGGTATAAACCAGGCCTACGCTGAGGTGACGAGCCTCTCCGTGGCGACCTGAAATATGCACATCGTATGTAATTGACTAGGATTGATGACCCTAAATGGATCATTGTTTGGGTAATGATATGAGGGAGGTACCTTAGCTTCTCAAATATGCTGTTTGAATAAACCTAAATAAGAACTTGGCTAACATGATTATGCATTTGCATTGCACGGTGCTTTGATGAGGAAGTGCACATGTCCGGAGTGGTGCATGTCGCGATCAGGAGATGATGTCGCTGAGGGAGTACAGGCGAGTGCATGCATCATTATTGCATACCATCCTTGCATCAACAAGAGTACTTAGGATATGATTGTTGTATTGCTTTATCATTACTGCTTGATTGAATTGATAACATATTAACCTTTGCCTTATAGCTCCACTGAGTTGATCACTTACTCCCACTCTAGGATGGTGTTTTAAAACACCAACCAGACTCTGGTTTAGTTGCAGATGATGGCGATGTTTATGAGGCAGAGTCTGATTTCTAGGATGATGAGGTGGAGTTCTCCTATATGCAGTTATTAGGCGGGTCTATGTAGGCCATGTTTTGATCGACGGGGATTACTAGGATGCTGACTAGATGACATTACACATTTTGTATATTTTGGAATTCTACATGTAATTAATTGACCTGGTAACATGATCATACTTAGGAGATTTACAATCACATATATGTTCTATATACTTATCACAGTCTTCCACTTGCGTAATCCAACTGTCTCTGGAGTATGATATGCCAATTTGGTATAATCCCACTCATGTTTAACGTACTAATACAAACAATAATCATCATTATCTATGTTGCATAAGTGATGTGTTGGAACTCGGGAGTTGGGCTCCTGCACGACCCCCGATTTTCAGGGTGTTACAACCCTTCTCCATTCCTCCAGCCCCTTCCTCCATTAATCCCCAACAATCTCTCCCTCCTAAACCCCCCCCCCCCCCCATTAAAACAATTCCATTGAAGCTAAAGAACCTAAGGCTAGAAGAAGAAGGAAGATCTTAGAGGTGGGTGTACTCCTAGGACTAATTTTTTGATTTTTCCTTCATATAATCTTGTTTCTCATTCTTGGGAGCTTGTAGGACCTACCAATAAATGGTGGAGGCCCTCCTTGACTCCATAGGTGTGGCCCACGGCCCATCTTTGTGCATGCATGAGCCATGATGGGGCCATGCTCCATGGACCCCATCATGATGATTTTCTATGATCCATAGCTCGATGTGTCATCTAGACCCTAGATCCATGGTGGGGGATGATATCTTCACCTTAGATTTTGATTGTGGGGCCCATGCATGCATGGAGCCATGTAGTATCTTGATGTATTATCATGATGTGTGGTTGTGATTGGTGGCGAAGGACTCGTAGTGGTAGAGCCCTTCTTCTTATGGCCGTGATCTTCTCTCTCTTCCTCTCTTATTATTTTCCTAATGTGTGTGGCCCACCTAGTGTGCCTAGGATGTCCAGACCATCCACCAAGGTGGAACGCCCTTGCTATCCATTTCCTGGATGTTGGGTGTCCCACTTGCAGTCCATTTGTTTCGTGCAAGGAGATTTGATGTGGAGTCTTGGTCTGGGGGTTTGTGAGGCCCACTAAGGTAGGTCACATGATGATTTATTTGAGGTATTTCTCCTTGTCTAGTAGCTGATGGACTGATGTGTCCAGTAACATATTGTTGTCGAGATTTTTTGGGCCATTGTTACCGCTTTTTGTATGGGGGTTTAGCCTTGATTTTAGCCTTATTTTCATCCTAATGTGGGGTGTTTTTCTAAGGTATGGACCCCACCTTGACGGATGATGAAACCCACACCATCCATCCCTGACGGGACACCAATAGGGCAGGCCCAAGAGGGCTGGATGGTCCAAGTTTCTGGACCGTCCAGTAGTCCTGCATGAAGGGAAAATGCATATATTAGCTTGCTTTTGGGATGGTGGGCCACTTTTGTGGACCCCATCTTATTGTACATTCATGGGTGCATGCTCACCACCCATTTTCCCTCTTTTTAGGCAGGCCTGGTCCCACTCCATTAGGTGTACAAGTCAAGGACAACAACATTCCACCAATAGATTTTATTTTAAAACCTTACTGTCTAGATTTCTATTTCATGTTTGTATGTTATTGTGGCTTCTCCCCTTACCTCCTTTGTGGTCCACCTTACAGGGACCCACCTCAGGTGCATTTGGGCCATCCAGATCACCCATTTTGGGGGTTACCATAGCTAGGTCAGCAGCTCGCCTGCTGGACGTTCCGGTTAAGCTGACGTCCAGCAGGGGCTAGCCGTTCCCCCCATGTGGCCCACCTTGATTGTGTGTGTTATCCATGACTTTCCCCCTTTTTGTGTGGCCCACTTGGACATGGTCCACCCCTCAGTGGGATGTCCATAAGTGGGGTCCACCTTGAGCTTTGTAAGGGCTAACCCCCAGCCCATTGGGACGCCCATGACCGTCCGGACCATTTGGGCTGCTACTGGACTTGCAGTCCAACAGCAGGCCCACCTTGATTCATGTGTTATATAATCACCTTTCATCTAGTGGGGCCCACTATGATAATTAAGGGCCACCATAAAGTCCATGTTCACTCAAAATTTCTATCTGTTGGACCCTAGCAAGCCCAGGAAGTTGGGTGGGTTGGATGTCTAGCAAAGGCCTTAAGAAAAATTTGTATGTAGCTAGAAGTTGTGAGGTTGTGAGGCCCACCAAATTGAGGGTGATGAGTATCACTTTATATAAGTAATTTTCTGTGATTATTGGACTTCATTAATGCCTTGTGAGGCCCACCTTTCGCTAATTGTTTAAGGACCAAGCAGTCCAAATGGAATGGACGTCCAACCTTGAGCCTAGTTTTGTGTATGGGTTGTTTACCTATTGTACTGAACCTTCTGGGTTAATATATTACATGTAATTGGACCGTTGTTGCCCATCTATCTTAACCAGTGTTGGGCTGAATTGTAAGGTCCATCTTGGTGAATCTTGGATATGCCTTACCTATGTATTTGGTCATATGGGCTGCCCATGAGGCCCATCATAATGCATGTATTCATTGGCCATGATACTTGGGCCATGGTTTTCCCTATTGAGCCCACATTGATGTATGTAGGCTTTGAGCCATTTCTTGAGGCCCATCATGTGGTATAAGATGTTATGGATTGTTGCCAATTTTCTTTTCATAATTATATTAGGGCTACGGGCCTTGTTTTAGCTAGATTCCTTGTTGGGTTGCCTTCTAGGGGACAATGGTTGTTAAATGTCCACATTGTGAACCTCTCTACGCCCTTTGTTAGGCCCATTCTCATCTATTGGGCCCGTAGTATTGCTTACCTAGACTTTGTGGGCTACCCCAAACCATTGGGTCCCCATGTAGAATCCTCTAATTACCTAAGCCCGACCTTACTAAGAGGAGAGTACAACATCATCGCATGTTATGCTTAGTCATCTTCATGATTCATTCCCATGTGCATCATATATATGCTTGGTTGAGGAGTGATTGGTTATGGTATGTGCCACTGGGCAGGTTGGTTGAGGAGTGATTGGTTATGGTATGTGCCACTGGACAGGTTGTTTATGGGACTCCCTGAGTGATGGAGTTACCCCACATGAGCGCGCCATATGCATAGGACTGATGCATGGTTGATTGGAATGATTCATGCATCTCGTATGTGCATGGCATAGTTATTATTCATCCTAGCACCATTAGGGTCGTAGCCTCCACAGGCACATCATGGATGACTAGATTTGGACACCAAAAATGCTTGGTTCTAGCATTGTGGGCACGTAGGATGTCCTTGGGTGAAAGTCCCAGAACCTTTTTGGTACCAAGAGATGCTTTAACATTGAGACTTATTAGAAACATGAGCGTCGATGTTGAATGCCATTAGGCCGCATCTCCACTGTGTCGTGGTTGGTTAGAAGGGGGTGTATCTTTACCTGCTCGAGTGAGGGGGCTATAAGCTAGGCTAAGTTTGACTAGCTCACAAATGGGTTCGCTATCGACAAGCCGAGTAGGTATTAGTAGACTACAGGTGGATAGTGAGGTCTCTTCCACTCCTTGGGCTACGCAGCTAGGGAGGTGACAGTTAGTGTAGAGTGTATTTGACCCCGGTGATTTTCCAGAGAGGAACTATATTGATATGTGGACTTGATATGAGGACTGACATGATCACATTGCATATTGCATATGGCATTTGGCTATATAGGCCCCACATTGCATAGCCTTGGTATGGCTGATGGCATTCCTTCCTTGTATTGCATAGCCTTATTATGGCTGATGGTATTCATGGTCATGCTAGCATATTCTGCATACTCTGATATTGCATACTTAACACTTGTCCTGTACACACTTACACCACCCTCTAAGCTTTCTATAAGCTTATGCACGATTGATGCGTGCAAGTGACCTTAGGCAGTAGCTGAGCAGGAGTAGGAGCATGACGCGAAGCTTTTGGAGTTTTGTTATAGTCACTGTATCTTTCCCTTTATGCGTCTTATATTTTAAAGGGTTTTATTCTTAATGAATTTTGTGATGATGTTCCTGTGGTTATTATTTGTGGGTTATGAGCTTGGTTATGCTGATTATGAAACAAACTTATGTTATAGAAATCCTTCTTGTACGATCCCAGGATCGAAACTCGGTGTATGGGTGCCAGGATCCAAGAATGGGGCACTACGGAGGCTATCGGTGCCAGATTCGGTGATTGGGAATTTTTTGTGCCTGGTTTCTGAGTTCGGGGTGTGACAGGAGTTGGTATCAAAGCGTAACCAGGGAATAACTTAAGACGACATCACATATCTGCTTCGAGCTCAGGACACTACTTGTCCCGAATGCGTACTCTTTTGATTTGGTTCTCTAACGTCCATCAGCCATGGATGCCTTTGTTCTTTCTGTAGACCATGCCGCCTAAATGAGGCACCCGTGGTCGAGGCATGAGAGGCACCTATGGTACCCGAACGACCCGAGCGCATCTCACTCCACCTCTTGAGGATTCTATTCTCGAGGTTCTCATTCCACCTCCAGTTACTCCCATTCTACCAGTTGAGCCTGTTGTACCTATGTCAAAGGCCCTCACAGTTCCTGCGTCTCCGCTTGAGGCCAGTACAGGCCCTACATTCCCTACCATACCTGTTGGAGCATAGCAGTTGCAGCAGATATTGCAGGTAATCACATCCACCCTCAAGGGATAGGGCAGACATCCAGTGGAGACTCCATAGTAGACAGAGTAGGCGCACGTGAATGCCCTTCTACGAGACTTCCATAAGTATGATCCTCCGTATTTTCGGGGTGAGCCAGACCCTGCAACAGCTGAGTTATGACGCTCCTAGGTGGAGAAGATTTTTGACACCATGCGATGCACGACTCAGCAGCAAGTCCCGTTGGTGGTATTCCTCCTTCATGAAGAGGCTCAGCATTGGTGGGCATCCATTCCCCAAGTGGTTGGGCCAGGTTTTGTGTGGACTTGGGAGGACTTCGTGGATCAGTTTGACCAGAAATTCTTCCCCTAGCATGTTCAGCAGGAGCGTGCATTGGAGTTCGAGACGCTTACTCAGGAGGACATGACCATGTCATAGTATGAGGCACATTTCGTCACATTGTCCAGATTTATGACCTATCTTGTGGATGATGAGAGGCAGAAGGCTAGCCGTTTCATGAACGACATGCATCCCGCTCTTAGGAGTCATGAGGTCAGATACCTACTTAACGTTCAATCAGGTTGTTTAGAGAGCCCTGGTCAATGAGGATGATTGGGCCACCTAGCAGAAGACCCGAGACCAGGGAGGAGACCGAAAGAGGAAGGTGCCCTCTGGTAGCTCCCTTCAGCAGTAGCATCGTCGACGAATGACTCGCCCAGGATTTCAAGCACCAGTAACACATCCATCACCATCTTTGGGATCAGTCACAAGTGTTTGCTTTTGTTGTGGTAGGATGGGACACATAGGCACGGGTGTCACCACCCTCAGCAGCAGAAGCAGCCGAGGGCACCACAGTAGCCCCCACATTAGCCTCCACAACAGTAACAGCAGCGACCATGGCACTAGCCTCCGAGACCTCCCCCGCAGCAGCAGAGGCAGCAGGTTAGACTGCCGCAACAGTAGCAGAGACCGCAGAGGGGATAGGCACCTCCCTCACCGACCCAGAGTAGAGTTTATGCCGCTCAACAGGATGGACAGACACCTCCCCCGTTGGCCTAGGGCAGATTTTATGTAGCTCAGCAGGACCCTTAGTCATTCGGAGGGGTAGTTGAGGGTATTCTTTCTGTTTTCGCTTGCATTTCACATGTTTTGTTTAATTTCAGAGCATCTCATTCTTTTGTGGCCGAGGAGTTCTGTCGATCACCTGGTCTACCATTGGAGTTTGCTCATGAGGCTTTGTCAATATTGAATCCCTTGGGGAAGACCGGAGTATTGGGCCGATTTTACTCATCTTGCCCTGTTTTGATTAGAGATATCTTTCTGCCTATAGATTTATTTGTGTTGCCGATGTCCGATTTTGATGTTATCCTAACCATGGATTGGCTTACCGAGTACCACGTCGTATTGAATTGCTTCGCAAGGATAGTCACTTTGTGTATACCCAGCTTGCAGCTGTTCCAGTTCATTACCGAGCCAAGAGGAGAGTCATTGTCTAGTTTGATGGCTTGTGCAATAGAGGAGTCAGTGGTTGTGTGCATCGATCAGTTGCCGATTGTTTGTGATTTCCTCGACGTGTTCCATGAATTTCAGGGTTACCACCGCACTGGCAGATTGAGTTCCAGATTGATCTTGTGCTCGGTACCATGCCTATCTCGAAGGCCCCTTATCGTATAACACTAATGAAGTTGCGGGAACTGTAGGAGCAGTTGGACGAGTTGTGGGAGTTAGGATTTATCCATCTGAGCAGTTCACCGTGGAGAGCCCCGGTACTATTCATGAAGAAGAAGGATGGCTCGTTGAGGGTTTGCGTAGATTACCGTGAGCTCAACATGGTCACGATCAAGAAAAAATACCCACTCTCGAGGATCGATGATTTATTTGATTAGCTGCAGGGTGCACAGTTTTTTTCAAAGATTGACCTGCATTTCAACTATCATCAGATTCAGGTCCGAGAGGAAGATATCTCAAAGACACCTTCCGAACGTGCTGTGGTCATTTTGAGTTTCAGGTCATGTCCTTTAGACTGATTAATGCGCCCGCTGTCTTTATGCAGTTGATGAACGAGGTCTTCCAGCCTTACCTCGATCAGTTTGTTATGGTCTTCATCGAGGACATTTTGATATATTCGAGGACCCGTGAGGACCAGGAGTAGCATTTGCAGATTATTTTGCAGACCCTTCGTGCCTACCAGCTCTATGGGAAGCTGGAGAAATGCGAGTTATAGTAGGAGGAGGTAAAGTTCCTCGGTCATGTGGTGACGAGGGAGGGTGTTGTTGTGGACCCCTTGAAGGTAGTTGTAATTCATCAGTGGGGCCAGCCCATGAATGCATTCGAGATCCGTAGTTTTCTTAGTCTGACGGGATATTATCGATGATTTATTGAGGGATTCTCCTTCATTGCAGCACCGCTGACTAGGTTGTCTCGGAAGGGCGCCGAGTTCATTTGGAGTGACGCCTGTGAGTAGGATTTTATGGAGCTGAAGGACCACCTCACATCCGCTCCTATCCTCACTCTTGCCTCTAGGAGTGATGGATTTATGGTTTTTACTGATGCCTCGAGAGTTAGATTGGGTGTTGTCCTGTTATAGCACGGGAAACCAGTGGCTTATGCTTCGCGCCATCTCAAGGTCCATGAGCTGAACTACCCCACGCATGATCTGGAGTTGGCAGCAGTTGTCTTCGTACTGAAGCTGTGGAGGCACTATCTTTATGAGGTTAGGTTCGAGCTCTTCTCTGACCATAAGAGCCTGAAGTATCTATTTTCTTAGTCGGAGCTGAATATAAGACAGAGGCGCTGGATGGAGCTCCTGAAGGACTACGATTTTCACCTTTAGTACCACCCAGGCAAGACAAACGTGGTGGTGGATGCGCTCAACCATTAGCCACGAGGTTTAGTGGCACAGATGATGGTCCGGGGGTGGAAGATGCTCGAGGATGTAGAAGAGTACGACTTCGAGTTTGGTTTATAGTCTTCCATTGTTCAGCTATTGAGCCTGTCGATTCAACCCTCTCTTATCGTAAGGGTAAATGAGGCTCAATAGGCAGACGAGTTATTACAAGGTTATCAAGCAGAGGCCTCATTCGTGGAGCAATCAGATTGGCAGATTGGTTCCAATGGCGGACTTCGTTTCAGAGGCCGATTGTGTGTTATGGACGTGCCAGAGTTGCTTAAAGATCTAATGAGCGAGGAACACCAATAGCGACTTACTATCCACCTGGGCTCCACGAAGATGTATCATGACATGAGGAGGTGGTATTTTTGGTTGGGGATGAAGTGCCAGATTTTCAGCTTTGTGGCTGAGTGTGACACGTGCTAGCGTGTCAACGCTGATCACCAGAGACCCCCTGGCCCCTTACAGTTGTTGACGTTCCGTTGTGGAAATGGGAGCACGTATCCACTAATTATCATGGGCTTGCTGAGGACTCAGCGTGGTCATGATGCCATCTAGGTTGTTGTCAATCATCTGACAAAGTCAGCGCATTTTATTCCAATTCGTGTGACCTGGACATTGGATAGGCTTGCAAGGATATTCATCGAGGAGATTGTGAGACTACACGGCATTCCTATTTCGATCGTTTATGACCGAGACCCGAGATTCATGTCTCAGTTTTGAAGGAGATTCCAGTCAGCTATGGGATCCATTTTGCAGCTCAGTATTGCGTATCATCTACAGACTGATGGGTAGACCGAGAGAGTCAACCAGATTCTTAAGGATATGCTTAGAGCTTGCGTGATTGACTTCGCAGGTAGTTGGGATGAGCATTTGCGCCTGACCGAGTTCGCGTACAACAATAGCTATTAGGCGACCATTGGTATGGCTCCTTTTGAGGCATTATATGGTAGACTGTGCAAATCTCCTAGTTATTGGACCAATGTTGGAGAGCAACGTCTCATAAGTTCTTATCTTCTACAGTAGTCATCAGAGGTCATCGACATCATCAGGCAGAGGATGTGCACAACTCAATGCCGCCAGAAGAGTTTTGCTAATCATCAGCATCGTCCCCTGGAGTTTACAGTTAAGGGACAGGGTGTATCTCAAGGTCTCGCCCATGAAGCGTATGGTTCAATTTGGAGTGAAGGGCAAGCTTGCCATGAGATTTATAGGGCCTTTCAAGATCACCATTCGCGTGGGCGCCGTGGCCAACAGGCTTGCGTTACCTTCTATGTTGTCTGGTATCCACAACGTTTTCCTTGTTTTGATGTTGCGAAAGTGTGGATCAGACATTATTCTTGTGATTGATTGGCAACCTCTTGAGGTCTATGAGGATGCTTCTTATATTGAGCAGTCGATTCACATCCTTGGTCGGAAGGAGCAGGTTCTCTGGACTAAGGTCATTCCTCTAGTGAAGGTTCAGTGTGGTCACCATTCTGAGGCTGAGGCATCTTGGGAGCACGAAGCTGAGATTGGAGAGCGTTATCCCCATTTGTTTGTTGAGTGATTGATTATATTGTACCATGTATTGCCTTATATTGATTGTTATATATGCGATGATGTTTTGTCTTCTTCCTTTGTTTTGTCCTGGTTATAGTAAATTTCGAGGACAAAATTTTTTATTTGGAGGGGAGAGTTGTCAGACCCATAACCTAGTATTCATTCCACTCCATTAGGTCCTGCAGTCCTTCTGGTCAAATTTTGGCGACCCACGACCTGTAGGTTGCATTTGCGATTATCCCTATGTTCCGCCCTATAAACCCGAACTAATTCGACCCGAAACCCATGCCTTTACGACCACATCATCGCTGCAGTTCCAACCCTGTGTCTCGTGTGTCAATCCGAGTTGTAGATCAAAAGATGTACCCCACCCAATATTTGGACCGTTGATCATGATGTGGGACCCACCTTGTGCATGTGCACATTTTTCTAGGTGATGACATCACCCTATTCCCATCATTTCCATAGCCCCTAGCCTAGCCTAGCCCATAGCCCTACCTTGCCTAGCAACCCATCATGGATTTTCTTCGCAAAAAAAAAAACATCATTGCTCTCCATCTCTCATGTGTTATGATGGATTTTTTTTCTTCCCAAGACCATTATTACCTTACAAACTCATGATGAGTTTTCTATAACTCCCCATCTCTCTCTCTCTCTCTCTCTCTCTCATTCCTCTCTCCCTCCATTTGCAAGAACTTAGGATGGCCACCCTTCTCCATTCCTCTAGCCCCTTCTTCCCCTAATCCCCATCAAACTAGCCCTCCCAAAACCCATCCCCACCATTAAAACAATTCCATTGGAGCTAAAGAACCTAAGGCTAGAAGAAGAAGGAAGGTCTTAGAGGTGGGTGTACTCCTAGGACTAGTTTTCTGATTTTTCCTTCATATAATCTTGTTTCTCATTCTTGGGAGCTTGTAGGACCCACCAATTAATGGTGGAGGCCCTCCTTAACTCCAAAGGTGTGGCCCACAGCCCATATTTGTGCATGCATGAGCCATGATGGGGCCATTCTCCATGGACCCCATCATGATGATTTTCCTTTGATTCATAACTCGATGGGTCATCTAGACCCTAGATCCATGGTGGGGATGGTATCCTCACCTTAGATTTTGATTATGGGGCCCATGCATGCATGGAGCCATGTGGTATCTTGATGTATTATCATGATGTGTGGTTGTGATTGGTGGAGAAGGACTCATAGTGGTGGAGCCTTTCTTCCTATGGTCGTGATCTTGTCTCTCTTCCTCTATTATAATTTCTTTGATGTGTGTGACCCACCTGGTGTGCCTAGGACCTCCAGACTGTCCAGCAAGGTGGAACGCCCTTGCTGTCCATTTCCTAGACGTTGGGTGTCCCACTTGCTATCCATTTGTGACATGCAAGGAGATTTGATGTGGAGTCTTCGTCTGGGGGTTTTGGGGCCCACTAAGGTAGGTCACATGATGATTTATTTGAGGTATTTCTCCTTGTCTAGCAGCTTATGGACTAATATGTCCAACAACATATTGCTGTCCAGATTTTTTGGGCCATTGTTGCTGATTTTTGTATGTGGGTTTAGCCTTGATTTTAGCCTTATTTTCTTCCTACTGTAGGGTGTTTTTCTGAGGTATGGACCCCACCTTTGTGTATGATGAAACCCACACCATCCATCCCTGATGGGACACCAATAGGGCAAGCCCAAGAGGGCTGGATGGTCCAAGTTTCTGGACCGTCCAACAATCCTGCATAGAGGGAAAATGCATATATCAGCTTGATTTTGGGATGGTGGGCCGGTTTTGTGGACCCCGCCTTATTATACATTCATGGGTGCATGCTCACCACCCATTTTCCCTCTTTTTAGGTAGGACTGGGCCCACTTCATTGGGTGTACAAGTTAGGGACAGCAACATTCCAGCAACAGATTTTATTTTAAAACCATGCTGTCCAGATTTCTATTTCATGTTTGTATGTGATTGTGGCTTCTCTCCTTACCTCCTTTGTGGTCCACATAGCTGGGACCCATCTCAGGTGCATGTGGGCCATCTAGATCACCCATTTTGGGGGTTATCACAGCTGGGTCAGTAGCCCACCTGCTGGACGTTCCAGCTAGGCTGACGTCCAGCAAGGGCTGGCCGTTCCCCCCATGTTGCCCACCTTGATTGTGTGTGTTATTCACGCCTTTCCCCCTTTTTTTGCGGCCCACTTAGACATGGTCTACTCCTTGGTGGGACATCCACAAGTGGGGTCCACCTTGAGCTTTGTATGGGCCAGCCGTCCAGCCCATTGGGACTCCCATGACCACCCAGACCATTTGGGTTGTTGCTAGACTTGCAGTCCAGCAGCAGGCCCACCTTAATTCATGTGTTGTATACTTACCTTCCATTTAGTCGGGCCCACTATGATAATTAAGGGCCACCATAAAGTCCATGTTCACTCAAAATTTCTATCTATTGGACCCTAGCAGGCCTAGGAAGTTGGGTGGGCTGGATGTCTGGCAAAGGCCGTAAGAAAAATCTGTATGTAGCTAGAAGTTGTGAGGTTGTGAGGCCCACCAGATTGAGGGTGATGAGTACTCACTTTATATAGGCAATTTCCTGTGATTATTGGACTTCATTAGTGCCTTGCAAGGCCTGCCTTTAGCTAATTGTTTGAGGACCAAGACAGTCCAGATTTTTTTAAACGTCCAGCAGGCCCAGATGGAAGGACGTCTAGCCTTGAGCCTAGTTTTGTGTATGAGCTATTTACCTATTGTGCTGAGCCTTGTGGGCTGATATGTTACATGTAATTGGACCCTTGTTGCCCATCTATCTTGACCAGTCTTGGGCTGAATTGTGAAGTCCATCTTGGTGAATCATGGACTTGCCTTACCTATGTATTTAGGCATATGGGTTGCCCATGAGGCCCATCATAATGCATATATTTGTTGGCCACGATACTTGGGCCATGGTTTGCCCCAATGAGCCCACATTAATGTATGTAGGCTTTGGGCCGTTTCTCGAGGCCCATCATGTGGTATGAGATGTTATGGATTGCTGCCCATTTTCTTATTATAGTTGTATCTGGACCATAAGCCTTGTTTTAGTTGGATTCCTTGTTGGGTTGCCTTCTAGGGAACAATGGTGATTAAATGTCCACATTGTGAACCTCTTTAGGCCCTTTGTTAGGCCCATTCTCATCTATTGGGCCCGTAGTATTGCTTACCTAGACTTTGTGGGCTACCCCAAACCATTGGGTCCCCACTATTGGTTATGCTCCTCCATACCATGTAGAATCGTCTAAGTACCTAGATTCGACCTTGCTAAGAGGAGACCATTGGGTCCCCACTATTGGTTATGCTCCTCCATACCATGTAGAATCGTCTAAGTACCTAGATTCGACCTTGCTAAGAGGAGAGTACAACATCATGGCATGTTATGCTTAGTTATCTTCATGATTCATTCCCATGTGCATCATATGTATGCTTGGTTGAGGAGTGATTGGTTATGGTATGTGCCACTGGGTAGGTTGTTTATGGGACTCCCTGAGTGATGGAGTTGCCCCGCATGAGCATGCTGTATGCGTTGGACGAATGCATGGTTGATTAGTATGATTCATGCATCTCGTATTTGCATGACACGGTTATTATTTGCCTAGCATCATCAGGGTCGTAACCTCCATAGGCACATCATGGATGGCTAAATTTGGACACCGAAAATGCTTGGTTCTAGCATTGTGAGCACGTAGGATGTCCTTGGGTGAAAGTCCCAGAACCTTTTTGCTATCATAAGGTACTCCAACATCGAGACCGAGTGGAAATACGAGCGCCGATACCGAATACCATTAGGCTGCGTCTCCCACTGTGTCGTGGTCGGTTGGAAGGGGGTGTGGCCTTACCCACCGGAGTGAGGGGGCTATAAGCTAGGCTGAGTTTGACCAGCTCGTAAATAGGTCCGCTATCGACGAGCCGAGTAGGTATTGGCAGACTACATGCGGATAGTGAGGTCTCTTCCCCTCCCTGGGCTACATGGCTAGGGAGGCAGCAGTCAATGTGAAGTGTATTTGACCCCAGTGATTTTCCAGAGAGGAACTGTATTGATATGTGGACATATATGAGGACTGACATGATCGCATTGCATATTGCATATGGCATTTGGCTATATAAGCCCCGCATTGCATAGCCTTGGTATGGCTGATGGCATTCCTTCCTTGTATTGCATAGCCTTATTATGGTTGATGGTATTCATGGTCATGCCAGCATATTCCGCATACTCTAATATTGCATACTTGACACCTGTCCTGCACACACTTACACCACCCTCTAAGCTTTCTATAAGCTTATGCACAATTGATGCATGCAGGTAACGTTAGGCAGTAGCTGAGCAGGAGCAGGAGAGTGTCGCGGAGCTTTTGGAGTTTTGTTATAGTCATTGTATCTTTCCCTTTAAGTGCCTTGTATTATAAAGGGTTTTATTCTTAATGGATTTTGTGATGATGTTCTTGTGGTTATTATTTGTGGGTTATGAGCTTAGTTATGCTGATTATGAAACAGACTTATGTTATAAAAATTCTCCTTGTAAGTTTCCAGGATCAGAACCTGGTGTATGGGTGCCAAGATCCTAGAATGGGGTACTACGGAGGTTGTCGGCGCCAGATTTGGCAATCGTGAATTTTGTGAGCCCGGTTTCCAAGTTCGTGGTGTGACATGGTAGGGTGATGGAATCCTTCCTAACTTTCACAATTCTCTTATGATTGGTTGTGGGATTTGTAAATCCTGTTGTTTTCCTTGTCTCCTGGGCATGGTTAGGTGACAGAATTACTTCCAAATTTGTACAACTTTCATGCATTAATGATCAGATCCATGAGAAGTTCAGAGATCTGACAAATCTCTTCTTACCAACTGGATAAGATAGGACTATGATTCCAGGTGTATCCTTGAATCATGCAAGGTAGCTTCCTAATTGCTACAAGTGGATGCTTGGAAACCCTATTTACCACCTTTAATTTCATTAGTTTTAATTACTTTAATCACAATTACTCTCTCAAATATTCAAGATTTAAGTTTTCATCTTCTTCTTGTTCTAGTTCTAGTTACTTTTTAAAGATACACAAGTTCAGTCCTTGTGGATTCGACCTCGGTCACACCGAGATTATTAATGCATTGCGACCCTACACTTGGGGTTGTGAACAAGTTTTTGGCACCTTTACCGGGGATTGACGGTTGTGTTTTTTTGAGATTAGCTTGTTTTGGAACTAGTTTAAGATTAGGGTTTTTCTAGTTTCTATTTTTAGGATTAGAGCTTTTTCTGTTTTATTTTAGAAACTAACTTAGCATTCTAATTCTAGGTTTAAAAACTTTCCTAATTGTTTTTTTTTAGAAACTAACTTTTTATTTTTTTTAGAAACTTTCCTTTTTAGAAACTAACTACTCTTTCTATTTTTGTTTTTAAACTTTCTAATTTTAGAATTTCTATTTTTAGAAACTAACTTGTTTTGTTTTCTTTTGCAGGATTCTAACATAGAGCCTTCTAAATTGGTAACTCCTTTCTAATTCTCTCTTTCTATTTCTAGATTTCTTATTGTTGTAGGATTTGTCATTTTTTTTAAGGATTAGATTTAAAGTTAGGGTTTCACCATGCAAGAGTGGGTACGTCAATATACTGAGATGGATAAGAGATATTGGGAAGGGATGTATGATGACTATGATAGAAATCAATCTAGGTCTCAAAATTTTTCTGAAACCATCATCGAGAACCGACTGGAATATATTGCTCCACAGGTTAAGAAGTTCTTACGTGATCATATGCGAGAGAACAATTACACCCCATGGATTAAGAAAATAGTATGTGAGTGTTAGAGTTATCATAACTATGGGAGTGAGAATTATTATCACCCATCAGACAAGAAGAAAACAATGAGAGATTATATTATGGGTGATAATATGTATTTACAACATCAGATTCTCCCACCTATGATCCGTATGAGTTTGATCAGTGGAAACATCAAAATTAGAAAAATGAACCAACAACATGTTATGGTGATTATTCTCTTGGATCCCCTACCTTTGAGATCCAACCAGAAACGATTCAAGAGTATTCCGTTTGAATTTCATGGATTATCGAGAACAACTCAACCAACTTGTCACGGGCATGATGAAATCATTAGAAGCAATTAAATTGCACCTTGATAAGGTGGAAGAGGTTAGGTTATCACAACCTCAACTCAGTTAAGAAATACAATGTGAGGAAAGTGATCCTAACTCGCTTTTGGAGAACTTTGGATTTTGGAATGAAGAATTGCATTGTATTGATGAGCATATGGTTCAATTTCTCAATGAGGCGATCTCGATGACGGTCCAAAAGAAGGATCAAGAGACGTGGGTGTCTTTCAAATATAATGATACAGACACACTTCACTCACATGACAGACTTGGTTTTAATGATAATGAAGAGGTTAGTTTATTCGAACCTCAACCCAATCTAGGAATAAAATGTGAGGAAAACAATCCCATTCCACGTGTGTACTGCACTGAATTAGAAGATGAAGAGTTTTGGGATGACAATCATGAATGTACAGCTCAAATCCCCCTAGATTCAATCTCAAGTTTGGCCCATATCAATAATCAAGAGGTTCAGGAAGTTGTTGACCATAATGATCTACTCCACCCATCTGACATGACCAATTTAAATGTCGAGGATGAACCACTTTCAACTAACCCGTCCAACTTTTGTGAGATATGTTTAGATCACTCCCCTGAATTGAATGATGATATAATTCGGAAGATGGACGAGTTGCTCAATATAACTCTGGAATTTGAGGCCACCCAGTTGAGTCACCATCTGAACTGTGAATTTTTTGACGATTTAATGCCTCTTCTGAGTAGTATCAATGAACAAAGTCTTCACATCAATGATTCGTCTATTGATCTGTAATCTGTCTGTGAAGGGCAAGAGTAAGAGATCATGCGTCCATCTACTTTCACAGACAATGAAATCCTTGGGAAGATTATCACAAGCTTCAATGTGAAAAATGAGCCACTCTCAGTTGAAATTCCCAACTCTTTAGGCGATTGCTTTGCACACTTTGCATATTTAAATGATCTGATAATAAAAGAAATAGTGGATGCCTTACAAGACAATCCTCGGTAGCTGTCACGGACCAAGAAAACTGTAACACCCCATACTTTCTATACTCGGGTGTTACCTAATAACCTAAATTATGGAATTGCTCATCTTCATTCCAGCCTAAATTTAAGGATTAGAAGTAATCTTCATATATGGACCAAGCCATCCACTCGTTAGAATCCAAGGTGGATCGTCATGTCACCAGATCCACCATCAAATTGAGCCCATGATACTTAATCTGACTATCGATTATCTGTATTACTTCATATATGGATCAAGCCATCCACCCGTTAGAATCTAAGGTGGATCGTCATGTCACCAGATCCACCATCCATCGGGCCCATGATACTTAATCCGGCTATCGATTATCTGTTGATAACAACCAAACCATCAGATCATCGGGTCCACCATTTATTGGGACCCAAAGCATCAAAAACACCGTCCTTCAAGTCCACAACACTCAATCTGCCAATCCCTCATCTGATCATCACAATGAGACCACCTAATCATTAAATCAATATCAAGATTCTTATTAGGCAATTGCTCGACAATTTAAAATAATTCAACAAATAGACCTTAAAATCACCCATTAATTAGTTATTAGTCCACATTACAAGCTCATCTAGCCACTAGATTGACCATCTAATCATTCATTATGGACCATGAAGCATCTTGACCATTTGAACAACTTCTTGCGACTTTTTGACCATTGGAGTTTAAATTGAAATCAATCCAACCATTGAACTAATATGAATCAATGGAATGAGATAACGAAACACTTGGCATGGCCCACTTGAGTTTTGGATCCGCTTGATCTTTGATCAAAGACTCTGGTTGGCCCTCCAAAGGGAATGGGCGGAAGATTTCGTAAATCATCACGGTGGACCCCTCTTTTGATATGCTTGTACACATGCAAGCGACGCACTCAAAGTGCAACAGATTGTAATTCAGGTCAACAAGTTGTTGACCTAACAAAAAAATTGGAAAAAGAGAAATCCCTCCGTATTTCACACTCGAACCAAGTCCAAACAGAGGATTTCTGTGTTGATGATCGGTGGCCCACCAATTGCTTACGTTTGGAAAATCCAAACTGTCCATCGTGAAGAACGGTCAATTTCGACCAAACCCTGATCACTTTTTCACATCGAATCATGTGCGTAGCTGTTCAACTTTTAGCTCCAATCAGACGTACGTGCAATGCTTCCTAAAACATTTCTGAGTCATCCATGGGCCACCATACCTATCTGTCTCAATGATCTGATCCATCTATCTGGTAGGGTGTCCAAACCTAATCAAAACCCTAAAGATTCACATGATCTAGGTAATGTGAGTGTGCATGAAATCAGGTGCAAAATTGACCTGCACTCGTATATTTTCCAAAAGTGGAAAATATTTGCCAGGCTAGCTAATAACATGCACGATTCCCATTTTATCCTAGCCCTTGGTGCAGGAAAATCCCAGCCATCCATTCTCTCTTCTTCCTTTAGGGCTTCCATAGCTTAACGAGAGCTGCTGTAACTCATAGCTCAAGATCCCACAAAGTTGTTGTGGCTGTCCAACTAAAAGTGGGTCCCACAAGCCTCATGGGATTGATCAAGTTCATACATAAGCTTCAAATCAAGAGATAAACCACTCAATCAAATTCTATCATGATCATGGCCATTATCTTCTTTAATCGGCCAAAGAACAATACCATCCATAAAATGGGTCTTGATCGCTGGTCAAAGTAGGCCATATGGTGGGCCTCTTACCCAGAAACACAATGATCATGACGGATCGGATCATGTCATCGATTTTCATATATAGGCAACAATTTTTAATAACACCTTGAGACCACAAGCGGATTAACTCACGGACCGAATAACTAATCCCGGATTAGTTACGTCCGAAGCCACTAGAAGAAATTGCAGAGGCTATAAGAGCTCTCTTTCCAATTCGGGAAAGTCCCAAAAGGTAACCCTAAAAGTTAGCGAGAGAGAGAGGAGAAAATAGCGTCGTCTGTTCATGCTACAC
The DNA here is from genome assembly GCF_029962835.1 of Magnolia sinica. Taxonomy (NCBI): domain Eukaryota; kingdom Viridiplantae; phylum Streptophyta; class Magnoliopsida; order Magnoliales; family Magnoliaceae; genus Magnolia; species Magnolia sinica. The sequence continues at coordinate 72,011,310 of NC_080574.1, forward strand.
TAGGTCGACTCGGCTTAACTGGAATTGAGTCGAGTCGGCTCAGGGAGGCTACTGTAGGACATCTTCCTAGTAGATGAAAGAAAATGAAGAAGAAGAAGAAAACAAAAGAAACGGAGGGAGAGAGAGAGAGAGAGAGTAAGAAACTGGAAGAAGAAGAGAGAAGACGAAAATGGAGCCGCTCCGACCATGACATCGAGTTGAGTTGACTCAGTTTGAGTTGCTGGACATTCGGGCGAGTTCAAGTCCTCTCCCATCTAGCTGAAGAAGTAGAGAAGAAAGGAAAAGGAGGAAATAAGAAGAAGAGCATGAATGATGAGGGGAGTTGGGGCCGGAACCATTGTTGATGTCTCGTACCGAGTCTGGACCGAGTAGAACAAGGTTGTAATCGTGTTGGCACTGAGTTGACTAGGTTCAAAACCAAGTTAAGTCTCTAACTCACTGAGTTTTCTATTCCAGACGCTATCGGGTCGAGTTTCACACCAAGGTAATTCGAAGTTTACCTTTTGTTATTATTTTTAGTTATTATCATGTGCTATTATTACCATTAGAATAATTAGTATGACTAGGTTTATTATTATTAGCGATTGTAATTATAATCATTATCATTATTAGATAATATTATCATTTCCATTTTGGATAGGTATAAATATTAATATTAATTCTTGCTAGATTATTGTTAATAATTATTTTAGCATTTTAACATTTATTAAACTCTCATTTTTCTCATGAAAATGATATTAGATATTGTTGGGAAGAATTAATACCAATTCACAAATTATTTGTAATAATATTATTTTATTCCTTACGAAAAAAGCTAGGGTTCAAGTTCTAATACCTATACTTAGATTTAAATGGTTGGATAAAACCCAAAAATTTACATGATCTAAACATTAAACTTTAATCCTAACCATTTAAATTTCGTTACGTTGTAATCTAACCACTCCAAACATTTAATTTTGTTAGATCTTGATCCTAGGGTGTGTACAACTATCTCTAGCATTACCGGGAGACGAACTGACTCTTGAAAGGTGAGGATCACCCTTCAAGCTTTTCTACATCTTGATAGTTAATGTAGCTTATTTATTTCATCTCTTACCTAAAATAATACTTAGTGAAAGTTATGATAAATTGTAACGACCTTGGAATTTCTTTGTGCTGATCTTTCCTTAAGTAGTTGTTTTTGGGGTAATTAGCGCTATACTCGATTGCTTGTGAATTTCGCATCAATCACTTTAAATTGTATCTGCATGGCTCAAAACCTGTAGATTAGTTAGCGCTACGTTACTCTAAAATCTGAGATCCATCGCTAAATCCAGTTGTTCTGGAGAATTTTTGGAAGATCTGGATCAGACCTGGACCACGCGTCGAAAGTCCGATGGCGATGATCTTAGGCTTTTGCGGTCACCATGTTGGGCCTGACCATCACCTTGAAAATCAAGTCCAGAAGATGTTCTAGGTCGATTTGATTGAGTTCGGAGTGAAGAGTGTGAGAACGGTTGGATATTTATAAGTTTTTATGAAATCTGAGTCGTGTCGCTTGAACGACGATTTTAAGCTATCTAACCGTTGGATTCTGACCCAATTTCACCCTCTAATCAGGGAAGGTGGCCCAGGCATATCCTTGTGCTTGGGGACCTGATCGAGATTCCGTGACCGTTGAATTGAGTGTGGTTCGCCACGGCTGATCTGAAGAGCCGGTCGGTATAAAATCTCAGCTTGACCTAGATCCATGGTCAATGAGCTTAAGTCCGACCTTTCGTGGTTATAGGCCCACCAGAAGTGCTTCGTTGGATCGAGAAGGGCATGCTTTGGTTATAACCTAAGTATACCTTAGCCCTGGGGTTATTTTCATCAATATGAGGCCTATTTATAGTCCTTAAACTCTAGCCCTCTTTTCCATACGAATTTTCTCTAACCCTAACTTGGAAAGAGAGTGGAAAAGAGAGAGATAGTGAGAGAGATAAGTTGGTGAATCATCTTGGATTCTTCCTTGTTCTTCTTCATCTTTGAACCTTCACTTTGAATCGTTATTCCGACGGTTCTGAGTTCATTTTGGGGTAAGTTAATCTAACCCTAACCTGTGTTAGAGCTTAGATTAGTCTTGGTGTTGTTGTATCTCATTTCTATTCTTGCTGTAGGGTATTCTTTCGCCGTTGACGAAGACAACTCGTCTAAATCAGTTCGGTGTTCTTTCCTTGCTTAAGGTGCGGACTTTAAGTGTATAGGTTATGGTTTTCAAGGCTTTCAATGCCAGTGAATGATTTATTCTTATTATGGATGAGATTCTGCATGCTAAATGTTGTGTTTACATTGCTTTCCTGTTATACATGTGTTATATTGAGATTTGTGTATTCTATGGGTATGTATAAAGTACCGTATACGTATAAAATATGCACTTGTGTTTGCCATGATTATTTGTCATGTATGTATGCTAGATGTATGTGTGACAACTCCTTGGTAAAAGGAATTGTCTAAATGCTTGTGTTTCAACATACGTCATGTATGTTGTTCCATGTATGCTAAGTGTTTGTAGAAATGCATGAATGATCTAAAGTGTAACGTATAAGACTAAAGGTCGGGCGTTGAGAAGTGATTCTCAACACTCCTATTGATGTGCATGATTTCCTTTATGCAAGTTACATTCCATGTTATTTAAATTGAAGCAATTCATATGCTTACATTTATGTTAAGTTGATATTTCTCAAATGCGTATGTACTATGATTTAAGTTGTTGTTCCATTACTGTTTTACATTCAATATGAATATCTGTTGTAGTGTAAGGTGTTTGGGACTATGCATTAGTCCAGGAAATCGGTAATCGACTCTACGTTCGTGGTTGAGATTGCTTTCGCCACGTAGGACATATTAGACGAACTCGAGCCATATTAGAGTTATCGGTAGTGGTTTGGCCACGCGGAGTGTTTGCGCATTCTATGTCGCTCAACTCAACATGCGCTCGTGCTAGTAGAGTTCGTCAAGTAACCCGATTGTCCGATGTATGTTCACCATGTATGGACGCTACTGCTTGAATCTAGGGTACCAAACTTACCAGTGAAGTCCTAATAACCATGGTACCTTGATCTGCTAAGACTCATGAGCCGGACATGGTGGTATGGGACACCGTGGTCGAACTGTCGGCCTATGCTGGGGTGACGAGCCTCCCCGTAGTGACCAGTGAGCAACTAAACTCGTGAGCTGATTATGGTGGTATAGGACACTATATTCGTGCTGTCGGCCTACATTGATTGGTGACGAGCCCTTTGTAGTGACTTCGAGAATACCTGGATACCGCAAGGAGGTGACGAGCTGAATTGTGGTAGTAAGGTATGAAAGGCGTGCATTGATTGGTGATGAGCCCTTTGCCACGACCTCAAATATATGATCATATGAGATGTCTAGGATTGACGACCTTAGAATGGATCACTGTTTGGATGGTGACATGAGGAAGGTATCTTAGCTTCCCAATCCTGCTGTGTGAAATGGACTAATAACAACTTGGTAATCATATCCATGCACCGCATTTGCATGTGCTTTGTAGATGTGGCGCACTTTGAGGCGATGTCATGCATAACGTAAGATGAAGACGCTGAGGGTGTACGCGTGAGGGCACGCATCATATTGCATACATCCCTGCATTAACAAGAGTACTTAGGATTTATTTAATTGTTCTGCTTTATCATTATTGTTTGATTGAACTGATAACATGTTAACCAGTGCCTTATTGTTCCACTGAGTTGATCACTCACTCCCACGTTCTGGGGCGGTGTTAAACACCCACCAGACTCTGTCTTAGGTTCTGATGTTGCAGATGTGGATGCGACTTCTGAGGCAGAGCGGGAGATGGATGATGATGAGGCTGCATTCTCTTATATGCAGTTTTCAGACGGGTTCTAGCGAGCCTTAGTCTGATGCGCGGGATCTCTGGGATTATTTTTGGGAACTTAAATGATGTAACTTGATACTTATAATTTTGTTAACTAACACTTTCATGCGACCTGGTTGTATATGTACTTTAGGGATTTACACTTGTACACATATTTTTCTATAAGTCTTCCGCTGAATTGTGGCTTATAATTTTGTTAACTAACACTTTCATGCGACCGATGAGGATCCTGGGTGATCAGCCGATGAAGATTTGCTGTGCTAGCATTTCTTCATATGCGGAGCTGGTGAGCATGTCCTTGCGAGCAGAGCAGGATGGGGATAGAGCATCCCGCATACGAGCACCGATGGTTCATAAGCCACAATCGGACTTTCAGGGTGCACCTTTCCTTGGCAAGAGGCCGCGAGCAAATTCTCCTCCGAGGTTTTTAGCGCCGCCCGCTCAGCAGATGAGAGCTGATCTTCGATGTTCCTATTGTGGGAAGGTGGGGCACTTGGACCGTTTTTACTTCTCCCGTATGCGAGCCAGTGGTTTTACTCCACCGCAGAGGACTAGCCGTCCGATGCCTCAGGTTATTTCTCCTCCACCTCTTCGATCAGCGCCAGCTCATCCATCCTTCAGACCTGCAGTTCCTAGCTTCAGGCCACCTCAGCAGCCCATGGTTCCTCCGTCGAATTGTCAGCAGCAGGCTCGTGTTCATGCACTTTCAACTGAAGCGCCTATGTCTGACTTAGTGCCAAGGTCCTTCGAGGTGACAGCACACATTGAAGGTATTCTCGTTTCTGTGTTAGTGGATACGGGTCCACTACTTCTCTTATATCTTATGCGGCAGTTAGGCGTTTGGGTTTGAGATCTGTTCCTATGCAAGGAGTGACGCTTACTACCGCTACTGGGATTTCCTCTGCTTTGGGCAAGCGTTGTATGGATTGTTTGGTCGATCTGGGAAGTGGATCGATCCGTGTTGATTTGTTAGTCGCACCACTTTATCACTACGATGTTATTATGGGTATGGATTGGCTCACGAGGATGCGAGCTGAGATTGATTGTGAAGCTAGATCAGTGACGATCCATGGACCTGAGGGCGAGACCGTTACTTTCCCAGTTCAGGTCAGTTACCCTCTTCATATTGATTATTATTCTTCTCGGTTAGAGAGTTTGGCTGAATCGGCGTTAGTTAGTACGCCGGTAGTTCAGGAATTTGAAGATGTGTTTGAGTCAATTCCTGGATTACCTCCTCAACGTGAGATTGATTTTGCTATCGATCTTATGCCTGGTGCGGCGCCCATTTCTTTACCCACCTATCGTATGCCTCCGAGTGAAATGGAGGAGTTGAGGAAGCAGATAGATGGCTTGCTGGATTTGGGTTTTATTCAGCCTAGTGTGTCTCCTTGGGGAGCACCTGCTTTGTTTGTGAAGAAGAAGGATGGTTCCTTGCGATTGTGTATTGATTATCGCAGGTTGAATTTGGTAATTGTGAAGAATAAGTACCCTTTGCCCAGGATTGATGATCTGTTTGATCAGTTGAATGGGTCACGGTACTTTTCGAAGGTTGATCTGCAGTCAGGGTATCATCAGTTACGCGTCAAGGATGGGACGTGCAGAAGACCGCTTTCAGGACTAGCTTCGGTCATTATGAGTTCCTTGTGATGTCGTTCGGTTTGACGAACGCACCGGCCGTGTTCATGGATCTGATGAACAGGGTGTTTCGGCCATTCCTGTTCCAATTCGTCATTGTCTTTATCGATGACATCTTGATATATTCGGTGAGCCGGGCAGAGCACGAGGAGCACTTAAGAGCGGTTTTGGATACTCTTAGGGAGCATCATCTTTTCGCACAGTTCAAGAAGTGTGATTTTTGGAAAGAGGAAGTCAAGTTCCTGGGACATGTGGTGTCCAAGGAAGGAATAGCCGTCGACCTTGCCAAGGTAGCTGCAGTGCAGGACTGGAAGCAGCCTGGTTCAGTTACTGAGGTAAGGAGTTTTCTGGGTCTTGTAGGCTATTATCGACGCTTTATTCAGGACTTCTCGAAGATTGCCAAACCGTTGTCGTAGTTAACATGGAAAGATTTAAAGTTTGCTTGGAATGAGCAAGCGGAGTTAGCTTTTCAGGAGCTGAAGGACAAGTTGACGTCCGCCCCTGTGCTAGTATTGCCAGAGTAAGGGGTTAAGTATATTATATATACTGACGCCTCTCGCATTGGTCTAGGTTGTGTCCTTATGCAGAAGGATAGGGTGATTGCTTATGCTTTGCGTCAGTTGAGGAAACACGAAGAGAATTACCTTACGCACGACCTAGAGTTAGCAGCTGTCATATTCGCATTAAAGCTTTGGAGACATTACCTCTATGGTGAGGAGTTCGAGCTCTTTTGCGACCACAAGAGCCTTAAGTATATCTTCACACAGCGTGATTTGAATATGAGGCAGTGCAGATGGATGGAAACATTTAAGGACTTTAAGTTGGATGTTTCTTACCATCCGGGCAAGGCAAACCTTGTGGCAGATTCGTTGAGTCGCAAGAAGACTATTGAGTTTGTGGCTCCGCTGATGATATCAGAGTGGGATATGTTAGAGTACGTGGGCGATTTTGAGCAGAAGCTTACGGTGGTTGAGCCGTATGAGGTTATCGCGCACATTCGTGTATAACCCCTTATCGACGAGAGGATCGTTGCAGCTCAGGCAGATGAGGAGCTTTTGATGAAGATGAGGCAGCGGGTTGGTACAGATGAGAACTCTGACTGGAGTGTTAGTTCTGATGGGGGCCTACGTTTTCGTGGCCGGTTATGTGTTCCTGACATCCCTGACTTGAGAGGGAGGTTCTCGAGTTGGCCCATAGTTCTAAGCTTGCGATGCATACAGGTAGCACGAAGATGTATCAGGATATGAAGAGGTCTTATTGGTGGGACAATATGAAGGTCCAGATTGCTGAATTTGTTTCTCATTGTCTCACGTGCCAGCAGGTCAAGATAGAGCATCGCCGACCTCCTGGATTGCTGCAGCCCATGCCCATAGCTGAATGGAAGTGGGATTTCATCTCTATGGATTTTATTTCTGGGTTGCCGAGGACGAGGAAGGGATATGACTCTATTTGGGTGATCGTAGACCGATTAACGAAGTCGGCGCATTTCTTACCGATCAGAGTCACTTACTCTGCAGACGAGTTGGCTAGGTTGTATATCAAGGAGATAGTGCGTCTGCATGGAGTTCCCCTGGAGATTGTGTCTGATAGAGACACGCGTTTTACATCTATCTTCTGGACTCGTATCCAGGAAGCAATGGGTGTGAAACTAAAGTTCAGCACCGCATTTCATCCGCAAACAGATGGGTAGACGGAGAGCGTGAATCAAGTCCTGGAAGATATGTTGCGAGCTTGTGTTTTAGATTTCAAGGACAGTTGGGATGATTGTCTTCAGTATGCAGAGTTCGCGTATAATAATAGTTTCCAGGCGAGTATCGGCATGGCTCCCTATGAGGCGTTGTATGGTCGCCCGTGCAGAGCACCACATTGCTGGGCAGAAATTGGTGAGCGTAGTTTGCTTGGCCCGGAGTTGGTGCAGGTGACTTCAGAGAAGGTTGACATCATTCGACGTCGACTTCTGACAGCGCAGAGCAGGCAGAAGAGTTATGCTGATACGAGGCATCGACCGCTTGAGTTTGAGGTTGGAGACCATGTGTTTCTGAAGGTCTCTCCTATGAAGGGAGTTCTGCGGTTTAGTAAGAACGGGAAGCTGACGCCGAGATTTATTGGTCCATTTCAAGTTCTGGATCGAGTGGGAGTGGTAGCATACCGCCATGCTTTGCCCACACCTCTTGCGGGCGTGCATAACGTATTTCATGTTTCTATGCTGAAGAAGTACGTTCTTGATCCTTCGCATATTATCAGTTAGGAGCAAGTGCAGTTGAGTGAGGATGTCACTTATGTACTGCGACCGACGCGTATTCTCGATAGGAAGGAGCAAGTATTGCGTAGCAAGGTTATCCCTCTTGTAAAGGTGCTATGGACGCATCATGGTGTGGAAGAGGCTACTTGGGAATCTGAAGCTGAGGTCAGAAAGACCTACCCTCTGATCCTTGAGGATTATATGAAGGTATGAATTTCGAGGATGAAATTTTCTTTAAGGGGGGTAGATTGTAACGACCTTGGAATTTTTTTGTGCTAATCTTTCCTTAAGCAGTTGTTTTTGGGGTAATTAGCGCTATACTCGATTGCTTGTGAATTTCGCATCAATCACTTTAAATTGTATCTGCATGGCTCAAAACCTGTAGATTAGTTAGCGCTACATTACTCTGAAATCTGAGATCCATCGCTAAATCCAGTTGTTCTGGGGAAGTTTTAGAAGATCTGGATCGGACCTGGACTGCGCGTCGAAAGTCCGATGGCGATGATCTTAGGCTGTTGCGGTAAGCATGTTGGGCTTGACCATCACCTTGAAAATCAAGTCCAGAAGATGTTCTGGGTCGATTTGATTGAGTTCGGAGTGAAGAGTGTGAGAACGGTTGGATATTTATAAGTTTTTATGAAATCTGAGTCGTGTCGCTTGCGCGACAATTTTAAGCTATCTGACCGTTGGATTCTGACCCAATTTCACCCTCTGATCAGGGAAGGTGGCCCAGGCATATCCTTGTGCTTGTGGACCTGATCGAGATTCCATGATCGTTGAATTGAGTGTGGTCCGCCACGGCTGATCTGAAGAGCCGGTCGGTATGAAAACTCAGCTTGACCTAGATCCATGGTCAATAAGCTTAAGTCTGACCTTTCGTGGTTATAGGCCCACCAGAAGTGCTTCGTTGGATCGAGAAGGGCATGCTTTGGTTATAACCTAAGTATACCTTGGCCCTGGGGTTATTTTCATCAATATGAGGCCTATTTATACTCCTTAAACCCTAGCCCTCTTTTCCATACGAATTTTCTCTAACCCTAACTTGGAAAGAGAGTGGAAAAGAGAGAGATAATGAGAGAGATAAGTTGGTGAATCATCTTGGATTCTTCCTTGTTCTTCTTCATCTTTGAACCTTCACTTTGAATCGTTATTCCGACGGTTCTGAGTTCATTTTAGGGTAAGTTAATCTAACCCTAACCTGTGTTAGAGATTAGATTAGTCTTGGTGTTGTTGTATCTCATTTCTATTCTTGCTTTAGGGTATTCTTTCGCCGTTGACGAAGACAACTCGTCTAAATCAGTTCGGTGTTCTTTCCTTACTCAAGGTGCGGACTTTAAGTGTATAGGTTATGGTTTTCAAGGCTTTCAATGCCAGTGAATGATTTATTCTTGTTATGGATGAGATTCTACATGCCAAATGTTGTGTTTATGTTGCTTTCCGTTATGCATGTGTTATATTGAGATTTGTGTATTCTATGTGTATGTATAAAGTACCGTATACGTATAAAATATGCACTTGTGTTTGCCATGATTATTTGTCATGTATGTATGCTAGATGTATGTGTGATAACTCCTTAGTAAAAGGAATTGTCTAAATGCTTGTGTTTCAATATACGTCATGTATGTTGTTCCATGTATGCTAAGTGTTTGTAGAAATGCATGAATGATCTAAAGTGTAACGTATTACACTAAAGGCCGGGTGTTGAGAAGTGATTCTCAACACTCCTATTGATGTGCATGATTTCCTTTATGCAAGTTACATTCCATGTTATTTAAATTTAAGCATCATATGCTTACATTTATGTTAAGTTGATATTTCTCAGATGCGTATGTACTATGATTTAAGTTGTTGTTCCATTACTGTTTTACATTCAATATGAATATCTGTTGTAGTGTAAGGTGTTTGGGACTATGCATTAGTCCAGGAAATCGGTAATCGACTCTAAGTCCGTGGTTGAGATTGCTTTTGCCACGTAGGACGTATTAGATGAACCCGAGCCGTATTAGAGTTGTTGGCAGTGGTTTGGCCACGCGGAGTGTTTGCGCATTCTATGTCGCTCAACTCAACGTGCACTCGTGCTAGTCGAGTTCGTCAAGTAACCCGATTGTCCGATGTATGTTCACCATGTATGGACGCTACTGCTTGAATCTAGGGTACCGAACTTACCAGTGATGTCCTAATAACCATGGTACCTTGATCCGCTAAGACTCATGAGCAGGACATGGTGGTATGGGACACCGCAGTCGAGTTGTCGGCCTACACTGGGGTGACGAGCCTCCCCGTAGTGACCAGTGAGCAACTAAACTCGTGAGCCGATTATGGTGATATGGGACACTATATTCGTGCTGTTGGCCTACATTGATTGGTGACGAGCCCTTTGTAGTGACCTCGAGAATACCTGGATACCGCAAGGAGGTGACGAGCCGAATTGTGGTAGTAAGGTATGAAAGGCGTGCATTGATTGGTGACGAGCCCTTTGCCATGACCTCAAATATATGATCGTATGAGATGTCTAGGATTGATGACCCTATAATGGATCACTGTTTGGATGGTGACATGAGGAAGGTATCTTAGCTTCCCAATCCTGCTGTGTGAAATGGACTAATAACAACTTGGTAATCATATCCATGCACCGCATTTGCATGTGCTTTGTAGATGTGGCGCACTTTGAGGCGATGTCATGCGTAACGTAAGATTAAGACGCTGAGGGAGTACGCGTGAGGGCACGCATCATATTGCATACATCTCTGCATTAATAAGAGTACTTAGGATTTATTTAATTGTTCTGCTTTATCATTACTGTTTGATTGAACTGATAACATGTTGACCAGTACCTTATTGTTCCACTGAGTTGATCACTCACTCCCATGTTCTGGGGCGGTGTTAAACACCCGCCAGACTCTGTCTTAGGTTCTGATGTTGCAGATGTGGATGCAACTTCTGAGGCAGAGCGGGAGATGGATGATGATGAGGCTGCGTTCTCTTATATGCAGTTTTCAGACGGGTTCTAGCGAGCCTTGGTCTGATGTGCAGGATCTCTGGGATTATTTTTGGGAACTTAAATGATGTAACTTGATACTTATAATTTTGTTAAGTAACACTTTCATGCGACCTGGTTGTATATGTACTTCAGGGATTTACACTTGTACACATATTTTTCTATAAGTCTTCCGCTTGCTTTATTCACTTATCCCTGAATCATATCTGTGTTTGGGCTTAATCTATTCCATGTTTTATGCACTAATATAGTCAACATACATCCATCATTAAATATGTTGCATAAGTGATGTTTTGGAACTCGAGAGTTGAGTTATGCTCGACCCCGAATTTCAGGGCGTTACATAAATGCTAGTTTCTAATTGAGTAATTCTTTATAATGACTGATGCTTAGATTTATATTCACATATAAACATGCAATAAGTCTTGAATATTTCACTTTACATGTGTAATTACTTTTGACACAGTGCTCGGCTTGTTTTGCCACTTGCGATATTTAATGGTGTTTATGGAAATCCTTGAACTAGTGGCCTATCTGCCGAATAGATTAAATGGAGTTCCCTCATCATGGACTTACCACCTTGTGGATCATTTGTTGCCTATGTGGCTATTGGAAAAATCTCTTTTTATCGCATCCATGAATGGACTGATTGCCTTAAATGTCTTTGATTGACTATTTTCCCTCTTACGGCTTTAACGGATTATTCTATATACATAGGCGATGGTAACTTCCACTTGTTAGATTACAATTGGCAAGTAGTTGAAAGGGTTACCCTTAAAACATCATATTTATTAGTCTCATGAGCAAGGGTTGGTAGAATGGGACACTATGCCTGAGCTATCAGCCTATGTTGGGTGACCAACCCCGCATAGTGACCTTTGAGCTTCCTTAAAATGATGGTTTGAAATTGGAATAATAATGGTTGGGTTAATCATGTATTTTCATAGCATATGGTCTTTTTCAGGTGGTTAGTTCTCCTTGGGCGTACCATGAGTACTTTTCCAGGTGTCTCGATCTCCTTGGGCAATCTATATATTATTATAGTCTTTTCTGGGTAACTAGTTCTCCTTGGGCATACCTTGAGTACTTTTCCGAGTGGCTAGATCTCCTTAGGCAATCTATATATTATTATGGTCTTTTTCGGGTAACTAGTTCTCCTTAGGCGTGCCTTGAGTACTTTTCGGGTGGTAAGTTCTCCTTGGGCGTACCTTTATGTTCTTTTCTGGGTGACTAGTCTTCCTTGGGTGATCTATATATCAGTCTTTTCCGGGTGACTAGTTCTCCTTAGGTGACTTTTAACCAGTTGGATGTGCATTTCCAGGACTGTGAGCATGTGCATGCATTTAAACAAAATTAATGGTGTAATTTATTTAATGAGGGCGTATCTAATGAACCTTACCTGATTCCCATGATAATCATTGTGTTATATTTGTTAAATACTGTCTCTGATAACTATGCTTAATTATGTTGATGATGCGATAAATCTTGGGGGTTATACCTCACTGGATAGCCATTGACGCTATTAAACTTAATCAGTGTGCAGGGGACACAGAGGATGCACATGTTGGTGTGCATGTGGAATAGGAGGCGCCAGACTACCTTGCAACTCTCTATCCTTGATTACATTTGTATTTAATTTGTATTGTCATGTTCTGTAAATGTTAAGACATTGATTTGTATAAGTTTTTGGGTAACCACTTGAAATATTGGTTATGTATATTTGGACTCCCTCTTATACTTGATTTGCTTTCATCCCACCAGTTTATTAACTCCGATAATAAAGAAAAAAATGTACCTGGAATTTGGGATATTTAATTGTTAATTGGTTTTTGGAAAACGAGTAGTGTACTCAAGTTCCGAGAACCGAGGTGTTATAGATGGTATCAAAGGGAGTCTAGACAAACCTTGCCTTTAGGAAATGAACTTATACAGACCTTAAATGTCTTAAGTTAAAATGTTGAAATTAGAGATTTGAACCTAGGTGAATCTCCCTTAGACTTAGGAAGTTTGAGAATGTAGATACCCAGACTTAAGATTCTTGTGGAATTGGTAAAATAGCCATTTGAATTCATTTAAAATTCCCTTAAAGTTAGGAAAATTTTTGAAAAGAGAGGTGCAAAATTTTAGACTCCTTTGAAAATTTTAGATTTAGTTATTTGAACTTAGAAAACGTACTTAGATTCCCTTAAAAAATTGTTTGGTTAACCACTCAAACTTATATAGAAATCCTCTAGATTTAGAGAAAGTTTGAGAACATAAAAACCTAAATTTAAGTTCCCTTTAGATTTAGTAGGACAGTCATCCAAAATTATGTAAAGTTCCCTTTAAATTAAGGGAAATTGAGAATGTAGAGATTTGAGATTTTAGGTTACCTAGAAAATCATTTGGATAATCATAAAACCTTTAAAAAAATAATAATAAAATTAAAAATTTAGGCCCCTTTGAAATTTCTAAGATTTAGTTATTTGAATCTTAGAAACTAAACTTAGGTACCATGTATGAACAAATAACCACTGTGAGTATCACATGAGATCAAATAAAAACATTCCTTGAACCTAGCTCCTAAGGAACATCTTTAACAACATAAGATTAAATTATTATTCTTTTATTTTCCTTAGTTGGAAATAACATTGTCACAACACCTAATAAGTAAAACGGGTTTAGGCATTGTAGGAAGTTCCATACCCATTACATTGTATATTAGACCGAATTTAAGCACTCCCTAAACTAAAAATAAAAAATAAAAAATCATAGTAGGAATTATAAATTAAATTCTCCAAGAAATCTCATTAGTTAGAGATGATATTTCTCATAAATTTTAGCAATTAGTACTAATTAGGGGTGAAGATATAAAATTTCGAGTAAAATATTCAACTCTAGATTGAGCATTTTGAGACTATATTTGAAAATCTAGAAAAGTTTAGCAAATTTGAACTCAAACTTTTACATAGAAATTGTGATTTAGAACTTTTCAAATCATGCATTAGAAATTTGAGAAGATTATGGACATTAAAACAAATCCCTAATTGTCGTAGGTCCTGAAAAGATTCCTGATAAATTGTGAAAAAAAAGTGCTAATTGATTTGTTATATTAGAAATGTAAGAGTAGTGATAAAATTAAGCAATAGCATATTTAGATCCAGATTATGATGGTAAACTTAGAATTATGCAGGATAAGGAACACCTTTAGGATAACACTGCCACTTGCTACCTGAAATGTTAATTGGGATATGTGCGATGGAATCTCGAGGGTGAGATTTTTCTTTAAGGGGGGTAGATTGTAACAATCCCAATTTTTTTTATAAATAGTTGTATACAATTGTACACACAAATAGGCTTCAAAAGGAAAGTAGTGAATGATTAGAAATACTGTAAAATGGATATTCACATTCCTATAAATAATATGAGTGTGGAATTTCGGGGACAAAATTCTCTTTAAGGGTGAGAGATTGTAACACCCCGTACTTTCTATACTCGGGTGTTACCTAATAACCTAAATTATGGAACTACTCATCTTCATTCCACCCTAAATTTGATGATTAGAAGTAATCTTCATATATGGACCAAGTCATCCACCCGTTAGAATCCAAGGTGGATCATTATGTCACCAGATCCACCATCCATCGGGCCCATATACTTAATCCGGCTATCGATTATCAGTATTACTTCATATATGGATCAAGCCATCCACCCGTTAGAATCCAAGGTGGATCATCATGTCACCAGATCCACCATCCATCGAGCCCATGATACTTAATCCGACTATCGATTATCTGTTGACAACAACCAAACCATCAGATCATCGGGTCCACCATTTATTGGGACCCAAAGCATCAAATACACCGCCTTTCAAGTCCACAACACTCAATCTGCCAATCCCCCATCCGATCATCACAATGAGACCACCTAATCATTGAATTAGTACCGGGATTCTTATTAGGCAATTGCTCGACAATTTAAAAGAATTCAACAAATAGACCTTAAAATCACCCATTAATTAACTATTAGTCCATATTACAAGCTCATCTAGCCACTAGATTGACCATCTAACAGTCCATTATGGACCATGAAATGTCTTGACCATCTAAACAACTTCTTAGGACGTTTTGACCATTGGAGTTTGAATTGAAATCAATCCAACATTGAACTAATATGAATCAATGGAATGAGATAAGGAAACACTTGGCATGGCCCACCTGAGTTTTAGATCCGCCTGATATTTGATCAAGACTCTGGTTGGGCCCTCTAAGGGGAATGGACGGAGTAGATTTCGTAAATCACCATGATGGACCCCACTTTTGATATGCTTGTACACATGCAAGCGATGCACTCGAAGTGCAACAAATTGCAATTCGGGTCAACAAGTTGTTGACCCGACAAAAAAATTGGAAAAAGAGAAATCCCTCCATATTTCTCGCTCGAACCAAGTCCGAACGGAGGATTTTCGTGTTCATGATCGGTGGCTCACCAGTTGCTTACGTTTGGAAAATCCAAACCATCCATCATGAAGAATGGTCGATTTCGACCAGACCCTTATCACTTTTTCACATCGAATCATGTGCGTAGCTGTTCAACTTTTAGCTCCAATCAGACATACGTGCAATGCTTCCTAAAACATAATCTGAGTCACCCATGGGCCACCATACCTATCTGTCTCAATGATTTGATCCGTCTATCTGGTAGGGCGTCCAAACCTAATAAAAATCCTAAAGATTCACACGGTCTAGCTAACGTGAGTGTGCATAAAATCAGGTGCAAAACTGACCTGCACTCGTGTATTTTTCGAAAGTGGAAAACATCTGTCAGGCTAGCTAACAGCATGCGCGATTCCCCTTTTATCCTAGCCCTTGGTGCAGGAAAATCCCTGCCATCCATTCTCTTTGCTTCCTTTAGGGCTTCCATCGTTTAACAACAGCCACCGCGACTCATAGCTTGAGATCCCACCAAGTTGTTGTCGCTGTCCAACCAAAAGTGGGTCCCACAAGCCTCGTGGGATCGATCTAGTTCATACATAAGCTTCAAATCAAGAGATAAACAACTCAATTAAATTCTGCCATGATCATGGCCATTATCTTCTCCAATCGGCCAAAGAACAACACAATTTGTAAAATGGGTCTTGATCTCTAGTCAAAGTAGGCCATCTGGTGGGCCACTTACCCAGAAACATGATGATCATGATGGATCAGATCATGTCATCGATTTTCATATATAGGTAACAATTTTTAACAACACCTTGAGACCGCAAGCGGATTCACTCACGGACCCAATAACTAATCCCGAATTAGTTACATCTGAAGCCTCTAGAAGAAATTGCAGAGGCTATAGGGCTCTCTTTCCAATTCAGGAAAGACCCAAAAGTCAACCATAAAAGTTAGCGAGAGAGAGAGAGGAGAAAACAGCGTCGTCCGTTCATGCCGCACTGGGTCGACTCTGCTCAATTAGAACTGAGTTGGGTCGGCTCAAGGAGGCTGTTGTTAGACGTCTTTATAGTAGAAAGAAGGAAAATGAAGAGGAAGAAGAAAGCAAAAGAAAAGAAGGAAGAGATGGAGAGAGAGCAAGAAACTGGGAGAAGAAGAAGAGAGAAGACAGAAATGGCGCCGCTCTGGCTGTGACATTGAGTGGAGTCGACTCAGTTTGAGTCATTGGACATTCGAGCGAGTCCAAGTCCTCTCCCATCTAGCTGAAGAAGTAGAGAAGAAAGGAAGAGGAGGAAATAAGAAGAAGAGCATGAATGATGAGAGGGAGTTGGGGCCGGAACCACTGTTGTTGCCCCGCACCGAGTCTGCACCGAGTTCGGTCCGAGTTGGGGTGCGGATCGAGTTCGAGTCTAGGCTGGGTATGAAGCCAGAGAGAGAAGTGGGAAAGAGGAATAACAGAAACGTCAAATGAGAAGAAATAGTATAGAAAGAAGAAGAGAGGGAGAAGGGAACTCGACTTTCATCACGTTGAGTTGGGAGCTTGACTCACTGCCGAGTCATGGGTCGAGTCTCGACTTGGGATTGGCCTTGTTATATCTGGGATTCCAATAGGGCTAGAGAGTGAGAGCGAAGGAGCAAAGAAGGAGAAGAGAGGAAAGGTAGTAGGAGGGAGAAGAATGGGAGAAAGAGTAGAATGGGGTTGTAATCGGGTTGACACTGAGTTGACTCGGTTAAAAACTGAGTTAAGTCTCCAACTCACTGAGTTTTTGATTCCAGATGCTATCGAGTCGAGTTTCATAGCAGTAATTCGAAGTTTACCTTTTGTTATTATTTTTGGTTATTATAATGTGCTATTATTACCATTAGAATAATTTGTATGACTAATTTTATTATTATTAGCGATTGTAATTATAATCATTATCATTATTAGATAATATTATCATTTCCATTTTGCATAGGTGTAAATATTAATATTAATTCTTACTAGATTATTGTTAATAATTATTTTAGCATTTTAGCATTTATTAAACTCTCATTTTTTTTCATGAAAATGATATTAGATATTGTTGGGAAGAATTAATACCAATTCACAAAGTACCTGTAGTAATATTATTTTATTTCTTACGCAAAAAGCTAGGGTTCAAGTTCTAATACCTATACTTAGATTTAAATGGTTGGATAAAACCCAAAAATTTATATGATCTAAACATTAAACTTTAATCCTAACCATATAAATTTCATTACGTTGTAATCTAACCACTTCAAACATTTTAATTTTGTTAGATCTTGATCCTAGGGTGTGTACAACTATCTCTAGCATTACCAAGAGACGAACCGACTCTTGAAAGGTGAGGATCACCCTTCAAGCTTTCTACATCTTGATAGTTAACGTAGCTTGTTTATTTCATCTCTTGCCTAAAATAATACTAAATGAAATTTATGATAAATGCTAGTTTCTAATTGAGTAATTCTTTATAATGACTTATGCTTAGATTTATATTCACATCTGAACATGTGATAAGTCTCAAAAATTTCACTTTACATGTGTAATTACTTTTGACACAATGCTCGGCTTGTTTTGCCACTTACGATATTTAATGGTGTTTGTGGAAATCCTCGAACTAGCGGCCTATCTGCCGAATAGATTAAATGGAGTTCCCACGTCGTGGACTTACCATCCTATGGACCATTTGTTGCCTATGTGGCTTTTGGGAAAACTCCTTTTTATCACATCCTTGAATGGACTAATTGCCTTATATGGCTTGGATTGACTATTTACCCTTTTGCAGCTTTAACGGATTATTCTATATACACAGGCGATGGTAAGTTCCACTTGTTGGATTACAATTGGCAACTAGTTGAAGGGGTTACCCTTAAAACATCATATTTATTAGTCTCATGAGCCAGGGTTGGTGGAATGAGACACTATGCCTGAGCTATCAACTTATGCTGGGTGACCAACCCCCCATGGTGACCTTTGAGCTTCCTTAAAATGATGGTTTGAAATTGGAATAATAATGGTTGGGCTAATTATGCATTTTCGTGGCATATGGTCTTTTTTGGGTGGTTAGTTCTCCTTGGGCGTACCTTGATTACTTTTTCGGGTGGCTAGATCTCATTAGGCGATCTATATATTATTATGGTTTTTTTTAGGCAACTAGTTCTCCTTGGCCGTACCTTGAGTACTTTCTTCGGGTGGCTGGATGTCCTTGGGCGATCTATATATTATTATGATCTTTTCTGGCTAACTAGTTCTCCTTATTATGGTCTTTTTTGGGTGGTTAGTTCTCCTTAGGTGTACCTTTATGTACTTTTCCAGGTGACTAGTCCTCCTTGGGTGATCTATATATCAGTCTTTTTCGGGTGACTAGTTCTCCTTGGGTGACTTTTTACCAGCTGGATGTACATCCCCAAGACTGTGAGCATGTGCATGCATCCCTGCATTTAAACAAGATTAATGGTGTAATTCATTTAATGAGGGCGTATCTGATGAACCTTACTTGATTCCCATGATAATCATTGTGTTATATTTGTTAAATACTGTCTCTGATAACTATCCTTAATTATCTTGATGATGTGATAAATCTTGGGGTTATACCTCACTGGATAGCCATTGACGCTATTAAACCGTAATCAGTGTGCAGGGGACATAGAGGATGCGCATGTTGGTGTGCATGTGGAATAAGAGGAGCCAAACTACCTTGCGACTCTCTATCCTCAATTACATTTGTATTTAATTTGTACTGTCATGTTCTGTAAATGTTAAGACATTGATTTGTATAAGTTTTTAGGTAACCACTTGAAATGTTGGTTATGTATATTTGCACTCCCTCCTATACTTGATTTGCTTCTGTCCCGCCAGTTTGTTAAATCTGATAATAAAGAAAAAATGTACGTGGAACTTGGGATATTTAAATGTTAATGCTCGGGTTTTTGGAAAATGAGTAGTGTACTCGGGTTCTGGGAACCGAGGTGTTACAAAAACCCTTATTCTGAAGCCCCTCCTTCCTCAGATCCTAAAGGTTTACCAATAATGGAGGAGGAGCTGAAAATTAAACCGGAGTTTGAAACTTCGGAATGTATCGAGACTATATCACTTTCTGAGAATTTTTTTGAATTTCATCTATGTAGTCTCTGATTCACCATGTTATGCTGACATTGAAACTTTTTCTATCACAGGTGAATCGTATATACTTTGGACACCTCAGGAGATTAAAAGGAAACCTTATGCTGGGGTCCATAAATTTCTCTGAAAATTCATACTCTATGGCATCCAAACCTATTGCAAAAAAGGCTTTTGGATTATCTTGTTGAGAAATCTACTAAGAAATTTATCAAGATATTGGCCGGAGGAGGAACCTTGCGACATGACTAAGTAGTTTTTCCCTTGCTTTCAAAGAATTTAGGATTAAGATAGTTTGCTTTCTGTTGTTTTAGAATAGTTTGCTTTTCGCTGTTTTAGAATAGTTTGCTTTTCGTTATTTTAGGATAGTTTGCTTATCGTCTGTTAAGTCCTCCTGCTAACCCATCTTCACTTTGAGACCCTTGGAAAAGCCTCTAGATTTCTTCAAGTACTACCTTTCTATAACCTCTCATTTACTTTCATTGTCTCATGTGCATTGCATGCTTGTATCTTTTACATTGAGGATAATGTAGATTTTAGGTTGGGGTGTGTGGATTGGGCAAGCTAATCAGGTTTTCTTAGTCTTCGAGCAAAAATTGTGAAAAGTTTTTCTAAAAATTTTGTAAATTTGAGTGATTTTGAAGTTCATCCCTGATTTAGAAATATAAGATACTTCATGTTGGTGATTTATGACTTTTGGGTTCAGTTATTTGTTAGATTTCATAGTTAAGTTTGAATTATTAATCCATGATTAGAAATTTTAAATATTGATTGAGTCATAATTTCACATGTCACATCTAGCTTGCAAATTAAGGTTTTAGTTTGATATTGAATTGATAACTTGATGATTATTAAGCATGGAAGGAACCAACCTGGGGAATTTTTCCATCATGTTCAATGAGAAGAATTGAAAAGAAAGAAAGAAAAAAAAGAATACCCAGCTAAAAAACAGTTGTCGTCGAAAAGGGCTACCTATGGAAGATCATTGAAAAGATTGAAAATAGCATGAAAGCCATCGATGGAAAAATCAAAAGCTGGAAGAATAAAAAGCTGAACTATAAGGCAAGTTTTGGTTTAAGTTATGGTTATCCTGAATACTCCTTTAATTATCAATGTTATCATGAAAATAAAGAATTGAACCTTTGATTGTGATAAGTTTTGGTTTCACTATACACTCATGGAACTCAATGTTTAAAATTGTTCTAATTTGTGGATTAATACTTTGAACTAGATTGTGAAATTTACTTAGTGCTAGAGTTTTGGAGGAAGTAATGCTCAACATTGTTGTATTTTAGAATTCTATTATCTGGATTATTTTTAAAAATCACTTGGGTTTATAGAAATTATCCTATGTTCTTGAAATATTTTTCGCATACTTCGCTCGGGACTAGCAAAATGCTAGTTAGGGATTGTGTTGAGGGTCAAATATTGCATATTATCCCCTATTTATTATTGATTTTATGAACATGATAATGCATAATGTTTTATTTTAATCATGTTTGTGTTGCAAGGTGAATTTAAGAACTTTGATTGAAAAGGATGTTAAAAGCATGGATTTAACATTCAAGAATCACTAAAGCTAAGAATGGATCTGATGAAACCAAGAATGAAGAATGCATATACTAAATATCCAAGAAAACTAAGTCCAGAATGAAGAAAATTGGAGTTTTAAAGTGAAATTCGGCGATCCTCTACCAGTCCTGGACTCTGCTCGACCAGTCGAAGGTCGACTGATCGAAGGTGTCTCGACTCGAACTCTAGCATGTAAAACTTTTAAATCTTCGTATTGCTCAACTGGTCGAGGATGGCCGACGACCGATTGAGGACGTCCCACGACCAATTGAGGGTTATGTAATTTTTGCCCGGATTGCGTAAGTTTGAGACGATTTTTAAAAATTTCCACTCGGTGCAAAAGTCTAAGGCCTAAAACTATAAATATGGGTCCCTATGGCATTCCTAGGCATCTTCTAGGGTTTGAGGGGTGGAGCAAAAGGATGGAGCCGCCATCCAGGAGTTCTTCTTCTTCCTCTTTAGTTGATCTGTATATTTTGTTTAAAAGTTCTTAGTTCAATCATGTCTATGGTTGGCTAAACCTCTTAGCTACGGCTAAGGGGTGAAGCTTGTAGCGTGATTGAGATATTTACTTTGTTTTGATTCATGTTTTGTTAAACTCTCTTGGATTCTAGTTTGATTATGAAGGAATATTTTTATTTTTTAATGGTTTGTTGTGACAAATTACAATAGATCTGCGATGGCCTGAGATATCTTCTTTACCTGAATTGAGATTGTGAAATTGGTAAGTCCCGTTGTTCACCATCGTCTCTTAGGCATGGTAGGGTGACAGAATACTTCCTAAATTTCACAATTCTCTTATGATTGGTTATGGGATTAGTAAATCCTGTTGTTTGCCTTGTCTCCTGGGCATGGTTAGGTGACGGAATCACTTCCAAATTTGCACAACTTTCATCCATTAATGATTAGATCCATGAGAAGTTCATAGATCTAACAAATCTCTTCTTACCAACTCGATAAGATAGGACTCTGATTCCAGTTGTGACCTTGAATTATGTAAGGTAGCTTCCCAATTGCTACAAGTGGATCCTTGGAAACCGTAGTTACCACCTTTAAATTCATTAGTTTTAATTACTTTAATCACAGTTATTCTCTCAAATATTCCAAATTTAGGTTTTCATCTTCTTCTTGTTCTAGTTCTAGTTACTTTTAGAAGACACACAAGTTCAGTCCCAGTGGATTCGACCTCGGTCTCACCGAGATTATTACTGCATCGTGGCCCTACACTTGGGGTTGTGAGCAACTGACTACAGTTTGGTGCCACCGAAGGTCACTTGGTAGAACTGAAAACTAGCCATTATAGATCTGTTGGGACTTTTTCTCTATAAATATAGGACCCAGAACTTTATGAAAAGTATGGATTAAGGCATTTCAGAGTCCCTTGTGCAACCCAAGCTTACCCTAGCCTTCCTAGACTCTATCCATATGAGATTCATGTTCTTTTCATTGTGATTCATCATCTCAATGAGCATTCAAAGCTCATATAAATGAAGAACATGAACTCAAGCCTTCACTAGAGTCTTAAGACCAAATATATAGGTATATCCTTAGTCTTAATCATACTCTAGTACATCCATCAGTTGAATCTCTTAGGGAATCCATTCATAACCTTTGATAGGAGATTCAACCCACTCCCGTTACCTTAGTTACCTTAATAGGAACATCATATGAAAGGTACTTGATCGTGAAGCTGAAACAAAAGGAAAACTACAACATTGTGATCGGGGGAGCATCGGGGAGCTAATTCAAGCACGAGAGAGTGAAGATTAAGCATCCCAAGACAAGCCACAAAAGAGGACTCATTCCGATAAGTAACTGTCATTATTAATAGTCCACAAGTTAGTCTTTATCCTCGTGTAGGATTGAGGCTAAGAGTTTACTATCCACAAACTTGATTAGGTGCCTACTGTGGGACCTTAGCCGGTGTACCTAAACATAGGTTCCTAGTATGGGACCTCAGCTTATGTGCCTAAACGTAGGTGCCTAGTGTGAGACCATGGCCGGTGGGCCTAAATGTTGGTACCTTGTGTGGGACCCTGGCTGGTGGGCCTAAACATAGGTGCCTTGTGTGAGACCTTGGCCGGTTGGCCTAAACGTAGGTTCTTAGTGTAGGACCTTTGCTCGTGTATAGATCATAAATTGTTGAGTCCTTTATGCAAGGCTATAAAGGTTATTGGTGAACCTGATTTAAAACCATTCATAGTGAAATCTGATACACTCTAGGAGAGAGTGCGTCTGCCGGGAGTGGAGTAGGCAAGTGGCCGAACTACTATACTTGCTTGTGTTTGGAATTGTCATTTGCACATCTATCTAAATTATGTGTGTGATTTGAATGCTTAATTATATATGCATGATTAAATGAATGCCTAAGATTTATATGTAACATATTCCACACACACACACATGTTCACTATGCTATAGGCTAGTCACTTAATTCACATATCTTAAGTAGCCTATGTGATTGGAACCTCTATTGACTTAGAAGCCTTTAAAGTTATATTACCTTGCTTTAAACTGAAGGATTGTTTAAGTTAGGCAATTAGAAGTTTTAAATAGGCATAATATTTGAAAAGTTCTATTCACCGCCCTTTAGGATTCTCTAATTATTTCATACTTTTACTACAATGGTTTAAGCCGTAATTTCAAGAAGTTCTTCTTCATGTACTTCATTGTAGATTTTTGGGTTTGAACCACGTTGTCATGTGAGACCCGCAGTGCCTCAACCTTCTCCTCTAAAGATTTTAGACGATCATGTACCTGAGAGGGTTGATAATCTGCATCTTCTGGATCATGAGACGCATCCAGTTCGGCAAAAATATCTTCCATAGTAGTGTCTGCAGGTGCATGTGCTTCCTCCTCTTCAGTTTGGCAAGGAAGAGGTTTTAGATTCATCTTATTCAGGTTGGTATTGTTAAATGGTAGTTCAGATTCCGGTGCCTCAAACATAGGAATGGTGACATTACAATGTAAAGCAATGCAAGTCATGAGATAAGAAAATGGAATCGAACCGTGACCAGGATGTACACGGAACTGAATAATGATGTAACATGTTAATGAAGGAAGACAAACTTGAATACCAGACACTACAAAATGAAGAACTCGAGTCATAACAGGAGTAAGTTCAGACTTATTCCCTGACCTATGATAGACATTTGAAGTGAAAATCCTATGAAGAACACGATATTTGGGAAACATTTGGTTAACTGGAAGGGCATTACCTGACTTCCATTCAGCATTAAAGTTACACAATTTACGTGTAATTACTTGCCACTCAGTATGAGTCATTTTATTAGTTAGATTTGCAAGAGGAATTGCATCTTCTATAATAGCAATCCTAGTCAATGCTGAAATAGTATATTGATTTACTATGAAGGTCCCTTCCACAAATTTAATCATGGACGTAAGATCCTCATGGGACACATCACAAATGGAAGCATACATTCCTTGTGCTACGAAACGGTAAGCTGTTCCACCCCAAGCAAAGAATGTGTTCCCAACCGATTTCAGTCAAAATAGGAACAAGACCGAATGGAGCAATATGATCAATATTGACTGATCTCTCTATGATGATATCTCTTGTGCAAAATTCCTTAACGTGCTCCGAATCTTCATCGGTGGCCCATAGGGTTCTTACACTTAATGGAGTGGATCTAGAAAAAGAGCTAACACGGCTCTTTCATGTTGTCATTCTTTTTGAATGATTCTCCATTAAGTATAACACAAGAAAGAAATCAAAGAGAAAGAGTGGATTAAAGCTAGATCAGATTTAGAGTAAAACCCACCACAAAGAGGGTTTAAAATCTAAAAATACAACCCAAAAAAGAGATTAACTAGCATAGATATACCCAATACTTGAAGGAAATTGAAAAATAAATACTTACGACTAAGATTGAAAGTTGGGTTGGTCGAGAGAGGCATCGACTAGTCAAGGAAGATGATAGAAAATGATATAAAAAAGTGATTTTCTCCTTTTTAGAGTGAAATCATGAGTTCCTCGGCAGGTCGAGGATGTGATCGACTGGTTGATGGTTCGGCCGATCGAGTGTGTACACGGTTGGTCGAGGACGCACAAAATTAGATTTTTTTTCTTATTTTTCTAATAATTTTTATTTTTATTTTTATTACCAAGTTATGCATTTGATCAAAATAATCATAAAACCATAAAAAGAAATACATAAAAAGATAATTAGTTAATTAATAATACATAAATTAATATCATGCTTTAAGTTGGAAAACCTATTTCTGTTGAGCGGTTTGGTCAGTATGTCTGCAAGCTGCTTTTCAGTTTGAATGTATTCAAGCATGATACTCTTGTCTTCAACTAATTCTCGAATATAATGGTATCGAATATCGATATGTTTTGTACGAGAATGTTGGATTGAATTTTTTAAAATATTAATTGCACTCAAATTATCATAGTATAATGTCATTGTATCCTGCGCAATACCATAATCAGCTAACATTCTTTTCATCCAAATAAGCTAAGTGCAAGCATTACCAGCTGCAATGCATTCAGCTTTAGCTATTGAGAGAGATACAAAATTTTGTTTTTTACTGAGCCACAAAACTAAACAGTTCCCTATGCAGAAACATCCACCACTAAAATTTGATTATCCATTTAACAACAACTAGATGTGATTCCTTAGGATTAGATTGACATCTAACACATATTCTAACGCTAAAAGCAATATCAGGTCTACTATTGGTTAAGTATAGAAGACTATCAATTATGCTTCGATATAGATGTGAGTCTACACTTTTACTTAATTTATCTTTTGAGAGTTTAAGAGTTGTACCCATTAGAGTTTCAAAATTCTTTCCATTCTCAAACCCAAACCTTTTTACAAGGTTCAAAGCATATTTGGTTTGTGAGATGAATATACCATCTTCAAGTTGTTTAACTTGTAATCAAAGAAAATAGTTTAGTTTGCCAAACATAATCATTTCAAACTTGGATTTCATCGAATCTGCAAACTCAATTGATAAGTTAGTGCATGTAGATCCATAAATGATATCGTTAACATAGATCTAAACTATCAGTATATGATCGTTATATTTTTTGACGAATAAATTTTTATCAATACTGCCCATAATAAAGTTGTGACTAAGTAAAAATTTAATCATTTTTTCGTACCATGCCTTAGGAGTTTGTTTCAAACAATAAAGTACCTTTTTAAGACGATATACATGATTAGGAGATTTGGGGTCTTCAAAACCCTTTGGTTGTTCAACATATACTTCCTCATGTAAGACACCATTTAGAAAAGTACTTTTGGCATGCATTTGATATATTTTAAATTCTTATGACATGCAATCGAAATAAATAATCTTATGGATTCAAGGCACATAACTGGTGCAAAGGTTTCATCATAATCAATACCTTCTATGTGAGTGTACCCGTGTACAACCAGTCGAGCCTTATTTTTGATAATATCACTCATTTCATCAGTTTTATTCTTAAAAGTCCATTTGGTTCCAATTACATATTTATAAGAAGGTCTTGAAACCAAGTACCATACATCATTTCTAACAAATTGGTTTAATTCTTCTTGCATGGCAATTATTCAACTTTCATTAACAAGTACTTCATTTACATTGGTCGGTTCAATTTGGGAAGTGATGTAGACATAATTAAAAATATTTTCTAATTATCTTCTTATCTGTACACCAGTACGAGGGTTACCAAAAATTTGATCAGTCAAATGGTCTTTGACTAATCTTGTCTCAATATTGATTGATTTAGATGAAGACTTATGTATATCAATTACTTTGACTTCATCATCATCTTGATCAGGAGTGGGTGTGATTTGTTGATCATTAATCACTACATTCATAGATTCCCAAATCACCCCAGTTCTTTGATTAAAAACCCAATAAGCACGGCTATTTAGTGCGTAGCCTAGAAATATTCCCTCATCACTCTTAGCTTCAAATTTTCCAAAATTTTCTCGGTCACGTAAAATAAAACATTTACTTCCAAAAGTCTGAAAATATTTAACAAAGAGCTTTTTATTAAACCATAGTTCATAAGCTATTTTTATTTTTATCTTTTCTAATGTAAACACAATTTATGATATAACATGCAGTATTAATAGCTTTAGCCCATAAATTTTTTGGTAGTTTCATGCTATTTAGCATTACACCGGCCATTTCCTGTAAAAAAAATCTATTTTTTCTTTCAATAATTCCATTTTGTTGAGGTGTTTTAGGAGCAGAGAATTCATGCGATAACCATGATCATTGCAGTACTTCTCAAAATTGTTATTCTCAAATTCGATGCCATCACTTCTAATTTTGACCACAGATAACTCTTTTTCAGTCTAGATACGCTTTAAAATTTTTCTGACTTCATCAAGAGTATCTGATTTCTCTCTTAAGAAGGCTACTCATGTATATCTGGTGTAATCATCAATAATGACCAAAAAATACTTCTTTCCACCTCTACTCTCCGTTCTAGTTGGTCCTTCTAAGTTCATATGGAATAGTTCTAGAGGTTTGGCTGTGGGTAAGGAGTTCACTTTCTTTTGACTACTCCTGATCTGTTTGCTAATTTGACATGCACGATAGACTTTTTCTATCTTTTTTAGCTTGGGTAAGCCATGTAAGTGATCTCTTTTGCTCAACTTATATAGATCTCTATAATTAACATGTCCAAGACGTTTATGCCATAACTTAGTTTCATCTGTTTAGAGCATGTAACATAAATGGTTTGATGAGCAAGTGTCATCTATTATATAGCAATTTTCAAAGGTCCTGCGACCATTTAATATTACACTACCCTTCTCATTTGTAATCTCACATCTGTGATCTGAAAATTTTACACTGTGTTTATTATCACAGATCTGAGATGTGCTTAAGAGGTTATGTTTTAATCCTTCAACATAAAGAACATTTTCAAATAGATGTAAGTTAGGAAGTTGTACAGTACCTTGGCCTATTATTTTGCAGTTGTTTTCATCTCCGAAAGTAACTAAGCCGCCATTTACTTCTTTGATGTTCGTGAATATCCCCTTGTCACCTGTCATATGTCTTGAACATCCACTATCCAGGTACCATCTTGAGTGACTAATGGCTTTAAAAATTGTGTGAGCAACAAGACACATAACCTTTGGAACCCATTTCATTATGGTTCTAGGTTTAGGAGCATCTCTCGATTTTTGTTGCATTTGAGAGTTAGGATTTCTCCTTTTTCTATAAACTCCATTTTCATTTGAATTGGATTTTAGAAGCTTTTTAAGCAAGTCCACAAATTTTTTTAGCTAAAGGAGATTTATTATTCCTTTGATGTTTATAGTTGATGGCATTATTATTTATTTTAGGAACTTCAAATGGTTTAGATTTTTTAAAATCCTTATGATTGAAATCTCTTAAAGTCTTACCTTTAAAGTTCGAGGATTCTTCTCTTACAAAGATAGGAGCAGAATCCTTAGATTTCAAAGAATTGCCTTTAATATAACCCAGACCAGACTTGTCACCACATTTTCTAGATGAGGTTAACAATTTTTCAAGCTTTTGGTCACCATGGGCATATTTTCAAGTGCTCTTAGAACTCAAAAGGGAAGAAGCTTCAAGTTTTAGTTTCTCATTTTCTGTTTTAATTTTTTGTAATTCAGAAGATTTAAAACTTAAATCTAATTTTATTTTTTTCAAAACAATCGGAAAAATGAGATTTTTCGAAAACTGCTCTTTCAAGTTCTTTTAGTTTAGCATATTTTTCCTTTTAAATTTTCAACTTGACAGCAATTTTACAACCTTCTCTATATAAGGCATTGTAAGTATCTTGAAGATCATCTTCATTTTCATTTTCAGGGTCACTCTTGAGACTTTCATAGTCAGATATATTACAGCTATCTAAGGAAGTGACTCTGACTATAGTCATGAGGGCTTTCACATCATTTGCATTTGTATTTTCTTATTTTGATTCATCAGACTTAGAAGAACTTTCAAAGTTAGATGATTCATCCCAAGTAATTATCATGCCCTTTCTTTTGACCTATCCTTTTTAGGACATTTATTAGCCAAGTGCCCATATTCATGACAGTTAAAACACTGACTATCCTTTGTTTTAGATTTCCAAGAATTAGAATTTTCTTTTCTTTTATTAGATGGTTTTTGAAAATTCTATAAATTTTCTTAGCTAACATTGTCATATCATCTTCATTTTCTTCAAAATCAGAATTAGTACTATTTTCTTTTGAAACAGATTTAAAAGATTTAAGAGCAATAGACTTAGGTTTAAGAGCCTTAAAATTCAACCATATGTTTGAAGAGAGCCAACTAACTCCTCAACCTTTATAAGATCAGAATCTCTTAATTCCTGAATATCAGTAACCATAGAATTAAATCTGTTGGGAAGAGATCGCAGTATTTTTGCACAAACCCTACTTTCAGGGATTCCATCTCCTTGACCCCACATAGAATTTACTATGTCATTCAGTTTCATATAGAAGTCTATGAAAGTTTCATTTTCTTCCATACAAATTTCCTCACATCTAGTAGTGAGGATTTGAACTTTTAATTTCTTGACTATAGTAGTTCCTTCATGTGTCATTTTGAGAATGTCCCAAGCTTGCTTAGCTGTATCGCATGAAATAATTGTTTTAAATTCATCAAGCGATAGAGTGCAAGTTATGGCATTTAAGGCTTTAGCATTAGCATTACTTTCACTTTTCTGACTTGCAGTTCATAAATAGAATGCAGTTTCTCTCATAAATTTGGATCCATCCTCGGCTACTACTTTAGTCATAAGAAGTTTCCATTTAGTCACAGTGGCTTGCCACACACTTTTATCTAAGGATTTTATAAAAATCCTCATTCTGGCTTTCCAATATGAATAATTAGCATCATCAAAGGAGGTGGCCTGGTAATAGATAAACTGTCGAAATTTGACATACTAAAGCTTTGGATCTAAACTCAAGGAAGTTAATCCAAAATAAAATAGAGCAACTCGCTCTGATACCACTTGAAAAGGAGAGCTTAACAAGTCCTAGAGGGGGGTGAATAGGACTATGCCAAATAATCAAATAAAGTGTTGAATAATAAATAAATCAAAGATCTCAATTGCTTAAGTATTGAAATGTTGATTTTAAGTGGTTCGTAGGACAACCTTCTCCTAAAAAGTTTAGACAGGACAACCTTATTTCACGAATACTTATTAAAATCAAAATCACAACCTTAGTCAGAGTAAATAAAATAAATATTACAATCATTCACCACTTGCACTGAAATGAAATTACAACCATTCACCACATAAAAGATAAAATCATTCACCACAAACATAGAGACTAATAGTGGTTCGGTGTCTCAACAATTGTTCTAAGACAACCACACTTACGCCACTCTCAAAATTACTATCCATGTAATCTTGGCTTTCATAATGAATAAGGTTTTCTCAGGGTCACCTTAAAACCTGATACAATTATGATTTTGCCGGGCTATCACAAACAGAAACCCTCACTAAGATTTTTTGGCTATCTCAGAAAAACCAAATACAAAAAGTAAATAAATGTATACTTATCTTCACAATAGAATAAGCTATAACCAAAGAACTGCTTTTCTTGAATGTCCAATGTTCAATGTTCAGTTCGATAGAAAAGGTCCAGGGTTCTATTGATTTTTAATTAAGATTAAACTAATGGTTACTTGTATTAATTTCTTTAAATCTCAATTAGAAGAGTAATATCCACTCTTTTTAGAGAATGATAGAGCATAAGATTAAGGAATTAAACAAAAAGCTATAAAAAGTAATTTATAAATACCGTTCACTATCTTGAATATAAATGAAGTTTCTCCCTCACTTGCAGAAGGATTTAGATAGTCTTGAATGAATTTTTGGATTGAGAGAGAACCTCAATTGATAGGCAAAGAAGTTGGTTTTTTGACTGTCATAAGAAGGTCGTCGACTGGCCCAAGCACTGGATTTAGTTCCAACAGATTTTCAGATTTGAGCGAGATAAGATTTAACAAATCTTCGACTGGTCGAAGTGTCACGCCCCAGACTTGGTGACCAGACCCCATAAGGAACCCAATAGCCGATTTCGGCCACAACAGCCTTCGTAGCACCCCATTCTCGGATTCTATCATAGTTTTCGATCCTAGGGTCCTATAAAGAGGATTTCCATATCACAATTCCAAACTAAATCGAGCATACCCAAGATCATAGCAAGTAAATATCAGAAAATAAACAAGGAACACACTGCAAAAACCACTAAGAAGTTAAACTCTACAGATACAAGGCTCAAAAGGAAATACATAACATAGAAAGAGGGAAGAAAAGGTCTGCAACGGGTCTTGAGCTCACACCAATCCAATCCATAGCTCCCCTGCTAATGCGCTAACCTAGGATCTCCCACATGCATCAATCATGCATAAGTTTATAGAAAGCTTAGAGAGCAGTGAAGGTGTGTGACAATAGTGCACATGAGAAAATAGGGAATGCAGAAGGGAAACATGATCAATACTAATGCCGCTAGCCTTACCAAGGCTAAGCTATAACACAAGGAGCCGTACCAAGGCTACACAATGCAATAAGGCTTAAACAGCCGATGCCAATGTAAACGCAAAATAATGTTAGTGCTCATATCCAGTCCACATATCCAATACAGTTCTATCATAAGGAATATCACTTGGGTCTAATGTACTGTAGGATGATTGTCGCTCTCCAAGACTGCACAAGTAAACGAGCGTAAGAGACCACACTACCTACCTGTGGACAACCAATCACTAGTAACGCTCGACGGTAGCGGACCCATTCACGAGTTGGTCAGACTCAACCTAGCAATGCCCCCTCACTCAGGCGGATAAGGCCACATCCCATCTCAACCGACTTCACAACAGTTGGAGACGCAGCCTAACGGTGTGAGTCACTCAGGCGCTCATGTTTTCCACCCGGTCACGACGTTAAGGCTTCTTCTCGGTACCTTGAAGGTTTAGGGGCTTTCACCCAAGGGCATCCTATGCACCCCAAATGATCGAATAGTATTTCTGGTACCCATAAACAGCCACCCACAATATATCAGTGGAGGCATCAGCCCTGATGAAGTAAGGGCAAATAATATCCATGAAATGTAATGCCGGATGCATGAGTCGCACATACCAACCATGCATCAGCTCCAAGCACTCAATGTGCACAACAGGGGAAAACTCCATCCTACTGGGAAACTATCACATCTGCCCAATGACCACACATAACGTAATCAAATCACACAATGATGCACATGGGTCATGAGGATGAACTAGGTGCGCCATACAGTGATGATGTAATAGTATACGCCTCCTTTCCAAGGAGGGACTAAGTCTAAGTACTTAGACGAATTCTCTAAGGAGTCATCCTCTAGTGGGGGCCCAATAGTTTGGGGTACCCCACAAGGCTAAGGAGAATAATAACATGGGCCTAAATAGATGAACGGTCCTAACAAGGGTCTATAATGGGCCTTTAACCACCCATAGAAACCCATGAGCCTACCTTAGGGTCACCAATGTGGACATCTAACCACAACTGGTCCCCAAAAGGTGGTCCATCTCTAATCAATTGTGGATTAAGGTCCAAGGCCATTTCCAATACATGGGTCTAGTGAGAAACACACATAGCCCAATCCATAAGTAATATCGTGGGCCCATATGTAAGGTTTGAGCCCAAACATAAGGGTCATTAGTCCACATATTGTGGTGGGCCTAGTGGGTAGCCCATTACTCAAACCACATGTGTAATTCTCATGTGTAAGTCAAGTGAGTTGGGCCTACAACCCGGCCCAAGTATAAAGTTGATTTGGTGGGCGACCAAGGGCCCAACCACTTGTGAAATCCGGCCCATAAACCCAACATAATAATATGGTAAAAATGGCTCCAAAGGGCCTAAAGAGTCTAACAACTAGTTACATTTATGGACCCATTAAAAACTCTAACTATGGTGGGCCTAAAAGATGCACTAATTAAGCCCAAGAATTTGGGGATATAAAGCGTGATTTATTCCTTCTAAGTACTAACAATGTGGTGGGCACTACTCTACAAAATTTCAGCCCCAAGGCCAAGCATTATTATGCATATTGCTGGATTTTTTTTAACCTAACAGGTTTAAGGGCCTGTTGGAGCTTAGAAAATAGTCCATTTGATTAGGGCATCAGTCCAAGTGGTCTAGCCATCAAGTCAGAGCACCCCACCACATAGGATCACATCACATTACTCAGGGAAATAGGTGGGCCACACTATTGGGCCAAAGTCCAGCAGGGAGTCCACATGGGGCATTCCACATGGGTCTGGGCATCCCAATGGGTCGGACGCCTAGCCCATGCACTAGCTAAAAGGTGGTCCCCACCTTAGGTACCCCATGCTAAGGTGGGCCATACTAAAGTGGGCCACACAATGGATGGCTATGGAGATAAAACACACCTCATGGTGGGCCACAGGCTGGGGTTGACAGCCAGCCCATGCTGGACATCCCAACCGTGGGCGTCCAGCCATGTGGGCCAGTCCAGCCCTTTTCATAAATTGCACAATGTCCTGTTGGACTTGAAAATTGGTAGGTGGATCCCAGCATGGGTGGGCCACCTCCAGGTAAAATTTTAGATTTTTCCAAGCTTGGAAACTATTTTTATGATTTAATAAAAAACTATCTGTCTAGAAATCTCATTATAGAAGAATTCTGGCAGTCCCTGCTTTGATCACCCAATGGGGTCAGGCCAAGGTCTCAAAAAATTGGGAAAAATTAATCTTAACCTCCCCACATAAGTATAAAATAAGGTAGGGTCCACAAAAGTTACCCACCAATACAAAAACTATTTTATATTTTAAGATTTCCAAACTGAAATGTTGTTGGACAGTCCAGAAAATCTGGACTGACCATCCCACTTGGGCCACTCCTTTGGGACCTCAATTAGGGTCAGATGGAGCTAACATTTGGGGGACATCTAGGTGGGGTCCTGGCCTTTAATAAAAGAATATTTGAGGGGTAGGAAAGGTCCCCCAATCAGTCCCAAAATCTGGTCCATAAACAACCAGAAACTGTCTAGATGATTTCTGGACAGCAACATATATATGGAATAAACTAAGTATTTGAGCCAAATTAAAAGAAAATTACCCCATAAAATTGGTGCTATGGTCCACCTTAGTGGGCACCACAAATAAATAGGCCATATCTCGACCCCAAAAATCTGTTGCTTGCATCACATGTGGGGCAAAAGGGTCACCAACGTCCCTAGTGTGGACTGCAATGGACGTCCACTATGTTTAGATGATCTGGATGTTGCAAGGCCTCTAAGTGGGATACACACCTCAGAAATCAGATAATGAGAATGGGGAAAAGAAGAAAAGGAAAGAAGGAAATCAAGATCCGGCCACAAGAGAGGGTCTCTGACACCATTGAGGCCCTCCCTTCATCACAACATTTACATCTTCCACTATATTCATTTACAAGGTACATCATAGGCATGCATGCAATAAAAATTCAAATTTAAGGTGGAGATGCCATCCCCACCAAGTTCTAGGGTCTAGATGACCCCATAAGAACATGGGTTAAATGAAAAGGCCATGATGGGGTCCATGGAGAATGGCCCCATCCATGGAATCATGCATGTAAGGAAGATAGGCCATAAGACTCATCCATGGAGACTTGGGGACCTCCACCATCATTTGGTGGGCCCCACAAGTTCCTTAAAAAGGAAATGAATATATCTAAGAAAGGAAGAAAGGAATCCTAAGCTAAAGAACACCCACCTCAAAGGATCTTCACTAGACTTCTACCAATAGACTCCCTATGCTTCAAGCTTCCAAGATTTAAGGTTGAGATTGAAGGTGGATGGTTAGATGAGGGCATTTTAGAGGGAAAAGGGGCTAGAAAATGGGGAGTAAGGTGGGATGTCGATGGGTAGAGAGGGAGAGGGAGAGATAAGGAGAAGAGAGGAAGAGAGATGAATGAGATGCATTTGCTAGCAAGAAAGGCAATTTTATTCAAAGTGATGATTCATTTGCTAGAAAAGAGGGATGTGATGGTCTCTCTCTCTCTCCCTAGAGAAGAGAAATTTTAGAAAATTTTAGATTGGGGAAGAGTGAAAAGGCACTTTTGCTTGGGGTAGAGAAAAAGGAGCTCTCTTGATAAGAGAACTCATCATCATTAGCTGGCTAGGCAGGGGCTAGCAACCTAGTCTAAGCTACCTACCCTAATGATGGTTAGGGAGATGAAATATGTGCTTAGGGGTTTGTACTAAATCGTAGGTGGGCCCCACAATCATGATCAATGACCTAAATTATTCATGGCCGATCTATAACTTGGATTGCAGCACGAGATGCACGTTGGAACCTCGGCGATGATGCAGTCATTATGGCACTAAATTCGGGTCGATCTGGGTCAAGTCTATGTGACCGGAGTTGGGGATGACCACAAACACTATCCGTAGGTCGCGGGTTACCAGGATTCTACCAGTAGGATAGCGAGACCAGTGGAATGAAATGCACAGTCTCGGGTAGGGTCTTACAGCTCTCCCCACCAGTAAAGAAATTTTATCCTTGAAATTGCTAAAACCAAAATAACAAACATGCATAAACATCATGATATATATCAATAAGCACAAGAGAAGGAACTACATCGAATAACATATCAATCAAGCATCAAACAAATGGGGATAGCGCTCTCAAATCTCGGCTTCACATTTCCAAGATGCCTCGGCCTCCGAATGATGACCCCGCTGCACCTTCAGGAGGGGAATAACCTTGGTCATGAAAACCTGATCCTTCTGATTAAGAATACGAATTGGCTACTTGATGTAGGAAGCATCCTCACGGGCCTCAAGGGGTTGTCAATCAATCACTGGAATGATGTCCGACCCACACTTCCTAAACATAAAAATATGGAACACATCGTGGATCGCAGACAACTCTGAAGGTAAGGCATGCCTATAGGCCACAGCCTCACATGCTCGGTAATCTCGAAAGGTTTAGTGAATCTCAGGGCAAGCTTGCCCTTCACTCCAAATAGAACCTCGCCCTTCATAGGCGAGACCTTGAGATACACCATGTCCCTAACTGCAAACTTGAGGGGTCGACGTCAATGATCAGCAAAACTCTTTTACCTGCTCTGAGCTGTGCACATCCTCTACCTGATAATATCTACAACCTCTGATGTCTGGTGCACAAGCTCGGGACCTAAGAGATGATGCTCTCTAACCTTAGTCTAACACCTAGGAGATCTGCATGTCTACTATATAGTACCTCAAAAGGAACCATGCCAATAGACGCCTGATAGCTATTGTTGTATGCGAACTTGGCGAGACGCAAATGCTCATACCAACTGCCCGCAAAGTCAATCACATAGGCTCTGAGTATATCCTTAAGGATCTAGTTGATCCTTTCGGTCTGCCCATCTCTCTTTGGATGATAAGCAGTGCTGAGATGCAAGGTAGACCCCATCGCTTGCTGGAAACTCCTCCAAAACTGAGACGTAAACTTGGGGTCTCGGTCAGATACGATCAAAACCAGAATGCCATGCAGTCTCACTATCTCCTCAATGAAGATCCTCGCCCACCAGTCCATAGTCTAGGAAGCATGCATCGGAATGAAATGCGCTGACTTCATTAGATGATCAATGACAACCCAGACGGTATCGTGACTGTGCTGAGTCCTCGAAAAACCTACGATGCAATCCGTCGACACATGCTCCCACTT
Organism: Magnolia sinica; assembly: GCF_029962835.1. Taxonomy (NCBI): domain Eukaryota; kingdom Viridiplantae; phylum Streptophyta; class Magnoliopsida; order Magnoliales; family Magnoliaceae; genus Magnolia; species Magnolia sinica. The sequence continues at coordinate 72,047,835 of NC_080574.1, forward strand.
CCAAACTGGAATGCTCAACGGCTGCAAGGGACCTGGAGGTCTTTGGTGATCAGCCTTAACACACTGGCAAGTGTCACACTCAGCCACGAAGCTAGTAATCTGGCATTTCATCCCCAACTAAAAGTACTGCCTCCTCAATCTCTGTACATCTTCGTGGAGCTTGGGTGGATGGTAAGTCTCGATCGGTGTGCCTCGGTCATCAGATCACGACGCAATTCTGGCATGTTCTGGACACATAATCGGCCTCTGAAGTGTAATCCACTATCGGAACCAATCTGCCAGTCGGACTACTTCACGGACACTGCCACTACTCGGTACTCCTGAAGTGACTCGTCCATTTGCTGAGCCTCGATCACCCTAGCAAGCAAAGAGGGCTGAATTAATAAGCTCAAAAGCTGAACTATGGAAGACTACAGACTAAACTCAAAGTAAAACTCTGAAACATCCTCGAGCATCTGCCACTCTCGAACCATCATCTGTGCCACCAGGCCTCGTGGCTGACTGCTGAGCGTGTCCCCCACCACATTCACCTTACCCAGGTGGTACTAAAGGTCAAAGTCATAATCCTTCAACAATTCCATCCATCACCTCTATCGCATGTTCAGCTCAGATTGTGAAAACAAATACTTCAAGCTCTTATGGCCCGAGAAGAGCTCGAACCTAACCCCATAAAGATAATGCCTCCATACCTTCAGTGCGAAGACAACTGTTGTTAGCTACAGATCATGTTGAGGTAGTTCATCTCGTGGATCTTGAGTTGGCGTGAGGCATACACCATAGGATAGCCGTGCTACATCAAAACAACACCCGAGCCAACTCTAAAGGCATCGGTAAACACAGCAAAACCACCACTCCCATCAAGAAGAGTGAGGATAGGAGCGGACGTGAGGCGGTCCTTCAACTCCATAAATGCCTCCTCGTAGGCATCACTTCAGACAAAATCGGTGCCCTTCCGTGTCAACTGGATCAATGGTGCTGCAATATGAGAGAAACCCTTGATAAATCGTCGATAATATACCGCCAAACCAAGGAAGCTACGGATCTCAGACGCATTCATGGCCTGCCCCCACTGACACACTGCATCAACCTTCGAGGGATCTACAGCGACACCCTCTCTCATCACCACGTGACTGAGAAACTTCACCTCCTCTTGCCAGAACTCGCAGTTCTCCAGCTTCGCATATAGCTGGTGGGCACGGAGGGTCTCAAGCACAATCTGCAAGTGCTCTACATGATCCTCTCGGGTCCTCGAATACACAAGAATATCATCAATAAACACCACCATGAACTAGTTAAGGAAAGGCCAGAAGACCTCGTCATCAGCTGCATAAATACGGCGGATGCATTGGTCAGTCCGAACGACATGACCAAGAACTCAAAGTGACCGTAGCGTGTCCAAATTACTGTCTTCGGAATATCCTTCTCTTTGACCCGAATCTATTGGTAACCGAAGTGCAATTCTATCTTGAAAAAGAAATGTGCACCTTACAGCTGGTTGAACAAATCATCTATATGGGGAAGCAGGTATCGGTTATTGATAGTGACCTTGTTGAGCTTACGGTAATCCACACAAAGCCTCAACGAGCCATCCTTCTTCTTCACGAACAATACCGGGGCTCCCCAAGGTGAACTTTTGGGATGAATAAAACCCAACACCTAGATCTCATCCAACTGCTCCTTCAGTTCCCTTAACTCCATCGGTGCCATCTAGTAAGGGGCCTTTGAAATAGGCATGGTACCGGGCACCAAATCAATCTAGAACTCAACCTGTCGATGCGTCAGCAAATCCAAGATCTCCTGGAACACATCCGGGTACTTGTAAACTACTGGTAGTTGCTCAATTCACCTTGCCATGGACTCCTCGACGACACAAGCCAAGAAACTGGACAACGACTCTCCTCTGGGCTCGACAACAAACTGAAACACTGGCAAGCCAAGAATATGAAACGTGACTTTCCTCGTAGCACAGTTCAAGACAGCATAATACTCGCAAGCCAGTCCATACCGAGGATAACATCAAACTCTGCCATTGACAACACTAACAAATCAGCAGGCAAAAACATATCACCAACCAAAACTGGGAAAGAAGGGCAAAAATAGCTCAAAACAACGGACTTCACCAAGGGAGTCGAAATGACCCAAGCCTCAAACGCGGACTATGATGGAATACCGGTTGATCGGTAGAACTCCTCGGCCATGAAGGAATGCAAAGCGCGAAAATCAAACAGAACATGAGTAACACAAGCAGAAACAAGAGAATACCCTCGACAACTCCACTGGTAGAAGACTGCTGGTCCTGGCCCTGCGCCTGCTGTGCAGAATAGAATCTGCCTTGAGCTGGCAAAGGTAACAAGCTGGAAGTCTATGGATCCTGACTCTGCGCCTGGTGTGTGACAATATATACTCAACCCAGGGACTGTGGGGGAGGTATCGGTTCCCTCTGTTGTTGCCTCTACTACTGGTGTGGCCGCTGTGGAGGTCTGCTTGGCTACCTCTGCTGATGAGGAGGAGGCCTAGGAGCGACAGCCTGATGCTGCGCTCGCTACTGCTGCTACTGCTACTGAGGAGGATGGGGAGGAGGCAACTGCGATGGCCTCCGCTGTTGCAAGGGATGAGGACACTCACGCCTACGATGCCCTGTCTGCCCACATCCATAACAAACACTAAAAAATGGCTTAGAGGAAGGAGCAGTTGGCTGCGCTAATGATGATGCTACTGACTACACTACGGACTGCCTGAACCTAGAACGGCCTCTATACCTCTGATGCTGGTGCTGATGGGAACTACCAGAAGGTGCCTTCCTCTTCCGGTCTCCGTTAGAACTCTGATCTCTGGTCCTCTGGGATAAGGCCCAGTCTTCCTCATAAACTAATGCTCTGTAAACGACCTGCTTAAACGTCGTCAAGCAATGTCCCACCGCACGACTACGAAGAGAGGGACGTAAGCCGCTCACAAAACAACAAGCCCTCCACTTCTCGTCGTCGACAAGGTAAGGAACAAATCAGGAAAGCGCTATAAAATGGGCCTCATACTGGGACACCATCATATCACCCTAAACTAGGGTCTCAAACTCAATCACCCTCTGCTCTTGAACATGCTCGGGAAAGAACTTCTGGTCAAAGCGGACCACAAATTCCTCCCAAGTCCAAACAAATTGACGCCCGGCCATCCTCGACACCGATGACCACCAATGATGGGCCTCGCCGTGCAGAAGGAAAGTAGCTAATGAGACTCTCTGATCGGTCGGACACTGCATAGTGTCGAATATCCTCTGAAATTTGGTACGCCACAATAGGGCGGCACAACGGTCAGGCTCACCCCTAAACCTCAGGGGATCATGCTGTTTGAACTCATGAAATAACGTGCTCGCACGTGAAAAATCAAACCGCACAGGAACTTCGACGGCAAGCTAACAGGACTGAAGGACAGCAGTGATGGCTTGCATCATCTGTTGAAAATGATCAACCTTAACCGAAACCGTAGGATGAACCGGGACGGCACTCACCTCAGCCGGAGGTACAGGTGCGACAAAAGGAGCTGGAGTCTCAGAAACTGGAACAGCATGCTCAGGTGGGGGAATAGGCTCCACAGGGGGTGGAATTAAGACCTCAGGAGCTATGTCCTCAATAGCGGGAGCTGGATGCGCTCGGGTCGAACGGGTCGCTAGAGGAGGATGAGAACCACAACCAGACGCACCACAACCACAGGCACCATGGCCGTGAGTGCCCAGCTTAGGTGGCATCTTCTATAGAAGAACAAGGATGACGACGCATAGGGTTAAAATATTGTAGGCTCAAATGAAAGGAATGCTCTCGAGACACTACTTGTCCTAAGCTCGCATCAGATATGCAATATTATCCAAAGTTATTCCAAAGTTACTTGCTATGCTTTGATACCAACTCCTGTCACGCCCCAGACTCGGTGACCGGACCCACAAGGAACCCGATAGCTGATTTTGGCCGAACAGCCTCCGTAGAACCCCATTCTCGGTTCTTATCACAGGTTCCGATCCTGGGATCCTATATGGAGGATTTCCATATCACAATTCCAAACTAAATTGAACATACCCAAGATCATAGCAAGTAAATCTCAGAAAATAAATAAGGAACACACTTAAAATCCACTAAGAGTTTAAACTTTACATGAACAAGGCTTAAAAGGAAATACATAATATAGAAAGATGGAAGGAAAGCTCTGCAATAGGTCCTGAGCTCGCGCCAATCCAATCCACGGCTCCTCCGCTATTACGTTGACCTAGGATCTCTTGCACGCATCAATCGTGCATAAGCTTATAGAAAGCTTAGAGGGCAGTGAAGGTGTGTGACAATAGTGCATAGGAGAAAATGGGGAATGCATAAGGGAAACATGATCAATACTAATGCCACTAGCTTTACCGAGGCTAAGCTATAATGCAAGGAGCCGTACTATGGCTATGTAATGTAATAAGGATTAAGCAGCCGATACCAATACAAATGCGAAGTAATGTCAGTGCTCATATCCAATCCACAGATCCAATCCACATATCCAATACAGTTCTATCATAAGGAATATCACCGAGGTCTAATGTACTGCAGGATGATTGTCGCTCTCCAAACCGCACAGTTAAATGAGCGTAAAAGACCACACTACCTGCCTGTGGACAGCCAATCACCAGTGAGGCTCGACGGTAGTGGACCCATTCACGAGCTGGTCAGACATAGCCTAGCAATGCCCCCTCACTCAGACGGATAAGGCCACATCCCATCTCAACCGACTTCACGACAGTGGGAGACGCGGCCTAATAATGTAAGGCACTCGGGCGCTCATGTTTTTTACCCTATCACACCATTGAGGAGTCTTCTCGGTACCTTGAAGGTTTAGGGGCTTTCACCTAAGGGCATCTTATGCACTCCAAATGCTTAAATAGTATTTTCGGTATCCAAAAATGGCCACCCATGATATATCAGTGGAGGCATCGGCCTTGATGAAGCAAGGGAAAATAATATCCATGAAATGCAATGTCAGATGCATGAGTCGCGCATAACAATCATACATCACTTCCAAGCACTCAAAGTGCACAAGAGGGGAAAACTCTATCCCTTTGGGAAACTATCACATCTGCCCAATGACCACACAGAATGCAATTAAATCACGCAATGATGCACATGGGTCATGAGGATGAACTAGGTATGCCATACGACGATGATGTCATAGTATACACCTCCTTTCCAAGTAGGGACTAAGTCTAGGTACTTAGAAAAATTCTCTAAGGAGTTATCCTCTAGTGGGGGCCCAATAGTTTGGGGTAGCCCACAAGGCTAAGTAGATGAACGGTCCTAGCAAGGGTCTATGACGGGCCTTTAACCACCCATAGAAACCCATGAGCCTACCTTAGGGCCACCAATATGGACATCCAACCACAACTGGTCCCCAAGAGGTGGTCCATCTCTAATCAGTCGTGGATCAAGGCGCAAGGCCTATTCCAATACATGGGTCTAGTGAGCAACACACATAGCCCAACCCATAAGCAATATCGTGGGCCCATATGTAAGGTTTGGGCCCAAACTTAAGGGTCATTAGTCCACATATTGTGGTGGGGATAATGGGTAGCCCATTACTCAAACCACATGTGCAATTCTCATGTGTAAGTCAAGTGAGTTGGGCCTACAACATAGCCTACATATAAAGTTGATTTAGTGGACAACCAAGGACCGAACCACTTGTGAAATCCGGCCCATAAACCCAACACAATAATATGGTAAAAATGGCCCAAGGGTCTAAAGGGCCCAAGGAGTCCAACAACTAGTTACATTTATGGACCCATTAAAAACTCCAACTATGGTGGGCCTAAAAGATGCACTAATTAAGCCCAAGAATTTGGGGATTTAAAGCATGATTTATTCCTTCTAAGTAATCATAATGTGGTGGGCCTCACTCCTCAAAATTTAAGCCCAAAGGCCAAGCATTATTATACATATTGCTGGATTTTATTTTTTTTTAACCTAATAGGTTTATGGGCCTGTTGGAGCCTAGAAAATGGTCCATTTGATTAGGACATCAGTCCAAGTGGTCTAGCCATCAAGTCAAAGGTCCCCACAACATAGGATCACATCATATTACTTAGGGAAATAGGTGGGCCACACTGCTGGACCAAAGTCCAGCAGGCAGTCCACATGAGGCGTCCCACATGGGCCTAGGCATCCCAATGGGCCGGACGCCCAGCCCATCCACTACATAAAAGGTGGTCCCCACCTTTGGTAACCCACGCTAAGGTGGGCCACACAATGGATGGCTATGGAGATAAAACACACATCATAGTGGGCCACAGGCTGGGGTGGACGGCCAGCCCATGCTGGACGTCCCAACCATGGTCGTCTAACCATGTAGGCCAGTCCAGCCCTTGCCATAAATTGCACGGTGGTCCGTTGGGCCTAAAAATTGGTAGGTGGGTCCCAACATGGGTGGTCACCTCCAGGTAAAATTTTAGATTTTTCTGAGCATGGAAACTATTTTTATGATTTAATAGAAAATTGTTTGTCCAGAAATCTGGTTATAGCAGAATTCTGGCTGTCCCTGCTTTGAGCACCCAATGGGGTGGGCCTAAGGTCTCCAAAAAATGGGAAAAATTAATATTAACCTCCCCAAATATGTATACTATAAGGTAGAGTCCACAAAAGTGGCCCATCAATGCAAAAACTATTTTATATTTTAAGATTTCCAAACTGAAATGGTTTTAGATAGTGCAGAAAATCTGGACTGTCCATCCCACTTGGGCCACTCCTTTGGGACCTCAATCAGGATCAGATGGAGCTTAAATTTGGGGGACATCTAGGTGGGATCCCCACATTCAAGAAAAGTATATTTTAGGGGTAGGAAAGGTCCCCTAATCAGTCCCAAAATATGGTCCAAAAACAACCAGAAACTGTTCAGAGGATTTCTGGACAACAACATATATATGGAATAAACTAAGTATATGAGCCAAATTAAAAGGAAATTACCCCATAAAATTGGTTCTATGGTTCACCTTAGTAGTCAACACAAATATCCAGGCCATATCCCCAACCTAGAAATCCATTGCATGCATCACAAATGGGCAAAAAGGGCACCAACGTCCCTAGTGTGGACTGCAATGGACGTCCACTATGTTTGGACGATCTGGATGTTGCAAGGCCTCTAAGTGGGCTATACACCTCAGAAATTAGATAATGAGGATGGGGAAAAGAAGAAAAGGAAATAAGGAAATCAAGATCCGGCTACAAGAGAGGGTCTCCGCTACCATTGAGGTCCTCCCTTCATCACAACATTTACATCTTCCATTATATTCATTTACAATGTACATCATAGGCATGCATGCAATAAAAATTCAAATCTAAGGTGGAGATGCCATCCCCACCAAGGTCTAGGGTCTAGATGACCCCACAAAAACATGGTTTAAAAGAAAAGGCCATGATGGGGTCCATGGAGAATGGCCCCATCCATGGAATCATGCATGTAAGGAAGATGGGCCATAGGCCTCATCCATGGAGACTTAGGGACCTCCACCATCATTTGGTGGGCCCCACAAGTTCCTCAAAGAGGAAATGAATATATCTAAGAAAGGAAGAAAGGAATCCTAAGCTAAAGAACACCCACCTCAAAGGATCTTCACTAGACTTCTACCAATGGACTCCCTATGCTTTAAGCTTCCAAGATCTAAGGTTGAGATTGAAGGTGGATGGTTAGATGAGGGGATTTTAGAGGGAAAAGGGGCTGGAAAATGGGGAGTAAGGTGAGAAGATATCTACCCTAATGATGGCTAGGGAGATAAAATAGATGTTTAGGGGTTTGTACCAAATCCTAAGTGGGCCCCACAATCACGATCAATGACCTAAATTATACACGACCCACATCTCATGATCTACAACTCGGATTGCTGCACAAGATGCGGCGTTGGAACTGCGGCGAGGATGCGGTCACTATGGTACTAAATTCAGGTCGATCTTGGTTGGGTCTATGTGATCGGACTTGGGGATGACCACAAACACTATCCATAGGTCGCTGGTCACCGGGAATTGACTGGTAGGACCGCGAGACCTAGAGGAACAAAATGCACAGTCTCGGGTAGGGTCTCACATGAAAGCCTTGTTCAACTAGTTGAGGGTGGGCTTTGACTAGCCAAAGGTGGTCTTCGACTGGTCGAAGGTGCCAAAATCTGAGCTGATTTAGTTGTTGGACTTCGAGCCAAGGAACTAGGGCTGGTCGAAGATTGTCCTTTGACTAGTCGAGCAGGCTTGGGCGAAAATGCAACATATTTTCTATTTTACTTCAGTTTGTTCTAAGACTTGTCGAGTAAAACTTAGGCTAGTCAAGCCAAACCTTAGGTTGGTCGAAACTTAACCAAATACAAGCATAAAAACCTAATTTTAAATAGTTTTTAAAAGCACCTAAACCTAAGGTCTTTATGGGGTTTATAATACCTGAAATGACTAAACTTCTTTGTCTTGAAGTAGATTAAAGACTTGAACTTCTTTATGGAGCTTGTTCTTCTACTAGAACATCATTTGATCTTGACTTCATGTTATCTTTCAAGCTTGATCTTCTACTTGAACTTGAGCTTGATCTTCTACTAGAACTTGGACTTGGCTTGAACCTTGGTCTTTAACCATACTTGAAGATCACTTGATAATATGTCTTAACTAAAGAAAATTTGACAAAGAAAGTGTGCTTTAAACATTATAGCACTTACAAACCTCAAAACCCCATCCCCAAAATCCAAGCTCGCTGAACTAAACCACTCACTCTCTCTGAGAATTCCTCATTCTTCTTTCTCACAACCCACAAAACTAGGGTTTTACCTTTTTTAGAATCCTTTAATCTTACAACCGATCACACAACAGTTCATGTAATTTCACTCTGTGGAGCAGAATTTTAGCCATTGATTTGGTCTCTCGACCATGCCAAACATGCATGCTCTTGTCAATGAGTTTGTCTCCAAGCTCAAGAAACGATAACTAAGTTTCCTCATTCTTCTGAGATTTCCCATCTCTATTTTCTTATAATATTCTGCTTCAAACCATTATAATGTGTATGGATGTTTGGGGTGTAAGTGTCAAAAATAGGTGTGTAAATTTCATTTTTTCACCTGAAATTTTATTGGGTGTCAATATTTACACCCACCCTCTAGCAGGTTATCACTCAGACGAGCGATTAGGGAAGCCTTTGAACCTTCCTCCCTTGGTAATATTGGGCCTTAACTTGGTTATCCATTTCCTTGTGTTGGTTTGTTTGATGAAATTCTAGTGAGCAACAAGCATGTCACATGTTTAATGAAATTCCTAAAACAAATGTGTGTAATTGTATTATCTGTTGAGCAATAAGCATGTCATGTGTTTGATGAAATTCCCGAAATTTCTTTTCACTTTTGACTAAATATCCCTAAAATTATTTCAAAATTACAATTCAACAGTTCAATTAAATTTGAGAACTTGTTTTTTAGTTTATCAAATGGCACCTCAGTCATAAAGAGGGATTAAGGACGTGAAATTTGTATGCATAAATTCCATTTTTCCCTTATGAGTTTTGTTTTGAAAGATGTTAACCCATGGCTTTCATTTCTGCCTGCATGCCATTAAAATGTGAAGTTTGGTTAGCCACAGATTCACAACAATGTTGTCTTATACTATTCTTAAGGGATTATAGATATTTTGTCAAAGATTCTTGAAGTTGACTTATTTTTCCTTCTGTTGCTTCCAACTTCTTGTGTTTCTCTTCACTTGCATGTTGTGCTTCAACAAATTTACTCTTGAAATCATCAACTCTTTCTGTTTCTGACTATAACAAGCTCTGTGGAGGCATAAAGTGATGATTAACATTACAAAGTAAAGATGGTACAAGTCCCATACAACCATGTAAGTAAAATCATTACTTGCTGAAAAAGGCATATTTGATAAAGAAAACACATAGTAGGACCCAAGGAGAAAGTTTAAGAACCTGAAATCAACTCAAAATTTGAAAATTTAACTCTACAAATTTGACTTGGCTGACTTTTTAAAAAACTAGTAGATTGACAAGCTTGATGAAAGGAATATAAATCTACGTGAGCTCCTAAATTGTTAACAATTAAAGTTCTTACATATCTCTAATCTCTTATTCCTGTAATGATTGGCTACAACCATGATCTTATTTATTTTTATTTTAAAAAAAAAACTACTATGACATTTTTTACATGCATCTTGATCGATATTCTAATGGTTTCCCTTTTTAGTTTTACTTAATAACTTATGTCCATGCAACATGGCTAATTAACCTTAGAAACCTAAGACATCCCCAAAATCCTGCAACGCGAACATTAGGAGTTACCTAGTGATTTGAGTTCTTGGAAACCTTGGCAAATCCAGAGTCCCTAATCCAAACACTAGAACCCCAACTCCTCCGAGGTGAAAGATGGTATTAGTAGTGCCTTCCAAATCCTTGATTCCGAAAGTTACACCATGAGGTAATTCAGGAACACTAGATTTTCAATAGGGGTAGTCTTGGGACTTGGTCATATCCTTTCATTTGCACAATGAAAGTTGATCTAGTCATTTTAAAACTTCCTATAATCGTACAAGGAATCCAAAGATCGTTATGTTGAAATTGGTGAGAACATGAAATCAATACATCTAAAATCCCTAGACAAGGAATCTCTATCCTGCGGTAACAAGCTGTTCAAGAGCCTAAAAGAAAGAATCTAAATACTAAATTACTTGTAAATGGTAAAGAGACCAAACTACCTTGCATAATTTAAACAATGTAATAGTGCAATCCGTCATTCCACATAATCATCATTTGAACTCTACTAATTTAGCCTCCTTGCAAACAAGGAAACATCTAAGCAAGGGAGATAATGCAGCATTACTACCCAACTGAAATTACTGATATGACATGTGGGAACTGAAAATCCCTCATATAGAAGTAAATATCACATGTATCACATGACATATCACACATAAACTTTATGAAATGGCATTCTATCATTGACACACCAAAATTAGTGATTAGGAACGGCCAAATCCTTGGTTTAGGAACGATTTTAAGCTGTTCCTAAGGCAAACAGTTGTTCTAATTCTAACCGTAGAATGAAAGTAGATTCTATCCTACCACCACCCTCTGTGTGGCCCAATGTAATGTAAAGGTTTTATCTGTGTTGTTCCTCTCTTTTTTTTTCATCATTTTACAGCTTGATCCAAAAAATGAGGCAGAACCAAGGCTTAATTCGACCAGAAAGTGGGGATTGAACGACCATCATTAAAAACTTCCTGGGAGCTGCAAAAGTTTTGGATCAAGATGATATTTGTGTTTCCACTTCATCTAGTTTTACATGACCATATGAATAGGTTGGATGGTAAATAAACATCACAGTGGGCCCTAGAAAGGTTTTAACGATGGGTGTCATTATCACCCTTGCTTCCTTTGGTGTGGTCCACTTAAGCCGTGAACCTCCCTCATTTTTTGTATCATATCCTATAACTATTTTTTTAAATGAATGGACGGAGTGGATAAATGAAATACATGATGGTGGGCCCCATAGGGTTCCCAATAGGATGATCCATCTCTAGCTCTGTGTGCATTGGTTGTTCTTATTAAACAGAACAACCCCATTTTACATAAGGCTTGTACATATGGGGCTTGTACAACACTATCATAGATCTCTTCCTTCAGGTTTGACTATTATCTTCCCTTTTCTTGTCTTTGATGTTAATTGATTAAAAAAATTATCTTGTTTGATTAACCATTTCGAGTTGCAAAGTCAGAAATTGTGCATTTGTTCATGATTTTTTGTGCATGAATATTTTATTTATGCTTGCTTAAATATGCTTGTTTGGTTGCAAATGTTCATTTTGATATGTTGTTTTGATTGGAGACCTGATCTTTTGGTGTTCCATTGCAGAGGAACATGATACAAGAGGTAACAACCTTCTTATTAAATGTTTTGAAGCCAAATTTACCGAAACATGCTTACCTCCAAACCAAGGTTATCATTTTTAGTAGATTAACTTAGTATTCTCTTTCTTTTCTTTCAATTTTATTTAGGTCTATAATGTTAAATCTGTAATAATTAATAGCCTTATTAGGAATCCAGAGATCCCAGACTATATAAAGCCATTTAGATAGTTTGGATAAAAATTCCATATTGTAAAACAACATTCCTAAATATCTAATTTTAGTTTATATGGAGAATTCATCTCTATGAAAGTGTTTGTAAGTTTATATAGCATATCAAACCCTGTCATTTGTCATTTTAGTTCAAAAAATTTAGTCTCTCATTTAAGCATGCTTAGTTTGAAAATAACTATTTGTTAAAAGGTGTAACTAGATAATAGAGTCTGTTGCATATGACCAAACTAAGTCTACTTATCCCTCATTTTGTTTCCTATCTCCCAAGCTCCCTCAAATGCATCCGTTAATTCTATCCTTCCCCATCTCACCACTCAGCCACACAAGATTTTCATTTTAACTAGACTTATCCTAGAACATGTTCCTCAACCACCCAACATTTGTCCCACAACTCCAAAAACAAGGACTATATTATCTTGTTTTGAATCCAATATATGCAAGATTATTCTTTTGTAGATCTTGAAAAGGCCAAGCTATATGTCCTAGAGGGGGGGTGAATAGGACAATGCCAAATAAAAACTTATAACAGCGGAATAATAAAGAAAATGATAGCCAAATTAAATAATAATGCAGGAAAGAAAAACAACCTCAAAATTCAGATCTTGAGAGGTTGATACAAACGTTATTCTAAGGACAACCTTACACCAAAAACAGAGTTTATGGTAGGACAACCTTATTTCTAGAAAGGTCTTTGTATCAAGTCTCAAATCGAAGAGGAATACAAAAAAAAATATGAACTGAATTGAAATAACTTGTAATTAAAGATGTATTGTTCTAGGGACAGCCATACACCATAAAAATGGCAGGGCAACCTTGCTGGAACAACTTTCAAAATGAAATTGAAAAACAAGCTTATAAAGGAATAGCAGAAAGTAAATTCTAAGCTATTACAACATTCTCACAAAGCTTGAAATAATTACAACATTCACCACCATACATACATCCCACAAAAAGAATAAAAACAATTAAAAGAATAAATCAATCAACCACAACTCAAAGGATTTATAGTGGTTCGCCTGTGTGTTCACCAACTGTTATCCAACAGCCACACAAAAAGCTACTCCACTCCTAATATCCTCACACAGGGGATATTAGCGTTCACTAAAAAATAGGTTTTCCCAGGTTCACCCAAAACCCTTACAATTGTGTCTTTGTATGTGGGCTTACACAATTAAAAAAACCCCACTTCTGAGTTTTCCTGGCTTTCCTCAGATAACCAAAATAACAAGATTTTTCTGGCAAATCTTGAAAGAAACCAAAATAATAGAAAGGAATTTACAATATGTAAAATACCTGAATATCTTCTTCGTTGTAGCAGCCCGGTAGAACCAAATCAAAGTAGATGATTGAATGTCCAAGTTCAATGTCCAGTACTCGATTACAATGGTTCTAATTCTAATAGATTTTAAATTAAACCAAATAGGGCTTGCCTTAATTGATTTTGATTCCAAAGAAAGGGAATAACAATTCCTCTTTATCAAATCAGATTGGAATATAAGAAACAAAATCAATTAAAATAAAGCTAAGGAAAGAAGATATTAAATAAGCACACTTAGCTTAGATGGAGCGCAGAATTATCTCTCGAAGTTCGACGAAGATTGGCTTGAATACTATATTTAAATCGATGATTTCTTGAGATTCGTGCTCTATTTATAAGTGAGAAGATCGAGTCTCGACTTGTCTAGAGTGCTCTTCGACTAGTCGAAGCTATAAATATTTGAAAAATCCGGCGGGATATACTTTGACCGTTCTACGATCGGTCGTAGCCCTCCTACGACCGTCGTAGGTCACCTACGATCGTCGTAGGTTTCCTTCGGCCCAGTCGTAGGTCCTGCAGGTTATTTGGACTTGAGTCGTAGATTCTACGACGGGTCGAAGATGCAGAAACACGGTTCCTACGCTGGTCGAACAGATTCCGGGACTAGTCGAAGGCTAAGATTTTATCCGAATTTGTAACAAACTTACGATCGATCCAGGAATTTCTTAGACCGGTCGAAGCAAGTCTAGGACTAGTCGAAGCAGACCTAAGACTGGTCGAAGAACAGACCAATCACATGTAAAATAACATTCGACTTATGTATCCGAAATGACCTACTTCTAAGGTCATCCTATGGTCAAACAAACCTCAATCATGAAGTATGGACATTGAAACAAGAGACCATGAAGAATGAGCCTTGAAGTCTTGATGTAGACTAAACCTTGAAGTAGCTCAATCATGAAAGTGGCTTGAGTTTCAGCTTGAGTCTTGAGTTCAGCTTGAGTCTTGCCTTGTACTTTCTTTTTCTTTTCAGCTTGAGTCTTGTGAGCAGTTCTTGCATTCAAGAGTCTTGTCTTGTGATCAGTTCTTTCATTCAAGATCTTGAGTCTTGTACTTGAGAGCTTTGCTTGATGTGAGCTTAGTTTGTTCATGAAGTCATGAATGTTGATCCTTGAGAGTGCTTCACTTAAGCAGGTTATATAAAACATAACAGAGATTTTGTCACCACAAATTTGACAACTTACAGGGATATAAACTATAGCACTTACAATCTCCCCCTTTGTCAAATTAGTGACAAAACACATAACCAAACAGAAGTAAATCAACTGGTTAAAACATGCAAATCAATAATCAACATACATTCAACAAGATCAAACATATATTCTTCTTGACACCCCACTCCCCCTGAGTAACACTCCCCCTGAGTAAACATGAGGAGGAAATAGAGTATAGCAAAAGAGTTATAGAGATACTCAAGATAGCATCACAGATATCCAGCATAAATATTACATTAAGAACAAACATCCAGCATAGAATCCAACTCAAACTCAAGCAAACAAGAGCAAAGAAATAAAGTTATTACAACCCAAAAGTCTCATAGAAACTAGTCAGAATTAGAACTTGAAGATGGAGCAGGAATAGAAGGATCAAGTTGGTGCATGCCTTTGTTCAAGTGCCTTAGGTATTTGCGCATGTATTTGAATTGCAAATCATGAGCAACAGACATGTTCTCCAACTTAACATTAATATTCTCAACTTTATCTTCTAATGCACTCAGACGTGCATCAACATCAGATGGTACAAAATCTGGATCATTTCAGTCAGAATCCAGTTCCTCAAAAATATCATCCATATTAATATCAACACCAGCTTCTTCAGGACCACCACCACCACCACCTTGTTCAGGAAGCAGATCCAACTTCATCTTATTAATATTTGTATTGTTGAAGATCAGATGATGGATTGGTGCTTCATCAACAGGCATATCGACTAACATATGAGTAGCCAATACAGTCATAAAGTATGCAAATGGAATGTCACTATGACCAGGATGGAGTCGAAACTGAAGAATGAAATGACAGATTAAGGAAGGCAAACAAATCTGAGTACCATTTGAGATAGCATGGATAACACGAACCATAAATGAAGTTAAATCAGATTTATTACCCGATCGAGGATACAGATTAGACACAAAGATTCTGTATTTGGGTAACAAATACCTTGCGGGGAGCGCATTCCCTTTTTGAGTCCATTGAACATCCATATTACACAAGTCTCTAGTGAGCATGCGTTTTTCAGCCATTGAGGGTTTATCAGTGAAGTTATGAATTGGAATACCCTCATCATTCACAGGAATTTCCATAAGGGCTGAAATTAAATGACGATCAACGTCAAATGGCCCTTCTCTAGTAGAAATTTGAAAAGTTAAATTATCCTGTGAAAATGCACTAATACATGAAAACATGGATTGGGCAATGGACCGGTATGCAGGCCCACCCCAATGCAATAAGTTAGTCCAACCTACAGCTTCAAGCATAGGAAGGATGTCAAATGGAGCAATATGATTGACATCAACAGGATGTTCAACGATAACCTTACGAGATCTAATGTCCTTAACAAATGATGGATCATCATTGGGAACAAGAAGATGACGTTTAGATATAGGGGTAGATCTGGAGGAAGAAGAAGGACCACGTGAAGTAGTTTTCTTACCTCTAGAAGCCATTTGCAACAAGGATTTAAAGGAATAAAGAAGTTGCAAAGGATTGAGAAGAGGGTTTGCTCAAAACAGATTTTTCAAAATCTCAACCCCAAATCTCAATGATTTTCAAGATAGAAAGCTTCAAGAGAGAAAAGGAAGCAATCTTGACACAAATATGCAAGAAAAACGGATTTGGAACACTAACCTTGAAGAACTTGAAGGATGAGTTCGACGAGTCGAAGTTCGGCTCCAAGGAGAAGAAAGAAGAAATGAGGAAGAAAGTGAAAAATCCCCAATATGAAGTGAAATCCGTGCTCCACGACTGGTCGTGGGTATCTACGACCGGTCGTAGTACGACTGGTCGTGTATACTCACGACTGGTCGTACAAACCCCAAAAATTCAATATCTTGCAATTTACACAAAAATTGAAATTTAATCTAGCAAATATATACAATAATATACAAGAAGGCATAAATTATCAATTTAAAATGCACATGCCAAGATCAAATTTCATCTTTTTGAACCTGCTTTTATCAAGAGGTTTTGTGAAAATATCAGCACGTTGATTTTCAGTAGGAATATATTCTAGAGATATAACTTTTTCTTCTACTAATTCCCTTATATAATGAAATCTAATGTCAATATGCTTAGTACGAGAATGCTGTTATAAGTTTTATTTGAAATATTTATCGCACTGGAATTATCACAATGTAATAACATAGAATCTGTTTAATTCCATAATCACTTAGCATTCGTTGCATCCAAACAAGTGTGTACATGCATTACCAGCTGCACTCCAGTTGTTGAAAGTGATATAGAATTTTGTTTCTTACTAAACCAGGAAACTAGACAATTTCCAATAAAAAACAACCACCACCGGTTGATTTTCTATCATCTAGATTACCCGCCCAGAGTACCCAACTAATTGAACATTGGTTTCATGAGGATACCGAGACCGAGATTAACTAGTGCTTGCGACATATCTAATAATTCGCTTGACAAGGAATCAAGTGAGATTCTTTTGGATCGATTGATATCTTGCGCAAATACCAACACTTAGAGAAATATCGGGTCTACTAGCGAGTTAGATATAACAAACTACCAATCATACTCCGATAAAGTTTTGAGTCAACATTTTTACCATTAGAGTCTTTTGATAGTTTCGGGTAGTACTCATAGGAGTATCGAAATTCTTGCCATTCTCAAATCCAAATCTCTTAATTAGATTCAAGGCATACTTAGATAGAGAAATGAATATTCCTTCAGATTGTTGCTTTACTTGCAATCCAAGGAAATAAGTCAATTCCCCAACCATGCTCATTTCAAACTGTGATTTCATCAAATCTGCAAACTCAGTAGTCAAGTCAGTACAAGTTGATCCATAAATGATATCATCAACATAAATCTGTACTATTAAGATATGATCATTTTGTTTTTTAACAAACAGAGTTTTATCAACAGATCCCATTTGAAAATTATGAGTTAAAAGAAATTTCGTTAGTTTCTCATACCATGCCCTAGGTGCTTGTTTTAATCCATAAAGTGCCTTTTTAAGCCGATATACATGATCAATATTTTTGGAATCTTCAAATCCCATTGGTTGTTCAACATAGA